>NC_090395.1:45153801-47639635 GCF_036365525.1 Heterodontus francisci | reverse complement strand
TAGTTTTCTTGTGACTTTCTCACATGCTGTTTACCTTAGGGTATATTACCTTCCCTTTTTCCTTTACTTCAAGGGTGGGTTTTCCCCAATCTGCTCCATGTCCTCTGGGACACTACTGCTTTCAGGTGGCTGTCGAGCTTCCACTGCATTTCCCTATGGCACTTCAGCTAGTTGAGGCATCTCCCTCCCTTTTGACTTGCCTGTTTGGGAGCTTTGCTTGTCCCTATTTAAGTCTTTAAAAAAGATTTCTGCTGACCAAAGCCCTGCTGCTTTTGTCTCAGCACCTTTATTTTCCTCTGGCTCTGTCTTGGCCTCTTTAAATTCTACTGGCTCTGTCGCCCCCTGTGGGATTTTTGGGACCTCCTCAGCCCTCTGCAGCTGCGCAAGCTTTCACTTGTTCCCTTCAGTTTCCCCAAGTTCTGTGGACTGCTCTGGTTTCTCTGGAAACGATACCATGCTTCCTGCTAAGTCAAAGCCCAGCAATAAGTTGACCCCCTGCATTGGTAAACTCAGAATGACCTTGACCGTTACTATCCTGCTGACCAACTTAGTCTGTAGGTAAACTTTTAACTAAGGGAAACTTCAAACATTTGCTATTAAGCCTTTTTACCAATACCGTGGTATTTGTTCTGCTTTTGGCTAGCATCTCTGTAATATTTCCTACAAATAGTTTTGAAGACAACTGGTGTCCCTGAGGATAGTTATCTCTTTGCCTAGTACCTGGGATACAAAAGGAGTCATTTTTCCTTTTTGTAAAAAGTTCTTATAGGTATTTTGATCCAGTGCCACATGAGCATACATGCTTATCACCTTCCTAGCTATGGACACTGTCTTGACTGCAGCACCTCCTGTTGCTTTTTTGGAATACCAACAATCTGTTTTGATATGCCCAGATTTTCCACACTGAAAGCACATTTGGTGTGCCCCTACTGGTTTATCATCTTGGTTCCTTCTTTTAAATGTTGGAGATTGATCTGGTTTTCTTTCCCTATTCTCCTTTTCTCTTGAGCCAATTTCAGCTTCATCTGCAACCCTCCTATCTCTCCCTAGCCTGTAAGAGTTACTCGACCCACATTTATTCTGAGTTTGGGGTCTATGTATTAACTGATAGTCGTCGGCCATTTCTGCTGCTTATCTTACCCTTGTAACTCTTTGCTCTTCAATATGGGTTCTGATATTAAATGGAATGCTATTTTTAAATTCTTCCAGCAAGATCACTTCTCTCAAATTTTCATATGTGGGTTCTAGCTTGCGAGATTGTATCCAGCGGTCAAAAGCCATTTGTTTAATTCCTTCAATGTAAGTCTTGGCGGGTCTTTTCTTAGTGTATCTCAATTTCTGTCGGTAGGCTTCAGATACTAACTCCTATGCATTTAGAATTGCTGTCTTAGTTTGTTCATAGTTGGAGGAACTCTCTTCTAATAACAGAGAAAATGCTTTGCGAGCCCTTCCTACTAATTTGCCTTGTAAAAAGAGAGTACAAACTCTTTTGGCCATTTTAGCTTGGTAGCTATTTTCTGAAAGATGATAAAATATGACTGTCGCCTCGCAGTAAATTTTGGCATCACCGTGAGTGTCTCAATACATCAAAGTTTTGCTAAATTGGGAAAAGGTTTGATTGGCTGATGTCATTTTCAGTTGCACTTGTAGCCTTCCTAACTCAAACTGTCTCGCCTCTCTTTTTTCTTCTGAAACTACATCTACCCTCTTCAACTGCAACTTTATTCTAGCTAGAGCTACACTTTCAGACTCCAGTTCCAGGTTTTCTTCTTTTGGTTCAGGGTAAGTTTTAAATAGTTAGCCAGACTTCTTTATTTCAGTTTTCTTTGTCTTTTGTTTGAAAGTGACTCCCACCAGGACAGCTAAGCTTTTTAAATCTTCAATACTTAATTTATTTATCTTTTCATGAGATATGTCTCCCTGCTCTACAAACTCTTTTAGCATTAAATGTGGCCATGTCTTTTGTTCCTGGCACTGTAGAGGAAAAACAGAAGAATACAATAAAACCTGTTATTTCACTTTTCCACAATTTTTGAGGTCAATTTTCATCCCGTTTCCAAAATTCTCATTTAATCTGATGGTTCAGGATCCCAGATGAGCCCCAAATTTGTAATGGCGAGGTGGGTGATGGCGAGGCTGGTTTCCGCTGTTCAGCTCCGAACTGACCCACAACAAATGTTTTTGTTACTAGTGTTTTAACTCCTTGTGTTTTATTTGTCAAATAAACAAACAGTGACAGGTTTTCTTGTAGGTTTAAAACAGCAGATTTAATATTTACTAAACAATACTCATCGCCCAAAAATGTTCGCAGTACCACTCATGCACGCAATTACTCTCACACGTGCTCGCGAGGATAAAAAAGTACAGGGTAAGAGATATTCAGAGTTCAGATTGTAAAAGTCTGTTGTTTCAAGAATAACCAGTGGGATCCTCTCGGAAGGTAAATTTTAAATTTGCAGGCCTATTTGCTGGTTGTCTGGTAATCGTTGCGTTGTTGCAGTCTCCTGGTGGTTCACTTTGGGCTGAAGGTGGTGCTGATGTCTTAGGTCAATTCTCACTGGTAGAGCCGTTTTTACAAAAGCACTTTCCTGTGCCTGCTCTATCTACCTTCCAACTTGTCTCAGCAGGGTTCAACTGTGTTGGCTGGAACCGATTTCTGTCGCTCTCGTTCTCTCTCTCTCTTGTGCTTTCTCTCAGCCTTTCTGGAATTCAAAAATGGCTTTTTTGTTGTACTGCGTGGCTGAGGACAGACCAGACTAATGTTGCTGTCTCTAGTCCTGTACTGAAAAGACTCCCCCTTTGTTCCTCAAAACGATTACCTTTTTAAGGTGAATTTTACAAGGGTTTGTTTCACCCGTGTGACAATCAAATAATTTACCTTACCAAGTCTTTTGACCACTTTATATGGACTACTGAACCATGCTGTTAATGGTTCACCCTGTAAAGGTAGTAATTCCAACACTTTATCCCCTGGTTGAAATGTTCAGGTCTTAGCATGCTTGTTTGCCCATTTTCTCATAGTGGTTTGGGATGCTTTAAAGTGTTCTTGAGCCACATTACAAGCTCTCGTGAGCCATTCCCAGAACACGGATACATAATCTAGTACAGAAGATTCGTTCCTCTGTTCTAAAAACCTTTCTTTAATTAGATTTAGAGAACCTGTTATCTCATATCCGTAAACTAATTCAAAAGGACTAAAACCTGGAGAATCGTTAGGTGAATCTGTAGTGGCAAATAAAAGAAAGTCTAGCCCTTTATCCCAATCATGGGGATATTCATGACAGTATGCCCTGATCATTGTTTTGAGGGTCTGATGGTACCTTTCTAAAGCTCCCTACGCCTGCGGGTGGTATGCTGAAGACTTTAACTGTGTTATACCCATAACCTCTTGAAATATCTTAGACATAAAATTGGAACCTTGATCCAACTGAATTTCAATTGGTAATCTATATCTAGTGAAGAACTGGGTTAACTTCTCTACCACTACCTTAGCAGTAATTGTCCTCAAATGAATGGCCTGTGGGAATTGCGTAGCCATATTCACGATCGTGAGTATATATTGGTGTCCCGCTTTTGTTTTCAGTGAGGGTCCTACACAGTCTACCAACACCCTACTAAATGGCTCTCCAATAACTGGTATGGGAATTAGAGGTGCTGGTTTTATGGCAGGTTGCCGTTTCCCACAATCTGGCATGTATGGCATGTTTTACAAAACTGCATCACATCCTTGGAAAGACCTGGCCAGTAATAATGTTGACTTTTATACGTAATTTGGTCTTCCGGGTCCCCATATGTCCTATAAGAATTTCATGCGGTAACCTTAATAATTCCTGACGATATATAGAAACATAGAAAATAGGAGCAGGAGTAGGCCATTCGGCCCTTCGAGCCTGCTCCGCCATTCATTATGATCATGGCTGATCATCCAACTCAGTAAACTGTTCCCACTTTCGCACCATACCCTTTGATCCCTTTAGACCCAAGAGCTATATCTAACTCCTTCTTGAAAACATACAATGCTTTGGCCTCAACTGCTTTCTGTGGTAGCGAATTCCACAGGCTCACCACTCTCTGGGTGAAGAAATTTCTCCTCATCTCAGTCCTGAAAGGTTTACCCCGTATCCTTAGACTATGACCCCTGATTCTGGACTCCCCCACCATCGGGAATAACCTTCCTGCATCTACCCTGTCAAGTCCTGTTAGAATTTTATAGGTTTCTATGACATTCCCCCTTCACTCTTCTGAACTCCAGCGAATATAATCCTAACCGATTCAATCTCTCCTCATACGTCAGTCCAGCCATCCCAGGAATCAGTCTGGTAAACCTTCGCTGCAGTCCCTCTATAGCAAGAACATCCTTCCTCAGATAAGGAGACCAAAACTGCACACAATATTCCAGGTGTGGCCTCACCAAGGCCCTGTATAATTGCAGCAAGACATCCCTGGTCCTGTACTCGAATACTCTCGCTATGAAGGCCAACATACCATTTGCCTTTTTTACCGCCTGTTGCACCTGCATGCTTACCTTCAGTGACTGGTGTACGAGAACATCCAGGTCTCGCTGCATATTCCCCTCTCTCAGTTTATAGTCGTTCAGATAATAATCTGCCGTCCTGTTTTATGCTACCAAAGTGGATAACCTCACATTTATCCACATTATGCTGCATCTGCCATACATTAGCCCACTCACTCAACTTGTCCAAATCACCCTGAAGCCTCTCTGCATCCTCCTCACAACTCACCCTCCCACCCAGTTTTGTGTCATCTGCAAATTTGGAGATACTACATTTAGTTCCCTCATCTAAATCATTAATATATATTGTGAATAGCTGGGGTCCTAGCACCGTTCCCTGCGGTACCCGACTAGTCACTGCCTGCCATTCGGAAAAAGACCCATTTATCCCTACTCTTTGTTTCCTGTCTGCCAACCAATTTTCTATCCATCGCAATCCCCCAATCCCATGCGCTTTAAATTTATATGCCAATCTCTTATGTTGGACTTTGTTGAAAGCCTTCTGAAAGTCCAAATAAACCACATCCACTGGCTCCCCCTCATCAACTCTACTAGTTACATCCTCGAAGAATTCTAGTAGATTTGTCAAGCATGATTTCCCTTTCGTAAATCCATGCTGACTCTGCCCAATTCTACCACTGTTCTCCAAGTGCTCTGCTATAAAATATTTGACAATGGACTCTAGAATTTTCCCCACTACCGACATCTGGCTGACTGGTCTATAATTCCATGCTTTCTCTCTACCTCCCTTTTTAAATAGTGGGGTTACATTAGCTACCCTCCAGTCTGTAGGAACTGTTCCAGAGTCTGTAGAATCTTGGAAGATGACCACCAATGCATCCACTATTTCTAGGGCCACTTCCTTAAGTACTCTAGGATGCATACCATCAGGCCCTGGGGATTTATCGGCCTTCAATCCCATCACTTTCTCCAACACCATTTCTCTACTAATACTGATTTCCTCCAGTTCCTCTCTCTCACTAAGCCCTGTGTTCCCCAACATTTCTGGTATGATATTTGTGTCTTCCTTTGTGAAGACAGAACCAAAGTATGCATTTAGTTGGTCAGCCATTTCTTTGTTCCCCAGAATAAATTCCCCTGTTTCTAACTGTAAGGGACCTACATTTGTCTTGCTTAGACGGTACCACTATCTGTTGAACAATGGTCCACTCTTTGTCTGCCGGTCTGTGAAGTGGTCTCCACTTCCTCATCAGAACCCCAACTTTAACACCTTTTGCCTCAGCTTCTGTCAGAGCTGATTGTACCACTTTATTTAACCCTTGATCAGCTTGTTGAGTGGTGATCAGAGAAGATTTATTAAACACTTTCATTTGGATGATCTAAATCCCCCAAAAAAGTTTCAGATATTCGGCTGTCTGTGGTGCCAATTGTACCTCTGACAATGGAACTTGTTTAGCCATTGCTCGGGTTACTACACACTAAGGAAAAAATCCTGGAACCTTTTCCTGTAACTGTTCTGTCTCTTTAACTTCATTTGGTTTCTCTGTGACTACGGGAGAAACTAATACTTTTGCTCCGGCCAAATAATTCCCCAGGAGTAGATCAATTCCATCCACTGGCAAACTATGGACAACGCCTACAGTTAGCGTCCCAGACATTAGGTCACACTCTCGGTGCACTGGATACAAAGATACGGGTATATACGCCCCACCAATACCAGTCACAGAAACGATGGTATTCAGTGTGGTCTCTGATGGAAATATTATGCCTTTTCCGAGCAAAAGAGTTTGGGTGGCTCCTGTATCCCTAAGTATAACTATAGGTTTGCCTGCCTCACTTAAGGGATAAGGAGTTACTTTTTCTTTCAACAAGAATTCCTATAACTTTCAGTTATCTTATTCTCAACCCCTACAGTCATATTGTTTTTTGTATTTGGCTTTACAGCTGCTGTCAAAGCTACAGCCTGATCTGCTGTACTCACAGTCAGAGCCCCTTTCTCTGCCTTGAGTTTGTGTACCCCAACAAGTCCCATGGGTTTACCTCACAACTTCCAGCATTCTGATGTCCCACCTTGTGACAATGATAACGCTTAGGCTTGCAGACCTCACTTTTACCTTCAGCACCTTCTTTTCTGACATGAGGTGGGGATCCAAGGGGGTTCCCAGCTGTCCCTTCTTGGTCTTGGCTACTTGCCTTCCTAACACTCTCCCATCTTCTATCCTTCTCCTGGTTTGTGGGAGTGATGGACTAAGGATTTGGGTTTATACACAAGCTCAAAATCCTCAGCAATTTCCACTGCCTGTCTGGCTCTTGAAACCTTCTGGTTCTCTACATGAGTTCTCACAACTGGAGGGAGTGAATTTTTAAATTCCTCAAAGAGAATCAGTTCTCATAAGGTTCTCATTCGTGGCTTACATCTTTAGTGCCCGTATCCAACCATCAAAATTAATTTGCTTTACCCTCTTCAATTCTATATAAGTCTGCCCTGCCAATCTCCGGAGTTCTGAAACTTCTGTCGTTCAGCTTCAGGGACTAACTCATATGCAGTGAGAATAGCCTTTTTTGCCATTTCATAATTTCAGAAGCCTCTTCAAAAAGCAAGGCATAAACTTCATGAGCTCTGCCCATCAACCTGCTTTGCATAAGCAGTGTCTAGCTTTCCTTTGGCCAATTCATTTGTTTGGCTATCTTTTCAAAAGAAATGAAAAATGTCTCTACGTCCCTTTCCTCAAAGTTGGGGAGAGCTTGTATAAACTTAAACAGCTTTTTGCTGGGTCCTGGGCTGGACTCAGATTCTTCCTGACCAGAATCTCCACTGGCGTCAAGACACGCTGTTGTCTTAATTCCATCTCTCTTCATTTGAATTCCTTTCCCTGTCTTTCTCTTGCTACTTCCTTGTCCTCAAACTCAAATTTTTTCATTGCCATTTCTATTGCAAACTCATTTTACATTTTTCTATTTCCTTTTCTTGTTTGTTTTCTTCTTTTTCCTGTTCAAGTTTTCTTAGTTTTATTTCTTTTTCCTTTTCCTTTTGAAGCTTAAGTTTTTCCATTTCTTGTTCCTGCTCAAGTTTTTCGTTTGTGATTGAATTTTAGCTAACTTAACTGCACTACCCTCTGATTTCCGCCGCCTTCTTCCAATTCCAAATGTTGGGCTATTACTTCAATTACCTCTGCTTTTTCAGCTCCTGACTTCAATTCTAACCCGAATTGTGCTGACAATGCCATTAGCTTTACCTTGGTTAAGTATCGCAAGTCACTCAGGGATATACCCACCTTCCCCAGAAAAGTTTCAGCAACTGCTAAAGACATTCCGGTGATGTAGACTTTACTCTATTACACAAGAAACCTGGTTCTTTTATTTCCCTTTATTTCCTTAATATTCTCCCACTTACAATTGAACATTGTTGGCATTGGGCTTAATCCTGGATGAGCCTGCAATCAATTTATTATGCCCGAGGCAGGAGGAGTGCACTGTTAATTCAGCCCTACTTCTCCACAGATCACAACATATATTTCAATTTTCCCACTTACCAAAATGGTAAATCAGATACTCTGGGCTGAATGCGACAAGCTTCAAAAGGTGCACGGCACACGAGCGCTGCAGAGCTGCCGTGATATTTTGCGCGGCGGCTCATTAACATGGAGGGGGTGGGCACTTAGTCCCCGATGAGGTAGAGGGGGTGGGCACTTAGTCTCCGGCAATGGCATCTGGTGCCTCCGCGCCGGCGCCATTTTTAAAGGGCTTCAATCCCTGACAGGTAATTTTAATTTTTAAGAGGACAGGTTTGGTAAAAGATTAAAATAAAATCATACTCACACTTCCAATCACTGCTTCCAACACCTCCCATGAATAAACCATTTATTATTTGTTCTGTCACCCTGAAAAAGTAAGTTTTCACTCACGACCTTCCCCCCGCAACCAATTGCATTGGTTTTTGCATCTCCCTCCCACTCCCGCCCTGAGAAATTCACTCCTCCTGCCCCTCCGCCCACCCCCACCAGTGTCATGCCTCGGATCTCCGAATGGAGATTCGAAGGCGCCAGAGTTCTGGCCACCGGCCGGAATGTCAGCACGGGACAGCGATGGGGACAAGGTGAATGCTTTTGCATGTATTTAAATTTATTTAAATATGTAAACAAAGCCTCTGCCATTGTGCGGTGCAGAGCCTCGCTTTACCGAGGCCTCGCTGCCGCCGGTAAAATGCGGCAGGGCCTTCCCGGCATTGAGGCCCATGGCGGGCCTCTCCTGGAAATATTTTCCGTGCCTCCCTGCCATGACCCCCGGCGCAGGAGGCTTTTCAAATTCAGCCCTCTATTTTTCCCGAGAATAAAGCACAATGTTACGACTAGGTGAGAAAAGTGTCTAGGGGTCCCTTTCAGCCTTCACCTGGTCTTACCGTAACAAGCTTTTATTTTTAACCACACTGGCTGGGATTTCACGTTGGGCGGACGGGAGCCGGACACTGACTGAAAAGTCGGTGGCGAATGTGCTTCCGCCTCACCTCTGGATCCGTCCCACATTTTACGGGTCCGCAGGCTTTAATTGTTCCGAGGCGGGTCTTCCACCTTCTTGAGGGAGGAAGTCACACTTCTTTGAGCTGCCGGCCAAGCAGTGGGCCGGCAGCTTGTAGTCCCAGCAGCGCCACCGGTTGCGGTAGCCGCTGCTGGGACTGCAGCCCTGCCGACTGCAGAGGAAGACATGGAGCCAGGTAAGTTTTGGTTGCCTCGCTGGAGGTAAACGGTCGGGCCCTGGCGAGGCAAGGGTGGTCGTTTGGGGGGGAAGGGGGGCGTGTTGGGTCTTTGGGATGGTTGGAGTAGCGGGGGCTGCCCTGCATTGGGCACCCTGTGCCCGATAAGCAGGGTCCCGCCCTCCCCAAGATGATTAGAAGCCGTCTGTTTCTCCCAGGCGGCTTTTCCCAGCTCCGGGATGCCTGCTTGCCATGCGTAAAATCCATGTGGAGGCGGGCGGAGGCCTTTAAGTGTGTGTTAAGTGGCCACTTAAGGGCCTTGATTGGCCTCGGGCGGGTGGGCCGTTATTTGCCCCCCCGCCCTACATAAAGGGGGGCAGAGGTGGGAGGGGGTTGAGAAAGCTTCCCAGAGCCTCCCGCTCCATTTTACGCCACTCCCCCCACCATCCGGCTCGTTGGGGTAGCGTAAAAGTCTGGCCACTGTTTTTAGCTCCCCCTTGGTGAATCCTTGTTCACCGCTTTCCAATTAAAAGGCAAAGAAACCAGCACAAATACGTTTTCTTAGGTTTACAGAAGAAAAGTTGAAATTTATTAAACTTGAACTTAAACTCTAATTCGGTTGATGCCTACGGATACATGACGCGCCCACGTTAGTTTGCATATGCGATACACACATGCAAATAGAGACAGAAAAGAGCAGAAGAAAAATAAAGTGGAAAAGCTTGAGGCAATATCTGAAGAGTTTTTGTTACGGTTCTTCAAGCTCACTGTAAAGACCTTGATTGTAGGTAGATCTTGCTTTGCATTGGGGCCCAGTATTATTCTTACACCTTGTTCGTTGTAGAATACTTGTCTCTCTTGGGGTTCATGTGTCTTTAGTGGATTCAGAGGCTTGTGAGAAAGAGATGGGTGCAGACAGGAGAGATTTCAGTCTAGGAGCAAACACTCTCTCTCCAGTTCAAACTCTCTGTGGCTAGTTCAAAAAACCCTGGAACAGCCAGTTAGCCATGTGACCAGCTGGTCTAACCAGTCCTGGACTGTATCACCTCTAGCAGTCTCTGGAATGCTCCTCTTACACACAATACCTGGTGATCAAGGTCCATTGTGGGTTGAATGTGCCAGGGAATGGTCCTTTGGCCTTGCAAGCACAGTCTGTTGATATGCAAACGTCTTTTCCAGCCACGGCTGATCTGTTTAACAAGTCATTTCCTCGCTCCAGCAACAATTTAAAATCAATATTCATGACAACATTAATGTGCCTCATTCTTGACAGGTGGGGGCCTGGGGCCTAGCATGACGACACCAACCAGCTTTCTTTAATAAACAACAAAATTATCCATTTATTATAAACCAAGTCTTAACCAATAATGAAGTAAACATATACGTGAATTGAAATATTAAAGCCCCTTTTTTTTATCCTATCGCTCACACACATACTAACATACACAACCAGTTAACCGGGAAAAAAGGTATTTTTGTTTATAGCTGTTACAAAGAAATAGAAGGAACAAAAAAAACTGACTGAATGGAAGATATGAAAGTCCTTTGTTTTGGCGAGGTGTCCCAAAGGCAAATAGGTGCATGCCACTAGGAATCTTCCTAGAATAGTTCTTTCCAGGCAATGTTGATGAACAGTCTGGGTAGACTTTCAAGAAATGCAGCTAGAGAAGGCTTCACATAGGTCTTACATCAGGTGTGCAGTAACAAAGGTTTCAATTCTCACATATTTGATGCAAATTTCTTTTAAAGATGCAAGGTTTCTGCAAACATTCATGATTTCTTCAAATACCGGGAGGTGGGTTAGGGGGTGGGGGTGTAATAGTACAACTTGATACAGAGGGCGGCACAGTGGCGCAGTGGTTAGCACTGCAGCCTCACAGCTCCAGGGACCCGGGTTCGATTCCGGGTACTGCCTGTGTGGAGTTTGCAAGTTCTCCCTGTGTCTGCGTGGGTTTTCTCCGGGTGCTCCGGTTTCCTCCCACAAGCCAAAAGACTTGCTGGTTGATAGGTAAATTGGCCATTATAAATTGTCACTAGTATAGGTAGGTAGTAGGGAAATATAGGGATAGGTGGGGATGTTTGGTAGGAATATGGGATTAGTGTAGGATTAGTTTAAATGGGTGGTTGATGGTCGGCACAGACTCGGTGGGCCGAAGGGCCTGTTTCAGTGCTGTATCTCTAATCTAATAAGAATTTGCTTTTCAAAAGCAAGTTAAGCATGGTCTTCTTCTCCTGGCAGGTCATTAAGCAAACTCCATCTGCCTGTTTTTGCCAAAACAATTGTCTTTTTTTAAACAGTTCAAAAGGAAACCAACTTTTTTCAGAGGCAAGTCCTATGACAGCCATAAATCCTGACTTGTCAAAAAGCAAATAGCTCCTCAGGTCAAACCTCCTGCTGTGTTTACTTGAAATCATGAGCCTTCCAGTAAAAACTCATTTACTAGTCAACCTTCTGTTGACCTTCCTTTTAAGAAAAACACCCACAAAGTTCAGCAATCTTCAGATGATTCAATGTCCAAAATTCAACTATAATTTCTAAAAACATATTTTACAAAAAATACCAGAAGCGCTCACTTAACACCTGATCTTGACCTTCTGTTCTGAGCAAGAGAACCGGCCACTCACGAGGAAGTGGGGTACTTCTTTAAATATGTTGATAGGGTTGGATGCTTTAATCGGGATGTGATCTGCAATTTTAGTTGAAGACCTAAGTGGGGGAGCAGTGACAGCTTCTATGTCAGACCAGACTTGTTGGGAAGGGAGCATGGGCCAGAAGAAGCTGAGCAAATAAAATCTGTCTGGGTTTGAGTGGGTCTCTGGGAACATTTATTCATAACATCAGGGCCTCATTTGTTTGGCCAGGCCTCCACATCTTGGACCCGCGGGTTTGCCATCCCTTTTGTGTTCCCGTGCACTGTTTATGCACTTCCTTTATAATTGGGGCCTAAGAGCCAACCACATGGCTTAAGAGAGAATTCCTGAGTAGCCCAGGGTAGGGTAGGGGTGGTAGGGTAGGTTCCCTTCCCTGAAGGGCAGTTTTGTTATCCTAGCAGTGTTTGCTAAAAGGTGAGAAAAAAGTTGCAGAATGCAGGAGATGATGGATATGCTTACATATTACTTAAGTCCCCTTTAGCAATATTTCCCCATTATCCTAATCACTTAATTTGATGACTTAGTAAGGCTTCTGGATGGATGTGCACAACAGCTCTTTTAGAACGTGTTTTGAAATATAATTTTAAAAAAATGATTTGCACATTCTCAATTTTCATACCTTGTTACTTTTCCAGAAATCCAGTGGTGCAGGAGGAACGAAGCCCAGAGGTAGACCCAAGAAACTGGTAGGCTAAATATTTGTTTGTAATATTATCCACTATGCTGGGTTTAACAGTCACTATATATTGGATGTCCAAATGTTAACATTAATGATTCTGACTTCAAGGAAATTGGCAGCAGTATCCAGATTAGAAAAATTTCACAATCATTGGCATATTATTTTCAAGTTGTGTCACTAACATCGTGACATGAGGCATCCATATGAAATGATAGTGAGACCCACAAATTTTATTTGTCAAGCATTAAGAATGCAGGTAACCCATCACTAATTGTATAAAAAAATTAATTTAAGGTGATGTGTAATATGCCAAGTTTATCTATACTTTTGGTGAGAAGATCTTCAGATATAATATTTGTAAGATAAATTGGCCTGTCTTGAGGCCAATGAAATACCTGCTGTATATTGGACTTTTTGTGATATATATTATGGGAAGTTGGGAAGGGCAAGAACCTGTATTAGACCTTTTATACTCTTAAACTGTCTACAGGTATAGAGAATTCCTGTCTCCCTAGGCCAACCTTTTTTAAAAAAAATGTTTTAGTTCATGCATTGTGATGCTTGATGTAACACTAATATTAGCTTTAGTCCTCATAACATCAGGGGTAATGTTTATTATTACAATATTGATTGTAAAGACTTAACTATAATTTTAACTAAACTTTTTTAACACTAATTCTGTTTAACCTGTTGCCCCATTATATCCAGCTTTCCAACTTGTCCCTTAAATTTTACTTTTATAACCTATCCTTGCTTTCCTAACATTTTCTCCCTTTTAAGAAATAAAGTTTAAATTCTTTCAGTTTCCTTTCTTCATCTTGCTTCTGTTGTCCATTTTGGAGTTGGGAGTAAGTTTTTAAAAGGTATTTTCCGTGTCTAATTACAACTTTAAAGACTGGTTTCCCGTCCGTCAAAAATCCCAGATGTGAAGATTAACATTGTTGCATCATATGTGCAGGTAGATCTGTCATTCTCTCTTATTTTCTTGCTGATGTTCTTCTCTTTCCTTGTTCTTCTCTTTCCTTCCTCTTCTCCCAATCATTCAAGTGGCCATTATTCATGTGAACTTTGACAGTGAGCGTAGGCTGACTATTTGACGGGGGAGAGTGGGACTTCTTGTCCACATGTGCACTTCCAGCAAGGGTCACTGGATACTGATGAAGAGTGGTAATCCATCCTACTTCAGAAGCGCTGAGGTCAATTGTCTCACCAGTGCTATATAGCAGCTGGGCATCAGCTAATCTGCACACGTTGTGGATCTAACTGAAGACTTTCTGACTTGTATGACTCACTAGAAAAACTCGCCAAGTCATTGTGTTGCCCCAGGTCAATCTTTTGCACTTTTGCTTTCAAACCAAGGAAGTGGATATTGAAAGAGTATATTTGTGGTGGGCTCTGCAGCCAGACAGTATCTGGATGAAGAATCTCATCTGCAGTGCTCTGAAAGTGAAAATTTGATTTCATTTTTGGTTCATCTAATAGAACGTGTCTACACACTGATCCCATTAAGCTCATAAATTTGCGCTTGAATAGCTTCCGTTAATGTACGGTGAAGAGCATAAATATTATTTGGACACAATCTCTGAGGGCAGTAATTTCCAAGCTTTTACTTGAATTGTCTGCCATGCTTCATTACCTATAAAAAGGAAAAGAAGTTCCCTGTTGTGCCTATCCCTCCATCATTGCTGCAATTGCGCATCATTTTTGAGGTGTATATTATAACTCCATGAAGATTTCAGAAAAGTTGTTCAAAATTTACTAGCAGATTATTAATCTAGTATTCCAACATTTACAGCTTTCCTGATTTTGCGGGTTAGTTACTTTATTTTTGCTCTTGTATACTGGTTTTCCAATTTCCATCAATAAACTCATCAGTGTCTTAGTTAAACCAAATAACCTCACTTCCCCTCCTGATCAAATAATTCTGGATTACAGTTTCTGAACCATGACAACAACAAAACAACCAGAACTCTACTACTTTCACAAGTTCTAGACTTCGTGTAACTGAAAATGGCTAAAATAAACACTGAAACCTGAAAAGAAATATATAGGAAAGCAAGAAACCTATGTATATTGTGTGGTAGCTGATCTGTATCTGTGTACTGTTATGACCGAGGCGGGAGGAGTGCACTATTTATTCTAGTTCCGCTTCTGCACAGGTCACAACATATATTTAAATTTTTTCCCACTTACTGATACGGTCAATCACAGACTCTGGGCTGGATTTTACAAGTCCGCCCGACATCGGGGGTTTTGATGGGGGTGGGGTGCCGGAAAATGTCTCCAGGAGAGGCCCACCATGGGCCTCGACGCCGGGAAGGCCCAGCCCGATATTGTTGGCGACAACGAGGCCTCGTGGTGGCACCCCCCCCCCACCACTGTTTACCGAAGGGAGACCAATCTAAATATTTAAATTTATAAAAATAAATGAATTAAATACTTACCTGCTCCCGCCGTCTGTCCCGCTCCGCTATAGCCAGTGGCTGGCAATCCTGCACGTTGAGATCTCTTCGGAGATCCGATGTGGGACACTGGTGGGGAGTGGGGAGCAGGTAAGTATTTCAGTGTTGGGGGGAGGGGGGGGGGAGGCGGTGGAGTGTGGTCAAACCTAATATGATTGGTGGAGGGGATGGTGACACACACATATATACCGGTTAACTGAAAAAAATAGAGATTTACTCTTTAGAGCTATTATTACAAAACAGAAAAAAATACGTTGGTCGAATACTTCCTAATTCTTGAAGAAAGAAAAAGATATGAAAAGATGTCAGAAGTCCTTTTCTGGGTTGGCATCCCATATTCATATAGACGGTTGTCACTGGGATCTTCCTAGAACAGTTCTTGTCAGGTGACATTGAAGATTAGTTTGGGCAGGCTTTCCAGGGAAAATTGCAGTAATAGGGGTTTCAGGCAGTTTCTAACACTTGCTTCTCAGCTTCTCAAGAAATGGAAAACTGGCATGCTTTTTCAAAGTGGAGAGAGAAGCAGAGTTAACGTTTCAGGTCAGTGACCCTTCATCAGAACTGGCAAATATTAGAAAAGTAACAGGTTTTAAGCAAATAATGCAGGGGTGGGGCATGAGATAACCAAAGAGAAGGTGTTGATAGGACAAGGTCACAGAGAATAACTGACCAGAAGGTCATGGAGCAAAGGCAAATGGTATGTTAATGGTGTGTTTTCAAAGAGCCAGAACAGACTGAGCTGGGGTTTTGCTCTCTTGGCAAGTTTTCTTCAACTGTCTTTTGATATCATTGTCCATATCCCAATTCACTGTCCAAAGCGAAACCAAAACCAATGTCGCAAGAATCAAGCCTCCTGACCCCTATAAACCTTGACCTGTCACTTCTTCATAAACATCTTTCCGAAAGTCAAAAACAACTCCTGCTGGGTAATTATTTGAAGACAGATGCCTTCAAGTAACTGTTTACAATCCAGACATCTCCGTGACCCTTGTTTAAAAAAAAAAACAACATCCATGGACTCCTTTTCAGTTTAAAACACAAATCTTCAAAATTTAACAATAAAATGGAAGCACCTGTAGCTCCTCCAAGGGTGGAGGAATGAAACACCATTTTTAAATGCGTTTCATTACAAAGTGTGGAAAAAATAGAAGATGAAAACATATTTTAAAACACATTTTCACACTCATACTTATTCATTCTTTACCTGTAGCTAATACAGTTCTGCTTTGTACTATCTTTGCACAAATATAACTCAAAGCAAAGTAAGATTCTAGAAAGAGCATCTGCAATTACATTATTTTTGCCCGCAATGTGGATGATCTTTAAGTGATAAGGTTGCAATAGTAAACTCCATCGGAATAGTCTGGCATTCTGGTTTTTAAATTTTTCCACAAAAGCTAGGGGTTATGATCAGTATATATTAGTGTCTCTCTGTAGTGGTGGCAGACATAGACTTCAAAATGCTTAAGAGCCAATAATAAACCTAGGATTTCTTTTTCCACTGTATTTTTTGGTGTCGATTTAGCTTTTTGGAAAAGTATCCCACTGACCTTTCTATGCCTGATTCATCGTCTTGTAACAGGACTGCACCGACCCCCAGGTCACTAGCATCAATCGCTACTTTGAAGGGCTTAGTGAAATTTGGAGCAGCCAACACTGGTTTATTAATCAAAATGGCTTTCAGCCTCTCAAAAGATGCTTGGCACTCTCCTGACCACACTACCTTAGTTTTCTTTTTCTGTAGTAAATCTATCAGTGGAGCAGCTATAGTACTAAAATTTTGGACAAACTTGCGGTAGAAACCACACATCCCCCAAAACCTCATGATTTCTCGCTTAGTTTAGAGGTAGGGAACTCCACCAATGCTGGTACTTTTGCTGTTCTTGGCAACACTTGTCCTTCCCCTACTATATGCCCAAGGGAGGTTACTCTCTCTTTCGCAAATTCACTTTTGGCAAGGTTTATTACTAAATCAGCTGGTGGTAAATTTCAAAACAAAGCTTCCAGTTGTTCCAAGTGGTCCTTCCAAGTGTCACTGTATACTAGCACATCTTTAAGGTAAACCACACAGTTAGGAACACTGGCTACCACTTGGTTTATTAATCTCTGAAAGGTTGCTGGTGCATTTTTTAGCCGGAATGGCATCACTTGGCATTGGAAAAGACCATCTGGTGTGACGAAGGCTGATATTTCTTCAGCTCGGGGCGTTAAAGGAACTGTCAGTATCCCTTTAACAAATCTATTTTTGTAAGAAACATGGCACTGCTCACGCTGTCAATACAGTCTTCCAAGTGAGGAATTGGATAGGAGTCTACCTTTGTTACTGCATTCACTTTTATGTAGTCTATGCAGAGTCTAGGCATGAGCACCACTGGGGAACTCCAGCTGCTTTGACTGGGTTCAATTAGGTGGTTATAGAGTCATAGAGAGATACAGCACTGAAACAGGCCCTTCGGCCCACCGAGTCTGTGCTGACCATCAACCACCCATTTACACTAATCCTACATTAATCCCGTATTCCTTACCACATCCCCACCTTCCCTCAATTCTCCTACCACCTACCTACATTAGGGGCAATTTACAATGGCCAATTTACCTATCAACCTGCAAGTCTTTGGCTGTGGGAGGAAACCAGAGCACCTGGTGGAAACCCACACGGTCACAGGGAGAACTTGCAAACTCCGCACTGGCAGTACCCAGAACTGAACCCGGGTTGCTGTGAGGCTTCAGTGCTAACCACTGCGCCACTGTGCCACCCCTGAATCAAAGAGTACTAGGTGAACCCGATACAAAGGTATGGGTATATACTCTCCGCCAATACCATTCACTAAAATCTTGGCATTCAGTGCGCTCTCTGGTGGAAATGTTATGCCTTTCCCCAGCAAAAGAGCTTGGGTGGCTCCTGTATCCATAAGTATAACGATTGGCTTACCTGCCTCACTTGAGCGATAAGGAGTTACTTTTCCTTTCGACAAGAGTTCCCTATAACTCTCCGGTATCTTATTCACATCCCCTACACTCACAGTGGTTTTTGTATTTAGCCGTACAGTTGCAGTCAGAGCTACAGCCTGACCTGTCGTTACTCTTGGTCTGTATTGGCTTTGTGTACCCCAAAAAGTCTCATGGGTTTACCCCGTAACTTCCAGCATTCTGCACGAAGGAGTTTCACTTTGTGACAATGTTAACAGTTAGGCTTGCGGACCTCACTTCCACCCTCAGCATCTTCCTTTCTGGCCTGAGGAGGAGATCCCAGGGCATTCCCAGCTGTCCCTTCTTGTCCCCAGCTACTTGCCTTCCTTCACCCTCCCACTTCTATCCTTCTCGGGTTTGTAGGGGTGGCGGACAAAGGGTTTGGGCTTATAAACAAGCGCATAATCGTCAGCAGGTTCCGCTGCCTGTCCGGCCGTTGAAACCTTCTGGTTCTCTATATGGGTTCTTACTAACGGAGGGAGTGAATTTTTAAATTCTTCCAGGAGAATTAGTTCCTTAAGGTTCTCATACATGGCCTCTACCGTTAGTGCTCATATCCAATGATCAAAATTAATTTGCTTTACCCTCTCAAATTCTATACGAGTCTGCCCAGAAAATCTCCAGAGGTTCCGAAATTTCTTCACGGTAAGCCTGAGGAACTAATTTGTTCGCAGCGAGAATCGCCTTTTTTGCCATTTCATAATCTGCAGAAATCTCCTCAGAAAGCATGATATAAGCTCTGCCCATCAACCTGCTTTGCCTAAGCAGTGTCCAGCTTCCCTTCTGCCACTTCACCTGTCTGGCTATCTTTTCAAAAGAAATGAAAAATGTCTCTACATCCCTTTCCTCAAACTGAGGGAGGGCTTGCACAAAGTTAAACAGCTCTCCATTGGGTCCTGAGCTGGAGTCAGATCTTTCCTCACCAGAACTTTCACTGGAGTCAAGTGTCTTAGTTCCATCTTTTTTGCTTCAAATTTCCTTCTTTGTCTTTCTCTTTCTCTATGAAATGCTCTCTCTTTTTCCCTTTCCTCTTTTTCAAATTCAAGGTTCTTTATTGTAAATTCTCTTTCAAGCTCAAGATTTTTCAATTCTATTACTTTTTCTTTTTCCTGCTGAAGTTTAAGTTTTCCATTTCATTTTCTTGCTCAAGCTTCTTCATCTGTAACTGAATTTTAGCTAATTCAACTGCACTACCCTCTGATTTGCTTTCTTCTTCCAATTTCAAATGGTGTGCTATTACTTCAATTAGGTCCGCTTTCCTAGCACCTGGTTTTAACTCTAACACCAATAGTTCTGCCCAATCCTTTGGTCTATCCTTGGTTAAATTTCTCAAATCACTCAGGGATACATCCACCTTCCCCAGAAAAGTTGCAGCAACTGTTAAAGACATTCTGGTAGAGTAAACTTTAATCTACTGCACAAGAGCCTGTTTTTTTCCCTTTTCCTCTTTTGAATTATTATCCCACTTACAGTTGCACATCTTCGGCATTGGGTTATCATGGAAAGAGACCCCAGTTATATGTTGCGACTGAGGCGGGAGGAGTGCAATGTTTATTCTAGTTCCACTACTCCACATGTCACAACATATATTTAAATTTGTTCCCACTTACTGATATGGTCAATCATAGACTATTTTTATCCCAGAATAAAACACACCAACCAGGTTTCTTTAATATACAACAAAATTATCAGTTCATTATAAATCAAGTCTTAACCAATAACGTAGCAAAGCATAAACACACAGATCGAAATATAAAAGTTCCCTTTTGACCTTGGACCTTCACATACGCACGCACATATACTCCAGTTAACCGAAAAAATAGAGATTTACTCTTTAGAGCTATTATTACAGAAAATACAGAAAAGAATATGTTGGCCAAATATGTGCTAATTCTTGAAGAAAAAAAGAGATATGAAAAGATGTCAGAAGTCCTTTTCTGGGTTGGCATCCCAAATATGTATAGACGGCTGTCACTGGGATCTTCCTAGAAAAGTTCTTGTCGGGTGATATTGAAGATCAGTTTGGGCAGGCTTTCAGGAAAAATTGCAGTAATAGGGGTTTCAGGCAATTTCTTACACTTGCTTCTCACGAGATGAAAAACTGACAGGCTTTTTCAAAGAGCTGGAATGGACTGAGCTGGGGTTTTGCTCCCTTGGCAAATTTTATTCAATTGTCTTTTCAAGCCATTGTCCATATCCCAACTCACTGTCCAAAGTGAAATCAAACCCAATGTCACAAGAATCAAGCCTCCTGCCCCCCTATAAATCTTGACCTGTCACTTCTTTGTAAACATCTTTCCCAAGTCAAAAACAACCCCTGCTGGGTAATTATTTGAAGACAGGTGCCTTCCAGGAACTGTTTACAATCCAGACATCTCAATGTCCCTTGTTTAAAAAAAAAAACCATACACTTCTTTTTAGTTTTAAAACATAAATCTTCAAAAAATGGAAGCACTTGCAACAGTTCTTTTGAATAGTCTTTTAATAAGAGATCCTCTTCACTAATATTTTTCAAACTGTATCCTCCCCACTGTAATGAAAGTCATCTTCTGACCCTTCCATTTGCTTGAATTGTGACAGAAAAACACAATATATTGGCACATCCCCAAATGTGGCTAAGTTGCATTGATTCTTTTTTATTTTGAAGTTGTGCTGTTCCCCATTTTTCAATTGCCTAATCTACTTACTATTTTCAATCTTAAGAAAACCTGGAGACAATCTGTTCCCAGGCTTCTACCAGTCCCAATGTATAATATATAACTGTCTGCTGGAAGCACATGAAAGTGATGAGTTGACGTGCCTTTCCCTCACATTCATTTCTATAAGAAGCATCTTGCCTTTGCTCAAATACCTCAACAGGAACACACAACTTGAGGAAGTGTGGATACACTTTAATCTCTTTTAAACTGATTCAGTGTTTTACATCCCTGGTAGTTGTAAGATTCAATGTCAGTGGAGTGACAGTGCTACATTTGCATTCGATAGCCATAATATTGTTAGGATCTATGTGAAATATGACAACATTAATAGAAATGCAGCTTCAAAGCCAGAGCACCTGCTAACTATTAAATCAGCAATAACAAAACCTGTGTTCCTTGTGGTATTTATTTTATTGAATTGGGTCTGAACAGAACATTTGAGTCTTCCTGTATCCCGCATGCTGAGATAGACTGCATGAAAAACACCACGCCACACTTTTAGCAATACGGACATTTTTTTTCTCTTGGTTTTCTATTCTGCCATCCTGAAAGTACGAATTTACACTGGGGTATGGTTCCACAGACACCAGAAATCCTCTGGCACTTTGTCTAAGTGGACATGCTTCATGTCTGAGCCCAGACAGTGAGTGTTGGCATGCTGCTTGACCATGGGAGACCTCACAACTGGGTTTCATTATGTCCTTATCTGATATTCTCACATGCTCATTGCTCTATCAGGGTGACTGGATAATGATCAGGACTGGGAATGCTGAAAGATATTTTACTCTCCCTAGCTCAAGAGCATTGAGGCCAATGATAATTGCCCTACCACTATCCCAGCTGAGCTAAAGTAACTCTGGGATTAAACCTGGGACCTTTTGTGATCTGTATGTCTCAACAACACAGCAGTCATTGGGAGGAACTGAATGTTGACATGTTTAAGTGACTTTTAAAAAAAAAAAACTCGGATATGCAGGATGCGAAAAATGAGGAGCAATCATTAATGAACTAAAAAATAGGCAAGCTATGTTTTTAAATTCGCTGAATAACTGCAAATCCGCTTGTCAGTATGAATTGGACTAAATTTTCTGCCCATTCATGGTTGGCAAATTCAGCCCTGCTGTGATCACACAGTGCAAGAGCTAATTAAACTAGTAGGCAGCTTACAAAAATGTTAACTAAGGTTTCGGTGGCCAAAAGTGTACAAGAGTCTAACAACACTTGACCCTAATTCTCATGAGTTTCACCAGACATGTTCAGAAATTTACACTGTTGACAGATAACATTAGGTTTATCTGAAGCCAGTTTGTGCAGTCCTGTGTCAAAGCATCCCATTTCTGGAGTTTCTCTAATAATCTCCCTCATTAAAATATTAAGCACATTACAACTTTTAGCCCTCGGTTAAGAGCTCTGGTTGAGGCAAAAAAAATTCCTATGTGTAGTAGGTTCACTTAATTATCATTGAATGAGTTTTCTGTTTGATTTAAAGCTTTATTGTAGCATTTATGAACCAGAAGATTGGCGTCTCTAAACTCATTGTTAGGTGCCTGTCTTGTAAGATTTTTGTAGACTTTTGGGGCTGAATTTTGTGGAAGTGGCAGAGGTCCCACTGTCAGAGCTGAAAGTGAAAGGTGACTCTGCTTAGGTAGGCAGCAGGACCCGGGGTGGCATATTGCTGATGGCAGCCAAGGAAAAGCTTTCCTCTGGGGCCGCCATCCAATTAAGGATAGCAGCCTGCCCCCAAAGGCTGCTGGCCCAATCAGAGGGCCGGTAGTTCAGCAGCCTCAGCAGTGCCACTGCTAGAAGTGGCCATTGCTGAAATTTGCAGCTCCAGGGAGAGGGTACATATATGGCTGGGTGCCCTTGAAGAAAGTTTAGTTGGGTTGGGGGATGCCGGGACCAGGCAGGCAGGTAGGCCCCAGCGATCAGTGCGGTGCGGGGAGAGGGGGTCGATGGGCGCTGACGCACAGTTGCCATGATGACGGCTATTTCCGCCCAGGGCCCACTTTATGGCCAAGGTGGCCCACAGAGGCTGGGTGGCCCTTAATTGGCCTCTTAGGTGGCTTAGTTGGCCTCCTGGTGGACAGCCAATTTGCCAACTTTTCCACTGCTGGCAAAATGGCATGATGCTGGGAAGGCATCGGGCAACCCCCTCCCTTCCCTCGAGACGCCTTCCCACACCATTTTGCTAGCCTTCCTGCTTCCTAGCCCACCCCCAAATAGACTGGAAAATTCCAGCCTTGGTGTATAAAAGGCAGACATTGTTAACCTAGTAATAGCAAACCATGGATATCCATTCAATCGACTTGAATTTTGGTTAACTTTATGGGATTTAAATATGCCTGCTAATACCTTGCTGTTATAGAATCCTTTCTGTAAAATGAATAGAAATGTTATAAGCACCTATAGCCTATATGCATTTTCAAATTTGTTACAGTTTTGTTGCTTTGGAGAATATTTGAGATTAACACTATTTTGTTGTTTTCTGAGCTTTGCAACACAGGTTTTGCAAGAATACAGTAAGGCAATCAGAAATTCCATTCAAATATATGATCTTTTTAGTGCCGTTGTAGGGAAAAATTATCTTGACAAGGCAGAACTACAAGATGGAGAGCCTCTCAGTTAGGGGGAGCTTTGTCTTTCATAACCCGGAAAGAAATAAAAATCTGACTTGAGGAACCCTCTTCCCTCACCAAAATTATGGCAGGGAAGTAAATGCAGTTTCCAATTACAACCTACTGTCCTAGGTAATGAAAATAATCAACAATATTACTGCCATTCAGAGGACAGGGCATCACAGAACATGAGACAGATGTGAGATCCTTTTCCTTGCCCTTCCCCACCCAACATATTAAAGAATAGTTTACAAAACTGGAGGAACTGATTGCTCATGCTCTCTAGTTGGAGGGTAGTGGATAATAACACTTCCTCCAAGTTTGGCCAGCAGTAATGCCCTGAGACCCAGCAGGACACCACCCATATCCCAGCAACAACAATGCCAGTCCCTTAGTAGGTTTCACTCTGTTAATACACTTATTCTTGACATTCTGTTAATACAGTTAGCAAATGGATTACTTGTATTTATGTGATGGCAGATACTGTCCAAATGTTTGGTAAATCAAAACCTTAAAAGTGTGTCTGCTGTGACAGTGGTTCTATTCAAGATTAGTTATGTTTGTCTGTGATATATTGGGTTAATCTTCTTTCTTTGAATAGATGATCCCTAAGAAATTGCAGTTCTTTTCCTTGAAGCCATTGGGGACCAAACTGAATCATTGTATCGACCCCTGTAACACTCTCCACTCTAATTCCTCTGATTTGGAGACGCCTCCTAGACGAAGAAGGAGACTAACAAGAAATTATTCTGCTGAAGATGCCCCGATGGCAATCCAAGAGAGAGACAATGTTCTCCCCAGAGATGGCATCAGTAGGATAGAGAGGCACCTTCAAGAACTCCAGGGAGGTGTGATGAGGGAATTGGAGGGGATACAAAGGGCTATGAAAGCCCTAGAGGACACTGTTAATACCGCCCTGTCAGATATCCGTCAGGTTATCCAAGAAACCTGAATCAGATGCTGGGAAGGAAGGCTGGGTGGTATTGTTGTAAGCTGGCATTATGGACAGGCCATGTCCTTCTGAAATTGCTTGAAGGCACATGGTCTTTAACTGCTGCCAACTATCTTTTTAACTACAAGCCAACTTGATTTTACTTCTCGCAAATTATTTATTTGGTGATTATATTATTCCCCCTCTTTCTAGGTTGTTAATTTGTTGATGTAATCTTAGATTGAACAAAATCCTCGTTGTATTCTTGATTCATGGAGAATTTATTTAATTATTTATGAGACAGGGAAATAAACACTTTATAAACTTAAACTGTGTCTTTGATTCTTTTACTGTCCTCATCTTTCTCCTCCAGTTGCTGCTAAACCGTGGTATTCCTGAACTTATTTTGTGACCAAAATTGTTCAGAATAACTTAGTATAGAACTTATTTCACCACTCTAAATCGAAAGTGTGTGATTGTATCACAGTAAATTGTCAGAAGTATGTGACTTTGAAAAGGGACTGTCCAAATTGGTAGAAAGAATAGAGAGCAACCTTTTAAGGGATAAGAGACCTTTCACTGTTCCCCGCCTGTCAGGTGATGTGGTGTAATTTAGCATGGGGTGAGTCCTGTGTGTTTTGCAGGCAAGCATTCAGAACTGTTTCCTGCCGGTATGGGGGAGGGAGATGAATGAAAAGAGGGCTGAGTAGGCATTTACACAAGGTCAGAAAAGGTACAGTTGGGCTCTGATGCTTCCACAATAAATATCACATACCTTAGAAACCATCTGCCCTAACCCTAATTAATAATGTGCCTCCTCACCAAGGTAGGATTCAGCACTATGTCAAGCTGCGTATTCTGCTTTCCACAAAAGCAGCCTACATTTTGCTTAAGTAGCATATAGATCTTGCCTCTATAAACTCTAGAAATAGTTTTTGAAGAGTACCTTATCGATGCTAACTTTGGTCTGCTTATCAAAGCAGAAATTTTGCAGAACTCCCCAGTGTTCCAAGCCTGAATGTCCCCAAGGGTACGATCTATCCTTATCTTTTTCTTGCCATTTGAATCCAGTCTAGTTTTGCTTCCTTTGCTACAATTGCAATTTGATTGTAATTCAGTGAGTTCTTTGCTCTTAAATAGCCACTGTGAATGATTTGAAATAGGGAGAGCTTGTTCTGTTGTATTGCTATAATTTCTAGTTGTGATGGGAACAATTTGAAAATGACATGGAGATGAAATAAGACAGAATTGCAACCAAACATTGTTTTCACACCGTTTTACAAGCTGATAAATTTGTGACAGATTATCAATATGTCCATTGTATTAAAGATATACTCTAATACTGATATCCCAGTGTTGCCTGACTTGAAGAATGAGCCATGCCAAATAGAATATTAAATGATGAATCAAAACCGAAGCAGTAGTAACAAATATAAGGCAGAATTTTTGCCCTGTACGGAGGCGGGCTGGCGTGAAAATTTGCACTGCTGGCTGGCATGCCGGTACCATCCAGCTCCCGGACCATTTTCCCAGAGGCTGGATTGGCGACCGAAGGGCTACTCGCCCATAAACGGCATAATCAAGGTGATTAAAAGACCAATTAACCCTTAAGGACCTGCCGACGCATTGAGAAATAGGCGATCTGATTGGAGGCCAGTGCTCCAGGCAGGCATTGAGGCCCTCCTCACTTACCTCACCATAGCAGTGGCCACAGGCCGCCCTATGATTGGGAGGGGGTGCAGGTGCTGTGGCTACCCCTCCACAATGGTGACCCAGCAGCTGTATCCATTTATTAATTTAAAAGTTTTTAGAATTGCTGTTAGGGCACCTCAAGATGGAGGCATCCTATCTGTCCCTTACCAAGCTGGACAGCCTCCTGCTGGCCCTCCAGCTTTCAGAGCCCACCTGTTGTCCTTAGTTGAACGGCGAGCCAACCCTCTGGCCACTAATTGACCAATTCGGGGAAAATCACTGCCAGGTGACTGTTTCCCACGCAGTGCGGGTCGGGACTCCAACATCGGGGTCCCAACCCAAAGGCAAGATCCTGTCCATGGACACGCCAATTAATTTACATATAAACACTGACTTGTCCTGCACTAGAGATATAATAATTCTACAGTCCTAGTCCCCTCCTAACACTAACGCTATTAAGTTATACTTAAATCAGACACTATTCCTACTGTACTCTAACCTTACAGTTTGTTTACAGTCATAGCAATTTCAACACATGTTGGATGCTATTGAATGCCCTGAAGACATGGTAACAACAACTTCCATTTGTGTGGTACCTTTAACATAACTGAATGTCCCAAAGTGCTTCACAGGAGGCTATCAATGAAAATTTGAGATTGAGCCATATAAGGAGCTAACAGGTGATCTAAAACATGGTCAAAAAGTAGGTTTTAAGGAATGTCTTAAAGCAGGGGAGAAAGAGGCAGAGAGGCTTAGGGAAGGAATTCGAGAGCTTAGGGACGAGGCAGCTGAAGACTATGTCACCAATGGTAGAGTGATTAAAACCAGAGATGGACAAGAGGCCAAAATTGGAGGAACGCTGAGTTTCTTGGACTGTTGTCAGGCTAGGGGAGGTCACAGAGATAGGGAGGTGCAATGCCACTGAATGATTTGAAAACAAAGATGTGAATTTTGAAATCTAGGTGTTACCAGATTGGGAGGCAATGCTGGTCAGTGATCACAGGAGTGATGGGTGAACGCGACGTGGTGCTAGTTAGGATACAGGCAGCAGATGTTTGGATGAGCTCATCTTTAGGGAGGGTGCAAGGTGGAAGGCTAGCCAAGACAGCATTGGAATATTTGAGCCTAGAGGTAACAAATGCTATGAATAAGGATTTCAGCAGTAGATGAGCTGAGACATGGTTGGAGATGTCCGATATTACAGAGATGGAAGTAGGCTGTCTTGGTGATGGAGCAAATAGGGAGTTGACTATTTCAGGGTTAAATAGGACCCAAGGTTGTGAACAGTCTGGCTGAGCCTCAGATAGTGGCAAGGAAAGAGTGATGGAGTTTGTGGCTAGGGAATGGAGTTTGTGGCAGGGACTGAAGACAATGGCTTCAGTATTTGCAATTTTCAGTTGGAAGAAATTTCTGCTCATCCAGCATTAGATGTCGAATAAGCAGCATGAGAAATCAAAAGTAGTGGAGGAGTCAAGAGAGGTGGTGGTGAGATAGAACTGGGTGTTGTCAATGTACATGTGGAATTTGATATGTTTTTGGAAGATGACATTAAGGGGCTGTACATAGATGAGAAATAGGAGCATTTGAGGGACTCCATAGGTAAAAGTGCAAGAAATGCAGTTCCTTTTTTCTGACCCTTGTGCCCAGACTCCCAGCTTATTGGTTTGCCATGTCTGGTGCAAACGTACTGAGTAAAGAGCAAATTCTTGGCTATTGTATGGTGTAATGAATTCTACCTAGTTTTCCTGCAGTAACAAGCTGTATGCTCTCACCCTGAGGCTTGGCCTGACCTTCTCACTTGGTTTCTAGTACCCTCTGGTTTGGTGATTGTCTGATGAGTCCGGCTGCTCTTTGTAACTCCCCTGGTGTAATGTGAGGGAATAGAGTCTGATGCAGTGATCTTCAAGAAGTATCAAAGATGCTTAACTTTTCTAGTGACAGAGAACCGCATGCCATTTTATAAACTATATAATTCCTCATTTTCACTCAGGCTGGCTAATCCATACATGAGAGTAATTTGTTTCAAATTTTAATTTGGGATCTCACAGCATGATCTGAATTTATTCAGAAGGAGGAGATAGTATTAATCACCTTGCACCAGAGCATTTCTTACTGTCTCACTAATTGCCCTTTCAGCACATGCTCAGTACAGAAACAGAATCTGTTAAGAATGACAATTACAAATGTCATTTAAAACATAGTGAACATTTTTTGAATCAGCTCCAAGCTCTGTGCTGTTTCTGCAATGCTGTCTGCTGTCTTATTTCTTTTCATTGATGCATGCTTTTCATTGATATGATATTTACATGTCAAAATGAAATATTTTGTGTATCTTTATATGTAGAATACTCTTGTTATTTATTACCTACTCTTTAGTGGTGATCAACCGAGCGTGTTGTTTGTCTTTAGTAAGTAGAATTGCATCAGATTTGGAGGTTTATTTCTGCTGTGACTTGTTTCTAATTCGGCATATTACTGATTATATACATTCAATAGGCATGGACTGCATCGAGTATTTAATTCTTCCAGGCTCCACAATGGCCAAACCGTTTTACTGTACATGGAGCTGTCGGTCTGTTGTAAGCCTTCTGTTAAGGAAACGACTCATCATTGGGTGAATGTGACCCTTAAAATGGTCTAGACATTTTGAACCAATTAACTTGAGAAATGTGAGAATTCCGCTACTAATGGTCCTGCCATGGAAACTGCTTTTTGAGCAGTGTTGAGGACTATTTACTTGATTGGAATTGCTAATTTATGAAAGGAAATTGTGGGGAGGCAGTATTATCTGACACTGATTTGCTGGGTGTGCAACATTTGATATATTGGACTGTGTATGCTGAAAACTGGGCTACATCAAAGGTTAAATTATCATCTTTTGAAGCTTTTTGAAAATTAAAGATGTGTACCAGTAAATATCAATGTTGCTCATTGAATTTTAAATAGCTTTAATAAAAATATAATGAAATAGGATAATGGCTAATAAGACCAGAGATGTACATCAAAGATGATAGACTGGATTATAGTAAAGTAATTAATTTTTTAGAGGTCACATCCCTTGTAAGATAAATTTTATGGTTCAAGATGTTTGATAATTTATTTCTTTCACACAGGATATATCGTTGTAATGACTGTTTTGTTATCTTAATACCACTACTGATCCAAACCAATTATCCACAAAAAGCTGCCTTGTGGGTGGGTTTTCATGCCTGTGGTTTTCAATGAGACAAATATTGTTAACCAATTTTATGTTGACTTTTGTACCACACGCAAATAGAATTAAAGAAAAAATCTTGACCTTTTTGGACAAGTACAATGAGTGCATAACAAAGCTTTGTTTATCAAACTGGTTTGAAGTAGGAATGATCAAACTGACCTTGGTTCAAATTTTCATTTAGTCTGGAACTGAGCTCATATCAGTTCACACAAATTCTGTAAATTTAAAAGACGTGAGTATCTAGCAGCCAAATAGGAGTAAGCGGATAGCTCTTTCAAAGACCGTAAATGGGTATAATGGACCAAATGGATTCCTTCTGTCCTGTAAAATTCACTGATTTTACATTTTTTTATATCTGTGTGCTTATGAAAGGGCATTTAGTTTTATTTTCTAAATTTGCTTTGTTTGTGTCTATTTCCATAATTTTTATTTGTCCTGGTACAATTTATTTATGTCTGCTTTATGTAATTTAATGTCCTTATATTGTGCAGACTCAATTTTAATCCATTTTTATTTATGCTTTAACTTTAACCAGCTATCAAGAGGTTAATTCTGTTTTTCTGATTTATGTGCTTTGCTATTGAGACACAACAGGTTACATAAAATATGAAGAAATAATATTTAATATGCATTAAGTCTAGGAGATGCGCTACCTACACGTGTATGCAAAGCCTCCCCAGTAGTCTTAATCTCAACCTCAAAAGTCTAATCCTTCTTGTATTTTTTTCTCTTTCTCACACTGGGCATTTGCCTTTTTTCAGTTGATGCTGCATTATGAGTTCCTATAGGAACATGGTTGGCTTACCTAAATTGTTAGTTTGGGATCCTTGCAGATGGCAGAAAGAGGAGACTTTTATCCTGTCAGTCCAAGCTGGATTCAAACTCCAAGGGATATTGGTTTCAAAGGCATCAGCAGTGAGCCAGTACCTTGCCCGACACAAAATCATGTGCAGGCCTAGACAGTGAGTGTTGGCAGGCAATTTAACTGTGGTGAGCAACAAAACTGAGCCTAACCCGACATCCGCAAACCAACATTTTCCAACAGACATCAATTGATAGCAGCCGGAAGTGGGAAATCTTGCTGATTATTTTTCTTTACCTCAGCCTAAGGGCATTAAAGTCAATAATAGCACTCCAGTTCTGGTGTCGTCAGCTAACTCAGCATAGACTGAGAGTAGAACATGGGACATTCTGGTCTTAGTATTGCATCAGGCAATGCCTTTACTGATTAGACTGTCAGGAGCTCAATGGCAGCTTTTATTGAGACATTCAGGTAAGACATGTTAAGCAAATACCGTCTTTATTCATTGATTTTGCATTCGTGACTATTTGCACGAATATAGCGTCTAGGGATAGATTTGGCAGAGAGTTTGTGGAGTTTATGATGACGTTCAACAATGATGGTCAGAAATTTCACCCTCAGATGGGGGCAAATATGGAGGCTGGCGGTGTGGATTTTCGCGCCACCAGTCAGCCTACCAGTTTGCCAGCTCCATCTCGCCATCGGGCCATTTTCCCAGAAATGGGATTGGGATCAGCAGGGCTACCCGCCTGCAAGCAGTGGATAGCCAATTAAGCAGGGTAAATGCCCGATTAAGGTCTATCATCAGAGGCTGATTGGAATTTTTCCGTCTGCTTGTAGGCCTCCCCCCAACCCCCAACAGTTGGGGACTAGGCTGTCTGCATGGTGGCGACCTCCTGCTGGCAAACCAGGGGGAGGGGGTGGGGCACCAGCATTCCAGGCAGGTTCTGAAGCCCTCTCTGACTTTTGGCCACAGTTGTGGCCAGAGCCCCCTCCACAATGATGTTGATGCCATATTTTGTTAAAAGTTTTAAAATGTGCAGAGAAGATGTCTTAAAATGGAGGCACCCTCTCTCTTACCTGAACTGCAGGCTGCATCTCCTTAATAGATGGAGGGCTTCCTAGTGGCCCTCCAGCTTTGAGACCCCGCCTGCCGTCCTTAATTGGATGGCAAGCCTGTCCTCTGGCCACTAATTGGCCAATTCAGGGAAAATCACTGCCATGTGACTTTTGCCCACACAGTGCGAAGTTGTGACTCCCATTTGACCTTGATGTCGGGGTCCCAACCCAAAATCCTGCCAGATCGCTTTGGTCTTCCCAAAGTTTAGCTTGAGAAAATTGCAGCTCATCCAAGACTGGATATCAGATAAATAGTATAATAAAACAAAGCAGTGGAGTGGTTGAAAAGGATAATGGAAAAGTAGAGATGGGTGTTCTCAAGGAGTATGGTAGCATAGTGATTATGTTATTGGACGAGTAGTCAGAGGCTTGGATTAATGTTCCAGAGACATGAGTTCAAATCCAAACATAGCAGCTGGAGAATTTAAATTCAATTAATTAAATAAATCTGTAATAAAAAGCTAGTATTGGTAATGGCGACCATGAAACTTCCTGATTGTCGTAAAAACCCATCTGGTTCACCGATGAACTTTAGGGAAGGAAATCTGTTGTCCTTACCTAGTCTGACCGAGATCCAACTCCCACAGCAATGTGGTTGACTCCTGTCTGTCCTCTGAAATGGCCTAACCAGCCGCTCAGCCACTCAAAGCGGCTCTATGCCACCTTCTCAAAGGCCATTGGGGATGGGCAACAAATGCTGGCCTTGCCAGAAACACCCACATCCTGTGAATTAATTTAAGAAAAAGTATGTGGATGTAGATGATGAAGAGGAGGTTAAGAGACTCCAGAGATAATGGTGCAGGGCTGAGAAGGGAAGCCATTGCTGTATATGCTCTATCTATGATTGGATAGGTAAGAGTGGAACTAACAACAACAAATTTTATATTTATATAGAACCTTTAATGTAGAGAAATGTCCCCCAAGCGACGGCAGCTTCAATGAGCAGGGCAGAGAAAAATGGTGTAGTTGACAATGTTAAAGTGTTCATAGAGAAATGGGAGGGACAATGTACCATGATCACAGTCATGGAAAATGTCACATTGTGAGCTTCTTTCAGTGCTGTGGAAGGGTTGGAAACTTACTTTGAAAGATTCAAATGTAGTAAAGCAAGTAACCAAAGGATTTTGCAGGAAATAAGAGGTGGAACAAGGGAGGTGGGTGAAGGAGGAGAAGGTGCCAGAAGAGTAAGGGGGGAAGAGACTAAGGTATGACTTGGTGATGAGAACCATGTCATCATCTCAGTGGTTAGTTGGATCAAGTGATGGAAAGTATAGCCAGGTGGTTGGGGAGGCGGAGGGGTGGGGGGAGGGGGGGGTGTGGGAGTGGACGTTGCTGGGAGAAGCTCAAGAGGTGAGGTGAGAGTGTCAAGGCAGCATTTGACTGAGTATGGCATCAAGGAGCCCTGGCAAAACTGGAGTTATTGGGAATCAGGGGGAAAACTTTCTGCTGGTTGGCGTCGTACCTAACGCTAAGGAAGATGGTTGTGGTTGTTGTAGGTCAGTCATCTCAGCTCCAGGACATCACTGCAGGAGTTCCTCAGGGTCGTGTCCTGGGCCCAACCATATTCACCTGCTTCATCAATGACCTTCATTCAATCATAAGGTCTGAAGTGGGGATGTTCACTAATGATTGAACAATGTTCAGCACCATTCACGACTCCTCAGATACTGAAGCAATCCGTGTAGAAATGCAGCAAGACCTGGACAATATCCAGGCTTGGGCTGATAAGTGGCAAGTAACATTCGCGCCACAGAGTGCCAGGCAATGACCATCTCCAACAAGAGAGAATCTAACCATCTCCCCTTGACATTTAATGGCATTACCATCGCTGAATCCCCCACTATCAACATCCTGGGGTTACCATTGACCAGAAACTGAACTGGAATAGCCATATAAATACTGTGGCTACAAGAACAGGTTAGAGGCTAGGAATCCTGTGGCAAGTAACTCGCCTTCTGACTCCCCAAAACCAGTCCACCATCTGGAAGGCACAAGTCAGGAGTGTGATGGAATACTACCAATTACTGGATGGGTGCAGCTCCAACAACACTCAAGAAGCTTGATACCATCCAGGACAAAGCAGCCCGCTTGATTCGCATCCCATCCACAAACGCACTCCCTCCATCACTGATGCACATGGGCAATAAATGCTTGCCCAGCCAGCGATGCCCACATCCCAGGAATGAATAAAAAAAAAAGCTTCAGTAAAATGCAAACTGTGGTCGTGTGTGAGCCAAGTTTCAATGAAAGCTAAGGCGCCAATGCAGTCATCCACAAGAAAGTTGTGAATGCAATGCCATCATCCCCTTTGACATTGTTAACAAATACGTTTGTGACAGGATGGTGGGGTACACATGCAAGGCGTGTTAGATCTAAGGCCTTTGTATTCCAGGAGAGCTCTAATGGCACACACTGGCCTGAACTTTTTTAGTGACAGTTGACATTGCTGGACTTTCAATAGATAGCATTGCTATTCAAACACCGGCATTATTGATTCTATAAATAAGGAAAGTCTTGCTAGTGATACCACTAGCGATGATAGCGAATGTTCCATGTTGCCCAGTGGTGTCAGAATTGCTCAGTCAACATCATGGTTCAACATCTGATCTGTGTAGACAATAAGTTGGCCAACTATTTCCTGGTATGCTTACAAAAATGGACTGAAGTTGGTCTTGAAGAAATGGTCCTGTCTGCATCTTGTAAAAAAAAAAAATCAAACTTTCAGGTCAAGTCAGTCCAAATGCTTGATAATAGTGGCTGTAGCATAAGTTCTCTTGATTTCATTGATTTCCAGAGTTATCCACATGGAAATCAAAGGGTTTAAACCTCCTTACATTAAGCAGATCCAAAGCAACCTCCCTTCTCCTTTGGAGAATTCTGTTGCTTTAATCAGATTGTAATTTTTTTCCCTTCTGGACCCAATAGTCTGACCATTGAACTGTAACAATTACTAGCTAAAGCCAAATTACCCAGTGCAGCAGAAACCTTACTGATGACTAAAAAACGTTCTATGAGTTCTGCTTCTGGTTTTAAGTGAAAGATATTTCAGTTATTTGGTTTACAGATAGACTGGACTCTCCTTGTGAGTTCTTGGTAATTCTTGAGTATGTTAACTTTTTTTAAAACTTGGATAGCAATCCATTTCAATCAGAGGGTGTTTTGCAGCTTAGAGAAACATATTCTGTATCCAATTTGCAAAGGGATTTTGCAGATCTTTGTTTTCATTCCAATTCCTGATGGAATTTGAATTTAATGTTTAATAAACACACTGTACTTTTGAACCATTATGTTCTGGTGAGGTGATATTTCCTAGCTGGCTTATGCCGAATCAAGTATGGCTGGTTGACCACTAATGCCCTGGCATTCAGTTGACTAAAAGAAATCTGGTTAGAAGACGGGTTCTTTTCATCCTTTTATGGACAATTGCCTAAAACTTGCTGATATGATAGTATCTCTCTTGGATTACTTGGGCCAAATGGATCAGATGGTTTTTAATGTGCTTCCAGTCTTCCAATGGAGATTGAGATATGAATGTACACATCACACTGGATATGTCAGTGCAATGACTTTGGCATGTTATAGCTTGACTTAGCTAATTTTAATAAAGAGCATTGCTCAGATGTTTTGTATGCATATTTTTTTTCTTGTTGCTAACAACATTCAACAGTTTAATTGACTCAACAAGACCCATCATTGAAGAAATTTGCCAGGAGGGGGAAGAAAGTTAGACTTGTAGATCACCAGAATAAATTTTAGTGATGAAAGAAAGTGTTGAATTATATAGAAACTATATAAATCATATTTTAATTTGATTCATTGATAATTGCATCATAAGGCAATATTCATTTACATTTTTTAATTTTATTCTAAAAATTTCTTTCTGTCTCTGACCTACAATTTTCATAACTGCATCTGTAAAACCTTGTGACAATTACCACCTGAAACCAGTGATAAAATGTAGTTTAAAATTGCCTTTGCAAAGCATGAGAATGAATTAAAACTCAGGGAAAATCTTATTTTTTTTCCTTATAAAGTGAAAGAGATGAAGCCCCCAAACCCCAGTGGCTAAGAATTTCATTTCCAAAGAATATGTTATGAATATCTATGTGGTAGCATATCACCATTTTGAAAATATGTACATTTTAAAGTACATTTTCTTTGTTGTAAATTAGTCTTGTGCGTCATCTTAAGAATTAAAGTTTGCCTTTTTGCATGTTTGGGTTTATCAAATCTATGGAATGGAAGTACACTTAGTGGTTCTTCGTGGAGTTATTGTGGTCAGTTATACACGTCAAAATTTTTGTTCCTGGATTTTTGTCATGGTTGGTCAGCATCCCTACAGACTTGAACCGCCTTGGCTCTACTGTGTGACTTGGTAGTTAACACTGAGTAAAATGAAAATGGTGTTTAGCTATAAATATACAAACTTAAATAATTCTGGAGAGAGAATGAAAAAGGAGATACAACATTATATAGGATATGACAATCTGAAAATTATATTTTGTATTTAGAAATTCTTTAATGTTATGAAGAACCAGATTAGCCTTAGGATGCATTTGATCTATTACAGCAGTCTCTGACTGAATCTGTCATTATTTTTGACCTTTTACGAGTCTGTCGAAATAACTCAAAATTTCTGAGTGTTACTTTTGTTTGTTAATCTACCAAACTGCGTCATATAATTCATGGTATGCTGCACAGTTGTGAAATGTAATTGTACTTTTCTTTGTTTAAACAGAAATATATAATAGGCGTTCAGTGCAAGTTGTTCAAATGTACATTCAGGTTTCATTCTGCTCCTGCTATTCAAAGCTGTTTTTTGTTTTTCTTTGCGTTAAATTGAATTATCCAGTAATTTGAATTAAACCTTGTAAATAAAATAGGACAGGAGGCATTTTGTATTTGAGGAAAGATTAAATTAATAGATAATTTGAGTTAAAAGACTTTGAATCAAGATGAGTAGGTTGGATATAAAGGAATGAAAGAGGAAACTGTATTAATTAAAGCAGGTCACTCCAAGCTGTTGTCTTTTTTAGCCTAGTCCACTACTTTGCATCAAATCCACAAAAACAAAGCGGCTTTTTATTACATTGGTAGATACAGCATTTATAAAATTTGTAGCAATGTTTACATTTTTGAACAGCTGCTAAGAATTGTTTGTAATGTGGATGTTTTCACTGTTTTAGCCTATATCTTCTCAATACTGCCTTTTCAAATACCTTTAGTCTGGCTTTAGTATAGTCCCAGCACTGAAACCAACCTAGGCAAAGATCCTGTATGAGTTTAATTGTGAAATCTTATCCTCAACCTTTTCACAGCCTGAGATATGGTTGGTCACTCCATCCTGTTTTGTTGCCTCTCCTCTGTGGTGTAACTTCACGAAAATGTATTTAAAAAAATTTCATTGCTATCTATCCCAGTGTTCAGCACAGCACTTTCAATTGATTCTTCTCTCATGCCTGCATGGTTTGGTATGGCTCAAGATTCCATCCTTTTCCCCATCTATGGAACCCAATCCTCAATTCATTGCTCTATTTAGTTGCTTACTCATTCTGAATTTGATAGTGCGTAACTGTGCCCCGTTGCTTAACAAGAAGCTGAGTATCAAAGCCCATTCCAAATCCATTTCAACTCTAAGACCACCTGCTTCCATGTCTGAAACATGATCTCCTGTATCTCCACTTTGCCCCCACTGGCACTGACATTATCAATCATCCCTTTATCACTCAAGGATTGACTTTTCTTGCAACCTCCTAACTGACTTAGAAGCCCGATCCTATTTAAACTCCAACAGATCCAAAACTTCAATATTTGCATCTTAGCCCATATGAAATTATGCTAATACATCAGCTCTGTACTCAGGAACCTCTACTGCCTCCCATTCCAAATGTATTAATTTAAAAATACTCAAGTTCATTTACAAACTTCTCTATGATCTGTACTCTATAGCCTCCTCCAACTCTATTTCATAGCTTACATCCTCCATTTTTCTGTGTCTGGACTACTATCCATCAACTTTTCCTGCACTGGTGATAGAGCCTTCAAATATCATGGACCCTACATTGGAATTCTGTTCCTCTACCCCTCCTCCATGCTTTGTCTTTTCCCATTGCCAAAAGCCTCCTTAGAACCTACCTCTTTGATTTCCATCTTTGGCCACCTACCCTGCATGGTTTGTGAAGCATTTGTTAAATTAAAGCTGCTGTATAAGTTTAAGTTATTTTTGTTATGATCCTGAGAAAATGAACAGATTGGTAAACCAGAGTCAGACCATCATTGCTTTGCATGCTAACTATGTTTTCCATGGAATTCCAGAAAGGTGAAACTTCAGGAACTAAAAAACCGAGAGGTAGACCAAGAAAAAGGGTAAGCATTTTGTTTTCCCATGCAAAAGCATTTATTTACTAACAGTGTTTGTTACTTTTCTCCATTTTAAACCTTGCTTTAAGCCTGCTTTAGTGATGTAGTTTTCTCAAAGTGTTGTAAATCTCTTATTACACCTTTAAAAAGTTTATTTTTTATTGCACCAAAGTGTGTAGTATATTTCCTGGCACTCTGCATAAGTAAAATTCTCATAATAGAAACTAACCGTCATGCAAAGCTAGATTTCTTTAGGTATGAACTTTATCATCTTTATGCATGTTCTGTCATCTCAGCCATGCTTATCATACACCTGCCTCAAAACTTGGAGAAAATGTGAAAGCAGCTGTAAGATTATCAGAACAGTTATAGTTGAAATAGCCAGTTGTTGGCAATGAATTTAAGGCACCTAATTCAATTTGTTCAATCTTTCTTCTGACTCGCTTTGTTTTATTTTTATCTACTAACTTATTGGAAGTTGCTACTACGTTAAATGGAACTATTTGTTTTTTTGAGTATGCTGACTTTTGTACAAAGGAATTATTGGCTACAAGTGCCATTTATGAGTCTGTGACATGCATGCTCACTTCTGGAGCGAGTTGCAACAAGTGCCATTTTGGTGAGGGCGTTAGTGGCATGCAGGGAGCATCTGCTAGAAGTATGCAGAGTTGGCAGATCATGATGGCAGACAACATGTAATTCAGATTTGATGACAGCACTGCCATTTTGGAGTTCAATGTTCCAGCTAATGCATCTCTTAAACACCCACACCTGAACGTGCATTCAGCAGCAGGAAGGACACCCACCACTGGCACTATTTAAAGGGATCATCAGTTACTTCCAGGTTAGTTGCTGATTGATCTCTACTGGTTCTTACTGTGATTGCAGAAGCGTTTGATGGTTTCTACAGTTCTTTAAAGTTCCTAAGGTCTACTGGGAGTGGTTTGGCACCCGCAGAAGGACTTTGTCCTGACTTCAAAGATTCTGCGTGGGTTCAGTACTATGCATCCCTCTTGGCCTACAGCATGACGAGGCAAATGAGCAGAGGAGACACACAGCAAGACAAGCTGCTGGAAGAGGGAGGAGGAGGGAGAGAAGCACTGTCAGCAGGAGGCTATATCGTTCAGGGATCAAACTTCCTTCCTGAACTTCAGCGAGGAATGGTGTGCCAGACGTCCTCGCTGAAAGCTGCCACCTGCTGTAGCCACATCTGCAACCTCAGAGCAGGCAAAGATGGCATTGCCAGTGGCTGTGAGGTTGGCCATGCCCATGAGTTTTTATGCATTGGGCTCATACAGCCTAGAGCAGGTGACATTTGCAACATCTCCCAGTTTGCTGTCCACTGTTGCGAATAACTCTCCTCCTGACTCCCCAATGCTTGTCCACCATTTACAAGGCATAAATCGGGAGTGTGATGGAATACTCTCCACTTGCCTGGATGAGGGTGGCTGAAACAGCTCTCAAGAAGCTCGACACCATCCAGGACAAAGCAGCCCTATTGATGGCACCCATCCACCACCTTCAACATTCACTCCCTTCACCACCGACACACAGTGGCAGCAGTATGTACCATCTGCAAGATGCACTGCAGCAACACACTAAGGCTCCTTAGACAGCACCTTCCAAACCCATGACCTCTACCACCTAGAAGGACAAGGGCAGCAAATGCATGGGAACACCACCATCTGCAAGTACCCCTCCAAGCCACGCACCATCCTGACTTGGAAGTATATCATCGTTCCTTCACTGTTGCTGGGTCAAAATCTTGGAACTCCCTTCCTAACAGCACTGTGGCTGTACCTACACCCCAAGGACTGCAGCGGTTCAAGAAGGCAGCTCACCACCATCTTCTCAAGGGCAATTAGGGATGGGCAATAAATGCTGGCCTAGTCAGCGGCGCCCACATCTCATGAATGAATAAAAAAAAGGTCTACGAAGCTACCACACTGAACTGTGGTGGGTCTTAAAGACACATAAGTGAGGATTGATTCAAAATTTAATGATAGGGGCACTGTGTATTGTTTAGTAAAGGAGATGATCTTACCAGGAACATAGAGGAGGGTAGAAAGGAAATTATATCCCATACAGCAGTGATCTCAGAACAGATGCTAACAAACGGATGGTATAGGTGCTGTCAGCTTTTCACAGTTAGCTTTTCTAGTCCTGCTCATGCAGGAACTGAGAAAACATCTTATTACTGAAGTCATCCCATAATGCTTTGTGGGTGAGACATTATATACCCCACCCGATTTACCTTGCAGTTGACTTCAAAATTGAAACACAGATCCGTTTCATTGCTGGGGTTCTGCCTCTTTCTTTGTAATGAATTTCAGGGCATTTTTTCCACTAATTTGGAGTGCAAAATCTTTGGAGATGGAAGAGACAGTGTGAGCAAATGCGAACTGCCAGTAATATCAATTATCGGGGTGGTACTTACTGGAAAAATACTTACACTGAACTGATGAACTCTGCTGATCTCTGTTCACTTTGAAATTAGGAAGTTGGGGCTAAGAGAACACTTTCTTATTTATGCAGTGGCCCTTTCCTCAGATGGAGTGTTATAGTCCATGAGTTAGAGGAACTTTGTCAGTATTTACTGCAGGTGGTTGAGGTGGAAGAGCTAAGTAAAGATGAATGCTTCAAGAAGAGGAGAGATAGGGACACGAAAGCTAGTATTTAATTAATGAAAGAAGTAATAACTGAGACTCAGAGGAGACCTCAGTCCCCTAGACATAAAATACATAAAAGGGTCTGGGGTATAAAGGCCACCTTTTTAAAAAAAAAAAAGGTCAGATACAGAGTAAAGCTCCCTCCACACTGTCCCATACAAAAAAAAGGGGTTAGATACAGAAAAAAGCATCCTCTACACTGTCCCCATCAAACGCTCCCAGCACAGGTACAGCATTGGATTAGATACAGAGTAAAGCTCCCTTTACACTGTCCCCATCAAACACTTCCAGGACAGGTACAGAAAAAAGAAGAAGAGACCTCATTCATGTGCAACTATTTGGGGGGCAAAAACAGGTGTTAAATAGGTGCAATACTAATAAGCCTAACCTTTGAAAGTCTGGATTTAGCACATAATTTTGATTGGAATTGCTAATTACCATAATTTAAACTTGCCTTGTTACTTGTTCATGGGATGTGGGCAGTGCTAGTAAGGCCAGCATTTATTGCCCGTTCCCGAATTGCCCTTGAGAAGGTTGTGGTGAGACAACTTCTTGAACCACTGCAGTCCATGTGGTGTAGGTACACCCACAGTGCTGTTAGGGAGGGAGGGAGGGAGTTCAAGGATTTTGAACCAGCAACAATCAAGAAACAGCGATATAGTTCCATGTCAGGATGGTGTGTGGCTTGAAGGGGATCTTGCAGTTGGTGGTGTTCCCATGCATCTGCTGCCCTTGTCCTTCTCGATGTTAGAAGTTCCGGATTTGGTAGATGCTGTCTAAGGAGCCTTAGTGTGTTGCTGCAGTGCATCTTGTAGATGGTACACACTGCTGCCACTGTGCAGCAGTGGTGAAGGCAGTGAATGTTGAAGGTGGTGGATGGGGTACCAATCAAGCGGGCTGCTTTGTCTTGGATGGTGTCGAGCTTCTTGAGTATTATTGGAGCTGCATTCAGTTTTGCTAGGGTTCCTTGATGTCACATTCAGTCAAATGCTGCCTTGAAGTCAAGGGAAATCACTCTCACCTCACCACTGGAATTCAGCTCTTTTGTCATGTTTGGACTAACGCTGTCATGAGGTCTGGACCTGAGTGGCCCCGGTAGAAGCTAAACTGAGTATCGGTTGCCATGTTGCCTCAATGTGCTAAACTGGAAACCTACAAGTGTAGTACTCAACTGCTGATCAGATACAATTTTTGTGGAGTAGTATATGTGGGCTCCTCGCACCCAGTTCCATGAAAGGTATAGAGTGCTCTGGCTGGCACAGTACAGGGCGGCTCAGGGACCAAGGCAAGCACGCCTATGTTCTCTGATATGGCACTGGAGGTCCTGGGGAAAGAGTCCCAGAGGAATTGGGCTATCCTGTTCCCACTGGAGGGAAGGATGCCATCTCACTCCCCTTGCCCTCCTGTCCATCCTGTCCCTTACTCCAGCAGCAGCTGATGCTGCTCTGCCTGGCCTTATGTCCTCCTCGGATTCCTTGCCCAAGCCAAGGGGACCCCTAGCAAGATGCCTATGACCAAGATGCCCTTTCGGTGACTTTTAAAATTTTTTTTATTCATTCATGGGATGTGGGCGTCGCTGGCCAGGCCAGCATTTATTGCCCTTCCCTAATTGCCCTTGAGAAGGTGGTGGTGAGCTGCCTTCTTGAACCGCTGCAGTCCATGTGGGGTAGGTACACCCACAGTGCTGTTAGGAAGGGAGTTCCAAGATTTTGACCCAGCGACAGTGAAGGAACGGCGATACAGTTCCAAATCAGGATGATGTGTGACTTGGAGGGGAGCTTGCAGGTGGTGATGTTCCCATGCATTTGCTGCCCTTGTCCTTCTAGTTGGTAGAGGTCCCGGGTTTGGAAGGTGCAGTCTAAGGAGCCTTGGTGCATTGCTGCAGTGCATCTTGTAGATGGTACAAACTGCTGCCACTGTACGTCGGTGGTGGAGGGAGTGAATGTTTGTGGATGGGGTGCCAATCAAGCGGGCGGCTTTGTCCTGGATGCTTCTTGAGTGTTGTTGGAGCTGCACTCATCCAGGCAAGTGGAGAGTATTCCATCACACTCCTGACTTGTGCCTTGTAGATGATGGACAGACATTGGGAGGTCAGGGGGTGAGTTACTCGCCGCAGGATTCCTAGCCTCTGACCTGCTCTTGTAGCCACAGTATTTATATGGCTACTCCAGTTCAGTTTCTGGTCAATGGTAGCCCCTAGGATGTTGATAGTGGGGGATTCAGCGATGGTAATGCCATTGAATGTCAAGGGGAGATGGTTAGATTCTCTCTTGTTGGAGATGGTCATTGCCTGGCACTTGTGTGGCACGAATGTTACTTGCCACTTATCAGCCCAAGCCTGGATATTGTCCAAGTCTTGCTGCATTTCTACATGGACTGCTTCAATATCTGAGCATCCACGAATGGTGCTGAACATTGTGCAATCATCAGCGAACATCCCCACTTCCGACCTTATGATTGAAGGAAGGTCATTGATAAAGCAGCTGAAGATGGTTGTGCCTAGGACACTACCCTGAGGAACTCCTGCAGTGATGTCCTGGAGTTCAGATAATTGACCTCCAACAACCACAACCATCTTCCTTTGCGCTAGGTATGACTCCAACCAGCGGAAAGTTTTCCTCCTGATTCCCATTGACCTCAGTTTTGCTCTGGCTCCTTGATGCCATACTCGGTCAAATTCTGTCTTGATGTCAAGGGCTGTCACTCTCACCTCACTTCTTGAGTTCAGCTCTTTTGTCCACGTTTGAACCAAGGCTGTAATGAGGTCAGGAGCTGAGTGGCCCATCTCTTTTTTGACCCACATTTTTCCCTAAACTCTCTCCAAGCTCGAGATGAGACCCAATTCCCAGTAAACAGCTAGCCCCCAAACATCCCTTTCTGTCTCCTTTACTCGATAATTGGTATAGTTACCCCTTCCTAGGCACTGACTCCTCCTTTTTTAAATTGCCACTATATCCCCTCTCAAAAAAGAACAGCCATCTGCTCCTGTGCCCTTGTAAACTGTCTTCCCATCTCCAATTTGTGTTTCTTCTTGGTACTTCCCAGATCTTTTTTTTTAGAACATTACAGCGCAGTACAGGCCCTTTGGCCCTCGATGTTGCGCCGACCTGTGAAACCATCTGACCTACACTATTCCATTTTCATCCATATGTCTATCCAATGACCACTTAAATGCCCTTAAAGTTGGCGAGTCTACTACTGCTGCAGGCAGGGCGTTCCACGCCTCTACTACTCTCTGAGTAAAGAAACTACCTCTGACATCTGTCCTATATCTATCACCCCTCAACTTAAAGCTATGTCCCCTCGTGTTTGCCATCACCATCCGAGGAAAAAGACTCTCACTATCCACCCTACCTAACCCTCTGATTATCTTATATGTCTCTATTAAGTCACCTCTCCTCCTCCTTCTCTCCAACGAAAACAACCTCAAGTCCCTCAGCCTTTCCTCGTAAGACCTTCCCTTCATACCAGGCAACATCCTAGTAAATCTCCTCTGCACCCTTTCCAAAGCTTCCACATCCTTCCTATAATGCGGTGACCAGAACTGCACGCAATACTCCAGGTGCGGTCTCACCAGAGTTTTGTACAGCTGCAGCATGACCTCGTGGCTCCGAAACGCGATCCCCCTACTAATAAAAGCTAACACACCATATGCCTTCTTAACAGCCCTATTAACCTGGGTAGCAACCTTCAGGGATTTATGTACCTGGACACCAAGATCTCTCTGTTCATCTACACATCTGTTCATCTGTGCTCCTTTCTCCAATACCTTCCTGTGTGTATCAGTTACTGCACCTCCCACAACAGCGAAACAGCCCAAACAAGGTCAGAGTGACATTTTCTGTGAATGTGACTGTGATAGTTTTCCACCATGAAGCAGTCTGTGTAGAAATGCAGCAAGACCGAGACAGTATCCAGGCTTGGGCTGAAGTGGCAAGTAACATTCATGCCACACAAGTGCTAGGCAATGACTATCTCAAACAAGAGAGAATCTAACCATCTCCCCTTGACATTCAATAGCATTACAATCGCTGAATCCCCCACAGTCAACATTCTGGAGGTTACCATTGACCAGAAACTGAACTGGAGTAGCCATATAAATACCATGGCTAAAAGAGCAGGTCGGAGGTTAGGAATCCTGCGCCGAGTAACTCGCCTTCTAACCCCCCAAAGCCTGTCCACCATCTACAAGGCACAAGTCAGGATTGTGATGGAATACTCTCCACTTACCTGGATGGGTGCAACTCCAACAACACTCAAGAATAAATGAATTAAAAACAAACCCTTAACCTCCTTGATTTCTTTAAGAAGGTGGACTAGACCATCCTTCTTCTAGTATCTCTCCTCTGTTGTCCAGCTCAGTGAGACATACATATCTGATTACACAGCACATCTCTAGCAATTGTTTCCCTTCCCACCTTCCCACCACACACTATGGCTGGGATTTTATCCAGGCGACGGGGATCTCGACCACTGGCTGAAGCAGGAGCCCTGTGTTGCCTCCCCTGGGGAAGGCCCGCCAAATCAAGTGCCAGTTTGGAACTTAAATGGACAGTGGGCAGGCCTTCTCCGAGATTAAGGACCCTGGCAACGAAAGTCTCACCCTCTGAGAGCTGCCGGCCAATCAGAGGCTGGAAGCTCTTTGAGTGAGCAGTGCCACCCTGGAAGTGGTGGCTGCTTCTGGTAATGCACCCATCGGTAGCCGTGGATCGCCGAGAGACCCAGGCTCCAGGTAAGTCAGGGCAGGAGGAGTTTCGCGAGGTGGGGGATTACGGTGGAGGGGGGAGGGGGGTGTAGTGGGGTGGTCAGCAGCAAGGGCAGGGGGTGGCTCTGAGCGGGTCCCCTGATAACTGGTCCTTTGTTCAGGCACTCAGTGCCTCTTAACAAGGGACCCCACCCCGGAGCCGGCAGACGACCCGCACCAGTTTGTATGGCATGCTCTCCGTGCGCGACAGCCTGGCTCGCCGCTGGGCTAATACCAGTGGAGGTTGGGAAGATGCCCTTAATTGGGCATTAATTGCCCATTTAAGGGCCTCAATTGGCAGCAGGGCAGAAAGGCCTTAATTTGGGTGGAGGCGGAAAGGTAGGTGGTGTCCCCACCACGCCCCCCTCCCCTGCCACCATCCCACCTGATTATATACTCTCCCCACCTCCAAAGTCGCCATAGGGGAAAGCATAAAATGCCCCCCTAATGTTGTAATTTGATGACATTTTCTGCAGACATGAGTTCAGCCTCCACATGTACGCCTGGCCACACAGTTCTACGTTTTCACCACATCCCTCAATCCCTCCACTGCCCCTGTGCTGTCTCAAGACGTCAGACGTCTAGTGTTGAATGATTTACAATTTACTCCAGCTAAACATTGGGATGATCGATGCCATTGACTTCAGCTTCCACCACAAACTCCACAATCTTGCAATCAACTCCATCCATCCTTCCTGACCACTTCATTGTGAACCACACAATTTGCAGCATCAGCATCCTGTGTCATTGCAGAGACCGTTACTTTCCCCTCTAAATCATTGTGTAACTTGACCCTTATCTCAGCCCATCTGTTGTTGAAACCCTCATCCATTCTATTTTTTTAAATCTCCAGTCTCAGTTACTCCAATGCTGTCCTGGCTGGCCTTCCATCCTCAATCTTCAAAAATCATAGCTCATCCTAAGCTCTGCTGATGTACTCTATCCTGCACCAAGTTCTGCTCACCTATCACCTTCTCCTTTTATACTACTATTGGCAGTTATTATTGGCGAGTCGAAGAGACTTAGTAGTTGGCAGGAAAAAAGTCAGAGGCGCAAGGGGAGAGCCAACTGTGCAACAGCCCCGACAAACAAATTTCTCTGCAGCACCTGTGGAAGAGCCTGTCACTCTAGAATTGGCCTTTATAGCCACTCCAGGCGCTGCTTCACAAACCATTGACCACCTCCAGGCGCGTATCCATTGTCTCTTGAGATAAGGAGGCCAAAGAAGAAGGGCAGTTATCCACTCAACAGCCTACATCTTGCCTTTCTACTTCCCATTCCTCTTTTGAGACCCTGGTTAAAATCTATCTCTTTGATTAACTTTATGACTCAACGTCCTTTTTTTCTTTAAGAAGCTGTGAATCACCTTTGGATGCTTTTATACATTGGATGGACGTTGTGAATCCCAGTTATTTTTCACTTTTTTTCACAAAAATATACATTAATCATAAAATTTGTGAAAGCACATTAAATAACAATTCAAATTTGACATTATATAAAGTGCAATACAGAACAATCTCTTTCAATATAGTACATCAGGTGCACTTGGCATTACAGGTTATATTTACAATATACATTTACATTTCATATCAACATTTTCTGGCGCAAACAACCTGAGGGGGTTGACAGAGTTTCCAGCACCTCAGTATACTATGGTGGGAGGGCCTTAGACAATGGTGTTATGGTCAAGTGAGGAGGGGGTCAAAGGGCTTTCCTCTTTTCCCTCTCCTTGTTTGACCACAACAAGTTTAATTCTTTCTTAAAGTGGATGTATTGGCCAATTCAGTAGGTGTTTGATTACTTACTTAAGCATCAAACGTAAAGAAAAAGCATATAATTGCGCAAAGATGGGTGGCAGGTCAGACAATTGGACAGAATATCAAGGACAGCAAAGAATGACTAAAAGATTGATAAGGAAGTAAAAATTGGAGTATGAGAGAAAGCAAGCTAGAAATATAAAAACATAGAGTTACTATAGATATTTAAAAATGAAAAGAGTTAACAAAGTGAGTGTTGGTCTATAGAAAGTGAGTCTGGGGAATTAATAAGGGAAAATAAGGAGATGGCAGATGAATTGAACAGGTATTTTGCATCGGCCTTCACTATAGAGGATACAAGTAACATCCCAGAAAGAGCTGTAAATCAGTAAATGGAAGGGAGGGAGGAACTCAAGAAAATTACAGTCACCAGTGAAGTGGTACTGAGCAAATTGTTGGAGCTGCAGGCTGACAAGTCCCTGGGTCCTGATGGACTTCATCCTAGGGTGTTAACAGAAGTGGCGAGTGAGATAGTTGATGCATTGGTTTTAATTTTCCAAAATTCCCTAGATTCGGGGAAGGTTCCATTTGATTGGAAAATAGCGAATGTAACTCTTTTCTGTTCAAAAAGGACGACAGAAAGCAGGAAACCACAGGCCAGGTAGCTTAACATCTGTATGGGGAAAATGTTAGAAGCTATTATTAAAGATATTATAGTAGGGCACTTAGAAAAGTTCAAGGTAATCAGGCAGAGTCAACATGATTTTGCGAAAGGCAAATCATGTTTAACCAATTTATTGGAACTCGTTGAAGAAGTAACATGTGCTGTGGATAAAAGGTAACCGTTGGATGTACTGTACTTTGGATAAGGTGCCACAATCAAAGGTTATTGCAGAAAATAGAAGCTGATGGTGTAGGGGGTAACATATTGGCATGGTTAGAAAATTGGCTAGTTAACAGGAAACTGAGAGTAGGCATAAATGGGTTATTTTCTGGTTGGCAAGATGTAACGAGTGGTGTGCTGCAGGAATCAGTGCTGGGGCCTCAACTTTTTACAACTTATGTAAAGGACTTGATGAAGGGACCAAAGGTGTGGTTGCTAAATTTGCTGATGACACAAAGATAGATAGGAATGTAAGTTGTGAAGAGGACATAAGGAGGCTACATAGGGATATAGATGGGTTAAGTGAATGGGCAAAGATCTGGCAAATGGAGTATATAATGTGGGAAAATGTGAAATTGTCCATTTTGGCAGGAAGAATAAAAAAGAAGCATATTATCTAAATGGTGAGAGATTGCAGAGCTCTGAGATGCAGAGGGATCTGGGTGTCCTAGTGCATGAATCGCAAATGGTTGGTATGCAGGTTCAGTAAGTAATTAGGAAAGCTAATAGAATGTTATTGTTTACTGCGAGGGGAATTGAATACAAAGGTATGGAGGTTATGCTTCAGTTATACAGGGCATTGGTGAGACCACATCTGGAGTACTGTGACAGTATTGATCTCCTTATTTAAGGAAGGATGTAAATGCATTGGAAGCAATTCAGAGAAGGTTTACTAGACTAATACCTGGAATGGACGGGTTAACTTATGAGGAAAGGTTGGACAGGCTAGGTTTGTATCCGCTGGATTTTAGAAGAGTAAGTGGCGACTTGATTGAAACATATAAGATCTTGAGGGGTCTTGACAGAGTGGAAGTGGAAAGTATGTTTCCCCTTGTGGGAGAATCTAGAATTAGGGGTCACTATTTAAAAATAAGGGGTCGCCCATTTAAGATAGAGATGAGGAGAATTTTTTTCTCTCAGAGGATCGTGAGTCTTTGGAACTCTCTTCCTCAAAAGACGGTGGAAGCAGAGTCTTTAAATATTTTTAAGGCAGAGGTTGATAGATTCTTGATAAGCAAGGGGGTGAAAGGTTATCGGGGTAGGCAGGAATGTGGAGTTGAAGTTACAATCAGATCAGCCATGATCTTATTGAATGGCAGTGCTAGCAGGCTTCAGGGGCCGGGTGGCCTTTTCCTGCTCCTATTTCATTTGTTTGTATGTACTTGCTTGATCATAAGAAGAACCAATCAGACAGGTTTTCTTCAGTTAAACAAAGAAAGAGGTTAACTTTATTGTACCTAATCCAAGCTAATGAAAATAATAAACTATGCGCCAACTTTCAGTCACACACACACACTTATATTACAGAGTGCGGAAAAGGTAGATTGGTTGAGTTAGAGTCCATAGTAAAAATGGGTATACAGGCTGTGGTGTTTGGTGATTTGACTGGCTTCTAGCTGAATTAGGTTGTCCTGAGGCTTTTAGTTTGAAGACATAGATGACTGGGTCGGTGGGTCTCTTGGAGATGGTGATACGGATGATTTCCTCCAACGGGGTTTCTGATTGTAGCTGGAGTATGCAAAGGTAGTCAGTCAACAAGCAGAGTTCGAAGCTTCTAAGCTGAATTGAAGAGAGAGAGAGAGAAGTACCTCCACTTAGGTCTGCACCTGTCAGAGTCCAGAAGCTTCTCCTTGCTGCTGTAGCAAAAAACACAAGCTTAAAACCACAGATGGGACAGGGCTTGTCACATGACAGTCACCTAGTGATTCAAACATGGTAGCAGTGTTTCTTTTCTTACTAGAAAGAACAGGTAGTTCCCTTAAACTTCCTGGGTCTTGGTTCTTGCTGGGATGAGCACCCATTTAGTCTCCAACTCAAAGCCCTTGCAATATAAGAGACAGTGTTGCAAATTAGGTGACCATTCCAAGCTGCCAGCAAAGTCATCCTTCATCTGTTCTCTCTTAAATTTCTTCAAAAAGTATCAATTCAGATCTCTAGTCAGTGGATTAAAGACAATTATCATTCAGCAAAGCAAGTTGGCATGATGGTGACCTTTCCCATTGAGCCTTTGTGGTAGCTGCCCCAATCTTTAGTGCATCCCTCAACACATGGTCCTGGATCTTGGAATGTGCCAGTCTTCAACACTCGGGTTGTTGACAGCTCTTTGCACTGGAAGACCAGCAAGTTTTGGGCAGACCAAAGAGTGTCTTTCATCAAATTGGTGGCCCTCCAGCAGCCGTCGATGTTTATCTCTGTGTGCGTCCCTGCGAACAGTCTGTAGAGTACCGAGTCCTGCATTACGGAACTGTTCAGGATGAACCTCAGCAAAAACCACTGCATCTTTTTCCAGACCTGCTTTGCTAAGGCACATTCCAGAAGGAGGTGCATGATGGTCTCTTCACCACTGCAGTTGTTTCGAAGACAGCATGTGTTGGCAGTGAGTCTCCGGGCATGCAGGAAGGATCTGAAGGATCTCACCACCAGCCAAGCTAAGTCTTGGTGCTTATTTGAAAGCTCTGGCTATGAGTCATTCTGCCAAAGGAGTTGACAGTCTGCTCAGGGAACCATCCAACAGGATCCATCACCTTTTCCCGCAGGGCCTCGAGAAGGTCAAGTGCTGTCCACTGCCTGATGGACTTATGGTCTAAGATGTTTTTCTGTACAAACGTGGTACAGCACAGTCCAATTGAATGGAGCGCTCCGCGGCAACATGGCCAAACCCATCCTTCACAACAGCGGGGACAGATAGAAACTCAGCACGTAGTGATACTTGGTGTTTGCATACTCCGGGTCTATGCACAGCTTGATGCAGCTGTACGCATAGGTGGCCATCGGGATAGGGGTGACGTTTGGTACTTTTTTTCCCTCCTTTATCTAGAGATTTATACATCATGTCCCTGTGGACATGGTCCATTTTCGATCCCCAGGTAAAGCGGAAGATAGCTCAGGTGACCACCACGTCGCAGGAGTTGGGTATAGGCCAGACCTGCACCACGTAGAGCAACACCAAGAGCACCTTGCACCTGGTGACTAGGTTCTTACCCACAATGGAGAGGGAGCATTGCTCTCACATGCCCAATTTCTGTTTCACCGTGGCTATATGCTCTTTCCAGTTTTTGACGCACCCAAAGCCCCTCCAAACCATATCCCCACACATTCAGGTAGTCTGACCTGACGGTGAAGGGGACAAAGGATCAGTCAGCCTAGATCCCAAAGAATATGGCCTTGCTCTTGCTATGATTTACTTTGACTCCGAAGGCCAGGTTGAACTGGTCACAGATGCCTATCAGTCTGTGAACCGACAGTGGATCCGAGCAGAAGATAGCGACATTGTCCATGTACAGGAAGGCTTGATTTTAGCTTTTTTTTAATATGGTTGTATTTGCCAAGTAGCTGCTTTTCAAGTGGGCAGTCTATTTTTCTAGCCCACAGCTGTGCTGTTTTCCAGGCCTCTGCATGGACACTATGGACAGGGTCTGGAAAAGCTAATGTCTACACAAGAAGTGGACAGTTGGTAACCATGCATTATGGATGTGCATCTTTCTATATTTGCTGCCTGGCCAGATTTATCTTTCAGCTTTAAATTATTATCCATTCAAATTGATGTGGGAGATTCGGCTGAAACTGAGTAATGGTGGGGAGCTGGGAGATATTTCAGGATGAGGATAAATGAAAATGACATTTCACCGAAAAAACAAACTGAATTGTGAAATGTGGTACCAAAACAATAATAAAAATCTTGAAATGCTATGTGACCGAAGAAATTTAAGTTATTCAGTTACTTTGAAGCAGTGGCCTTGGCCAAAGGCCTTTATTCAGGGTTGTTTTTCTATTGTATGTTGTCATTGATGTTGTCAGGTTTTTTGGGGTTGTGTCAGATTTTCCAAATTTCATATGCTTCAGTTGTATAGAGTTATGGTTGGAACCATCTGGAGTATCATGCTCAGTTTTGTTCACTGTACCTCAAGAAGAATAAATTGAACTTGGAGAAGCTTCAACACAGATTACCAGAATAATACCAGGGGCTTAGAGGGTTAAATTATAAGGACAGGCCGTATAAACATGGCTTATATTCCTTGGAGTGTAAAAGATTGAGGCTGATCTGATTGAGGTGTTTAAAATGTTTAAAAGAATTTAATAGAGATTTAATTTTAATTTTAATAGAGATTTAACAGAGAAACTATTTCCTCCAGTGGGAAAATCTGGAACAAGAGGACATAATTCAAAATTAGAGATAAGCTATTCAAGAGTGAAATCATAGAATCATAGAAACCTGTGCACGTCTTTGAAAAAGAACACCCTCTCCCCGACAACCCGAAATACTGTGAGTGCGAGATCAGTTGGAGCTTTCAAGATTGAGATTGGTAGCCTAACCTAACAAAAATCTATTGGGACACATGGAGCAAAGGTGTGTATAAAGAATTCCAGTGGAGATCAGCCATAATCGAATTGAATGGCGTAGCAGCCTCGAGGGCTAAATGGCCTACTTTTGTTTCAAATGTACCTCTGTTCCTAGTTCCACCTACAAAAGATTGCTCATCCCTGCTTCAGCAGTTTTCTTTGAAGTAAAGTTGCTTACATAGTCATAATGATCAGGAAATTCCTCAGATCTGCTCCCACTTCACCAGTGTTACTTAGCTAGATGTGCGGAGATCCTCTGATTTTCTGGCAAAGTAATGACAATGAAGTGGAAGCAGATCTGAGGAATTTCCTGGCCAGTGAATTCTAATATGATTGGACTTAACAAAACTCAAAAGTGTAAGGGAATGTTACGGAGAAGAAATAAAACAGCTAAAATGGCAAAGCTGCTAAAGTATTTTGGGTTACCAGCAATATCTGCATTAACATTAATTATGCAAAAGTACTGTCTCTTAGAAACAGGAGTGCACATTTTTGAAGGACCCACAAAAACATTTTAGGAGCCTCTGAGGTAGGGCAAGAACAAAGTATGGTATCCTTGTTCTTTACAACCTGCATTCCTTGGAATTGAAAAAGATATCCAAATTCCTTTTCTGCTATTGTTTATAAACCCAAATAGTCTCGGTTCCTAATGTGAAGTTTTCATGCACTTTCAAGCTAATCAACGACCACAAAATTGCTAGGAATGTTTTTTTAGGAAGGAACTGAAATGTAAATCCTTTGGTAAATCGTAGCCTGTGGCCATGATGGTGTGTGTTGTGGGGTCTTCATAGTTTCAGGGTGAGTATACCTGCAAAATACAATGAGCTATAATACAGAAAACACGTTCGGACTCTGAAACAACCAGGTGTTCTCTGAATACAAAGGGTACAATTTAGCTCCATCTCCTATGGATAGATGTGAACTTGTTCTGACCAATTGTTTGATGTTATAACTACAATTTTATGACACAACTCCACCTTAAACCATGAGGACCACCCCCCCCCCCCCCCCCCCCGCCCCAATCAAGGAATTTAAGTTCCCTGTATTGGGGGACAGGAAGCCAATATAGGCCTGCAAGGAATTGTGGAATTATAGAATTTTGCAGCACAGAAGGAGGATATTTGGTCCATTGTATCTTTGCCAGCTCACTGAAAGAGCAATCCATTTGCTCCCGTTCTCCTGCCCTTTTCCTGTTGACATTTACTTTTTTTATTTTAAGAATATTTATTCCCTTCTCTGCATTCTGCTTCCACAACTGTTTTCCTAACCTGTCTCTTCATTATTTTAGTGATGATCATAAACTTGTCTTCTAGATGCTGACACACCAAGCAGTGGAAATAATTTTTCCTTATTTATTGTTATCATTTTGAACATCTCTTTCAGATCTCTTAGCCATCTCTACTCTGATGAAAAGAGCCCCAATTTCTCTCCATAAAATAATGCTCCAACAACTCCATAACCTTAGCCTGAATCCATCCCCTTTCCAGCTGCTCATCAGGCAGAACCAGAAGAATGACCATGAAGCCAAGTTCCAGACACCACAACCTCATCACCTCCAGGACTGCTTGCGTCCATCTCCACAGCATTGCCCTTCTAATTCATCCCTACTGCTGCTAAAATCATAACTTTTTGTAACCTCAAGACTCAATTTCTCAAAAGCCCTCCTTGTCAGCTTCATGAGCTCTACCCTGCGCCAACTCCAGCTCATCTACAATTTTGTTGTCCATGCTCTACACCATGTTCCCCAACACACTGAATTTAAAATCTTTGTCCTAGTCTTATTTTATCCTACCTCGTCTACCTCCTCCAGGCTCAAGTGCCAGCCTACCTCTTGTTGATCTCCCTGTTCTGGCCCTCTGTGCATCCCCCTCTATTGGTGGCACAGTCTTTAGCCATCTCTGCTCTAGTCTCTGGATCCTCCTCCTAAATCTCTTCACATTGCTGTTTTACTCCTGTCATGCTAGGCCCCCGCCTGCCAAGAATGAGGCACATTAATTTTGTCATGAACATTGATTTTAAACTGTTACTGGAGTGAAGAAAGGACTTGTTAAACAGATCAGCCGTGGCTGGAAAAGACATCTGCATATTAACAGACGGTGATTGGAAGGACAAAGGACCATTCCCTGACGCATTCAACCCACAATGGACCTTGATCATCAGGTATTGTATGTAAGAGGAGCATTCCAGACACTGTTAAAGTGATACAATTCAAGACGTGGTCAGACCAGTTAGTCACATGACTAACCTGCTTGGCAACCTGCGGTTTTCTGAATTGTACCAACAGTTTGAACTCAGAGTGTCTGTTTGCTCCGGGACTGAGAAGATCTCTTCTGTCTGCTCCCATCTCTTTCTCACAAGCCTCTGGAATCCACTGAAGACACATGAACCCCAAGAGAGAAAAGTCTCCTACAGCAAACAAGTTTTAAGAAGAATACTGGGCCCCAACGAAAAGCAAGATCTAGCTACAATCAAGGACGCTACTGTGTGCTTGAAGAACTGTAACAAAAACTCTTCAGATATTGCCTCGAATTTTTCCACTTTATTTTTATTCTGCTCTTTTCTGTCTCTATTTGCATGTATGTATCACATATGCATGCTCGTGTGAGCACGTCATGTATCCGTAGGTGTCAACCGAATTAGAGTTTAAGTTCAAGTTTAATAAATTTCAACTTTTCTTCTTTAAACCTAAGAAAGCCTGTTTGTGCTGGTTTCTTTGCCTTATACCTGGAAAGCAGTGAACAAGGACTCACCAAGTGGGGTGGGGGGGGGGTAATAACAGTGTGTTTAAAAATAAAACCCTGTTACGGTAAGACAAGGTGAAGGCTGAGAGGGACCCCAGACACCTTTCTCACCTGGTCGTAACACTTTCAGTTTTTTTTTAAGTCTCCTTAAAACCTAAAATTCTGACTGCGCTTTCAGTCATTCCTTCTCACTCTTTCACTACTGTTGTCACTCTGCCCTGAGTAAAACATCTTGGGCCATTTCATTATGTTAAAAACACTATAAATGTTCAAGGAGTCTAGAGATTAGGCCAGAATAAAGATAGTAATGCAAAGCATCATGAACTGGTTTGGTATTCCATCTGCCTGTGTGGTCTCTGTGGAATTGAATAAAGGAGTTTGTTATTACCTGTTCATGTGTCCAACAGCTCTAATGTACACATTTTGAAATTTAGCTCTCGTGATCTTTTCTATCAACTGTTGCCGCTGAGGAAAACTGTGCTGCTGTTATTGCAAACCAGATGGGCCAGCCCTAAGTATACAGCAATAGCTGAAGTTAACAAACCAGCATAAAGGATGTGAGTAATACAGAAACTGAGTGTTACTGTGTAAAAGATACAAATATATTACAGTATATGGGATCATGGTTTTATTTATACAGGGTTTTGTGAACTTGCAATTCTCTCCTCTGCATTTAGTATTGAAATCTCAAAGTTAGAATCCTGACAAAACCATTAAGAAATTATGGCCTTGATTTTAAGTCCCCCAAGACGGACAGGAGAGGGTCGATGGGTGGGGTTAAATTTCCAAATAAGTGAAATGCAACCCCAACCCGCCATGTACGCACCCGTTTCCATTTTTATGGCGCCGAGTGTCATAACATCATCATTAACATGCTACGGGGGACTTGTGCTCAGTGTGCAGGTGCAGATTGCAGGTACCAAGTTGGAAATTTAACCCAGTGCATTTAGGCTACCTAAAGACAGAGTATGTCAGAACCTTGATTTTCTCTGCCCCCGTTAGACAGTATAAACTGTGTTTGAGATTACATCTTTCACCTCACTTAGGAGAGTTGTCATTGATAACAGCACTGCAAAATTGCGAGACAAGCATGAATTGGTTGTATCTCAGGCATTTTCATAAAACACCTTATACATGCTAGAGAAGGGTGGCACAGTGGCGCAGTGGTTAGCACCGCAGCCTCACAGCTCCAGCGACCCGGGTTCAATTCCGGGTACTGCCTGTGTGGAGTTTGCAAGTTCTCCCTGTGTCTGCGTGGGTTTCCTCCGGGTGCTCCGGTTTCCTCCCACGTGCCAAAGACTTGCAGGTTGATAGGTAAATTGGCCATTAGAAATTGTCCCTAGTATAGGTATGTGGTAGGGAAAATATAGGAACAGGTGGGGATGTGGTAGGAATGTGGAATTAGTGTAGGATTAGTATAAAATTGGGTGGCTGATGGTCGGCACAGACTCGGTGGGCCGAAAGGCCTGTTTCAGTGCTGTATCTCTAAAAAAAAAAGAAGTAATAGGATACTTTATTCTGTAGTGTAGCTGGGATATTTTTCCTATCTTGGAAGCTTGCATTTGAAGTTCATGATCTGCTTTTCACTCTTGCTCATCAGGGTTATCGGATTTTTGAGCTGGTAGTCAACATTGTGGTGTGAGTCTGATCTCAATCAGCATTTCTTCCTGTTTCCTGTGAGAGTCAGCTATTAGTCATAAGGGTTCCCATTTCCTCAAACTCACCACAAAATAAACAGGGTGTCTTACTCACACTGAACTGTGGGCAGTGATCCAGAGGTTCTTTGCTAGCTCTGTATCGGTAGCATTGCTTCCCACATTTGGCACAGAACATATCTCCCTTTTCTACGTTGTTTTAATCAACAGATAAAAAAATCCCTCATAAAATAAGACTGTACAAATTAGAACATTTCTTTTCTGTTGACCAATGATGCGGAGAAAGTTTAGAATTGTTTTAAGCAAAATGTAGCAGTTATATTATTTAAAAAGAAAGTTGAAGACACTATCTCTTACCTTCATGCCAACCCAGAATACTTGCAAAAGCTGAGCGTAGTGGGACATGAACTTGTTATAACTTAAACCACACTTGTATCTGTTATTATACCACTTGTATTATAGGTAAAACCGTAAACGACACAAAAATGCAGTTTTTGCAGTGGCAGATTTAGAAATGACTGAAGGGGAAAGTTAGCACTGAAGGTGCGAAATGTATTTTCTGGAGGAACTGGGGGCATGCTGACCAAGGAAATTTTAATTTTTGACTGTTTGGCATTCTGAAATTGGCTGTAATTCTTGTCTTTGAAGCTGAATGTGATAGTGAGCAGAATGGTATAGATTTCCAGGTGAGTCCACCAGCAATACAGTATCATCTGTGAAAAGGAGAAATAGCCTCCTGTGAACAAACACTTCAAGACAACTGCTTACAATGCTGTCCAAAACGTACTGATGAATACATCAACAACAACAACAACTTATATTTACATAGTGCCTTTGATGTAATAAAATGTGCCAAGGTGCTTCACAGGCACATTATAAAACAAAATATTATACCGAATCACATAGGGAGAAACTAGATCAGATGGCCAAATGTTTAATTAAAGAGGTATATTTTAAAAAGCAGAGCCATTAAGATCAGGGATGCTCAAGAGGCCAGAATTAGATGAACGCAAATATCTCGGAGGGTTGTAGGGCTGGAGGAGATTACAGAGAAAGGCAGGATGAGGTCATGGAAGGATTTGAAAACAAGGATGAGAATTGTAACATCAAGACGTTGCTTGACCAGAGCCAATGTAGGTCAGCGAGCATAGGGGTGATAGGTGAATGGGACTTGGTGTGAGCTAGGATGCGGACAGCAGAGTTTTGGATGACCTCAAGTTTACGGAGGGTAGAATGTGAGAGACCAACCAGGAGTGCATTGTAACAGTCAAGTCTAGAGGTAACAAAGGCATGAATGAGGGTTTCAGCAGCAGTTCAGCTGAGGCAGGGGCGAAATCGGGCAATGCTACAGAGGTGGAAATAAGTGGTCTTAGTGATGGCGCGAATATATGGTGTGAAGCTCATCTCGAAGTCAAATATGACACCAAGGTTGTGAATAGTCTGGTTTAAACTAAGACAGTTGCCAGGGAGAGGATTGGAGTCGGTAGCTAGGGAATAGAGTTTGGAGCGGGGACCAAAAACAACAGCTTCACTCTTCCCAGTATTTAATTGGAGGAAATTTCTGCTTCTCCAGTACTGGATGTTGGGTAAGCAGTCTGACAACATCAAATATGATGGTTGGAAGTGAACAACCTTGCTTTGCTCTTTTATTAGGAGAGGTAGTTTCAGTGAGTTTCCCAACTAACCTTACAAGGATCTTGGAGGTGGAATACACATCCAGATAAAGTCCAAGATTTGGCCATGTTCTCCACAGCTTTTCCATGAGCATGATGCAAAGGATTGAAAACCTTGCAAAAATCAATGAAAGCAACATAAGTTTGTTTTCCTTTGTGCCTTATGACACATCTGATATACAGGCCGTGACAACCTGAAGAATCACTATAAAAGTCACTGATATTAGCCTTAAACAGATTCCTGTCTTGTGGATAGAAACCACAACTGCTGTCTGGAATACCGAGGGAATGCATGCCTCAAACAGAATCCCATTCACCAGCCTCAGGAGATGCAGCCCCTTGATGTGTCGATGGTTCAAGGTACTGTTTTCCAAGACATTTGCCCCATTTCATATTTGTTGGTTGGCATGTATGTACCATGTCCCTGGACCTTTGATACCAATCTCTGCAGCATATCTTCCCTTGGTACATTTGAATTCCTCTACTGCTAAACTCCAGAAAAAGTGACTTCTATTCCAGTGAGGGGCCAGAGCAGATTTGGTAGCAACCCAATGATTTTCTGTAGTTGCTCAAGGACTAAAGATTCCATCATAACCCTGGAAAGTAGCAATAATTTTTGTTCTTCCTGACCAGTCTGTTGATGGGTGCTGGGTGCTCTCTAATACATTCATGCATGTGCATAACCACTTTGCATGTGCACAAGCACTTAAATCCTATAGCTACATGAAACTCTGAATATGCATAAGCAAATTGCAGGGCATTTCTGAAGCATTGCGGGGAGTAGATGCTGGAAGCATCACGAGGCTCTTATTTTTGTCAGTAAATGCTGACACATAAACAGGACTTGGGAAAGGCTAAAGCATGACATTTGTGCTCCTACCTGGAAGGAGGTGTTATCATAGTAGAATTTCCCTGCTCTGGAGACTGCGTTTTAGTTTTCCACCCAGTACAGATCCTCTTGGGACTTAAGTTGCAGGGTGACTTGTATGTAGGCCAGGCATTTGGCTGGCAATGCTTTAGGTCAGGCTGCTATTAAACCAATTTTTGCCAACTGAGGCACATCTGCACTTATCCAAATTATAACCTAATGAAGCTATTCTGAAAAATACATACTTGAAGCAGCTCTGTGTATGAGCAATGATCCAAAAAGACAGATAGCCATAGGAGAGGAAATTACATAGAGTTTACAACACAGAAATGAGCTATTTAATCCAATTGGTCCATGCCGGTGTTAATGCTCCACACAAAATGTGCTACTAAAATGTTTCAAATCGCATCTTCTTAAATAATACATATGAGAAAGTACTCTGCATTGAAAATACTGCCCTTAGGCTTTGTCTGCCCTTTCACTATAAAAATCTATGTGTAAATTCTTCTTCGAGAAATTTTGGGTACATAACCGATGAAGTTGGAAAATAATAATATCCTGAGTGACAACTATGCTACATGTACGTAATGTATAAAATGCCACAGATTAACAAATGTGCAAATCAGAAATAATGGGGCAAATTTTAACCCCAAGGACAGAAGGGTTAGTGGTGGGCGAGTAGGTTAAAATAGCCCAACCCTCAACTAGAATGACCATGGTGTGCTGCGTTGTACACAACATTGCGCAGCAGTGAGGATTAGAGCTGGAATAGGAAAAAGACACTCCACTTATTACCTGATAATGAATCCAATGCAGAGGAAGAGTCGGAGAACAAGGAGGAAGATAAAGATGGTGCACCCAAAGCCACAACAGCCACTCATATTACTGCTCATACAGCCAGTGATGCCCTAGTAGCTTGAATGTTCACTTTAGAAACGAAGCAGCTGAAAAGGTGAGTTGTCACTTGGCATGCGAGAATGGACAACATGAGGAAGTTTTGCAAACCAATACATTTTATGTGAGACAATAAAAAATGGAAACTTAATGACCATTACATTTTAACAAACACCCATGTACATACCCTTGGTGAATTATAATGTCTTTCTCTTCCTTTTCCTACTGCTGCTCCATGGTGCAAGCCCTATGGCTTTGGCAGGGGTAGAAGTCAGCTGCTGAGATGCTCTTGGCCAACACCATCTACTTGTTGGAACACATGAGGACCCTTGCCAAAGACTGCTCCACCTGTACCTGTGCAGGGGCAGACTCAGCCTTAGGGAAAGGAGGCAGCATGATAGGTAGCGACCAATGGGGCAGGCAATGGGTGATACCTAGCATTGCTTTGAGTGGAGTTCCCACTTCAATGCCCTTTTTCACCATCATCCCTGTCATGAGTGATGATGATCCCTGCCATCACTGCTGTCACTCTGCTGGAGAGCTGCTTGGTGCAAGTCAGTGATGCCTTCTGAAGCCACGGAAAAGGTATCTGTCATCCTGTGTAAAGTGGCAGACATGTTAGCATCCAGAGGCTGCACAGTCGTGGCCATAGCCTGCATGAACTGGTTTGATAACAGCGATTGAAGTGCTACGGAGGCAACCACTCTCTCCCTGGCAGACAGTCTTACAATTGCCTGCGACATTGACCCACAAATGTTCGAGCTGGACTCCTCTGTCCTCTCTGCTTTTGTGGAGAGTGTGCATGGCAGAACTGCCACTATATCGCAAATTTACTGCTACCCTCAATGTTTCTCCTTTTCATCAATGGCCCCCAGGGTTTAGCAACTATGTGCAGCTGAGCGGAGCTTGTAGAGGATTGTGCCTCCCTTGACACGGACTGCCCACAGCTGTCCCTGCCACCAGTGTCTGCTCGTGCTCACTTGTGAGCTGTGAGTCACCAAGTGAAATCCCAACCAATTGCCTAACTGGATCAAGTGTGAGTAGTTGCGCTAGTGAATGGTAGTATGTCCTGTGATGGTGCACCCTCGGAAGCAATCGGGTCCTTTGAGAAATCGTCATCAGGAAAATCTGAGATTGCTGCTCTACAAATGAAAACCCCGGAGGAGCGAAGACATGGATGTGAATTGGTGCTCGCAATATAGCAATGTTGCTCCTCAGCAAAATAATGCTTATCATTTTTCACTCATTGCTGAAATCAACATGACTGATACTTGTACAAGGTGTGGGTCAGAGGTATTTAATTCTGTTATCAGGCAGCTGCAAAACCCCAGTCTGTCAATCTCTAATGGAAAGAGACACAGAGATGCCACTGATCTCCATTACCTCTTCTTCTGCAGTTGTCAGTTGCAAAGCGCCTCCTCTAGTCCTTTCCCTCTCTCTTGTGTTCTATGCTCTCCAGCAACGGGGGAAAGAACAGACCTACGAGTGACTGTAAGGTCATGTGTTCATCTGATGGATGCAGTGCATTGGGTGAGGGTAACTATCAGGCAGATGCATCACATTGTGAGTGGCAGTGGTGAGTGGATGGATAAATGGGGATCTGAGGAAGTGCATAGAAAGTGAATGATGAGTGTGAGGAGTGAAGTGATGGCGTACAAGACAGAGTGAGGGGGGAGGGGTGATGTGTACTACCAGATGTAGGTGAATCTGCAATTCATCTTACCTTTCCTGCCCTAGTTAGGTCATTATAGCACTTCCTACATTGGATCCAGGAATGGGCTACAATGCTCCTGCTGATTACTTTCTCAGCTACCTCTAACCATGGTGTCAGCAGCAGGGTTCATCCTCCCATTACCAGGTCTGATCTTCTCCTTCCAGCTTCTCAGTACATCCAGGAATACATCAAGAGATGCAGTATTAAATGTGGAAGGGTCCTTGAATGTCCTGAGTCCATCTTTAAAACTTACTGTCTCTACAAAAGCTCCTAACTCCTCCCAATGCCATCTTTGAATTGGCCCTTTAAATAGTGAAATTGAGGTCGCTGTTGCGCGTTGGAGATTTGAAATTGGAAGTAATGTTATAATCAGGTAGCCACGTTGAAATCAGACCTTCCAAAGTGCCAAAACTTTTCCCGGGTTTCATGCCCGCAATCGCGCCATCCTCTTCCTGCTCAGAACCCACAGCCGATAGCAGTTGGGAGAGACTTAATGGAAGCAGAGTATACCCATAGTTTAGAGAGAACGTAATTGCTCTATAATCACTGTACTGCTGAGTAGAAGCCAAAAGCTTCCTCACTTTCAGTTGTATAGGTGGTTTAATTTTTATTGTGCTGTGTTTGAGCTGGATTTAATGGGCCTCCCGGATATGGGCGAGGAGGCAGGGTGGCTCATAGAATTGCGATGGGAAGCGGCGGCGGAGGGCCTGTCACTTTCCCGTCTCTCTGCAATTTAGTCAAGGGTGGAAGAGGCTGAAAATGGCCTTCCCACCCAGAGGCCTACTGAGGCCCTTAAGAAGCCTATTATCAGCCATTTAAGGGCCTTTTCCCACCGCCGGCACTAAGCCAGTGGTGGGGTAGCCTCCGCCATGCCGGGAGGTCGCCCAGTGAAACAAGCCCGGTACCATGAGCTCCGTTGGCTCCACTCAATCCTGCCCTAAATTGTGGTGTTATAGGCCCTCATTTACATACATTAAAGTTGTTTTTAAGCATCAATCATTAGTATACACAACTCTAATCTACCACAATCTCTGATCAACCACAGAAATTTGATTAAACAGTAGGGTTCCAATTTAGCTTTCACTATGAGCTGCTCTTTCTATGGATCCAGCAGGGGATGATTTATTGTTTCTGGATCAACTGTATTTTATGCTGAGACTAAAACACATTGGCTGGGATTTTATGAGGCCCCCTGAGGCGGGATCGGGGGCTGGGGGGATCATGGGCTGGGGGGATGCAGTGGGGCACAGGTCCCGTCACCTCCCCTTCTTCCAGCGATCTTCCCGGGGGCGGGATAGGCAGCAACGGCCTTCCCGCCAGAGGCCATTTGAGGTGCTTAAGTGGCCTATTAATGGCCAATTAAGGGCCTTTTCCCACCGCCACTGGGATCTTACTAGTGGCGGATTTGGAGGGGGAGGACGCCTTGTAAAACTAGATGCCCTACCTTTGGGCTTGGGTCAGGGGTGGGGGGGTGGTGGAATCCCTTCTTCGTGGACAATTTGTGGCCAATAGAGGACCTCCACTCAAAACAACTTTACCCCCGGAACCCTGTCCTCCCTCTGAACTGCACGACCACTCCCCCACCCCTCCTCCCCGGGACCTTCTGGACTGGCCCGCTTCACCTACCTCTGTTCCGGGGTTCCATCGCTGGGCCTGGGAAAGGGGCCACTGTGGTACTGACAGTGGCCACTGCTCCCAGTGGTGCTGCCAATACTGCTGAGCTGCCAGCCCCCTGATTGGCACGAAAAGACAGAGGCGGGGTTCCCCTCCTATTTCACTCCCCAGCGCTGGGAGCCCTGCCTCCAGCACTAAATCCAGCCCATTGGCTCTACTAGGTAAGCAAAGTTTAATTTCAAAAATCCCCAAGTCCTTAAACTTTGTTAGAAGATTATATTAGGAAAAAAAGAGGGTGGTAAGAGCAATGTTGGCCCCTTAAAAACTGATCATAGTGATACTATAATTTTTTTATTCATTCATCGGTGTGTGTTGCTGGAAAGGCCAGCATTTGTTTCCCATCCCTTATGGCCATGTGAAGGTGGTGGTGAGCTGTCTTCTTGAATACAACTGAGTGGCTTGCCAGGCCATTTTAGAGTCATATGTAGGCAGACCAGGTAAGGACGACAGATTTCCTTCCGTAAAGGAGATTAGTGAACCAGATGGGTTTTGATGGCAATCTGATAATTTCATGGTCATATTACTGATGCTATCTTTTTCTTCCAGATTTATTTAATTCATTGAATTTAAATTCCCAGCTGCCATGGTGGGATTTGAACTCTGGTTTCCAAACCATTAGTCCAGGCTTCTGGAATAGTAGTCCAGTACATAAATAAAATGAAAATAAGGAAATGGTGGAGATGTTAAATAATTACTTTGTGTCAATATTTACAGTCGAGGTTCAATTGTTAAATTTAAATCTTGGGATTGATAAATTTCTGTAACTAGGGGTGTTAAGGGATATGGAGTTAGGTCACAGCTAAGCCATGATCACATTGAATGGTGGAAAAGGCTTGAGAGACTAAATGGCCTAATTCTGTTCCTGTGTTCCGATGACTTAAGGCTTTTCCTTCACAATTTTCATATTTCTTATGTCTTGCAATCCTGTGTGTTACAATTTCAAAAAAAATTCCCAAACACAGTACCACTCTTGGCATCCCTTCTGGGATGTTCTGATGCAGTTCATTACTGAGAAGGAAACTTATTGAAGGCATCACCTAGTTGAGTCACTGTGCACATTCTAGTGGTTAGCACAGGAATGGCTTTGACAGATATCTTGCAGGTGTCCCTTCTCTGGACAAAGTGCCAGGGGAGCAGAAAGCAACTAATGGGAGGGAACAAATGAATTTTAAAAATTGAACCAGGTGGTCCAGCTTTTTAACAGGAACCCTGACAGTTACAGTTTCGTATTTTATTGGGAGAATATTGCAGACGTTCTGTTATTATAGTCAATCCTTCAACCCTTACCTTGCACTATATATTAATATATTTAGAAGTCATTCTTACGGATGTTGTGTGATTAAAAACACATATTTTGAAACTACAAAAGAAATTCAATAGGCAAAATGTTTTAACATTTAAGGCCCCTTTGCATAACTTCCTGCTGGTGATAAGCTGCTGGGAGAAAAATGTTCCTGCAGATGTAGAACCTTGCTGGTGAGCAGATGTGCTTGAAGTGCATTCGGCATTCTTCCAGTGTGCTAGTGCTGATTGTGTTGAGCTGACATACTGCACACTTTTTGGAGGGTCAGTATTCAATGTATTTTATTGAGAAGGAAAAAGATTCAGGTTTCTGCTCATGTTCATGGGTATTTTGCAACTGCTTAAATTATTGCATAAATAATATCAAAAATAAGATATCTCCGAAAAGATAGGACATGTTGATCCAATTTTTTGGTTTTACATGGAGAGGGAAAAAGACAAATTTCTGATAGCATGTTTCTGGAATGGAACTCGTTGGGAGCTAATGAAATGAATTGTCAGAAAATCTTGGGATTATGTGCCTAGATTCACACTACAGCGGGCCAGCAACAGTAGTGTAACTTCTATAAAATTATCCTTATATTATTACTCCCCTCCCCGCAAATCAACATCCTAGGGGCTACCATTGACCAGAAACTGAACTGGAATAGCCACATAAATACCGTGACTACAAGAGCAGGTCAGAGGCTAGGAATCCTGAGGCGAGTAGCTCACCTCCTGACTCCCCAAAGTCTGTCCACCATCTACAAGGCACAAGTCAGGAATGTGATGGAATACTCTCCACTTGCCTGGATGGGTGCAGCTCCAACAACACTCAAGAAGCTCGACACCATCCAGGATAAAGCAGCCCGCTTGATTGGCACCCCATCCACAAACATTCACTATCTCCACCACCGACGCACAGTGGCAGCAGTGTGTACCATCTACAAGATGCACTGCAGCAATGCACCAAGGCTCCTTAAACAGCACCTTCCAAACCCGTGACCCCTACCAACCAGAAGGACAAGGGCAGCAAATGCATGGGAACACCACCACCTGCAAGTTCCCCTCCAAGTCACACACCATCCTGACTTGGAACTATATCGCCGTTCCTTCACTGTCGCTGAGTCAAAATCCTGGAACTCTCTTCCTAACAGCACTGTGGGTATACCTACCCCAAATGGACTGCAGTTGTTCAAGAAGGCAGCTCACCACTACCTTCTCAAGGGCAATTAGGGATGGGCAATAAATGCTGGCTTAGCCAGCGACGCCCACATCCCCTGAATGAATAAAAAAGAAATTATCTTTTTTAATAAACAGTGGTCCTACCTTAATACAGAGGTATTGAGCAGCAGGATCCTAGTTTTTAATATTCGCACAGTGCCGCAGTGGTTAGCACTGCAGCCTCACAGCTCCAGGGACCCGGGTTCGATTCTGGGTACTGCATGTGTGGAGTTTGCAAGTTCTCCTGTGTCTGCGTGGGTTTTCTCCGGGTGCTCCGGTTTCCTCCCACAAGCCAAAAGATTTGCAGGTTGGTAGGTAAATTGGCCATTATAAATTGTCACTAGTATAGGTAGGTGGTAGGGAAATATAGGGACAGGTGGGGATGTTTGGTAAGAATAGGGGATTAGTGTAGGATTAGTATAAATGGGTGGTTGATGTTCGGCACAGACTCGGTGGGCCGCAGGGCCTGTTTCAGTGCTGTATCTCTAATCTAATCTAATATTCGTTTTTTTTCAATGTAATAATTTAGGCCTCAGCCAATTACTTTGAATGGGCACCCAACTTTTAAGAGTAACATGTATAGCTTTCTAGAATACTAAGTCAGGACAGAATGCATGCATAAAACGCTTTGATATCGCAGTTATTCCAGTGGAAACTGACCGAAATGTATCCAAATGCTCGGAAGTAAATTCTTAGTTTTTATGTTTGAATCTTTTAAATTGCAATCCATGCAAGGCAGGTTTGATTTTATAACTGCACTATCTATTGTTTGTTTATAAAGAAATTGAAAGTGGCTTAGTATTTACAACCTAGCATTTTCATTTTTTCAATAATCTATTTCTTGCTTTCAGCATAACAGGGGCTCAGAAATGCATTTTTGTTCAATTATTAGATTTTCAAATCAAAGAAATATTGTATTCATTCATGATCATTCTTGTGACACTGGCAAATAACGTATGGTTATACAGGCCAAGTGCCTAAATAGGGGACAGTTTTATAGCAGTGTCCTGGGAAGATTATTGTATTGGTGTGTTGGTGCACTGATAAAGTCTAAGGCCTGCTGTATTTTTGTTAACAGTTCACTATCGATACCTGACATTATATTGTTGCAATAATGAGCTTGAGAAGTATGAGGCTTGCAGCATCCTTGTAATAGCTGACAGGGAGATTTTATGATTATTATAATGTGATGCATTTGGAAGGTATGAGGTGCGGAGCTGTGTGGAATAACAGATGGGTTCTGGTTGAGTGTGATATAGGATGCATGTAGGAACACTACAGCAGTAATAGCAAATATTGTAAGTGCAATAAAATAAATCGGAAGCACCAGGAGGGGAAGAAGATGTATTTCTGAGATAAAAAAGAAGTAATATGGATAGACTGGGTGAAAGATAAAAATAGATTATATATGTAGGGATTTTACTTTAAATTTTCTTGCAGTTTAGCGTTTTTGAGCTGCTATGTTTTGGTGACGAGGAAACTGATTGTGGTCTTGTGTTGTACCTGGAACATTATACAAATTAAACATAGTGCCAAGTAAACAGCATGACTGTTCCCCAAAGACTGGCTATGGCATAAGACCAATTCCTGCATTGTTCCTGTGGTATTTTGAAAGTAAATTCATGATTGTTCTCAAATATTTCTTACAATTGTGCTACCACCTGCTGCAGCATATTGTTCTATTCTGTATTTTTACCTATTAAACACATGCTGTGTTTCAGAATTTAAAATTTCCTGTATTCAGTGGCCTTGCTTTGTGTTTTATAGTGTGTTTTGAGTGCTATTAAAATTATTTCCAAACTTACATTTATTAACCTACTTTTTACAGTTAGATTACAGGATTATAGCTGACTAGATAAAATATATAAAGCAGAAACGTTGGGACTCCATGATTTAATTCCTCCATAGATTCCTATACAGTAAATGGAAAAGTCCTGGGGAAAATTGATGTACAGAGAGATTTGGGTGTTCAGGTCCATTGTTCCCTGAAGGTGGCAACGCAGGTCAATAGAGTGGTCAAGAAGGCATACGGCATGCTTTCCTTCATAGGACGGGGTATTGAGTACAAGAGTTGGCAGGTCATGTTACAGTTGTATAAGACTTTGGTTCGGCCACATTTGGAATACTACGTGCAGTTCTGGTCGCCACATTACCAAAAGGATGTGGATGCTTTGGAGAGGGTGCAGAGGAGGTTCACCAGGATGTTGCCTGGTATGGAGGGCGCTAGCTATGAAGAGAGGTTGAGCAGATTAGGATTATTTTCATTAGAAAGACGGAGGTTGAGGGGGGACCTGATTGAGGTGTACAAAATCATGAGAGGTATAGACAGGGTGGATAGCAAGAAGCTTTTTCCCAGAGTGGGGGATTCAATTACTACGGGTCACGAGTTCAAAGTGAGAGGGGAAAAGTTTAGGGGGGATGTGCGTGGAAAGTTCTTTACGCAGAGGGTGGTGGGTGCCTGGAACGCGTTGCCAGCGGAGGTGGTAGACGCGGGCACGATAGCGTCTTTTAAGATGTATCTAGACAGATACATGAATGGGCAGGAAGCAAAGAGATACAGACCCTTAGAAAATAGGCGACATGTTTAGATAGAGGATCTGGATCGGCGCAGGCTTGGAGGGCCGAAGGGCCTGTTCCTGTGCTGTAATTTTCTTTGTTCTTTGTTCTCCAGTTTGTGGAATGCAGTCAATTAATTTCTTTCATCCTTTTCTGCTTTGGATGCTGGTACCAATGCAGTCCATACTTGCTGGTGTCTGCCACATTTTTCTTTGCCTGCCTTTTGATCTATTGCCATCAATTCTCCAGACAGCAGCAATCTCAACAACTGCCCTGAGTCCAGAATAATGTGCTCATCACTTCTCTCTCCTCATGCTAGTTCAAGGAGCTTCTCGATAGTCATTCATCTTGTTCAACTAATTTTCCACATAGGTTGTAACACTGTAATTCAAAAGTCTCCAGTCTTCTTATTTTAGAGTTCAAGGTCTAGTTTTCACATCCATACAATGCTGTCAACCACATTTAAGCATTCTACTTCTTCTTCAAGCTCTACTACATTCTTTTTTCTTTTGGCAAACGAATCTTCAGAGAAAGTGATGTTGTCCTGAGGAGACTGCATTAAAGGAATCATTGTACGGATTTATTCACTTGCAATTCACAAATTCCGACTGAGAGTTCTTGTAGGTCTTTGATGTGGCTAAGCTGACCAACATTTTACCCAGTACGAATGCAAAATTGGTGCTACTAAAAAAAACGGTTTCATCAAATGGGGCTGATCACACTTTACGCCAGTGCAAATTGGGCTTGTTTCATATTTGCATGAGTGTCCTGTTTTACACATGTACAATGGGCCCAACTTTGCAGTTTTAAAAAAAAATCCAGCATTGAAAAAAACTTGGCATTTTCTTATCAGTTTGTAAATATGACAATTACAGCACAGCTGCCTAGATAGAGGGGTAGAAGTCGTTATGCATTCCAGCCATTGTAAGCACATAAGACAGGCATAAGGCTTACAAATTTAGCAGCGGGAATGCCTGTACCCAATCTGTGCAGGCATTGGGCCCACTTTTCAGTTGTCCAGCCCATTATTTTAGGCATCTCGGGAAGCCACCTAAAATAGGCATTTGGCCCCCTAAAAAAGTTAATTGAGGCCTAACTTCTGTTGAATGACCCCGTCTACAAAATATGTTACTGACAAATGGGGAAAGGGTTGCTCCTGGCCTGCTGAAGATTCTCCAGATTCAAAAGTAAGTTATTAATTTATATGGAACCAGAAGGAACAGAAGCCCCCCACCCCCACCGACTCTACAGTTTTTGCAATTGTCCCTTACTCCTAATTGAATTCAAATTGAAGATGGAGCACCAGTCCCCAGTACTTTTGATAATTGAAAACTTGACAGTAAAAATCTTGGCATACCCACCTATAGCACTAGATAAAATGTTGGCCCCCAGCTTAGGGATGGAAGATTGAGCAAGATGTTCCCACTCCTGATCACTATTCACTGCTGGAAAGTGCACCAGTGAATATTGGGAGAAGATTAGGCTTGGCTGTGTCGAGACTCTCACATGAAGAATGCTTTCCTTTCTCCATTTAGTTATACCCCAGTATAAGCCACCAGATGAGAAGAGGGCAGATTATTTGGGAAGAGGGATAGGAGGAAGAAATGGCTAAAATGCTATAGCACTAGAAGTTAATTCCAAGATTGCTACCACAAACTCTTTGAAAGCACTTGTACTGTTCACTTTGTAACAGTGTCATTGAATGCCATCACTAGTTGGTAGCTGAAAACTGCACTCATTATTATGCTCTGTTTTAAGTTTCCATTGGCACAGTGTCATCCAACTGTATATTCTTCATTTGTTGAATTTTATATTCATTTTATGCAGAGTTTTTGTAGTAGACATTTCATTTTCTTATGCATAGCAATTGTCCTTTCCTTGGAGTTCATATGCGTCGCAACAGATCTACATCTTATTCAATGTTACAAGGAAACATGCACAAATGCTCACTTGAACGGAGGCTTTTTAATGCAGGAATTTCCACAGAATGCCAAGTATGTTTTCATTATTCCAGACTTCTATACCACTCACTGTTTCACTAGTGCTCAGCAAACAAAACAATACAGCTAAACAGGCATTCAATTAATCCAGCATGAAAGAATTTAGGATCTCTTGGCTGTTGGTATTTTCACAAAAGATTGATATATAGTGAATTCCCTTTTTCCCTACTCAGAAAGGAAGGACAGTCAGGCTTTTAATAACTTGTATCTAATTTGTTTTACCACCTTTGCTAGGTGCTCATTTCAACTTAATGTTCCCTTCTTTCCACCTTGCCCCCCTCCTCAATCACCACCATGATTTCCCCCAACCTACAGAGGCCAAGGAAGATATTGCGCAGACTCAAGTCGATAACGTGCTTTGATTCCACCTGCTCTCATTCAGCCTCCAACACCGGACAGACATTTACAGTGGCCATGATTTTGTCTTGGCGACGGGGGTCTCGACCACTGGCAAAGCGCCGGCAATAACCCCGCGTCGCCTCATCTGGGGAAGGCCCACCAAATCGAGCCAATTAGGTACTTAAGTGGACAGTGGTGGGTCTTCTCCAGGATTAAGGACCCCAGCGACGGAAATCATGCCTGCCGAGAGCCATCGGCCAACCAGAGACCTGTAGCTCTTTAATTGAGCAGCGCCAGCGAGAAGGCAGTGACTGCTGCCGGTACTGGACTCACCCAAAGCCCTGAAACCAGGCTATAAGTAAGTCACAACAACAGGGGTTTTATGGGGTGGGGTTGTGGGGGAGGGGGCGTAGGGCGGTTGGCAGCAAGGGCAGGGGTGTGGCTCTCCGCGGGACCCCCACCCCCTTCCTGATACCAGGTCCCTCGATAAGGCACTAAATGCTTTTTAATGAGGGTCCCCCACCCACCGGTGCCAGCAAGTAACCCGTACGGGTTTGCTTGGCATGCTCCCCATGCAGTGAAAGGCCCGCATGCCACTGGGTAATTCTGGCGGCAGCGGGGTGAGGCCCCTAATTGGGCATTAATTGCCCACTTAAGGGCCTCAGTTGGCAGCAGAGCAGGAAGGCCGTTCACAGGCCTTTCCACCCCAGCCTTAATTTGGGTGGAGGTGGGAAGATGGCTGGGTCCTCCCCTGCCACCATCCCACCCATTTATATGCTCTCCTCACCTCCAAACCCGATGTGGGGGAGAGCATAAAATTCCCCCCCAATGTTTCTGTCCTGTAGTGCTTCTTCCAATTGTGCCAAACTGTCTGTTTCTCCATATGTAACTGGAGTGCTACATTAACTAATATGTCTCATCTTTATTTGTACACCCTTTAGAATGGCTTTCTTTTAAAATGCTTAACATTAAGTACATTTCAAACCTATCTCATTACTGGTAAAGTAAATCACTTTGAACATAGTCATCAGTTATTCAGTTACATAATTTGTGATTGTTTAACCAATTTAAAGTACGTCATTTATTTAGGGAATGAATGCCTAAGTGGATTTACTGCATTTCCACTAAATGACATTTAGCATAATCTGTCTTTGATTTTTTTTGAATGTTAAGTACAGAAGCTCCGAATCAGACTTAATCTCATCCACTAACCATTTGAATGTGGGGTCTTTGTATCTGAATACAATATGCAAATAACATCTTGGGGTGAGGAGTATCAAAAAAAACATTAATTTCTCATTGGTTTCCACTGATTTACAATTTAGAAAATTCCCTCAGCAAAAACAGTGCCTGTGATTGACCTCAGAATGTGCCTATTTGGGGATGAGGATGTGTCTTTCATATTGTTCTTTTATTCTGCCAGAGGCACATATTTTTGATGAAACTTTTGGATGTTGACCTCATTTTTTAAGATTCCAGGACTGCTGCCTTAACAGTGATCTATTTGGGCCTTATTCTGCCAGCATAGCAGTTTATTAGTAAAAAGTAGCTAGAGCCAAATGCTGTGCTTTTCACAGAGTTGGTTGATTTTCGATGGTAATACATTCAGTGAAGCTGTGTTTCAAAACCAGTAAGTGTCCAGTTGCTAATGAAAGGAGACAGAAGTGCAAAGCAATGAGGTCTAAATTGCTGGGGTATTACACAGATTGGCCAAACCAATATTTAGAAGTGTTACAATAGGACCCAGTTGTGTTTGGTTTCATTTGGATCTTATTTCTAATGTCCCACAAAGATGTAAATTTTTATTGCCAGATCTTTATCAGGATTAAAACTGGGTTTTTGCTGGGTAAATTTTAATGGTCACTGATTTTTCAGTCCCCAAGGCCCTCCTTTTAGGCAATGTTTCAGGGTTCAGCTTGGGTGATATCGGATTGGTCGCCTGTTCTATACCCCACATGATATTTAGTTTCATTGATGTCAATCAATTGAATATCGGGTGGGGTGTATAACAGGGGGGGGGGGGGGGGGTGGTGGGGGGGTGGGGTGCGCCAGTGCACTACCGCCTGTTTTGTGCTATCGCTCGACACGAATTTCTACCCATCCATGTCCTGATCCACATCCCTGTCTTGCATCTTTATGGATTCTTTATCTACTCTAGTATATCTACATCCTTTCAGAACCCCATTAGGCAGCAGTAACAGATTGTCCAAGCAGTGCAAGAATAAAGGTTTCACTACATCTTAGGGTTAGGATTGCCCATATTGTTACTAGATGAAGTATCCAAAGATATGATACCTTATGGCTTATATGGTTTGACTAAAGATCAGCCATGATCGTATTAAATGGCAGAGCAGACTCGAGGGACTGGATTACCTACTCCTGCTCCTAGTTCTTATGTTCTTATGTAAAGTTAGCATAAATATTGTTACCTCAAACATATGTGTAAAAAACTGATATAAGGACGTTTGCCTTAATTTTCACATTTCTATATATTATGCTAAAGCAACAAATTTTGTCAGTTTGTCCAATCAGGTTTCCGCTTCTGCCACAGTACGAAAACAACTCTTACTGAAGTTACAAATAATATGCTATGTGACTGTGACAAAGGTAAATTATCCCCCCTTGTCCTCTTGACTTGTCTGCAGCCTTTGACATGATTGGTCACACCACCCACGTCCAACGCCGCACCTCCATCATCCAGCTGGGTGGGACTGCACTCACCTGATTCATTTCTTATCTATCCAGTCATAGCCAGAGAATCACCGACAATGGCTTCTCTTCCTGCTCACACACTGTTACCTCTGGTTTCCCCAAGAATCTATCCTTGGCACCCTCCTATTTCGATCTATATACTGCCCGTCGTTGACATCATCCAAGAACAACATCAGTTTCCACATGTATGCTGATAGCACCCAACTGTACCTCACCACCACCTCTCTCAACTCCTCCACTGTCTCTAAATTGTCAGACTGCTTGTCTGATGGCAAAAGCTTCTTCCAACAAAATTTTGGAAACACCGGAGTCATTGTTTCAGACCCCACCACAAACTCCATTCTCTAGCTACCAACTCCATTCCTCTTCCAGGCAACTGTCCGAGACTGAGCCAGACTGTTCACAGACTTAATGTTATGATCAAACCTGAGATGAGCTTCTGACTGCATTTCCGCACCATCACTAGGACCGCCTATTTCCACCTCTGTAACATTGCCGATAGTTTCTCAGTCTCAGCTCATCTGCTGTTGAGACCTTAATCCATGCCTTTGTTACCTCTAGACGTGACTATTCCAATGCACTCCTGGCCAGCCTCCAACATTCTACTCTCTGTAAACTTGGGGTCATCCAAAACTCTGTTGTCTTTGCCCTAACTCGTACAAAGTCCCATTCACCCATCATTCCTGTGTTCGCTGACCAACAGTGGATCCCAGTTAAGCAGTGCCTTGATTTTAAAATTCTCATCCTTGTTTTCAAATCCATCTGTAGTCTTGCTGCTCCCTATCCCTGTAATCTTTACCAACCCTACAACACTGTAAGTTATCTGCGCTCCTCCAATTCGGACTTCGTGAGCATTCCCGATTCTAATTGCTCCATCATTGGTGGCCGTGTCTAAGCTCTGGAATTTCCTTCCTAACCTTCTTCTTTCTGTCAGTCTTTCCTGCTTTTAAGATGTTCCTTTAAAGCTTATGACTTTGACCAAGCTTTTGGTCATCTGCCCTACTATCTTCTTATGCAGCTCATTGTCAAATTTTGTTTGATAACGCTCCTGTGAAGCACTTTGGGACGTTTTACTATGTTAAAGATGCTATATAAATAAAAGTTGTTGTTGGATAATTCTGAAATGTCAATGCTTAGCTCAACTATTAATGGAAAAACAGAGGGGGTGAAATTGTTCTTCACCAGTAGCTTGAAACTAGCTCATAGTGAATCACAGCTTATTTTACATAACCTCTATTTTTTGCTTCTATTTGCTTCAATCGAAACAAAAATCAGAGTATGCCAAATGTGCTGCTGAATTGCTGAACTTTTCCTGCTGCAGGTGGGAAGCACCAATTCACCCCCAGAGATTGCATAAATCCTTCAACAAATTTGTTTCAATTTTTTTTTAGTGCATGCTTATTTTTAGACATACCCTGATACTTTTCTCGACATTACAACAGTAACATCAATTTGCAGTTATATAGTACCTTGAAAGTAGAAAAACATTTTGAGATGCTTCACAGACGCATAATCAGAAGTAAGCTGACAACAAATCAAGGAAGGCGGTATTAGGAGAGATGATGGAAACCTTGGTCAAAGAGGCATATTTTAAGGAGGGTCTTAAAGGAGGAGAGGGAATGAAGAGGCATAGGGTTTCGCAGGAAATTTCTGAGCATGGAGCCAAAGTGGCTGAAGGTATGGCTGGCAGTGGAGGAGGTAAGAAAGAGAGGGCTGCAGCAAAGGCTGGAGTCAAAAGTAGAGAGTGTTTAGGGAGGATGTGGGAAGTTAAAAGGGCTGGAGGAAGTTACAGAGATGAGCATGGGAGAGGCCAAGGAGAGACATAAACATAAGGATCATGCTTTAGAATTTGAGACTTTGGTGGACTGGGAGCCAATGGAGGTCAGCAAAGACAGGAGTGCTATGTGAGTTGATACAAATCTGTATTTAATAAAGTGCTTGTTGATTAATTAAAGCTAACAAACAAAGAGAAATATGTGGGAGAGTGTTTTTCCAAATATAAGTTTAGTTTAGTTTAGAGATACAGCTCTGAAACAGGCCCTTCGGCCCACCGAGTCTGTGCCGACCATCAACCACCCATTTATACTAATCCTACACTAATCCCATATTCCTACCACATCCCCACCTGTCCCTATATTTCCCTACCACCTACCTATACTAGGGGCAATTTATAATGGTCAATTAACCTATCAACCTGCAAGTCTTTGGCATGTGGGAGGAAACCGGAGCACCCGGAGGAAACCCACGCAGACACAGGGAGAACTTGCAAACTCCACACAGGCAGTACCCAGAATTGAACCCGGGTCGCTGGAGCTGTGAGGCTGCGGTGCTAACCACTGCGCCACTGTGCCGCCCCAACAGGCAGCAGTAACCACAAGATTAGTAAATTCAAACAAAAATAAGCGTGCTTGTCTGAATTTCAGATGGCCTTGTATTGGGCGGATTGGACAACCCCTATGAGAGGGGAATATTACCAACATTGGAAGAAAAATGGAATGCTTTTAAAATCATCTCAATCCAAAAGGATGCATGTGCCCACAATCAAAAGAAGGGCATGTGGTAAAACAATGGTTAATCGCTCATATATACTGACAAATCAGACATCAACAAAAATACTTCAACGGACGAAAAAAAGATAGTTCTCACGAGAACAGGCATAGATATTGAGTTCAGCTAAAGCCAACAAAAGCTGCTATCGCAGCTGCCAAGAAGGTCATTGGAGAAGAAGACAGAGGATAACTGAGCTGGCAATTATAAAATCTATTTTTAGCTATGTTCAGAGTCATGGGGCTATTAAAATCCATACAGGGCGGTTGAAGGATTCATTAGGACAGATTCGGATGGAACCCAGGATATGGCAGAAGTTTTAAATTACTTCTTTGTATCAGTCCTCATTCCAGTAGATGATGCACAGCCACCAATAACACATTGTGGAGTTGATTGAAAAGTTGTAATTTTCAAAGTGGATGCAGATTTGGTCCTGAATAGAATAAGACGTCTCAAAACAGATCAGGCCGCTGGTCTGGATGATGTTCAACTGAACAAAGAACAGTACAGCACAGGAACAGGCCATTTGGCCCTCCAAGCCTGCACCGATCTGGATGCCTGTCTAAACTAAAACCTTCTGCACTTCCGGGGACCGTATCCCTCTATTCCCATCCTATTCATGTATTTGTCAAGATGTCTCTTAAACGTCGCTATCGTACCTGCTTCCACCACCTCCCCCGGCAGCAAGTTCCAGGCACTCACCACCCTCTGTGTAAAGAACTTGCCTCGCACATCCCCTCTAAACTTTGCCCCTCTCACCTTAAGCCTATGTCCCCTAGTAACTGACTCTTCCACCCTGGGAAAAAGCTTCTGACTATCCACTCTGTCCATGCCGCTTATAACTTTGTAAACCTCTATCATGTCGCCCCTTCACCTCCGTCGTTCCAGTGAAAACAATCCGAGTTTATCCAACCTCTCCTCATATCTAATGCCCTCCAGACCAGGCAACATTCCAGTAAACCTCTTCTGTACCCTCTCCAAAGCCTCCACGTCCTTCTGGTAGTGTGGCGACCAGAATTGCATGCAATGTTCTAAGTGTGGCCTAACTAAAGTTCTGTACAGCTGCAGCATGACTTGCCAATTTTTATATTCTATGACCAATGAAGGCAAGCATGCCGTATGCCTTCTTGACTACCTTATCCACCTGCGTTGCCACTTTCAGTGACCTGTGGACCTGTACGCCCAGATCTTTCTGCCTGTCAATACTCCGAAGGGTTCTGCCATTTACTGTATACTTCCCACCTGTATTAGATCTTCCAAAATGCATTACCTCACATTTGTCCGGATTAAACTCCATCTGCCATTTCTCCGCCCAAGTCTCCAACCAATCTATATCCTGCTGTATCCTCTGACAATCCTCATCACTATCCGCAACTCCACCAACCTTTGCGTCGTCCGCAAACTTACTAATCAGACCAGCTACATTTTCCTCCAAATCATTTATATATACTGCAAAGAGCAAAGGTCCCAGCGCTGATCCCTGCGGAACACCACTAGTCACAGCCCTCCATTCAGAAAAGCACCCTTTCACTGCTACCCTCTGTCTTCTATGACTGAGCCAGCTCAGTATCCATCTTGCCAGCTCACCTCTGATCCCGTGTGCCTTCACCTTTTGTACCAGTCTGCCATGAGGGACCTTGTCAAAGGCTTTACTGAAGTCCATATAGACAACATCCACTGCCCTTTCTTCATCAATCATCTTCGTCACTTCCTCAAAAAACTCAATCAAATTAGTGAGACACGACCTCCCCTTCACAAAACCATGCTGCCTCTCGCTAATAAGTTGAAGGTGCTGAAGGTGCTCAAAAAAATGAAAGCTGTGTTCTTTGAGCCCCTTGCTCATAAATGTTTGCAGTTTACTAGTGTGTGGGATTGTTCAAAGGGACTGGAAGCAGGCCCATGTGGTGCCAATATTTAAAAAGGACAACAGGTCAGAACGGAGAATTCATATTATTTCCTGGTGGAGACTGGGCAGTAGGGAGTTATAATGGAGTGGGGACATATTATACACCTTTCCCAAATAAAAACAGAAAATGCTGGAAACACTCAGCAGCTCTAGCAGCAGCTGTGGAGAGAGAAACAGTTAACATTTCAGGTCTGTGACCTTTCATCAAAACTGAGAACAGTTAGAAATATAATAGGTTTTGAGCAAGTGAAAGAGGGGAGGATGGAAGGAAGAACAAAAGGGAAGGTCTGTGATAGGGTGGAGGGCAGGACAGATTAAATGACAAGGGTTCATGGTACAAAGCCAAAGGGAGTGGTAATGGGACAAGTAAAGAAACAAAAGATGTGCCGAGATGAGGTGTGAATGGCAGGATAGCAACCGTCTGAATGCAAAGTAATAGGATTAAGAAAGAAATGAGAAGAAAACGAACTAACAAACAGAAAAATAAACAAAATGGGGGTAGAGGTTATGATCTAAAATTGTTGAACTCTGTGTTGAGTCCAGAAGGCTGCAAAGTGCCCAGATATAAGATGAGGTGCTATTTCCCGAGCTTGCGTTGAGCTTCATTGGAACACTGTAGCAGGCCAAGGACACAAGGGTCAGAGTGGGAGCAAAGTAAAGAATTGAAATGACAGGCAACAGGAAGCTCATGGTCTTGCTTACAGATTGAACAGAGGTGTTCTGCAAAGTGGTCACCCATTCTGTGTTTGGTCTCCCCAATGTAGAGGAGATCACATTGTGAGCAGCGAATGCAGCATATTAAATTGAAAGAAGTACAAGTAAATTGCTATTTCATTTGGAAGGAGTGTTTGGGCCTTTGGACGATGAGAAGGGAGGCGATAAAAGGCAGGTGATGCATCTCCTACGCTTGGATGGAAAGGTGCCATAGGAAAGGGACGTGGTGTTGGGGGTGACTGAGGAGTGAACCAGCGTGTTGCGGAGAGAACAGTCCCTTCGGAATGCTGAAAGGGGAGGGGAAGATGTGTTTGGTGGTAGCACCACGCTGGAGGTGGCGGAAATGGACGGAGGATGATCCATTGAATGCTGGTGGGGTGGAACATGAGGACAAGGGGAACACTATCATGGTTCTGGGAGGGAGGAGCAGAAGTGTGTGAAATAGAAACATAGAAAATAGCAGCAGGAGTAGGCTTTTCGGCCCTTCGAGCCTGCTTCGCCATTCATTATGATCATGGCTGATCATCCAACTCAGTAACCTGTTCCTGCTTGCCCCCCATATCCTTTGATCCCTTTCGCCCCAAGAGCTATATCTAACTCCTTCTTGAAAACATACAATGTTTTGGCCTCAACTGCTTTCTATGGTAGTGAATTCCACAGGCTCACCACTCTCTGGGTGAAGTAATTTCTCCTCATCTCAGTCCTGAAAGGTTTACCCCGTATCCTTAGACTGTGACCCCTGGTTCTGGACTCCCCCACCATTGGGAATATCCTTCCTGCAGCTACCCTGTCAAGTCCTGTTAGAATTTTATAGGTTTCTATGAGATCCCCCTTCAGTCTTCTGAACTCCAGCGAATATAATCCTAACCGACTCAATCTCTCCTCATACATCAGTCCCGCGATCCCAGGAATCAGTCTGGTAAACATTCGCTGCACTCCCTCTATAGCAAGAACATCCTTCCTCAGATAAGGAGACCAAAACTGCACATGATATTCCAGGTGTGGCCTCACCAAGGTGCTGTATAACTGCAGTAAGACATCCTTGCTCCTGTGCTTGAATCCTCTCGCTATGAAGGCCAACATACCATTTGCCTTTTTTACCGCCTATTGCACCAGCATGCTTATCTTCAGCGACTTGTGTACAAGAACACCCAGGTCTCATTGCATAGTCCCCTTTCTGTTTATAGTCGTTCAGATAATCTGCCTTCCTGTTTTATGCTACCAAAGTGGATAACCTCACATTTATCCACATTATGCTGCATCTTCCATGCATTAGCCCACGCACTCAACTTGTCCAAATCACCCTGAAGCCTCTCCGCATCCTCCTCACAACTCGCTCTCCCACCCAGTTTTGTGTCATCTTCAAATTTGCAGATACTACATTTAGTTCCCTCATCTAAATCATTAATATATATTGTGAATAGCTTGGGTCCTAGCACCGATCCCTGCGGTACCTCACTAGTCACTGCCTGCCATTCGGAAAAAGACCCATTTATTCCTACTCTTTGTTTCCTGTCTGCCAACCAATTTTCTATCCATCGTAATACACTACCCCCAATCCCATGCGCTTTAATTTTACATGCCAATCTCTTATGTTGGACTTTGTTGAAAGCCTTCTGAAAGTCCAAATAAACCACATCCAATGGCTGTCGCTCATCAACTCTACTAGTTACATCCTTGAAGAATTCTAGTAGATTTGTCAAGCATGATTTCCCTTTCGTAAATCCATGCTGACTCTGCCCGATTTGACTACTGTTCTCCAAGTGCTCTGCGGACACTTTTAAGAATCCTGTCAACCATGGTGGGGGGAATCCATGGTTGAGAAAAAGGAAGGCATATCGGAAGAACTAGAATGAAAGGTTGCATTGGCTGAACAAATACAACAGAGATGGAGAAACTGGGAGAATAGACCATATACAGGAAGTGTGATGTGACAATGTGTAGTCAAGGTAGCTGTGGGAGTCTGTGGGCTTAAAGTAAATATTGGTTGATAGCTTATCCCCAGAAATGGAGACAGAGAAGTCCAGGAAGGGAAAAGTCGGAGAGGGACCATGTGGAGATGAGGGAAGGATGAAAATTGCAAGCAAAGTCAATGAAATTTTCTGTTTCAGGGCGAGAGCAGAAAGCGGCACTGACACAGTCATCAATGTACCGGAACGAGAGGAGAGGGAGGGGGCCTGAGTAGGACTGGAACAAAGAATGCTCCACATAACTTACAAAAAGGCAGGCATAGCTAGGACTCATGTGGGTATTCATAGCAACACCTTTTATTTGGAGAAAGTGAGTGGATTTGAAGGAAAAGTTGTTCACCGTGAGAACGAGTTCAACCAGGTGGAGGAGGGTGGGCTTCCATGCAAGGAGGAAGCAGAGAGCTCTCGGACTGTCCTGGTGGGGAGATGGAGGTGTAGAAATGGGGCGGCACAGTGGCGCAGTGGTTAGCACCACAGCCTCACAGCTCCAGTGACCCGGGTTCAATTCTGGGTACTGCCTGTGTGGAGTTTGCAAGTTCTCCCTGTGTCTGCGTGGGTTTCCTCCGGGTGCTCCGGTTTCCTCCCACAAGCCAAAAAGACTTGCAGGTTGTTAGGTAAATTGGCCATTATAAATTGCCACTAGTATAGGTAGGTGGGAGGGAAATATAGAGACAGGTGGGGATGTTTGGTAGGAATATGGGATTAGTGTAGGATTAGAATAAATGGGTGGTTGATGGTCGGCACAGACTCGGTGGGCCGAAGGGCCTGTTTCAGTGCTGTATCTCTAAACTGAAGATTGGACTCCATGGGAAAAAGGAAACAGTTAGGGCTAGGAAACTGAAAACTGTTGAAGTGACAGAGGGCATCGCAAGGGTCGCAGATGTAGGTAGGAAGAGACTAGACAAGAGGAGGAAAAAATGGAGTCAAGATAGGAGGAAATCAGTTCAGTAGAGTAGGAACAGGCTGAAACAGTGGGTCTACCAGGGCAGTCCTGTTTGTGGATTTTGGGAAGGTGGTAGAAGCGGGCTGTGTGGGGTTGGGGCTGTGAGGTTGGAGGCCATGGAGGGAAGATCTCTAGAGGAGGTGAGGTTAAGATCAGTTCTGGATACAATGGCTTGATGTTCAGTAGTGGGATCATGGTCCGGGGGAGGCAGGAGAAAGTGTCAGAGAGTTGGTGTTCGGCTCTGCTAGTTATAGAAGGGGATATCAGACAACAACGGCACCATCTTTGACAGAAGTTTTGATGACAATGTTAGGGTTGGACCTGAGAGAACAGAGTACTGCAAGTTCAGAGGGAGATCAGTTCGAGTGAGTGAGGGGAGCAGAGAAATTGAGACAGCCGATGTCACACCAGCAGTTCTCAATGAAAATATTGAGAGGGGGTAAGAGGCCAGAGGGAGGGTCGGGTCGAGGGAGAATACTGGAGATGGATAAAAGAATCCACTGAGCGGGGTGAAGACTACTGGCCAAAGTAGTAGGCGCAGAGGCAAAAGCAACAAAAGCAAGTGTCATGCCGAGCTCGAAATTCATTGAGTTGGGGGCATAACAGGCTGAAGCTGAGGCCTTTGCTGAGGATATATTGTTCACAGTCAGAGAGGGGAAGGTCAGAGGGTATCGTGAATACACAACAAGGGGTGAGATTTGGAGAAGGGATGGGGTCAAAGGGAAGAGGAAGAAGGATCCAGAGGGTTGTTGATACCCATGAGTTATTGGAGTTTGCTATCCTTCATACCTGAAAGGAAGATAAAATGTTTTTTGTTAAAGTGCCGGATGAGATGAAGGATGAAATGAAATTGTGGACTCGGACAGCTTTGGAATAGAATGAGTTTGTGCTGTTTGAGAGAGAGGTCAAGACTGTGCACGTGGAGTTGAGAGTGGATCTTAGGATGCGGCGAGAACAGTGGTTTGAGAAATTCTGAATGTCTAGGAGATATCTATAATTGTGGGTGGATCCAAAATGTCAAGGGTGGAATTTCAGTTGGAATCCACATGGAATAAGTTGGAACCAGAGATAATTGCTAAGGAAGGAGGTGTGGTTGTGAAAGCAAGTCTTCACCTTTCCATCCTGATCTGGCTGACTGCAATACTAAAGTCAGCGGGATCCTATTGAAATATGCATATCTGATGATGCCCATCTGGATATGGTCTTTGAGTTGGATAGGTTATGGCGAACCTGCAGCATGCCTATAAATTACATAAGCTTAGACCTAGGTTAGACATCGGGAGGTTTTTCTTTTTGAAGAGGGTCATTGACCTTTGGAACCAATTGCCAGCTCGTAGAATGAATGCAGAATCACCCAGTCCCAAAGGGAGCTGAATGAGTTCCTAGCTGTGGATGACAGACTTACCTTGCAGGAGAGGAGCAGGCCTGCGGGAAGAACATGGAGCAAGGAGTGGATAAATAGAGCCCGAGGATTGCGGCCTAGAGCACTTACCTTCCGGGAGAGTGGTGGAGAGGAGTTCAGGTGCACCGGAGTTTGGAAAGTGAACAATGATGTCACAGGAAAGCTGCAAGGTGATTGGTTGGTGAGTAACTGCTGTTAGAGAATAACTAAATAGCTGAGTTAGTACACTATTGTTAGGGTGTGTGTGTAAATAGCTTAATAATAAGGAACAAGTGAGTAGCTGGTATTTTTTTTTGAGTAAGGTTTATTTTAACTAGTGAACTGTATTGATTTTTAGTAGGATTTATCGGTACTAGTAAGGTTTTATTAATAATTTTAAGTTGTTGTAGTATTGGTAAGGTTTTTTTTAGCAGTATCAAAGGGTCAACTAACAAATAAAGGAATGGCAGGGTTGCTTCAAACTCGGGAGTGCACCTCCTGTGCTATGTGGGAGCTCCAGGATGCTTCCCGTGTCCTGGAGAACCATTTGTGCAGTAAGTGTCATTAATTGAAGCAGCTCGAGCTCCGGGTCTTGTAACTTGAGTGGCAGCTGGTGATACTGTGGTGCATTCATGTGGATGAGAGCTACGTGGATAGCATGTTTATAGATGTGGTCACCCCACAGCTTAGGAATATGCAGGGAGAGAAGGAATGGGTGACCACCAGAGAGTCAAAAAGAATCGGGCAGGTAGTGCAGGAGACCCCTGAGTGCATCTCACTCTCCAACAGGTATACTGAGGAAAGTGATGCTTCACCTGGGGAGTGCAGACAGAGCCAACTCCTTGGCACCACAGGTGGCTCAGCTGCACAGTGGGGTACAGGGAAGACTCGAAGAGCCATATTGATAGATGATTCCATTGTCAGGGGAACAGACAGGCGTTTCTGGCTGCAGATGTGAATCCAGGATGGTGTGTTGTCTCCCTGGTGCCAGGGTCAAGGATGGCATTGAGGGGGAGGGTGAACAACCAGCAGTCGTGGTCCACATCAGAACCAACAACATAGGTAGAAAGAGGGATGTTGTCTTGCAGTCAGAATTTAGGGAGCTAGGTAATAACTTGGCAAGCAGGAACTCAAAAGTAGTAATCTCCAGATTACTCCCAATGCCATGTGTAAGCGAGTATAGAAATCGAAGGATAAGACAGACGAATGCGTGGCTGGTAAGATGGTGCAGAAGAGAGGGCTTCAGATTTTTGGGACATTGGGACCGGCTCTGGGGGAGATGGGGCTTGTATAGACCAGACGGGTTGCACCTGAACAGAGCAGGGACTGAGTTCCTTGCGGGACATTTTGCTAGTGCTGTTGGGGAGGGTTTAAACTAGTTTGGCAGGGGGATGGGAACCTGAGGATAGACTCAGCCGGGAAAAAATCAGAAATTAAAATGGAAGGCGGAAAATTAATGGATGAGTCTGGAAGACAGAGGAAACAAGGGTTAGAAAATTTAAAAAAAGAGTTTGGCAGTGCTCAAGGGTATCTATTTCAATGCAAGGAGTATAGCAAATAAAGCAGATGAGCTGAGGGCACAGATAGACACATGGCAGTATGATATCATAGCTATTACAGAAACATGGCTTAAGGAGGGACAGGAATGGCAACTCAATGTTCCTGGTTACAGGGTTTTCAGACACGATAGGGAGGGGGATAAGAAAGGAGGGGGAGTGGCAATTTTGGGTCAAGGAAACTATTACAGTTGTGAGGAGGGATGACATGTTGGAACGTTCATCAAATGAGGCCATATGGATTGAGCAAAGGAACAAAAAAGGGACAATTACACTGCTGGGAGTGTACTATAGACCTCCAAACAGTCAGAGGGAGATAGAAGAGCAGATATGTAGGCAAATCTCTGAGAAGTGCAAGAACAATAAGGCAGTAATAATAGGGGATTTTAGTTACCCCAATATTAACTGGGATAGTTTAGTGTAAAAGGAATTGAAGGAGCAGAATTCTTGAGGTGCATTCAGACGTTTTTTGCCCAGTATGTAGCAAGTCCAACAAGTGAGGGTGCAGTTTTAGACTAAGTTTTAGGAAATGAAGATGGGCAGGTGGAAGGAGTGGCAGTGGGAGAGCATTTTGGTGGTAGTGATCATAATTCAGTCAGTTTTAACATAATTATGGAAAAGGACAGAGATAGAACAGGAGTTAGAGTTCTCAATTGAGGCAAGGCCAATTTTACTAAACTGAGGAGCGATTAGTGAAAGTGGACTGGAAACAGCTACTTGAAGGTAAATCAGTGTCAGAACAGTGGGAGGCATTCAAAGGGGAAATTCAAGGGGTTCAGGGTAAACATGTTCCCACAAAGAAAAAGGGTGAGGCGGCCAAATCTATAGCCCCATAGATGTCGAGGAGCCTACAAGGTAAGATAAGGCAGAAAAGGAAAGCTTATGTCGACTCCAAGAACGCAATACTACAGAAAGCCGAGAGGATTATAGAAAGTGGAGGGGCGAAATCAAAAAGGAAATTAGGAAAGCTAAGAGAGGGTATGAAAGAATATTGGCAAGCAAAATCAAGGTAAACCCAAAGGTGTTTTATCAATACATTAGAGTAAGAGGATAACTAAGGAGAGAGTAGGACCCATAAAAGACCAAAAAGGTAACCTATGTGTTACCTAAGGAGTGGAAGATATTGGTATGGTTCTTAATGAATACTTTGTACCTGTCTTCACAAAAGAGGGGGATGATGCAGGTATTGTAGTTAAGGAAGAAGAATGTGAAGTATTGGATGTGATAAACACAGGGACAGAGGAAGTATTAATGGGATTAGCATCCTTGAAAGTTGATAAATCACCAGGGCCAGATGAAATGTATCCTAGGCTGTTAAAAGAAGCAAGAGAGGAAATAGCAGAACGTCTGACCATCATTTTCCAGTCCTCATTGTATACAGGTGTGGTGCCGGAGGATGGAAGAATTGCTAACATTATACCTCTGTTTAAAAAGGGAGCGAAGGATAGACTGAATAATTACAGGCCAGTCAGTCTAACCTCAGAAGTGGGCAAATTATTGGAATCTATTCTGAGAGACAGGATAAACTGTCACTTAGAAAGGCACAGGTTAATCAAAGAGAGTCAGCATGGATTTGTTAAGGGAAGATCTTGTTTGACCAACTTGATCAAATTTTTTGAAGTAATAACAAGGAAGATAGATGAGGGTAGTGCAGTTGATGTGGTCTGCATGGATTTTAGCAAGGCTTTTGACAAGGTCCCACATGGCAGACTGGTTAAAAAAATAAAATCTGGTGGGATCCAAGGAAATGCAGCAAGGCGAATACAAAATTGGCTCAGTGGCAGGAAACAAAGGGTAATTGTTGACGGCTGTTTTAGCGATTGGAGGGCTTTTTCCACTGGTGTTCTGCAGGGCTCAGTACTGGGTCCCCTGCTTTTTGTGGTGTATATTAACGATTTGAAGGTAACTGTAGAGGGCATGACCAAGAAGTTTGTGGATGACACAAAGATTGGCCGTGTGGTAGATAGCGAAGAAGATAGCTGTAGGCTATAGGAAAGTATTGATGGTTTGGTCAGATGGGCAGAAAAGTGGCAAATGGAATTCAACTTGGAGAAGTGTGAAGTGATGCTTTTGGGGAGGTCAAGCAAGGCAAAGGAATACACAGTTAATGGGAAAATACTGAGAAGTGTAGAGCAAATAAGAGACCTTGGAGTGAATGTCCACAGATCCCTGAAGATAGCAGGACAGGTCGATAAGGTGGTTAAGAAGGCATATTGAATCCTTTCCTTTATTAGCCGAGGTATAGAATATAAGAGCAGGGAGGTTATGCTGGAACTGTATAACTCATTGGTTAGGCCACAACTTGAGCACTGTGTGCAATTCTGGTCACCTCATTAGAGAAAGGATGTAATTACACTAGAGAGAGTACAGAGGAGATTTACGAGGATGTTGCCAGGACTGGAAAAATGCAGCTATGAGGCTGGGTTTGTTCTCCTTGGAACAAAGAAGGCTGAGGGGAGATCTGATTGAAATGTGCAAAATTTTGAGGGGCCCAGATATAGTGGAGGTGAAGGGCCTATACATCTTAGCAGAGAGGTCAGTGATGAGGGGGCATAGATTTAAAATGATTGGTAGAAAAATTAGAAGGGAGATGAGGAAAAACTTTTTCAGCCAGAGGGTGGTGGGGGTCTGGAACTCACTGCCTGAAAGGGTAGTTGAGGCAGAGACCCTCAACTCATTCAAAAGGAGTCTGGATATGCACCTCAAGTGCCGTAAGCTGCAGGGCTACGGACCAAATGCTGGAAGGTGGGATGGTTTCTCGGCTGGCACAGATACGATGGTCCAGGTGGCCTCTTTCCGTGCCTTAAACTTTCTATGATTCTATATAAAAGATAAGCGGCGCAATGGGCAGTGTGTCTCATGGTCACTATGGTCTCCTGGAATATCTTTTCACCTTTGTCCCTGAATCGACCTAGGGGTTTCCATTCCTTTTTCTTTTTTGCCTCAGCCAGGTGATTACATGGCTGATGGTGGGTGTTGGGGAAGGGGGAGAGTGGCGGTTGATTGGGGTCATGACACTCACTTGCACCATGATGGTATGGGTCCTGCTCAATGGACCAGCTGGTAATTTCCTGTATGTCATTTTTGTATGTTTAAGTGTTTTAGTTAGCAGCGATTCTCTTACCAGCTGAAAAAAATTGATGTTTAGATGTGTATTGTAGATGTCTGCAGAAACTGTGTGGTTTTCTCAAATTTCCATTCATACCTGATTATTACCACAAACTCTGTGACTGTAACAGCACCTGTCCAAAGGAGTTATGTGAAGGTGCAGAAAATATAAAATAATCTCAACTCTTGCTAAACATATGGTTAAATTGCAGTGGCATGCCATCCACACTTTGAAGACTAGAGTGATGAAGTACATGCATGTACAAAGTTCAGTTTCAGGCCTTTATTGTGGCAGCTGTAGTGTCATGCAGGCCCCCACCTACCAAGAATGAGGCATATTAATTTTGCAACATGGGCATTAAATTTCAAATTGTTGTTGGCAAGAAAAGAAGGCCTGTTACAAGGGCTGCCAGACTGGCTGGAAAGATATTTTTTCATATTGACAGACAATACTTGAAAGGACAAAGGGGCTAGTCCCTGCTCAATTTAACTCACAATGGATCTTTGATCACCAGGTATTATGTGTAGAGGAGACATTCCAAGGTCTTCTAAGACAAGACAATCCACAAGGGCCAGGACTGATTAGGCTAGCTGGTCACATGACTAAGGGGCTGCTGCAGGTTTTTTTGAACTTGCCACAGAGAATTTGAACTCAGAAAGCTCTTGGCTCCTGGATTGAAAAGAGCCTGTCCTGTCTGTCTCCGTCTCTTTTTCACGGAACTGAAGCCCACTGAAGACACTTGAACCCCAAGAGAGAAAAGTCTCCTACAGTGAACAAGGTTTAACAAGAATACTCGGCCCCAACGAAAAGCAAGATCAACCTACAATCAAGGACTCTATAGTGAGCTCGAAGAACTTTAACAAACTCTTCAGATATTGCCTCAAACCTTTCCACTTTATTTTTCTTCTGTTCTTTTCTGTCTCTATTTGCATGTGTGTATAGCATATGCATGCTAGGGTGGGCGCATCGTGTATCCGTAGGCATCAACCGAATTAGAGTTTACATTTTAATAAATTTCACTTTTCTTCTTTAAATCTGAAAGCCTGTTTGTGCTCATTTCTTTGCCTTATAATTGGAAAGCAGTGAACAAGGGTTCACCAAGGGAAAGCTCAAAACACGGTGTGTTTAAAATTATACCCTATTACAGTAAGACCTGATGAAGGCTGAGAGGGACCCCTAGACACCTTTCTCACCTGGTCGTAACAATAGTTTTTCTCAATTAAATTGTATTGGATTTAACAAATTATGGGCTCACATAAAAATGGTTCAGCAGACAGGGACATACAAATGAAAAGTAGAGAGGTATATGGCCAAACAAAAACATGAAACTCATTTTATTTAACAGACAATATAGTGGAAAAAATGCATCAGAATGCAGAAAGGAAAGGAAAGGAACGGAACTGAGAAGTTCACATTCCTTCTGGCATAAACTAACAAAGATTAGTAGCTGGCATCCAGCTGAAGCGCTCTATTAAGCTTGTGTATATCAATCAAGACTGAAGTGTTGGCCCACTATAGGTCCTGTTTTTACTCAGTGAATTTTCTGCATCTGATTCTCTCAACCATTGTGCCAAGGAGGAAGTGGCTATGCTGACTCACAGTCACATTTGAAATTGACTCATCTGTTTTCCACATAGCTGAGTTTGGAACAAGCAGCCTTGTCAAGCACTGCAATGTTTTACTATAGAAATCTACTTCATAAATCTTTCTGGCAAGGGAATATTATGAGCAGCCAATGATCACATGTAGGCTTCCCTTCAGTTTAAGTGCCATGAATTGAAATCTGGAATTTCTAAAGTGCTTAGATTAGACAAATAGTATTTTTATTTTAAATACCTGCTATTGCAGTGAATAATTAAATCCCATTATATATTCCACACCTATGTATGGACAGTGTGTATTTGTAAACTGGTATAGCTTGTATCTTTATCACCAATTGATTGATGTGGGTGGGGAAATCCCTGTATATGAGCAACGTTGTTCAAGAGTTATTTCCTGTCCCAGTGAAGGCCTGAAATTAATCATAGCAGTCAACTGGACTTGAGGGAATGCTGAAAATAGTCTCTGCTGAAGTAGGCTCTCACAACAAATTAAAAAAGCCACAGTTCAAATTCAGTGTTACAGCTCCAGTATTGTATGCGTGCTACGTCAACTGTGCCAGTGATCCCACGCTCCTCCTAACTCACTACGCGTGTTGGGGGCACATTAATGAAGCGAGGACGCTCGGATATTGCAAATTTTAGTCAAAATCATATTTGTAATCTGTATCCAATCCATCTCGGTGCAGATACATAACTACTGTCTCTTACATACAAGCATACGAATTAGGAGCAGGAGTAGGCCACTCGGCACCTTGAGCCTGATCCACCATTCAATAAGATCATGGCTGATCTGACTGCAACCTCGACTCCACATTCCTGCCTACCCCCGATACCCTTTCACCCTCTTCCTGATCAAGAATCTATCTACCACTGCCTTAAAAATATTTAAAGACTCTGCTTCCACTGTCTTTTGAGGAAGAGAGTTCCAAAGATTCACAACCCTCTGAGAGAAAGAATTTCTCCTCATCTCTGTCTTAAATGGGCGACCCCTTATTTTCAAATAGTGACCCCCTAGTTCTAGATACAAGGGGAAACATCAGCAGGAATTTTACACCTCCCCCCCCCCCCCCCCCCCCAAAGAACGGGGTGATGATCAGGCACCCTGTGCCTGATGAAGGGCTGCCCCCGATGTCCCAGTTACCCCCAACACGCCCCCCCCGCCGTCCCCCCAATCAAACCACCCTTGCCTCACTGGGGCCTGACCCATCACCCCCGGCAAGGTCCCGAAATCTCACCTTTTCCCAGGGCGTCTTTCCTCTATTGTTGATGCTGGGTTGCAGTCCCAGCAGTGGCCATTGCTCCCGGTGACGCTGTTGGAACTAAGAGCTGCCAGCCAGCTGATTGGCTGGCAGCTGCATTAGGCGGGACTTCCTGCCTGAATGAGGTGGAAATACCGCCTCAGACCAGTTAAGGGCCTGGGAACCGTAAAATGCGGACCGGATCCCCAGGCCAGGCTGAGACGGGATCGCCACCGAAATTTCTGTCGGTGGGCGGCTCCTGCCCGACGAAAGTAAAATTCTGGCCATCCTTTCCACATCCACCCTGTCAAGACCCCTCAGGATTTTATATGTTTCAATCAAGTCGCCTCTTATTCTCCTGAAATCCAGCGGTTACAAGCCTAGCCTGTCTAACCTTTCCTCATAAATTAACCCGCCCATTCCAGGTATTAGTCTAGTAAACCTTCTCTGAACTGCTTCCAATACTCTTACATACTTTCTTAAATAAGGAGACCAGTACTCTACACACTACTCCAGATGTGGTCTCACTAATGCCCTGTATAACTGAAGCATAACCTCCCGACCTTTGTATTCAATTCCACTCGCAATAAATGATAACATTCTATTACCTTTCCTAATTTCTTGCTGAACCCGCATACTACCGTTTTGCGATTCATGCACTGGGACACCCAGATCCCTTTGCATCTCAGAGCTCTACAATCTCTCACCATTTAAATAATATGCTTCTTTTTTATTCTTCCTGCCAAAATGGATAATTTCATATTTTCCCACATTATATACTGCATTTGCCAGATCTTTCCCTACTCAATTAACCAACCTATATCCCTTTGTGGCCTCCTTCTGTCTTCTTCACAATTTACTTTTGTATCTATCTTTGTGTCATCAGCAAATTTAGCAACCATACCATCAGTCCCTTCATCCAAGTCATTTGTAAATTGTTAAAAGGTTCAGGCCCCAGCACTGATCCCTGCAGCACACCACTCATTACATCTTGCCAACCAAAAAATGACCCATTTATGCCTACTCTCTGTTTCCTGTTAGCTGGCCAATCTTTGAGCTTTTATTTTCCGCAATAACCTTTGATTGTGGCACCTTATCAAATGCCTTCTGGAAATCTAAATACAGTACATCTATCTGTTCCCCTTTATCCGCAGCATATGTTACTTTTTCAAAGAACTCCAATAAATTGGTTAAACATGATTTCCCTTTCACAAACCATGTTGACTCTGCCTGATTACCTTGAATTTTTCTAAGTGCCCTGCTATAATATCTTTAATAATAGCTTCTAACATTTTCCCAGGACAGATGTTAAGCTAACTGGCCTGTAGTTTCCTGCTTTCTGTCCCTCTCCCTTTTTGAAAAAAAGTTACATTCGCTATTTTTCAATTGTATGGAACCTTTCTCGAATCTAGGGAATTTTGGAAAATTAAAACCAATGCATCAACTATCTCACTAGCCACTTCTTTTCGGACCCTAGGATAAAATCCATCGGGACTCGGGGACAGGTGAGCCCATAGCTCCAACAATTTGCTCAGTACCACTTCCCTGGTGATTGTAATTTTCTTGAGTTCCTCCCTCTCTTCCATTTCCTGATTTATAGCTATTTCTGGGATGTTACTTGTATTCTCTATAGTGAAGGCCGATGCAAAAAACCTGCTCAGTTCATCTGCCATCTCCTTATTTTCCTGTAATAATTCCTTAGGCTCACTTGGTTAACTCTTTTATTTTTTAAATATCTATAGAAACTATTTCTATCTGTTTTTATATTTCTAGATTGTTTTGTCTTGTACTCTAATTTTAACTCCTTATCAATCTTTTGGTCATTCTTTGCTGTTCTTTATATTCTGTCCAATTGTCTGACCTGCCACCCATCTTTGTACAATTATATGCTTTTTCTTTAAGTTTGATACTATCTTTAACTTTTTCCATTAACCATGGATAGTGCTGCTCCCACTGGAATTTTTCTCGTTGGAATGTATCTATTCTGTGTATTCTGAAATATCCCCTCAAATGTCTGCCACTGCATCTCTATTAACCCTATCCCTTAACCCAATTTGCCAATTCTCTTTAGCTAGCTCTGCTTTCGTGCCTTCATAATTGCCCTTATTTAAGTTTAAAATACTAGTCTTGGACCCATTCTTCTTTCCCTCAAACTGAATGTAAAATTCAATCATATTATGATCACTGCTACCTAGGGGCGCCTTCACCACGAGGTCATCAATTAATCCTATCTCATTGCCTAATACCAGGTCTAGCATAGCCTGCTCTCTGCTGCAGAACGTACTGTTCTCAGAACTCTTCACCTGTGCATCCCTTTCTTTAACTGCTAGTTGGTAACAATATTGAGCATCAGAATGTTTTTAAGTTTGTGATACATGGCTGAACCTATATCAAAGCAGGATTGATGCAAAATAAGGTAAACTACCTATGATGTTTCAGTAAGATTTGCTATGATGCAGAAGCTTAGGATGTGGCTATAGAAATCAGATGTGAAAACAAGAAAAATGTGTCAGACAGTGGCATACAAAGAAAGGGAAGTGCTGAGGGTGGCAGATGTGCAGGGAAGCATACAGAAAGCATCGCATAGAGAGAAGCAGAGTTATAGTTACAGGACTGAATCATAGAATCATATAATGGTTGCAGCACAGAAAGGGGTCATTCGGCCAGATTAAAATAAAATACATTTCCATGAACAGTTCCACAGGGTATTATCCAGTCTTTATTTATATTTACCAGCTTTCTGTTACTTATATGCAAGCTGACTGTTAATTGCTAACATCCAATCTGTTCTCCTGTTCATTGGGTTATCTAATTCAGTAAGCAATCACAACAAAATTAATTTCCAGTACATCTCAACTGCAAGGTACAGAATTGTAACAATAGCCTAGTCTGATCTTTTCCACTCCTGGTGGATCAGAGTTTCTTTTTACTGGAATTCCACCCTCTTTAGCACCTGCCCTATTTTTGATGCCATTTCCATCAAGCAGAGCAAGTGTCGATCCATTTTAGGACAACTGCATATCACAAAGCATTGATGACATTTTAGCCTCATTTTTACTTGCTCATGTTCTCACCCGTATAAAGCAATCTTTCAAGGTTGCTAAATGCTGCAGAAATGTAAGAGCTCAACAACTATCTTGTCTTCAAAATTCCTGGGATGTGTACCTGGAATATGGACCAGAACTTGGTTCTGCCCCATTTAAACAAAATTTTTAAATTCTTATCAGTTCTACCCAAATTCCCTACAGCAAGGCTGGGGGCATGTGTGGAGTCAGGGAAAATTCCTGGAGTACACCCTCCTTTTAAAAAAAAAGTTAATTCCAGAGAGCTAATTCCTTGTCTAACATCTGGGTGGCTCCAGTGTGAACTGAAGAATTTCATATATTTAAAATAAACATTCTTCCTCTGCCCAGTCGGGCCATGGGATCTTTAATCAGTGTAGTGAGGCTCTGTCTTAGAAGGGCTGATCAGTGGCACTCATTCCTACCAAACTTGATGTACCCTTGTAGACATGCTCCAGCAATGCAAATTACTCTGTCCCTGGGATTTGGAACAGAGAGCCTGATTTTCAAAGCAGGGTCAGGAATCTGACACCCTGATGAGTTCCTGATGGATCTTTGATTGCTAATGCCCTAATTGGGCAAGAGGCGAGCTCGATGCCCACTTAGAGGCACTGAATGTCTTGAGGTGGGAGCTGCCTGCCTGGCATCAGTGGCAAAGACAGGCAGCAGTCATGTTGGGGGTTGCTGCTACCTTGTCAAGGAGAGCAGGCAGCTCATGAAAGGGCCAGGACTATAAAGACAGCAGAAAGTGGCCATGGATGCCAAGTGGAGGTACAGTGCTTGACCAGTTAGTTGACCCCTCAGATTTCATTTCAACACACATCAAAACAAATTTTATTCTTTCCCCCCGGCGATCCCGACAGCTGTGCACTAACATGCATCAGACTGGTCGCGATCGCCAAAATCTGATAAAATTTCCTTCCCGAACACCCTGACCCCTTAACAAGCTCCTAAAGGAGCTTAATGGGCCATTAATTGGTGGTGTACGTGTTCGCCGTTCCCTCTTCCTGCCAACACTTTGAAAATTCGAAACTGTCCCACAGGCGCAGCATCTTGAGACAACCTCCGGGCTTGCGATTTTCAACTGGCGCCCGCATCAGTTCCCGACCCTATGGCCCTTTGAAAATTTGGCCCAGGGTCTCTGGCCTGGGACTGGGGTTTCTGCTCTGCTGCATTTGTACCAACGGAGCAGGCACTCTCCTTGCCTTTATTTCTGGCGTCAATTAGGTGCTTTTCTTTTGGGTTTATTCTCCATTGTCACCTACTTTACCTTGCTCCATTGTGATTTTTCCTGTGGGTTATGCCACACGCTGCAACCCAATCTACAGTCAAACTGCACCATAGGCACCACATTGCCAGTTACTATTAAGACTTCAACCACCCTGAAATTTTATTCTCAAAGATCTTTCCAGGCTGCCACTTCGGGCATCACGAACATTAGCCAAACAGTGGTGTACACATTCATTAAGCAAGTCACAGCTGCATTGTTTGCTAGAGCGAAGTTTTATTTCCTCCCCATGGACAACCAAACAGCACGATGTGGCACTCCAGTCTGCGAGGATGGCTGGATTCCCAAAGGTTCAAGGAGTCATAGATTGCACTTACATTGCCATGCTCCCATCACTGCTGATGTCAATGGAAATTATAGAATTGTACAGCACAGAAAGAGGCCTTTCAACCTATTGCACCTTCATCTGCATTCTAAAGGAGTCCCAGTTCCTCTACTGTCTCTCCATAAGTAAACCCTCTCATTCTTACCATCATCCTACTGAACATCTTTTGCTTTCTTTCCATACTGTTGACATCCTTTCTAAAATAAAGTCACAATTTGACACTATGGGATGAATTTTAACCTAAAAAAAGGATGGGTTTGGGTCAATGTTGGTTTAATGACTCAAAAATCTGTTTCCCGACCCAAATTCACCTCCAACTACGCACATTTCCGGCTTTAACTGAGGCTGAAAGTTCGGTGGGTAACCAACCCAATCCAAGGGGGTGGTTTTAAAAACTTTGGTTTCTCTAGCATCAGGGAACCCAGCAGCTTCATCGAGGGGAGGACTTGGAGGATTCAAGAGGCAAGGGCCTTCACAACTGCATTCTGCATCCAGGTGCCTGCCTGAGGAGCATCCGCAATCAGGCCTGGCCCCCAAAAGTCTGTCTTCCTAAGGGCTCCGATCTCACCGCAAGGCCTCTGACCTCCCCCCACCTCTCCCGTAATCAGCAGCCAACCCGATCGACCCCGACCCCCAGCATCAACTTACCTGTGGCTCAGACCTTCACTGACTGGCTTCCTGCACTACGAGTCAGGTCAATAAAAATTCTGCCCTCTTATTCCAAATGCAGCCCAACCAGGCATAATCTCTTTTATTTTCTTCTCCAGTTTAGAAAACCTAAGATCTCATAAGAACCTCTCCAACCTGGCATACCAAGCCTTTATGACAACAATCCGCGTATCCATAGAGGAAGCACAGATTGTCTTTGGGACCTCTGTGATATTCCTGGAACTGCCTCACATTCCGTGGTGGTCTGCAGTGTCGTTTGCATTCTAATGGGGGACTCCTTTACCTGGGCTACCATTAGCATCTGAAATGGTCTTTCAATGCCTGAACACCCGCTTAATACACTGCCAGCATTATCCTTTTAAACACAGAAGCTGTGAGTTTCTGATCAACAGGCGCTGCAACCAAGAGACAGTGTGCCTCCAATCCTACTGTGAGCAATGTCTTGCTTCTTTTTGCTTGCAATCTGTATGTTCCCCAATGTACTCTCCTCTGCCTCACTGTAGCATGCAAAAGTGGCATTGAGGTAGATAATCAGTCATGATCTCATTGAATGGCAGAATAGTCTCGATGGACTAATTGGCCTACTCCTGCTCCTATGTCCTATAACTTCCTCCATGACTATTGTCTCTTAGATAGTGCTTAGTAGAAATAGAGTGTGGTCGAAATCTGCAATTTGCCGGGTGCTGAGAGGCATCTTCTTCCTCTGGTGGCGCATCAGAGGACAAAAAGAGGAGGAGTTAGAATGGCTTCCTGAGGAGCAAATCTGTCACTTTAAGTAGAAAGAGTCATGTGAGAGTTTCAGGATATAATTCAATGTCTCTAATTTCTCCTAGCTGTTTATCCTCAAAAAGAAAGTTAAAAAGTGAGAGTAACCCCTGACTTGCAAATTCAGGTGTCAGCGTGTCATAATGGAGGCCAGGAGGAGTCAGAGCTGAGAGAGAGTGGAGTGGGATAAAAGGCACGGCAGTACAGCAGGCGTGTGGCTAGGAAGAGCACAGGTAGAAATTGAGTGATGTCAGAGTGAGGTCAGCGTCAGTGCAGAGAGGAAGAATTGGCAGAACCTGAGAGAACTAAGATCAGTAAAGTATTGAGGTAAGGAACTAGAAAAATGAAGTTGGGGTGTAAATGTTAAGTTTGTTTTTAAAGTCTTAAGTTTTATTTCTGATAAATTTAGATAATAGTCCAATAAATAGAGGCATGGCAGGGCACCTCTGTCCCGTTAGATGCATATCCGATTACATGTGGGAACTTGAGGACACTCCTCATGACCTGGACAACCACATGTGCAGGATGTGTTACCAGCTGGAAGAAGGTGAGCTCCGGGTCTTGCAGCTAGAGTCACTGCGGTGCACCGATGAGACAGAGTTTTGTGGATAGCAGGCTTCTAGAGGTGGTCACCCTGCAGCTTAAGGATTTACAGGCAGATCGTAAATGAGTGACAGCCAGATAGTCAAACAGGACCAGGCAGGTAGTGCAGGAGTCCCCTGAGTGCATCTTGCTCACCTTTCAGTATTCAATTCTCAACACTGGTGCGAATGGTGATTCATCTGAGGAGTGCAGCCAGAGCCAAGTCCATGGCATCATTGGTGGCTCAGCTGTACAGGGGACAGGAGGAAGATTGGGAAAGCAATAGTGATAGGGGATTCAATAGCTAGGGAACAGACAGGTATTTCTGCGGCTGCAGACATGATTCCAGGAAGATATGTTGCCTCCCTCTTGTAAGGGTCATGGACGTCACTGAGCAACTACAGAGCTCTCTGAGAGGGGAGAGAGAACAGCGAGAGGTCGTGGTCCATATCTGTATCAACAACATACATAAAAAGAGGAGTGAGGTCCTTCAGGCAGATTTTAGGGAGCTAGGAAAGAAACTAGCAAGCAGGACCTCAGAGTTACCGATCTCCAAATTACTCCCAGTGCCATGCGTGAGTGACCATAGAAATAGGAGGATAGCAGATGAATGCATGGCTGGAGAGATGTTGCATGAGGCAGAGCTTTAGATTCCTGGGACATTGGGACTTTTTTTTTATTTGTTTGTGGGATGTGGGTGTCGCTGGCTAGGCCAGCATTTATTGCCTATTCCTAATTGCCCTTGAGAAGTTGGTGGTGAGCTGCCTCTACAGGCTACATGGATTGCACCTCAGTAGAGCCGAGACCAATGTCCTCCCAGAGCAGTTTGCTTGTGCTGCTGGAGAGGGTTTAAACTAATTTGGCAGGGGTGTGGGAACGAGGATGTGGCATTAGAAAAGAGGAACAAGGTTCACAAAGGATTGGGAGAAGCAGATAGCATGAGAGTAAGAAATAGTAATGCATTAGGTGGGGTCAGACTAAGAGGGAATGCAGTAAAGTTTAAATTAGGTTTACAGTGCATGTATGTAAATGCACAAAGCCTGATAAATAAGGTTAGTGAACCACAGGTGTATGGAACATGAATCCCATATGAGAATATGGTGATAATGGAGACCTGGTTCAAAAAAGGGCAGGATTGGGTACTAAATATTCCTGGATACAGGGTTTTCCGGAGAGATAGGAGGAGGGGTGACAATATTAAATAAGGAGAATATTGCTGGAGAGACAGGATGTCCTGGAGGGGTCAAGGGCAGAATCTATTTGGTTAGAATTAAGAAACAAAAAAGGTACCATTACACTGCTAGATGTATTACAAAGAGTGCAAAAACTATTGAGTAGTGATAATGGGGGACATTAATTATCCTAATATAGACTAGGATATTAATAGTGTAAAGGGCAGAGAGGGGTAAGAGTTTCTGAAGTGTGTTCAGGAGAATTTTCTTAGAATGTTACAGCCCAACGAGGAAGGAGGCATTGCTGGATCTGGTTCTGTGGAATGAGGTTGGTCAAGTGTCAGTAGGGGAACATTTAGGGAACAGTGATCATAGTATTGCAGAGTTTAGGTTAAGCTATGGAAAAAGACAAGGAGAAATCAAGAGTAAAAATATGTAATTGGAGGAGGGCCAATTTCAATGGGATGAGAACGGACCTGTCCGAGGCAAACCGGAATCAAAGATTGTCAGGCAAAACTGTAATAGAACAATAGGCTGTCTTTAAAGAGGACATGGTTCAGGTATTGTTAAGGTTCATTCCCATGAGGGGGAATGGTAGGGCAACCAAAGCCAGAGCTCCCTGAATGACGAAAGAGATAGAGTATGTTGAAGCAGAAAAAGAGGGCGTATCATAGCTATCGGCTTGATAATATAAGTGAGAACCAGGCTGAATATAGAAAGATCAGAAGGGAAGTGAAAAAGGAAATGAGAGACAAAGAGAAGGTGCGAGAAGAGACTGGCAGCTAACATAAAAGGGAATCCAAAAGTCTTCTAGTAAAAGGATAGTAAGAGGAGGGATGGGGTCGATTAGAATCAAAAAGGGGTTCTGCACATGGAGGCAGAGGGCATGGCTGAGGTACTGAATGACTACTTTGCATCTGTCTTTACCAAGGAAGAAGATGCTGCCAAGGTCATAGTGATAGAGGAGATAGTTGAGATACTGGATGGGCTAAAAGTAGATGCATCAACAAGATCATCCGAGGATGCTGAGGGATGAAAGAGTGGAAATTGTGGAGGTACTGGCCATAATTTTCCAACTCTCCTTAGATATGGGGGTGGTGCCAGAGGACTGGAGAATTGCAAATATTACACCTTTGTTCAAAAAGGTGTAAGGATAAACCAAGCAACTACAGGCCAGTCAGTTTAACCTCAATGGTGGGAAAGCTTTTAGAAATGATAATCTGGGTTATCAGCGGTCACGTGGCAAAGGTGGATGAATTAAGACAAGCCAGCACAGATTTGTTAAAGGCAAATCATGGTTAACTAACTTGATCTAGTTTTTGATGAGGTAACAGAGAGGGTTCATGAGTATTGTGGTTGATGTGGTGTATATGGACTTCCAAAAGGTGTTTGATAAAGTGACACGTAATAGACTTGCCAGCAAAGTTGAAGCCCATGGAATAAAAGGGGCAGTGGTAGCATGGATACAAAGTTGGCTGAGGACCAGGAAACAGAGCGTAGTGGTGTACAGTTGTATTTCAGAATGGAGGAAGGTATAGAGTGGGATTCCTCAATGGGTCAGTATTCGGACCACTGCCTTTCTTAATTGTGTTAATGACCTAGACTTGGGTGTGCAGGGCACAATTTCAAAATTTCCTGATGACACCAAACTTGAAAGTATTATGAACTCTGAGGAGGATAGTGATGGGATTCAAGAGGACATAGACAGGCTGGTGCAATGGGTGGACATGTGGCAGATGAAATTCAATGCCGAGAAGTGTGAAATTATATATTCTGGTAGGAAGAACAAGGAGAGGCACAATTCCACAGGGGTGCAGGAGCAGAGAGACATGGAGTATATGTGTAAAATCGTTAGAGGCAGGGCAGGTTAAGAAAGTGGTTTAAAAGGCATACAGGTTGCTAGGCTTTATGAATAGAGGCAGAGAGTACAAAAACAAAGAAGTTATGGTGAACCTTTATAAAACACTGGTTCGGCCTCATGCAGTATTGTGTCTAATTCTGGGCACTACCCTTTTGGAAGGATGTGCAGGCTTTCAAAAGGGTGCAGAAAAGATAGATTAAAGAAGCTGGGGTTATTCTCCTTTGAGAAAGTTGAGAGGAGGGTTGATAGAGGTGTTCAAAATCATGAGGGGTTTAAACAGAGTAGATAGAGAGAAACTGTTCCCATTCGTAGAAGGGTGGAGAAGAAGAGGACACTGCTTTTAAGGTGATTGGCAAAAGAACCAAAGGCAACATGAAGAAAAATGTTTTTATGCAGCAAGTGGTTAGGATCTGGAATGCACTGCCTGAGAGTGTGGTGGAGGTAGATTCAATCGTATCTTTCAAAAGGGAATTGGATAAGCACCTGAATAGAAAATTTGCAGGGCTATGGGGAAAGGCCAGGGGAGTGGGACGAGCTGAGTTGATCTTGCAGAGAGCCAGCATGGACATGATGGGTTGAATGGCCTTCTTCGGTGCTGCAACCATTCTGTGATTCTATGATGTAACAGATGGGTGTGTCAAGCAATTCTTGCCATGTGTCGCTTATGCAGTATGAATGCATATCGGGAAGTGTGTGAATAAACAGTTCTAGATGAAGGTTGGTGTAGTAGAGAGTACCTTCCTTTTTCATAGGCATTGATAAACAATTGAAATACTTTAACACAGTATGAGGGGAAGATCAGTGCAAGTGACTTAGTAGGTTGGCAGGTGTGGCTGAATCCTCTGGCCTTGCCTGATCTGGTAAGATCATTAAGCTTGTGGTGGCACTGTATGGCCAAGAACGGGCGGTAGTGCTTGCACTCACTACATCAGCCACTTCCTACTTGTCTTGAGCAGCTCTCATTTTTGTCTGTTCTAAAGAGAGCTGCCTTCCTTGGGATAACTTCCTGTAGCAGCACTTTACCATCTGAATCTGCAATCTAAGGGACTCTGTACCCTACAACAGATCTTGTTGACATTTAGTTGATGATAATTGGGTGCATGCACCAAAAATGACTTGACGTTGCTACAGGCCTCAAATCCTGCATGGCCACACTATTTCCTGACCCCTAGTGGGCAAGCTTCCAATCAGAGGCATTTTCAACATCAGTCGGTCCTAATTATTCAAATGGACTGTGACTCACGGAAGATATGTGAGCTGATCCGTGACGATGTGCAACCAGCAACACAAGAGCCGAAGGGGGAAGTTAAAAAAATTGTCTGAACACGGCAGGTGGCTTAGAATGTGGAATTCTCTGCCACAAACCATTATTGAAGCAGAGTCCATAAGTACTGTTGAAAGGGAATTAGTTGCTCGAAAAAGGGAAATATTAAGGATATTGCAAGTGAAAAGAAGTGGGATTAGATGTTGCAGTTAACATGGAGAGACGTGCTGGCACAGACTTGATTGATCATGTGACTGTTTCTGTGCCATACCATTCTAGAATTGTAGAATTGTTGTATCTCTGCTGCCACCCTAGTTGAGATCAGCTAGCTCAACACAAGACTAGACAAAGATAAATATTTTCACTAAGTATGGATTTTCATTTCGCATCAGTGTAGAAAGTTGAGCTGTTTAAAATGACAAAAGGATTTGATAGGGAAGTTACAGTTGAGTTGTTTCTTCTTGAAGATGTTGGTGTTTAATAAGAGTACAATGTAGGCTGAGATTTTTCCAATACAGCAGGGGTCCCGCAGGCGGGGCTGGAAGCAGAGTGGTGGGAGGGCAACCCCGCTTTGGCGGGCAGCAGGACCCAGGTCCACATTTTACGGGCAGCAACCAATTAGATGGCTGCTGGCGGGCCTGCCGTCCAATTAAGTATGGTGTCCCGCCACAAAGAGCTGCCAGCTCAGCAGCGTCACCAGGAGCAGTAGCCACTACTGGGGCTGCACTGGAGGAAGAGGATGCAGCGATGGACATGTGCCCTCACAACCAGCTGAGTGGGGGCGGCAGGCCCCGCGAGGGTTAGCAGGGGGAACCGCTGATGGCAGGCAGGGCCAATGCCGCAGGGTTGGGCATTGCCGCAGGGTTGCCCGTTCATGGGCCAAAGAGTGCCTAAACAGAGTCCCACCCCACACCTGCCCTCCTGGAGGCCACCAGCATTTAGCTGACAGTCTCCCAACATGGCAGAGAGCCCTTCGCCGCTGGCAAAAAGCTAGCAGAGGTGGGAAGAGGCCCTTAATTGGCCAGTTACGTGGCTCAATTGAGCTCCGGGTGGGCAGGCTGTCTGCTGCCGGCAAAATGGTAAGGTCGCGGGAAGGCGTCGGGCACACCTGGTGCCTTCCCTTGCCATTTTGCCAGCCTTCCTGCCTCCAACCCCGTCCTCAAAAGGGGCTGTAAATCCTGGCCATAATTGCTCACCGAGCTTTTATTTTGAGTGTTGAAGTTTGTAACTCATGTAGACTGAGAATTATATGAAGCCATTGCTCTAGGGGTAATTATTGTCCCTTAGCTCAGTGCATATTGTTTTAAAAGAAGTTCATGTGCACAAAGAATTCCCAACTCCCTTGGACTTGTTCAGGATTTACCTTTTGTGGCACTTAACTTACACACAAGCATTTCAGCTCATTTCCATTGAAATGTGATCATTTTTTGTGTTCTTTGTCTTTATTTTTCTTCTTTTATGCTGATCAGTCTTACTTCCTTTCACTTTCATTTCATAGTTAGAGCCTAGCCTTACAGATTGGCCTGGATTCTGCAGTGCAAAAGACAAACATGAAAGAAATGCACTTCGAAGCCCAAATCAACCAAATTTATAGGGAAATTGTTTTTCTACAAACTCTTTATCCAAGTTCATTGATTGAAACTCTCATTTTTATTTTTTCAGGAGAAGGTGGAGCAAGAAGAAGAGGAGCACGCTTCACCAGAATCCTCAGAAGAAGATCAGTAAATCTGCAAGACTGGCACTACCTCATTCAACACTTGGCTCCTGTCAATAGCTGGACTAAAAACCCTATCACACTGTTTTCATCATAGTCTTAACAAGGGACTACAACAGCACTGGAACACTACAGTACTTTTTGTTTTAGTACAGTTCAAGGTATTTCAAAGAAATTGACATTTAATAAAGGTGAAGTCTAAACCTGCAAGTTCACATCACATTCTTTTTCATTCTGTTAAGCTTCTAAGCATTAGTCTTGACGTTAAACCAGCTAATAGGACCATGCCAATGAACATTTTAGGTCTACGAAATATACGATATAAGGATTTGTCCTGTTGCTGAGATTCACATAGAAAATGTACATCACATGTTGAAGGTGATGACCTTGGCAAACATGAAGGTAATTGCAGTGGCTGTTATAATGGTACACCTGAAAGCAACTCTTTAAACTTGCCATTGTAATAGAGTGTCAACCCAAGCTCCGCGTTGAAATTCCATGCTAGATTGTAGAATGCTACATTCACAGCCACAAAACTATCCACTTAGTATTTACTTTTCTTTAATGAATTTTTTTTTTTGGTTATGGCATGGCTTAGAATCATGTAGGTGAACCTATGTTAGTCTTTGAAATCGATTATGATCTCTTATTTTGTAGACTTGTCTTTCTGAATTTAGGAGGACTAGGCATTTCTCTAGGCTCTATATAATAGTTAACTGTTTGCCTGGAGCTAGTAATTTTTATACTACATTATCAATTAACTTTTATGTTAATATACACCATACTTTGTGACATGCAAATACATTTTAAGTGACATGTGAAACTTAAAAGAGCAACATTTTATTAACAAGTACTTTTGCCCTATTACTTTGTTTTCTTATTTTGAATGCATGTATAATTTTCCATAATATGAAGCAGCAAAATCTTTTCTACCCAAAGAAAGGCATTTGACCACAGAATCTCTGAACGGCAAGCAAGTGAATTAGGATTTGGTTTGTCAGTAAACACACATGCAGTACAGTAATGTGCCATTGACAGTGAAGAAGTGTTTTGTGGCCAGGCAAAGATTATTTTCCCCCTTCTCTAATGGTCTTTCGTCAAAAAGAACTTGAAGGCTGCATAAGGCAAAGTGTCAGTAAGTGAATTGCTTAATTTCCAAACTGCAATAATAGTTTAAGAGCACAGGTAACACCTGCAAAATGAAAAAGTTACTGCTTATGGAAACCAATCCACTTAGTATGAATTTCATTTCTAAACTATTATCTTAAACTCCTACATTGAAAGTTCATTTGGTATTATAAATAAAAGAATAAACTTTTGCCTGGCCCAGTTACACTAATGGCAGTAGCTTACTGTTAGCTTTTGATTTAACTGACTTTCCTATGCTTTATTGACCAATATGTATTCAAATACACAAAGTTAAGCCGGATTCATTGGCCCAGTTAAATGAAAGACCACAATTGCTGCATTGCTTTTAGTCCATACACTATTAACAGTAATATAAAGATTTATACTCTGGCAACACAGTTTAATTATTTTTTTATTATTAAAGTAAGAGAAAGTATCCCTTTTGCTGGACCATATAGGCTGTCTTTAACAAATTGGGTATATATGCGTAGATATAAAATCCCTTAAAATTCAATGGATACTCAAGGAAAAAGATTGTAACATGCTGAAAATTTAGCCATGTTGGAACAGATATTGGATTGAGGCTTAATAAAGGGATAAAAGTGCATTAAAAATATGAGTTCTATTATGATTTTTACTTTTCTTGCATGGCTAGGTCCTAGTTTATGACATGCTGAACTATATAGGAGGGACTGATGGTAAAATGGCATTAATAACTGCATCTGGAATACAGTACTTGAGGCATTAGTTAAAAATAACGTGCTTTGTAAAGCACCTTCTTACGTAGATTTGTAATACTTCTCACCAGCTACAACCAAGTTGTATTACTCAATATTGCTTTACTGTAACAAACACCAAAGACTAGAGATAAGCTATGATTCTACTTTATCCATGGTTGGAGATGGCAAATTGTGTTTGTTTAATCAACTTATTCAAATGTTGCATAGATAGTACTCACAGTTGAACCTAAAGAGGACCAAGTTATTTGTTTTTACCATCATTTTCCTGGATTACATATTCTGGAAGCAAAGCTTTGGTAATCACTGAACAACTACATTTAAATATTTGAGAAAAACAAACTTTTATTACAAATTGCTGAGGGAGTGATTCTCACTTGATATGGATTTAAAACATTGTTTTAGAGCAGGGCCAAATAAATGAAAGCCTATTTTCCTTAAGCTTTTAAAAAGAAAATAGCATTATGCACAGAAAGCAATAGTTTCATTACACATGGTTTTGCAAAAAATTCATTTACAGATTATTCCATGTCCTATGATCTTGTATTTAATTTACAATCAAACATTGTACACATTATAAACTTAGTTTAACATACCAGCCAATATGGACCAACAAGCAGATGTTCTATAACAAAAGTATTTTTCACAGTCTACTGTGACTTAAAGGATCAGAACTTTGAATCTATGAAATCCTCTTTTACAAAGTATTCAGGCTGTTGAATTGAACAGTTTGAGCTTTGTGTCCTTCAACAACATTTGAACAAATATAGAGAACCTTTTGCATTGAACAAAAATGACTACCAAATTTCAGTAGTCCTGCCTACTATCAATTGCTGTGCTTTTCCAGATATTTAACCAAAAGCACACTTGAAATAGATTGGAGCTTGTAAGAGGAAAATATTGGTACTTTTTGGTAGTTCTTAAATATCCAGTCTAAGGACAAGCAAATGGGATATTTCTTCTTAAGTGACAATAGATGTAATGAGGCAAAAATGGCAACTTAACATACCGTGTTGCTCAATATGTCTATTCAAATACTGGTAAAGTACAACTTTCTTTACTACTTAGAGTGAAATCTGCCTAAAAGGTTTTTCAGCAGGAGTCAGTTCATTACTCAGTTTTCATATAATTTTGCAGTATTAGTACTGTACTGAACAGATGCAACTTTTTTGGTTTCCTTAATCACAACTACCTCTTTTAGTTTCATAGTCTGTCAGTTGGTTGCTGCTGTGCACAAAATACAATTCATTTGTGCATCTCCTCATCTACAATGAATAATGTTGTTTCTGAATTATTGTCTACAGGTTACATGTACAATTCCAGATTGAGAGGAAAAAATAATTGTAAAATAGTTCTGAATTTGCTGCTTACCACATTGCACAAAAAACAGTAAGTTGGTAAAGGGAGGGAGAGAGATTTATAATGTAAATGCTGTGTTAATGTTAAGACAATGTTCTAGATGTACATCTGCAATTTACATGTAGGACATGGGAGGCATGTTAAAGACTGGCACCAAGACATGGAGAGTTTTTTTAAAAATATGTGAATACAAACTAATGGTAGTAATTGGGCTGTGACATTCCCAGGGCAGTTGCTGGTGGATGCTCACATGTTAATAACTGGGAGGCCAATTTCCCCATGTTAATGCCTATCTCCTTCTGCAGGGAGATTGGGGCACTGCGGGTGGTAATTTGATAAATATGACAAGTGCAACTTCACAAAATATATATTTTTAAAATACTTTTGAAAAACAGATTATAAAACTAAATGATTGCATCTGGGCTCCTTTCTAGCCCTGAATATTCTCCCTTCCGCTCTGGAAGAGTCGTGTTATGTACACATTGAAGCTGCCAGCAGCTCTGTAGTACCTCCTCTGAATGACAATTGAATGCTCTATGTGTAAGCCTAGTTAGTTAAGTATTCACAAGCTTTATGACTATAGAGGGCATCACTGGTCTCATGTTGTAAACGTAGTTTTAATCAAGATCACTGGATTGTGATAAGGTTTGCAGACCCGGGCTGATTTCATTCTCCTAATGCTCAATTGTTGTACTGCCCCGTTGAAATGAGCTAATTCAGCACAGAACAGGTATCAAACCTAGGACATTGTTAGTTTAGATGTCTCAGTACCATATTATGTAATGCATCTGAATGATCATGAGAGCCATGTGTCTAGATTCCTGTCACCGTGTAAGGGCTTAGCAATGAGAGCTAACAATTTTTGTTACAGGAATGATAGAATTGATAAAAGGAGAGAATTGCCTGGGATGTAAGTTATTGTTACTGATCCATGTCTTTGTAAACCTCCTTACATCTATGCCATGTTGGCATTCTGACTCTGGAGGAAACAATTAAATTATGCTGACAATAGTAGCAAAAGGTGCTTCTAGCAGTAATTGCAGCTCAACTCCTATCAATGTAGTGGTGGGAAATTACTAGTTATTACATTGCTCAATAACCACAGAGAATGCCATGATACAAAATGCAGGCAAAACATACTAGATGTATGGAACCTCAATATATTAAACTTGTAACCCTGGAGGAAGATTTTTTTATGTAACCCAGTGGAATGAAATTACATGCAAGTTTATAAAGGCTTAGAATTTTGTTGCACATAACATTCAAAAAAATCTTCCTTTCTCCCCAGCCATGTCAACATCAGTAGATTCAATATCAAGATAAATAGCATATGATCTGGTGTTTGCTTAAAATTTGTGTTTGTGTCACTCATCTTCAGGATGATCTATGCCAAAGGGGACAGGAATATACACAAGAGTGAATGTGATGACATACGTGTTGTATGATTTTACCAACTTACTGTTTGAATTTGTGGAATTCAGTGATGTTATGCATCTTATAAGTTGGTAGATATTTGAATGTTAGTGATGTGCTAATTGCTATATTAAAATATAGCAAAGTTCCTGTAGGGTATCATGGTTTTTAAAAAAAATACTTGTTATCCAAAGGAGATTTGACACAGATTTGGATTGTACCTCAGTCAAATAAAAATCCTGGTTATGTTTAAGGCAAATCACACATTTAGGAAAGCCTACCTCAGGACAAATGTTGGTATTCCTGCTGACTTAACACATAGTTTAGAAAGTTTTACTGAAAACTCAATTTTACTGATTGGTGCAAAGAGCAATTGTCATGGAAACATTTTATATTCATTGAAACTTGAAGCATTGCTTGTGAAAATTTGAGATTCTCGATAAATGTGTGCAACAATTATACAATGATTTAAGTTAATATTTTCCCATCGGAAATACTACGCATTCCAGCCATTTTTGAATCTAATCACTTAGCACTCTGTGGGAGTTTGGTACTTTAACATATATACTGAACAATAAAATATGGCAGATGGTTTGTACATGAACCCCTAATTGTGTTTAATTGCTAAAATTTTTAGTCCAGGAATGTTTTTTTTTGGATGATGTTTGGTGCAACAATAAAGTTAAAACTTAGACAAACTGGTATGGAGTTGTGCACATTTAAACAAAAATCACACCTCTAGAGCAACATCTGCTGGATTATTCATGACATTACAAGCTATTGCCAAAGCAGATGATTAAAAATTTCCCTGAGCTTCATTAATTGTGCAGAATGTTGTAGAACTGAATGGCCTAGAATTTTAATAAAGGAAGAAAAAAAATTGACAACTGATATATTTTATAGACCAATTATTCAAAATACATTTGATTTGGTTTTCTGATCAATCAGGCACAGATTATTTCTTGATAACACTTGCATAACACCTTTCACATTAAAACACCTCACAGCACTTTACGCAATGAATTACTACTGGGGTGCAGTGACTGTTGTTATGTAGGCAAAGCTTATGGTAATCATGTTCTGATAGTGCTAATTAGTCAATGTGTTCTATGGTAAAACAATCATTCAGCGCCAACAGAACAGCTAACAAATGATTAAAACCCCTCTTTTTATAATTGAAAGTATGTAATTAATGCTAAATAGTTATTTCAAAGAACCAATCTATTCTCAAGCTCAGACAGCTATTATGAACTACTCAAACCTAACTGACATCCTTATAACTAAAGAATTAGAATTCTTACTTCACTATAGTCTGAAGTACAGTGTACCCTAGAATATTACAGCAGAGAAGGGGGGTGGGTGTAATTTAGCCCATTGTGCCTGTGCCAGCTCTTTGAAAAGCTATACAATTTAGCCCCACACCCAGCTTTCTTCCCATAACCTTGTAAATTAGTTATTTTCAAATAAATGTCCAGTTGCCTTTTGAAAGTTCTCGTGCAATCTAATTCCACCACCCTTTCAGGTAGTGAGTTCCAGATCATAACATCCTTTTGTGTGGAAATCATTTCTCCTTGTTTCCCTTTTAGTTCTTCAGCCAATTATTTTAAATTTAAGACCTCTGATTATCCACCCATTTTCCAGAGAACATATTTTCTCCCTAGTGGCTCTATTAAAACCCCTCATAATGTTGATTTCCTCTATTAGTTCGCCCCTTAACCTTCATGCTCTAAGGAGAGCAATCCCAACTTCTCCAATCTTTACTTAACTGAAGTCCCTCATCCCGAGTATCATCCTGGTAAACCTTCACTGTGCCTTTTCCAAGGCCTTAATATCCTTCCAGAAGTGTGGTGCCCAGAATTGTACACGATACTCCAACTGAGGCCTCACCAGTGATTTGTAAAGGTTTAGCATCACTTCATTGTTCTTATTTACAAAGCCAAAAATCTCAAATGCTTTCTTAATTGCCATATCTATCAACTTGCCCTGCCACCTCCAAGCATTTGTGAATATGCACCCCAGATTCATCTGCTTTTTCACCCCCCTCAAATAGTACCATTTAGATTATACTGTTTCTCTATGTTGTTTTTTCCAAAGCGCATCATTTCACACTTAAATTGCATTTCCCATGTGTCTGCCCATTTCGCCGGTCCATGTCCACCTGAAGTCTACCACTATCCTGCTCACTATTTACAGCATTGCTAAATTTTGTATCATCTGCAAACTTCGAAATTGTACTCCCTATACCCAAGTCCAGGTCATTTATATATAAACAAGAATGCATCAGTCCTAATACCTACCCTGGAGGACCCCACTGCATACTTCTGTCCAGTCAGAAAAACATCCATTCACCACTAGTCTCTGCCTGCTATTCCTTAGTCAATTATGTAGCCAAGTTACCACTGTCCTATTTTTGTAATAAGTCTGTTATGTGGTACTTTATCAAATGCCTTTTGAAAGTCCATACATCCAACATTTACTGCAACCTTCAACAACACTCTGTTATTTCATCAAAGAATTCAATCAGGCTAGTCGGACACAATTTGCCTTTAACTAATTGATGCTGGCTTTCACTTATTAACCCATGCTTCTTCGGGGGTAACTGACATTAGACTGATTAACCTGTAGTTCCCAGGTTTATTCCTCTCCCCTTTTTTGAACAGGGATGTAACATCAGCAACTAAGGATGCATCACACCTGGATGGGGAGCTTTTTTTGAAACTCGTTCATGGAATGTGAGCATCACTGGCAAGGACATCATTTATTCCCCATCCCTAATTGCCCTTGAGAAGCTATTCCTTTGACTGTCCTTTTGCTTTTTATATTTATAAAGATTTTGGGGTTCCCATTGATGTTACCTGCTAACCTTGTCCCATATTCTCTCTTTGCCCTTATATATCCTTTTTCAATTTGCCTCTACAGTTGCTGTATTCTGCCTAATTTTCTACTGTATTCTTTACCTGACATTTGTCATAAATTTCCTTTATCTAATTTATTTTAATTTCTATTTCCTTGTCATCCAGGGAGCTCTAGCTTTGGGTATCCCATCTTTCCTCCTTACGGGAATATGCTTAGTTTGTACCTGAAGTGTTTCACCCTTGCAGATCTTACGTATTCATATTAGCCCTTCAACTGCTGCTAAGTGCACTTAATGTCTGTTAACAAAATTGCATTAAGATTGGTTTCTCAGTATTTATTGTGCTCCAAAATGTATTTTGGTGAAATTAAAAATTGATACAAAGCAATTTTAAAAATTCTTTCCCAATTTTCATAAATACCTCTTTGAGTTGCTCTTATTATCCATTGTTTCCCTACTCAGGCTGTTTCCAGGACTATGCAAATACCATCTTGAACTGGCTTCTGGGAGACCTGTGGAAGTGACATGTGTTGACTTCCCTTCAGGTTTTCAATCACTTCCAATGCGTAAAGTGCCTCCTCCCCTCAATAATATTTCTGGACTCAGGAACTCAAAATCTAGAGATTGCCACATGAATTAGGGGCCTTAACTCAGGTACTCATATGTCAAGGTGTACTAATCCACAGGTCTGATTTTGTTTGATTTTATTTTGTATCATTTCAAAGTGAGTTGACAGTTGCATTACATGGATTAAAACTTAACTCACCTTTTCTGTGTTAATTCAAATTCCAAAATTCTACTGCATGAAATGGAATATTTTCACAACCTCAGTGACCTCACTAATCCTGCACAAGACTCATTGCCAGGAGCATGATATTGGACAGTTACCCTAAATATAATCTATATTTTCCTCTCCTCCTGTCCTATAGGTGTTAAATCCTTCCTGGGGTAATGTTCTGCAGGCACCAGGTCCCCACTGACACATGGCCCAAGTGATGTTTATTCATGTGTGAGTCTGGCAGCAGGTTATTTGATTGCACCAAACACCGCGGACTGAATTTATGGGCCCCACCGAGGGCAGGAGCAGAGCTGGAGGGGGCCTGAAAATACCAGCACCAGCCAACATGCTGGTTTCCTGACCCCATACCTGGTGCCAGCCATTTTTTCCTGAGGTGGGTTCGGGGTCAGCAGGACTACCTGCCCCCCACAAGATGGATAGCCTTTTCGGCTCATTTAGAGCCTTGTTAAGAGCACTTAAAGGAGGCCGACTGGGATTTTCCAGTCTGCCTCCTGTTTCCCAACGTGATGGGGGTCAGTTTTAACTGCCTGGAGGAGAGCACCTAGCAGTAAACAGGGGGTGGGGGGGTTGGGGGGGGGCAGCATAGGGCAGTTTCAAAAAAGTTGGTAAAGAGGCACCCTCTTAGTTACTTGCCTTCTACTGCAGCCTGCTGCTCCTCTCAAGCAGGAAGGCCTCTGATTGCCCCTCCAGCTTCAAGAGCCTGCCTGTCACCATTAACTGGGCAAGGAACCTGTCTCCAAGCCAATTAAAGCGGCACATCCGTGAAAATTCCAAAAGTCACCATTTCTCCCTCGGGGTGGGTTTGGGACCTGGAAACGATCCTGACTTTCCTGCCTTGGAGGGAAAATTCAGCCCCACAACTGGACCAGCTCCTATTATCATCTGACATTCGGGGGAATGCTAGATATTAATCAGAGCCAGGGATCAAACCTAGAACCTTCCTGCTCTGTATGACTCGGCTACTAACCAAATAAAGTCATTGAGCTAATGGGAAAGCTGTCTAAAATATTTTTAACTTGATTAAATTCCAAGCTTATCAACTTATGGTAACCTTGAATATGACAGTAACATATATTATGCTGAACTGCAAGACTTTGAGATATTTAAAGGTGCTTGTCAATGTACTCTCAGTTTTCTGCTTTGATTTATATACGCTGTTACATTGAAATGTGTTTCATTCGTTTCCATCTAGATAGCTTAGGTAACCTCATCCCATGATTTGTGATCCCACTGAGAGTAGCATACTCTTCATGATCAATATTTGAAACTTGCACATATTTTACAAAGTCATGCGTTATTATGTATACCTTTAAGATTGGGATGTTTTATTTCGTTAAAGGCGCTTTATAAATAAAAGCTGTTTTTGTGCGCCTTTTCAGTTCATTCTAAAAAGAACAAAAAAAAATTAGTGCGTGGCTGTCAGTGTACTGCAAAACTTTATTTTCCCCAATAATACATATTTGAATAATGGACTTGAACCTTGCCAATTATTCATTTCTTGCTAGTTACGAGGTGTGATTTTACATTAATGTACACTCCTTCAGAGCCTTTTTGGTGCAGTTTATTAATTGATATTTCATTAAGTCCAGAATTAAGTGTTTTTCCCCAGCTATGAAACAAAAATGTTTCTGTCGCTGCTCCATTCATTGCAGATATGGTATAACTGTATCCTTAATATCGTAACGAATTAGCAAGTTTGGTTCAGCAGGTAACTTGGATTTGATGTCCTCATTGTGAACTGTGTTTTCCACCTCATTTGCACAGTTTCATTTGCCGTAATGTTTACTCCAGTTAAAATAGCTGCTTCTCTGGGCTAGATCTATTCTTTGGCCTCCTTATCTCGAGAGACAATGGATAAGCGCCTGGAGGTGGTCAGTAGTCATAATAATTGGTCACAGTGAAACTGATGACCAAACATTGTCGACCAAAGCAGACTAATGTTTGTATAGGTTTCTGCCTCAGTGCTTGGCTGAATAAAATGGTTGACTGATTTTTATTGTAAATGAATTGTTATCGACTGTTATTAGTAACAACTGCTATAAAAGTGTATGTGACAGGTTTATTTTTCTGTATATATAACTGCTGAGTGTCGACTCTAGTATTTCATCTTCATTTTGTTATAAATATTATCCCTATAGCAATCTTATAAAATGTTACAGCTCATTTTAAAAGTAGGAATATAGGAACATGAGTAGGCCAATAAAATATAATTTACACAATGTTAAGAATATGAAGGAAAGCACAAGTGCTAAGCTGAACATTTTAAACAGTTCCTTCATGGATTACAGTAACCACTTTTATACCTAAATCTATCGAAAGTGATTGCTTTAGGAAACGTGGCATTGCAACAAAAATCTTTAACATGCATCAGAGAACAAATTTTAAAATATGTTCTTTTTATTATTGCAAGCTTGCCCTGACAGGAAATGTGACACGCTGCTTCAAAAATGGCTGAAATGGACAGAAAATCCCATTATACCAAAAAGAGAGGAAAAAATCATCAGGCATTACTCTGTTTCATAGAGCACAAAGTCTTGTCTTAACTCAATGAAACTCAGCTTGCAAGACCATTTCATAACCCAGCTTAATGCAGAACTTTGTCATCTACCATAAATATAACCTATCAAGCCAGGTTATTTTTATAATGTAGTAGAACAATTGTCTATGTGCTACTTACTACCTCTTATACTTTAGGTGTGTGCTGTTACCTGGGGTTTTAAATAGTAAGTAGCAGTTTAAAATGAATCACATTTCAGCAGCTGTTCCCTGCTCATGTTATTGGTATAATGTCTATTCTCAGGATTTATGCAAAGGGCACTATTTTGTAATGCTACTTTCCTTCTAAAATCCTATTCTTCTTTACTAGGTATTGGTCCCGTTCATAAAAGTCAGATTTGAAAGTAAGCTTTCTTTCACACTTTTACCTTCCTTCTTTTAGAGATGAGGGTGATTACAAAATATTTTGTAACAATTCGACATTCTTATACATGGAATCTTGTATCAAGGGTTGTAACACCATTTTAAAACCTCTAAATAAAATTTCTGACAAAATTAATGATACAGAAGTCTAATTAAGCAGAGTTTTCACAGTCAAATTGGCAAGTTGCTGAAATGTATATTCGGTAAAATAGTAATATGATAATATAGTGATGATTCTGATGCTTCCTTTGGTCTGGATTTTGTCTCATGTATTAGTTGAGGATGGGGAAAAAGATCAACTCATCCAAACCCTCAAAATTTGTACTTTAGTTGAAGTAATATTTCTAAGTATGCTACAAATGTTTAGTTTTACTTTTTATTCTTAATTGTTGTATTGTACATTTGAGTTATGAAAAGCAAATGGGGTCAGTCTCTTAAATTAACTGGCCTGACGCATCACCATTGCAATGACAATTTCAAACAGCTTATGCAACATACTGTTTGGTATCAGACATGGGCTGGTTTCTCCTGTGTTTGACATCCTCTGAAGAAAAAGAGAAAATATTTTAAAGCAACTTGGTTCATCAAGTTGGCTCTTGGCATAAAACCTTTCTCTTACATTTGCTTGCATTTCTCGTTATAAAAGAACTTTGTAAGCTTTGGAAATGTATCCACTGTGTTGTCTGTGAACTGTCTTTTTGTGTGACTCTGAAATGCTTGATCACGTGCTGTGAATGGGAGGTTACAAATAAACATCTGCTCTGCATCTTGTAATGTCAGTTTTATTTTTCAAAAAATTCTCAACTTTGAATATTAGAAATCTAACTGAAATAGGGAGACTTCTGTGTGTGTGTGTGTGTGTGCGCGCGTGTGAATTTTGTGCTCAATGTGAGGAATATTAGTGCTGTGGAACATGCTCCACGTTGGGCACCTAGCATCAGCATTGAGCATTTCTGGGTCAGGTATAGCATGATTGGATACAAAGTAAAGATCTTTCTGCATTGCCTCAACAGTGTGCCTCAGACTAACAGGAGAGCACACCCTCTGCTGCATCATTGTGTGATATTTACCTCTTGGTGAGATAACCACTTTACTGCTGAATTAGAACTAGGTTTGGACTATGAGCCCATGCCCAGTAGGACCTGGACTGCACAAACTGATTTCATGTAATATGCTTACAGCTGTCCAAATTTCAACTCATTGATTTGGGATGGATGCAAACTTAAATTGTGGAGGTGAATGGCTCACTGTAGGGGAAAGTTATATTTCTTTTCATCCTGTAATAACTGCACAGCATTCTTTCACAAAGATGTACAGTGTGTACAGTAACTGAAAAACCCATGCAACAGTCCTCAGAGTTGGATTCTCTCAGTTTCTAAAGTGGCACACTAAGTATGTGCAATATAAACTGTTGAATGGCTTTTTTTAAAAATAAGACCTAAACTAAACTGACCTTTATTTCACTGAACTCAATAATAACTAATAGCCCACTCCCCTTTCAAGGTTTCTAAATGTCAGGTAGAAATTCATTTTCTCACATTTCCAGAGTTCATCACTGGTTACTAGTTCTGCAACTTTATATCTAGCCTGATCTAAAATATCCTGTGCCAATTATGTATGCTGTTCCCTTGATAATAAGGGTAACTTTTTTTCAGAGCATTGCCATTAATTCAGGGCCTAAATCCTCCCATCTCATTTGGATCCTCATCTAATAGGTAGCTACCTCTTGGAGCCAATATATTTCCAGAAGACATATCAATGCCCTTAACCAGTCATGCATATTTTTGAATATTCATACTAACTGCAATGTGAATTAACCACGGCCGATGAGAGAAAGTTTATGATCTAACTGTATAAATACATCTTTATCACATCAACATAGTAATTTGTAAAGAATCCTGAAAGCATATGAACAATTTAAGTGAGAGAATTGTGCCACAGTGAGACCCTGTAATATTTAAAGAAAACATTTTTTGCTGCTGTAAGGGAAGGGTTAATCAGACAGGCCTGAAGTCTATTCATTCAGTACTACTGTTGACTTTTTACATTGCAGTAAAATTACTTTGAAAAACTTTGTCTGTTAAGCTGGGAAGTAGATGTCAATTTAGATACAGTTACCAGTGAACTGTTGAACTAAGACTGATCTTAAAGCAATGCTTAGTTTAATCAGGTCAGTAAATTCAATTAAAAGATATGCCATTGCATAGTGATTCATATATTTAATCAGTTATAATTGGGGTTTCTGTAGAAGAGGAAATCAACAGTACAAAATGATACTGAATCAAAGATAGATTTATAACTAAAGGTTGGACTTAATGGATTGGCAATTATATCCTACAAGCGTGAAACTAGCGATAATACCGGCACAGGCACAATGGGCCAAATGACCACCTTCTGCACTGCATTATTCTATAAATGTAAAATAACAGAGAGCTGTACTTCAGAGAAATCTACAGAAAAATAGCTTGTTAAGTCAGGAAAACTGAAGTTATCAAGGGATAAATCAACTAAATTCTCCTTATGTGGAGTTGTATATATTGTATTACTTTTATATAATTATGTAACATAGAATTGCGTGGATAATCACACGGAGCAAGTAAGGGAAATGTATAACAATTTGCTGATAATGAGTATTTGGATCCGATTAAGGTCTGATCATCCCACGAAGCGAGCTTGGAATTGCGAAGCATTTGAGTCCCTCAGCTAAACTAGCAAGCTTCAGTTGTAAGTACAGTCATTTAGGTGTATGTTTAAATACTATTAAATGTGCAGTATACTTAATAAATTTGTTATGTATTCAATATTCATGAACTTAATTAATTTGAGGAGTAGATTATAAATAAGAACATATCCTTTAACACTGAGGTTTTAGTATTAAGTTATTTTCAATCTCATTATCTGTTCCCACACTCTGCAATTTCCACCTTCCTCCCCTGCAGGTGGGGATTCACGCTGGGATACTGTTCCACAAACACCACCCACCAACCTCTAGTACAGGGTTGTCCAACATACGGCCCGCGGTCCAGGACCCGCCAAAGGTTTCCTTCTGGCCCACGGATGTAAACTGTACCGGGCCATTCCTCATTCTCGCCAGGGTTTGGCAACGTATCCGTACACAGACATCAGTGTCCATGGCAAAAGAATTTGAGGTCCGTGACTGGTAATTTCAGAGATGAGAAGTTTCCCATTGGCATCTTCTTCCACACTGGCCTTTAAAAAAAAAAACCACTGCCAGTTTCACAGCTGACAGGTGCTGAGAGCAAGTTCTGACTTTATTTAAAAGCTCACCAGAAAACCCCAAATCTACCCGAAGTTCAGAAACCGCCATTCCCGCTCCCAGCACCTGTCAGCTGTGAAACTGACATTGCGTTTTTTAAAAAACTGACCAACCACAAAACTTCTCTGCTGAGCATTCCCGCTCTTGGCAACTGTCAGAGAAAGAGAGAAGGGGTGGGAGGGGCGGTGGCAGAGAGAGAGAAGGGGGGACAGAGAGAGGGGGGCAGAGAGATCCGAAATTGTCTCACTGGCCTCCCCATGTAAGACATTCATTGTAATGTGGACCCCCACACAAAAAGGTTGGACACCGCTGCTCTACTACTTCCCTCAAATGACCATCCTTTTTATGGGCATCAGAACAGTGAATGTCAACTGATTATTCATAGGGACCATGACAGGGACGCCTCTTCCAACCCCATTCCCATTCCCAATGGGAATCGTGTGAACTGCACGTGTACCCCCTCCTCACCTATAGAAAGATCTTAGTAGGGTATCGGAACATCCAAATAGTTACCTTCCTTATTTATAATACGGTGATTTAATTTCCTGAAAGAATTAAAAAATTAATTTTCTGTTCCTTAGTACTTATAAACTTGTAATATAAGAAAAGCCATTTAAAAAAATGATCTTATAAATTTGCATTTTAAATCAACAACTACATTGTTTGCACTGCTTAATGTGAGCGCAAAATTTAAATTCATATTTTAAGTTTCGGAATTTCTGCTGGTATTTCCTTTTATCTGGTTCTCACTGTGGTATGTATGAGTGCCCTGTTCCCAAGGTGGAGGAGCAGCTGGAGCGTTCTTTTAGTTCACTTTTATCATGGGATCACAATAGGGACTTGGTGAAACTTTCTGATCGCTTGTTTTTCTCGTGTAATAAATTGATTCTTTCAATTTTGCTGTATTTAAATGAACAGTTTGTCTCTCACATAATCATTACTTGAAATACCTTGATCGCTGCCAAGGCGAACCAGATGTTTTTCCGATACAGGCACTGGGCAAGATAGCTCATACTGCAGGTCTGGACTTTGGGAAATTCCCCCTACATTTAGAATCCCAAACTAAGGTATCTGCTATCCGAATTCTTTTAAGATTCCAAAAATGAAATTATTGTAAGTGTTATGAAGTTTAAAAAATGTTCTCTCCTGATGGTGTACAGTTCTACTGATACCTGCAGTACCCCCCACACCCCACCCCCCGGCCCCCACAACCATAACTGATCTGAGAGGCCGTTTACGTGAGGGTAAACAATCATTATGATTAAATTATTCTTTTGGGTGGGAGGGTGAGAGCTGCAACAGAGCCGGATCCAAACCGGACCAACCGATTTCAAAAGGAGCAGTCTTGTGTAGTATGTGTGATATCTCTCGGGACTTGATTGAGGTTTAGCCAAAGTGTGGTATAAGTCCGAGATTGAGACAGCAGCAGCAGGTTGTTGAACACAAAGGCTTCTTCTTTATTCTGTTTTAGTTTCACTTTCCCTTTGCTAGCATGTGTGTTCTACAGTAGCCTCTAGTGTACACAATGCACAATGCAGTTGCAATTTAAAACATCAAACATGCTACATCAAAGAGAGATGTCTTGTGTAGTATCAATAGGATTGCCAAACCTCCTGTATTATATGGGAGTCTCCAGGAATGGAGGATTGCTCTCCCAAGCACTGCAGTTGGTAAACCGGGAGAAAAGTACTTTGCATTGGCAGTTTGTGCCTGTATGCTTTCACTGCTTTCAGGTCAGAGATAGGCCTTGCCTGCTGTCAAGGAATTTAAAATAATAATTAGTTTAATTTATCGACTGAAAAGTGCTAATAAAATAAAAATAAATAACAACTATTTCAATCAAAACCCCTCTTGAGTTATGCTGTTATGGTATGTGCATAGAGCATGACTTGTGAACCTTTAAGACCCGGGGCTGAATTTTACCGGCCCCTCGATGCTGCAGGTTGCGGCGCTGGGGCCGGTAAAAAGCTGTGGGGGGAGGCCCGCCTCAACCCGCGACGTCGAGAATAATCCGCTACATATTACCGGCGGTGGCGGGACCGTGGTGCGGCCCCCCCCCACTCCCGGCTGCCAGGCGGTGGGCCCTTCATCTTCATATTAAAATAAGGCCGAATGAAATGCAAATTCATCTACCTGCAGGCGGTGGCCGTCCCACTCCAATATTACGGCCGCCGTTTATGTTCTGTGCACCTTCATAACTCCATACGGAGTTCCGGGCGAGAAACTGATTGGGAGGGGGAGAAATAAAATTGTCAGGGTGGGAGGGCTGGAGGAGCGGGGAGAACACTTTTTATTGGATGAGGGGATGATGGGAAGGGGTTAGAGGCCAAATGCTCAAAGGTTCAGGGGGAAAGTTCAGGAAGGGAACAAATTATTTTTTGAGAATAAATGCCACTTAAATGACCATTGGGGGCATTGGCGAAGGGCCTCAACATCTTTATTCATTGTTAATAAAACTTCCCAATGACGGCACCTTTAAAAATTAAAATTACATTGTTAGGGCTGAAAGCCCTTTAAAAATGGAGTCGTTGCCAGGGATGTGGCAGCTGTCCCCTTATGTCATCGGGGGCACTTGCTCCGCCCCCTCTATTTAAATGAGCCCCTGCACTTAATGGGGGCTCAGGGACAGCACATCCACGCGGGATGCACGTCGTTTTTAGACGAACGTCACTCGTTAGTTTAAACTAGTGTGGCAGGGGGGTGGGAACCAGAGCAGTAGGACAGCAAGTGAAATAAATGAGGGGGAACTAGTAAATAAGGCCAGTAAGGCTGAGAGGAAGAGCAGGCAGGGAGATGTTGCGGAGCACAGCGGGACTGGTGGTCTGAAGTGCATTTGTTTCAATGCGAGAAGTATAACAGGTAAGGCAGATGAACTTAGAGCTTGGATTAGCACTTGGGACTGTGATGTTGTTGCTATTACAGAGACTTGGTTGAGGGAAGGACAGGATTGGCACCTAAATGTTCCAGAATTTAGAAGCTTCAGGCAGGATAGAGGGGGATGTAAAAGGGGTGAGGGTGTTGCAGTACTGGTTAAGGAGAATATCACAGCTGTACTGCAGGAGGACACCTCGGAGGGGTCGTGCAGCGAGGCAATATGGGTGGAGCTCAGGAATAAGAAGGGTGCAGTCACAATGTTGGGGGTTTACTACAGGCCTCCCAACAGCCAGCAGGAGGTAGAGGAGCAGATATGTAGACAGATTTTGGAAAGATGTAATGGTAACAGGGTTGTAGTGGCGGGTGATTTTAACTTCCCCTATATTGACTGGGACTCACTTAGTGATGGGGCAGAATTTGTAAGGAGCATCCAGGAGGGCTTCTTGAAACAGTATGTAGATAGTCCAACTTGGGATGGGGCTGTACTGGACCTGGTATTGGGGAATGAGCCCGGCCAGGTGGTCGAAGTTTCAGTCGGGGAGCATTTCGGGAACAGTGACCATAATTCCGTAAGTTTTAAGATACTTGTGAATAAGAATAAGAGTAGTCCTCGGGTGAAGGTGCTAAATTGGGGGAAGGCAAATTATAACAATATTAGGCAGGAACTGAAGAATTTAGATTGGGGGCGGCTGTTTGAGGGTAAATCAACATCTGACATGTGGGAGTCTTTCAAATGTCAGTTGATTAGAATCGAGGACCAGCATGTTCCTGTGAGGAAGAAGGATAAGTTTGGCAAGTTTCGGGAACCTTGGATAACGCAGGATATTGTGAGCCTAGTCAAAAAGAAAAAGGAAGCATTCGTAAGGGCTGGAAGGCTCGGAACAGACGAATCTCTTGAAGAATATAAAGACAGTAGGAAGGAACTTAAGCAAGGAGTCAGGAGGGCTAAAAGGGGTCATGAAAAGTCATTGGCAAACAGGATTAAGGAAAATCCCAAGGCTTTTTATACTTATATAAAGAGCAAGAGGGTAACCAGGGAAAGGGTTGGCCCACTCGAGGACAGAGAAGGGAATCTACGTGTGGAGCCAGAGGAAATGGGCGAGGTACTAAATGAGTACTTTGCATCAGTATTTACCAAAAGAAGGACTTGGTGGATGATGAGCCTAGGGAAGGGAATGTAGATAGTCTCAGTCATTTCATTATCAAAAAGGAAGAGGTGTTGGGTGTCTTGCAAAGCATTAAGGTAGATAAGTCCCCAGGGCCTGATGGGATCCATCCCAGAATACTGAGGGAGGCAAGGGAAGAAATTGTTGGGGCCTTGACAGAAATCTTTGCATCCTCATTGGCTACAGGTGAGGTCCCAGAGGACTGGAGAATAGCCAATGTTGTTCCTTTGTTTAAGAAGGGTAACAAGGATAATCCAGGAAATTATAGGCCGGTGAGCCTTACATCAGTGGTAGGGAAATTATTGGAGAGGATTCTTCGGGACAGGATTTACTCCCATTTGGAAACAAACGAACTTATTAGTGAGAGGCAGCATGGTTTTGTGAAGGGGAGGTCATGTCTCACTAATTTGATTGAGTTTTTTGAGGAAGTGACAAAGATGATTGATGAAGGAAGGGCAGTGGATGTTATCTATATGGACTTCAGTAAAGCCTTTGACAAGGTCCCTCATGGCAGACTGGTACAAAAGGTGAAGTCACATGGGATCAGAGGTACGCTGGCAAGATGGATACAGAACTGGCTCTGTCATAGAAGACTGAGGGTAGCAGTGGAAGGGTGCTTTTCTGAATGGAGGGATGTGACTAGTGGTGTTCCGCAGGGATCAGTGCTGGGACCTTTGCTGTTTGTAGTATATATAAATGATTTGGAGGAAAATGTAGCTGGTCTGATTAGTAAGTTTGCGGACGATACAAAGGTTGGTGGAGTTGCGGATACTGATGAGGATTGTCAGAGGATACAGCAGGATATAGATCAGTTGGAGACTTGGGCAGAGAAATGGCAGATGGAGTTTAATCTGGACAAATGTGAGGTAATGCATTTTGGAAGGTCTAATGCAGGTGGGAAGTATACAGTAAATGGCAGAACCCTTAGGAGTATTGACAGGCAGAGAGATCTGGGTGTACAGGTCCACAGGTCACAAAGTGGCAACGCAGGTGGATAAGGTAGTCAAGAAGGCATATGACATGCTTGTCTTCATTGGTCATAGAGTATAAAAATTGGCAAGTCATGCTGCAGCTGTACAGAACTTTAGTTAGGCCACACTTAGAAAATTGCGTGCAATTCTGGTCGCCACACTACCAGAAGGACGTGGAGGCTTTGGAGAGGGTACAGAAGAGGTTTACCAGGATGTCGCCTGGTCTGGAGGGCATTAGCTATGAGGAGAGGTTGGATAAACTCGGATTGTTTTCACTGGAACGACGGAGATGGAGGGGGCGACATGATAGAGGTTTACAAAGTTATGAGCGGCATGGACAGAGTGGATAGTCAGTAGCTTTTTCCCAGGGTGGAAGAGTCAGTTACTAGGGGACATAGGTTTAAGGTGAGAGGGGCAAAGTTTAGAGGGGATGTGCGAGGCAAGTTCTTTACACAGAGGGTGGTGAGTGCCTGGAACTTGCTGTCGGGGGAGGTGGTGGAAGCAGGTACGATAGCCACGTTTAAGAGGCATCTTGACAAATACATGAATAGGATGGGAATAGAGGGATATGGTCCCTGGAAGTGCAGAAGGTTTTAGTTTAGACAGGCATCAAGATCGGCGCAGGCTTGGAGGGCCGAATGACCTGTTCCTGTGCTGTACTGTTCTTTGTTCTTTGAATTGCGACAAACTCATAAAATTCAGCTCCCTGAGTGTGACTTGATGTGAGAATATGTATATTGGCTCCCTCCAGTGGCGAAGGGCACATACGCTGAATAAAGCTGGAAACGTATCATGTTGGAATGCTGAATGGTGTGCAGTTTTATTTGTGAGAACAAAACATGGTGGGAGAAGTGGCAGATTTCATCAAAAATATGAAAGTTTAGGACATTGCTGATGTCTTAGGAGCAGAGGTGTAACAGCCTGAAAGATTTCTATTTTTTTCTTTACACAAAGCTGGTTGGAGTCGTGAGTACAAAATGGCATATTGCTAGATTCTGGCACCGCAGCTGATATGCTGCAAGGAGAATCTAGAGGTGAATTGGAAAGTTTTTAAAGAATCCTGACAAGATTTTTTAGTGGCTACAGAACTGGATAAGAAGCCAAAGACAGTCCAGATAGTTACTCTGAGAGCTATAATGGGTCAGGAGAGCAAAGAGAGGTTGATCACTCTTAGAATGAGTGAGGATGATGTAAAGGATAATTGACAAATTTACTTGACTAATTCTGGGGATGATGGATTTATCTTACGAAGAAAGGTTGAACGGGTTGGGCCTATACCCATTGGAGTTTAGAAGAATGAGAGGTTGCCTTATTGAAACATATAAGATCCTGAGGGGACTTGTTAGAATGGATACTGAGAGGATGTTTCCTCTTGCGGGGGAGACTAGAACTAGGGGACACAGTTTAAGAATAAGAGGTCTCCCTTTTAAGATGGATTTGAGAGGAAATGTTTTCTCTCAGAGGGTTGTTAATCTGTGGAATTCTGTTCCTCAGAAAGCAATGGAGGCTGGGTCATTGAATTTATTAAAGGCTGAGTTAGATTTTTAATAGATAAGGGAGTCAAGGGTTATGGGGGGCAGGCAGGAAAGTGGAGTTGAGATCACAGCTAGATCAGCCATGATCTTACCGAATGGCAAAGCAGGCTTGAAGAGCCGAATGGTCTACTCCTGCTCCTAAGTCCTATGTATATATAGCAGAAAGGCTGATCCAATAGACAATGAAATCAAACAGACTCATCAAGCAGACAACCTGAGATTGAGCAATGCAACATCCATCTAGGTCCAGAAAGAGATTTTGAGGGATCAGACACTACAACACTGATGTCCATGATGATGAGTGGATGGCCAGATGACAGAGCAGAATTACCAGTCTCAGGTCATGAGTACTTCAATTTCAGAGAGGAGATAACAATGCAGTATGGAATTCTCTACAAGGGCCTAAAGCCCAGAGTCTACAACAGTCAGCTTGGAGTAGATGCTTGCATCAGACAAGCCAGAGATGTACTATTCTGGCTGGGAATAGTCGCTCACCTGAAAAGAACACTATGAGCACTTAAGGACTCAGGCTCAACTGTCACCAGTAACTTGTCTCTCGATGCAGAAATCAACAGGCGCATGGGAATGGCTTCCACTGTTATGTCCAGACTGGCTGAGTGAGTGGGAAAATGGCACACTGACACGGAATACAAAAGTTCGAGTGTAGCAAGCCTGTGTCCTCAGTACCTTGCTGTATGGCAGCGAGGCCTGGACAACGTATGTCAGCCAAGAGCGACGTTTCAATTCATTCCATCTTTGCTGCCTCCGGAGAATCCTTGGCATCAGGTGGCAGGACCGTATCTCCAACACGAAGTCCTTGAGGCGGCCAACATTCCCAGCATATACACCCTACTGAGCCAGCGGTGCTTGAGATGGCTTGGCCATGTGAGCCGCATGGAAGATGGCAGAATCCCCAAGTACACATTGTACAGCGAGCTCGTCACTGGTATCAGACCCACCGGCCGTCCATGTCTCCGCTTTAAAGACGTCTGCAAACATGACATGAAGTCCTGTGACATTGATCACAAGTCATGGGAGTCAGTTGCCAGTGATCGCCAGAGCTGGCGGGCAGCCATAAAGGCGCAGCCAAAGTGTGGCGAGTCAAAGAGACTTAGCAGTTGGCAGGAAAAAAGACAGAAGCGCAAGGGGAGAGCCAACTGTGTAACAGCCCCGACAACCAATTTTATCTGCAGCACCTGTGGAAGAGTCTGTCACTCTAGAATTGGCCTTTATAGCCACTCCAGACACTGCTTCACAAACCACTGACCACCTCCAGGCACTTACCCATCGTCTCTCGAGACAAGGAGGCCAAAGAAGAAGATAAAAACATATATCATACACTTATACATTTGTTGTTTGTTATTGTTCTATGATTGGAATCACTGTACAATTTTACTATTTTTTTGGACAAGTAATTCTCAAAAAAAAGGGAGATGTTATGGTATGTGCGTAATGGATGTCTTGTTTGCTGTACTGCACCTTTAGGACCCTGAGTATAACTTGAGGTGAGTCTATGTATATTGGCTCCCTCTAGTGCCTACAGAGATGCACAGAATAAAGATGGAAACTTACACAGGGAGGCACATGTTCGAATGCTGAATCGTGTGCTTATTTGTGACAACCAAACCAAACGGCTGTGACACTATATGTGGGTTTCCTGCACACTGCACCATACCAAGGATACTCAAATTTCTGTTCTTTTTTATTTTGTGATCTGCCCCGCATTTCCTGCCTCAAAGGTGATTCTCTCCAGCCTCAATTTGAATTGTGATCTGATTCTTGATTATAATCGTTAATGGTGGATGCCCCTACCCAGAATGCATGGCTTGCTGGAATACGTCCTATCCGTTTTAGAGGTGGCCGGCGCGCAATCGTGGATGGGTCAGATGATTAATTTAATAACTCGCTCTAAAATTTCCTGCATGAAGGTATTTGTATTTCTGAGTTAACAATAACATATCTTGCTATAAATAAATAAAAAACTTGTACCCTGAAAGTGGTGGGGAAAAAATAAATTAGCTGGGAAGTTCCGAGGAACAAAGGGACCTTGGCGTGTTTGTCCATAGATCTCTGAAGGCAGAAGGGCAGGTTAATAGGGTGGAGAAAAAGGCATATGGGACACTTGCCTTTATCAATTGAGGCATAGATTACAAAAGCAGGGAGGTCATGTTGGAGTTGTACAGAACTTTGGTAAGGCCACAGCTGGAGTACTGTCTGCAATTCTGGTCGCCACATTATAGGAAGAATGTGATTGCATTGGAGGGGGTGCAGAGGCGATTCACCAGGATGTTGCCTGGGATGGAACATTTAAGCTATGAAGAGAGGTTGGATAGGCTTGGGTTGTTTTCACTGGAGCAGAGAAGACTGAGGGGTGACCTGATCGAGGTGTACAAGATTATGAGGGGCATGGACAGGGTGGATAGGAAGCAGCTGTTCCCCTTAGTTGAAGGGTCAGTTACGAGGGGTCACAAGTTTAAGTTGAGGGGCGGGAGGTTTAAGGGGGAATTTTTTACCCAGAGGGTGGTGACGGTCTGGAATGCCCTGCCTGGGAGGGTGGTAGAGGCAGGTTGCCTCACATCCTTCAAAAAGTACCTGGATGAGCACTTGGCACGTCATAACATTCAAGGCTATGGGCCAAGTGCTGGCAAATGGGATTAGGTAGACAGGTCAGGTGTTTTAATGCATTGTTGCAGACTCGATGGGCCGAAGGGCCTCTTCTGCACTGTATTATTCTGTGATTCTGTTCTGTAAGTTTACAGATGCCAGGTGATCAGATGTCACGTCATCAAACCCTATGTTGAAAAGTCACACCATAGTTAGGGATGGGCAATAAATGCCACCTTGCCAACATTGCCCACATCTTGAAGAGCAGAAACAAATTCTCTTTGCTCTGTTGGTGAAATGGTTATTGCCTGGTACTTAGTGGCACAAAACTGAACTGCCACTTCTCAGCCTAAGCCTAAATATTCTCTTGGTCCTGCTGTATGCTGGCATTTGAAGATGTTTGTACCCAGTGAACTCTCGCAGCGAAGTCCTGGCGTTCTGCAATTAGCCTCTGACAACTATGGCCATCTTCCTTTCCAATTAAATATTGGGATGGCCAAAGCCATTTTCTTTAGGCCCCACTACAAACTCCTTTCTCTAACCACCAACTCCATCCCTCTCCCTGGTCCCTGTCTGAGCTGAACCAATCGTTTGCAAACATGGTGTCCAACTTGACCCTGAGCTAAGGTTCCGACACCATATCCTATCCATCGCACTGCCATCTCTGTAACAATGCCGTTCTCCACCCCGTCTCAGCTCATCTACAGCTGAAACCCTCATCCATGCCTTTGTTACCTCTAAACTCAACTAATCCAATGCTCTGCTGGCTGGCCTCCCACCTTGCATCCTCCAGAAACTTGAGCTCATCCAAAATTTGGCTGCCTGTATCCTATCTCACACCATGTCCCCTTCAGCCATCAGCCCTGTGCTTGCTGACCTACATTGGATCCCAGTCCAGTAATGCTTCCATTTTAAAATTCTCATCTTTGTTTTCAACTCCCTCCATGGCCTTGACCCTACCTATTTCTGTAACTCCTCTAATCCTCGGAGTTCTCTACACTCCTCCAATTTTGGCTTCTTGCACAACCCCAATTTTCATCGCTTCACCATTTGTGGCTGTGTGTTCAGCTGCCTGTGCTTCAAGCTCTGGGATTCCTCCCTAAACCTCTCCACACCTCTATTTTATTTTAAGATACTCCTTAAAATCTATCTATTTGGCGAAGAGTCACTTATAGCTCGGTGTTAAAATTTACTACGCTGAAACGGAGATTGATAGGTTTTTGTTAGATAAGGATTACAGAACAAAGGCAGGTGGAGTTAAGGTACAGATCAGCCATTGTCTAATTGAATGGTGGAACAGGCTCAGAGGGCTGAATATTCAATTCCTGTTCCTATATGTGTAAGTTGGTGGTGGTGGTAGCAGCAGTGTTAGATATGACTCTAGCCATAAGATGGCTTTCCCTTGACTCCACTGGCCTCAGTTTCAGCCGAGCTATATAAACGGTGTAGTTAAAGAAGAAAAGCTCATAGGCTTTTTTTCGTGTCCCTGAACAGGTAGGGAGGGGTTTGGAGTACAGCATTCCATGGAAACTCTACTAAGCTCATACTGTTTTATTTCTCATTCAGGTCTTGCAGCAGTCTCTCAAAAGCTTCATTTATCAGATGGTGTAGGACTGGGAACTGGAAGTACTGGTTCTGCTGGTTGCACTTGCTTAGTGATTCCTTTCTGGGCAGTAATTATTTAGAAATTGAATACCTTTCCTTCAAACATAAAAATAGAAAATGCTGGAATTACTTAGCAGGTCTTGCGGCATCTGTGGAGAAACAGATTTAACGTTTCAGGTCTGTGACCTTTCATCAGAACTGGCATAAGTTAGAAATGTAATAGGCTTTAAGCAAGTGAAGGGTGGATGGGGGAAGGGGGAAGAACAACAAAAGGGAAGGTGTGTGATAGGGTGGAGGGCAGGAGAGATTAAATGCCAGAGATGTGAAGGAACAAAGGCAAAGGGAGTGTTAATAGTTGCAGTAAAGGACAAAGCATGAGTCTAGAGAGAGTGTTAGTGGCAGAATAATGAACAGTTCTGTCTGAAAGCAAAAACATGAAAAACAAGTTTAATAAAGACACATGGTTAAAAAATAAAATTCAAAAAAATTTCAAATAAATAAATAAATACATTTTAAAATGGCAGTCATGCTTTGTCTCTTGGATGCATGTAATGCAGGGTCACGAGGTTCGTGCACTCCGGCAGACATTGTCTCTTTGGGGGCATTTGTATTACAGTTCCTGTTTCAGACAGGCAATAACCTATTTATATTTCGAGGCTGAAACTTTGATTTTTTTTCCGTATTTAACTGTAGATTTTGTAAACGGGCAGAGTACAAAAACAAAAAGGATATGCTCAGTTAAGAATGCACCTTGAATTCATATTGAATGTAAAGTACAGCAGTGGAATGATGAGCTCTAATTATAGATCCAGTTTTATTACGCAAATTGTATTTTTATACACGCCCTGTTACTACTCAAGTATGCGCAATGCGCATGCCAAAGTATACATGCACTCCAAAAACACAGAAATCATTTGGTATCTGTATTTAGTAGTTTTATTTACCTATATTGTCCCACCAGCAACCATTATCACCATCAGTAATTTCTACATTGCATATTACAGGCAACATTTTAGATTATCTTTGTGTGGCAATCCAATACAGTGATCCACATAGTTAAACATCTGAACTAAGACCATCTTGGGATCTGGCTTTATTGCAACTCTTTATATAGCATCAGACTGGATGATGATTTGTTGGGATCGAGCAGAATGAAAGGGATCACCATCCTACATGAAAAGCACTGGCAAGTGAAAATTGTTGTTCATCTTCCAAAGTAATTTTGACAAAAATAAGTTACGAGTGTACAGGCCAATAAGCTGTGCTATGTTTTAGAGGCTCAAGACTCGGGGAGGCCAGGCACAGAGTTACCGGCTATATTGGCTGACAGCCTTTAGAAATCATTATTGCTGTAGATAGGTGGAGGAAAGGATGAAAAGAAACTGCTTTTAGTACCTCACAGCCAAAACCCAGCTGATCATCAGGGGAAAATTGGTTATCCAAATCCAAAAGTCCTAACTGGATGGCTCCCAAGTAAAGTAAAAAAAAAAGGAAACAAAGGCTGGAATTTTATCAAAGCCCGGATTTTCCCGCGACCGCAATCAAAAGCAGGACTCAAGTCCATGTGAACGGACAGCAGGACCCTGAGTGACATTTTACCGGCAACGGCCAATTAAGAGGCTGCTACCGAACTGCCATCCAGTTGAGTATGGTGGCCCGTCTCCCACAACTGCTGGCCCAATCAGAGGGCCAGAAGCCTCAGCAGGGCCACTGATAGAAGTGGCCCTGCTGAGGCTGCAGAAAATAGAATGAGGGCACCTTCATGTTAAGGCGCCCTCGAACGTCAGGTAAGTTTTTTAATTTAATGGGCCGGGGCCAGGCAGGCAGGCCGGCCCTGGCGATTGGAGGGGTGCACCCTATAGTGGTGACGCTGTAGCTACAGAGGTGGCTATTGCTGCCAGGGGGCCCCTTCCTGGGCCATGGACCAGCAATAACAGGAGAGCCCTTCCCCAGAATCCAATGGGAGGTCGTCACTGTTTATCTGGTGGTCTTCCCACACAGGGACACTGGTAAAATGCCAGCAGGGGCGGGAAGTGGCAGATAATTGACCAATTAATTGGCTGCCCACCTCTGGTCACCGACGGCCATGCCGCTGAGGTTCCCGACATTGAGAAAATCCCCTGGTGGCAGGAAGACGTTGGACTCTCCTCCCGACACCTTCCGCTGCCATTTTACAAGGCCTCCCGTCAATGTCCAGAGGGCTGGTAAAACCCAGCCCAATGCAACAGGAAGAAATGAAAAATGTTCTGTTTAAACTTGTGTATTGTTGCCATAGTAATCTCCCTTTGCCCTCTTGACCTGACTATGCACAACTATTGTATTTTCAGACAAAAGATGTAGGCACCTGCGCTGTGACAAAACTGACAAATATTACTAAAAGAATAGTGATCATTTTGAATACTAATAGAATACTTGCTACTAACACCTTCATGTTCATGTAAATCACAACGATTAATGGTGTTTTTAAATAAGCTGTTAAAGAGCTGTTTCTGCTCAGCTTTTACATTTATTTGCACTCTAGATAAATTGTTCAACTATTTCTCTGAATCTGTCAAGTCACAGGTGCAAATGTACCTCTTGTCATACAATTAGTGTTAAGTTGCTGATTTAATGAAATATAGACTTGCATTTATATAGCGCCTTTCACGACCACCAGACGTCTCAAAGCGCTTTACAGTCAACAAAGTACTTTTTGAATTATAGTCACAGTTGTAATGCAGGAAATACTAGGTCAGCAAACTCCCAGAAACAGGAATGTGATAATGAGCAGATAATCTGATTTTTGTGATGTTGATTGAAGGATAAATATTGATCAGGGCACCAGGGATAATGGTGAATTGTTATTGGCAAACCTAGAGAAGGTAGTGAACACTGCTCGCCATCACTACAACAACTGCAAAGGTTTAAAGCTTCATTTATTTTTAAATACTTGGTTACCCAAGCATTAACTATTCTGTCGGCTCTTCACCTATATAAAAAATGTAACCACTTGTTTGGATGTTGATGAGCAGAGTTCAATTAAGCACAAAAATATCCATGGAGAGAGTTCTGATCTCACCAGGGAGAAGTGCAGAGGCATCAGTATAGATCAGAGCTGCTCGCCTCACACAGCATACAAGGATCTTCAGTGCAACAGACCATAAGAGTACAGAAAAGTTGTGATACTGAATGTTTTTCTGTATTGCAAGTTCCTGAAAGGAATTAAAATGTGCTATTATGTATACTAACAGGAACTGGCCAACAGTTTCTCTGGGCTATCTGAGGGCTCGCCAATGTATATTTATTCAAGGTCTCAGTAAATCAATAGTTGCTCAAGGAAAAACATGGTGTATTATGTAAAATACGCACCAGTATAAACCTCAACAAAATTGCCCTTCAGTTGGCAACTTATTTTCGAGCACTGCACTGACCACTCAAAAATGTAGGCATTACACAAAAAACCCCACTTTATTTTACCTTTTGCAAAACAAAACAATATGCAACATGCCAAATAACCTATAAATCCTGCAGCCAGCATTAAGTACTCCATTGGCCAGAACCCTCTCAATTCTATTGGAAATTATACACTGAGGTTAGAGTTTAAAACAAAAATCTTAAATGAAAAATAAATCTCTTTTAATGGTGTTGTGCATTGACGCATATTTACTGCAAACTTTCCAGAGATCAATACTGCCTCTTGTATGTATATGCAGCTCAAACGCACCACAGCCACATCTCTGTAAGGCAAAAATATATACACACTAAGGCCTCCACATTCGCATCAAACATACCATCTGTAATATATTTCATTTATATGCAAGAGGTCATGTGGCGATATGTAAGTTTTGTAAGTTTTCATTTCTGCACATCACTTTTAGAAACAGTACTTTGTAGCCATTCCTTTGTGAAAGGAGAGGTCAGAACCACCAGGTGCCTTTGAATATGTGAATTCACGACTAACTGAAAGATCAAGCTTTCATGCTCTTTGTGAAAAATGTTCTTCTATATTGTTGTGATGTCCCCCAACCTTGTATAACCTGTCAAAACAAGAAGCGTACAAGCACCAGTTACACTTTTCACACTGCAGTACAAGTTATCTCACTTAAGAATTAGAACCTGTGGGTTAGAACAGAAACACAATTTCTTTGAGCTGTGTGCTTCAGCAATTCTTGGTCAGTTTATCGGAAGATTAGGTTTCATCAGTTTAGTTTGGAACCCAAAGCACTCCCTTCACAATGTGGCCAATAAGAGCCAATTCTTCCAGGTCAGTGTGTGCTCAGCCATCCTGCATGCTGGCAGAGGCACTCACACCCATCTACACACCCGTTTCAGCTCTAACAATTGAAATACCAAACACAAATAAAGGGTTGGATTTTGTGTAGAAGGCGGGCCCTGGCGCCGGGCCGAAAAGGCGGGGGGAACTCCACGTCTGTATTTTCGCGCCCCCCCCCCCCACCCCAGAGTAATCCTCCAGTGTTTTTCAATTAAAGATTCACGAGCCAGGATCCCCGTCCCTTTAAAGACAGGGATCCCGCCTCCATAAGCTGCCAACCAATCACAGGGCTGGCAGCCCAGCAGTATTGGTAGCGCCACCAGTACTGCAGAGGCCTCGGACTCAGGCTCAGCACTGGAACCCGGACAAGAGGTAGGTGAGGAGGGGTCATTGGGGCCTTCTGGAACGCCCTGGCGAGGGGTGGGGGTCGTGAAGTCCGGGGAGGGCGGGGGAGGGGTTCCCAGGGGTAATGTTATTTCTGGGGGTGGGGGTGGGGGGGGTCCTCCGTGGGCTACAAATTGCCCAAGGCAGAGGGCCCTACACCCAAGCCCGCTGGGAGGGCACCTTACGCTGCAAGGCGTTCTCCCCGCACGGCGGAGGCCCCCCCCCCCCACCCACCGCTGGTAAGATGCCAGCGGCGGGGGGACCAGGCCCTTAACTGGCCATTAATAGGCCAATTAAGGGCCTCAATTGGCCTGTGAGCAGGAAGGCTATTGTCGGCCCATTCCGCTCCCAGGATGATCTCTTGGCGACGAGCCCTCTGCCCACCGCTCCCCTGCCACCTGTCCCAATACTCCATGCCACCCTCGCTTCCTTCCATGCCACAGGGAGGCCCATAAAATCCCGGCCAAAATGTCCAAAAGAACCCAGTGTCAATTAAACCTGGTCATATTATGAGTTACTGACCTAATGGGTGGGGTGAGGAGGAAATAGTTAAAAAGAAATTAAGAAAGATAGCAAGAGAAGGACTGAAAGAAAGAGCAAAAAGGAGAAGTGATAAAGCAAGATAGAGGAGCAGAAAATGTGTGTGTGTGTGTGTGAGTGTGAAAGAGAGAGAAGACATTTTCCAGAAAATGTATTTTTCAAATCCTTTTAGCTATTCTTCACCATGAGCTGTTGGGTCTCTTCCCGTTCTCCCTCCCCCCTACCCCCACCACCCCACACCAGTCCTCGTCAAAAGGGCAAACAGATTAAGTAGGTGCTTCCAGATTTTCAGTAATTGTTCAAAGGAGGTGATGTATTATGTAAAATGCACATCAGTACAAATTCTGACAAATTTGCTCATCAGCTGATAGTTTATTTTGAACACAGTACGTACAATTTCAAAATCTGTAACTAGTGCAGAGACAGTATGGTGACTCGCCCTGTGATGTTTTTCTGCATTTTATGAGGGTGAAACACCCCGTTTGTGCTCAATTCATCACTCAAAAAAGCCAGCCAAACTCAGAAAGCAACCCACTTCCTACAGCTTCATGACAACACCTACTGGACCACCAGTCTGCCATCCCAAGACCACTAACCTTTGGAATGTAAGGCATCTTCCCCTAGAACTGGAGAACATCAGAAAGTGCAGAATTCAAGAAAGGTGTGCACACCCAGAGTCACCTGTCTCAACTCTCAGGCACCAACAATTAAATCTATCTGGCTAAATGTTAAACAGTGAATATCAAGTTTAAAATGCCAAAACTTATTGAGAGTTAATAATCCAATTTAGCTTATTTTTAAAAACTTCATTGCCGTTCAGGCGGATTCTCTATTTAGTAATTGAAAAAGTCCTTTTCGAAACAAAAAATAAAGCCATTTTTTCAACACACTGAGAAGCAGACTGATCCCAAGACAGTGAATATTCCTTCCCATGAAACACCTTCCATTCAATTATAGTATCACTTAAAATTATAGTAGTTGTGATCTGGAGCACACTGCGTGAAAGAGTGGGAGAAGCAGCTTCAATCATAACTTTCAAAAGGGATTGGATATATAATTAAAAAGGAAACATCTGCAGAGCTGTGTGGAAGTGGAACAAATTAGAGAGCTCTTTGATAGAGTGGGCACAGACATGATGGGCTGAATGGCCTCTTTCTGTGCTGCACAATTTAATTCTACTGTCATCCCAGTTGAAATTAGCTGACTGGAGATCAGAGCTGGGACCTTCTTGTTTGAGTGGCTCAGCTAACCACTGAATCTTTGAGGGAATCTTTAGATGAATTCTTCGATGCTACATTAGCACAATTCAATTTTTTTAAAAACATAAAGCCAGACCAGAAGAGAAACGGCCTACTCACCTTTGGTTCGTCACTGTCCAGGAGAAGATCATCCTCAGCTTCGTTCATCTCCTCAGTGGGGTCATAGGTATAAACAGGCAGTAGCTGGTGTCGCAGCTTGTCCAATCTTGGAAAAAGGCAAGAAAAAAAAAATCCCTAATTAACATGGAGTGATGTTCCTGTTGCTTTTGAGTATATATTTTTAAGAAAAAACAAACAGGAACAACTAGATATACTTACAACTAACCCAGTCAAATACAAGACAAGTCAATTTTATTTAACAATTAATGATATAATGTTGAAAACCCATTTTTATTTTTTAAAAGGTGCAGGCTCCCATGGTGGCTTAGCTGCTAAATACACTGTGCAGTGTGGAACTGAGTCACACATATTAGAAAACTGCTAGGTTCGATCTTCAGTTTGTGCCAAATTAACTGGTTTAAATAAAAACAAGAAATGCTGGAACCACTCAGCAGGTCTGGCAGCATCTGTGAAAAGAGAAGCAGAGTTAACATTTCGGGTCAGTGACCCTTCTTCAGAACAGATGCTGCCAGACCTGCTGAGTGGTTCCAGCATTTCTTGTTTTTATTTCAGATTTCCAGCATCCGCAGTATTTTGCTTTTATTTAACTGGTGTAAATGGTAGGCAGTCACAATTGGATTCCGCATCCTTCATATGGGGAGAGAAGAGAAAAAAAATCCAGCCAAAAGTTCCCACGTCTAACCAACACCCAGCAACTGCTTCTGAAAGAATACTTGTGCAGACAGGGTGATGATCATCTGTGTTTCTTCTGACAGCTCCTTTTTATTATTCCCACGAAAATGATGTGAGCCATTTGTTAAATGTCCTACATAAATGCAAGATGTTTAGTTTAGTTTAGAGATACAGCACTGAAACAGGCCCTTCGGCCCACCGAGTCTGTGCCAACCATCAACCACCCATTTATACTAATCCTACAGTAATCCCATATTCCTACCAAACATCCCCACCTGTCCCTATATTTCCCTACCACCTACCTATACTAGTGGCAATTTATAATGGCCAATTTACCTACCAACCTGCAAGTCTTTTGGCTTGTGGGAGGAAACAGGAGCACCCGGAGAAAACCCACGCAGACACAGGGAGAACTTGCAAACTCCACACAGGCAGTACCCAGAATTGAACCCGGGTCGCTGGAGCTGTGAGGCTGCGGTGCTAACCACTGCGCCACTGTGTTGTTGTATCCCTCCCTCTCCCACAGTGGCTGTACAACCTGCTGGCACTCAACGTCCCCTGCTCACACATCAAGTTCACTTGGATGCATTATGCGAGGGCGGTCAACATTTGTGATACTATGTTTCAACCCGAAGCGATGCCCACAGGAGAGGCAGGGAGAAGATATTTAGAGAAAAGGAAAGCAATACACTAGTGCAACAAAGATTAGATTGGTGAGAAACAAATAAAATGTAACCAATGTTCTCTTCCCTCCTCCCATTCTATTTGCTAAAGAATACAATGTGTTATGCAATATAAATGCAGCAATATGCTTAATGCCTTTAAATATTTACATATGAATGGTAGTTTTTTGGACTGGAGGAAGATATATAGTGGGGTTCCCCAAGGGTTGGTGATAGGAACCCTGCTTTTCTTGAACTATATTCATGACCTAGACTTGGGTGTACAAGGCCCAATATCAAAATTTGCAATGACACCAAACTTGGAAGTAGTGGGGACTGTGAGGTGGATGTGAGAAGGACATAGATAGGCTAGTGGAATGGGCGGATAAGTGGCAGATGAAATTTAATGCAGAGAAGTGTGAAGTGATTCATTTTGGTAGGAAGAATGAGAAGAGGCAATATAAAATATAGGATACAATTCTAAAGGAGGTACAGGAGCAGAGGGACCTGGGGTATATGTGCATAAATCATTGAAGGTGACAAGGCAAGTTGAGAAAGCAGTTAAAAAAAAAAAGCATATGCGATCCTGGGCTTTAAAAATAGGGGCATAGAGTACAAAAACAAGGAATCTATGATAGACCTGTATAAAACACTGGTTTAGCCTCAACTGGAGCATTATGTCCAGTTCTGGGCACCACACTTCAGAAAAGATGTGAAAGCATTAGAGAGGATGCAAAAAAGATTCACAAGAATGGTCCCAGGGATGAGGAACTTCAGTTACGTGGATAAATTGGAGAAGCTGGAGCTGTTCTCCTTGGAGACGAGATTTGATAGAGGTGTTCAAATCATGAGGGGTCTGGACAGAGTAGGTAAGAAAAAACTATTCCAGTTGGTGGAGCAGAAGGGTTGAGAACCAGAGGTCACCGACTTAAGGTGATTGGCAAAAGAAGCAACAGCGAAATGAGGGAAAACCTTTTCACACAGTGAGTGGTTAGGATCTGGAATGTACTGCCTGAGAGTGTTGTGGAGGCAGATTCAATCAAGGCTTTCAAAAGAGAATTGGATAATTATCTGAACAGAAAAAATTTGCAGGGCAGCAGGGAAAAGACAGGGGAATAGGACCAGGTGAGTTGCTCTTGCAGACAGCCAGCATGGACACGATGGGCCGAATGATTACCACAGAGAAGGAGGCCATTCTATGATTCTATCAGTGTCACAATCACTGATAGTGTAATAATGTGAGTACAAGTATATGCAGGTTTTTCCCTCTCCCTTTCATTACATAGGTTTCAAAAATCTCCTGGCAGGAAACTAAAAATTAGCTCCATATGACTTAAATATTAACAGCTGATTTATTTAATTTTCTCAGGGCACAATAAACATTAGTAAGCTTTTACACAAAGTTATTTTTACTCACTGGGAACAGTACAAAAAGGGATGCGATTGTAGCTGAATCACAAGGTCATTAAATGTAATTAGTTTAAGTCACTTGATCTGCAACATCTCGGTCGCAGTTCATAGTCATACTGAAGAAATGTTTGACCAGTTTTTTCCCCCCCAAGAGGGTCATCAAGAGGACACTGAAAGAAATAGTTTGGCAACAACGTTTACTGGTTGTCACATGACTCAAGTTAAAAATAGAACAGAAACCCTGGTAACTGTGGAAGATGTGCACAGAGAAGTGTCAGTCACGTGCCCCTTCATAGGGCAGAACCCCAGCTCAGCCCAGCCTATTCCGTCTCTTTAAAAAGCTTGCAGAAGGAGAAAATTCCCAAGGAAGGAGAGAAGACCACAACCCAGCTCAGCTTTCCAGCACCTCTCTAAAAGACCATGAGAAGTCCACTGTGTCAACTCATCTCATCTCCTGTCTTTGAAGAAAAGCCTGCTAAATTAATTCTCAACGCCAGCTGGAAAGATCTGTTCTAAAAGATCCCAGTGACCCATCTACGTGTACTTGTAGACTAGACTATATGTCAATTTTGGAACACAACATATCTCATCTGCTGTTTTCTTCAAGAATGAGCAAGTATTCAGCACAAATATTTTTTGTCTGTAACAGAGCTCTGAACAAAAATCTCTTTTATTTTTTCCAGTAAACCAATGCATGTGTATGTGTGAGGGGCTAAGGTAAAAAGGGAACTTTAAATATTTCAATCTGTGTATTTATGCTTTACTTCATTACTGGTTAAGACTTGTTTTATAATAAACTGATAATTTTGTTGTTCATTAAAGAAACCTGGTTAGTGTTTTATTCTGAGAAAAATACAGTATACGATTGACCATATTGGTATATGGGCAAATTTACATATATGTTGTGACCTGTGGAGAAGTGGAACTAGAATAAACAGTGCACTCCTCCCGCCTCAGTCATACCACACTTTACAATATATACTGCATTACTTTACTTAACAGTATGTTCACTGGCTGACATATGGAAATTGGTATCAAACAGACAGCAACTCTGTCTTCAGGTATTCTGAGAGATTAATGTATTAGTGGATTAATGTAATGATATCAGATTTCACATGTTTTCTATTTCCTGGTAACGTCCTATTCATGAAGTATTTATAAATGTCCGCATTCCTTTGAACTGTATTAAATCGAGGCAATTGGAATGTTTTCTGAATGTGTAATGCTACAGGGAGTAGAACGAGGAGTGGCATTAGGTAAACTGCTCTTTTGGAGAGCTAGCACAGACATGATGGGCCAAATGGCCTCCTTCTGTGCTGGAACAATTCTGTGATTCTGTGAAAAACCAAATCACATGTATTTACTAGATATGCAAGCAATATAAATCAATAACAAAACTGTATTTAGATAAAGAACAGTAAAGCTGCATTGCTTAGTCGCTCAAGATTAGTATTGGTTACCTGCGTCGCTTCTGAATATACATCACCTGATTAAAAAAAATAAAAATGATTCAGTAAAGACAAAGTTTTTAAATTAGTCTAATAAATATATGCAACAGTGCACAAGAGGTAATGTATAAACAATCACAGACATAAGAAACAGATATGCACAGCTACAAAATAAATACGCCATTCCACTTTTGCTAATCATATTCCTTAACACTGAGCTTAAAGGCTGAGATGAGACAGATAGAATGGCAGGAGACTTGTGTAGAGTATAAACACCAGCATAGACTAGTTGAGCCGAATGGTTCTGTGCTGTGTTATGCTAGTTATGCTATGCAGTAAACTAGAATGAATTCTACTGGTGGGCCAAGAAAGAATTCTAGGCATTGTAAGACAAGCGCACTAGTAGTTTTAATGCAATTAGCTGGTTGATTATCCTCCTTAGTGAACAGGGAAATCACAATAGCTGAGAATGTGTAGTGGGCAAGAAATACAGTCCTCTTTTTAGGTCTTGCACGTTTAGCATGAGAGTATAAACCCTCTATTGACTCCCATGCAGAATTTCTGTGATCTGGATGGATATCTCAAAGTGATCAAATCAATCAGTCTATATTGATCCTTTGGTTGACAGAGCACTAAGGAAATTTCGTACAGTAATTGCTTAGAACACTGAAAACAATTTTATGAAAAGGAGTGCCATCCATTCCAACAGTGAGAAGCTGGAGGGGTCCAGTACAGGAAGTAGTCATGACATATGAAAATACAATGAACTTTCCCCTACTTCAGCACCAAACAACTGAAATGCTGGCTGCACTATAAAATAATACCTAGTAACTTCTTCCTAATCAAGCAGTTGGGATGATAACATAAAACACATCCAAAACATATAATGGATCACAAATTAATTAAATTAAGAATATGCCAGACGTCACAATGACAATGCATCGCCGGGCTGCTCTTTCCACAGTAATGAAACAAAAACGGAAAATGTTGGAAATACTCCAGGTCTATGGAGAGAAAAGCAGAGTTAATGTTTCAGGTCTGTGTGACCTTTCATCAGAACTGGCAAAAGTAGAAATGAAATAGGTTTTAAGCAAGTGAAAGAGGGGGTGGGGAAGAAGAATAAAAAGGAAGGTCTGTGATGGGGTGGAGGGCAGAAGAGATTAGAGGCAAAAGGTTTCATGGTACAAAGCCAAGGGGAGTGGTAATGGAAAGATGTGTCTGAACGAGGTGTAAATGGCAGGGTAGCAGCCATCCAAAAACAAAGTCAAGAGACTAAGAAAGAACCTGGGGGGAGGGGGGGGGGGTGGGGAGGGAGAAAAAAGGAACCAGCAAAAAAAAAACTAGAAAAGAAAAAGAAATTAGGGCAGACGTTATGATCTAAAATTATTCAAGTCAATATTGAGTCCCGAAGGCCATAAAGTGCCCAGTCGAAAGATGAAGTGTTATTCCTTGAGCTTGTGTGGAACTTCATTAGAACACTTTAGCAGGTCAAGGACAGAAGGCAAGAATGTGAGCAAGGTGGAGAACTGAAATGTCAAACGAGAGGAAGCTCAGGGTCACGCTTACAGACTGAACAGAGGTGTTCTGTAAAGCAGTAACCCAGTCTGTGTTTAGTATGCCCAGTGTAGAGGAGACCACATTGTGAGCAGCGAATACAATGTACTAAATTGAAAGAAGTACAAGTAAATCACTGCTTCACTTAGAAGGAGTGTTTAGGGTCCAGGATGGTAAGAAGGAAGGATGCAAAAGATCAGGTGTTGCATCTCCTGTGCTTGCATTGAAAGGTGCCACAGGAAAAGGGGGAGGTGTTGGGTGTGACTGAGTGAACCAGGGTGTCATGGAGGGAATGGTCCCTTCGGAATGCTGAAAGGGGAATGGAAGATATGTTTGGTGGTGACATCAAGCTGGAGGTGGTGGAAATAGCAGCGGATTATCTGTTGAATATGGAGGCTGGTGGGGCAGAAGGTTAGGACAAGGGAAACCCCATCATGATTCTGGAAGGGAGGGGAAGGGGCAAGAACAGAAGTGTGTGAAATAGATTGGACAGCGTTGAGGGCCCTGGCAGCTAAAATTGCAGGGGGGGTGGGAAGACAAAACGGAAGCGCCACTATTTAAGGTTGCATTGTCCGAACAGATGTGACGGAGACAGAGAATCTGGGAGAATGGAATTAAGTCCTTGTAGGAAGCGGGGCAAAGATATGTAGTACAGGTAGCTGTGAGAGTCCGTGAACTTATAATGAATATTGGTTGATAGTCTGTCCCCAGAAATGGAGACAGAGAAGTTGAGGAAGGGAAGGGTCAGAGATGGACTATGTGAAGGTGAGAAAAGGGTGGAAATTGGAAACATAGTCAACGCAATTGTCAAGTTCAGGGCGAGAGCAGGAAGCGGCACCGATACAGTCATCAATGTACTGGAAGAAGAGATGAGGGAGGAGGCCCGAGTAGGACTGGAACAAGGAATGTTCCACATATCCCACAAAAAGGCAGGCATAGCTCGGACCCATGTGGGTACCCATAGCAACACCTTTTATTTGGAGCCTCTTCCAGTAATGAAAATTGTTCCCTTTTAAATTGTAAAAGTAATGGTGATATAGCTACAGGTGGAATCTGTAGTTTCTGGGAGAATGGATAAATTCAGCCTCAGACACAAACAGAAGAGGCATGAAACATTAAAGGTATATTCAGCAAGGCTTGCCACATGGAAGCATGTTACAGCTTTTTCCTCTATCTTTATTGAGTCTCTGCACTGGGATCAGAGATCCAATGAGTTTACTTATCTATTGTCTCAGCACTTGACTTCCACCCAAAACGCCAAAAAAAAGTAACATTTTTATATTTTGGGCAGACGCTCTGGCCAAGGTTTCGGATCATAATTCTGATGATAATCCAGAATCACAGAACTGTTACAGCGCAGAAGGAGGCCATTTGGCCCATCGTGTCCACACTGGGTCGTTGAAACAGCAATTCCCTCAGTCCCATTCCCCTCATTTAAATCCATTTAAAATTAATGAGTCACCATACTGTTTTGATTAGAAAACCTCAGCTTGGTTCTAATAAAGGATCACAACTGTACTGTTAGAAGATGAAAATTAAGTTTGTTTATTTAATATTTTTATGGAAATTGAAGTTTCTATGAACGGAGTTCTAATATTAAAGCAGTGGCATACCAGTGGCATTTGATTACTGGCTGGCTTCAACTTTTTTCAGTGGCACTGATGACAGAATGTCCAAAACAAATGCCAGTGCTAAACTTGGTGGGACTTTGATTTATTCTTTAAGACTAATATTTGTACACTTCAAATATTAAACATGAAGTGATCCCATCTGCCCAAGCTCCTTTCCTGCTTAGATATATTGTCCCTAAACCAGCCATTTCTTTCCTTGTCCATTTTCAAGACCCTAAATCCAACTGATATTTCCACTGCATTAAATAACTTATTGAGACTCTTGATTATTTGAATTCTTTTCCTTTTCCTTCCATGGATATTAACATCCCCAAGAATCCTCACTTTACCTATTACACCAAGAACCGTTCTTCGCTGATGTTGGCAACAAAATATATATTTTTTTATTCTTTCCCTATTTTACCTCAAGCAATCTAGCTCCCCTAAAAGTAGTCATCTGTTTTTTTTGGTACATCAATAGCCTTACATTTTACACACAAAAGAAATACTTCATGTATTTTGATATTTATCAATCCTCAATTTTTGTCAATCCTTTTATTTTCAAGCAAACTTTAATATCCACTACTCTCAGTCCTCAAATAACAATTAAACTAGAATATCCTCACTAATCTACTGAGGTATGTGAAAAATCTTTTGGCTAAAAGAGAAAAGCAATGGAAATTCTATGAATCCTTAAAAAACCGAGGCTTTTTGAGCAAGATTCCAGGGTATTACCTTGACCAATATTGACTTAACCATTTAATATTCAATATAACAGTATTATTTTATCATACTTCAAGATAATAAAGTTATCCTGAAAACAGAAAACATATGATCTGCTATTCTTACATCCTGTTCTCTACTATTGTTTAACCCTTCACACATTGTAGTTACACTGTCAGAAGCCTCACCAAGTCAAAGCTATAGTGTGATTGTGCAAATAATAAATGTGCTTTACCATAGCAACAGCGAATCCGATTAACGTCAGAAGACAGAAAGGCACTAGAACATATCCCGCAACTTCATTACTTTCGACAACAGGAGGCACGGTCGTTGAAGAATTATTCATTGCCAAATGTGTCTTCCACTAGAATTATGTTCATTTGCAGTAAAACCATGCGCCTTAATTCACAAGATTTTTGAGGACGGAGAACTCAGCCTTACTGGAATGGTGAAACTTCTCGTTTCACTTAGATGGTGCATGAGAATCCACAGCTAAGTCATTCTAGTTAGTCTTCATTTCTCCGTTTATAGCCATGCTTGCAAGTTTCACACCAGTGTGTCTAAAATAAGAGACAAAACAGGTAAAAAGAAAAATTAGAGTTTCTTGTCACATCCATAAGGGAGCGACACACAATTTGCAACACAGCAGCTTAGAACTTAGCGTAACAGGATTCACGGTGTTGCGGCGAAGGCAGTTCAGGGTGAAACATTCATAACTCTAATTACAGATCCCTCCCCCATAACACAGGTGAATATTTAGACTCAGTTTTGGCGACATTAAATTATGTGGCTGCATTAAAAAAATCTAGGAGAAGGAAGAAACATTGATGATGTATAAAAATACATTTAGTTACACTAACTCTTAAGCTGGTTGACAATGTCAACAACAACATGTTTATATATAAGTGTCTTTGATATAAACACATATCAAAGTGTTTGTCCTGCGGTGTTTTGCACATGGGTTCATAGAAAATGTGCACTGAACCAGGCGAGATTTAGGAGGGATGATCAGCTAGTATAGGGCCAGGAAAGAAAGTTTGGTGGTTAGGAGTTGAATGGGAGGAGATGGAGGAAGTTGGAGGTGAGCCTCGAAATGAGGTGAAGTTGATGAAGGCAGAGGAGCACAGATGGGGGAAGACTTGTAAAGACATTCAGGGCTAGAATAGATGACAGGCTAAGATTCTGGGACTCTGAAGCAGGGAGAAGGGGAGAACACAGGAGAGGCAGCTGCACAGATGGTCTCAATCTTGTTGATGGAGAAATCCAGAAATTCTTTGCACATACAACGGTGACTATGCTACAAAAAGTACTTAATTGGCTGTAAAGTACTTTGAGAAGTCCAGTGGTTATGAATATTCGTACAGGGATACATGTTGGTCAAGAAAGCAGGACAACTTCCCTGCTGTTCTTGGAATAGTACCACACAAGTTGTTATGTCCAGCTGAAAGGACAGTCTGGCATTAGTTTCACGCCTCACCTGAAAGATGGCACCTCCAACAGTGCAGCACTCTCTCTGTACTGCACTAGAGTGTCAGCCCAAACATATGCTCAAGTGTCTGGAGTAGGATTTAACCCACAACGTGTGACATCCAAAACCCTGCTGGCCTTAATTTATCTTGCAACAGGTAATGCTCATCAGTCCTGTTGATCTGCATTGGATATCTGTGCACAACAGCTCAAATTTATAATCCTCAAGTTTAAATCATTTCATGACCTCATCCTTCACTACCTCTGTAACTTCCTCCAGTCCTACAACCCTACGTCCTTAACTCGCTGTTCATCTGACTCTGCACCATCACTGGTAGCTGTGCCTTCAGCTGCATAGTCCCTGTGCTTAAAACCCATCTCTGACTAAGCTTCTGGTTACCTTTGCTAACATCTCCTTCCTTGGTTCAGTGTCTACTTTTTTTGATTATGATTTTTGGGATGTTATTCTATGTTAAGGTGTGATATAAAGGCAGGTTATTCTTGTAGCTGGTAAGACTTCAATTACCATGTTGCTCTGCACAGTTATCGTTGTCTGCGTCATCAATACCTTTCAGTTTACTGGAACAAGCTGCACAACTTCCTTGAATTCTTGTTAAACAACATTGCTCAAATTTGATCAAACCGTTGGGAGATTTCAAAAGAATGGATTTCCTTTAAGCTGCATTTTAAAAACACAAATGAACAAAACTTGAACGACTCGAGGTAGGAGTTTCTACAGGCTCACTACTGATAGCGACCAGTAGCAGCACATATTTTCTACATGCGAAGCACTCAAATATTCACTGCAATCTCGCCTGGTGCTGTGCACATTTTCTATGAACCCATGTGCAAAACACCATACTATCCAAAAGAACATACTATCAAAGACATTCATCTGTAAACATTTGTTGTTGACATTGTCAACCAGCTTGTGAACAGTTAGTGTAACTAAATGTATTTTTATACATCAATTTTTCTTCCTTCTCCTAGTTTTTTTTTTAATGCAGCCACATAATTTAATGTCGCCAATACTGAGTCTAAATATTCACCTGTGTTATAGGGGAGGGGCCTTTAATTACAGTTATGAACGTTTCACTCTGCATAATGGATAGTGCTTACAATAGTAAACACACTGGCCTGATTTTGTGGTCAGTGGTGAATGAGCAGTGCTGGCTGTTCGTTACACCTACAGTTGCCACAGACTTCCAGTGCAAAAGCCCAGAGAAACTTGTGGAGGTTAGAAATCATTTCAGCCTGGCGCTTTGTACAGGGGATCTGGGACCAGTGTGAACGGGGAATCTCCTTAACGAATCAGATTGAAGAATCCTTCCCAAGACATGCAGGGTGGGATTTCAATTCCGGAGTTGGAACCCCGATATTGTGATGACCTCTGCATCCTGACTGCACACCCTGCGGCAACGCATGTACATTGCAAGTTTAATTTGGAAATCATTAAATTGGCCCAAAGTCGCGCCTTCACCACCCAATTAGTGGCAGCATACATGGGAAGGAGGTATGATTCAAGCAGTGGTCCCGATTTAAAGTGTGGGCGGCAGCCATTGCTGAGGCTGTTGTTCGTCCAAATAATGGAAGGAGGACTTGAGCAGTGGGTAGTGGGTAGGGAGCATCCCCATGTCAGGCAGCCCCAAGCAATTTTTCTCATGCCTCATGGGAAGTGCGGCTGGATGTCAGAGGCAACAGAAAGCCTACAAGTCTCACCATGGCTGGTAGTGGCACACGAGGTCAGCAGCAGAGGAGTGCTGAGGAGGAACTGGGTGCAGTGTAGGAAACGCTTCAATGACTTCTCAGGTCTTGAAAACTGAGTCCAAAGGTAGACCCAGCTGGTATGCCTCCTGTTCAGCAGTCAGCAGAGTGCAAAAGAGAAAGGCATCCTGAGGGCACATAGAGTTCTGCTGACGATGGGAAGAGATGTGTACTCAGCAGCTTTGATGACCTATAAGCTTACGTCACAACCCTAGTGCTGTTGGACAGGAGGCTGGAATGCAGACTGCAGCATATGCAAATAGAAAGCTACCAGTGGTGAGGGACAGAGGCATTGTACTTATGGTATTTTTTTTCACTTTGCAGGTCAAATGGGAGATGAACACCAGGGAGAACGAGAAGGCTCGCCTGGACAGCAGGGTGCCCCAGCACGCAGTGCTGATACATTTTGAGCAGCTGGTCCTTGATGTGACCAGAATGTCAAGCCACAGGGATGCTGGGGCAAAGAAATGGGATTCTGCTGTCGACAGGGTAAAATCATTCCAACATTTGCAGGTTCAGGAGATGTATGGCAATGCTCCTCATGCAATGAGCTTTCAATGCATAAGCAGTCATCTTAGTTTAAGTAGCAAAAGCATCTGTTGACTGTCCCGATCTCTCTTCACCATCTTTTCCTGTTCTCCCACAAGGCCAGCTGAAGAGGGGCAGGAGTCCACGCTATGACAATGAGTTTGCAAGGAGTCAGAGGAGGAAGACACTTTGGAGCCTGCACTGTGACATCTTACTAATGCACCCTCCACCAGTGCAGACACTCGCACAGTTAGAAATAGTAGCACAAGGTGAAGCGCACATCACGTCAGAGCTGGAGGGTTCGGGGAGGTAGAGTCAGCAGCGGCCAGTCCTCTTCGGAGGGTGAAGGACAGGCATAGCCCTGTCCAGCAGGGTGGAGATGCAGAGTCTTGGAAGTCATGAAACATGTGGCTTTACCTAGAGAATCTGCATGAGATGTGTGCCCATATGTCGGAGTTACCTGAAGCTCTGCAGAGTCATGGGATGAGAATGGAGGAGTCTCCACAATGACTCAGGGCTTTGAGCACGTGAGCTCCTCCATTGAGAGTGTGACCAACCTCTTGGCGAGCCATATGCGGCATCACTCAGAGCAGATGCAGAAACAGAGTGCTGACATGCATGGAATGCATGCCAGACTTGGCAGCATTGACCAGTGGGGCAAAGAGACATAGAGCAGATGCCAGCTGTGGCCCAGTTGGTAGCCCCCTCCAGTGATCAAGGGCAGAATAAGAATCACAAAACTGTTACAGCACAGAAGGAGGCCATACGGCCCATCGTGTTTACGTTGGCTCTCCAAAAGAGCAGTTTACCTAGTGCCACTCCCCTGCCTTGTCCCAGTAGCCCTGCACATTCTTCCTTTTCAGATAACAATCCAATTCCCTTTTGAATGCCTCAATTGAACCTCCCTCCACCACATTCTCAGGCAGTGCATTCCAGATCCTAACCAGTCGCTGCATGAAAATGTTTTTTTTCATGCCGCTATTGCTTCTTTTGCCAATTACCTTAAATCTGTGCCCTCTTGTTCTCAATCCCTCCACCAATGGGAACAGTTTTTCCCCTATCTACCCTGTCCAGATCCCTCATGGTTTTGAATACCTCTATCAAATCTTCTCTCAACTTGTTCTTTTCCAAAGAAAACAGTCCCAACTTCTCCCATTTATTCATTTAATTCAAGTCCCTCATCCCTGGAACCATTCTCGTGAATCTTTTCTGCACTGTCCAATGCCTTCACATCTCCCCTAAAGTGTGGCTCCCAGAACTGTTGAGGCCGAACCAGTGCTCTATACAAGTTTAACAGAACCAATCAGCACCCTCTTCTCCTGCAGTATAATTTGTTGTGATCGTTTGAAATTTGGCAATCTTGTGATTGTCCTGATGAATACAAAACGAAAAGCTGCAGCAATATGTCTCTCTTTTCAGCAATATTCAACTTAATATTCGTGACTGCTAGTTATTCAGGAAAGATAGGGAAAACTTAAATGTGAAATTGACAAGACACCCTGTCCACCACTTCGCTCTGTGGAGAGCTGGCATGGACTCGAAGGGCCGAATGGCCTCCTTCTGTGCCGTAAACAACGCAAGACCTCCCATACAGAGATAAATGGTTAATAAACATTTTAAATGACACTGACTCTACTGCATATCCAATATTGCAGTACACTCTCAGGACTGCCCCTCTGACAGTGCAGTGCTCTCTCAGTCCTGCCTCTGACAATGACCTGGGACTCGCTGCCTACAAGGTGGAAGTGGGGACAATCAATGACTTCAAGAGGAAGTTGGATGGCCACCTGAGCGAAATAGACTTGCAGGGCTATGGAGATTGAGCCGGGGACTGCGTAGCTCCATGGAGAGGTGGCAAGGACTCAATGAGCCGAATGGCCTCCTTCCATACTGTAAATGACTCTTATGACTCTATAACTTTCTTGTTTTGTACTTTATGCTCCTATTAATGAAGCCTAGCATGCAGTTTGCTTTATTAACCACTCTCTCAACCTGTCCTACAACCTTCAATGATTTATGCACATATACACCCAGGTCTCTCTGCTCCTGCACCCCATTTAGAATTGCACCCTTTATTTTATATTGTCTCTCCACGTTCTTCCTACCAAAATGAATCACTTCACACTTCTCCGCATTAACTTTCATCTGCCACTTGTCCACCCATTCCACCAACCTATCTATGTCCTTTTAATGTTCTACACTATCCTCCTCACAGTTCACAATGTTTTCAAGTTTTGTATCATCCATAGATTTTGAAATTGTGCCCTGTACATCAAGGTCTAGGTCATTAATATACATCAGGAACAGCATGGGTCCTAACACAGACCCTTGGTGGACTCCAATACAAACCTTCCTCCAGTCTGAAAAACATTCAACAACCACCACTCTCTGTTTCCTTTCAATCAGCCAATTTGCTACTGTGCTTTATATTCCATGAGCTATAACTTTGCTCACAAGTCTGTGTGTGGCGCTTTATCAAATGCTTTTTGGAAGTCCATGTACACCACATCAACAGCATTGCCCTGATCAACCTTCTCTGTTACCTCATCAAAAAACTTCAGCAAGTTGGTTAAAGACGATTTGCCCTTAACAAATCAGTGCTGGCTTTCCCTAATTAATCGGCATTTGCCCAAGTGACTATTAATTTTGTCCTGAATTATCGTTTCTAGATACTTCCCCACTACTGATGTTAAACTGACTGGCTTGTAGTTGCTGGGCTTATCTTTAGACCCTTCTTTGAAAAAGGGTGTAACATTTGCTATTCTCCAGTCTGCTGGCACCATCCCCGAATCTAAGCAAGATTGGAAAATTACAGCCAGCGTCTCTGCAATTTCCACTCTCACTTAACCTCAGTATCCTTGGACGCATCTCATCTGGTCCTGGTGCCGTTTCAACTTTAAGTACAGCTAGGCTATCGAATCTCTCCTCCTTATCAATTTTAAGCCCTTCAAGTGTCTGAAATACCTTCTCTTTCACCATGACCAGCATCTTCTTCCTTGGTAAAGACAGATACAAAGTACTCACTTAGTACTGCAACCATGCCCCCTGCCTTCATGTGTAAATCCCTTATTTGATCCCTAATCGGCCCCACCCCTCCTTTCACCATCTTTTTACTATTTATATGCCTGTAGAAGACTTTTTGATTCCCTTTTATATTAGCTTCCAGTCTCTTTTCATACTCTCTCTTTGCTTCGCTTATTTGCTTTTTCAATTCCCTCTGAACCTTCTATATTCCGCCTGGTTCTCGGTTGTGTTATCCACCTGACATCCGTCATGAGCACACTTTTTCTTCTTCAGCTTAATCTCTATCGCATCATCCAGGGAGCTCTGGATTTGTTTGCCGTACCTTTCCCCTTCGTGGGAATATACCTTGACTGTCCCAAACTATCTTTTCTTTAAGGGCAGCCCATTATTCAGTTACCGTTTTGTCTGCCAACCTTTGGACCGGACCCAAATAAATAGGAATTATTCTTACCCCATTGAAATTGGCTTTCCCCCAGTTTATTATTCTTACTCTGGATTGTTTCTTGTCCTTTTCCATAGCCAACCTAAACCTTATGATACAATGATCACTGTCCCCTAATCCTTCCCCTACTGACACTTGATCCTCTTGGCCCACCTCATTCCCAAGAACGAGGTCTAGCAGTGCCTCCTTTCTCATTGGATTGGAAACATAATGCTATAGAAAATTCTCCTGAACACACTGTAGGAACTCTTGCCCCTCTCTGTCCTTTACACTACGACTAGACCAGTCTATAATTAAAGTCCCCCATTATAACCACTCTATAATTCATGCATTTCTCTGTAATTTCCTTTCAAATTTGTTCCTCTACATCTCCAGAACAGTGTCCCAGGAATCTAAAGCCCTCCCTCCTGCACCAGTTTTCCAGCCACGCATTCATCTGTTCTATCCTCCTATTACTATACTCACTTGCGTGTGGAACCGGGAGTAATCCGGAGATTACTACTTTTGAGGTCCTGCTTGCTAATTTCTTACCTAGCTCCCTAAATTCTGCCTGCAGGACCACGTCCCTCTTCCTACCTATGCGGTTGGTACCAATGTGGCCCATGATTACTGGTTGTTCACCCTCACCCCTCAGAGTACCCTACAGCCATTCAGTGACATCCTTGACCCTGACACCAGGGAGGCAGCACACCTTTCTGGATTCACAGTTGCGGCTGCAGAAACGCCTGTCTATTCCTTCATTGAATCTCCTATCGCTGTTGTTCTTACAGTCTTCTTTGCACCCCGCTATGCATCGGAACCAGCTGTGATGCCATGGCTCTGGCTCAGCTGCACTCCCCAGATAAACCATCACTTTCCTCAGTACATAGCCTTCCCTCTTCAATGCTGCCAGTTGCTTCTGTGTTGCTATGTGTTCAAGTCTCTGTAGCTATGGCTAACCCAGCTCCATTCATATCCAAGGTCCAGCCTGGGGTATGGTTATGTAGATGATAGGGTGATAAGGTACAATTTCTATTTGCATCTGGATTTTTACAACATGAACTTCTTTTTCTGAGTAAGCACATCGGGGACAGGCTATCATAGCACAGATATTGCTTAAACAGCAACAGATCCAACATCCATTTTCCCAATATAAAATCAGAAAATACAGTTTACATTTTGATGTAACCACTCATCAAAACTCAAATACTTTCCTGCTTCAATCAAAAACTTTTTGATGACCAATATACCAAGCAAATATGTCATCCTTTCCTTCCATCCTACCCAAATGTGGCCTGGTCATGTTTTTTATGTAGCCTAAAACCTACTTACATCATTGACTAACCTGGTGAACTAGTGAAATCTGGACAAATGAAGCACTGTCATAACAGGCAATTTGTTGTCTATATCTAACAGATGAAAACATAAGAAATAGGAGCAAGAGTAGACCATACAGCCCTTCATCCCTGCTGTGGCATTCGGTGAGATTGTGGCTGATTTTCTACCTCAACTCCACTTTCCTGCCCTATCCCTATATCCCTGGATTCCATTTGTGTCCAAAAATCTAATTAATCTGAGTCTTGAATATGCTTAACAACAGTGCTTCCACAGCCCTCAAGTAGAGAATTCACAGCCCTCTGACTGAGGAACTTTCTCCTCAGGTCAGTCAGTCCAAAATGGCATTTGCCCTGATCCTGCAACGACACCCATTAGTTCTAGATGCTTCATCTAAGGGAAACAGCCTCCCAGCATCTACGCTGTTAAGCCCTCCAAGAGTTCTACATGTTTCAATGAGATCACATCTCAGTTCTTCTAAACACCAGAGGATAAAGGTCCATTTCAATCACAGGACAATACGCTCATCCCAGGAATCAAATATTAGACTGTAGATATTGTCACTACATGGCCTCAACTAAGAATACTCTCCACTTTCTTCAATGTTGGCCAGGTCAATCTTTTTCAGAAAAGACCAACAAAGCATTCAAAAAACCACTATATAAAGCTCACTTCACAAATGCTATTTTATTGCTCTACAAGTCTAATCCTAACTATAGGAACCAACTCAGCACCTATGCATGATATCATCCAGATCTAATTGGATGATCACAAAGTCACTTGTGATGCAGCAAACATGGAAACTCTGGAATATTCCAGTTGCCTGGCACTATAAATGTGAAGTTAATAACATCATTAGTTCAGAAGAACAGAATTGGTAGTTATGATGTTACCTGGTTAACAGAGCAATAATAGTGAAAATAATAATAGTGTTGGATACGGACCAAGTGCTGGAAGGTGGGATTACATTGGGTGGCTAGTTTGTTCTTAGCCGGCGCAGACACGATGGGCTAAATGGCCTCCTTCTGTGCCTAACTTTTCTATGGTTCTACTGATCATAAATTACAAAATATTCAGCACACCTACTCACTAGGTACACATCATAACACAGTTCTTCATCATGTACCTTCAATTTACATCCTTGAAAACATCAGCAAACTTTTCCCAGCTCTGTACAGAGCTCCATGGACATCATAGAAACAAATCAGCAACAAACAACAGGTGGGTTCTCCCAATAATTTCAAGAAGGATCATACAATCAACAACCTATGAATTTTTTTTGAAAGGAACATAAATGCATTATTGAAGATCTTACTTACATGAAAATAAATCCAGTAAAACCACATTCCTTCCAGGTACAATTTTCTACTGTAATGTTCCTAGCAGTGGAGACCTAACACAGCTCTCTGTCCCTGAGCAGATGAGGTTTACAGATGAAAGTGCTTGAAGATGCTCAGCTGATACTTTGCATCTGATGTTGTCACCAGATTAGAACATCCTTGCGTTTTTTTTTAAACCTCATCAATTTGTGACATGCATCTTTCGATTTTGACCCATTAAGATTGCTCCTCATTCTGATAAAATGAAGCATTAAAATATATTTTTTTTATTATTCACTCATGGGATGCGGGTGTCGCTGGCTATGCAGCATTATTGCCCATCCCTAATTGCCCTTGAGAAAGTGATGGTGAGCTGCCTTCTTGAACTGCTGTGGTCCATGTGAGGTAGGTAAACGCACAGTGCTATTAGGAAGGGTGTTCCAGGATTTTGACCCAGCGACAGTGAAGGAACAGTGAAGGCGATATAGTTCCGAGTCAGGATGGTGTGTGACTTGGAGGGGAACCTGCAGGTGGTTGTGTTCCCATGCGTTTAGTTTAGTGATACAGCACCGAAACAGGCCCGTCGGCCCACCGAGTCTGTGCCGACCATCAACCACCCATTTATACTAATCCTACACTAATTCTATATTCCTACCACATCCCCACCTGTCCCTATATTTTGCTACCATCGACCTACACTAGGGGCAATTGCTAATGGCCAATTTACAAGTCTTTGGCATGTGGGAGGAAACCGGAGCACCCGGAGGAAACCCACGCAGACACAGGGAGAACTTGCAAACTCCACACAGGCAGTACCCAGAATTGAACCCGGGTCGCTGGAGCTATGAGGCTGCGGTTCTAACCACTGCGCCGCCCTTGTCCTTCTAGTCGGTAGAAGTCGCGGGTTTGGAAGGTTCTGTCTAAGGAGCCTTGGTGCGTTGCTGCAGTGCATCTTGCAGATGATATACCCTGTTGCCACTGTGCGTCGGTGGTGGAGGGAGTGAATGTTCATGGATGGGGTGCCAATCAAGCGGGCTGCTTTGTATTGGATGCTGTCAAGCTTCATGAGTGTTGTTGGAGCTGCAGTCATGCAGGCAAGTGGACAGTAACCCAGCACACTCCTGACTTGTGCCTTGTAGATAGTGGACAGGCTTTGGGGAGTCAGGAGGTGAGTTATTCGCTGCAGGATTCCTAGCCTCTGACCTGCTCTTCTAGCCACGGTATTTATATGGCTACTCCAGTTCAGTTTCTGGTCAATGGTATCCCCTGGGATGTTGATAGTGGGGGATTCGTAATGCCATTGAATGTCAGGGAGAGATGGTTAGATTCTCTCTTGTTGGAGATGGTCATTGCCTGGCACTTGTGGGGCACAAATGTTACTTGCCACTTATCAGCCCAAGCCTGGATATTGTCCAGGTCTTGCTGCATTTCTTCACGAACTGCTTCAGTATCTGAGGAGTCACGAATGGGGCTAAACACTGTGCATCATCAGCCAAAATCCCCACTTCTGACATATTTGAAGGAAGGTCATTGATGAAGCAGCTGAAGATGGTTGGGCCCAGGATACTGCTCTGAGGAACTCACCAAATGCATTGAGACACCAGTAACGAGAAAGGAATTAGTCCAGGCAAGCACTGCAGCAGAGGCTCCTCCGAGCCCCATTAGACTGCAGTCAGGTTGATCACTGCAACAAGTTAGCGATGTTACAACATTCTCCTTTCCGGCAGGCAGTCAGCTCCCAATACCAGGAAGTCAGTGCATCCTCAGCGCGCGTTATACGTGAACGCCAGGACATTGCATTTCCTAAAGCCAAGCAGCCCATCCCCTTCACCGATATCCTCGGCAGAATACAGTGTATACCCATCCCAACCTTTTCCTTACCTCCACTCCGATCTCTCCCCACTTCACAGAACAAACAAAATTCCCCTCTACAGTCTTTCAACTGATTGACGGTCAATCTGCCCACTGAGACACGAGGCACGGAGATGAACGGTCAACCAATCGAAAAAAATCAAAGGCGGAACTCCTGCGCTGTCAGGAAGAGTTGCAACGTCTGTGATGTGCAAGAGGGGGAGTTGCAGCAAGTGAGAGAAAGTACATCAGCATCAGGGCATCACTTCAATGAATATTCAGGGTGTCAACATCCAGGAAACGATGGCAGCCAGATTCATAATCACAAATAGGGAGACATACCCCCATTTAAACAACTGTAGCTTGGTTTATTTTCAGAGTGAAACACAGGAAGTATTGGAACTGTATTGCTTGATGGGCCTGTGTGAGGTGAATGACGTGATTTAGAGCTGTCAAGGTAACATTGGCTGCTGACATCAAGTCAACATGAGTATTGTATGACATGTGGCTCTCTGATTTTAATTCTGTCCCCAGGAAGCTGGAAGATCCCCATCTTTCCAATCTCTGATGGCTAAGCATGCATTTTTTTACTCCTTTCATGGGATGTGGGTGTCGCTGGCCAGGCCAGCATTTATTGCCCATCCCTAATTGCCCTTGAGAAGGTGGTGGTGAGCTGCCTTCTTGAACTACTGCAGTCCATGTGGAGTGGGTACACCCACAGTGCTGTTAGGAAGGGAGTTCCATGATTTTGACCCAGTGACAGTGAAGGAACGGCGATATAGTTCCAAGTCAGGATGGTGTGTGGCTTGGAGGAGAGCTTGCAGGTGGGGATGTTCCCACGCATCTGCTGTCCTTGTCCTTCTAGGTGGTAGAGGCCGTGGGTTTGGAAGGTGCTACCTGAGTAGCCGTGGTGCATTGCTGCAGTGCATCTTGGAAATGGTACACACTGCTGCCACTGTGCATCGGTGGTGGAGGCAGTGAATGTTTGTGGATTGGGTTGCCAATCAAGTGGGCTGCTTTGTCCTGGATGGTGTCGAGCTTCTTGAGTGTTGTTGGAGCTGCACCCATCCAGGCAAGTGGAGAGTATTCCATCACACTCCTGACTTGTGCCTTATAGATGGTGGAAAGGCTTTAGGGAGTCAGGAGATGAGTTACTTGCCGCAGGATTCCTAGCCTTTGACCTGCTCTTGTAGCCCACGGTATTTATATGGCTACTCAAGTTCAGTTTCTGGTCAATGGTAACCTCAAAGATGTTGATTGTGGGAGATTCAATGATAGTAATGCCATTGAATGTCAAGGGGAAATGGTTAGATTCTCTCTTGTTGGAGATGGTCATTGCCTGGCACTTGTGTGGTACAAGAGTTACTTGCCACTTATCAGCCCAAGCCTGGGTCCAGGTCTTGCTGCATTTCTTCACGAACTGCTTCAGTATCTGAGCAGTCATGAATGGTGCTGAACATTGTGCAATCATCAGCGCACATCCCTACTTCTGACCTTATGATTGAAGGAAGGTCATTGATGAAGCAGCTGAATATGGTTAGGCCTAGGACACTACCTTGAGGAACTGCTGCAGTGATGTCCTGAAGCTAAGATCATTGACCTCCAACAACCACAACCATCTATCTACCTTTGTGCTAGGTACGATGCCAACTGGCGGAGAGTTTTCCCCGATTCCTATTGACTCCAGTTTTTCCATGGCTCCTTGATGTCATACTCGGTCAAATGCTACCTTGATATCAAGGGCCATCACTCTCACCTCACCTCTTGAGTTCAGCTCTTTTGTCCATGTTTGAACCAAGACTGTAATGAGGTCAGGAGCTGAGTGGCCCTGGCGGAACCCAAACTGAGCATCACTGAGCAGGCTATTGCTAAGCAAGTGCGCTTAATAGCACTGTCAATGACACCTTCCATCATTTTACTGATAATTGAGAGTGGACTGATGGAGGCAGTAATTGGCCGGGTTGGATTTGTCCTGTTTTTTGTGTACAGGACATACCTGGGCCATTTTCCACATTGCCAGGTAGATGCCAGTGTTGTAGCTGTACTGGAACAGCTTGGCTTGGGGCACGGCAAGTTCTGGAGCACAGGTCTTCAGTACTATTGCCGGAATATTGCCAGGGCCCGTAGCCTTTGCAGTATCCAGGGTCTTCAGTCATTTCTTCATATCACGCGGAGTGAATCGAATTGGCTGAAGACTGGCATCTGTGATGCTGAGAACTTCAGGAGGAGGCCGAGATGGATCATCCACCCAGCACTTCTGGCTGAAGATTGTTGCAACTGCTTCAGCCTTATTTTTTGCACTGATGTGCTGGACTCCCCCATCATTGAGGATGGGGATTTTTATGGAGCCACCTTCTCCTGTTAGTTGTTTAATTATCCACCAGCATTCACGACTGGATGTGGCAGAACTTAGATCAGATCCCTTGGTTGTGGGATCGCTTAACTCTGTCTGTTGCATGCTGCTTACACAGTTTGGCACGCAAGTAGTTCTGGGTTGTAGCTTCACAATGTTGACACATCAATTTGAGGTATGCCGGGTACTGCTCCTGACATGCCCTCCTGCACTCTTCATTGAACCGGGTTGGTCTCCTGGCTTGATGGTAATGGTAGAGTGGGGGATATGCCGGGCCATGAGGTTACAGATTGTGGTTGAGTACAATTCTGCTGCTGCTGATGGTCCACAGCGCCTTATGGATGCCCAGTTCTGCATTGCTAGATCTGTTCAAAATCTATCCCATTTAGCATGGTGGTAGTGCCACACAACACGTTGGAGGGTATCCTCAATGTGAAGATGGGACTTCGTCTCCACAATGACTGTGCGGTGGTTACTCCTACCAATACTATCATGGACAGAGGCATCTGTGGCAGACAGATCGGTGAAGATGAGGTCAAGTATGTTTTCCCTCTTGTTGGTTCCCTCACCACCTGCCGCAGATCCTGTCTAGCAGCTATGTCCTTTAGGACACGGCCAGCAGTGGTGCTCCCGAGCCACTCTTGGTGATCGGCATTGATGTCCCCCAGTCAGAGTACATTCTGCGCCGTTGCCACCCTCAGCGCTTCCTCCAAGTGGTATTCAACATGGAGGAGTACTGACTCATCAGCTGAGGCAGTGGGGAGGAGCGGTGGTGGTGGGGTTGGTGCAGTAGTGGTAATCAGCAGGAGGTTTCCTTGCCCATGTTTGACCTGATGTCATGAGACATTATGGGGTCTGGAGTTGATGTTGAGGACTCCCAGGGTAACTCCCTCCCAACTGTGTACCACTGTGCTGCTACCTCTGCTGCGATGGTGATGGTCTTGTCTTAAAGGCCAGCTCGAGTCTGCAAAGGAAGCTCGACCTGAGTCCAACAGAACTACATCCAACTCCGAGCCTGACACTGCCCGAATACCTTCCATTTCTTCCCGCGCCCGACCTGACCTGCCTTCTGTTTTTCACTTTGCTGCTGATCTGCACAAGCTTAAAATAATTGCAACAAAACCACCTTTCTCATCCAAAAATTGCATTAACAGTGGAACCACTTACCTGAAGTGGTGATAGTGCGTGTCTGATCCGGCCGGACCTGACCTGAGCCCGAATGCCGGACCCGGAAGTGCGTCCCGACCCAACCCAACCCGAACCCGACACATGTTGTTGCGTCCTGTTGGGTTCGGGTCAGGTAGCCAGCCTTTATCATATCTCGGACAATGTCTGTAAGGTATGATTCGGTGAGTATGCCTATGCCAGGCTGTTGCTTGACTAGTCTGTGGGACAGCTCTCCCAACTTTGGCACAAGCCCCCAGATGTTAGTAAGGAGGACTTTGCAAGGTCAACAGGGCTGGGTCTGCCATAGTCATTTCCAGCGCCTAAGTCGATGCCGGGTGGTCCATCCGGTTTCGTTCCTTATCGACTTTTCAGCAGTTAGGTATAACTGAGTGGCTTGCTAGACCATTTCAGAGGACATTTTAAGAGTCAAACACATTGCTGTGGGTCTGGAGTCACATGTAGGCCAGACCAGGTAATGACAGCAGATTTCCTTCCCGAAAGGACATTTGTGAATCAGATGGGTTTTTGCGACATTTGTTTCACGGCCATCAACAGACTAGCTTTTAAATTGCAGATTTAAAAAAAAATTAAATTCAAATTCTGCCATGGTGACATTTCCCATGTCTCCAGGGGAATACCTTAGGTCTCTGGGTTACAAGTCCAGTGACAATACCACTACGCTACCACCTCCCCATGCTGAGATTCATGTAAACTCTAGCAGCGCCTCCTCTGTAGCTGACATTATGGAGACGGCTGGAGAGCCACCTTCAGTTCTCTGCTTCCCCTTTGTGTTCTGTGTTTGCTTCTTCTGCAAGGAAGTAAAGAGAACCATGACTGAGTCATGTGTTGAGTGGATGGATGGTCAACATTTGTTGTTGAGGGTTGGGGGGGGAGGGGGGGTCACTGTGAGGGATAGGTGTGGCATTGAATTAAGATGAAGGTGAGTGTCAGTGTTGGATGGTCAGATGATGATGTGAGGAGATGCCTAGACGGAGAGGGCTGGGTACACCTACAAAGTAAGTGGGTATGAGGAGTGATGTGTGTTGGGACTGCTTTCCTGTTCTATTTAATTTTATTACTTTTGTTACCCAGACATCAGTTGTAACAACTGCCGAATGAGGTCTTTAACAAGCCCATGTTGCACAATCCAAAAAGAGTAGTCAGGCAAATCATATTAGATTATTCTAATATGATAACATGATTCTTTATTATTGAGTTCACAATTCTTTATAAGAACTCAGGTACATTACACCCCACACATCAAAATCCAGTGTAACTACAGCATACAATGGTTTATTCAAACCATTTATACCAATTCTATCTTTGATCTCTACATTTCATGCATAATAACACGAAACCAATTACAACAAAAGACTCACAAAAGTGACATTAGATTAACTTGGAGCCAGGAAGATACATTTAGCTCATCTCAACTTCTCCCAATCATCCTGTTACCATGGTTATATGATCCATTTAGCTCTTCAGTCACATTATTACTATAAATAGTGACCAAAACACATGCTGGACACTAAGGACATGAATGAGTGAACTCCGCACATTCCTTCAGCTCTTCAACCTTACCTTAGGCCTGCTTCGCAAATCATTCTTGTCCAGCAAAGCTGAAAGCTGTTTTAACACATTGTATGCTGATCCCACAAACAGCCCGAGACATTTATGTGTGACGGTAATGGGAACCCACATTCCCACAATGTGCAGGAGTAGGCTTGGGAAGGCAGAGTTAGGGGGCTGTGGCATACCTTTCCTGACATGGTTAGGTAATTAAACCTCTTCTGGCACTGTATCCAGGAGCATGGCACCACATTCCTGCTGCTAACCTCCTCTGCAATCTTCAGCTGCGCCTTCTTATTTTCTGAGGCAGGTTTCTTCCTCTCATTGGCAGGGAAGAAAATCTTTTTGTGGTCCCGTACAGAGCATAGCATTAGCTCTAAGGAGGCATCGATGAAGAAAGGTGCAGTCTTGCAATGATGGGAATCCATTGCTGCAGTTCCTTCCTCTGTTGAAACACCTGAACAACCTTCAACTTTTTTCCTGGCAGGTTCCCTGTAAATACTTCAGTTGAAATAGATGCATCTGGATAGTCATCATGCCTGCTCACGCTAATTGGTCAGGAAACCCAGAAGTCACATGCTAGTGCAGTGGCTGGGTTAAAACGTCACTGAAACTTGCAGGTTCTTCACCTGCTACTGGGCTTCCCCATTGCCAGTCCAATGACTCCTTTCAAAGCTGAAGAAATTTGTAAGTTCTTTTGAGCCTGGAATGGCCTCCGGCAGAGCAGCTGTGAAGAACCCTATCTTACAAGTGCAAATTGAGGCAGAGGCTACTGAAATGCCCTTGGAAGCACTAGCCACCTGCTCTGCCAACGATAATGAGTTTGTTCCTGGCGCTAGCAGAACCAGACCTTTGTTGCTTTGCAGCTCATGAGTTCCCATGAAATTTGTTGTTTGGAAGAGCTATTTTACCTCTTTATCATTTGTTTCAGTTATGCTGACGTCCTCTCAATGCCTCATGCGCAATCTATGTTCTGGCGACTCGGCAAACAATAACAGAATACTTTATTTAGGATAGAAAAGAAATAGTTAATAATAGGTGGAAATAAAAACTATAAGGTCAAATGTTTTTCAAAAATACTTCCTCTCACAGCCGCCCAAAAAAATCTATATTATTAAACCCAGTAAGGAAATGGAAAGAAGTTTGAAGCAGGCAAAGATGGGTTTCTGTTATGAGGTGTTGCACCAATGACAATTTGCTTTAGACCACATAAAACATATTTACAAAAATAACAACTTGCATAAAAATAGTCCCAAGGTGCATCAGAAATGGGCATAATAAAAGCAGATGCTGAGATGAGAATGAAGAGTGAGGAACTGATTGCTTGATCAAAGCAATTTGCTACATGTAGGTTTGGAAAATAGGAGAGAGAGGAGCAGAGTGTGAGAGGCTTAGGTAGGAAGGTTAAAGAGTAGGCCCAAGATTGTTGAAGGGTTTACCACCAAAAGTGGGTCAAAGGGAGTGAAGGCTCAACACCAGGAATGGAGTCTTCAGAAAAAATAGAGGGCAGGAGGGGTTACAGAGTGAGGGTGGTGTTGTGTTTGATTTCTAGGCAACCGATTGCTCTTTGCTGTGCTTGTAAGACTACTCACTATGCTGTCAATCAAACCTGTGAGGGTGTGGTCCCAAAAGTGAAACAAGGACCTGGGCAGCCATCTTAAATAAAGCCTACACATACAAAAATCATGACTCTAGTTTCTTCATGCTTGGGGTACGAAACATAACATTTAGTGATGAAGAAGGTGAGTAATTTAAATTTACTGGCCTCAGCACCATTCTGTCATGACCGGGCGATCCTTTCATTCCACTGGACAGATGGATTTCTGGGTTCGAACCCTATTTGCTAGCTATGGATATGGACAGTACAGATGTAATGGCAACCCGCAAAAAGGCAATAATCGTGCATTGCCTTGGAGCAGAGGGCCAGCATATATCCAAGCAGCTAATGAATGATACATCTGTCTTTGATAAGCTGGTAAGTGAAATACTTAAGCCCAAAAGAAATTGTGATGATTGAATGATACAAATTCCACCAGAGAAGCTAAGGAAATGGTGAACCCATAAAACAATATCTGGCAGCATTGTGTCATTTGGCTTCTACACGCAAATTTGGCACACTAACTAATGAAATAATTTGTGACCAATTAATTGAAAATCTTCAATCCCACAAATTAGGGAATGCCTACTCAAGGAGGATGATGGTTTGACTTTGGAACAGGCCATGATCTTGACTGTCCAAATCAAATCTGCCATGTTAGATTCGAAGATGTTACACAAAAATACATCCTCAGGGTCAGGGTTGCAGACACAGCTTGCCCAATCAGCTCAAGTTCAAGGGTTACGAATAAAGAGACCTCAGCAGCCTCAACACTTGTCCTATCACGGTCAGGCACCCTCAAAAATGTGCCCAAATTGTGAGTGTGCCCATGGATTCAAAACACCATGTCTGGCACGTGTATCTCTATAGTAGGAAGTTCACCCTCCACACCGATCACAAAGCGTTGACTATATTGTCAGCCACATCAGGATCTGGTCATTGAGCAATGGTCTGATCACCTTCATTGGTACAACTTTGAGGTTGAGTATCTCACAGATTCATGTAACAGAGTAGCTGACATGCTTAGCCACACTACTATTGCAGACATCGTGAACAACAGTGAAGCGACTTGCGACATTGAAGACTATGTAGTCGAGGTTATTTCACACGTGACCGTGAATCCTGCGATGCGGGAGGAGTTAAAGGCAGAGTCAGTGGCAGAAAGTGTACTGCAGAAAGTAAGCCAGTACCTAAAAGCTGATTGGCCTCACGAAATAGAGGAAGAGCTGGTTCTGTACTACAGAGTATGCAATGAGCTTGCATTGTTTGATGACAATTGTATCACACGAGGAACTTGAATGGTTATCCCGAAAGTGCTAGAGCAATAGGTGTTGCATTTTGACCATGAAGGACATCCAGGTGTCGTTAAGATGAAACAACAATCCCATGAAGCAGTCTGGTGGCCAGTAATAGATTGCCACATTGAAAAGTTCATCAGAAACTGCATTGCCTGTATGTTTACACTGGGAGTTGCAGGGTTTAGTTTGTAATATCTGATTCAACTCTGAGCAAGGCAGATATCATACTTGTGTTGAATAATCAACTGGTTTATTTACAAGACTTTAAACTACATTGGTTCTTACACAATTGCAGTGCCTATCTCTCAGAGCAGCCAGTGTGTGTTCAGTAGAGATCCAAGCTGTGCTTTCTATAGAAGCTTCTAGTTGTCTTAGTTTCACTTTTACTCTGCAGCTCCACCCATAGGCTTAAGCAATCAAACACAGTGAGCACAGATAAATGGGCAGGCTGATACAATCAAATCTTGATAAATCAAACACTACACACTCAATGAACAATCTGCTAAACTGTATTCCGCACCTCTACAACTGACCCTGTGGCCAACAAAACCATGGCGACAACTCCAAGTAGTTATGTTTGGAGAAGTGCATGCAGACACTAGTTGCCTGTTGTTCATGATCTACATAGCAAGTGGCCGGAAACTGTTGCAACAAATTCCATTCCCATGACTTTGGTCATTGACATTCGAGACAATTTGTTTACAAAGTGGAGTTTACCTGAGACTATCACTATGGATGATGGACTGCAGTTGGTTTCCAGTAAGTTCCTGGAGCTCCTAGCAAGCTATGAATTCACCACCATACAACCCGCAATCGAATGGTGGTGTCAAACGTTTCAATGCTGTAATCAAGGATAGTTTGAAAGCTAGCATGTCGTAGGGGAAAACATTTGAACAATCTATTTCTATCCTACTTCGCACATATCAATCCACCTCACATTCTCTAACCGGAAAGACACCAGCTGAACTTATGATTGGTCACAACATTCACTCGCTGCTGCCCATTCTTCAACTGTCACCACCACCCAACATGAATGTCAGAGCAAAAGAAGAAGTAATCATGAAGCGACAAGGCAACGTAAAAGTGTACTCCAAAAGTGAACACGCGCAAGGAAACCAGGATTTGCAGTCAGAGTTTGGGTTCACATCAAATGTCCAAATCGCAACCACAGGCTCCTGTCGTCTCTATCATGACCTAAACAGATCAAGCAGATGCTCGGTACCAATGCCTATCTCTTGGATGACAACACTAAGTGGAAAGCGAGATGCTTGATTGCAAGCAGACCTGAGATTTTGATGGTTGTGAATACGAGGATACATTTCCTTTTCTGATTAGTGATGGTAATGTTGGCCATCTACCTCATCAAGATTATCGCGCTGAACCACAACTATGTCTTTGTCGTTCTCGGCGCCATTATAGAAGGCCCCCATATCTCGAAAGTTATTTGTGTACTTAGAGGAACAAACAGACTCTAAGAAATGACTATATTTACCTGTTTGATGCTTATGAAGGTTTAATTCAAAATAAGCTCCTTAGTCTACAAGGAGGAAAATATGTTGTGCTTGATTGCTCTGTGCTATGTTTGTAAAACTGTTCACTATGCTGTCAGTCAACTCTGAGGGGGTGTTGTTCCAAAAGTGAAAATAAGACAGATCTGGGCAGCCATCTTGAATAAAGCCTACACACACACACAAATTGAGAGCCTAGTTTCTTCATGCTTGGGGTATGAAATATAACAGGTAGGTCAAGATCATGATATGATTTATAGGTGGTGATAAGGATTTTGAATTGAATGAGTTGGGAATGAAGAACCAGAGTAGGGATGATGAGCAACTGGAAATATATTAGGGGACAGAATGCGTGCAACAGAGATTTGGACAAGTTGGAGTTTATGGAAGATGAATGATGGGAGGCCAGCAAGGAGAGCCTTAGAATCAATAATAGAAGATGCTAGAAATACTCAGCAGGTCAGGAAGCATCTGTGGAGAGAGAAACAGAGTTAACATTTTCAGTTGATGACCTTTTGTCAGAACTGGAAAATGCTAGAGATGAAACAGTTTTTAAGCAAGTACAGAGGCAATGAAAGTGGGAAGGGAGAAAAGAACAAAAGGGGAGGTCTGTGATAGGGTGGAAGGCAGGAGAGATTAAATGACAGATGCGTTGATGGGGCAATACAAAAGAGATTGGAAATGTGACAAGAAAAGGAACAAAAAGATGGGCCTAGAGGAGCACTAAATAATTACAGCAGAATTATTACCAACAGCTGCTATCCAGAAAAATGGGAGCAGTGGTAGAAGGGTTGAAGGAGAGGCAGAGGTGAAACTAAGCATTCCTGGTGATGATAGGGTGTGGCGTGTGAACTTAAACTCGGGGTCAAACAGGATGCCAAGACTGCAAATGATCTGGTTCAATCTAAAAGAATGACCAGGGAGGGAGAAGGAATCAGAAGCAAGACAGCAGAGTTTGCAGCTGGTGACAAAGATAATAGTTTTTGTCAACTTGATGTTGAACTGGAGGAAGTTGTGACTTATCAGGGACTTCATGTTGGACGAACAATTTGACAACACAAAGGTAGTCAGGGAATTGAAAAAAGCAGTGGAAAATAGAGTAGGTTAATTGAGGATGGAGACGTCTGGATGGGAATGGTTGGATAGGTCTTTTCCTGTCCTTAATCTTATATCCATATAATTGTACAGCTTAATACCATTTTGAGAACAATTACATGTGTAGAACAGACCGGCAAAAAGGTTAGGGGGCAGTCTGTATAATTACTTGATTTATGCTGCAATTAGTCGGAGTTTATTAACCACTTCTTGCAAAAGAACTAATATAAATGCTGCTCAGAAATTGCCTGCAGTTGTTGAAGCAGCTTATGACTTTAGGACTGTAATACTAATACTGAACCAACTGGTGGCAATATTATCATTCATTAAGTTCGGTTCAAAACACTGGTAAGAACTGTCGGGTTAAGAAAATGAGTCTGCTTACTATGTGATGAATTATATGATGACCAGAGGTCACATTGACAGATACCCTCCCTTTATTTGTAATGTATTGATGAGGATCCTAGTTGTGCTGTGAAATACAATATTTCTGACATTACAAAAATACAGATAAAGTAAATGAATATTTATTTATCTAAGTATATACTTATAGCTTATTCAGAACTCAGTAATTTAATTTGTAATAACTGATTGCCCGATCAGAGCTGCCATTTCTGACAGTTTGCCAGGGTTGCCACTATTGTATATAACTCTTATATGGTGAAGAAGGCACGATAAATTATGATACCCTCATAATTTTTCATGCAATATGTATCTACAAACTAATTACTGAAATGCTAGTTAATAATGGAGACATTCAGATACATGTTAAATCGAATTACATTCCATACAACTCTCTATATGATTTATTGGCATTAGGGCGAGACACTTTTAACAACAACAACAGCTTGCATTTATATGGCACCTTTAACAAGGTAAAATAGCCCAAGATGTTTCAACAGGAGCATTATCAAATAAAATTTGACACTGTGCCACATAAAGGGATATTAGGACAGGGAATAAAAAAGCTTGGTGAATGAGGTAGGTTTTAAGAAGCGTCATAAATGAGGGGAGAAAAGTAGAGATCTGGAGAGGTTTAGGACATCTTTTGACTCCCCATTCTTCAGGGATCTGTATGTAGGTCAGAGCTCAGTGTTCCTCCCAATTCATTAGTATGCCTGCGATGGACCTGCAACTAACTCAGGTGGATGCCTAGCTGCACAAATGCAGGGAAGCCCCAGAAATCTCAAGGCAAATAAAAGACGAGGTGCACAGTCAAATAGACCTCCCCCATTTTACCTGGCCTTTGCAGCAAGGGGAATGGGATTTCGCAAAGGCAAGAAAATCTGTGCTATTGTTATCATCAAAAGTGCCTTACCATTGCCACAAAAGGCTATATTCCACTGTGATGTTGTGTTATGAGAAATGCAACTCCAAGCTCCACATAGCTATCAGTCTGCATGTGGATTTCTTACCCATGCAACATAACTGTACTCATCGCTTCATTACAGGACATGATAGAAAAAAACAGCACATGTAGGAAAACATATATCACTGTCTGTAAATGTTTCAGGTGTACACCTTTTATCAGAATTGAGGCTTGAATTATGGAGTTTAATAGTTGAAATTTGCTGATGGATTTCAGTTGCATTTTATTCTTCTGTCATTCCATGATCCGCGCCATTTTCTCAAATAGTAAATGTAAATTCTTATAACAAAGGGACATTTTCTTTGTGGAAAAAAAATTTTTTGCCAATATCTTTTATGAAGGTTGCGATTTGGAGCAATGAGCCAAAATGGGCTGATCGTCCCTCCTTGTCTTTATTTAGCTTGTAATTTTGTTACCTTATAAAGTTAGGGTGCAATCATCCCATCATTAAGACTATTTGGGCAGTAAATGTGATGTAATTATTAACCACTAAAATAAAAGCAAAATACTGCGGATGCTGGAAATCTGAAATAAAAACAGCAGGTCTGGCAGCATCTGTGGATAGAGAAACAGAATTAACATTTCAGTTCTGATGAAAGGTCACAGACCTGAAACGTTAACTTTGTTTCTCTCTCCACAGATGCTGCCAGACCTGCTGTGTATTTCCAGCACTTTCTGTTTTTATATGTAATTGTTAATGTTCAGCATGCAGGTGATTTTGTGCCTTTTTCGTATGTATAGTCAAAGCTCTAAATTATGCCATTCATTGGAAGATTAGCTAGCATTATACACATTAAACAGTTTAACATGGAGGAATAAATCATTTGTGATCCAATCAGGTTTATTTTGCATTCTCAGAACCGGAGCAAAATTGCTTAATGAAACCCCGGAAAAAAATAACTTTGTGTTTTGCTGAAAGAGGAGAAACAAACTTGAAAAAAAACAGTTATCAACACTACCTACACAAGTTCTTATTTGTGTGATCAGTGATGTTGGGCACCAGAAATGAATGCATTCATAGAGAAGTTTAAGTCAATAGAATTTGTTTACAGTACTGTGCAGATTAGGAACAATTTGCCTGACCAGGAGAACATATGTCGCTAGCTTAGTCACTTTCATACCAAACTTTTGTTCATTTCATTTTATGGTTATCTCTGCTCAAGGATACGTTTGTGCCATTTCTACATTCCTCTGTTATCTGATGTCAGCTGCAATTAGCTGCCATTTTCCTCACCAAAGAGCATCTGATTATATTTTTTTCCATGTTATCTTGACTAGCTTACAACTTTCCCACAAAGAACACCTGTTTCGCATCCTATCTTTGCATAATTAGTTTACACAAGCACAACCCAATTACAAATGCTGGTGTCTAACCATTAAATTAGATTCTGAATTCGGTGATTAGTTCACACGAGCATAAGCTAATTAAAAACACTGATGTCCGCAGCAGTAAGGTTCATTTTTAGGTCAGATATTCAGTGGTCTCCATCTTGGCACATTTAGCAGCGCAACAGTATAGTTATTCAGTTTCTAAAAGCTCACCTACTTACAGTTGATGTGATTGAAGCCTGTAGAGCAGGATTAAGTGTTGTCTTGTGCCAGGAGTAAAAGCGTCATGTGGAAGCACTAGTACATATACACTCAGTTCTCAAATTCCAGAAGGTGTATTTCAAATATTATACGTTTTGCCATAGCATTTAATGCGTAAAGATATTAATCATATATAATGTAGGCTAGGGCTGATACCAGTGCAGCAAGATATTGCATGAGTTTGCAGTAGTATTAGAAGGTACAAATTGTCTTGTTCAGATAGGTAATGATCAGGAAGGTACAAGGTTTTCTGTTCAGGTTGTTAAGGTATATCTCACTAAGGATGGTAACGGTGTAGTGAGGCGCATAGTCCTTGAAATTTGATTTCCCAGTGCCTGATTTTCAATTGCGAATTGGGGGCAAGGGGTCAAGTATAGCACGTGGTCCAGCTGAGGACATGGAGCCAGGAGTCCAGGTAAGTTTGGGTTGCCTTGCCGGGGATAATCGGTCGGACCCCGGCGAGGCAAAGGTGGTCATTTGGGGGGAAGGGGGGCGTCTTGGGTCCTGGGGGTGGTTGGGAAGCGAGGGCGGCCATCAATCAGGCACCCTGTGCCTGATTGGCAGGGCTCACCTCTGGGGCGCTGAGAAGCTGGCAGCTTTTCCGAGTGGCCTTTCCCATCTCCAGGACACTTGCTTGCCATGCGTTAAAATCCGCGTGGAGGTGGGCGAAGGCCCTTAAATGGCTGTTAATTGGCAAATTAAGGGCCTTGATTGGCCTGGGGCGGGCGGCCCGTTTCCCCCCACCCCCCGCTCTACGTAAAGTGGGGTGGAGGTGGGAGTGGGTCGGGAAGGCCACCCAGAGCCTCTCGCTCCATTTTACGTCACCCCCCACCACCATCTGGCTCATTGGGGTGGCGTAAAATTCTGGCCAATTATAGAATAAAGGGTACAATTCTAAAGGGGGTGGAGGAGCAGAGGGACCTAGGTGTATATGTGCATAAGTCATTAAAGTTGGCAGGACAGGTTGAGAGAGCAGTTAATAAAACATACAGTATCCTGGGCTTTATTAATAGGGGCATAGAATACAAGAGCAAGGAGGTTATGTTGAACTTGTATAAGACACTAGTTCGGCCTCAGCTGGAGTATTGCATCCAATTCTGGGCGCCGCACTTGAGCAAAGATGTGGGGGCATTGGAGAGAGCACAAAAGAGGTTCATGAGAATGGTTCCAGGGATGAGGAATTTCACTTATGAAAATAGATTAGATAAGTTAGGACTGTTTTCCTTGGAGAGGGGTCTGGACAGAGTAGATAGAGAGAAACTGTTCCCACTCGTGAAAGGATGGAGAACGAGAGGGCACAGATTTAAAGTATTTGGTAAGTGAAGCAAAAGCGACATGAGGAAAATCTTTTCACGCAGCGCGTGGTTAAGGTTTGGAATGCGTTGCCTGATAGTGGAGGCAGGTTCAACTGCAACATTCAAAAGGGAATTAGACTGTGATATGAAAAGGAAGAATGTGCAGGGCTATGGGGAGAAGGCAGGGAAATGGAACTGAGTGAATTGCTCTTTAAGAGAGCTCTTCCTGCGCTGTAACAATTCTGTGATTCTGATGATGGAGCAATGTGAAAGGTACCTGTGCTTCACCAAGAAAGGCTGCAACTGAGCTGTATCACATGTTGCAGCCTCAATTTGAGCCCCAAACCAGGATAAGAACACCATTGTCTGTAGCTGCCAAAGTTGCTGTGGTCCTTCTCAGGTAACTTCAGCGACATTTCCCAGTTCACTGTCCTCTGCTGCATAAGGGAGGTAACTGAGACTTTATATTCTAAGAGGGACAACTAAATCTCTTTCCCCATGGGCCAAATGACGCAGGATGAGAGAGCAGCAGGTTTTGCACAGAGTGCAGGTTTCCCAAGGATGCAATGGCTCAGACTGTACACACATCGCCCTGCATACTCTACATGAGAAGTCTGGATCTATGTGAGCAGAAAGTCATACCACTCCCTCAACATCCAGCTCGTTTGGGAAGACAAGCAGGGGGTAATGCAAATCTGTGCCTGATTTCCTGGCAGAGGCTAGCTACTTGCAGACAAGGGATAACCTTGCTGTAAGAAACATAGAACAATCAATTGGTGTACACAACCAAAGATTCTGCTGCCTGGACCACTCTGGAGGACTTCTGCATCACACCTCTGACCTTGTTTCCAAATTTGTAACAGTGTGCTGCATGCTGCATAACTTTGACCTCCAGAGAGGCCAGCCATCTCTGCCTTTGGGACAAGAACTAATAGAGGAGAAGGAGGAGGAAGAACAGCTGGAAGAGGAGGAAGCACAAGAGAAAAATCACTCAACCCAGTCCTGCCAGCTGCTGGAATTCTCAGACTACAACTGATAGAGTAACGTTTCAGTGGAACCATCCCTCCCCTCCTCAATACACCAAAAGTCATGCCATTCATAAAAGCATGCACCTTACAATGACCATCTGAATGCCTTCATATAGTCTAATTTCCTGGGCTTTGCCCATTCATAACTAAAAATATTCAGATCAGCACTATCGCCACAAAAACATTCCTGGTACACCAACATAATTCAACATTCTTCATTTGAGAATTAATAATGATGAAGACAAAGAGCTAAGAATCAGTCTTGCCTAAACCCCTAATGCTTGTTGTGTGCTTGTTTATCTATCTTAGTGCTCCTTGGAATTGCATCTACAGGAACTACAGCTTGGGAGGTGGAAGGCTGTTGAGCTTCCTTTGAGAATACTTCAGAATTTAATGGAGGGCAATCTTCAGCAGCTCTGGCCCTTGAGGGTCTGACTACAGAGTACAATATTTAGCTGTGGGCTGGACAGTCTGGCACAGCTGGCTGTGTGACACTACAAAAGCACTAGCAGAGAAGGTGGCGAGGACCAGGCATGCTGTCATTCTAAAAAATGACAGCAGATGCCTCTCCAATGGAGCCAATACCACACTCATGGGACAACACTCCCACTGCTTTGCACAAGAATAGAGTACAGGAGTGATGTGATGCTCTGGATGTCCCTGTCCATGCTAGACCCTGGAGCCAAGATGGCAGCAGGGTGAACTTCCATGACAGCAGGACATTGTCATCAAGAGACTTCAACATGATGGCCTCACTGCTCCAGGGTTGCCCGAATGGTCTTGTTGGCTTGCGTGAATTCCCAACAGGAGTTGAGCTGCACATCTCCATGTACTGTGCCTTTGTGTAATAGCTCACTGGCAGGAATCCCACTGTACTTCAGAGATCCTGGTGTATAGCTATCAGCTTTCTTCTATAATCTGGGCACCTGGAGTTAACATCGAAGTCCCCGGCAGCAGAGCTGGGATGTGAGGTCACGCTCTGACAAATTAAGTCCCAGGCCATCGTATCACCCCTGCCCTGGCTCATGTACTTGTGATCAGTGTTTTGTCATATGAAGGCCTCTCCAGCTCACCCTTTACATTACACTTGGTGCCAATCTTTTGGCTTGTGCTTGCTAGAGTAATGTTGTGTGATGTTGTACCTTCAAGGGTGCTGCCTGTGTCAGAGCCCACTACATTTTCTACACTTTAAATGGAAGACAGTGACAACAGTAGGTTTTAGTGTCAAGGATAAGCAGAGAGAGATGAATGGCTGCTGAAGGCAGCTGAAATTATGCCACGCAGAGTGTGTAGGTTGAGATAGAAGGGGAAAAGAGGATAAGATGTGGAGAATCCCTATGATTGTCTCCTGCAGCCTGTCCAGTCATCATTGCCATGACATACCCCCTGCCAATGTCAAGCACCTCCTCCTTGAGTGGAGACTGGATGTGACCTTGCCCTTCCTCTGGCTCCATCTCCTTTCACATAGTGCTTGCCAACTTCTCCTGCACGAATGGCAGAGTGATTGGAATCTCTTGTTTAAAAATAATCAGATCCCTAAAAGCTTTAATTTTGCCCAAGCATTTCTAGGGGATTAAAAATCACGATAAACATTTTGGTATTGTGGCTTGTTATTACCTCAGATACAATGCATCATGGCAATACTAAAGGTAGCCATGGCAATATAAAGCTTCATGAATCATGCAGCTGTCCTCACTGTAATGGTTATTATTAATGCTTATTAGTGTGCATATTGTTTTACTAGTGTAATAATAATTAATGTAATGGTATAGAACATAAGGGAAAAGCAAATTATGTAGCAATTACATGAAGAAAGACACAGTAAGAAAATATTGACTGATGATTGCAAAAGATCGGTATAGTATGAATAAATTAACGTTTCGAAGAATGCACTGACTTTCCATTTTGATTGTTTCTCTGGTGAATATTAAAATGTTGCAAAATCCACATTTTTCATGATTCAGTTTCTCATATTTAATGTTGTGTCACACCAAATGACTTTCAGTTGGTGATACAGAATTTTTTGAAAAGTGCATATTTTGATTGCTCCAAAGAACATTTCATTGCTCAAAAGGATAAATAATTTATTACACATTAGAATTCAACACTGGAGAGTTCAGTGAAATGAGCAACCTGATTGATTTCCCAGAGGAACTGTGCAACTTTCTAGGAAAATCAGCTTTGATATGCAAAGCACACATTGAACTATAACTCTGGCAATTAAAGCTTCAGATGGAACAGATGGTTTGTTGTTAGAACTCCAGAGCACTTCTGAGAAAATGTTATTATAACAGTAGCAAGAAAATTGGTTACAAGCTGTTTCTCTTTCACGTCATGTTTTGTAAATTGCATTGAGAAGCAAACTCTGGGACTAAATTTGGTATGGAGAAAAATTATTTCATTTCTTATGAGCAGTGCTCGTTTGCTGTAACACAATACTATTGCTTTTCAAATGCTAGAACTGGAAATGGCACAGCTTGGTGATGACATTCCTCCTTTAACAAAGAACATGTGAATGCTCGTATGTCTTCTTAATTATCAACTCACCAATGAAATCACATTTTTGGAAACCACTAATTTCTTTGCCAAGATTCCTATAATGCTGTTCGTATAGTCATTAATTATGACAAAGAACAGGCATTCTTGCATTTTTCATTAAAATAGTAATTCCACCACCATTTTGTTGTAAATGTAAAATTATCCCTTTCAAACAGGCTATCTTATCTTACAAAAGTGTCTTTCCTCTCTGTGCCAAGTCAGAGGTATCCAACATTACCGTCATCAATTATTGATTCCACTGTAATGTTTGTAATAGTGGCATTGTGTAGATAAAATTGAAAGTGGGTCATAAGGTGAAACTGCATCGTCTGTGCCAATATTTTGTCATTAACTATGAGGTAACATGCATAGAAATTTACATTTGTATTAAACAGTACAGCGACAGAAATGTCCCAAAGTGCTTTACATAATTATGCATTGATTTGTCTGCAGTGACCTGCTGTGATATAGAAAAGACACACCAGCCATTGTGCGACATTGCTGTGTGTGAATTCAGCAATAAAATGAATGGGTAGTTGATGTTTCAGCTGTGGTTCAGTGGTATCACTTTCACCTCTGAGACCGAAGGTTGTAGCTTCAGGCTCTACACCAGAGAGTTGAGCACAAAATCTAGGCAGACACTCCATTACAGTACTGAGAGGGTGCTATGCTGTTGGAGGTGTCATCTTTTGGATGCGACATTAAACCAAAGCCCTCTCTGCCCACTTGGATGGAGGTGAAAGACCCTATGGCAGTATTCGAAGAAGACTGGAGAAGTTCTCCCTGGTGTCCTGGTCAATGATTATCCCTGAACTAACATAACCAAAACAGATCATCTGGCCATTATTACATTGAATCCTTTAAGCCTGGTTTCCATTTTTCCCACAGCACTGAGACTGCTGGTCAAAATCGTCTTTCGTGATTGCAATCATAAAGCAAAGCCCACGACCTTAACAGAACCATTCCCCTGCTGACACAAGAGTCTCCCTCTGTGGGGTCAGTGGCCAATGGCACCCCAGCTGGTGTCCAAATCCAAGTCAGTGTCCAGCTCTCTCTCTTTGTGCAGCCGTCTCTTGCTTGGTACGAAGTTCCCTTTACACCAAATCTACAATCCCTTCACTGCCATGCCCTGCCCTACCTCTGCAACATCTCCACTCTCGCATCTCTGGCTTATTTCAAATTTCCCTCTCTCTCTCTGCTGCACATTTTGATTGCTGAACCTTCAGTCCCTACACTTTGTTTCACTCTCCCAAATCCCCTTCACTTTACTACCTGTCATTCCCCTCTTTCAAATCCTTTAAGAACAATACTAATAGCACACATGTTAATGGGGGACCCAGGGTACCATGTTTACCCAGTGGATTGTTGTGCCCACTAATTGCAACAGGGAACAATAAGATCCAGGTTCTTGTTTGCAATTTCTGACTTATCAAACATTATTTTATCTTGTTGTGCCATTCGGGAAAGCATTTGAGCAGAAGCAAATGCCTCTATACAGAGGGAAAAGGGCAAGTAACCCAGGCAATTCAAGCACCTCTCAACTACTGGGTGCAGAGCAACATTGACAAAGACTAGAGCTGAATTTTTAGCCCCTAATGGGGGCGAGCATGGAGGCCACCAAGTGAACACAGAATTTTGCACTGCCAACCAATGTGCCGTTATCCCGAAGGTGGAAATGTGGGTGGGGGGCGGGGAGCAGCAGGGTGACCTGTCCACAAGCAGCGGGTAACCATTTGAGGCACTTAAAAGCCTCTTGTTGGAGGGCAACTGGGATTTCCAGTTGGAATCCAGGTTTCTGCAGGCAATGGGGACAGTGCAGCTGCCTGGAGGAAGCCTCCCGGTGGCAGCCCACTGGGCCAGCGCCCCAGGCAGGCTTAGAGGCCCTCCCTGCTTGCATGGATTCAGCTGCAGCCACAGGCCGCCCTGTGGTAGGACCTTCCATCCACAGTGGGGGCCCGGCTGCAAGCCGTTTTTTAAAATTTTAGATTTAAAATTTGGAGAGAGGGAGCCTCCATCTTGGGGTGCCAATTGCTCACTTATCTGCCATGGTATCCTGCTGCTGCTTGGATGGCAAGCTCGCCCTTTGCCCATTGATTGGCCAATTCGGGAATTGGTGAATGACTATTCCCCACACAGTGAGGGCTTCTGACTCCATTTGAGCCTAACAGTGGGGTCTTGAAGCCCGCAGGGGAAATCCTGCCCCTTGTATCAGCTCATTTGTCTGCAACTTCAGCCGAAGAAATGTATATATTGCAAAATGAAGTAAAATAAAGGGAAAATGATTAATTAGTTGTGGGGGGGACATGTGGTGGGTACATTGAAAATTAAATTTCAAAAATATATTTGAATCAACATATTACTGATTTATTCAAAATGAGTAGAGACAACATATTTGGATCAGTGGCGAGGGTTGTGTGCAGCGTGATATGTTCAGTCTGCTGTCTGTTATGTTGGATTAGTTATAGCCAAGATGGATAAATTAGGAATTTGTTTATGTTGTAGAGAACTGCACACAGTTCTAAAGCCCAGGACTGCCAAGAACACCATGTCCTTTAACACATAAAGGTACCTTTAGTACCTTTCCCTGGGCACAATTCCACATTAGAATTTCACTAGGAAACAAAAGCATCTCAGATTCCTAACACTGACATTCAAATGGGATCTTAACTTCTGTGAAACAATGATGTCAGTAGTTTTTGTTATTGAACTGCTACCAATCACTAACTGACCTCAACTATTGCTGAGCACAGAACAAACATTTGCCTGAGGGTTGGTGGAGGTATTAAGTATAAAGGTCCAAACGTGAAACACTTTACTTGTTAATTCCCAGAAATCACGTCATTTTACTTTATGATCAAATCCAACAGAACATTACATCTGTTGTTTTCCTTAAAAGAAACATAACAGTCATATGACAAATTCAAAATTGCTAGTTCACCACAAATATGTTATGGTCTTGCTGCATAATGGATGTTAGAATGGGTGAATTCACAAGATCCCTGGAAGGTAATTTTATTATAAGCTCGAGTTAAACTTAAACTTTTTGTTGCTTTAAGGGAAATCTGGGTACTCTATTGTTGCAGTTTAATTTGCATTTCATTTACAGAGGCGAAGATAGACTTCTTTAAAGGCGCCGTAGCCTCTACTTCTGGTTTAGCATCTCAATTCTTAATGGGGCTAGATTGCTTTCCAGCATCCATTCAAACATCTTTAGATTTATTATCTGTGTCCCCTAAACCCCTGCTACTTCCTCCTTCCTCCACTATTACTGGTCTGTCTGTACTTCCTTACTTGAATAAAAAATGTAATTGAACAAAAAATCTCCTTTTTTATATTCTATTTGATGCCAATTTTATTTTATTACCTCATTTCAGGTGAGTAATGGTAGCCATGGGCGGCACAGTGGCGCAGTAGTTAGCAGCGCAGCCTCACAGCTCCAGCGACCCGGGTTCAATTCTGGGTACTGCCTGTGTGGAGTTTGCAAGTTCTCCCTGTGTCTGCGTGGGTTTTCTCCGGGTGCTCCGGTTTCCTCCCACAGCCAAAAGACTTGCAGGTTGGTAGGTAAATTGGCCATTATAAATTGCCCCTAGTATAGGTAGGTGGTAGGGAAATATAGGGACAGGTGGGGATGTGGTAGGAATATGGGATTAGTGTAGGATTAGTATAAATGGGTGGTTGATGGTCGGCACAGACTCGGTGGGCCGAAGGGCCTGTTTCAGTGCTGTATCTCTAAACTAAACTAAACTAAGAAACTGTAGAGGGAGGGGAATTGCCAGTAGCAGAATAAAGTTACATATAGGCATTTTTCCAAAGCAGCTGCTTATTATCGCTTCCTCTGATTATGCCCTGTTGTATATCTCTCCCTTGACTGCACCATTGGTAGGTATACCTTCAGCCATCTAGGCCAATTGCTTTGGAATTCCCTTCCCAATGCCCGCCTGCCCCCCCCCCCCACCCGCCCCACCTCTGTCTCTCTACCTCCCTCTCCTCCAAAAGGACCTTCCTTAATACCCACCTCTTTAACCAACCAACCCCACCTAATATCTCCTTCTTTGGCTCAGCATCAATCTTCTTCTGACTGCACCTCTGTAAAACTCATTGGGATATTTTCTACCGTTGAAGGCACTATATAAATGCAAGTTGTTGTTGTATTAATATTGAATGCTGAGACTGGATTACAGCATCAGGTCTCAGAATAAACAATGACTGAATTTACTAATCAAGGAAAGATTTCCTGTACATGAAATGAAATCTGGAGCACAGTTATAAAGGCCAGATACTGATTTTTGCAACAAGGACCAGAGGCAAACCCCCACCCCGCAGATTTCCAATATTATTGATAATAGAAATAAAAAATGTGGTAACATAGTTATCTTTATACATTGAGTACTAAGAGTCACAAAAATCTCACAACCATCTGCATGATATATTTGTACCCTGTTTTATGGCCATTTTCAGAATGCTATGAATGCTCGTGCCTTCTGAAAGTGAGTTACGTGATGATGTGGTACTTGTATTTACGTATTGTAAACAACTGTCTGTAATACTTTGGAGACAGTGTCGGGTAGTTACATTTGTTACCACATTGGCCTCTCCACACAACAGTTGCATATGTCATCCCACTGACTCCCAACTGCATATTTAATTATAAAAAGTCTGAAGCAATGTAAACAGGACTGATGTACGAATATGGATGAGTCAAGCAGAGTCACTCAAAGCTCTAGTATAAATATAGTATTAAGAAAGGAGCGTTTCTTTTCAGGAAACTGGATTGAGAAGCACAGCTAATTCCTGCATAAAGCCAGCAAAAATATTTGGGTCTGAAAAGTTATGGACCGTTAATGCTGACCTCCAGGTGGGTCATCTAATTTACATAATGCTGGAGGGCACCTAGTAGGGTAGAATAATGGAGCACCTGGGTGCCTATCAAAAGGCATGATGGTGCAGATGATCAGTCCCTTTTGTTATCGGGTTGATTACAAAAAAATTGTTATGCTCAATTTTGGGGTTTTTCAGACTAGGATCCTATCTTGGAGATTCTGGGGTGTCCCATTTCCATCTCTACAACAATAGTTTCAAGTAACTTTTTTCCCAGTATCCAGACTGAAAGTAGGCTGGAGCCATGGGAATTCCAGTTGGGACAGTGACCTGCTTCTTCCTGACCTCCGATTGCACTCCTGGCTGATTTATACCAGGAGTACACCCCAGACAGTGGACATTTGGGCCATAGTTATTAAGTAGGTCCATCAATTATTCTGTCATTCAATTATGTATGTAAGTTCAGCATTTATCTTCTATTGTCCATTTCTGTAACTACTTCATTAATTCCCTTGATGATACACTCATCAAAACAAAACAGGCACAAACATAGATGTGAAATTGAACAATGTTAAAATTGAGCATACATATTTTTCTTAACATTTTAATTTTGTTCATGTATCCATATACAAATTAAAATTCATGTTAATGCAAACTAAAGCTTCTTGTATGGATGATCAATTTTTTTTTTATTTGCAACAAGGTCCAATTTTGCCCCCTAGGAACTTCAAAATTACTGTTGTGGTATTAGTCGAGTGGTGTCCAATGTTTATATGACATTCCTCCGTCTGCCATTATAATGCAGATACCAACAATTATCAGATTTTGGATCAAACTTTGTTGGAAAATGTGATCGAGTGAGCCGCGTGCTCATAAGTAAAAGTGATTGTTAACCCAATCGATTGTAAACGTGTATTTAAGTCTAATGGGCATATCATGTCTGAATGATTTAAATAAATATTGTGCATCCAGATTCAGCTGCAAACCCCATAATTACTTCAGTGCATCTATTTTTGAGGTATGTTCACATTCTTATACAAACAGAATACACTATCTACAATCTTATTCAAAGATTCAATCACTTCCCTCCGGTTAATCCATGATTGGCTGGATCGATTCACTGTGCAAATCTGGTTGCTGGATTAATTATAGGAATTGAGTTGTAGTGATAAATACATTCCAAATGTTTTAGTTCCCAAACGTATTTTTGCTAACTCTTTCTTCCAACATTTTCTCCTTTCATCTCTTCCATGATTACTCACAACGGATGACAATCTAGCTGGGAAAACTAAAAGCAACCTGACATTTCCTTATGGCAACTGCCATCTCGTATTTTTTTGTAGAAACCAGTACAATTGGAGCAGAAGGAGAATATGTGAAGGAGGCCTTCAGGGCATCTATACTGAAGGGCTACTTCACATGTAAAAGAGTTATTACATTAGTTACAGTTATGATGACCTGGTGACCTCCCAATATTTCAAAGCTACCACATCCTGCAAATCTTCATTTTACTTCTTAAACAAATTCCAAATTAAATGAGTAAAGTCAAGCCCCAGTCTCTCTTTAATTCCTGCTGTTGACAATTTTATTGAATAGGTCAATGTGAATACAATATGGGCAATCCCATTTTGTATTCATGCTGACTTTTTCGCTGAAAACATTGACAGGAGGAATTTCCTTAAATCTCATGATGCAATCTCTATTGTATTTGCATTAGAGGTATCAGTGGGGCCAATGGATATGACCATGACCAAAGGCTCCAATCCGACAGCAGTGTGTGATTCTACTCATGCCAAAATAGTCAGTTTAGAGCTCTAAAGTTTAAATAAAATTCATACACCAATTTTGTGTTACTATAACACAATCATTAAAATAAATTGGAAACTAATTCAAGTCAGAGCTATTTTGAAGAATTAAAATAACTGTGGGCTGTACAATTCCAATGCCACTGTAGAAGTTTTCGAATTTGAAATATGAAAAAATAGCAGTTTTCACCAGCAAGGTAGGAACATACACTGGTCTATGGCACACGTTGAGAAAAAAAAATGGCTCATAAGGCTTGTGACATCTGTTAATTTAGAATGAAACTGAGCTGAGGCGGTGGGATTGGGGGCAGAATTTTTTTCTGCCCTTGGAGGTGGGTATGGAGGTGGGGGGGGCAAGCAAAATGGCAGGGGGCGCCATTTCCAACATTGCCCAAGCCCCCTGCCATTTTGTCCCCAGCAGGGGAATTGCCACTTAAGGGCCTCTTCCCACCTCCACCTCAATTTAGCTGATGGCAGAGCGGCCCGCCGCCACGTTGAGACACTGCCAGGCAAAGCCTGGTGGCCTCCTAGTGGGATCGGGAGGGGGGTGGGGTTCCTTTCCTTTGTGGGAAATCCAGGGCCCCTGGAGGGCCTACCTGGCAGTAATCACTGCTCCCTGGGAAGAACCCTCCACACCCTCACCAACTGCCCCCCACGTCATTCCCGCGGTCTGCCTGAGTGGCCCTGCCAACCCCAATCTGATTCACCTGCCCCCGGGGTCTTCTTTTTTGGTACCAGCAGTGGGCACCGCTCCCAGTGGCAATGTTGGTGCTGCAGAACTGCCGGCCTTCCGACTGGCCGGCAGCTCTGGAGGCAGGAGCTCATTCCTTAAAGGGATGACGTCACGGAAGGCGGGCAGTTAATTGGCTACCCGCTGTTAAGTAGCTACAGGGGTCTGATAGAGGGCCGAGCAGAGGTCTCCCTGCCACCCTGCCTTCCGGTCTGCTGCTGGGATCCCAGTCACTGGAATAAAATCCTGCCTGGGGAGTCCAGCATAGAATCAAATGAAGTGCAAGGGAAGGAAGCTAAAACGGCTTATAAAACAGTTAATGAGAGCATTAAATGAAAAGCTATTAGGCACAGAAAAATAGATAATTGCATTAAAGATTAAAGAACTTGCATTTATGTAATGCCTTTCATGATTTCAGAATGTCCTAGAGTGCTTTACAGCCAATTAAGAACTTTTGAAGTGTAGTCACTGTTGTAACATAGCAAAGGTGGTAGTCAAACAGCAATATGATATTGAACAGATCATCTATTTTTGTTTTGTGATGTTAGTTGACCAGGACACCGGGAAAACTCCCCTGCTCTTCCTTTAAATCGTGTTATAGGATCTTTTTGATCCACCTGTGAGGGCAAACAAGACTTCAGTTCAATGTCTCATCTGAAATAATCATATTTAATTAAAAATGTGATCATTTAATCCTGGGATGATATTCAGGTGTTTGTTTGTTTTTTGCTATTTTTTGCTGGTGTATTTGTCTTGGCTAGAAATATACTCCAAATAAATGTATGAATCTTGATCAATTTAAATTGGCTTGATTTCAAATCATTTCCTTGACAGCTGAGGAAGGCTCTTGCAACTAACCTCACTCACCAGTTTCAGGTACTGAAGGAAAGTGCTCCCTGCTAACATCATAATTTTCCAGACTTTGGATTCAACCTTTCTCACTTTTGACAATCCAAATGTAAATCTCAAGTAGAAGTCTGAACTGGCCATATTGGTTATCCCTAGAACCTACAGAGCCTTTATTGCAGCCCAAAGAAAGAAATGTACAACATTGTCCAACATATACAACATATGCAGAGCCTGTCAATTTATTCCCATATTAGGAAGCAACATTTGGGAGTTTAGTTTAGAACTACCAGAGTTCATCACACATGCAAGTAAATAAATGGATTCTATTATGCGAGCATTACTGTGTTTGAAAAACACTGGAGTAAGATAAACAGCTAGAGCTATTCCTGTCCATAAAATCTTGACTTCAGAAAGATAGATTGTATATTTATCTGGAAAGTAATCAGCAATGTATACTAGTTATAAAGGGTAACAGTTCATCTAGAAAATCAAAGTATGACTGCCCTGAAATAATACCTCTTGTGCAAAACCCAGCAAGAGGGCCTGCCTGATGAGGGACTGCTCACGAAGGAGCTTATCAATGTGAAGTAACAGCATCATTCATAAACTTTATACCAGTTCCTTCTTTGCACACTGATCAATATTTGCCAACTGAGGTCAATACCCTATCACATTCTTACATGAGTTTCAACTTTTTTCGTGGTCCTTACATTTTCATCTATGGTTGCCCTTATAAGCCAGTCCAGGCCAAGCATTGATGATAAATAGTGACAGTACACGAGGGAATTAGGCTTCTTTATTCCACTGTGCTGTCGTCTTGTCTTGCTGTTTAGAATTGTAATGTAGGACTTGTGCTACTGCCACAACATGCCTGAATACAGAATTTCAGAAGAAAAATACTTTTAAAAAAACACCATGCACCATTTGAGGTTTGATTTGGATCAACATCACTCAGAAAACTGATGCAACTGACAAAAGCAAATTCTCTGAAGCTTGAGTCTAAATCCAGACCTATTCCTTTTTAATTAAAACTCCAATGGGTTTAGCTTCTTCTAAGTCTATTTTTCGTGCACTGATTCTTATAAATTCTTGTACTCATTTAATGAAGCCACAGTCCTGCTTTAAAATGAATGGGTTAGAGGAAATTAAACATGTGCTAAATCTTAATTGCATACTTTCTGCTCACTTGTATGGTTTCCTCTGCACTCAAAAATGTTATGAATTCTTCCTGAAATGAGAAATACCTCCCCATTCTACTCTCACTGTGACAATTCAGTGCTAAATAACTCTGTTTACCATCTTCCATGCAATTCTTGCTGGCCACCTTCTTCTCTGAACAATTTGAGTTGACTAATGTTGATAACTGGGAGATAGGGTTTGACCTCCCTATATAACTAAAAAGAGGATTTTATAGGACTGATATCTTCCTTTCTGTAGCTTACTACCTCAACTCAACAGTTTAGGGACAATTTCACAATCTCACACTTTGAGCAGGGAACTACATTTGCAGGGAACATCGGTCAGTGACAGTATTATAACATTGTAACCCTGATTCTCCAACACACGTTCCCTGTGAAATAGCTCCCACTGGACATTGAGGTTGTAGAATTTCTTCTCTTTTGACAATTCTGTTAAAAAAACTGGAAATGGCTCTAATTAACACCAAAGCAGATACAAAACCTAATGGCAATTGGGGATTGGGCGGAAGGTAAGAGGAGTAATTTTCATCTCCATCATTTAAACAGTAATCTGGCAGAGCAAATTTCCTGCTCATTGCAAAATCCTCCTGATTTTTCACCCAATGTCAATAAGATGAAAATCAGTCAGGTTCGGCGATGGGCAGATGATCCACTCCATCTGATTACTGCCCAGTTGGTGAAGGTGAAAATGAAAATTTACCCCAAGATTTGCACCTTAGAGGAAGGTCATTTTAGCACCTTCAAGGAAAGGTATATATGTTTTTGTGAAACCAGACACAATTCATCCATCTACAACTGCCTAATCACCTGATTACCAAACCCTGGGATAATTAAAACAAATTTGTTGAAAATATTTTGTTGAAACCTTTGGGTCAGAAGTATTTTAGACATAAGGGCCAAAAATACACAATCCCAAACCATCAAAACAGCAGAGCAGAAATCATGATCTGCCAGTGACCTGGGAGCCTAACCCTACAGATGTTCCTGGGGTCAGGGTCTTTTTGTATCCCTGATGGCCACTTGTCCCAGTAGAGCAATTCTTGGGACCTGCTAGTGGAGGAGCAGAGTTTGCAGTACCTGCCAGCTGCATGTGGGATAAGTCAGTAGGTCCAGCTACAGCTGCAGTAGAAAGTTGAAACCAGCCCTTTTATGTGTTTTCACTAGAGCCAAAATTATTGTTTTGGACTGTTTCAGGCCATGACCTACCCTGGTACACTCCTGAGGCCACAGTTCCACTGCTCCTCTGTTCCCAATACCAGTATCTTGTCACTCATAATACTGGGTACTTCAGGAATTCTGGTGAATAACAGTTTCCCCCTGGTCTCATCTCCTTTTGATACTTCAGGCTGCTTTGGGGTCTATGCACCTACTTTCCATCTCTGCCCCTTGAGGAAATTCCCATGCGAGTACCTTCAGGGGACAACCCAGCATAACTGAGTTCCATCCCAGCCTGTTCCACCAGATCTCTGGAGTCTGATCTACCTTGCCAGTTTTCTCTTCTTCCCTTTCTACCTATCTCACTTTATCTATCCACACACTCTCTGTGCCTGCTATATTTATTATTTAGAGAAACAGCACTGAAACAGGCCCACCAAGTCTGTACCGACCAACAACCACCCATTTATACTAATCCTACATTAATCCCTAGTCTCACGTGCAAGATGGCTCCTGGGCTGTAAGCTCCCTAGGAAGCTTCCTTGCTGTTCAACTCTATCCATGGCCATCTGCTCCCATTCTTAGTGTTTTCTCACCCAAATCTACCCTCTTAAACTGTTTAAACTCCCCTGGCTCCTTAATCAGTTCATTTTAGCCCTAACTACAAGCTAACATCTAGTTTATGTTACCTGGGCCCATTGCCCTCCCCCAGCCATACCTGCTCTTTGTTTTCTCAATGAAATTGAACGAAATCCGGACGAAATTGTAAAGTACAGCTGGTGATACTTTGATCACCGATCCTGCTGTCTACACTGTCCAGAGTGTCCGCGGCCACGGCGTGCGGTAAGTCCATCGTAGAGAAGAAGGAGCAGTGGGACCCGAGGGAAATAAGTTTACCACAGAGGGGAAGCCTTGCGTAAAGGTGCCCCGAACACGCAAAAAGCCACGAACGGCTCCTCAGCCGCAACTTCAAAGCGCCCGCGGGAGATGGCTCGGAGAGCATCTGCAGGCAATGTCGGCAATGCTGGTACCGGCGCCCGAGGATGTCGCTCACCTCCCGAAGGACGCGGATGAGCTTTCCAGGAGTCGATGATGGGAACTGAGGAAATGGCTTATTACCTGCACCCCCTTTCCCCCCCTTCCCCCCTTCCACCCTCCCTTCCCCTTCCCAGCTCCACTCCCTCAGCTCACCCCCCACCCGCACCCTCCTCCCCCCTCACAACCCCTTCCCAGCCCCCCCCTCGCACCATCGTCCCCCTGCACCCCCTTCCCCTGCACTCCCCCTACCTACTTACAGCCCCCTTCCCAGCTTCCCCTCGCACCCCCTTCCCTCCACCCCTCTCCCTCGCACCCCCTCCACCCACCGGCATCCTCCTACACCTGTGTAGGGGCCCAAACAACCCCACTGCCTTGTGGGCATCTCGGGAGAGACTAAGGCTAAGGGAGTAAACCCTAAAAGAAAATCCGGAGCGGAACCCCATAGGCGGTCATGTGTCACCCTTGGCATGTTTCCGGCAGTTTCTGCAGCCATACCAGTGCCAAACGTCATGTTCTGCACTCCTTTGGACCCCACCAGAAAGGCCGAGAGGGGGGTTTTGATGCTTGGGCAACTCTCAACCTCCATACATTCGCCCAGGCATGCGCCATGGAGAGGTCACTCCATAGTTGCCTCACAGTGACTGAAACAACATGAAAGGCAGCAGTTATGGGTTACAGGTCCAGCTCAATTGGCATAGAGATTGGGCATCATGGGTTGCCTTTGTCGGTGGGAGAGGTCATCGCACCTCATGGGACAGCTACCGCCCGCCTCAAACCGGGCAGCCCCCGGTCAATAAGGTTCTGTTCCGCCACAGTCCACCTGCTTCAATGGGTGCTTGGAGCTCAGGGTCATTGCGAGTTAACATCTGTAGCACTTAAAGCAGCCAGAAGCACTGCACAAAGAACAGCCAGGCGCTGCGCAAATGACTACTGGCAACACCTATGCAATCATATTCAGCTGGCCTCCGACACCAGAAACATCAGAGGAATGTATGATGGCATTAAGAGAGCTTTTGGGCCAACCATCAAGAAGATCGCCCCCCTCAAATCTAAATCAGGGGACATAATCACTGACCAACGCAAGCAAATGGACCGCTGGGTTGAGCACTACCTAGAACTGTACTCCAGGGAGAATGTTGTCACTGAGACTGCCCTCAATGCAGCCCAGTCTCTACCAGTCATGGACGAGCTGGACGTACAGCCAACAAAATCGGAACTCAGTGATGCCATTGATTCTCTAGCCAGCGGAAAAGCCCCTGGGAAGGACAGCATTACCCCTGACATAATCAAGGGTGTCAAGCCTGCTATACTCTCAGCACTACATGAACTGCTTTGCCTGTGCTGGGACGAGGGAGCAGTACCTCAGGACATGCGTGATGCCAATATCATCACCCTCTATAAAAACAAAGGTGACCGCGGTGACTGCAACAACTACTGTGGAATCTCCCTGCTCAGCATAGTGGGGAAAGTCTTTGCTCGAGTCGCTTTAAACAGGCTCCAGAAGCTGGCCGAGCCGTCTACCCTGAGGCACAGTGTGGCTTTCGTGCAGAGAGATCGACCGTTGACATGCTGTTCTCCCTTCGTCAGATACAGGAGAAATGCCGCGAACAACAGATGCCCCTCTACATTGCTTTCATTGATCTCACCAAAGCCTTTGACCGCGTCAGCAGACGTGGTTTCTTCAGACTACTAGATAAGATTGGATGTCCACCAAAGCTACTAAGTATCATCACCTCATTCCATGACAATATGAAAGGCACAATTCAACATAGCGGCACCTCATCAGACCCCTTTCCTATCCTGAGTGGCGTGAAACAGGGCTGTGTTCTCACACCTACACTTTTTGGGATTTTCTTCTACCTGCTGCTCTCACATGCGTTCAAGTCTTCAGAAGAAGGAATTTTCCTCCACACAAGATCAAGGGGCAGGTTGTTCAACCTTGCCCGTCTAAGAGCGAAGTCCAAAGTACGGAAAGTCCTCATCAGGGAACTCCTCTTTGCTGACGATGCTGCTTTAACATCTCACACTGAAGAGTGCCTGCAGAGTCTCATCGACAGGTTTGCAGCTGCCTGCAACGAATTTGGCCTAACCATCAGCCTCAAGAAAACGAACATCATGTGAGAGGACGTCAGAAATGCTCCATCCATTAATATTGGCGACCACTCTCTGGAAGTGGTTCAAGAGTTCACCTACCTAGGCTCAACTATCACCAGTAACCTGTCTCTAGATGCAGAAATCAACAAGCGCATGGGAAAGGCTTCCACTGCTATGTCCAGACTGGCCAAGAGAGTGTGGGAAAATGGCGCACTGACACGGAACACAAAAGTCCGAGTGCATCAAGCCTGTGTCCTCAGTACCTTGCTCTATGGCAGCGAGGCCTGGACAACGTATGTCAGCCAAGAGCGACGTCTCAATTCATTCCATCTTCGCTGCCTCCGGTGAATACTTGGCATCAGGTGGCAGGACCGTATCTCCAACACAGAAGTCCTCGAGGCGGCCAACACCCTCAGCTTATACACAATACTGAGTCAGCGGCGCTTGAGATGGCTTGGCCATGTGAGCCGCATGGAAGATGGCAGGATCCCCAAAGACACATTGTACAGTGAGCTCGCCACTGGTATCAGACCTACCGGCTGTCCATGTCTCCGCTTTAAAGACGTCTGCAAACGCGATATGAAGTCCTGTGACATTGATCACAAGTCATGGGAGTCAGTTGCCAGCGTTCGCCAGAGCTGGCGGGCAGCCATAAAGGCGGGGCTAAAGTGTGGCGAGTCGAAGACAGGAAAAAAGACAGAAGCGCAAGGGGAGAGCCAACTGTGTAACAGCCCCTCCAAACAAATTTGTCTGCAGCACCTGTGGAAGAGTCTGTCACTCTAGAATTGGCCTTAAGAGCCACTCCAGGCGCTGCTCCACACACCACTGACCATCTCCAGGCGCTTACCCATTGTCTCTCGAGATAAGGAGGCCAAAGAAGACATTAATCCCATATTCCCTACCACAGCCCCATCTTCCCTCAATTCTCCTACCACCTACCTACACTAGGGGCAATTTACAACGGCCAATTTATCTATCAACCTGCAAGTCTTTGGCTGTGGGAGGAAACCAGAGCACCCAGCGGAAACCCACGCAGTCACAGGGAGAACTTGCAAACTCTGCATAGGCAGTACCCAGAACTGAACCCGGGTCGCTGGAGCTGTGAGGCTGCGGTGCTAACCACTGCGCCACTGTGCCACCCCCACTGTATTTTATTTCTTTTATATGCCTCCCTTCATCTCCTGCAAATATTACCTCTGCCATTTAAACATTTCCAATTCTCCCCTCAAGCATTTCATAGGTCATTCTATTTCTTTTCCTGTGTGTTTGTTTTTCACCTTCCCTTCCCTTGTTCTGTTATTTGTAAAATGCTATTTATCTGTAATAACTTCAAGCCCTGAGGAAGGGTTTGACTTAAAAATTGGCTTTTGTTTAACCACTGGTGCTGCCTGACTTGTAAACCATTTCCAACTTTTTCATTTTATAATAAAGATGACTCAAATGACTGAAGATTGAAGAGGATTTCTGACTGCTTACTGTGGTGAGTTGAACAATTGTTGACTGCATTGCCAGCTATTACAATTATCAGCTGGAAACTTACTTCACTGTTAGGCAAGTCAAGAGGAACAGAGCAAGATATTTTACAACATGATGAAGATGGAAGTGGTTGTGAGATGAAAAGGTGACCTAGAACACAAAAAAAGAATCTTCCAAAATTGTCTGAGATTGTAGCTATTTTTCCTGCAACTGCTCCAAAATTTTGAACACTGCAAATCACTTGCCTTGAATATAATTCTTCCACTGTGCTGCACATGGTCAAAAGATATATATATATAAAATAGTGTCACCGTGTGGCTGTGTATTTGTCTCTAATTCTCAACTACCTTCTTTCTCTTTGGCCTGAAGTTTTGGGTCTCAGCGGGGGCAGGAACAGAGGTGGGCAGAGATTGAAAATAACGGCACCAGCCGACAGGCTAGTTTCCCAGCACCATACCCGGCGCCTGCCAGTTTCACTAGGGTGGGGGGAGAGCGGCCCTGCGATCCTGCCTGATCCATTACCAAGGCCAATTAAGATAGTTAGAGCCCATTGAGAGCTCTTTCAGGGGGATGTTCTGATTTTGACAGGAATGCACGGGCTGCATGCACTGTCTGGGGCAGACCAGCTGAATAGAGGTGGGCAAACAGTAGTGAGCCAGTCATAGCTGCCGCAGAGAATTAGCTGGGCCCCATAAAAGAGTAAATGGCACAGAGGGGGCTCACCCATTTGTCGACAGGTGCCATTAGCTCAGCACATGTGGTAGGGAGAGTGGTTTGGCAGTGCAGGTGTTGGGGGGATCATCACACTCCTGGCATTGCAGGGGCAGAACAGGAAGGGGCAAGACTGCCAATACAAGTGGGCACCACCTGTGCACAGGAAGGTAGCAGCCTGCATTGAGGGCGTGATGCTCAGATTTTGGGCTCAGTGGTGATGAGCAACACCCTCTGCAGGAAGGGCCAGTAGCTCTCAAAGTCATAGTGGCTTTGAACTTCTTTGCTTCTAGCTCCTTCCAAGGATCAGCTGTAGACCTTGGTGACATCTCATAAACAGCTGCACACTATTGCAGCTCTCAGTTCACTGATGCCCTATTTGCGAGAGCTGGATAGTGCATTCAATTCCAGAGAGATGGGGCCTTGCAGACACAGAGGGCATTGGGTTTTGCTGCCATAGCTGGATTCCCCCCAGTCGCAGGGCATCATCAATTCCACCCATGTAGCTATCAAGGCACCGATTGACTGTCCAGTCTGATTCATCAACAGGGAGGACTTCTACTCCCTTTACGTTCAACTGGTCTGTGATCATAAAAAGAGCTTCCTCTGGTGTGCACTCGCTTTCCTGGCAGCTGCCATGACGTTTTCATCCTCCACCAGTCCAGGCTGGTGCAGTTCTTATTCCATCCCTCAAATTCCATTGATGGGTTCTTGGGGACAAGGGAATTCCCTTGAAGTGATGGCTACTGACCCATCTATGAGAGCCCAAACAGAGGCACAGAGGCAATACACCCAAAGCCATCTGCTCACCAGGACCACCAGTGAGCAGCCATTGGGCTTCTGAAGTTGCAGTTCTGGTGCCTGGACTGGTCAGGTTGCGCCCTGCAATTCACACCTGACAGGGTCTCGGTCATTGCAGTGGTCTGCTGTGCGCTCCATAACATATTGTCATAGAGTCATAGAGTCGTACAGCATAGAAACAGACCGTTCAGCCCACCGCGTCCAAGACGACCATAATGCCTATCTATACTAATCCCACCTCATTAATTCCATATCCCACTATGCCTTGCTCATTCAAGTACCTGTCCAGATGCCTCTTAAATGTTGCTACTGTTCCTGCCTCCACCACCTCCTCTGGCAGCTTATTCCAGATACCCACTATTCTTTGTGTGAAAAATTTACCCCTTTGATCCCCTTTAAACCTCCTCCCTCTCACCTTAAATCTATGCCCTCTAGTTTTGGTCACCCCTACCATGGGAAACAGACTCTGGCTATCTACCCTATCTATGCCTCTCATAATTTTATATACCTCTATCATGTCCCCTCTCAGCCTCTTTCGCTCCAGGGAAAACAGACCCAGCCTATTCAATCTCTCTTTATAACTCAAGCCCTCCAAACCAGGCAACATCCTTGTGAATCTTTTCTGCACCCTCTCTAGCTTAATCACAACTTTCCTGTAGTGCGGCGACCAGAACTGCACACAGTACTCCAAATGCAGCCTAACCAACATTATGTACAACTGTAACATGACGTCCCAACTCTTGTACTCAATGCCTCGGCTGATGATGGCAAGCATGCCACACGCCTTCTTCACCACCCTGTCTACCTGTGTTGTCACTTTCAGGGAACTATGCACTTGCACCCCAAGGTGTCTCTGCTCAACAACACTCCCCAGGGCCCTGCCATTCATTGTATATGTCCTGCCCTGGTTTAACTTCCCAAAATGCATCACTTCGCACTTGTCTGCGTTAAATTCCATTTGCCAATCCCTTGCCCACTTTCCCAGTTTATCTATATCCTGTTGTAACCTTAGACAACCATCTTCACTGTCCACTATACTACCAATTTTGGTGTCATCTGCAAACATACTAATCATGCCCCCTACATTCACATCCAAGTCATTAATATATATGACAAAAAACAGAGGTCTCAGCACCGATCCCTGCGGCACATCACTGGTCACCGGCCTCCAATCTGAAAAACAACCCTCCACTACCACCCTCTGCCTCCTATCACCAAGCCAATTTTGAATCTAATTGGCTGGCGCACCCTGGATTCCATGTGTTCAAACCTTTCAGACCATCCTACCATGTGGGACCTTGTCAAAGGCCTTGCTAATGTCCATGTAGACATCGTCCACCGCCCTACCCTCATCAATCCTCTTGGTCACCTCCTCAAAGAACTCAATCAAATTCGTGAGACATGATTTCCCACGCACAAAGCCATGCTGACTATCCCTAATCAGGCCCTGCCTTTCCAAATGTATATAAATCCTGTCTCACAGAATCCCTTCCAATAAATTTCCCACCACTGATGTAAGGCTCACCAGCCTGTAGTTCCCTGGCTTATCCCTGCTGCCCTTCTTAAATAAAGGCACAACATTAGCTATCCTCCCGTCTTCCGGTACCTCAACCGTGGCTAACGATGATGCAAAAATCTCTGCCAGGGCCCCAGCAATCTCCTCCCTTGCTTCCCATAGCATCCTAGGATACACCTGGTCAGGCCCTGGGGATTTATCCACCTTAATGTACTTCAAACCTCCAACACCTCCTTCTTTGTAATGTTGATATGCACCAGGATATCGCTGTTCCCTCCCTTGAACTCACTAGCTTTCATGACCTTCTCCACAGTAAATACGGACGAGAAGTATTCATTTAAGACCTTGCCCATTTCCCGTGGCTCCACACATAGATACCACACTGATTGTTAAGGGGACCTACTTTCTCCCGAGCTACCCTTTTACTCTTAATATACTTATAGAATCTTTTAGGATTCTCCTTTATCTTATCTGCCAGGGAAATCTCATGGCCCCTTTTCGCCCTCCTAATTTCCTTCTTAAGTGTAGTCCTACATCCCTTATACTCCAAGAGACTCGCTCGATCCCAGCTGCCTATACCTGACATATGCCTCCTTCTTTGTCCTGATCAGACCCTCAATATCCCTCGTCAACCAAGGTTCCCTAAACTTGCCAGCCTTGCCTTCAATCTATCAGGAACATGCCGGCCCTGAACTCTTCCTATCTCACTTTTAAAAGCCTCCCACTTGCCAGATGTCCCTTTACCTGTAAACAGCCTGTCCCATTCAACTTTTGAGAGTTCCTGTCTGATGCCATCGAAATTAGCCTTCCCCCAATTTAGGACTTCAACTTGAGGACCAGTCCTATCCTTTTCCATAACTATCTTGAAGCTAATAGAGTTATGGTCACTGGTCCCAAAGTGCTCCCCCACTGACACATCAACCACCTGCCCAGCCTCATTTCCTAAGAGGAGGTCGAGTGTAGCCCCTTCTCTCGTAGGGCCATCCACATACTGCTTCAGAAAACTATCCTGGACACACTTAACAAATTCTTCCCCATCTGATCCCTTAACACTGAGGCAGTCCCAGTCAATATTAGGGAAGTTAAAATCACCTACTATTACAACCCTATATTTCCTACGCCTATCTGTGATCTCCCGACATATATGCTCCTCCAATTCCCTCTGACTATTGGGGGGCCTATAGTATAATCCCATCAAAGTGATTACCCCTTTCTTATTTCTAAGTTCTACCCATATGGCCTCGCTGGATGTTCCCCCCGGGATATCCTCTCCAAGTACTGCCGTGATGTCCTCCTTAATCAATAGTGCAACTCTCCCTCCTCTCTTACCTCAACCTATGTTAAGCCGGAAGCATCGGTACCCCGGAACATTGAGCTGCCAGTCCTGCCCATCCCTCAACCATGTTTCCGTAATAGCTATAATATCACAATCCCATGTACCGATCCATGCTCTGAGTTCATCTGCCCTCCAGAGAGGTGTGAACCTTGAGGATGGTGACATCCTGGAGGGAAACAATTCATCGAAGGAAGAAGTGGAGCAGAACATGGAAGAGGAAGAGGAGGTGGAGGGGGGAGATGCAGAACACCGAAGTGCCGAGCTGCACAGGGAGGTGACTGGGCCCAATGCGGAGCTTGAATGTTTCATCAGGATGCCATGAATGTCAGAGATCATCTGATTCAGGCACATTTCAACTGAGCCCCTCTGACACAGGATGAAGGACATGGTATGGAACTCACTCAGAGGCGTGATGGTCTATGTTGCGCTTGTAAGGTGTGATGGTGCTCCTTCAGACTGCAGCTGCTAATCTTGGGTCGGTGATGGTGAGAGGTTGCTCCAATTGGCTTGACGTCTGCACCTGTGGGAGACACAAGAAGATATCATGAGAGCTGGCCTTGAAGAGCAGAAGCTTCTGCAGTGCTGAGGCTTCCCAATGTAACTCAGTGTTTAATCTGCTGTTGGATGGGGTGAAGTGCAAGCCTCCCTCTTAATGAGCGCATTGCCCTCTTATCACCATCTCCACCACGAGTGTCCATCTCGCCATGGCCAATTTCCTCATGATCTATAATCCATGGCTATTTCCATTGCTCCCTCTTCCATGGGTGTGATGACTTGAAGGTAGGGGACCGTTCTGAGAGTTTGGGCCTTCTCCTGGACATTGCGGGCCCATTTCTCCTGCAAGGACAAAAGAGAGAGCGAGTTAAGGCACTGCTGTTCTCTATGACCAATGGCAGCTGCTCCTATTCAGTAGGAGCTGTGTGTATCAGTGGCGACAGATCCTCAGCAGCACTATGGCTCAGAGCCATTCTCAGGGTTTAGGAAGTGCCATGGGCACACACTCCTCCCATGTTCAGAAGCAGCATGGACCTTGAGCCTCCTCAGCTGATGTGTCTGCTGGAGGGTGAATACCCAGAAGCCTGTCCTGAGTTTTGGGGTTTGCACTCACCTTGCTAGAGCGTATCAGGTCATTGAACCTCTTCCTGCATTGGATCCAATTTCTTCAGACCACACTTCTTCTGCTGACAATGTCAGCAATGCCCATCCATTCCTGCTTTGTCTGGGTGGGTGGCCTCCTCCTGCCACCCTCTGGGAAGAGGACCTCCCCCTCTCCCTCCCTCCAGCAGCACCTCCAGGGCCATGTCAGAGAATTGAGGGGCTGCCCTGCCCCAGGTTCCAGGCCTTTGGCCATCCTTAGACATTCTTCATTACAAGTCTTCTCTGCTCCTCCAGTCTGAAGTAACAGCACTCACGCAGTAGTTACAGTAATGACTGCTGTGGTCTGTTTAAATTGCGCCTGTACTTGAGTAATCCCGCCTCCATTCTCACCCCTGCAGCCAAGGCTAATTGGCCACCAAAGCCGTCTCCATACCAATTAAGGGGGTGAAACTCGGGGCCAATTGCTGTTTCCTCCCAGGGGCAGGTTCATGACCCGGAAATGGTCCCGCCTTCCGTTCCCTGCCCCCGCAGTGGAAATTCAGTCCCTTTTCTCTGTCTTTGTCTTTCACTCATTCACTCTCCATCTTTCTGTATGCCTTTCACAATGTCGTACTGGGATTGTCTCTCTCCTTTTCAGTCTCTTCCTTTGTGAAAGTCTCTCCTTGAATTCGATATCCTCTCTTATGTATGTCACAGTTTCTGTCTTTCTCTCGCCCTTTCATTCATTGCGCCTGCTATTCTGTATACTTCTGGCAAACGTTGTTAGGGTCTGAAATTCTGTTAATGGATGATAAATACCTGGTAGTTCAAGATAATAGGGTGAACAAGTGTTGGGTGTCAATTAGTTAATTGTATTCAAGTGTGTATATATAAAGAGCCAGCTAGCACTGGCTGTGGGTGTTGTTAGGAGAGCAGAAGTAAGCTCTGTGACTAAGCAATAAATAATCTCCACCAAAACATCCTCGTCTCAGTGTCTTCTTCACAGACAGGCTGGAAAGTTTCTCTAACAAACATAAGAAATAGGAGTAGACTATTCAGCCCGTCGAGCCTGCTCCGCCATTCAATATGATCATGGCTGATCTTCAGCTTTAATTACACTTTCCCGCCCACTCCCCATATCCCTTGATTCCCTGTGAGACCAAAAATGTGTCTATTTCAGCATTAATCATATTCAACTATGGAGCATCCAAAACCATCTGGGGGAAAGAATTTCAAAGATTCACAATCCCTTGAGTGAAAAAAATTTCTCTTCACCTCAGTCCGAAATGATCAGTCCCTTATCCTGAGACTGTGCCCTTGTGTTCTAGATTCCCTAGCCTGGGGAAACGATCTGTCAATGTCTACCCTGCCAAGCCCCCTCAGAGTCTTGCATGTTTCAATGAGATCACCTCTCATTCTTCTCAACTTAATTTGCTCAGCTTTATTTATTCAACTTTATCACTTCCACACACAAACCAAAACTTTCTCTCTATTGGGTCTCTTTCTCTCTATTTATCTGTTTGACTGTCTCTGCCTCCCTTTGTACCTGTCAATCTCTTTCTCAGTCTTCCTGCCTCCCTTTTCGTCTGCCTGTTTCTCTGTCTCACAGACTTTATAGTTCCACAATAAATAATTAAATTATTTTTCTATCATAACTACATCAAATAATTCATGCTTTTCTTTTTTAGATGCCTTTAGAAAAAAATTATATTTGTAGTTATTGCTATAGCCTTGAATTATCAGACCTTAGATAAAGATTGCTTGCAGGGGTTGGTATAATGCATATAGGGCGTTTTCTCCACAGAGTGCACACTCCATAGACTCACACTCTTGCATTCTAGAAATTGTATGTAATCTGATACCAAGCTGAATCTTTTGATAGTTTTAGAAAACCCCATGAACACAAGACTCCTACTTCCCAGAGAGGGACAACAGACAAAAAATGTTCTTTAAAACATATCAAACACACAATACACTATTGTATACATAGGTTTAATCAATTTGTGGTTAATTTTATAATATTTATGTCTTTTTTGTGTTATAAACCTTATTTCCAGTACTATGTTCTCAGTAACATCAGGAAGCAAGATGATGGCCAAAGCAATTTTCAAAGGCAGTTGCAGCAATTTCATTGATTCCCCGGGTTGGATTTTCAATCTGGGGTGAGAACCTGACACCTGGATCATTTCCAGGTCCCAACTCTATGCTGCATCAGTGACATGATACGATTTCAAATGTAAAGCCCCTAATTGGCCCGGAGGTGAATTTGGCTCCCAATTAGAGGTGCCAGGAGTGGCCTGGAGGTGGGATCTAGTGACGGCGGGCGATTTTTAAAAGGTGAACGCCAACCATGACTGGGCTTGCCATTGCCTGAAGATTGTCCATGGGCAGTCCCACGCTTGCCAGAGGCTTTGATGGACACCGGCTCCGAGAGGAGAGATGTGCTCTTCCCTTAGACCAGAAGAAATCCTTCAAGAGATATCAAGAGGGCATGGGTGGAGGTGGCCATGGAGATTAGCAGCCAGAGAGACACAAGGAGGACATGTGTGCAGTGCAGAAAGCACTTCAATGATCTGATAAAGCCTGAAAAGGTGAGTGACAAGTGACATCAGGATGATAGGCCTCTAACTCTGTATAAACTAGCATACAAAGGAGCTGAGCAGACTTGAGTTGGTGGTGCGAGGCATCTGCACAGTAGGCTGAGTTCTCACTACCACCTTCTTGAGGTTCCCATAGAACCAGTCGCGGAGGGGAGCAGAATGTACCAGGCCAGTCTTAGCTGGCCTCCTCGGCAGGGAGAGATGCCCTTGAGGAAGTATCATCACATCATACCCTCAACCATTCCACCAGTGCAGACACACTCACCTCGGTTGGGCCTCAATTTAGCCTATAACGGGAAGTGCTGGGTGAACCGCGGCTTACGAGTGAGCAGGAGGAGGAAGGTGAAGCAGACAGCTGTGGGCAGTCCCCCTCAGAGGACGGAGGATGGACACAGCCATATTAAACTGGGCGGAGATAGTGGGCCTTGGTGTCTTCCTGTGGCATCAAAGGCAGATGAGTTCCCATATGTTGGAGATCCCTGAGGCATTGCGGAGTCATGGGCAGACAATGGAGGAATCCATGCAGCACATGTGCTCTGTATGACTCAGAGCTTTGAGTGCATGAGTTCCTCCACTGAGAGTGACCAACCTCTTGGAGAGCCATTTTCAGCACCATTCTGAGTTTATGCGGCAGTAGCACACTGACATACACAGAAAGAGTGAGACTCTCTGTAGCATTGACTGCTCAGTGTTGCTGATAGCACAGAGATGCTTGGAGTGGATGTCAGCTGTGTCCCAACTGGTGGCCTCATCCAGCAAGCTAGGGCACTATGAAAGGGCTGAGGCAGTTGAAGAGGCTGATGAGGGGTCCACCCCTCAAGAGGCACCAGCATCATCCTTCACCTCCTCTACCCCTCTGATTAAGGAACCATCCATTCAGCAAGGCCCTGTGATAGAGGCTGCCCCACAATGATGTAGGCAGCAGCCCATAGAAGAGCCCCAAGGGTACCTCCACGATGAGGATTGAAGCCACAGGCATTTCAGCTGCAAGCAGAGACAAGGGAGCAGGCTGCCTCCACATCATCCTCAACCACAGAGGGGCACCCCTTAGGAGCGGAAGGGAATCAAAGCCGCCAAGCCGTAAGATGTACTTTATGGGTCACTTAGGTTATGTTTCCTCAGTTTGTATGTCCATTGAATTCTGCTTTATTATTTTGATCATTATGCCCACAAACAGACGTGTTTTATCATTGCTTGATGTTAGAAGGGACAAGGGTTAAGGGCCGGCCGGCGAGGCCGTCGGGGGTGGCGGGGGGGCTGGCAGAATGGGGGGTTGGGTGTGCAGGGGCTTGGGTTTCATGTGGTGCCATCGTCTGTGTTGGGGGAGACTGTTGGTGGTGTAGACCCCAGTCTCAATCAATGTGGCTTTCCGATTGGTGTGCTTGCGGGATAATTTCCGTCTCTGAAGGTGAGTGACAGAATTATCTGTCATAAGGGCTGGGAGATGGTCAAATGAAACATTGCTCAATTAGCATGACCCTTGTGGCTATGCCAGCCTGCCAATTGCCGTGAGCCTTGGGATAGCCTGGGTCAACCTCCTCCAATGCCTGGGCACCAGGCGCCTCTGGAGCATCCCCTTCGCCCTCCTCTTCTTCCTCCTTCCCTTCTCCTTCGAGGAAGGGTGGCATTCCAGGCCCTCTTCTTCATCCAGCTCCAGACTTGTCATGTTGTGCAGTATGCAGTAAACAATCACAATATGAGACACCCAGGCTGGCACCACCCAACCGGTCAAGGTAACACAAGTGCATCTTCAAGATGCCAATGGTCCGTTCAATGCAGTTTTGCATTAGTAGATGGCTTTGGTCGTAGCACCTTTCTGCATCCATGGCTGGGTACTGATGTCAGGAGCCACCTTTTCAGCGGATACCCCATCAGCCACCGACGATGTCAGAATGTTAGCCTGAAAAGGTGCAGCACCTGGGGCTCTCGAAGGATAAAGGAGTCATCACAGTTGCCCGGGAAACAAGCGCAGACCTGCAAGATGTGCTTCCTGTGGTTACAGACTAGCTGGACATTCAATGAGTGGAAGCCTTTTCTGTTCAGGAATATGGCTGGCCGGCCTGTCAGTGCTTTGATGGCTATGTGGGTACAATCAATGACTCCCTGGACCTGAGGGAAACCAATGACAGCAGCAAAACCCAAATGCTCTCTGTGCCTGCACTGGCCAAGTGCCTCAAAATGGATGTAATGGCCTGCCCTCTAGAATAGGGCATCCGTGATCTGCCCAATGGTGTGATGAACTGCCGACTGCAAGATGCCAACCAGGTTTGCGGCCAATGCCTGGATCGACCTGGTACGATGGTGACCTTGGTGGTTGCAGGTAGGGGACTGCCATAGAGGCCATGAGGCATCTGGTCATTTTGGACCAGAGCACAAATATTCGAAATGCATGCAGTCTCAGGTAGCTGACTCTTGGGTGGTGCATCTGATGTCTTTGGTAGCACCTGCTTCCTCTTGCAGCTCCTTGCTGTGCTCCTCTGGCCTCCACTTGACCAGGTGGATGCATCTGCTGAAACTCCTCTCACAACTCTGGCCAATGTCAGAGTAGCCTGCTCCCATCTCAACTTTGGTTCACCAGGGCTTCCTCTATCCACCTCTGATGCCCAGGTATTGCCAGCAGCTTCAAGTCCCTCTCAGAGTCCAACCACTCACTGTTCACAAATACAAGCCACTCAGCAGCAACAATGGCAACTCCGTGCCATTTTCTGAGCAGCGGAGTTTATCTTACGTGTCTCACAACTGTTGATCATTAGCACTCATAGCTCCCGTTGAGTTCACGACAGCTGCTCCCTAAAGTGTCCTTTCCCCATGCTTCCGGATTGAAAATCTAAAACTGCTGCTCTAATGACTGTTAATGAGCTCCACAAAGAGTTCAATAATCTGTTAATTGGGGGTGTCTGGCTTGCTGGCTCCCAATCCCCACCCCAGCATTGGGATCCAGTGATGCTAACGGAGATCACAATGTTCAAAGTGCGGCCCTCGGTTTTTGAAAATCCAGCCCCCCCACTTTCTACTCCTTGGTACCAATATTTGACAATTCCAACTGGCAGTTTTTGTTCTAACTTTCAGCCTATTCATCGTAGACTCTCCACCTATTCAGTTGTGGTTTGTTGTTATTTCTGAACGTGAAATTTAAGTAAATCAAATGCAAGTGTGATATAGAAATTTGCATATACACAGGCATGGTGTGCAAGATTTTAATGTATATACTAACAGATCTTCCACTGCGAGTCCAAAGTTATGCTGGAGTAAACTCAGGTTAGAATGTTTGTACTCCATTAGTATGTATGCTATTTTTTGGTAGGTGTTAACCATTAACCCTATAGCATAGATTCATAAAATTACGCCCTGTGCGTTCGCTTCTGTAAGCATCTAATTGTGATTAAATTCAATCAAGTGTTTTAGCTTTTCCCAAGTGGGTTGAGTGTTTAATAGTTTCTGCTTTCTTTCTGGATTGACAGGAGAAGTAATGGGAATCCTTTTTACATTTCAGTACCTGCTACTGCTGCCATGCTGGGTTCTGTTAGCCCTGAGCTATCCTAACTAGTTATGACAGAAAGTGAGAAACAGGTTTCAGATCATAGGGAATACAGTCTACTTTCAGAAACTGTCAGGATGTTTGCACAAGAAAGTAGTATTGGTAAAAGGCCAAATTATAGTAATATGATATACTTGATTGAAAGAGGCATTAACAATTTTAACACAATTTGAAATTTCAGGAAAGCAAATTAATTTGTACAAAAAAGTCAACTTCTGCATTCATTGGTCAAGAAAATCAGAAGCGAGAGGAGAAAAGACCTCCTACTGTATCAGAACACTGCAGAAATTAAAGCTTTGGTTGAAAGGCCATCTAACAACCATGAAATACTTTTTAAAATTATACATAATGAAATGGCAACCAATTAGCAGAACTGAGGAAAGTGCCTGGATATAAAAGTCTTCAAATAAAAGTAAATTATACTGTGACTTTACGTAGTAAAATTACCAAAATCAGCTCACCAGTTAACTTCGTTACTATTTATTTTTAATGAAATTACTTTAAATTGCACTAGAAGTATAACAAAATAAATCAGAAATATTCAAAGGAACCGCTACAGGGTCAGGCCAGATTCAAATGTCATTATCAGTTACAATTACTATTTTCCATTCTCGGAGAACTGTATGGGATTTACCAAATCCCTTGGGCTGCATGGGGGAGGGTATTGGTAATAAAACAGTGACATCAGCTATAGAGCTCACCCACTGAGCTAACCGCTCCTAACATTTTTTTTGTAACACTGTTAGAAAGATTTCATTGTGCAGATGCTGTAACACTGACTGTATTTCATGCATTCTTAGCCTTTGGGGCATTCTAGAAAGTGGTGTGAGTGTGTTCGATAGCTGAACTTGTGACCACTACGGATAATGAGCTCACATGTTCTGATAGTTTCTCCAATGGCCTCTTTCTTTTGTAAGGTAATCTCATGGAGAATCCTGGGCTAGAGGTATCTTCCTACCTGGTTGTGCTATTCCCCTTGGAGCTCAGTTCTCTGGTACAAGTAGATTCTGTTTTTCATCTTCCTTTGAAGCAATTTCTTACTTTCTTTCTCTCCATACAGCAATGATTTTTTCATTTGGACAGTCAACCAGCTCTTGAAATGTGGAATTAATCAACTGTGAAGAAATGCATTTAAATGATGAAATTGTGACAGTTTGTAATGAACATTATTTGAGGACTTTATTTTAAAGACTATCACCATGCACCCTCAATCCCATTTAGTTTGCAGAATGAAAGCAGAGAATGGCCAATATAGATGTGCTAAAGTATACTGTAAAATGTAATATTGACATCTATATCTAGTTCACCTGTATTTCATGGGTTTGATGTCTGCATACAGTAAATAACAGGTATTGTAACTCCAAAATCTCACGACTCACTTGATAGGAGTGCAATTGAACGAATTAGGTGGTTTGTGAATTGGGCATGCTGACCTCTGGGACTAATTCTCCAACTTGTGATCCTGTATCTCTAGGAGTGAAGTACCAGAATTTCAGAGATTATATATAAATATTTTTGAGCCTGGAGCATTTGATTATTGGTTTCAGTAGCTGGGAAACACTTTATGCAGCAATTTTATTTTTGCCATTCTGCCTAAAAAGACCTGAACATGCTTCTCACTACCTTTGACAGGGTCAAACCAGCAGCAGATATTTGCATCCCCACCCCTTAACCATATAAACCTATCAATCTCAGCATTAAAAATTAATACTTAATCTGGCATCAATTGCCCTTTGTGGAAGAGAGTCCAAACTTTGACCACTCTTTGCTTGTAGAAGATTTTTTGAATTTCACTCTTGAAAGCTCTGACTCTAATTTTTGGACTGTCCCCTAGTCTTAAACTCCCGAACCAGCAGAAATTGTTTCTCCCTAAGTAGCCTATCTCTTCTCCTAATATCTTGAAAACTTTGATCAAATCACGCCTGAACCTTCTAAATTCCAGGGATTTTGTTATATTCTTCCATGGGACATGGACATCGCTGGGCCAGCATTTATTGCCCATCCCTAAATGCCCTTGAGAAGGTGGTGGTGAGCTGCCTTCTTGAACCTTTGTAGTTCATGTAGTGTAGGTACACCCACAATACTGTTAGGAAGGGAGTTCCAGGATTTTGACTCAGTGACAGTGAATGAACGTCGACATAGTTCCAAGTCAGGATGGTGTGTGGCTCAGAGAGGAACTTGCAGGTGGTGGTGTTCCCATGCATCTGCTGCCCTTGTCCTTCTAGGTGGAAGAGGTCATGGGTTTGGAAGGTGCTGTCGAAGGAGTGTCGGCGAGTTACTGCAGTGCATCTTATAGATGGTACATACTGCTGCCACTGTGCGTTGGTGGTGGAGGAAGTGAATGTTGAAGGCGGTGGATTGGGTTGCTAGTCAAGCGGGGGCTACTTTGTCCTAGATGGTGTCGAGCTTCTTGAGTGTTGTTGGAGCTGCACCTATCCAGGCAAGTGGAGTGTATTCCATCACACTCCTGACTTGTGCCTTGTAGATGGTGGACAGGCTTTGGGGAAACAGGAGGTGAGTTACTCGCTGCAGAATTCCCAGCCTCTGACCTGCTCTTGGAGCTACAGTATTTATGTGGCTGGTCCAGTTCAGTTTCTGGTCAATGGTAACCCCCCAGGATGTTGATAGTGATGGCATTGAACATCAAGGGGAGATGGCTGGATTCTCTCTTGTTGGAGATGGTCATTAACTGGCACTTGTGTGGCGCAAATGTAATTTGTCACTTATCAGTCTTGCTGCATATAGACACAGACTGCTTCAGTATCTGAGGAGTCACAAATGGTGCTGAACATCGTGCAATCATCAGTGAACATCACACTTCTGACCTTATGATGGAGGGAAAGTCGTTGATGAAGCAGTTGAAGATTGTTGGGCCTAGGACACTACCCTGAGGTACTCCTGCAGTGATGTTTTGGGTCTGAGATGACTGACCTGCAACAACCACAACCGTCTTCCTTTGTGCAAGGTATGACTCCAACCAGCGAAGAGTTTTCCCCCGATTCCCATTGACTCCAGTATTGCTAGGGCTCCTTGATGCCACACTTGGCCAAGTGCTGCCTTGACGTCCAGGGCAGTCACTCCCCCCTCACCTCTTGAGTTCAGCTCTTTTGTCCATATTTGGACCAAGGCTGTGATGAGGTCAGGAGCTGAGTGGCCCTGGTGGAACCCAAACTGAATATCAGTGAGCAGGTTATTGCTGAGTAAGTGCCACTTGATAGCACTGTCAATGCACTTTCCATCACTTTGCTGATGATCGAGAGCAGACTGAAGGGGAAATAATTGGCCTGGTTGGATTTGTCCTGCTTTTTGCATACAGGACATACCAGAGCAACTTCCCACATTGTCTGGTAGATGCCAGTGTTGTAGCTGTACTGGAACAGCTTGGCCAGGGGCGTAGCCAACTCTGGAGCACAAGTCTTCAGTACTACTTCCAGAATGTAGTCAGGACCCATAGCCTTTGCAGCATCCAAAGCCATCAGCCATTTCTTGATGTCACGCGGAGTGAATTGAATTGGCTGAAAACTGGCATCTGTGATGCTGGGTCTTCAGGAGGAGGCCGAGATGGATCATCAACTCGGCACTTCTGGCTGAAGATGGTTGCAAATGCTTCAGCCTTGTCTTTTGCACTGATGTACTGGGCTCCCTCATCATTGAAGATGGGAATATTTGTGGAGCCTCCTCCTCCTGTTAGTTGTTTAATTGTCCATCACCATTCATGACTGGATGTGACTGCAGAGCATAGATTGGTTGGTTGCTTGTGGGTTCACTTAGCTGTCTATTGCATATTACCTCCGCTGTTTGGCTTGCATGTAATCCTGCTTCACTGGGTTAACATCTCATTTGGCGTATGCCTGGTGCTGTTCCTGGCATGTTCTCCTGCGCTCTTCATTGAACCAGGGTTGGTCCCACGGCTTGATGGTAATGGTAAAGTATCGAATATGCTGGGCTATGAGGTTACAGATTGTGGTTGAATAAAATTCTGCTGCCGATGATGGCTCATAGGACCTCATGGATGCCCAGTTTTGAGTTGCTAGATCTGTTTGAAATCTATCCCATTTAGCATGCTGGTAATACCACACAACATGATGGAGGGTATCCTCAATGTGAAGATGGGACGTCGTCTCCACAAAGACTGTGCAGCGGTCACTTCGACCAATACTGTCATGGCAAATGCATCTGCACCAGGTAGATTGGTGAGGACGAGGTCAAGTCGACTTTTCTCTCGTTGGTTCCCTTGCCATCTAGCAGCTATGACCTTTAGGACTTGGCCAGCTCGGTCAGTAGTGGTGCTACCGATCCACTCTTGGTGATGGACATTGTCCCCCACCTAGAGTACATTCTGTGCCCTTGGCACCCTTCAGTGCTTTTTCCGAGTGGTATCCAACATGGAGGAGTACTGATTCATCAACTCAGGGAGGGTGGTAGGTGGTGTTCCTTGTTTGCATGTTTGACCTGATGCCATAAAGACTTCATGGGGTCTGGAGTCAATGCCAATCCCTCCTGACTCTATAACACTGTGCTGCCACCTCTGGTGGGCCTGTCCTGTCACTGTAAGGTATGATTCTGTCGGTAGGACTATGTCAGGCTGTTGCTTGACTAGTCTGTGGTACAGTTCTTCCAATTTTGGCACAAGCCCCAGATGTTAGTAAGGAGGACTTTGCAGGATCGACAGGGCTGGGTGTCCCATTGTTATTTCCAGTCAATGCCGGGTGGTATTTCTGGTTTCATTCCTTTTAGACATTTCCTCTAGCAGTTTGCTGCAACTGAGTGGCTTGCTAGGCCATTTCTGTTGGTCTGGAGTCACATGTAGGCCAGACCAGGTAAGGACGGCATTAATCAAGCAGATGGGTTTTGTTTCATGGTCACCATTACTGAGACTAATTCCAGATTTATTAATTGAATTTAAATTCAATCAGCTGCCATGGCAGGATTTGAACCCATGCATTAACCAGGGCCTCTGGAATGTGAGTCCAGTGATATTACCACTATGTCACCGCCTCCTCTAGTTTTGTAATCTTTCCTTGTAACTTAACCCTTGGAGTTCAGGTATTGTTCTGATAAATCTACACAGCCCTTTTCCAAGATCAATATGTCAGCTGGGATTTTCCAGCTGGTCTTGAGGTCCTGGCGCCAGGACCAGAAGTGGGTGCCGCTACTTCTCTCAAATCAATCCACTGATCATAAGCAATCCCGTGCCGGCCTGGTCACATTTAGATTCAGGGCCACAACCTGTTAAGAGTACCACAAGCATGCCTGAGCAGCTGACGGAGGCTGTGACAACCGAAGTCACAAACTCTGAGGATGAGGGTGGTCAGGGCAATGCTGAGCCCCAGGCTCATGGGCTGCCTCTGATTTCATCAGTAAGGCCGCAGATGCTGAACGTACAATGAGACGTGTATGATGATCTGGCTGAGATTCCAGAGGGCATCTGCGCCCTGGCTCAGGCAGTGGAGGAGTCCATGCAAGCCTTGAGTGCTGTTGTTTCCCTCTCGTCTGTGCACGTGGCCTTCTCCATTGAGAGATTGGCAACTCTCATGGAGAGCCAATTCCAGCAAACCAGTCAGTGGATGCAGGAGATGTGTGCAGACCTGCATGCCATTGTTTTGTCCATTTGCTCTATGCAGCAGTGTAAAGGCGAGAGGTGGATGAGGCGCCTGGAGTCTCCACTAGGTCCTCGGACTACTCAGGTCAGCAGGTAGATACATGAGTGCCTTGTGAGGGAGAAGGCGTGGCCGCCTTCTGCATCTGGGGGCTCCTCTCAGGGCACTCTTGGTGTGGACAGTGGCTCCTCAGCCCCTCTGCCAGTAATACCAGTGCCTCAAGTAGCTGTGACAACAGAGGAGGCTCCTGCACCTGCGCAGGAGCCCCTCCGCATGCGAAGGCCCTCCAGGCCTCAAGTGACCACGGGACCGCCACCAAGGACATCCCAAACCAGGGGTGCAACAGGGTCAGCAGCCTGCCTCCACCTCAGCTGAGAACGCAGGGGGAGCACCTCAAAGGACCACTCATGAGAGAATTAAGAAAAGCCATTAGCTGTAATTGGGATTCACGGGTAAATACATTGTTATGGCTGTGTCTATGTTTGCAATAAAGGTGTACTGTGTTCAGCCGACATCCCCTTCCATTACTGGCAGACCTCTGGAACTTCAGGAGTACCCTGGCTTGTCCCAAGGGCTGGTTGAGAGGGACCCTACTTTATGTGGTCATCATTTGGCCGATGCCAAAGAACAAGGTGTCACTGGGCACAGGGCCATGGGTTTTTAAATAAAGAAAACAGCAACCGTGCAGCAGGAAGGTGCACCTTTATTGAATTGGATGGATGAGGCAGCAAGGGTCATCTGAAATGTATTTTTAAAGCACATCCCAAGCTTCCATTTACATCTGCTCCTGAGTTTAATCTTTGCTGAAAAGAGAATAATTTGCTGTCTTTTGGGTGATTAAGATGAAATCTTAAAGTTGAGAATGGATATAATCCAGACAAGTTGGCATACACTGCTTGTAAACATCCTTGAAATGTATGGGGAAAAGATTAATGAAATATGTGGTGATCTAAGTTATCCATGAGTTGTGAGTGAGCCAACATCTGTTTGTCTTTCCACAGATGCTGCCAGACCTGCTAAGATATTTTCAGCATTTTCTGTTTCTCTCTCAGATTGTCAGCATCCGCAGTATTTTGCTCCCATATTTTGCCTTCCTTTCTTGGTTGTCCTCCAGTCTGGTGCTGAATTGTGCTCAGCCCAAGGCTGCAGCCCAATTTTGGTGCCATTCAATGATTTAAACTCATTTTACACAGGATTTACACCAATCACTGCACCAATTTAACTGAGTGTGTCATCAAGGAGCCCTAGCAAAATTGAAGTCAATGGGAATTAGAAGAAAACTCTCTACTGGTTGGAGTCATACCTAACACAAAGGAAGATGGTTGTGGTTGTTGGATGCCAATCATCTCAGTCACAGAACATCACTGCAGGAGTTCACCAGGGTTGTGTTCTCGGTCCAACCATCTTCAGCTGCTGCATGAATGTCCTTCCCCTCCATCATAAGGTCAGAAGTGGGGATGTTCGCTGATGATTGCACAATGTTCAGCACCATTCACCACTCCTCAGATACTAAAACAGTCCGTGCCCGCATGCAGCATGACCTGGACAACAATTGGACTTGGGTTGATAAGTGGCAAATAACAGTTGTGCCACACAAGTGCCAGACAATGACCATCTCCAACAAGAGAGAATCTAACTGTAATGAGTTCTTTATGTTGTCTGATGCAACATAAATGAGATGCGTGGAGTCTAGTTTGCTGAAGATCTCTAACAAGGTTATGAACAGCTAAACGAGTATGTACAGTACAGAGCAAACTATTTACAGAACCTTCCTCGAGGTGTTAGTTTCAGAGAGACCCTGGCTTGTAGTCACATGACTACATCCTGGTGCTGAGCTCATTAGCATACTGAGCTCTTAAAGGGACATCACTCTTTCACCGATCATACAACACTAACCATCTTCCCTTGATATTCAATGGCATTGCCATCGTTAAAACCCCAACCAACAAGATCCTTGGGGTTACCATTGACCAAAAACTGAACTGGACCAGCCGTATAAATACCGTGGTTACTGCAGTCAAAGACTAGGAATTATGCAGTGAGTAACTCATCTTCTGACTCCCCAAAGCCTGTCCAGCAGCTGCAAGGCACAAGCCTGGAGCGTGATGGAATACTCTCCACTTGCCTGGGTGAGTGCAGCTCTAACAACACTCAGGAAGCTCAGCACCATGCAGGACAAAGCAGCGCACTTGATCAGCACCCAATCCACCACATTAAAAATTCACTCTCTCCACCACCGGTACGCAGTGGCAGCAGTGTGTACCATCCACAAGATGCACTGTAGCAACTTGCCAAGCTTCCTTCAATAGCACCTTTCAAACCCTTTACCACCTAGAGGGACAAGGACAGCAGACACAAGGGAACACCACCACCTGCAACTTCCCCTCCAAGTCGTTCACCATCCTGACTTGGAACTATATCGCATTCCTTCACCGTCACTTGATTAAAAACCTTCCTTCCTGCCTGATAGCACTGTGGGGGTGTACCTACTCCACATGGAGTACAGCAGTTCAAGAAGGCGGCTCACCACCACCTTCTCAAGGGCAATTAGGGATGGGTAAGAAATGTTGGCTTTGCCAGCGATGCTCACATCCCATGAACAAATAAAAAAAAAAGGTATGCAAATAAGCTGACCTCATGTAAGTATCTCTTCGGCATTGTCCTGGAGTCTCCAAGAATTTAGGTTTAATCTCCTGGACACTGGTGTGAGCAGCTCAGGAGAAATTTCATTGGGGCATCAAAAAATGCATTTTTAAAATTTTCTTTGAAAACATTTGGTTATTAGTTACAAAAATATTGGAGATTGGGTGAAAAAGGCTGTTTGACTGGCTGGGACTGTTGGAGGTGGGAGGTCACGTGTTGAAACCTCCAGAAATATGATCAATCAAAATTGGCAACCCAACTCTTGATTGCCAAGTGCAAATCTTATTCCATTGGTGTAATAGGGGTGTAACCCATCCTGTGAAAATTTATCTCCATTATGTTTAAAACATTTGGATATATTTACTACAAATAGAATTGACATTCAATTCTGTTGGTATATTGCCTAACTAACCTTCTAAAGATTTATTATTACAGCAAGTCCTTCTGTGGACTCCTTTGAGACAGGCTGCTTTGCTTTTCCTGATGTTAATTGATTCAGGAAAATAAGCTTCCAATTAGGTGAGAATGCATTTGAGTCTAATTTATGAGGCTGTCAGGTTAAAGCCAGCCAGATTCCTTTTGTAGTCAATTAACGTGGTTGACATAGTGGGGTAGATCCCATAGGGACAGCTTCTTGCCCAGGCACAGAGATATAGGTCAGTATTTTGTTTTTGTTCAGGTTCCAATATATCTGACTATTTTCTGCCAAATCTTCAGTACTTCTGGGTTCACTGAGACTGAGACAAATACCTCAAGGCATTGAGGTAATGGATGATGCATACATTTTATGTTATGGGAGCTGGTCCAGGTTTAGTATTATTAAGAGAGTTAGCAAAAGATCACATTGTTATTTTTCCATATCTGGGCAGCTGTAATTTAAATTTTCTGTAATCATGCAATATCTACTGTATTGACTCTTTATGCCTGTGTTTAACTTTTATTTTTAATAAACCTAATTCATGATTTGACGCCTAAGTAACATGGTTGATAAAATATTTTTTCTCTGCTATCCAAAGTCTGGGAGCACAGAGGAATGTTGTTAAGTGCAGAAGTTGTAACAGCAATCAGGATTTCCTTTTGCATTGCCTGGCAAGGCAACATTCCAAAACATTGTACACGTAAGATTCAACTCTGGTCCATTGTGAGTGAGGGATTGATGGAGGAAGACTTTGGCACTAAGCATGAGAGAAATATCTAAACAGAACCTAAATATGTAATAGTAAACTCTTTAATAAGTTATTGCAATCTCCTGGCACATGGCAAATGACAAACTTAAAGCTGTTCTGCTACTGAAAAAATGGAGAAATAGCTGGTGTCGCATCTCCTACATTTTTACCTTATCTCCTCCCTCGTTACTGTCCAAGGCCCCAAACACTCCTTCCAGAGGAAGCAGCAATTTACTTGTACTTCATTAAATTTAGTATACTGTATTCACTGCTCTCAATGCAGTCTCCTCTACATTGGGAAGATCAAACGCAGAGTTGGTGACCGCTTTGTGGAATACCTCTGCTCAGTCTGCCAGTGTGACCCCAAACTTTTGATTGCCTGTCATTTGAATTCTCCGCCCCACTCCCACTCTGGTTTTTCTGTCCTTGGCTTCTACAGTGTTCCAATGAAACTTAAAGTGAGGTCGAGGAACACCATCTCAGCTTTTAATTAGGCACTTTACAGTCTTCTAGGCTCAACATTATGTTCAACAATTTCAGATCATAACCTCTGCCCCCACATTTTACTTTTTGTGTTTTTTTGGTGTTTTTTGTTTTTGGACAGTAACTGTTGGTAATGATTTTGCTTTTTCCATTTACACCTCCTCTTTATTTTATTTTATTTATTTATCTTTATTTATTTATCCCTTACCATCTCCTTTTGCCTTGCACCATCATCCCTTCCATCATTTAATCTATCCTGCCTTCCACCCTATCACAGACTTTCCCTTTTGTTCTTTCCTTCCTCCCCACTATCCCTGCATTGCTTAAAAACTGTTACAACTCTAAGTACTCTCAGTTCTGATGAAGGGTCATTGACCTGAAATGTTAACTCTGTTTCTCCCTCCACAGATACTGCCAAACCTGTTGAGTATTTCCAGCACTTTCTGTTATCATCACATACAAACACTGCTCCAGTCAAAGCAGCTTTGGAGATCTTGCAAAGAAGAAAGGTATTCTTTGGAGCTGAGTGGCACCCATGATCCAGGTTGTTTTCTATCAATGGTTTATGCTGCCGGTGTTCACTTGGAAGCTCTGTGGCAAAGGTGATGTTGTGTAAGGCAAGGAGGAGAAATAACTGTGGCTACCTTGGTAAGGGTCCACTGCATGGTGTATCAATCCTGCTCTTTCTCTTGATAATCCAGAAAATTGAGAGAGATAATCATTAAGATATCCTTAGGACTTACTTAGGCAGAACTTTAATTACAGTTCCCACAGATGGCAGATGAGGCGTCGCTTTAAAGAATGGATGCAATATTGAAACCCTAAAGAAATCATGAAATAAACAATGAAATAGCTGGGTTGAAATGCATTTACCCTTAATGAACAGGAACCAACATGGCTGAATAGATCAGCCTTCCAGATCCTACTTTATACGGGCACTGAACTCTAGCAAGATTGTCCTGGAGTTGAGTACTCATTACGGGTTCACAGGCACTGAGCAATGTATTATCGGTCTCTATTTGATCACGAGTAGTTAAGCTTATTCCTGTAATTTCAACCACATTCACAGTGAGATAGGGAAACAACTCTTATTTAAAAAAAAATCTTAAATCAATATAACATTTCCGAAAACCTATTTCACACATTTGTTGTTCTGTAAGAGAAGTACTTTTCCATATTCTCTAGTTTTACAACAAATTTTGAAAAAAAATCAATATGAATATGAAAATAAGAATTTGTTACAACAGAATGTTTTACCTATTACACCAAGCGATTCACAATAAGTCCTGGCACAAATAGTTTTCTTCCTTACTGCATAAAACAGAATGAACTGCAACAGTTCATTAATAATGAAAGATTTTCTGTTGACAAAATCAAAACATACTGACCTTTCAGCTTATTGACATTAATAAATTAACAGTTATCTTTTTTCAAGTGACCTTTATTCGTGCTTGGTTGAATATAGAAAGCATTCACTTTCAATAAATGGTTTAATTTTTTATACATTGTTATAAAAAGTATTATCTTGCTTTTTTCATTAATGTAAGTTAAAGTAAATGCACTGTCATTACACAGCTAAATAAATCAATTGTAAATCCTGTAATCTCTTCTGAAAAGATATCATTGAGAAAATCTATTACTATAATTAGACACAAATGTGCCTTATTTGACAATAAATCAGATCTTTGCCCCCTGACTTAACGTATCTATATCCCTTTGTAGCCTCCTTAGGACCAGTAAGTAGTTCCTTCAATTGCTCCAAATACTCAAGGAGTTAATTTTGTCCATTTTTGTCCTTGAAGTGCAAGAAAGCTCGCAATGCCTGGGAAGGGGTGAAGAATGGGTTGGAAGAGATGGATCCCAAACCATGGTTCTTTAACGCTACACGAGTAGAAGGCAGTGTTGCTGCTAGACACTCATTCCATTATGGCTGTGGTAGAGGCTGAGATGAGGTGGGGAGGAGTTCAAAATCAGATGGGCACCTGTTCACTTACTATTTCTCAATTCTCCAGGTTTCTCCTGGTATAACAATGAATGCTGATTTCTATATTCTAACAGCTATTTCACCTTTGAATCCAACTTTTGAAATTTGTCATTAACAATTTGTACTTTAACATTTTTGTAATGAAACCTTATTTGAATTTGAAGAGAGCTGTGTCTGAGTGTTCTGTTTGGGACTTCTGCAGTTGTGGGGGGGGGAGGTATTCTTGTTGGGTGAAAGCCTCTGCCATTAGCTACCCTCTTGAACATATGCCTCCTGCAAATGTGCCATGCTCCCCTGCTCTGTACAGCACAGGATGTTGTGATCGAGTGCTTGTTGTGGGCATATGGTAGGCATGTCAATATTGAAGTTGTGCAGAGTGCAGCATACTACAACTATCTTTGCGACTCCCTCTGGGAAGCATTAGAGTGCACCCCTATCCCATTATAAAATGTTTCAAAGTTTTGGACAGATTTTGCTGGAGAAGGGCATCTCGTGAGGTGTTCTGTTAGTTGCACTTGTTTGTGCATGTTTAGATTTTAACATTTTGTACCCCCAATGTTGCTGGATGTGTGAACTGATAATGGTGCAGCAGAGACACCAGGAGCTTGCTGAACAACAGGACAAACAGTGTATCTCCTTGTTACTTCTTCAAAATATTCGATCAAGTTGGTCAAACAAGATCTTGCCTTAACAAATCCGTGCTGACAATCCTTGATTAACCTGTGCCTTTCTAAGTGACAGTTATCCTGTCAGAGTAGTTTCCAATAATTTGCCCACTACTGAGGTTAGACTGACTGACCTGTAATGATTTGGTCTATCCATCGCCCCTTTTTAAACAGAAGTACTATGTTAGCAGTTCTCTAATCCTCCAGTCATGCCTGCCCTCCGCTGCTTCTCTGCTGCTGTCTCATGTTGTGTGTGACCTTGCCTGTAAGAGAGAGAGGAGTATCAGTGAATGTGTTTGGGTGATATGCCTGTCATAGTTGAATAGCTGGAAGTATGCAGAAGCTGTGTGAGGCTTGCAGAATTAGTAAGTCTGAGGGTTGGATTTTGTGCTGGAGGCCCCCCGCTCCACCCCCCCCCCCCCCCCCCCACCCCTTGCTGGAGCGATCATCCGGTCTTTTGCTGCCAAAGTTTAGGGAGGTGGGATCCCCATCCTTTAAAGACTTAATAGGGACGAGGATCCCATCCCCAAGAGTTGCTGGCCAATCACAGGGCTGGCAGCTCAGCAGTATTGGCAGCACCACGAGGAGTGGTGGCCACTTTTTTTTTATTCATTCATGGGATGTGGGCGTCACTGGCTATGCGCCAGAATTTATTGCCCATCCCTAATTGCCCTTGAGAAGGTGGTGGTGAGCTGCCTTCTTGAACCGCTGCAGTCCAAGTGAGGTAATTACACGCACAGTGCTGTTAGGAAGGGAGTTCCAGGATTTTGACCTAGCGACAGTGAAGGAACGGCGATATCGTTCCAAGTCAGGATGGAGTGTGACTTGGACGGGAACTTGCAGGTGGTGATGTTCCCATGTATCTGCTGCTCTTGTCCTTTGAGGTGGTAGAGGTCGCGGGTTTGGAAGGTGCTGTCTAAGGAGCCTTGGTGCGTTGCTGCAGTGCATCTTGTAGATGGTACCCACTGCTGCCACTGTGTGTCAGTGGTTAGATTCTCTCTTGTTGGAGATGGTCTTTGCCTGGCACTTGTGTGGTGCAAATGGAACTTGCCACTTATCAGCCCAAGCCTGGATATTGTCCAGGTCTTGCTGCATTTCTACACAGACTGCTTCAGTGTTTGAGGAGTCGTGAATGGTGCTGAACATTGTGCAATCATCAGCGAACATCCCCACTTCTGACCTTATGATTGAAGGAAGGTCATTGATGAAGCAGCTGAAGATGGTTGGGCCTAGGACACTACCCTGAGGAACTCCTGCAGTGATGTCCTGGAGCTCAGATGATTGATCTCCAACAAGCACAGCCATCTTCCTTTGCGTTAGGTATGACTCCAACCAGTGGAGAGTTTTCCCCGATTCCCATTGACTCCAGTTTTGCTAGGGCTCCTTGATGCCATACTCAGTCAAATGCTGCCTTGATGGCAAGGGCAGTCACTCTCATCTCACCTCTTCAGTTCAGCTCTTTTGTCCATGTTTGAACCAAGGCTGTAATGAGGTCAGGAGCTGAGTGGCCCTGGCGGAACCCAAACTGAGCATCACTGAGCAGGTTATTGCTAAGCAAGTGCTGCTTGATGGCACTGTTGATGACACCTTCCATCACTTTACTGACGATTGAGAGTAGACTGATGGGGGTGGTAATTGGCCGGGTTGGACTTGACCTACTTTTTGTGTACAGGACATACCTGGGCAATTTTCCACATTGCAGGGTAGATGCCAGTGTTGTAGCTATACTGGAACAACTTGGCTAGGGGTGCGGCAAGTTCTGGAGCACAGGTCTTCGGTACTATTGCCGGAATATTGTCAGGACCTATAGCCTTTGCAGTATCCAGTGCCTTCAATTGTTTCTTGATATCACGTGGAGTGAATCGAATTGGCTGAAGTCTGGCATCTGTAATGCTGGGGACTTCAGGAGGGGTCTGAGATGGATCATCAACTCGGCACTTCTGGCTGACGATTGTTGCAAATGCTTCTGCCTTATTTTTCTCACTGATGTGCTGGGCTCCCCCATCATTGAGGATCTGGATATTTGTGGAGCCACTTCCTCCAGTTAGTTGTTTAATTGTCCACCACCATTCACGACTGCATGTGGCAGGACTGCAAAGCTTAGATCTCATCCGTTGGTTACGGGATCACTTAGCTCTGTCTATTGCATGCTGCTTATGCTGTTTGGCATGCAAGTGGTCCTGGGGTGTATCTTCACCAGGTTGACACCGCATTTTGAGTTATGCCTGGTGCTGCTCCTGGCATGCCCTCCTGCACTCTTCATTGAACCAGGGTTGGTCTCCTGGCTTGATGGTAATTGTAGAGTGGGGGATACGCCGGTCCATGAGGTTACAGATTATGCTTGAGTAAAATTCTGCTGCTGCTGATGGCCCACAACGCCTCATGGATGCCCAGTTTTGCACTGATAGATACTGCTGAGGCCTCAGACCCAGGCCCAGCACTGGCACCCTGCACCAGAGGTAGGTGAGGAATGGTCGCCGGAGCCAGTCCAGAAGGTCCCAATGAGGAGAGTGGGCGGATGAGCTTTCAGTCCAGGGGGAGCAGGGAGAGTGGGGGACGCCTGGGCGGTGGGAGGGGGTGGTTACATTTGTTCCCGGTGGGAGTCCTCCCTGGGCCACAAATTGCCCATGAAGCAGAGATCCCCCTGAAGCCCGCAGGGAGGGCGCCTCATTTTCTAAGACATCCTCCATGCGCGGCAGAGGCCCCCCAGTCATTGCTAAGATCCCAGAGGCAGTGGGAAGAGGCCCTTATTTGCCCTCTGAGCGGGAAGGTCGTCGTCGACCTAGGAGAATTGGAATCGGGATTCCCAGCGTCGGATTCCATGGCGGGCAGCTCTGTCCCCAATTCTCTGGGCCCTCCTCCACCATGAAGCCTGCTGTCAAGATGAGAACAAAATCCGGCCCTGAAAATTAGGTATGAGTCCTGATTGCTAGAGATTGCTGATGGTATAGTGATGAGATTGTGGTGCTTGTGAGGTTGGAGATGCAGTGGATAGGAAATAATATTTGAAGATGCATTCATGGACCTTGAACACTTGTGTGAAGTCATTAAACTTTTTTGCAGCACTGCAGCCAGGTCCTTTGGGCCACGCTCATTGAATTGACATTTGTCACGACCTGCCCCCATTCCCTTTACAATGTTTGCCTGGAGGGCATCCTAGTCTCCTATGGAAACATGACCTCTCTCCTCCTTTCCAACTCTTGGACTCGTGCCTCCAGCGAGAACCTGGGAGCCCTTTCCCTGGTCTGCTGCTCCATTCGTACTCTTACTTCTTCTCTGAAACACTTCCCTTATACAGTTCCACCAGCTGCTGCAGTCTGAATGCATCTCCCTTTTAAGAGGTGCAGGCTGACTTGAAGAAGTGCAGGTTAGCTGTAACTCATGCTAGCCATTCATTCACCTGGGCCTCCTAGTGAGCATGCAGACAGTCAGCAGTGAGTTTAACGCTGTGCTGCACACCGCAATCATGCTAATAAGCAGGCAGCATAAAATTTACATGCGGCCTGGGTCAACTCAACTGGGTGTGGGGTAGTTGTGCATTGCGATCCCTGCACCCAAAAAACCAGCACTATTGAATTTTTAGCCCAAAATATTTTGTCAACTGAAAGAAATGCTACACATAGAAACTTGTGCTCTCAGAATCTTTCTGATGGGGCCTGTAATTATCTTTGTGAAGCTATAAAGATAGTTGGTGCAGCAAAATATCCTCAACACCTGTTACTTAATTAATAACCTAGGCCTTTATAAAAGTTATTTGGGCTGCAATGTATGAGTAGTGAAGTCAAGTTCTGGCTTGCAACAACAGATTAATCTGCATCATCTATTGCTAAAGTCATACTGAGCTATGCCAGGTGATAAACAGTTGGGAAAGAGTAGGAAGGCCCAAAGGGTTATAACAGATGAGTGTAAGAGTCATTAGGATTTATCATATTTGACCCCAATTCATCATGCTGGTTCTTTAAAGTTTAAATAAGCATAAAGACTATCAGATTAATATGGTGCTCCTTGAATGTGCATATCAGGTGAACATATCGATGTTTCCAATTAACAGAAATTAAAAGTAACTTTCATTTCTTTTCATCCTTTAATGTTTTAGAAAATAATATCTTAATATAGTCTGGATGTGGTTAACAATCTAACTAAAACCATCCATTGTCTAATGCACTCTACTTAAATGTGTTTGCAATTAGTGGTGGGATGATTACAATAGCATGTTAACTCTTAATGTGCATCTTAGCAAGCAAGGGCTGCAGGGTTATTCCTTCATCCTTAGCTTTTGAACACTAAATATATGCCAACATCCCATGGGAGATTGGGAATTGTAATCCAGACAGGTGAAAAAGTAACAATTGGAAACAGCTGCCAATTTTCATCAACAAATTTCAGCATCAAGAAAGAAGTTGCATTTTTATAATGTCTTATCATATCCCTCAGGATACCTTAAAGCACTTCACATTGTCACAGTAAATCCCATATGCCAAATGGAAAATATTAATTTTGTTGTATGGAACGTTGCCTGAAACTGTTTTACTGGACATTACAAATAACTTTTAAAAAGCAGAACAGAACAGCCAAAGATGGCCATGCACAATTTGCATATGAGAAGCCAAAGACCAGCTGGGAGACAGAGGTAATTACCCTGTCTAGCCAGAACAGTAGGGGTGTGCTCTGATTCAATTATTTAGAATGGGTTTTGTCAACGTGGGTTGTCAAGCCATCGACACCCATTGACTTTGAAAGAGCCAAACCACCCCCCGCCCCTTACCAAGTATGTTTGCACAGCTTGAGAGAAGAACTTTGAATTTCAAACAACCTTCCAGAAACTTCTGTTTTCAAACAAAGAGGTGGTCACATGACATACCTGCCAGTGTAACACTGAGTTTGTGAATTATGCCTCAGAAGGGAGAAATACAGTAACTGAACTCCAAGAAGCACCTCTCTCTCTCTCCCTCTCCAGTAAAGTCCCAGAAAGGCCTCAGCTGCAGCTAGATCTCAAATCTACAGACCCTCACAGACAGCAACCAAGAGGATGGATAAAGCCTCTCTTCAGCCTTCCGGAACCAGAGAAGCAAGCTTGAATTGTGCATGGCCCAGCGAGGACTTCAAGACTTTAACTTCAACTAAGGACATTGAAACTCAGTATTTGAATTCCGTTTATTATGGACTTTACTTCAAACTCCCAACTCTTTTCCCCCTCTGTATCTATTTGTGTGTGTGTATATGTGCCTCTCATATGAATGTGAGCATGGATGCATCGCGTATTTTAATAATTTTAACCTGTTTAGAGTGATAAGATTAATAAACTTAATCTCTCTTGCTTAACTCAAGAAAAACTGTCTGTTCATTTACAATTATATTTAGAGAACAGTGAGCAAGGGCTCACTCAAGGTGGTAAGCTAAATCACTGGGTTAAAAGAATAATCCTTGTTGCGGTCAAACCAGAGAAGGGGTGAAAGGGAAGGGGTGAAAGGGGAATCTGAGATCCCTTCCTCACCTGGTAGTAACAACATCCACTGAGCTAAAAACGCAGTAAATGCTGTTATGTAGGTAAGTGCAGCTGCCAATTTGCACACAGAAATACCCCACAAACATCAAATGAGATGAATGACCATTTCATCATTTTTTGATAGTAGTGGTGGCTGCGGAAGGAATTTTAGGTGGAACACCAGGAGAATTCTCTGCTCTGCTTTGAATAGTACCAGAGGATTTTTTCACTTCCACCCGATCTTGCAGCATTGAACTAAACTTATAGTCTCGATTACATGTTCAAGGCTTGGGCTGTGGCTTTAGCCCACATCCTTCTGACTCAGAGGCAGTAGTGTTATCAACTAAGGCAATTTGACAATAGTTCTATTCATTCATCCTGCTCCTGGCCTCACTCTTTCCCTCGCTGCCTGGCTGGGAACTTCTCCCTTCCACTACATGCCCATGACAAGGTCCAACTTTTCCATGTATTCTGGCTCTCAGCCCTGACCGCTGGCTCCCCATGGTCCTCATCCCTATTGAGTAAATTTTGTCTTCATGCTTGCTCATCATAAGAGATACAGAAACCTTGCAGCAAAAACAGTTACATTCAGCTTTCTGGAGGTCTCGTCCTCCAAAGGTATAGTAGTCAATCCTGTAACCATTCTGTGACTGTAAGTAGGTTTCAATAAGCAGGGCTGTGTACATATATATTAAAATAGTAAGAGTGCCTTCCTCAGTTGAGAAGCTGCAGTAAAAGATCTCCTCTTCATTCTATAATAAACACAAAGCTGCCAAGTGTAAGTAACTTTGACCCCTTCTGATAATAAAGATGTCAATAAAGGTATAAATAAATAAAAACGTTTATTAAAAGATTCATTTAAACTTCCACACAAATGGAATGGCTATGCAGTGCAATCTCTTTACTATCAACCCACATCAATCCAAACTGCTTTTGCAATCTTAATGTGATTTTATTCCTAAATTAAACCATCTTCTACATAGTAACAGGTTGCTCTCTGGCAGATACAGATGGGAATTGAACTGAAAGGTAATAAAGTGCTTGCATTTGTCAAAACTGGCGTTCATTTCTAGAAGAATAAAATTGTAAAGCAGAGAAGTTATGTTAAATTTATATAGAACCTTTGTTAGACCACACTCAAGAGTACTGTGCATAGTCTGGTTCTCCACTATTACTACAAGGATGTAGAGGCACTGGAGAAGGTGCAAAACGGTTTACAAGGATGAAAGCAGAACTGCAAGGTTATCCTTATCAGCAAAGACTAAACAGGCTGGGGGTCTTTTTTCCAGAAAAGAGAAGGCTGAGGGGTGACTTGATAGAAATTGTTAAGATTATGAAAGGGTTTGATAAGTAGCTGTAGAAAATGGGGGTTAAATTGGTTAGCCCCTGAAAACGGGTACAGGGATTTTGGTGTGAGATTAGCCCACATCTGTTCAATGTAATGCAGGCAGCATACCAAGTTCATGCTGCCTGGTCATTATCATGATTGCTGCATGTATTGTTCATTGGCCGCATGCATCAGTTGGGCACCCAATATCATGAGTGCCTAACAATACCTAAAGCTACCCAGAGGTAGGCCCCTTTTAAAATGGGGTGTCCCATTTTAACATATTTTGCTGAAATGACCTATATCAATAATTTTAGCTGCCCCTCCTCAGTCCTCACCACCACCACCACCACATACTGTGTTCACAATGCTTGCAGTGGAGCAACAGGTGCAAGAGCCAATCTTACAAATACATGCTTCTGATAGGGGGCCTGGCCACCTGGAAACACATTCACAAAATCAATTTCTGTAGTATCTGCTGAATCCCAATGGTGGGAATAGGTATCGAACATTGCAATAGTGATCCATTATTGGTAGAGTCAGCAGATATCCTGTCCACAGTTGAAATCTGATTAATGCAGCTATTTCCCCACAGAGATGGGCATTGGCTTGGCTCCAGATTTTTATAGATGACCTATAAAAGTATGTATCTTGCAATCTGTATCTTGGCTCCTTCAGTCATTCGTGAGGAGCTATAAAAACATGCACATATAGATTAAGGAAAGTTCATTTATGTAGTTATTCTCTTAGAGAAAAGTTTGAAGTCTTTGTTTGCCCAATAAAGCATTCTAAAAGGAAATATCTAATAGTTTGGGTTTATGTTTCAGGCATATATGCTAATTACACTACCCCATAATGCAATAATTCAATGTAGTAACAACATAACAACATTCTATGATTCTCATGGCTCAATTCAAGAATACATTTCAAGCAAACAACAGAAAGAACAAGCTCACAAGTCCAGTTGAGACATGAGGATGTTTCACATAACTGAAGAACATAAGTAACACGCAATCAATTATGCAACATTCTATCTCTATCATGGCCACACAAGAAACAAACCAAAATTAATATGAAATATTTCCCTTCACAATGCTTTTATGGGCAAAATAATAGACAACAAACCCTTCTGCAATGAAAGTTAGATTACAATGTACTGAAAAAGGATAACTGACGGAAGTGTAATGTTTATCATAGTGTTATGCAATTGTATTTGGATCAGCAATTCTGTATCATGTTTGTCAAATTCTGGGTATTTTTGTGCTTTGCACCTCTACTCAGTAGGAACTGGGTTCAGATTGCTCCAAACACATTTCACAAGGAACTGGGTTGAAGCTGCTGCCCCTTATTCCATGCATTCTCAGAGAGAGGAAATTTCATCCCAACAATCCTAATATCATAGAGGTGTATGGACAGTATGCTCATCCACTGCATTACTCAGCCCACCATACAATGTTTTGACACATTTCTTGTTTACTAAAGGTTAAATTAAAGGAAATTATAATCTGAACATTGTAATAAAACCTGAAGGAGAGTAAACATAGCAGTGGTTAGCATCGCAGCCTCACAGCTCCAGTGACCCGGGTTCGATTCTGGGTACTGCCTGCGTGGAGTTTGCAAGTTCTCCCTGTGTCTGCGTGGGTTTCCTCCGGGTGCTCCGGTTTCCTCCCACAAGCCAAAGACTTGCTGGTTGATAGGTAAATTGGCCATTATAAATTGCCCCTAGTATAGGTAGGTGGTAGGGAAATATAGGGACAGGTGGGAATGTGGTAGGGATATGGGATTAGTGTAGGATTAGTATAAATGGGTGGTTGATGGTCGGCACAGACTCGGTGGGCCGAAGGGCCTGTTTCAGTGCTGTATCTCTAAACTCAATAAATACAAACCCTTCATCCTACAGTGTGCAGAACATGTTCCTGTTGATTTTTTCCCTTCTTCTCACCAACGTTTGGGTAGGTCCTGACTTATCTGTCTGTGCTGTAAAAACAGTAGGAGCAAAGTTTAAATTGGATGGGGTGAAAAATGGGTGGTAATGGAATGGCAACCAGTTAAACACCCTGGGCTTAATTTTTAGGCCTTGATGGGAGTGAGCTTGGATTTGGGCGGGCATGTAAATTTGCATCACCTGCCAACGTGCTGGTTTTCCAGCATCATCCCACTCCCAGGCCATTTTCCTGGAGGTGAGATGGGGGGTGTGGCAGGGCTACCCACCTGCAAGTGGCAGATGGCTAATTCAGCTTGTTAAAGGCCTATCAATTTTCCAGGTCTCTGGAGGCGTCGGAGAAAAGTGTAGCTGCTGGGAAGTGGCCTCCCGGAGGCAGCCTCCTGGAGGCAGACCGGGGTGCCAGCAATTCAAGCAGGCTTAGAGGCTCTGCCCGCCTGCCTTGCTTCAGCTGCAGCTGCAGGCTGCCCTGTGATTAGGTTGCCCATCCACAATGCTGGCCCAATGCTGAAGACATTTTTTTATGTGAAAGTTAAAAAAGTAGGAGAAAGGGTGCCTCCATCTTGAGCTGCCTCTCCCTCATTTACCTGCTACTTCTTCACTGCCGGATGGCCTCCTATTGGCCCTCCAGCTTTGAGAACCTTTCCCGTCATCCCTAATTGGATAGCGAGCCCATCCTCTGGCCAGTGATTGGCTAATTCACGAAAAATCACAGCCATCCGACTGATCCCCACACAGTGTAGGCTTCTGACCACATTTGAACCTGACGACAGGGTCCTGAAACCTGCGAGGAACCTGCCAGTGTACATCAGTTATGATGCATGTTTTCAATTGAAAAGTTAAACCTATCTTTCTCCAGGACTTTGTTGAGTGAACAATGTTGAAATATGGTTTGGAGTATGAATTTATTTCTTTGGTATTTCTGTGATTAAGAGATCGTATATTTCCTTCTACAAGTAACTCTGAGATTATTTGTACCATTTGTGAAGGTCACTTTATTCCAGATTTAAAATAAAATTGAGTTAATTCAGTTTTGGTTTTCTTCCTATTGAAAATAGCTTCACCAAATGTTTTCTATGTTAGCAAAATATTATAGTTCTTCTCAGATTTCCTTATAAACAGACAGTCTCAATCATCACAGTGAAAACTAATAGTATTGTTGTCTCTTCCATGAAATGCATCTCCGTCTAGGAGAATCATGGCTTTGCAAAGAAGGGAAGAAATAGGAAAATAACATCTGGAACAATTTGGGCGGCACAGTGGCGCAGTGGTTAGCACCGCAGCCTCACAGCTCCAGGGACCCGGGTTCGATTCCGGGTACTGCCTGTGTGGAGTTTGCAAGTTCTCCCTGTGTCTGCGTGGGTTTTCTCCGGGTGCTCCGGTTTCCTCCCACATGCCAAAGACTTGCAGGTTGGTAGGTAAATTGGCCATTATAAATTGTCACCAGTATAGGTAGGTGGTAGGGAAATATAGGGACAGGTGGGGATGTTTGGTAGGAATATGGGATTAGTGTAGGATTAGTATAAATGGGTGGTTGATGTTCGGCACAGACTCGGTGGGCCGAAGGGCCTGTTTCAGTGCTGTATCTCTAATCAATCAATAGATAGGAAGGAGTTAGCAGGAAGTAACGCAACCAAATGTTTTGTAAATATATCATAAACTGCCTGGTTACAGTGTCTTTTTTACTAATCTATTCAATTCTTGTTTTGATTTATTGAAGTCCCAGTGGTTTAATATAGTTGTTTTGTGTTTGACATTGAAACAGGAAGATAGAATGGCCCCTGAGGAACAAAGCTGCATGTCAAGGATAGGAAATACATGTCTCTGTTAATAACTCTCATAATATCCTTAAAACTTTGATCCTCAGTAACCATTTTAAGTTACATTGTGATCAACAGAGAATATTCACAGCTGTTTGAAACTATGTGGAATGCAGCATGTTACCAATATTGAGATGTAAATAAATGCTTGTTTTGGCCATTTGACTGGGTGATTTTTTTTTTCCTGATAATAAGGGCAGCATTTCTAATCAGTGAAGAAAGAAAAAGAAAAGACTTACATTTATGTAGAACTTCTTATGACCACTGGACATCTCAAAGTGCTTTACAGCCAATGAAGTACTTTTGAAGTCTAGTCACTCTTGTAATGTAGGAAACACAGCAGCCAATTGCACATAGCAAGCAATGTGATAATGATCAGATAATCTGTTTTGTGATGTTGATTGAGGGATAAATATTGGCCAGGACACCACCCCTGCTATTCAAAGAAGTGCCATGGGATCTTTTGCATCCACCCAAGCAGGCAGATGGGGCCTCAGTTTAATGTCACACGCAAAGGGCTGGATTTTCTTCTCTCCCAGGTGTCAGGGTCCATGGTGGGAGGGGCCTGAAGATACATCTGGGAGAGGGCCGCCATGCATCCCGACGCCGGGAGGGCTTGGCCAGATATTACTGGCGGTGGTAAGGCCTCGTGGCGGCCCCTGCACCGCTTGGCGATGAGACCTCCACTTGAATATTTAAATAAATTAAAATTAAAGAATTAATGATACTTACGCCGTCGCCTCATGTCTCGCTGCGATCGTCGGCTCAGTGGCTGCCACTCCCGCGCCTTCGGATCCCTTTCTGGGGAAACGAGGCACCACACTGGTGGAGAGGGGGTAGGAGGTAAGTTTATCTGTGTGTGTGGGGGGGGGGGGTGGGTGAGGGGGGGAACAATGTCAAAGTAACATCATTGGTGAAAGGGATGTTGGGAAAGTTTATAGTTTAAAGTTTATGCAGTTTGGGGGAAGGTCAGGTGGACAAGGTAAGTGTTTTGGGGGGGGGGGGGAGCAAGGGCAAATAATTAATTACATTGTTATGGGGGGGTGTTGGGAGAGGGGCAGAAGAAATGTCTTTAGTTATTTTTATTTACTTGAGCTTTAAATATTTAAATTTACCGATAGGGCTCAAAGCCCTTTAAAAAGGCATCAGCACCTGTCCTCTCCATGTGGGTGGGGGGGGGGGGGGGGCTGCCACCCCAGCTATTTAAGTTTGAAGATCGTGGTAACACCACAACATTCAGCCCATAGTTCTCTTTGCCTACTGCCAGCAGGCACAGAAGATTCATCCTAAAGTCTGCACTCCCTCAGTACTGCGCTGGAATGTCAGCCTTGGTTTTTGTGCTCAAGCCCTGAAGTTGGGCCTGAACTCAGAACCGTGTATTTCAGAATCAAGAGTGCTACCAACTCAGCCACGGCTGATACATAGAAATGCCTTGCACTTTTGCCTACATTGTTTAGTGCATTGTGGCCAGAAATTTCAATTTGCTCCTGCACCACCACCCTAATTTTGCTGGAAGGGTAGTGAAAAATCCCATGTACATGTCTAAATAAGGCTTCCACCATACTTTCAGTGAAGTTACAGCAGCTGAGTGGGAGCAGCTCCAAGACAATTCCCATCCATGCATCACATGTTCTACAAATTCCATCATAACAGTTTGTGAAAACCTTGCCCCTGTGGCTAAACCCATTGTACTGCTTGAAGTACTAGTCACATCTGTAGTTGGCTTTCAATGTCAAGGGCCCCAATCTGGTTTTACACAGTAGAGGAGATTCTAACGGTTAAATTTTAACTCTTTCTCTATAGGGATAAAGCTAAGACAAATAGTAAAATTATTTTAGTGAATTGTCATGTCCTTCAGAACACTGGCCACCTTCATGCACCTCAACTACCTTTAGTTTCCAGCAGTAAAATTGACAGCCTTCTTAATCCTGACTCAGTCAGTGTACCTAAGGTTCTGACCTCTACAATTCATTAAAGTAAAGAATGAACTTGCATAGGACCTCAGGACATTCCAAAACACTTCACAGCCAATCATTGTCACACATCAAGCTTCCACTCCAGGAGGCTGAAGATCCATTTTGACTTTTAGGTGGCCGACTAGTGGAACCTGCTCATTGGCCACCCATTCCAGCAATGTAGTATGCCAATAACTTTGAGGCTCCAGCCTTCTTTGCATTCACCAGGCTCTGTTGTAATGTAGGAAAACCTGAATGCCAATTTGTGCACAGCCAGATCCTACAAACAACAAAACGATAAATGACCAAATAATCTAATATTTGTTGAGGGACAAATGTCGGCCAGAACACTTGGAAAACACCACTGCTTTTCAAATAATGCCACGGAACATTTTATATCTATAAAAGGTTTAAATGCATAACTTAAAAGTAGCACCTCTGACAGTGTAACATTCCATCAGAACTACACTGAAGTGTCAGCCTAGATCATGTGCTCAAGTTTCCGGAGTGAGGCTTGAGCTCAGCACCTTTGGAGTCAGAGATGGAAGTGCTACCACGGAGCCAAGACTGACACCAAACTCATTAATTGCCTAAAACAAGGTAGGAAGGCAGGAGGAAAAGTGAACTCAAGTAGGGGAGATAGGAGGTGGCTCAGAAAGTGGAAGAGGATGAAGGCAGAAAGAAGGAGGGCGAGTGGGGAAGAAGCAAGAAGACCGATGGGAGGTGGAGGAGGGAGAGGTAGGGGAAGGAAGAGAGAGTTGCTAGTGGACAGAGGCTGGGGAGAAGAATGGAGCAAAGAGGGAACAGCAAAGGAGGGGTACAGAGAAGGGAAAGGGGCCAATAATCTCTAAAAGGACAAAAGAAATGCAACAGCCTTAGTTTCCATTTAAAAAGTCCTGGAGTCCTGGCCTTGCTACATTTTAAATGAAAGGATGTAACAAAGAAATTTTATAACATGAAATAGGACATATTCCCATTTTTGTCCCAATTCCTATATTATTTTTCTTTGATTTACGGAAGGGCAAATGTTTCCCATTAATATGTGTGAATAAACCCACATAGCTGTTTCCATAAATATCTATTCTGCCATCACAAAGTCCTCAAAGATGGATTTCTAAAGGTTACATAGCATTCAACAATTTAATTATATACACTCTGCATTCTGGGAAAATGACTTGCACTGATTGAAACATTTATCAATCTAGTGAGCAATGCAGACAAAGGAAAACAAGAAGGTTAGGGGAAATTACTGTCATTCCATGAAATGAAAATCGAACACACAATGAGCAGCTTATTGCTGGCAACCAATAGTACTAAATGTTGTATTGTGATTCTCAGAGTTACTATAGAAATGAGTTAGAATTAAGTCTAAAGGTCAGATATGCCTAAACAAGCAAGAGGCAGTAACAAACTGTAGCATCACACTTATATTCTGCATTTATTTCTGCACTAGAGGAGGGAAAGGCTATTATAACTGATAAAAAGTTTTTATTTTCTTATTTTGCTTAGTATTCTGTCATCAGCCCTTTTTAAATGTGTAAGTCTCCAACCAATCAAGAAATAAGCAAGTCTCATAAAACTAGTGGAAAATACATTGTTACCTAAAATTCTAATTTGCCACATTTTAGATTTTGCATTTTTGCTTCAATATTCCACTATTTGTATTGCTGGCTGCTTTCTGCTCTGGTAAAAACGAGTTTTACCTCTGCAACCTCAGTACGGTCATTGGCAGCAGGAAATTGGATCAAGAGTCTGACTGAGCCAACATAGGCCCATCACTAGCTCCCAACCATTGGTGCTCACAGGCAGGAGGAAATCAGAAACATTTTAGCAAAGTTAACAATTGAGTGGAAAATTAAGTTAATACCAGAGGTCACTATGGATAGGAAAATGTGTAAGTAGAGCAATACAATTTTTACCACTGTAAAACCTGTATAAACATAGCGCTTTCAGAAATGTTTTCATGTGCTATTAATAAAGGAAAGTTATTTATACTTTGAAACTGCTCACAGGAGCACGTATGGGCCAATTATGCGACTGACTTTGTTTTGCTACAAAATGGTTTTGGACGCAGATGTTCCCAAAACCAATCATCAAAACAATGGACAAAAGCAAAATACGGCAGATGCTGGAAATCCGAACTTCAAACAGAAAATGCTAGAAATGCTCCATTGAATAGGGGTACATCATACAAAAGTAAAGAGGTAATTCTATTCTTATACAGATAGTTAGGCCACAGTTTTTTGTCCCAATATGGGCACTTTAATTTCTGAATGATGTGAAGGCCATGGAGAAGGTACAGAAGAATTTCACTAGAACGATACCTAGAATGAAAAAAAAAAATAGTTATAAGGAGAGATGAGAGAAACTGAGGCTGTTTACATTAGCACAGTTAGGAGAAGGTTAATTGAGGCATTCCAAATTATATAGTTTTAATAATTTAAATAGGAAAAAAACCTCTTTCTACAGGTCAGTGAGCCACTTTAACTATAAGCTGTATATTTAAGATCATCACCAAGTAAGGTTAGAAAGATTTTTGTTTATAAAGAGGGTCGTTAGGGCCCTGCCAGCAATAATAGTAGTGAAAGAACCCTTATTGCTTTTAAAAGGAAGTGGATAAATATTTAAAAAAATTATAAAGTATATGTAGAAAGTGCAGAGAATGGGACAAAGTGGATAGCTCTTTGAATGAGCCAGGATAGAGGCAATGGGTTAGGCCTCATTCCATCCTGTAAAGTTCTATAATTCTACGATACAATTTTCTTGTCAGAGTAACACTCCATTTTGTTTTGTTCTCAGACCAATAATGCTTTGAATTGACCACCAGGAGGTGCATGATGGCAGCCTAGAGATGATTCCGTCTCACTGTAGGGAAACACCTAGGCCTATCCTCAGTGGTTTCCCATAGCGATGTGGTTGAGACCTGCTTCAGAGGGTCATCGACAAGTCCTTTCATCCAGTGAGTCTTCATTTTACCCAACACAACTAATTTTAAACACTTATTTTATTTATTCATCATACTGGCATTCTTCCTTTTGTTCTGCACATCAGGGCTGTGTTTCAGTCTTGTACATTTAGGTAGTAACCATTCACCAACTAGCACTAAAATCTCATTGTCATGACAGACCACAATGTTCAGCTCTTGAACTGTCTTCAAAGAGATTATTTTGCAATCTTAAACTATTGGGAGGGACTGCTGGAACTGCACCAAAAATACAGGTGCACAATGTGACACCTTCATCCAGTATTTTAAACAGTACAAAGTCAGAAACTTATACTTAATGTGTCCTATTATTGTAAATTTAAAATAACATTTGAAGATCTTCTGTAGTTTAGGGTGAATCAGGGGCTAAGCTGTTGCAGGGGATAATTTTCTGAGTGCGGAGGTGAACATATTTTTACTGCAAGGATTCAGAAAGAATCTATAAGAATTTCCTTACAGGAAGTAAAATTGATATTTTCTAATTATTTTCTGGGAACAAGTGATTTCCTTACCCACTGCAGGTTAGTGAATAAATACATTTATTCTCATCAGGTGCATCAGTTCCATAAATAATCTCTGTATGTAACATCTGGGAGCAGCTAGTTATTTTTACTAACCATCTGTTAAAAATGTAGGTTTTTATACCAAGGGCCTAGAAATACATAAAACTTAAGGAAAGATATAGCCTCCTTTACCAAACATCTCTGCAAAAGTACTGGGCATTAAGGTTCTGGTTAAGTAAACATTTTAAAATTCAGGACTTTTAGTCAGAACCTCATCCCAGTTTAAATAATGGAACAGTCCTTCCAGAATTTATTGATTGTTTTAACTATTGCTTTTGAACTCTCTTGATATACAAAATGAAAGAAATACAACTTCTATAATCATTTACACTATAGTGTAAAATATAAATAAAATTGAAATAAAAGCAACAATTCAAAATGCAATGTCTCATCTGTTGCTGAAACCCTCATTCATTCCTTCGTTACCTCTAGACTTGACTATTTCAACACACTCTTGGCTGGTCTCCCACATTCTACCCTCCATAAACTTGAAGTCATCCAAAACTCTGCTGCCTGTGTCTTAACTCGCACCAAGTCCCATTTCTCTATCACCCCTGTGCTCGCTGACCTACATTGGCTCCCAGTCAAGCAATATCTTGATTTTAAAAATCACATCCTTGTTTTCAATTCCTTCCATGGCCTCGCCCTCCCCATTTCTGTAATCTCCTCCAGGCCCACAAAACTCCGAGATATCTGCGCTTCTCTAATTCTGGCCTCTTGTGCATCCCCGATTTTAATCGCTCCATAGGCCCTAAATTCTGGAATATCCTCCCTACACCTCTCTGCCTCTCTACCTCACTTTCCACCTAGAAGACTCTCCTCAGGGGAAGGCCATGGTGCAGTGGTAATGTCACTAAACTAGTAATCCAGAGGCTCAGGCTAATACCCTGCAGACAAGAGTTTAAATCCCACCACAGCAGCTGGTGGAATTTTAATTCAATTAATTAATGAATTGAAGAAATTAAAAAAAATCTGGAATTGAAAGCTAGTCTCAGTAATGGTGCTGTGAAACTATCGTTGATTGTTGTAAAAACCCATCTGGTTCACTAATGTCCTTTAGGGAAGGAAATCTGCCATCCTTACCTGGTCTGGCCTACGTGTAACTCCAGACCCACAGCAATGTGGTTGACTTTTAACTGCCCTCTGAAATGGCCTAGCAAGCAACTCAGTTGTAAGGGCAATTAGGGATGGGCAACAAATGCTGGCCTTGCCAGCGATGCCCACATCCCATGAAAATAATTTTTTAAAAGCTACTTCTTTGACCAAGCTGTCAGCTATTTATTTAGAGATACAGCACTGAAACAGGCCCTTTGGCCCACCAAATCTGTGCCGACCAAGAACCACCCATTTATACTAACCCTACAGTAATCCCATATTCCCTACCACCTACCTACAGTAGGGGCAATTTACAATGGCCAATTTACCTATCACCTGCAAGTCTTTGGCTGTGGGAGGAAACCGGAGCACCCGGCGAAAACCCACACAGTCACAGGGAGGACTTGCAAACTCCGCACAGGCAGTACCCAGAATTGAACCCGGGTCCCTATCTGACCTAATAGCTCCTTATGTGGCTTGGCGACATATTTTGTTTTATAATGCTGCTGTGAAGTGAATTGGGATGCTTTTTTAACATTAAAGGTGTAATATAAATATGTTATTGCTGTTGTTGTTGTTACACATACGCCATGCTGTATTGCCTTTGGTGCGGTGTCCAGAACATAGGGGTATAATCTTAAAATTAGAGGTAGCCCATTCAGGGGTAATGTCAGGAAGCACTTCTTTACAAAAAGGATAGTGGAAATCTTGAGCTCTCCTGCAAAACGCGATTGAGGCTGGTTTATTTTTTTTTAAACTCAAAACTGAGATACATAGATTTTTATTAGGTAAGAGTAGTATGGAATATGAAGCAAAGGTGGGTGAAATGGAGTTGAGGTACAGATTAACCATGATATAATTGGATGGTGGAACAGGCTGGAGGGGCTGAATGGCCTATTCCATTCCTGGTCTCATGAATGAAATAATATTTTTTATCAATTCCCTCACAAAAAGTTAATGTTTAATGTATTACTTCATTTTTATACAAACAAACCCAAATTCTGGTTACTTTCACGATTGCCAAAAATGGCTCCTCTGTTTAAAGGCCGGCTTGGGTCTGCAAATGAAACCCGATATGAGCCTGACAGAACCACGATCCGACCTGAGCCCGACCCGGCCCGAGTCCTTTTATTTTTTTCTCGCGCCCGACCCGACCATCAGTTAGCCTAGCTTCCGTTTTTCACTTTGTTGCTTATCTGCACAAGCTTAAAAAAACTGTGACATAACCACCTTTCAAGTCCAGAAAGTGCATTAACATTGGAGCCACATACCGGAGGTGATGATAGAGTGTGTCCAACCTGGCCCGACCCGACCCCAGCCCGAATGCCGGACCCGGAAGTGCGACCCGATCCGACCTGAACCTGACACGTCATCGGGTCCCATCGGGTTCGGATTGGGTAGCCATGCTCTATCTCTGCTGCTCGCCCTGTCAGTACATTTCCATGATTTAGCAAGAGGAAGAAGGAGTGCGAAAATTCTGTCATTCTCTGTGAACGGCCAGTCTTAGGACAAAAATAAACAAACCGAGGAGTTGTACGCCAGGATTTTCTGGATCCTTTGAGGATGGCCTTGGCGGCAGGGTGGGTGGGGGAGGTAACTGAAAAATCGCATGAGGTGGCGTCAGCACGGACATCTGACGCATCACGCCGGGTCCAGATTTTACCAGTTGCAGACAGCAAATCAAGCATGAACGGTGCGCGTTTTTGGAAAAAGGCAATTAAGAGTTAGTTAAGGTAATTTAAGTTTGTAATTGAATGGTATTTTATGGGCCTGTTCGGGTTTTCTAGAAAGTGCACATGGGCCATGGGGTGTCAGAACCTCGGCAGGTATATCAGGGCAGCAACAGGATGGCAGCTGAGGCCATTGCTGCATTTGGCAGCTGTGGGGTGAAGCCTTCACAGGAAGACTGGGGCATCGTGGCCAGAGCAATTTTCATCGAGGAGGGGGAGTTCAGGTGCCAGGGCTTTGGGGTCGAGTCTTCATAGTGCCATCTGGATGCTGGCATGTGAGCGCGTTGAGAAAGGGCTGAGAGGGGGTGGGTAGAGTGTTTAGAGGAAGCATCTAGCAGTGGCTTTTCAGAACGGCAGTGCCCACCTGCCATGGGCATCATCCACGCAGGAGGGGGGTGTTTCAATGAGGAGGAGAACCTAAGAGGGAGGGAGATGTAGCCACAGTGATCCAGACAGCAGCAACCTCATGGCCACCTAGAAAACCATAGATCCATAGAAAACCATAGAAAAGTTTCTGCACAGCAAGTGGCCATTCATCCCACCGTGTCTGCGCTGGCTGAAAAAACTAGCTGCCCATTCTAGTCTCACCTTCCAGCACCTGGTCCATAGCTTTGCAGGTTACAGCACTTCAGGTGTAGCTCCAGGTACCTTTTAAATGAGCTGAGGGTTTCTGCCTCCACCACTGATCTGGTCAGCAAATTCCAGACACCCCCCACCCTCTGTGTGAAAACGTTTTTCCTCATGTCCTCTCTAATCCTTCTACCAATCATCTTAAATCTGTGCGCCTGGTAACTGACCTATCCATTAGGGGAAACAGGTCCTTCCTGTCTTCTCTATCTAGGCCCCTCATAATTTTGTGCACCTCAATTAAGTCACCCCTCAGTCTCCTCAGTTCTAAGGAAAACAACCCTAGCCTATCCTATCTTTCCTCATAGTTGCAATTTTCAAGCCCTGGCAACATTCTTGTAAATTTCCTCTGTACTCTCTCCAGAGAAATTATGTCCTTTCTGTAATGTGGTGTCCAGAACTGAACACAATACTCCAGCTTTGGCCTAACCAGTGTTTTATATAGTTCCAGCATTACATCCCTGCTTTTGTATTCTGTACCTCAGCCAATAAAAGAAAGCATTTCATATGCCTTCTTCACCACTTTCTCTCCCTGTCCTGTCACCTACAAAGACCTGTGGACATGCACTCCAAGGTCTCTCACTTCTACCCCTCTCAATATCCTCCCATTTATTGTGTATTCCCTTGCTTTGTTTGCCCTCCCCAAATGGGTTACCTTAAACTTCTCTGGATTGAATTCCATTTGTCACTTTTCCACCCACTCAACCAAACCATTGATAACATTTTGGAGTCTACAGCTATCCTCGTCACTATCAACTACACGGCCAATTTTTGTGTCATCTGCAAATTTCCCAATCATGCCTCCCACATTTAAGTCCAAATCATTAATATATACCACAAATAGCAAGGGACCCAACACTGAGCCCTGTGGATCGCCACTGGAAACTGCTTTTCATTTGCAAAAACTTCCGTCGACCATTACCCTTTGTTTCCTGTCAGTGAGCCAATTTTGGATCCAACTCACCACATTCCCCTATACCCATGGGCTTTTACTTTTCTGACCAGTCTGCCATGTGGGACCTTATCAAATGCCTTACTAAAATGCATGTAGACCACATCCACTGCACTACCCTCATCAATCCTCCATATTACTTCCTCAAAGAATTCAATTAAGTTGGTAAGACACGACCTTCCCTTAACAAATCCATGCTGATTAATCCGTGTCTTTCTGAGTAACAGTTTATCCTATCTGTCAGAACTGATTCTAATAATTTGCCCACCACCGAGGTCAGACTGACTGGCCTATAATTATTTGGCCTATCACTCGCACCCTTTTTAGACAATGGTACAACGTTCGCAGACCTCCAATTCTCTGGTACCTCACCTGTATCTAGTGAGGATTTGAAAATGATCCTCAGAGCATCCGCTATTTTCTCCCTGGCTTCCTTTAACTGCCTGGGATGCAAAACATCTGGCTCTGGTGATTTTTCCATTTTCACGGATGTCGGACACTCTAGTACTTCCTCGCTCATTATGCTTATTGTATCTAATATTTCACACTCCTCCTCTTTAACTACATTGTCTGTATCATCCCTCTCCATTGTGAAGACAGAGACAAAGTACTCATTAAGAACCCTGCCCACATCTTCTGCATCCACGCATAAAGCTACCTTGTACATCTCTGATAGGCCCTACCCTTTCCTTATTTATCCTCTTTCTCTTATTGTACTGATAAAACATCTTTGGGTTTTCCTTGATTTTACCTGCCAATATTTTTTCATGTTCTCTCTTTGCTTTCCTAATTTCCTTTTTTACTTCACCCCTGCACTTTCTATGCTCTTCTAGGCTTTCTAAAGTATTAAGTTTTTTGTGACTGTCATAAGCTTTCTTTTTCTGCTTGATCTCACTCTGCATGCTTCTAGATAACCAGGGTGCTCTAGATTTGACAGTACCATCCTTTTTCTTTGTGGGGACATGTCTACACTGTGCCCGTAGAATCTCGCTTTTGAATGCCTCCCATTGGTTTGTCACTGATTTTCCTTCAAGTAGCTGTACTCAGTCCACTTTTACCAGATCACCTCTCAGCTTCATAAAATTTGCCTTCCCCTAATTTAGAACTTTTACTTCTGTTCTATCTTTGTCCTTTTCCATAATAATGCTAAATCTAACTGTATTATGATCATTATCTCCAAAATGGTCACCCACTGCTACTTCATCCACTTGCCCAGCTTCGTTTCCTAAGACTAAATCTAGAATTGTGCCCCTCTTGTTGGGCTTGTTAGACACTGGCTAAAAAGTTCTGTTGAATGAAGTTCAAGAATTTTGTGCCCTTCGTGCCCTTCACACTGTTTGCATCCCAGTTGATGTTAGGGTAGTTGAAATCTCCAACTATTATTGCCCTCTTGTTTTTGCACTCAGAAATTTGCCTACATATTTGTTTTTATATCTGTCTCTCACCATTTGGGGGTCTGTAGTACACTCTTACTAGAGTGGCTGCCCCTTTTTTATTTCTGAGCTCAACCCATATGACCTCATTTGATGTTTTATTTTGCATATCATCCCTCCTCACAGCTTTAAGTGATTTTTTAACCAATAATGCTACACCCCCTCATTTTTTTACCCCCCTCTCTATCCTGCCTGAAAACTCTATATCCAGGGATGTTGAGGTGCCATTTTTGCCCCTCTTTAAGCCAAGTTTCCATTATAGCAATGATATCATGTTGCCATGTGTCTATTTGTGCCCCCAGCTCATTGGCCTTATTTGCTATATTAGCTGCATTTAAATAAATACCTTTTAACACTGCCAAATTCCTGTGCTGTATGCTTTTTAACCTTTGCTTCTTCTGTCTTTCAGAGTCACTCATTAATTTTCTGCCTCCCATTCCCTGCTCTAAATTTATCCTATCTGAAACTGCCCTCAGGTTCCTATCCCCCTATCTATCTAGTTTAAACCATCCCTAACAGTACTAGCAAACCTTTCTGCAAGGATATTTGTCCCAGACCTGTTCAGGTGTAGACCATCCAGCCTGTACAGGTCCCACCTTACCCATAACCGGCCCCAGAAATTTGAAGGGTTCCCTCCTGCACCATCTCTCCAGCCACGCATTCACCTGGTGTATTCTCCTATTTCTATACTCACTAGCACGTGGCCTTGGGAGTAATCCAGAGATTACTGCCTTTGATGTCCTGCTTGCTAATCTCTTTTCTAACTCCCTAAACTCAGCCTGCAGAACCTCATCCCTTTTTCTACTTATATTGTTGGTACCAATGTGGACCACAACCTCTGGCTATGCACCCTCGCCCTCCAGAATGCTCTGGAGCTGCTTGTTGATAACCATGACCCTTGCACCAGGGAGGTAACATACCATCCTGGAATCACGTCTGTGCGCACAGAAACGCCTGTCTGTTCCCCTAACTATAGAATCCCCTACCACTATTGCTCTCCTGTCTATTCTCTTCCCTCCCTGCACAGCTGAGTCACCCATGGTGCTCTGGTCATGACTGTCGCCGCACTCTCCACAGGAACCCTCTCTCCCATCGGTACTCAGAACTGAATACCAGTTAGAAAGTGGGATGCCCTCTGGGGACTCTTGCACTACCTGCCTTGTCCTTCTTGTCTGTCTGGCAGCCACCCAGTCACTCTCCATCTGCGCTCTCTTAAGCTGTGGGGTGACCACCTCCTGAAATGTGCTATCCATGTATCTCTCATCCTCACGAATGTACCTCAGTGACAACAGCTGCTCCTTGAATTCCAAGATTCAGCGCTCGAGTTTTTGCATTTGGTGGCACTTTTTGCGCATGTAGTTGTCCAGGATGGGGGTAGGGTCCTGGAGTCCCCACATGGCACAGGATGTGCATTCGAATTATTTATTTACTGCACTAAAATTGCAAGTTAAATAAACGCAATAAAATAGTTATAAATAGAATGAACAAACGAGTAACCACCTACTGACTACTGGTATTTTAGTTTCTACTTGATAGATAGACTTAAATGTTAGAGAAAAATAAAAATCAACATAAAAAAGAAAATAAGAAACTAAGAAAATACCCACCAGATACTCACCGACTAGCTTTCTCTGCCTCGCCGCTCTTTCTCCCCTCTCGTGCTGTTTGTAGCTCCGAAGTCTCACCCAGCCAATCACCTACCTGCTTCCCTGTGATGTCACACCTCGATTTTTCTTTCCGATGGCGTGCTGTGCTGTTGAAGATGTGGAGATGTGTTCTGCTCCTGTGTCTCTGCTGATGGTTCCTGTGCTCTTTTTAAACTCCTTTCTCCTGATGTTCTCTGCTCCTGTGTCTCTGCTGATGGTTCCTGTGCTCTTTTTAAACTCCTCTCTCCCGGTGTGTCTCCTGCAGGGGCAACCTCAAGATGGGGAAGTGGCAGACGGCTGCAGAGCATGGATAAATGGCAACATGTTGCACCACAGACGTTTAACAAAATTGTTGACAGCCGCAGACATAGGGGTCATTAATTTGTATATAAATTGTATAGCCAACGTAATGCCATCAAAATACAGTCCAATTTAAAACATATTTCTCCCTATTTAGCGAGATACCTGACATTGTTTTTGTTTGCATAATTAGTTAATGTATGCCCACACGCTTCATGTAGCGATGCGGAGAATTCGGATAGATGTTCATCTGTCAGGAATCTTGATCTCTTTCTCTCCCTTCTCTCTCTCCCTCTCCTCCTCTCTGTGTCCATCCTTTCTCCCTTTTCTGTGTCCATCTCTCTCTCTCTCTCCCCTCTCTGTCTCTCCGTCTGTTGCCCAGGCCAGTGCTTGTTTAAAGGGAGCCTGACACTCAGCGTGCTCCCTCAGTGCTGTGCCGGTCCGCCTCACACCTCTGGCTGTGTGCTGGCTCACTTCCTGCTCTCCCCTCGGCCTCTCTCTCCCTCTCCCCCGCAGAAACCATTCCCACCCACTCCCTGAACCAGGGGAAAACAGCAGGATCCAGGCACACCTGCGCCGTGAATCACCAATCAGTGCTTATCCTGCCTGGGCAGCTCGCTGTCAGTCACAGACACTGAACAATCACAGACAGGCGGCTGCCATCTGTCAGACACAGGTCCCGCCTACCCTCTCCGCCTGACATACACCTTAATAGGAGAACCATCAATCAAAGCTGAGCCACGGACAGACCACTGTCAGTCACAGAGTATTGGCCAGATTCTAGACTGTGGGCCATATGTTGGATAACTCAGCTTTAAAGTTTAAAAGGCTTGGAGCAAGACATTTAAAATTACCATGGTCCTCAAAATTTGTACCGTGGACACTGGTGTCCGTATACAGACACATTGCTGAACACTGTCACAGAGGGGACCATGAGCAGGCGCCAGTGCGGAGAAGAAGGTACCCTGTAGCAAGGGTGATCAGGCAGACGATGAGCTACCTCCAGATGTCAGAGCGGCAGTGTCGCCAAAGACTGTGTCTCTCCCCACTGGCTTTCACCATGCCTGTCTCACTGAACTCTTGGCCTTCTCCCAATGGCTGGGCTGCACTGCTGGCTGGAGGTTTTGTGGGGTTGGCTGAAGCAGGTCTGAAGGAGGCCTTTGGCTGCGTTCCAATGCTGTTCCATCTCAGTCCTCCAACCACTGATTGGTCGCCCCCCGCCCCTCCCTGTTTGCCGGCCGTTAACTGGCTGGCTGGCGTGAGATTTTGGCAAGATCAGACATCGGAGCGGGAGCATCATTGCCACCTGGTTCTGGCCCCGCCTTCCCCTCCTCACCGATTCTTGCAAAATTCCCAGTCGTAGTTACAGATGCACCGTAATAGCTGTAGTTTGTTCCTTGTTGAATTTCTTTAACTGGGAATGATGGTTCTGGGAAATCATATTAATTCAAGATGTCAGTTTCTTAAAGAAGCCCATGCCTCTGATGATATTATTAAAACATTCTAAATACAGGTATGCTGCAGTATAGGTAAGCTTATGATATTCTTCCAAATATTGTACTTTTTTGCCTTTATTCAGTTACAAACCTTATTTCCATTTCTGAGCTTCTCACCTTAGGGAGAAAACAAGATGGCAGCAGAAAAGATTTCATAAAATATTTTGAGTGCTAGTTTAACTTCTCTTTTCTTTTACTGATTGATTTTACTCATTACTAATTTACTAATTGTTTTCATACACCTTTGTAAGTTGTTAGTAGGTTTTGCATATTTTTCAAAAGTTTCTTTCTTCATCAATTATGATTTGTTGCTGCTCTATAAATATAACATTTGAACCAATTAGATACAAATGTGACAAAAATCCATAGCATATCCATTGGTGATGACCAAAGTGTGACATCAAAATATGAAGTTATATCATTTAAACATTTTTTTTACTGCAGCACACTATCTCTTCACACCAGGATTTCACTGGAATTTCAGACATGACTTAATATTTTATTTTCTACGGATCTACATAAACCGTTTAATGGAATCCTTCAAACTGAGGTGTGGATTTTTGATGGGCCAAATAGCTCCAAATATTTTCATTTGGAAACCATTTAAGCATGGCTTATATGGTGATAAATCCACGAGAGACGTTTTCAGGCCAGCTGACCATAAATATTCATTTTATTGTTCTTCAAGCATGAATCATATTCAGTTCATAATATAAAAAGCAAAATGCATGATGATAGGAACTCAGTGCAGTACAAAGCACTAATACCATGAAGATTTCAGAAAGCATCTAAACATTTACGAACATAAAGCTTGAACAGTGCACACACGTCACTTGAGATTTGACATAGAATTTTGCCTTGTAATTCAGTTTCTGGAATGTTTTGTGTAATCAATACTGTAAATTCCGGAATAATGTATTGAAAATACTGGATGCTGCTGTCTACCCCTGAGTTGGGATTAGTATGGATGCTTGATAAATATGTTTGTTGCAGCAATTATAAATGAAGATTGTTTCATTATCCATAACATTCTGAGTAAGAAATCTAAGAAATCTTGGGGAATGGTTTGAATCAGACTTGCATTGCTTTGGATTTTAGAATCAGTCCTTTGATATGAAATGTGGTTTTTACTATCAGAAAGATTCACATATAACAAAAATTGGTGAATATGACCCGTAGAGTTTCAATATTATTTATGTCTAAGAATGATTGCTGATGCATTACACTAGTGGCAATTGAGGATTTGTAATTTTGCTTTATAGCTTCCATGTCACTTTATAGTTGAGAAAGCCAAACAGAAGGAAAGTAGGGCTCATGGAGAGGCACCAGAAGCACATTATCTGGTCTGACCACTCTGCCACCCATTGTATTTATAACTCTGGAAATGATTAAGAAAATCTGGGCTGAATTTTACCGGCCCCTCGATGCCACGGGTCGCGACGCGGGGGCCAGTAAAATGCTACGGTGAGAGGCCCACCACGACCCGCGACATCGAGAAGGGCCCACTGCATATTACCGGCGGTGGCGAGACCTCGGTGCAGCCCCCCGCCACGCGGCAGCAGCACCACAATTAGCATATGGTAAAGAGTACTTAGCTTTGCTGATTATGCAGCCCGCCACCTCTCCACTGACACTTCCAGATTTTTCACCGAACGGGCAGCTGTCACGTGCCGTCCTGCTCACCATTTGAAAAGCCGGCGGGTCCTCGGAGGCAGAAGTTGTCGCCAGCGAAGGTAAGTTCTGTTCTTCAGGGGTCTCACTCTGCATTCTTAAAGGGAGTAGGGAGGGGGGGGGATATTCAGGGGTCTCACTCTGCATTACCGAAGGGAGCCACTGCAATTCCGCCCTCTGTAATGATTGGCAGCTCTGTGCCATTGACTGCCTCTGTCATTGAAGGAGCAATGGCACTCAAGTCACCTGTATGTGGGGAGAGTGCTACAGATGGTAGGCGTGTGAAGCTTATTTGTCTTGTCTGTCAATCTATCCAGAACGTTCAATCTTTATGTGGTCATGCCGTGCCACACTTAGTGGGAGCTAAGACGGGCAATGTTATGCCATACCACACAACTGCTGCATGAAATCACCTGATGTACCACTCAACATCAATCTCTGCCCTGCCAGGAACCTTCAAAGCTTTGAAGGAACCGAGCTGAATTTCAACTTGACCGTCGGGATGGTTCACCCTGTATTCATTGATGTGCTTCTTGAGAGGATCCATAAGCACCGCAGGCAAAACCAACAGGCAGATACAGCACACATAGAGGCCCCCGGTCGTGTGCAGCAGCACCCAAGGAAAGCTCGCCACTACAGATTGCCGTGCATCTACAGGTCCCGCATGACATACCTGCAGATGTCAGAGCGCCAGTGTCAGAGTCGACTGTGGACGTTGAGAGAGGTGGTGACACATCTCTGTGCCCTGCTGAATGATAACCTGCAGCCCAGAGGCTTCGGGGGACATCCTATGCCTGTGGCCCTCAAAGTGCAGCAGCTCTCAATTTTTACGCTTCTGCATCATATCAGGGACCTACCGGAGACCTTTGTGGGGTCACAGAGTCAGCAGTGCACCGCTGTATCAGGCAGGTCACCGATGCCCTGTTCCGGAGGGCTGGTGACTATATCCGCTTCACGACGGAGCCTGGATGCCAAGCCGAGAGGGCCACCGGTTTCGGCTCCATTGCGAATGTGCAAGGGATCATAGATTGCACCCTTGTGGCTGTCAAAGCTCCTGCTGGGTGAACGGCTGAATATGTAAACTGTAAGGGCTTCCACTCAATCAATGTGCAACTCATATGTGATCACCAGAAGCGATTCATGCAAATCTGTGCCCACTTTCCAGGCACCTGTCATGGCGCCTTCATCCTGCGCCAGTCGCAATTGCCATTGCTGTTCACTGAAATGGCTCAGATGGAGGGGTGGCTTCTTGGAGACAAGGGCTACCCCTTGCAGACATGGCTGCTGACTCCGGTGAGACACCCCAGCACTGCTGCAGAACAGCGATACAACGCCAGTCACGGAGCTACAAGAGGCACCATTGAGCAGGCGATCGGCATGCTTAAAATGCGATTCCGCTGCCTAGGTAGATTGGGTGGTGCCCTGCAGTACAGGCCGGAAAGGGTAGCTCGCACCGTTGCTGTTTATTGTGCTCTGCACAACTACACAGTCAATAGGGGGGAGACTTTGCAGGATGAGGAGAGAACATGAGTAGGGCTCATCCATGGACAATGATGACACTGAGGTCTTACAGCAGGGAAGGCACACGGGAGGACAGAGAACATCTAGGCTCCGCATGCAGGGCGATCAGCGAGCTAGGGATGCACGGCGGTGCCTCATTGCTCAAAGGTTCTCCACGCCATTGGAACCACCGTGGGCTCTGCAAGCCACACAGCACCCTCATTCACCTGTTGTGCAGCAGTCCGCTTCTGCAACATCTTTGCATCCACCATTACTGGCAGCAGAATACTGAGACATTGTCCATTGTACTGCATCTGGGGAGACGCACATGAGTCATACTGGCTTGACAGTGATGTTATTCCATATATTGGGAATTCTGAAAGGCCAATGATGTAATGGGAGGGGTCATGATCAGTACATGCTGGCACACTTCATTCACACAGTAGAAGCGCTGCAATGTTCGTGAAGACAAATTTGTTTCTGGCCTTTCGAGGGTGTTGTGTCACCCATGCAGACCCATCTGTGTCAGGATGCTTGTTAGAAATGCTTGCAGATTCTCCTACCTGGTGCCTGTCTGTAGGAAGGCTGCTGCTATGATAGCCCTTTGGCTATGGATGACTTTGGCGGGCGTACCTTATGCGCATGAAGCCTAGAGGACCCCGGCTGGCTGGGAGAGTAATCGTTCATCCCCTTCCGGCATTTGACCCTTTGATGCCAGATAGCCCCACAGCTACTCATCTTCTCTGCCACCTCCAGCCAAACTGCGTTGTTCAGGTGGGAGAGCCTCTTCTTGCCATAGCTGGTGAAAAGGACCTCCCGCTTTGCCCACACAGCCTGGAGGAGAGTGAGCAGGGAGGCTTCATTGCACTGTAGGGCCACCCTAGAGCACCCCTCTGCTATCCTCGGCTTTTGGTGCGGTCCTTTAAATGCAAAGTGACTCCACCGTGTAACAGTCCTAACGTTTGTCTTGCACATGTTTGAAAACCAATGCAGGACTGGGGGTCTAATCTGTGCTGCTGTCATGGTTTTTCAACAATTACACATCGACACTTGTTCACGAACACTTTGCTTCTGCAGCAGCTGATCATATTTATTGGTGTAATACTTGTATTTGGCAATGCAGCTGGAATATGAACATATTTCCCTGTTTTTTTAACGAAGATGGCATATTTGCAGTTACATGTATTTTCACATAACACTTAGCAGAGAACTGGATACAGATTCCAAATGCATATTAGTCTGCGGCTTTTCACAGTCAGATGATTAGGTTCTCATAGTAGTTAATTATTCTTCAATTATGGGTTTCTTTCTGTTGTGTATTTGCCTTTTATGGTATATTTAATTCTCATTTCATGGAATGTGGAAAATTAAGATTATTCACCCAGGTGCGGCACGCCTACAAGAAGGAATATTACACTTGAGTGGAAGAAGAGGATCGCAACTTCACAGGACACTGGGACAGAGCAGGGTAAGTATGTGACAGCAAAGCAGGAAGTGCTGCAGAAATCCAGCAGGTCAGGCAGCATCTGTGGAGAGAGAAGCAGAGTTAACTTGACCAAGTTCACAGACCTGAAAGTTGTCAAGTTAACTCTGCTTCTCTCTCCACAGATGCTGCCTGACCTGCTGGATTTCTGCAGCACTTCCTGCTTTGCTGCCAGATTGACAGCAGCCCCACTCTTCAGCAGTCAGGTATTTCTTTGACTGCTGTCAGGAAGCAGGTGCTGGGGTTCTTAAAATAGGGCCCCAGCACCTGCTGCATAGCTGTCAAAAACTCTCTCGATGCGCCGAATGTCCCACCTCTCCCCATGTAATATGGGGAGGGGGGCGCGCGTCCTCTATGGAAATAAGCCCCCGCGATTAATGTCGCAGGGGCTCGGCGGTGGCTGACGAATGCGGGCGCACCACCGAGTTCAAAGGGCGGCACCACAGAGCGCGGCGTCTCAATAAAATTCAGCCCACTAATTCTGGAGGCTTTGGTTTAGCAGAGGGATAGTTACAGAGATAAGGCTTCAGATCTGCAAATAACCTTGAATGTAAGGACTGCACATCAAGGCAACTATAGGCTTCATTTTTTATACTTCATGTTTCTTCCAAAATAGCATAGGGAATATCAGCAGTATCAGTTAATATCCAGGCTATAAGTAACTAATATTTTATTCAGCAGAGCCAACACCTTTATTAACAGCAGCATGACAGAACTGTCTTCCCCCCCAGTGGGCCCATTTCTGTCCATCTGGAAGCTGGTCCATCTCACTGCATTTCCTGCACTAGACTCCGTTCTTACACTGGGCGCAATTGAGTTGGGGAAGCAGAAATTCTCAGTGTAGCGATTTCCTGGCCGAGTCTGTGGCCTCAGGCCTTCCTCCTGACATCATTGGCCTTGTAAGGGTGTTTGTACCTATTAAAAGATTGATCAGAAAATCCTGGAAATGGCATGGACCCAGTGCAACCAGATCCCTGCCATTTTCTGATGGGTTCTGTTGAAATTCATCAGAGTTACAGCAGGTGTTCAGCGGAACCCCCAAGGAAATTTGGAGCCTATGCACTGAACACCATTGATAACTGATTTTATTTCATTACATATTACAAGGGAATAGCATGCTCTGTGATAGAAATTTGTGAAACATGATTTGTGAAACCACGAGCACGAGGTGGCTGATACCATTTCACTTTCACTGCAGTATAATTGCAGCCAGTGTGAAGAGAACTTTAAAAAGTAAGCAGTTGGCTCCCTGGCTAGAAAACAACATGGAGCTAGAAGTATAACTTCTGTCTCTCAGCCTTTTGTCAATGTCAGCTGGCAGTGGAGCAAAATGAGCAATATCAGATCATCTGCCATTATGCACAGTGCCTGACACTTAATTCCATTGACTGCTACGGAACTGAATATCAGGCACCATGTATAATGGGCGGCCAATCTGATGCTACCTGTTTTTCCGCCACCGCCCGAGATGACTTTCTACCTCTCTGAGTATAATTTTAAGCAAGTATGACCATTCTTAATGACAATCGTTAAATTCTTTTTTTTTCTGAATATTGTGAAATATTTTTTCATTGTTCTCTAATCATGAGTTGTAATTTCCTGCCAGAATCAAAGGGTTAATTTATACTGTCAAAGTAGAGAACAATAGCTCACCTGGCAAAATGAAACCATTTCCATTATCCATGTACTGCTTATCAGCTCTACAATGAACAATGAATGCCTACTTCAAGAAAACCATGCAAAAAAAAATCAAGCCAGCTGAGATTGCAAAACATGACTTTTTCATTCCCAGAAAAGCCTATACTGCTGAACGAGTTATTGTATGCAATGATCTCGGATTGGATAACTGTAGTTGGAAATTTCACAGACTCCATTTGGTTGTTACCCTCCGCACTAGCTTAGATCAGTACTTGCTGACAGTGACAAAAGGCTGGGAGACAGAAACAATACTGCTAGCTCCATGTTACTTTCTAGCCAGGGAGCCAGCTGTGTACATTTTAAAGTTCTCTTCACACTGGCTGCAATTATATTGCAGTGAGTATGAAAGTGAAATGATATCAGCCAGCTCATGCTGGTGGTTTCACAAATCATGTCCAATGCAATTTGCATACTAAAAAAATTAAACTTTGCAATTAATCTATTCAAAATAAATTTCGTGCCCTTCACCCCCAAACAACATTACATGATATGTATCAAAGTGAAGCTGAACCCACTTTACATCAATACAAACTGTGTCATATAAATGTAATGCACATTTAACATTTTCTCACAAAACAATTTGATCTCTCTGTAATAATCTCATTAAAAGTCGAACATGAAATTAATGATGGAAATGACCTCGGGCTGTAGAATCCTATTTGAGAAATTATTGGAAGGTATCATAAAGCTCAATTCATTTTGCGTCAGAAATAATTCTAGTCTATTTATCTACCACCTAAATAGAGGCCCTTTTGTTCATTATTGCTAAAACAGCTCTTTCATAATTAATAAAAAATCACCCTATGACAAATACAGCACATTGTCAGCAGAAAATTCAAGTGAACTAAACTGCTCATTTCCTGGTAGGGAATTAGTTTAATTTTTCATGTTGCAATCCGATAAGCAGTAATGAGCTTGTAGATGTACTATGTTGATTAATAATTTAGGCAAAGATGTGCATGAGTGGCTTAGAAGATACAAGATAAGTTTATTGGAAATACAACTAGGGTAAAATACTGCAGCAGAATAAAGAATGGTGCTGTGCCCTGAACTCATGTCTGCAAGGGTTTGCACTGCTACAACTCAAATGACCTACTGCTGCCAGACGGTGAAGAATCCTTCACCATGTGTAACTCAAAGGAACACAAAGAAGAGTTTGGGAAAGAAAGATTTCTGCTCAAGTTCTGAACTGGTTCCATTCAGGACACAAGAGGGCATAAAGAAAAGTTATCATCTTGGCCAAGTTGACATTCACATGTGCATTCATGGGTGACTACAGTCAGATATGTGGTCGAATAACATTGCAGATGCAAGTTATAACTGTTGGTGAAAAAAATCAACCAAGCCAAAACTAAATTAAATCAACCTATTTATTGAAGTAACAGTATGTCTTGTAAAAATGTTCTTGACTAAAATGGAGTTTTAGTACTTCAGGAATAAATATCAGCTCAGTGTATGAATTTCAGTAAATGATCTTTTATTCAAGTACATTCTGTTGCAGAAGCCCACATTCTGTCCAGCTTAAACTAGTGCTTTTTGCTGATACAGTCAGTCCATGCTAGCCAGATACAATTAGTCCACAATTGTTTTTACAATTGGTTAACATTAATCCTGTCAGTCACTGCTAACAAAGTCGGACCATCTTTTTTTTTTGCTGTGTTCCTGGGTAGCATTCTTATTTCAGGATGCTTCTCGCTTTGTGATCTACAAGTGGGCTAGGTTTGACTATGGTAGCATCTGGACAACATGTCACTACTGCTTTCTTGACATAATATAAAATTTGGGAAATTAAAGAGTAGCCTGTCCAATTCATTGTTCATTGCTAACTTAATTCCATCAATGGCAATGCATCAATTTTTCCTGTTATTGGAAATCCTAATGTAGCGTAGATGACTCCAACACATACCACATGTCAGTGTGACTATTGCTAAGCTTCTATGTATCATTAGTTAAGCAGAAGCAAATTTTAAAAAGCCTTGTAGTCTCTTTCTATTACCATAGCAAAACATAACAAAATCAATATGCTATCATTAATTCAAATGTAATAAATGATCATTTCATCTCTTAAATAAAGTATCTGATTTAGTCTTCTTCCTTTAAGCTTTTAACTTCTTTTTTGGTTAATTTCCAAAGGCCTGTAGCTGCAGCAGAAATACAGCATTACACTCCCATTCCCTTTATGTTTTTTGCAAAGTGCGAAAGGATCTTTTATGTATAGCTGATAGGGCATTTCATCTATTCCAAGTAAAATAATGCAATAGGTGATCTGATATTTTGCTAAGCTATTTCTGGTCTGTATATATATTGTTCAGGTAGGTACTTCAGGATAGAAATTTTGGTGGTGCATTGACACTGCCAGAATTGCTGCAAGGCAGCACTCTCCACTTGCCGTTTTTGCCTTGTCCTAACTTCATCCCAAATCATAGGCATGGTATCATTAGCATATTGGGAGCAGGTCCAAGGTCCCCTCTAAGCTGCAAGGGTGGGTGTTCACACAGCAATCAGGAATGTGCTGTGCAGGGGACTAACAGGCCTTGTGCAAGCAGCGGTCCCTTTCAGATGTATCGGGGACTAACAGGCTGCGCACAGTGACGGGATATTAGAGGGCACATTGCTCACGCCAGCAGCAGTGCAACATGGTATCCACCCTGCTCGCCACACTATCACTCAGAGGGACATTACAGCTTAGCCGGCTGAAGGCAGAAATTTAAATTTACAGTATTGCAAGCTGGCAGGTCTACAATCCAATGGTTTATTGAATTTGATTTCAAAACTGCCACACTGAGATTTGAACCCACAACTTCTGGGTTGCTGATCCAGCAGCACTCCAATTGCAGTAGGTCATGCTTTACATAGTACTATTTGAAAGAAGTATTCCAGGATAATCACACGTCAGCATATTTTGATCACTTGCAACTGCCACAACAACAACATCTTGTATCTATATAGCAACTTTAACATAGTAAAACATCCTAAGAAGTAGGTTTTAAGGAGTGTCTAAAAGGAGGAAAGTGAGGTAGAGAGGTGGAGAGGTTTAGGGCCTTGGCAGCTGAAGGCATGGCTGCCAGTGATGGAGCAATCCAAATCAGAGATGGTCAAAAGGCTGGGAATTGGAGGAGCACAGACAATTTGGAGGTTGGCAGGATTGGAGGAGATTACAGAAATAGGGAGGGGTGAATCCATGTGATTTGAATTTGATTTGATTTGAAAATTTGATTTGAAAATAAGGATGAGAATTTTAAAATTGAGGCATTGCTTAACCTGGGGCCAACGTAGGTCAGTGAGCATAGGCGTGATAGATGAACAAGACTTGTTAGGACATGGGCAGCAGAGTTTGGATGACCTCAGGTTTACAGAAGGTAGAATGTGGGAGGCCAGCCATATAATGAGAAGCTTTTCATGTTGTCTGAGGCAACATAAATGAGATGCGTGGAGTCCAGGTTGTTGAAGATCTCAAATAGGTTTATTAAACAGCTAACGAGTATATACAGTGTAGAACTATCTATTTACAGGACTTGCCTCTTGGTGTTACAGTTGCAGAGAGAATCTGGCAAGTAGTCACATGACTGCATTCTGGCACATAGCTCATTAGCATACTAAGATCTTAAAGGGACATCACTCTTAAAGGCAATTACACAACATTCCCCTTCTTTCCAAAGATAAGTCTCGTATGCTAATAGTAAAAATACATAAAATTAGGTATCAAAATTATTTACACATGAATAAAGATTGTGAAATTTACAAATGTAGAGGCTTGGGCGTCCACATATTGTCTCGGTGGTTTGACAACTCTTCCAGATCTGGTTATGGTATAACCTTCTGGGGATATGGATTTCACCCTTGGCTGTCCTGGGTTTGCAGGCATATGTCAATGCGTTGGCTGCTATCTTGTTTATCTGTCACACTCCCACCATTGGAGCGTGCTGCCTCGAGTCCGCTGTGTGCAATTGGAGTACTGTACACCTCTCTCAGTTGGCTTCAGTTCCTTCTCAACACCGCTCCACTAGATGTTGTAATCTCACACAATCTAGGCTCACTGCACACTCTGGACACCTCTGCAGGCAACAATATTTTCATTGTGCAGTGTATGACCCTGACCTTTTGTCCTACATGTAGCTGAGGTAGCTCCGCCCCTGCGTGTCAGTCATACACCATCCTCATTCTCCCCTGTTTTTCGAACAGTGTCTCCTGCACCTCAGAGAATGTGGATAGATGATGGCTTGGCAGAGTTGTCCGTACTTGTCTGCCAAACATGACCTCTGCTGGTGACGGTAAGCCCATATCCATAGGTGTAGCTCTGAGGTGGAGCATGGAAACAAGAAGATCTTGTTTCATGGTCCTACACTTTAGGTAAGTGTTTTGACTGTGCAAACTATTCACTTGGCAAGACCATTAGACCTCGGGTAATATGGTGAGAATGTCACATGGTTTACATCCCATTTGACGCACATATCCCTAAAAGGTTTGCCCATATACTGTGGCCCATTGTCAGAAATGATTTCTTCAGGTGCACAGAATAGACTGAATATAGGGGCGGCACAGTGGCGCAGTGGTTAGCACTGCAGCCTCACAGCTCCAGGGACCCAGGTTCGATTCTGGGTACTGCCTGTGCGGAGTTTGCAAGTTCTCCCTGTGACTGCGTGGGTTTTCGCCGGGTGCTCCGGTTTCCTCCCACAGCCAAAGACTTGCAGGCTGATAGGCAAATTGGCCATTGTAAATTGCCCCTAGTGTAGGTAGGTGATATGGGATTACTGCAGGGTTAGTATAAATGGGTGGTTGTTGGTCGGCACAGACTCGGTGGGCCGAAGGGCCTGTTTCAGTGCTGTATCTCTAAAAAAAAATAGCACTTAATATGTCTGCACCGACAGTGCTTGAAGTGTCTTCTACCTGTCTGATAATTGGAAATTTGGAGAAATAGTCAGTGACTAATATAATGTCTTCTCCATTAACAGAAAATAGGTCAGTGGCGATTTTGGATCAAAGGACTGATGGAATCTGGTGAGGGTGTAAAGATTCTTTGCATTGTTGTGGCTGGTGACTTTGGCATGCCTTGCACATCCTCACTAATCTTTCAATATCACTATTGATCCCTGGCCAATAAACAGTGCCTCGTGCCAGTTGTCTTATTCGCACTATGCCCATATGGCCTTGGTGAAGCTGTGACAAGATGTCCTCTCGGAAAGCTTTGGGCATAATCACGTTGTCCCTTGAAAGTGGTGCCTCTCGAGATACTGAGTTCATTTCTGTAAGGCCAAAAGCATCTGAGGGTTTCTGGAACCTCTTTTACCATGTCAGGCCAACCTTCCATGATGCCTTCAGTTGTGGGTCATTTATTGTTTCTGACTGTAGTTGGTCACATTTGTGCTGACCAAAATGCAATAAGTCAATTTTGAGCACATCTTCCACCTCGATGTCCATGCTGTCTACTTGTAGATCCAGTGGGACTTTGTCATTCTTGCTGAAGTTTGGCAATCTGCTTGGCATATCCGAGGTGACCATTGTGGTACCCGGTTTGTAGCAGACGTCGAAGTTGTACCTCTGTGCTTTCACTAAGAGCCGCTGTAGTTGAGGTGGTGTGCTTGTCAATAGCTTGTGCCAGATCATCTCCAGTGGTTTGTGGTCAGTTTCCACCGTGAACTGCATGCTGAACAGGTAAGTGTGGAACCTTGTGATCCCAAACACCAGAGCAAGTGTTTCACACTCGATGTTTGGGTAATTGGATTGTGCTGAGGATAAACATTTGGACCCAAATGCAATTGGTTTGCCATCCTGCAGGATGCACGCTCCTAGTCCTTTCTGTGAGGCGTTGACGTCCAGGATGGTCTTTTTCCTTTGCTCGTAATCCTGCAGGGTACAGGTTTCTGCTGGCAATGCTTGTTTGAGAGACTCAAACATATACTGATAGTCCACCTGCCATAGAAATGGTACATATTTTTTTAAGAGCTCTCTCAGCGATTATGCTTTGTCAGAAAAATTTGGAATGTATGGTGCCAAAAAGTTGAAAAATCCAATACATCTCTGGAGGTCTTCCTTGTCTTGTGGGGTAGGCATATGCCTTACATCTCCGATTTTGCCTGGGTCAGAACGGATTCCACAACCAGAATAGATGGAGCCAAAGAAATTGATCTGACTTACATTCACTTGGCATTTCTTGCTGTTAAAAATGAGCCCTTCGCGATGAGCCACTGCCATTAGGAAATGGAGATTTTGATCATGTTCTTCTTTGGTTTTGCCCATTACCTCAATGTCATCGACAATGCAAATGCAGCCAGGCATGTTTTCTATAATTCTGTCAATATGTTGCAGAAACAGATCTTAACTGACAGATAAGCTGAAGGGTAGTCTCTGGAAGCAATATCTTCCGAATGGTGTCCTGAATGTGGTGACTTCTTGAGATTCTTTAGCTAGATGTACCAACCAATATCCATGTTTGGCATCCAACTTGGAGAAGAATTTGGCTCCTGGGAACCCTCCTTTTCTCTAATGTCGGAATCCTGTGGGGGCATCTCTTTAAGGAGAGGTTTAGACATCTTGGATCAGGACACGCCCTGATTGCTCCATCCTTCTTCAGTACTCATGTGATTGAGCTGCACCAGTCTGTGTGATGATGCACATGACAGATGATGCCATTGCATTCCATGTCATCTAACTCACACCTCAGTTTTTTTTGTATGTGCGCGCTGCACTTTCTGGGAGGGTCAATTGACGGAATTGCATCCTCTCTGAAATTTCCTATGGTGTCGAACCTGTCCGGGTACATTTGTTGTAGGTCATGGACCGACTCAATGCGGGTACCCTTGGTCTATTCTGCTGTAATGGGTACCTTGGTGACCTCATGGATAGTTATGATGTTGAGGTCCTTACACACTAGTAGTCCTACCACTGCTGGTCCGCTCGTGTCTCCGAGGCAGAACGTTTGTGTTTTCCATCCTGACTTGCCGTATCTGCATTGCATTGTTAATGTGCCACTGAAAGGGATGGGTGACCCGTTGTATGCAGATAACCTGGCAGTTGTTGGTTGTATCATAGACTTCCAACGATTCCAGTACATGTCTTTGAGGATTTGGATCGGTAGGATATTTGCATTAACGCTGGTATCAATCTTGACCTTGAGTGTATGTTTGCCAGCTTTCTTTGGGCACGTGATGTTGATAGTGGTGAAAGCTTCCAGCAGTTTGACTTCACGAATGGTGATGTGTCAGATTCATAATGTGGAATGCCTTCATCTTCTGTCTGAGAAATACCTCTCTCTGAATCTTGTCTCAGGTCTGTTTTGCTGTGGATTTCGTGTATCGGCTTGCATTTACGCAGGTCTCTGGCACTTTCCTTGCTGCTGTTGCCCTGTTTTCTGTTTGCCTGTGTCCTGCTGTGACCTCTGGCTGCATCTTTGGAGCCAGAATTCCTGCATAGATGGGTCCAGTGTCCTTTTGCACTGCAAGCCTTGCACACGTGTCAAAATGCAGGACAGCTTTGCAATGAGTGGGAGCAACCACACTTACCACCACACAGCTTGCTTTTTCTTTTCAACCTGGTTATGGTGCTGATACTCTTGGCTGCATCCAGTGCTTGTAGGTGCTGTTATCCAGCTACAATGGCTTCGTATTTCCTGCCAACTTCCAGCAATGCGTCAATGCTGTGACCTTTCTTTTTTCCTAAGAGGTCCTTGTGAAATGCTTCAGTGGGTGTTGATACAAAGACCAGCTCCATTAGTCACTCTGACATTTCAGTTTCTGAGAAGTTGCATTCATTGCCCTGACTACGGCATCTGCTGACCAACTGGTCTATTGATTCCTATAGCTGTTACCTGTAAGACAGCAATTCCAGGCGGTGAATTCAAAAATTCACTCTCATTCGGAGCTGATCCTCCAGCACTTTCCATATCTTTCTGGTCCTGTTCAGATAGTCCAGATACATTGATTCTGTGCAATCCCTCACTTCCAATCGCTATCATTTTTTTCTGGTTCTGCAATTACTTGGTCTGCACAGCATAATTGCATTCTCTGTTTGGAACAATTTGAACTTGGATAGGATATTCAAGGCTTTTCAGTTCATGCTGGGAAAATTGCTTTCCATCTTTATGTTCTTTTGCTTTAAACTTGCTTTAAGACCTGGTTATGTGACTCTGTACTGTCTTCTCTTTAAGAAACTCTCTTGGCTGCTTTGATTGACAGGAGCAGGTGTTTGTAAGTGCTTTCTATTTCTCTAGCTTCCAGCAATCTAGTCTGTTTGTTTATACAGTTGTGCAAGAGGCATTTCAAGTGTTTTCTTTCTTTGCTAGTGTTTGTTTATGCAGCCGTTCAGTAGTCAATTCTTCATGCTTCAGTGGCTTTATGGTTTCTAGTTATAGCTCTAGCTGCGAGCTGCATGAATGGAGGATTCCCACGCTTTTCACTGTTGGGCGCCTCCTGTCATGGCGCTGACCCGATCAGCCTTTGAATTGGATTGGGTCTTCCCTGTACTTTTCCCTGTACTCTCCCAGGGAGCCTTTGACAGAAAAAAGGTCAATTTTTTAAAGACTTCAAGGCTTCATTTTTTAAAATAGGATTTCACTACTGATAGTACACTGACTCAACATCTCACAGTGATTGATTTGCAGCCTGTCATTCAGCTGTGTCTTCTATAGCTGGAGGTGAGTTTTTTTTCTTCTTTACACTGTTTGGGCTAGTGTTTCTTTTAACTTTCCCTCTTTTAGCTGTAGTTTTGAAAGCTGTTTTCCTGTGATCTTCAACCTTGGATTCTGTTTTCTCATCACAGCTGCCACCATGTAATGAGAAGTATTTTATGTTGTCTGATGCAACACAAATGAGATGCGTGAAGTCCAGTTTGTTGAAGATTTCAAACAGGTTTATTAAACAGCTATCAAGTAAGTACAGTGCAGAGCTATCTATTTACAGGACTTGCCTCTTGGTGTTGCAGCTACAGTGAGAATCTGGTAAGTAGTCATGTGACTGCATCCTGGCATGTAGCTCATTAGTATACTAAGATCTTAAAGGGACATCACTCTTCAATGCAATCACACAATAAATCAGGGTGTCTTGAAATAATCAAGTTTACAGGTCACAAATACATAGGTGAGGGTTTCAGCAGCAAATGAGCTGAGGCAGAAGCAGAATAGGGCGTTGTTACAAAGGTGGATATAGGCAGTCCTAGTGATTGCACAGATATGTGGTCAGAAGTTCATCTCAAATATGACACTAAGGTTCCTAACAATTTCTACAGTCACTGGAACACATGCCTGGCAACAATTGTAAGAAACTGTCTTCATAGGTCCGTAGAGAACTAAGTGCAGAGCTGTGCCATCTGCAGTTAGTTTGCAGCATAGGGCTGGCACTGCCAATGACAGCAATGCTCGCCTGTAGCCTCAAATCTGCTTCTAACTTCTTCTAGGCTTCTTGCAATGTTGACCAATGGAAATGATCCTGTAATGTAGCAAACGTGGCCATTATCTGCACAATTCCCTCATACAGCAGCACCTGTACTTGAGCAGCTATCAAACAGGGAGTTGGGTACTGGCGACTCCTTCACTTACCTGTAGATGCCATTTTGTGCCTTTGCTTTGATTTTGCCTGTCACTTCTTACTTTTCTCTCCCATTAGCCTTCTAAAAGGCTATCAATGAGCAGAATTGTCAAAGGTGTCATCCTTTGGATGAGATGTTAAACGGAGATCCCATCTACCCTCTCAGATAAACATAAAGAAACCATGACACTATTCAAAGAAGAGCAGGAAGTGTTTCTGATGTCCTGGCCAATATTTGACCCCCAACCAACACACTAAAACAGATAATCTGGTCATTTATCTCATTGTGTGACTTCACTGTATGTAAATTGACAGCTGTGGTTCCCTGCAGTGACTGCACTTCAAAAGTAATTCTTTGGATGTGAAGCACTTTGGGATGTCCTGAGGTCATGAAAGTTGCCATATAGGTGCAAGTTCTTCCTTTTATTTCTTATAGCAGCACTGTGATGAGGGAAAAATTTCCCGGTGACATAGCAACTCAAAATTCCTATAAGAGCAAAATGCTTTACTAGTCCTGTTATCACTCCCTTTTGCCTTGCACCATCAACCCTTTTGTCATTTAATCCCTACTGCTTTCCACCCTACCACAGACCTTTTCTCATGTTCTTTTTCCTCCCCCTCCCCCTTCATTGCCTCTGTACTTGTTTAAAACCTATTGCACCTTTAACTTTTCCCAGGTCTGCTAAAAGGTCATCAACATGAAACGTTAACTGTTTCTCTCGCCACTGATGCTGCTAGAACTGCTGAATATTTCCAGCATTTTTGTTTTTTTAACTCAAAATTCCTTATGGACTGTACAGCCTGTATTACCAAAAAAACAAACATAGCAATGTGCCAACTAAGATACCGAAATATCTGCTGGATAACATTGTTCTTAAGATGATAGGCAGCAGCAATAGCCTTACACAAACATTAACTACTGGATGACAGAGTAATCATCACATTAGCAACACTTTCACTTTGGAATATTCCATCCACAAAACAGTTGGTGAAGTTAGGAAGTGCAAGGATGTGGTTGGGCTTTAAATGGTGGCCCAGGTCTGTTACTAAATTCATATACACAGGATGCAGAATCCAAGCCACCAGTCAACCAGGATGTTCTATTTCAACAAAAACATGGCAATCAAATCAAGGACAGATGCCCATGTCTTTCCACAAGGGTCGTTTGAATGAATGACATTGTATGAGCAATATTTAGAGCATAAATCATTGCTTATTTTCACTGCATGGGCAGATTTGTAATTTCTTGGTGTTTCCTGAAGGTTTATGTCCAGCTAACCCATAAGGATATGATACAAAAACAGAGTCTCTATTTTGTTTCTGAAAATAACGTGCTAATTTCAGCCAAAACAGCAAGGAAGACAAAAACACTTGAAACAGGGTTTTGTTCTCTGCTCTCATTTCTTCAGTTTTTACCATAGACGCAGACCAATCTTAAATGTATAATCATTGGTTCTTATTTATAGTACATTGTTTAAGTGATGAATAACAAAATCTAAAATTAATGTTATTACAAATTTCATTATTCAGTGATGTAGTGGTGTGGGACATAGGATATCCATTTCTCCCTACTTAAATCTTGACTCACAATAACACTGGTGGCCAATATATCTGAATTTCTGCAAGTTCAGTGCTAGGGAGTATGTTTCCTACATTACAAAAGTGACTACAATTCGAAAGTACTTCATTGCTTGTAAAGGATTTTGGGACATCCCGAGTTGGTGAAAGGAGCTATATAAATGCAAGTCTTTCTTTCTTTCTAAATGGGAACTATCTGCAATAACTTATTAACACAAATGATCAAGTTGTTAAATTAAACGATTCAGGGATGTCACTTACCTTCTGTTCTCTCCTGCACTTTAGTTTACTGACCATTATTTGAATGTTATTAACCTCAGGGGTTTGACAGTTAGCTTCAGCATTGGCGGTAAGCAAATCTCAAGTAATAGCCAAATCGTTTTGTCTTCTTATGTTCATAAATGCTTGCGGCAATACTAGCAATGAAAATGAGGAGTGCTTTACCATCTCATTTATTTTCCTGCTCCACCTTCCATAATATAACATAGCTGGAGGAGAATGTATGGCAGAGTCTCTGGTACTTCCAAGCACCAGACAGACTGCAGGCACATTCATGCAAAAATGGGCCAGTCTGCTCAATTTCTTGACTCCTGTTCCTGTGCTACTCATAATGGTTTGACTTTCCATTAACATAAAGTTTTGCAGGCTTTTTACAAAGTAGGGAATGATTGCACAATGTAATGTTCAGTTTTTATTAGATATGCAAAAGAACGGAAGAACGGTAATTTGTTATGTTTAGCCAAGGAAGCAGAGAGGACAGGCTAACCCTTTCTGTTACTATACACTATCTGGTTCATACTGTTCTTCAGTGGTGGCATAAGAACAGGAGTAGTCCATTTAACCCCTCAAGCATGTTCTGCCATTCAATTAGATCATAGCTGATCTGTATCTTAACTCCATCTAGCCCATCTTGGTTCCGTAACCCTTGTTACGACTACGGCGGGAGCAACGCGCTGTTAACTCAGTCCCGTCACTCCACAGATCGCAACATATTATTACGCTTTCACAAAATCGAAAAATAAAAACAGCCAAATTAAACACTCTAGTATCCCGATAATGAAAGAGACTGAACCAGGTATATTTAGGCAACAAAAAATTATTTATTTAAAAAAAACTAAATCTCAAACACTAATAAGATAAACCTATGTCTAAAGACCTTATAACTTCTTAAGTCAATCTAACTCCCGCATTCACACACGTACATTCAAAAATAACAGTGGTCCAGTTTTAAAGGTAGAGTTTTTACAATTAGCTGTGAAGAACAAAAAAAAAGAAAGTCTTATCATTTTACATTCCCGGTGAATGAGGTCTTCTGATGTGAAGATAATCAAAGTATTGCGATGGATAGAAAACTGGTTGGCGGACAGGAAACAAAGAGTAGGGATGAATGGGTCTTTTTCTGAATGGCAGGCAGTGACTAGTAGGGTACCACAGGGATTGGTGCTAGGACCCCAGCTATTCACAATATACATCAATGATTTAGATGAGGGAACTAAATGTAATATCTCCAAATTTGCAGATGACACAAAACTGGGTGGGAGGGTGAGTTGTGAGGAGGATGCAGAGAGGCTTCAGGGTGATTTGGACAAGTTGAGTGAGTGGGCTAATGCATGGCAGATGCAGTATAATGTGGATAAATGTGACGTTATCCACTTTGGTAGCAAAAACAGGACGGCAGATTATTATCTAAATGGCTATAAACTGAGAGAGGGGAATATGCAGCGAGACCTGGGTGTTCTCATGCACCAGTCGCTGAAGGTAAGCATGCAGGTGCAACAGGCGGTAAAAAAGGCAAATGGTATGTTGGCCTTCATAGCGAGAGGATTCGAGTACAGAAGCAGGGATGTCTTGCTACAATTATACAGGGCCTTGGTGAGGCCACACCTGGAATATTGTGTGCAGTTTTGGTCTCCTTATCTGAGGAAGGATGTTCTTGCTATAGAGGGAGTGCAGCGAAGGTTTACCAGACTGATTCCTGGGATGGTGGGGCTGACATATGAGGAGAGATTGAGTCGGTTAGGATTATATTCGCTGGAGTTCAGAAGAGTGAGGGGGGATCTCATAGAAACCTATAAAATTCTAACAGGACTTGACAGGGTAGATGTGGGAAGGATGTTCCCGATGGTGGGTGAGTCCAGAACCAGGGGTTATAGACTAAGGATACCGGATAAACCTTTCAGCACTGAGATGAGGAGAGATTTCTTCGCCCAGAGAGTGGTGAGCCTGTGGAATTCGCTACCACAGAAAGCAGTTGAGACCAAAATTTTGAATGTTTTTAAAAAGGAGTTAGATAATAGCTCTTGAGTCTAATGGGATCAGAGGGTATGGGGCGAAAGCGGGAACAGGTTACTGAGTTGGATGATCAGCCATGATCATAATGAATGGCGGAGCAGGCTCAGAGGGCCAAATGACCTACTCCTGCTCCTATTTTCTATGTTTCTATGGGAGAGGTCGAGGAGGGGGGGGGGGGGGGGGGAAACAATTTTGATTGGATATGGGGATGGTAGGAAAGGGTTGAAGGGCAAGAGATTGAAGGTTGGGGGGGAAAGTTCGGGTATTTGAAAAATTAATTGTTGGTCATTTTGGGCAATGAAATGACTATTGGGGGGTTTGGGGAAGGGCCTCCATCACTTAATTTCCTATTTAATAAAAATCACTAATGATTTTCCTTTAAAAATTAAAATTAATTGTAAGGGCTTAAAGCCCTTTAAAGATGGTGCAGGCGCCTACATGGTGGTGCCGGACGCTGTTGCCGGGGGCGTGGCGGCCACCCCTTCTATGGCATCGGGTGTGGCCGCTCTGGCCCCACTATTTAAATGAGCCCTTGCGTGTAATATCACAAGGGCTAGGCGGCGGCCGTTGAATGTGGGCTTGACGCCGTGTTCAAAGGGCGCCGCCACTGGAGTGCGGTGCCCGAATAAAATTCAGGCCACAGTCAAACGGATACATCATACCATGTGACCTGCTGTTGCTCAGGGTAACTAAAAAATGCAGCTGTTGGTACACTGTGTCTCCAGATTTCTAGAATCTTCTCTACCTTAAAGGTGCACACTCAATTTTTTTTTAATCCAAGGAGAAAAAATAATATAAGTCCGTGACACCATTAATACCACTGCCCAACAAAAATCTAACAATTTCAGTTTTGAAATTTTTAATTGACCCAGCCTCAACAGCTTTTTGCAGGAGACAGTCTAGTTTTCTATTCCTCATTGTATGAAGAAGTGACTGGCGTGTAATCTCTCTCTAGTAATTTCCCTAATAGGGATTGAGTGTTAAATTTACAGGTCACCTTGGCCTCAAGTACCATTTCTTCCATTAGTTGGTGATAGAGATGGAATATTTATATCCTGGTTCAAAAAGTTAATTTGACATTGACAATTTTTTTGTTAGTTGCTGTATGGAAGGAGAGCTGCTCCTATCACTTTCGTTCCATACAGCAGCATGTAGGAACAGTGCTAGTGTGTAAAGCTGCTCAGTTCTGCAGATATATGGCAATAACTAATAACCTGCGAATTGGGCTTTTGTTTATGAATGAATTTACAGAGATGTCTTACCTTTTTACATGAAGTTTTTGCTCAAAGTTAGGGATACCAGCTGGGAAATGGAATGCTTTCCATTTTGGGTATCAGTGTGCTGCCAATTCAGCTGATATACTTTCAGGTGAAGCTGTAATGCTTTCAGGTGAAGCTCCCTCTACTCTTCCACAATAATGGGTCTTGTCCCTAACTCACATGAACCACTGTGTCAGTGCCAAGTAACATTTTGCTATTTTCCACACCTGTGGCCTCTATAAGTGAGATTGCCAATGAGCTGCAATTTAGAGGCAATTGCGTGTTGTAGGCCTATGCCAACTAGGAACTGGAACCAGACTACTGAAACTTAATTTTTTTTTGTTATTAAATCAGTTTGCAAAATTATACATAGATCAGAGACAAACCCATACATTTCTTCTGCCAACTAGGTGTGTAGACCTGTTTTATTAAATCAAACCGGTGGAAGTAGATTCCATGGAGTGGGGGTTGAGAGAAGTAATGATGTTTTCACGTACAATAAATTCAGTAAGAAAGATTTATTACACCGTAAATACGAGATGTTTTTACACATGCTTATTCCCATTATTACCTTCTGATATTGGTATGTGGTTACCAAGGCAACTACCAAGTGTTACCCACAGTCATTTGGTTTGAACTTCAGAAGCAAAAATATTCATTTTGAATGTCTGCTCTCCAGTTCAAACTTCAGAAAGCTGTCAGTCTGGCCTTTTCCGATGGTAAAATTACAAACCTGGAAAACCAGATTGGTGCAACAACAAATTGATGGTGGAATTAATTAAGGCTCAACCAGTTTTACAGAATTCACTTTCAGCATCTAAGTGAATAACAGACACTTCGACAAAACTCTGGAGACCCTTTTTGAAACTTTACTTTGCCAGTTGTGATGTTCCAGGAATTTGCTAGAGCTACTGGCAACTTCAAATTCTGTCCAGCTGGCAGCCTGTCAAATATACACTGCATTTCCCTCTTATCCAAATCTCCTGGCTTCTTGTTGATAAGAAGGCAATGAGCTCTCTGTACTTTAGGGAACATACCTTTAGCTGAACAGTCTTTAAGGGCCATTTGTTAAGCCAATCCACAGCTGTTGTCAAAGGGCAAAGTGTGTGCACTGCACCTGTGGGTGTCGCTGGCCAGGCCAGCATTTATTGCCCATCCCTAATTGCCCTTGAGAAGGTGGTGAGCTGCCTTCTTGAACCACTGCAGTCCATGTGGGGTAGGTACACCCACAGTGCTGTTAGGAAGGGAGTTCCAGGATTTTGACCCAGCAACAGTGAAGGAACGGCAAAATCGTTCCAAGTCATGATGTTGTGTGGCTTGGAGGGGAATTTGCATGTGGTGGCATTCCCATTCATTTGCTGCTCTTATCCTTCTAGGTGGTAGAGGTCGCAGGTTTGGAAGGTGCTGCTAAGGAGCCTTGGTGCATTCCTGCAGTGCATCTTGTAGATAGTACACACTGCTGCCACTGTGTGTTGCTGGTGGAGGGAGTGAATGTTTATGGATGGAGTGCCAATCAAGCGGGCTGCTTTGTCCTGGATGGTCGAGCTTCTTGAGTGTTGTTGGAGCTGCACCCATCCAGGCAAGTGGAGAGTATTCCATCAGACTCCTGACTTGTGCTTTGTAGATGGTGGACAGGCTTTGGGGAGTCAGGAGTTGAGTTACTCGCCTCAGACCTCCTAACCTCTGACCTTCTCTTGTAGCCACGGTATTTATAAGTCTACTCCAGTTCAGTTTCTGGTCAATGGTAACCCCCAGGATGTTGATAGTTGGGGATTCACTGATCATAATGCTATTGAATGTCAAGGGAAGATGGTTAGATTCTCTTTTGTTGGAGATGGTCATTGCCTGGCACTTGTATGGCACGAATGTTACTTGCCACTTATCAGCCCAAACCTGGATATTGTCCAGGTGTTTGTTTCTGCATTTCTACACAGACTGCTTCAGTATCTGAGGAGTCACGAATGTCATGAACATTGTGCAATCATCAGCGAACATCCTCACTTCTGACCTTATGATTGAGGGAAGGTCATTGGTGAAACAGCTGAAGATGGTTGGACCTAGGACATAACCCTGAGGAACTCCTGCAGTAACGTCCTGGAGCTGAGATGATTGAGCTCCAACAACCACAATCATCTTCCTTTGCGCTAGGTGTGACTCTAATCAGCGGAGAGTTTTTCCCCATGATTCCCATTGACCTTAGTTTTGCTCGGGCTCTTTGATGCCAAACTCGGTCAAATGCTGCCTTGATGTCAAGAGCAGTTACTCCCACCTCACCTCTTGAGTTCAGCTCTTTTGTCCATGTTTGAACCAAGGCTGTAATGAGCTCAGGAGTTGAGTGGCCCTGGCGGAACCCAAACTGAGCATTACTGAGCAGGTTATTGCTGTGCAAGTGCCACTTGATAGCACTGTCGATGACACCTTCCATCACTTTACTATGATTGAGAGTAGACTGTTGGAGGCGCTAATTGGCCGGGTTGCACTTGTCCTGCTTTTTTGTACAGGACATACCTGGGCAATGTTCCACATTGCCAGTTAGATGCCAGTGTTGTAGCTGTACTGGAACAGCTTGGCTAGGGGCGCGGCAATTTCTGAAGCACAGGTCTTCAGTAATATTGCCAAAATATTGTCAGGGCCCAAAGCATTTGCAGTATCCAGTGCCTTCAGTCGTTTCTTAATATCACGCGGAGTGAATCGAAGTGACTGAAGTCTGGCACCTGTGATGCTGGGCACTTCAGGAGGAGGCCGAGATGCATCATCCACTCGACACTTCTGGCTGAAGATTGTTGCAAATGCTTCAGCCTTATCTTTCGCACTGATGTGCTGGGCTCCCCCATAATTAAGGATGGGAATATTTGTGGAGCCACCTCCTCCAGTTAATTGTTTAATTGTCCACCACCATTCACGACTGGATGTGGCAGGACTGCAGAGCTCAGATCTGATCCGTTGGTTATGGGATTGCTTAGCCCTTTCTATTGTATGCTGCTTACGCAGTTTGGCACACAACTAGTCCTGGCTTGTAGCTTCCCAGGTTGACACCTCATTTTGAGGTATGCATGGTGCTGCTTCTGGCATGCCCTTCTGAACTCTTCATTGAACCAGGGTTGGTCTCCTGGCTTGATGGTAATGATAGAGTGGGGGATATGCCAGGCCATGAGGTTACAGATTGTGTTTGAGTACAATGCTGCTGCGGATGGCCCACAGTGCCTCATGGATGCCCAGTTTTGCATTGCTAGATCTGTTCAGAATCTATCCTATTTAGCACTGTGGTAGTGCCACACAACACGATGGAGGGTATCCTCAATGTGAAGGCGGGACTTCGTCTTCACAAGGACTGTGTGGTGGTCACTTCTACCAATACTGTCATGGACAGATGTATCTGCAGCAGGCAGATTGGTGAGGACGAGGTCAATTATGTTTTTCCCTCTTGTTGCTTCCCTCACCTCCTGCCGCAGACCCGGTCTAGCAGCTATGTCCTTTAGGACTCGGCCAGCTCGGTGAGTAGTGGTGCTACCGAGCCACTCTTGGTGATGGGCATTGAAGTCCCCCAGCCAGAACACATTCTGTGCCCTTGCCACACTCAATGCTTCCTCCAAGTGATGTTCAACATGGAGGAGTACTGATTCATCAGCCGAGGGAGGGTTGTAGGTGGTGATCAGCAGAAGGTTTCCTTGCCCATGTTTGACCTGATGCCATAAGACTTCATGGGGTCCAGAGTCAATGTTGAGGACTCCCAGGGCAACTCCCTCCCAACTCTGTACCACTGTACTGCCACCACCGGGGATGGTGATGGTGGTGTCTGGGACATTGTCTGTAAGGTAGGTTTCCGTGATTATGACAATGTCAGGCTGTTGCTTGACTAGTCTGTGGGACAGCTCTCCCAAGTTTGGCACAAGCTTGAGACGTTCATTAGGAGGATTTTGCAAGGTCGACAGGGCTGGTTTTGCCGTTGTCGTTTCCGGTGCCTAGGTCGATGCCGGGTGGTCCATCTGGTTTCATTCTTTGTTGACTTCGTAGTGGTTAGAGACAACTGAGTGGCTTGCTAGGCCATTTCAGAGGGCATTTCAGAGTCAACCACAATGCTGTGGGTCTGAAGTCACATGTAGGCCAGACCAGGTAAGGACAGCAGATTTCCTTCCCTTGAGGACATTAGTGAACCAGATGGGTTTTTACAACAATCGACAATAGTTTCATGGCCATCATTAGACTAGCGTTTTTTTTAAATTCCAGATTTTTTATTAATTGAATTCAAATTCCACCTTCTGCTGTGGTGGGATTCAAACCCATGTCCCAGAGCAATACCCTGGGTCTCTGGGTTACTAGTCCAGTAACAATACCACTACGCCACCGCCTCCCCTCTCGTGCCAATTTGTACTTCAAAATTGCTTTGGAGTCCTATGTATGTCATAAGATAATGATAAGCATATTAAGTAGGCTCTTGGCTGGAACAGGTGGGAGCCTGGGGCTGCCCTGGGGGCATCCAACAAAAATACTAACCAGTAGAAATGGAGCAGAAAGGGATAGCAAGTGTATCACCATGGTATTTGGGGTATTACCACCCCTTATCTGCAGGATGGATGGGCTCAAAATTGGAGCAATATTACATTCATTAAAAGTGTTACTCAACCAGTTAAGTCAAATATAATCATGGGATCATATATAAGTTTGATTTTAACTCACTCAAAATCCATTCACTTGCACAGAGTTAAAATTAGGCCCATAGAGTCTGAGAGCACAGAAGGAGGACATTCAGTCTATCTTTGAAAGAGATGTCCAATTTAGTTCCAGATTTGATAAGGTCCCGCATGGAAGATTGGTTAAGAAAGTAAGAGCCCATGGGATCCAGGGTAATTTGGCAAATTGGATTCAAAATTGGCCTCGTGGAAGGAGGCAGAGGGTGATGGTAGAGGGTTGTTTTTGTGAATGGAGGCCTGTGATCAGTGGGGTACCGCAGGGTTCGGTGCTGGGACCCTTGCTCTTTGTAGTGTACATTAATGATTCAGACGTAAATATAGGAGGTATGGTCAGTAAGTTCGCAGACAACACGAAAATTGGTGGTGTCGTAAATAGTGAGGAGGAAAGCCTTAGATTACAGGGCGATCTAGCTGGGCTGGTATGATAGGTGGAGCTGTGGCAAATGGAGTTCAATCCTGATAAGTGTGAGGTGATGCACTTTGGGAGGTTGAACAATGGAATATATGGTGGATGGTAGGACCCTAGGGAGTGCAGAGGGGCAGAGCGACATTGGTGTGCTTGTCCATAGATCACTGAAGGTAGCAGCACTGGTAGATAAGGTGGTTAGGAGGGCATATGGGATACTTGCCTTTATTAGCTGAGGCATAGAATATAAGAGCAGGGAGGTTATGATGGAGTTGTATAAAACGCTGGTTAGGCCACAGCTGGAGTATTGTGTATAGTTCTGGTCACCACACTATAGGAAGGATGTGATTGCAATGGAGAGGGTGCAGAGGAGATTCACCAGGATGTCGCCTGGACTGGAGCATTTCAGTAATGAAGAAAGACTGGATAGGCTAGGGTTGTTTTCCTAGGAGCAGAGAAGGCTGAGGGGGGGCCTGATTGAGGTGTACAAAATTATGAGGGGCATTGATAGGATAGATAGGGACTAACTTTTTCCCTTAGCGGAGAGGTCAATAACTAGGGGCATAGATTGAAGGTAAGGGGCAGGAGGATTAGAGGGGATTTGAGGAAAAAATGTTTCACCCAGAGGGTGGTTGGAATCTGGAATGCACTGCCTGAAGGGGTGGTAGAGGCAGGAACCCTCACAACATTTAAGAAGTATTTAGACGAGCACTTGAAACTCCATAGCATACAAGACTACGGGCCAAGTGTTGGAAAATGGGATTAGAATACTTAGGTGCTTGATAACCATCACAGACACAATGGGCCGAAGGGCCTGTTTCTGTGCTGTATAACTCCTTGGCCAGAATTCTACGCCGCCCCAGTGGGTCGGATGGTGGCTTGGGGGTGGCGTAAAATTGAGCGGTAGGCTCCAGGAGGCCTACCCGCCCCGATTCCGCCTCCAGACAAGTTTATGGAGGTCAGGCCGGGGGGGGGTGGGAAATGGCCCACCCGCCCGAGGCCAATCAAGACCCTTGACTTAAGGGCCCTCGCTCGCTTCCACGGGTATTTTACCCATGGCAAGCGGATGTGCTCTGGGCGTGAAAGGCTACCCAGCGATAGCTTCCGGCCTTTCCATGCTCCTGGGGGAGGGGGCATGGCAGTCGGGCATAGGGTGCCCGATTGAAGGCAGCTCCCGCCTCCCAACCCACCCCAGCGACCCAAGACACCTCCCTCCCCCCAAAGGACCACTCCAGCCTCACCAGGGAAGGACCGATCCCCCTGGTGAGGCATGCCTCTACTTACCTTCCCTCCTCGATCCACGGCATCGGCTTGGCTGCAGTCCTAGCAGTGGCCACCGCTCCCGGTAGCGCTGCTGGGACCAACAGCTGCCGGTCCGCTGATTGGCCGGCAACCCAATGAGGCGGGACCTCCTCCCTCAAGTGGGTAGAAGTCCTGCCTTGGGACAATTAAAGCCTGGGATCTGTAAAATACGGGACGGATCCCCAGGCTAGGCGGAAGCGGGTTCGCCTCCGACATTCATGTCGGAGTCCGGCTCCCGTCCATCCACCGTAAAATTTCGGCCTATCACTCTATGACTTTCTGACTCTAATCTTAAACTCTAATCCAGTTAACAACTATGAATATGCGACGCGACCACGCTAGCATGCATACGCACTAAACACACACGCAGATAGAGACATAAAAAGTAGAAGGAATAAAGGGGAAGAATTTGAGGCAATATCTTGCAGTTACAGTTCTTTAAGTTCAATGTGGAGTCTTTGGTTGCCGGTAAGTCTTGCAATTCGTTGGGACCCAGTGCACGCTTCAAGTGGTTCCGTTGTGGGAGTCTTTTCTCTCTTGAGGTATACATGTCTTCCATGGGTCCGGTGACTTGGGAGAAAGCAAGAGAGAGAGAGGCTTCCTTGTTCCAGCTTCAGTTGCACACTGCCTTCTGAATTCAAACTGTCCTGTGGCTAGTTCAAAAAATACAGGACCAGCCAGTTAGTCATGTGACCAGCTGGTTTAACCAGTCCTGGCTCTGTGGATTGTATCATCTTAGCAGGGCCTGGAATGTGCTTCCTTACACCTTCAATGTCTGTTGATCAAAATCCATTTAGGTTAATTGGAGCAGGGAATAGTCCTTTGTCTCCACAAGCAGCATCTCTTAGTATGCGAATGTCCTTCCAGCCCAGTGTCTGGTGATCTTTAATCAAGTCATTTCTTCTCTGCAGCAACAGTTTAAAATCAATGTTCATATGGCAAAATTAATATGCCTCATTCTTGGCAGGTGGGAGTCTGCATGACAATATAAAGAAAAACTTCCTGACATCCAACCTAGTGTTATGCTTGCTTATAAGAGTAGCTCATGGGCTTAATCCCTCATTTTTCCTAAACTAAAAGTAATTTCCTGGGTAACTGCAATTAAAGTTGCTAATTTCCTGTTAAGTAGTCATTAAAATTTCCTTCTTATAAAATTCTTGTACATTTATGTGTTCACAGCTCTTATTTAAATCTGGGATGAGACCTATGGAATAAACTGGTAGAGTTCGTAAAGAGAATGACGATTAAAAAAGTCTTGAAGGAAATTTTTATTTTTATCTTTGCAGCATTGTGGATGCTGTTTATAGTCCTTGGTTCCTTTAGAAGATTAGATAACAGATAGGGTAGCCTGGGAGGTTTACAGGTAAAAGATCTGATGGTACGCCAGGCAATATATAGGGGGGGCTGAATTTTATTAGCCCTCCGACATCAGGAGTCGTGGCGGGGGGCCCTGGACAATTCTTCTTGGAAAGGCCCACCATGACCCCCGACGCCAAGGAGGCCTACCGCATTTTACCGGTGGCAGCGAGGCCTCGGTGCAGCCCGTCTGCCGGCAAATGGCAGGGCCTTCATTTGCCTATTAAAACTTATGCAAATACATTCTAATTAACTTTCCTGGACTGGCCGGCCATCCCACGCTGATATTCCAGCTGGTGGCCGGAGGTCCCGTGTCTTCCGATCCCCGTTTGGGGATTCAAGGCGAGACACTGGTAGGGAGGGGGAGGAGTTTAATTTTCAGGTCTTGGTGGGTGGTGGGAAACGGAGGAAACTTACTCCATTGGCTGGAGGGATGGTTGGAAGGGGTTGAAGGGCAAAGGTAATGAGGTTCATGGGGGAAAGTTCAGGTGGGAATTAAATTTATTTTGGATGGGATAGGCCCAAAACCAAACATTAGGTTGGAAAAGGGATTCCAACTTTTATTTAGTTTTTAATACAAATTTAAAATGAATGTCCCTTTAAAATTTCAAATGTTACTGCAGGGCTTGAAGCCCTTTAAAAATGGAGCCCATGCCTGCGCGTTGGCGCCAGACGCTGTTGCCAGGGATGTCTACGTCGGGGGCGGCTGTTCCACCCCCTCCATTTAAATGAGCCCCCGCGCAAAATATCATGGGGGCTCAGCAGCGGCTGCTGCACGCAGGCAGACCGCCGATTTCAAAGTGTGTCACCACGACTTGCGGCGTGCTAATAAAATTCAGCCCAGGGTGCCAGCAATCTGGATTTGACAAAGGACTAGTATCTCAATAGGCTGTGGCTCAGCAAGGAGGCAATAACTGATTTCTGTCAACTTCTTCAAGGATGCACAGACATATTCAACAATTAGCACTACTGCAGTTGTGACATTTACAGTACCCAGTTGAGCACTTTGATACATGCTTGGCATCAACAAATCTGCTACATAACACTGCATCAGGAAGGTCAAAAGTCCTCTTTCTAGGCATGTCAACACAAGCTTAGTGTTCAGAATCAATCAACAGCAGGCATAGCTAGCTCTTTTATTAGAAAGTGATGACTTTGTGGACCACACCCATATAAGTCATTCATGTGCATTTCTACAATTGTATGGTTCACCTGCTTGAAAAGAGGTTTTCTTGTTACTATGACATATACTCCCTGACATAAGATAAAGTATGTCAATGCAAGCTTTTTAGGCATGATGCATGACATACTGTGAATGTGATTTAATAAGGATTATAGTACTGGGCCATGGCAAATTGTGAAATTGAATGCAGTAAAAATAGTAATCTGTGACTGTGAAAAAAGATTGTCATAAGAACCCAACTGGTTCACTAATACCCTTCAAGGGAGGAAATATTTCATTCCTGCCTGGTCTGGCTTACACGTTACATTAGTTTATTCTATATGGTTGATTCTTAAAGCACCTGCAAGCTTCAATCAATATCCAAGTAGAAGGTCCACCACCACCTTCTCAGGGTAACTAGAGATGGGCAAGAAATACAACCTGGACAGCATCAACCTCATTTTGAAAACAAGTTTACAAAAAGAATCTTCACTGTCCTCATTGTTATAAAGGTCAGAAAGATTAGCAAGTTGACCTGAAGAGACCTTGGCTCTTCTGACTGATGACAACTCCATATCCCAGTGAACTATAACCACATCTGTGCAAACCAGGATATTAATTGAATGGAGACATGGAGTACAGAAGCGATATTTGGATTGTGCACCTGAGGGGCTGGATTTTAAAGCCCCTCCGTCGTTGGGAACATTGGCGGAGGGGTGAGGGGGGCAACGAAGATTGGTGTGGTGCAGGCCTGCCACTGACCCTGACGGTGACAGGCCCCATGCCAATCTCGGCAGCGACGATGAGGCCTCGTGGTGGCTGTCCCGCCGCTCGGTGATGGGACCCCCATTTAAATATGTAAACTGATTTACATACCTGATATAATGAAGGTCCCGTCGCCTCCTTAATCACTGCACCGATCGACATTCAGGCGGCCGACAATGCCACGAATTCAAATCCCCGTTAGTGGAAACCTGGTGCGACACCTGTGGGGAGGAGGGAGGGGGTGGGGAGGGGGGAGGGCGGAGGAGAATTTTTTCCTCTGTGAGGGAGGGGGGAGTGGGATTAAAACGCTGCGGATTGGTTGGGGGGGGGGGTCGAGTGTTGGGAACGGGTAAAGGGCAAAGGTGCCGAACTTTGTGGGGAGATAGGTCAAATTCTTAATAAACAAATTCTGGAGGAGAAAAGGGCAGGAATGTTTTGAAATGCCATTGGGGAGGGAGAGAGTGGGGGGAAATTAATCTAATGGTAATTTAATTCATTTTGTTGGTCATTGAACTGACCAGGCCCTTTAATTTTAAAATCTCCATTAAGGGCTGTAAGCCCTTTAAAAATGGCACCGGACACATTTGACTGCGACAGCTCGCTCGCCCCCTCCACGTGATCGGGTGGGGTGTGCGCTGTGACCACGGAAATGAGATGCCGTGTTTGAAATCGTGGTGACTCTGTGATGCGGTGTCCATGCGGGCGGGGCGCATTTGTTTATATCTGCCACCTACTTCGGCAGCAGACTCTTAAAGTGCAGCCTTAGGTGTCATCCATGCAGCTAGGATGGCATACTGAATTTTATTTTATTTTTTTTTATTTAGAGATACAGCACTGAAACAGGCCCTTTGGGCCACCGCGTCTGTGCTGACCAACAACCACCCATTTATACTAACCCTACATTAATCCCATATTCCCTACCACCTACCTACACTAGGGGCAATTTACAACAGCCAATTTACCTATCACCTGCAAGTCTTTGGCTGTGGGAGGAAACTGGAGCACCCAGCGAAAACCCACGCAGTCACAGGGAGAACTTGCAAACTCCGCACAGGCAGTACCCAGGATCGAACCCGGGTCCCTGGAGCTGTGAGGCTGCGGTGCTAACCACTGCGCCACTGTGCCACCCCTAGTATGCTGCATAATTTAGTTATAGACAAAGACCTTAGCATGAAATAAGCTGATTATCAGCAAAAACCTATACAGAAACAGGAGAATGTTAATGCACCAGGCACATCAGCATCAGAGTAGCTAGTGCAAGGAGACAGCCAGTAATATTAGATTCTAATTACCAATACCCTCAATTGAACACTATGGATAGAGCTGTCAAGAATAAGAAGTGTGCTTTTCGTGGGGCCAAAAGACTCCTGTAGATACTTGTGTTTGGGAAGTTTTGTAAGTAATACATCTAAAGTGGATCTCTCAAGCAACAATTTGACACTGTATGCCAAAAGCAGTTGACCTACTGCACCCATGTCTGTGTCCCACCATGTGTTCTCATTTCAAACTCTAAATGTGAACCATGCAGCTATATCAGTAACGGTGACCATGAAACTACTGGATTATCATTAAAAAAAAACATCTGGTTCACTAATGTCCTTTAGGGAAGGAAAACTGATGCCCTTAACGGTCTGACCCACAGCAATGTAGTTGACCCTTAACAGCCCTCTCAAATGGCCTAACAAGCCATTCAGTTATATCAAACCACTACAAAAAAAACAATAAGAGCAAAATGTGACAGACCATCTGGCTTCAACCTAGGTACCGAATATGACAAAGGCACACCTAGCCCAATTAATCCAACAAAGTCCTCCTCACTAACATTTATCAAAACTGGAGAGCCACCCACAGACTAGTCAAGCAACAGGCTGACATAGTCATTATCACAGAATCATATCTTTCAGCCAACATTCCAGAATCCTCCCATCACAATCCATGGGTGAGTCCTGGCCCACCAGTAGGACAGACCCACCAGAGGTGTATAGTCAGGAGGGAGTGACCCTGGAAGTCCTCAACTTTGACTTTGGATCCCATGAGGTCTCATGGCAGCAGGTCAAACATGGGCAAAGAAACCTTGTGCTGATTGCCACCTATCGCCCTCCCTCAGTTGATGAATCAGTGGTCCTCCATGTTGAACACCATTTGGAAGAAACACTGAGGGTTGCAAGAGCACAGAATGTATTCTGGATGGAGTATTTCAATCTACATCATCAAGAGTGACTTGGTAGCAGCACTACCGACTAAGCTGGCCGAGTCCTAAAGGACATTAATACAAAAGCAAAATACTGTGGATGCTGAAATTCTGAAATAAAAGCAGAAAATGCTGGTAATTCTCAGCAGTTCTGACAATGTCTGTGGCGAGAGAAACAGAGCTAACATTTCAGTTTGATGACCTTCCATCAGAACTGGCCATGGAAGGAGCAGTCATGTCATATCTTGTCAGTTAATCACTTGTGAATCCTTTCACTACTTAAAATTATTCTGCAAGGGAAGGCTGAAAAGATGTGATAAACAAATAAATCTTTCTAGTTGCACTTTTAAGGCATTGTAGTCTAAAATAGCATTGCCACTTCTTGTTTTGCTACCATGTTGAAACCAAAGCCCTTTATTTAATCTTCTTATAACTCTTCATATAGCATATAGACAGACATAACCTTCATATACATTCCCTTTGTGACACACATGACCTGTCATGGGGAGTTCAGGGAGTTAGGCAGTAAATTAAAAACAGGACCTCTAGGATTGTAATCTCTGGATTACTCCCTGTGCCACGTGCCAGTTAGGCTAGAAAGAGGAAGATAGTGCAGCTAAGCACCTGGCGAAACAGCTGGTGTAGGAGAGAGGGTTTCAGATATCTGGATAATTGGGATCTCTTCCGGGACAGGTGAAACCTGTACAAGAAGGACGGGTTGCATCTAAACTGGAGGGGCACAAAAGTCCTGGCTGCAAGGTTTGCTAACATCACTCAGGAGGGTTTAAACTAGTGTGGCAGGGGGGGTGGGAACCAGAGCAGTCGGTTAGTAGGTGAAATAACTGAGGCAGAACTAGTGAATAAGGCCAGTAAGACTGAGAAGAAGAGCAGGCAGGGAGATGTTGCTGAGCACAGAGGGACTGGTGGTCTGAAGTGCATTTGTTTCAATGCGAGAAGTATAAGGTAAGGCAGATGAACTTCGAGCTTGGATTAGTACTTGGAACTATGATGTTGTTGCTATTACAGAGACTTGGTTGAGGGAAGGACAGGATTGGCAGCTAAATGTTCCGGGATGTAGATGCTTCAGGCGGGATAGAAGGAGATGTAAAAGGGGTGGGGGAGTTGCATTACTGGTTAAGGAGAATATCACAGCTGTACTGCGGGAGGATACCTCGGAGGGATCATGCAGCGAGGCAATTTGGGTAGAGCTCAGGACTAGGAAGGGTGCAGTCACAATGTTAGGGGTTTACTACAGGCCTCCCAACAGCCAGCGGGAGATAGAGGAGCAGTTATGTAGACAGATTTTGGAAGGATGTAAAAGCAACAGGGTTGTTGTGGTGGGTGATTTTAACTTCCCCTATATTGACTGGGACTCACTTAGTGCCAGGGGCTTGGATGGGGCAGAATTTGTAAGGAGCATCCAGGAGGGCTTCTTGAAACAATATATAGATAGTCCAACTAGGAAAGGGGCCGTACTGGACCTGGTATTGGGGAATGAGCCCGGCCAGGTGGTCGAAGTTTCAGTAGGGGATCATTTAGGGAATAGTGACCATAATTCTGTAAGTTTGAAGGATAAGCGTAATCCTCGGGTGAAGGTGCTAAATTGGGGGAAGGCAAATTGTAACAATATTAGGCAGGAACTGAAGAATTTAGATCGGGGACGGCTGTTTGAGGGTTAATCAACATCTGACATGTAGGAGTCTTTCAAATGTCAGTTGATTAGAATCCAGGACCGGCATGTTCCTGTGAGGATGAAGGATAAGTTTGGCAAGTTTCGGGAACCTTGGATAACGAGGGATATTGTGAGCCTAGTCAAAATAATATCTCAGGTTATCTAGATGGCTGCTGGAAGATGGCTCCCTAGAAAGCTCCCTTGCTGTGCAACTCTATCCATGGCCATCTGCTCCCATTCTTAGTGCTTTCTCCCCCAATCTACCCTCTTAAACTGTTTAAATTCCCCTGGCTCTTTAATCAGTACATTTTAGCCCTAACTACAAGTTAACAGCTAGTTTCATGTTACCTGGGCCCACTGCCCTCCCCCAGCCATACCTGCTCTTTGCTTTCTTCATTGAGCACTGAATTGTGCTCAAATTGACATCCAGTTTTCTGGACGCCCAGGCTACACTTCTCTACTGTACAAAATTGCAAAGTACAGCTGATGATACTCTGATCTTCTATCCTGTTGTCTACATCGTCCAGAGCATCCGTGGCCACGGCGTGCGGTAAGTCCAGTGCAGAGAGGCAGAGAGGAAGGAGCAGCAGAACCCTAGGGTAATAAGACCTAGTACAGAGGGGAAGCATTGAGAAAAACCCTGAACACGTAAAAAGCCGCGACCCGGCCCCAGTTTACTCCATCGCGGAACGGCTCCTTGGCCACAACTTCAAAGTGCCCGCGGGAGATGTGCGGCTCGTAGCGCATCTGCAGCGCAATGTCGGCGAATTCCTGCTGGTACTGGCGCCCGAGGCTGTTGCGCACCTCCCGGAGGACGCGGATGAGCTTTCCCGGCGTCGATGGTGGGATCTGATGAAATGTTTTATTACCTGCACCCCCTTCCCCCCCCCACCTCTTCCCCTTCACCCCCCCCCCCATCCCCTGCTTCCCCTTCCCAGCTCCCCACTCCCAGCTCACCCCCCGGCACCCTCTTCCCCCACCCCCTCCCCCCTCGCAACCCCTTCCCAGCTCCCCCCTCGCACCATCTTCCCTCTGCACCCCCTTCTCCTGCACCCCCCCAACCCTCTACAGCCCCCTACCCAGCTCCTGCTCGCACCCCCTTCCCTCCCCCTCGCACCCCCTCCTCCCACCGGCATCCACCTATCCCTGAGCAGGGGCCCTAACAATCCCACTGCCTTGTGGGCGTCTCGGGAGAGACCAAGGCTAAGGGAGTAAACCCTAACAGAAAATCTGGAGCGGAACCCCGTAGGCGGTCATGTGTCACCTTTGGCATGTTTCTGGCAGTTCCTGCAGCCATACCAGTGCCGAACGTCATGCTCTGCACTCCTCTGGACCCCACCAGAAAGGCCGAGAGGGGGTTTTGACACTTGGGCGACTCACAACCTCCGTACATTTGCCCAGGCATGTGCTGTGGAGAGGTCACTCCATAGTCGCCTCACAGCGACTGAAACAACACGGAAGGCAGCAGTTACAGGTTATAAGTCCAGCTCAATTGGCACAGAGATTGGGCGCCACGGGTTGCCTTAGTCGGTGGGAGAGGTCATCACACCTCACTGGACAACTACCGCCCGCCTCAAACCGGGCAGCCCCTGGTCAGTAAGGTTCTGTCCCGCCACAGTCCACCTGCTTCAATGGGTGCTTAGAGCTCAGGGTCAATGCCCGAAAAGTGGACTGCAACACCGCACCAAAAAGCACGAAAAAAGGAAAGAAGGTACCAGCCCTTCGTTTTGCAAGTTGGAACGTCAGAACTATGTGTCCTGGCCTGTCGGAAGACCTTACACAAATCAACGATTCTCGGAAGACCGCCATCATTAACAACGAGCTCAGTAGACTCAATGTGGACATTGCAGCACTTCAGGAGACACGCCTCCCTGCGAGTGGATCTCTAACAGAGCAAGACTACACCTTCTTCTGGCAGGGTAGGGATCCTGAAGAACCAAGACAGCATGGAGTCGGCTTCGCCATCAGAAACTCTTTGCTCAGCATGATAGAGCCACCTTCAAATGGCTCAGAACGCATACTGTCCATCCGACTGCTCACCGCCTCTGGTCCAGTACACCTACTCAGCATCTATGCTCCAACACTCTGCTCCCCACCTGAAGATAAAGACCAGTTCTACGAGGAACTCCATAATATCATTAGTAGCATCCCCAAGACTGAACATCTTTTCCTGCTGGGGGACTTTAATGTCAGGGTTGGGGCCGACCATGACTCATGGCCCTCCTGCCTTGGGCGCTATGGCATTGGAAGGATAAATGAGAATGGACAGATACTGCTTGAGTTGTGTACCTATCATAACCTCTGCATCACTAACTCGCTCTTTCACACAAAACCCTGTCACCAGGTTTCTTGGAGCCACCTAAAATCACGTCGTTGGCACCAGCTGGACCTCATCGTCACAAGGCGAGCCTCCTTAAACAGCCTTCAAATCACACACAGCTTCCACAGTGCGGACTGCGGCACCGACCACTCCCTGGTGTGCAGCAAGGTTAGACTCAAACCAAAGAAGCTGCATCACTCCAAGCAGAAGGGCTACCCACGCATCAACACGAGCAGAATTTCTTATCCACAGCTGTTACAAAAATTTCTAAATTCACTTGAAAAAGCCCTTCAAAACACTCCCACAGGGGATGCAAAGACCAAGTGGGCCCACATCAGAGACGCCATCTATGAGCCAGCAATGACCACCTATGGCAAATGTGTGAAGCAGAATGCAGACTGGTTTCAATCTCATATTGAAGAGCTGGAACCTGTCATAGCCGCTAAGCGCATTGCACTGCTAAACTACAAAAAAGCCCCAGCGAGTTAACAACCGTAGCACTTAAAACAGCCAGAAGCACTGCACAAAGAATAGCCAGGTGCTGCGCAAATGACTAGTCGCAACACCTATGCAGTCATATTCAGCTGGCCTCCGACACCGGAAACATCAGAGGAATGTATGATGGCATTAAGAGAGCTTTTGGGCCAACCATCAAGAAGATCACCCCCCTCAAATCTAAATCAGGGGACACAATCACTGACCAATGCAAGCAAATGGACTTCTGGGTTGAGCACTACCTAGAACTGTACTCCAGGGAGAATGTTGTCACTGAGACCGCCCTCAATGCAGCCCATTCTCTGCCAGTCATGGACGAGCTGGACGTACAGCCAACAAAATCGGAACTCAGTGATGCCATTGATTATCTAGCCAGCGGAAAAGCCCCTGGGAAGGACAGCATTACCCCTGAAATAATCAAGAGTGCTAAGCCTGCCATACTCTCAGCACTCTATGAACTGCTTTGCCTGTGCTAGGACGAGGGAGCAGTACCACACGACATGCACGATGCCAATTAGCACCGCAGCCTCACAGCTCCAGGGACCTGGGTTCGATTCCGGGTACTGCCTGTGTGGAGTTTGCAAGTTCTCCCTGTGTCTGCGTGGGTTTTCTCCGGGTGCTCCGGTTCCCTCCCACAAGCCAAAAGACTTGCAGGTTGATAGGTAAATTGGCCATTACAAATTGTCACTAGTATAGGTAGGTGGTAGGGAAATATAGGGACAGGTGGGGATGTTTGGTAGGAATATGGGATTAGTGTAGGATTAGTATAAATGGGTGGTTGATGTTCGGCACAGACTCGGTGGGCCGAAGGGCCTGTTTCAGTGCTGTATCTCTAATCTAATCTAATCTAATCTAATCTAATATCATCACCCTCTATAAAAACAAAGGTGACCGCGGTGACTGCAACAACTACTGTGGAATCTCCCTGCTCAGCATAGTGGGGAAAGTCTTCGCTCGAGTCGCTTTAAACAGGCTCCAGAAACTGGCCGAGCATGTGTACCCTGAGGCACAGTGTGGCTTTCGAGCAGAGAGATCCACCATTGACATGCTGTTCTCCCTTCGTCAGCTACAGGAGAAATGCCGCGACCAACAGATGCCCCTCTACGTTGCTTTCATTGATCTCAACAAAGCCTTTGACCTCATCAGCAGACGTGGTCTCTTCAGACTACTAGAAAAGATCAGATGTCCACCAAAGCTACTAAGTATCATGACAATATGAAAGGCACATTTCAGCATAGCGGCACCTCATCAGACCCCTTTCCTATCCTGAGTGGCGTGAAACAGGGCTGTGTTCTCGCACCTACACTGTTTGGGATTTTCTTCTCCCTGCTGCTCTCACACGCGTTCAAGTCTTCAGAAGAAGGAATTTTCCTCCACACAAGATCAGGTGGCAGGTTGTTCAACCTTGCCCGCCTAAGAGTGAAGACCAAAGTACGGAAAGTCCTCATCAGGGAACTCCTCTTTACTGACAATGCTGCATTAACATCTCACACTGAAGAGGATCTGCAGAGTCTCATCGACAGGTTTGTGGCTGCCTGCAACGAATTTGGACTAACCATCAGCCTCAAGAAAACAAACATCATGGGACAGGACGTCAGAAATGCTCCATCCATCAATATTGGCGACCACGCTCTGGAAGTGGTTCAAGAGTTCATCTACCTAGGCTCAACTATCACCAGTAACCTGTCTCTCAATGCAGAGATCAACAAGTGCATGGGAAAGGCTTCTACTGTTATGTTCAGACTGGCCAAGAGAGTGTGGGAAAATGGCGCACTGACACGGAACACAAAAGTCCGAGTGTATCAAGCCTGTGTCCTCAGTATCTTGCTCTACGGCAGCGAGGCCTGGACAATGTATGTCAGCCAAGAGCGACGTCTCAATTCATTCCATCTTCGCTGCCTCCGGAGAATCCTTGGCATCAGGTGGCAGGACTGCATCGCCAACACAGAAGTCCTCGAGGCGGCCAACATCCCCGCATATACACCCTACTGAGTCAGCGGTGCTTGAGATGGCTTGGCCATGTGAGCCGCATGGAAGATGGCAGGATCCCCAAGGACACATTGTACAGCGAGCTCACCACTGGTATCAGACCTACCGGCTGTCCATGTCTCCGCTTTAAAGACGTCTGCAAACGTGACATGAAGTCCTGTAACATTGATCACCAGTCGTGGGAGTCAGTTGCCAGTGATCGCCAGAGCTGGCAGGCAGCCATACAGGCGGGGCTAAAGTGTGGCGAGTCGAACAGACTTAGCAGTTGGCAGGAAAAAAGACAGAAGCGCAAGGGGAGAGCCAACTGTGTATCAGCCCCGACAACCAATTTTTTCTGCAGCAACTGTGGAAGAGCCTGTCACTCTAATATTGACCTTTATAGCCACTCCAGACGCTGCTTCACAAACCACTGACCATCTTCAGGCGCTTACCCATTGTCCCCCGAGACAAGGAGGCCAAAGAAGGTCAAAAAGAAAAAGGAAGCATTCGTAAGGGCTAGAAGGCTGGGAACAGATGAAGCCCTTGAGGAATATAAAGAAAGTAGGAAGGAACTTAAGCAAGGAGTCAGGAGGGCTAAAAGGGGTCATGAAAAGTCATTGGCAAACAGGATTAAGGAGAATCCCAAGGCTTTTTACACGTATATAAAGAGCAAGAGGGTAGCCAGGGAAAGGGTTGGCCCACTCAAGGACAGAGAAGGGAATCTATGTGTGGAGCCAGAGGAAATGGGCGAGGTACTAAATGAGTACTTTGCATCAGTATTCACCGAAGAGAAGGACTTGGTGGATGATGAGTCTAGGGAAGGGAGTGTAGATAGTCTGGGTCATGTCGATATCAAAAAGGAGGAGGTGTTGGGCGTCTTGAAAAACATTAAGGTAGATGTCCCCAGGGCCTGATGGGATCCACCCCAGAGTACTGAGGCAGGCAAGGGAGGAAATTGCTGGGCCTTGACAGAAATCTTTGTATCCTCATTGGCTACAGGTGAGGTCCCAGAGGACTGTTCCTTTGTTTAAGAAGGGTAGCAAGGATAATCCAGGAAATTACAGGCCGGTGAGCCTTACGTCAGTGGTAGGGAAATTATTGGAGAGGATTCTTCGGGACAGGATTTACTCCCATTTGGAAACAAATGAACTTTTTAGCGAGAGGCAGCATGGTTTTGTGAAGGGGAGGTCGTGTCTCACTACCTTGATCAAGTTTTTTGAGGAAGTGATGAAGATGATTGATGAAGGAAGGGCAGTGGATGTTGTCTGCATGGACTTCAGTAAAGCCTTTGACAAGGTCCCTCATGGCAGACTGGTACAAAAGGTGAAGTCACACGGGATCAGAGGTGAGCTGGCAAGATGGATACAGAACTGGCTCTGTCATAGAAGACAGAGAGTAGCAGTGGAAGGGTGCTTTTCTGAATGGAGGGATGTGACTAGTGGTGTTCCGCAGGGATCAGTGCTGGGACCTTTGCTTTTTGTAGTATATATATATTTAGAGGAAAATGTAGCTGGTCTGATTAGTAAGTTTGCGGACGACACAAAGGTTGGTGGAGTTGCGGATAGTGATGAGGATTGTCAGGATACAGCAGGATATAGATCGGTTGGAGACTTGGGCAGAGAAATGGCAGATAGAGTTTAATCTGGACAAATGTGAGGTAATGCATTTTGGAAGGTCTAATACAGGTGGGAAGTATACAGTAAATGGCAGAACCCTTAGGAGTATTGACAGGCAGTGAGATCTGGGCATACAGGTCCACAGATCACTGAAAGTGGCAATGCAGGTGGATAAGGTAGTCAAGAATGCATACGGCATGCTTGCCTTCATCGGTCGGGGCATAGAATATAAAAATTGGCAAGTCATGCTGCAGCTGTTATGAACCTTAGTTAGGCCACACTTGGAATATTGCATACAATTCTGGTCGCCACACTACCAGAAGGATGTGGAGGCTTTGGAGAGGGTACAGAAGAGGTTTACCAGGATGTTGCCTGGTTTGGAGGGTACTAGCTATGAGGAGAGGTTGGATAAACTCGGATTGTTTTCACTGGAACGATGGAGGTGGAGGGGCGACATGATAGAGGTTTACAAAGTTATGAGTGGCATGGACAGAGTGGATAGTCAGAAGCTTTTTCCCTGGGTTGAAGAGTCAGTTACTAGGGGACATAGGTTTAAGGTGCGAGGGGAGTTGATAGCAATGTGGCGAAGTCAACAGGGCATCTGAAAATTTGCTGAATGGCAGCACCAACAGTCCATCTCCTTAACCAATGAGATTTAAGGATCGAGAAAGAAATAGAAGACTGATGGAGAAGGAAATAGGATGAATTAGAGTCAAATTAGGCACAGAAAGAGAAATGAAGAGGGAAAGATTGGATTAAGAAAGAGTGAAAAAAAAGATCCAGATAGGAAAATAAGAAACAATTTTTAAGAAGTTGATTTTTTTTTAAAACCTCTAAGAATGATTTATTACCTTTAGGAATGAAAGCTCACAGTTTCAGTATTCCCTTTCCGGGCCAGAGAAGTGGGTGGCATTACAGGATACACAAATCTCATCATTAAAAGATTCCTTACGCTGTTAAGTATCAGCCTTAACTTTCTGCAATGTGTTTAATTCATATTTACTGTGCAAATGTAGCAATTTCCTGAAATGCACAGGGAGATTGATGGCAAGCTGAAGTTTTAACAAGGTCAGTGGTGGAGTGGCTCAAATTGTCCAGCAAATAGTGATGATTTGCAACTCACTGGGTATTTCTTCCTTGCCACAAATTGCTGCACAATTTACACACTAATAACAGCAAGCAGCTTGAAATTTGCTGTTATTATCGTAGCAAATTCTGGCCAATTATCTTGAATATCTCTTAGCAATACTAAAAAGCCAGGTTTTAGTTTTTTTCTGTGGAGTTACATTATGAGATGATGAGTGACTAGTACTTCCTTGTTTATATATTTGAACTTATATACAACCTTGCTGATAATATTTCTGTAGCATGTGGATATATTTTGATATTTCATAAAGAGCCCTGAACACAAGAAGCAGGAGGAAGCATGGAGATTTCTCAATGCACATGGAAATAATTTGCACATTAGTTTTTAGTACCTGTACAACCTAAGAATTTAACTTAGATGGGTTAATTATCTATGAAAGAGATTATTGCAGATAAGTCATCTCATTGAATTTCCAATAATTCTTGTCTAAATTCTAACAGTTCATGTGCAACGCAAGAAGTATTTTATATTTGAAAGTCTAAAACACTTACTCGGTCTTATTGATGGCACAAATATAATCCAAATAGATAAAAGGTAACACAATGGAACACTTTAAAACAGATCCATAGACTGATGAATAGGGTGAGTGCTTGCTTGATGTTTTGGATGTTGTGGGTTCAGAGACTGGCTGCTTGTATATTGTGGTATTTTAGACTACACAAAACATAGAATTGTGTCCATGTGCTCAGGAGTTGTGGTTTTGGTGGCAAAATAGGTTGTGGCTTTTCTTCCGAACTGGAAGACAAAGTGGAGATTGAATACTATGCGAAGGATAAAGAAAGAAAAATAGTACTGCAGAAATGAAATGTGTTAATTTTATAGCAAAACAAGAGGAGTTTTCAAATATTAGGTATGGTAATGAGAGGATACTATGAAGACGACTGTTTGGAAGAAAAACTCCCTGGTAAATGTTCATCCTGCTGATTACTGGGCAAGCAGGAAGACTTGGAGAAATTGGACTGCAATACCAATGCACAAGGCATGGATTTCTCAGCACTGCTACATTAATCATTGCATCATGAATGTACTTAAACTGTACCAAAGGAAAATAAATAGCATCTGGATGCAAATCATAAGAGGCCTGCAGATTACAAGGCTGTCATCAGCTGTAGACTAAGGGTTTTGAAGAAAGCAGCTGCTCATTTCTGATAATAAACAGTCCAATATTCTGCTCCATCCAAAAAATCAGCACAGGAAGCCAATGTCAAATCTTCATGTACTGTTCCTCTGGACTTCAGAATTCTCTCTCAGACACAGTACTAGCCCAGAATATAAGATTGTTCAGCATACAGAAAAAGTTAGCCCGAAATAAATTGTGGAGGTGGAACTAGAAGACATGGGTTCAAACAAGTAAAACGTAATTTTAGGATTGTTATCAGAAAATTCTTCTTCACTTACAGAGTGATCAATGTGCGAAATGAACTACCAGATGCTGTAATGGAAGCAAAACAGTGGAATCATTCAAGAAACAATTGGATGCTGCAATGAGGAGTGCTTTAGGACCTCTCTGAATGGCTGGGCCAAGTAATCTTTCTCATCAGTTATTATTTTATGATCATACAATCTTGAATTTTGTCCCTTAAATATAGTAGTGCAAATGTAGTTAATTAAGGTTGTCAGAGAATATAATAGCAGCCATGACAGCCTGGCACCCAATGTATGTTCTGTAGGATTATGTTTGTGACAATCACCAGGATATCTGAAATAGCTGTTCCTATTCAACTGGCTGTGGTTAAACCCTGCTGTAGCATTGCCAACATTCACAATTCACTTGCAAGTTCTGCAATTTGCAGAAGGTTTTTAACTGCACGTGATTCGTGAGAAAAATTGAAACATGTAGCAAACAGATTTTGATTTCCTATGAGATTAGCAAATTCACAGCCCAGATGTTGTTACACTGCCTAATAGACAAAAAACTAGCTACAGAACAACTCTTGTAATACTTCAATCTTATGAGGGCTCCCAGTCCAGTTTCTCAGTCATTGTTAATATTGGGGAGATAGGGACACAGTATTCAGCATTTATTTGTCAACTTCCGTTATTTAAGATAATTATAGAAAGAGTTCACAATTGTGCTGACAGACAAGAGAGTCTGTCGTATTCAAATAGTGTTGAGTTGAAAACAGAGCAAGGCGAAGACTGACATTTCCACATAGAAACCTTTAGTCAGAAATGCAATCTAAGTGAGCCATTTAGGGTTATTCTAGTCACAAAGGTGAAAAGATTGCCTCAAGTTAAAATGTTATTTTAAATAATTGATTAAAATCTAAGTCAAGGATGTTGCATTTTGCTGAATCAGCCAATTTTGGGCCAACTCAGTCCAGTGCTCATGTCAGTACATCTGAAGTGGAAGTAAAGCTTATTACCGTCATTGCTAATTATTTTCCCTTTGTGATGTGAGCATTTAAAAAACACTTTATTAAGTATATTAACAAAGCCCAGCCAACATATTTACCATCAAAATCTACTTAATTTTTCATGTTCATGGGGGGCTGAATTTTATGTGGCGTGAATAACGGCAGCCTGCGCATGTCACGGAGCCACCACAATCTTTCATCTGGCGGCTCATTTAATTAGCCGGGGCTTGCCCCCTCCCCCGATCACGTGGAGGGGACGAGCTATCCGTCCCTGGCAATGGCGTCAGCTGCCTGTGCACAGGCGCTGACGCCATTTTTAAAGGGCTGTTAGCCCTACCGGCTGATTTAAATATTTAAAGGTGAAGTGAATAAAAATAAATAGCGATGCTGAGGAGGTCGTGGATAGCACGTTTAGCGAATTGGTCACACCGCAGATTAGGATTGCTGAGGGAGAAAGGAAATGGGTGACCAAAAGGCAGAGAAAGAGCAGGAAGGCAGCGCAGTGTCCCCTGCAGTCATCTCCCTCCAAAACAGGTATACCGGTTTGGATACTGTTGGGGGAGATGGCTCACCAGGGGAAGGCAGCAGTAGCCAGGTTCATGGCACCATGGCTGGTTCTGCTGTTCAGAAGGGCGGGAAAAAGAGTGGAAGGGCTATAGTCATAGGGGATTCGATTGTAAGGGGAGTAGATAGGCGGTTCTGTGATCGAAAACGAGACTCCCGAATGGTATGTTGCCTCCCAGGTGCACGGGTCAGGGATGTCTCAGATCGGCTGCAGAACATTCTGAAGGGGGAGGGTGAACAGCTAGTTGTCGTTGTGCACATAGGCACCAATGATATAGGTAAAAAACGGGATGAGGTCCTACAAGCAGAATTTAGGGAGTTAGGAGCCAAGTTAAAAAGTAGGACCTCAGAGGTAGTAGTCTCAGGATTGCTAACAGTGCCATGTGCTCATCAGAGTAGAAATGAAAGAATAGTCAGGATGAATGCGTGGCTTGAGAGATGGTGCAGGAGGGAGGGGTTCAGACTTTTGGGACATTGGGACCGGTTTTGGGGGAGGTGGGACTATTACAAATTGGACGGTCTACACCTGGGCCAGACTGGAACCAATGTCCTTGGGGGTGCTTTTGCTAGCGCTGTTGGGGAGGGTTTAAACTAATGTGGCAGGGGGATGGGAACCAAATGAGGAGGTCAGTGGACAGTAAGGAGGTAGTAACTAAAGCCTGTAAGGAACTAGATAATGAAGTCAGCGTGACTAAGGGGAAGAGTAGGCAGGGAGCAGATGATGAACGCAAAGGGACTGGTGGTCTGAGGTGCATTTGTTTTAATGCAAGAAGTGTAGCAGGTAAGGCTGATGAACTTAGGGCTTGGATTAGTACCTGGGAGTATGATGTTATTGTGATTACTGAGACTTGGTTGAGGGAAGGGCACGATTGGCAACTAAATATCCCAAGATATCGATGCTTCAGGCGGGATAGAGAGGGAGGTAAAAGGAGTGGAGGAGTTGCATTACTGGTCAAAGAGGATATCACAGCTGTGCTGAAGGAGGGCACTGTGGAGGACTCGAGCAGTGAGGCAATATGGGCAGAACTCAGAAATAGGAAGGGTGCGGTAACAATGTTGGGGCTGTACTACAGGCCTCCCAACAGCGAGCGTGAGATAGAGGTACAAATATGTAAACAGATTATGAAAAGATGTAGGAGCAACAGGGTGGTGGTGATCGGAGATTTTAATTTTCCCAACATTGACTGGGATTCACTTAGTGTTAGAGGTCTAGATGGAGCAGAATTTGTAAGGAGCATCCAGGAGGGTTTTCTAGAGCAGTATGTAAATAGTCCAACTCGGGAAGGGGCCATACTGGACCTGGTGTTGGGGAATGAGCCCGGCCAGGTGGTTGAAGTTTCAGTAGGGGACTACTTTGGGAATAGTGATCACAATTCCGTAAGTTTTAGAATACTCATGGACAAAGACGAGAGTGGTCCTAAAGGAAGAGTGCTAAATTGGGGGAAGGCCAACTATACCAAAATTCGGCAGGAGCTGGGGAATGTAGATTGGGAGCAGCTGTTTGAAGATAAATCCACATTTGATATGTGGGAGGCTTTTAAAGAGAGGTTGATTAGCGTGCAGGAGAGACATGTTCCTGTGAAAATGAGGGATAGAAATGACAAGATTAGGGAACCATGGATGACAGGTGAAATTGTGAGACTAGCTAAGAGGAAAAAGGAAGCATACATAAGGTCTAAACGGCTGAAGAACAACGAAGCTTTGGAAGAATATTGGGAATGTAGGACCAATCTGAAATGAGGAATTAAGAGGGCTAAAAGGGGTCATGAAATATCTTTAGCAAACAGGGTTAAGGAAAACCCCAAAGCCTTTTATTCATATATAAGGAGCAAAAGGGTAACTGGAGAAAGGATTGGCCCACTCAAGGACAAAGGAGGAAAATTATGTGTGGAGTCAGAGAAAATGGGTGAGATTCTAAACGAGTACTTTGCATCGGTATTCACCGAGGAGAGGGACATGACGGATGTTGAGGTTAGGGATAGATGTTTGATTACTCTAGGTCAAGTTGGCATAAGGAGGGAGGAAGTGTTGGGTATTCTAAAAGGCATTAAGGTGGACAAGTCCCCAGGTCGAGAGAGGAAATAGCTGGGGCCTTAACAGATATCTTTGCAGCATCCTTAAACACGGGTGAGATCCCGGAGGACTGGAGAATTGCTAATGTTGTCCCCTTGTTTAAGAAGGGTAGCAGGGATAATCCAGGTAATTATAGACCGGTGAGCCTGACGTCAGTGGTAGGGAAGCTGCTGGAGAAGATACTGAGGGATAGGATCTATTCCCATTTGGAAGAAAATGGGCTTATCAGTGATAGGCAACATGGTTTTGTGCAGGGAAGGTCATGTCTTACCAACTTAATAGAATTCTTTGAGGAAGTGACAAAGTTGATTGATGAGGGAAGGGCTGTAGATGTCATATACATGGACTTCAGTAAGGCGTTTGATAAGGTTCCCCATGGTAGATTGATGGAGAAAGTGAAGTCGCATGGGGTCCACGGTGTACTAGCTAGATGGATAAAGAACTGGCTGGGCAACAGGAGAAAGAGTAGCAGTGGAAGGGAGTTTCTCAAAATGGAGACGTGTGACCAGTGGTGTTTAGATTAGATTAGAGATACAGCACTGAAACAGGCCCTTCGGCCCACCGAGTCTGTGCCGAACATCAACCACCCATTTATACTAATCCTACACTAATCCCATGTTCCTACCAAACATCCCCACCTGTCCCTATATTTCCCTACCACCTACCTATACTAGTGACAATTATATAATGGCCAATTTACCTATCAACCTGCAAGTCTTTTGGCTTGTGGGAGGAAACCGGAGCACCCGGAGAAAACCCACGCAGACACAGGGAGAACTTGCAAACTCCACACAGGCAGTACCCGGAATCGAACCCGGGTCCCTGGAGCTGTGAGGCTGCGGTGCTAACCACTGCGCCACTGTGCCGCCCTGTTCCACAGGGATCTGTGCTGGGACCACTGTTGTTTGTGATATACATAAATGATTTGGAGGAAAGTATAGGTGGTCTGATTAGCAAGTTTGCAGACGACATTAAGATTGGTGGAGTAGCAGATAGTGAAGGGGACTGTCAGAGAATACAGCAGAATATAGATAGATTGGAGAGTTGGGCAGAGAAATGGCAGATGGAGTTCAATCCGGGCAAATGCGAGGTGATGCATTTTGGAAGATCCAATTCAAGAGTGAACTATACAATAAATGGAAAAGTCCTGGGGAAAATTGATGTACAGAGAGATTTGGGTGTTCGGTTCCATTGTTCCCTGAAGGTGACAACGCAGGTCAATAGAGTGGTCAAGAAGGCATACGGCATGCTTTCCTTCATCGGACGGGGTATTGAGTACAAGTGTTGGCAGGTCATGTTACAGTTGTATAAGACTTTGGTTTGGCCACATTTGGAATACTGCGTGCAGTTCTGGTCGCCACATTACCAAAAGGATGTAGATGCTTTGGAGAGGGTGCAAAGGAGGTTCACCAGGATGTTGCCTGGTATGGAGGGCGCTAGCTATGAAGAGAGGTTGAGTAGATTAGGGTTATTTTCATTAGAAAGACGGAGGTTGAGGGGGGACCTGATTGAGGTGTACAAAATCATGAGAGGTATAGACAGGGTGGATAGCAAGAAGCTTTTTCCCAGAGTGGGGGATTCAATTACTAGGGGTCACGCGTTCAAAGTGAGAGGGGAAAAGTTTAGAGGGGATATGCGTGGAAAGTTCTTTACGCAGAGGGTGGTGGGTGCCTGGAACGCGTTGCCAGCGGAGGTGGTAGACGCGGGCACGATAGCGTCTTTTAAGATGTATCTAGACAGATACATGAATGGGCAGGAAGCAAAGAGATACAGACCCTTAGAAAATAGGCGACAGATTTAGACAGAGGATCTGGATCGGCACAGGCTTGGAGGGCCGACGGGCCTGTTCCTGTGCTGTAATTTTCTTTGTTCTTTGTTCTTTTTGTCCCTCTCCCACCCCCCCATAACAATTAAATTAATTACTTGCCCTTTCCACACAAAACACTTACCTTTACCATCTGATCTTCCCCCTCCCAAACTGCACAAACTTTCAACTCCAACCCTTCCCACCATCCCCTACACCCATGACGTTAATTTGATCCTGTTCCCACCCCCCTCCCAACCCCCAGCACTGATAAACTCACCTCCTCGCCCTCCCCACCAGTGTGGCGCCTCGTTTCCCCAGACGGGGAGCTGAAGGCATGGAAGTGCTGGCCACCAGGACGAAGATCGCAGCAGGACATCAGGCAGCGATGTGAGTTTCATTAATTCATTGATTTTAATTTACTTAAATATTCAAATTGAGGTCCTGTCCCTGAGTGGCAGGGGGGCCACCATGAGGCCTCACCGCTGCCAGTAATATCAGGCAGGGCGCTCCCGGCATCGGGGTGTGTGGCAGCCCCCTCCCAGAGGCATCTTCAGCATTCCCCCCCCCTCCACCCCCACCATGGAACCCGATGTCATAGAGTCATAGAATTGTACAGCATAGAAACAGGCCCTTCGGCCCACCACATCCATGCCGACCATAATGCCTATCTATCCTAATTCCACCTGCCTGCATTATTTCCATATCACTCTCTGCCTTGCTCATTCAAGTACCTGTCCAGATGCTTCTTAAATGTCGCTACTGTTTCTGCCTCCACCACCTCCTCTGGCAGCTCATTCCAGATACCTACTATTCTTTGTGTGAAAAATGTACCCCTTTGACCCCCTTTAAACCTCCTCCCTCCCTTAAATCTATGCCCTCTAGTTTTAGTCACTCCTACCATGGGAAACAGACTCTGGCTATGTATCCTATCTATGCCTCTCATAATTTTATATACCTCTATCATGTCCCCTCTCAGCCTCCTTCGCTCCAGGGAAAACAGACCCAGCCTATCCAAACTCTCTTTATAACTCAAGCCTTCCAAACCAGGCAACATCCTTGTGAATCTTTTCTGCACCCTCTCTAGCTTAATCACATCTTTCCTGTAGTGCAGCGACCAGAACTGCACACAGTACTCCAAATGCGGCCTAACCAATGTTATGTACAACTGTAACATGACGTCCCAACTCTTGTACTCAATGACTCAGCCAATGAAGGCAAGCATGTGGGTGGCACAGTGGCGCAGTGATTAGCACCGCAGCCTCACAGCTCCAGCGACCCGGGTTCAGTTCTGGGTACTGCCTGTGCGGAGTTTGCAAGTTCTCCTTGTGACTGTGTGGGTTTCTGCCGGGTGCTCTGGTTTCCTCCCACATCCAAAGACTTGCAAGTTGATAGGTAAATTGGCCATTGTAAATTGCCCCCAGTGTAGGTAGGTGGTAGGAGAAGGGTGGGGATGTGGTTGGGAATATGGGATTAATGTAGGATTAGTATAAATGGGTGGTTGTTGGTCAGCACAGACTTGGTGGGCTGAAGGGCCTATTTCAGTGCTGTGTCTCTAAATGAAATATTTTTAAAAATAAAATGCCATATGCCTTCTTCACCACCCTGTCTACCTGTGTTGCCACTTTCAGGGAACTATGTACTTGCACCCCAAGGTCTCTCTGCTCAAGAACACTCCCCAGGGCCCTTCCATTCACTGTATATGTCCTGCCCTGGTTTAACTTCCCAAAATGCATCACTTCACACTTGTCTGCATTAATTTCCATTTGCCAATCCCTTGCCCACTTTCCCAGTTTATCTATATCCTGTTGTAACCTTCGACAACCTTCTTCACTCTCCATTATACCACCAATTTTGGTGTCATCTGCAAACTTACTAATCATGCCCCCTACATTCACATCCAAGTCATTAATATATATGACAAACAACAGAGGGCCCAGCACCGATCCCTGCGGCACACCACTGGTCACCGGCTTCCAATCTGAAAAACAACCATCTACTACCACCCTCTGCCTCCTGTCACCAAGCCAATTTTGTATCCAATTGGCTAGCTCACCCTGGATCCCATGTGTTCAAACCTTCCGGAGCAGCCTACCATGCGGGACCTTGTCAAAGGCCTTGCTAAAGTCCATGTAGACAACGTCCACCGCCCTGCCCTCATCAATCCTCTTGGTCACCTCCTCAAAAAACTCAATCAACTTCGTGAGACATGATTTCTCATGCACAAAGCCATGCTGACTATCCCTAATCAGACCTTGCCTTTCCAATTGCATATAAATCCTGTCTCTCAGAATCCCTTCCAATAACTTTCCCACCACTGATGTAAGGCTCACCGGCCTGTAGTTCCCCGGCTTATCCCTGCTGCCCTTCTTAAATAAAGGCACAACATTAGCTATCGTCCAGTCTTCCGGTACCCCAGCAATCTCCTCCCTTGCTTCCCATAGCATCCTAGGATACACCTGGTCAGGCCCTGGGGATTTATCCACCTTAATGTGCTTCAAAACCTCCAACAGCTCCTCCTTTGTAATGTTGATATGCTCCAGGATATCGCTGTTCACTCCCTTGAACTCACTAGCTTCCATGATCTTCTCCACGGTAAATACAGACGAGAAGTATTCATTTAAGACCTCGCCCATTTCCCGTGGCTCCACACATAGATTGCCACACTGATCCTTAAGGGGAACTACTTTCTCCCTAGCTACCCTTTTGCTCTTAATATACTTACTGAATCTTTTAGGATTCTCCTTTATCTTATCTGCCAGGGAAATCTCATGGCCCCTTTTCACCCTCCTAATTTCCTTCTTAAGTGTACTCCTACATCCCTTATACTCCTTAAGGGACTCACTTGATCCCAGCTGCCTATAGCTGACATATGCCTCCTTCTTTGTCCTGACCAGACCCTCAATATCCCTCGTCAACCAAGGTTCCCTAAACTTGACAGCCTTGCCCTTCAATCTAACAGGAACTTTTCCTATCTCACTTTTAAAAGCCTCCCACTTGCCAGACATCCCTTTACCTGTAAACAGCCTCTCTCATTCAGCTTTTGAGAGTTCCTGTCTGATGCCATCGAAATTAGCCTTCTACCAATTTAGGACTTCAACTTGAGGACCAGTCCTACCCTTTTCCATAACTGTCTTGAGGCTAATAGAGTTATGGTCACTGGTCCCAAAGTGTTCCCCCACTGACACATCAACCACCTGCCCAGCCTCATTTCCTAAGTGGAGGTTGAGTGTAGCCCTTTCTCTAGTAGGGCCATCCACAAACTGCTTCAGAAAACTATCCTGGACACACTTAACAAATTCTTCCCCATCTGATCCCTTAGCACTAAGGCAGTCCCAGTCAATATTAGGGAAGTTAAAATCACCTACTATTACAACCCTATAATTCCTACACCTATCTGTGATTTCCCTCCATCTGTCCCTATTTCCCTACGATATCTGGGGGAGAACAAAATCCAGCCCAGGATGTCTTCTTTTGATAGCCAAAAAGCTTTTAAGGAAGAGTTAGAAAGAAAGAAGATGAAATGTCTCCTATCTGAAATTTTACCAAAAGAGTGCAAAATGGAAAATTGCGTTTTGTACTCGCACTGATATTTTCATGAATATTATCACCAAGAGGAAATCTTCTAAGTGCTGAATAAAGCTGTGCAATTATAACTGATAATTTCAAGTTATAATGGGGGAAATAATATCTCTGGCCCCTATGAGAACTGAGATCATAAGTGTTCCTGAAAGCGTTCCTCTGTTCGAGTCATATCACTGAACCCCTCCTCCCACTGGTGAGCCCTGTTTGAAGGGAGCAAAGGTTGGAGCTGGGGCAGTAGCCTTGAACTCTTCACTCCATATTCCTTTCAAGTGCAGCTAACCATTATGAGTGTGGGTTAGATGAACTTGTTCTGGCATTTCTAGCGAAATAGTAAACATGCTTACAAAGAATTCATTTTTGACCAAGGCAGTTTTTCCTCTGATCTAATTTGCTATGTTTTCGGATTAACTGCGATTGAATTGTAAAGATAATTTTTTTTAAAACAGCAGGCTGACATGGATAGAGACAACCAGGGAAGGCTTTAGGTCTGCAAGTTCTTTTGTGTTGCTAGTTGATTTCAGACACAGTCATACGATAGGTCTGCATGCCTCAAGCTATCATGGAATGAGGCTCATCTGGGGCTCTGCTTCCAATCGCCAGCCAGTGACCCCTGCTACAAAGTGCATATGTGCATACATCAAATCAGAACTGGATCAAGCTCATATGTGATGCTTCCCTAGGCTGATAAATGATAAATAGCCATTGGCAAGATCCCAAAGAACTATCAACACTTGGGGAACAGTACCTCAGCAAGAGAAGTAAGGAGAAAATTTCAGGGAAAATAATTTGTCTGTACTAGACCGGACCAAGAAAGAAGTCAGCAAGAAGTTTTATGATCTGAAGTAGAGCACAGAAGTAAGTGGGGCTATTGTACTAACATGCCAAAGGACTTAAAGCTACAAAGACCTATAAATGCAGAGAAATGTGAAGTGATACATTTTGGTCGGAAGAACGAGGAAAGGCAATATAAAATAAGCGATACAATTCTAAAGGGGTGGAGGGACCTGGGGTATGTAATGAGTTTTTTTAAATGAGATGTGTGGAATTCAATTGGTTGAAGATCTCAAACAGGTTTATTTACAGCTAACCTATGATACACAGTACAGAGCTAACTATTTACAGAATGTGCCCCTAGGTGTTACATTTGCAGAGTGAATCTGGCTCGTAGTCACATGACTACGTCCTTGCTGTAAGATTATTAGGTTGCTAAAAGTTACTAATCAGCACACTAATTGTTAAAATCCAGCTATTATAAACTAACAGATGACATATTATCATAAGCTAACACTTAGCTTTATTAGAACCTTTAGTTGAAGCGCTTGTCAAGAGGAAGAAGAAGGCTTATGTTAGGATGAGATGTGAAGGCTCAGTTAGGGCGCTTGAGAGCTACAAGCTAGCCAGGAAGGATCTAAAGGCAGAGCTAAGAAGAGCAAGGAGAGGAAACGAGAAGTCATTGGCGGATAGGATCAGGGAAAACCCTAAGGCTTTCTATAGGTATATCAGGAATAAAAGAATGACTAGAGTTAGATTAGGGCCAATCAAGGATAGTAGTGGGAAGTTGTGTGTGGAATCAGAGGAGATAGGGGAAGTGTTAAATGAATATTTTGCGTCAGTATTTACAGTAGAGAAAGAAAATGTTGTCGAGAAGAATACTGAGATTCAGGCTACTAGGCTAGATGGGATTGAGGTTCACAAGGAGGAGGTGTTATCAATTTTGGAAAGTGTGAAAATAGATAAGTCCCCTGGGCCAGATGGGATTTACCCCAGGATTCTCTGGGAAGCTAGGGAGGAGATTGCAGAGCCTTTGTCCTTGATCTTTATGTCGTCACTGTCGACAGGAATAGTGCCGGAAGACTGGAGGATAGCAAATGTTGTCCCCTTGTTCAAGAAGGGGAGTAGAGACAGCCCTGGTAATTATAGACCTGTGAGCCTTACTTCGGTTGTGGGTAAAATGTTGGAAAAGGTTATAAGAGACAGGATTTATAATCATCTTGAAAAGAATAAGTTCATTAGCGATAGTCAGCACAGTTTTGTGACGGGTAGGTCGTGCCTCACAAACCTTATTGAGTTTTTCGAGAAGGTGACCAAACAGGTGGATGAGGGTAAAGCAGTGGATGTGGTGTATATGGATTTCAGTAAGGCGTTTGATAAGGTTCCCCACGGTAGGCTATTGCAGAAAATACGGAAGTATGGGGTTGAAGGTGATTTAGAGCTTTGGATCAGAAATTGGCTAGCTGAAAGAACTCAGAGGGTGGTGGTTGATGGCAAATGTTCATCCTGGAGTTTAGTTACTAGTGGTGTACCGCAAGGATCTGTTTTGGGGCCACTGCTGTTTGTCATTTTTATAAATGACCTGGAAGAGGGTGTAGAAGGGTGGGTTAGTAAATTTGCGGATGACACTAAGGTCGGTGGAGTTGTGGATAGTGCCGAAGGATGTTGTAGGGTACAGAGGGACATAGATAGGCTGCAGAGCTGGGCTGAGAGATGGCAAATGGAGTTTAATGCGGAAAAGTGCGAGGTGATTCACTTTGGAAGGAGTAACAGGAATGCAGAGTACTGGGCTAATGGGAAGATTCTTGGTAGTGTAGATGAACAGAGAGATCTTGGTGTCCAGGGGCATAAATCCCTGAAGGTTGCTACTCAGGTTAATAGGGCTGTTAAGAAGGCATATGGTGTGTTAGCTTTTATTAATAGGGGGATCGAGTTTCGGAGCCACGAGGTCATGCTGCAGCTGTACAAAACTCTGGTGAGACCGCACCTGGTGTATTGCGTGCAGATCTGGTCACCGCATTATAGGAAGGATGTGGAAGCTATGGAAAGGGTGCAGAGGAGATTTACTAGGATGTTGCCTGGTATGGAGGGAAGGTCTTACGAGGAAAGGCTGAGGGACTTGAGGTTGTTTTCGTTGGAGAGAAGGAGGAGGAGAGGTGACTTAATAGAGACATATAAGATAATCAGAGGGTTAGATAGGGTGGATAGTGAGAGTCTTTTTCCTCGGATGGTGATGGCAAACACGAGGGGACATAGCTTTAAGTTGAGGGGTGATAGATATAGGACAGATGTCAGAGGTAGTTTCTTTACTCAGAGAGTAGTAGGGGCGTGGAACGCCCTGCCTGCAGCAGTAGTAGACTCGCCAACTTTAAGGGCATTTAAGTGGTTATTGGATAGACATATGGATAAAAATGGAATAGTGTAGGTCAGATGGTTTCACAGGTCGGCGCAACATCGGGGGCCGAAGGGCCTGTACTGCGCTGTAATGTTCTAATTCTAATTCTAACCCTTCTTTGTAGTATGTGAAAGTGGAAAACTTAGGAAATAGGGCACAGTATAGACAAAATGTCAAGGCAGAGGGATTCTGGGAGATTATGTCAAGTTTTAAAATGCTTACGTGTAGAAAAGTGTGAGACCGTGGGAACAGACAGTGAAGACAGCTTCTGTGTAGATTTGTCTCGTAGTAAGATAAAGGCATCCTCGTAAAGTAAAAGCATTGAGATAAAAGTAGTCAACACAAAGACCCCTTTTTGTGTACTACTTGCGTAAATCCGAAAGGTTATCAACCATCACATAATGATCCTTGGTTGGTTCAGAAAGGCATCCTTTAATACAAAACTAATCACTGACTGGGAGAGGGGAGGGTTAACTGGAAAGCTGCCAGGATAAAATAAATCTCATTTTTGCTACTGTGCGACAGAGAACAATAACAACAAGAGACAAAAGAAACTATACAGAGAGAGAGAGAAAGAGCCAAAAACTTGTAGACCACAAGCTGCAAGAGAAAGAGTCATGCACTGTGCCGTCCAGTCTCTAATACGGGTAGTATCTGTGTTAGACAGTTAATTACTGCCTGAATTTGTGACTGTGGTTTATCTGACAATTTAACAAACTTGTCCTTACCTTTATCTCCATAAAGTTGATTCCTAACAAGCTGTTGTACTGCCAAATCTGTTTCCACTTTAGAAGGGGATATAAAACACCCCTATCTTATCAAATCTTACATGGCCCTGAGCTCATTAACACACTAAGATCTTAAAGGGACATCATTCTTGAAGGCAATTATACAACATCCCCCTTCTTTCCAAAGGTAAGTTTCATATGCTAAAAGTAAAAAACATATAACATTAGATAACATCAAAATTATTTACATAGGTATAGAGATTATGAAATTTCCAAATATAGAGGCTCAAAAGTCCATATATCATCTCGGTGAGTTGACAACTCTTGTTCGGGGAGTTTGCATCTCACTTGTTGCTGTTTTTTCTGAAGTTTCTCCCTCTCTGCATTCAGTTTCTGTTGCTCTGCATTCAGCCTGCTGACATACTCTGCTGCTTTTGTCAGGATCACCACTTTTGGGGCCTTGTCATTCTTGGAAAGTTCCGGCACATCATCTCGAAGAGCCAATAGACAATGGGCTGAATTTTATCAGCCCTGCAATGTCTGGGGTTGTGGCGGGGGGGCCCGGAAAATGCCACTGGGAGAGGCCCGCCATGGGCCTCGATGCCGGGAAGACCCCGCTCCATATTACAGGCGGCGGCGAGGCCTCGTGGTGGGCCCCCCCCGTTCGGCGACAGGCCATCTATTTAAATATGTTAATACATGTAAATGAACGAATAATTACTTAATTCATCACACCAGCCATCCCGCCTGATATTTTGGTCGGTGGCCGGCACTTCCGCACCGGCCGATCTCCAACCAGTGAAGTGTGGCGGAACACTGGTAGGGAGGGGGAGGAGGTAAGTAATTCAGTGTTGGGTGGGGGGCAGTACGGAGAGCGGGATCAAACTTACATGATTGGTCTGGGGGTGATGGGAAGGGGTAAAGTTAAAAGTTTCTGACCTTGGTGGTGGGGGGGAGGGGAGAGGGCAAGGGATGAAATGTAAGTTTATTGGGGGAGGTGGAAGAGGGGCTGGGATCATTTCTTTAATTATTTGTAATAAGTTTTAAATACATGTGCCTTTAAAAATCTTAATAAAATGTAAGGGTCGGAAGCCCTTTAAAAATGGTGCCGGCACCTGCGCAGTGGCACAAGGACATCGTTGCCGGGGATGGATCGCCTGCCCCCTCCACGTCATCGTGGGGGGGTGGGGGTCAGTCCGCCCTAGCCATGTAAATGAGCTGCTGCGTATAATCTCGTGGCAGCCCCACGGAGTAAAGCCCGAGCGTGTGGGCCACCATCTTTGAAGCTCGTCGCTGATCTCGACAGCAAGCTAGTAAAACTCAGCCAAATGCTTCAACTCATTCCTCCTCTGCCTCCTCAGGACATTGCGTATCCTTCTCCTCTCAGCTTCCACGTCTGAAGGGTTGGGGCTCAAGGTCGAGGACTTGTTTGGGGAAGACTACTTCGTCTCATGGCGATACCTGTCTACTCTGGCTCATTGTGGTGCTGGTGGTTCTTGAGAGTGAGAGAAGAAGTGAAGGCGCGGCATAGTTGTGCTGTTGCTGGGTTTCCAGACTGCACTGTTTGATGCTGGCCAGAGTCTGCGAGCGGGTTCTCGGTCCTTGGAGATTTGCCTTTGGCAATGCTGTCATGGATAGTCGTAATGTCGAGATCCTTACACGCTGGTAGTCCTGCCACTGCTGATCCGCTCATGTCTATTAGGTAGAATGTTTGTGGTTTCCATGCCAACTTGCTGTATCTGCATTGCATTGTTAATGTGCCACTGCAAGGATGGGTGACCCTTTGTATGCAGATAACTTGGCAATTGTCGGTTATATCATTGATTTCCAATTACTCCAATATCTTTCAGTATTTGGACTGATAGGATATTTGCACTAGTGCTGGTGTCAATCTTGACCCTGAGTGTATGTTTGCCAGCTTTCTTTGGGAACCTGATGTCAATAGTGGCGAAAGCTTCCATTTGTTTGACTTCATCAAGGTGATGTGTAAGGTTCACAATGTGGAATGCCTGTTCGTCTTCCGACTGAGAATTATTTCTGTCTGAGCCTCGCTCAGGTCTATTTCGTGGTGGACTTCATGTATTGGCTTGCATTTATGCAGGTCTCTTGGTGCTGTCCTTGCTGCTGTTGCCCTGTTGCTGTGCCTGTTGCCTCTTCGCTTGTGTCTTACTGTGACATCTGGCTGCGTCTTTGAAGCCAGATTTCTTGCATAGGCAGTCCCATTGTCCCTTTGCACCGCATGCCTTACACAGGTCTTGAAATGCAGGATAACGTCGCGGTGAGTGGGGCCAACCACACTTACCGCACAGCGTGCTTGATTTTTTCAACCTGGTTATGGTGCCAATACAGTTGGCTGCACCTAGTGCTTGCAGGTGCTGTTGTCCAGCTACAATAGCTTCATATTTCCTGCCATCCTCTCAAAGTGCATCAATGCTGTGACCTTTCTTTGTCCCCAAGATGTCTCTCTGAAACCCTTCGATGGGTGTCAATAAAATCACTAGCTCCACTATTTGGTCTGACAGCTCGGTTTCTGAGAAGTCATATTCATTGCCCTGTCTAAAGCATCTGCTGATGAACTGGTCTATGGATTCCTATGGATGTTACCTATCACATCAATTCTAGGCAGTGAATTCGAAAATTCACTCTCAATCAGAGCTGATCTTCCAGTACTTTCCATGTATTTGTGGGATCTTTCTGGTCCTCTTCAGATATGCCTGAGGTGTTGATTCTGTGTAATCCCTCATTTCCAACTGCTATCATTATTTTTTCAGCCTGTTTTTCTGGTTCTGTAATCACTTGGTCAGTGAAGTCTAACTGCAATCTCTGTTTGAAAAGCTGGAACTTGGATAGAAGATCCATGGCTTTCCAGTTAATGGTGGGAAATTTGGTATCCACCTTTCTGCTGTTCTTTTGCTTAAAACTTGCTTTAAGACTTGTTCTGTGACTCTGTACTGCTTTCTCTTTAAAGAAGATCTCCCTTGGCTGCTTTGTTTGACAGGAGCAGGTGTTTAGCAGTGCTTGTCTGTTTATCTAGCTTCCATCACTCTGGTCGGTCTGCTTACGCAGCTGTGCAATAAGCATTTCAAATGTTTTTTCCTCTGCTAGGGTTTGTTTCTACAGTTGGTCAATAAGCAATTCTTCACACTTGAGTGGTTCTATGAGATTTTTTAAACTCTGGCTGAGTGAATGAAAAGTCTTTATGCTCAAGTAGTTAGATGATTTTTTTTTTGTTTTAGCTGCGAGCTGCTTGAATGCAGGATTCCTGTGCTTTTTGCTATTGGACGCCTTCTGTAATGGCGCCAAGCGCAATCAGCATGGGTAAGCCTTTGAAAACAATCAATCAGCCTGATATAGGGATTGGGTTTTCCCTGTTTTTTTCTTTTACTGAGTCTTTAAAAAATCATCTTTTCAAGCACCTCAAAGCTTTTTTTCAATGGGAATTCCTGGACCTTTGAGACAAAGACTCACCCGATTGCAGTAATTGAGTTGCATCCTGTCATTCAGTGCTCTGTCTTGAACAGCTTGAGGTGAGTTCCCTTTTTTTAACTGTTTGGGGCAGTATTTCTTTGAAACTTTCTCTTTTTTGGGAAGGTAGTTTTTAAAGTTGTTTTACCTGTGCTCTTCAATCTTAAATTCTGTCTTCTCACCACAGCTGCCACCATATAATGAGGAGCTGCCACCTTGTAATGAATCATTTTTATGTTGTCTGATGCAACATAAATGAGATGCATAGAGCTCAGTTGGCTGAAGATCTCAAACAGGTTTATTTATAGCTAAACTATTATCCACAGTACAGAACCAACTATTTACAGAATCTGCCCCTAGGTGTTACAGTAGTAGGGTGAATCTGGCTATCTGGCTGGTAGTCACATGACTACATCCTGGCACAGCTCATTAGCATACTAAAATCTTAAAGGGACATCATTCTTAAAAGCAATCATACAACAGGGTATTGTGCACAAATTGGTAATGTGGCAAGGCAGGTTGAGAAAGTGATTAATAAGTCAAACAGGAGCCTGGGCTTTATAAAGAGAGGAATAGAGTACAAAAGCAAGAAAGCTATGGTGAACCTTAATTAAACACTGGTTCAGCCTCAACTGGAGTATTGTGTCCAATTCTGGGCACACTTTAGGAAGGATATGAAGGCTTTGGAGAAGGTGCAGAAAAGATTTACGAGAATGGTTCTCGGGATGAGGGACTTCAGTTATGTGTATAGATTGGAGAAGCTGTGTTGTTCTCCTTTGAGAAGAGAAGGTTGGAAAGAGATTTGATAGACATGTTCAAAATCATGTAGGGTTTGGACAGATAGGGAGAAACTGTTCCCATTGGTGGAAGGGTTGTGAACCAAAGGATACTGATTTTAAGTGATTGGCAAAAGGATTAAAGGTGACGTGAGGAAAAAACATTTTACACAGTAAGTAGTGAGGATCTGGAATGCTCTGCCTGAGAGTATGGTGGATGCAGACATAATCGAGGATTTCAAAAGATAATTATCTGAAGAGAAAAGATTTGCAGGGCTACAAGGAAAAGGCAAGGGAGTGTGATTAGTTGAGTTGCTCTCGCAGAGTGGCAGCACAGACATGATGGGCCAAATGGCCTCCTTCTGTATTGTAACCATTTCCTGATTCTAAATGCAATTGTTAGATGTCAGCAAGAGATAAAAGATAAAAATATTCTGAAATTCATAAACAGTTTAAATCAACAAAAATTGTGTCTAAACTATGTAGTTTCAAGACTCCAAATAATGACAGGCATGAAAAGATGCATTATTTTTTCAAGAAATGAGTGTTAAATATACACAAACACCCAGACTGTTCATCTTTCCTGAGGTTCGATGCCCAAAACACAATACTCCAGATAAAGTCTGACCGAGGCTCTGTACAACTGAAACATCACTTCCTGACTTTTGAATTCTAATCCCCTTGAGATGAAGGCCCACATTCCATTAGACTTTTTAATTTCTTGAAATGATTTTTGTCCATGGACACTCAAATCTCTTTGTTCCTCCACAACTACAAGTACCTCATTATTAAGAAAATATTCTGATTTGTCATTCTCTGATCCAACGTAGATAATCTCACACTCCCCATGTTGAATTCCATCTACAATAGTTTTCCCCACTCACTTATTCCTTTGTAACTTCCTGTTCCCATCCACAGAATTTAACAGTGCTTACTGGGTGGCATAGTGGCGCAGTGGTTAGCACCACAGCCTCACAGCTCCAGCAACCCGGGTTCAGTTCTGGGTACTGCTGTGTGGAGTTTGCAAATTCTCCCTGTAACCATGTGGGTTTCCTCCGGGTGCTCCGGTTTCCTCCCACAGCTAAAGACTTGTAGGTTGAGAGGTAAATTGGCCATTGTAAATTGCCCCTAGTGTAGGTAGGTGGTGGGGAATATGGGGTTAATGTAGGATTAGTATAAAAATGGGTGGTTGTTGGTTGGCACAGATTCGGTGGGCCAAAGGGCCTGTTTCAGTGCTGTATCTCTAAATAAAAAAAAAATACTAACTTACTGTCATCTGCAGGCTTGGATATACAACTGTACTCCTTCATCCAAGTCATTAATACATGTGGTGAAAAGCTGATGGCCTAGTACAGGGGAACACCAGCTGTCACATCCCACCACTCAGAGAACTAACCCATTATCCTTACTCTGTCTTCTTTCTCTCAACCAATTACCGATCGATGTTAAAAGGTTATTTGCAATTACATGACTTCTCAGTTTTGCGAATAATCTGTTGTGTGGTACGGTCTTTAGACAAGTCATAGAGGAATAGCTGCCTGAACAGTAACTTTCCACAGAGCACTGAGCTACAACAATGATATCTGCTATGACAAATTATCATGCAACCCACTGGTGCGGTGGGGTCTTTTCTGAAGCACTGGCTGCTTTGGGATTTCACATCCAAGCAGGAACTGGGTAGGCTTAACTTCATTTGGCAAGTCTGTTTCAGGGGGGCAATTTTAAACCAATACCCCTGTCAGGAAACTGATGGGATCATTGAATAATAGAATTTGGTTTTGCAACTAACCTGATTTTATTCCCCATTAAAGTCAATGAAGAGTAATGTTGGTCAGGTCTGTAATTGGTGTTCAATCCGGTCCCATCAGTTTTTCATTGAGTGATTTAGGTTAAATGATCCCCAAGGAGAGTAAGGCTATTCCATATTCAATGCTATTGAAAGCTCACAGCACAATGCCAGCTTTCAATAGTAGGCCAGCCAAGTGACATTGCTGTTGCTCCTCCAGTTGGTCACAGGTTTGAACCCACTCTATGCCATGTCCAAATGACAGAAGGTAGCAGTCAGAAAGCAGTGTGATGTATACTGGGTCTTATACTAGTGCCGCTAAATCAGGGGTTGACTTGTCAACTGTAGAAGGGTATATCTTCCATGCAGCAGAATCTGAGGCTTGCAGTGTTCTAGCACTAGTGCTCCTTTCATGTAAGGAGCACATAATGACAGAAGCAGGCAGTCCAAGATCCCTCCAGGATTTCTGCACTCCTCCAGTTGTGGCCTCTCATGCATCCTCGATTTTCATCACTCCATCATAAACAGCCACATCTGCCTCGGCCCTAAGTTCTGGAATTCCCTCCCTTTCCGCCTCTCTATGTTTCTCCCTCTTTTAAGATGCACCTTAAAAACTACCACTTTGACCAAGCTTTTGGTCACCTATCCTAATAGCTCCTTATGTGTCATGGTGTCAAATTTTGTTTGATAACTCTCTTGTGAAGCATCTTGGCACATTTTACTACATTAAAGGCGCTATATAAATGCAAGTTGTTGATGTTATTTTCATTAAATGGATGCAAATAAAACAAGGAGCACTGAGTACATGGTACAGGAAATAATAATATTAAACATACTCAGCGTAAATTATCGACCTATTGACAATGAGTGCGTGGTAAACCTAGCCCAGTCATTTATTTAAGTACATGAAGCTCTATCTAAAATGATTACCTACCTTTATTCTGTTTTTTAATAACATTTCAAGAGTTCTTCAGATCTGTTTTTTTCCCATCTAAGCACAATACTAAGCAACTCTAAACAAGAGTGCTCTTTTTATTTCGTACTTTACTCAGGGATTTCCGAGTGCGGCACACTCCCCAGTTGCTAAAGTTAGCACGACAGGAAATCATCCACCCACCATCCCTGGCCCAGTGTATAATGTTAAGCACTGAAGCTGACCAATCCATGATATTAAGTGTGCCCAGAAAATCAGCTAGACCAATCATTCAGCATGACAAGCCACAAACCTGCCAGCTGTATGCAAGAGCTGTTCCAGGAAAAGAGTCCTTTAGTCAGCCTCTATTATTCCTGGAAATATACAGCAGGTCATCTTCTATGAAATGTAGCAACCACCATAACAAACCCAAAAAGGAAGGCTTCATTAAAATTGACAGTGCATCCTGACAGCTTTCTGTATAACCACTTAGCTGGATTTTAAACATTGCCTTGTTTAAGTATCAATGTGTTTTTTTTAAGTAAATACTCACGGCTAAGGTCATTTATTTGTATGTGTAATGTGTTTCCCACACCACTTTTCAAATTAACCATTTGAATACTGAATTTTACTGCTGTGCTTTTATATGTTTTCCATATTTAGCATGTACAAAATTCAATATTATTGACTGTTAGTATTTACATAGGTGTTTTGTGCAGTGCTGTAAACATGCAGTAGAGCTGTTTCTGACAGCAAAACATGTTGGGTGAGAAATTGGGATTGCTTGCTGCAGTTTTTTTAGGTGCCACATCTGCACAGATCTCCAAGATGTTGTCTGTGGCATGCACGTGCTCAGTTGTGGGGTGATTTGCGCCTGACAACATACTGGTGAGGGCGTTAGCGCACACAAAGTGAAAATCTGCTGGAAGTATGTGGAGCATGGCATTAATCAGAGTGAAACATTGATGTGATACCATTGCTGCCATTTTGGAGCACAAAGTTCCAGTTAATGCGCTCTCTTGACCATGCACAGCTGAACACAATGCCCCACCAACACTCTTTAGAGGGATCATCAACTACTTTCAGATTAATTGCTGCTTGATTTCATCTGGCTGTTTCTTTGATTCTACAAATATTTGGTGCTTTCTATAATTGTTTCAAGTTGCAAAAGTCTACAGGGGGTGGTGTGGCAGGTGCTGAAGGTGTTTTTGCTGACTTGAAGGCTTCTGCACAAACCAGTTGCTCCCAGACATAGGTGCACTAGTAAGCATTCCTCTTGGAATACAGCATGACTTGGAGAATGAACAGAGGCCACACAGCGCAGGGCAAGCTGCTGGAAGAGAGAGGAGGAGGAGGGGGAGAAGGGCTCTCAGCAGGAGGTCATATCCACTCAGGGTGTTAAGGCAGCAATTCGCCTATTTGAACCTCAGTGAGGAACAACGTTGGAGATGTCTGTGCTTCAGTAAGGATGTCCTCATTGAAATCTGTCACCTGCTGCAGCTGCAAACTCAGAGCAGGTCAAGGACCACATTGCCAATGACTTGAAGGTGACCATGACAATCATCTTTTATGTCTCAGGCACCTTCCAGGATGGAGCTGGAGATATTTGCAACATCTTGCAATTTGCCATCAACCGTTGCATTAGGGAGATCAATGACGCTTTCTATTCAAAGAGTGCTAACTACATTCCATTTTCTCTTTCCAGAGAGAAGCAGGTGGAGCTAGCATGCAGTTTCACTAGGTTCACAGGCTTCCCACTGGTGCAGGGTGTTGTTGACTGAAGCGCACATCGTGTTGTGGGTGGCGCATGTCAACTCTGATTTATGCAACCAAAAAGGATTCCACTTCCTCAACATCCAGCTGATGTATCACCTTAGGCAGTGATTCATGCAAGTCAATGCCTGGTATCCTGGCAGCAGTCATGATGCCTTAATTCCGTGACAGTCCACTGTGCCATCTGCATTTGAACCAGCACAGCAAACCAAAGCACTGCTACTGGGTGACAAGGACTATCCGCTGACCACATGGCGGATAACTCCAGTGCACAACCCAAGCGCGTGTGCAACATGCATACAATGAAAGCCTTGCTGCCACACAAAATGTGATAGAAACGACCATTGGTTTGCTTAAATGACACTTCTGCTGCCTGAACCTCTCAGAAGCAGTCCTTCGGTACTTGGAGAGCGGGTATCAAGATTTGTGGTAGTTTGCTGCATGGCGAATAACAACATCATCATGAGGGGACAGCCCTTACTCCCAGCTATACAGTGGGTAGAAGGAAGAGGAGGAGCATGACGAGGAGGAGGAAGAGGGGGAAGAGAAAGGGAGTAGCCAACCTAGACAGCCCCTTTCTGGCCAGGCTGACCATGAAGAACTCACCCACCTGTGATCCAGAACCGCAACTCCAATTCCCCATTCGCCAACAGTTCCGCACCATACCTTCCTTCTGTTATTGACCAGCACAGTGTTCGTTTGGCTACAATGCAAAAATAAAAGCCATCATAAAATAAACATTCCATACCAAATTTATAAATGAAATCACACCATACTGAATACAAAAGTCAACTAAACACTCTTGGGCACTCCCTTAGTGCCTGTCTTGTGTGTGTCTTTGCATGTCCTAGTGTTCCTATGCAGTGTTATTCCAATGGCTGCAGCATGTCTGGTGGACTTTCAGTGGAGAAGACTACAGATGGTGTTGGTGACAACCTCGAGCAGCTCTGGCTCTAGAAGGCCGGGCTGCAGCTCGACAAGGGCTGAGCTGGCTGGCTGACAGGCTACAGTAAGAGCACTAGCAGAATGACAGGGATGGGAGGATGATTGCTGTCTTCTTGAGAGAGGACAGCAGGTTCATGCTCCATGGATTCACTGTCATTCCCACTCCCACCCCCAGGTGGCATTTCAGAAATCCTTGTAATTTGTTGGAGGACAGATTGCTGGACTGCTGTGACGCCCTGGAAGCCGCACACAGTAATCCTCAGCCATGATGACATCAGTTTGAGATTGCATGGCAGCAAGCTGACCTGCATTACATCACTCTGAGCTTCAACTGCAGCACTCAGACATTGGGTGGCTGCTATGGACATCAGCCGTCAGACGCTACATTATGGTTGGGTCCACAAGTGTGTGAACGGAGTTGGCCACCACTTCCATGCCAGAAAGGATGGGCTCCAAGCTCTGTACAAAGCCCTGTGTCAAATGGTGCTGGACTCTTCCATGCTCCTTGACATTAACCACAGGCTTTCTGGCAGACTTCCCAATACACTAAGCACTTAATTGTGCATACCCATCAGCTATTTTTGCAGGCTGCCCCATCAAAGTTCTCATCTGAGTTCGACAGCAGAACTCGCATGTGACCTCACCCTCCAGCAAGCTGGCACCTGAGCTATCCTTGTCCCTGCCCTGGCTGCATGCCACTCGTACCCAATATCTCAACATTTGCCGATCCCACCTGTATGCTATCCTATAAATTATACAAAGTGTCGGTATATTAGCTGGTGGCTGCAAACATGAAATGGAGTGATGGCGCAATGTCTTCATCATTGCAGTCTTCTTGCTAATCTTCCACTGCCTGACCTTACACTTCTTGGGCAGCTGAAAGAAGAAAGGCACAAGGGTAGGATTGTGGTGTGGGGATGGGAGGGAAAGTAAGACGTACATGCTTACACCATCTGCAGCTTGAAAGTCAGGAGATAGTGTGTGATGAGGGGTAAGTGGGATGTGAGAAGGAGGATTAGGAATGAGGATACAATCACAGATGCTGCCAGACCTGCTGAGTGGTTCCAGCATTTCTTGTTTTTATTTCAGATTTCCAGCATCCGCAGTATTTTGTTTTTATTATACAATCATATTCGATGGTTTCAGCCCCATAGATTCAGCAATGGCCACCCTAATAATGGCCAGCACTGTCTCTTCCATGGAGTTTATAACTTCCAGGTGTGCCTGCCTCCTCTGCTTGCCTCCTGCTGCCTCCAGATGTGTACTATCTTCTGCAAAAGAGAAGGAAATGTGTCAGTGAGTGTTGTGCAATTTGTCTGGATGATATGGTTGCCATGGCTGAATAGCTGGCAGTGCATGCAACCTGTGAGATGTGGGTTTGAGGCTTGCAGCAATGTTAATTGTGTGAGGGTGAGGTGGAGAATATTGGTATAATTCCTGACTGAGAGATTTTTGGTAGGTGCGTGATGAAAGTGTGGTGAATTGAGCAGTGTCTGAGGCTAGTGATGCAGTTGGTAGGATATGGCATTTCAAGATGCATTCACTAACCTTGACCACTCGTGTGAGGTAATTGAACTTCTTGCAGCACAGCCTCCAGGTCCTCAGGGCTTGCCTCCTGGCATTGATCTCCACGGCTATTTCCTCCCATTGCCTTCTGAGTGTGTATCTGGAGGGCCTCCTGATCCCCTGCAGATACAGAACATCTCTCCTCCTTTCCAGCTCCTCCACTAAGGCCTCTAGTGCAGCAACCTTGGAACCCGCGCTCTCCCCAAAGTGTCATCGTTCATTGTTTCCCACATCAGAGTCACTTCCTGCATGACTCTCTGCACCAACTCCAGCAACAATGCACCTCCCCTTTAATAGGTGCAGGTAAGCTTCCAGCAGTGTCAGCTAACATTTAGTGGTGCCAGCCACTCACAATATTGGCCCCCTGCTGACACGTGCAGCCTGTCAACAGCACAGTTAGAAGATTAATAGTGCATTGCAATCCCCACGCCCATTTTCGGGGGCTATCAAATTTAGCCCCCAAAATGGTTAGCTCTCCCAGATACCTCGTTAAAGCATTTCTTTACAAAGTCTATTTCTCCCGAATAACAGATTTAATATAAAAGCAAAATACTGCAGATGCTGGAAATCTGAAATAAAAACAAGAAATACTGGAAATACTCAGCAGGTCTGGCAGCATCTGTGGAGAGAGAAGCAGAGTTAACGTTTCAGATCAGTGACCTTTCATCAGATTTAATATATTGCTCCATAGACAATAATGTAAAAGTAATCTACGATATGTAGAAATATATAAGAGGTGTCATGGTCAGCAATACGGTATGATAAATAATTCTACAAATGAGATAAAAAGAAAAAAAATAACCAATTTCAGAAACTAAAACCAGAAGATGCTGGAACTGCACAACTGACTATCAGGATCTTTAAAGAGTTAAGATGGGTTATCTATAAAATCGCTCTTCAGAACATTAAATTGTTGTTTTACAGCTGCTGAAGCACCGTCTGGATATTTTCACCGTTTTCGTTTTTTGACTGTAACAGTGAGGCTGACATGATAATTCAAGACTGGCAAAATTATGGTATGCAATAACCAGCCTCCTGATATATTTGTCATTTTTTATTGCTAGTTCAAATATACACTCTTCATACCGCACTTCAATTAATATTTTTAAAAATTGTATTTTACCTTTATTTTTCTGTTCATTTTATCGGGAATGGGTTGCAGAGCTGGCTGATTGCCATTTTGATGAAAAACCCCAAAGCAAAGAATCATTAAATTCCTCATTTTTCTTATCTTGAAAGACTTTTGAAGAGACCTGTTCTGTGCAGTAGTCTATAAAATCAGAGGTCATGAGATCACAGTGCAAACTATATAGTTAACTGCTCTTTGAAGTCTGGTCTGTGAAAGCTTGTCTTTCATTGCACATGGTGGTCGCTGAGCATAAGGAAGGTTAGTGAGAGTCTTTATTGTGAAAAACCCAATCGTCAATCTTACATACACATGGTTATATTGCAGTTTATTTCTTTTGGAGGCAAGAAAACTGAAGACTTCATGACTTTGCTTTGCCCTACAGCAGCATGTTCTGTTCTGTTGTTTTTATTTAATATTCAATATCCAACAATCCAATATTGAAATAATTAGCCTGGCTGCCAATGGAAAATGTATAGCATCGAGCTAGACAGCAGTAATACTGCATGATTTACTTTATTTTATCACCTGCACATGGTTAGAATTTCTTTGTGTAGTTATTCAGGCATTCTGATAAGGGCACTCTGATTTGACATGAACAATTGCTGCCTTTAAATGGTAGTCAATATGGTAGAATGGCTAAAGTGCTCAGCTGTCTCACATTTGCTAATGGAATGTTCAGCTGATCTTCCTGTAAACCAGCTGTACCTGTGAGCCTCATTATTTTGCACACTAACTGTGACAATTTTGCCAGTGCACATGCGCACTTGTGTCAAAGTACTATTGTCACAATGTCAGTAAAAGGTGATGTCTACACAGCTACATTGCTGTTTATGAAAGCCTGTCATGTTCCCTACATTACAACGTTGACTTCATTTCAAAAGTACTTAATTGGCTGTAAAAAGTGCTGGGACATCCTGATATTGTGAAAGGCGCTATATGATTGCAAGTTCTTTCTTTTTACAGGTGTAAAGTCCCCATGTGTATATGGTGATGTTACTTCATACACCACTACCAATAAATGCTCTTCTGCTGCTGAAACAATGGTGTCAGTTTTAACTCTAGGCCAGTTTGGGGTTGATGAGTTTTAGTCCCAAATCCATATCTGCCTTTCCTGTGAAGCCCTGTTTGAACCTCTCCAGTCATGTTTGCACCTCTGCCACAGTACTGAAATTACCCTATTCAAAGTTACAGGTGTCATCCTATGTGAATGTGACCACAGTAAACTGTCCTTCTTGACTAGTCTGCAACCATTGACACAGTTAACCACACCATCCTCCTCCAATGCTTTTCCACTGTTGCCCAGTTGAGTGGGACTGCCCTTGTCTAGTTGCATTCATACTTACTTATCGAGTCATAGCCAGAGAATCTCCTGCAATGAACCTTTGTGATGACTGTGGCTAGTGACTGCATGGGGCAGTCTGACCTGGTTGTCTTGAATATAAATGTCCTGAGATCATGATGTGACCATTCCTTTCTTTTCTTTTCCTTTCCTTTAGCGGTTTCAGAGCTATTTTTGTACCTGTAATGCTCAGGCATGGCAGAGTTGCACAGGGTTCTCATCAGCCAGGTGTGCAGGGGGTAACCCACGTTCTGCAGAATACAGAATACTATGATACAACCTACATTGTCTGGGCATATTGCAGGGAGCCCCAAATCAAGGCACTAGAATCTTAGTTTCAAGATACCAATGATAATCAGTGATATTCCTGCTGTTATCTTTGACTCAGTGGTAGTAGCATTTGCACATCTGAGTCACAAGGTTTTGAGTTCAATGGACCTTCTAGACTTAATCCAGGCTGACACTGAACTGCAGAACTGAGGGAGTGCTGCATGTCAGAGGTGCTTTATTTCAGATTAGATGTTAAACTATGGCGGGCATTAAAGATCCCATTGCACTATTTGAAGAACAGCTTGGGAGTCAAACATAGGAACATAGGAGCAGGAGTAGGCCATTCAGCCCATTGAGCCTGCTCCGCCATTCAATACAATCATGGCTGATCATCCACGGCAATGCCTTTTTCCCACACTAGTCCCATACCCCTTTATGTCATTGGTATTTAGAAATCTGTCAATCTCTGCTTTAAACATACTCAACGACTGAGCTTCCACCGCCCTCTGGGGTAGAGAATTCCAAAGATTCACAATCCTCTGAGTAAATAAATTTCCCCTCATCTTGTTCCTAAGTGGCTTTGCCCTTATTTTGAAATTGTGTGTCCTGGTTCTAGACTCCCCAATCAGGGGAAACATCTTACCTGCATCCCTTTAAGTATTTTGTAGGTTTCAATGAGATTACTTCTCATTCTTTGAAACTCTAGAGAATACAGGCCCAGTTTCCCCAATCTCTCTTCATAGGACAAATATACTATGTCCACCTACTCCCCTTTATCAATTCTGTTCGTAACATCCTCAAAAAACTCAACAGGCTCGTCAAACATGATTTCCAATTCATAAATCCATGTTGACTATGCCCAATCAGATCATTATTATCCAAGTGTCCATTTATCACATCCTTTAGAATAGATTCTAGCATTTTCCCTACTACTGATGTAAGGCTAACAGGTCTGTAGTTTCCTGTTTTCTCTTTCCCTCCCTTCTTAAATAGTGGGGTGACATTTGCTACCTTCCAATCTGCAGTAACCATTCCAGAATCAATGGAATTTTGGAAGATGATCACCAATGCATCCACTATCTCCATAGCTACCTCTTTCATCACTCTGGGATGTAAAATATCAGGTCCCGGGGACTTATCAGCCTTCAGCCTCATTAATTTCTCCAGTACAACCTTCTTACTGATATTAATTTCCTTCAATTCCTCATTCTCCCATGTCCCTTGGATCCCTAATTCTGGGAGATTTCTCAGTGAAGACAGACACAAAGTAATCATTTAGCTTCTCTGCCATTTCTCTATTTCCCATTATAAATTCTCCTGGCTCTGCCTGTAATGGACGCACATTTGTCTTAGCCAAATGTTTCCTTTTTACATACATATAGTAGCTTTTACAATCCATTTTTATGTTTTTTGCTAGTTACATTCATATTCTATTCTCCCTTTCTTTATCAGTTTCTTGGTTCTCCTTTGCTGAATTCTAAAATCCTCCCAATCCTCAGGTTTACTACTATTTCTGGCAACTTTATAGGCCTTTTCTTTGAATCTTATACAATCCTTAACTTCCTTTGTTAACCACGGTTGACTGCCTTTACTTTTGGGATTTTTGTGCCTTGAAGGAATGTATAGTTGCTGTAAGCTATGTAATAATTCTTTAAAGACTATCCATTGCCTATGTACTGCCAACCTTTTAATGTATTTTTCCAATCCACCTCAGCCAATTTGCCGCTCATACCTTCATAATTTCCTTTGATCAAATTTCACACCCTGGCTTCAGATTGAACTACCTCACTTTCAAGCATAATGTAAAATTCTATCATATGATGGTGACTCATTTCTAAAGGCTCTTTTACAAGATTATTAACTAACCCTTTCTCATTACATAATACTAGATCTAAAATAGCCTGTACTCTAGTCGATTCCTCAACATACTGCTCTAGAAAACCATCCATACCACACTCCAGAAACTTGTCCTCCACCGAACTAGTGCTCATTAGGTTTACCCAGCCTATATGCAGTTTGATGTCACCCATGCTACATGTTTCTCTAATCTCCTGATTAATACCATGCCCCACACTGCCACTACTGTTTGGTGGCCTATAAACAACTTCTACCAATGTTTTCTGCCCCTTGCTGTTTCTTAGCTCCACCCAAATAGAATCCCCATTTTGTTCTTCCGATCTGAGATCCCCCCTTACTAATATACTGATCCCATCCCTTATTATCAGTGCAACACCACTTTCTTTTCCTTTTTGCCTGTCCTTCCTAAATGTCGAATATCCTTGAATATTCAGTTCCTAGTCTTGGTTACCCTGTAGCCACGTTTCTGTAATAGCAATTAGATCATACCCATTTACTTCTATTTGTGCCTTTAAATCATCTACCTTGATGCGAATGCTGGGTGCATTCAGGTAGAGTGCCCTTAACCTTGAATTCTTGACATTATTCTGCATTCTAAGCCGAGTTGATGCTCGCCTTTGTTTCGCCTGCCTTCTAACGTCACTTGCTACTTTTCTATTTCCTTTTACAAGCTTTACTTCTTTCCAACCCCTCAGGTTCCCATTCCCCTGAAAATCTAGTTTAAACCATCCCCAACAGCATTAGCAAAATCTCCCTGCGAGGATATTAGTTCTGGTCCTATTAAGGTGTACCCGTCCATCTTGTACAGGTCCTACTTGCCGCAAAACCATTCCCAATGCCTCAGAAATCTGATGCCCTCCCTGCTACACCAATTCTCCAGCCACGTGTTCAGTCGATCAATCCTCCTATTCCTATGCTCACTGGCATACAGCATTGGGAGTAATCCTGAAATGACTGCTCTTTAGGTCCTGCTTTTTAATTTCCTTCCTAACTCCCTAAAATCTTCTTTCAGGACCTCATCCCTCTTCCAACCTATGTCATTGGTACCAATGTGGACCTTGACCTCTGGCTGTTCACCCTCCCCCTGAAGGATGTCCTGAAGCCTCTCCGTGACATCATTGACTCTGGCACCAGTGAGGCAATGCACCATCCTGGAGTCACGTTTACTGCTGCAGAACTGCCTGTCTGATCCCCTGACTATCGAATCCCCTATCACTATTGCTCTTCCACTCTTCTTCCCCTCCTGTGCAGCTGAGACACCTGTGGTGCCACGGGCTTTGCTCTGGCTGCACTCCCTTTAGGAACCATCACCCTCACCTGTATCCAAAAGGGAAAACCGATTGGCAAGTAAGATAGACTCAGGGGCCTCCTGCACTTCCTGCCTGGTTCTCTTAGATTGCCTGGCAGTCACCCATTCCCTCTCTGCCTGCATGCTTCTAACTTGCAGTGTGACCACCTGCCTAAACGTGCTATGCACGTAGTCCTCTGCCTTGCACAACAGTGACTCCAGCCGCCGCTCGAGTTCCAAAACCCAGAGCTCAAGCTTCTGTAGCCGGTGACAGTTCTTGCAGATGTGCGTCCATAATTTCTCACATACAGCAGGATGTGCATTCCACTTGGCCAAGCTGACCTGCCATACCGTAACTTTAAAAACTATTCATTACAATTAGAATAAGTAGAATAACTTACCAGTTACTCACCAATCAGCTTCTTCCCCTGTACTGAAGAAAGAGCCAGCGACTGGAGGCTTGAAAAAGGGTAGAGAAAGAAAGAAAGGAGCACCTCCCTCACCAAACTCCCTCGCTCACCAAACTCACACTTTACACTTTGCACTCAAAGCAGCTCTCAGTGCAGACAAAGCAGCACTGATGGTGCCCTGCTTTTATAGTTTCTGAAAAACAACTGATTAAGCTTCTGAAAACTGGTTTAAGGCAATTCCTAAGTAACCAGCTGCAGTTGCTCCCAGAGAGCTTGTATACCCCTCTTTTAAGGCTGGAATAAAACTTAACTTCTCTTAACTTAAGGGGTAATTTTTAGTTAACTGCTAAATTGTGGAGAAAACTAGACTTTAGACAGAAATTAATCCTTAAAACTCCTTCTCACTGGACTTACCAAACTCAGCAGCTCTCAGTGCGGTACTTATTATTATTGCCTAATACTTATTCCTCAATCAACATTACAAAAACAGATTACCTGGTCATGTACCTCATTGCTGTTGTGGAATCTTATTATGTGCAAATTGGCTGCTGTGTTTCCCTATGTTACAATAATGAACACACACCAAAAAGTGCTTTGTTGGTTGTAAAGCGTTTTGGAATATCCTGAGGTCATGAAAGGTGCTATACTGATTTGTCCATTCATTTCCTTCCCTGTCCTTTAGTGGTCCCACAGCTATTATTGCCCTGTGCTGCTCAGGCCTGGCAGAGTTGCAGAGGATTGTTATCAGCCAGATGTGGAGGGTGTAAACCTCATCCCTTGGCTGTCATCCTCTGACAATCCTGCAGGGTTGGCATGGTGGAGGGATGAATGAAAATATCCTGATGACTGGCACAGACTTGCATGATGCTTGGAGAGTTATCACAGAGGAGTTAAGACACTGATGGAACGATAGCCCTTCTTGTTGAGACAAGCTCTTGGCTCATCCTTTGTTGCCCTGATAGTTACATGCGTACAGTCAATGATGCCCTGTACACGAGGGAAACCAACCACTGCTGTATATCCAAGGACTCTTATTCTGGCTATTTCCATCCATTGGGAAAATAATATACTGATTGGCTTTGGTTAAGAAGGTTTCGGTGATCTGCTTAATGCAGCTGCAGACTGGGTGATGCAGGTGATCTCTTCTGTCGTAGCCTGGAATGAGCCTGAGGTGAAACAGTTCAGGGTGGTGGTGACTTTCACAGAAACTGGCAAAGAATTACATCCTGGTACAACAGACAGCAGGTCCTACTACAGGAGGCTGCACAGATCTGTAACTGCTTACCTGGTGAAATGCTTTCTCCTGATACACTGCCCCTCTGAGATATCTAGAAAAATGAACCTTGGCCTATAGACCCTCTGGGCTGGGTTTGGTGTTCCATGCACAGCCCTCCTTACCTGCTGTGCTCTAGCAGGCCCAGCTGCTACTTGACCTGGTTGCTTAGGCTACTCCAACTTTATATCCATCCAGAATAAAGAAGCGATGATAGTCGCTTTGATAAGCTGAAAATTCATAGTCAGGGTTAGTAAGGCAAACAAATCATAAAAAGGCAATCATGAAGGTCTAAAATGCCATAGCAATCCAGTAATCGGAACAGACATCCCAATAATCTAAATGGCTGTATGTGACTGCCCATTTAAATAGGTCTTCCAATCACATTGTGAGATCAATCCTACGGGGTTGTATTAAGCAGTTGGCCACAGGGTGGGAATTCTGACTGTCTTTTTAAAACAGCATTGGTGTCCCAAAGACATCATGGGAACCTGATTTGAATTTATGCATCACACACCACTGACTTATTTATTTTTATTTATTTTTTATTTTATTTAGAGATACAGCACTGAAACAGGCCCTTCGGCCCACCGAGTCTGTGCCGACCAACAACCACCCATCTATACTAACCCCACAGTAATCCCATATGCCCTACCACCTACCTACACTAGGGGCAATTTATAACAGCCAATTTACCTATCACCTGCAAGTCTTTGGCGGTGGGAGGAAACCGGAGCACCCGGAGAAAACCCACGCAGAAAAAGGGAGAACTTGCAAACTCCACACATACAGTACCCAGAATTGAACCCGGGTTCCTGGAGCTGTGAGGCTGCGGTGCTAACCACTGCGCCACTGTGCCGCCCACAATTTCCTCAATTGTTAAAATTACAACTAGTTGGGGGGTGCGGGGGATTTTCGACGGGAACGAGGTCGTAAGTGGATTCCTACCCCATTCCCATCAGGCAAGTAGCATTAAAATCTAGGTCAATGTTTGTTTTTCAAACAAAGCTGTTGGCTGCTTGCATATACAGCAGTTAAACTTTGGTTTAACTGTGAGGGAGTTAGCGATTGGGTTTCCAAATAAAATGTTTCAATCAAAACAGCCTTTAACACATCAAAATGATTCAAACCATTCAAAATATCAATCTATGAAGAACAGTCTGCATAGGATTGACAAGAAGTTCTATTAAACAGTTATTTATTAATTTAAAATTATCCTTAATTTACAATGACAGGAAAGATTCCTTTGCTAAAGATTTTACAAATTCAACAACTCAGCAGCCTTTAACTGTTACATCTACACTCTTAATAAAATTCTACATAAACCTGACTAAGAAACATTCTTTACCCCCAGCACCTTTCTGATTCATCTCAACTCCAATGTCTGGGACTAATTCCCTAGACATCTTCTTGGAATTCCGAAGGATAGGAAGATCTTCAACTTCCCTCAGAACCCTAATAAGATTGATGATAGCAATTACACTGCTGAAATGCTTCAAGCTGTGCTGACAGAAGGAAGGAATGATGCTTATGAACATAAACAAAGAGGAAGCCTCCTGAAAAACATACTGCTGGCAAGCGCCGTGACCATGCTACACTGTCCTTGGTCAGCATGTTTTGGTGATTCAGGACATAAGTTCAATGTTTGCTGAAGACAGGAAATATAGAAATGTAGTAAACAGTGAGGAGGGTAGTAACAGACTTCAGGAAGACATTGATGAAATCGGCAGACACATGGGGTGAATTTTCTTGCGGGCTTCAGGACGCCAACGTTGGAACCAAATCGGGCTCCTGCACTTGTCAAGAGTGAGACTGGCACAGGGATATTTCCAGAGGGCCGCCTCCGAGTCTGCCATCCAATCAGAGGGCCAGTAGCTCTTGAGCCTCGGTAGTCCCATCGGGAGAGGTAGGCAGTGCTGAAGCAGGTAGCAGAACACGAGGGTGCCTCAAAATAGAGGTGCCCATGAAGCCTAAAAAAAGATAATAATTTAAGAAGCGGGAAGGCGATTGTGCCTCTCGGATTGGAGGGGAAACCTCTCCGCGTGGATGGTCACTGCGCTTGCCAGCAGTATGTTTTTCAGGAGGCTTCCTCTTTGTTTATGTTCATAATCATCATTCCTTCCTTCTGTCAGCACAGCTTGAAGCATCTCAGCAGTATAATTGCTATCATCAATCTTATTAGAGTTCTGAGGGAAGTTGAAGATCTTCCTATCCTTCGGAATTCCAAGATGTCTAGGACCTTTGATGCCCACGGCCCCCTCTTTGGGGGATGGAGCCTCCAGTGCCGATGGGGGGCCTCATGGACTTCGGCAGGGGAGCCGTCTCCATTAAGCTGGCAGCCTCTGTTTGCAGTGGGGGTTGGGGGCACGCTGCCACCAGCAAAATGCTGGTGAGCGTGAAAAATGATAGCATTTGTCCTAATGCCCTCTGCTATCAGTGACCAGCTGTTTGAATTAAACATGGTGTTGATGTTGATTTCAAGCACTGGTCATTGCTGCTGGAGTTGTGAAGAGGACCTCTGAAGTACATTGGGGAAATTTTCTGGGACATTTTGACAAGACTTCACTAATGCTCGAGCAACATTTATTCTGCAAATTCTTTGAGGACTTCACCTAATACGAGTAAATGCCGTGATACTCCACCTTATTGAACACTTTATAGGAGTCACCGGGACAAAGGGAGTGCTTGGCCATAGACATCTTGTTAGGGGTCCCCCTTGGTTTGGAAGTAGATGCGAGGAGCCAATATATACTGCTGCATGAAAATTGTGCCTAATCAACACTTGAGTACTAAACCTGTAGGTGGCTTTCTAGCACGTCCAGGCAAATTCAAATTATGGTAATCCAGCAATTAGGTCCAAAATTATCTGCCAAATATAGACTTTCAAACAGGTGTGGCTTATTAGCACGGGGCCCATTTAGTGCCTGTTTTCACCCTTTAATAATCCCCATGTGTTTTGATAGAGTAAATAAGGAGAAACGGTTTCTTGTTCCAGAAGGGTTGGTAACCAGAGGCCACAGATTTAAGGTAATTGACAAAAGAGCTAGAGGCGAATGAGGAAAGAAATGTTTATACAGCGAGTTGCTGTGATCTGGAATGCATTGTCCAAAAGGGTGCCAGAAGTAATTTCAATGGTAACTTCTAAAAGATAATTAGATAAATATTTGAAGGGGAAAAATTTGCAGCTCTAAGGGGAATGAGTAAGGGAATGGACTAATTGGAAAGCTCTGCCAAGGACCTAGCACAGGCACAATAGGCTGACTTGCATCCTTCTGTGATGTATCATTCTATGATTCTATGACTCACTCCTAGTGTCGGTAATACACATGCGAGCAGAGAATCACTCCAGCTACTTTCTTTGTAGAGCCTTTAAATCACTCTGGTGTTGGAATTTTTGCTCACAGAAACTCATGTGGAAAGCTTGCTTCAATACTTGCACAATGCTTCGCCTATTGTTCAATGTCTCAGTAGTAAGTGTGGTAAATGCTGCAATTGGAGTTTCTCAAAAAGAGAAAAATATACCACAAAGTTGTTGTCTGCTATTATGTCTGTGATTGAAGAACAGCCCAAACTCAATCATTTTATAGGAGCAATGATAAGTATGTCCTAGACCACAGTTCAGTTGCTAGAAAATTATGCATCTTCAATTTTGATCAATTGAGCTGTTGCAGTTAAGCCTTTCTTTGAAAATGAACATGAGAATGTGAGAGCTGCAGCATTTACCATATATACTCGTGTAAAAGTTGAGATATTGAGACCAATTTTTGAGGCTAAAATTTGGGGGGGTCAACTTTTACACAGGTCATATTTTCGTACTTTTATTAACAAAATAATAGCCTCTATGGAGATGGATAGACAGATACTGACAGCTAACAGAGTCATAGACAGATACAGCACTAAAACAGGCCCTTCAGCCCACCAAGTCTGTGCTGACCATCAACCACCCACTTATACTAATCCTACATTAATCCCATATTCCCTACCACATCCCCACAATTCTCCTACCACCTTTCTACACTAGGGGCAATTTACAATGGCCAATTTACCTATCAACCTGCAAGTCTTTGGCCGTGGGAGGAAACTGGAGCACCCGGCGGAAACCCAAGCGGTCACAGGGAGAACTTGCAAACTCCGCACAGGCAGTACCCAGAACTGAACCCGGGTTGCTGGAGCTGTGAGGCTGCAGCGCTAACCACTGCACCACTGTGCCGCTCCTAATGGTTGGACCATGCTGATAAGGCCACTGGAAATCACTGCAATATCAGTGTTATGTGATTGAACCTTAGTGACAACATCATCTGACATGTCCCAGATGAGTAAACTTTTTCTTTATGTTATCCACCTGGTTTTTGTTGTTCTTCCTTGGCACCATATTGAAAAAATGAGCGGGTCCTAGCTGAACATTCGGTATTTATACTAGTGCGCGATTAGAACGCTCTTAAATTCTTAAATGTTGTAGGGTTCCTGCCTCTACCACCTCTTCAAGCAGTGTGTTCCAGATTCCAACCACCCTCTGGGTGAAAGTTTTTTTCCTCAAATCCCCTCTATACCTCCCGCCCCTTACCGTAAATCTATGCCCCCTGGTTATTGACCCCTTCGCTAAGGGATAAAGTTTCATCCTATCTAATCTAACAATGCCACTCATAATTTTGTATGCCTCAATCATGTCCCCCCTCAGCCTTCTCTGCTCTAAGGAAAACAACCCTAGCATTTTTAGTCTCTCTTCATAGCTGTAACACTACAGCCCAGACAACATCCTGGTGACTCTCCTCTGCACCCTCTCCAGTGCAATCATATCCTTCCTATAGTGTGGTGCCCAGAACTGTACACAGTACTCCAGCTGTGACCTAACTAGCGTTTTATACAGCTCCATCATAACCTCCTTGCTCTTATATTCTATGCCTTGGCTAATAAAGGTAAGTATCCCAAGAATTTGCTTTCATTTTGTTTGGAAGAATCTGCTTGAAGTAGAAGAATGCTGATATTAAATTTGTTCGAGTGGAAGAAAGCATCACGATGGAAACTGCCTGATTTGTTTTACAGGCAACATGAATGCCCCAAATGTGAAGCTATATACCTTTTGCCTTCTTGCACAGTGGGGTAAAATTTCAACATGCTGTCCACGTGTCAAACTGGCACTGAAGATTTGCTGGCCATTATGTCATGGAAGAATAGGTGGGTAACTTGTGCCCAGGTCTCTGACAATACCACTCTACAGTGCTCTGTGGCGTCACATCCTTCAACTTTACATCCCTGTGGAGGAGTGCCTATCTTTTGCTTAATCCACTTCCTTCCCACAACAGCAACTGTAAATTAAGGACTTATAGTGTGAGGGACTGTGGGTATAAATCCATATCCCACCTCTCTGTGATGCCGTTTGTAGAACTGCCAATATGCCATGCCATCTATGCCAATGAATCGTCTTATTTTCTTCAGTTTTTTGAAGTAGAGATGGCCACAAAGTATTACTTATACTTCAAAAATGAGAGCACATCTGCAGGAAGTTAGTGGGTTGTGGGGGTGCCCTGTCATCAACATATGTTTGTGGGGGGTGTCATCAACATATGTTTGTATGCTCAGATGCTCATAATTTATTCTCTGTGGGTATCCAAAATGGATTGCCACCATCCCTTGCAAGATTTATGTTTTGATTTGTTTTTATACATCAAATAAACATGTTAACAAAATGCTTCTTTGCAAATAGTGATGTTGCCTATGATCAGTTAACCTATATGTCTTTTTTTATATACACAAGCTTGTGACAGAGTTGGGAGAAGAATATCAGAGACTCACTCCACAACATTGCTTAATGGTCTGAGCCTGCAACTGTATCATTGTATCCAATTGTTTATATTGTTACTATTATTTATATAGGCAGTTTCAATGTAAAATGTTGACATAAAAGAATAACCAAACATTGTGACAACAGGAAGTTAGATAGGAAGTGAGCACATACATAAGATTTTTTATATGTAACTATCTAAGCTGATCACACTTTCCTGATAAGCAACTGTTGATTATCACCCAACAAATTTACATTATAATCATTAATCCTTCAGTTTGGGTATCAGCCTGAGTTCATCAAGTGCACCGAAGGCAGTCTGTTGGCATCCATTCTCACAGATACTGTCAAAAATTGAACCCAAAACTAAATAAAATCACCTCTCAAAATTCCCAATTATATTTTATAGCCCCATTCTGAGCACGGCAGCTAACTCAATGAGATTGGGGATTTGAGCTTGGAGCCACTGCACCAGATGCATGCTGCTCTCAATTTTTCAGTCATTAATTTTTAAGGCCCAAAGTCAGGAGCACCATGAATCGGGTGTGCTGTCCTCCATTTCCCCATTGATGGGACTCTTCCCTGAAAACAATGTCTTATATGGTCTTGTAAGAATAATGTCATCATGTTTAGATGATTATAAACTGCTTAAGCTTCATTTTAGTCTCTTTATAATGTTATAAGTACCTCTTGACTTTATTTACTGTTCTGCACACAGGCATTAGCCTTGATTCAATTGTTTCGATTTCTTGCCTCTGAGGCAGACATTTGTGGATTCAATTCCCATTCCAGGAAGAAAATCATATAGGTTAGGGCTTCAATGTGCTACTGAGGGAATGCTGCAATGCTAGGAGCATTGTCTTTTGGATGAAATGTTAAATGAAGGTACTGCCTGTCCTCTCAGGTGAATGTAAAAAGATCCCATGGCATTTTGTGAAGAAGAGATAGGGAGTTTGTCTGGTGTCCTGACTAATATTTATCCCTCAACCAACGTCACTAAATAAAACATCTTATCTGGCCATTTATCTCATTGCTGTTTGTGAGGGGTCAAATTGCCTGCCATATTTCCCTACATTACAAGAGTGACAACACTTCATCACAGTCGTGATCTAGACAGGGGTGTACAAGCTGAATGCCAGTTGAGAGGTGAGAGTAAATGCTCTCGATATCAAGGCAGCATTCAACCAAGTATGCTGCCAAGTAACCATACAGAACTGAGCTCAAGGAAAACTCTCCAGTAGCTGGAGACATAGCAGACACATAGGAAGGTGGATTTGTTTGTCAGTAGCTGATCATTGCAGCCTCAGGACATCACTGCAGGAGGTACTTCAAGGCAATACCCTCATTCAAACCACTTTCAGCTGCTTTGTCAGTAACCTTCCAACCACCATAAGGCCAGAAATGGGGCGATATTCATTGATGATTCCACAACTTCTCAAGTCATAAGGTAGCCCATGCCAGCCTGTAGCAGTAGCTGGACAACATCCAGGCTTGGTTGAACAGGTAGCAGGTAACATTTGTGCTACATAAATGCAAGGAAATGACCATCTCCAATAAGAAAAGGCCCAGTCACCCTCATCCTGACTTTCATTGGCATCACCATCAAATAGCCTCCCATCATTAACTTGCTGATAGTTACCATTAACTAGAAGCTTAACTACACCAGCCATATCAACGCCACGGCTCAAAATGCAAAGCAGAGGCTGGGCACTCAGACAGAGTGGTTCATCACCTGATCCCTCTCCAATGCCTCTCCACTTTTTACAAGGTGCAAGTCAGTGGTTTGAAAGAATGCTCACTGCTCATCTGCATGGATGTAACTCAAGAAGCTTGATCCAATCCAAGATAGCACAGCGCACTTGATCAGCACCTGGCCATTGGACTCAATATCCACTCCCTCCATCCTCAGCACACTGTGGTTGCAGAATGTACTATCACACCAAACCCTATTGTCTCCTGTGCAACTACATGGGGCAGAAGACACATAGAGGAATTTAAACTCCCCCCCCCCCCCACCCCCAACCCAGTGGAAATTGGCCAAGAGGGCAGTTAAAATGGAGAAGAAGACTTATCCACTGGCTTCCTGCTCTGATCCTGCTGACTGCAATTTTAAATTGCAGCACCAAGGATACCCACTTGAAGCTAGTGGAGTCATTTAAATAGGAAGACTGGGCTCCAATTACATCATCAGGGGCAATCTTACCAAGCCAAGGGTTAAAGCAGTCAGGAAGTGATCCAGGGCCAGAAGAAGACCATCAAAATAAATTGCATTACATTTTTTTTTTCTGTTTCTTTGTGCACCCGGAGAAACAGGAGTGCTCCTCCAAACCACACAAGGAAACCTCAGGTCTCCATGCCCACGGCTTCCTTCCCCCTTTATAAGTCCAAATACCATCCAAAAACCATCCAACCTTAGTGTCGTGAGCCATTCAATCAGGTCCCCAGCTGTGGCCTTCTGCAGCCCAAAATCGCATTCCCGCTTACCAGTCCTGTAGCTCTTCCTACCAGGTTTGGGTGGCAGACTGCCTCCGATCATATAGATAAGGCCCAGGTGTTATAACCTCCCATGCCACATGCAATAAAAGGTCAGACAACTACCTATCCACCTCAGGTAGAAAAAGTCTGCCAAGTTGAATTGGAAGGGATGGCCAGGGGCGGAGAGAATGAAAGGGTGGTGAGCTGGCCAGGGTACAGTGTCTCTGTGAACTGGGTCAGGAGCAGGGTAGAGCCCTCTGTGAACTGGGGTAGGAGCTGGACATGGGAGAGTGATGGTCTGGTTGAAAATCCAAATGGCACTTTGTTTTTCTTTTCTTTAGATTAATATCTTTTAGATTAATTGTGAACTGTAAATGTTGGCATGCTACCATGGAAAATTCTGAATTTTCATATTAGAAATGTTAAATTCAGATTAACTATAAAGTTTATGGTTGATGGATTTTTAAAATCTAAACAAGGAAAATATTATGGCATTTGAATTATCCAATAGATCATCACTTGCCCATGGATTTTCCAATAATGCTTATATTCATTGATTCAGTGTTACCGTTGGGGAAAGAGGCTTTCCAAAATGGTAGGCTCTATTGGAACTAATGCGCCCAGCCTACGACCTACCATCATCATTTTAAAATTGTACTGCTAAACCAGCAGTGCTCAGCTTGGGCTCTTTAAAGATCTGAGCAGTGAACTGCTGCACAGCCTGGATGTGCAGTTCACTGTGTATTTCAATCTTCCTGAGAGAAATTGAAAATCTCAGGATTTTCATGTTTAAACATCAAAGGATACCAAAACTAACCAAGAAATTAAATTATATATAATATGTAGTACAGGAAGATAATGTTCACAATTTGTCAAACTTGAACAGTATTTACTCCTTGTTTCACATTTCAAAACTCAGAGCTTGATTGCACACATAAAAGCAAATGCTTTGGTTCCAATGCCTTTAGAACTATAAAACAATCATTCAAAATCCGGAAATGGCCATGTAAGTGAATTGAGTTGTACAAGTTCACTGCACTGCTTAATTTACCACAGTCGCCTGCTTTCCGGAGCTGGACTCATGCCCTTGATTGTCTAGTTAAGTGCCTCTAAAGCCCCTTGAAAGGCACCAAATGAACATTCTTGCAGGCCAGTCTTCATGGCCAAGTTTCCACCCATTAAACTTAAACAATCCTATAGCACAAACTCATGTAGCTCACTGAGAACTGAAGTAACCAGCACTTCTATTCACGCTTGTTAAAATAAACAAAATTAGGAAAATTATACACCCTGGTTTCTAAAAGCAAGAACATGCCGTAAGTGCCTCACCTCAATGAGCACAAAAAAATCGCAAAGTAAAAACAAAGTTGATAAGGATGGTTTCAACACATCCCCCATGACGTTCTGCCAATATGATTATAATTAACATTACTTCCAGTTTCAGGAGGACACATTTGTGCATTACTTTTATCTGTTGGAGCACTGAACTCCATTTTTATAAAGCTCCGCAGAGAATAACAGACTCCTTCATTCCAACGGTAGAATTCTAAGCCAACTTCTTAGTGATTCCAAGAAGCCGTAGGTTCCTGGAACAGGGTTTGTTTATATTATTGAATAAAGTTGATGGAGGGATATCCACACATTTGGAGTCTGCAATGCTCCTATAAAAGGACCTTCTGTTATTTTGTGATTCTCAGTGTCCTATGCCTTGGACATGCTCATCTCTGTACATTCCTAAATTGCTCTCCTTTCCAACTGTCACATTGTCTGCTGCTTTTCTATCTACCCGGTAATTCTGTTTTCCTTTTTTTCAAATCCTTTGCTGTTTTCTGTTTCTTATTAACACTTCCTAGTTTCCCATCCTCCCAGATATTAACCTGCACTAACTTTCACTTCATTAAGAGATAATGAATCCCTGACTGAGCTCTAATTATTGGCGGAAGGACTTTGTGCAAATGAGCGTCCCAATTAAAAATGGAAATACATGGGAATAAATTATCCAGATGGTCACACCTCACCAGATGTATTACTAAACAAAAGGCAGCTAGCAGGGACTTTTTCCTAAAAGGCCGAGATTTCTTCTTTGTGGTATTACATTCCTTCCATGTGTGCCCTTTTACCTTTCCTTCTTGCACCACTCCCAGACTAGAAAGTGGGCATTCTGAATGGTTCCATGTCTCAACAATTGCTTGTCTGAAATTGGCTGTAAGAGGGTGCCAGAGGCAATGCTAATGAGCCTTGCAGATTTTCCTCCCTTGGTGTAGGAAAGCACCTGACCTCCCACTGTGGCATGGATTAGATCAGTAACTCAAACAACACAAAATCAAAGGACAAAAGACTTTATGGCACTCTTTGTCAGTACTCTGGCAGGCTGAACTATTGCACTATATCTAGAAGAACAACATCTAATTAAAACCAGAAGTATTTACTGGCACTTAATGTATCATGACATGTTGGTGCATCCAGGGACATACTCAGGGTTTGCTATGTTTTACATGTCAATAACTGACCTGATCACATCTGTGACATAGTCATGATAGATTTTATACTTTTGGCATTCAGTTGGCTGGGGAAAAAAAACACGAAGCCAGCTTCAGCCAATCAAAGACCAATTTGTTGCTTGAGTTTCCAAAATGAACGGTGGGAGCCAAGAGGGATTAAAAAAAATGTTTTTCAAGTTTATTTTCAGAAAAAAGTGTGAGAATTAGAATAGAAAAGAAATATTAAGATAGACAGATGAAAGTAGTTAAAATAGAGGTGGCCTCATAGACCTCTTCAAGATTAGGAAGGATTATAAGATATATAAGAAATAGATTTTTCAACTTGATGGTGAAATGATAATGAAGGGGCACAAATTTAAGATAATCACAAGAAGAAAAAAAAGGAAAGTTTAGAAAAAATCTCTGTGGTTGAAAATCCACAGGCCTAATATTCCTGTGTATGTGTTGGGATGAACCCATCCATGACCTTCAGTACTGACCTTACCAAACCATGTGGAGTTTGAGAGAGGTCATCCTCAAATGTACTCAGCAGGTACCCACACCATTAAAGTGTCTGATGTGCCCAACAGTCAGAACAAGCTGCAAAATATGATGGAGGATTGGTTGCTCCAGGGACTGTGTCAGAAGCAACTGTTATGTGGCACCTCAACTCTCTTTCAGAGACCCAAGCCAAGTCCCAGGCATGGAACTCTAGCTGGTTCAGACATCTATCGGTTGGCAAGTTGCTGCACCTGCTTTCAATTGGTACTCTGGCCTGTCGCTATCCCACCAGATCAGTGATGAAGAAATGCACAGCCTGGGAGTCTTCTCCCACCTCACCAACTGTCACAGAAATAGCAATCTCCAATACAATAAATTCAGAAGTTTCATGAGGGCAGATTGTAATATTTTACTATTGTTCAAGAAATTATCAATGTAAACAGCAGAACTTTCAGCTGGACATGCTCAGTTGTTGTCCTGTAAAAGGCAGGTGTGACCACTTCATGGCTTTTTTTAAATTCATTCACAAGATGTGGGTGTCACCAGCAAGGCCAGCATTTATTGCCTACCCCTAATTGCCCTTGAGAAGTCTGTTTTCTTATATATATATATATATATATATATATATTATATATATATATGGCAGTTAAGAGTCAACCACTATATTCGGGGTCTGGAGTCACTTATAGACCACGCCAGATAAGGTTGGAAGATTTCCTTGCCGAAAGGGTATTAGTAAACTAGTGGGTTTTTATGACCACTCAGTGGTTTTATGGTCACCATTACTGGCTTTTTAATTCTAGATTTCATTTGATTCATTGAATTTGAAATCCCTAGCTGCTATGGCGAGATTTGACGTTGCATCGCTAGATTATTAGTCCTAGTTTCTGGATTACTAATTCAGTAACATAACCACAATGCTACCATACCAACGACTAACAAACAGGATTTATCCTGCTACTTGAAACAGGAATTAGCAGAAACCATATAAAATCATCAGATACTCTAAAATTAACTGGAAGTTTTTGACAGAAAATAAAACAAGAAAATGGAACACATGATAGTTTTACACACTTCAGCCAATATTTAATATCTTTTTTGCGGTAACTTCAAATCCATCTCAACAATAATCATCCTTCCTAGCACATGTGTAAACATGAGAAAATAAATAAAGAAAATAGTTTACAACACTCAAGTAGCTTGACATCATCCATCACTCATGTACTGTGGCTGCAGTGTGTGTTAGCTAAAGGATGCATTGTAGCAACTCACCAAGGCTTCTTCAACAGCACTTCCTAAATCTGCAACCTAGAAGGTTGCCCTGCCTAGAAGGACAAGGGAACAGGTGTATAGGAACATCATCACTTCCAAGTTACACACAAGCTCAGCTTGGAAAAATATTGTGTTCCTTCACTGTTCCTGTGTCAAAATCCAAGAGCTCCCTTACCTAACAGCACTGTGGAAGTTCCTTCACCACATGGATTGCAGCAGTTCAAGACAAAGACTTACCACTGCCTTCTCAAGAGCTATTTGAGATGGGCTGGAGAGAATGAATAAAAGAAAATTCTGAAAACTTTGATGCTCCTCTCAGTTATCTGCATAGGACTACTTTTGAATGCTATAGAATCACAGAATCGTTACAGTGCACAAGGAGGCCATTTGGTCCATTTTGTCAGCACTGGTTCTCTGAAAGAGCAACTCCCTCAATTCCATTCCCCTGTCTTCTCTCCATACCCTGCACATTCTTCCTTTTCATCTAACAGTCTAATTCCCTTTTGAATGCTTCAGTTGAACCTGCCTCCACCACATTCTCAGGCAGCACATGCCAGACCTTAACTACTCGCTGTGTGAAAAAGTGTTTCCTCGTGTCACTTTTGCTTCTCTTACCACATACTTTAAATCTGTGCCCTTTCATTCTCAATCCTTTCACAAGTGGGAACAGTTTCTCTCTGTCCAGACCCCTCATGATTTTGAAAAACTCTATAAAATCACCTCTCAGCTTTCTCTTCTCCAAGGAAAATAGTCCTAATTTCTCCAATCTATCTTCATAACTGAAATTCCTCATCCTTGGAAGCATTCACTTGAATCTTTTCTATACTCTGTCCAATGCCTTCACGTCTTTCCTCAAGTGCAGCACCCAGAATTGGACGCAATACTCAAGCTGAGGACGAACTAGTGTCTTATGCAAGTTCAACATAACTTCCTTGCTATTGTACTCTATGCCCCTATTAATAAAGTCCAGGATACTGTATGCTTTATTAAACCCTCTCTCAACCTGTCCTACAACCTTCAATGACTTATGTACATATACAACCAGGTCCCTCTGCTCCTGCAACCCCTTTAGAATTGTACCCTTTATTTTATATTGTCTCAATGTTCATCCTACCAAAATGAATCACTTCACATTTCTCTGCATTGAACTTCATCTGCCACCTGTCTGCCCATTCCACCAACTTGTCTATGTCCTCTTGAAGTTCTACACTATCCTCCTCACAGTTCACAATGTTTCCAAGTTTCGTATCATCTGCAAACTTTGAAATTGTGCCCTGTACACCAAGGTCTAGGTCATTAATATATATTAGGAAAAGCAAGGGTCCCAACAATGATCCCTGGGGAACTCCCCCTACAAACCTTCCTCCAGCCCAAAAAACATCCATTGACCACTACTCTTTGTTTCCTGTCACTCAGCCAATTTCGTATCCATGTTGCTACCGTCCCTTTTATTCCATGAGCTACAAGTGTGCTCACAAGTCTGTTGTGTGGCACTATATCAAATACCTTTTGAAAGTCCATGTACACCACATCAACGGCATTGCCCTCTTCAACCCTATTAATAAAGCCCAGGACACTGTATGTTTTATTAACCACTCTCTCAACCTGTCCTGCCACCTTCAATGCACATATACACCTAGGCCCCTCTGATCCTGCATCCCCTTTAGAATTGTATTGTTTATTCTATATTTCCTCTAGATTGAGTCATCCTGGGGGAAAAAAGCATTGGTGACTTGCCTTCGAGAGAACTACATAGCAAATTGGCTTCTGATGAAAAGTTCAGTTCTGATGAAAGGTCACTGACCTGAAACGTTAACTCTGCTGCTCTCTCCACAGATGCTGCCAGATCTGCTGAGTATTTCCAGCACTTTCTGTTTTTATTTATAGAAAATTGGCTGCTCTGGCAAAAGTCCCCTGCAGCACCCTTGACTGAACCTGTAGCATAAAAGTTGAGCACTATGGTCAGTTTCTTTGCCACAGTCAGAGTCATATGTGCTATGGACCTTTGTTGTAAATCTAGCTGAAGCAACCAGCAGAGCTCCTCCAAAGCTTCATGACTGAAGCGTAGTTTCCTAACACAGACCTCAGAAAATGCACCTAGATCTATACATTCTGCACAAATTGCAGTACTGGGAAGGTCTGGTTATTCTCTGGTGTTGCCTGGAAAATCTGGCTTTCCTTACAGCCTCCTTCGGCACATTTCCTCTACAGTTTGTAATGAGGGATCTCACGAGAATCCTATTATTCTGCTTTCATTTTCCAGCTCTAGCTTGAAATTGAATGTTTTTAAAGGATAATGCAGAATGTAGTTAAAAGCTTCCAGAGGACAACAGTGAAAAAATGTTTTGTTTTGCAATATCTGTAGTGAATCTTGTGATATGCCCTAAAACTCCACAAGCAATCTCAGTAGAGCAGTATCCCTTTAGCCCCAAATACTTCTGCCATAATGAACAGCTCCTGTCAGAATGCATTCTCAGGGGCAGATGGAAAGGTGGAATGAGGATGGTGACATCGTCCCATTCTAACTCTGTCATTTGCACATGGCTGCCAGTGGGAGGCCCACCTCTCCAGCTGAATCCTGCAGTATATCAGAAAGTCCTGGCACAGCATTGCCACATTTATCAACTAACCTCCCTGGATTTAACAAATTTGTGGCTTAGATTTCTCCGTCAATTTGTGTTGAGGGGTTTTAATAGTGTTTCGTTGCTTTTTTTTGGAGCAAGAGTTTCAGAAGGTAATCATCGGCTGAGAAATAGAGAGTTAGCTGTGGTAGAGGACGGAATGGTCACTGTCCACAGGCCAGGAAAGTGAAGATAGGTAGTAGTAAAACAGAAACACCCAAAGCAAATTAACCTCTCCAATAAGTTTGAAGCATTTAAGGTGAACTTTCAGAAAGCTTTTAACAAGGTAGTACAAAGAAAACTATTGGATAAGATTGGGGATATGGAATCAGGTGCAAAACACTGGTTACAAGGGAAGAAATAGAAAAATAAAAAATAATAATTAGACTAGAATGAGAGAAGGTTGGGTGATGTGAAGAGCACAGGAATTTGGGAATTCAGGTTCACAGATATTAAAAGTAATAAGTCAAGTGAATCGGGCTATTTAAAAAAAGCTAATTATAATTATGGACTTACTGGCAAGAGGTTTAGAATATAAAAGTCAAGATGTAACATGGGTGTAAAACCAGTGTTGCACCTGATCCCTGTCAGTTTCCGGACAGGCAAGTTAGATTAAAATTGCTCCCCAGCATTCTGCCTTTTGTGTTGCACAGCATTGCACATCACGAGTATATAGTAGGTGTAGAGAATATCATAAATATGAACAGAAAATGCAGGAAATACTCAGCAGTTCAGGCAGCATCTGTGGAGAGAGATACAGAGTTAACAGGCAACATTTTTCTGCGGGCTCTGGGACTTCATCATCAGGACGAAATAGGGGTCCCAACCTTCCTGGAAGCAGCCTCCTAATTGGCCACCTTCCTATTAAGGGCGGTGTGGGGACACTTGATTCTGCCGGCCCAATCAGAAGGCCGGCAACTCTGGAGCCTCGGCAGCCCCACCAGAAGAGGAGGGTGCTGCTAAGGCAGGTCAAGGGCCATGAGGGTGCCCTAGGGGTGTAAAATTAAATTAAAAACTCTGAGCGATGAAGCCGCCAGCACCCTCGGATTGAAGAGCAAATCCCTCCAGGTGGATTGTTTGTGCCGTGGGTGCGGCCTTTCCTGCCTGTGGCCTTGTCATTGGGGAATAGAACCTCCGGCTCTGATGGCATCACCACCTTCCCTGCTGCTGTGAGGCTGTCTCCATGGAGCTGGTAGCCTCCGCACATGGTGGGTGGCAGCTCTGCCATTGGTAAAATGCTGGCGATGCTGCAAAGTCGCCCCTAATTGGAACATTAACAATGTTGAACCGCTTCCCAGCCTGCCCTGGGTAAGTTCCCCGGCAGCAGGAATTTGTCAGGGAGCTGTCTAGTTTCCCAGTCACCTCTGCCTCCAGCCGCCGCCACAGGGCCGGGAAAATTCAGCCATAACTTTCAAATTGATGGCCTTTCATCAGAACTGGAAAATGTTATAGGTATAAGCAAGCACAGAGGCAGGAAAAGGGGAAGGGAGGGAAGAACAACAGAGATGGTTTGTGATAGTGGGGAAGACAGGAGTGATTAAATGAATAGCAGAATCATTTCCATTACTTGCTGCATGAAAAATAGGAACAGTGGTTATGATCTGAAATTGTTGAACTCAATGTCGAGTCCAGAAGTTCGTAATCTGTCTAATCGAAAGATGAGATCCTGTCCCTTGAGCTTAGGTTGAGGAGGCCAAGGACAGAGAGGTCAGAGGGATAGGGAATTAATGTGGCAAGTGACTGAAAGCTCAGGGTCATACTTACAGACTGAATGAGGGTGCTCCACAAAGCGATTATCCAATCTGTTTTTGGTCTCCCCACTGTAGTGGAGAGTGCATCATAAGCAGCAATTGCAGTGTACTAAATTGAAAATCGCACAAGTAAATCATTGTTTCACTTGGAAGGAGTGTTTGGGGCCCTGGACAATGGGAAGAAAGGAGGTGAAAGGGTGGGTGCAGCACCTCCTGCACTTGTATGGGAAGGTGCCATGGGAAGGGGAGCAGGAGTTGGGGGCGATGGAAGATGGACCAGAGTGTCACAAAGAGAATGGTCCCTTTAGAATTCTGGAAGGGGACGATAAGGGAACATGTGTTTGGTAGTGATGGCATCATGGCATAGGCGGCAGACAGAGTAGACAGAAGATGATCTCTTGAATGTGGAGGCTGACTGGGTGGAAGGTAAGCACAAGAGGAACCCTATTGTGGTTCAGGGTGGGAAGGGAACAGGTGAGAACAGAAGTGCAGGAAATGGGACGGACATGGTTGAGAGCCCTGCTAATCCTGATGGAGGGGAATTTTCAATTAAGGAAAAAAGAAAACATAACTGAAGCACCGGTGTGGAAGGTGTTGTGCTACATCTTTAAGAAATATGGCCATGTGATAACGGACAGTAGTGTAAGAGCTGAGATGTAACACACCACATGACTTCTAATATGTGGGCAATCTGAAGAAAGTACCTATACAGTGAAGACCTGCTTTTGCATGCAGAACTACCCTTAAATAAAGAACCCATGTTATTGTGTTACTGATCCTGTCTTGAGTGGCCAATGCCTTGTGTGTAATAGCCACTAACACAGAGATTAAGGAAGCACAAGGCGAGACTGAGCGGACCTGCGAGGAGACAGGCACCGGTGAGCGGGAGTTCCAGCAGATTAAAAGAGGAATACTCTCACAGACTGTCACAGGGACAGCGGGAGACAGCAGGACTGATGTCACAGTTCAGAAAGTGACGCGTTGCATGGGGAGGCAGCTGATTAGTAAGTAGGAACAGGTGAGTATTTCTACCCTTTTTTACTACTTTCAATAGCAGAAGTAAAAGTAAAGGTAGGGAATTTAGATTGTAGTAGGTGGTGTTTGGAGTAGAATAAGGTCCATATCGTAATTAGTACTCTAAATTAAAGGGAGTAACTAAGGAGCTTAATCTAAGGCTGTCATGGCAGGAGAGCTCAGCCCCATGGCATGCTCCTCCTGCGCCACGTAGGAAATCAGGGACACTTCCAGTGTCCCTGGCGACCATGTGTGCAGAATGTGTGTCCAGCTGCAGCTACTAGCTGACCGCATTGCGCAGCTGGAGCTGTGGATGGATTCACTGTAAAGCGTCCGCGATGCTGAGGACATCGTGGATAGCACGTTTATCAAGGTGGTCACACCGCAGGTAATGGCTGCAGAGGCAGAAAAGAGATGGGTGACCAACAGGGGGAGTAGTAGGCGCAGGCAGGTAGTGCAGGAGTCCCCTGTGGCCATCGCTCTCTCAAACAGATATACCGCTTTGGATACTGTTGGGGGGGGTGGCCTCCTAGGGGAAAGCAACAACAGCCAAGTTCGTGGCACCACGGGTGGCTCTGCTGCTCAGGAGGGGGTGAAAAAGAGTGGGAAAGCCATACTGATAGGAGATTCAATCGTAAGGGGAACAGACAGGCGTTTCTGTGGCCGCAAACAAGACTCCAGGATGGTATGTTGCCTCCCTGGTGCTGGGGTCAAGGATGTCTCCGAGCGGCTGCAGGACATTCTGAAGGGAGAGGGTGAACAGTCAGAGGTCGTGGTACACATTGGTACCAACGACATAGGTAGAAAGAGGGATGAGGTCCTGCAACAAGAATTTAGAGAGCTAGGTAGCAGATTAAAAAGCAGGACCTCAAAGGTTGTAATCTCTGGATTACTCCCTGTGCCACGTGCTAGTGAGTATAGGAATAGGAGGATAGAGCAGATGAATGTGTGGCTGAGGAGGTGGTGCAGGAGGGAGGGATTTAGTTTCCTGGATCACTGGGTCTGTTTCTGGCAAAGGTGGGACCTGTACAAGTTGGATGGGTTGCACCTGAACCGGAACAGGACCAACATCCTTGCTGGGAGGTTTGCTGGTGCTGTTGAGAGGGGTTTAAACTAATTTGGCAGGGGGATGGGATACAGAGTGGAGGTACAGTAGGGAGTGATGCACAGTCAAATATAGAAGAGAAACTGAGTCAGTCTGGAAGGCACAGCAAATATAGACCTGTTAAGGCACAAGTGAAAAATGCAATGCTGGATTGCATCTATTTTAATGCAAGGAGTCTTACTAGTAAGGCAGATGAATTGACGGCATTGATTAGCACGTGGCATATTATTGATATCACAGAGACGTGGCTGAGGGAGGGGCAGGACTGGCAGCTCAATATTCCAGGGTATAGAATCTTCAGGCATGATGGGGAGGGGGTAAAAGAGGAGATGGCATTACACTGTTGATAAAGGAGTCAATTACTGCCGCAAGGAGGGATGATATCTTAGAAGGTTCCTCAAATGAGGCCATATGGGTAGAACTTAAAAACAAAAAGGGGGCAATCACTTGGCTGGGAGTGTACTACAGGCCGTCAAACAGTCAGGGAGAGATAGAGGAGCAAATATCGAGGCAAATCTCAGAGAGGTGTAGAAATAATAGGGTAATAATAGTAGGGGATTTCAACTTCCCCAATATCAACTGAGATAGTCTTATTCCAAAGGCTTAAAGGGGGCGGAATTCTTAAAATGCATACAGGAGAGCTTTTTGAGCCAGTACGTAGAAAGTCCTACAAAAGAAGGGGCAGTACTGGACCTAATCCTAAGGAATGAAGCCGGACAAGTGGTAGAAATGTAAGTGGGGGATCATTTCGGGGATAGTGACCATAACTCTGTAAGATTTAAGGTAGGTATGAAAAAGGACAAAGATGGACCGAAAATAAAGGTACTGAATTGGGGAAGGCCATTTGAAGATGATAAAACAGGATCTGGCCAAAGTGGACTGGGAGCAGCTACTTATAGGAAAGCTGACATCAGATCAGTGGGAGTCATTCAAAGAGGAAATAGTGAGAGTTCAGAGCCAACATGTACCCATTAAGGTGAAGGGTAGGACTAACAAGTCCAGGGTACTCTGGATGTCCAGGGATATAGAGGATTGGATCAGTAATAAAAAAGGAGGTTTATGGCAAATTCAGAGTGCTGAAAACAGTGGAGGCACCAGAAGAGTATAGAAAGTGTAGGGGGGTACTTAAAAAAGTAATTAGGAGTGCGAAGAGGGATCATGAAAAAACACTGGCAGGCACGATAAAGGAAAATCCTAAGGCATTTTATAAGTATATTAAGGGCAAGAGGATAACCAGGGAAAGAGTAGGACCCATTAGGGACCAAAGTGGCAATCTGCGTGTGGAGCTGGAGGACATTGGTGAGGTTTTAAATGAGTTGAGTGAGTGGGCTAATGCATGGCAGATGCAGTATAATGTGGATAGATGTGAGGTTATCCACTTTGGCAGCAAAAACAGGAAGGCAGATTATTATTTGAATGGCTATAAACTGAGAGAGGGGAATATGCAGTAAGACCTGGGTGTTCTCATACATCAGTTGCTGAAGGTAAGCATGCAGGTGCAACAGGCGGTAAAAAAGGCAAATGGTATGTTGGCCTTCATAGCGAGAGGATTCGAGTACAGAAGCAGGGATGTCTTACTGCAATTATACAGGGCCTTGGTGAGGCCACACCTGGAATAGTGTGTGCAGTTTTGTTCTCCTTATCTGAGGAAGGATGTTCTTGCTTTAGAGGGAGTGCAGTGAAGGTTTACCAGACTGATTCCTGGGATGGCGGGACTGACGTATGAGGAAAGATTGAGTCAGTTAGGATTATATTCGCTGGAGTTCAGAAGAGTGAGTGGGGATCTCATAGAAACCTATAAAATTCTAACAGGACTTTACAGGGTAGATGCAGGAAGGATGTTCCCAATGGTGGAGGAGTCCAGAACCAGGGGTCATAGTCTAAGGATACGGGATAAACGTTTCAGGACTGAGATGCGGAGAAATTTCTTCACCCAGAGAGTGGTGAGCCTGTGGAATTCGCTACCACAGAAAGCAGTTGAGGCCAAAACATTGTATGTTTTCAAGAAGGAGTTAGATATAGCTCTTGGGTCTAAAGGGATCAAAGGGTATGGGGCAAAAGCCAGAAAAGGCCACTGAGTTGGATGATCAGCCATGATCATAGTGAATGGTGGAGCAGGCACGAAGGGCCAAATGGCCTACTCCTGCTCCTATTTTCTATGTTTCTACATTACTTTTCATCTGTGTTCACTATGGAGAAGGACGATGTAGGTGTCGAGTACAGGGAGGGAGATTGTGATATACTTGAACATATTAGCATTGAAAGGGAGGAAGTATTAGCTGTTTTAGCGGGCTTAAAAGTGGATAAATCTCCAGGCCCAGATGAGATGTATCCCAGGCTGTTATGGGAGGCAAGGGAGGAGATTGCAGAGCTTCTGACACAAATTTTCAAATCCTCTCTGGCCACAGGAGAGGTATCAGAGGACTGGAGGACAGCGAATGTGGTACCATTATTTAAGAAGGGTAGCAGGGATAAACCAGGTAATTACAGACCAATGAGTCTAACATCAGTGGTTGGAAAATATTGGAAAAAATTCTGAGGGACAGGATTAACCTCCACTTGGAGAGGCAGGGATTAATCAGGGATAGTCAGCATGGCTTTGTCAGGGGGAGATTGTGTCTGACTAACTTGGTTGAATTTTTTGAGGTGGTGACAAAATGTGCAGATGAGGGTAAAGCAGTTGATGTAGTCTATATGGACTTCAGTAAGGCTTTTGATAAGGTCCCGCATGGGAGATTGGTTAAGAAGGTAAGAGCCCATGGGATCCAGGGCAATTTGGCAAATTGGATCCAAAATTGGCTTAGTGGCAGGAGGCAGAGGGTAATGGTCGAGGGTTGTTTTTACGAGTGGAAGCCTGTGAACAGTGGTGTACCACAGTGATCGGTGCTGGGACCCTTGCTATTTGTAATGTATATTAATGATTTAGACGTGAATATAGGAGGTATGATCAGTAAGTTTGCAGATGATATGAAAATTGGTGGTAGCGTAAATTGTGAGGAGGAAAGCCTTAGATTACAGGACGATCTCGATGGGCTGGTAAGATGGGCGGAGCTGTGGCAAATGAAATTTAATCCTGAGAAGTTTGAGGTGATGCATTTTGGGAGGACTAACAAGGCAAGGGAATATACAATGTGCGGTAGGACCCTAGGAAGTACAGAGGGTCAGAGGGATCTTGGTGTACTTGTCCATAGATCACTGAAGGCAGCAGCACAGGTAGATAAGGTGGTTAGGAAAGTATATGAGATATTTGCCTTTAATAGCCGAGAAATAGAAGATAAAAGCAGGGAGGTTATGATGGAGCTGTATAAAACACTAGTTAGGCCACAGCTGGAGTACTGTGTACAGTTCTGGGCACCACACTATAGGAAGGATGTGATTGCACTGGAGAGGACGCAGAGGAGATTCACCAGGATGTTGCCTGGTCTGGAGTCTTTCAGCTATGAAGAGAGACTGAAAAGGCTGGGGCTGTTTTCCTTAGAGCAGAGAAGGCTGAGGGGAGATATGATTGAGGTATACAAAATTATGAGGGGCATTGATAGGTTAGATAGGATGAAACTTTTTCCCTTAGCGGAGGGGTCAATAACCAGGGGGCATTGATTTAAGGTAAGGTGCAGAAGGTTTAGAGGGGATTTGAAAAAATATTTTTCACCCAGAGGGTGGTTGGAATCTGGAACGCACTGCCTGAAGAGGTGGTAGAGGCAGGAACCCTCACAACATTGAAGAACTATTTAGATGAGCACTTGAAACGCCATAGCATACAAGGCTACGGGCCAAGTGCTGGAAAATGGGATTAGAATAGTTAGGTGCTTGATGGCCGGCACAGACACGATGGGCCGAAGGGCCTGTTTCTGTGCTGTATAACTCTATGACTCTATGACAACAGAAGGTATCATCTTCAGAACAGATGCAATGGAGACAGAGAAACTGGGAGAATGGAATGGAGTCCTTACAGAAAGTGGGCTGAGAGAATGTGTAATCAAGATAGATGTGGGAGTCAGTGGGCTTATAGTGGCATTGGTCAATAGTTTATCCACAGATACCAAGATAGAGCAGTCAAGGAAGTGAAGAGAACCATTCGAGATGGACCAGGTGAAGGCAAGGGAGGGATAGAAATTTGAAGTAAAGTTGATGAAAATTTCAATTTTCGGGCAGGCGCAAGAAGCAGCACCAATACAGCAATCAATGTACTGGAAAAAGCGGTGTCTTCCTTTGTTAACAGATGAAACATCTTGACTGTTACATGAACCCCCTGTGAATGGGCACAGAATGGCATTCACAGGGATTACCTGCTCAGCCTCATAATTCAAAAGAAATATATGGTGGGGTGGGGAAATTTAATTTAACTTGCAATTAAATTGTTGTTTGGAATCCTATTATTGAATCTCTCCACATTTTTAGAGTATTTCTCCCAAGTTCAGAAGAGGATGCTAGCCTCATAGTGTTCCCAGTGTACTGCATCATGAATGGGCTGAACAGACAGTACATTCTGTACTTTCACACACAATAGCACAATCTACATTTAATTACGTTTGCTGAGTGCTGATTAATGTTTGAAGATGTCTCTTTGAAACATTAACAGGGCATGTCAATTTTGAACAAATATAAATTGAGAGAAAGAGGAGAGACAAAACATTTTATGGATTTTTATTTTACAAATTTTGTGAATACACAATGAAACATTCATACATTTCCAAAACATTCTCAACCTCGTGTCTCAACTGTGTATAAACCTCACAGACTAGTGATATGTGCAAAATAAACCCTTGTGTGATGCCAACCCTCATAATTCATGAGCTGGAAGTGGGGGAAGGTGAGAGCAGAAGTGCAGGAAATGGGACGGACATGGTTGGCAGCCCTGCCAATCCTGATGGAGGGGAATCTTAGGCTGAGGAAAAATAAGAAGCACTGGTGTGGAAGGTGTTGTGGTACACCTTTAAGAGGTGTGGCAATGTGATAATGGACAGCAGTGTCAGAGCTGAGATGTAACACACCACCTGACTTCTAGTATGTGGGCAATCTGAAGAAAGTACTGACCAAATACTGACTATTGACCAATGCCACTATAACAATTTTATAATCTGGCATCATGAGTGAATTATTCTCTTCCAATGTCATTTATTAAATTTGCACTATGTGCGGCTATAGGAAAGAAGATTAATCTTTAAAGTGTTTTACAATTTAATAAATTGGATGAAACACACCATCACGGCTGACAATTTTGTATGTGTATTTATATATTTGAAATAAGAAATCTGATGCACTGATTTTGGATATAATCATTGCTTGAACGATCAAGCTTTCTGTTACTAATTACATTGGCTGTGAGGAAGGACCTGCATTTTCTGGTTTTGTCTAGTTCTTTTGTTACCTCTCTGAACAAGTGGACTACCCAGTACCATATAGATAAGCAAGGTCCCAGATTCAGTCTCAGGTCTGTTCTGATTGACCTAATCTCACCAGCACATTACTTGTACAACAATTGGCCTCAGAACTCCAGGGGGTTTGAGTGGAAAATCCAGCAGCATTTTTGCGGAGTTGAACTGGAAGGAGGCTCTTAAAAGGGTGGTGGGGGAGATGGGGGGGGTGGGGGGTGGTGCAGGTGCTGTAGGGTAAGCCCCACATTCCAAATTTCGGCTCATCTGCTGCTTATATTCAGATAAGTGAAAAACTTTAAATATACCTTTTTGGTGGCGGCATCCAACGGTCCATTTAACGACCACTTAGTGTGGCTGCTGTGCGCCTAACAAAACTGACCACGGTGTGCATGGTGCCCGCTGCAGTCAGTTGTCAATTACTTCTACAAAGCGGTCTACAACAGGCATTAGGCTCCCAATTTGAGTAACAGTAGTTTCAGGTAGGCACCCTGCACAATATTGATGCAGCCCAGTCTCTGCCAGTCTTGGATAAGCTGGACGACCAGCCAACAAAATCGGAACTCAGTGATGCCATTGATTCTCTAGCCAGTAGAAAAGCCCCTGGGAAGGACGGCATTACCCCTGAAATAATCAAGTGCCAAGCCTGCTATACTCTCAGCACTCCATGAACTGCTTTGCCTCTGCTGGGATGAGGGAGCAGTACCACAGGACATGCATGATGCCAATATCATCACCCTCTATAAGAACAAGGGTGACCGCGGTGACTGCAACAACTACTGTGGAATCTCCCTGCTCAGCATAGAGGGGAAAGTCTTCGCTCGAGTCGTTTTAAACAGACTCCAGAAGCTGGCTGAGTGTGTCTACCCTGAGGCACAGCGTGGATTCCGAGCAGAGAGATCCACCATTGACATGCTGTTCTCCCTTCGCCAGCTACAGGAGAAATGCCATGAACAATAGATGCCCCTCCACGTTACTTTCATAGATCTCACCAAAGCCTTTGACCTCGTCAGCAGAATTGGTTTTTTCAGACTATTAGCAAAGATCGGATGTCCACCAAAGCTACTAAGTATCATCACCTCATTCCATTACAATATGAAAGGCACAATTCAGTATAGCGGTGCCTCATCAGGCCCCTTTCCTATCCTGAGTGGTGTGAAACAGGGCTGTGTTCTCGCACCTACACTGTTTGGGATCTTCTTCTCCCTGCTGCTCTCATATGCATTCAAGTCTTCAGAAGAAGTAATTTTCCTCCACACAAGATCAGATGGCAGGTTGTTCAACCTTGCCCATCTTAGAGTGAAGACCAAAGTATGGAAAGTCCTCATCAGGGAACTCCCCTTTTCTGATGATGCTGCAGTAACATCCCACACAGAAGAGTGTCTGCAGAGACCCATTGACAGAATTGCGGCTGCCTGCAATGAAATTGGCCTAACCATCAGCCTTAAGAAAACAAACATCATGGGACAGGACGTCAGAAATGCGCCATCCATCAATATCGGCGACCACGCTCTGAAAGTGGTTCAAGAGTTCACCTACCTAGGCTCAACTATCACCAGTAACCTGTCTCTCGATGCAGAAATCAACAAGCGCATGGGAAAGGCGTCCGCTGCTGTGTTCAGACTAGCCAAGAGAGTGTGGGAAAATGGTGCACTGTCACGGAACACAAAAGTCCAAGTGTACCAAGCCTGTGTCCTCAGTACCTTGCTCTACGGCATCAAGGCTTGGACAACATATGTCAGCCAAGAGCAACGTCTCAATTCATTCCATTTTCGCCTGCCTCCGGAGAATCCTTGGCATCAGGTGGCAGGACCGTATCTCCAACGCAGAAGTCCTTGAGGCGGCCAACATCCCCAGCATATACACCCTACTGAGCCAGCGGCACTTGAGATGGCTTGGCCATGTGAGCCGCATGGAAGATGGCAGGATCCCCAAGGACACTTTGTACAGTGAGCTCGTCACTGGTATCAGACCCACCGGCCGTCCATGTCTCCGCTTTAAAGACGTCTGCAAATGCGACATGAAGTCCTGTGACATTGATCACAAGTCATGGGAGTCAGTTGCCAGTGTTCGCCAGAGCTGGTGGACAGCCATTAAGGCAGACCTAAAGTGTGGCGAGTCGAAGAGACTTAGCAGTTGGCAGGAAAAAAGACAGAAGTGCAAGAGGAGAGCCAACTGTGTAACAGCCCCGACAACCAATTTTATCTGCAGTGCCTGTGGAAGAGTCTGTCACTCTAGAATTGGCCTTTATAGCCACTCCAGGTGCTTCTTCACAAACCACTGACCTCCTCTAGGTGCTTACCCATTGTCTCTCGAGACAAGGAGGCCAAAGAAGAAGAAGAAGAAGTTGTTTCAGGTAGGTACCATGCACAATATTGATTGCAGTGCATGCTCACTGCGGTCCGAGCACATGCTTAGCACACATCACATTGGATCCTGCAATGTCCTTTTCACCTGAAAAACGGCCAATGCATAACCGAATTCCTAGGCCACGAAGCTTAGCTGCAGGATCTCTGATGATGAATGATACGCCATAAATGTGTTCTCTGGTCAATACTTCCAGAAAGCAATAATTTAGTATGCCAACTATTTTTAGTTTATGATTACAGAATCACAGAATTGTTACAGTGCAGAAGGAGGCCATTCAGCCCATCATGTCTGCACTGGCTCTCCTAATAGCATTTCACCTAGTGCCACTGTCCCGCCTTCTCTCTCTAACCCTGCGCATTCTTCCTTTTCATATAACTGTCTAATTCCCTTTTGAATGCCTTGATTGAACCTGCCTCCACAACATTCTCAGGCAGTGCATTCAGACCTTAACCACACACTGTGTGAAAAAGTTTTTCCTCATGTCGATTTTACTTCTTTTACCAATTACTTTAAATCTGTGCCATCTCATTCTAGATCCTTTCACAAGTGGGAACAGTTTCTCTCTATCTACTCTGTCCAGAACCCTCATGAATTTGAATACCTCCATCAAATCTCTGCTCAGCCTTCTCTTCTCCACGGAAAACAGTCCCAACTTCTCCAATCTATCTTCATAACTGAAGTTCCTCATCCCTGGAATCATTCACATGAATTTTTTCTGCACTCTCTCTAACACCTTCACATCCTTCCTGAAGTGTGGCACCAAGAACTGAACACAGTACTCCAGCTGAGGCCGAACTTGTGTCTTACACAAGTTCAACATAACCTCCTTGCTCTTGTACTCTATGCCCCTATTAATGAAGCCCAGGATACTGTATGCTTTGTTAACTGCTCTCTCAACCTGTCTTGCCACCTTCAATGACTTAAGCACATATACACTCAGGTCCCTCTGCTCCTGCACCTCCTTGAGAATTGCACCCTTTATTTTATATTGTCTCTCCACATTCTTCCTACCAAAATGTATCACTTCACATTTCTCTGCATTGAACTTCATCTGCCACCTGTCCGCCCATTCCACCAACTTGTCTATATCCTTTTGAAGTTCTGCACTATCCTCCTCTCAGTTCACAATGCTTCCAAGTTTCATATCATCTGCAAACTTTGTTGATGTTTTTGCTGGTATAATACTGGAAGAAATTTTAAATAGTGTCATTTGGTTTTTACAGCTATATTCATTTTTCCCTCTAGTTACTTTTTTTTATGCAATTATGAGGGTTCATGTATTTTTCCCAGTAACTTTCCTCACTGCTCTCCTACAAGTCTAATAGGGAAAATGGTGAGGGAAGCTACTGAGAGAAGGTCAGTTGTTTATTCCACTTTATGTTGTCTTGTTAATACATTTATGATTTTGTTTGTTTAGTTTGCACTTACTTCTGCTTGGAATATAAATACACAAATGTAAAAATTAAGAGCAAGAATAGGCCATTTGGCCCCTTGAGTTTGCTCCGCCATTTGATAAGATCATGGCTGATTTGATTGAGGCCTCAACTCCACTTTCCTGTCTGCTCCTCATAACACCTGACTTCCATGTCAATCAAAATCTATCTAACTCAGCCTTGAATATATTCAATGACCCAGGCTCCACTGCTCTCTGGGAAAAAGAATTCCACAGACTAACAACCCTCCCTGAGAAAAAGTTTCTCCTCATCTCCATCTTAAATGGGAGACTCCTTATTTTTTTAACTGTGTCCACAGCATCCACCCTGTCAAGTCCCCTTAGAATCTTATATGTATCAATAAGATCGCCTCTCATTGTTCTAAACTCCAATGGATACAGGCCAACCTGTTCAACCGTTCTTTATAAGATAACCCCTTCATCCCAGGAATCAACCTAGTGAACCTTCTTTGAACTGCTTCAAATGCAATTATATCCTTTCTTAAGTAAGAAGATCAAAACTGTACACAGGACTCCAGATGTGATTTCACCAAGGCCCTGTACAGCGGTAGCAAAACTTCCCTACTTGTATATTCTATTCCCCTTGCAATAAACAGTAACATTCATTTACCTTCCTAATTACTTGCTGTACCTGCATACTAAATTTTAGTGAATCATGTACCAGGACACCCAAATCCCTCTGTACCGCAGAGTTCTGCAGTCTCGCTCCATCTAAATAATATTATGCTTTTCCATTCTTCCTGCCAAAGTGGACAAGTTCACATTTACCCACATTATACACCATCTGCCAAATGTTTGCCCACTCACTTAACCTATCTATATCCCTTTGTCGACTCTTTATATCCTCTTGACAGCTTATCTTCCTACCTATCTTTGTGTCATCTGCAAATTTAGCTACCATACATTCGGTCCCTTCATTCATGTCATTGATGTCAATTGTAAATAATTGACGCCCCAGCACTGATCCCTGTGACAATCCATTAGTCACATCCTGCCAACCCAAAAATGGTCCATTTATCCCTACTTTCTACTTCCTGTTAGCTAACCAAACCTCTATCCATGCTAATATATTGCCTACTACACCATGAAATCTTATTTTGTGTGGTAACCTTTGATATGGCACCTTACGAATGCCTTTTGGAAATCCAAGTACACCACATCTACACGTTCCCCTTTATTCACCTTTCTTGTTACTTCCTCAAGAACTCTAATAAATTTGTCAAACATGATTTCCCTTTCACAAAATCATGTTGTCTAAATGGTTAATATTTGAAACAGTTATAGTAACCCCCTCACTGTAGTGGTTTTTAAAATCTGTCCAATCTTCTGATCTATCACTAATTTTCTCAGAATTTCATAGAGTCATACAGCACTGAAACAGGCCCTTTAGCCCACCGAGTCTGTGCTGACCAACAACCACCCATTTATGCTAATCCTACATTAACCCCATATTCCCTACCACATCCCCACCTTCCCTCAATTCTCCTACCACCTACCTACACTAGGGGCAATTTACAATGGCCAATTTACCTATCAATCTGTAAGTCTTTGGCTGTGGGAGGAAACCGGAGCACCCGCTGGAAACCCACGCGGTCACAGGGAGAACTAGCAAACTCCGCACAGGCAGTACCCAGAACCGAACCCAGGTCGCTGTGGTGCTAACAACTGCGCCACTGTTCCGCCCTTCAATTTGATACTATCTTTAACTTCCTTAGTTAGCCACGGATGGTGCATCTTTCTCCTAGAGTCTTTCTTTCTCACTGGAATATATCTTTGCTGAGAGAAATGAAATATGTGGCATGCTCAGTAGCATGCTCTTAAAAAATATTCCATTTGTCCTCAGCTGAGGATTTCTTGAGTCCAGTCTTGAGTCAATTTGTTTAAGCTCTTGTCTCATTCCTTTGAAGTGGGCCCTTTCCAAGTTGTACACCTGGGTATTGGTATTCAGTTCTGGGTCTAAATTATTACCAATATTCTTTACGCAATTTCATATCATAGAAAATACTGAAGCAAAAGTAAGCCTCTTAAGTATGAGACTGATAAAATGGAGAGATTAAAAGAATGATGGACCTTTTCCTTAATTTGTACTACTGAAGAAAGTAGTATTCTTCCGTAAATAATTGAAGTACAGAAATGCACCCAAGTTATTGAGAAAATAATGGTTTAAGCTCATCATTAAGAATCGGAAGGTTCATAAGATACTAAACCCAAATGGGATATCTCCAAAATTGACTGAAAGAAATAAAAGTAGAATTAGGGATTGAGGAGGTGGAAATTTTCCAAAACTAACTCAACATAGAGGATTGGAATTGAAATACAAGGTCTGAAATATGATTCTGGAAGTTTTAAGCTTTTTAATTGATATTTATAATGTAAAAAATATTAAAATCTATTATACTAAAGCAACAAAAGGGACTGCAGCTATATTAAAGGCATAACTCAAGGCAATAAAGGCTTCTTCGAGGCAAGACATGGCCACCAAATTGAAATTCTTGGACGATGAATAAGAAGATAATGATGCATATTAAGTAAACTAAAAAGAAAAACAAGTTGCAAATGCACAGATCGTGCTCTGGGTATCTGGAGGGAGTTCCAGAGAGTAGTGCTTTGTGGCAGAGCCTACTCTCTGCTACTCCCTCTCTTAAACCCTTTGCCTCTCTGTTTTTCTCTCCTCCTTTAAGAGATTTCTCAAAACCCATATTTTTAACTAGCCTTTCTTTCCCCTATACTAATCTTTGCTGCTGTGGCTTGGCATCCATTTCCCGATCTGTTTCCTCTAATGAAGCACTGTGGGATGCATTTTATGTTAATAGTGCTATAAAAATGCAAGTTTTTGTTGTAAGGGATTGCCTTAATAGTGCTCAAGATAGTAGAATAATTACACAGTGAGGGCCATTTTCTTAAATAAAACACAGCAGGAAAAAAACTTTGGTGTCTAAAATGACCAACTTTAAAAATGTCACCCAGGAGATTGTTGTTGTTTAGTTTGAGCAGGGCCTGAGCTAGTTAGTTTGAACTGAGCATTGTTGACCTGGATATGCCTGCTTTAAGGTACGAAAGCAGCAACTGACATCACTACATGCCTCAGATTATTGGAGGAGTGCAGTCGCACTTATGGACAATATAAAAACTGTTTATAAAGCACTAAACAACTTAGCATAAAGTGTCCAGATGGTGTATTTTGCAACCTTAAATAAAATTATGCTATGATAAATTGTTTAGGATTATCCTTATATAAATAAGGATATTTTATTGCACACCATTCTTTTATTGTTTAATGATATTTGAAGTTGGGAGTCATTTCTAAGGCTTGATAATGCAATGTAACAGTGTAAGATACGGAACAATATATGATTAAAGCTGGATTCAGATTTTACATAATGATAGATTGCATTGTGTGGTAGTACTGACAAGCTTGTGAAAGGACAAGTGGAACATCCTGTGCCATTATTATGATTATGGACATTGATGAACCAGGATTTAAAAACAGATGAAATTTGCATACCTGTGTAATAGATTGATTCACAAATGGTGAAAAGTAACATAAGAGTTCGTTCTTGATATTCAGGCATGTCATAGAATCACAGAAGAATACTGCATAAAATGAGGCCATTCAGCCCATTGAGTCTGCACCAAATCTTTCAAAGAAGAATCCAGTTTGTCCCACTCCCCCATTCTATCCCATATCCCTGAAATATTTTGCTTCTTCAAGTATTCATCCAATTTCCTATTGAAGGATACTATTGAATATGTAACCACCACCCTATCAGGCAGTACATTTGGAGTCATAACAACTTGTTGTATAGAGAAGTTTCTTTTTCATGTTGTTGTATGATTGCCTTTAAGAGTGATGTCCCTTGAAGATCTTAGTATGCTAATGAGCCAAGTAAGAGTATGTAGTCATGTGACTGCATGCCAGAGTCACACTGCAACTGTAACACCTAGAGGAAGGTTTTGTAAATAGTTAGCTCTGTACTTTATATACTAGTTAGCTGTTAATAAACCTGTTAGAAATCTTCAACCAATTGGACTCCATGCATCTCATTTATGATGCATCAGACAACATAAAGAATTCATTACATGGCAGCTACGGTGAGAAGAAAAAGTCTGAGGTTGCAAACCATGGTTAAAACAGCTTTGAAAATGACCTTTCCTTCGGCCAGTGGAGAGAAAGTTTGATAAAAATACTGGTTCAAACAGTGAAAAAAGAACTTACCTCATGCTGTAGAAGACAGAGCACAGAAGGGCTGCAAGTAAATCAGGTGAGTCATTGTGCCAACAGGCGAGGGATACTGCTTTAAAAAAAAGCTTTGAAGTCCTTCAAACGATTGTTTTTTTTCAAAAGTTCTGTGTAGAAAATAAACAGGGAAGACCTGACTCCTTTTCCGAGCTGATCGAGGTAGGCGCCGTTACAGGGGGTGCCCATTAGAAAAAACACAGGAAATCCCAGATCGTTGAAGAGCCTTCATCCATGCAGCCAAAGTTTTTAAAAAACCCATTAAACTACTTGAGCGTGAATAAGAGCTTCCTTTTACGAAGTCACAGTAAAAAAAACATTAAACCACTCGAGTGTGAGAAACATAAAACAAATCTCTAAAAAACCCCAGTAAACTGCCTATGTCAGGCCTCAGCCGGGGCCATCTTCAGGCAGGCAGGGCCCGGCCTGATATCAACGGTGGCGGCGAGGCCTTGTGGCGGCCACCCTGCCAGTCGGCGATGGGACCATAATTTAAATATTTAAATCAAATAAAATAATTAATTTAAATAAACTTACATTGCCTCTGGATGTCCCGCTGCGATCTTCGGCCCACGGCCGCACTCCTGCGCCTTCGGATCCCCGTCCGGAGAAATAAGATGCAACACTGGTGGGGAGGAGGTAAGTTTCTCACTACAGTCGGGAGAGGGGTGAGGGTGTGGGGGGGGGCAGGTCAATTTGACGTCATGGGTGTAGGGAATGGTGGGAAGGGTTGATGTTTAAAGTTTGCTCAGTTTGTGGGGGAAAGGTCAGGTGATAAATGTCGGCGTTTTGTGGGGGGGAGGGAAAGTAATTACTTTAATTGTTATTGGGGGATGGGAGAGGGGCAAAAGAGATGTATTTATTAAATTTCATTAAATGATTCTTTAAATTTGCCAGTAGAGCTAACAGCCCTTTAAAAATGGTGTCAGCACCTGCGCATAGGCAGCTGATGCTATTGCCAGGGACGGACGGCCCACCCCCTCCACGCGGCTATTTAAATGAGTTGCCATGCTGCTCTTTGACATGCGGCCTGTGCAGGTGGGCTGCCATTTTTTTCATGGCAGCGGGCTTATAAAATTCAGCCCAGTGTCTCTTGGAGGGGATCCTGAATGTAATGGTGTTCTAATGACATTGCTGCTTTTGTTTTCTTGTTTGTAAAGGTTGCAGGGTGGGAGGTATTGCTGAAATAAACTTGGTGAGTTGCTGCAGTACATCCTGTAGATCATACATACTGCAACTACAGTGAGCTCATGGTGGAAAAGGGAGTATTGAGTCCAGTGGCATAGATATTGATCCAGTGTCCTTTTAGTTTAGAGATACAGCACTGAAACAGGCCCTTCGGCCCACCGAGTCTGTGCCAACCATCAACCACCCATTTTATACTAATCCTACACTAATTCCACATTACTACCACATCCCAACCTGTCCATATATTTCCCTACCACCTACCTATACTAGGGGCAATTTACAAAGGCCAATTAACCTATCAACCAGCAAGTCTTTGGCATGTGGGAGGAAACCAGAGCACCCGGAGGAAACCCACGCAGACACAGGGAGAACTTGCAAACTCCACACAGGCAGTACCCAGAATTGAACCCGGGTCGCTGGAGCTGTGAGGCTGCAGTGCTAACCACTGCGCCACTGTGCCTGGATAACATCAAGGTTTTTGAGTATTGTTGCAGCTGCATTCATCCAAGCAAGTATTCCATCACACCACTGACTTAAGCCTTGTTATGGTGAGTAGAATTTGAGGTGTTAGAAGTGAGCCACTCTTCTGGGCGTACCCAGCCTCTGTCCCATCAATGTAGCCACGATGTTAATCTGGTTGCTCCAGTTCAACTTGCAGTTAATGCGATCACCAAGATGTGTATGGCAGGGATTTTGGCAATAGCGGTGCCATTGGAAGTTAGGAGGAGGTAACTGGGTTTTCTATTGTTTAAGATGGTTAGTACCCGCATGGTACTTATGTTGTGTGAATGTCACCTGCCAGTCATCAGCCCAAGTCTAGATGTTATATAGACACAGGCTCCTTCATTATCTCAGCAGTTGTTAATGGAGATGAACACTGTGAAATCATTGTCTTATGACAGACAGAAGGTCATTGACAAAGTGGCTGAAATTCGCTGAGGAATTCAATGCACTCTGAATATTATGTCTCAGGGCCCTCTCATTGATAGATTGAAATAATGGTGGTCTTTTGTAAGAAACTTAGTGGACTTGTGTTTGAATGAGCACTGACTGGGCCCTGTTTTCCTTTGGATGCATGGCTTGCTCAAACAAAAAAATAAAGCTGGCTCTCCACCCAAGTTACTTGTTGCAGTGTGGTATGATTCATGCATTTAATCAGGAATCCGGTGTGTCACACCCATGATTGTAGATTTGAGTTGGGTGAAATTTCTTAAAAAAATAAAGTTTTTCTTGACTTTTGTTGGAGTTCTGCTAAAGTTGCAGACAAGACTCAAACTCGTAGTGAGTGGGAGAATATGGTGACAAGAGATTTTTGTCCCCCTTCTCCCAAAAGTGTTCAGAGCTAAACTGACCTCAAGTCTACTTTATAAATTAATACAGGAAATAAAATGGGTGGTGACTGCCTTTGTCATAATTAGTTGCTTTATGAATCACTCAAAGCACCATTGAAGCCCTTGAAGCGTCCATCAAGTCCAGGCAGGCATGTAGGTGTTGGCCTGCTACTGTTTGAAATTAATAGAGCAGTAAGTTCCCTGCTGCCCTAAAGAAAAGTCTTTTTATCAATGACAAGAAAGGCAGATTTTCCTGTTCCTTCTGACCCCATGCATGCAGTGAATAGCAGCAGTGCCTCCAAAGTATGTTGCTCTTGTCCAAGCCTAGGATTACTGAGAGACTGTGACATGCACTGGGGAACCCTTGGTCAACACCCCAGCCGTGCCTAGCACCTGTAGTAGGAAGAGAAGGAGAATTAATGTTATTGCAGTCTCTTAGGCCTAGAGTGGCCAACTCTCCAGTATTGTTCTTATATTAAGTAATATATAAACTGACTACAAGGAACTAACAGATGACATTCTCATAGTTGATCTGAACTCAAAGGTGGCTTATATCTTTAAAAGGTGTTTTATTCTGTCCGATATAACCAGTTAAAGTGGATGGCCTTTTTCTTTATAAAATCAGGAAGGTTGGTGCTATTCATAAGAAGCTAGATTTGCTTTTTCCTACATGCTGATTGATATTTGTGATGGTGCTAATTGTGTATCTATTGGAAATGAAAAACAACAATGTTTTTTCTGCTGCATCAATCTTACATTTGGTGAATTCTCAAGTTTAAAAAAAAATCTCCGAAGAAAACTTCAGCATATCAGTAAGATTCCCAAGGATCTAAGTCTATATGTTTGCAAAACGAATTCTCAACTCTCCTGAAGATATTGTGTTATCAAGTTGGCTAATTCTACTCCATGATGTTACATAAATTAGGGAGGGACAAGTAAACACAAAAATAAATTGTTGAACCTCCACAGAGCCAGAAAGAAAAAAAAACTTGCCTTTATATAGCACCTTCCATGACCCCACAATATCCCACAGTGCTTCAGAACCTATTAAGTGCTTTTGAAGTGTAGTCGCTGTTGTAACAAGATAAATAACCGAGTAATCAATTTTTGGCAATGTCGGACAAGAAATTAATGTTGGCCAGAATACAGGGAGGAATCCTCTACTCTTCTTTGCAAGTGCCACAGATCTTTTACATCCATCTGACAGGATAGACAAGGCCATGATTTAACATTTCATCTAAAAGACAGCACCTCTGGAGGTACAGCACTTTCTCAGTACTGCACGGACATGCAACCCTAGAATGAGTGCACAAGTCTCTGAAGTGGATCTTGAACCCACAACCTTCTGACACAGAGGTACTGGTACTATCACTGAGGCAATAAAATGTAAGAAAAGGTTTACATTTTATTGACAACTGCAATCTAGCTATCCATGCAATCAGTTTGCTGTCTTCTGTTTTTTTACTATCTTATCCTTTTTCCTCTTATGCAAAAGACTTGTTTGGCTGCTAGTTGGTGATGGGCACTACCAGGGTAATTTTCAAGTTGTTTTCTATGCCTTCCCTCTGTCTTTTGGGGAAGTGCCTTTTCTTTGTTTTGTACCTCCTCATGTTGGCCCAGCAAGTATTAATAAACTCTATGTATGCAGAACACAAGCCTGTATCTACCACTCCAGGGAATGAATATTTGATGTACCAAAAACCTGTGTTGCTGTGTAACCTTACCAGACAAGACTCTTAACCTCAGTCACAAATATGATCGCCAGGAGAAAATCGGACAGCAACTTCCAGTACCCTTCTTCTTAGGCATCCCTCAGGATCGAGGATGACTTGCTTCCACTCCAGTTTGATGGGTTCTGAGAAGGTTGATAAGCTCAATGCGTGATCTGCAAACTCTGCCACATGAGGGGCAGGTGGTGCTTGAAGTGTCAGGTAAATGAGTAGTTTGGAGGTTTGTGTGCTCCCTCTGGCGCCTTGAATTCGCCTTTGCATGTTCCTGACGAAGTCCCTCGAGGTGTATGATGCCTTCTTGAATGAGCTTTCTCCATCTAGGATGGTCACATGAAAGGGACTCCCATGAGGCACTGAGGATGGTTGATCCCCTTCAGGGATGCTTTGAGGGCATCTTTAAAGTCTTTCCGTTGTCTTCCTGGGAGTCTCCTGCCGTGACCAAGTTCTGAGTAGAACAACTGCTTCAGGAGTTTGGTACCAGGCATGATGACAAGATGGCGGAGGGTGGGAAACACTGAGTGGAGGCCGCACATGGATAGGTCCAGTGGCACATGCACTGCTGTATCGACACACCCCAGAATGATAGAAGGTGGGCTTAGGACTGTGGTTCTTCCTCTTTGGAGGAGTCAGAGCAGAACAGGGCTGGAGTACAGATCGCAGGGGGTCAGTGGGTCTGTGGAGCAAGCAGCAGGGAGGGAGCAGGCATGGGAGTGACAGCAAAGCATGGAGCCCAGTCAGTGTTGGGCGACAGGCCCCGCAATCTCCAGGGGACTGGCAGCAGCAGTGAGTCCTCAGCCACCAGGAGAGGGTGGGGTGGGGTGGGGGTGGGGAAACTGTTGGGAGCAGGAGTGGGCGGACCTGCAGGGAGAGCGTGAGGGAGGAGGGAAGAGGACAGCTGGGGAGTAGGGAGGACAGCAGCAGTGTTCTCTCTGAGAACAAAGAACTGGGGGTGGGGAAACTTGGGGTAGGGCTGGGGCGAGGACTCTGGTCCTGTTGGAGGGTGAGAATGTCTAGAGGAGGGGTGTCAGCTGTTGGGCGGAGGGTTGTGTGTGTAGAAGGTACTGTAGGGGGAGGGAAATGCCGGCCGGATGTAAATAACCTCTGTCACCACGACTGCATACATGCCTGCGTATGATCATGCACAGACTGTGCTAATGTCTCACAGAGCAGCCTGGCTTCCAATCATCTTGGAGCACCCTTGCCATTGGACCAAGACCCTGCTCTGCCAAGGCCATGTGGTGGCCGGCATGCAACGACCACCCCATGTTAAAAAAAAACATGCACAGGTATCTTCCAGTATCCACATCTGTGCATTTAAACACAGAAATCTAAAAGTTGCTGTCAGATATACCCAGCTCTTGCACATGCTGTGCTTTAACAGTCCTCGGCGATAAACTCAGCACTAAAACTACTGTAATGGTGTAAAGTTGTGGTACTTGCCCACTACCTACCCATTAATAAATCCAGAAAAAGGTAGGGCTGGTCTGAAGGTACACAAGAAGCCTTTCTTACTGCCATTTAAAATTCATGCATATTTAATAAAGCCAGGATTCAGCTGGAAGGAGATTTTTAGATGTTAGAAACGTGTATGAAATGACCCAAGTTTCTCTTCTTTTTCATTTTTTTTCATACTTACGTGGCAGATGACCTGGAAGTGCTGAAAGAGGAAGCCTGTGAAAAATAAATAGGGAAAAAAATGTCTTTTCCATTTGGGGGTCCCACTGTTGATGAATGTTATGCACAGAATGGGGGTGCAACAATGGGCTGCCATGCCCAGAGGCTGATCAGGAGGAATTATTACTCATCCCAAAGAGTGTACAAGGAGAGGCTGTCTTTTGAGATGATGTCGGAGAAACTGTGTGTAAGGAGATACAGGGCTTCTGAATTCAACTATGATGTGCCCCAGCACAGCAAAGGGAGAGGTCTATCACATTCCACAGGATGGCTGCTTTCTCCAAAGTGCAGGGGACCATCGATGGAACCCATATCCAATTGAAAGCACCCAACAATACATTGTCACAGACATCAAAAGGAAAGGAAATAATTTATTAAATGTGATGATCCTCTGCGATGCCCAACTACGGATCATGAATGCCCATGCAGCACAGGAAAGCATTCTTGACATCTTTGCCCTTCAACGCTCAAGCTTACACGATGTCCTCAGCAAAGTGCATCAAGGAACTGGATGGATGCTTGCGACAATCTCAAGCCACTGAAGCCATGCCTGATGACACCCTATTACAGGACCAATAGTGAAACACAGGAAACATACAACCATACACACATGTGCAAAATGTCAGGTGGAAAGATTGTTGGGGGGAGGGGGGTGTGGGGGGCACTTTGCAATACTCACCTGTCAAATTGGTGTGGATTGTGGTGGCCTCTTGCACATTGTACAACTTTGTCCTGCTGGAAGGACTAACCCTTAACCTGGCAGATGATATATCGGTGGAAATGGACTACATGGAGGATCCCAACCTGGCCATGGTCCGTGGGCCACCCAAGGAAACAAGGCTGCAGCAGGCAGGGTGGCTAGAGAGCAACCGGTGACTCATGCAATTGGCCATGATGAAATTGGCAAGATGCCTCCTCTACCTCTCGGGAAAACATACAAAAGAACAGGCAAGACAGAAAGTGAAACATGACCATTTATTGAAGCAGCAAGTAGTCAATGCAAAATGTTTAAGAAAACATTAAGGTAGTTATTGCAAAACTTTACATAAACATTGAGGTGCTTAGTGCAAAACTTTAAATAAAAATTCAGTTAACTGCCTATTTCCTACTTTGGAAACAGTATTAATGTTAACATTTCTGACATCAATAAAAAAAATCAAACAGCTACTTCAAACTAAGATTTATGAGCAACAGCAACAAAATCAATAATACAAACAATCCTGAAAGAAATATAAATATCGACTTATTTGGCTTTGTTTTTGACCAACTATATTTCATTTTGCCTTTTCAGAAACAGTTTTTAAAAGTTTATCTGCAATTAAATTTACTTTAGGAGGTCACTTAGAGATTCTACTCACCTCTCTTTCACAGTCCTGGCTGAATTTTTGGGCATGTTTTATCCTTCTGTCAATTCTGGCTGAATTTGAGCAGCTTATTGTTATATATGTTATATATTGTTATTCTATCTGTAAAGTGTTAGGAACTAATTAGCTAGGAACCAGTTATTATGTGGAAGTGTTCCAGTAGGGGGCCACATTCATGGCTGCACTGGGGAGTCATGTCGTATGTAACACAAGAACCAGTTGAATCAGGTTCTACAGCACAAAGCATAGTGTTGGAATAAACAAGACTGACTCCAGCCTTTTCCAAGTTTAAAGTGTGATTCTTTACAACATCTGGGAACCAGAAAACAACATAAAGATGAAAAACTTATCTTCCTGTCAATCCTGTCTAAATTCATGGGCATGTCTTAGGTCAATATAAAAATTTTCATGCATTCTGATATCCTCATATCTCATATCTACTGAAATGCCTCTACAATTATAGCAAGTTGCCACTCAAAGGGCAAGATTTTTAGGCCCTGATGGGGGCAAGTATGGAGGTAGGTGAGCATAATGGGTGGCACAGTGGCGCAGTTGTTAGTACCGCAGCCTCACAGCTCCAGGGACTAGGGTTCGATTCTGGGTACTGCCTGTGCGGAATTAGAATTAGAATTAGAATTAGAACATTACAGCGCAGTACAGGCCCTTCGGCCCTCGATGTTGCGCCGACCTGTGAAACCATCTGACCTACACTATTCCATTTTCATCCATATGTCTATCCAATGACCACTTAAATGCCCTTAAAGTTGGCGAGTCTACTACTGCTGCAGGCAGGGCGTTCCACGCCCTTACTACTCTCTGAGTAAAGAAACTACCTCTGACATCTGTCCTATATCTATCACCCCTCAACTTGAAGCTATGTCCCCTCGTGTTTGCCATCACCATCCGAGGAAAAAGACGCTCACTATCCACCCTATCTAACCCTCTGATTATCTTATATGTCTCTATTAAGTCACCTCTCCTCCTCCTTCTCTCCAACGAAAACAACCTCAAGTCCCTCAGCCTTTCCTCGTAAGACCTTCCCTCCATACCAGGCAACATCCTAGTAAATCTCCTCTGCACCCTTTCCATAGCTTCCACATCCTTCCTATAATGCGGTGACCAGAACTGCACGCAATACTCCAGGTGCGGTCTCACCAGAGTTTTGTACAACTGCAGCATGACCTCGTGGCTCCGAAACTCGACCCCCCTACTAATAAAAGCTAACACACCATATGCCTTCTTAACAGCCCTATTAACCTGGTTAGCAACCTTCAGGGATTTATGCACCTGGACACCAAGATCTCTCTGTTCATCTACACTACCAAGAATCTTCCCATTAGCCCAGTACTCTGCATTCCTGTTACTCCTTCCAAGGTGAATCACCTCACACTTTTCCGCATTAAACTCCATTTGCCATCTCTCAGCCCAGCTCTGCAGCCTATCTATGTCCCTCTGTACCCTACAACATCCTTCGGCACTATCCACAACTCCACCGACCTTAGTGTCATCTGCAAATTTACTAACCCACCCTTCTACACCCTCTTCCAGGTCATTTATAAAAATGACAAACAGCAGTGGCCCCAAAACAGATCCTTGCGGTACACCACTAGTAACTAAACTCCAGGATGAACATTTGCCATCAACCACCACCCTCTGTCTTCTTTCAGCTAGCCAATTTCTGATCCAAAGCTCTAAATCACCTTCAACCCCATACTTCCATATTTTCTGCAATAGCCTACCGTGGGGAACCTTATCAAACGCCTTACTGAAATCCATATACACCACATCCACTGCTTTACCCTCATCCACCTGTTTGGTCACCTTCTCGAAAAACTCAATGAGGTTTGTGAGGCACGATCTACCCGTCACAAAACCGTGCTGACTATTGCTAATGAACTTATTCTTTTCAAGATGATTATAAATCCTGTCTCTTATAACCTTTTCCAACATTTTACCCACAACCGAAGTAAGGCTCACAGGTCTATAATTACCAGGGCTGTCTCTACTCCCCTTCTTGAACAAGGGGACAACATTTGCTATCCTCCAGTCTTCCGGCACTATTCCTGTCGACAATGACGACATAAAGATCAAGGACAAAGGCTCTGCAATCTCCTCCCTAGCTTCCCAGAGAATCCTAGGATAAATCCCATCTGGCCCAGGGGACTTATCTATTTTCACACTTTCCAAAATTGCTAACACCTCCTCCTTGTGAACCTCAATCCCATCTAGCCTAGTAGCCTGAATCTCAGTATTCTCAACAACATTTTCTTTCTCTACTGTAAATACTGACGCAAAATATTCATTTAACACTTCCCCTATCTCCTCTGATTCCACACACAACTTCCCACTACTATCCTTGATTGGCCCTAATCTAACTCTAGTCATTCTTTTATTCCTGATATACCTATAGAAAGCCTTAGGGTTTTCCCTGATCCGATCCACCAATGACTTCTCGTGTCCTCTCCTTGCTCTTCTTAGCTCTCCCTTTAGATCCTTCCTGGCTAGCTTGTAGCTCTCAAGTGCCCTAACTGAGCCTTCACGTCTCATCCTAACATAAGCCTTCTTCTTCCTCTTGACAAGCGCTTCAACTTCTTTAGTAAACCACGGCTCCCTCGCACGACAACTTCCTCCCTGCCTCACAGGTACATACTTATCAAGGACACACAGTAGCTGCTCCTTGAATAAGCTCCACATTTCGATTGTTCCCATCCCCTGCAGTTTCCTTCCCCATCCTACACATCCTAAATCTTGCCTAATCGCATCATAATTTCCTTTCCCCCAGTTATAATTCTTGCCCTGCGGTATATACCTGTCCCTGCCCATCGCTAAGGTAAACCTAACCGAATTGTGATCACTATCACCAAAGTGCTCACCTACATCTAAATCTAACACCTGGCCGGGTTCATTTCCCAGTACCAAATCCAATGTGGCATCGCCCCTGGTTGGCCTGTCTACATACTGTGTCAGAAAACCCTCCTGCACACACTGGACAAAAACTGACCCATCTAAAGTATTCGAACTATAGTATTTCCAGTCGATATTTGGAAAGTTAAAGTCCCCTATAACAACTACCCTGTTACTCTCGCCCCTGTCGAGAATCATCTTCGCTATCCTTTCCTCTACATCTCTGGAACTATTCGGAGGTCTATAAAAGACTCCCAACAGGGTAACCTCACCTCTCCTGTTTCTAACCTCGGCCCATACTACCTCAGTAGATGAGTCCTCAAACGTCCTTTCTGTCGCTGTAATACTCTCCTTGATTAACAATGCCACACCCCCCCCTCTTTTACCATCTTCTCTGTTCTTACTGAAACATCTAAATCCCGGAATCTGCAACATCCATTCCTGCCCCTGCTCTACCCATGTCTCCGAAATGGCCACTACATCGAGATCCCAGGTACCAACCCATGCTGCAAGCTCACCCACCTTATTCCGGATGCTCCTGGCGTTGAAATAGACACACTTTAAACCAGGTTCTTGCTTGCCAGTGCCCTCTTGCGTCCTTGTAACCATATCCCTGACCTCACTACTCTCAACATCCTGTACACTGGCACTACAATTTAGGTTCCCATTCCCCTGCTGAATTAGTTTAAACCCCCCCGAAGAGCACTAGCAAACCTCCCCCCCAGGATATTGGTACCCCTCTGGTTCAGGTGAAGACCATCCTGTTTGTAGAGGTCCCACCTACCCCAGAAAGAGCCCCAATTATCCAGGAAACCAAAACCCTCCCTCCTGCACCATCCCTGCAGCCACGTGTTCAACTCCTCTCTCTCCCTATTCCTCGCTTCGCTATCACGTGGCACGGGCAACAACCCAGAGATAACAACTCTGTTTGTTCTCGCTCTAAGCTTCCACCCTAGCTCCCTGAATTTCTGTCTTAAATCCCCATCTCTCTTCCTACCTGTGTCGTTGGTGCCGATGTGGACCACGACTTGGGGCTGCTCCCCCTCCCCATTAAGGATCCCAAAAACACGATCCGAGACATCATGAACCCTGGCACCTGGGAGGCAACATACCAACCGTGAGTCTCTCTCGTTCCCATAGAACCTCCTATCTGTTCCCCTCACTATGGAGTCCCCAATGACTAATGTTCTGCTCCTCTTCCCCCTTCCCTTCTGAGCAACAGGGACAGACTCTGTGCCAGATACCTGTACCCCATTGCTTACCCCTGGTAAGTCGTCCCCCGCAACAGTATCCAAAACGGTATACCTGTTGTTGAGGGAAACGGCCACAGGGGATCCCTGCACTGCCTGCTGGTTCCCTCTCCTTCCCCTGACGGTAACCCATCTACCTACTTCTTTTACCTGAGGTGTGACTACCTCCCCATAACTCCTCTCAATAACCTCCTCCGCCTCCCGAATGATCCGAAGTTCATCCAGCTCCAGCTCCAGTTCCCTAACGCGGTTCTCGAGGAGCTGGAGTTGGGTGCACTTCCCACAGATGCAGTCAGCAGGGACACTCTTGGCGACCCTTACCTCCCACATTCTGCAGGAGGAACATACAACTGCCTTAACCTCCATTCCCACTATTCCAAATTCCCAACAAATCTACTGAAAAACCAAAAACAAAAAGTCAAAACTTGTTAGGTTAGCAATCCAACGGACAGAACTTCCTAAATAAAAAGCTTACCTTATCAACACACCAGAGTCCTTTTTTTTGGTTAGAGGAGGAGGGTGGGTGGGAGACACTACACGTGTAGTGTCTCGGGTACAGCCACCACACAAATATATACCTTTTTCCTTACCCAGCAGTCCCCTGGTCCTCCGAAAACAAAAGGGAATTCACTTTTAAACTTACACTGAAATTGACTTCACAGCTGTAAGCCCGTTCACGCACCTCCGTTGCTATCAAAGCTGCAGTCACCGAAACTAAAAGAAAGAGATTTTAAACCACACAAATATATACCTTTTTCCTTACCCAGCAGTCCCCTGGTCCTCCGAAAACAAAAGGGAATTCACTTTTAAACTTACACTGAAATTGACTTCACAGCTGTAAGCCCGTTCACGCACCTCCGTTGCTATCAAAGCTGCAGTCACCGAAACTAAAAGTTTGCAAGTTCTCCCTGTGTCTGCATGGTTTTTTGTCGGGTGCTCCGGTTTCCTCCCACATCCAAAGACTTGCAGGTGATAGGTAAATTGGCCATTGTAAATTGCCCCTAGTGTAGGGAGGTGATAGGGAATATGGGATTACTGTAGGGTTAGTATAGGTGGGTGGTTGTTGGTCGGCACAGACTCGGTGGGCCGAAGGGCCTGTTTCAGTGCTGTATCTCTAAATAAATAAATAAACATTAGTGCCGCTGGCCGGCGTGCCGATTTGATGGCGCCGTTCCTGCCACTGGCGATTTTGCTCAGGACGGGGGAAGGCAGGACCCAGAAACCTGCCATCTGGATAAGTGGCCAATTGATCTTGTCAACGAGCTTGTTGTCAGCTTGTAAAGGGCTAGTTTGGAATTTTGGTGGGGGCACACGGATTACACAATGGATCAGGAATAGTCCAAGTGCAAGAAGGCGGCAACGCAGCCGGGAGCCAGTCGTGGATGCAACATGAAATTAGTTGGGCCTATAATAGGGAGCACAGCTGAGAGGGGGCCTCAACCATTGGCGCACAGGTGCCACTGGGTCAGCAGAACTAGCAGAACGAGTGGTCTGTATGCATTTGGGCATTGGAGGAGGTCGTGACCTTCCAGGGATTGTGGGGCTATAAGTTGGGTATGGGGTGGGGTGCAGGGAGTGGGGGGAGCTCCAGAAATTATAGTGATTGAAGCTGAGCGGAAGCAAGGCAACAGCTGGACATGGGATTAAGGTTATCAGAGATCAGGTTGAGTAGCGATGAGTATCAACATCCTCGGCAGCAGAGGCAGAGCTCGGCATGAGGAGGGCAATGAAAAGGAACGAGGGGCAGGAAGGCAACCGAGGTCATATTCGCAGCATCATGTGTACCACCAAAGAAGAAGCTACCTGGACATGTCGGAGAACCAGTGCCGCAGGAGACTGTGCCTACCTAAGCAGATAGTCAGTAAGATTTGTGCCCTCATAGTGGAAGACCTCACACCTTGCAGCAATGTTTGACATGCCCTGCCAGTAGCCGTCGAAGTCACCATGGCCTCGAACTTCTTTGCCTCTGGCTCCTTCCAAGGATCAGAGAGGTGTGGACCTTGATGAGGACCTGGGACAACACAGCTAATCGGAAGAAAAGGATAAGCAAAAGGTGGAAGAGGAGGAGGATGAAGAGGAAGATGCAGAGCAGAGAGGTGCCCAGGCTATGTAGGGAGGTGGCCGGGGCTGGCGCAGGACTCGAAGGTCACATCAGGATGGTGTTAATGCCAGGAAACCTCTGATCCAGGCATTTTTCACCGAAGAGCTTCTAACCCCGCAGGACTACATGCTGAGGAACTCACTTTGAGCTGCCTGTGTCATTGAAGACACAGCCTTAAATAGATCCATTCTTACCACCACTGAATGATGCTCTTCTGTCCAGTGGTCTTGCTGTCCCTCTTCAAAGGTGTTTGCTTCCCTTCACCACTTCATCCATCTTTTCTCGTTTTGCCGTTAAAGAATGGAAGCTACCAGGTCTGGCGTCACGTGTCAATATTTCCAGTGTTAGCAAAAAGTAACAAAGTGCACATATAAAGTGAAATAATCTCCAGTGAACCACTCAGGGTCAGTATGATGAAGGGTGAGTAAGTACCGTAGGCACACATTTCTCCCATGTGCAAGATCACCATGCATCCTCCCACGTTTCAGCTGGTGTGTCTGCTGGATGTTTCATACTTAGAGGCCTGTCATCATAGAATCATAGAATGGCTAGAGCACTGAAGGAGGCCAGTGAGCCCATCATGTCTGTGCTGGCTCTCTGCAAGAGCAACTCACCTAGTCAAACTCCCCCGCCTTTTCCCTATAGCACTGCAAATTAATTTTCTCTTCAGATAATTATTCAGTTCTCTTTTGAATGCCCCAATCAGGGTTTCCTTTTGCACTCACCTTGCCAGAGCAAAGAAGGTCATTGAAACCGACATCGGGTTCCCGAACCCGGAGGCAAAATCTTGCCCAAAGTCTCACTAAATGTTTGCAGGCATCGGTCAGTGTGATGAATGGCGAGGTAATTCCCTTGCCATTGACCACAAAATCCAGGCTGGTCTTTTCTTATCCAATTTTATTTTAGTGATATAAATTTAAACAGACTTCCAGCTGTCAAAATCCATGTGTATATTGATATATTAGCTGTATAAAATGATAACTATACTTTGATAAGCCAGTGTCCCTCAGGCTTTTAGGTTTTGGAGAGTAATACTGCATTATTAAATCATATGTGTGATATGTACTCCATGTGTGCATAGATTTCAGGCACTGGCATTTAAATTTGATTAATAATTACAGAGCAGCAATATAGTTTATCAAACAGTGCCTACAATTTTCAATAATCTCCTGGCACCACCAATTATAAGTATTAAATGACTGGCAAAATGAAGCCTTAATTCACTTTCTTGACTGAATTTTAACCAAGGTCCCACAGGTAGAAAGCAAGCTATTCTGACATGCTGAGCCACCCAATATTCTCTCAAACCATTTCTGTTCATATTATTGCAACATTATGCCATCTACGTGGCTTTTCAACAGTATTGGAATCAATAGCTACAAAATATTATGGGGCTGAATTTCCTCAGGGTTTGTCTCCGCTGTGCCACTTTAATTTTGTTGGAAGTTCAGCGCACATGCCATTTATGCATGTAAACAGGGTAACTGCCAAAGTTATGGCAGCGCAGTGAGGGAAGCTCTGACATATTCAACCATATAGACTTCTCATTTCAGCATCCACCTAACTACACAGATCTGACTGATACAAATTTGTGTCTCTTGCTCTAGGCTATATTGGTAATTTTCCCTTCAAAAACACATACTGAGTCATTCGGTTAAAAAGAATGTGGCAGTAACTCAGCCACATGCTGTTTTAAACATTATAGTGCTCTTGTTCAATACAAATTTTTCCTCCCAATTTGGATGGTGTGTGAGGCACAGTTTTAGTAACTATTTATTTAACGAAAGCACAGGTATTTCCCTTGATAGCGTCTATAATACTTTGGAAAGATTGAATAAATATCTTGCATCAATTCTTCACAAATGTTGATGGAAGTAGACAGGTAGGTGCACTAGAGGAGTATATGGAACAGGAATTGCATCTGAAAAAAATAGTAGAATGGAGAATGGATTGCACCCAAGACTGTCGAAAAAAAGTCAGAATGGAGCTAGCTGAGACTCTACGCATAATTTTTAAATATGCTTAAAGTTTCATGCTATGCCATTGGACTGTGGAGTAGCCAATGTGCCATTTTTGTTCAAGAAGGATAATCGACAATTACAGATAAGTTAGTCTCACGTCAGTGTGTGTAAACTGTTAGAATACATAATTAAAGATAAAGTTAATCAGCATTTAGAAATGCATAGGTTTACCAAGGACAGACAACATGAATTAATTAAAGGCAACTTGTATTTGACACATCTAATTGAGTTTTTTTTTGAAGAAGTGACCAAATAAATGGAAGGAATGCAGTAGATTTCATTATATAGAAACATGAGTTTCAGAATATGTTTAATAAGATATTAGAAAAATCCAGGTGTACAATATATGAGTAAATGCAGCAGCATGGCAGAAAGCTGGCTGATTGACAGGAAACAAGGAGTCAGTATAGTTGTGCACCCCAGAGGTCAGTGCTGGATCTACTTTTGCTCTTGATTACACACACATGACTGATTTTTATTCAGGTATAGTGAACACAATCTCACAATTTTTTGGCAATACAAAAAAACAGTTTGGTAAGGAAGACTGGAAAGAACTTTAGGAAGACATAGACAGGTTAGTGGAGTCCCAGATACAATCTAATGTGTAGCAGTGTAAAAAAGTACATTTTAGAGATTAAACCAAGGAAGAGGAGTATATACTCAAGGACAAAATGCCAAAGGGTGTGGATGAATAGAGACTTCAGCGATCAACTACACAATTCTAATTGACTAAAAGATTGATAAGGAGGGAAAGATTAGAGTATGAGAAAAAGCTATCGAGAAATATAAAAACAGATAGTAAGAGTTTCTCTAGATATTTTAAAAAGTTAACAAAGTGAGCATTGGTCCTATAGAAAGTGAGTCTGGGGAATTAATGAGGGAAAATAAGAAGATGGTAGATGAATTAGGACATAGGAACATAGGAGCAGGAGTAGGCCATTCAGCCCATCGAGTCTGCTTTGCCATTCAATATGATCATGACTGATCATCCACTTCAATGCCTTTTTCCCACACTATCTCCATATCCCTTTATGATATTGGTATTTAGAAATCTGTCAATCTCTACTTTAAACATACGCAATGACTGAACTTCCACAGCCCTCTGGGGTAGAGAATTCCAAAGATTAACAACCCTCTGAGTAAAGAAATTTCTCCTCATCTCGTTCCTAAGTGGCTTCCCCATTATATTGAAATTATGTCCCCTAGTTCTAGACTACCCAACCAGGGGAAACATCTTACCAACTTTTATCCTGTCTATCTCTTTAAGTATTTTATAGGCTTCTATGAGATCACCTCTCATTCTTCGAAACTCTAGTGAATACAGGCCCAGTTTCCCCAATCTCTCTTCATAGGACAGTCCCGCCATCCCGGGAACAAGTCTGGTGAACCTTCGTTGCACTCCCTCTATGGCAATAATATCCTTCCTAAGGTAAGGGAACAAAACTGCACACAGTACTCCAGGTGCAGTCTAACTAAGGTTTTATACAATTGAAGCAAGACTTCACTACTTCTGTACTCAAATCCTTTTGCAATAACATACCATGAGCCTTCTTAATTGCTTGCTGCACCTGCATGTTAGCTTTCAGTAATTTATTGACGAGAACACCCAAGTCCCTTTGTACATCTACACTTTCTAATCTCTTACCATTTAAGAAATACTCTGCACATCTGTTGCTCCTACCAAAATGGATAACCTCACATTTTTCCACATTATATTCTATCTGCCACATTCTTGCCCACACACTAAGTCACTCCAAATCCCCTTGAAGCCGCTTTGCATCTTCCTCACAACACACATTCCCACCTAGTTTTGTGTCATCTGCGTACTTGGAAATATCACATTTGGTCCCCACATCCAAATCATTGATATATATTGTGAACAGCTGGGGCCTAAGTACTGATCCTTGCAGTACCCCACTAGTCACAGCCTGCCAATGCGAGAATGACCCGTTTATTCCTACTGTCTGTTTTCTGCCTGTTAACCAATCCATAATCAATGCTAGTATATTACCTCCTATCCCATGTGCTTTAATTTTGCTAACCAACCTCCTGTGGGGTACATTATAAAAAGCCTTCTTAAAATCCAAATATACTACATCCACCAACTCCCCTTTATCAATTCTGTTCATAACATCCTCAAAACACTCCAACAGGTTCGTCAAACATGATTTCCCATTCATAAATCCATGTTGACTATGCCCAATCAGATCATTATTATCCAAGTGTCCATTTTCACATCCTTTAGAATAGATTCTAACATTTTCCCTACTACTGATGTAAGGCTAACAGGTCTGTAGTTCCCTGTTTTCTCTCTCCCTCCCTTCTTAAAAAGTGGTGACATTTGCTATCTTCCAATCAGCAGGAATCATTCTAGAATCAATAAAATTTTGGAAGATGATCACCAATGCAACCACTATCTCCATAGCTACCTCTTTCAACATTCTGGGATGTAGAATATCAGATCCTGGAGACTTATCAACCTTCAGCCCCATTCATTTCTCCAGTACAACCTTCTTATTAATACTAATTTACTTCAATTCCTCATTCACCCTAGTCCCTTGGATTTCTAATTCTGGAAGATTTCTTGTATCGTCCGCAGTGAAGACATACACAAAGTAATCATTTAGCTTCTCTGCCATTTCTCTATTCCCCATTATAAATTCTCCTGACTCTGCCTGTTTGACTTAGCCAAACGTTTGCTTTTTATGCACCCAAAGAAGATTTTATAGTCTGTTTTTATGTTTTTTGCTAGTTTACATTCATATTCTGTTCTCCCTTTCTTTATCAGTTTCTTGGTCCTCCTTTGCTGAATTCTAAAATCCTCCCAATCCTCAGGTTTACAACTATTTCTGGCAACTTTATAGGCCTTTTCTTTTAATCTTATACAATCCTTAACTTCCATTATGGGCCATGGTTGACTGCCTTTACTTTTGGGGCCTTGAAGGAATGTATAGTTGCTGTAAACTATGTAATAATCCTGTGAAGACTATCCATTGTCTATGCACTGTCATACCTTTTAATGCATTTTCCCAATCCACCTCAGCCAATTTGCCCCTCATAACTTCATAATTTCCTTTGTTCAAATTTAACTTGCTGGCCTCAGATTGAACTACCTCACTTTCAAACATAATGTAAAATTCTATCATATTATGGTCACTCATCCCGAAAGGTTCTTTTACATGAAGATTATTAATTAGCCCTTTCTCATTACATAATACTCATCTAAAATAATCTGTTCTCTGGTCGATTCCTCGACATACTGCTCTGGAAAACCATCCCTAACACACTTCAGAAACTCGTCCTCCACAGCATTAGTGCCCATTAGGTTTACCCAGTCTATGTGCAGATTGAAGTCACCTATCATTTCTGTATTACCCATGTTACATGCTTCTCTAATCTCCTGAATAATACAGTGCCCCACACTACCACTACTGTTGGTGGCCTATAAACAATGCCTACCAATGTTTGCTGCCCCTTGCTGTTTCTTAACTCCACCCAAACAGAATCCACATTTTGTTCTTCCAATCTGAGATCCTCCCTTACTAATGTACTGATGCCATCCCTTATTATCAGCAAAAAAACACCTCCTTTTCCTTTTTGCCTGTCCTTCCTAAATGTTGAATATCCTTGAATATTCAGTTCCTAGTCTTGGTCACCCTCTAGCCACATTTCTGTAATGGCAATTAGATCATACCCATTTATCTCTATTTGTGCCTTTAAATCATCTACCATGTTGCGAATGCCGCATGCATTCAGGTAGAGTGCACTTAACCTTGTCTTCTTGACATTATTCTGCATTCTAAACATAGTTTAAACCTTTGTTTTGCTTGCCTTCTAATGTCGCTTGATGCTTTTCTACCACCTGTTACCAACTTTACTTCCTTCCAATTTGAGATACCCCTCAGGTTCCCATACCCTGACAAGCCAGTTTAAACCCTCTACAACAGCACTAGCAAATCTTCCTGCAAGAATATTAGTTCCAGTCCTGTTAAGGTTTAGCCTATCCAACTTGTACAGGTCCCATCTGCCCCAGAATCGGTCCCAATGCCTCAGACATCTGATGCCCTCCCTCCTACACCAATTCTCCAGGCACATGTTCAATTGATCAATCCTCCTATTTCTATGCTCACTAGCACGTGGCACTGGAAGTAATCCTGAGATTACTGCTCTTATTGTCCTTCTTTTTAGCTTCCTTCCTAACTCCCTAAAATCTGCAGTCAGGACCTCATCCTTCTTCCTACCTTTGTAATTGGTACCATTGTGGACCATAACCTCTGGCTGTTCACCCTCCCCCAGAAGGATATTCTGCAGCCGCTCCGTGATTCCTTGACCCTGGCACCAGGAAGGCAACCTACCATCCTGGAGTCACATTTACTGCCGCAGAAACGCCTGTCTGATCCCCTGACTATCAAATCCCCTATCACTATTGCTCTTACACTCTTCTTCCTCCCCTCCTGTGCATCTGAGCCACAAGTGGTGCCACAGACTTTGATCTGGCTACCCTCTCCTGAGGAATCATCACCCTCACCGTATCCAAAGTGGAAAACTGATTAGCAAGCAAGACAGTCTCAGAGGACTTCTGCACTGCCTGCCTGGTTCTCTTAAGGCTGCCTGGCAGTAACCCATTCCCTCGCTGCCTGCATACTCCTAACCTCTGGTGTGACCACACCCCTAAACATGCTATCCACATAGTCCTCTACCTCACGGATGCACAACGGTAACCCCAGCCGCTGCTTGAACCCGGAGCTCAAGCTTCTGCAGCCAGTATCACTTCCTGAAGATGTGTTCATCTAGGACATGTGGTGCATCAATGACTCCCACATATCGCAAGATATACATTCCACTTGGTCGAGCTGATCTGCCATACTGTAACTTTAAAAACTATTTATTACAATTAGTGGTAGAATAACTTACCAGTTACTCACCAATCAGCTTCTTCCCCGAAGAGAGAGGCAGCTACTGGAGGCTGAAAAAAGGTAGAAAAAGAAGAAAAAGAAAGAAACAAGCCCCTCCCTCACTGAACTCCCTCACACACCAAACACCCACTTTACATTATGTGCACTCAAAGTAGCTCTCAATACAGGCAAATTTATTTTCTCACTTAATTTATAGCTAGCCTTCTTATCGAACTCCCTCACTTACATAGAAACATAGAAACACAGCAAATAGGAGCAGAAGTAGGCCATTCGGCACTTTGAGCCTGCTCCGCCATTCATTATGATCATGGCTGATCATCCAACTCAGTAACCTGTTCCCGCTTTCGCCCCATATCCTTTGATCCCTTTAGACCCAAGAGCTATATCTAACTCCTTCTTGAAAACATGCAATGTTTTGGCCTCAACTGCTTTCTGTGGTAGCGAATTCCACAGGCTTACCACTCTCTGGGTGAAGATATTTCTCCTCCTCAGTCCTGAGTGGTTTACCCCTGTATCCTTAGACTATGACCCCTGGTTCTGGACTCCCCCTCCATTGGGAACATCCTTCCTGCATCTACCCTGACAAGTCCTGTTAGAATTTTATAGGTTTCTATGAGATCTCCCCTCACTCTTCTGAACTCCAGTGAATATAATCCTAACCGACTCAATCTCTCCACATACGTCAGTCCTGCCATCCCAGGAATCAGTCTGGTAAATCTTCGCTGCACTCCCTCTATAGCAAGAACATCCTTCCTCAGATAAGGAGACCAAAACTACCAAACACCCTTCTTAACACTCTGTGTCCTCCAGCAGCACCCAATGCAGACAAGCAGCACTGTGAATCCCCTGAATTTATGCTCCTGTAAACAATGCTGTGTCAGCTCTGCTAGAGCTCAGAAACCAGTTTTAGCTAGCTACCTAATTAGCTAGTTACAGCTACTCTCAGAAAGCTTGTCTATCCCTGTTTAAAACTGTAAGAAACCTAACTTACCTCTTAACTGAAACAATAATTTCAATTAATTGCTAAATGTAAACAACACAAAAACTAGACTTCAGAGAGATTAACCCTTAAAATGCACTCACTTACCAAACTCCCTTCTCCACACTCTGTGCCATCCAACAGCACTATTTTGCATTGGTCTTCACTATAGAGGATACAAATAACATCCCAGAAATAGCTGTAAATCAGGAAATGGAAGGGAGGGAGGAGCTCAAGAAAATTACAATCACCAGTGAAGTGGTACTGAGAAAATTGTTGAAGCTGCAGGCTGACAAGTCCCCGGGTCCTGATGGACGTCATCCTTGTGTCCTAAAAGAAGTGGCTAGTGAGATAGTTGATGCATTGATTTTAATTTTCCAAAATTCCCTAAATTCAGGGAAGGTTCCATTAGATTGGAAAACAGCAAATGTAATTCCATTATTCAAAAAGGGAGGGAGACAGAAAGCAGGAAACTACAGGCCAGTTAACTTAACATCTGTCTTAGGGAAAATGTTAGAAGCTATGATGAAAGCCATTATAGCAGGTGACTTAGAAAAATTCAAGGTAATCAGGCAGAGTCAGCGTGGTTTTGTGAAAGGGAAATCATGTTTAACCAATTTATTGGAGTTCTTTGAAGAAGTAATATGTGCTGTGGATAAAGGGGAACCAGTGGATGTACTACATAGAAACATAGAAAATAGGAGCAGGAGTAAGCCATTCGGCCCTTCGGGCCTGCTCCACCATTCAAAAAAGATCATGGCTGATCATCTAATTCAGTAGCCTGTTCCTGCTTTCTCCCCATATCCCTTGATGCCTTTGGCATTAAGAAATACATCTATCTCCTTCTTGAATATATTTAATGACTTGCCCTCCACTGCCTTCTGCGGTAGAGAATTCCAAAGGTTCACCACCCTCTGAGTGAAGAAATTTCTCCTCATCTCGGTTCAAAATGGCATACCTCATATCCTGAGACTGTGACCCCTGGTTCTGGACTCCCCAGCCATCGGGAACATCCTCCCTGCATCTAGCCTGTCTAGTCCTGTTAGAATTTTATAGATTTCTATGAGATCCCCTCTCATTCTTCAAAACTCTAGTGAATATAGGCCTAGTCGACCCAATGTCTCCTCATACATCAAACCTGCCATCCCAGGAATCAGCCTAGTAAATCTTCTTTGCACTCCCTCCATGGCAAAAACATCCTTCCTCAGATAAGGAGACCAAAACTGCACATAACACTCCAGATGTGGTCTCACCAAGGCCCTGTATAACTGCAGTAAGACATCCTTGCTCCTGTACTCAAATCCTCTTGCAATGAAGGCCCACATACCATTCGCCTTCCTAATTGTTTGCTGCACCTGAATGCTTGCTTTCAGCGACTGGTGTACAAGGACACCCAGGTCTCGTTGCACCTCCCCCTTTCCCAATCTATCACCATTCAGATAATAATCTGCCTTTCTGTTTTTACAACCAAAGTAGATAACCTCACATTTATCCATGTTACACTGCATCTGCCATGCATTTGCCTACTCACCTAATTTGTCCAAATCACATCGCAGCCTCTTTGCATCCTCCTCACAGCTCACATTCCCCCCCAGCTTTGTGTCATCTGCAAACTTAGAAATGTTACATTTAGTTCCCTCACCCAAGTCATTAATATATATTGTGAAAAGCTGGGGCCCAAGCACTGATCCCTGCAGTACCCCACTAGTCACTGCCTGCCACCTGGAAAAAGACCCGTTTATTCCTACTCTCTGTTTCCTGTCTGTCAACCAATTCTCAATCCATGCCACCAGTATATTACCCCCAATCCCATGTGCTTTAATTTTGCACACTAACCTCTTATGTGGGACCTTATCAAAAGCCTTCTGAAAATCCAAATACACCACATCCGCTGGTTCTCCCTAATCTATTCTATTAGTTACATCCTCACTGTACTTAGATTTCCATAATGTAGGGGGTAACATATTGGCATGAATAGAAGTTTGATTAGCTAACAGGAAACAGAGAGTAGGCATAAATGGGTCATTTTCTGGTTGGCAAGATGCAACGAGTGATGTGCTACAGGTATCAGTGGTGCAGCCTCAACTTTTTACTATTTATATAAATGACTTGGATAAAGGGAAACGAAGGTATGGTTGCTAAATTTGCTGATGACACAAAGATAGGTAGGAAAGTAAGTTGTGAAAAGCTCATTAGGAGGCTACAAAGGGCTGTAGATAGGTTAAGTGAGTGGGCAAAGATCTGGCAAATGGAAAAATGCAAAATTGTCCATTTCGGCAGGAAGAATAAAAAAAAGCTGTCATGCTAGGCCCCCACCTGCCAAGAATGAGACACATTAATTTTGTCATGAACATTGATTTTAAACTGTTACCAGAGTTAAGAAAGGACTTGTTAAACAGATGAGCCGTGGCTGGAAAAGACATTTGCATGTTAACAGATAGTGTTTGGAAGGATAAAGCAGCTATTCCCTGACACATTCAACCCACAATGGACTTTTGATCACCAGACGTTGAAGGTGGGGGAGCACGCATTCCAGATCGACTGCTAAGATGGCCGAATACACAAACGGACATGGTCAAACCAGCTAGTCACATGACTAACCTGCTGGGCAACCTGTGTTTATTGAATTTGTATAAACAGGTTTGGGAGAAAGCTGTTTGCTCCTGGACTGAGAAGATCTCTCTCCTGTCTGCTCTCATCTCTTTCTCATAAGCCTCTGAATCCACTGAAGACAGATGAACCCCAAGAGAGAACAGTCTCCTACAGTCGACAAGGTTTAAGAAGAATACTGGGCCCCAACGAAAAGCAAGTCATACAATCAAGGACTCTACAGTGAGCTCAAGGAACTGTAACAACAACTCTTCAGATAATGCCTCAAATCTTTCCACTTCATTTTTCTTCTGCTTTTTTCTGTCTCTATTTGCCTGTGTGTATCACGTATGCATGCTAGTGCGGGCGCATCATGTATCCATAGGCATTAACCAAATTAGAGTTTAAGTTTAATAAATTTCAACTTTTCTTCTTTAAACCTAAGAAAGTCTGTTTGTGCTAGTTTCTTTGCCTTATAATTGGAAAGCGGTGAACAAGGATTCACCAAGGGGGAGCTAAAAACACGGTGTGTTTAAAATTAAACCCTGCTACAGTAAGACCAGGTGAGGCTGAAAGGGAAGCCTAGACCTCTTTCTCACCTGGAATGGGCGGGTTGTCTTATGAGGAAAGGTTGGACAAGCTAGGCTTTTATCTGCTGGGTTTTAGGAGAGTAAGAGGTGACTTGATTGAAACATATAAGATTCTGAGGGGTTTTGACAGGGTGGATGTGGAAAGGATGTTTCCCCTTGTGGGAGAATCTAGATTTAGGAGTCACTGTTTAAAAATAAGGGTCGCCCATTTAAGACAGAGATGAGGAGAATGTTTTTCTCTCAGAGGGTCATGAGCCTTTGGAACTCTCTTCCTCAAAAGGCAGTGGAAGCAGTGTCTTTAAATATTTTTAAGGCAGAGGTCGATAGATTCTTGATAAGCAAGGGGGTGAAAAGTTATTGGGGTAGGCAGGAATGTGGATTGAGGTTACAATCAGATCAGCCACGATCTTATTGAATGGCGGAATAGGCTCCAGGTCCGAGTGGCCTACTCCTGCTCCTAATTTGTATGTTTGTATGTTCGTGATTCCCTAAATATATGAGTGCAGGTAGATAAAATAATACAAAAGTTCAACAGCATTTTTGATTTTATAAATAGGGATATAGGGTGCAAAGCAAATGATGCATTAGTACAAATCATTTGTTGGAGTACTGTGTGCTGTTTTTGATTCCCTATTTTAGAAAGGGCATTAAAGCTACAGACAGCATGCAGCGGAGATTCAGCAGGTTGATGCCAGGGATGGGAATCCATAATTATGAGATTCCAGGACTATTTCTTCTGGAGCAGAAAAGGCTATGAGTAAATGTAATGGTGGTTTTTAAAATTAGGAAGAGTTTCAATAAGGTGAATATGAAAAGTCTGTTCCCTCTGATTTGGGAGGCAGTGGTGAGGACTCTTCAATTTGCAGCAGGGAATGGTTGAGGCAGAAGACATTGCATCATTAAAAACAAAATAACATTTGAAACAAGGGAAGATATAAGACTATGTGGAGAGTATGGGGCAGCGAGATTAGTTTTGGATTGTTCTAGAATAGACTGGAACAGACATGGAGGCCAGAGGGGCTTCTTTCTGTCCTGTAAATCTATGATTCTCAAAGCTTTAACATACTAATTTTCCATACTGGCCTTTTATCAACTTTTATTTTACATTCAATTGCTGCTGTGGCTTTCAAGAAAGGTTGTCCATTCATATCTCTTCCGTACAGTAAGTTTTGCATCTAGTGGAGTATGCTGGGCAAATATCAGTAGGCAGAATCTCACCTTCAGGGGTCACTTGCTTTCTGAATGCTAGTCATCATCAGGGACAACAAAGTGATATTCTACAATGTATACAGTAATATCTGTAACTAATTGGCAAATCATCACTGATCGTTAACTCACTCTTCTCTTCCATTGAACCATATCGAAAATAATAAAATTCCCCTGAAGATAACACACAGGCAGATCACACATCCAGGTTCTATTGCACAGTAGTATTCCTTTTGCAATGAATGTCATTAGTCTTTGTTCCTGTCTAATTAAACTGATTAAATTAATGGTAAAATTTACAGCTATAATGGCCCCTACAATTCCCGATTAGCTTTCCCTGAAATGGAGGGAGTAGGATTGTGCATGTGAATAAATCCTTGGAAAAACATTCAAAAAGACTCTTTAACAAATGGGAGAGAGAAATTATTCCAGAATGCTGCAAACTGGACAAATTAATTGATTTTATTTTTTGTTGCAGTTACTCAAACTAAACAACTTAGAAATGAATTTGTGGACTCTTTACTTACAGACTGATGGGTATATTTAAGGTTTGCTGACTGCAAAAAGGAACAGAAGGAGATATAATTGTTTCAATTAAGTTATGCAAATAGATCTTCATTGCATTCAGTGATCCATGTATATGCCTGCAATAGTAGGAAGAAATACAATTAAAGTGCAGGACATAAACCATAATCATCATCCATTAAATATTCCTTTCATGCGATTACACAGACTGTATTCATAATTCCTTAAATTGTCTTAATATTCTTACAAGTATAAAGAATCTTATTGGAAAAAATGTAATTCAATATGCATTATAGGGCTGAATTTTACTAGCCCTTCGACGCCATAGGTCACGGCAGGGGTGGGGGAAGGAGGCTGTAAAATTCTCTGAGGAGAGGCCCGCCTCAATCCCCAACGTCAAGAAGGGCCCACCGCATATTACCGGTGGCAGGGGGACCTCGGTGTGGCCCCCGCACCGCCAAGCAGTGGGGCAGGCATCTAAATATTTAAATGAACACAAATAAGATGCAAATGACCTTACCTGCCGCCGCCGGCCGTCCCACGCCGATTTTACGGCCGTCGATCGCAACTCGTGTGCCTTTGGAACTCTGTACCTCCGGAGTTCCGAGGCGAGAAACTGGTGGGGAGGGGGAGGAATAGAATTTTCAGGGCAGGAGGGGTGGGGGAGTGGGGAAACTTATACCTATTGATTGTGGGGATGGTGGAAAGGGCAAAAGTTGAGAGGTTGGGGGGGGGGAAGTTTGTGCTGGGAGTAAAATACAACCACAACAGACAGTAAACACAGCATTGTGGAGGTTGCGAAAGGGCCTGCATGTTTTAATTTTTTATTTGAAATAAAAATGTTTCCGACAACACTTTAAATATTTAAATTTAACTGAAGGGCTTGGAGCCCTTTAAAAATGGCACTGGCGCCTACGCGGTGGCACCGGACAGTGTTGCAGGGGATACGGTGGCTGCCCCCGGCAATGTAGAGGGGGCGGCCACTCTGGCCCCTCCATTGAAATCAGCCCCCGCACATAATAACATGGGGGCCATGTGGTGGCACTTCCATGTCGGAAGGCGGCTGCTTTCACAGCGTGCCTCTGCGGAGTGCAGCAGGCTGATCATATTCAGCCCATACTTACTACTGCAGACATTCAGGCTGCAAAATTCAGCTCCATAGGGCCAGTAGTTTCAGCACTACGGGAGGCGGTTGAGGTGAAAAATGGCTGAGGGGCTGCTCTCGACTACTTTGGCATGGCCCGCACCTGTGGCTATGTTGTTCAAGCTGATAGCGCAGGCTTTACGTGCATGTGCCAGGGGTATGTAGAGTCGACAAATCATCTAACGCTGATTTGATGCACAATCTACCATTTTGGACCTCGTTGCTCTACTTAATGCTCTCTCTTAAACACGCATGCGCTATTCAATTTTAGAACTCGTGGAAGTACAGTGTTCTTGGAGAAGTTGTGAAAAATAGGTTAAGTTAGAAGGGAGCAGTGCTGGACATTTTGAAGGAGCTGTGTGCTTCTGAAAGGCCTCTGTGTGCACCACTTGCTCCCAATCATGCGGGCTAGAGATGCAGTTCCTTTTGGGCTGCAGAATCAGAGGGAGATGAAGCAAAGGCAGCAGAGAAAAAAAGCTGCTCATTGAGGGAGAAGGAGGAAAGCTTTCAGCAAAAGACCTTACCCACCTGCAGTCTTCAGGGAGCATTTGATTAGATTAGATTAGATTAGATTAGATTAGAGATACAGCACTGAAACAGGCCCTTCGGCCCACCGAGTCTGTGCCGAACATCAACCACCCATTTATACTAATCCTACACTAATCCCATATTCCTACCAAACATCCCCACCTGTCCCTATATTTCCCTACCACCTACCTATACTAGTGACAATTTATAATGGCCAATTTACCTATCAACCTATTTCTCTTAAGCCAGAAGCAGTGCGTTTGATGACTGCGCTTCACCAAGCAGGTGGTCACATAACTGTGCAACCTTCTGGAACCATACATGCAGCCTCTAAGCAGGGCAAGGATGGCAATGCCAGTGGCTGTCAAGATGACCATGGCCCTGAATTTTTATGCCAGCAGATACTTCCAGGCTGCTACTGGCAGCAGAGCAAACATCACGCAGTTTGTCGTCTTTGCTGCATCTGGGAGGTTACAGAGGCTCTGTATGCCAGGAGAGGGGACCTCACTATCTTCTCTCTAAACAGAGAGAAGCAGAAGGAGCGGGCACGTGGCGTTGCCAGGAAAACGGGTTTCCCATGGTGCAGGGCACCATTGACTGCGCACTTGACTGCTTGGTGCCACATCTCAGTGCTGAGGGTACCACTTGCTTCATGTGCAGTTGTTGTGCAACCATGCCCAGCACATCATGCTGGTGAATGCCCATTATCTTGGCAGTAGTCGTGATGCTTTCATCCTGCGTCAGTCCACTGTTTCCCCAATCTTTCAGCCATCATGTCGCACCCAAGGGTGGTCGCTTGGCGACAAGGGCCATCCACTCTCCACCAGGCTCATGATTCCCCTCCACAACCCCACCACATTTGGCCAGCAGTCATACAATACCAGCCATGCTGTGTCGAGGAACATCACCGAACATTAGCAGGTGCTGAAGCAATGGTTTCACTACTTGGACTGCTTGGGAGGAGCGCTCCAGTACTCATCAGGGTGGGCGTTGCATCCTCCAAAACCTGGCCATCGTAAGGGTGCAGACCTTGCCAACATGGGTTCGGCACCCACCTCAGGAGGAGGAGGAGTAGAGGATGAGGAGGAGAAAGAAGAGGAGGAAGGAAGGAGGCAACTGGCATACAGATGTTCTGGACTGGCTGTCCATGACAGCATCATCGGACTCCAGTTCCCCTGAATTAAACCCCAGATCTCCATTGCTCAGCACTTCCATGCCTTACCAACCCTCTGTTATGGACCATCACAGTGTATTCTTGGCCACAATCCTGAAATAAAAGCACACCGCAAAACAACCATTTCATGCCAAATTTATCCAACAACACATCCAATACTCCATATAGTACACAAGAACCACCCATATGCATTCCCTTAGTCCCTGTCTTGTCAGTGCCTTTGCCTGGCCTACTGCTCATATACAGTGCCACCCCAGTGGCTGCAGCATGGCTGGTGGAAGGCTGCTGACTTTCAATGGGGGAGACTACAGATGGTCTTGCAGGATGCCCTGTATCAGTTCTGGGCCTATAAGAACCAGCTTCAGACTGCATCACCTTGGCATGGCGGCAGCAGCCTGGGCTGGCTGTCTGACAGGTAACAGCAGTTTTATGCTCCACAAAGCCACTGCCACTCCCAAAGGGGCAGTGCAATGGTCAATGGTTTGATTGTATTAGTCTATCCATTGATCGGTGTTCACTGCCTTTGATCATTTAAGTCTCGCTGAAACTGAAACTAAAAGAAACAGTGACTGTGTTCTGAGAAAGGCATTGTACTGAAATCTTATAAGTGCTGAGATTGGTGATTTAATACAAGTGTGATATTTGCATTGCTCTGAGACAAATCAGATACATATGGCACTAGACTAGTGATCCAGTGGCCTTGGTAAATGTCCTGGGGAATGCAGGTTCAAATCTTGCCATTGAAGCTGGTGAAATTTAAATTCAATTAATTAATAAAGGTTCAATTAATTAACAGAAATATTGAATTGAAAGTTAGTCTCAGTAATGATGCCATGAAGCTATCATTGATTGTCAAAAAAACCCATCTGTTTCACTAATGCCCTTTAGGGAAAGAAATCTGCCATCCTTACCTGGGCTGGCCTACATGTGACTCCAGACCCACAGCAATGTGGTTGACTCTTAACTGCCCTCTGAAATGGCCCAGCAAACCACTCAATTCAAGGCCAATTAGAGATGGGCAACACATGCCCATGTCCCATGAAAGAATAATTTTTTAAAAATTGAGGCATGTGTACACAGGCCAACAATGTGAAGGCCACATTGTTGGTCTGTACAAGTGAGCTTAGTGCTCAAACCCACCCCTAGACAGAACAAAATAATGTCTAGTCCCAATGTCAAGTATCATTTATATTCACCACCAGTATGCTTCTGCTTCTGGTGGAGCTTTGGAATCCATTTTCTGAAGTGGTTTATGACTCTTTCAATCATCCACCCAACTCCATTAAAACCAGAAGTGGACGGGTCAGTGTTGGATTTAAAATTTTAACAGTTTTTACTTCCCAACGGCCCCATATCCGCCCATTCTTGGGTGTTAAAATTACCCCAGTAAACTTCAGTGATGAAATAAGGGTTGCTCTGCTGAGTTTAGAATTGCGATACATGATCGAGGCAGTGTAAAATTAACTCTGCATCTGACCATATTACACCCGACTGGGTATTGATTGAGCATGATCTAAAATGTAGGAAGATGCTCCATTCCCAGCACCAACAACTCTCACCTTCAATAGTACAAACAACTACAAAATATCTGACCTCTGATGCATCTCAAAGAGTTTTAGAATTTTTCACAAAAGATCTTTAAAACATCATTGCTTTAACATTGTCATTATTAATCAAATTGCCACCTCCTCATGTTATCAAAAAGAAAAAATGGTTCCCTTCACCAGATATTTTAGACCTAAACCCTTTTTTTTCCAGATGTTAGTTGATCTGTTGTGAATTTCTAACATTTTCTGTTTTTTTTAAAATCTTGATTTCCAGCATTTGTGTTATTTTCTTTTTATTTTCCAGTGTTCTAACTCATTTCAATCCAAGGCTAAGAATATAAGATATAAGAGCAGGAGTAGGCCATACAGCCCCTGCTCTGCCATTCAATAAGATCATGGCTGATATTCTACCACAACTCTACCGTTCAATCCCCATATCCCTTGAATCCCTTAGTGCCCAAAGATCTGTTGATCTCTTCCAGGAATATACTCATTGACTGAGCATCCACAGCCCTCTGGGATAGAGAATTACAAAGATTCACAACACTCTGAGTGAAGAAATTTCTCCTTATCTCAGTCTTAAATAGTCGACCTCTTATCCTGTGACTAGGACGCCGAGTTCTAGTGTAGCGGAAGGGTTGCGCTGTATCATCAGCTGCTGTGAACCGATGACCAAGTATTTGCTTGGAGTTTGGAGCAGCTTCTGCTGCATTGGACATTCTCCTCAGGGTGTGCACCTTCAGGCTGGTAGGTGGTGGTGGTGGTGGAGAGCATTGGGTTGGGGCAGTTTTTGGCACCTGGAAGTCCCTTTAGGGACTGGAGCAGTGTCTTTGGTGGGCTCGGGGGTGGAGCCAGATAGCCATGGGCAGCAGGGAGAAGCGTAGGCAGGAGAGAAAGGAGCCAAAGGGATGGGCCTAAGGTCTGCATCAGTGATTGGGAAATGGTGCCGGCAAGGGGGAATTGGGGTGTGCATACAGCTACCAAGGGCCAAGGAGGACTAGCTAGGGAGTACGGATGCCCCAGAGATCAAGAAGCGCTGAAATGCTGAAGAGGCCTCTGATGATCTGGATACCAAGGTAATCTGTGGCTCATGGGTTCAAGTCGAACTAGGAACAGGAGGGTCACGAGCGCGTCTGCTCTCAACTTAGTTCTTGCAGTGCTTCAAGTACAGAATTTAAGTCTAAAACCCCCCTTGTGAATAGTGGGGATAAGAGGTTGAGAGGGAAAGGTTCAGCATCACAATCTGCACTCCTGCTAAAGAAAGGCATTCCTGCATCCCATTGTTTAACAAACAAGTTTGCAACTCTGCTGTTTGGAAACAAAGAGTTAAGCTCAACGGTTCTCCTGCTTTGGGGTGGGGAGCAACAGTCTTACACTGTAATGACTTTGTTTCTTTAAGATAGGTTTTTAGTTCGCTTGAGTGTACTTCCAGTAAACACATAGAAAATCATGTTTGCGTATATGATGTGTTACAAAACTTGTGAATGTTTAAAATGGTGAGAAGAAATTCATGCAAAAATAGACTGAAACCAAAGTGCATTCATCATATCAGACTCCTTAATAAATAATGCAAAATATTCAATTCAGGGTGAAAGATGATACAATTCAATCTCAACTCATAGCTGTTTTTTTTTGTCTCTCCACATACAGAATACCCGGCCCTCAGCTATTTTATTCCGGGACTGAATTTCACAGAAATAGTACCGAGGATAATAATTAAATGTCAGATACAAAAGCAGACAGCCAGCGAGATTTTAGTCACGATGCACCTTGTGCCAAAATTGCATTGTTTGTTTGGAAAATTAATATGTTATCATCTTCTGCCTTTATATTAGCTGGCCTGGCTCAACCTATTTTCATCAATGATAAAGCTTGTCTTTTCTTCTAATAGCCTATTTTCCTGGGAGAGTTTGAAGGTCAGTCAGAGAATAACTGAGAAGGGTATTCAGTAATTGCTCCTTCCAGGAATATGACTTCCTGGAAAGTATTAACTGCAAGAACTGAATCCAGGCTGTCTCAAGGGTCCATTCTTTGCTCATGACGTTATTTTATCTGACTCAGTCCTCGCTAATGCATTGACATTTTCTGACTTCTTATTTTCATACCAATTAATCTCTCTTGCACATCTGCAGCAAACTCACTTATTAAACTAAAGTCCAAGCTGGACCAGGGAAAGAAGTTTAAATAATGTATAAACAACATTAATCATAAAAGATGGCGATAAAAGCAGCACTGGCAAAAGTAACTTCAAAGCACATACATCAATATACTGGTGCTTTTGATCTTATTCTTCAGAATTATAACCAATGCAATTGGAAAAAGATATTTATAATAGGATAATTGCATTACCTATAAATATAACAGATTTCTTGATTTAAAGATGTCCATAATGATTTAATTTGCCTTTCTTGTTGGTCTGTGCATACTTCAGATTCAGCACATGAATTTAAAATGAGAAAATCTTTGCTCCCACACTGATCTGGAAGCACAGCAATCAGTAAAGAGATAGCACACAAACATCGCCTGAAAGAAAAATGGTCTGAGTAAAATATTTACAAGATATTTGTTTCAGATAATGTAGAGACTTCTGAATTTTACTGTGAAGAATCATATGGACACAAGGATGAATGAAATCACAAGGGCCAGAACAGTAAGGCTTTCTCTGCTTGATTCCAAAATGACTGCTTTGTATTTCCAGAGTTTAAAATGGAGCTGCATGTTGTTTGATTTAATCAAGTTGTGCCATAAGCTGACATTATCATTCTGGACTACTTATTGGAATATCAGAATGATTTAACTATTTATACTTCCCTTAGTGTATTCTGACTGCATAAAAGGAAATATTAGAAAAGTGCTGAAGGAGGGGGAAAAAAATAGTTGTACAGGGAAATCTGCCTGATCTCAGAAATGATAGTGTCCTTTATTTTGTATCAGATCTCAATATAGGCCTATAAAGGTATTGAAAAAGCAATAAAGAAATCAAATTCTATATACTTAATGCATGCTCTAGAATCATTCAAAATATTTTGATAAATAAACACTGCAAGTTCAATGAAATATGATGGATTTTATTAACAACATTCTCAATCCCGAATTGCAGTTAGAGTTGAGGCCAAATTCAAACTTAAGATCCAATTTCAGGGTTGAGGATGAGAAACTGAGTTGATAAACTGAGTTGATCTCAGCTTCGACAGTTTTGATTGTATTTGGCACTATTTTTCTCCAAAGGAAACCCCTCCTTTACAAACCTTTCCCCCTCGTCAAGTAATTATTAAGAGAAATGGGCAGTTGTTTTCGAATTGCAAGCAGTGATTATTTTACTATGCACTGGTATCCATCTCAAAGACTGGTGATGGTCCGTCACCCATCCCCAGCAGTCCCGGTTGCTGCCTTCTACAGCAGGCTGCTGTTTGGAAATGGAATTTAAAAATTTTTTTAACAAGGTCCTGCCGTTAAATTTGGGTGGTAGAAACATCTCACTTCGTTTATTTTACAATTTTGCTGATGATTAATGAAGTCTTTCCTATTACCACCTGATTTTCAGAAACGCACCAGGTTTGCATCCCAATGCATTTTCTGGTGGATGGGAACAGCAGTGGTAGAAATGCCCACCTCAAATAGATGCATTGTGGCAGGGATACTTCCTGCATGGCATTTCTTGTCAGGAATGCCTATCAGTAGGCACCCAGACTTTCTAGAAAAGAAAGAACTTGCACTCATATACTGCCCTTCATGGAAGATGGTTGTGGTTGTTGGAGGTCAATCATCTGAGCTCCAGGACATCACTGCAGGAACTCCTCAGGGTAATGTCCTAGGCCCAACCATCTTCAGCTGCTTCATCAATGACCTTCCTTCAATCATAAGATCAGAAGTGAGGATGTCCGCTGATGATTGCACAATGTTCAGCACCATTCATGACTCCTCAGATACTGATGCAGTCTGTGTAGAAATGCAGCAATTCCTGGACAATATCCAGGCTTGGGCTGATAAGTGGCAAGTAACATTCGCACTACACAAGTGCCAGGCAATGACCATCTCCAACAAGAGAGAATCTAACCATCTCCCTTTGACATTCAATGGCATTACCATTGCTGAATTCCCCCACTATCAACATCCTAGTGGCTACCATTGACCAGAAACTGAACTGGAGTAGCCATATAAATACTGTGGCTACAAGAGCAGTTAGAGGCTAGGAATCCTTCGGCGAGTAACTCACCTCCTGACTCCCCAAAGCCTATCCACCATCTACAAGGCACAAGTCACGAGTGTGATGGAATACTCTCCACTTGCCTGGATAGGTGCAGCTCCAACAACACTCAAGAAGTTCGACACCATCCAAGACAAAGCAGCCTGCTTGATTGGCATCCCATCTACAAACATTCACTCCCTCCACCACCGATGCACAGTGGCAGCAGTGTGTACCATCTACAAGATGCAATGCACCAAGGCTCCTTAGACAGCACCTTCCAAATCCGCAACCTCTACCAACTAGAAGTACAAGGGCAGCAAATGCATGGGAACACCACCACCTGCAAGTTCCCCTCCAAGTCACACACCATTCTGACTTGGAACTATCTCGCCGTTCCTTCACTGTCACTGGGTCAATATCCTGGAACTCCCTTCCTAACAGCACTGTGGGTGTACCTACCCCACATGGACTGCAGCGGTTCAAGAAGGCAGCTCACCACCACCTTCTGAAGGGCAATTAGGGATGGGCAATAAATGCTGGCCTGGCCAGCGAAGCCCACATCCCATGAATGAATAAAAAAAAATGTCCTCAGTACATCCTGCTTTACAGCAAATGGATTATTTTGAAAAGCTGACACTGTTGTTATGCATTTGTACTAAGCAAGATCCCACAAACAGTAAATGAATGAATAACCAAATAATCTGTTTTGAAGAGTGCTGGTTGAGAGAGGAACATTGACCAGTACACCAAGAGAAGTCCTTGCTCTTTTTCAAATAGTGTCATGGGGTATTTTGCAGAGGCAGCAAGTATCCTGGAGGCCATGGAAAAGTCACAGTAAAATAATGATAGGCTTATTTTAACCATTTCTTAACCATTTTTTCTTCCTTACCTCTTAGTACTTAAGTTCTCAAGATGTAAATTATTTGTTATTTCTCCCAGCACCACCACTGGCTCCAATGGGATTCCAGTTGGGAATCTTCCAATGTGATGTGTCTGGAAGAAGAGAAGAACTTACAGAAGAATGTAAAGGCAGGTCAGGCTGATCAAGAGATATTTTCCCTTCTGTCTGAAGATGCAAATACAAATGCTGGTATCTGTCACTTGCAGACAGAGATATGTCTATTTGGTAGATGTAGGGGTGGGGGTTCTAATTCCAAAAGGAAGCTGTGATCATAGTTCCCTAGTAGCATCATTAGGATTTAGGAATGCCTGACTAACCACAATGATAGATGTTTCCTTATTCTATTTTCAATGATACTGCATGAAAAAATGCATGCAAGGGTGATCAAGAGCCATCTTAGGCTGTTTGGCTGTACTACCAAATTCCACTAACCATTTCTGCAGGGCCTAAGACAATGACCCATCAAAGCCAATTGGGAAATTTTTTCAGGGTCTGGAGAAGTGCTGTAAACTCTGCAGATGCAGCCGTTTTGGGAATATAACATACGCAGCCAGGAGTGCAGTCATAACATAAGAACATTAAAAAATAGGAGCAGGCGTAGGTCATACGATCTCTCAAGCCTGCTCCACCACTCAATACGATCATGGCTGATATTCAATCTTAACTCTACATTTCTGCCACATCCCCATATCCCTTGATTCCATTAGAATCCAAAAATCTATCGATTTCAGCCATGAATATATTCAATGACTGTGGTTGAAAATTCCAATGATTTACGACCCTCCTAAATAGCTAACTCCTTATCCTGAGACTATGACTCTTAGTTCTAGATTCTCCAGCCAGGGGAAACAACCTCTCAGCATCTACCCTGTCAAGCCCTCTCAAAATTTTTATGTGTTACAATGAGATCACCTCTTATTCTGCTAAACTTGGAGAATATAGGCCCATTCTATTCAATTTCCCAGCACAGAACAACACTCTTATCCCAGGAATCAATCTGGTCAACCTTTGTTGCTTCCACTGTAAAGTAAGTATATCCTTCATTAGGTATAGAGACCAAAACTTATACAGTATTCTAGATGTGGTCTTACCAAAGTCCTGTACAATTGTAGCAAGACTTCCTTACATTTGTACTCCAACCCCATTGTAATAAAGGCTAACATACTATTTGCCTTCGTAATTGATTGTTGTATCTGCATGTTAATTTTCTGCGTTTTGTGTACAAAGACACCCAAATCCCTCTGACTACTAACATTTAATAATTTCTCACCATTTAAAAAATATTCAGTTTTTCTATTCTTCCTATCAAGGTGACTAACCTCACATTTTACACCATCTTCCATCTTCTCGCCACTTAACCTCTTTATCTATCTTTGCAGACTCTTTGGAAGGAATCTTACTGTCTTTAAAAAATTTTTGAAGTTGGCCCACGCCCACTACAACCCCCCCAACAACTGCTGGCAAACCACCTCCAAGCATCTGCTGGGTTTTGCCCTCAGTGAGGAGCCCGTCAGCCTTTAGAAGAATCATGGCAGCATCCGCAATCTGCCCACAAGTGGGCACTTAAATATTCATATTGGCTATGCTGCTGCCAGGTGGCTCGCCACTGCTGATGATGACCCACCTCCGGCAAGATTGCCCAGAGGCGGAAAGGTATGGGCCCTCATTTCACAGTTTCCTCCCGATTCTGCCTTCAAGCCGCTTCCACAGGATGGGGAAGATTCGGCCCTTTGTTTCCTCCTCACACTTTACTTTCCCATCTAGCTTTGTATCATCATTAAACTTGGACACATTACATGTGGAAAAAATCCAGGAAAAAACTTACTTCTGCATAAAGTTAATGTAATAGGAATCTTTATTTCCACCCTTCTCTGGAATTCTCAATGCTTTCTTTGCCAGTTGGTTTATACTCAGTTTACATTATACTTTTGACTCCAGATAAATCCATACAAATCTGTTTAATTCACTAAGAGCAGTTGTACTGACACAGGTAAAGATGAGACCATTCCATTCTTACTTGCCGCTAACAAAATTAAACAAAGAAATTGTGCAACTTCAGTATTTCAGTTTTGTCCCAGATAGAGGGGCCAAATCAAATGGAACAGGCTTTATGCTACTAGGAATCTGAAGGTGCTACAGCATAAAATATGGCCAGCAATATCTGATATCCTTATTTTCCAATGCCTCATGGTTTTGTGCACATTGTACCACTGTACAAACGTTTCATAAATAAACATGTAGACATGTTACAGTACACGTACAACATGGATTCTCTGTGTGCCAGGATGTTTCACAAACCTCCACTTAGACAAGTTCAAATAGTAACAATACATGAAAATTCTTTGGACCCAATGAATATAGTTTTCACAAAAAGATTGTGACAAAATAAGTAGATAGAATAGATGGAGATACTGAGGATAAATCACCAGTGCATTTTAAAGGAATCTATAATGATCAAAAGGTTCAAGGTCAAGTGAAATGCAAATCACAGGTACTATCTGAAATTTTGAATCAACATCTTTGCGCTAAGATAATAAACAGTAAATGGACAACAGTAACAGTAGTGTGTGCAATTTTGGCTACCCCACTATAGAGAGGAAATTAAAGCCACAGAGAGCACCCTGCATAGATTCACTAGGATAATGCTGGGGATGGATAACTGTATAAGGAGAGACTTGTGATGCTAGGACTACTTCTACTGGAGCAGAAAATGCAAAGAGCAGTTTTATAAAAAATTATGAAGGGCTTTGAAAGAATGAATAAAGAAACGTTATTCCCTCTGGTTCAGGAGTCATGACGAGGCACCATCAATCTAAAACTGTCACTCACAAAAAATTGGATAAATATTTGAAACAAAGCAAGGTACAAGGCTCTGGAGAGAGAGAGCAAGACAGTGGAATTAGTTTTGGATTACTCTGAAAAAGAGCAAGCACAGACACAATGGCCTCTTTCTGTACTGTAAACTTCGGTGATTCCATGGGAGAGCATGGACAACCCTTGGATTTTAACTAAAAAGTGTACTCCAGCTCCAAGGTTTGTCTTATTGATAGAGAGATTTTTTGCATTCATTCTCGGGATGTAGGCATTGCTGGCAAGGCCACCAATTACTGCCCATTCCTAGTTGGCCTTGAGAAAGTGCTGAAGTCCCTGGGAGGAAGATACTTACACAATGCTGCATGACAGGAAATTCCATGTTTTTGACCCAAGGACGATGAAGAAATGATGTATTGCAAAATCAGGATGATATATAACTTGGCAGAGACCTTAAAGATAATGGTGTTCCCATGCACTTGCTGCCCTTGACCTTCTAGGTGGCAATGGTTGTGGGTTTGGGATGTGCTGTTGAAGAAGCCTTCATGACTAGCTGCAGTCAATCCTATAGATAGCATACACTGCACTGATGGGACGCTGATGGTGGAGAGGATGGGTGATTCACTTAACCGATCTCTCTGAGCAGAGAAATGAGGCAAAATTGTTCACTGTCACTGATTGTATTTGATGTTGTCATCAATGGCTTTATTAAGGAGTGCTTTTCTGAAATGTGCTCTTTTTCATAGATGATATTATGTTGGCAGACTCACCTTGGGATTTAATGTGTTCTACTCAAATATTTTGAGCTTTAAAAGCGGAATGTTGATAAGTGAACAAATTTCCTCGGGTGACTCTTGGGAAATAAATTTTGCATCGCCAGTGCTCACATTCCTACGTCGATATCAAGCACTGTATTTTTGTGCCATTTAGATGGTTTTATTTCTTTCAATACATCTAATGAAATATTGAGTATATCTGCACCTTATGTTGCAACAAATTCATATCCAACGGCACTCTACTTGTAACTACGTTTCATGCACCATTGGTGAGGCCATTAGGTTTCCATTTTCACTGAAAAGCAAACTGATTTGTGACATGTGACCTCAAAATTCCAATAAAAATCCTGAAATCCATTGTAATAATAAGGAATTTGGTTTCCCAGTGCATTACCACCACCTCCCCCACCTCCCCCCACAATTCCACCCCCCCCCCCCCAATCCCCCACAATCCCCATCACTTTCTGTTTGACTTACCATTAGTGGTGATGTCTTCAGCCACTGCAGCTCTAAGCATTGGAATTCCCTCACTAAATACCTTCCTCTCTCCACCACTTTTTCTTCCTTTAAGGTTCGCCTTAAACCCCACCAAGTTTTAGTATCTCCTTCTTTGACTTAGGAGTATTTTTTAGTATGATTGCACCTTTGTTCTGCACCTTGGGATTTTTTTTATATGTTTAAAGGTGAGATATAAATCCAAGTTGTTGTTTATTTAGTCCCCATGAAGCATTGGCCAGATAACAAGCAGTTATTTTGGCCATTTTTTAAAACATTGTTTTTATTCAATTTCAAACTCTCAGGGGCTGCATCAGTTTTTATGAAGCTGTTTTTCAGCTTTCCTGAGTTTTGGAGAGTGGTATTTATGATTTTGTGGCCAAGATTTTCAGCATTTCCAGACTTACTTAATTTTATTCCACTTATTTTCATTGTGTCACGGCTGCAGCATTTGGGAGCTCCTGGATGCCAGTGTGATCAAGGGCAAACACGTCTGCAGTGTTTGTGACTCCAAGAACTTTGGCTCAGAGTCGTCGATCAGGCGTCTGAGCTGCAGACACTGCAACACATCAAAGAGGGGGAAAGTTACCTGGACACTTTGTACCAGGAGGCGGTCACACCCCTTTGGATAGGGTCTTCTGATTTGGTCAGTGGTCAGGGACAGGAGAGTGTAACTGCAGCTGAAGCAGGTAAGGGGACCCAGAGGGCAGGAGTGCAGGAGCCTCAGCCTTTGCGATTGTCCAACAGGTTTGAGGTTCTTTCAGCTTGTTTGGATGAGAGTGGGGTCTACAACCTGACCATGGCACAGAAAGCCATTCAAGTGGAGGGAGAAAAAAGGAATGTAGTGGCAGTAGGGGATAGTATAGTTAGGGGGATTGACACTGTTCTCTGCAGCAAAGATCGAGAGTCCAGAAGGCTGTGTTGCCTGCCCGGTGCCAGGGTTCGGGACATCTGCTCAGGGCTGGAGAGGAACTTACAGTGGGAGGGGGAGGATCCAGTTGTCGTGGTCCATGTAGGTACCAATGACATAGACAGGACAAGGAAAGAGGTTCTGCATAGTCAGTATGAGAACCTAGGCACCAAATTAAGAAGCAGAACCTAAGAACCACATGCAAATTGGCATAGGGCAGATAAGATTAGAGAAATTAATGCGTGGCTCAAAGACTAGTGTGGTAGAAGTGGGTTCCGGTTCTTGGGGCACTGGCACCAGTATTGGTGAAAGTGGTGGCTGTACCGTTGGGATGGTCTACACCTGAACCGTGCTGGGGCTAGCGAGCCGCATAACTAGGGAAGTAGAGAGGGTTTTAAACTGAATAGCGGGGGCAAGGGATCAAATTAGGGAAGGTATAAATCAAGGAGTAGAGACAAGGCAAGAGAGAAAGGTATTAATATGGGAAATGATAAACAGACTATGACAGGAAGGGACAGAGCATACAAATCTAAGAGTAAATCAATAGATAAGGCTAGAGGTTACAAAAATAACAAAAGGACAAAACTAAAGGCTCTGTATCTGAATGCACGTAGCATTCGAAACAAAACAGATGAACTGAGAGATGAACAAATAGAAATAAATAAGTACAATCTGATAGCCATTACAGAGATATGGCTGCTGGATGACATAGATTGGGACCGGAATATTGAAGGGTACATGGCATTCAGGAAGGACAGGAAGCTAGGAAAAGGTGGAGGGGTAGCTCTGTTAATTAATGATAGTATTAGCGCAATAGAGAGGGATGACCTAAGTTCAGGAGACCAGGATATAGAAACAGTTTGGGTAGAGATGAAAAATCATAAAGTCAAGAAGTCACTTATGCGAGAGGTGTACAGGCCACCTAACATTAACCACACTGTAGGATGGGGTATAAAGGAAGAAATAATGGCAGTTTGTCAGAGAGGTACAGCGATAATTATGGGGGATTTTAACCGACATATAGACTGGAAAATCAGATGGGCAGAAGTAGCCTAGATGAGGAGTACATAGAATGTTTTTGGGATAATTTCTTGGAACAATACATTCTGGAGCCAACCAGAGAACAAGCTATACTAGACCTGGTATTGTGGAATGAGATAGGATTAATTAATGACTTCATAGTTAAGGCACTCCTAGGTAGCAGCAATCATAATATGATTGAATTTTACATTCAGTTTGAGGGAGAGAAGAGTGGGTCCAAGACTAGTATTTTAAACTTAACTAAGGGCAATTATGAGGGCTTAAAGCAGAGCTAGCTAAAGTGAACTGGTAAATTAAGATGCAGTCACAGACATTTAAGCAGATATTTCAGAATACACAGGATAGATACATTTCAATGAAAAAGTAAAATTCCAAGAGTGGGACCTGCCATCCGTGATTAACTAAAACAGTTAAAGATAGTATCCAACTTAAAGAAAAAGCATATAATTGCGCAAAGATGGGAGGCAGGTTAGAAGTTTGGACAGAATATAAAAAACAGCAAAGAATGACTGATAAGGAAGGTAAAATAAGAGTACGAGAGAAAGCTAGCTAGAAATATAAAGACAGGTAGTAAGTGTTTCTATTGATATTTAAAAAAGAAAAGAGTTAACAAAGTTGGTCCTATAGAAAGTGAGTCTGGGGAATTAATAATGGATAATAAGGAGATGGCAGATGAATTGAACAGATATTCTGCATTGGTCTTCACTATTGAGGATACAAGTAACATCCTAGTATTAGCTGTAAGTCAGGAAATGGAAAGGAGGGAGGAACTCAAGAAAATTACAATCACCAGGGAAGAGGTACTGAACAAATTATTGGAGCTGCGGGCTGACAAGTCCCCGGGTCCTGATGGATTTCATCCTAGGGTGTTAAAAGAAGTGGCTCGCGAGATAGTTGATGTATCAGTTTTAATTTTCCAAAATTCCCTAGATTTAGGGAAGGTTCCGTTAGATTGGAAAATGGTGAATGTAACTCCTTTATTTAAAAAGGGAGAGAGACAGAATGCAGGAAACTACAGGCAAGTTAGCTTAACATCTGTCTTGGGGGAAAATGTTAGAAGCTATTATTAAAGACATTATAGCAGGGCATTTAGAAAAATTCAAGGTGATCAGGCAGAGTCAACATGGTTTTGTGAAAGGAAAATCATGTTTAACCAATTTATTGGAGTTCTTTGAGGGAGTTACATGTGCTGTGGATAAAGGGGAACTGGTGGATATATTGTACTTAGATTTCCAGAAGACATTTGATAAGGTGCCACATCAAAGGTTATTGCAGAAAGTAAAAGCTCATGATGTAGGGGGTAACATATTGGCATGGATAGAAGATTGGCTAGCTAACAGGAAACACAGAGTAGGCATAAATGGGTCATTTTCTGGTGGGCAAGAGTGGTGTTCCACAGGGATCTGTGCTGGGGCCTCAACTTTTTACAATTTATATAAATGACTTAGATGAAGGGACCGAAGGTATGGTTGCTAAATTTGCTGATGACACAAAGATAGGTAGGAAAATAACTTGTGAAGAGGACATAAGGGATATAGATTGGTTAAGTGAGTGGGCAAAGACCTGGCAAATGGAGTATAATGTGGGAAAGTGGGAAATTGTCCACTTTGGCAGGAAGAATAAAAAGGAAGCATATTATCTAAATGGTGAGAAATTGCAGAGCTCTGAGATGCAGAGGGATCTGTGTGTTCCACAGCATATATCGCAAAAGGTTAGTATGCAGGTACAGAAAGGAATTAGGAAAGCTAATAGAATGTTATCATTTATCACGAGGGGAATTGAATACAAAAGTAGGGAGGTTATGCTTCAGCTATACAGCGCATTGGTGAGACCACATCTCATGGAATTTTGGAAAATTAAAACTGATACATCAACTATCTCGCTAGCCAATTCTTTTAACACCCTAGGATGAAATCCATCAGGACCCAGGGACTTATAGCCACTGGAATTTAGAAGAGTAAGTGGCAACTTGATTGAAACATATACTGAATTCTTTGAAGATGTAACAAAAAGGGTAGATAAGGGAGACATAATATATTTGAATTTTCAGAAGGCCTCTAATAGGTTACTGTAGATTCATGACTAAGGTTAGAACATGTGGAATCAGGGAATGAACAGTGGAATAGATAACAAGCTGGATACAAAACTGAAAACAGAGGGTCGGGGTTAAAGGTAGTTACTCAGATTAGCAGATGGTGGGAAGGTGTGTTCCTGAAGGATCAGTGCTGTGACTACTATTGTTCACAATTGATATTTAAGATTTGGACTTGGGAATTGGAAATACGATTTAAAAATTTGCAGAGAATTGTGGGATGGGGCGGGGGAGGGCGAGATGTTGTAGTTAATACAGAGGAGCACTGTGACAAAGTATAGGAAGATATTAATAACTTGCAGACTGGGTATGTAATTGGCATATGAACTTCAATATAGATAAGTGTGAGGCTATATATTTTGGTAGGAAGAATAGGAAGCTGCTTTGTCCTGGATGGTGTTGAGCTTCTTCAGTGTTGTTGGAGCTGCACACATCCAGGCAAGTGGAGAATATTCCATCACACCCCTGACTTGTGCCTGTAGATTCTGGAAAAGCTTTAGGGATTTAGGAGGTGAATCGCTTGCCAAAGAATACCCAACCTCTGACCTGCTCTTGTAGCTACAGTATTTATGTGGCTGGTCCAGTTAAGTTTCTGCTTAATGGTGAGCCCCAGGAAGTTGCTCTTGGGGGTTCAGCAATGGTAATGCCATTGATTATCAAGGGGTGGTGGTCATTGCCTGGTACTTGTGTGGTGTGACTGTTACTTGCAACTTGTCAGCCCAAGCCTGAATGCTATCTAGATCTTGCTGTATGCAGACTGCTCCCTTATCTGAGGAGTTGTCAATGGAACTGAACACTGTGCAATCATCAGCGAGCATCCCCACTTCTGACCTTATGATGGAGGGAAGGTCATTGATGAAGCAGTTGAAGATGGTTGGATCAAGGCAAGCAGGTTGTTAGTGACTATGTGTTGCTTGATAGCACTGTCAACAACGCCTTCCATCACTTTGCTGTTGATTGTGAGTAGTAATTGGCCAAATTGAATTTGCCCTCTTTTTTATAGACATGACATACCTGTGCAATTTTTGACATTGTCAGGTAGATGCCAGTGTTGTAGCTGTATTGGAATGGAACAGTTTGGTTAGAGGCATGGCTAGTTCCAGTGCACAAGTCAGGATGTTGTCAGAGCTCATAGCCTTTGCTGTATCCAGTGCGCTCTGATGTTTCTTGATATCATGTGGACTGAATCAAATTGGCTGCAATGGCTGCTGTGATGGTGGGGATCTCAGAAGGAGGCCGTGATGGATCATCCACTCGGCATTTCCGGCTGAAGATGGTTGCAATGCCTCAGCCTTGTCTCTTGCACTCGTGCTGGGCTGTGCTATCATTGAGGATGGGGATGTTCATCAAGCCTTCTCCTCCCATTATTTGTTTAATTGTCCACTGCCATTCATGACTGGATGTGACAGGACTGCAGAGCTTTAATCTGATCCATTGGTTGTGGGAGCACTTCACTCTGTCTATAGTATAATGCCTGTAGTCCTGTGTTATGTCTTCACCAGGTTAGACCCTCATTTTCAGGTACACCTAATACTGGCATGCTCTCCTACACTCCTCAATGAACTAGGGTTGGTCCCTTGGTGAGGGATATGCCAGGCTATGAGACTACAGATTGTGGTAGAATACTATTTTGCTGCTGCTGATGGCCCACAGCACCTCATGGATGCCTAGTTTTGAGCTGCTGGACTTGTTCCGAATCCAATCTGTTTAGCACACTGGTAGTGCCAATCAACACGATGGAGAGTTTCCTTAGTGAAGACAGGATTTGTCTCCACAATGTGTCCATATTGGATAGAAGAGCAGTGGGATCTGGTGGTATAGATACACAAATCACTAAAGGAAGCAATGCAGCTTAAAGAAAACCATAAAAAAGCAAACAAAGCACATGGGATTCCTTTCTCGAGGAATAGAATTAATAAGCAGATAAGTTATGTTCGACTTGTATAGAACCTTATTAGCTCACATGGAGAACTGAGATCTGTTTTGGTCACTGTATTATGAAAAGGATAAGGAGGGACTAGAGAAGGTGCATAAAAGATTTACCAGAATGATACCAGAACTGAGAGATTATACCTAAAAGGAAAGTTTGAACAGGCTGACACTCTTTTTTCCGGAAAAGAGAAACCTGAGGGATGGCCTAATAGAAAGATTAAAGATTATGAAAGGGTTTGACAGGGTAGATATAGAGAAAAATATTCCTTTTGTGGGGGAAACTAGAACTAAAAGCCATAAATATAAGATAGTGACTAATAAATCCAATAAGGAATTCAGGAGAAACCTCTTTACCCAGAGATGGCGAGAAAGAGAAATTTGCTACTACAAGGAGTATAGCATAGATGCGTTTAAGAGGAAGCTAGATAAACACATGAGGGAGAAATGAATAGAAGGATATGTTAATGGGGTTAGATGAAGGTGGGTGGAGGCCTGTGTGGAGCTTAAACCCTGGCATGGTTGGGTTGAATGGCCTGTTTCTGTGCTGTAAATACAATGTAATACTATGTTATGCATCTGTCCATGATAGAAACGCTTGTAAGGATATCTTTCATAGTGCAGTGTGTCACCAGCACTGTAACAACCAAAAACTAGGTATCCATGAGGCACTGCGGCCCATCAGCAGCAGCAGAATTGTATTCCACCACAATGGTTTGGCACATCCCTCATTCCTTGATCACCATCAAGCCAGATCAACCTAAGCTAAACATTGTGTGTAGAATTGCATATCAGGAACAGCGCCAGGTATGCCTTGGAATGAGATATGCACTTAGTGAAGCTACTGTACATAGCTACAGTAGATGGATATTAAACAGCAAAATCAGCAGGTTACAGACAGAGGTAATTTGTCCCAAAACAAACAGATTAGAGCAAACCTCTGAATGCTAGCACATCAAGTTAAGAATGGTGTTGAAAAGTCAGGCAACTAACAGAAGGGGAAGGCAACATAAGTATTCCCATTCTTAACAATAGTGGAGTCCAGCACAGTAGTGCAAGGGATAAGGACAAAGTGTTTGCAAACGTCTTTAGCCTAAAACTACCAATTGGTTGATCCAACCTGTCCTCCTACCAACTTCCCCACCATCAGAAACAATAGTACTCAGCCAATTCAGTTCACTTTACCTGACATTAAGCAGTGCTGATGACCTGTGCACCAGAGCTAGCTGTTCCTCTCGTCAAGCTGTTCCAGTACAGCTTATTATTAGTTCAAATCTGACCATGGCAGTTTGCAAATCTGAATTCAGTTTAAAAGAAAAACTTGGGTGGCACAGTGGCGCAGTGGTTAGCACTGCAGCCTCACAGCTCCAGCAACCCGGGTTTGATTCTGGGTACTGCCTGTGCGGAGTTTGCAAGTTCTCCCTGTGAGCATGTGGGTTTTCACTAGGTGCTCTGGTTTCCTCCCACAGCCAAAGACTTGCAGGTTGATAGGTAAATTGGCCATTATAAATTGCCCCTAGTATAAGTGAGGGAAGGTGGGGATGCGGTAGGAATATGGGATTAATGTAGGATTAGTATAAATGGGTGGTTGATGGTTGGCACAGACTCGGTGGGCCGAAGGCCCTGTTTCAGTGCTGTATCAATAAAAAAATAAATCTGGAATTTAAAAACTGGCATGAGTAAAAGTAACCATAAAGCTGTTGGATTATTGTAAAACTCCAACTGGTTTAATAATGTATTTTAGGGAAGGAAAGCTGTTGTCCTTACCCCCCCCCCCCCCAATCTGGTCTTCAGTCCCACCAATGTTGTTGTCTCTAAAATGACCTAGCAAGCCACTCAGTTGTGTCCAGCCACTACAATAAAAGCCTCAACGAATCACGTGGCTTCAGACCAGACATCAAATTCAGACATGACAAAGACACAAGGAGTGGAACTAACCCTGCAAAGTCCTCCTCACTAATATCTGGGAACAGGTGCCAAAATTCAGAGAGTTGGAATCTATTATAAAAGAAGTCTTAATAATGCACTTAGAAAAGCACAGTAAGATTAGAACAAGTCAACATGGTTTTACTAAAGGGAAATCCTGTTTGACAAATTTATTAGAGGTTTTTGAGGATGTAACTATTTGGGTAGATAAAGGGGAACCAGTAGATGTAGTATACCTGGATTTCCAAAAGGCATTCGATAAGGTGCCACGCAAAAGGTTAATAGGCAAGATAAGGGCTCATGGAGTTGGGGGTAATATATTAGCATGGATAGAGGATTGGCTAACGGACAGGAAGCAAAGAGTGCGCATAAAACGGGCATTTTCAAGTTGGCAGGCGGTAAATAGTGGAATGCCCCAAGGATCAGTGCCTCAGCTATTTACAATCTATATTAATGACTTAGATGAAGTGACAGTAATGTATCTAAGTTTGCTCATGATACAAAGTTAGGTGGAAAGGTAAGCTGTGGGGAGGATACAGAGAGGCTACAAAGAGATATAGACAGATTAAGTGAGTGGGAAAGAAAGATGGCAGATGGAGTATAATGTAGGGAAGTATGAAGTTATGTTCTTTGGTCATAAGACTGGAAAAGCAGAATATTTTTTAAAAGGTGTGAAACTTGTAGTTGTTGATGTTCAAAGAGACTTGGGTGTGTTTGTACAAGGAACGCAGAAAGTTAGCATGCAGGTACAGCAAGCAATTAGGAAGACAAATGGCATGTTGGCCTTCATTGCCAGGGGATCGGAGCACAGGAATAAGGCCCCAGCACTGATCCTTGCGGCACTCCACTATATCCTCAAAAAACTCTAATACATTGTAAAATACAACTTTCCTTTAGTAAAATCATGTTGACTTGTTCTAATCATGCTGTATTTTTCTAAGTGCATTGTTAAGACTTCCTTAATAAGTGTACAATTGTACAGGGCTGTGGTGAGACCACATCTGGAGTACTGTGTGAAGTTTTAATCTCCACACTTAAGAAAGGATTTACTTGCACTGGAGGCAGTGCAGCGAAGTTTCACTAAATTGATCCCTGGGATGAGGGGGTTGTCCTATGATGAGAGATTAAGTAAATTGGGCCTGTATTCTCTGGAGTTTAGAAGAATGAGAGGTTGATCTCATTGAAACATATAAGATTCTAAAGGGGCTGGAAAAGGTCAACACTGAGAGATTATTTCCGCTGATGGGGAATCTAAAACACAGGGGCACAGTTTCAGGATAAGGGGCTGATAATTTAGGACTGAGATGAGGAGAAATTACTTCACTCAAAGGTTTGTAAATCTTTGGAATTCTCTACCGCAGAAGGTTGTGGATTCTCCATTGTTGGATACATTTAAGGCTGGGATAGACATATTTTTGGTCTCGTAGGGAATGAAGGTATATGGCGAGCATGTAGGAAAGTGGAGTTGAATCCTAAAATCAACCATGATATTTTTGAATGGCCGAGCAGGCTCGATGGGCTATATGGTCTACTCCTGCTCCTATTTCTTGTGTTCTTGTCCCACAAACTAGTCAAGCAACAACTGGAATCATACCTTTCACTCAATGTCCCAGACTCCTCCATCATCCTCCCTAGGTATGTCCTGTCTCACCAGCAAGACAGACCCACCAGAGGTGGAGCCATAGTGTTATACAGTTAAGTAGGTGTGGCCCTGGGAATCCTGAATGTTAACTCCAGACCCTCATGAAGTTTCAAGTCAAACATGGGTAAGGAAACCACCTGCTCATTACCATCCTTCTTCAGCCAATGAATCAGTGCTCCTCCATGTTGAACACCACTTGCAAGGAGCACTCAGGACAGCAAGCACACTGAATGTACTCTGGGTGGGGGGCTTCAACGTCCATCTCCAAGAATGGTTCAATAGCACCACCACTGATTGAATTAGCTGAGTCTTGAAGGACATAGCTCCCAAACAGGGTTTGTGGCAGGTGGTGAGAGTACTAACTTGAGAAAATAACCTATTGGGCTTCATCCTGACCAGTCTACCTGCCACAGATCATGACAATATCAGCAGGAGTGACCACATCACAGTCCTGTGGGGACCAAGTCCTGGCTTCTCACTGATGACACCCTCAAACATACATTGCAGCTGGTAATTCTGTACTGATACAGTTTAATAATTTCCAGTCTGGTATTTACTTATTGAGTTTTGCGTCCCATGATATTTTTTCCACAAGCAATATTTTGCTCTTTGTCACACTGCCTTTTCTATCCAGCCAACAGAGCTTGAGCTAATACTAACCAACCATGACTTCTGCATGACTCACATAGCCTGCCTCCTCACCAGCCCATGTCTAACTGCTATGATGTCTGACCACTTGAAGAATGCTTGCCTCAAGCAAATCATCAGCTGTTAAGCTGTTTTAAGTCTCTGGAGACCAAGAACCAGGAGATGCAAAGCACTGAGTTGCCTGGTGACTATTCTGCGGTTTTGGAAAAGTATTAACTCTACACTGAAGCTGAGGGAAGAAAAGGAGTTGAGAAATTGCAGGCTATTCTGGAAAATCTCTTCATGGTGACAGACCAAATTACAGGGTGTATAATTTATAATGGTATAATCTTTCTGCAATAGCAAAATTGGTGACATATACTATGCATTTCACTGACCACTGTGTCAATCTTGGTGTTGCTTAATTATGCCATATTTTCCTGCATTTCTAATTTGAATATGCCTCTGCAGGCTAGGGGTGAATCAGAGGCAGCACAGCTAATGGTCAATGTTCATCAGCTTTTAGTAACCCAGAACACTCATTGATTCTATTTGAGCTCTTGTCTTAGATGACGACAATGGCATCTGAGTGACCCCAACAGATCATCCACTGACGAGATAACTGCATCTTTCTGCAGGTATTTTAAACGTAGTTAAAAGATCTCCAGGCTCCTCACATTAGCCCATGGAGGACACCATCATGTTCATTGGGAACAATTTTAAACTAACTCGGCAGGTAGGAAACCTGTGGGATTGTGTGGAATGTCAGTTTTACACCTTGCCCAAGGTTACTCTCTATTAACTTCAATGAAGAGTAAAATCAGACAGGTTGTAAAACTAGTGTCACACCCATGATAAAAACAAGAAATGCTGGAAATACTCAGCAGATCTGGCAGCATCTGTGGAGAGAGAAGCAGAGTTAACAGACCTGAAACGTTAACTCTGCTTCTTTCTCCACAGATGCTGCCAGACCTGCTGAGTATTTCCAGCATTTTTTGTTTTATTTCAGCTTTCCAGCATCCGCAGTATTTTGCTTTTATTTTGATGTTACGCCCAATCTTGTCAGTTTCCTGGTAGGCGGGTTAGGTTAAAACACCCCCGCGTTGTGTTGGGAATGTTATGGATTATTCTCCCCTCCTCACTTCATCTCCCTATCCTCCCCTGATGTTTGAAGGAACATTTGTGGAATGATAATGGATTTCCAAAGCATATGTACCACTCATTGCTTTGGCTGACAACTAAATATTTGCGTGCTGCATCAAATGACATGAAAGTTGAGAAACACTCCAGCGCTTGCTAAACTGCATTGGCTGGTTATTTGAATCTTAGATTAATAAGGGTTTCACCATAAAACGATATAATGCCTGGGTTGAATAGATGCTTTAAAATAAATTAGACTCTTCGTATGTTACTGGGAGCTAAGCAAACAAGCCCAGGCTAACAGGAAAACATATGTAACTGTTCATAAACCAATCTTGGAGTAACCAACCATACGACTGCCAGGTCACCAGCGTAGTTATTTTTAAGTCAAGATGACCGTGGCATGAAATTGGCTTAAATTCAGAGACATCGCTATTGCCATTGATTTGAATGGGGGCAGCGCTATGGAACTGAATGTTAATTTAAATCAATCTGATTAACTGCAGGAGGTGACGTGATGCTTTCCGCTGTCCCTTCTCATTTGTATTTATGGAAATCTGAATGCTTTGTAGCACAAAAGAATCATTCAATTCTCTTCTTCCTTCGCATCCATGAAAAAACAAACCATAATCTAGTACTTGGCCCTAGAGAAAGCAAACATCATTGCTGTCTTCAATAACCTGTTTCCTAGAAAGGATTCATGCAATCTATATATGTAACAAATCCCTGGCTAACTGCCACCGCCTACAGAGTAATTACATTACAACGATCCTTACTGGGAATCTCTGTGGTAATTCTCCCATTCATTTTGATTCAATGTATTTTAGAGTTTTCTTCTCCACCCCACCCTGCCCTCCTCCCCTCCCCCCCATCACCCCCACCTCCCACCCCTGGCTACATTACTTTCCTAGCTGCCATTTAGAAAAAAATCCCGCCCTGCTAGAATTTAACATTTCAAATTACATTCAAAGCAATAGTAAATCAGATTGTTACATTGCCAACATGAATGTAGCTCATGTCATGACAGACCATCATTCGAATCTGTGAGTCATGAAATCTCCATTATTCCACTCCATTTAAACTGCCAGGTTAATCTCATAATTATTCTAGTTCAACTGTATAAGAGTGAGAAAACAGAGAGCAAGACAGGGTCTTCAGCCTCTTGAACCTACCCTTTCCACAGATCTTTCTTTTTATGTCCAGAATATCTATCTAACTTTACATCTTTCACTGTACATTCTTGACTGGTTGCCATAGTTCCAGCAGCTCAGAAAGTATCACGATCCATACAGTATTTTGCCTGTAACTTTATTACCCTTACATAACCCCTAACTTTGTTCTGAACTGGATATTCAACCAGTTCTTTTGCAATGTTGGTAATCAACCCAACATTCAAAGATTATCTGAGACTATAATCCATGTATCCATAAAGAGGGTATAAATTTTTTTTAAATATTATCGCATCTAAATAAATATGGTATTTTCTGATGTCATACGCATCAATTTCTATTTATGTAACATTTTTGGTATGTGGAGTGAATAATTATAATTATTCCCTCCAAGCATACATGGTTACTAATTCAGTAAATTATGCTAAATCACTGATTTAAACCTGGAGTAATCTGTACAATTCTGGATACCACACTTTAGGAAGATGTCAAGGCCCTGGACAGAGTACACAGCAGGTTCACCAGCATGATACCAGGGATGACTTCAATTAAAAGGCAAGATTGCAGAAACTGGGATTGTTCTTCTTAGAGTAGAGAAGGTTAAAGGGAGACCTAAAAGAAGTATTTAAAATTATGGTGGGTTTTGTTAGTGCATTTAAATAGCTTAAAAAAATAAGGGGAAAGTTTTTTTTAAAAAAACCTCAAGTGATAAGGTGAGTATGACTAAAGTGTTTTTTTAATTTAGTGCAATTTATTAAGGACTTAGATTGTGGTGGGTAGTGTTTGGAGTAGAACAAGGCCCCTAAGTGTAATTAGTATTTTTTAATTAAGGGAGTAACGAATTAATCTAAAGGTAATTCATGGCAGGAGAGCTCAGCCCCGTGATATGCTCCTCCTGCACTATGTGGGAAATCAGGGACGCTTCCAGTGTCCATGACGACCATGTGTGCAGGAATTGTATCCAGCTGCAGCGACTGGCTACCCGCATTACGGAGCTGGAGCTGCAGGTGGATTCACTGTGGAGCATCCGCGATGCTGAGGACGTGATGGATAGCATGTTTAGCAAGGTGGTCACACCACAGGTAATGGCTGCACAGGCAGAAAAGGGATGGGTGACCACCAGACGAAGTAGTAGGCGAAGGCAGGTAGTGCAGGAGTCCCCTGTGACCATTCCCCTCTCAAACAGATATATCGCTTTGGATACTGTTGGGGGGGGATGGCCTCCCAGGGGAAAACAGCAACAGCCAAGTTCGCGGCACCACGGATGACTCTGCTGCACAGCAGGGCAGGAAAAGGGGTGGAAGAGTTATATTGATAGGGGATTCTATTGTAAGGGGTACAGATAGGCGTTTCTATGGCCACAAACGAGACTCCAGGATGGTATGTTGCCTCCCTGGTGCTAGGGTCAAAGATGCCATGGAGCGGCTGCAGGACATTCTGAAGGGAGAGGGTGAGCAGTCAGAGGTCGTGGTACACATTGGTATCAATGACATAGGTAGAAAGAGGGATGAAGTCCTGCAACAAGAATTTAGACAGCTAGGTAGCAGATTAAAAAGCAGGACCTCAAAGGTTGTAATCTCTGGATTACTCCCGTTGCTACGTGCTAGTGAGTAGAGGAATAGGAGGATAGAGCAGATGAATGTGTGGCTGAGGAGATGGTGCAGGAGGGAGGGCTTTAGTTTCCTGGACCAGTGGGTCTGTTTCTGGCAAAGGTGGGACCTGTACAAGTTGGATGGGTTGCACCTGAACTGGAATGGGACCAACATCCTTGCTGGGAGGTTTGCTAGTGCTGTTGTGGGGGGGGGGGGGGGGGTTTAAACTAATTTGGCAGGGGAATGGGATACAGAGTAGGGGGTGATGCACAGTCAAATATAGAAAAGAAACTGAGTCAGTCTGGAAGGCAGAGCAAATATAGACCTGTTAAGGCATAAATGAAAAATGCAAGGCTGGATTGCATTTATTTTAATGTAAGGAGTTTTACTAATAAGGCAGATGAATTAAGAGCATTGATTAGCACATGGGATTATGATGTTATTGCTATCACAGAGACATGGTTGAGGGAGGGGCAGGACTGGCAACTCAATATTCCAGGGTATAGAATCTTCAGGCGTGACAGGGGAAGGAATAAAAGAGGAGCTGGCATTGCACTGTTGATGAAGGAGTCAATTACTGCAGCAAGGAGGGATGACATCTTAGATGGTTCCTCAAATGAGGCCATATGGGCAGAACTTAAAAACAAAAAGGGGGCAATCACTTGGCTAGGAGTGTACGACAGGCGGCCAAACAGTCAGGGAGAGATAGAGGAGCAGATATGTAGGCAAATGTGAGCGAGGTGTAAAAATAACAGGGTAATAATAGTAGGGGATTTCAACTTACCTAATATCAACTGGGATAGTCTTAGTGCAAAAGGCTTAAAGGGGGTGGAATTCTTAAAATGCATACAGGAGAGCTTTTTGAGCCAGTACGTAGAATGTCCTCCAAGAGAAGCGGCAGTACTGGACCTAATCCTAGGGAATGAAGCTGGATAAGTGCTAGAAGTGTCAGTGGGGGAGCATTTCGGGGATAGTGACCATAACGCTGTAAGATTTAAGGTAGTTATGGAAAAGGACAAAGGCAGGCTGGAAATAAAGGTACTGAATTGGGGGAAGGACGATTTCAATCTGATAAAACAAGATCTGGCCAAAGTGAGCAGCTACTTGTAGGAAAGTACATTAGACCAAGGGGAATCATTCAACGAGGCAATAGTGAAGGTTCAGAGCCAACATGTACCTGTTAAGGTGAAGGGTAGGACCAACAGGTCCTGGGAACCCTTGATGTCAAGGGATATAGAGTATTGGAGCAGGGGAAAAAAGGAGGCTAATGGCAGATTCAGAGCGCTGAAAACAGTGGAGGCACTAGAGGAGTATAGAAAGTGTAGGGGGGTACTTTAAAAAGTTATTAGGAGAGCAAAGAGGGGACATGAAAAAACATTGGCAGGCAAGATAAACAAAAATCCTAAGGCGTTTTATAAGTATATTAAGGGCAAGGGGATAACCAGGGAAATAGTGGGGCTCATTAGGGACCAAAGTAGTAATCTGTGTGTGGAGCCGGAGGACGTAAGTGAGGTTTTAAATGATTACTTTTCATCCGTGTTCACTATGGAGAAGGACGATGTAGGTGTAGAGATCAGGGACGGGGATTGCAATATACTTGAACATATTAGCATTGAAAGGGAGGAAGTATTAGATGTTTTAGCGGGCTTAAAAGTGGATACATCCCCAGGCCCAGATGAGATGTATCGCAGACTGTTATGTGAGGCAAGGGAGGTGATAGCAGGGGCTCTGACACAAATTTTCAGATCCTCTCTGGCCATGGGAGAGGTGCCAGAGGACTGGAGGACAGCGAATGTGGTATCATTATTCAAGAAGGTTAGCAGGGATAGATCAGGTAATTACAGGCCGGTGAATCTAACATCAGTGGTTGGAAAACTATTGGAAAAAATTCTGAGGGACAGGATTAATTTCCACTTGGAAAGGCAGGGATTAATCAGGGATAGTCAGCACGGCTCTGTCAGGGGGAGATTGTGCCTAACCAACTTGATTGAATTTTTCGAGGAGGTGACTAGATGTGTAGATGAGGGTAAAGCAGTTGATATAGTCTACATGGATTTCAGTAAGGCTTTTGATAAGGACCCGCATGGGAGATTGGTTAAGAAGGTAAGAGCCCATGGGATCCAGGACAATTTGGCAAATTGGATCCAAAATTGGCTTTAGTGGCAGGAAACAGAGGGTAATGGTCGAGGGTTGTTTTTGCGAGTGGAAGCCTGTGACCAGTGATGTACCACAGGGATCGGTGCTGGGACCCTTGTTGTTTGTCGTGTACATTAATGAGTTAGACGTGAATATAGGAGGTATCATCAGTAAGTTCGCAGATGACACGAAAATTGGTGGTGTCTTAAATAGTGAGGAGGAAAGCCTTAGATTACAGGACGATATAGATGGGCTGGTAAGATGGGCGGAACAGTGGCAAATGGAATTTAATCCTGAGAAATTTGAGGTGATGCATTTTGGGAGGGCTAACAAGGCAAGGGAATATACAATGGATGGTAGGACCCTAGGAAGTACAGAAGGTCAGAGGGACCTTGGTGTACTTGTCCATAGATCACTGAAGGCAGCAGCACAGGAAGATAAGGTGGTTAGGAAGGCATATGGGATACTTGTCTTTTTTAGCCGAGGCATAGGCTATAAGAGCAGGGAGGTTATGATGGAGCTGTATAAAATGCTAGTTAAGCCACAGCTGGAGTACTGTGTACAGTTCTGGGCACCACACTATAGGAAGGATGTGATTGCACTGGAGAGGATGCAGAGGAGATTCACCAGGATGTTGCCTGGGCTGGAGCATTTCAGTTATGAAGAGAGACTGGATAGGCTAGGGCTGTTTTCCTTAGAGCAGAGAAGGCTGAGGGGGGACATGATTGAGGTATACAAAATTATGAGGGGCATTGATAGGTTAGATAGGAAGAGACGTTTTCCCTTAGCGAAGGGGCCATTAACCAGGAGGCATAGACGTAAGGTAAGGGGAAGGAGGTTTAGAGGCATTTGAGGAAAAAAACTTTCACCCAGAGGGTGGTTGGAATCTGGAACGCACTGCCTGAAAGGGTGGTAGCGGCAGGAACCCTCACAACATTTAAGAAGTTTTTAGATGAGCACTTGAAATGTCATAGCACAGAAGGCTACGGGCCAAGTGCTGGAAAATGGGATTGGAATAGTTAGGTGCTTGATGGCCGGCACAGACATGTTGGGCCGAAGGGCCTGTTTCTGTGTGGTATAACTCTATGACTCTCTATGACTCTTAAGTCGGGAGAAACTTTCCTCTAGCAAGTGGATCGATGATCACAGGTAATAGATTTAAAATAATTGGCAAAAGAACTAGAGGGGAAAATGAGGAGAAATGTCTTCACATGGAGGATTTTTAAATATCTGGAATGCACTACCTGAAAGGGGTGATCGAATCAGATTCCATAGGAACACTTTAAAAGGCAATCGGACATAAGTGTATCAACTGTTTGATTATATGCAGGTGGAAGGTGTTAATTAGGGTCTTACTTGAGCACATAAGCAGACACACACTGAGACTGGTGGAGGGGTTTGAGTGAGGAGTTACATGTTTGTAAGTCATTTACTCTGTACATTAAATGTGAAACTGAGTAATGATATGCTCCAGCATTATCCTTCCATAACAAGCTTTCTGGAGTTTAACATGATAACAGAGGATTGTTGCCTAAAGCTCAAGGTTGGAAACTAGGATTTTTTTTTAACATAGAAAACTAAAATCTCATGGGCTGTTGTGGAAAATATGGCAGAAAGCAAGTGTAAATTTTCTGGGTATGATTACCCGCCAATGTTCTGAGTCTGAACCATATGACCAATGGAAGAATGAAGTAGATATGTTGACACTGGTTACATTTCTACCAAAGAGGAAACAAGGTATGGCCTTGGTGTTGTCACTTCGTACCAAAAGAAGAGGTGGTAGAGGCAGGAACCCTCATAACATTTAAGAAGTATTTAGATGAGCACTTGAAACGCCATAGCATACAAGGCTACGGGACAAGTGCTGGAAAATGGGACTAGAATAGTTAGGTGATTGATAGCTGGCACAGATACGATGGGCCGAAGGGCCTCTTTCTGTGCTGTATGACTCTATGACTCAAAAGTAAATCAGAAGTAAAGTGTTTTCTGAACTGGATGCTCATCAGTTGGATACTGATGACGGGTTGGATCTTCTATTAGAATTCTTGGATGAAGTTTACAAGAAAGATGACCTGTTGAATGCGTATAAGGCATGGTCAGACTTAGATGGATTTCAGAAAACAGATGGTTATTCCATGGAAGAATATATCATGGACTTTAACGGACAGTGTAGAAGATTGAGGAAATTCAATTTGGAGATCCCTGGTTCAATGTTAGCATTTAAATTGCTAGGGTGTTGCATATTGCCTGGCTCCTTGTTCTAACTGAGGTTTGGTTCTTGGACAAAGACTCCCTGTTGGATCAAATGTCTGCTGCCTGAAAGAACTTCCTGGGGAAACAGTCATTTCCTGCAGCACTGACAGAACAAACAGGGGATTCTGCGGTGACACAAAGAATGGAGGACTCGATGTTTACTAAATTTCGAAATGGTCCAGATGCCTGAAGCAGGCATAAGTACTACAGAGGAGTTAAAGAAGGGAGGAATGAAGATAAAAGCACCTTTAGCAGGCCCATTACAGTGGAAGACAGAATTGGAACAGCAATCATAGGTGAATGAATCCCAGGAATGCCCAAGGAACAGTTAATAGGTGCTTCAGATGTGGCTCAAAGTATCATTCTGCAATGAACTGCCCTAAGTGGAGGGGCAGAGTCCTTGAAATAACACATGATGCAGAGAATTCAGAGGCAGAAGAGGAAAATACTGATGAATCTGAATGAATTGTACTAGTTACAAGGAGTTTTAGTCCTGTGATGACTGTGTTAGTTGCGGATTCGTTCAACTGTTCTGTATTGGATAGTGCTTGCATGACAACTGTATGTGGAACTGATTGGTTACAATGTTATCTGGATTCACTTAGTAGTGAGGATCGATGAAAGGTTAAGGAGTATAAAAATACTACCAGCTTTAGGTTTGGTGATGTCAACATATTGAAGTCACTGAAGAGAGTAGTAATTCCATGTAAAATAGCTGTATTAAGCCACTTTATCAGTACTGATGTAGTCTCTAATGAGATAACTTTGCTGTTGAGTAAGCCATCAATGAAAAAGGTACAAATGAAACTTGATAATGGAGCATGATAAGGCAATTGTTTTTGGAAAGTCAGTGAATTTGCAGTTTACCCAGTCAGGGCATTATTGTATACCTTTAAACAACACCTGATGTTTCTAGTCAGAGTGTTAGAGCAATAATAATGGCATCAGGTGTTCAGAATCAGAGACATAAAAAGCAAATTGTCTTAAAGTTACACAGGCAATTTGCTTATGTGCCTTGTGATTGATTAAAAACCCTGCTAAAGGATACAGGTTTGATTGATGAAGAGTATATGAGGATAATAGATGGATTAGTGAAAAGTGTGAAATCTGTAAAAAGTATCAGAGGACACCATCACGTCCTATTGTCAACCTTCCATTGGCACGTGACTTTAACGAGGTAGCTTCCATGGATTTAAAGGTGTGGGACAAAGATAAGAATATTTTCATTCTACATTTTATAGATCTAGCAACTAGATTTAGTCTTTATACAATAATAAATAGCAAAGAAAAAAGGGTGATTATCGACAAAATTATGGAGAAATGGATAGGGACTGGACTTGGGGCACCAGCTAGGTTTCTGACTGATAATGGAGGGGAATTTACCCATGACGAGTTCAGAGACATATGTGAAAACATGAACATTATGGTAATGAATACTGCAGTTGAAAGTCCTTTCAGCAATGGGCACTGTGAAAGGAATCATGCAGTGGTTGATGAAATGCTGCATAAAATTTTAGCTGGCCAGCCAAACTACAAGTTGACCTGGCATGGGCGGTTCATGCAAAGACGGTTGGAGGATTTAGTCCCTATCAATTGGTCTATGAGTGGAATCCCAAATTGCCTTCTGTACTGTGCGACAGTCCTCTTGCTCTAGAAGGTACTACAATTAGTTCCATTTTTTTCTGCACATTTGATTGCTTTATATTCAGGGAGATGGACTTTCATGAAAGTTGAGTTCTCCGAGAAAATTCGGAAAGCTCTGCGGTAATGAATAAGGCCATCTGAGGCGGAATTTAATTCAGGAGAGTTGGTGTATTATAAAAGAGAGGGTCATAGGGAATGGAAGGGCCCTGGTAATGTAATCGGTTGTGATGGTAAGGCAGTAGTTATCAAGCATGGAAATCAAACTTAAGGTTCATTCCTTGCGATTGATCGGGATTGATTACAAAATCTCAGAATCTGAGCAGTTGATAGAGGGAAACGATGCATCTTGTACCTCAAATACTCATGTGTTTTGTCATGAAGCTCCTGTGGAACAGAATGAGGTAGATCAAGAGTTGGATAGTAATGCGAGGGATCATGACGCTCAAAGAGCTATCGCATCCAAAGGACAATTGCCCCGAGTAGGTACTCAGGTGACATATATTCCAGACGGGTCTGATAAATGGAGGGATGGAGTGGCAGGATGGGGTGAAAGAGTGGAGGGTAAGAAAGCATCGTGTCAGTTCTAATAGTGGATCTGGAAGTGACTCTTGCGTAAGGAAGCAATCACGTACTGGAGAAAGAGCCTCCGTTAATGTCCGAGATAGATCTTCCAGCAGCAGTCCCAAGAGACATCAAAGTGCTAATAGAGGCCGTAGTTTGAGTGGATTCCACAATGAAATGAAGGCTACTGAACAGTCTCGGAATAGAACTAGAAGCAGAAGGCCTCATGACTGCAAAGTTTTAGTGGCCACCAATAAACTTGAGGATAAACTAATAAGAGAAGCAAATCATAAGGAATTCGAGAGTTGGAGAGAGTTTGGAGTTTATTCTGAGGTACCAGATAGGTGACAGCCAACCTTGTCACATAGATGGATTTGTACTGAAAAAGTCCTTCCCGATGGAACTTATAAGGTTAAAGTGAGGCAAGTTGCGAAGGGTTTTAATGAGCGACTGGGTGATACTGATGTCAGAATGAACTCTCCTATAGCTGGAAAAGTAATCTTGAAAATCTTTTTTAGCTCTTTTAGCCACATATTCAGGGGAGTGTAGATCCATTGACACAAAAGCTGCATTTCTGCAGGGTGATACTTTTCAGAGGGAAGTGTATCTGAAACCACCTATAAAGAGGTAGCAGATACAGAAGGAAAACTATGGAAACTGAACAAATGCATCTATGGCCTTAATGATGCGTCCAGGGTTTAGTATTTCTTGGTGAGATGTTTTGTTGAAAATTGGTTGTGTTCAACTAAAAGCAGATCCTGCAATGTTTTATTGGTATCATAAAGAGAAACTTTCAGGCAGCTTCATGATGCACGTTGATGATTTCTTATAAGGTGGTACTGTGGATTTTGAGAAATATGTTATTAATAAGATGAGCGTAGAATTTAAGATTGGGAATCAGGCTTGTGGGGCCTTTAAATATATTAGTTTAGATATTAAGCAGAATAAGTCTGGAATAAGTTTGAATCAACAATCTATTTAGAGTGTTACTCCCATCCCAGGAAATGGTGTTAGGTCATCACAGAAAGATGATATATTTAAAGCAGAGGCTGAGCAATTGTGAAGCCTGATTGGTCAATTAAACTGGTCGTATTCTCTATAAAGGCCGGCTTGGGTCTGCAAACGAAACCCAACCCGAGCCCAACAAAACCACATCTGACCCCGAGCCCGACCTGGCCCGAGTCCTTCCATTTTTTTCCGGTGCCCGACCTGACCATCAGTTAACCTACCTTCTGTTTTTCACTTTGTAGTTTATCTGCACAAGCTTAAAATAACTGCAACAAAACCACTTTTCTAGTCCAAAAATTAAATTAACAGTGGAGCGACTTACCTGAGGTTGTGATAGCATGTGTTGGACCCGGACTGACCCAACCCGACCCGAACCCAACACATGTTGTCGGGTCCCGTTGGGTTCGGGTTGGGTAGCTGGCCTTTAGTTCTCAAACTAGACCTGATGCTATTTTTGATGTGCTGGAGTTAAGCACGATGATGAAACATCTGAAAATTGAGAATGTTTTAAGGTCAAATAAAACATTACAAAAACTAAATCTGGAGAAATGTGTACTGAAATTCCCATCCTTAGGTGACCCTAAGAACATGAAGCTAATAATTGTTTGTGATGCTTCACATGCTAATCTTGCTGATAGGTATTCGAGTGCAGCTGGTTTCATAATATTTCTGATGGATGAAAATAGGAAATGTTGCCCTTTAGCTTGGGAGGCTAAGAAAATAAAACGGGTCGTTAAAAGCTGCAGAAACACTGGGACATGGGGTTCTATTTGTCAAATATTTTGGGTGAAATTCTGAACAAGGGACATACTGAAGATAGGATGCCCATTGAATGTTATTTAAAAAATCGTTCTTTGTGGGACAATGTACACTCTACAAAAAGTGTGAGAGAGAAAAGACTATGTATTGACCTTGCTGGATTGAAACAAATTGCTGGACAGAAAGGAAATCTCCAAACTTAAATTGGTAGATGCAAGTCATCAGCTATCCGATAATTTCACAAAAAGAAATGCTCGTACAAAGAAATTGTTAGGGGTGCTAGAGAAGGGGCGGTACTTTGTACCGAATATGGAATTTATTTTGATTTATTTTGAAACGTTGTTTGAGCATGTTAATCCATGTTGTATTATAAAAGAAAGACAGGAAGTGTTAATCTGTTAACTGTGTATCAATTGTTTGATTAAATGCAGGTGGATGGTGTTAATTGAGGTCTTACTTGAGCACTTATAATCCGACACTTATGAGACTGGTGAAGGGTTTGCGTGAGGAGCTACATGTTTGTAATCCTTTTTCTCTCTACAATAAATGTGAAACTGAGTAAAGATAGACTCCAGCATTATCCTTCCATAACTAGCTTTCTGAGTTTAACAATAAGAACATCTGAACTTAAGAATTAGGAGCAGGACTAGGCCATTCAGCCCCCTGAGCTTGCTCCACCATTCAATCAGATCGTGGTTGATCATGGCCTGAATTCCACTTTCCTGCCTACTCCCAATAACCCTTGACCCCCTTGTCAATCAAAAATCTGTCTAGCTCAGCCTTGAATCTATTCAATGACTCAGCTTCCACTGCTCTCTGGGGAAGAGAATTCCAAACACTAACAACCCTCAAAGAAGAAATGTCTCCTCATCTCCGTCTTAAATGGGAGATCCCTTAATTTAAAACTATGCCCCTTAGTTCTAGACTCCCCCACAAGGGGAAAGATCCTCTCAGCATCTACCCTGGCAAGCCCCTTCAGAATCTTATATGTTTCGATAAGATCACTCTCCATCTTCTAAACTCCAATGAGTATAGGCCCAACCTGCTCAACCTTTCCTCATAAGACAAATCCCTCTTCCCAGGAATCAGCCTAATGAACCTTCTCTGAAGAGGACTAATTTGCAGGGTTTTGCAGAGAAAGCTGGGGTGGGGGACTAAATTGAACAACTCTTTCAAAGAGCCAGAACAGGCATGATTGGCCAAATGGCGGCCTCCTGTGCTGTAAGATTCTATGAAGTTATTTATAGAATCAAAGTAATTTTGAATTCTCACAGTACATTTTTTATTCTGCTCCCTTGCTTCCACATTGCAGCTAAGAGGCTCAGACAAAGGGCTGTGGATCCCTGGCAGCCTTCGTATTTCATGTGTGCTAGTTACTGAGTTGCACAAACTGAACTTTGTACCTGATCCAGGATCGAAATGCATTAATGGCCTCTGCTTAAATATAATTATTTAAGCCAAATTGGACTGATGTTGAGTTGGTGCTCGCCAAGGAGTCCTGAAGTGAACCCATAGTTAAAAGCATTGTGATTGGCAATCCAAATAGCCAGTCTCAAGTGGAGGCACGGATGAAACTGTTAGTTTCAATCACTGCAGTGAAAGGTCTTTCCATTCTTGCAGATGCATAGTGACGATGATTGACTTGAAATGTGTCCTGCAAAGTTTATTTTGAATCTGAAGCTGGAATCTGCTTGGATTCCAAATGCAGAATTGGAGACAATACTTGATATGGATGAATCATTCATGTCGACATAGGTTGGATTTTAACTTCCATAAGGGTCTTTTATTTTATAACTGTTAAGTTTAAATGTTGTCTACTATTGCAGAATGACTTTAGGTATTTTTTTTACAAAAATTAGCAATGATTTGCATAACTTTTCAAAGTATCACAAAGAAAGAGCAGCATGTAAAACATGATGGAAAACAGCAATTATAAACAGGTGCAGAATAATCTGCCTTTATTTACCAGTGCTCTCTACACACCAGCTCAGGCCCTGTCTTAGGAATGCAGAAGTGGGCTAACATTCAAAGCAACTAGCAATGAATTTTGTGGCACAGTGGGTCTAAATTCTAAGCTTTCATCTCACAGATCTGGATTTGAATCCAGCCTTAATAATGAGATGAAAGTCTTTTCCCGATGGGCATAGAGTTCAAACGTGAAAAAGTTTGGCCAGTTTCAACATAATTCCTAAAGAGCTCAAAAGCACATCGCAAAGCCACCCATGATTATATTGGCAGCTTCACTCAAGTGAAGCCAAAGGGATGGATTTTTCAGTACAGATAAGAGTTAGCAGACTCTAGGCTCTTTGTAGCAGTGGCAAGTACGTTGTAATTGAGAGAGCAAATGATCAAAGACACCAATTGGTGGTTTCCATCAAATGAAAAGGTCACCATCTTCAAATATAAGTGCCACAATAGATGGGCAGGAAATACCTACAGACAAAAATTGCCGCGGCACATTATTCAGGTAGCGCTGAGGTATCTTAACCTTGCTTGAACCCATGATATGTTTGAACAGAAAATGTTTAATGCTAACGCTGGCTGCAAAAACTGGAGAGAAAAGTTGTTTTAGTGCTGATGCATATCACCTTAACATAAAATCCAATAAAAATTTAAACTGATAATGTGTTTGAGCAATTCAGAACCAGATGATGAAGTGAAGTGCCTCTGAAAATGGAGAATGTAGTATTATACATTTTCTAATTTTATGCATTTAATTATACAACAATTTGTGTGGACAGTCGTAATTGGAGGTTAGTTTCCCATACCTATATTTTATAACCTGTGTACGTTCACAGACTGGATGTTGCTTTTCTTCAGGATGCTTGGCTGAAAATGGTTATGTGGAACTAAGTGATAATGAATGCTCTCATATTATGCAACAATCGCAATGTTACAAGATGAGTAAGGAATACCTGCAGTGTTACACCCTGTTAAGGATTCTGCATGGAGGTGAAAAATCAGATAGAGAAATAAAAAGCATGGGCCTCAATTTTGCTTTGAGAATAATGCTGAAGCTATCAGTGCAGGTGGGTCTCATGCAAACGCTGGATGTATGCAGAGGGGGTAGATCATGACATTAGTCAGCGTCTAATGCTGCTTTGATGTCTGACCTGTCATTTTGGACCTCGCTGCTCATGTTAACATCCTCTCTTAAACACACAGAGCTGAACATGCATTCAGCTGCATGGCATCCCTCCCTACCGACATTATTTAAAGGCATCACTGCACTTTTTTATTCATCCATGGGATATGGGTGTCGTTGGCTGGACCAGCATTTGTTGCCTGTCCCTAATTGTCCTTGGGAAGGTGGTGGTGAGCTGCCGCCTTTAACCACTGCAGTCCAAGTAGGGTAGATACACCTACAATGCTGTTAGGAAAGGAGTTCCAGGATTTTGACCCAGCAAGAGTGGAGGAATGGCTATATAGTTCCAAGTCAGGATGGTGTGTGGCTGGGAGGGGAACTTGCAGGTGGTGTTCCCAACCATTTGCTGCCCTTCTCCTTCTAGGTGGTAGAGGTTGCGGATTTGGAAGGTGCTGCCGAAGGAGCCTTGGTGCATTGCTGTAGTTCATCCTGTAGTGGTACATACTGCTGCCACTGTGCGTCGGTGGTGGAGGGAGTGAATGTTGATGGAGTGCCAATCAAGTGGGCTGCTTTGTCCTGGATGGTGTCGAGCTTCTTGAGTGTTGTAGGAGCTGCACCCATCCAGGCAAGTGGAGAGTATGCCATCACACTCCTGACTTGTACCTTGTAGATGTTGGACAGGCTTTGGGGAGTCAGGAGATGAGTTACTCACTGCAGGATTCTAGCCTCTGACCTGCTCTTGTAGCCAACGGTATTTATAAGACTACTCCAGTTCAGTTTCTGGTCAATGGTAACCCCTAGGATGTTGATAGTGGGGGATTCAGCGATGGTAACACCATTGAATGGCAAGGGGAGGTGGTTAGATTCTCTCTTGTTGGAGATGGTCATTGCCTGGCATTTGTGCGGCACGAATGCTACTTGCCATTTATCAGTCCAAGCCTGGGTATTGTCCAGGTCTTGCTGCATTTCTACATGGACTGCTTCAGTATCTGAGGAGTGACGAATGGTGCTGAACATTGTGCAATCATCAGCAAACATCCCCACTTCTGACCTTATGATTGAAGGAAGGTCATTGATGAAGCAGCTGAAGATGGTTGGGCCTAGGACGCTTCCCTGAGAAACTCCTGCAGTGATGTCCTGGAGCTGAGATGATTGACCTCCAACAACCACAACCATCTTCCTTTGCACTTGGTATGACTCTTTTTGTCAATGTTTGAACCAAGGCTGTAACGAGGTCAGGAGCTCAATGGCCATAGCGGAACCCAAACTGAGCATCACTGAGCAGGTTATTGCTAAGCAAGTGCCACTTGATAGCACTGTTGACGACACCTATCACTTTACTGATGATTGAGAGTAGACTGATGGGGTGGTAAGTGGCCAGGTTTGACTTGTCCTGCTTTTTGTGTACAGGACATACCTGGGCAATTTTCCACATTGCCAGGTGGATACCAGTGTTGTAACTGTACTAGAACAGCTTGCTAGGGGTGCAGCAAGTTCTGGAGCACAGGTCTTCAGTACTATTGCCGGAATGTTGTCAGGGCCCATAGCCTTTACAGTATACAGTGTCTTCAGTCGTTTCTTGATATCATGCAAAGTGAATCAAATTGGCTGAAGACTGGCATCTGTGATGCTGGGGACTTCAGGAGGAGGCCGAGATGGATCATCAACTTGGCACTTCTGGCTGAAGATGGTTGCAAATGCTTCAACCTTATCTTTCGCACTGATGTGTTGGTCTCCCACATCATTGAGGATGGGGATACTTGTGGAGCAACCTCCTCCATTTAGTTGTTTATTTGTCCACCACCATTCATGACTGGATGTGGCAGGACTGCAGAGCTTAGATCTGATTCATTAGTTATGGGATTGCTTAGCTCTGTCTATCACAATCTGCTTACGAAGTTTGGCATGCAAGTAGTCCTGGCTTGTAGCTTCACCAGGTTGACACCTCATTTTGAGGTATGCCTGGTGCTGCTCCTGGCATGCCCTCCTGCACTCATCATTGAACCAGGGTTGGTCTCCCGGCTTGATGGTAATGATAGAGTGGGGGATATGCCAGGGCATGAGGTTACAGATTGTGGTTGCGTACAATGCTGCTGCTGCTGATGGCCCACAGCACCTCATGGATGCCCAGTTTTGCATTGTTAGATCTGTTCAGAATCTATCCCATTTAGCACGGTGGTTGTGCCACACAACACGATGGAGGGTATCCTCAAATTGAAGGTGGGAAGTTGTCTCCACAAGGATTGTGCGGTGGTCACTCCTACCAATACTGTCATGGGCAGATGCATCTGCGGCAGGCAGATTGGTGAGAACGAGGTCAAGTATGTTTTTCCCTCTTGTTGGTTCCCTCACCTGCTGCAGACCCAGTCTAGCAGCTATGTCCTTTAGGAATCGGCCAGCTCAGTCAGTCATGGTGCTACTGAGCCACTCGGTGATGGACATTGAAGTCTCCCACCCAGGGTACATTTTGTGCCCTTTCCACACTCAGTGCTTCCTCCAACTAGTGTTCAAAATGAAAGAGTACTGATTCATCAGCTGAGGGAGGGCGGGAGGTGGTAATCAGCAGGTTTCCTTGTCCTTGTTTGACATGATTCCATGAAACTTCTTGGCGTCCGGAGCCGATGTTGAGGACTCCCAGGGCAATTCCCTCCCGACTGTATACCACTGTGCCGCCACATCTGCTGGGTCTGTCCTGCCAGTGGGACAGGACATAGCCAGGGATTGTGATGGTGGTGTCTGGGACACTGTCTGCAAGGTGTGATTCCGTGAGTGTGACTATGTCAGGCTGTTTCTTGACCAGTCTGTGGGACAGCTCTCCCAACTTTGGCACAAGCCCCCAGATGTTAGTAAGGAGGACTTTGCAGGGTTGACAGGGCTGGGTTTGCAGTTCCTGAATCAATTCCGGGTGGTCCATCCGGTTTCATTCTTTATTGACTTCATAGCGGTTAGGTACAACTGAGTGGCCTGCTAGGCCATTGCAGAAGGCATTTAAGAGTCAACCATGTTCAGTTCTGGGTACTGCCTGTGTGGAGTTTGCAAGTTCTCCCTGTGACTGCGTGGGTTTCCATCGGGTGCTCAGGTTTCCTCCCACAGCCAAAGATTTGCAGGTTGATGGGTAAATTGGCCATTGTAAATTGCCCCTAGTGTAGGTAGGTGGTAGGAGAATGGTGGGGATGTGGTAGGGAGTATGGGATTAATATAAATGGGTGGTTGTTGGTCGGCACAGACTCGGTGGGCCGAAGGGCCTGTTTCATTGCTGAGGTTCTGGAATCACATGTAGGCCAGACCAGGTAAGGATGGCAGATTTCCTTCCCTAAAGGACATTAGTGAACCAGATGGGTTTTTACAACAATCAGCAATGGTTTCATGGCCATCATTAGACTAGGTTTTAATTCTAGATTTATTAATTGAATTCAAATTCCACCTTCTGCTGTGGTGGGATTCGAACCCATGTCCCCAGAGGAATACTCTAGGTCTCTAGTAATAATACCATTATGCCACTGCCTCCCCTGGACCATCTACTTGCTGTTGCAAAGCTAGTCAAAGTATTGTGTTCTTGAATGAGTTGTGGGAATTGTTTAAGACAGAAGGGAGTGGTGCTGGACATTTTGAAGGAGTTGCGTGCTTCTAAAAGGCCTCTGTGCACACCGCTTGCTCCCAGCCATGGGGGCGAGAGTTGCAGTTCCTCTTGGGCTGCAACATCAGATTGCGATGGATAAGAGGAAGCTGAGAAAACAAGCTGCTCATAGAGGGAGCAGGAGAAAGGCTTTCAGCAAAAGACATCATCCACCCAGGGTCTTCAGGGAACATTTCTCCTACCTCCAGCTAAACCAAGAGCAGTGTATTTGGATGCTGCACTTCACTAAGCAGCTGGTCAGAGAACTGTGCAACCTCTTGCAACTAGGCCTGCAGCCTCAGAGCAGGGTGAGGACCGAACTGCTAATGGCTGTGAATGATACAGTAGTCCTGAATTTTTATGACCGCAGATCTTTCCAGGCTGGAACAGACATCACCAACATCTTGCAGTTCACCATTCATTGCTGCATCTGGGAGGTCACAGAGACCCTGTACACTAAAATAAGGGACTTCATGGCCTTCTCTGTAAACAAAGAGAAGCAGACAAAACAGGTATGTGACTTTGCCAGGATATTTGCCTTCCCCATGGTGCAGGATGCCATTGACTGTATGCATGTGCCCTTGTGGGCGCCATATCTCAATGGGGAGATGTACTGAAACTACAATGGGTACCATTCCCTCAACATGCAGTTGATGTGTGAACATGCCCGGACATCATGTTGGTGAATGCCTGCCATCCTGTTAACTATCGGTCTGCACCAGTCTGTAGTTCTAGCCATCTTTGAGCCACCAGGCTGAACCAGATGGTAGCAGCTCGACGCCAAGGGCTATCTGCTGTACACATGGTTAATGACTTTCCTCTACAACCCCATCTCATGTGGCCAGCACTCATACAATGAGAGTCATTCTGTAATGAGCAGCGTCATAGAGCAGGCCATCAGCATCCTGGAGCAATGGTTTCGTTGTTTGGATTGCTTGGGGAGAGTGTCCAGTACTTGCTGAAGCAGGTGTCTTCAGCCTGGCCATCCTGAGGGCACAGCCCTTGCCACCAGGAAAGGAGGAGGAAGGGAGGATGCAGCCACAGCATAGACTCTGGTTTACTTGAATCAATCCCCAGATTCCCATTGCTCAACACTTCCCCATCTTACCATCTGTCTGCTATGGACCATCAGAGTGACCTTCTGGCTGAAATCCTGAAATAGAAGACACCACAAAACAACATTATTGAACAACACACTCAATGCTCCATACAATATGCAACTAATCATCCTGGTGCATTCCATTAGTGCCTGTTTTGCAGCTGCCTTTGCCTGGCCTAGTGCTCCTACAGGGTGCTACTCGAATGGCTGCAGCATAGCTGGTGGAAGGATACTGACTTTCAGTTGGGGAGACTGCTAGTGGCCTTGCAGGGCAGCCTCAAGTAGCTCTGGGCCTTCAGGGCCTGACTTTGGACTGCACCATCTTGGCATGGGTGGCAGCAGTCTGGGCTAGCTGGTTGGCAGCAATAGCAAGGGTATTGGAAGAATAGCAGTGGTGGGAGCATGAATGCTGTCTACCATCATCCTGAAAAAGGACAGCAGGTTTAGACACCATGGAGTCACTGCCACTCACATGGGGTGGCATCTCAACAATCCTAGTAATCCCTTTGAGCACTGGGATCCACAGCCATAATGGCAGCAGTCTGAGCCTGCATGACACCAAGCTGGGCTTACATGGCATCAATTATCAATCAGAGTCATAGGCACATTCACAGCACAGAAGGAGGCCATTCGTCCCATTGAGTCCATGCCTCCTGCTGTCATGACCTCAGTCTGAGCTTCCATTGTAGCAGGCAGTTGCTGGGTGGTTCCTGGTGGTGCAATAGAAGCTGAAACATGAGCCATCGGAACTGCATCATGGTTGGGTACACATATGTTCTCATGGAGTTGGCTCCCACTTCCATGCTGGAAAGAATGGATTCAACTCCGCGCAAAGCCCTGTGCCGAGCTGGAGCTGGACTCTTCCATACTCATTGACGGTGACAACAGACTCTGTGGTAGGCTTGCCAATGCACCAAGCATTTTTGTGTACATGCCCATCTGCCTTTTCCTGTACACTGCCCCATTGAAATTCTCACCCGAGTCCTCTGCAGCAGACCATATTTGTGACCTCTCCTTCTGGTGAGCTGGCACATGTGCTATCCTATCTCCTGGCATGACTGCAGCCCACTCATGCCCAGTGACTCACCACCTGCAGATCCCACTTCTATACAGTCCACTAAGGTATGTGCAGTGCCATTATCTGAGCTGGTGGCTGCAAGTGTCAGATCAAGTGAGTGTTTGTTTCTTTCTCAGTGGTCCGCTCTTCCTTTAGGCCTTCAGTCTCAGGCACCACTGGCTGGCGAGGCAGCAGCTCTTGGATATCTGAAAGCATAAATGCATAAGGGGAGGGTTGGGGGGAGGGGAGCAGAAAATAATAGGTGTATGGTTACACCGTCTGTAGCTTGCACATTGCACAAGATTGCAGGATGAGTGAAGTGGGGTTTGAGAAGGTGCATAAAGGGAAACATACCGTCATCCTTGATGGCTCCAGTTGTTTTGTGGTGTCTTCTGTTTCAGGATTTCAGCCAGAAGATCACTGATGGTCCATAGCAGAGGGATGGTAAGGTGGGGAAGTGTTGAGCGATGGGAAATCCAGGCCATTGAGAAAATTGAGGAATAAGTTAGAATGGGAAAAAGTCCTAACCTAGTATTGCACAAATTCACAACACCAATTCCTCTCCAAGTAACTGGGTTGGCCTGGAGATTTCAATTAGTAACCAGTGAGGACCAAATAACTGGTTTTGATGGGTTCATCAGCTGATCAGTTTACAACATTAATGGTCGGAATTTTCTGTTGGGCGGTGGGGCTCCATCCACCGGTTAAAAAGTCAGTGGTGAGCTTGCCTCTGCCAGGTCTGGGGATCTAGGCCGGATTTTACGCTCCCCAGGCCCTTAATTGGTCTTGGACGGGACTTACACCTCCTTGAGGCAGGAAGTCCCGGCTAATGGAGCAGTGGCCATTGCTGGGACTACACCTAGCCAATGGAACAAAGATGAAGGATGGCCTGGAAAAAAGATAAGTTTTAGGACCTCACCGGGGACAATCGATCAGGCCCTGGCGAGGCAAGGGGCGGTCGGTGAGGAGGGCATGGGAATTGTTGTGCATTGGAGGAGATTAGGGCTTCAGGGGCGGCCTTCTGTGGGGTACAGGAGGCTCCACCCACCCCCAACAACCCGCAAGAAGGCTGCCTGGTTTCACCAGGCGGGCTTTATGAAATCTCAGCCACCCGCATGCCAAGTGTAAAATACTCGTGGTGGCAGGCGGATGCCCTAAGTGGCAGTTAATTGGCCACCTAAGGGCCTTGATTGGCCTGGGGCGGGCAGGCCATTTCTTGCCGCCGCTGTCCCGTGTAAATTTGCAACGGGGGCAGGAGGGGGTTGGGAAGGGTCCCCACCACCCTCCCAGTCCATTTTACAACCCCCACCCCACCCCTGCCCACTCATTTGGGGGCGTAAAATTCCGGCCAATGTGTTTTTCCTTCTGTCTCTATTCCTTTTAAGTTTTCAACACATCCACAATCTGCTAGCTAGGTCCTATTTACCAAATAGTGAGTAACTTTTAAAATATTTTCCAGTACTTGGTTTGATGTCAAGTTAGTTCCCGTCCAAAATAGTTTAACAATTTTTGGCCAAAAAAAACATAATGATGCATTTATAGAAGTTGGAAAAAAATGATTGGCTGACGCCACATTTTCTCGGAAGTATTAATGATTACATAGAAAGTAATGAGAATTGATGTTTTTACTGGTTAAATACTACCTTATAAAAATTACAAATAATGGGCTGGATTTTAAGCAGCCCCTGAAGTCGGGATCCGAGGTAGGGGTGGGGCTTGTCCTGAAGATGGCCCTGGATGAGACCCGCCACGGACCTCGATGCCAGCAAGGGCCGGTCCCATCCTGCTGACAGCGGCGGGGCGCCATGGCGGCCCCCCGTCGCTTAGCGACGGGACCCGCATTTGAATATTCAGATGGGCACTTACCATTGATTAATAAGCAGCCTGCTGCAATTCAGGCAGCAGGTTGCGATCTTCATTCGAACGTGCAACACTCACGTGCCTTCACTTTCACGTCCACTAAAAGCCGGCGGCACCGAACCGTCAGTCGTCAGAGACTGTGAAGGTGGGTGGAGGACTGCAATGTGTGGGTTCAAACTTGCATGTAAGAAGGGAAGTGCCCCATGCCCTTCTTTCGTAAAGGGGGCCAATCTACGCCCCGCTAATGTGTGGGGGAGTGCTGAAGGAGGCTCACCCTGTAATCGGCCAACACTGTTTGGGGATGGGGGAATAATGGCACTCCATGACCTCTTTGTGTGGGGTGGGGGCCAAAAATGGTAGCAGGTTTAAGGTCATGTTGCCGGTGGTGCCATCCAGGCAAGGTCAAATATTATGACCGTGCTCATGCTGCTCCGCTCTTATTTAAAGCTATGACGGGCAATGTCATGCCATACCATATAGGTGAAGCTGGAACGCATCTGAAGCACCAGTTCACATCACTCTCTGCCCCGATAGGTGCCATTGACCTACTGAAGGAACCGAGTTCACCTGCAGCATAGAGATAGGGCTGGTCCACCCTGTCTTTCCTGATCCAAGTGCTGTGAGGAGCCATATCTACTAGAGGTGGAACCAAGAGGGAAGGCGTTGCCCACATGGATGCTCATGGACGCAAGCAGCAGCCGCCACCAAGGTGCATTCGACACCTGTGAAGCCAACAGGTCCACAGGGCCCGCATGATATACCTGCAGATGTCAGAGCATCAGTGTCAGAGGTGACAGCGGATGTCCAGAGAGGCTGTGACACATCTCTGTGCACTGCTGAATGATGACCTGCAGCCGATGGGCTTTGGTGGACACCCTATACCTGTGGCTCTCAAAGTCACTGCAGCTCTCAACTTCTACACCTCCGCATCATTCCAGGGACCCACCAGCGACCTGTGTGGCTTTTCACAGTCAGCAGTGCACCACTGTATCAGGGAGGTCACTGATGCCTTGTACAGGAGGGCTGGTGACTATGTGCGCTTCAGGACGGACCCTAAGAGTCAGCACCAGAGGCCCGCGGATTTGGGGCCATCACAGGATTCCCACAGGTGCAAGGGGTCATTGACTGCTTGCATGGGCCTTCAAGACTCCAGCCGGACAACCAGCTGCATACCTAAATAGAAAGGGTTTCTACTCCCTCAACGTGCAGCTACAATGTGACCACAGAAAGCGCTTCATGCAAGTGTTTGCCCACTTTCCAGGCAGCTGCCATGACTCATTCATCCTGCGCCAGTCCCAGGTGCTGCTGCTCTTCTCTGCACCAGCTGAGATCCAGGGGTGGCTTCTTGGGGACCAGGGCTACCCCATGCAGACATGACTCCTGACGCCAGTGAAAAACTCCGCCAGTGAAAAGCTCCACCAGTGATGCGGAGGAGAGATACAACGCCTGCCATGGCTCTACACGAGCTTCCATCGAGCAGGCCATCAGCATACTGAAGATGTGCTTCGGCTGCCTGGATAGATCAGATAGGGCCCTACAGTAAGAACCATAAAGGGTTGCGCGCATCATTGCTGTATGATGTACTGTACACAACTTTGCAATATAGAGGGGGGAGGCCTTGCAGGATGAGAGACGGAAGCAGGAGACATCGTCAGATGATGAGGACACAGAGGAGATGCAGCAGCATACGCACATGAGCATCGCTGCAGCACAGAGATGGCAAGCAGGGAACAAGGGATGCACGACAGAGCCTTATTGATGAGCGCTTCCACAATCCCCGAGGTGCACAACATGCTGCCCACATCACACATCACAGTGCTTCATCTGGTAGGCAGTCTTCTACATCTGTGACATCTGTGTCTCCACCATTACTGGCAGCAGATGTCTGAGCCATTGCCCATGTGACTGCATCCATGCAGTGCTACATCACACATACTGGCATGGCGATGATATTGTTCCATAAATTGGCATTTCTCTCAGGTCAATTATGTAATGGGAGGAGACATAGCCAGCACATGCTGCAATGCGTCATTCACACAGTAAAAAGGAGACACATGTTAGAAAAGCACATTTAATGAGAAGGAATTAATACATAGGCGTGTCACCTGTGATAACCCATATGTATCATGGTGTCTTTTTGAAACGTTTGCGGGTGCTCCTTCACAGTGCAACCTCTGCGCTAGTAGCTTGACTGGAAGCAGGCTGCTGATCAGGACCCCCTTTGGCTTTGGATGACCTGGGCGGTTATCCTCTGGGCGCACGAGGTCTGGAGGTCCACAGCTATCTGAGGGCCTCCTGCAGTAGCGCAGGGCTCTCCTCAGACGTCATGGCTGCTGGAGCTGGACTCACCGACAGAGGGGCTGAGGAGCTGATGTCCACATTGATCCTGAGGGGGGACCCCAGATATCAACTGCTCGCTCGCCTCCTCCCTCTCAAGGCTGGCAGGAAAACCACCCCGCTCTCCTGAGAAGGACCAGCAGCAGAGACACTCTTCAAGTCCCTGGTCCCTCTCTTGGCTAGCCACTGCCGCGTCCAGCTCATGGCCAAGGTGAAGGTTTGCAGGTCTGGGCACATCTGTGAATGTGACTCTCCATGAGGGTTGCCATCCTCTCCATGGAGGAAGCCATGCGCTCATATGCCTAGGACATAGCAGCCGTTATGACCTGGATGGACTCCCTCATCATCCACTCAAGGCTGTGCATGGCCTGTGGCATCTCTGCCCGATGTTGCCTTACTTCTCCCTGAAACTCCAGCATGCACTGTGCTGTGGACACCAGAGCCTCATCATCAGCCTGGGCCTCAGCATAGGCCTGGCCACTCACAGTCCTCCGACTATCAGAGGCGTAGCCTGTCTCAGCCTCAGCCAGTTGTTCGGGAGCATGTGTGGTGCTCTCACCAGCTTGTGACCCAGACTCTAAACCTGAATGGATTCCCACCAAGGTGAGTGTGTCTGCGCTGGTGGAAGGTGCAGGAGTGTCTTGGGGTGTTGCGTCGTCTGAGATTGACTCTTCCTCAGAGGTGCTGGAAGTCTCCAGAGCCTGCAATTCCGACTCTGAGCGTCACCCTGCAAGATACAATGTGAAGAGCACAGTTTTGGGTTCACTGGTGTACATATCACTAATATGACAGCGTTGTGTCCACAAATGAAATGTTTTGAATAATCAAAGAAATGTATGTTCACTCAGGACCCCAAGCTCCACAACTGAAATGGCACATCCTCCCTGGCTGCCACATGCCACCTCCTCCTCCGCTTGGGATGTCTGGTACCCCTCTGCCGGTCCTGGAGGACTCACTCCCTTGCATTGTGTGCCCTCTTTCTCTGGAAGAGCAAGAATGCAGATGTATAACATTGCCAAACAACAATATGACGCTTTTCACAACACGGGCGCTGCAACAAAAGGTGGGGGACAATCAGTCCATAATACGGACTCAGCCTGGCATGTAGGTGCCATGCTCTGGGGTGCAAATGAGAGTTGATGCTTTCACACATGCAGCCACCCATGTGGCATCAATCCTCCCCGCCCGGCCTCCCTGTCTTGGACATGGTAGTGGCACCCATGTGCCATTCTGTGTGGACACACCCAGGTCAGACGGAACCGTACAATCGTTCATCCTCTTGCAGCACTGCACGCAGTCTTGGCAGATAACCCCAAGGCAGCTTACCTCCTCTGCAACCTTTGTCCAGTCTTGCTTGGTCAGGCGGGAAAGTCTTACCATCGCTGGGGAAAAGGACCTCCCGCCTTGTCCATGCAGCTTGGAGAGTGAACAAGGAGATATTGCTGAACCATGGGGACACCCTTCCTCTCACCTCTGCCATGTCACGTGCCTTCTAGGGGTACTGGTTTGGCTGATGCAGCTGAACAGCTTCTGTGCTGGTTGGTCAGCTCCAATACCAATGTTTTTAAATAGATTTTGACTACAAGGCAGGCTGCCATTTAAACATGGTGACTTGTCAGCTGATGCCATTTATGGAATCATCCAGCTCGCCCCCTCCACACCATTGGGGGGTGGGGGGGGGGGGGGTGCAGCCCAACCCGGGAATGCCAATGAGCCACCGCGCTTAGGATCGCGACAGCTCCACGATGTGCAACCCATGCGGGTGGGCTGCCTTTTTTTTTGGGTGGGCTTATAAAATTCATCCCAATGAGTTGACTTGCATCAGGATTATTTCAAATCTTGAACCTCTTTACAGCATTCCAAGTGTTTTAATTTTTTGGTGAATTTACATATTTTCTTATCCTTTTTCAGATCTCCATTCATTATACACCTTAACTCCTCCAAGAAACAGATTACATCTGTCATTTCCACAAATGTCGCCGTGTGATTCAACATCTGGGAGCTCATTCAGAGCTTTATTAGATTACAACACAATTTGTTTTGATTTCAAATCTAAAAGTGTTTTGGTGTGCTTCTTCTCTGCTCAATAATAGTCTTTTTCCCTAGTATGTGGAGAAAAGTTCAAAAGTGTATTGAAGCACCACTATATAAAGGCATTTGGAATTCAGCATACTTGATAATGGTTCCAAAATTCATTATGACATTTGAATTTTCACCTTTGTGTCCTGCATCATGATTTCTCTATGCTGTGTATAATGTATCACTATTATAAAAATGGAAACCTCATGTTCAAACATAATCAAGTTGTATAGAGCAGAAAGAGAAGTTAATTTTCTCTTGACCACTCATGCTCTGGCAGCAGTGCACTGAATATACAATTCATCAAACAAGGCTATTGCCAACAAAATCTATCCCTTCCCAGAATGATCAAACATAGATGCAAGAATGCTTCATCGATATTTTCAATAACTCTTTATTTTACACTTGTTATGAATGCTGGAATTTGTAACATGATTATGTTTTTAAAACTGTGATTTTTAAAAGTTTAAGATGGAGTCTGAGAAGTCAGATGACCTCACATTCACTTTGCTTTAGAACAAGACAGAAATCTTGGTTACCAGGCCAACAGAGAACACAGATTAAATACTTTTTTTTTTGATAAACAGAGACTGCAGGGTCATAACACCAGAAGAACAATGGATTTCACCCTTCTAGACTTTTGGATTGTAAACAAAGAGTCAGTGATTCTGAGGATGCAAATGTATCAGGCAGCTGTTAACACCTGGAAACAATGGAAGTCCCAGGTGTCTCTGTTAAAACTGGATTGCTGGGCTTTGCTTATTGGAAAAGGACAATAAGCTATTGACTTTTGAATCCAGATAAATTTAATAGATTTTCTGAAGGCAGACAGACTTCAAGAAAGGAAGCCACTGGTGACAGCCTCAAGGGAGAGAGAGGGAACACTTGCTCTCAGAGAATATTGGTATAGTGAAAGGCTGCAAAGACTTGAACCTGTTTAGAAAGTTGAAGCTTGCAGAGAAGTAGAAAATGAGCAGGATCACCAGGAATTGCCTTATTCACAGATGTCCAGGTCTAAAGTGCTCTGAGAAGTGAGTGAAGAGGACATTGACAGTGAGAAAGGTCTGGGAGATCCAACCCATTGCAACTAGGAGGGGTTTGGGATTTTTAATTGCAAAGATTTTGCCATTAAAGAGGACTGTATAATGTGTAAGTGTGGTATGACGTTTTCAAGTTTTAATAAGTAAAGAAAATACCTTTCTTTGTAATTTGGGGTGTCAGCTACTTGCAAAGTACTATTTAGTTAAATGGGATTTATTTTAGTTTAGTTATAATAAAATTCTTAAAATGTGAAATCTTGAGTAATTCTTTAAGTTGGTCTGGGGGCTTATATCTCGTATTTTTAACGTTAACTGTCTCACTGAGGTCATAACACCTGCCACTTAAGGTGAAGGATGATAGTGCTACTTTCTTTGGCATCATTCTTAACCTCAAGCACCTCCAGTTCAGTAATAGCATAGGTTAGATACGGGCTAAATTCACCTTACTCTGCAGCTCCAAGTAACCCCAATTTTAGAAAAGCACCCTCCACTGTACCAATCAGCTTCCACTTCTCACACCAGGCAGATTTGTGGCAATTTGGAAGAAGGTGGTCAACTTATTGCTTCCCTGCAGGTGTTTTTGTACAGGGAGTCAAGCCCATCAGAAAAGCATATTTCACGTAGTCTTCTTAATGCTGTCCACAAAGAGATTTTCATCCCATTAGTCTAGGCTGGGTTAAAGGCTAGATTCCAGTACTGAAAAGACATCTAATTTAATGACCCAACAAAAACATCTGCTTCTGAAAACAAAGACATTGTTAAATAAAAGCTTTTGTATGAATATTGCATTTTGTATGTTCATATGTTTGTGCTATTATTGAAAAGATAATGCTGAAGGCATAGCCTGCAATCATGTTGGAAACTGTCAAGAGGGTATTGCAAATTTCTTGCTAAAATTAACTGACCAACCTGACACTATAATCCATTATTACTGTTGAGCCAAGTGTTAGCTTGTTGGTGTTAGCTGGTAAGGGGAAATCTATAATAATTTTGCACACTGCTCCTCATCCATTGAAATCTCAGTTTTCATTTATCCTAATGAAATATGATTTGCATTATAGTAAGTGGAACTAATAGCCATTTCGTCTTACAAATTTAATGCTGCATTGGATGAAGAGATTACATGAACTGTATAAGTACTCATAAGCAGGTACATGAACACAGTCTGGTTCTAATCATGTTGAAAATGTACCACAATTGGATTAAAGGCAATACATAGCATTGCAAATTTGCTGGTTAATTTCTAAAAGAATCCAAATGCATAATTATGCAATTAACTAATATTAAATCAGTTGAAAGGGTTAAATTATGAGGGTAAATTGCACAAACATGATTTGTATTCCCTTGAGTTTAGAAGGTTAAGGGTAATCTAATCAAGGTCATTAGCATGATCAGGAACTCAATTTAATAAGTTCAGAGAAGTAATTTCCTTTGATGGGGGAATGCAGAACAAAGGGGCATGACCTTAAAACTAGAGCCATTTAGGAGTGACAGCAGGGGCATGCTATCACACAAAGGGTAGGGGAAAGCTGGAAATGTTTTGCCCCAAAAGGCTGTAGATGTTGGGCTGGATTTTAAGAGCCAGTGAAAAAACTGGCAGCCCGCACGCTGCAGAACTGCCACGATCTCCCATGTGACGGCCCATTTAAGTAGACCGGGCAGCCCATCACCCCCAACAACCGGCACCCCCCACCCCCAATCATGTAGAGGAGGTGGGCTGTCTGACACCAGCAATGGCATCAGCTGCCTGGGTGCAGGCACTGGCGCCATTTTAAGAGGGTTGCCATCCCTGCCGGCAAATTAAAATTTTTAAAGCCACCCCCCCCAAGACTGTACAAAGCTTAAATTTCACCCCTTCCCACCATCCCTACGTGCATTACGTTTATTTGACTCCATCCTCCCCCTCCCTGTACTAAAAATCTTAACTCTCCCTCCTCCTCACCAGTGTCACGCCGGCTTTCCCCAGACACGGAAGTGAAGGCACAGGAGTGCCGGCCACCATACTGAAGATTGCGACGGGCCCGGATGATTGGAGGTGAGTGTAGTTAAGTTTATTAATTTTATTGATTTACATATTGAAATTCAGGTCCAGTTGCCCAGCAGCAGGGGGGCCGCTGCAGAGCCTTGCCACCACTGGGAGGATTGGACCTGGCTGTCCCAGTGCCAAGCTCTGTGGTGGGCCTCTGCCAGAACAATCCTCCGGCCCCCCACCCCTCCCACAGAGCCCAAAGTTGGGGGCAAGGTAAAATCCAGCCTATTGGTCAATTGAAATTTTCAAGATTGAGATCAATAGGTTTTCTTGTTAAGTAATGTGTTATGGGCAGGTGGGAAATAGTGTGGGTGGCTTCCACTTTTCACCTCTCAATTGCTGCAGTTAGTTTTTTTCCTTTAAAAAAAATTGTTTTAAGGGTCAAATAAACAGACAAATGACAGGTTATCTTGTATGTTTAAAAAGGAGAACCATTTATTAAAACAATACCCAAAAATGTTCGCAACCTCACCCACTCATGTATTCACACATAAGTATACACACAAGAAAAGATAGAGAGTAGAGGGTATCATGCAATTAGAGTCCAATTGTTATAAAGAGAGCTCACTTTGAAACCTTCTTGGTTTTCCAGGAGGAATTTTTAACAGCATTGCAGGCCTGAATGTTCCTAGTCTTGGAATTGATGAAGTGTCGCAGGCTCCTCTGGTTAAAACAGTCCGAAGTTGGTGGTCGAAGTCCCAGTTCAATTTCTCAGATGGAGTATTTTCAAGGTCACCTTGCAATCTCTCTGCCTCAGTAGTTTAAAGATGGTGCTGGCGGGGCTCCTTGCTTAGCTGGATCTACTTCACAGCTTCTCTGCCTGAAATGGCTTTCTGTCTCACTCTGTCTGAGAAATCTCTTTTTTAAGAAAAATCTTTATCAGGCTTGGTTTTGATCAGATGACTTGAGACACTCCCTAGAATGGTTATTCAATGTCCTGTTACATAATGGTATCTGAATGTGGTCCATTTTGATAAATAGGTGATATTTTACACTATTATCTTGGCCTTGGCTTTGGAGTCAGTGTACCTGCAAAAGTCTTTGCTCGCCCAGTTTCTGTTGATAGGAGTCGTTAGCATGGAATGGACTGTTTTACATGTCAATGTGCCTCCTCAAAGCGATTCCAGACTTTAATGATGGTCCTGTCTTCAACAAACATGTTGATTGGCAGTACACCTGACCTCTCCCTCCATGTTAATGTGTAGCAAAGTGTCCATTTTCCTGTAGCTTAGTTCAGCAGTTTACTTCTATTTCATAATTCCTCCAGTTCATTTCATACTTCATCACTGTTGCCTCTGTGAGCTTGACAAATGGTATCAAGGGTATGGAGCAAAGGCAGGTAAATGGAGGTGAGGTACAGATCTGCCAGAATATAACAGATTAACAGAACAGCCTTGAGGGTCGAATGACCTACTCCTGTTCCTCTGTTCCTAATATTTTAGTTACAGAAAATTATTGTAAGAAGAATTGATAAATTATCATGTATTTGATTCGTAAAATTGCAACCTTGTCCAGACCAGTTCCCTGCCATCTGCTTGCACAACATCAAGGCCTTGATGAGCCGTAATTTGCTCCAATTATACATAGTGTGGACCAAAACTTTGGTTTTTAGCTCCTTCTCCAATTAATCATTGTGAAGACCAAAGCTATCGTATTTAGTGCCCATCCCATAATCTGTTCCCTTACCAATGATTCCTTCCCCTTCCATGACCATTATTTCAGGTTGAAGCTGACTGTTCAGAACCTTGGTGTCCTATGTGACACCAAGCTGAGCTTCCAACTCCATATCTTCCCTATCCTAAAGACTACTCCCTTCCACCATCTCACATCTCCACCATGTCTCAGTCCATCTGCTGCAAAAAAACAGCATCCATGTGCTTATCAACATACTCAACTATTCCAGTGCTCTCCTGGCCAGCACCCCATCCTCTATCATTCATAAACTTCAGCCCATATCCTAACTCATATCAAGCTGCACTCACCCATAACTCCAATGCTTGCTGACCTACATTGGCTCTCGGTCACCCAGTGCCTCCAATTTAAAATTCCCATTGTCATAAAGACCTCCACCTGTCAAGAATGAGGCATATTAATTTTGTCATATGAACATTAATATTAAACTGCTGCTGGAGTGAAGAAATGACTTATTTAAAGAGATCACCAGACATTTGGCTGGAGGACATTTGCATACTAAGCAACAGTGCTTGGAGAGACAAAGCAACTACTCCCTGGTCCAATTAACCCAAATGGATTTTAATCACCAGACATTGAATGTGTAAGAAAGCTTGCATTCCAGTGTCTGCTAAGATGGAGAATCCACAAATGCAGCAATGGTTAAACCTGCTGGTCACATGACTAACCTACTGGCCCAGGCTTTTTGAATTACACACAGGACAGTTTGAAGACAGACTGCAGATTGCAACTGAACCTGGAACAAGAGAGCTTCTCTCCTGACTGGCTCTCTCTCACTTTCTCACAAACCTCCACACCCACTAAAGTCACTTAAATCACAAGAGAGAAAAGATTCCTACATTGAAACAAGTTAAAGCATGCATTGGGCCCCAACGAATGGCAAGACTTACCAGCAACCAAAGACTCCACATCGAACTCAAAGGACTATAATTACAACACAGCTACTGCCTCAAACTTTTCCCCTTTACTCTTTCTACTTTTTCTGTCTCTATCTGCGTGTGTGTTTATCGCATATGCATGCTAGTGTGGACATGTCGCGTATTCGTAGTCGTTAACCGAATTAGAGATTAATTAAGATTAATAAACTTCCACCTTTCTTTTATAAATCTAAGAAAACCTGTCTGATTTGATTTCTTTGCCTTGCAATTGGAAAGCAGTGAACAAGGATTCACTGAGGGGGAGCTAAAAACACTGTTTTAAAATTAAACCCTGTTATGGTTAAACCAAGCAAAGGCTGAGAGGGAACCCCTAGACCCCTTTCCCACCTGGTTGTAACACCCATCCTCGAGTTCAAATCCCTTCTTGGCCTCACCCCCACCTCGTCTCTGTAACCAGACCTGCAACTCTCGAAGAATCCTGCATTCCTTCAACTTCAATATGCCTCCCTCATTCACTTCTCCTCACTATTGGCAGCCATGTCTTCAGCTGACTAAACTACAAACTCTAGAATAAAAATGTGAAAATAATTTGGCCGGGAAATTCCTTGGAGCTGCTCCCAATCCACTGATGTAACTTCACTGGAAGAGTAGCAGAACCATTGTTTGCACACCAATTTTCATTTGAAATAAAAACATCTTTTTTTGCTAAAGGTTATTTTTCACTGCACTGTTCCTCTTGTTTTCTGCCTTCCCCCATGTATGTAAGCCTTAGCTTCATTATGGGACTCAAAAAAAAAGGCTTCTATGCGAGGTACAGTAGATCTCACGAGGCAGTTGAAATAAACTCCTGGCTTATGCTTACACAGAACAACTCTTTGTTTCTTTAGAATCCAATTTATTTAATTGGGTCAGATTTTGTGGCGAGTGATGAAGGAACAGCTTTCGCCATTCACCTCGCTGTCCAAAGAGTTTTCATGGGCTAATCCAGCATCTCTAAGTGGGAAAAGTAACAATGGGATTCTTTGAGCAATTGAAGGCTCCTCAGTGAGACATAGAGTCTAAACCAAGAAGTATAAAGTAGGAAATATATATAGATTTAAATGATGTATGGTAGTGAAATAACAATTGGGGAATACAGATAGGATTAGATGAGACATAAAAAGACAGACATAAAAAGGAAAAATATCCAGCACTGATTTTCTTCTGAGGGAATGAGACTCCACACTTGAGAAATTAAATGTTCAGGGCTTAAGAGGTTGTGCAGCAGTAATTATCACATTGGACCCCTAAAAACTCACTTACTTTTGAATGCACCAGCCCCAGCTTTTTCAGCCATTCTTAGTGGGTAAGTACAGCAAGTTCACACCTTTCCAGTCATTCCAATGCCAAATCCATCAATGAGGACTACAACATTGCACCCTGTGGACCAGTGGGGTATCTCTGACAGCAATTTCCAGATTTCTGCATTTAACTGTGCACATGTGGATGCCAGAGGTTGCTGTCTGAATTACCATATAATAACAGTGAGCAATGATAGCCTACTACTGCAAAATGTAGGCCATCATCTTCAATTTATTTCATTTTGCTGCAAAGCAAATTTCAATTATTTCACCCATAAGGACCAGTTTTATGCCGCCATTGTAGTTGTTTACACTGTGGCATTTCATATTCAGAATTTTATTTACATTTTAGCTATTCAAATCGAATCACAATGCAATCTTGCATTAATTTACAAACTGAACTATCAGTGTACTGTAATTAAATATAATTAAATATGATAAAATGATTGGGGCTAACTAATTTTCAATGGAATACATTTTCTATCCTACAGATTGGTAGTACAGTGGAATGGGTTTGGGGTGGGTGGTGGTGGGTTTGGCAATGAAGTCTGGGAAATGGTACAGGGACACAATTCATTGGCTGTACTTGTGCATCCCACAATTTTTCTGGGCTTTCACTTGGGTTGACTGTGTTCTTGCACAAATGGTGCAACAGCAGCATTACTAAGCACAATATAATGCTAATGAACTGATATGGAATTTTGCAATGCTAATATTCGATTATATCACAGAACTATTTATTTTTCTCCTCTGATTAAGACAGTGTGCCTTTAAGACTCTGTTTAAAAACAGTGTGCCTTTAAAAACTAAGAGGCACAGTGTGCTACGGCTGCATCTGCTACCTCAGCAACCACAAGAGAGTGGAGGGGTCACATGGTGTAATGTAATTTTTAACTGTGTGTAAAAAAAAAAGCAGCTAAAACCAGATTTGAGACACCAGCAAAGCATGCATGTCTTGAAAGAAGAGAATTCTCTCAGCAGAAATTCTACAATGAGCCACAGGCTGTTTTAATTGCCTAAGGAGAAAAAAAAATACCTTTTGAAGAGAACATTCGTATAGCTGGAGTTCGCAAAATTCCTTTTTCTTTACTTCCAATCTAAGGAGTCTTTGCTTCAAGATTGAATCTGTCTTGAGTGATTGTGTCTTCTGGAATTTGTAATAAAGCTTCGACTGAAATCTGCATTTAAATTCCAACATAGGCCTGTCATTACACCCCGTGTTGAAAGAACTGTTTGACGCCTGCTACAGCCGAAGTGCTTTGAATGCCTATCAAGAAAAGACTGTTTCATCAAATCCGTGTGGAGACTTCGAGTGGCATCTGATTATTTTTACACTAGGATACCTCACCCATCAGGAAGATAACCCACAAAGACTTCTAACCCAGTTGATTTATTTATTCTTAAGAAACAGTTAATTTTTAAAACATAATTTTTTTAAAAATGGTTAACTGTTGATTTTTGAGTGTATGTGTGTGAATGGGGGAGTTAGGATAAAATAAGAAGTTAAGGTCCTAGACAAAAATTTATCTTAATACCATTTAAGATTTAGTTTTAATAAATAGTTAATTTGTTGTTGTCTAAAGATACCTGGTTGATCTGTTTTATTCTGGGGGGTTACTAGAGTGTTTAATTTGGTTGTTTTCCGGTTGGGTGGGGAAACTTTAATAATATGTTGCAATCTGTGGAGTGATGGGACTGAATTGACAGTGCATTGCTCCCGCCTCGGTCGTAACAATTAGTACAGTGTGTTTGTATCGCTCATAAAATGTGGTGGTAAAAGCAGAACTATAAAAGATTAGCATCATCGCCAGTGCTTTTTTTTAAACCATGTTTTTTGTCAACTGCAGAAGAAAATAAGTGAAAGAATGCCATGGAGATTCACCTGAACTACAGACAATCTACTCACATTCACAATTGTCCACTGATCTGTGTTCTGGGACCATAAGAAAAGAACTGCCTTTGCAGGCTAAGGTTCACAAGGGAGGGATTGATGGAGCAGTACCACCTGTTGCAAGGTGTCCTTCAGACAACCTCAAGCACAAGGACTATACCGTTATTGGTAATCAAGTTCACAACTGCCCTCAACTTCTGTGCTATGTTCCTTCCAAGTTGCCACAGGGGATATCTGCAGCAACAATTGATCAGATGTATAGAGCTACATCAAGCAGGTCACTAATACTTTGTTGGCCAGGGAAAACACCATTGTTACTTCCGTTAGGGAATAAAGTCAGAACGCAATGGCACTTCAGTTCTTCCACATCACATGGTTTCCTAAAGCCCAGAGCATTATTAGTTGCATTCATATGGTCCTCCAAGTTCTAAGAGACAATGCGACAGACATCATGAACTGCGAGAGCTTGCAGTCGAGGAACAAGTAAAATGAGATGGCTGGCTATTCCTGCTAAAGAGGGAGTGCAGCAAAGGTTTACCAGACTGATTCCTGGGATGGTGGGACTGACGCATGAGGAGAGATTGAGTTGGTTAGGATTATATTTGCTGGAGTTCAGAAGAGTGAGGGGGGATCTCATAGAAACCTATAAAATTCTAATAGGACTTGACAGGGCAGATGCAGGAAGGATGTTCCCAATGATGGGGGAGTCCAGAACCAGGGGTCATAGTCTAAGGATATGGGGTAAACCATTCAGGACTGAGATGAGGAGATATTTCTTCACCCAGAGAGTGGTGAACCTGTGGAATTTGCTACCACAGAAAACAGTTGAGGCCAAAACATTGTATGTTTCCAAGAAGGAGGTTAAATATAATTTTTTTTATTTAGAGATACAGCACTGAAACAGGCCCTTCGGCCCACCAAGTCTGTGCCGACCATCAACCACCCATTTATACTAATGCTACATTAATCCCATATTCCTACCACATCCCCACCTTCCCTCACTTCCCCTACCACCTATCTATACTAGGGGCAATTTATAATGGCCAATTTACCTATCAACCTGCAAGTCTTTGGCTGTGGGAGAAAACCAGAGCACCTGGCAAAAACCCACACAGTCAAAGGGAGAACTTGCAAACTTTGCACAGGCAGTACCCAGAATTGAAACCAGGTCACTGGAGCTGTGAGGCTGCAGTGCTAACCACTGCGCCACTAATAGCTCTTGGGTTTAAAGGGATCAAAGGATATGGGGTGAAAGTGGGAACAGGTTACTGAGTTGGATGATCAGCCATGATCATAATGAATGGCAGAGCAGGCTCGAAGGGCTGAATGGCCTACTCCTGCTCCTATTTTCTCTGTTTCTATTGTGTGCCCTTAAAAGTGCTCTATCACCTTGTGCCAGGACATAAGATGGCGCTGCTTCAGCCATTGCTAAGGTAGCTGCCTGGCCTTGTTCACTTTTTGGTATATGTGCTATAATTTGAGATGGATAGATGTACTGTCCCCGAGAGGCAGTAGCCTCATTTATGCACATATTCAAGCAACTGAACACTCCCTCAATATATACTAGTAATTAGTGAGGAAGCAGACATCAGGACCGCAAAGAGGGCTTCCATCCATTTTACCGTCACATTTGAGCCAGATAAGCGAGCTTGTTGCATGTTAGAACAGTTATCTGAGCATTCACAAGAGATGCTTTCCTCATACTTTTCAACCTTTCAGTCCCAAGGTTCTCCAGTGCTACCTCCGCAAAGGCACGAAGGACTTACAGTTGCTGGGACTTCCTCCCATTCTGCTCCACTCTCTTGTTACACGCCACCTTACCTGCAAGTAAAGAACAACTGCTCAGATGTTTAAATGTCAGAAGTACACCCAATGTCATCCTAGTACCCTGCTGCCCATAGTATATGCAAGTCATGAACATGTATAACGCAGCTAGGTTTTGTCAGAAAGTTTCTTGGAGTGAAGTTCCTTTAAGATGTCAGTGCAACAAAGTCCACTGATAAGTTAAAACTGGAATTTTTACTATTCTACAGTAAAGGCATGCACAGTAAGCATTCAAATGACAGGAAGGCATGCTGAGTATTTTACATGTGCAAACACTTTGTGCCATGCGGATTTACCCATCTGATCTGTTTAAGCTACTGGCATGTCACCTTACCTTGGCTATTTTCTTCAGTTCCAAAAACCTTTTGTGAATTTGGTGCCAGTGTTTCTCAGTGGTGCAGACTGAATTGATGCATTCTACTAGCTCCTGTCAGACACTGCAGACTGCACTCCTGTGGAATGGAAACCCTAGAGTGCCATACAGGGAAATCTTCCTTTCCACCAGGTTTTGCAGCAGTTCTATTGATGCATCTGAAAATCTGCAGGCTATGCCTTGCTGTCATTCAGTTATCAGCCTGCAAACTTTAAATTAGCATTACAGGAGTCTTTTTCAAGATTTTGTAGCCAAAATGAACTTTGCCATTAAATGGATACTGCAGCCTTACAAATAGGTGATTCAGCATTGATCATCCTATCCTGCCCATGAGCATGAGCTGTCTGTGATTGGTGAGTTACGTGCTGGACCCACATTGGGCATGTAGAATTAAGTCCAAACCCCAAAAGATTTATCAGGTCAGATGTACACGATTTAGGTCAGCACAAATCATACGGCAACATATTCCCACAATTCATTGTGATCATGGAAAATCAATTCCAATCTTTAAACAGGAAGAGATCGTCTTTCATAAGGGGTGATTCCACAATTCCACATTCCCAGTCGGCAATTCACACTTGAAGTGAGCATGAGTCAGATTTTAGGCTACAGCACTTTAGTCCCTATTTTCTGTCAAGTGCAGCTGTCTGCTAGAATAATGTCTACAACTTTAGAACTTCTTTTAAGTTATGAATAAATATAGCCATTAATGTGGGAAAATAATCAAGGGCAATTACTGGTCTTAAAGAAACTTGGGAATGTGAAACTAAACAGAATAATTTAACATATCAATGTAATAATACTTGGAGAAGAGCACATTATTGAAATACACATTTGCTTTGGCACCTCATCAACAAACAATTCTTGCAAAGCAGAGAATGTCCTTGGCCTTCACATTATGTTTTTACAAAATTCTGGCACAGACACAAAGGCTAGAACATCTACTGCCCTGTCTGAGCCTAAACTTTGCCAGTAATTAAAACAGACAGTGTACGAGTATGCAGTGAAATTGTAGTTAATGGAGTTTATCTCACAATTTAGTAATTTCCACAGCATAGGCCAGCAATCGAATTCTTCAGCCATGCAAAAGAATATCTTCATCAGTCACCAGCTAACTCAAGCTTGAAAATATCTTAGACATTAATTGCTATTTGGTGAGCAGGACTTTCTTTGAACTACTAGAATAAAATTAACTTTACACAAGTCAACAAATGTAACTGGAACTCTAGCTCCCAAAAAAGAATTAAACAAACATTTAGTCAACTGGAAAGTAGGAAGACAGACTAACAACCCGCAATAGGCCAAATAGAACCAGCAGATGTCAAAGAAATAGAGAAAGGCTTTGGAAAAGACGAATGAAAGAGGGAAAGATATGCTGGTGTTAGACACAAAGCATGTTTTTTGGTTGCCAAAACAGATTAATAACTTCACCTCAGTGGGTTAGAGAGTGGAAATCTCAAGTACTGAATTCCTAACTAAAGTTGTGGAGTTGGAACATTCCACGAGAAGCTGTACTTTCTCCTATTGCTTACCAGAACAGCATTCTTTCACAACTTGTGGAATTAAGCTTTGTAAGCAATACCTCTCATACCTTTAGGATGAGATCAAATAATTAAGGAAGTGATCACATCTAGGGAGAGATAGAAATATAAAAACTGAAGAATGATAGCAAATCATCCACATCTGGTGGACCTTATCAGTAATCGAGTTATGTCAGTTGTAATGAATATGAAAGAATACAGAACAGGCTGCTGCAAGAGAGTTTTTCTTTTTAGTGGAAGAGGACTTAGAACTGGACAAAATATCATTCTCATTCTGTAGACATGCTGCTCTTTACTGACCTTACAAAGTAAATCTTTGAATGCCTTACACTAATCGTAATCGTTCGGAATTTTTCATACATGATTCACCATTTCTGACTGTATCTACCCTGTGGCCAGTGAAATTATCGGAACTTAAACTTATACATCTTTTAATGTTCATTTTGCTACGAATTGACTGCAGGGTCACACAAGATATCTACAAATGAGTATGCCCATGCATCAAAAAACCTTGATGTCTTCCATCATACCATGTATCTTGAATTAACCACTACCATACACAGAAGGTCATACCAAATGTTACTCACCCTTTATGTGAAAAAGTTCTATCTAGCATCTGTTTAAACTTTAGCCTGTATCCCTTGTGCTAGTATCTTGGCATGTTTTGAAATAATGTCCTGGATTTACTGTGTCAATCTCATTTAATATATTGAATACTCCTGTTAAATTCCCCTCAGTTTCTCCTTTCACAGCTAAAGGCCCTTAGTTTTTCCAGTCTTTCTTCAAAACTCAATCCTTTGATGTCAGGCTCTTCTTTGCACCTCCTCTTGACATATTTCTCAAGTGTTGGTGACCAAAATTGATCATAGCACTCAAGCCTTAGTGTGACCAAGACGAGCCCTGCAGTTTTTGCATGACATCTTGCAACTTTAATTCAACTAAACTGGCAAATATAACACTATGTCCTTCGTTTGTTGCTGCTTTACAAGTGATTTGAATAGTTAAATGCCAAAAACGTAATATACTAACTGTTGTATATTTATGATACTCATTTTTCTTTCCAGTGTGTAATATCTTGCATTTGTCTGTATTGCATTCCATCTACCATTGATATGCCCATTTGCAGCTTTTATTTAACTCCTTTTCAGATCCTGATGTGTGTTCTCCAATGTAGTTCTGTCATTATACCTGTGCTTTGTGTAAATTGGGTTACAGCACAATATACTGTTGAGATGCGGATAAATCTTGATATTGTACATGTTGCAGTTAATAACTATGAGATGGGTAATAGCACAACACACAAATTAGTATCCTGTAACAGTAGATTCTTACAGAGAGAAGAGAAAGGATACAGTGAATAGTCAGGACCTGGCCACATGTTTTCTAACATTGTGAAGCAGTGAACTAAGAGTTAGAACTCTAAAATTCTCAGAATTATTACAACTTGAGTGTTGGGGTTACTGTAATAAAGCTGGAGCTTTTTGAAAAAATAACTGACGTTCCCACTTCCAATTGCCAGCCAAGGGCCCCTGTTGGACAGTACATGTAAATTTAGTTATGCCAGCAGGGGTCCTGGTGCCGGCCCAAATTGGTGGTGAGAATCCTGCCTTGGCAATTTGGAGCTCCCCCCCCTCGCATGATTCTGTGGCGCCTGGGCAAATTAACAGCCCAGGGCTAGGATCCCCGTCTCTTTAAAGATGGGGATCCCACCTCCAAGAGCTGCCAGCCAATCAGAGGGCTGGTAGGTCAGTAGTATCGTCAGCACCACTGGAAGTCGTACTGCCAGTACTACAAGAGGCCTTGGAACCAGGCCGAGCGCTAGAGACCGGGTCTCCAAGTATGTGAGATGGGGTTGCCGGGGCTAGACCGGCAGGTCCTGGGTGGGGGGGGGGGGGGGGGAATGGAAGGGGGAGAGGGGGTGAATGGGAGTGGGTAGGGTGGACATTGAAAGCGGGGGAGGGGTTCAGAGAGATGGGTTGATTGCTGCCAGGGCCCTCCATGGGCCACAGATTGCCCATGAAGGAGGGACCCTCCCGCCACAAGCCTGCAGAGAGGTCACCTTGTTTCACTGGGTGAATTCCCGCATGGTGGTGGTCACCCCGCCCCCATTCGCCAACCCCCCACCCCGCCACTGGCTGAGTCCCAGCAATGGATTGGGGGGGGTGGGAAAGAGGCCCTTAAGTGGCTAATAATCGACCTGGGCTGGAAGGTTGCCATCGGAATATCCCACTCATGACTTAATTGCACTGCGACGAGAAGGTGACGGGCCTGCCGCCTCCTGCCGCAGTTCAATGGGCACAGTGGCGCAGTGGTTAGCACCGCAGCCTCACTGCTCCAGCGACCCGGGTTCAATTCTGGGTACTGCCTGTGTGGAGTTTGCAAGTTCTCCCTGTGTCTGCGTGGGTTTTCTCCGGGTGCTCCGGTTTCCTCCCACAAGCCAAAAGACTTGCAGGTTGGTAGGTAAATTGGCTATTATAAATTGCCACTAGTATAGGTAGGTGGTAGGTAAATATAGGGACAGGTGGGGATGTGGTAGGAATATGGGATTAGTGTAGGATTAGTATAAATGGGTGGTTGATGGTCGTCACAGACTCGGTGGGCCGAAGGGCCTGTTTCAGTGCTGTATCTCTAAACTAAACTAAACTGAAACTAACCCATCTCTGGTGGGCCCATTAAATTCAGCTCAAGTGTGCAGATGTAGTATGAAAGCAGGATCTGGTTCAGCCAGAATCAGGTTAAGCCATCTCACTGTCCAGGTTCCCACATGAGGAATGCCTACTTTGGTGAGGTGACAAAGCTGCCAGGAGAAGACAGTGCCTTTGAGATAGAAAGGAAGAGACAACTGGGAAAAAAGGGAAAGTCCAGTGGTTCACAACTTTGTTTCCAAATAACCACTTTTATAATCACCAGCGTAATTTGCACTCAGTACCAAGAATGAATCATAACAGAAAAGATTCAGCAGTATTTTATTAGAGTGTGAATTACAACAAAGTTCACAAAATGCAAACAGAAAGACATGGCATAAACAGAGAATATACTGTACAGAGCCTGCAGTTCCAGAAGTGTAACAAACAGTACTGTCAATTAAATATAACAGTATATCAATGTGAGCAGGCCAACCAAGCCTCATTTTCAGAAGGTCAATTGACAAGGGAGAGGCTTATTTTAATACAGAATTACAAATAAGAGCAAAACATGAAAACAATGAATGTATTTTTCCAATCACTTTGAGTACATATTTATGTGTTTTTCCTCCATCTGAAATCAAGAGGTTAAAACTGTCCAGTGTTTGGTGGTAAATCCTGATGTCAATACTGGACTGAAGTTTGATAACATTCAAAAAGTATCATAAAAATCAACAGATCACTGAAAGGGGTTTTTCCTTTTATGATTACATCTTATTAGCCATGGAGATTTATAAAGTGCTGCCTGCTATACTTGCTCATTGTTTTCGATCTTTTTTTGACTTTTTTTTTTCCATTACACATCCCTTGTAACAATAATGCGTCAGCCAAAGGCCTGAACTTAGATATGTCCAACACTTTACTTCCTTATTACTTCCATACTGACAAAACATAAACGGATCATTAACTGGAGACAGTCTTTCTCTGATACGCACACTTTGTGGTACAGAAGTAAAAAGGACAGTTTTCCCTACAGTACGATAGATCTGTTTGGCCAGACCAGCTGACTCCTCTCAGTTAGTCAACTACTTCAATCAACATGTGGCTTTACCAATTCCTGATGCAGCTAAGATTTGATACAAAATAAAAGCCAGAGATATCAGATATTCTGCTGGTGACTGAGTAATTATTTCAGATTTATCAACATAACCTGTATTTCAGGAACAATATAAAAATATATAAAATTAAGAACTACATATTTTGTTATATATTTCATTGTAAACAGAATCCTTTGTATTTTAACTTGTGCTTTTATCAGACATACTGCTAATAAAGTGAGCAGCCCTGAAAACACTTGCATACAAACACTTTACCCAGGCTTGCATGTAATAGGAATGGCCAAACCAATACTGACTTGAGAGTAGGAATAAAATTTGAAAGTTGAAGGTGTATTTTCTAAGCTGCCTCGGATTTAAAGGGGCTTAATCTTTACAACAAGGTATTTGTTAAGCCCTTTTCAAATATTAAAAATCTTCTGTATAATATAAATTATTAAATTTATATAAATTACATTGAGATACATTATTAGGTCACTAATGTCATATCGACAAGAATGGCACACGATTCTTTCCTGTCAGAACAATAGTTCACCAAACACTTATATGCTGACAGTGCCTCTTTAAATGAATGTTCAGCCATTCCCATAACAAGCCATTTAAACCAGAGTTTGATGATGGATTTTAAAGAAACCATTTAAAATATTTTTTCAACTATAGAGTTCATATATATTATTTGTCAGAAGAATATTACTAATGATCGAATAGCCATCATTATAGTTTCAGTGACCAACAACTACATTGCTGTAAGCTGAATAAGAGCAAGGCTGGCAAGTGCCAGGAGACAGCTGTGCGCTAATAACCAAATATGTTTTAGCACCAACAGGTTGATTTTATATTAACACAAAAGATTGTTTTCTTTATGTGCACCATGTTTATAATTTGGCCACTTCCCAGCAGTTGATAAATCAGCTGCTGAGTTCATACAATGCATTGGAATGTCCAAACTCCTCCTGAGAGCAGATCTGTTCAGATGAACTAGACCTGCAATAATTGGAGGAAAGTCAGAAGATTTGTATGGGACAAATTCAGCTCAGAAAATTCCACAGTTCACGTTACTGGAAGTCTGTAAAATGGAAGCAAGGTGCACTGTGAACAACTGCAGCAAAACCTAGTTGCATTATTCAGCTTATTGTTAATTTGATGACATTTATACAAGTTCATGTTTACAATATTCAGGAATTACAAAATGGTCTTCATCAATAGAGTATTTCACATAAATATACAATTGAAACTAAAATGAAGAACTATATGCATCTCAGTCATTAAGTCCTAGACCACTAGTTTGGTGTATACCATAAGATTTATTACAAACAAAATGGCCACTTTTCATTTTTTTGTGACATCTGCAAGCTCAACACACAGCTTGTAATTGGCAGATGTATGACATCAAAAGGTGGGAAACTACAGTCTTCAGAGATCATTTTCGTGTGTATATTGACATGGAATGTACAAAATGCAGGGATTTCTCCTACACAAAACGTGGGCGGATTCAAAGTCCCTGCACACGGAGTATATCAAACAATCAATTAAAACTTACTTCACAAATAGCATGCACATCCTTTTCAGGTTGAATCATTTCCATTCAAAAAGAGTGGAAAAATCACATGCATACAAAACTGCCACCCATGGAAATATCAAAATAGGTCAGTTATTACACAAAACATTACTCTTGCAGCTTCCTCTTACTAATACATGTAGAAATAATAATTGGTAGAATACTTGCTGCCTACCTAATCACAATAAACTTTGGACATTTAATGCCACAGGGCAACTTCTCTCAAATGCAATGCTTCTGAATACTTTTTGTTTTAGGTTGTACCAGGTGGTTTAGTGAAAAACTGATTAAAGATAATAACAATGTTTATTATTAGTGTCCTTTTAAAATTTGCACTTTTCATCATTAGCATAGAATAGTGGAACAAAATCAATTTTTGGGTCATGTTTTTGACATGCACTAAGCTTTGGGGAGTTTGTGACTTGAACATTAGTATCTCATATAGTTTGTCTTAGTGATTTCTGAGGGCATAGAAAAACTAAGATCAAATTCAAGAGTCATTTATCCTTGTCAAAGCAATTTCCATCTGCATCCATTATGATATCATGAAATATAATAAAAGAGGAAAATGTTTGCTATTTCTTTGGTTGCCCAATGTAATCTCACACTTGATGGCTGTAGGTTATTTAAAATATTGCATGATAATAGCACCCAGACACAGGATCAACAATTACCAGCGGATTACTGCAATAATATGACTGCATATCAGTCAACAGTAGCATCAGCTGCTTGGGTGGAACAGATTCAAAGGGACAATTAGCAATCATTAAAGAAAGGAAAGGTTTCAACATGATATACTCCGTCTGTATAATTTATCCACATTTGTATTGTTTTTCTTTTAAAACTTCGTAACTGTTAAGAGAAATTAGTTTCAATGTGGTATCCCTGAGGAGTTTCAGCTGGATCTTAAATACAGCGGAATTAGCAGCTCTCAAACAGAATGCATGAAAAGGATGCCAATGCTAGTCAGAGGTAGGTGGGTAATCACTGACTGAACCCGTGGCTGATAGTAGTTGAGCACATCTCAAGCCTGACCTGGCAAGCCGCCTCAGAGGTACAGCACTGATGCAATTAAAAAATGTACCTAACATTTTAAGTGATTTTCTTTGACGATATGAAGTACAGTTATAGGTTGCAAATAAAAGGGGAGCAATAAATTGCTTCCCAATACAGCCCATTTCCCATTAACAGTCTATCTTACTCATAATTAAAGAATAAATCTCAATGTTATCATTTGTCTTTTAACTGAAAAGCTGGCTATCAGCTCAGCAGTACTGATTGTTTTTTTGATTCCCATTCTATATGCCGTGTCTTTCTTCCTAAGCATCATCCTCTAATTAGAAAGCTGATAGAGTCTCAGACTTTCTATGATTTGTAATTCAAGAAGGATGCGTTGAGTAACGTCAACTCGTCCACCTCCATCTTCCCTAGGTAAGCTGCACTACATTACTATTATGTGCCACTTGTGCCCTGGAGTAACAGTTCACCCACAAACTGAAAACAAGCTCACCCTCAAACTGATGTGAAATTCTATCATGCTATGATCGCTGTTGCCTAGAGGATCTTTTACTATGAGGACGTTAACTAATCCTGTCTCAATACACATTACCAGGTCTAAAATAGCCTGCTCCGAGAACATATTGTTCAAAGAACCTGTCCCAAATACACTCTATGAACTCATCCTCCAGGCTGCCTTTGCTAATTTGATTCGTCCAATCTATACGAAGATTATAATTGCCCATGATTATTGTATTACCTTTCCTACAAGCTCCCAGTATTTCTTGATTTATACTCTGTCTCACAGTGTAACTACTGTTAGGGGGCCTATAAACTACTCCCACCAGTGACTTCTTTCCCTTGCTATTTCTTATCTCCACCCAAACCATACCAGACTAATCCCTGGGATGGCAGGATTGTCCTGAGGAGAGATTGCAGAAACTGGGCCTGTATTCTCCAGAGTTTAGAAGAATGAGAGGTGATCTGACTGAAACTTACAAAATTCTTACAGGGCATGACAGGGTGAATGTAGATAGAATGTTTCCCCTGGTTGGTGAATCTAGAACCAGGGGACATAGTCTCAGAATGAGGGGTAGGCCATTTAAGACTGAGATGAAGAGGAATTTCTTTACGCAGAGGATGGTGAATCTGTGGAATTCTCTACCCCAGGGGGCTGTGAAAGCTCAATCGTTGAGCACATTCAAGACAGAAATCAATAGATTTCTGGATGCTAATAACATTAAGGGATATGGGGATAGTGGGGGAAAATGGCGTAGAGGTAGATGATTAGCCATGATCTGTTTGAATGGCAGAGCAGGCTCGACAGGCCAAATGGCCTACTCCTGCTCCTATTTCCTATCATCCTATAAGCAAGGCCACTCAGAAAATAGGATGCGCTTTACTGGGCACATTTCACAGCCTTCGGATTTTCAAAAAGACAAAACTTTCACCTGTAAATGTTACTGGTGGGGCTGAAAAATTGAAAATATTTGGTACGATAGTAATATCCAAAATTCCCAACTATTTAGTCAAGATATTTTAACACACTAAATCTACAGGGATGACATATGTTAAATACCTCCAATAACAAGGCACCACAATTCCTTCCTCCAATCCCCCATCCCACTTTGCTCACTTAACATCCATTGTGTTTTTCCACTTTGGTATTTAATCACACAGACTGTGTATGTGCCATGCCACCACAAAACATCATAACTGATAGTCATGATCCCACAGTATACGAGTGTGCCCTGGGCCCTTTATGACTTGGCCTATTGTTGTTTTACTTATTCCTTATGGGAAAGCAGCTAGCTCTTGGTCGGCATTAGAGTGCGTCTTACTTCTCTGCACTGCCACAAACTCTGAGCTATTACCAACTTCTTTTAATGGATATTACCTTCAACAAATAAGTTACTCAAGAAACAGCCATAGGTTTGTACTTAAATAAAAACAGGAAATGCTGGAAATACTCAGCAGGTCTGGCAGCACCCGTGTAGAGAATAAACAGCATTGGTGTTTCAGGTCGATAATGAAAGGTCATCGCCCTGAAATATTAACTCTGTTATGTTCTCCACATATGCTGCCACACCTGCTGTGTATTCCCAGCATTTTCTATTTTTTATTTCAGAGCTCCAGCATCTGCAATATTTTGTAGGTTTATATTTTTTGCACAGCACTGATTGATTTTATAACATTATGTGAAATTATGCACTGGGTAGTTTTGAACCGAATTTTTCCAGGGACCTAATGCTGTTGAAGTTTCCAGCAGAAGTCAACCTCCGTGCTTTAAAGTTGCACAAGGACCACGGACAGCAGCACTTAAATTTTTTTAAATTGTCACATTTTAATGCTCAATTTTGCCACTTCACCCAAAATGACCCCTAGTGCCGTGAACACCACAATAAATTCAGACAGTCTTGTTTATCATTTGTCTATTTAAAATTTAAATAACTAATCTTAGCAAATAAATTGCAAAAATTTTCATTTTTAGATATATCTGTATTAATTAATTTATAAAATATTCTGTTCCACATTTTCAAAGCCAAATATATTTCAAATTCTAATTTCTCAGCTTTTTGATCATTTTCTGCAGAGAGTTTTTTCTTAAGTCCCTGTCCAAAAACATTAGTCTCCATTGAAAGCACAGCACAATTTCTAACATGTACAGTAATCTAATCTGGGTGGGTTTTGTTGCTACATTGAACATTCACTGTTCCAAGTGTACTTAAGAACATGTTTTAATTCCATTAAGTGGTGGAGGCTCTGATCTGCCTTATGTCTAGCAAAGTTCTATTTAGCCAACAACCCACTTTCAGAAATCTGATCTGGCTCTGCTGTAGATTAGTATATGCAATATTTCATGGTAATTCAGACTGGAGATTTTTCCCTACAATTTAGAGATGACAATGTTAGAAAGATTTACATTTGCAACTGTCAGAAGAGGTTATTTTCTAAGGAAAATTGGGCATCATGTTACAAAATAAATTCATATTCTGATTTTGCTGATCCTTTGGTCTGCCAACTTAACTGCCCCTTAAATAAAAAGTTTGAACTTTTCAAATATTAAGAGCCAAAGTGAGAGGTATTTACTGGAGGAAGAGAATGCAATCTACATTCAAAGTGTATAAAAGTTTTCAACATACCCAACTTGTGCAGCAATGGCTGGTGACCATAGTATCAGTTATGTCTGCAGAAAAGTTTCAAAAGGAACCTTTGCTTACCTAGTTTGACCTTCATTATCTAGAATAGCAAATACTTTTGCTTGTGATGTTTTGTAGTTCCCTATTCTCAGTCTGCAAGGAAGCAATGCCTGGCTTGCTTGTTTTTAAATTTGCCTCATTTTCTGAGCATATTTAAAAATACAGAAGATACAGAGAAAATCTTAAAGTTTAAGAATCATTACTTCCAGTATACTTAATGGTTAACCAAAGGATTTTAGTTGGCAAGAACTGTCCTGAACCTCAGAATAAATATACAGCTTTGTATTGCTTCCAAATGTCTTCATGTGAAGACAAGTACAAATTTCTCTGGAAAAACAATGAATAAGGAAAATTTTAATAGTTACAAAGTTTACAGTATGATGGTATTAGCTTGGTTTCTGGTCCATGGGGGATAAAACAGATTTACAAGAAAACAACCCATACTGCCTTTCTAACAGCACCCAGTTAGTATTACTCATACTGGCCATTTGCTCCAGACAGGAGAGCTTGTAATGTATTCAGTATGGAGGATAAAAGGCCCAATGGCTCATGAATAGTACGATGTACTGCCCAGAAAAATAAAACTTTAATAGCCGTGGGGTCATGTTGGGAAAGAAGATGAAAAGTCTTCAGCGATGTCAGGTGTCATTCAAGTGCAACATTTTCATTGGAACTGTTGAAATGTATTTGACCAGACATTGAAATTATACTTCATAAAACCTCTACCACAGCAACACCAAGAATGCAGCCTCACTATTGTTTTAAATTTCACACCAACCAAATTAATATCAGATCAGAGTTAGCTTTGAAGACTAGGAATTATAATATACTTCAACTAATAGGCAGGTGTAAGAGAGAAACATAACGGAGAACTGCTAACATGTAGCAACTATGAGTTAATGCCATCAATTTTGCTAATAATTTTCTCCATCCTATCATATATTGTACTGTAGGAATAATGACCTTTACATTCTCGATTCAGTGCCAAAATTCACTGTAAACTCACGCCCTTATTTTATGCTCTGCAATTAGATTATCAGTGGCACACAAGGGATTAGTTATAACTTCAAATAGCCAGATATTTTTATATATATTTAAAAGCACACACCTTTAACCTTCCAAAAATGACTTTACATATTTTAGGATGCAATTGAACGCCATTCCTCTGAGAACCTTAAAATAGCTTGAAATGAGCCTTCAAGTAAAGCAGCTGGTTTCTTCAGAAAATTCAGATATTTGGTTTGAATATTTAAAACCCAAGCAAGCACGACTGGAATAAAAACAAGAAATGCTGGAAATACTCAGCAATTCTGGCAGCATCTGTGGAGAGAGAAGCAGAGTTAACGTTTCTGGTCAGTGACCCTTCTTCGGAACTGCTGGGACTAGTTCTGCATTGTGAAAGGGGATACCCATAAAAGAAATAATTAAAGGCAATTGAAAGTATTATTACATTTTAGTTGCCAAAAGGACAATTATTTTTGTTCAAATTTCCCGTTTAAAAATACTGACATACTAAAGATGTCCTGCCACAATGCACTTGTTTACCTTTTAAGGTTGTTAATATAGTAGTAGTAATACTACATTGATTTTTTGAAACATGGGACGGAGTTTCAGTTTCGTGTGCAATTGGCAATCCAGGCGCATATTGCGCTCAACATGACACTAGTTTTCAAGGTTTCCACGTATTTGCATATAACAGAACATAAAATTTGCCAGGGACCATCGCAATTAAGCGACGTTTTAGATTTTTTGCATTAAAAAATATTCCTTGATATATGTAAGAGTAATTTGGTGCAATTTAATTAATGCAGCTGAAAATGGGTTTATCACCAAAACTGTTTTAGCAAGTGTGTCTAATCAACCAACTTATTTTAAACAACTGAAAATGACTTTAAAAGCTGGTGCACAATTGTCAGCTTCTTAGTAAATTGAAAAACAATTTAAAAACTCTTAAACGATGCCTACTGGTGTCCCTGTGCCAGAAAATATTAACCAAAATTTTAAAAGCCTCCTTGAACATCTGGAAATGGGCACAATTAGCAGTGGCGATTAATTTAATCTGGGGCGGAGCCAGTTTTGAGGGCAAGGTCAACCTCCAGTGCGATGTTCTTAAACTAGCGCAAAAAATTGCGGAAACTCGATTTGCACTGGACATAATTTGCGATTGAAATTCATCAGTCCTTTGTGTTGGTTTGGCCAATTTATAAGTCATAAATGGAGGTGTCAGAGGGTAAAATTTATAAAAAAATTTAATCAGAAGGGGAACATGAGTTGAGGATTAAAAAAAAATAAACTGCTGTTATTTAATGCGATTAGGAGAAATGTTTATGCAACAAGTTGTTTTTATATGCCTGGCGGGGCGGTGGAAGCAAATTCCACAGTAACTTTCAAAACAGAATTGGAAAAGGAAAAAATTGCAGGGTTATAGAGAAAGAGCCTCCTTGTGAGCTGTACAGTTTTACGTTATTGTGATTATGGTTTTGCTATTTTTTTTTGTTTTCTAAGCGCGATGTAAAGTCGGTACTGTTGAGTCACACTCCAGCTACACATCACTCTCTGGTCAGGCAAAGTGAAGCTCGACATATGCAAACTCTCACTTACCAACATCCAAATGTTGCTTATTTTTAATTTTAAAAGCTAACAGTACAGGACATTTGCCTCTTTGACAACACTAAAAAGTTTAAAAATGAACTTTTTTTTAAAAAAAAGCTACCTTTGTATGAGTGCAGTCATACTGCAGTGGACATGAAACCAAAGTAGTGTCAGAATAACTGAGATCTCCCACCACTTCCATTAAACGGAATCCAAGCAGAATCTGGCACATTACAAACAATTCTCATATCTAATTGATATAAAAATGTGCAATGTAAATGGGCCAAATAATGTAAGTTGTAGATAAAAATAGAAGTTTTAATAGAATCAAGAATGCAGGTAAAGAGGACATTCTTTCAAAGTGAGCCTACAGCTTGCTAAATCAGAGCTCCAAGTTAATCTCTTGCACTGAATCAATATCTGGGATAAACTAATGCCCAACATAGTATATAGCCCCCTGCTAAATCCATCAGAGGTAGCTAAAACAGATTTTTGTTGCAGATTGGAAGATTAAGATTTGAACAAGTCAGTGACAGATGGCACTACAGTTCTAGAAGTGGATCATAGTATACTGTGGCTATTTATGATGCACATACAAAAGACAGAAGAAGCTTTACAAGCTGAGTGACCTTTCCTTGCTCCATGGATTCTTAGGCGTCAGCAAGCCAATTAGTCAACTGCTTTTCTGATCTACAGATACCAGTACATTACTGGCATCATTCCAATTGCCTAATGCAACGCAATAGCCCAGGTTTTACGGTCAGCGGTGAAGGGACAGCACTCGCCGTTGACCTCGAAGACAGCAGCCAACAAAAATTTAGCAGGCTCTACAAACATTGATTTCCTCTGTTCTGACGGGACTTCCAGTCTGGCACCATCTATAGTTGGATTTATGGCGTCCAGGGTAGGGTGAGCAAGTCAAACAGATTGAAAAACTCTCAGATAGTAAACCAGGAAGTAAAAAGCAAGGGTTATCATTCATATTCTAATCATTTGACATAGAGTGAAATAAAGGTTGGGACATACACATGGGATTAAGGTAGAAACTGAAATATCAAATTTTAAAAAAAATTTATGGAATTTTTAAATCATGAAATGGACATTATGACACCCCACACCTACAAAATTAGGTTCTTACGGCCGGTGAAGATGTTCAGCACTAATTATGACTTAGAATGCCATTAAAATCGCAGGCTTAACATTTTTACAGCGATAATAGTGCACAAAAAGTTGAAGTTCACGTCAAATCACTGCTTGTGTTGACTATGGTGACTGCATCGGCTAAGACTGCAACAGCGCACCCTGTTGGGGAGCAGGGTATGACTGACGGCAACTTCCAGATTTCCACATTTAACTGAGTGTCCGCAGACACTAGAAGTTGCTGTCAGTTTTACACAGTAATGACGGCGAGTGCTGACAGTTTCACCCTCATTACAAGCACAAATTCCGGCCAAATCCGTTTTAGTGCTATCTAGACAGAGATTTGTTTTCAGGAAAAGTTCAATGCACAAGTAATTTTTGTGCTTCATTCTTTTGGTTCATTTGCTTGAAGAATTCAAAACACATTACACATAGTGTTCTCTAACATCAAGAATTCTCTTTATAGATTGCTTGGCTCTTTCTGTAGCTTAATTTTGGCTGGCTAGCTTGCCATCTAATCTTTTGGCTAATGTGTGTACTTTGGTGGAGAATGCGGCTCGAAAAAGTTATCTACAGTTCATAATCTGGCCGGAAGCAAGATCAAATGTGGATTAACATCCCCCCCACAAAACCCCTAGAGAGAGCCATCGTCTGCAATTTCGCAGGGAATGGCCCAGTTTGCCACACAACAGTGAGTCACAGAACCATCCAATGAAAGGAGCTTGCCCATTTTGTAGTTTGTGGGAGTCACTATGGGGAGCACCAGGTGACAGTGTCCTAAATCAATCTCAATGGCAAGCTAAGCAATCCTTTTATTCCTAGTAGAACATTTTCGATGTTGGGGTGAAAGTTAGGGCACAGCAATATCTAGTAATGATGCTCTCCTCAACACGATCTCTCGAACAATTTCCTGGCAATGCAGGATTACATCATTTGACTCCTCCCATCCTCTCACAGATGTAACACAAGAATCACTGGATGCCAAACTATTCCCTGAATAATGCACAAAATGCAAGTCGTATTCAATGTGTCATGTACCATTACAAGCTGCAACTGTCGACAAAAATCAAAAAGTTTCCATAAAAACAGTGTAAACTAAACTGTTTTACTAAGAAACTGTAAAATTTGCTTGTACATTAAATTAAGTCAAATATAAAAATGGTGAATAGTTTAATTAATTATCTACAGGGTGCGTCGTAATAGAGTACCATTCTCGTTCAGTTGTTAACATGAAACAGTTGAACATTTTCTCAGTATAACAAGCCCTTCTGACACTCATAATAGTCATTTCCTCTCCCACACATTTTAGGAATGGTTATCTGTTGACTGACTTACAAATGGAAAGGGTACTCTAATAAATATTCCTTTAATCTACTGGGTAGGGGAAGTTCTTGGATCGTCTTGGTACTTTTATTGATTATAATCCTACATAGATGTTGCAATGAAGGTGTTGCTATGTACAGAGGTTTGGTCAGTTTCAGGTGAATGACTGTATCTTTAGTCACTGGTGCAATTGATTGATGGTCTTGTGCAGTTTGGGCACTTTTAGACAGCAAAACATAATGCTGGATAAGATCAACCACGTCTTCAAAATTCTTGAGCTTTGGTTTTGCCAAAACCACTGAATCGAAGCCAAACTTTCCTTCGTTGTACTCAATGCGAAGATGTGCAGGTCCTGAGCTTGTTTTGACTGAAAGAGTTAGAAGATAATCCGGGTTAGAGCTGTCCCGGATTAGAAATGTGCCTTCAGTGGTTTGATTCAGAATTTGTCGTGCTTCAATTGATGTGAGTGCTCCCCAATACCAGCCTGAATAGAGAAAGAATGAAGGGATAGAGTAAATCACATCTTTTATTTTATTACATTGCATCTGAATCTGGAGAATGAATCAAAGCAGGTGTCAGTTGTTCATTCAACATTTAATTTTCTCTTCAATTAAACTTTTATCAATAACAAATGCAGTTTAAGAAGAACAAAAACTATTCTAAAATCAAGAAAAAGTAGGCCAAGTTCCTCTCAGAAACTGAATTTATACAGTTCCATTTTTCTGCTTTTTCCCCCCAAGTCCTTTGTGTTCTTTATTCAGGAACTTTCTGAATGCTGTAATTGACTTTGCATCAATTGCTACCTATAAAAAAGCATTACATATTTCAACAAGTCTTTGCATCAGAAAATTTCTTCTAATCTCCACATTTCTGTATCTATATTTACCTTAAAGTCGAGTTTCTTGTCTTCAAATTTATTTAACAATGGAGATGACTTATCTGTATCTACCTTGTTGTTTTCTGTTACCATTTTAAACATTTCTATCAAACACACCCTTCCCAACTCTCTAGTTAGAGAAAATTCAGCTCTAATCTTTTCTTGCAACTTAGTCCCCTTATCCCTGGTATCATTCTGGTAAATATCCTTTTTGCTTTCTCCAGGGCTATTGTATCTTTCCTATGGCAAGGAGCTCAAAACTGCATACAGCATTCCAGATCTGGCCTATAATTTTGTACAGAGTCGTCAAGACCTCTTTGCTGTTTTGTTCAATCCCTCTTGATATAAACCTCCAAATCCCATTTACCTTCTCCAGGCTTTTTCTTTAACCTATCTACCATCATTAAGGATTTGTGTATCTATAGACCCAGATTCTATAGCACCTCTAGTGCATTGAAAACTTGCCACTTACATTCTTTATTCGTGTTCTCAAAATGTATTACTTCATGTTTGTTCTGTATTAAACTTTATCTTCTACCTACTGCTCATTGTCTTGACCTCTTAAGTTTTTTTTTATTAGAACATTTCAGCGCAGTACAGGCCCTTCGGCCCTCGATGTTGCGCCGACCTGTGAAACCATCTGACCTACACTATTCCATTTTCATCCATATGTCTATCCAATGACCACTTAAATGCCCTTAAAGTTGGCGAGTCTACTACTGTTGCAGGCAGGGCGTTCCACGCCCCTACTACTCTCTGAGTAAAGAAACTACCTCTGACATCTGTCCTATATCTATCACCCCTCAACTTAAAGCTATGTCCCCTCGTGTTTGCCATCACCATCCGAGGAAAAAGACTCTCACTATCCACCCTATCTAACCCTCTGATTATCTTATATGTCTCTATTAAGTCACCTCTCCTCCTCCTTCTCTCCAACGAAAACAACCTCAAGTCCCTCAGCCTTTCCTCGTAAGACCTTCCCTCCATACCAGGCAACATCCTAGTAAATCTCCTCTGCACCCTTTCCATAGCTTCCACATCTGTTCTTCTGTAATCTCCTTATTCTCCCTGGCAGTCCAGATTTTTTATATTATAAATAACACATAAAATCCTTCTGGGCATTGCATTAACCAACACCTACCTACCAGTCTGAGACCAACCACATGAATTTAAAGGCATCAAATTGATTATAATCAAATTAAATATTTGTAATTAAATATTGTTCACCATGTAGAATTTACATAATAAGTGTTTATATTATGCAATTAAAAAAGATAAATCTACATAGAATTACAGAATAGTTACAGCACAGAAGGAGCCCATTTGGCCCATCATGTCCATGCCAGCTCTTGGCAAGAGCAACTCAGCTAGATCCATGCCACGCCCTTTCCCCATAGCCCTGTAAATTCTCTCTCTTCAGGTGCTTATCCAATTCCCTTTGGAAGCACTGTTACCATTTATGTGTTATATTTAATATAAAAATCTGGACCGCCAGAGAGAATGCATGAGATAACAGATTATATGAGGAGTTAAAAATAGATTGGTAAACCCAGGTTGCGAAAATATGAATTAATTTACTCCATGTTAAATGTTTGCGGCTATATTTTTCCTGTGTGTGGAGAATCTTACTGTAACAGCAAATAACTGTCTAAATAACCATCTGGTAAAAATGCCTGAAAATGAGCCGATGCAAACTATTACTACTTTTAAAAGTAGAACATCCAAGAAAAGCAGTCATGCATGGCTTGGGCTACAGACATGTTTAATAGGCTACCAACTAAAATTAAGATGAACTAATTTAACAGATTTTATTCCCTTGCTTTCATTTCCATCTGCCCGGTGCTGGAAAACAAATCTTTGGTGGAAAATTCCTGGAAAGCTTTATGTGAAAACAGCTGCTGCACTGCAATTTACTGAAATAGTACAAAAAAAAACTTGAAAGAAAAAGAAACCATAATTATTGTTTCCAGAGGTGTATAAATGGCACTCAGGCAGGTAACAAAAATATCCATAATTCTTTATTTTTTATACATTTATATTCAATCCCCTTTTTAACAGCATGCTTTTTTTTTTAAAGAAGGAAGCAAAAACAGTGAACTTTTAATAAGCATACAAACATGATGATGGGTGACCTCTTGCATGAATCTGGATTTCCCAAACTTGTGGGGACGGATTCTCAAAATAAAAAAGGGCCAGGTGCATAATCATAATTATGTATTTTTTTCTGTCAAGAAACTTAATCACCAACATGAAGCAATAGCCTGTATTTGGAAAGAAAACGAGACTGAACAGAGTGCAACTGTTTGTGCTTCGGCTATCTGCCAATTTATGGGTGGAAGGAGGGGAAGGGGGGGGGGGGGGGGGGGGCGGAGAAGCAGGGGTGGAGGAAGAGAGAGAGGGAATGAGGAGGTCGACTGTTACAAAAATGCTTCTGAGATGATGGATGACAATCCAGCAAGCTTTTGAAATACATCCAGATATATCATTAAGGTGGATGGTAAGATTAGGGGTATTTACATTAATGTTAAAAACAGCTCCACCTTCACAGGGGATATTACCCAGAAACCCAGCTCAACACAGAGCAGCCCAGTGTCTCCACCGCCCACACTCAGAAAAACCATGCAAAGTTTTTTAAAACATAGGACAATTACAGCACAGCAGGAATGACATCATGCTAAAACATCTATGTTTAGCTAGACAACAACCCCATTCACACATTACAGCATGAAGCTCTCCACAGCTGTTTATATAAATCAAATAAAAACACAAAACTGTATTAATTGAAGCCATCCATCCTGCTAAAGCATCTTTATTGTAAACTATAATGCAACCTCTATGAAATTATTCAGAAGATAGGAAATTGTGCAACTTAAGGGTACACTTCCGAGACAGTTATTTCTTTTTCTATTTGATTCATTTTTAAAAAGATAAGCTGGACTACACACAACACTAGAGCAACTGCACTTTTACTGACTAGATGCACTTTAGGTGAACACTGTTAAAATCACAACATTCAAAAGCAAATGTAGCTTCTCCTTTCAGTCCAAAGTCTTGCCAAACATTGAATGGCTTGTCCCATTGATAGCAACAGACACTTCTGGCCCAGGTATAGCTAGATACAGTAAGCGAGTGCTTTTTTACTCCTAAAACACACTTTAACTCCAACCTCACAAGACCAAACCTAATTCACTGGTGTAAACATTCACACTCGCCACACCAGACATCCCAGTGACCAGTTCAACGCCAAATTAGAGGTAGCATTTGTACAAAGACCTATCTCCATAAGGAATAAGCTTAAGATTGCCCAAACCAGTTTCAAATTTCAAAATGAATTGTCCTTGAATGGCAACGTAAAACACACCAAAATAACAAAGATTACCATCCTCACAAAGAGTCAAATCACTGTACATTTTACACCAAATGCTCCCAGTTATTTAACTGTTCGTGTGTCTGTTAAATAAGATTTTTTTAAATATAAAGAGCCAAGACTAGCACAATGCACTCTTTCTGGTAACTGGATTTATTGCATACTAGAAAAATAGACAGTTTGAGGATGTGATGTAATTTCTGTGGTATTATTGGCTTCCTATAGTTTAACATCAAATTTAATTTTATGGTTTGTATTGTTTCCTCCTAGCCCTCCCATTATTTTTCCTCTTCGCCCAAAGGTGTTGATTCAGTCTGTGAAATAGTTCCACAGAGATAGGCAATCCCACCTCCAGTACCTCATCCACCTGAACATTACTTACGAGCCTCGACTGTAAGTCTTCAAAGACTATTCAGCCATACAGTGTGTTGCAGAGCACCTCCTAGCAGGAATAACTAAATACTGGTTGGGACAGGGAACACTAGCAGATTTTCTCCTCCCTAACCAAATGGCAGAGACCAAATGTATCACCTCAACCACTACCCCAGCAGAAAGCAGTGCAAACCCAGAAACTTCCTGTTATGTATAACTCAGTTCTAAGCCAAGTAGTGCATTTACCAATTAAAACATCACAGAAGCTTAAGTTGTGTAGACGTTTCTATAGTTATCATTTTTACTTTGATATCTTGCACTTCTAGGACCAGGTAAGCAAGAGTGCAGTCACAAACCTGTTTAATTCATTGATAAAGAATGTTTTTGTATTGATTGGTCTATTGTGATACTAAAAGAATCACAGAAACATATTGCATTAGGTAGAACACTAATATTCCTTTGTTGCTCACAACAGCCTCTTGCATTTATTATAAATTAGTAATAAACAAAATATGGTGAACCTTAAGTTTTTACACAGTCACTCAAAATCAATTTGCAAGCCAGGGACATGTTTTTGTCTCTGCCTGATTTTGGAGAGGGGAATACTTTTCTCTGCACTGAGATTGTTAATTATATCATGGAAACCAGGGGAAAGAACTGGCTGATAGCAGTCAATGCCACATAGGAAAGTCACACATACAGTTCCTTTTTTTTTTAATTCATTCATTCATGGGATGTGGACGTCGCTGGCGAGGCCAACATTTATTGCCCATCCTTAGTTGCCCTTGAGAAGGTGGTAGTGAGCTGCCTTCTTGAACTGCTGCAGTCCATGTGAGGTAGGTACATCCACAGTGCTGTTAGGAAGGGAGTTCCAGGATTTTGACCTAGCGAAAGTGAAGTGGCTTGGAGGGCAACTTGCAGGTGGTGTTCCCACGCATTTGCTGCCCTTGCCTTTCTAGTTGGTAGAGGTCATGGGTTTGGAATGTGCTGTCTAAGGAGTTTGGTGTGTTGCTGCAGTGCATCTTGTAGATGATACACACTGCTACCACTGCGCGTGAGTGGTGGAAGGAGTGAATGTTTGTGGATGGGGTGCCAATCAAGCAGGCTGGTTGTCCTGGATGGTGTCGAGCTTCTTGAGTGTTGTTGGAGCTGCACCCATCCAGGCAAGTGGACAGTATTCCATCACACTCCTGACTTGTGCCTTGTAGACGGTGGACAGGCTTTGGGGAGTCAGGAGGTGAGTTACTCGCTCAGGATTCCTAGCCTTTGACCTGCTCTTGTAGCTATGGTATTTATATGGCTACTCCAGTTCAGTTCTGGTCAATGGTAACCCCTCGGATGTTGATAGTGGGGGATTCAGCAATTATAATGTCATTGAAATCAAGGGGAGATGGTTGGATTCTCTCTTGTTGGAGATGGTCATTGCCTGGCACTCTGTGGCACTTGCCACTTATCAGCCCAAGCCTGGATATTGTCCAGATCATGTTGCATTTCTACATGGACTGCTTCAGTACCTGAGTCGTCACGAATGGTGCTGAACATTGTGCAATCATCAGCGAACATCCCCACTTCTGACCTGATGATTGAAGAAAGGTCATTGATGAAGCAGCTGAAGATGGTTGGGCTTCGGACATTACCCTGAGGAACTTCTGCAGTGATGTCCTGGAGCTCAGATGATTGACCTCCAACAACCATAACCATCCTACTTTGCGCTAGTTATGACTCCAAGCAGTGGAGAGTTTTCCTCCTGATTCCCATTGACTCCAGTTTTGCTCGGGCTCCTTGATGCCATACTCGGTCAAATGCTGCCTCGATGTCAAGGGCAGTCACTCTCACCTCACCTCTTGAGTTCAGCTCTTTTGTCCATGTTTGAACCAAGGCTGTAATGAGGTCAGGAGCTGAGTGGCCCTGGCGGAACCCAAACTGAGCGTCACTGAGCAGGTAATTATATGAGTGTTGTTATCCTGGACAAATATCTACTTTTGGCAATTGTAACCATCTCCCTGCTTTCCAAAACCAACAGATAATTCAATCTATAGAATGTATTATTGTAGAATGACACTAGGAATGGTAATTGATCACATGATCAGCATGAACCAATCACCCAGAGAACAATCAAATCCCAACAAGGAACACACAATCGTTTTGTTTTATTTTTCTACGCCCATTCTTCCCTATTGTTGTTTTAACACTAATTAGAGTTTTCTTGAAAAAAATATTAAGTTTTAAGCTTTTTTTTAAAAAAACTATTTTAAAGTTGTTCACTCTTTTAATTTTTCCCCTGCACAATCAACTGTCATCCTACTCAACTTCTCCCCTCAGCTAAACTTCCCTCTCTTTTAATCATAAATAAAAAAAGAGCAAAGTATGTGACAGACAGACTAAGAAAAAAATAAGGAACACTTCAAGACAGACAAACAAAGAAAGAAGATACTGGTGGTGACAATCAGCTTGTTGAATACACCCAAACTAAGTATTATTGCTTCGTAAGTTTTTTTTAAAAAAACATTAAACAGGAACCTTGTGTCATGGGGAGCTTGCATAAGCATTACAGTTTTTTGGCACAGTATTGCTGATTACTTTCCCAGTAACCTCTTTGCCACTGTAAAAAACAGCTTTATTATTTCATTCCTTTGCTGTAACTGAGCTGCTATGAACTTTGGACTGCTTTTCCTAGAAGCAGCCTGAATCTGATGAAAAGGGAAAGTGCTGTTTAATCAGGAATTAAAGGGCATTACAAACAAACCAGCGATCTTTAGCACTGGAAAGTTAGATCCGAGTTTGATTAATTGAAATAGTGAGGGCCATCCAAGAATCCACACACCACTAGAGATCTTCTTTAAAAGCATAAATCTGATTTTTTCCCTCTCTACTATGATATGTGTTGGATCATAGAATTCCTGAACAAAAATAAGACTATGGTCCATCTATTTTGCCTTCTACCATCCTTGCATTCACATGACAGAATGATATGAAGCTGCTGACTAATGATAGCAATTAATCTTTATCAATTAGTCTATAACAGACTTAGATATGAGGTGAGGACACCCCTAGTGGTGGAAAGCTTTGGAAGCCACATGCCAAGGTTACCTGTGCCCCCAAGCATGTTACACCTATTGTATTCACATCTTAGATTACTCATATACTGTACCCAAAATTATCATTTTCTGAAATACATCTAATTTGCATTTGAATAAATCAATAATTTCTGCTTTCACCGTCTCCCCAGGAATCTTGTTTCACTCGCTGAAATAATCGGCCATAATTTGCTGTCAAAATAACCATGAGACCAATGGTGCTTGCCGTTATTTGGAACAACAAATTCAGGTGTAGGGCAAGGGTATGATTAAACTCAAGAATCCAAACGTTGCTGTCTGAGTTACACCACTCCCCATTCAAATGCATTGATTGGCGCAAAATTGCTGTATTTCATGGTAGATACAAACTAAGATCACCACAAAAAGTCAAGTCTTCTCCATGTCAGTCTAAGTATCCTTTTAACAACATAATACATGTTAATTAATGTCAGTCACTCTCTCTCTGGCACTGAAAATTAACTATGACAAGTGTAGAGTCTCATTACTTCAGGTTTTAATTGTTGGAGATCTTAAAAATGTAGATTTAAAAAAAAATGTTTTAAACTTTTGCTTTCAGGAAATTTTCCCCTCTCTCTTAATTCAATCTTTCTTTCCCTCTCTATTTCTTTTTCTGTACCCCTGTTTTAGCATTGATTTCATCCACTCTAATTTACACTTCCTTCTCAGTCCTTATACTGCTAATTTCACAATCCTTCAAACTGATTGGTTAAGGAGTTGCCTGCCCTGTTTACTCAGGTTCAAAATGCTCAGTCTTTCTTGCTGTGATGTTATCAGCTCGCACTTTCAGCAACTATGTAAAAAAAACTTTAGAAAGCTAAACATGCAAGGGCAAGTCTAATGAATGGTAAACACCATTAGATTCACTCCTACAGAAAATTATGACCCAATGTTTCCACAGATTCATTTTGAATTTACACCCCTTCAAGCACAGGCTGTGTCCTCTAGTGCTACTGTTTTGGACAAAGTGAAATAACTTGTCATGGTCTACATTATCTAGTCCCTTTAGAATCCAAAACAACCTCCGCTTTTCCAGTGAGAACATACCCAATTTACATACTCTAATCCACTGAGCATTGTTGTGATAGCTTCAATTGGTTGTTTATCAGGACCCCCAGATCTCTTTCGTTTTCTACGTACATTATTTTCTTTCCATTTAAGTAACAGAACCTTCCTGGAATTTTTGTCGCCATATGAAGCACTTTGCATTTCTCTTCCTGGAATTTCATCTGCTACCCGTCTGCCTAATTTCCAACTATATTCAAAACCTCCTCTGGTTTAGCTTGTTTATTTTTGGAATCTACCACCTGAGGTTGCACAGTGACTTGAGAATGAGGAACTTACAGGGTTCTGGATAAAAAGTCGTGGTGTAGGACTAAGCATGACTGCTTTTGCAAAAAGCTAGTGCCACAATGAGCCAAATGATCTCAATCTGTGCTGTATGTTTCTATGATTTTGTGCTTCTGATTCATAGTTCCAGCTAGTTTATGAAGATATTAAATAAAAGATGCCAATGCCATAAAAAGACCCCCATGGGACTTCACTAGTAATATTCTCCCAGGCCGATGACAATCCCTGTACCAGAATCATTTGGATTCTATTGGTCAACCAAATATGTAACAATTATAAAATAGTTCCCCTGATTCCTGCTTTATTTACAGTACCAGCCTTTCCAAAAGAACTGTATTAAAGGCCTTTCATAAATTTAAGTACACCACATCCACTATCTTACCCCCATCAAGCTCCTTTGTCACAAAACAAAGAAAACCACTAAATTAGATTGACAAGATCTCCTCTCCACTATCCCACATTATCTTTGTTTATTTTATCCATATGCACCATCTTTAAGTGTTTCCATAACTTTAACCACAATGGATGTCAAACTCTTTGGTAGTTTCCTGGGTCACTTCTGTTATTTTTTTTAAAATAGGAACAACATCTGCCTTTCTCCAGTCCTTAGGTATCTCTCCAGCATTCAGAGATTTCTGGATGATTTGTGCCAGAGTTCCTGCAGTGTCTTCCTTATTTAGTACTTTTACAGCCTAAATGGTACAAATTGTCAAATTATACCCCACTCCATTCTTTGCTTTACTTTTTTTTTTAAAGAGATACAGCACTGAAACAGGCCCTTCGGCCCACCGAGTCTGTGCCGACCATCAACCACCCATCGATACTAATCCTACACTAATCCCATATTCCTACCACATCCTCACCTGTTCCTATATTCCCCTACCACCCACCTATACTAGGGGCAATTTATAATGGCCAATTTACCTAACAACCTGCAAGTCTTTGACATGTGGGAGGAAACTGGAGCACCCGGAGGAAACCCACGCAGACACAGGGAGAACTTACTATAACTAATAACATTTCCATTACTATCCTTCAGCCACTCCAGGCGCTGCTCCACACCACTGACCACCTCCAGGTGCTTACCCATTGTCTCTCGAGATAAGGAGGCCAAAGAAGACTATCCTTCATTTTTCTTGACATATTCAATTCAAAATATTTGCCATTTTTATGCCCTTTTCACACTTCAGGTGTGTCATTTTGTGAATCGATTTGGACGAACAATCAATACAGACATCATTGTGAGGTTGGGGATTGGGGGGGTGCAGTTTATGTAGAATTACAAACCTAATAGTAGATGAAGGAATTGAAGTAAATTTAGTCTTTACATTTGTGTGTCTACAAAAGGAGAGAGGGCCAAAACTAATCATAGAATACCTCTAAGAGTAGACCTACACATTTGTAGTTTACTTTCACTTACACAGAAATAGAAGAATGATTATGTGCTCATCAAGTTGTTAGTGTCAGAGTTAGGATGAGATGTATTAGAACACAGCTTGTCAAGAAGATTAAACAAATGTTCTTTTTATTCTCTATTTGCAAATCAAAATTTGCTATTATAATCAAGTCTTTTGTATAACTTCCCATTATTAAGAGAAATTCAATAATATTTATGCTAGAGCTGGTAAATAAAACAAAACATACAAAAATGAAGAGCCTTTTACTCCAAATAATACACCTTGTTTTCTTAGCTTACAATAGTCCTGTTTATACAGTTGCTTACATTAACACTTTGCACTTGGTGTTTTATGTCGCCAGTCAGACATTAATAATTCTCTACTGCACTATTTATTTCAAGAAAGAGTTTAATCGGTCTTTAGGTTTCTGTCATTTCACATGATATTACCTAGCTCAACTTACAGCCTCACAGTTTTCTTTTTGATGATGTTGGGGCAAACAAAAATGCATCTTTACTCAGTAACTGTGAGCTTTTAAAAATATGTATCCTCTTTGCATATTCTTAAATAGTGACATGCAAAGCTCTTCCTTACTGACTGAAATCCATTTGAAATCTGAATTTATTACAGTTCAAAATGAAATATAGCATTGAATAATTTGCAAAGTCAATGTTAATTTCCGAAAGAACAAATGGGAAAAGAATCATTCCTAAATATTTTCCATTCTCTCACTTTTCTAATAGAACGGCACATGAATTAGTGTAATATATATGAAAACTAATCTTTCGGATTTCTGTACATGAAAGAACCTGCTGTCTACATGGACAGCTTCAGACACCAAACATTCAACGTGCTGATAATACTCAAAAACGTTACAAGGATTTGAAACGAAAATCTCTGCATTTGCAAGAAAATGTTCACTGTTAGAATTAATCAACTTTCCTATAATTCAGATGTCACGCGCGTAGATGTGAGATGGCCATTCAATCATTAAGCACAGCGTTGTGGCGAGATATATCTGGGATAAAATATACTGCATTTAAAAATGATTTTTTGGACATTTATGAGAACCGAGAATTTACTTAAATACCTGGTGTTAGATCTTTTTTCATGGAAAGGAAAACACTGGGCACTCCTCTATAGTCAAACAAAGGGGCTACTTCACTCCAGTCCATTTTTAAAGAGATCCATTCACAAGCCGACCTGCACATCGACAAATACTCATTATTTAAAATCCTCATATTCACTGTACCTGTGAGCTCCAAATGACTCATGGTGCAAGAGATACGGAACAAGTCAGAATGTCCTTCCCGGAGGTCAAGTGGGTCTTGAAGAGAGTTGCTGGAGGACAGCGGGGTTACTGCTTTCTCCTGGCAGATCATAGATCTGAATATGAATGACCGCTGATCGCACCTCAATTTAAACGTTTACATCGGCTGGGAAGTGCTGGTTTATATCGCCCTAAATCTGGAAAAGGAGAAAGATTGTTAATAATGAAACTGATGCAAACTCTTCACTCATTGAAGTTCTAATACAATGCGCTACTTCAAAATAAATCGTCAAATTTGAACACCAATATCTTAACCGGCCGTAAATATAGCTCTAAACTCATTCACATTTTCTCCAGCATCTTTTCGGAATTCAGCTTCATTTTCCAACCACGATCAAAAGAGCAGCCGCATTTACTACAGTAGTAATCTATTAATTTATGCAGGCAAGACCGAAAAATGCTTTCGAGTAAAAATCAATCGCTCCGATATAAAGATTCGCAATTTCCCACAGACATGAACGATTTCATTAGGACCCAGTTCCTGTACACAAAATGATATTGCCAGCACATTCGTTGTAGCTAATTCATAAATAAATCATTTATATGAACTCATTTCCCCCCCACCCACCCCCACAGGCGTGTTTCTGAGCACCGAACCAATATATTCCCCATGTGTGACGGTTGTAAAACATTAGCATGCACAAACACACACCTTTCGTTAAACGGAGCGTTTCTCGTCTTGTAACCTGGTTCAGTGGCTTCCAAACATCGTGCGAGCCTGGGGACAAGCTCAGTTACCTCGGCTAACTCTACTAATAACAGCGAGCCACTAATGAATAGATTCGGCCTAATTCTACCCTGTCGATTGCGACAGGCAAAGTCGAAGCACACGAGGCGCATACAGAAAAAACGAAAATGGAAAAAAAATCTTTTGTTCGTTTCTGATTCTTGGAATTAATTTAACCCTTTGAACAAAAGGTCTCGTTCATCTCCAACTGGCCCAATGAAACCCTGAGTTGCAGTGATGCGCGACACAAACTGAACTTAAAACACACAGGCCGTTTAGCTTTCGGCTTCTCTCAATTATTCAACTGACATATCCGAGTAAGAGGAAGGTAAGATTTACGAGGCGTATCTACCAGTCATGGCGAACGACATTTCCCCCCTCAAACAACGAAAACAAAATAGAGGAACTTGAAATCAAAAGGTCACGTGGCGATAACAGCCGCAACGCACCAACCCGGGGCTGAAAGCAGACCGAGTCTTCACTCAAAATGGTCAGATGAAACCTCAGGTCCCCTTACAAAGCATCACCGAATGTGTTAAAATCTGAGGCACGCCTACGTGCTCCAACGCCTCCAGTTTAAGTTTTCACTCCCGCCCCCCCACCAAACAACAAATGCAAGCACTGTGTACTTGAGTGTTTTGAGAGAATGGTTGACAAACAAGGAATTGTTGGAGAGAGCATCATTGATTAATACAAAGGCTGGATTGGGCAGATCTCTGTGTGTGCAGTGAGGGATGCTACTCCGGTAAGTTTCCCTTTTTTTAATGCAGCGAGTTACTGGGTGCAAACATTTGCATTTTTTTTAGAAGGCAGACCTGGTTCTCGAACTGCAAAGCTCCTTGTTACCAAGTTTCAGCCACGATTTGAGGCAGAAGCGCACGCGCTGCTTTCCAGGAACTTTCCAAGAATTCGCGTCACCTGCTCTTGTTGCCATTTCGTCGCCGACCAATCAGCGGCGGCTCTACCCGTCCGCTATTGTGACGTCACAATGGTGATGCCCTCTCGGGGCGGGGCTCGGTGACGTCACCGCCGGGTTACTCACATTCAGCTTCAGTGAAATTGATTGATGTGAGCTGCTTGGCGCTAAACTGGGGTTTGCGTGGGCAGCTGCAGCAGGCAGGATCAGTCCAAATAAAGCGCTGGCAGGTGTAGATTTTCATTGACACTCCTTCTGAACGGGTTACTATTAAACAGGACAGTGCTTTTGAGGAAATTGCGGATACTTTCTATCGCTGAATACTCCACAGTTCCAGAGTTAGCATAAGTTTCAAACGTAAATTGCAATTATTTGATTGGGCATCGCGAACCCCACGACGATTTCGTCCTGTCATTTTGTTTTTGAGCTCTCAGGTAATTTATTTTTCAAAGTGGCGCTGCTGAATCTCGTGCCGCACGACTGCATTTACAACAGAAAATACTGTATACGCTCGTTGTTGGAGATCTGTGCGCAAAAATAGCCTATAATTTGCATGTAAAAATAAGGCCCACTTACGATGCTTACACTGGAGGGCGAGAACAATAAGCATGTATAAAAAAAATAAAAATTGCAGGGGTATGGGCAAAGAGCTGGGAGTGAGATGAACTGAATTGCACTTCCAAAGAGCCTCGATGGGCCGACTGGCCATCTCCTATGAAGCAGTTGTTAGGCAAACTGTGTTCACAAAATGAATATTTTTGGGCGGCAGCATCGCACACTTACTTGTTGACATCAGCTGTAGTTTCAAATAATAACTGTCTTTGAAGTTGTTAAAAATTCTGTACAGCAGTAACTGTTTATATTTCTATAATTTTTAAAAAATATTAAATACTTGCAATATTTAGTTGTGACATCCGGGTAGATCAACGAAGCATTAATTATAACCTCTAAATACTCCATCTGACTTGCTGAGAAAATAAACCATTGACAATATTAGACATAATTCGCCTGATTCATTGGTTGTGTTTTTCCATATATTCCAAGTGTTTTTGTATCTTGTTTATTCCAAATGATGACTACGTTTATTGGAAGTATTTTAAACCATCAATATAAAATAATACACGATAATTTTTTCTACAGGGACGTGAAGATAGCTGTTGCTCTGACACAGAATTCATAATTTTACATGGCAGCTGGTGGCCACTTGGAAGGTGCACATGTTTTTTTTAGAAAACACCGGGGGTGGGGGCAGTGAATCATCCTCGATTGATCGCAATAAGGGTGATTCTTTGCCCCATAATATTGATATACAAGCAGAGAATGAATAACTGGTACATTAAAATGTGTCAGTTTGATATTGAAGTCGCGGTAACCGGGGGAAGAGCAGAACTCTGGAACATAGTGACAGTGTTACATCTGAAAACAGCGCCCTGACAGTGATATGTCTGAAAACGTCAGCTTGTAAACCTGGAAAAGTTAAAGGCAAACTCCCTCGGTGGGAGACTTTGCAACTGTGGAGAAATGAGATGTGGACAAGATAAAGACGAAAGAGGCACAATGGAGCTAAAAAGAGTGATTGCCAAAGTACTGATCAAACAAAACTAGTAAGAATACGTGAGTTAGGCGACCCACTGCAAAAATGCATAAGTGGGAAAGAGGCCGAATTGAATCGAAGCGAGAGGAAAAGGGGAGCGGGTGCAAACTGCGTGAGAAAGTTTTGCAATGGCAAATACTTTTTACGCCTCAGCCAATTGGCAAGGAAGCGGCGTAGTCCGCCAATTGATACATAAGGGATTATTCGGTTTTGCACAATTAAATGCCAATATAAATATATAGCTTTTGTACAACACAGTAACAAGTTTAATGCATCAAAGAAGGTGGAAGCAGCATAACTGCTGTCCATTTTCACCGTTCCATTATTAGGCCACAGCGTCCTCCAGTGGAATCTCGCAACTGATGTTTGGGGGGGGGCGGGGGGGGGGAGCTTGCATTTATGTAGTGCACATTCACATCGTCAGGATACTTCCCGGCCTATGAATTACTTTTGAAGGGTAGTCACTGTAGTTATGTAGACAAATAACCAAGTATTCAGTTTCGTTTTAAGTGTTACCCCGGACATTTCCCCTCCTCCTCTTCAAGTAGTGTCAAAAGTGTCTTGCATTCAGCTGATAGGATTTTAGTTTAATGTCATGCAATCAAGTCTTAAGAATGGCAAGAGCAAAGCACTGCGGATGCTTGAAATCTGAAATTAAAAACAGAAAAATGCTGGTAATACTCAGCAGGTATGGCAGGATCTGTTAAGAGCGAAACAGAGTTAATATTGCAGGTCGATGACCCTTCGTCAGAATGGCAAGGTTGTTACCGCAAAGCCAAATTGACATTTGCTTGGGTCGAAATTACCAACACCCAGTATAATATTTTAATGAGCCCAGGCTGCTCCAGTAGGAGAAACACTTCTAATTGGATTAGAGAAATATTAAATAAAGGAAATACAAAGGTTACATATAAATCTCCAGGCCGTAAAATTTGTTTTAATTCTTATCTCCTGACATTCCAGATAAGTTGGAGTCCTAATGCATCAATTGCCCAAGTGAGTTCCCGTATTAGAAAAGCAGTAGCGAATTAAGGAAGGTGAGGGGTTCTCTATATCTCTTGCTTAGACATAACAGGGCTAAATTTCTTGTGCTTTGTGCCTGTGAAAGTTATTCCCCAAATATAAAGCATAGAAATGGGGGCAGAGATCCCTCTTTATGTTGTCCTGATATTTCCTCTGATGCAGAGTGAAGTGCCTGTCCCGACAGCAAGTATAGGCTATGGGCAACCTTATTAATGAGGAGAAAAGGAGTTTGCTTCATTTTCTTTTTTTATCACCAGTGAGTACCCATTTTGAAGGATGTCCAGAACAAATGAGTCTTCAATCCTGTTCTCAGCCTCTCTTGGAATGGAGAATGAGAACATAAAAAAATCATTGGCGAGTCCATCTTTGTCAAGGGACAGGAATCTGTGCTGTTGGCCTAGCTGTTCCTCGCCTTTCAGCACTGAATTTCACCAGGGATTGCACCTGCATGGGGGACTAGTCTGGAAATACAAATGGGTCCAAACCATTGCAGGCAGAGTGTAGCTCAGATGAGCTCCACCTACCTAGCATAGGAAATTAGTCCCAACATTCTCTACCAAATTCAAAGCTACTCATGCCATCTGATATGGAGGGTTGATTGGGCAAATAATGTTCATTCTTTCTCTTGGGAGTACAGTTAGAACAATTGAAAACATGTTAATTGTGCGATTTTCCAGTTTGAGTTGATGGTCTAGTCAGTTAAATAACAAACGTAGTGTGTGTATGAAAATCAAAGGCATGGAATTGTTATGGCAGGTATTTGGTAAAGACCCAGGGACCAGAGATGATACCACAAACTGGTTTGGTGTTTACTGCTTGAAAATGCAAACATTTTCAGCGGCACTCCCTGATAGAAGGCGGGATTTTTTTTTAAATGATGGTTTTGAGTAAGGCCCTTTAATAGAAGAGCTATATAATTTTGGTTGTGACTATCTTTACTCTTTTGCTTTAATTTTCCCATTTTATGGGGGAAAAATAGGCTTAATTTTGTCCTTTATAGGTAGCACAGCTGAGAACGGTAACTCAACACACGGGATACAAATCTGCACTGCAATAACTTCATATATGAAAAGGAAGCAGCCGAGATGTGAACTCTGAGAACCATGAGTAGTGAAAATAAAATCTGATTCCTCCTTTTGTACAATATAAATCTAGTTTTTAATGATACGCCACCTTGGGATCCACCCAAGAAGCATCAAAACCTTTTTAAAGTCTGTTGACAATGAAGGGCATATCTCGTTGAGGAGGTATTTGCTCATGAGAAGCTACTTTCCTTGTCCCTTTTACCTAAGAATTTATGTTCAGGATCTTAAATCACAACAAAGGTGAGTAAGAAGGCCCTCAATGGAGGAATTATGGATGGGGCATACAAGGCCTGTATGTAATTATAAACACCATAAGGTTTGAGACATCTTTTAATAGAGACTACCCTTAATACAGTCCTGAAAGGAAAACTTGCATTTATGAAAGGCATTGTAAATTAAAAGAAATCCCACCGATATTTCCGTTATTTTGCTTTGCGTACAAATGGTACATGAACTAGAATTAGTTCTGAAGGGTCACTGACCTGAAAAGTTAACTCTGCTTCTCTCCACCGATGCTGCCAGACCTGCTGAGTATTTCCAGCATTTCTTGTTTTTATAACTAGGATTAAATTCATTTCAACTAAACATTTGGATACCTAACTTTTATTGCTAATTACTACAGTATTTAAGGTTCTCCACTTGTTGCAAAAATAGAAAGCTAGCAAGATTATTTCTTTGTCTGATCGTTTCTTTTAATCACATCTTCACTCTTTTTTTGGAGAACGAGGATTCGCAAGCTGATTAACTGTCCGAGGAGCCGTGACATGCTGAAAAGTGTGTGAACGAAACATGCTGTTACTACTGCACAAATTGGCCAGTAACTTGAAATGCGGAAGAGATACCTTGTGAATTGCTACCAGTAGCTGATCAATTTACGCTACTACCCTATTAGCTTCGCAAAACAGCAACTCGCCTTTAACTTCCCAGTGATTTACATGAAGTTGCTGCACTTGCACATTAATTGCTCATTCAACTCAGCATAAAGTTTAGTACACAAGTAATAATGTGATAATTGTTAATGACTGTCAATCAACCTCTCTCTTGTCCAGAAATTAAACAATTATAGAAGTATGGAGGGAGCCTCATTCCTTGAGGTTGTGAATTGTTTTAGATTTTTTAAATGTCAATATTTAAATGTAAATTAATCTTACTTTGCCCCATAATCCAATCTTTATTTATTTGATTTGATAATGAATTCACCCTCCTCCTCAGTCCTTCTGTTTATTTCTCAATCCTTAAATTTCATTGAATGAGATAGTTTGTCTCACTGTCGTCTTCCCTCTGCTTGCATTTTGTGCAGTTTTGTGGGCAAAAATGTTTAAAACTGAACCTTCAATTGTAAGTTTAAGTAACAAGGAGGTACACCAGCAGCTGCCTCGTTCCAGCAAAATCTTATCGGACAGGAGGCTATGATTCTTTTATTCATACATAAAAAATAACTTTTTGGTAAAATGGACATGATGTTGTAAACCAAATTTAATAGACAAGGGTGAAGTGATTAATTTTGAACAGAAGAATGAGAGGCAATATGAGCCAAAATGGTACAATTTTAAAGGGGATGCTGGAACAGACATGGGGGTGTATGTACATAAATCTTTGAAGGTGGCAGTACAAGTTGAGAAGGCTGTTAATAAAGCTAATGATCCCACATGCTGTTTTAACAGAAGCATAGAATACAAAAGCAAGGAAGTTATCCTAAACCTTTACAAATCTCTGGCTAGACCTTGGAGAGAATGATATACTCAACTACTACCAGGACTGAGGGACTTCAGTTATGTGCAAAGACTGGAAAGCTGGGATTGTTCTCCTTAGAACAGAGAAGGCAAGAGAAGACTGGTTAGAAGTGTTCTAAATCGTAAATGGTTTTGGTAGAGCAAATAAGAAACTGTTCCCAGTGAGAGGGATCATCAACCAGAGGTCACAGATTTAAGGTGACTGAAAAAAGAACAAGAGGTGACAAAGAACAAAGAAAATTACAGCACAGGAACAGGCCCTTCGGCCCTCCAAGCCTGCGCCGATCCAGATCCTCTATCTAAACATGATGCCTATTTTCTAAGGGTCTGTATCTCTTTACTTCCTGCCCATTCACGTATCTGTCTCGATACATCTTAAAAGACACTATCGTGCCTGCGTCTACCACCTCCGCTGGCAACACGTTCCAGGCACCCACCACCCTCTGCGTAAAAACTTTCCACGCATAACCCTCCTAAACTTTTCCCCGCATATCCCCCCTAAACTTTTTCCCTTTCACTTTGAACTCGTGACCCCTAGTAATTGAATCCCCCACTCTGGGAAAAAGCTTCTTGCTATCCAACCTGTCTATACCTCTCATGATTTTGTACACCTCAATCAGGTCACCCCTCAACCTCCGTCTTTCTAATGAAAATAATCCTAATCTACTCAACCTCTCTTCATAGCTAGCGCCCTCCATACCAGGCAACATCCTGATGAATCTCCTCTGCACCCTCTCCAAAGCATCCACATCCTTTTGGTAATGTGGCGACCAGAACTGCACGCAGTATTCCAAATGTGGCCGAACCAAAGTCCTATACAACTGTAACATGACCTGCCAACTCTTGTACTCAATACCCCGTCCGATGAAGGAAAGCATGCCGTATGCCTTCTTGACCACTCTATTGACCTGTGTTGCCACCTTCAGGGAACAATGGACCTGAACACCCAAATCTCTCTGTACATCAATTTTCCCCATGACTTTTCCATTTACTGTATAGTTCACTCTTGAATTGGATCTCCCAAAATGCATCACCTCGCATTTGCCCTGATTGAACTCCATCTGCTATTTCTCTGCCCAACTCTCCAGTCTATCTATATTCTGCTGTATTCTCTGACAGTCCCCTCCATTATCTGCTACTCCACCAATCTTAGTGTCAGTAGTGTTAGTGACATAAGGAAAAATTTTGAGTTGTCATCTGGGATGTAGTGCTGAAGGTAGTGATGGAAGCAGATTCATTAGTGTAAAACTCCAAATAGAAAAAAAGGATATTTGAAGGGAAAAAAAAATTATGGGGCTGTGGGGGGAAAAAAAGCACAGGAGTGGAATCAACTGGATAGCTCTATTAAAGAGCCACCAGAGGTGCAATGGCCTCCTTCCATGCTGTATTATTCTATAATTCTAGAGTGGGCTTTGTGGGGAAGCAAAATAGAGCACCCAGAAGAATTTTTCCCCCGGCACTTGATCGGGTGGGGCCAGTGCTGGTTCATCAGTGGCAGCTTTTTTCATCTTTTACCCATAATGGCATATTTGATGAGCATGGTTAATATAACAGGTATTTGTCAATCACTATTTAGTTTAGTTTAGAGAGGGGCACTGAAACAGGCCCTTCGGCCCACCGAGTCTGTGCCGACCATCAACCACCCATTTATACTAATCCTACACGAATCCCATATTCCTACCACATCCCCACGTGTCCCTATATTTCCCTACCACCTACCTATTCTAGGGGCAATTTATAATGGCCAATTTACCTATCAACCTGCAAGTCTTTTGACATATGACGCATGTGTTTTCAAGTGTACAAATCTGGTGCAACACCTATAGCAATGGGACATGCAAGATCTTGCTTTCATCATGAAATCTGACTGTCTAAAAATCTGAAGTCTGAAATTTAATGTGTACAAAAAATGACCACTGAAAAGATTAGTGACATGCTTTTTATTAATAAGCATTTTTCTTCACTGGCACAAACTAAATGTTTGGGAATAACAATGACATCCTCAATGTAAATCACTATATAAAACAAAATGCACTTCCTAAATAACGTGACAAAGAAAAATATTCAGTCAGCACATGGTTTCTAAAATACTGGAGAGTTTTTATTTGTTGGCACAGGTTTATTACAATCTTCAATCTCTTGCCTCGCATGTGCATCACACTCAAGTCAGGTAAAATAAAGACACTTCCTCCAGTGACTGAATCTCTCCAGCTGATGTATAACGGTTGTCTTATAATGTGAAGGGCAGGATAACATGCCTCATATTCTTACCAACACTGACCATTGTAAAAACTAGCACTTATTATTTCCATCTAAGGCTTTACACAGGAAAGCACCAAAAAAATGTGTATATACAGTGCATTAATTGTAGGTAAAAGCTGAAAGCATTAAGTGGTCATAATCAACTGATTCCATTGGTTTCACTTTTTACATAAGATTTTCATATTTGCTCTTTAAAAATACAAAGCAGTATTATGATTCAGTACTCAATTTTACTTTGACTGAAACTTCATTTATCACATTAGCTTAGGTGTGTATTCAAGCATAAGTAAACAACTGATAACGGTTGTCACTATTTAAACATCACAAGAGAATAGGGCAATGCTTTAGTGAAGACTTAGTTTTCTGATGCTGCTTTAAACCCTCACCACTGAGCCAGGGATGAGAGTCATTTCTTCACCTGTGTAAAGCAATAGTTCTAGACTTTCAAATCTTCCTCCAACATCTTACAAAAATGCAATTGGGAAAAAGTTGCAAAAAATAATTTGTACAATGATGTTAGTATTCCACAGTTCTACAATAGTGAACATTTATTTACACTGTTTTTAAACTGACTGAACTGGTTGAAGGGCTATCTGCCAAGATTTGATGAGTAAAAAAAAAAAAATCAGCCTATCCCTAGGTTGACAAAGGATGTTTTCTCCAGCAATGCTCCTTTCTCTATTGAGGCTGAGGTACAATCTGTTAGGTAGCAGACTGCACAAGTTTTGCAGACAATATTCTATGGCAATTGCAGATTTCTGTATTAATTGCTTAAAAATAAAACTTTAATCAATTAAATAGGTTGAAATTATTTTGGTGATCTACATACAACACTCATTTCAAAAGAAACAGTGCTATCTATATTTTTGTCTCAGTAAAAAAAAATTAAAAACTGAAAATATACAGGGTAATTTTTGTTCCACGTTTTTACTAATCCAGAGTTGGAATTTAAAAACCAAGTTACACAGTTTAAGTGCTTAAGCAGTATACAGTGTCCTTTTTTAAATTGTAAGAACAAAAACACAATCAAGATTCAAAACACCAAATTCTAAGCTCTGTTAAGACCTTGAATTGCCTGCAAAGAACATCCTTTAACTCCAGTGTAGAACGAAATAGGGAATAGCAGAGATCAGGAAAATGAAGCTGAGAAACACAAATGTGTACTGTTAAACTCGATATAATCCAAAGCTCCACAGAAGGCAAGACCCAATATGCATGGCTTGAAGTTGTCTTATACAAGATAAAATGCTTTAAAGGCCTTATTCAACACTTTGTGTACAAGCTAACAAAAGTACTGTGATGAAGTGTGTGACATGAATGTTATTCCACAAAGCAGTACAAGTCAGTGATCAACTGTTTCATAGCTTCCTTTTTTTTTTAAACGTAAACAGCAGTAGTGCAGGTGATAATGCCAGCAAAAAATTTACAAAAGCTATATATAAAAAGTTGCAGAGAACTAAAATCGATACCCATTTGGCACCCAAACAATATCCCTAGGTTGAAATCCAAGTCACCTCACAATTAGGAATTCTATAGGATAATACCTGGGGGACAATTGGATGCAACACCGGTACCTTAATTTCACAATCCTATCAAAAATATACAATATCTAACAAAAAAACTTACTAGTTATGGCTTTGATCTTCAGCACTATAATTTAAATCACAATATAAAGTATCGTTATCAACATTGCGCAGGTCTCCATGCAAAATTTATTTATACATGTACAATGTATAGAAGCAATCAAACTAGATCAAACATTCTTTCACTGAACACTTTTCAAGTCCATGCCTTAGGGACTCGATGTATGATGAGTCAATTACTGTGGAGCTCCTCTCAGTCATCTAATACTGGATACTGAACTCTGATTGGCGTATGTTGAGGCCTTCTCTTCAGATAATGTTGCAACAACAGGAGTTCCGTTATTTGCCAAATAGCCTTGTTTGAAGGTTTCAAAATAGGAGGCCTGTACAGGTTTATGACACTGAAGAACTTTAATGGCATCATCTACTTTAAACCATTCCCTTTTTCTCCCTAAATAAAAAAGATTAAACATACATGATTGAGTTTTTTTAAAAATCGGGGGAGTGCGGCGGAGTTGGGGGGGGGCGGGTGCAAGACACAGAAAAGCTGCTAGAAAAGTTACAATCGATGCACAGATTCTGTTGCCCTGGTCTATTCTTTAATCAATACAAATCTATTCATTAGGCATGAAGATTAAAATGGCTCAGCAATCAACAAACCTACAGTATACAATACTTGTAATTTCTGACAACTGGAAATAAACATTTCAAGCAGAAAGATCCCTTTGAGCTGTAACAGCTTTGTTTTTAAGTGTGCAAATGCACAAAATATTGTACCTATATATGATTAGCTACAGCAGACATTTGTGAAAAGAAATAGAAAAAGCTAACTGAAAAACTTCTCAATACAGAAAAAAAGCTCAACCTTTATTCAAGTGATGTTGCTATAATTCTGAATTTGGGGCAATAAGTGGGACATCAGCTGGTCAGCAACAAAAAAACCTAAGGTACAAGACTATGAAATTTTTAAAAAGTTGAATTTATTTCTTCTCCCTTTTACGTTGCCTACTCCAGGCATAACTACTTGGTCAAGAAGGATGGGGAGGAGGGAAAGAGACACTCCGCATTGATAGCAGCATAGCAAACAAGACTGTCTCCAGAAGACCGAACAAGAGATGTGTTTGTTGTTGCAAGAGGTAGAGGTACCTCCTGCGATAATCAAAAAATACTGCCAGAGGTACAGCAAACCAATTATTCTGGTCAATTTTGGGCTGAGCAGTTCTGTCCACTTATACAGATCCATAAAGCCATTCTGGCTACGGTGGAGGTGGGGGTGGGACACGGTACAAATGCAAAACAACTATAAAATAACTGCAAAACCACAACCTTGTTTATACGCAGCTTGTTATCTCTAGTTTGAATGATAAGGAAACTATCCCATAACACAACAGAGCAAATTAAATACCACTGCAACCTTGAGTAATATTTATGAGCCAGTACTGCAATATAAGTGAACCATAAAATTGACGATTTTAATTCCAGGTCTAAAATAGACAAAGATCATTTAGATATTAAATATAGTTTTATCTTACCAATATTAACTGAATCCTCCCAGTCTTCTAATACCTCTGTTATTACCAGAACGTACACGTATGTTCTATGCTTCCTGTCTTGATTCTGAAAAAAAAACATTATTATCTTATAATGAATTCACAAATAACAGGCATTGACTTTAAGATAGAACCATAGAAAAGTTACGGCACAAAAAGAGCACCAGCAAACCTTCCAGCAAGGATGTTATTCCAACTTGTACGGCAACTTGTATGGGCGGCAGTGGTTAGCGGCGCAGTGGTTAGCACCGCAGCCTCACAGCTCCAGGGACCCGGGTTCGATTCTGGGTACTGCCTGTGCGGAGTTTATAAGTTCTCCCTATGACCGCGTGGGTTTTCGCCGGGTGCTCCGGTTTCCTCCCACAGCCAAAGACTTGCAGGTGATAGGTAAATTGGCCATTGTAAATTGCCCCTAGTGTAGGTAGGTGGTAGGGAATATGGGATTACTGTAGGGTTAGTATAAATGGGTGGTTGTTGGTCGGCACAGACTCGGTGAGCCGAAGGGCCTGTTTCAGTGCTGTATCTCTAAATAAAATAAATACAAAATCAAAAATCGATAAACGCAGTTATCAAAGTAGCATAACAAGTACCTTTACTTCCAGCAATCTTTTACTGGATTAAATAAGGTTTCATTCTGTGCTATCACATGCATTGTAATTGGTGGATATTCAATTCAAGCAGACCATTACAACTAATATAAATAAAAACCTAGTAAGCACAAAATATTTGCAAAATGCCAGACAAATAGTAAAATATCTATAAACACAATTGGATATAAACAAAATTTTTCTACAGTTTAAAGCCAAAGTCTTGTTTACCAGCAAACCAATTTTTTTTTAATATGACTTTCAATGTTAGCACATCATTTACCTTAAGCAGGGGTTATAATTGAGCTCACAATTTGATTTAATGCCATGACAGAATTTTAGTACTTTTAACCCAGTGGTGTTGGTGCTAACTGTTTCGACAAATCTCCACTACTGAAATTTTCCAGGCCAAATCAAAGAATGACTTGCTTTCCAAAGAGACTCTCTAAAGGCTCACACAAATATATATTCAAAAAGGTGAGGTACGAATTTGAACCTCCCCTTCACAAACATCCCTTTCAGTCGGCAAATATTCACCCAATACACATGATGCCAGACATTCACAAGATACAAAATATTTAGGTCAGTTTACAAGGAACCCCTGCAATTTACATCGATGCATCCATTCGCAATTTAAATCAGTAAATTAACCCAAGATCAAAGTGCTTCCTTTCAGCAGCTGTTGTCTGAACTCTACAAAAACTCTATTGCAATACCCAAGTTCACACCTCCCATCACTTCCACATCATTGGTTATTCTTTCTTAGAACTTCTTCATGGAAACCTATCAAATGCAACAACTGTTTATTTGTTTTTTCACACAGCAGTATCTGGGGTTTCCAAACACCTGCTCCATGTGAGACAGCAATTTAATTGTACTTGCTTCATTTTTAGTGTACTGTTTTCACTGCTCATAGTACAGTGTAAATGGTTCTATTCCAGGCAAACCAATACAGATTGGACAAGTGTTTTGCTGAAAATCTCTGCCAACCATGATCTTCAGCTCTCTCTCAATCACTACTCAGACTTCAATTCCCACTCTCATTCAGACCTTTGCCTTTGGTATCACACACTGTTCCAACCAAACTCGATACAAACTTCAGAATAATATCTCACACCTTTGTCATGGACACGCAATAGTCTTCTGGTCTGAAAATTGAATTTAGCAACATGAGATCTTAGCTGTCACCCTGATTTTCTTGCCTACCAGATTCCCTTATTCAAGTTCCACCACTGCATTTCCACCAATTTGAAAAAAAAGATTTTTACTGAGCTTCCTCGGTTTAAAGCCAGACTTGCATGAGATTTGCAAATCATCCAATATTTTTCACCTCTTCTCAGAAATTTGTTTATAGACGACTATTAAATGGTGGCAGCTAATTGATTTAGTAATGAGCAGATTTGCTGTTTTCTTCACCATACCTTTTTTGGTCAACTCTGATGAATGGCCCCTCCTGAAATAATAACCTGCATTTTTCTCTTCATAAGTTGATGTGTCTGCTGCATAATTTCAACATCTTCTGTTTTATTTCAAGATTTTTCAGCATTCACAGCCTTTCTTTTTATCACAGATTATAAACCTAGAATGTACAAAAACTAATTCTGCTCACCCCATAGTCTTTTAATGCTGGCTTTTTAAATTGTTCTTTTATTTTTACTTCACATACATATCCTATTCTATTTTTTCTCTGACACATAATTAAACTTGAAATGTTTAGCCTCCACTATCCATTTTGGAGGTGGGAACATATCTAGAAAAACTTTGTAAAGTTACTTTCTTCCCTAAATTTTGTGCTCGTGGAAGTGAGGGAGGAGAATACTGGAGACTTTCCATTTTTGGCACCCAGTGTATCAGGATATACTTAAGGTCAGGTACAGCACAGTGAGGCTGCCCTTTATCCTAGCTTCAAAACAGCAATCCCTACTGTACCAATGCGACATTTTTTTTAAATTGAGCATCCTGTGGTTTCTGTAAGAGACTGTCAATTAGAAACAGTTTAATGGGTTTCATGCACAGTAGACAATCTCAATCAAGTTCCTGAACTCATTTTACACAGAACACTGTCGATCAGAGAGAGATTATTTATCCCAGAGATGAAGTGCCAATGCTTAAACTCCTAAAAATGGGTTTTCATTGGTTGAAAATGTACTTTTCCATTCACATCAAAAGTACCCACTTAGGAATATGACCTGGTCAATCTTTGATGTGTTTTCTGTGTTAAACCAAGGAGACAGGGCTAAAGAACATGGGCCTGATGACTGTCAGCTCTGCATAGATCAATATTTCTGTATCATGAGGCTGAGCCAAAATGGTATGTTGAGCTATAAACAAATTTGATAAGTATTTATCTATACTTCACTGCAAAATAAAGTAGTTAAATGAAAATAATGTATTCTAAAACAAACTTGAGAACAGCACTATGGCAAATATTGACAATTATGTCAAAAAATTCACAATTTATGCATTAGTTATAGCAGTGCTAACTTGTTCAAAAGACAAACTGATTCCTGCTCATTGTTCTACAAATCTGTTTTTACTGGACATCAGCAGGTTTGGGTTCGTTACAAGGTATTGGCAGCCAAAATGTTTCTGGGCCTTTTTCCAGCCTTTCTACTACCTATAATGCTCTGCTATGGTTTTGTTTTTAGATTTAAAAAGAACCCCACTTATTCCCATGTCTTGACTTCAGGGCTGAAGGTTTTCATTTTTTTTTTAACGACAGTGGGGTGGGATGTGGTAAAGCCTGAAACATACTTTAATGGTTGGTTGAGCTGCTCTCTGTAATATGCAAAATAAACTTCTACACTTGATCTATAAAGAATTAAATGCCTAAGGATTACTCAGTCATTTAATTCATGCATTTGTTGTCACGTATGCCTGTGGAAAAAAAGCCTCCATCAAATTTTCAGACTAAACTCAAGATACCCAGAGTAGTGGAAGTCATTGGATCTGCATTTTAAACAATACTCTCAATGCTGGATAAAACCTAAATGGTTGCTCCTCTTTTGGAAAGCAAATAGTTTTTACAACAGATGTCAGTTAGCTTTACACAGTGTTGGTCTACAATACAACTTGTACTTGTTCAAGTGAGGGCCAAATCTTTGAAGGTGGCAGGACAGGTTAATAAAACAGTTAAACCAGTATATGGGATCTTGGGCTTTATAAATAGAGGTACTGCGTACAAAAGTCAAGAAGTTATGCTAAACCTATATAAAACACTAGTTTGGCCCCAGCTGGAGTAGTGACCCCAATTTTGGGCACCCAACTTTAGAAAGGATTATGCAAGCTTTGGAGAGAATACAGAAGAGGGTCACATGGAGTGACAGGGATGGACTAGAGAACCTGGGGTTGGTCTCCTTAGAGTAGACTAAGGAGATTTGATGGAGGTGTTTAAAATCATGAAGGGTTTAGATAGAGTAAATAAAGAAAAACTATTTCCAGTGGCTGGAGGACTGATAACCAAGGGGCACAGATTTAAAGCGACTGACAAAATAACCAGAAGTGACAGGAGGAATTTTTTTTTATTATTACTTAACGAGTGATAAGGATTTGGAATGCATTGCCTGATAGGGTGGTGGATACTGATTCGCTAGCAGCCTTCAAAGGGAAATTGGATAAACACTTGAAAGAGAAAAAAACTGCAGGGAAAGAGCTGGGGAGTGAGACTAACTTGATTGCTATTCGAAAGAGCCTGCGCAGACTCCATGGGCCAATTGGCCTCCTTCTGTGCTGCACTCTTCTTTGATTCTAGGATTATGTTCCATTGTGAAGATTGGTCCAACCTCGATTATACCTGGTAGCATCTACAGTGCAGTCTGCAGGTAGAGCTCCTATGCTTGTGTGTGTGTGCTTGTGCGTGTGTCCTTTTTTTTTACACCTTCTGAAGGAACAATGGAATTCATGGGGGGGAGGTGGACTTGAATCTGCCATCATGCTACACAATCCAAATCTATACCCACCTCTCACTTTACCCAGCTATATCTCTTTCATGGATTAGTCTTCAGAGATTCTACCACATGAATGTTCAAGTCAAACACAGTAGATACCTCAATCGAATATTAAGTTGTTCTGTGTTTGCCTCTTCCTTAAAAGGTATTCAAAGTCAGGATTTTTAACTTGTAGACTCTCCTTCCACAGGATTACACTGTGAGTTGTGAATGCTTTCATCAAGAATAGAGGTGACATCATCTTCAACTTGCATATGTAACAGACCACCACGTTACAGTTTGACATGAACAGTGACTTGCCCACATTCCAGAAATTGTTGGCTCACAAGCTCAGATGGGCAAGTGGACATCCCAGTGTATTCCTAGGGTGCTTGCCTATTGCCCACATCATTGAGTTATGAAATGGTTACTCTTAATCCTATATTTAGCCACTTCTACCTAAACTGTTTATATGACGATCACTTTTCAGTGATCCCTGATCAGATATTCTGTTGACTATTATGAGCTGTGTCATTGAGAACAAATTTACCATGAGTCTAGTATGGAATATCCATTAAATAATATCACTGTCCACTAGAGGAATATCAATAGTTCACTTTAAAATAGGAACTTACCTCAAATATTCCTACTAATCTTCCTAATGTCCCTTTGACTCCAGCCTGCAAAATAAATAAATGTATTTTACATTTTAGAAGATCCATGTCCACTTTACAACAGACTTCAAATCCCTTTCTAATCTATTACCTAAAACCTTTTTCTTTCTCTGTGAAGCCATACAAAGAGATCTTTGCCACATTTTATAAATTATAGCTCTGATACAATATGAAGTTGAACAGTTTATTTTCTATTTTTATCCTTCAAATAGTTAGAATTACATTTCACACAAATGCATCAAAAATTCACTGATGTCGCTGATAAATAATCAAATAATGACACCAACTTGGACCAAAAAACCTCAAGGTTCTATTTCGATACCACACTGATTCAAGATGACAGCAGGACTCAAACATCCTGGACTTGAGGGTGTTCTACTCTCAATACTGCATTATAGAAAGTTCAAGATGAGAATTCAGGCAGTGTTAACGGGCATTCAGGAACTCGAGATTCACTTGATCAAAATGGCATAACAATGTCTCATAGAATCACAGAAATTTACTGTGCAGAAAGAGGCCATTTGGCCCATCGTGTTTATACTGAACGAAAAAGTGCTATCCAGTCTAATGCCACTTTCCAGCTCTTGGTCTGAACCCTTGTAGGTTATGGCACTTCAAGTCTCTCAAATGCTTTTGTTCTATTAATAACAGCATATTCTATTGTACACTTAAGAAATGAAGAATACTTAGTGCACGTTACAGTACAGAGGACTGCAAAAAACAGGAACACATGCATAACAAGCCTGTTTGTAATTCGGGGTAAAAATATATTAACATGCTGAAGAGCATGTGAAAGTCACGTGGCATGAAACTTGTACACAAATTCTCTTGCAATGCCTCCCAATGTGTACAATATTTATACGCAACTGACCCTGTCTCCCAAAGTTTCAGCAGTGAGGAGCTGGGTTGGCAGGTAGAAAAATCAGGCTGCAACCATACCCACTTTTCTGAGGTTTTGAAGATTTTGAAGAGTGCACTCTACTGGCCAGCAAAAGTCAAGATGACTCCATGTAAAGCATGTCGAATGGTCTCATTGCAAGTTGCATTTGGGCAAGGCAAGGTTCAACCTACAACACAGTTGGACTGAATGGCCTGTTTCTGTGCTGTATATTCTACAGAATCATCCATATTGCCACATAAAATGGGCACATCAGAAGTTCTGGGATCTAGCCTGCTTAAATGTATGCTTTTTAAAGGGAGATCACAATTTGAGCTGCTGATAAAAGTGTTTTGATTTGATTTGTATTTACAATTACATGTTGCTGCATGCTTAAGTCATCTATAATTTTTCAATTTTTTGCCCAATACATTCCTTCCTTATTCTTGGTTGCTTCTGCCATTTAAATAGCATCATACAAAGTGATGAGATGGGTATTTATTGAGTGTCTGTAGTGCTGCGCAATTTAGGTGAGGAAGACAAGTTCATGGAGAAACAAATATAATGACACCCAAGGAGATTTGTTCACACCATCACTACTGCTTATAGCCTCCTTCCCTAAGTCAGCAGACTTGTCTTTGCCACCTGTGCTTTGCAAGTCAGACTGTCTGTCACATGTTGCACCATCTGCTGCACAACAACCTGCTTGACAATAGGGACAATTCTTTCCATTGAAGGGCAAGTTAATAAATATGTAGCTTTCATGGTACTGTATGCTTTCAAGCCATTCCAGGAAATATCTGTCACAACTAGCAGTCTGCAGTGCACACTTATCAAATGCAAAGTGCTAAATTTGCTAGGCTGGATTTGTTTTCTTTGGAACAGAGGAGGCTAAGGGGAGATTTAATAAGATGTATAAAATTATGAGGGACCTAGACAGAATGGATAGAAGGGCCTATTTCCATTAGCAGAGAGGTCAATAACCTGGGGCATCGATTTAAAGTAATTGACAGAAGGATTAGAGGAGAGCTGAGGAGGAACTTTTTTCACCCGGAAAGTGACGGGGTTCTGGAACTTACTGCCTGAAAGGGTGGTAGTGACAGAAACCCTCATCGCATCTAAAATAACACTTGGCTGTGCACCTGAAGTGTTGTAACCTACAGGGCAACGGACCAAGAGCTAGAAGGTGGGATTAGACTCGACTGCTCTGCCGATGGGCCAAATGACTTCTTTCTGTGCTGTAAATCTTTGTGTTTTTATGGTAACATACCACATGTTGTAGACAGCATTAGGGCTCCTCATATCAGTTGGCCTATGTTAACAGATTAATGTGCAGATGGTATCAGACTGCAGAAACATTACTACGCATGTCAACAACCAATATTCATAAAGCAGTCATGACACGTAATTGTGCAGTAGACCGATGCTTGAAGAGGAAAAACAATGCTAGGGTAGCGTGACTCTTTGAAGCCGAGGCCTAACTCCTTCCATGGCCGCTGACTCAACTGAAATGCATAACAGATGAGCTGGAAGCTTGAGCATCTGTTGGCTGTGCATCCACCTGTAAGAAGTGTGCTGTTCAACATTGGCATAATAGGAGGTATGTAAAAGGGAAATGGTTTGTATAATGCTTGAAAGGGCTATAATTCCCACCTTAGGTTTGTGTCATACATGCTGTAAGAAACGTGCATAAACACTGAGGAGCTATATTAATTTCATCATCTTACTAATAGCAAACTTCTCCCTCATTTACAATTAAATATAAAAGGGCCCCAGAGACTGAATTGACTCAGTTTGCAAACTTCCATGTAGTTTGCAACTGTGCTTCTACTGCAGCAAGAGGGCCAAAACCATCCTTTGGTGAAACTCCTACAGTAAAAGCTCCAGTTCACAGGTCTCCAGTGTGCCACTGTATTAGTTCACTTTCTGTCTCCACCATAGCCTCTTTAATGATTATCTGCAGTACAAGAGTTGCTGCTCCACTAGATTTTAAGCTTCTCAACCAAGTGTGTTACAGACCAGATCGTTCATGTACCATTAGCCTATTCAAATGAGTAACTTCCAGCACAAAATTAAGCATGACCTGCCCTTTGAGCTGCCTGTCACTTGAATTTTTGCCATTCATGCATGCCTCATCATTGTGACTGTACTATAAGCCAAGAAAGAGGTGAAAGTAGTCTTACTGGACCCTTTATATGGTCACAAGCAAGGTCAAGCTTGGCAAACTAACTCTTAAATTCATTCATGGGATGTGGGCGTCACTGGCCAGGCCAGCATTTATTGCCCATCTCTAATTGCCCTCGAGAAGGTGGTGGTGAGCTGCCTTCTTGAACTGCTGCAGTCCATGGGAGGTAGGTACACCCACAGTGCTGTTAGGAAGGGAGTTCCAGGATTTTGACCCAGCGACAGTGAAGGAATGGCGATATAGTTCCAAGTCAGGATGGTGTGTGACTTGGAGGGGAACTTGCAGGTGGTGGTGTTCCCATGCATTTGCTGCCCTTGTCCTTCAGGTTGGTAGAGGTCACAGGTTTGGAAGGTGCTGTTCTATATACAATTTTTGCTTTTCTATATACAATTTTTAGACACCACCATTCACTCACCTTGTTATCACAGCTCAAGCAGTGATATTTTCCATTCAATTTCCTAATCTACAGATTTTGTGTTAATGCATTTCTTCTAGAGTTCAAACTGACTTGCACCTTACTGGCCCAAACAAAAAGCAGATTTTCTCATGACAATCTAAATTACTTAGTCATTTGCGCACACCTTCTATCTCTTGGTTTTCAATTTTTATTATTTTCTAAAAGTAACTTCTTTTCATTTGGCATTTTTGATAGAAGAATCATTAACAATTCTACTACCAAAATGAAAATGCAAATATATTTATACAGATACATTAGTTCACGAGGTATAGTGTTCCTGTTATTTCAGCTGGGGTTCCTTTTGAGTGCGCCCTGCCCAGTTTCCTTGGCAAGATATTTGTGTCACTTACTGGCATGTATGGAGGATGGGGAGCATGATTCAAGACAGAATACTTTATTCAAAAAAGATTGAGATTTCAAGCAATACCTTCAAGAGATGCAGTGTGCATGTAAATTCTCCCTTGCTTACAGTTGGTAAACATAATGCATATAATGCTAATATGTTTTTATTGTAGTACCTGATTCCAGGCACTGGATGGCATGACTGACTATAAATTTTAACATCCCAGCTAAAATTTTTAAAGAAGTTATTCCAAAACGAAGATGAAAATCCAAGATTCATTCTGCAGGCCAGCAAGGTTGATGAAAGATGGTATAATCTAGAAATCAATGATTAAGTGATGTCAAGTTTGAATTTTAAAAGTCTGAATGTTGTAGCAGAAAGGGAAGACTAAGTGTAAGCGTTTCCATTGTTTTGAGTTCCTGAGAAAGGATGAATTAGAGTAGCAGACTAGGTGGGTAAGTTTTGATTTCAATTTTGATAGCAAAATTAAACAAGGGTACAGAGCATTCATACAGGGTAAAAAAATGAGAGAAAGTTCTGAGGAGCAGTGACCACAGCAGTATCAATAAAAAATAGGGAGCCAAAAAAAGTTTGGCCAGGTTTAAATCCTGAAGAGGTCCTTTTGCCAAATCATTTTTCATTTTGTGGAATGCAGCAATTCCTATTTTACATGGAGGCCAGTCTACTTTCAAAAAGTGATGGCAACTAGATTTTGTTGACAAACAAATAGCAACAGAGGTTTCAGAGATGATTTCAGTGGAACCAAAACAGTGTACTCCTCTGCACCTCACTTGATCACACTACTTTTCACAAACTTTAAAAAAAAATTTGATCCTGGGATGTGGGAGTCGCTGATTAGGCCAGCATTTATTGACCATCCCTAATTGCCCACGAGAATGTGGTGGTGAGCTGTCTTTGTGAACTGCTGCAGTCCATGTGGGATAGGTACACCCAGAGTGCCGTTTCGGAGTTCCAGGATTTTGACCCAGCAATATAGTTCCAAGTCATGATGGTGTGTGGCATGGAGGGCAACTTGCAGGTGGTGGTGTTCCCATGCGCTGCTGCCCTTGTCCTTCTAGGTGGTAGGGGTCGCGGGTTTGGAAAGTGCTGTCTAAGGAGCCTTGGTGCGTTGATACAGTGCATCTTGCAGATGGTACACACTGCTGCCACTGTGCATCGGTGGTGAAGGGAGTGTCATCCAGTCAGAGTTGTACAGCATAGAAACAGGCCCTTCGGCCCATCGCGTCCATGCCGGATGGGGTGCCAATCAAGCGGCTGCTTTGTCCTGGATGGTGTCGAGCTTCTTGAGCATTGTTGGAGCGGCACTCATCCAGGCAGGTGGAGAGTATTCCATTGCACTCCTGACTTGTGTCGATGGTGAACAGGCTTTGGGGAGTTAGGTGGTGAGTTACGCGCCGCAGGATTCTGAGCCTCTGCCCTGCTCTTGTAGCCACGGTATTTAATTAGCTACTTCAGTTCAGTTTCTGGTCAATGGCAACCCCAATACTTTGATAGTGGGGGATTCAGCTATCATAATGCCATTGAATGTCATGGAAAGATGGTTAGAATCTCTTTTGTTGGAGATGGTGATTGGCGCCGCACAAGTGCCAGGCACTTATCAGCCCAAGCCTGGATATTCTCAAGGTCATGCTGCATTTCTACACGGACTGCTTCAGTATCTGAGGAGTCGCAAATGGTGCTGAACATTATTCAATCATCAGCGAACACCCCCACTTCTGACCTCATGATTGAAGGAAGGTCATTGATGAAGCAGCTGAAGATGGTTGGGCCGTCACTCCTGGAGCTCAGATGATTGATCAACAACCACAACCATCTTCCTTTGCGCTAGGTATGACTCCAACCAGCGGTGTGTGTTCCCCCCGATTCCCATTGACTCAAGTTTTGCTAAGGTTCCTTGATGACATACTCGGCCAAATGCTGCCTTGATACAAGGGCAATCACTCTCACCTCACCTCAAGTTCGGCTCTTTTGTCCATGTTTGAACCAAGGCTATAATGTGGTCAGGAGCTGAGTGGCCCTGGCAGAACCCAAACTGAGCAGGTTATTGCTAAGCAAGTGCCACTTGATAGAACTGTCGATGACACCTTCCATCCCTTTATTGATGATTGAGAGTAAACGGATGTGGCAGTAATTGGCCGGGATGGACTTATCCTGCTTTTTGTGTATAGGACATACCTGGGCAATTTTCCACATTGCCGGGTAGATGCCAGTGTTGTAGCTGTACTGGAACAGCTTGCTAGGGGTGCAGCAAGTTCTGGAGCACAGGTCTTCAGTACTATTGCCGGAATGTTGTCAGGGCCCATAGCCTTGGCAGTATCCAGTGCCTTCAGTCGTTTTTTGATATCACGCAGAGTGAATCGAATTGGCTGAAGACTGGCATCTTTGATGCTGGAGGAGGATGAGATGGATCATCAAATCAACACTTCTTGTTGAAGACTGTTGCAAATGCTACAGCCTTATCTTTCGCACTGATGTGCTGGGCTCCCCCATCATTGAGGATGAGGATATTTGTGGAGCTGTCTCCTCGAGTTAGTTGTTTAATAACCATCCACCACCATTCGCGGCTGGATGTGGGAGGTCTGCAGAGCTTAGATCTGATCTATTGGTTAGGGGATTGCTTAGTTCTGTCTATCGCATGCTGCTTACGCTGTTTGGAATACTAGTCCTGGGTTGTAGCTTCATCAAGTTGACACCTAATTTTGAGGTATGCCTGGTGCATGCCCTCCTGCACTCTTCATTGAACCAGGGTTGGTCCCCTGGCTTGTTGGTGATGGTAGAGTGGGGATATGCTGGGCCATGAGGTTACACATTGTGGTAGAGTACAATTCTGCTGCTGCTGATGGCCCACAGAACCTCCTGGACGCCCAGTTTTGTGTTGCTAGATTTGTTCGAAATCTATCCCATTTAGTACGGTGGTAGTGCGACACAACACGATAGAGGATATCCTCAATGTGAAGACAGGACTGTACGGTGGTCACTCCTACCAATACTAATCATGGACAGATGCATCTGTGGCAGGCAGATTAGCGAGGACAAGGTAAAGTATGTTTTTCCATCTTGTTGGTTTCCGCACCACCTGCCACAGACCCAGTCTAGCAGCTATGTCCTTTTGGCCTCGGCCAGCAGTGTGCAACCAAGTCACTCTTGCTGATGGACATTGAAGACCCCACCCAAGAGTACATTCTGCACCCCTGCCACCCTCAGTGTTGTTCAATATGGAGGAGTACTGATTCATTAGCTGAGGGGAGACCATAGGTGGTAATAAGCAGGAGGTTTCCTTGCCCATGTTTGACCTGATGCCATGAGACTTCATGGGGTCTGGAGTCGATGTTGAGACTCCCAGGGAAACTCCCTCCTGACTGTATACCACTGTGCTGCCACCTCTGCTGGGTCCATCCTGCCGGTGGGACAGGAAATACCCAGGGATGGTGATGGCAATGTTTGGGACATTGTCTATAAGGTATGATTTTGTGTGTATGACGACGTCAGGCTGTTGCTTGACTAGTCTGTGGGACAGCTCTCCCAACTTTGGCACAAGCCCCCAGATGTTAGTAAGGAGGACTGTGCAGGGTCGACAGGGCTGGGTTTGCTGTTGTCATTTGTGCCCTAGGTCGACGCCGGGTGGTTCGTTCGGTCTCATTCCTTATTGACTTCATAGTGGTTATATACAGCTGAGTGGCTTACTAGGCCATTTCAGAGGGCATTTAAGAGTCAACCACATTGCTGTGGGTCTGGAGTCACATGTAGGCCAGACCAGGTAAGGACAGCAGATTAAAGGACATTAGTGTGGCAGATGGGTTTTTTTTTTTTTTTTACAACAATAGACAATGATTTCATGCTTTTATTTTGAAAATTCCAGATTTTTTATTAATTGAATTCAAATTCCACCTTCTACTATGGTGGGATTCAAACCCATGTCCCCAGAGCAGTCTGGGTTACTAGTCCAGTGACAATACCACTACGCCACTGCCTCCACCTTTGCTCGGCGAAAGGCACAAATCATAGCCCTTAATTTTATGTATCCCTTTTTAAGGTTGACAACTAAAAACAAGCTTTATGCAATTGAGAACTGACATGGCTAAAGAACAACGAATATGTGGTTCAAAAATCAGGTATTGCATATGAAAGGAAAGGGAGATCACGGCCAAGGTGGCAACATAATGGCACAAAGCTGTGAAGGTAATTTTCTCCAATGCAATGACAGATCATAGTTTACAGCACAGTAGGCTGTTTGGCCCATCGAGCCTGTGCCAGCACTTTCAAAAAGTTAGTCCCACTCTCCTGCTCTTTCTCCATATCCCACAATGTTTTCATTGTTTCACGAAACAGCTTTTTGTATATAATTCCAAGCCTAAATGAATATGGAAGAATTATAAATGAGCAATTTTATCAAGAGCATTGTATTCTAAGTTTACTAATACAATAATGAATATGAAAACAAGCTCAGGGGAGAGTCCTTTCGATAGTGATTAAATAAATTGTAAATGGCATTTATTATTAGGGCAAATGCACACAGGCGCTTAAAATAATCAACACGGTCAATGAATATGAACTTACACAGAACTGGAGTTCTATTTCGTTGCAACATCGAAATCCAAAAACTGTTTCCAAAGTGCAAGGAAACAATGGCACTGTAAAGAGTATTATTTAATTATATATTTGAAGCAGTTCATCCCATTGCAAAAAAAAGGAGCACTGGAAAGGGTGAAGAATAGAGCTTTGAACAGTAAACTATTAGTACAGATCCTAGAAGCACTCAGCACAAAATGCAGCCATTCAGCCCATTGTGCCTGTGCCAGCTCTTTTGAAACAACTATCTAATTTGTCCCATTCCTACAACAAAAGCAAAATTCTGCAGGTGCTGGAAATCTGAAACAAAAACAGAAAATGCTGGAAATACTCAGCAGGGCAGGCAGCATTTGCACAGTGAGAAATAGGGTTAGCATTTCACATTGATTATCTTTCATCAGGACACTGACCTGAAACATTAACTGTGTTTCACTCTGTACAGGTGCTACCTGCCCTGAGTATTTCCAGCACTTCTCTTTTAAGTCCCACTCCCATGCACTTTCCCCATAGTCCTACAAATTTTTCCATTTACAATTATATATTCAATCCCCTTCTGAAAGTTACTATTAAATTAGCTTAAATACCCTTTCAGGCAGTACATTCCAGATTACAGATCACTACATAACAAACATTCTCATTTCCAACCTGCTTCTTTTTCCATACAGATTGGAGTTGAAAATGCTGTTGAATCAACCCTGTTTATGTCATTCAGAAGATTTCACAGCACCAGAGAAACAAATTGCACAAATGCAATTGGTTCAAAGTCGTAATTTAGAACTTCATTTTCTAGCATTTCAGCCTCTGAGTAGAAAACTCGAAACAAACCAGAGATTAGAAAACCACAAGTGCCTCAGCCTATTACCAGAAAAGATCTATGTTTTCCGAAGAAAAGTTTACATGTGCCACCCAAAATACATTATATGCATGGTAGTGTTTCAGACAAGGTTTCATTCTCTTTCTCAAGTTGCAGCTACCATTTGGAACCATCGATATAAGGCTAGAAATGCAACTGAAGGGTTCAAATGAAGTTAGGACGTTAATACACCTAAACTGCAGTACACAATCATACCCCTTCACGAGTACTTTTAAGAATAGTTTCAGGTGCTTTTATACCCGACCTTTAAAATAATAAAATTAATAAAATAAAATAATATTTAATTAAAATTAAAATTATTAGTAAAATTAACAGGGTGCAACTATAAATTCAGGTAAGGACAGCAGAATCTTATCTATGCCAGTGAGGAAAACTGAACTCATTAAACAATCACCTGGTTTGATGGCCGGGGGAGGGGTGGGGGGGTGGTGTGGTCGGGTTTGTAAGTGTAACCATTTGGATAGAAGGATTATGTGGTGTAATTGGCTGGAAGTGCTTGTTGGCTGCAAGATTCCCATCTGAATTGAGTTGGGGCAGTCTCGACCTCGTTTTCTCATGGACAAAGCACTGTGGCACAAATTTGTCACAAATTGGTCACATGGGAGAGGTCACAAGAATGGGTGGTATGGAGAACTCTCAAACTTATGCAGTTCAGGGGGGGTTTCTGAGCATGAACTGTGATAATGTTGCAGCAAAGAGCAGCAATCTTTCCTCCACATCTGTGCATACTGATTCTGACTTGAAGATGCTCAATTTTGAGACTGGGTGCCAAAATAGTAAAACTTTTCATTTCTCAACAGTAACATTCCCCACCTTGATGAGCACGTAACAAAAACAAACACTAATCAGCAAAGTATTTTGCTTCTCCTAGGATTGACAGCAAGGCCCCTCCCCCTCCAGATGGAGACTAGTGGTTGTGAGAAAGTTTAACCAGCACTACACTGTTACTCTTTTAAAAAAAAAATTGCAATATATTTTCATTCCAGCCTTCTTGTGTGTTTGATTACAACTATCTGGTCACCAAATGTTTTGTTAAGCACAAATCAACTTGAGTTGGCATCCTTCCATCTATGGACAAGCAGCAAATAATCCACTTAGGTGGGGTGTCTTCTCTTGGTGCACCTTTGCTGATGGCTGTGAAGGCCATCCTTGAGGCCGATTCTGTGCTGCACGTCAAGTTGCCAAGTGACAGTGAGTTGTTGTTTTCAGCATTGGAGTCTGTTGCTAAGCTGCTGTAGCCACTGGTCATCGTGGTAGTGCATGCCAGTCCACAGAACGTGTCGCCATTTCCCGCTTACGTCAGCTAGTGACTCCCAGGTGTGATAGTCAGCATTTCGCACCTACATGTCACGCTTGCAAGCATCCTTGAAATGGAGCTTCAGGCACCCCACAGGTCATCTGACCCCAGCTACCTCACCATTACAGAAGTTCCTTGGGTATGCGACCGTCTTCCATCCTGCGGATGTGTCCAATCCACCAAAGCCGCCTCTGTTTGATTAGTGCACACTTGGGAGCTCTGCCTTTGAGAGGACTGCTGTATGTGTGATTTTGAGATTCAGGTTATATCCATAATGCGCCAAGGCAGTGAAGATGGAAATTATTGAGCTTCTTTTCCTGGTAGCTGTAAGTCGCCCATGTTTCACGGCAATACAGCAAGGTCTGAGAACACAAGCCTTATAAACCATCAGCTGAGTCCGAAGGGTCAGCTTGGCGTTATCCCATGTGCGTTTCACTAGTTGGCCAAAGGTGGTAGCTGCTTTCCCTATGCATGTATTGAGCTCTGCATCAAGGGACAGGTTGCCTATCACTGTGGACCCAAGGTAGCAGAATTTAATAAACCCTTACAGTGGGGCGTTTAGTGTGATTAGGGACGGGTATGCAACATCTTGTCCCATAACCACAGTTTTCTTGACACTTATAGACAAAGAGAACAAGTTACAAGCATGGGAGAGACAGTCGTCGAATCTTAGTGGCTGAGTTTAGGTGTAAGCGACTAGTGTAGCATGAACTGCGTAATGGAGTTCTCTGATCGGGCCACAATGTGTTTTTGTCTTCACTTTCAGCCTTGATAGATTATGGACCTAGTGTGAAAATAGACTCCTTCCATATTTCCAGGGAAGGCGAAGATCAGGAACATGGAAATGATGTCAAACAGAGCGGGAGTTAGGACACAATCCTGCTTCACTCCATTCTTCTATCCAAAACTGTCAGAAGAGGAGACATCAAACTGTACAGTGCAGTGCATGTAGTCATGGAACGAACGGATGTGACTGAGGAGCTTCGGTGGGTAGCCAATTTTTCCCAAAATCTTGTAGAACTGTGCTCTGCTGACAGTGTCGAATGCCTTAGTGAGATCTACAACAGTAAGGTAAAAGGGGTATACTGGCACATGGAGAAGATCATGTCCACAGTAGATCTGCCGGCACAGAAACTGCACTGTGCTTAAGGGTACACTCTGTCTGCAAGTAAATGGAGTCCTTTAAGTATGACCCTAGCAAAGACCTTCCCCATGACGTTGAGTGCGAGATGCCCCTGTAGTCGTTGCAGTCTCCGGTCACCTTTGTTTTTGTACAGTGTAATGATTTTGACGTCGCCCATCTCCCATGGAGCAGTGCCTACTTTCCAGCAGAGATGGAGAAAATCATAAAGGTGTGGCAATAGATGGGACTTTCCATGCTCGAGCAGCTTGACTGGGATTCCGTCCGTGCCAGGTGCCCATCTGTTCGCTAGGTGGTCTATGGCCTTCTCGCGCTCCAGTGATGAGGGTTCTTGATCCAACTCATCCATGGCAGGAAGCTGCAGGAGAGCATCAAATGCAGACTGGGAGATGCCAGAGTTACAGCACAGCGAGACATCTGTTTACTTCTGTCGGTGAGTACACCACTATCTGCTGAATTCAGCAGAGCAACTTTGGTGATACCAAACACCCTCCTGATCTGTTCAGGCATAGCTTGTAGATTTCCTTTTTCTTTATTCATTCATGGGATGCAGGCGTCGCTGGCCAGGCCAGCATTTATTGCCCATCTCTAATTGCCCTTGAGAAGGTGGTGGTGAGCTGCCTTCTTGAACCGCTGCAGTCCATGTGAGGTAGGTACACCCACAGTGCTGTTAGGAAGGGAGTTCCAGGATTTTGACCCAGCGACAATGAAGGAACGGCGATATAGTTCCAAGTCAGGACGGTGTGAGACACTTGGACGGGAACTTGCAGGTGTTGGTGTTCCCATGCATTTGCTGCCCTTGTCCTTCTAGTTGGTAGAGGTCGCGGGTTTGGAAGGTGCTAAGGAGCCTTGGTGCATTGCTGCAGTGCATCTTGTAGATGGTACACACTGCTGTCACTGTGCATCGGTGGTGGAGGGAGTGAATGTTTGTAGGTCAAGCGGGCTGCTTTGTCCTGGATGGTGTCGAGCTTCCTGAGTGTTGTTGGAGCTGCACCCATCCAGGCAAGTGGAGAGTATTCAATCACACTCCTGACTTGTGCCTTGTAGGTGGTGGACAGGCTTTGGGGAGCCAGGAGGCGAGTTACTCGCCGCAGGATATCTAGCCTCTGACCTGCTCTTGTAACAACGGTATTTATATGGCTACTCCAGTTCAATTTCTGGTCAATGGTAGTCCCTAGGATGTTGATAGTGGGGGATTCAGCGACCATAATGCCATTGAATGTCAAGGGGAGATGGTTAGATTCTTTCTTGTTGGAGATAGTCATTGCCTGGCACTTGTGTGGCACAAATGTTACTTGCCACTTATCAGCCCAGGCCTGGATATTGTCCAAGTCTTGCTGCATTTCTACACGGACTGCTTCAGTATCTGAGGAGTCGCGAATGGTGCTGAACATTGTGCAATCAGCAGCGATAATCCCCACTTCTGACCTTATGATTGAAGGAAAGTTATTGATGAAGCAGCTGAAAATGGTTGGGCCTAGAACACTACCCTGAGGAACTCCTGCAGTGATGTCGTGCAGCTGAGATGATTGACCTCCAACAACCACAACCATCTTCCTTTGCGCTAGGTATGACTCCAACCAGCAGAGGGTTTTCCCCGATTCCCATTGACCTCAGTTTTGCTAGGGCTCCTTGATGCCATACTCAGTCAAATGCTGCCTTGATGTCAAGGGCAATCACACGCTGTTTGGATCTCTTGACGTAAGTTGATCCAGTGTTTGTTTGCGGAGTACCTCCTTATCTTTTGCATGGCTGTCTTGGCTACTTTCAGGTTGTGCAGTGTCTTAGCTGTTGGGTTTATATTGTACATCATGTAGGCATTGCTTTTTGCATCAATGACAGATATCGTCTCAGAGCTGAGTATTCTCAAACCAGATCTTGTTGCAGGTTCCACCTTTACCAAATGATGCTTCTGCTGCTTCAGAGATGACTGAGCTTAGTGACTTCCAAGCTTCATCGATACCAGCATCGGTGTTTCCTGTTAAAGCTTTGGTGGGTAGCAAGCATTCCAGCAACAGTGCGAAGTGCTGGTATTTGGCATCATTGCTTGTACAAGGGACATTGTTATGTGGCGGACCGTCATGTTTGGAGCTGTAGAACTTTTGGGGGTGCACCTTCACTCTGCTACTGTTGAGTGGTCTGTGTTGCAATCTGCTCTGTGGTAGGTGCAGGTGTAAAGAACATTGGGCAGATTGCGCCTCCTTGTGATGACTAGGTCTAGTTGGTGCCAATGTCTAGACCTTGGGTGATGTCATGATACCTTGTGGTGATGGTGATGCAGAGTTCATTCAGGGCACAAAGCTCAAGAAGGCATTGTCCGTTATCGTTGATCTTGCCTATCCCATGATGACCGAGGCACGTTGGCCATGAAACTCTGTGTGCCCCAACACGTGCGCCGAAGTCATGCAGGATGAATAGCCTCTTGCCATTTGGGATGTTCCTCAGAACGTCACCTAGGGAATTATAGAAATGCTCTTTATGAGCGATGCTGGCGTACAGAATTGGTGCGTAGACACATATGATGTTGCCTGTGTCTCCATTAGATGATAACCACAGGTAGATGAAGTGCTCAGACGGTGCTACGGGTGGCTCAATTGACTGCATGCTCACTGCGAAGCCTACATCATGTTCACAGCGATCTTCAGCACTCTCCATGCCAGCAGAAGGTGTAGTTAGCCCCTTGAATAGAGACCATATTGGCTAATCTGGTTTCTTGTAGTGTGGCAATGTCGGCACCAAGCTTGCGTTGCTCAGTCAATCAGAGATGTCTTGCGTACACTTTGGTGTGTTGGTCGTTCATTCCAGAGCACATAATCTTCTCTTTCCAACCAAAGTTGCCTTGTTTGCCACAAAGCCTAGCGATAGTTTTAGCAGGTGCACCCCCACCCCCTGACCTTGAAGGCTGGTGGCCAGAGGAAAGACAAAAGCCTACACATCTGGGGCCTATTCAATTGCAGGAGTTGTTGGAAGGTGCTAACTTGAGGGAAACACCAACTGCCTAATGAGTCTCCATTCCAGATTTTGTTGGGTTTACTCCTTTAGCTCTTGATGTTGTTGTTAATGTTGAAGGCACCAACTGGCAGGGCCCAGATTGCCACAAACGTAGGTTTGAACTTGTCCTCCAGGTGAGCGAAGGGAGCAGCTCCAGGTCCAAACTTATCATATTGTGAATCTCATGATTCAGAAATGGAGTAATTCATTTAATGCCCAGAACATAAAGAATATAATAAGTTAAATTCAACAATTCTGGAGCTGTTAATAGGATATGGGATCTCTACCAAGCAGCAGGCCAGGAGGCAAGCTTCACCAACTGCAGGACTTGATGTGCAACTTCGTCAAAAAGGTTGCCATCCCTTCATGGTAAAACAGTCATTTTCCATTTTGCCACACCTATGCAGAAACCCTTCTGAAGGAGGCATGCTTGGCCTCACTCTCAGCAACAATTTGGTTAGGATCAGAAACATTTACTGTTTTCATTGCTGACAGCCCCAATTCCCTAATATCAACTCCCCATCTGAAAGATAAATGGTGGCCAAATCACTGGAGGCAAAGAAATTGCATTTATATAGCCCTTCATCTCTCAGCAATGTTGCAACACTCCGCAATTTAAAGTAATGCAATGTACATGAAGTCACTTATGTAGGTAGACAAACAGGCCAGATTGCAGCAACGACACAGTCAATCTCCAAAATAACTCAACCTTGTCATTTCGAAATTTTGATGCTCAACAAAGCTTTATCTGCTAGTGAAGTAGTACGCATTTAGTAGGCAGAGTTCACATGTACATTGTTGAACCCAAGTCTACCTCACCATCACCTTTCTTGACCCTTCCGCTGTCTGATTTATCACACTGTCTGTCCGCCATCCAGCGCTGGATGAGCAGAAATATCTTCTAACTAAATATTGGGAAGGCCGAAGCCATCATCTTTGGTCTCCGCCACAAACTCTTATCCAGTCACCGACACCAACTACCTCCCTGGCCATTGCTTTAGGCTGTGTCATTCCGCTTGCAACCTTGTTGTCATATTTAACAGAGACAGGCTTCTGACCACATACCCGCACCATTACCAATACTGTCTACACCCCACCTGTGTAACATCGCTCATCTCCGACCCTGCCTTAACGCATCTGCTGCTGAAGCCCTCATCCATGCCTCTGTCATCTCAAAACTTGGTTATTTTATTTTTAAACAGTCTGTGTCTGTGCCGACCAACAACCATCCATTTATACTAACCCTACAGTAATCCCATATTCCCTATCACCTACCTAAAATAGGGGCAATTTACAACAGCCAATTTACCTATCACCTGCAAGTCTTTGGTTGTGGGAGGAAACCGGAGCACCCAGCGAAAACCCACATGGTCACAGGGAGAACTTGCAAACTCCGCACAGGCAGTACCCAGAATTGAACCCGGGTCCCTGGAGCTGTGAGGCTGCGGTGCTGACCACTGCGCCGCCCTCCTGACCAGCCTCTGATCTTCCAACCTCCAAGACTCTGCCACACGGCCTAACTCGCACCAAGTCCCGTTCACCCATCACCCAAGTGCTCATTGACTTACACTGGCTCTCGGTCTGGCAACACCTCCATTTTAAAATTCTCATCCTAGTTTATAAGTCCCTCCCTGGCCTTACCCCTTCCAATATCTGTAACCTCCTTCATCCCTCTGAAATATATGCACTCATCCAATTCTAGTCTCTTGCGCATCCTCGATTACAAGCGTTTCACTATTGGCTCCTTCACCTCCTAGGTCCTAAGCTCTGGAATTCTCTCCCTAAACTGCTTTGCTCTCTACTCCTTGAAGAGGGTCCTTAAAACCTAGCTCTCTGATCAAGCTTTTGATCATTTGGCCACATGTGGCTCGGTAACAAATTTTGTTTGCTAACCCTATGAAGCGCCCTGGAGTGTTTTACTACATTAAAGATGCTATGTAGATGCAAGTAGTTGTTGTAGCAGAAACTTATCTCTCTGAACTAAATACAATGCAGTCATGTATTCCAGTATATTTGATTAAAGCTCGCTTCATGCCAGTCCACATTTTATAACAGAAATGTGGCTATGCTGCCAGTTATGACCGAGCATCCCCAAAAATGTGCTACCATGTTTGTGCTGTCACGGACTTGTGTTATTTTTTCTCCTTGAATTAAAAAACTGCGTGCCTTTAAAACTGTTAAAAAAAAAAGTTCACCTTTAAGGGAGGAGAACATTCTGGAGATAGTGTACCACAGCTAAATTTTGGATACCCTGAGCAACAGCAGGTCACATGGTATGATATGTTCATTTTGACGGTGTGTGGAGCTGGCAGGGACTGGTCTGAACCAGTTAGTTCTGAGAGACTTTCCAGTGACGAACTGAAGAGAAAAGGAACAAAAACAAAAAGTGCTGGAAATACTCAGGTCAAGCAGCATCTGTGGAGAGAGAAGCAAAGTTAACGTTTCAGGTCTGTGACCTTTCATCAAAATGGGTTCTGATGAAAAGTCACTGACCTGCTGAGTATTTCCAGCACTTTTTGTTTTTGTTTCAGATTTCCAGCATCTGCAGTATTTTGCTTTTATTTATGAAGAGAAAAGGGGCTGTTTTATTCTCAGAAAAATTCTACAAAGATACAAGCCAAGTTAATTCCGAGTAAAGGAGAAAAGCTTTTCTTTTTCAACACGTTATTTGTATTGCTGTGTTCATCGTTGAAAGACCTGTTTAATGCTACTGCAGCTGCACTGTCTGAATGCTTATCAAGAACAGGGTATTTTCATCTAATTCGGATGAAGACTTCGAGTGAACTTTGATTATCTTCACATCAGAAGACCTCATTCACTAGGAACATAAAACGTATAGACTCATTTTTATTTATTCTTAGACAGCTAATCTTAAAATCTACCTTTTTAAAAACTAATTGTTATTTTTGAATGCATGTACGTGAATGCGGGAGTTAGATTAAACTGAGAAGTAAGAAGGTCTTTAGACATAGGTTTATCTTAATAGTATTTAACATTTAGTTTTTTTTAATAAATAGTTAATTGTTGTAGTCTTAAGATACCTGGCTTGGTCTGTTTCATTCTGGGGATACTAGAGTGTTTAATATGGCTGTTTTCCGATGTTGGTAAAAAGTAAACATATGCTGCGACCTGTGGATTAACAGTGCGTTATTCCCGCCGCGGTGGTAACATCTTAAATTGGGGCTTATCCGCGATCAGGATCATATTTAATTGGGTGGCGTGCGTCTGGGATCTGAATCAGACTAATTGGGGTCTCGCGTTTGGAATCATATTAATTACTTGCCTCTGGGATAACAAATTGGGGTCTTGTGTCTGGCACATTAATTGGAAACTCGATTGTTGGGATCCAAATCGAACGGCAATTACATAAAATAAAAGGAACCAGGTTTCTTGTAGAAGGTGGTATAATCTATACCATTGTAATGGCATTAGTAGTTGCAGCAAAGTTTTTGGGAAAGGAGAATGTTCCCCTCAGTGACTTGATAACTTTAAGAATAAACTAAAAGAATTGGCAGCAAAATCAGGGTTAGAATTGAAATCAAGTGCCAAAAAAGCAGTGATAATTTGCCTAATAGCCCAACATCTGGAATTAGAAGACAATGACGAGGAACAAGGAGGTAGGTGGTCAGACAGTGATGTAGTAGAATTGGCTAGAATTCAGTTGGGAATGAAAAAAAAAAAAACTTGAAACAGAAAATGAAATAGCTATAAGAAAACTTGAATTGGAAAAAGAGGAAAGGGAGAAAGAGACAGCATTTCAGAGAGAAAGTGAGAGAGAAGCAAGGGAATTCAAATTAAGAGATGGAACGAAGACAAAATGCTAGTCTTGAATCCAGGGAAAATTCGGGTCAGGAAAAATCTGAATTCAGCTCAGGACCCAGCGAAAAGTTTTTAAAATTTATACAAGCTCTTCCTAAGTTTGAGGAAAGGGTCATAGAGGCATTTTTCATATCTTTTGAAAAAATAGCCAAACAGATGAAATGGCCGCAGGAAAGCTGGATACTACTTATGCAAAGCAGGTTGGTAGGCAGAGCATAAGAAGTTTCTGCCATGCTTCCTGAAGAGGCCTCTTTAGATTATGAGATGGCAAAAAAGGCTATTCTCATTTCATGTGAGTTAGTCCCTGGAGCTTAACGTCAGAAGTTTCAGAATTTACAGAGATTGGCTGGGCAGATGTATGTAGAATTTGAGAGGGTGAAGCAAATTAACTTTGACCGTTGGATACGGGCATTATAGATGGAAACCACATATACGAACCTTCGAGAGTTGATTCTCTTGGAAGAATTTAAAAACTCAATTCCTTCATTAGTAAGAACTCATGTAGATAACCTGAAAGTTTTGAAAGCTGGGCAAGCAGTGGAAATTGATGATTCCAAGCTTGCAAATAAACCAAAACCTTTTGTCCATCACCCCCATAAACTGGAGAAGGATAGAAAGTGGGAGAGTGAAAGGAAGGCAAGTAGCCGGGTACAAGAAGGAAAAGCTGGGAATGCCCCAGGATCACCTCCTCAGGCCAGAAAGGAAGGTGCTGAGGGTAGAAGTGAGGTTCGCAAGCCAAAGTGTTAACATTGCCACAAAATGGGTCACCTTCGGTCAGAATGCTAGAAATTGCAAGGTAAACCTATAGGACTTGTTGGGGTACGCAAAGCTAATGCAGAGGAAAAGACTCTGACTGAGTATAGCAAACAAGGCTAGATACAAAAACTAAAGAGAGTATAGAGGTTAAGAATAAAATACCCAAAAGTCATAATGAATTTTTGTCATGGGGAAAGGAACTCCATATCCTGTAAGTGAGGCAGGAAAACCTATTATACTCAGGGATACAGGAGCAACCCAAAAGCTCTTTCCGGGGAATGATATAATGTTTCCACCGGAAAGAGCTTTGAACGCTTAAGTTTTAGTTAATGAAATTGGCAGGGGGTATATACCTGTATCTTGATATAAATTATGCCTAGAGAGTGGCTTAATACCTGGGATAGTAACTGTAGGAGTTGTCCACAGTTTGCCAGTAGAGGAAATTGATCTACTCCTAGGAAATTATTTGGCTGGATCAAAAGTATAATTTCTCCTATAATTACAGAGGAACCAAGTGAAATTAAGGATATGGAGCAATTACAGGAACAAGTTCCAGGAATATTTCCTGGATGTGTAGTCACCTGAACAACAGCTAAACAGGATCCATTGTCAGAGGTAAAAGTGGCACCACAAAACCAGATAGCCAAGTATCTGAAACCTCATTTGGGGATTTAGATAATCCAAATGAGATGTTTAACAGATCTTCTATCATTGCAGCACAGTAAGCTGATCCAGAGATACACCGAGTAGCACAGACAGCTCTGACAGATGCTGAGGTGAAAGGCTATTTATTATTTGGCAAACGGGGTTTTGAGGACGAAATGGAGACCGCCTCATTGACCTGCGGACGAAGACTGGACAGTTGCTGAACAGATCGTGGCACTAACTGAATATCGCCTGCGATTATTAAGGTTAGCAAATGACATTCCTTTAGCAAGACATAGGGGAATTTGGAAGACCAAATCACACATAAGCCAACACTACTACTGGCCAGGTCTTACTAAGGAAGAGACACAATTTTGTAAAACATGCCATACAGGTCAAATGATGGGAAAACCGCAGCCTACCATAAAACCGGCACCACTACTTCCCATACCAGTGATTGAGGAACTATTTAGCAGAGTATTGGTAGACTGTGTAGGACCCTTGCCAAAAACAAGAGCGGGACATCAATACATACTTACTATCATGGATATGATGACTTGATTTCCAGAGTCCATTCCTTTGAGGACAGTTACTGCGAGAATAGCAAACAAAGAACAAAGAACAGTACAGCACAGGAACAGGCCATTCGGCCCTCCAAGCCTGCGCCTATCATGATGTCTGTCTAAACTAAAACCTTCAGCACTTTTTTTTTTTTTTTAATTCATTCATGGGATGCAGGCGTCACTGGCCAGGCCAGCATTTATTGCCCATCCCTAATTGCCCTTGAGGTGGTGGTGGTGAGCTGCCTTCTTGAACTGGTGCAGTCCATTTGGGGTAGGTATACCCACACAGCTGTTAGGGAGTTCCAGGATTTTGACCCAGCGACAGTGAAGGAACGGCGATATCGTGCCAAGTCAGGATGGTGTGTGACTTGGAGGGGAACTTGCAGGTGGTGGTGTTCCCATGTATTTGCTGCCCTTGTCCTTCTAGTTGGTAGAGGTCGCAGGTTTGGAAGGTGCTGTCTAAGGAGCCTTGGTGCATTGCTGCAGTGCATCTTGTAGATGGTACACACTGCTGCCACTGTGTGTCGGTGGTGGAGGCAGTGAATGTTTGTAGATGGGGTGCCAATCAAGCGGGCTGCTTTGTCCTGGATGGTGTCGAGCTTCTTGAGTGTTGTTGGAGCTGCACCCATCCAGGCAAGTGGAGAGTAGTTCCATCACACTCCTGACTTGTGCCTTGTAGATGGTGGATAGGCTTTGGGGAATCAGAAGGCAAATTACCAGCCTCAGGATTCCTAGCCTCTGACCTGCTCTTGTAGCCACGGTATTTATATGGCTACTCCAGTTCAGTTTCTGGTCAATGGTAGCCCCTAGGATCTTGATAGAGGGGGATTCAGCGATGGTAATGCCGTTGAATGTCAAGGGGGGTGGTTAGATTCTCTCTTGTTGGAGATGGTCATTGCCTGGCACTTGTGTGGCGCGAATGTTACTTGCCACTTATCAGCCCAAGCCTGGATATTGTCCAGGTCTTGCTGCATTTCTACACGGACTGCTTCAGAATCTGAGTCGTCACGAATGGTGCTGAACATTGTGCAATCAGCGAACATTCTCACTTCTGACCTTATGATTGAAGGAAGGTCATTGATGAAGCAGCTGAAGATGCTTGGGCCCAGGACACTACCCTGAGCAACTCCTGCAATGATGTCCTTGAGCTCAGATGATTGACCTCCAACAACCACAACCATCTTCCTTTGTGCTAGGTATGACTCCAGCCAGCTGAGGGTTTTCCCGATTCCCATTGACCTCAGTTTTGCTAGGGCTCCTTGATGCCATACTCGGTCAAATGCTGCCTTGATGTCAAGGGCAGTCACTCTCACCTCACCTTCAGCTCTTTTGTCCATGTTTGAACCAAGGCAGTAATGAGGTCAGGAGCTGAGTGGCCTTGGCGCAACCCAAACTGAGTATCACTGAGCAGGTTATTGCTAAGCAAGTGCTGCTAGATGGCACTGTTGATGACACCTTCCATCACTTTACTGATGATTGAGAGTAGGCTGATGGGGCGGTAATTGGCCGGGTTGGACTTGTCCTTTTTTGTTTGTGTGTGTACAGGACATACCTGGGCAATTTTCCACATTGCAGGGTAGATGCCAGTGTTGTAGCTGTACTGGAACAGCTTGGCAAGGAGCGCAGCAAGTTCCGGAGCACAGGTCTTCAGTACTATTGCCGGAACATTGTCAGGGCCCATAGCTTTTGCAGTATCCAGTGCCTTCAGTCGTTTCTTGATATCACGCGGAGTGAATTGAATTGGCTGAAGTTTGGCATCTGTGATGCTGGGGACTTCAGGAGGCGGCCGAGCTGGATCATCAACTCGGCACTTCTGGCTGAAGATTGTTGCAAATGCTTCAGCCTTATCTTTTGCATTGATGTGCTGGGCACCCCCATCATTGAGGATGGGGATATTTGTGGAGCCACCTCCTCCAGTTAGTTGTTTAATTGTCCACCATCATTCACGGCTGGATGTGGCAGGACTGCAGAGCTTAGATCTGATCCATTGGTTATGGGATCGCTTAGCTCTGTCTATCGCATGCTGCTTACGCAGTTTGGCACGCAGATAGTCCCGTGTTGTAGCTTCACCAAGCTGACACCTCATTTTGAGGTATGCCTGGTGCTGCTCCTGGCATGCCCTCCTGCACTCTTCATTGAACCAGGTTTGGTCTCCTGGCTTGATGGTAATGGTAGAGTGGGGGATATGCCGGGCCATGAGGTTACAGACTGTGGCTGAGTACAATTCTGCTGCTGCTGATGGCCCACAGCGCCTCATGGATGCCCAGTTTTGCATTGCCAGATTTGTTCAAAATCTATCCCATTCAGCACGGTGATAGTATCACAACACGATGGAGGGTATCCTCAATGTGAAGGCGGGACTTCGTCTCCCCAAGGACTGTGCAGTGGTCACTCCTACCAATACTGTCATGGACAGATGCATCTGTGGCAGGCAGATTGGTGAGGACGAGGACAAGTATGTTTTTCCCTCGTGTTGGTTCCCCCACCACCTGCCGCAGACCCAGTCTAGCAGCTATGTCCTTTAGGACTCGACCAGCTGGGTCAGTAGTGGTGCGACCGAGCCACTCTTGGTGATGGACATTGAAGTCCCCCACCGAGAGTACATTTTGTGCCCTTGCCACCCTCAGTGCTTCCTCCAAGTGGTGTTCAACATGGAAGAGTACTGAATCATCAGTACTGAGTACTGAGGGAGGGCGGTAGGTGGTAATCAGTCGGAGGTTACCTTGCCCATGTTTGACCTGGTGCCATGAGACTTCATGGGGTCTGGAGTCAATGTTGAGGACTCCCAGGGCAACTCCCTCCCTACTGTATACCACTGTGCCACCACCTCTGCTGGGTCTGTCCTGCCCGTGGGACAGGACATACCCAGGGATGGTGATGGCAGTGTCTGGGACATTGTCTGTAAGGTATGATTCCATGAGTATGACTAGGTCAGGCTGTTGCTTGTCAAGTCTGTGGGACAGCTCTCCCAACTTTGGCACAAGCCCCCAGATGTTAGTAAGGAGGACTTTGCAGGATTGACAGGGCTGGGTTTGCTGTTGCCGTTTCCGGTGCCTTGGTCGATGCCGGGTGGTCCGTCGAGTTTCATTCCTTTTTATTGACTTCGTAGTGGTTAGGTACAACTGAGTGGCTTGCTAGACCATTTCAGAGGGCATGTAAAAGTTAACCACATTGCTGTGGGTCTGGAGTCACATGTAGGCCAGACCAGGTGAGGACAGCAATTTCCTTCCCTAAAGGACATTCGTGAACCAGATGGGTCTTTACAACAATTGACAATCGTTTCATGGCCATCATTAGACTAGCTTTTAATTCCAGATTTATTAATTAAATTCAAATTCCACCTTCTGCTGTGGTGGGATTCGAACCCATGTCCCGAGAAATACCCTGGGTCTCTGAGTTACTAGTCCAGTGATAATACCACTACGCCACTGCCTACACTTCCGGGGTCCGTATCCCTCTATTCCCATCCTATTCATGTATTTGTCAAGATGCCTCTTAAACGTTGCTATCGTACCTGCTTCCACCACCTCCCCCGGCAGCAAGTTCCAGGCACTCACCACCCTCTGTAAAAAAAAAAACTTGCCTCGCACATCCCCTCTAAACTTTGCCCCTCACACCTTAAACCTATGTCCCCTAGTAACTGACTCTTCCACCCTGGGAATAAGCTTCTGACTATCCACTCTGTCCATGCCGCTCATAACTTTGTAAAGCTCTATCATGTCTCCCCCTCCATCTCCGTCGTTCCAGTGAAAACAATCCGAGTTTATCCAAACCCTCCTCATAGCTAATACCCTCCAGACCAGGAAACATCCTGGTAAACCTCTTCTGTACCCGCTCCAAAGCCTTCACACCCTTCTGGTAGTGTGGCGACCAGAATTGTATGCAATATTCCAAGTGTGGCCTAACTAAGATTCTGTACAGCTGCAGCATGACTTGCCAATTTTTATACCCGATGTCCCGACCGATGAAGGCAAGCATGCCGTATGCCTTCTTGACTACCTTATCCACCTGCGTTGCCACTTTCAGTGATGTGTAGACCTGTACGCCCAGATCTCTCTGCCTGTCAATACTCCTAAGGGTTCTGCCATTTACTCTATACTTCCCACCTGTATTAGACCTTCCAAAATGCATTACCTCACATTTGTCCAAATTAAACTCCATCTGCCATTTCTCTGCCCAAGTCTCCAATCGATCCTGACAATCCTCATCACTATCCACAACTCCACCAACCTTTGTGTCATCCACAAACTTACTAATCAGACCAGCTACATTTTCCTCCAAATCATTTATATATACTACAAACAGCAAAGGTCCCAGCACTGATCCCTGCAGAACACCACTAGTCACAGCCCTCCATTCAGAAAAGCACCCTTCCACTGCTACCCTTTGTCTTCGATGACAGAGCCAGTTCTGTATCCATCTTGCCAGCTCACCTCTGATCCCGTGTGACTTCACCTTTTGTACCAGTCTGCCATGAGGGACCTTGTCAAAGGCTTTACTGAAGTCCATGTAGACAACATCCACTGCCCTTCCTTCAATCATCTTCGTCACTTCCTCAAAAAACTCGATCAAGTTAGTGAGACACGACCTCCCCTTCATAAAACCATGCTGCCTCTCGCTAATAAGTCCATTGGTTTCCAAATGGGAGTAAATCCTGTCTTGAAGAATCCTCTCCAATAATTTCCCTACCACTGATGTAAGGCTCACCGGCCCTTAATTTTCTGGATTATCCTTGCTACCCTTCTTAAACAAAGGAACAACATTGGCTATTCTCCAGTCCTCTGGGACCTCACCTGTAGCCAATGAGGGTACAAAGATTTCTGTCAAGGCCCCAGCAATTTCCTCCCTTGCCTCCCTCAGTATTCTGGGGTAGATCCCATCAGGCCCTGGGGACTTATCTGACTTAATGTTTTTCAAGACGCCCAACACCTCCACCTTTTTGATATTGACATGACCCAGACTATCTACACACCCTTCCCTAGATGCATCATCCACCAAGTCCTTCTCTTTGGTGCATACTGATGCAAAGTACTCATTTAGTACCTCATCCATTTCCTCTGGCTCCAGGCATAGATTCCCTCCTCTGTCCTTGAGTGGACCAACTCTTTCCCTTGCTCTTTATATACGTATAAAAAGCCTTGGGATTCTCCTTAATCCTGTTTGCCAATTACTTTTCATGACCCCTTTTAGCCCTCCTGACTCCTTGCTTAAGTTCCTTCCTACTTTCTTTATATTCCTCAAGGGCTTTGTCTGTTCCCAGCCTTCTAGCCCTTACGAATGCTTCCTTTTTCTTTTTGACTAGGTTCACAATATCCCTCTTTATCCAAGGTTCCCGAAATTTGTCAAACTTATCCTTCATCTTCACAGGAACATGCCGGTCCTGGATTCTAATCAACTGACTTTTTTTTATTCATTCATGGGATGTGGGCGAAGCTGGCCAGGCCAGCGTTTATTGCCCATCCCTAATTGCCCTTGAGAAGGTGGTGGTGATTTGCCTTCTTGAACCGCTGCAGTCCATTTGGGGTAGGTACACCCACAGTGCTGTTAGGAAAGGAGTTCCTGGATTTGGACCCAGCGACAGTGAAGGAACGGCAATATAGTTCCAAGTCAGGATGGTGTGTGACTTGGACGGGAACTTGCAGGTGGTGGTGTTCCCATGTATTTGCTGCCCTTGTCCTTCTAGTTGGTAGAGGTCGCTGGTTTGGAATGTGCTAAGGAGCCTTGGTGCGTTGCTGCAGTGCATCTTGGAGATGGTACATCGTGTAGATGAAAGACTCCCACATGTCAGATGTTGATTTACCCTCAAACAGCCACCCCCGATTTAAATTCTTCAGTTCCTGCCTAATATTGTTATAATTAGCCTTCCCCCAATTTAGCACCTTCACCCAAGGACTACTCTTTCCTTATCCACAAGTACCTTAAAACTTACGGAAGTATGGTCACTGTTCCCGAAATACTCCCCTACTGAAACTTCGACCACCTGGCCGGGCTCATTCCCCAATACCAGGTCCAGTACGGCCCCTTCCCTAGTTGGACTATCTACATATTGTTTCAAGAAGCCCTCCTGGATGCGCCTCACAGATTCTGCCCCATCCAAGCCCCTAGCACTAAGTCAGTCCCAGTCAATATAGGGGAAGTTAAAATCACCCACCACAACAACCCTGTTGCTTTTACAGCTTTCCAAAATCTGTCTACATATCTGCTCCTCTATCTCCCGTTGGCTGTTGGGAGGCCTGTAGTAAACCCCCAACATTGTGATTGCACCCTTCCTATTCCTGAGCTCTACCCATATTGTCTCGCTGCATGAGCCCTCTGAAGTGCCCTCCCGCAGTACAGCTGTGATATTCTCCCTAACCAGTAATGCAACTCCCCCACCCCTTTTACATCCCCCTCTATCCCTTCTGAAGCATCTAAATCCCGGAACATTTAGCTGCCAATCCTGTCCTTCCCTCAACCAAGTCTGTAAAAGCAACATCATAGTTCCAAGTACTAATCTAAGCTCTAAGTTCATCTGTCTTACCTGTTATACTTCTCGCATTGAAACAAATGCACTTCAGACCACCAGTCCCGCTGCGCTCAGCAACATCTCCCTGCCTGCTCTTCCTCTCAGTCTTACTGGCCTTATTCACTAGTTCCGCCTCAGTTATTTCACCTGCTGACCTAATGTTCTGGTTCCCACCCCTCTGCCACACTAGTTTAAACCCTCCCGAGTGACGCTAGCAAACCTCGCAGCCAGGATATTTGTGCCCCTCCAGTTTAGATGCAACCCGTCCTTCTTGTACAGGTCCCATCTGTCCTGGAAGAGATCCCAATGGTCCAGATATCTGAAACCCTCCCTCCTACACCAGCTGTTTAGCCACGTGTTTAGCTGCACTATCTTCCTATTTCTAGCCTCACTGGCACGTGGCACAGGGAGTAATCCAGAGATTACAACCCTAGAGGTCCTGTAGAAAAGTTAACCCAATTCTTTACGAGATATGGGTTACCACTTGAAGTTCAATAGGATCAAGGTTCTAATTTCACGTCCAAGATATTTCAAGAAGTTCTGGGCAATTTGCGGATTGGACTGCTGAAATCTGCAGCGCATCACCCGCAATCACAGGGAGCTTTAGAGAGATACCATCAAACTCTCAAAACAATGATTACAACATACTGTCACAAATATCCACAAGACTGGGATAAAGGACTAGACATTCTTTTATTTGCCACCAGAGACTCATCGAATCAGTCTACAGGCTTCGGTCCATGTCTGTAAACTAGTTCGGAAGGAGTAAGAGGTCCTTTAAAACACAGACAGATTCTTGGAACAAAAGAATGAATCTTTGATATAAAAACAAGAAATGCTGGAACCACTCAGCAGGTCTGGCAGCATCTGTGGAAAGAGAAGCAGAGTTAACGTTTCGGGTCAGTGACCCTTCTTCGGAACTGACCCGGAACGTTAACTCTGCTTCTCTTTCCACAGATGCTGCCAGACCTGCTGAGTGGTTCCAGCATTCCTTGTTTTTATTTCAGATTTCCAGCATCCGCAGTATTTTGCTTTTATTTTAATAAATCTTTGATACAGGACTATGTATCTGTGTTCCAGGAAAGGCTCACGAAAGCTTGCGATGTAGCTCAGGAACACCTTAAAGCATCCCAAGCCAATATGAAAAAATGGGCAGACAAGAATGCAAAAGCTTGCGATTTTCAACCAGGGGATGAAGTATTGATGTGGTTACCGTTACAAGGAGAACCATTAAAAGCACGGTTCAGTGGCCCATATAGTGTGATCAAAAGAGTGGGTAAGGTAGATTACTTGATTGACGCCCTCGACTGCCGAAACAACAACTGGCTATGTCACATCAATATGTTAAAACAATATTATCACAGGGAAGAGGATAAGCCAGTACAGGTATGTCAAGTAATTGGGACTGTTGAAAAGAAAAAGGATAGTGAGGATGAGGCAGAAGCAGGTCTAGAAAATTCTCAGATTGACCCTCCAACCATCAGATTAGCGAACACAGAATGGCTAGGAAAATTGGACAACATGCTTTTGCAATTAGAGGCAAAACAACAAGACCTAACCAGGCTTTTCACAACATTTTAAAGAGTTTGTAGGGATAAGCCGGGATGTATAACCTTAGCCACGCATGATGTGGATGTAAGGGGAACCGGTCCTTTAAAACAACAACACTTAAGTACGGACAAACAGGTCCAAGTGAAAGCGGAGATCCAGTACATGCCGGAAAACAATTTGATCGAACCAAGTCAAAGGAGCTATAGTTCACCGATAGTTCTAGTACCTAAACCTGACAGGTCAAGCCGGTTTTGTATAAACTATAGAAAGGTCAATGTGATAACAAAGGCAGACTCCTACCCAATTCTGTATTTAGAAGACTGTATTGATAGTGGGCAGTGCTAGGTTTCTTTATAAGATTGACTTGTTAAAGGGGCACTGGCAAGTTCCTTTGACTCCTCGAGCAAAAGGGATATCAGCTTTTGTAACACCCGACGGTTTTAATCAATGCCGGGTGATGCCATTCAGGCTAAAAACAAAAATACCCCAGCTACTTTTCAAAGATTAATGAATCAGGTGATAGCTAGTGTTCCCAACTGTGTAGTGTATCTCGATGACGTGCTAATATACAGTAACACTTGGCAAGAACACTTAAACCAGCTAAAAATTCTGTTTAAAAAGTTACAAGCCATGGACTTAGTAATAAATCTGACTAAAAGCGAATTCGGAAAAGCAAAAGTAACTTACCTCGGACACATAGTGGGGCAGAGACAGGTATTGCCAAAAACGGCAAAAGGTACAAGCCTTAATGGAATTCCCTACCCCTAAATCTAAACAGGAAATAATGAGGTTTGTACAGGAAATTTGTACAGAATTTTATTACTGTGGCTGCTCCATTAACCGATTTGCTACATAAAAAGAAAAACAAAATGATATGGTCAAATGAATTCCAGGCAGTTTTTGAAAAGCTCAAGGCAATCTTAACTAATGAACCAGTGTTGGCTGCTCCAAATGTTGCTCAACCCTTTAAAATAGCGATCAATGTAAGCGACCTGGGGGTTGGTGCAATCCTATTGCAGGATGACAAATCGGGCATAGAGAAGCCAGTAGGGTACTTTTCAAGAAAACTAAATTGCCATCAAAAAAAGTATCCCATCGTAGAAAACCATTAGTACTTTTGCTAGCTCTCAAGCATTTTGAGGGATATGTCTGCCAGGATAATAAAGAAATACTAATACACAGACCATAACCCATTAATGTTTGTGGAAAATTTTAAAAACTGAAATGCTAGAATCTTTAGATGGAGTTTGTTGTTACAGCCTTATCACCTGAAAGTTGTAAGTCAGGGAAAAACATCATCACCGACCCTTTGTCACAAATTTAACTATGTTAACTCATATAGATGGCGATAGTATAAAGAAAATGTGTAAATTATTGGCAGAGTGAATGGTGCGTGAATGCAAAAAAAAGGAAGTGTTTTTCCAATTTCTTTTGTTTTGCACTGCAAGGAAACGCATTTCCGGAATGGCGTTACATTTCGCTAAGGGCTGAGGCGTCACAGACTCGTATTATTTTTTCTCCTCGGATTAAAAAAAAACTGTGAGCGCCTTTAAAATTGTCAAAAAACAGTTCACTTTAAGGTAGGAGAACATCTGGAGACAGTGTACCACAGATGTATTTTGGTTACCCTGAGCAACAGCAGGCCACATGGTATGTGTCCATTTTGACTGTGTGTGGAGCTGGCAGGGACTGGTCTGAGCCAGTTAGTTCTGAGAGACTTTCCAGCGAGGAACTGAAGAGAAAAGGAGCAGTTTTATTCTCAGAAAATTTCTACAAAGATACAAGCCAAGTTAATTCCCTGAGTAAGGAAGAAAAGCTTTTCTTTTTCAACAAATTATTTGTATCGCTGTGCTCATCGTTGAAAGAACGGTTTAATGCTACTGCAGCCGAACTGTCTGAATGTTTATCAAGAAGAGTATTTTCATCAAATCCGGATGAAGACAACAACTGATTGTTATTTTTGAATGCGAGAGAGAGAATGCGGGAGTTAGATTAATTTGAGAAGTTATAAGGTCTTTAGACATAGGTTTATCTCAATAGTGTTTAAGATTTAGTTTTTTTAAAAATAGTTAATTTGCTGTTGTCTAGAGATACCTGGTTTGGTCGAGTTCATTCTGGGGGTGCTAGAGTGTGTAATGTGGCTGTTTTTCCAATTTTGGCAAAAATTAATAATAGGCTGTGACCTGTGGAATGACTGGACTGAATTAACAGTGCATTGCTCCCACCGCGGTCGTAACAGTGCCAAGAGAACAGCTTTTGCAGATCCACCTCAACATTCTGCATCATTCTAAAAGGTTTATATAGGCCAGCAATACAGTATCATTTTGCACTCTATCCGATATATAAGAATCTCAAGTGTATCAACTGTTAAGTCAAAGTTGCTGAAATATACACCAGTTTATGGAAAATGTGTGACTTGCTGACTGATACCAATATAAATTTTTCAGTCATGTGCTGCCAGTAACTACCCTTCAAATTTGACACTCATCTGTTCTTAGTTATCTCCAGCTGTAGTTCATTGTCTATACAAGTCTCAGTAATATGAAAAATGGTGGTTGAGAAAACATGTTCTTGCACAAATTTGTTACAATTAATTATACATCTGACCTAGTTTATTAACTATAGAAGAAAGGCCACATCTGTAGCGACAAGCTTCAAAAACGGAGTATTCAAATGGGTTAATGTATTTGAATGTGGTTGCCAATCTACTTCTTCAAAACTGTGTATGGCAAAGTTAATCTATTTTACAGACCAGTGATAATAAAAGATCTGAAATTAAAGCTGCATAAAAACTGGAAAGGCTACTGGACGCAACAAATATTTGTGTACATGAAATCTGATGACAGGTAAAAATTTGAAGTGAAACAGCAAAAAGGGAATATTAAAATAAATACCTGGAAGTGGGGACTTGATTCCAGTAACTTACACAAGCCGACGATTTAAAAAAAAACTAGAGTGATGGGAAAGTGTAGAAAATGTTATTCTACTACAAAACAGTGAAACAAATTGCTGCTGCTGCCTCATGGTCCCCAAGTGAGGAAGAACTACTGATTATAATCCCTACCGCTTATAGCGGCCGCATTCGTGTGATTTGCCCATTATACGTGATGGCCAATATAACATGGTAGTGATACACATGTGAACAAACCTCCTTATTGCTGGACCCTAGAGCTAACCAAGAAACCAGAGCTTCCCAACACCAACTGCATGAAAGTGATAATGTCCTGCAAACTGCTAAATTGTTTAGCTAGTCTACTGCCGTTGCCATTAATCCAGGGGTCAAGAAGAGAAGGCATTCTGTTGTTCATGACCCTGAAAATGTGTGTAATTTGTAAGAATGTAACAATATTGTAGATCAAGACTGTGAGGTGCACGATAAGCAGCAACCTCAAAATTGACATTAATGCAAATGGCGAATGGTTATCATTTTTTGGCCAAATAAGGAGACATACAATTTTAAACGTAGATGTTTTAAGTGACAGGGGGCTGTACTTGTAAGTATGACTAACTGAACTGCAAAAAGTTCCTTTTTGCATCAATTTTATATTCTCCCTGACATGTGAATAATTAATTTTGTTGAAAAATCTGGTCAATTTTTGTGCAAAACTTGAGATTTACATCACCTGAAGCCAGTGAAAGCCCAGAGCACAAGTTCTACCAGGGACAGGTGGAATTTCAGTAGGGGCTCTCCCACTTGTCTGGAAGAGCTGATGAAACAGCAAAAATGGAAAAATCCCCTCAAGAATTTGCCCCCACCAACCTGGTTGGAAGGGTACCAGTTCAAGCATTCCTTAACCTTATTTCAACTTAAAGCCAAGCTCAGGAACTCAGAATATAGATGCAATGTTGATCACAGAATCGTTACAGTGCAGAAAGAAGCCATTCAGCTCATCGTGTCCACACCGGCTCTCTGAAAGAGCAACACTCTCAGTTCCATTCCCCTGCCTTCTCCCCATAACCCTGCACATTTTTCCTTTTCATATAACAATCTAATTCCCTTTTGAATGCTTCATTTGAACTTGCCTCCACCACATTCTGACAGCGCATTCCAGACCGTAACCACTCGCTGCGCGAAAAAGTTTTTCCTCATGTCACTTTTGCTTCTCTTAGCACATACTTTAAATCTGCGCCCTCTCGTTCTCCATCCTTTCACGGGTGTGAACAGTTTCTTTCTATCTACTCTGTCCAGACCCCTCATGATTTTGAATACCTCTATAAAATCACCTCTGAGCCTTCTTTTCTCCAAGGAAAATAGTCCTAATTTCTCCAATCTATCTTCATAACTGAAATTCCTCATCCCTGGAACCATTCGTGTGAATCTTTTCTGTGCTCTCTCCAATGCCCGCATGTCTTTCCTCAAGTGCAGCACCCAGAATTGGACGCAATACTCCAGCTGAGGACGAACTAGTGTCTTGTACAAGTTCAACATAACTTCCTTGCTCTTGTACTCTATGCCCTTATTAATAAAGCCCAGGATACTGTATGCTTAATTAACCCCCCTCTCAACCTGTCCTACAACCTTCAATGACTTATGCACAAAGGCAACCAGGTCCCTCTGCTCCTGCAACCCCTTTAGAATTGTACTCTATGTTACATTGTCTCTCCATGTTCTTCCTACCAAAATGAATCACTTCGCATTTCTCTGCATTGAACTTCATCTGCCACCTGTCTGCCCATTCCACCAACTTGTCTATGTCCTTTTGAAGTTCTACACTATCCTCCTCACAAGTTTCGTATCATCTGCAAACTTTGAAATTGTGCCCTGTACACCAAGGTCTAGGTCATTAATATACAACAGGAAAAGCAAGGGTCCTAACACTGATCCCTGGGGAACTCCACCACAAACCTTCCTCCAGCCCAAAAAACATCCATTAGCCACTTCTTTTTGTTTCCTCAGCCAATTTCGTATCCATGTTGCTACTGTCCCTTTCATTCCATGAGCTACAAGTTTGCTCACAAGTCTGTTGTGTGGCACTGAATAAAATGCCTTTTGAATGTCCGTGTAGACATCAACAGCATTGCACTCATCAACCCTCTCTGTTACCTCCTCAAAAAGCTCCAGCGAGTTAAACATGACTTTTCCTTAAGAAATCCATGCTGGCTTTCCTTAATTAACTCACATTTGTCCATGTGACTATTGATTTTGTCCCTAATTATTTTTTCTAGAAGTTTTCCACCACAGACTGGCCTGTAGTTGCTGGGTTTATCGTGACACCCTTTTTTGAACAAGGGTGTAACGCTTGCAAATTTCCAGTTCTCTGCCACCACCCCCTAGTCTAAGGAAGACTGAAAAATTATGGCCAGTGTTGCTGCGATTTCCACCCTCACTTCCCTCAGTATCCTTGGATGCATCTCATCTGACCCTGGTGCTTTATCCACTTTAAGTACAGACAGCCTATCTAATAATTCCTCATCACCAATTTTTAAACCCCTCTAGTGTCTGAATGACCTCCTCTTTAAACATTACCAAGGAAGCAGATGCAACCCAGGCAAAGACAGATGCAAAGTATTCATTTAATACCTCAACTAAGCCCTCGGCCTCCATGTGTAAATCCCCTTTTTGGTCCCTAATCGGCCCCTCTCCTCCTTTTACCACCATTTTACTATTTATATGCCTATAGAAAACTTCTGGATTTCCTTTAACGCTAGCTGCCAGTCTCTTTTCATGCTCTCTCTTTGCTTCTTATTTGCTTTTTCACTTCCCCTCTGGACCTTCTATAAATAATAGATAATCTTTGATAATTAAGTTGTCGATGGCTTGGAAAGATTTCTCAGGTTACTTAAATAGCAAAAACCACAACTTAACATACAACACAATTTTGGTGCAGTGAAAAATGTACTCAATTGTCTAACAGATTGAAGTCAAGTATCACACTGTAACATAGTTTCTTGCATAAATAGTAGCTGCATGAAATTGAGAAGGGGAACCATTTCCTGCTAAAAGCAATTGCTGGCTTAACGAATACTGGCACCAATGTAAATGGAAAAAAGAAAGCAGCACTAAAATTCCTCAGCCTGCAAAGCCTCTATTATCTGGGCAGTAGGAACAGGTTGCACCAAACCACCATCCCTTTTTTGCACAATTTCCACCAGAAGTGTGGGAAGGCACGTCCTCCTTTAACCACACCACTAACACCGATCCCCACCCCCCCACCCCCAGCCACAAAAATCACAAGGACTAGTAGAATGGCATAATCTGCTGGAATTCCCAACAATTAATCCTCTAAGCTCCAACATTTAATGCAGGTTTACATATCGAGTCAGGATTAGATCCTGGCATACGTGGGGCCCATGAGTAAGGTGACTGTTACCAAATTTATGCCTTTGGGAAAGCAGGAGTTTCAATTGAGAAAATTGTATTAATTTCAGGGGTACTTTCAGCTGGCATACAATGCAGCTCCCTTAAGGTTGTGGCAAGATTCCACTTCCACCCTCACTAATGGAGGGTTTTGGATAGTGCCAAATTCAAATGCCCCCGACAACTGAGGTTTGGAATGGGGTCTTCCAAACTAGTGGCCAGAATTTCTGCTTTATCAATGATCCGATATTCTGGCATGACAGAAATGCCTACCCTAGTTACTTCAATCTATGGAATATTATTTTATTTTGAAATTGGATAATTATCGAACCCCTGTCACAATGTTTAAAAAGTTTAAACATTCAATTTTCTGCAACTGACATGCATTACTTTAAATTAGGTCACCTTGGTGGAAATGAGCTTCATGATCATAATCAAGGATTCCAGTTAAGATGTCAGCCTTGTCTCAGTGGTAACACCATGGCCTTGGAGTCAGAAGATCATGGGCTCAAGACCCACTCCAGAGACTTAAGGGCATAATCTAAAGTAACATCTCGGTGCACTTTCAAGGAACTGCTTCATTGTTAGAGGTGCCATCTTTCTGACGGAGCGTTAAACTGTCCAATCATAATTAAGCTAGTATTCCATGGCACTATGTGACAAGCAGGGAGCTTTCTCATTGTCCTGGCCAGCATTTATCCCTCAACCAACACAATCAAAAACAATGATAGAGTTTTTTTATCTCTGCTATGTGTGGGGCCTTGCTGTGTGCAAACTGGCTGCTACATCTCCCTACATTGCAACCGTGACTACAGTTCAAAATACTTCACTGGTCGTGATGGACTTTGGAATGTCCCACGGTCAGGAAGGACACTGTATAAATGCAAACTGTGTTTATGCACAGCACCTTTAATATGTCTTTGCTTTTGACCTTCCAACACCAAGTTCATGGAACAATGACACAAATTGAAAAAAGCTCAGCTGATACCAACTATAATATCAAAGACTTCTAAATCTGTACTATTCATACTATTTCCCATATTCAAGGTTTTACTATACATCTTCACTGTAAGCAACACGTTCATGGCTATTCAGGGGCTCCATTAAATCAGTGAACCAGAGAGAGAGAGAGAGTGTGAATGCGAGAGACAGAGAATGAATACATTCACAACACAGCTTGTTTAGCATTACACAGAATCGATGTGGCAGATATAATCCTGCTAGTTTTGTAAAATTGCCGATTATACTACAGTTGGCTCCAGAAGCTTGAGAGTGGAGAGTTGCTGCTGGCAAGTCATCTGACCTTTGACAGTCTACTTTGGTTGCCATGTAACAACCAGTTGATCAAATTTCAACAGATATGCATTAAAAAGCTGAATTACATGTATATTACATGTGCACACGTAACCTTTCTTTTTCATCCTTTCTTTGCTTGCATCTACACAGTTTTTACATACAATTACAACACTGCAAAATCAGCAACTGGAGTTCTGTAATTCCATCAGTCTTTTATGTTTAAGCAAAAGCTCTCTGATCCATTATATAGAGGCAGTACTCAAAAGAGCTTTAATTCATGAAAATCTGATGATCAGCGGAGGATGGGTGAGGCTAATAAACCCTTCACACTAACTCATTCTGTTTTATACATAAACCCTTGAACTATAAGCTCATTACTCCAGTGGCTTCATATTTTCAAATCATATGTGCAAAATGTTAGGGATTGAAGACAAATTGTACCAGGTCAACCAAATTAGACTGTCAAAGAATTTTCTAGTTTGCGCTAATGAATGGGTTAACTAACGGTAGAAAAAACAAACTTTGCACTCACAGTTCTGTTTAACGGTTTAGAATATCTAAGTTTTCTATGGAAGCTGCAAGCAACATTCTTTTACACCAATGAGCCACGTGCTGTGCACTGACAACCAAGCTGCACATAATCTGTACTGGCCTAAACCAGTTATGTTCCAGCATCTGCTTGGCTGCATAGGAAAAGTGCTAAAATATCTGACCTACTGCACACTGTTGTGGTTTTCTTAGTTTGTGCTGGCAACCAAAATTTAAGGACTGTACCTTGGAGTATTTCTCATCAACAAGGCCCAAATCGTTTTTTTCTCTCCACTTTTTTAAAATTCTATTCATCTCCACGGCTTCATTTTATTTTGACAGTAATCGTCCCCAATTTTAATGCTCTGGAGTCTGACAATCCTGCTATATACCATAAAGTTTCAACAACTGTGTTACACATATATTTTCCACAAGTAATTGAAAGCAATTAAAATCTTGTTATTTATAAAACTGCAAGTGTAACCAAAAGCCATCATACTTAACTTTGCTGGTTCTGTGATTACTCCTGCTGAAATCTGTAGTTTTCCAGTCTTCTAGTCACAAACAAAAAGTTCCAAATCTGCTGCCTTCCTAATACTTTTTCCAAAAAGATGATTTTCCTTTTTCTTTTTACAGCCAAGCCCTTCTTTTCCTATCAATATCTCAACTCTCTGCAAAGTCAAGTCTGTTGAAAATGCTCCATTAACTGGAGAAATTTTCTAACACCTGGGGCTAAATTTTACAGCTTACCTGGAAGTCCAGCCGTCGGGGACAAAAGCAGGAGGTGACCCTGCTTGGGTGGACGGCAGGATCCTGGGGCAATATTTTGCTGCCACCAGCCACGATCCAACTGAGGACGGAGGCCTGTCTCCAAGAGCAACCAGCCCAATCAGAGGGCCAGTCGCTCAGCAGCGTCAGCAGCGCCACCACTACCGGTGGCCATTGCTGAGGCTGCATCATCAGGAAGAGGGTGCCTCAATGACAGGTTCAAAGAGAGGTTAGTTCCGTTGGGGGAAACAGAGGCCAGGTAGACAGACAGGCCCAGGCAATCGGGGAGTGGTCCTCGTGCACCGGTAGTGCCGTTGCTGGAGGGCCTCCACATGAGCCATGAAGCACCCATCAAGGAGGACCTCCCCCCTTACAGGAATGCTGGGAAGCTGCCAGCATTTACCTGGAGGTCTCTCCACTCATGGCAGACCCTCGTAACGGGGTCAAAATGCCCAATTGTGTGGGACGTAGCCCTTAATTAGCCACTTAAGTGGCTGAATTGACCACCCAATGGGCACCCATGACACTAAGGTTCCTGCCGCTGGCTATATGACATGGTGGCAGGAAGACATTCGGCTCCCCTCCCGATGCTTTTCCTTGCCATATTGCCAGCCCTCTCACCTCCCAGCTTGACTCCAATGGGCCAGGAAAATCCAGCCCTTATTGTCTGATAGATAATCGTCCTTGCAACTTTTTGTCTCTTTTGCCATTATCTTTCTGTTCTCTATTTTACAAAATGCCATGATCTGCACTGCTCTAAACTCTCTGCTCTTGTTTACTCTGTGTCCCAAGTATGCCAACTTACAACTGCCTTCCTACATGCATTTGGACTCAAGACAACCACTCGCTCTAACTCATTCTTGGCTGGACCTCAAAAATTCCTGATCTTTCTCTGCCTCCCTTCCTCTAACGATGGATTTTTAAAAACAATGTTGGAAGCATCTAATCAACACTTTGATTTATCTCATCTTTTTCCATTCTCTTCAGCTTAATGCTATCCTGTACTGTGAACCTTGACTCTCTCTCTCCACCCCCCCATCCGAGAATATTTTAGATGAGGTAGGGAGGGTTATGGCTCATGGTGCAGGATGTCATCACATAAGCTTAACGTGGAGTAGTACTAAAAATTAAAACACCCACCCAAATTAGCCATTCTAAATAATCTTATGGTTAAATGTACTTGAAGGCTGAGAGTTTGCTAGTCCCATAGAAAACAGATCAGAGGTAAGATTTTAAACAAAAAAGCACTGAACACAACATTACAAATCAATCTCAGCATTTATTCTACCCTGAAGGAATCCAAGAGGCATCCTCTAGACCTTGCCAAGTCTCAGCATTCTTTCCAGTCAGAAAGTTGCTCACTCAAGCCCCACGACAAGTCTTGAGCATAGAATCTAGCCTGGCACTTAAGTGCAATGTTGAGTGTTTGCATTGGAATATTCAAGTCACGAGATAACAAAGGCTTGGATGAGGGTTACAGCAGCATATGTGTAGAGGCAGAATTGGAGACAGGCAATACTAAGGAGGTAGAAGTAGATGATCTTGTGATGGGGAGGGTACAGGGTCAGAAGCTCAATGTCAAATAGGAAGCCAAGGTTGTGAACAGTTTGGTTTAGCCTCAGATAGTGGCCAAAGAGAGGAACGGAGTTTGTGACGAGGAACAATGTTTAATTCAGGAAAATTACAGTTCAGCCAATAACTGATTCGTCCCACTGATGACGGGTCACTGACCTGAAATGTTAACTCTGTTTCACTCTCCACAGACACTGCCAGACCTGCTGAGTATTTCCAGCATTTCTTGTTTTTATTATCGTCACACGGCTTGTCTAACATCCAAAACAATGTCGGGGCAAGAGCAGTGGTGGTCAGCACACATGAAACTGGTTGTGTTTTCAGATGAGGTTGCTGAGGGTAGCATATACATAAAAAATAAAACAGGGCCAAGGACAGATCCTTGGGGTACTCCAGAACAATGTGGGAGCAGGAAGCCATTACAGGTGATTCTCTGGCTCTGAGTGGATAGATTGGAATGGAACCAAGCAAGGGCAGTCCCTCCCAGCTGGACACTGGAAAAACAGTGTTGGAGGAGGATAGTATAGTTAACTGTGTTAAAGGCTGCAGACAGGTCTGGAAGGGTGGGGAGGGATAGTTTACCATGATGACAGTCACATAGGATATCATTTGTGGCTTTGATAAGGGCTGTTTCAGTGCTGTGGCAGTGGGAAAAACCTGATTGAAGTGGTTCTAACTTAGAGTTGTAGGAAAGATGAGCATGGATTTGGGAGATAGCAACACGCTCAAGAACTAGAGAAGAAAGGGCTATTGAAGATAACAAGCCCCATTATGATTTACAATGACTTTCCCCTTAAAAAGAAAGTAGTTTAAAAAAAAAGTCTGGATTACACCAGGCAACAGGTTTAGTTTGTGAAAAAAATAAGGATTTAATTGTAATGGAACTAACAACTTTTCAGTAATTACTCCATTTACTACACTCGGGAACGGACAGTGGAGCACGTCCATCAGATTTATCCAAATAATAATTTCTGTGGTATATAATGGGCAACATCTGTTATCGCGGTGAATCTACACAAAACCACAAAACAGCTGAAATAGTGCGCACAATTTTGGGCTCCACATTATAGGAAAGATGTTTAAGCAATAAACAACAGCTTGTAGTTATATAGCACCTTTAACATAGTAGGAGGGAAATCCAGAGCTTAGAAACTTGGCAACTGAAGGAACGGCTGCCAATGGTGCAGCGATTAAAAACTTGGGATGCTCAAGAGGCCAGAATTGAAGAGATGCGGTTGGAGGAGATTAGAGTTAAAACAGTATTCAAGAGATTCACTAGGATGCCAGATGATAAGGAAAACTTGAATAAAAGCTTGAAAACTGAATCAGTTTCATTAAACAGAAACTTTATACTGCGATTTGATATAGGTATTTATAACCATGAAGCAATGGAGCACAGTAGATAGGAACAGATTATTTCCAGTGATTCAAGGGTCTGGAATGAGAAGGAAAATGAGAATAATTGCCAGAAATTCAGGTCAGAGAACACAATAAACTTTTCTTTAAAAATGTGGGTTTTGAGGCTGTGTAATATATTGCTAATATCAGTGATTGAAGCAGAGAAAACGTCAACACTTAAGTCTAAGTTAGGTAGATGGTTGCAGAAAAGGGGATAAACGGATACAGGAACAGTACAGACACATTGGATTAGGACTGATGCTCAAATGTAGGATCAGCATAGACACAGACTGGATGAGGAGTCCAAACTTCTTTTAGTAAATCAGAATCCCCTGAAGATTCTTCTGTCCAATGTGGGTAGGTAGCTGTTAACTGACTTATGAAAATCAATTTCTCACCCAAAGTTTAAGTGGCGATATCAGTTTTCAAAATTGGCAGGACTGTTTTGGCATCAAATGTTTTTCGCTTAGTACTGTATGCTAGTTAAAACAGCTTTCTTGTTAAATGTGAGTACGACTTAACACTGAAGATGCAATTTTTCACCTATAATTTGAGGGGGTTCAATGTAATCAGTGATGTCAAATTTGGCCATGAGTTAAGAAATGAGGTCCTTTTGGTGTAATAGTGAGATAAACTAGGGATGAACATCTGCAGGAGGTCTAAAAACCACTGTTGAAATATTGGACCTAAATTTATTGGAATGGCATGATGTGCGACACGCACCGTCAATCTGAATTTCAACTCCATTCATCTCGCAGTACACCTACACCAAAATTTGCTGGAAAAAATCAGATTACAGCACAGTGCACAATGACAAATTAAGGACTGCATTCATGGTGTAGCCAATGGTATACCCTACAGACCAAGCCACAGGGCACTATAAATAGCTGAGAAATGGTGCCACTCGTGAAAGGATCGAGAACGAGAGGGCACAGATTTAAAGTATTTGGTAAGAGAAGCAAAAGTGACATGAGGAAATACCTTTTCATGCAGCGAGTGGTTAAGGTCTGGAATGCGCTGCCTGAGAACATGGTGAAGGCAGGTTCAACTGAAGCATTCAAAAGGGAATTAGACAGTTATATGAAAAGGAGGAATGTGCAGGGTTATGGGGAGAAGGCAGGGAAATGGAACTGAGGGAATTGCTCATTCGGACAGTCAATGCAGACACGATGGGCTGAATGGCCTCCTTCTGTACTGCAACAATTTTGTGATTCTGCGTCATAATTCAGATTGAGGCTTAAATCAACTTAAATTTATACTAAAAAAGTTTAAAATGCAAATGAAGGAATTTCCAGTGTCTGCATTTTCCACAGATATATCAGAAGAAGGTGCAAAGAAAAGGTCGTAGAGTTTTGGAAATAAGGACCTATTGGATGAGGACGAACATCTGGGAGACCAGCTGCTGGAGACTCCATGAGCCAAGTGGTGTAAAGGGGAGGTAGTTGAAGTGCTGAGCACCAGCAAACCTGTGGAAGTCGATGATCCCATCTCTTTGCTATGCAAAGGACATTTCGCATTTAATAAAGTTGGATTCCCCGAGGAAGAGGAATCTGTCACCTGTTGAATGCAGATCTTCAGTGCCATGGTTGATGTTAGTGCCTAACTGGAAGGAACCAGGACCACAGAAATTGAGGGCTGCTATCACCTTCATTGTCACTGACAAGACCCTTCAGATCTTCATGGGGTTTCTCCTTTTTTTTTTGCAGAAGTGGCTAATTGCTTCCTTGGTAAAGCGCAGTCTGCACACACACACAGTTCCTCCAACAGTGCCTCAAATTACATTGGCTCCCTGTACACACTGGCTGAGTCTTTGGTTCAGTCTCCAGACATGGTCATCAGGAACTGTGCCTTTGCCCTGATCATCTTCCAGGTCATCCATTATAATCAAGAAGAGAGGAATACCCAATGAATAGGCATTTTTAATGTTTTCCTCTTTTTTTTTTGCATAGAAAGAACTGGCAGGGGTCCTGAAATTAACATTAACAGGCCTCTGTATGGAAAACAACTCTCAAGAAAAGTCTGCCAAACTAAACAGAAATAGAAAAAAAATCTCAAAATTGCACACATTTAATGACTCCTTTGCTGGCTTCCCAGGTTGAACCTGTGAGGACCATAAATTATATCAATAATTTATGATTATGGGCTGATAAGTGGCAAGTAACATTTGCCAGGCAATGACCATCTCCAACAAGAGAGAATCTAACTATCTCCCCTTGACATTCAATGGCATTACCATTGCTGAATCCCCCACTATCAACATCCTAGGGGCTACCATTGACCAGAAATTGAACTGGAGTAGCCATATAAAGACTGTGGCTACAAGAGCAAGTCAGAAGCTAGGAATCCTGCAGTGAGTAACTCACCTCCTGACTCTCCAGGACCTGTCCACCATCTACAAGGCACAAGTCAGGAGTCTGATGGAATACTCTCCACTTGCCTGGATGGGTGCAGCTCCAACAACATTCAAGAAGCTCGACACCATCCAGGACAAAGCACCCCACCCATCTACAAACATTCACTCCCTCCACCACTGATGTACAGTGGCAGCAGTGTGCACCATCTACAAGATGCACAGCAGCAACGCACCAAGGCTCCTTAGACAGCACCTTCCAAACCAGTGACCTCTACCAACTAGAAGGACAAGGGCAGCAAATGCTTGGGAACACCACCACCTGCAAATTCCCCTCCAAGTCACACACCATCCTAACTTGGAACTATATATCACCGTTCCTTCACTGTCACTGGGTCAAAATCCTGGAATTCCCTTCTCAACAGCACTGTGGGTGTACCTACCCCACATGGACTGCAGTGGTTCAAGGCGGTAGCTCACCACCACCTTCTCAAGGGCAATTAGGGATGGGCAATAAATGCTGGCCTGGCCAGCGACGCCCACATCCCATGAATGAATAAAAAATATTAGGTCATACATGCCATTATTTTTCAATCTAAGTGATTGCACCATAAATACTAGTGTAAATCCAGCAAATATGCGATCAACATTGACCCCAAGGAGATAAATGACAAAAACAAATGTTTATAGGTTGTAATAGTATCTTCCTCTTGTTCAGTGTGTCAGATAGCTCCAAATTAGTGAGGGATCTTTCCTACAAGGCATCTGGTCAGGATTTCTCGAGATACATTGAAAATTCCAATTTTGCAACAAATGTTAAGCTTGAAAGCAGCAGCAATCACAGAAACACACTTGATAAAATTCCTGAGAGTCAATAGAGGTTAGAAAGGGAATATGCTGTGCTGGTAGATTTTCTGCTGATATAGCACCTGAGAAAATTTCCATGCCAGGAACAGACATAAGGAAATGGGTTTCCTTAATGGGCTTCCAGAGAGGCTAAATAGATAACATACAACAGTGTGACCATTCACAATTTATACTTCTAAAGAAAAGATTAAATACCATCAATGTAGAACATTGGATCACAAATCCCTCAAAGGGGACATTAAATGCCAACTTTCTCCAACAGATTGGCTCCTAGATTTAAACTCTGAGTGTGATCAGAGCCAATTATTCCACCAGACGCCATGAAATTCAACTAGCGTTTAATAGATAGCCTAGTTGGGTAGTTACTTTAAAACAAACATTGATAGTGTTATAACTCTACTGCCTTCTGGAATGCATCTTTTGCACCATAAAGTCCAGCCATTTTAATTCCTTACCTTCATCTGAGAAATAACCTAACATGCAGATGGAATTATCCAAATGTGTTCTGAACTTGGTAGACAACATAAGAATTAGCTAATAGAGTTGTGTTGAACATTCCTATATATACAGCCTGGTAGGAGATACTTATATCCAAATACTCGTGTGAGGTTCACTCCACTGGAGTCTTTTGTAGGCAAGTTGCATGTGTTCTGACACAAAGGGAAAACTGCATATTTGAGGCCATGGTTATCGAACAAGATCTCCTTCAGTAAGAGGAAACATGCATGGGTGGTGTTAACTTACAGCCCAAACTAGACTGCACCTGAGGAAATCTTACATGTGTAGAGCAAATCCACATGTGACAACATCCACACAAAATGAGAACTCAAGTAGAACAGGTCTTACATTACTTCTAAAAATCACTCAGATCAATTTCATAAGACATCTTGCTGCAATGACTTATTATTGCTCTCAAGAGCAGGGACTAAAAACTGTCGGGCAAGATCTGGAGAACAAATTTAAGTCCCTGCCTAAAGCCAGTACCCACTAGGTTTGTGCTCAGATTCACTCAGCTGATTTATCAAGAAATCATTAAGTTGATGCAGTGCGAAGCATCATATTTCAGTAGTGGAAACCCGATGAACCAGATTAACTTTCACACACATAATGCAAGACTTTTGACAGGGTAAAGCTTTTCAAAGTGTTTTTTGTGACTTTCAAGTTACAACTTGCACAGCGACATTTGGAGCATCTGCTTATGAATGCTAATGGCATCGTGATGAACACAAAATTGGAGAAAAATAAAACTTGATAAATTCTTGATATACATAAACAGTTACAGGATCACTTGAAGATTTAGCAAAGGGAAATGAACCATTGGGAGAAATACCCTTGTAACATGGAGGTGGGAATATTACACGAGGAGTACCCCAATGTTAGAATAGTAATCCTTTTAGGATGATTTTTACAATCCTCCAGAAGGGTACTTGGAATTATTTTAGTGGTATGCAGAAAATAGTTGCAATTAATTATTAAGTATTTTTGTCAATAGTTGCATTTGGAAATAAATATTGTGCAAATATCAGCCACAAGTAGCATGGAGATTGGAACTTGCTACGCTTCAGACAGGTTTGCACAAAGTCATTCAATTAAATAAGTACAGATTGAAGGAAGAAGCCAGCTGACTGGCATAAGTTAACTAACTCCAACAGAAGTCTGATTAACAATTAAATAGTTTGAAAATTAGTTGACAGTGAAGTTTAAGAACACAGAACAAAGGAGTACTCTGTACATACTTCTTCACAGACTTCTCTGACAGCGGCCACACTCGGTTCCTCGTCAGGCTCCATGCCTCCTCCTGGTACAATCCATTTGTCTGGGTATCGACTGCTGCTGACCAACAGAACCTAGGATAAAAGAGTATTTAACTTAAGAAAAAGGGTACTGTGATTTTGTTCCATCGTCTTCAATCGCATTTGAAATGTTTCAATTATGCTCTCTAAGATTTTCCAAAAATGTACCACCATGTGAATCTGGGACATCAGAAAACAGAACCAACTTGTTTGAGTGCTGCCTGTAACAAGGTAATATCATTTATATTTTGTCTAGCACAGAACAAACTGTTCAAACTATTAGAGAACTACTAATCTTAACACTTGAACTTTAAGCGCCAATATGTACAAAGAAAAATATTGCAAAAATTCAATACATGAGGAAATTACAGTTTCACATCAACTTTCCTTACTAACTAGGATTAACTGATTTTCTTGAACACCAGGACTTTCACTTATGTCACACAACTTACTGTCCATATCAATATTGCAATTTTTCAGTACCAATATGTAAGCAACACAAAATGGTGACTTTCTTATAGGTTTGGATATTATCAATCATAAGTTTCAGCAAAAGAATCCATTTGGCCCACTGTGCCTGTTCATGTTAGTTCCACACATTCAAACGTCTACTCGAATCCCATTTTCCTGCTTTTCTCTGTAACCTTTAAAGGTTGATTGCCAGAAGTGGCTATTAAAAAAAAAATCAATGTGATAATACCCTAATGATCTTTTTGTTGGGAAAAATCCTCCCTATCCTACTATATATTTTCAGTACAAATCCTAAATACATGCCCCCTTATTACCACCTATTCTGATCCCAATCTCCTACCCACCCACACATTACTGTATTCTTTTTCAAGGAGGGCATTGACCTCAATATTTTAAAGTTGCAAGCTCATAACACAGATAAACGACAACCAGTTTAAAGAATTAAAATGACAGTAGAAATGAATGCAAGTTACTTCAGTTATGACAAATATTTTCTGAATGTTCCACAATGTAAACCTTTGCTAGAAATACCTTTATTGCAAACACTCCAAAGATTTATATTTCTGCTGCTTACTTGATTCTCCAGCAGCTTTTTAAGTACAATCTCCTAATTCACAATATCGCATGCAATCTATAATAATAGTACTCATTTTCTGTCTGTCAAGACTGTTTTGATTGGTCAGTACAAGGGTACATCCATTGATGGGTTTATTTTGTGGGCGGTATCTGGTGCACGTGGAGCACTGGAACGCATGACGCATATGTGGCTGCTAGTTGTTGGTAAAGGCCTGCTCAGGTCGGGAAAAAGAACCCGACCGATCCACAACAGACCCGAGCCCGACCCAGCCTGAGTCTCTCCAATTTTGCCCTGAGCCTGACCTGACCATCCCTTTACTTATCTTCTGACTGGGAAGCTGCAGCGCATGCGTGATGACGTCACAGTGATGTCACTCGCTCACTGCGCAGACTCCGTTTTGTCCTGGACTCCCAGCTCAACTAAGTTTTTTATTTTTAATACTTACTGGAAGAGCACTTACTGTGTGCGTCCAGAGACGTGACCACAACCCAGACTTGGCCCGGCCCGACCCGAGCCTAAAAGCCGGAACAGGAAGAGGGGCTCAACCCAACCCGAACCCGACATGTCGTCTGGTCCCGGTTGGTTAGCAGGCCTTTAGTTGGTGGTGGTGTTATGGTGCAGGGGGGAGGAGATGGAGACCGGGGGGGGGGGGGGGGGAAGAGAGGGAGACGGGGGGGGGGGGGGGGGGGAGAAAAGAGAGAGACGGGTTGTAAAAGAGAGGGGGGGGGGGAAAAAGAGTGATGAGAGAGACACAAACACAGAAAAAGTTGCTCTCTAATGGTTTACAGCAAATTCATGAAACCTCCCCTATTTCTGATCTGGAATTGCCATTTTACTTGAGCTGGTACTCAGTCTATGTCAGCATTTTCTTCACTTGTTATTCAAAACTGTCATCTCAAGTGAACTGTATGCAATGACACATCAGCATTTAAATATCTAATCCCCTCCCACGTGGCAACTTCTTTTGCAGTTCCCAGAATAGACAGAGAACGGATGGCAGTCGAAGGTACTAAAATGGTTGGAAGTCTTGAAATTGATACCATACTGATCCGACTAATTAAAGAATACTATATACTAAGCTAGATACCCCAATATTATCTAAAATATAAGACTGGAGGTGGTCAGTGGTTTGTGAAGCAGCGCCTGGAGTGGCTATAAAGGCCAATTCTAGAGTGACAGGCTCTTCCACAGGTGCTGCAGAGAAATGTGTTTGTCGGGGCTGTTGCACAGTTGGCTCTCCCCTTGCGCCTCTGTCTTTTTTCCTGCCAACTACTAAGTCTCTTCGACTCGCCACATTTTAGCCCTGTCTTCATGGCTGCCACCTCCAGGCGCGTATCCATTGTCTCTCGAGATAAGGAGGCCCAAAAGAAAAGAATAAGACTGAACAGTGCCACCCATTACAGATATTGTTACAACACAATTTATTCTTTAAATAAAACAAAGAGGAAACTGAACGTATCGGAAACTTGCCAATCTTTGCTGTGACCCATCCCCAATAAATTATTCCTCCAAGTTCCCAATTTTTGCATTGCAAAACAAAACTCTGAACATTGTTAAAAATCACCTTTTTTGCAATTGCCTGTAAACCCATCAGCAGTAACCTTCCTACAATGGCTCATTGTTAAATATACTGTGCTGCATGCTACTAAACAATACAAAACAGAAATACAAACCATGTTCCTGTTTTGTGCCAACTTGCCAGAGTTCATTCAAGGCATGATGAGTATCATAGCTTGATTGGGCTAGGAAAGAAAGAATGAGCTCCGGTTCCTGCTCCTGGGCATTAACCAATGGCCTTCAAGTGTGCGAACTTTAGGCAGAATCAGGCTCAGATGCACATCCACTGGAAGGTGGTGATAAATCATGTCCTAAGCTCACAAAAGGTCAGTGGACAGTAAGAGAAAACTAGTTGAGCCAGTTCATATGCCGTTATATCCCATCAGGAATCTGCTTCAGGACAGAAGGAGTTAAAATGGTTGAATGGGGAGGTAGAAGAAATAAGTACAAGGAAGCTGCCAGCAACCATTATATTTAAGAATAACTATACTAAACATCACGTGTTTTCATTCAAACTTTGTTATAATTACTGAACTGCTGCTGACATGTCTTGGCATACATCATACAAGGTTTTATTTTTAAAATTATGGACCCACAGGAAAGCTGATGGCCACACAGATAAAGCCGGGTATTGCAACGGTTATATTTCTGTATTTATTCTGTTGAAACAACTTGCTGCTACACTCGTTACAAAACTTTAATTAAGCAATAAAACACACACTATAGCAACATCTACTTGAAGTGGTCACACTGAATTGAGAAATGCAAACTTTAGCATGATTTTTTTTGTTGTCAAAATCAAAATTCTTTCCAACAGTACTTCATTCACCTCGGCACAGTGGTGCAGTGGTTAGCACTGCAGCCTCACAGCTCCAGCGACCCGGGGTCATTTCTGGGTACTGCCTGTGCAGAATTTGCAAGTTCTCCCTGTGACCACTTGGGTTTTCGCCGGATGCTCCGGTTTCCTCCCACAGCCAAAGACTTGCAGGTTGATAGGTAAATTGGCCATTATAAATTGCCCCTAGTATAGGTAGGTGGTAGGGGAATTGTGGGGATGTGGTAGGAATACGGGATTAATGTAGGATTAGCATAAATGGGTAGTTGATGGTCGGTACAGATTCGGTGGGCCGAAGGGCCTGTTTCAGTGCTATATCTCTAAATAAATAAACAAAAATAATCCTCAGACCTGCAGTTTCTTTCATACTCTCTCCATCAAATCCATTTTTCCTTTGCTTCCAAAATCCACCTTTCAAATCCTTTCTACTTATGTTCCATTATGATCTCCATGGAGACCAGCAAACCAAAAGAACCAAATTTACCAAACGACACCCCCCCCCACAAAAAACTCAAGATTTCACTTTTATCACTTTTACTTTATCAAACCAAAATCAACATCAATATGAATTACCAGTATGTAAGCATATCAGTCAAGATTACACATTCACTATCAGATATGACAACGATGGATCTCATGGATTTACTAGACAATCCATTCAGCATGTATGGCACCCAATTAGAGTGTCTCAGTTCTTTAAAACCCTGAAATTCCTCAGGTAGGTCTCCAGATCATGTCTTCCAAGATGCAGCCACAGTTCCTGACTGACACTAGTTTAATCCTGAACTCCACAGGTACAATCTTTGCCAAAAGAAAAATGGCATACTTCTCCAGAACCTTCTCAGTTCTTCTCACAACAGGCTTGATGGCTTGGATTCCCGATGTTACCTTTATCCACACCCTTCAGTGACAACGCTGTGCACTGTATGGTCAGATCTGGTTAATCAGTTCCTCTAAACAACAGAGACCACTGCTAGATCCCGTCTTCACTTTCTTCAACCTGCCTATTAAAAAAAAGCCTTCCTGCTGTCAGAGACTGGATGGTACTGTCCCACCCTTTTATCTGGATCCAACCAGTTTCAGTCACTTCAGCAACCTGAAGTATTTGTTTTCAATTTCCATGAGCATAATCTGTTCCCAAAAAAAAGAAAAACATTTGCAACTAGGGTCAGTGCACCTGCCAGAGCCTTTGACAAGCCAGGTAACAGTCACACACATTTCCCCATTAGTCCTACAGACTGCAGATTCCATCACATCCCACTCCACCCCAACCCTCCACCCCACCTTGGGAAAAAGAAAGCTTTACCATCGTAAAACTTTTCTAACAGTTCAGAAATGCAGCAAGTTATCATAGACATTTTTACAAATAGCTTATTACATACTGTACAGGTGTTATGACAGAGGTGGGAGGAGTGCACTGTTAATTCATTCCCACTTCTCCATGGGTCACAGCATATCAATAAATTTTCCCACTTACTGAAAACAGCCAATTACTCTATTTGTCCCCAGAATAAAGCAAACCAACCATGTTTCTTTAATTAACAAAATTATTTGATTATAAAACCAAGTCGCAACCAATACGGAGGTAGATATACGAATTGCGATATTAAAGGGCCTTATTTCCCTAGTCCTCGTGCACACACATACATCCAAAAAAAGACCAGTTGGCCGAGAAAAAAGGATTTTAGTTTACAGCTGTTTCATAGGAATGAAAGGAATAATAAAATAACTTAATCTTTCATGATCGGGGAGGAAGTTTTTCAGTTTGGCGAGGTGTCCCAAGGTCAAATCGTCAGATCCCACTCGAAGTCTTGCCAGGTGAGGTTGATGAACAGTCTGTGATGGGTAGGCATTCAAGGAAATTCAACTTCAGCAGGTTCACATAGGTCTTTCATAAGGGGTGTAGCAACAGATCTTCTTAGATCTTAAAGCAGCAGAAGGTTTCTTCAAATTCAGGATTTCTTAAAACACAGAAGGCAACAGGAACCACACTTGATGCAGGGATTATTCAGAGACAGGAGGTAATAGGAATCTGCCACATTTGAAATACAGGGTTTCATCTCAAGAAATGCAGGATTCTTTTATAGAGAGGAAATACTTTTTCTGAGTCTTCTGCTGATCTCCAGACAGGTCATAATCAAATTTCAGAATGCCTGCTTTTTGTCCAAACTCACTGGCTTTTTAAAGGTTCCAAACTGAAACCACAACCTTCCTGAAACAGGTCACATGTCCAGTCATAAAGTCTCTCGTCACTCAAAAAGTAACTTGAGGTCAAACCCCTTTGCTGGTTTCCTTGAAACTACCTGCTTTCCTGTCCTTTTACAAGTTCAGCGCCTGTTCACTTCCTTTCAAAACATCCATAAAGTTCAGCTTTTGTTGTGTCTCAATGTCCACTGAAAATCCTTTTGCAGTTTTTGAAAAGACAGAATCTTTAATAATTAAAAACAAAACCCTTTTAACACAGGTAACATTTTCATATTTGACAATTAAACACATCATATTCACAAAATCATTAGGGACTAACCAATAACAAAACCAAGAAAATGTGACAATTAGAATTAGTAGGATTCAAATATATAATTATAACTCAGTCTTCCCTACCTCTTAAGCCCCTTCTTTAAACCCTGGGTACAGCATCAGCAATTACACTGTTTTTCACTGCAACATACACAATTATTACTGTACATAGAAATTAGGAGCTGGAGTAGGCCATTCAGCCTCTTTGAGCCTGCTCCGCCATTTAATAAGATCACGGCTGATCGGATTGTGGCATCAACTCCACCTTTCCACCTACCCCAATACCCTTTGACTCCCTTGTTGGTCAAGAATTTATCTATCTCTGCCTTAAAAATATTCAGTGACCCTGCCTCCACCGCTCTCTGGGGAAGAGAGTTCCAAAGACCCTCAACCCTGAGAGAAAAATTTCTCCTCATTTCCATCTTAAATGGGAAACTCCTTATTTTTAAACTGTCTCCTAGTTCCAGCCTCACCCACAAGGGGTAACATCCTTTCAGCATCCAACCTGTCAAGTCCCCTCAAGATCTTATATGTTTCAATAAGATCACTTCTCACTTTTCTAAATTTCAATGGATACAGACTCAACCTTTCATAAGATAACCTTCCCCCATCTCAGGGATCAATGGAGTGAACCTTTTCTGAACTGCCTCTAACACATCTACATGCTTTCTTAAATAAGGAGACCTAAATTGTACACAGTACTCCAGATGTGGTCTGACCAATACCCCCTACACAACTATAGCAAAAATATTTTTATATTCCATTCGCCTTGCAATAAATGGCAATACTCCATTTACCTTCCTGCGGACCAGCCTTTTGTGATTCATGTTAAGAGTGCTTCCTTTTTTTTAAAAAAATGTTCATGAAGACTTGGGTTTTAAAACTGAAAAAAGATTCCATAGATGCTGGAGCTTTGTGTTTTTTTGAAAAAAACAGGTCATCAGAAGGTCTTTTGGGCTGAGCCTGTAAACAACAGTTACGGAAACAAACAATCAAGGAGTGCTAAAAACAAGCCCTTACTGGAAGCCACTTGTCTTCCGATAACTACCCCAGCAGGGGTTATTTGACTTGGGGAAAGATGCTTACAAAGAAGCGACAGGTCAAGATTTATAAGGGTCAGGAGGCTTGACTAGTGACATTGTTTATAGTTTCACTTTGGACAGTAAGTTGGGATGGACAATGTTAAAATGATAGTCGGAGAAAATTTGCCAAGGGAGCAAACCCCAACTCAAATTGTTACATCTCTTTAAAAGAAACTTGCCAACTTTTCTACCTCTTTAAGAAGTGCTGAGAAGTGTAAGAAACTGCCTGAAATCCCTGTTGCAGCATTTTTCCAGGAAAGCCTGCCCAACTGATCTTCAATGTCACCTGACAAGAAATGTTCTAGAAGATCCCAGTGAGAGCCATCTCCGCCTATTTGGGATGCCAAACCAAAACAAAAGGACATCTGACATCTTTCCATATCTTTTTTTCCATCACGAATTAGCAAGCATTTGGCCAAGGTATTCCTTTTGTCTGTTTTTTTTTTGTAATAGAGCGCTAAAGAATAAATCTCTATTAAAGTGAGCGAGAGACTGAGAGCGAGAGACTAAGGTAAAAGGGAACTTTTATATTTCAATCTGTGTGTTAATGCTTTGCATTGTTACTGGTTAAGACTAGTTTTATAATAAACTGAATTTTGTTGTTCATTAAAGAAAACTGGTTGGTGTATTTTATCCTGGGATAACAATAGCATCTATGACTGACCAAATCGGTAACTGGGAAAACATTTAAATATGTTGTGACCTGTGGAGAAGTGGAAGAAAAAGCAGTGCACTCCTCCCACCTTGGTCATAATGTACCAGGATGCCCAGATCCCTCTGTACCTTAGTTCTGCAATCTAGCTCCATTTAAATAATGTGCTGCTTTACTATTCTTCCTGCCAAAGTGGATAAGTTCACATATTCCCACATTAGAATTCATTTGTCAAATTTTTGCCCACTCACAACCTAGCTATATCCCTTTTCAGACTCATGTCCTCTTCACAACTTACTTTCCAACCTGTCTTTGTGTCAACAGCAAATTTAGCCTCTTCATCCAAGTCACTGATATAAATTGTAAATAGCTATGGTCCCAGCACTGATGCCTGTGGCACTCCAATCACATCTTGCCGACCCAAAAATGACCCAATTATGCCTACACTGTTTTCTGCAAGCTAACCAATCCTTTATCCATGCTAATATGTTACCCCGCCCATGCCATGAGCTTATTTTGCTTAATAACCTTTGATGTGTAAATGGCTGTAACATAACTCCAGCGAAACTGCCCGAGGTTCTTGGTTCTGAACATTTCTAGAAAGACAAGTTGTGGTCTGCATAAACTAGCACTTCCCCATAAAGGCCTGCTCAAGTGACAAAAAAACCCGACCCAATCCCGATGGAACCACATGGGACCCGAGCCCAGCCCAAGTCCCTCCATTTTCCCCGAGCCCGCCCCGCCCACTGCAATGTTCCCTTCACTTACCTTCCAACTCCCAATCTGCTGGAAGCTGCAGCATGAGTGTGAAGAAGTCATAGAGATGCTCACTGCGCAGACTCAGTTTCGCTGCTTGACGTCCTGGACTCTCACCTCAGGTAAGTTTTTAACTTTTAACACTTACCTTGCTGTGTGTCCCCAACCCGGACCCAACCCGAGCCCGGACCCCGACACATGTCGTCGGGTCCTGTTGGATTCGGGTCAGATAGCAGGCCTTTACTTCCCCAACTACTGGTTACATATACTTCCATCCATGCCAATACGCTACTCCCTACACCACGAGCTTTTATTTTCTGCAATAACCTTTGGCTGTGGCACCTTATCAAATGCCTTCTGGAAATTTAAGTACAGTGCATCCACCTGGTAATGGTCAGGAGATACCCATGACCTGACTTAGTCTTAGGCAAGGGTCCAACACAATCCACAAATAGTAATGGGGCTTCCCTCTGGTTCCTCTTTATCCACAGCACGTTACTTCTTCAAAGTTGCCCAATAAATTGGCAAACATGATTTCCCTTTCACAAAACCATGTTGACTCTGCCCGATTACCTTGAATTTTTCTAAATGCCCTGCTAGAACATCTTTAATAATAGCTAACATTTTCCTTAAGACAGATATTAAGCTAACTGGCCTGTAGTTTCCTGCTTTGTCTCCCTCCCTTTTTGAATAAAGGAGTTGCATTGGCTATTTTCCAATCTAACGATACCTTCCCCATATCTAGGGAATTGTGGAAAATTAAAACCAGTGCATCAACTGTCTCATACCCTTTGACTAGCCTGTCTGGGGTACTAGCTATATAGTTCACATTAAAGGCTGCTACCCGATCCGAACCCGATGGGACCCGACAGCATGTTTGGGCCGGGCCGGACACACAAGGTAAGTGCTCTGCTGGTAAAGTATTAAAAATAAAAACTTACCTGAGCTGGGAGTCCGGCACGAAACTGAGTCTGCGCAGTGAGCGAGTGACATCATTATGACATCCATCGTGCATGCGCTACAGCTTCGTGGAGCTTCCCAGACGGAAGGTCAGTAAAGGGATGGTCGTGGCTGGGTCAGGTCGGGCTAGAGTCTGCTGTGGTTCGGGTCGGGGTCTCTTTCCAGACCTAAAACAGTCCTCTAGTTCATGTCACAGATTCGTTTTGATATAGTAGGTCCACTAAACCTAGCTTTCAATGGTTCCCCAGGCAAAGGCAAAAAACTAGCACTTTATCCCACGGTTGAAAACGACGTGTCTTAGCTGCTCTATCTGCTTGTGCTTTCATCACCTGCTGAGAAACCTCAAGATGTTGTCTGGCTACCGCGCAAGCGTTTAAGAGCTTTTCTTGGAAGTCTGACACATAATATAGGATAGTTTCTTCCATCTGTGCCAAAGCGCTCTCAATGAGTTTAAGGGGGCCCCTAACCTCATGCCCATAAACCAATTTGAAAGGACTGAAACCAGTAGACTCATTTGGCATATCCCTGCTTGCAAACAACAAAAACTATATCCCTTTATCCCAATCCTGGGAATACATAAAACAATAAGCCCTAATCATACTCTTTATGGTTTGGTGATACCTCTCCAAAGCACCTTGGGACTGCGAGTGATAAGCAGATAAATTGAGCTGATTCATTCCTGAAATACACCTGACGTGAAATTTGAGCCCTGGTCAGACTGAATTTCTTTCGGCAATCCATATCTCATGGAAAAACTGGACCAACTCCCAATCACAACTTTCTGTGATCTTCTTTAATGGTAGGGCCTCTTGGAATCGAATGGGCAAATCCAATGTTGGTCAGGAGATACCCATGACCTGCCTCAGTCTTAGGCAAGGGTCCAACACAATCCACAAAAACCTGCTAAATGGTTCATCAAATGCAGGTATTGATATTAATGGGGCTGGCTTAATCGAAGGCTGTTGCTTCCCAACCATCTGACATGTGTGACATATCCCTGTGGAGCTTTGACCAGTAAAAATACAGGTCTTCTTAATACCCAAAAGACCTGCAACTGAATCTCAAGGGGCAATTCTCGAAATTTCACTGTGGTAGTAAAGGAGGGACAACAAATTAATGGACTTCAGCCCAATCCTCATCATCTGGCCTCTGGGGAAATCTCCACTTCCGCATTAAAATGTAATTCTTAACATAACACCACTCAGAAACCTTTTCAGCCTCTGCCTCAGAACACGCCATCTGAGATGAGCTCCTCAAATCAGGGTCTGCCTGTTGTGCCTCAAAGAAGATCGGCTGAACAATCCATCATTGTTAGCCTTGGAGCCTTTTATACCAACATCCCCATTCAAATCCGTGAAAAAGGTTTTAGCCAACCAAATATCTGAATTGTCCTCCACAACACCTGAATCTGTCTTATCTCGTTTAACTCTATGAGCCTGAGACCTAGTCACAACACAACCTGGGAAATTCAGTTTAAGCAGCCTCAGCTAGTTTCTCCGAAACCACTGGAGACGCCAATATCTCATCCCCAGCCAAGTAATTTCCTAGCAAAAATCCATCCCTTCAATGGGCAAACTAGGAACGACATCAACAGTAACAGGACCAGTGACTAAGTCACATTTTAAATCAACCCTATATAAGGGAACAGGTAAATATTTTTCATCAATACCCTGAACTAACACGTTCGCATTCTACTGGGTTTTGGGTGGGGGGGGGTGGGGGGGGGGGGGGAGGAGATTCCTGTCACCTGCCAACATCAGTGACTGTGCCACCCTTTTATCTCTAAGGATAACAACTAGCTTGGCTGCCTTACCAGACAAGCATTGGGATATCTCACCCTCAAACAGAAAACTTCTATAGTTCTCTGCAACCTGATTCTTTATCAGCGAACAGGGGAGAAAATACCTGCTTAATGTGAACATTACCCACTAGGACTGTATTTCCTGGGAGACACCATTTGACTGCACAAATGCGAAGGGCTTGTTTTTGCCACTTCCAACACTCAGCCTTCACATGACTTTTTTTTTATAAATGAAAAAAGTGGCACGTCAGTCCCCTCAACTCAAACTTTTCTTCCGGAGTTTCACTTTTACTATGTTGTTCCAGGTGGGATCTTATTACTGAAGGGACACTATTTTTGAATTCTTCACTAGAACTACTTCTAAGGCTCTGAAAGTCTTGTGCAATTTTCATTGATCTCTACCACCTATCAAACACCATTTCCTTCTCTCTAGGCAATTCCACACATGTCTGGCCCTGTTTCTTTGAATTTCTAAATTTCCTTCTGTATGTCTCTATCAACTCATAGGCATTGAGAACAAAAGTCTTTAATCGGTCATAGTCTTGTGAGTGATCATCTGAAAGAGATGAGTACACCTCCAAAACTTTCCCTACGAAAACATTCTGTAGGAGCATTGTCCAAGATGATTTAGGCCAATCCAGATTCATGGCAATTTTCTCGAACAGCGCAAAGTACATTTCTGCTCCCTCTTCACTACATTTAGGTACCAAGTGTATGTTCTTTGCCAAATCCAAACCACTAGGAGTTTGCTCTGCACCTTCAATTCACGGCCACTGACTATGAGCCTTGCCTTTTTCAATTCGAGGTCTTTGCCTTTTTCTTTCTTCTTCTCTCATCTCTCTTTCTGCTATTTCACTTAACACTAGCAAAAACATCCTTTACTTTCTGAAGCTTCAAATGAGGACTACTTCTTCAATGATCTCCACCTTTCTAGCCCTGATTTTAAGCTGACACCCAGGTTTCCCGCTATAACCTTCGGATTATCATTTGTCAACTGTTTCAAGGTATTAAGAGACAAATCCTCTTTCGCCACAAAGGCCTGAGCATCAAAGGAACTCATATTGATTTCCCATTGAACACAGCAAAACAAAATGTGAAATCCTATTTGCCTAAACTCTGGAAAATTCCAGTGAACCCATTTCACAAGCTAATTTGGATCATATCCCAGATGAGCCCCCAATTATTTTTGGTTATATTCCCCGTGAAGATCATCAAATCAAAAGAACCAAATTTACTGAACGACCCCCAAAAAAACCCTTTAAAACCTTTACTTTATCATACCAAAATCAACACAAATTAAACATGAATTATTATATCACAGTCAAGATATTACAAATTAACTATCAGATGCTACAAAGATGTATCTCGGATTTACTACTCAGTCCATTCAGCTTGTATGGCACCCAATTACAGTCACACAGTTCTTCAAAACCCTGAAATTCCTCAGGTAGGTCTCCATATCCTGTTTTCCAAGATGCAGTCGCAATTTCCGACTGACAGCAGTTTAATCCCAAACTGCAAAGGTACAGTCTTCGCCAAAGGAAAAACTGTGTACTTCTCCAGAACCTTCTCAGCTCTCCTCACGACAGGCTTGACGGCATGGATTCACAGTGTTACCATTATCCACACACTTCTGTGATAACTCATGCACTGTATGGCTGGGTGTGGTTAATCAGTTCCTCTAAATAACAGAAACCACTCCTAGATCCAATCTTCACTTTCTTCAACCTGTCTGTAAAAAAAAAATCCTGCCGTCTGAGACTAGATGGCATTGTCTCACCCTTTTATCTGGTTCCAACCAGCTTAAGTTATCTCAGCAACCTGAAGTATTTGTTTTCAATTTCCATTCTGTTCCACAAAAAGAAATTATTTATTTATTCAGAGATACAGCACTGAAACAGGCCCTTCGGCCCACCGAGTCTGTGCCGACCATCAACCACCCATTTATACTAATCCTACATTAATCCCATATTCCTTACCACATCCCCACCTTCCCTCAATTCTCCTACCACCTACCAACACTAGGGGCAATTTACAATGGCCAATTTATCTATTAACCTGCAAGTCTTTAGCTGTGGGAGGAAACTGGAGCACCCGGCAGAAACCCACACGGTCACAGAGAGAACTAGCAAACTCCGCACAGGCAATACCCAGAATCGAAACCGGGTCGCTGGAGCTGTGAGGCTGCGGTGCTAACCACTGCGCCGCCCAAATAATCTTTGCAATCAGGGTCAGCGCACCTGCCAGAACCTTCGACAAGCCATCTGTTCAGATAGTAATTCACACACATTTCCCCATGGGTCCTACAGACAGCAGATACTGTAACTGGGCAAAGATGCCCACCACTTTGTGCATCACTTCATTATCACTGGACCATGGTGTAAGAGGAGAGGAATGGGAAAGTGATGTATCTGCTGTCATTGAACAGGAAGGTACTGGGGAAAGTTTGTTGGAAATAGGGTTGACGGTAAAATGTGTTGCAAAGTTAATGAACCATCACAAAAGTGGGGAGTAATGGAAACCCCATCCCATAATTTTCTAACCTTTAAAACTGATGAACTGCAGGTCTGCAAGCGTTCCCAAATGTGTACTGGGTTGGAGAATTCAGCAGGTGATGGCAGCAATTCCTTGCCACAGTATTTTGCTAGCATCTTTTGTTCTAATTTCAGATCTGATTTGCTGGTTGTGTTTTCAATCTATTCAATTTGATCAACTTGATGTACGCTTAGCGATTTGCACGTTCTTTATTTTGTCTGTAATGTCTTAAATGTTTCTCCCATCGTCGAACGGCCATTCATTCTACCACTTCACTCACAAAGGGGATTTACACATGGAAGTAGATGGCATGGTTGAGATACTAAACGAGTATTTTGCATCTACCTTGACCAAGGAAGATGCTGCCTAATGAAAGAGGAGGTAGCTGAGACAGTGGACCGGCTTAAAGTTGAAGAGGAACTATTAGAAAGGCTGGCTGAACTTAAAGTTGATGTCACCAGGACCAGATCAGATGCATTTCAAAATACTGAAGCAAGTAAGGATGAAAATTGCAGAGGCATTGGCCATAATCTTTTAATCCTCCTTAGATACAGAGATGGCACCAGAGGGCTGGAGAATTGCAAATGTTACATCCTTGTTCAAAAAAGGGTGCAGGGATAAACTCAGCAACTACAGGCTAGTCACTTTAACCAGAGTGGTGGGAAAGCTTTTAGAAATGATAATCTGGGTCAAAATTATCACATGAACAAATATAGATTAATTGAGGAAAGCCATCATGGATTCGTTAAGGGAAATTATGTTTTACTAATTTGATTTGAGTTTTCCGGTGAACTAACAGAGAGGGTTGATGAAGATAATACTGTTGATGTGGTGTACATTGACTTCCAAAAGCATTGATAAAAGTGCCACATAATGGGTTTGTTGGCAAAGTTAAAGCCTATGGAATAAAAGGGACAATGTCAGCATGGATACGAAGCTTCATGAGTGATAGGAAACACAGTAGTGGCGAATGGTTGTTCTTCTGACTGGAGAAAGGTACATAGTGGAGTTCCCCAGGAATTGGTATTAGGACAACTGCTTTCCTTGATATACATTTATGATCTACTTGCAAATGACACAAATCTTGGAAGTATTGCAAACTGCGAGGAGAATGGTAATAGACTTCAAGAGAACACGGACAGGCTGGTGGAATGAGCGGATACATGGCAGATGAAATTTAATGCAGAGAAGTGTGAATAGGTCAATTTTGGACAAAAAAAAGAGAGGCAATACAAAATAAAGGATACAATTCTAAAGGGGGTTCAGGAGTGGAGGAACCTGGGGGTATATGTGCACAAATCGCTGAATATGGGAGGGCAGGCTGAGAAAATAGTTAATAAAGCATACTGGATCCTGGGCTTTATAAAAAGAAAGTGTACAAAGCAAGGAAGTTCTGGCCCCAACTGGAGTATTGTGTCCAATACTGAGCACCACACTTTCAGAAGCATGTCAAGGCACTGGACAAGGTGTAGAAAAGCTTTATGAGAATGGTTCCGGGGATGAGATACTTCAGTTACATACACAGATTGGTGAAACTGGGGCTGTTCTGCTTACAGAAGAGAAGGTTGAGAGGAGATTTGATAGAATATCAAAACCATGATGGGTCTAGACATAGCTGATAAGGAGAAACTGCTCGCATTGGCGGGCAGGCTGGTCGAAATTCAGAGGACACTGATTTAAAGCGATTGGCAAAAGAATCAGAGGCAGCACTTTAAAAAAAAACATAGTAAGTGGTTAGGATCTGGAATGCACGGCCTGAAAGTGTGGTGGTGGCAGATTCAGTTGTGGTTTTCAAAAGGGAATTTGATAATTATCTGAAGAGAAAATATTTGCAGGCTTATGGGGAAAAGGCAGGGGACTGGGACTAGATGAGTTGCTCTTGCAGAGAGCCAACACTGACATGACAGGTCAGATGGCCTCCTTTTATCCTGTAGCCGTTCAATGATTCGAATTAGACTGAAGGTTGAGAGTTTTAAAATCAAGAAGCATTAATTCCGAAGGTATGGATGTGCTCTTTGTTTTATTGCTGGATATCACAAACATCATTTGCCCCAACCTTCATCTCAAGAGGTTAAGCACATTGCTACGGATAAAGAAATGGGGAGCCATGGAACAGGATCAGTAGAGCTTATTGCACTTTGATGCTTCATCTAAGCAGCCATTATTAATGCTGCGAGATACATTTAAATAAAAATCTAAATTTTACGATAGGCATGCAAGAGATAAATATCTGGATAAAATCAGATTGAACAAAGTGAATATATTTATTCTCCATTTCATTCAATAGTGATTAATAAAGAGGTTTTAAATAATGAACCTATCAAGAACATTAAGCATAGTCCAATATAGAAAAAAGTATAGCTCCAGATCTAGAGAACATGTTTGACACATCAATTAGTCAAATCCTTAAACAGAAACTAAGACTGGCCGATGCTGTCAACACATCATTAAATTTCAGGCATGGAACAGATGAACACAACGGGAGCTAGTTATGCATTACATGAGTACTGTGTTGCTGGATTATGTCCAGCAAGTCACAGGACAAAACTAAATGTTTTCATATCTCCCCAATACTTCACTTAAAGCTGATTATGTTCAGAAAGTTGCTTATGTAAATTCTGCTTTCCTGCGACAGAGCAAATTCTGAGGATACACTTGAATATACTGAAAAGGTTGCAAGCAATTCAGACAGCAGCACTGCAATTGTTGGAATTCTAAATATTGGTTACTTTTTAGAACAAAATTAAGTGCATCACTAAACAGCAGCCTTTGAAGATAAAGCATCAGAACTATACCAAAAGAGGAAGCAAAATTCTATGCTCCAAACTACAGTACTGACAACCTGTGCAGTTAAAAAATTCAAGTTTATTCAATTGTCAAGTGAACCAAAAAGATGAAAATTCTGATTTAGATGATCTCAGCAGTGGCCTAGGCAGGATTCCCATGTGAGAGCATTCTGAAGCCCTCCCCAATAAAATAGCATGTCAATACTCAAAGCCCATATGAAGAATGTCCACCGGGGGATGACACCGGAAGCCACCCAGTGGTCTGAGGAACTGCACTTAAAGAATTAATGCCTTCATGGAAGATGAAGGATGACTGGAGAAGGGTTAAAACTTTATGGGAGAAAAATGGCAATTTCGGAGTAAAACTTAAATTGCCAAGGTTATCAATCACGAGTCGATGCAGCTACCTGGCGGGGCACGGCAGTTCCAAGATACTGCTGCTTTACATGGCGCGGAGATACTATCATCTGACTCTCTTTAGAATTAACCGTTTTCTCAAAGTCTTTGAATAGAGGTTTAGTTATATATGCCCATCTACTGTCACAATAATTTTCAGAGTGTCTGTAATACTTCAGGTATCTTACAGGAGGGTGTATTAAAATCAATTCACAGCCAGAGTCATATTCACACCATTAATGTGTGATAGGTTTGTCTTGAAACATGAAAAATCTCCCATAAATGTCACATTCCCAAATGAACCAATCAATACACATACCTACAATTTAAATACAAAATGAGACAAAACCAAACATTATACCGTCAAGTCCCTTAACAGGCCAAGATTCTGTTTTTGCATCGGTGCTTCCCTGAGGAAGTATTTTGAAAGAAAGTTGCGAGATCAGACAAGTTAGGTCCAAAATAGTTTACTGAGCGGGTTGACTGACAAGCACATTAATAAAGCAAATATTCTTGCAGCCATCAGCTCTCAATGGATTTGTTCACCAGCTCTTGAAATTGTGCAATAACTAAAATTTAAGATCCCAAGTCATTGCTATAATAAAGCCGTTTGGATTAGTAACAGCAAATAAATGTATTCTTATACATACACACAATGAAGATGAGAACATACAAGGTGGAAAAATTTGATAGTCAAATGCTAAGAAAAATGTATATTTTTCATTATAATCCAATTTTAGATGACAAGTTAAAAAGAATTTGTATAATAGCACTTTCTCAACAACTTCTTTTAAAATGACCTCCAAACTTATTAGAAATAAATAATGCCAGGAAGATCACTTCCATTTACTAACTTTCAGAAGGGTTGGTCAGAATCTTATAAGTATAAGCATTTGGACTCCTCAATCGCTACACAGTAATTTGTACAAGTCATTTCCATCATCAGACTGAGAAAGCTAGACATAATGCTCTGGTGAGATGCTATTTCCTTATTTTAGAGAGTAGTCCAATCATCAAGGATTGAGAATTCTTCCAGGGCTAGTTTACTTTACGCGGCACTGCACAGAACACAGCATCTATCAGCATAATTTCCTGCTTTGGGTTCAGGCAAGACTTAAAGCAGATGATCAGGAAGATGGTTGAGGAGAGGTCCACCAATACCAACAAGGATTTCTCCTTGGTCATCTTTACTTGTAATGCAAACCAATTTGAAAACCTGTCCTCAGGTTTGATAATGCCCTATCCTCATCGCGGTTGACCAGAGAAAACCTGCCAACTCAAGTTCAGCTGCCTGCACTAATGATCACCTTGAACAAGACTGCCAGTTTAAGCATCCAAGACACTACCATCATTGGGGAATTATGAAGGAGGTTAGTTGAGACGATCCTAGGAGACCAGAAACAAACACTATTAGAAACAGCCCAAAGCAGAGGCTGGAAAAACAAATTGTAATATATCTTATGTTCCAAGTAAGACACCAAGCTGATCACATGATATCTGAGCTGGTTATAAGCTTGAGGAAAGTTGTTTTAAAAATTACAAAATTTAAAAATCAAATCAGAATATTCTACAAATCTTAGTCGTCAATATGCAAAAATCAACTCTACGTTTGTGTTGTTAAAAAGCAGGGTCATCTTAATTTGATGTTTTCATTATATGGCTGAAAGCATGAAGGATATTAGAGTCATAGAGTCATACAGCATAGAAACAGGCCCTTCGGCCCACTGAATCCATGCTGACTATAATGCCTATCTATACTAATCCCACCTGCCTGCATTAATTCCATATCCCTCTATGCCTTGCTCATTCAAGTACCCTGTCCAGATGCCTCTTAAATGTTGCTACTGTTCCTGCCTCCACCACCTCCTCTAGCAGCTCATTCCAGATACCCACTATTCTTTGGGTGAAAAATTTACCCCTTTGATCCCCTTTAAACCTCCTCCCTCTCACCTTAAATCTATGCCCTCTAGTTTTAGTCACCCCTACCATGGGAAACAGACTCTGGCTATCTACCCTATCTATGCCTCTCAATTTTATATACCTCTATCATGTCCCCTCTCTCAGCCTCCTTCACTCCAGGGAAAACAGACCCAGCCCTAACCAATCTCTCTTTATAAGCCCTCCAAACCAGGCAACATCCTTGTGAATCTTCTCTACACCCTCTCTCGCTTAATCACATCTTTCCTGCAGTGCGGCGACCAGAACTGCACACAGTACTGCAAGTGCGGTCTAACCAACGTTATGTACAACTGTAACATGACGTCCCAACTCTTATACTCAATGAATTAAAGGTAATGCGATCCTCAACATCTGATGCACCAATGAATATGAGGTGATTTATATAAAACTATCAAAAAGAAGAAAATTGCTGCACAAAAAGCATTACAGCATTTTTAGTAAATGCTCTGAAGATCCATCACTAAGAAGTTAAGCTGGAGTTACGTTAGGCATAGTACTGGTACTCCTCAAATTGTTAATTCCAGGGTTCCATTCACTTTAACTAGTACACAAGCCTTGAAATGTCTGAAGAAATAGCTCAATATCAGCAATGCCATGCCATATAATTTAGTTCACTGAAAGGAACAAAAGGACCACACTCACTCCAGTAAAGCTTCCTGCATAAACTGACTGCAGTGCCAGAGGTTTTATCAGACACAAAAAAAGGTCAACACTTCTACATGGCAAAATGTCTGCTCTCCCACCCTCAGCTATCAGAGCTAAAAAAATACTGTTTAAAGAAGTTAGGCTTACTCTGGCCTACTAAAGCAGCTTCACACAAACTAGAAAAATCAATGAGTCCAGTATATGAAAAACTACTATGCATTCAGGGATCTCAGAACATGTTTATTGCTTATGATTTAAACATGAGCAGATTTGACCTGAAACAGATTGCAATGCAAATAACAGCATTTTACTTATTAACCATTTATTGGGAGTACAATACTTTTCAGCCAGGAAAGCTGAGCACTAAAGAATAAAATTGACCAATATCCACAGACATGACTATGTTTGAGACTGGTATTAAACCAGAAAATAAAACTGATCCTCTTTCAGGTCACAATGTAAAATTTTTCATTCGGCAGTGTCCTCCTTATTGAAAAACATCACAGGACATAAACATCGAGATTTTAAATAAAATGCAAATCAGTACCAACTTGGACCATGAGAGATGGTCAGGTTATTTGTTTAGTCAGTTTATACAAAGGCGGCTGACAGATGTCAATATTAAGAAAAGTATATCTGCACTGCTAATACGGTGCAGTTGTTTTGGTAACTTAAAACTGGCATACTGGCTTGCTTATCTTTTTCTACTGTTCACTCAATGAGAGATAAGAAAACGCAGCTATTAATTTCACTTGGAAATGCCTTTGAGAAGATCCGACATTGGAAGAAACTGCACATTAAGTTGTTAGAATGTTCACTTCACTTGTGAAGTAAACTGCATTTCTCAAATAACAATGAGTTAACATTCATTTTTTTAGTGGAGTGGAACATGGACTGCAAATGGGTATGAAATATTTTATTTATGGGATAACAGACAGCTTTTGTCTGGCAAAATTTAAAAGAAACTTCCACCTTATGAGGACGATGTTAAGCTGTGCCTTGAGAGTGCATCAGTGCATTTTGAATCATAAATATATATTAAAAGAAAATATAGACTAATGAAAGGGGTTAGTCATGTTACATTTATCTTACTCCAACTGCTGGATTAACTGATAATACAATGCTGTGAGGAATCCAGTAAGATGAATGCTTCACCCGTTGATGTTCTAATTGAAGCCTTGTTTTACATTGTAATTCTGAGTCTACAGCACATCTGGCTCAACTGTTCTATGCTGCCATTTATAGTAACTTGAACTAGGAGCAGGAGTAGGCCACTCAGCCTTCGAGCCCACTCCAGCATTCAACAGGATCATGGCTGATCTACGTGTAACCACAACAGGAAACATCCTTTCCACATCCACCCTGTCAAGACCCCTCAGAATCTTATGTTTCAAGTATGTCACCTCTGCTAAATTCCAGCAGAAACACGCCTAGCCTATCCAACCTTTCCTCATGAGACAACCTGCCCATTCCAACGCATTTACAACCTTCCTTAAATAAGGAGACTGTTACGACAGAGGCGGAAGGAGTGCACTATCAATTCAGTCCCGCTTCTCCACCGCTCACAACACATTGCTAAATTTTCCCACTTACCGAAACAGCCAATTAGAAGCTCTATTTGTCCCCAGAATAAAGCACACCAACCAAGTTTCTTTAATAAACAAAATTATCCGATTTTAAAATGAAGCCTTAACCAATAATGAAATAAATGCAAATCGAAATATTAAAGCCCCATATTATCCTAGCCCTCATGTGCACACATCCAAAAACCGGTTAACCGGGCGGAAAAAAAGGGATAAATAAAAAACTTTTACTGAAAAGATATAGAAGGAAGTCCTTTGTTTTGGCGAGGTGTCCCAAAGTCGAATAGTTGAATGCCACTTGAAGACTTTCCAGGCGAGGCTGATGAACAGTCTGTTTTGGGTAGGCGTTCAAGGAAATTCAAATGCAAAAGCTTCACAAAAGTCTTCCATCAGGTGTGCAACAGGTGTCAGCACTCTCATAATTTGATGCAAAAGTCCTTTCTTTTTAAAAAAATGCAAGATTTCTGCAAGCATTCAGAGTTTCTTAAAAATGCAGGAGGCAACAGTACAACTTCATACAAGCTTTTGCTTTTCCAAAGCAGAGATTCTTCAAAGAGAGGTAATAGTTATCTGTTTGTTCTTCTGATCTCCCGGCAGGTCCATTTGTAAATCCAAACTGCCTGCTTTTAGTTCAAAATCCAGCATCTTTTAATGGTTCAAAAATGAAACAAATATTTTTCCAAGCAGGTCCCACAGCAATCATAAATTCCCTCCAGCCACAACAAAGAGTAGTTCTTAGGTCAAAACCCCCTGTTGTTTCCTTGAAATCACCTGGCTTCCAGAACTTGTTTACTGGTCAAAACCAGTAAACTCTTGTTGACTTTGGTTCTTTTATTAAAAAGCATCCATAAAGTTCAGCTATCTCCTGATGTTCCAATGTCCACGAAATCATCTTTTTAAAGTTTTAAAAAATATAGATTCCTAAGTTTTAACATTTAAAAAATGGACTCTCGTAACCAGACCAAATCTCTACACAGTACTCCAGATGTGGTCTCGCCAATGCACTGTATAACTGAAGCATAACCTCCATACTTATGTATTCAACTCCCCTCGCAATAAATGATAACATTCCATTAGCTTTCCTAATTACTTGCTGTACCTGCGTACTAACTTTATGTGATTCATGCACAAGGACACCCAGATCCCTCTGCATCTCAGAGCTCTGCAATCTCTTACCATTTAGATAACACGCTTCTTTGTTATTCTTCCCACCAAAATGGACGATTTCATATCTTCCCACCTTATACTCCATTTGCCAGATCTTTACCCACTTACCTAACCTATCTATATCCCTTTGTAGCCTCCTTATGTCCTCTTCACAACTTACTTTCCTACCTAGCTTTGTTCCATAGCAACCATACCTTTGGTCCCTTCATCCAAGTCATCTATATAAACGGTAAAAAGTTGAGGCCCCAGCACTGAACCCTATGGCACACCATTCACTATATCTTGCCAACTAGAAAAGACCCATTTATACCTACTCTGGTTCCTGTTAGCTAGCCAACCTTCTATCCATGCCAAAATTTTACCCCTACACCATGAGCTTTTATTTTCCGCAATAACCTTTGATGTGGCAGCTTATCAAATGCCTTCTGGAAATCCAAGTACAGTACATCCACCAGTCCCCCTTTATCCACAGCACGTTACTTCTTCAAAGAACTCCAATAAATTGGTTAAACATGATTTCCCTTTCACAAAACCATGTTGACTCTGCCTGATTACATTGAATTTTTCTAAATGCCCTGCTACAACATCTTTAATAACAGCTTCCAACATTTTCCCTATGACAGATGTTAAGCTAACTGGCTTGTAGTTTCCTGCTTTCTGTCTCCCTCCCTTTTTGAGCAAAAGGGGTTACATTGGCTATTTTCCAATCTAATGGAACCTTCCTCAAATCTAGGGAAATTTGGAAAATCAAAACCAAAGCATCAACTATCACACTAGCCACTTCTTTTAAGACCCTAGGATGAAGTCCATCATGACCCAGGGGCTTGTCAGCCCACAACTCCAACAATTTGTTCAGTAACAATTCCCTGGTGATTGTCATTTTCTTTGAGTTCCTCCCTCTCTTCCATTTCCTGATTTACAGCTATGTCTTGGGTGTTACTTGTATCCTCTATGTTGAAGACTGATGTAAAAAAGCTGTTCAATTCACCTGCCATCTCCTTATTTTCCCTTATACAGGACCCAGACTCACTTTCCACAGGACCCAGACTCACTTTCCACAGGACCCAGACTCACTTTCCACAGGACCCAGACTCACTTTCCACAGGACCCAGACTCTGTTAACTCTTTGTTTTTTAAACATCTATTGAAACTCTTACCATGTCTTTATATTTCTCGCCAGCTTTCTCATACTCTTAATTTTTCCCTCCTTATTAATCTTTTAGTTGGTCTTTGCTGCTTTTTATATTCTGTCCAATCTTTTGACCTACCACCCATCTTTGCGCAATTATATGCTTTTTCTTTAAGTTGGATACTATCTTTAACATTATTAGTTAACCAGGGATGGTGGGCCCTCCCCTTGGAATTTTTCTCTCTCGTTGGAATGCATCTATTCTGTGTTTTCTGAAATATCCCCTTAAATGTCTGCCATGCATCTCTATTGATCTATCCCTTAACCTATCTTGCCAGTTCACTTTAGCTAGCTCTGCTTTCATGCCCTCATAACTGCCCCTATTTAAGTTTAAAATACTAGGTGTAGACCCATTCTTCTCTCTCTCGAACTGAATGTAAAATTCAATCATATTGTGATCACTCTTGCCTAGGGGCACCTTCACGATGAGATTAATTAATCCTATCTCGTTGCACAATACCAGGTCTAGTATAGCCTGCTCTCTGGTTGGCTGCAGAACGTGCTGTGCTAAGAAACTATCCTGAAAACATTCGATGAACTCATCTTGGCTACCTTTGCCCATCTGATTTTTCCGATCTATATTCAGATTAAAATGCCCCATGATTATCGCTGTACCTTTCTGGCAAGCACCTATTATTTCTTCCTATATACCCCGTCCTACTGTGTAGTTACTGTTAGGGGGCGTGTACACCACTCCCACAAGTGACTTGCCTTTATCATTTCTCATCTCAACTCAAACCACTTCTACATCCTGCTTTCCTGAACTTAGGTCTTCCGTCTCTATTGTGCTAATACCATGATTCATTAACAGAGCCGTCCCTCCACCTTTTCCTAGCTTCCTGTCCTTCCTAAATGTCATGTGCCCTTCAATATTCACATCCCAATCTATGCCAACCTACAACCATGTCTCTGTACTTATTTATTTCTATTCGTGCTGTCAGTTCATCGGTTTTGTTTCAAATGCTACTTGCAGTCAGATAGAGCCTTTAGTTTTGTCTTTATTATTTTTGTAACCTCTAGCCTTGTTTGCTGATTTACTCAGATTTGTAATCACTGTCCCTTCCTGTCATGGTCTGTTTATCTTTTCCCATATTAACACATTTCTCTCTTGCCTTGTCTCTACCCTTCGATTTACCACATCTTGCCAAATTTGATCCCTTGAACCCCTCAATTTAGTTTAAAACCCTCTCTTACCTCCCTAGTTATGCAACTCACTACAGCACCAGTCCCAGCATGGTTCAGGTGTAGACCGTCCCAATGGTACAGCCCCCACTCTTCCCCGTGCCAGTACCTTATGAACCGGAACCATTTCTCCTACACCAGTCTTTGAGCCACACATTCATTTTTCTAATCTTATTTTTCCTACTCCAATTTGAACGTGGCTCAAGTAATAATCTGGAGATTACCTCTCCTTTGAGGTTCTGCTTCTTAATTTGGTGTCTAGCTCCTCATACTGACTATGCATAACCTCCTCCCTTGTCCTGCCTATGTCGTTGGTACCTACATGGACCACAACAATTGGATTCTCCCCCTCCCATTCGAAGTTCCTCTCCAGCCCTGAGATGTCCTGAACGCTGCCAGGCAACAGAGCCTTCTGGACTCTCGCTCCTTGCTGCAGAGGACAGTGTCAATCCCCCTCACTATACTGCCCCCTACTACAACTACTTCCCTTTTTGCTTCCCCCACTGAATGGCTTCCTGTACCATGGTCAGTCTGCTCATTCACACTGCAGCCCTCACTCATATCCATACAAGCTGTAAGAACCTCGAACTTGGTGCTCAATTGCAAAGGCTCCTCCACTCCCACCTTCTCGATCCCCTTACCTGCCTGAGTCGCAGTCACATTTATGCTCTACAGGAGTCTCCTCCACTGGCCCTCCTCTTCACCTAATCCTCTCAAAATATCCTTCTGTTCCTTTTGCCATCTTGTATTTATCTAACTATCCTTTAAATTCATCTATGCTATTCACTTTAACTGCTTGGGGTAGCGAGTTCCACATTCTTGTGACTCATTTGGTAAAGACGTTTCTCCTAAATTCCCCATTAATTGGTGACTATTTTATTTTTAGTGCCCCCAGTTTTGGTCTCCCCAAAAAACAAAAACATCTTCTCTACATCTCCCTCATCAAACCCGTCACAATTTTCAAGCCCTCTATTTAGGTGGCTTGCTTTGTGCTGTGACTAGTCAGTTAATGGAGTCTATATGGTCCTATGTTAAAATATCTGATCAAAGGCTTCTATCATTATCTTCTGCTTCGACATCTATCTATGGATAAATATTTTATGAATCCTTTGCCTTCTGAATAACTGTATTCAAATACTATTGTGTCTTGCTACAACTCCAGTTCCATTGCCAAACAAAAAGCAAAACTCAAGTTTAGGAACAATATGAATCTTTAGGGCAATGACATTAATGAAGTCATGACTTCATCAATTTGATGGTACTTTTGAAATAACTTGCTTTTTCATTGAACATAAGCCAAGTGCATACTGACTTAACTCTTGCTATATCTAAAAGACTACTTAAGGGAAAAAAGGGCTACATATCACAGTCACTTGTTAAAGAAAGCAAATGAAACTTGTCGCAACCAGGTGAACAAAGTGTCTGAGGGTCTGTTGCTGTCTTCACCTGATCTTATTGTAACAGGCTTTAATTTTAAACAGTGTTTTGAGCTCCCCCCTTTGTGAATCCTTGTTCACAGCTTTCCAATTATAAGACAAAGAAATGAACAGAAACAGGCTTTCTTCAGTTTAAAGAAGGAAAGTGAAATTTATAAAAACTTAAACTTAAACTCAAACTGGGCCAGAAAAAAAAGAGGAAAATATAGTAGAGAGGGGTTTGAGGCAATATCAGAAGAGTCTCTTGTTTACGGTGCTTCGAGCTCACTTGATTGTAGGTAGTCTTGCTGTTCGCAGGGCCCAGTGTTCCTTTTAAACCTTGTTCACGTAGGAGATTTTTCTCTTTGAGGTTCACGTGTCTTCACAAGATTCAGTTCCCTGACAGATGAGCAGGCAGCTAGGAGAGGAGGTAATTCTTGCTTCAGTTCCAGGAGTACATGGCTTTCCGAGTTCAAATCCCTTGTTGGAAGTTCAAATCTCAACAGTCAGCTAGTCATGTGACTAAAACTGGTCTGACCACTTCTTCTGTCTTTGTGGATTCTGCTATCTTAGCAGTCAACCTGGAATGCTAGCTCCCCCCCACCTTCAACATCTGGCAATCAAAAGTCCATGGTTGGTTGAATGAGTCAGAGCATGGCCCTTTGTCCCTTGTTCCAACACTGTCCGTTACTAAGCAAATATCTTTCCAGTCGAGGCCTGCAATTTTAAGTTTTAATGTTCATGTGGTGAAATAATGTGTCCCTCAGTCTTGGCAGGTGGGGTGCTTGCCTGACACACTTTTTAAAGGTTGTAATTTTCAGACAAGCGTTATGATCCCAATGGAGATCACAAACAAACCAAAAGAAGCAAATCTACTGGCTGACCCCAATTTGGGAAACAAAAAAAACTAAACAGACAAGATTTCACTTTACACTCAAACCAAAACCAACATAAATTAAACATGAACAGTTAAATCACAGTCAACATATAGATCTTAAAAGGTTATACGTTAATTATCACATGCAACAAGGATAGTCCTTACGAATCCTCTGAGCAGTCCTATCAGCAAGAGGGCAACGAACAGTCGCAAAGTTCATCAAAATGAGGATCATTAGGTATTTTTGCAAGTCCTGTCCTCCAGGAGGCAGATGCGGATGTAATGATATCCCATTGATAGCGAGCGATGGAACCTTCCCTTTAACGGTTGGGCCTGTAGCCTGTCTTTTTGAGACAACTGCCAACAGCTACCAGCTTGTCTCTTTAAAGGAACTGGCTGTTTTTGCTTCCACTCACTGCAGAGTATTCTTATAAACTGAAACCTGAGCGCCAGCCACATGTTTCTGTTCACACCTCAAATCATAAGACTACGTATTTCAAACTGGTTAGGACCAGTTTTGTTTTTTCAGAACTCTCGGCAGCATTCGGTTTCATGTCCAGTAAATTACAGTCTCAGGAAAAAAAACAAGCTTTGAATCCAAAGTCATAGCACCTTACAGTCCATTCAACAGGTCAGCTGCACAGAATGCAGTACGCACACAAGGACTCCATCGCACAAGGCACACTCAACTATCCCCAAGTACCAAAAGCATTGCGGTAGCATATTATAACATAATACATCACATAGCATGCAGGTCAACGAGAGCAGTCAAAATTTGTATGTTCCCAGCATTTTCCATTAAAATCTGCCATTCTGACACTGATCAAACAAAAATGTCTGCACGACAACCAGAGATACTGTTTTGGAGTGATGAAAAGAAACACTACATGTCATGAACCTAAATAAAAACAGAAAATGCTGGAAGTAAACAGTAGGCCCATTGATGTCCAAAAAGAGAAAGAACAATTAATGTTTAATAGATCACTCACAAAAGGGTAAATTTTGCCTTATAAAATGTTAAGATTCTTCCTCATTTAGTAATCAGAATATAATTAGGCAGAGTCAACATGGTTTTATGAAAGTGAAACTGTATCTCACAAATCTATTTGAGTTTCTTGAGGATGTAACAAGCAGGGTTGAAAGGGAAATCTGTGGATGTAGTATATTTGGATCTTAAAAAGGCATTCCATGAAGTGCCACAAGAAAGGTTGTTGCACTGGATAAGGGCGCAATAGGTTGGGGCAATATGTTGGCATGGATAGAGATTAGTTAAAAATAGAAAACAGTACTGGCATAAATGGGTCATTTTCAGGATGGCAGACTGTTAATAATGGGGTGCCGAAAGGATCAGCTGGGACCTCAGCTATTTACAATCTAAATTAATGACTTAGGTGAAGGGACCATGTATAATGCTGGCAATACTAAGCTAGTTGGGAAAATAAGCTGTGAGGACAACAGTGAGCCTGCAAAAAGATCTCAATAGGTTAAGTGAGTGGGCAAGTAGGTGGCAGATGCAGTATATGAAGAGAAAACATTAAATGTTGGTGTTCAGAGGGATTATGGGTGCCTTTGTGCAAGAAACACAAAGTTAACAAAAGGGTACAGCAAGCAATTAGGAAGGCAAATGGTATGTTGGCCTTTATTGCAAGGGGGTTGGAGTACAAGTCAGGAAGTCTTGGTGCAATTGTGCAGGGCTTTGGTGAGATTACACCTGTAGTTTCTGTGTACAGTTTTGATCCCTGAACCTAAGGATATGCTTGCCTTAGAGGGGGTGCAACAAAGGTTCACTAGATTGATTCCTGGGATGAGAGGGTTCTCCTATGTAGATAGATTGAGTAGAATGGGCCTATACTCTGATGCTTAGAAGAACGAGGTGGTCTCATTGAAACATACAAGATTCTCAGAGGGCTCGACAGGTTAGATGCTGAGAGGCAGTTTCCACAGTTAATCAGTTTATAATTTGGTGGGCCTCTCAGGATAAGGTGATGGCCTTTTCAGATGCAGGTAAGAAGAAGTTTCTTTGGAATTCTCTACCCCAGAGGGCTACTGATGGTCAGGCGTGGAGTATTCAAAGAGATCAATAGATTTTTGTACTTTAAGGAAAGCAAGGGATATGGGGGTCAGGAGAGAAAGTGGAGTTGATGGAGAGGATCTGCCATGATCTTATGAAATGACAGAGCAGTCCTGTTCTGAGTACAATGTAGGTTTACTAGACTGATTCCCGGGACAAGGGGATTGTCCTGAGAAGAGACTGAGTAGACTAGGCCTATGTTCTCTGCAGTTCAGATGAATTAGAGTTGATCTAATTGAAACACAAAATTCTTAAGGGGATTGACAGGGTAGATGCTGGGAGGATGTTTCCACTTGTTCAGGAGTCTAGAACTAGGGGTCAAAATCTAATAAGGGGGGCAACCATTTAGGACTGGAATGAGAACAAATTGTTTCACTCAAAGGGTTGTGAATCTATGGAATTCTCTGTCCCAGAGGGCTGCAGATTCTTATTCATTGAGGACATTCAAGACAGAGATCAATAGATATTAAGGGAATCAAAGGATTATGAAAATAGTGTGGAAAGGTGGAGCTGAAATAGATCAACCATGATCTTATTGAATGGCAGAGCAAGCTCCAAGGGCCATGTCACTTACTCCTGCTCCTAATTCTTGTGTTATAAACTTGTTCCAGGTAACTGTGTTGAAGGTACACTGAAGGAAAGCATGAATTAAAATATTTTTATTCTTGGAATGTAGACAATGATCGAAAGACCACATTTATAGCCGATTCATAGTAACTCAAGATTGTGGTGGGCCTTTTAGCATTTGCTTTATAATTGAGTGATTTGCTTGGCCTTTTCAGAGTCAACTATATAATATGGGACTACAGTCACATGTCAGCATAAAATATACTTTCTTTTAGAGATATTGGAAACTCAAACAGTCCAGCCTTCTCTTCTTTGTAAGAAAAATTCTTTGCATCTTTCTAGGGCTTCACTTTGGAAGATGAACATCTGAATTTCCAAATGCTCCGTGACACAGCTGGATGGGAGTTGCTAGGCACTGTCGTACCCTTCTTGCCTTGAATACTGTCTGAGCACTGACCATGATGCTCCTTCTATCCCATCAGACAGGTACTGTTCTAAGTGGTGACAACACATGCTCAGGAACTAAGTATCTTCATGACTATTCTACTTACTTACCCCAGCTTCACCATACCCAAAACAGAACTGTTTTTTTAAAAAAGCAGTTAATATAATCACCAAAAACACTCTTCCACTTAGGTTTGTAAACTGCTCAAAATTAGCTCTCATGGTTCAGGATGGCACAATTAAAACCTTGAAATCAGAGTCATAGATTATTTTGGCTTTTAGTCTGACCTTATTTCTCACTACTTAGCCACAGATTTAAAAAGGTCCTCTGCCAAACAGCACCATTACCAAAAACTGCTGCCACTAGCTTGGTCAATTAATGAGAAAAAATTTGCAGGGCTAGGGCAAAGAGCGAAGGTGTGGGACTAGGTGAGTTGCTCTTTCAGAGATCTGGCATGGACACGATGGGCCAAATGGCCTCCTTCTGTGCTGTAATTATTCTATGAACTCAACCAGAAGAAATGAATAAAAGCACTACACAAGCAACAAAACTGACAGATTAACTTAATGAACACACATTGCACCAGCCATCTATAAAGGGTATATTGTTCTAAAATTGAAATCTTTAAAAATTACAGGAACAATAATGTTGATTTTAAGAACATCTCATTTTTTGTTCAATACACTGAGTTTACAAAAAGAAAAAGACTTCGACAGTCACGTAAATAAATTTAGTGGTGTGCATATTTCAGGACCATAAACTTAACCAAAATATTCTAGTGTACAAAGGTTTACTTCCCATTGTGATCTAACTGCAACATTAGTATTTTTGGAATGAAACAAGACCTGCACTTCAGATCTGATTACAGCATCAGATGAAAAGCAGTTTTGTCAAAAGTAAAAAACATCACCCCTAGAAAATATCATTTAGTTGGTCAATGAAAAATCTTTGGCTCAAACATACTTCAAATAACATAAATCACCAATAATCCATATTCGCCAAATTATAAACTTTTGCAGCTTTCTATCCCATATCGGAGCATCAAGGAATTTCCACCAAAAATTAGTTTTCTCCCATGCTAGCAAAATACTTTCCCTTCATTTCACACTCAACGCTCAATGTGTCACCTTGATCCCACAATCCAAAAAAAAAATGAAATCAAGATTGAGTACAACCTAACAAAAACATACTAACATATGAATTAGCAGGAGTAGGTCAATATGCGAAAAAATTGAATTATTCAGTAATTTTTTTGAATTAAATAATTTAAACAGATTAAATTGATTCAAATTAAGCAATATACAGAAAACAAAAATCAATCATTAAGCTCACTTAACCCTCATAGCTATGTAACAAGACTTCACAAAAAATAATTTAGCTGATTCAAAATAGCAGGCGGCACAGTGGCGCAGTGGTTAGCACCGCAGCCTCACAGCTCCAGGGACCCGGGTTCGATTCTGGGTACTGCCTGTGCGGAGTTTGCAAGTTCTCCCTGTGTCTGCGTGGGTTTCCTCCGGGTGCTCCGGTTTCCTCCCACATGCCAAAGACTTGCAGGTTGATAGGTTAATTGGCCATTATAAATTGCCCCTAGTATAGGTAGGTGGTAGGGAAATATATAGGGACAGGTGGGGATGTGGTAGGAATATGGGATTAGTGTAGCATTAGTATAAATGGGTGGTTGATGGTCGGCACAGACTCGGTGGGCCGAAGGGCCTGTTTCAGTGCTGTATCTCTAAACTAAACTATACGCAAATCCACATGAGCTCCAATTGGGTTAATGTTGCAAGGGCAGCTCTTCAAAAGTACAGAAGAGAATTGCAAGGACACATGCCCAGCTCTACCAGAGATTTAAATATTGGAGGTTAAATGCCTCCACTTACTAATTCACATCAACTTACAATTGATGGCTTTCTGGAAGAAGAAATGACATCCATTACATATTGAGATAACTGTAGATCATCCCAGACTTCATCTTGCAACCCCATATGAACTTTCCATATCAAGAGTAACTTGAAGAGCTGAGGCTGAAGAATTCATCCAGATCTTCCTGCACAGCGTGTTCACCAGAGATACAAGTACCATTTATCCAAATTGGCCTGAGACCCAGGACCTGCAAAAAAAATCAGTAAAGGCCGGACCATTGGAATAAACTGAAATCCTATATGAACTGCTTTTTTACCACAAGGGAAAAACTAGAAAACAAATGATGTAATTTCTATTTCACTGGGATACCATGAAATACAGACCATACTATTTGGGGATTTGAGGGTGGCAAATTCAAACAAGAATTACTAATTTAAAAATACTTACATAATTTTATTAATCCAATTATTTGCTCACCTATAGTATGGTCTAAATAGAATTAATGACCAAGATCCATGGCACCTAATCATATCCTCCCACATAGAACTGATCATAATGCATAAGTTATCATGTCAGACCCAAATACATAGCGCACTTAACTCATCGTGTGTCTCCAGTAACATGAACGTGGCAATGCAGCAATCCATTGCTACACACCAGTGAGCCTGAATAGCAGCACAATGTTGTCTTGGACCAATATTCCCACAAAAGTAATTTCCTACTCCACTCCAAGTTCAAAGAGGCCACATGGGGGAATTGTGTTCTCAAGATCTGAAAAACAGCTCCTTCCATAAGAACACAAGAAATAGGAGTAGACGATACAGCCCATCGAGCCTGCTCTGCCTTTCAATACAATCATGTCTGATCTTCGCTTCAACTCCACTTTCCCGCCCACTCCCCATATCCCTAGATTCCCTGAAACACCAAAAATCTGGCTACCTCAGCCTTAAATATATTCAGTGATGGAGCATCCAGAACCCTCTAGGATAGAGAATTCCAAAGAGTCACAACCCTTTGCTCGAAGGAATTTCTCATCTCAGTCCTAAATGATCAGTCACTTATCCTGAAACTGTGTCTCCATGTTCTAGATTCCCCAGCCAGGGGAAACAACTGCTCAATATCTACCCTGTCAAGCCCCATCAGAATCTTGTTATGTTCAATGAAATCACCCCTCATTCTTCTAAACTCGAGAATATAAACCTTACTCAGCCTCCCATCAGAAGACACTTTGTTGTACTGCCTCCAAGGCAAATATATCCTTCCTTAAATATGGAGACCAAGACTGCATACAATATTCCAGGTGTGGTCTCACCAAAACCCTGTACAATTGTAACAAGACTTCTTTATTCTTGTACTTCAATACCCTTGCAATAAAGGCTAACATGCAATTTGCCTTCCTAATAGCTTGCTGTACCTGCATGCTAACGGTGTTCCTCATACCCGTACATCCAAGTCCCTCCGATCATCAACATTTACAAGTTTCATGCCTTTTAAAAAATATTCTGCTTTCTATTCTTACTACCAAAGTGAATAATCTCTCACTTCCCTACTTTATACTCCATCTGCCACCTTGCTGCCCACTCGCTTAACCTGGCTACATCTCTTTGCAGCCTCTCTGTCCTCCTCACAGCTTACATTCCCACCTGGCTTTGCAAAGTCAGCAAACTTAGATGCATTATTCTGTCTCTTCGTCTGCCGTACATGCTGATTGTAAATAGCTGAGGCCCCGGCTCTGATCCTTGCGGCACTCCACTAGTCACAGCCTGCCAGCTTCAAAATGCCCCTTTAATCCATATTCTGTTCCTTGTTTGTTCACCAATCATCTATCCATGCTAATATATTACCCCCAAATCCATGAGCCCTTATCTTGCATATTAATGTTTTGTGTGCCACCTTATTGAATGCCCTTTGGAAATCCAAGAATACAATTAGTTCCCCTTGATCTACCCTACTAGTTACATCCTCAAAAAACTCTAATATATTTGTCAAACACTATTTCCCTTTCGCAAAACCATGTTGATTTTCTCTGATCATACTATGATTTTCTAAGCCTTGTTAAGACTTCCTTAATAATAGATTCCAGCACTTTGCCAATGATTGATGTCAGGTTAACTGCCCTGTAATTTCCTGCTTTCTCTCTCGCTCCTTTCTTGAATAGCAGCGTTACATTTGCTAACTTCTAATCTGCTGTGATCATTCCAGAATCCAGGGAATTTGGAAAATCATAACCAGCGGATCCACTATCTGTGGCTACCTCTTTTAGAACCCTAGGATGTAGACCATCAGGTCCTGGGGATTTGTCAGATTTTAGTCCCTCAAGCTTCTCCAATACTTTTTCTCCACTGATATTAATTACCTTAATTTCCTCTCTCTTTTCAGCCCCTAGGTTATCCTCAATTTCTGATATGTAACCTGTGTCTTCCACTGTGATCTACCAGTGACTCATTCCAGAGAAAAAATAAAGTTTGCTGTGCTAAGTTAGTTTGTTGAAAGGAAGGCAAGCTTGAAATTTTGATAATGAATACTTGTCACAGATGCTAAGACAGCCTGCTTTTGTCACACTGGTTGAAAGCAGCAGTCAGTAACTTGCTCAGATCAAACAATGTAACTTTAATACAATTTCTTGAAGAATGATAGCATCCTGTGCTATGCCTATTTCCTTAATGCAAGCAACAGTATCCAAATTGATAACTATACTACCCAGCAATGACATATTTGTAAACCTAGACCATTAGTGTAGGAAACCAGATTAATTTGCCAAGCTCCCTACCGACTACGGTCATGCAACTCAGACCCTACCCAAAAAAATAAGGTCATGAATTTCTACTGTCCACTGCAGGCTTATTGGATGATGATTCATTACAACAGCAAGAATTGGGCCTGTATCCAAAATCAAGTCAATTCTTTTGACTGGTAAATAATTGCTGGTATGAGCACTATCTGAACCATTGTTATGGATTTTTAGGATTTGCCTCAGGAGAGTTCAACACATACAAGGTGACAGTTATAGCAATCTTTCAAAATAGTCTTACCTTCAAGCTCTGAGTAGCCCAGTTTAGATACTTAACTGAAATCCTGATGCACAGAATTACAAATGAAACCTCACAACAACAGAGGGGCAACATATTTGTCAAAGCAATATCAAGATTCAATTTTTCATTCAAGCATTCAATCTGGACACAAATCCTGAGAATATCTTGGAAATAAGTTTCCATAATTCTGCTCAAAGTTTTATTCTTGTGGTCCATAAAAAGCAATTCTCACTTGAATAATGTGCCAATAGGGAAAATTATCCTCAGAAGTTCAAGTTTCTACATTCCCTATCTAGTGTTATGCAGCTTGACAGACTTGCATTTCTCATGCTACTGCAGCAGAAGTAAATAAAAATTATACAGAATACATGCATACCCAGAGCCAGACAGTTTATACACATTCCATAAAAGTCTTAAAATTCTAAGCTTCATGTAGTATCAGCTGTGGCTCAGTTGGTAGCACAGTTGTGGGTTCAAGGGCCACTACAGGACTTGAGCACAAAAATCAAGGCTGACATCCAATGCAGTACTGAAGGAGTACTGCACTGTTTGAGGTGCTGAGGCCCCGTTTGCCCTCTCAGGATATTTTGCATCTGCCTATGACACTATTTTAAAGATGAGCAGGGAGTGATTCCTGATGTCCCGGCCAATTTATAAACCTCAATCAATATCACAAAAACAGATTATCTGGTCATTATCACATTGCAGTATGTGGGACTTTGCTGTGCACAAATTGGCTGCCATACTTTCCACATTACAAAACTGACTATACTTCAAAAGCACTTCATTGGCTGTAAAGTGCTTTGAGACATCCTGTGGTCATGAAAGGTGCTACATAAATGCAAGACTAATTTTCTTTTATAAATAAAAGGTGCAAAAACAATTTACTATTTTGAAACCATGCTCATTTGCACACTGCCCCCGAATTGCTGACTGGCAATTAGCACGTTACCATTTTCTGACATGATCTTAAAATGACACACTAGATTTTTCTTTACATTTTGACACACTTCCTGAATCTGCTTCCCATGTACTGAACACCATCTAAAGCTAAGTTAAACCTGCTCAGGATTTAGTCAATTGTGTTCCGATCACTAAACAATGCAGCTAATTGGCTTAGATTAGCTAGTTTGATGATTTATCAAATAAATTTGAGATTTGAAGGAAAGTTAAACTGTTGCTATCTAAATTTAACAGACATCCAGTTGCTGCACTGAAAAATACAAATATACTTGATTATACGAGAGGAACTTAGTATAGATTTTGTTTTTAAAACTTCCATGGCCATTTAACATACTATAGCTGGTACTAATTAATGTTTATTGCAGACTTAATGTTATCCTAGAGATTTCACTATGCATTTATAAATGTTCTCCAGACTTGCATCTTCTAAACAGCAAGTAGGCAGGTGTTCAAAGTGATTTTGGAGACAAATAATTTTTGGTACTTCTTAAAGTCAGTCAATGTACAAATGCAGTATCAAAAGGAGGCTTCTGTCACATTGATGGAGTTACAGCAAACAAGATGTTGTAAATTGCAGGAGCACAACCGTTCTTACAACCTGGGCTGAATAAAAAAGAAAAATGTTTGCCTGGGGAAACTTCAGACCACACTCTGCTAAAATATTCAAAACTGGAGCTCTTTCCATTAACTTAAAAAAAAGTCAGTCAAGCTCAGATTTCAGATATATCACATGGCAGACGTGAAATTATGAACCAGTTCATATAGGGCAAAGTCTCTCCAATTGCCAGGTGCCTATATTTGCTGTTCAGAAACTTGCTGCAGTTTTCTGGTCAATTTTAAAATGGTGAGCCAAGCTCAAAGTAAAAAAAAAAAATTGTACAATTCTGCAGCATCCGAAAGCGATGAGCTAGAATTTACTGTCTAATACGGTTTATATGTGCAAATCCTACAGCTATTTCAGGCAAAGACAAATGAACGCTTAATTGCAATAATCCAGAAGGCTCTGTATGAGATAGGCTGCTCCGCTGTTGGCTGTGCAAAAACAGCATCTTGCTTCCTGGCTCAGCACTGATATGTACTAAGCAGTGTGAAGTTGCTGTATTTCTCCAGCAGATACAAACTAAATTCATCACACAAAGTTAAACATGCCCATTTCAGTCTAAATACCTTTTTAAACAACATGATGTGTGTTAATTACTGCCAAACAACTCTGGCACTGAAAATTAATTACTACAAGTATGGAGTCTCTCCCTTCAGGTTTTAATTGAAGATTCTAAAAAAATAATTTTTTTAGAAAACCTTTTCCCACTGCTTTTTCTCTCTTAATCCAATCTTTCTTTCCCTATTTCTCGTTCTATACCTGATTTGACATTGAATTCACCCACTCTAATTTATACTGCCTTCTTAGTCCTTACACAGTTAATTTTGCAATTCTTCACAATCCGATTGGTTAGATACACAGTGGCTTGCCTGTTCTTAATTACTCCACCACTGGCAGCTATGCCTTCAGCTGCCAAGGCCTTAAGCTCTGGAATTCCTCCCTTAAAACCTACTTCCTTGACCAAGCTTTTTGTCATCGAATATCTCCTTTTGTGGCTCTGTGTCAAATACTGTTTGATAATTCTCCTGGGAAGCATCTTGAAGCATTTTACTATGTTAAAAGCGCTATAGAAAGGCAAATTGTTATTGTTCGTTCAGGTCCCAGCTGCCTGGTTTCCTTGCTGTGACATTACCTGCTTGAACTTTCAGCAACTTGCCATGCAAAAAACCTAAACATGCAAGGGCAAGTCTTAACAAATGGTAGATACTATTAGATGCATTCTTACAGAAAGTTATGGCCCAATTTATCAGCTGTTTTAAAAATATATATACTTTTAATTGTATGTACAGATGTCAGAAAAGTCTACTTTCATTTCAGACTAGATCCAGCCAAGCCATCCAAGAATAACTTACCAAAATGCTAATCCTTTTTTTTTTAAAAAGATTTTTGTTAGGTACCATAATTAAGGGAAATGGCACAACATTGGTTAAATGGAGCTGAGGTACCTTTCACTAAGATCTAATTAAATGGTGGGACAGGTCTGAGGAGCTGAATGGCCTATTTCTGTCCTATTGAGTGGAATTTGTGACGGGGATAAAGACAATGGTTTTGGTCTACCCAATGTTGTGCTGGAAGTCATGACTCATCCTGGAAGGGATGTCAAATGAACAAGCTGATAGTACAGAAGCAGTTGAGAGGTCTAGGGAAGCAGCTGTGAGGTGGGGTTTGGGTGTTATCACAACCATGTGGAAGGGGACCAGGCTTGTGGATGACTACTCTAAAGGGCAACATTTGGCTGAGGAAAAAGGACCAAGGCCAGATTCTGGGTCTCAGGAGATCACGATGTAAGAGGAAGAGAAGCGATTGCTGCAATTTTGCAGACTACATTTAGGTAGGTATATAACAAACCATGCAAGGGCAGCTCCATGAAGGTGAACAATTGAGGAAAGGCACTGGTGGTATGAACAAATGTGTCAAACATTCGAGGGGCTGAGGAGAAATAAAGCACTGCAGTAACAGGAGATACTTGTTTACGACTTTAATTAAGGCTGATTCAAGTATTGTGAGAAAGGAGGATTTGTAAACCCCGTGAAGTAAAGCAGGGAATTTGCTATCAGAAAAATCATATCTGTGGACCAAACGGAGAATCCAACTAAAACTTTGAGCAGGACGGCGGAGGAGGATAGTATCAATTGAGAATAGGTGGAACTGAAACACTGAACAAAAGCCTCAGACATGAATTCTGCTCTGCCAGCTACCAACACAGCAAAGCACCTCGTATTTAGAAGGTTTGAAGCTATATTCAATTTGCCCCTCCCCCAAAAGCCAGTAAAGCAAGGTGCTGTTGATCTTCTGTAGTAGTTTAATTAAATGTTTTTCAAAAAATATCTTGTATTCCTAGGTTTCTTAGCACCATATTGTAAAACAGAACACTGATGGATTGTACATATTATTCACAAATACACACTAATGATTACATTGCAAAACTGGGTTTAATGCAACAATTCTGTGATTCTGTGATAAATGCACCATTTAGTTTCTATAGTAGTTTAATTTATGCATACAAGTTACACTCACTTCCAACCCGTCATTATTGACGTTTGACCCTTTCAAATCATAGTCATATTGAAATACATGGTTCAAATATTGCATTAGCAACTGTACCATAGACTTTACAACATTCAGCATACCTGAATTTCATTACAAGACGACTTGGACTTTCTAAACATTTGGCATAGACAAGCAAAATTTCAATGCAAATTAAGTTTGACCAATTGTTTTCTGATCATCTGCATTCCTAAACACTGTAAACATGGCACAAGAGCCAAGGATCATTTACTAGGAGGAAGCAAATCTTGAGTTATTTTCTTTGAAATTTTATACAAGTAGTTACAATTGTTAATTAAATCATATCCTGACTTAGGCTTATTTGTACAAATCAGTAACCTGACATTCAAAATTGTGGTAAAAGCAAAATACTGCGGATGCTGGAAATCTGAAACAAAAACAAGAAATGCTGGATTCACTCAGCAGGTCTGGCAGCATCTGTGGAAAGAGAAGCAGAGTTAACGTTTCGGGTCAGTGACCCTTCTTCGGAGTTCCGAAGAAGGGTCACTGACCCGAAACGTTAACTCTGCTTCTCTTTCCACAGATGCTGCCAGACCTGCTGAGTGAATCCAGCATTTCTTGTGTTTGATTCAAAATTGTGGCCTTGGAACAAAGGATATCTGGATTTTTTTGTGGCCACAGTTAAACCTACCAAATGCACTTATCTCACACCATTTATTTTATCACCATTACAATCCACTCCAAAATAATTTCTTTTCATTTCCACCAAAGCCCACTCCTCTCCTCCTCTACAAGCCAACCATTATTTTTCCTAACCGTTGCTGTTGTCTTCACAAGGAGTTTAGAAAAGTAAGAGGTGACTTAATTGAAACATACAAAGGTGTTCAGAGGGTGGATGTGGAAAGGATGTTTCCCCTTATGAGACAATCTAGAACTAGGGGTCACTATTTAAAAATAAGGGATCGCCCGTTTAAAACAGACGAGAAATTTTTTTCTCAGAGGGTTGAGAGTTTCTTCCTCAAAAGGCAGTGGAAGGCGTCTTTAAATATTTTGACGGCAGAAGTAGATAGATTCTTGATAAGCAAGGGGGAGAAAGGTTATCGGGGGTGGACAGGAACGTGGAGTCGAGGTTGCAATCAGATCATCCATGATCTTATTGAATGGCAGAGCAGGCTTGAGGGGCCGAGTGGCCTACTCCTACTCCCTATTCCTATGTTTGTAATATCTCTTCAACTTCCTCTTGCAATCCATACTTCTGCTGACTAAATATCACATACATATATTAAAAACAATTTTCCCAACAATCTTGAATTTCACTCTACTTATGACCCCATTCGAATCCTTCCCATGAACTCAATTTTACCCAAGTATGCTTGAATTCACTTTCTCTCTTAGCTCATTGTAACCCATTTCTCACTGGAGCAGTATATAACAACAGATGATATAACAAATAATGACATCACACTTCTCAACTCTATTCTAAGGCCTTTGACTCCTGAAATTCAGGTCTTGGCAAATATGAAGTTACTGGCCTCCACAGGACAATCAGCAAGAGACTCATTTTCTCCTGGATCTCCCAATCTACTGCCAGAAGAACATTTCTCCTGTTGGCCTGATAAATGTGCTAATCTGCCACAGTGAGCCCACGTGCTAGTTTTTTTCTATCTCATAAAACGAAGTTTAACTCCATGAATGATATTCTGAGCTGCCCTAGTGTATGTTCTAGGTCTACAATCTAGTTTTGTTTTCAGATATGCATTATTCTTTATTTTCTTTCATCCGGAGACCATGGTACAGCTCCAACTATTCTATTTTGCTTATTACAATTATCATGAAAAATATGCAGCAGCCAAAATTTTGCAAAACACTAATGTATCTCCTGCAGCAAATTACAGAAATTCAAAGCTTTTAACTCAATTCTCCTTTCCCCCTCCCCATCCGAAGGAAGACAGAAGAGGCAAATGTAAAACAGGAATGATTTACTTTACTCTGTACCATAATCAATTCCTCCTATAATTTCTTCTGACGTAAAAAGCAAGGCAAAGCTTCTTCTGCCCTCGTACAGTATTACATCACTGCAAAATCTTGTGGTCCACTACAGAAAAAAGTCATATTATAAACCACTGAGCAGGAATGCTCATAGTCAAGCAACACATTGCTAAATTGCCAATAGCTGATGGGACAACACCCAACTTTCAACATAAATTAAGCTCTTCTACAACGTCTTATTCTACTTGCTGCACTCTTGCACCTTCTGATCTGGTTCAGACTTGGTGATCTAAACCAGCTGTTATGATGAACATTTACAGCACATACCTGATTTAATCAAAGCTAGCATTGACAATGCAGAGGGAAAAAGAGAGTGCACATATGTAGAGAGCCACGAAAGACAACGAGGATCAAAATTTCCGCATGTACTATCAAAAACTTAACACGGGTAATATTGCGATACCAAGGAGAAGAAAAGGAACTGTTGATTAAAAAAAAAGCAACCCAAGACTGTAGAAAGACTGAAGGCAAAAGTCGAAACCATTGTAATAAGCAATGAATTTTTGATAAATTTTGCAGTTTGTTTTCATAACTGTTGAAATTTTAAGTTTATTGTAATTTTATTTATACAGCTATGGATTAGTGAGACTCACCGAAAAGACAAAGAAAAATGAGAAATTTACTCAGTGAAATGCTTTGTCATTGTAGTTCTGGCATATCAAAAGCTCAACATACACATTTTATCTATGGATGCTGCACACCAGACATAGAATATTTGGTCATCGCTGTGGACTATTACTGACCATAATGAAGGAATAATCATGCAACACTTCACAACTCGAAGATACTTAACCACAACAGCATATAGTAAAGACTCAGCATCAAATTTTGGTCACAAGCAATCCAAACAGTTGGTATTCCACTTTAAAAAAGACATTAAGTACTCCCAAACTTCACTTCTAAAAGCTTAATGAAATTGCAGCCAAACACAAGTCCAACTGCCCAACACCACTGCTGAGTTATTTACACTAAAGAAAAACAGTACTGAAAGATATGCGAAGATTCCCAATAAAGTGGATTTTAAAGACAACTAATGGAGATGGGTCTGTTCAAATTCACTCCAATCTCCTACTTGGCAGCATTTTCATTAAATGCTGAGAACTATGGGAGGTCTGTAGCATTCGATTTTGAAAATGCTAGCAAAAGAGCATGCCATTATCACCATCTATTCCTTTATGCATCCATTTTAAAATACTTTTTGCTGTTTTAACTTTGCAAGATCAGAGACAGCTTTCGATGCTGCACAAGTGCTGGGATTCCTGCGATTTTTCTTCTGACAGCCAGCTGCGGACAAAGTATAAGCTTTTACATTACATTTCTCAATAAACTTCTGCAATTTTCTATAATGCATCTAGGAATTTGACTACAATACTGCCATTCTACTAACTATAATTCTACAGTTTCTGTTGTTAAACAGCATTGTAATAAGTTAGTTTCGGGGTTGCTTGGGAAACGAGGTCAAGCTGGAGATAGATGAGAATGCTCAGCTGCAGAATACTTAGTCCATTGAAATAAAAATAGCATTTAAGGGGAAGAAAGAGGGCTAAGCATTCATGAGCTATTCATTTTTTTTGTGTGTTGTAGAATTACAATACTAGACACGAGTCAAGAAGAATTTGTAGGCTTTAAAACTTGGTTGACATGTACTGTAATACCTTGTTACCAGGTTGCACTATCAAACTTCTTCTGCAGTGCAGATACAAGAACATTGTTTTGAGGTCTTCTGTTTCTCAATAGCTCTACTGTTATCACTAAGCCATTATACTGTATTCTAAGTTTACTGGCAATGGCTGAGACAGTTGAGCAAAATGGGTCACTCATTTCAAAAAAAAACTTTCCATGTCTATGCGAAAGCTAAAGCTCATTTTGGTCATTACTGTTTAAGTTCAGGCTTTTGTCCAATGCTTAATTTATAGCCACAGTAAAAAGATAGCTTCCATAAGCAAACTGAATCTCATATGAACTGAACTTGCACTTATGCATGTTGTGAATGGGATAGCATGCTATGATACCACCACAGGTTTGCCCACCACTCTTCCTGTCCACTTTGAAAGGCAGTATACTACTCAAGCAGAGCTAAAGTTTAAGCTCAAACTAACATTTATTTACAAGTCACAGCAAGTAACTAGCAATATAGCACTTAATTTGCACAGTACTTAAACTGTTGAAAAACAAGGGAGCCCAAAATCTTAGTAGCTCTTTTCAGAGTGTAATGGAACATTCTGTGAGTAAATGACTTCACAAAACTCTAAGCTTCCTCACATGGAAGCATGAAGCAGGGAACAAGAGATTTGAAAAAAACACAACTCATACAATTATCAAGCATAAAAGGTAGATTCCATCTGAAGATCAAACAGATTTTTCTCAATTAAAAAAAATTAACCATGTTACAGATATTAAACTTAGGTCAGATTAGTATACTGAATTTGCCTATTCCCTACACTCTACAAATTGTCACATATGTCTGGACAGGCATAAGTAATCTTCTGACACAAGTAACTTTTGAATACAGGGACCTAATGATGGAAGCCAACTCGGAAAAACAACATTCATTGAAATACAACTGAAACAAGTTTCAAGTATTGGCTACCATTTAGGCCAGATAAAAAGAGACTTAGGCTCAGGTATAGCTACATGCCGCTATCTTTAATCTATATTAAGTGCAAAAGAACACAGAATTCAGCAATCTTCACTATTCGATACATGACAAAGCTCTGCTTCTGGCACATTTATAGCTTAAATTCAAATATTCTAATGGAGAAGGGGTTAAGAGACCATTTCTCTGTTCTACTGGAGATGCAAGCAAGAACTCTCTCACTGTGCACAATCTTACATAATCAGGAAGATTGTACCAACCATGATGCTTCATGCACATATCCATATGCCAGGACAACGTGGAAACTAATTGGAAAATCTATAAAATTTCAAGAATACAGATCAAAACAACCAAGATTTGTTTTTGATAAACCTAAGGTCTAACCACTTTAAAAATGTACATAGATGCCAACAGCCTTTGCAAATATTTCCACGTCCTTGGTTCAAAATTTAAATATTCGTGAAATTTAAATTGTTATATACCACGTTTAAAGCAAGGAATTGTAGATGTACTTTAAAAAAAAAAGTTAGCTCACCATTTTGCAAGAAAAACCTTTGTGGTTATAAAACTATGATTTTCCCCTTCTGTTGGCAAAGCTGCCAGCCCACCTGTTATATAGAAAAGTCAACCTTTGCTGCCGACCAACTTGCAGCACGAAGACACCATTGTGCTCTACGCTGTATGTAAGCAGCAAATTGCTATTCAAAAAGAGTACTACGTTTTTAAAAATCCACGATATGTATTTAAAACTAGTTAGGACTGCAGGAAAACAAAGGCATTTTTCACCAACGTCTGCAATAACAAATGCAACGATTTAGATCACAAATTGTGGGCTACGACACCGAGAAGTCTTGGTAAAATAGACAAATGTAATTCTGAGTCCGCTATGCTCTGACTGACTCAAGTTTTGTATGAGAAAATGCTTTCATTCTGCACCTAATTCATTTAATGTAGATCAATCCTACCAATGGTGTCACTGTTAATTTTAGCACAAAGCAAAGTGCATGTGGCATCACTCCAATCGATCCCAACCCCTCGACGTGATCGATTATTGAACGCAAAATAAATTAAGTACTAAAATGGAAGAAATCCATGAGAACAATAAGCACGGTCTGTCCAGCAGAGATCCACCATAATAAGGCCGAGGTGTAGAGCAGGCGTGTAGACCGTGGGCCCCGGGGAGACTCTCTCCCTCTCCCCACCCCCTCCCCGCCAACAGCACCGCACAAACCGGGCCCCAAAGCCTCTTACCTCCTCTTGGCTCTCGTTTTTGAAGCACAAACAGGCCGCTCGCTTCTTGTACCCGTCCCCATCATAAGTCCGAGTCTGGTTTTGCTTTAATTTCATCATTTGTTATTTTGGTAAACTATCTTAATTCAATTAATTCAATCTTTGCAGAAAAACAAAAACGAGGAGAAGCGGAAAAAAATCCTTATTGTAAATTTCAACAACAAAGAAGCCGATCCTCAGCGGCCAGGACAGTTATTCGCTGCCTCTCTTCATTTTCCCACAACCATTCTCTCCGACACCAGCACCGCTACCGCCGCCATCTTACCCGCACCGTGCGCCAACCTAACCCGTACAACAAAGGGCGCGCGGGTCCCAAGGCGGGGCTTGTGGACAGGCGCAGCCACTCAACAGCCAGTTTGGGGCCAGGAGGCGCCGGATTCACCAATCCAGTCCGCGGCACGGAGGAGCTCCGCCCCTTCCTCCACCCCCCTCCACAGCAAGTTTGGTGCACGTCGCCTCAGCTGTGATTCTATCAATGAATGCTCAAAGCCGGTAGGGGGCGCAGCGGATCCTCCCCCTCCCCCTCCCCCTCCCCCCCACCCCCACCCCCTTCCCCCTCCCCCAACTCTCTCTAATTCGAATGTGTGAGGACAAAAGAGTAGGGCTATTTTGATGTGTAATAGTATCTGTGCCTTTTATAATCAGTATCACGTGTTTCAGTTCAATTTTTGATTTGTATATGAAAGTTTATTTTTCTACTATCCTGTTAAGGTGCAGCTAAAAATTAATTTTACAAAAGATTTTGGACCATTTCCATAGATCAATTCTAATTATATATAACATAGTCTGAGCTTAGGTATGAAATACAGCTCATGTTTCATATTTCTTCTTTGGCCTCCTTGTCTCGGGAGACAATGGGTAAGCGCCTGGAGGTGGTCAGTGGTTTGTGAAGCAGCGCCTGGAGTGGCTATAAAGGCCAATTCTAGAGTGACAGACTCTTCCACAGGTGCTGCAGATAAAATTGGTTGTTGGGGCTGTTCCACAGTTGGCTCTCTCCTTGCGCATATTTATTTATATTTCATATTTATTGTGTATAAAACTCACAAATCTGAATTCATTGTATCTCCTGGCCAGCCTCCCATCAACTTGAGGTCATCCAAAACTCTGCCAGTCCTGTCCTAACTCACACCAAGCCCCATTCACCCACCACCGTTTTCTTTTCGTTGTGCACTTGAATGTGCAACACCTTTTGTTTTTTTTTTGTGAGGCTGTGCACATTCAGTATCTTAAGGGGGATAACTTGTGAGCAGCCTGCACAGCACCTTTTGGGTTGTTGCGCAGTTGAGCACACATACAGTTTACAGGGAATATTGCCCATCACTCTAGTACTCACTGAACTACATACACTCCTGGTCTGGCAACACCTCCGTTTTAAAATCCTCACCCTTGTTTACAAATCGTTTCATGGCCTCACCCCTCCCTATCTCAGTAACTTCGTCCAGCCACACAACTCACTGAGATATCTGCGCTCCTATAATTCTGGTCTCTTCTGTATCCTCAATTTTCATCATTGCATCAGACCTTCAGCTGCCAAGGCTCTCAACCCTGGAATTCCGTCCCTATATTGTCCGTCTCAATACCTTCCTCTCTCCTCCTTTAAGATGCTCCTTAAAACCTATCTCTTTGACCAAGCTTGTGGTCATCTGTCCTAATATCTCCTTATGTGGTTGGTTGTCCATTTTTGTTTGAAACATTCCTGTGATGTGCCATCGGGTGTTTTACTACGTTAAAGGTGCTAAACAATCGCACGTTTTTGCTGTTGGTAGCTATTTTACTGAATATATATTTTTAAATACTGATGTGACAAAATTGACAACACAGAGTTACCGAATTTTGCGAAAGGATTTATTCTTTTCTTTACAGTCTATTCTAAAATATGTCTCACCTGTTCTTCGTTCAGCTTTTGTAGATCTTCTGCCCTTTCCCCCCTTTTTGTTTTGCTTTATCTAGTCGAAACTGAACCAAACGCAATCACCAGAAATACCATCTATAAATGGGACTTTAGTAACGATGCTGCACAACAAAGGGATTGAACTATTCTTCCATTTGCGTTTAAAGGTGGTCTCTAAGCGCTGGCATTGTCTTCTATCGTTGGGTTCTAGAATAGGAATTTGTCCCCCAACTGTTTACCGAATTTTGTCAAATCCATGCACCAACTGTCACCGAATACTATTTCAATTCAAAACGGTACCTACAATTGATAAAATGTTTCAGATCTTCCCCATTGTCTTCCACAACCTCAACAAACGGAAATATTTGCTGAGAAACGAAGAGGGTAGGTTTTCTGAGATGCAAGACCTAGCCTTGGAAAACTGGCAAGACCTGACTATGTCGAGATCAGTGCCCGATTCGTCACCATCCGGAGTGCGGTCGTTAAGCCAAAGAGAAGGCGCTGTCATAGAAGACTTGAAAGATCCCCAGATGTTGCCTGAAGGGTCATATGTGGTGAGTGGATCCAGTATGCGACCAAAACAGTCAACTACGCCAATTATGTTCGAAAAGATGCCCCCTTCTCCAAAGGGAATGACTAAGGGATTGAAAGAATATAGGAGAGAAGCACCTCCAAAGCCAACAAGTCCTTCCAAGGAATTAGAGATGAAGTCACCAACAGATTTAGGCGCAAGATGGCACACATGTAGTCCAGGAAGGAAAACCAAGTAAGTAACGATGAAAAAATGCCGCGTTTTGCATCTTCTCGATAAAATAAATGTTTTCAGTTACTTTGCGGCCTCCCTTTCACCTTGGGTTCAAACCCAACCCAGGTTTATATGGGACGAAAGTCTCCACTCCCACTTGTCAACTCTAAGGGTCTTACATTGACGTCGGGTTGGAGTTTTGTAAACCAGTTCTTCGTAGGACGGATTAAACACTACAAAACTGCCAACAATTTGGCTATCTTGTTCTGAAAAAAGCATGAAGACGGCTGTGTGGAGAAATGTAACTGTCAAGTTTGTGCCAAAGAGGGTCAGGGCTGTGGGCAGCAAATTCAAGATTGTGCACGTTCCTTTCAATGACTGTCTCTCCAGCCATTGGCAGATGCTTTTCTAAAGGGGGGCCAGGACCCTACTTCCCAGAAAATGTTTGCATTAAAATGGTATCTTTTTCTTAATTTTAAGCAAATTTCTACTTTACAATTGATGAAGTTTCATTCTAAAACAATCAGAGGAAAGTAGATGGCATTTCGGTTCAATCCAATTTTAGCAGACCAACCTAATAATTGCTGCTCCAATTTTTTTTCACTGCCTCCTACACATGGGCGCTGTACCCCTCCAGCATCCCTTGCAGTTTACAGAGGCCCTCACTTCTTCTGATCCAACTTAAACTCACAAAAGCACTCCCCCCTCTCACTCCACACAAATTCACTTTCCCTTTTGTAACATCTTTTTTAATTTCCAAAATATACTTTATTCATAAAAATCTGTAAAAAATACATTACAAAACAGTTCCAAAAAGCACCAACTCAAACAATACAAAGGAGATCAGTTTCCTTCAATACAGGAGTGAGTTGCCTCACAACCCTTCCATTTCATTTTACATGCCATGTACATTTTACAGCAAACAAATATTTTCTGGATACAGTTCAAGGGGTTTTCCATGGATCCAGCCCCTCAGTTCACCTTGGTGGGGGGACCTTACACAGTGGTCTTTTGCAACATCTATTCTAGCTCACAGACACACACTATCCCTTCCTATTCCCCAGCCCGCAGTTCACAAATGCACTCCATCCCCAACTATTCCCCCTTCCAGTCACAACGACCCCTCTCCCTCATTGATCTTCTCTCAACTGGTTGCAGTTCATAAATGCAGCTGTTTCACTGCCGGAGCGGACACTATGCTGCAGGTGTGATTTCCTAATCTATTGTGAGACCAAGATATTTTCCACTTGCAGTTTTCGGCACAGATCCGGTCCCCGGAGTGAAGGAAGCAGCAGCTTCAGGTTCCAGTTGCAGCCAGGGCCAGCAGTGAGAAGCTCATTAAGCAACAGAGTGGCAGAATTTACCAGTCAAATACCCGAGGCAGAAAGTCAACGTCTGGATTACCACCTCATCGATTTGTAACCCTAGGGAATAAAATAATCTGCAGTTTTGCGCACCTTGTGTTTGCCTGACTCCTCCTCAATAGGGCATGTTCTTCTGAGGTGGTGCGGACCGTGGGGATGCAGTAGGACCAGTTTCCTCCCTGCAACAACCCAAGCTACATTGAAATGGAAGTGTAGCCATCCACAAATAGGGCTCACCGCTCTTATTAGATTACCGTACCCAAGAAGTTACTGACCTCATCTGAGAAGGCCCTCAAAGTGCTACCGCTGAAGGAGGCACAGGTATTCAAATAAATCCGTTTTATTATGTTTATGACATCAGGACGACATGTAACTTGATTTCTTGCCCCTGCGCGCGTCTTGTCCGCTTGCAAGTCTTGTAATAGCCGCCCACATTAGAGTAAAAACAAGAAACGTTCTTTTCGTGTTGTGAAAAGGTCGAGGAACTTTTGAAACTGAAAATACATAATCGCTTTGTTGCTATTCTAGACCTTAAGAGAATAGTGTCTTCCTAAAGTTTGGTTGTAGCAAGAACATCTGTCAAAGCTGCAAATAGGGGTCCCCTTGGAATCCTTATATACTTGTGGTATCTGAACGAGAGTGCGTTATAAATACTCATTGGATGCAAGAGCTGTATCCAAGGAGGAGAGCATCTATTTGGAGGTGAGCGAGTTCATATGAGTGAGTGAGTTGGACATTTCTAGACCTTAGTGAGAAGTAATGCCTTGAAAAGCTTTGATTTAGCAGGAAAGTCACCAACGTAGTGCTACCTGCTGAGGCAAGACCTGAAATGAAAGCTCCAAACCTCCTCCACACTGGTCCAGTGAAAATCACCATAAAACAATGTCAGTGAATGGTTACAGGGGCAACTGGGGACATAGCTTGAATAGGCCAGATGGCAGTGTACAAATTCATCCAAATGTCAAGGGTGCCTTTTTGGCTATGAATCAGCAATCATGTGTTTTTGGCCTCTACCAACTCACTGGCCTGCCCAGGGTGTGATTACAGAGATCCATGTGGAACTATTAGCTTCAGTGGAGAGGAGCATTCCTTACATGAATCAAAAGGGATACTACTATATTAATAAAAAGCAAAATACTGTGGAAGCTGGAAATCTGAAATAAAAACAGAAAGTGCTGGAAATACTCAGCAGGTCAGGCAGCATCTGTGGATAGAGAAGCAGAGTTAACGTTTTAGGTTTGTGACCTTTCATCAGAACTGGCAAAGGTTAGAAGAGAATTAGGTTTTAAGCAAGTGAAGGGTGGGGGGTTTGGTGGGGAAGAGAACAAAAGGGAAGGTGTGTGGTAAGGCAGAAGGCAGGAGAGATTAAATAACAAAGCTGTCATGGGACAAAGTCCAGACACATTAGTCCAGAGAGAGTGTTATTGGCAGAGTAATGAGCAACTCTGTCCACATGAAAAAACAACACATGGTTAAAACATAAAACAAAGTAAAATAATTTAAAAATAGAAAAATATTTTTAAAAGGCCAATCACGCTCTGAAATTGTTGAACTCAAGATTGAGTCCGCAAGGCTGTAGAGTGCCTAATTGAAAGATGAGGTGCTGCTACTTGAGCTTGTGTTGATGTTCACTGGAACACTGCAGCAGGCCAAGGACAGAAATGTGGGCACGAGAGCAGTGGGGTGTGTTGAAATGGAAAGCAACCGGAAGATCAGAGTTTCAAACTGAGCGGAGATGTTCCACAAAGCAATCAACCAATCTGCGTTTGGTCTCCACAAAGTAGAGGCGACCGCATTGTGCAGCGAATACAGTATACCAAATTGAAAGAAGTACAAGTAAATCTTCCTGCGATTGCATGGTAAGGTGCCGTAGGAAGGGGACAAGGTGTCGGTGGTGATGGAGGAGTGGACGATGGTGTTGCAGAGGCAACGATCCCTTCAGAATGCTGACAGTGGAGGGAAGGGAAGATGTGCTTGGTGGTGCCATCACGCTGGAGGTGGCGGAAATGGCGGAGGATGATCCTTTGGATGTGGAGGCTGGTGGGGTGGAAAGTGAGGACAAGGGGAACCCTGTTGCAGTTCTGGGAGGGAGGGGAAGGGGTGAGGGCAGAAGTGCGGGAAATAGGTCAGACATGTTTGAGGGCCCTGTCAACTATAGTGGGGGGGAATCCTCAGTTGAGGAAAAAGGAAGACATGTCAGAAGTGCTGTTGTGAAGGTTGCATCATCAAGACAGATGCATCGGAGACGGAGAAACTGGGTGAATGGGATGGAGTCCTGACAGGATACAGGGTATGAGGAAGTGTAGTCAAGGTAACTGTGGGAGTTGGTGGGCTTATAATGAATGTTAGTAGACAGCCTATCCCCAGAGATGGAGACGGAGAAGTCAAGGAAGGGAAGAGAAGTGTCAAAGATCGACCATGCAAAGGTGACAGAAGGGTGGAAAAGGAAGCAAAGTTGATGAGGTTTTCCAGTTCGGGGCGAGAGTAGGAAGCAGCACTGATACAATCATCAATGTACTGGAAAAAGAAATGAGGGAGGGTGCCTGAGTAGAACTGGAACAAGGAATGTTCGATATATCCCACAAAAATACAGGCATAACTAGGACCCATGCAGGTACCCACAGCAACACCTTTTATTTGAAGGAAGTGAGTGGAGTTGAAGGAGAAGTTGTTCAATGTAAGAACAAGTTCAACCAGGCAGAGGAATGTGGTGGTGGATGGAGACTAGTTGGGCCTCTGTTTAAGGAAGAAGTGGAGAGCCCTCAGATCGTCCTGGTGGGGGATGGAGGTGTAGAGAAATTGGACCGCCTTAGAGAAGAGGAGGCGGTTAGGGCCAGGAAACAGGAAATTGTCAAAATGACGTAGGGCATCAGAAGAGTCACGAATGTAGGTAGGAAGAGACTGGACCAAAGGAGAAAAGATAGAGTCAAGATAGGAAGAAATAAGTTAATGTTCATTAATAATATTAATGATCAGCTAATGCGTGATCATTGGTACAAAACTATATAGGTGAATAATAAGTTCCCTAGTAGCTTGCACAATCCTTTCATGCTCAGAAGCTGACACTCATTTCAAGAATATATGTATGATTTCAATATCATGCATCAACTGCTCACACGTCCAAGATATAGATTCCTTTATGGTACAGAAGATGCACACCCAGTGACTGCAACAATCTGTCATGCTGTGAAAGCATTCTTTTGAACGCAGGACAATGGTGACCTGGATTCATTGCCTGTGTAAGTTTTACAGGAGGCTCTGCCTTCTCTTCACCCCTGTTCTATCTTTACTGCACCATCTTTCAGTTTTCATTGATTGCCCCTCAGAAGTGCTTCCCTTGTAATCTCTAGCTATAGTCCCCTCCCACTGAGTCAAGTTGTTACTGGTCTGATGTATGCCAAATCTTGGAATTGTGACTGCATCAGGCTCTCCTTCAATAGCTCTGGTCTGCCTTCTGTTAAATGCTGTTTTCTCTAGCAGAGAAAAATAAAACTTCCATAACTTACTGCGGTATCAGAACCTTCTGCAGCATTCACAGTTTCTTTCCCCATTTCATTCAGCAGTTGCAAATATGTGAAGGTGGTGATGCTTCACTGATCTTTCATGCGTTAACTCCTTGCAGATACTGGTGTGGAGTGTGACTTGTGAGGACTGAGTCAATCCTTATTGCGCATGAGATCATATCATTCTCATCCATTGGTACTTTAACTAGCTCATTACAATATGCAATAGGAAACAATAAGTGGTTGCCTCAAAGACATGTTACATCTGTTTAAAGTTTGACACTTGCTTACCCCCTTCTGTTGGAGTCATTAATGTTAAACTGTACAGTAATTGAGTATTTAGTTGTATTCAGGTGTTGGGCATTGATTGGGAATTCTCTTGGGCTCCTATATATAGAAGCAGACTGAAACTGGTTATTGGACTAGGTAGTGCATGTTTGTAATGTGTGTCTCTGTAAATAAAGACTTCTAAGTATGTAAAGGTTAGGCTCCAGTGCTATCCTTCACTTCTACCTGTAATAGAACAAAATTAAAGTTCTTTCTGCATTGCTTTCATGTCTTTGTTGCAGTGCCTTTGATGACCTCAGCCACCTCTTGCCATGCCCTTCATGCCACAGCTTTTGCAGCAGCCATGAATGCTTAACTGTTGCATCAATTGCCTTAAGCCCCTCAGTTCCCATCTTCTGTGCTGATTCTTAAAATTCAGGCACAATATTCAGTCCATTGAAAAAAATTTGAGTACTCATTTATAATAAAAATCAAAAACTTATGTTATTAATAAATCAATAAAAAGCACACTACTTTTGACATCAAGCCTATAACACTTTCAGACTTGTAGCAGTTACAAGTTATAGATTTGCTACCATTTGATTTTATATTTTTCATGCAACATAAATCCCTGATGTACATAATGCTATTTTTACAATGTAGTAGTTTGATGATATCATGATCAAAACATAACAGTTAAAACCATGAGTGCAATGTTTTGATTTGCAGTAACACATTGCATTGAAGACCTGTTTGATCAAATTCTAAGGAAGATCCTTCACTAAAAGTTAAGAAAACAACCCTTCCAAATAGGCAGGAAAAGTCAAAAACTGAAGGTTAGATTTTCTGAATCCAAATTTCAAAAGGTATAAACTTATGTGTGGTTGACAAGAAGAGCATCATTCACCTGTAAACATTACCATGGGGGAATAAACATCACAATAGTGTGTATTCTACCACCTTGAAAATTGACAGCATGGTCAGGACGTTCCACTTTTTTGTTGGAATTCTAAGCAACTTTGACAGAGCAGGACTTCTGCACATCCCACTGGCTTTCTGCAGCCCTGGCTGATTTTCCAGGGTTAGGGTGCTTTAAGTAAATTCAGTAGGCCCTTGGCAGCATTCTCATCTCCATTGGGGAGCCTGCCTGGGCAGTGTACACTAAATATTCTGTCAGGCGTTGGATCCCTACAGTATTTGTAATGTGGTCAGCAGCCTATGGATTGCCTAACTTAGTTTTTAAATTTGCTGCTCAATCCTGGCTTGTGCTATAAATTCTTTAGCCTGTGATCAACTGTCTATGATAATGTAATTCTTTATGTTGTAAATCCTCCACTGCCATAGTAACCTTGGATGTAATTCCTCATTTGTTTGTAATTAGTATAGGTTCGCCCATATGAGGACAGATGTATTCTACATCCTCCATTAATTCCAGTAGAAAATCCCCAAAGTGTCAATGATGGGAGAGGTAGGCAGTGGGCCGGGGTATGGGTAGGGCTGGCATGGGCACAGGGCCTTCATGCGAACATACGAATTACTAGCAGAAGTAGGCCATTCAGCCCCTCGAGCCTGCTCTACCATTCAGTAAAATCATGGCTGATCTGTTTGTGTTTTGAATTCCACGCCCCCATCTACTCCGATAACCCTTGATTCCCTTGCCTAACAAGAATCTACCTCTGCCTTAATAATATTCAATGACCCCACCTCCACCACCTTCTGAGGCAGAGTGTTCCAAAGGCGCACAACCCACTGAAAGAAAAAATTTCACCTCATCTCTGTCCTAAAAGGGCAACCCTAATTTTAAAATACTGCCCCCTAGTTCTGGACTCACCTACAGGAGGAAACATCTTTTTCCACATCCACCTTGTTAAGACTGTTCAGGATCTTATATACTTCAATCAAATGTCCTCTCAATCTTCTAAACTCCAGTGAAAACAAATCCAGTCTGTCCAACCTTTCCTCATAAGATAACATGCTCATTCCAGGTATCAATCTCGTTAACCTCCTCTGAACCGCCTCCAACGCATTTACATCCTTCCTTAAATAAGGAGACCAAAACTGCACACAGTATTCGAGATGTGATCTCACCAATGCCCTGTATAACTGAAACATAACATCCTTACTTTTATTTTCAATTCCTCTCGTAATAAAGGATAGCATTCCATTGGCCTTCTTTGTTACCTGCTGTACCTGCATACTAACTTTTTGTGACTCCTGCAGCAGAACACCCAGATTTAAGTAATACTCTGCTGTTTTATTCGTCCTGCCAAAGTGAACAACTTCACATTTTCCCACATTATACTCCACCTGACAGATTTTTGCTCACATCCTATCTTTGTTGGTCTGCAACCTCCTTATGTCCTCTTCACAACATACCTTCCTACCTATCTTTGTGTCGTCTGCAAATTTAGCTACCATGCCATCGCTGCCCTCATCTAAGTCATTAATATAAAATGTAAAACGTTGAGGCCCCTGCACAGACCCCTGCAGGACTCCACTTGTCACATCCTGCCAATCAGAAAAGGACCCATTTATGCATGCTTTCTGTTTTCTGCCATCCAGCCAATCTTCTATCCATGCTAATATGTTACCCCTACACCATGAGCTCTGACTTTGCACAATAACCTTTTATGTGGCCCCTTGTCAAATGCCTTCTGGAAATCCAAGTACAGTACGTCAATGGGCTCCCCTTTATTCACAGCACATGTTACTCCTTCAAAGAACTCAATCAAATTGGTTAAATTTGGTCTGGGCCAAGTCGAGCAGCTTCTGGATTGACATCTTGTTTGTGTCTACCAGAGTGACACCAGGGAGCACTGAAGTATCTTGACTTACAAATAGGTATCCTAATAGAATCCTAGAGAAATGAACACTATAGAAATAATTTCCATCTCCTGTCCACACTACAAAAATATTAAATAAAAGTACTTGAAATTATATACCTCCTTATGACCTTGAAGCATCTGAAAGTTCTTTAGTAATTCCAACCAACACCCTCTGGGTGAAAATATTTTTCCTCAAATCACCCCTAAACCTCCTGTCCCCTGGTTATTGACCCCTCTGCTAAGGGGAAAAGTTTCTTCCTATTTAACCTATCAATGCCCCTCATAATTTTGTATACCTCAATCAGGTCCCCCCTCAGCCTTCTCTGTTCTAAGGAAAACAACCCTACCCTCTCCAGTCTCTCTTCATAGCTGAAATGCTCCAGCCCAGGCAGCATCCTGGTGAATCTCCTCTGCACCCTCTCCAGTGCAATCACATCCTTCCTATAGTGTGGCAACCAGAACCGTACACAGTACTCCAGCTGTGGCCTAACTAGCATTTTATACAGCTCCATCATAACATCCCTGCTCTTATATTCTATGCTTCATCTAATAAAGGCAAGTATCCATATGCCTTCCTAACCACCTTATCTACCTGTGCTGCTGCCTTCAGTGATCTATGGACAAGATACCAAGGCCCCTCTGACCCTCTGTACTTCCTAGGGTCCTACTACCCCTTGCCTGGTTAATCCTCCCAAAATGCATCACCTCATGCTTCTCAGGATTGAATTCCATTTGCCACTGCTCTGTCCATCTTACCAGCCCAGCTATATTGTCCTGGAATCTAAGGCTCTCCTCCTCACTATTTGCAATACCACCAATTTTCGTGTCATCTGCGAACTTACTGATCATACCTCCTATATTCACATCTAAATCATTAATGTACGCTACAAACAGCAAGGGTCCCAGCACTGATACCTGCAGTACACCACTGGTCACAAGCTTCCAATCGCAAAAATAACCCTCGACCATCACCCTCTGCCTCCTGCCACTAAGCCAATTTTGGAACCAATTTGCCAAATTGCCCTGGATCCCACAGGCTCTTACCTTCTTGATCAATCTCCCATGCAGGACCTTATCAAAAGCCTTACTGAGTCCATGTAGACTACATCAACTGCTTTACCCTCATCTACACATCTAGTCACCACCTTGAAAAATTCAATCAAGTTTGTTAGACATGATCTCCCCCTGACAAAGCCGTGCTGACTATTACAGATTAATCCCTGCCTCTCTAAGTGGAGATTAATCCTGTCCATCAGACTTTTTTCCAGTAGTTTCTCTACCACTGATGTTAGACTCGACAGCTTGTAATTACCTGGTTTATCCCTGCTACCCTTCTTGATTAATGATACATTTGCTGTCCTCCAGTCTTCTGGCACCTTTCCTGTGGCTAGAGAGGATTTGAAAATTTGTGTCAGATCCCCTGCTATCTCCTCCCTTGCCTGGGATACATCTCATCTGGGCTTGGGGATTTATCCACTTTTAAGCCTGCTAAAACCGCTAATGCCTCCTCCCTTTCAATGCTAATTTGTTCGAGTATATCACAATCCCCCACCCTGATCTCTACACCTACATTGTCCTTCTCCATAGTGAACACAGATGAAAAGTAATCATTTAAAACCTCACCTACGTCTTCCGGCTCCAGACATGGATTGCCAATTTGGTCCCTAATGGGCCCTACTCTTTCCCTGGCTATCCTCTTGCCCTTAGTATACTTATAAAATGCTTTGAGATTTTCCTTTATCTTGCCTGCCAGTGTTTTTTCATGCCCTGTCTGCGCTCTCCTAATTACTTTTTTAAGTACCCCCCTACACTTTATATACTCCTCTAGGGCCTCCGCTGTTTTCAGCCCTCTGAATCATTAGCCTCCTTTTTTTCCTTATCCAATCCTCTATATCCCTTGACATCCAGGGTTCCCAGGACCTGTTGGTCCTACCTTTCACCTTTACGGGAACATGTTGGCCCTGAGCTCTCACTATTTCCTTTTTGAATGACTCCCACTGGTCTGATATAGACTTTCCTACAAGTAGCTGCTCCCAGTCCACTTTGACCAGATCCTGTTTTATCATATTGAAATCGACCTTCCCCCAATTCAGTACCTTTATTTCTGGTCCATCTTTGTCCTTTTCCGTAACTACCTTAAATCTTACAGAGCTATGATCACTATCCCGAAATGCTCCCCACTGACACTTCTACCACTTGTCTGGCTTCATTCCTGAGGAGTAGGTCCAGTACTGCCCCTTCTCTTGTAGGACTTTCTACGTGCTGGCTCAGAAAGCTCTCCTGGATGTATTTTAAGAATTCTGCCCCCTTTAAGCCTTTTGGACTGACTATCCAAGTTAATATTGGGGAAGTTGAAATCCCTTACTATTATTACCCTATTATTTTTACACCTCTCTGAGATTTGCCTACATATCTGCTCCTCTATCTCTCCCTGACTCTTTGGAGGCCTGTAATATACGCCCAGCCAAGTGATTGCCCCCTTTTGTTTAACTTCTACCCATATGGCCTCATTTGAGGAACCTCTAAGGTATCACCCTCCTTACTGCAGTAATTGACTCCTTGATCAATTGTGCAATGCCACCTCCTCTTTTACACCCCACCCCCACCCCTGTCACCCCTGAAGATTCTCTGTCCTGGAATATTGAGCTGCCAGTCCTGCCCTTCCATCAACCATGTCTCTGTGGTAGCAATAATATCATAATCCCATATGTTAATCAACGCCCTCAATTCATCTGCCTTACTTGTGCATCATCCCCTACTGTACCTGCACTCTGTATCCTATCCCCCTGCCAAATTAGTTTAAACCCCACCAACAGCACCAGCAAACCTTCCAGCAAGGATGTTATTCCAACTTGTACGGCAACTTGTATGGGCGGCACAGTGGCGCAGTGGTTAGCGGCGCAGTGGTTAGCACCGCAGCCTCACAGCTCCAGGGACCCAGGTTCGATTCTGGGTACTGCCTGTGCGGAGTTTGCAAGTTCTCCCTGTGTCTGCGTGGGTTTTCGCTGGGTGCTCCGGTTTCCTCCCAATCCAAAGACTTGCAGGTGATAGGTAAATTGGCCATTGTAAATTGCCCCTAGTGTAGGGAGGTGATAGGGAATATGGGATTACTGTAGGGTTAGTATAAATGGGTGGTTGTTGGTCGGCACAGATTCGGTGGGCCGAAGGGCCTGTTTCAGTGCTGTATTTCTAAATAAATAAAAAAAAATAAACTAAAAAATAAATTGTACAGGTTCCACCTTCGCCAGAAACATACCCAGTGACCCAGGAAACTAAAGCCCTCCCTCCTGCACCATGTCTTCAGCCATGCATTCATCTGCTGTATCCTCCTATTCCTATACTCACTGGCATGTGGCACCAGGAGTAATCCAGAGATTACAACCTTTGAGGCCCTGCTTTTTAATCTGCGACCCAGCTCCCTAAATTCTTGTTGCAGGACCTCATCTCTCTTTCTACCTATGTCATTGGTACCAATGTGAACCACGACCTCTGACTGTTCACCCTCCCCCTTCAGAATGTTTTGCAGCCACTCCGTGACATCCTTGACCCAAGCACCAGGGAGGCAACATACCATCCGGGAGTCACGTTTGCGGCCACAGAAAAGCCTATCTGTACCCCTTACTTTAGAATCCCCTATCACTATAGCTCTCCCACTCTTTTTCCTCCCCTCTGGTGTACTGTGACTATTGCTATGTAGGAAAATATGTCAGGCATTCTGCAAAAGCAACACTTGACAAATAGGCAATGAGGTAAATGACTTGTTAAACTGTTTTTATTGGTTAAGGAAGGAATGCAGGGTAGGACACTGGCAAAACCCAATGCTCTTCTTCAGTGGATCCATGAGATACTCAATACCAAACCACCAGAACAATAATGTGAATCTTGGCTTAACATTTCAGCTGAAGGTTGGTTCCCTTAGTACTGCACTGAATTATTAGCTTAGAACAGCTGTTCTCAAATTGGGGTCCATAAAGACTTTCCAGGGAGTCTGAAAAATAATCTGAAGAGTAATGAATGACCACAGCCAGTGGCCCAGACAGCGAATGATCGGAGGCAGGCTTGGTGTGAAGTGGGAACGGGGTCTGATAGCCACATGAGGAGTGAGGGGGTGGGGCAGGGGGACACGCATGCTGGAGTGCTGAGAGTTATAAAAACGAAAGTCATTATGGCGGTACTTGTACCTCTCCTGATAGCTGTTTCTAAATGATATTCTGCATCGGTATGTCACTGCCCACCCTCTATATTCCTCCTACTCCAGCTTACTTCCAGAATACTCGCAGACTTCCTTGGCTGCTCAACAAACCATGTAAAGGAGCAGTACTGTACTTCTTTCTTGATTGTACCATTCTGTAATCCCTATGAACAACAGTCTAACACAAAGATTTACAATCTAATATTTGCAATCGCAGGAGGTGTAATACCTGCCCATTTACCTCCTCTCTCCTCACTATCCAAGGTCCCAAACACTCCTTTCAGGTGAAGTAGTGATTTACTTGTACTACTTTCAATTTAGTATACTGTAGTTGCTGCTCACAATGTGGTCTCCTATACAGTGGGGAGACCAAACACAGATTGGGTGACTGCTTGGCGGAACACCTCCGCTCAGTCCACAAGCATGGCCCCAAGCTTCCGGTTGCTGGCCATTTCAACACACCCCCCTGCTCTCATGCCCACATCTCTGTCCTAGGATTGCTGCAGTGTTACACTGAACATCAACGCAAGCTCAAGAAACAGCACCTCATTTACCGATTAGGCACACTACAGCCTGCCAGACTGAACATTGAGTTCAATAATTTCAGAGTATGACGGGTCCCCCTTTTTATTTTTATATAGTATATAGTTGCGCATTTCTGGTAATCAAATTGGAGCCATTTAAATATGGGTATAGACATTTGGAACAAAGTGAGGTTTGGACCTCATCGTTGTCAATGGAATGAAACTACCTGGTTATATATTTGTATGGTTCCCATTGAGGCCATTTATATATTTTTGTGTTCTGACTGCTTTCTGTGATTCATCATATACCCACCACATATCCCCATGGAGTCAACAGAGGATTTGATTTTCTGGGCAGTTGCATTATTATTTTATTATTTTTATTAGCGTCAGGATAGAAAAAAATAAACATTTTCAAATTGCACATTATTTACTGCTGACTGTTAGTGGGTTGAGAGTGTACATCGGGGTTGTTATGTAACATTAAGTGCTATTCCAGTGCATTCAATTAGATGTGCAACATTATGTTTATGGTGTCATTCACAGCAGCAATACTTTTGGAATGTTGAGGCCTCTCACTAATATATGTATATATCTGTCCCTTTTTTCTATATATAACAATATATTCAAGATGATGGAAAGTAAAAATAAATAATTGCACAGTTTAATTCTGGTAAGGACAGTGAAAGAAATTGACAAATTTGAGGTAACAATAGCTACTTGAAGTCTGTCTTCTAATGCTGCACCAAGTCTGTAGCTGTGTTATTAACCAATGTTTATACTGTGCAAATGAAGCAACATCACTGATGGACGTTCCATTATTCTCCATTATTTATCCTTTGTAGATAAATAAAATTAATGTAACTATCAATACATTACCATCAGAAATATATTAATTCAATTTACTTGTTTTGAATGTCCTGTGTCAATCGGATTAGGGAAGATATCTTGCCTTCATAAACAAAAATCACAGCTATCATTATGACCGTTTATAGCTCTTGGAAGGTAAAATCCTTCGGAAAAACACTAAATGACCTGGCTCATCTTTTCTGTTTGAGATCCTCTGTATATTCCAGTATTACAACAATTTTTTTTACTGTTAAACTGGACAGGTCGAACATCAACACCAGCCTAAAAGTTATGCCTGTAGAAGAACAGAATACATCTGTGAATTCAAACGAGTCCCAATTAGATTACAGCAGTGCCAAGGATGAGAGTGAATCTCTTTTAAAGGGTATGGAAGAGTATACATTACATTTCTTTGCTGTGTGGGAACACAGAAATAATATTTCTGCATATTATTAGTTCATAAAACCACAATCTCAAACAGATTTTGAAATTTATCCGTAATTATTTCCATAAAAATCATTTATTTATTGTTGGATAATGATCATTTACATTATGACCTTGAGGTGCATTTGCATTTTTTTCCATATTTGGCAGCATTTTTTTGGTATAGTTTATCTGATCTTTCATTCAGACAAATTAACAAATACAACAGGCCATGATCCTTGGGAACGTCTGAGAAGGTGGGGGAAGATGTTTTTAAAGAAAATCTGGGATATTCTTGGGATATCTGCATCACTAGAAAAACCAGCATTTTTTGCCCATCCCTAGTTTCCCTTGAGAAGGTAATGATGAACTGTCTTCTTGAACAGCTGCAGTCTGTGTGGTGAAGGTAATTCCATGGTGTTGTTGGGGGTGGAGGGCGAAACTCTAAGATTTTGACCCAGAGACGAGGAAGGAACAGCGATATAGACTCATGAACCTTACAGCACAGAAGGAGGCCATTTGGATCCTAATGCCTGTGCTGGAGCTTTGAAAAAGCTGACCAATTTAGTCCCACATCCCATCTTTTCCCCATAACTCCACAAGTTAGTCCTCTTCAATACATGTTCAATTGCCTTTTGAAAGTTCCTATGAAAGCTGCTTCCAAAACCTTTTAATAGTAGTATGTTTCAAACCTTAAGAAACCTCTGTGTGGAAAGATTCTCCTCAACTCCTCTCTAGTTATTTTTGCCAATTATTTTAAGTCCATAATCTCTGGTTATCAACTCATTTGGCAGGGAAAACAGTTTCTCTCTATTTTATCTAAACCATTCATGATTTTGAATGCCTCTACTAGGTCTCCCCTCAACCTTCTCTGTTCTACAGCTTCTGCAATCTCTCCATATGATTGAAGTTATCTCTGTGTATATCATCCTGATAAGCCTGCTCTGTACCCTCTCCTGGGCCCTGACATCCTTCCTAAAGTGTGGTGCCCAGAAATGTACTCAGTTCTTCAGCTGAGATCTAACCAGTGATTTGCAAGAATTTAATATGACTTCTTTGTTTTTGTATTCAATGCCCCTACTTACAAAGCCAAGCATCACAATTGCTTTCTTAACTGTCTTATCTTCTTGCCTGCAAAGTTGTGTGAATATGCACCCCAGGTCCTTCTGCTTTTGCAGCACCCCCCACCCCCGCCACCCAACCACCCTCAAAATAGTACCATTTAGATTATACTGCCTCTCCATGCTGTTCCTCCCAAAGTGCATCATTTCACATTTCATAAGCATTAAATTGCATCTGCTATGTTTCTGCCCATTTTCCTAGTCTATGTCCTCCTGAAGTCTATTACTATCCTCCTCACTATTTACTACATTGTCAAGTTTTGTATCATCCATAAACTTCAAAACTGTACTCTCTATACCCAAGTCAAGGACATACTGAATAACAAGAAAAGCAATGGTCCTAATACCGACCCCTTGGGAACACCAATATACATCTGTTCATCACTACTGTCTGCTTCCTGTCACTTGGCCAATTACATGCCCAGTTTACCATAGCCTCTTTACTCCCACATTCTTCTATTTTCCAAGTAAACCTGTTATGTGATGCTTTTGAAAGTACATATATACATCGACAGCAATACCTTCATCAAGCCTCTCTGTTACTTCCTCAAAGTATCAGATTAGTCAGACACAATTTGTCTTTAACAAACCCATGCTGGTTGTCCCTTCTTAATGGATGCTTTTCCAAGTGAGAATTAATTTTGTCTTTGACAATGCTCTCTAGTATTTTTCCTATCACAGACATTAGACTGATTGACCTGTAGTTAACAGGTTTATCCATCTCCCCTTTTTGAATATGGTTGTAACATTTATAATTCTTCATTTTTTTTAGTCATTCATGGGATGTGGGTGTCACTGGCTAGGCCAGCATTTATTGCCCATCCCTAATTACCCTTGAGAAGGTGGTGGTGAGCTGCCTTCCTGAACCGCTGCAGTCCATGTGGGGTAGATAAACCCACAGTGCTGTTCGGAAGGGAGTTCCAGGATTTTGACCCAGCAACAGTGAAGGAACAGCGATATAGTTCCAAGTCAGGATGGTGTGTGGCTTGGAGGGGAACTTACAGGTGGTGGTGTTCCCATGCATCTGCTGCCTTGTCCTTCTAGGTGGTAGAGGTTGTGGGTTTGGAAGGTGCTGTCGAAGGAGCATTGCTGCAGTGCATCTTGTAGATTGTACACATTGCTGCCACTGTGCTTTGGTGGTGGAAGGAGTGAATGTTTGTGGATGGGGTGCCAATCAAGTGGACTGCTTTGTCCTAGATGGTGTAGAGATTCTTGAGTGTTGTTGGAGCTGCACCCATCCAGGCAAGTGGAGAGTAACCACACTTCTGACTTGTGCCTTGTAGATGGTGGACCGGCTTTGGGGAGTCAAAAGGTGAGTTACTCGCTGCAGGAATCTTAGCCTCCGACCTGCTGCTGTAGCCATGGCATTTATATGGCTACTCCAGTTCAGTTTCTGGTCAATGGTAATCCCCAGGATGTTGATAGTGGGGGATTCAGCGATGGAAATGCCATTGAATGTCAAGGGGAGATGGTTAGATTCTCTTTTGTTGGCGATGGTCATTGCCTGGCATTTGTGTGGCGCGAATGTTACTTGCCACTTATCAGTCCAAACCTGGATATTGTCCAGGTCTTGTTGCATTTCTACATGGACTACTTCAGAACTCAGGAGTTGCGAATGGTGCTGAACATTGAACATCAGCGAACATCCCCACTTCTGACCTTATGATTGAAGGAATGTCATTGATGAAGCAGCTGAAGATGGTCGGGCCCAGGGCACTACCCTGAGGAACTCCTGCAGTGATGTCCTGGAGCTGAGATGATTGACCTCCAACAAGCACAGCCATCTTCCTTTGCGCTAGGTATGACTCCAACCAGCGGAGAGTTTTCCCCCAATTCTCATTGACTCTAGTTGTGCTTGGGCTCCTTGATGCCATACTTGGTCAAATGCTGCCTTGATGTCAAGGGCAGTCACTCTCTCCTCAGCCCTTGAATTCAGCTCTTTTATCCATGTTTGAACCAAGGCTGATAATGGGTTCAAGAGCTGAGTGGCCCTGATGGAACTCAAAGTGAGCATCACTGAGCAGGTTATTGCTAAGCAAGTGCTGCTCAATAGCACTGTCAACGACAACTTCCATCACTTTACTGATGATTGAGAGTAGACCGATATGGCAGTAGTTGGCCGGGTTGGACTTGTCTTGCTTTTTGTGTCCACGACATACCTGGGCAATTTTTCACATTGCCGGATAGATACCACTGTTGTAGCTGTACTGGAACAGGTTGGCTAGGGGTGCAGCAAGTTCTGGAGCACAGGTCTTCAGTACTATTGCCGGAATGTTGTCATGGCCAGAGCCTTTGCAGTATCCAGTGCCTTCAATTGTTTCTTGATATCACGCAGAGTGAATCGAATTGGCTGAAGATTGGCATCTGTGATGTTGGGGACTTCAGGAGGAGGCCGAGATGAATCATCAACTCGGCACTTCTGGCTGAAGATTGTTGCAAATGCTTCAGCCTTATCTTTTGCACTGATGTGCTGGGCTCCCCTATCATTGGGGATGGGGATATTTGTGGAGCCTCCTCCTCCAGTTAGTTGTTTAATTGACCACCATGACTGGATGTGGCAGGACTGCAGAGCTTAGATCTGATCCATTGGTTATGGGATCGCTTAGCTCTGTCTATCGCATGCTGCTTGTGCTGTTTGACATGCAAGTAATCCTGTGTTGTAGCTTCACCAGGTTGACACCTCATTTTGAGGTATGCCTGGTGCTGCCCCTGGCATGCCCTTCTGCACTCTTCATTGAACCAGGGTTGGTCTCCTGGCTTGATGATAATGGTAGAGTGGCGGATGTGCCGGGCCATGAGGTTACAGATTGTGGTTGAGTACAATTCTGCTGCTGCTGATGGCCCACAGCGTTCCCTGGACGCTGTTTTGCCTGCTTGATCCGTTTGAAACTATCCCATTTAGTACGATAGTAATGCTCCACAACATGATGGAGGATATCCTCAATGTGAAGAAGGGACTTTGTCTCCACCAGGACTGTGCAGTAGTCACTCCTACCAATACTGTCATGGACAGATGCATCAGCCGCAGGTAGATTGGTGAGGCCGAGGTCAAGTATGTTTTTCTCTCTTGTTGGTTCCCTCACCTGCCACAAACCCAGTCTAGCAGCTATGTCAGTTAGGACTCGGCCAGCAGTGGTGCTACTGAGCCACTCTTGATGTTGGACATTGAAGTCTCCCAACCAGAATACATTCTGCACCCTTACCACCCTCAATGCTTCCTCCAAATGGTGTTCAACATGGAGGAGTACTGATTCATCAGCTGAGGGGGGGGGGGGGGCGGTAGGTGTAATCAGCAGGAGGTTTCCTTGCCCATGTTTGACCTGATTCCATGAGACTTCATGGGGTCCGGAGTCGATGTTGAGAACTCCCTCCCAACTGTATACCACTGTGCCGCCACTTCTGCTGGGTCTGACCTGCCAGTGGGACAGGACATGCCTGGGAATGGTGATGACAGTGTCTGGGACATTGTCTGTAAGGTATGATTCCATGAGTATGACTATGTCAGGCTGTTGCTTGACTGGTCTGTGGGACAGCTCTCCCAACTTTGGCACAAGCCCCCAGATGTTAGTAAGGAGGACTTTGCAGGGTCGACAGGGCTGGGTTTGCTGTGATTGTTTCCGGTGCCTAGGTTGATGCCGGGTGGTCTGTCGGTTTCATTCCTTATTGACTTCGTACCAGTTAGATACAACTGAGTCACTCGCTAAGCCATTTCAGAGTCAACCACATTGCTCTGGGTCTGGAGTCACATGTCGGCCAGACCAGGTAAGGCCAGCAGATTTCATTCCCTTCAGGGCATTAGTGAATCAGCTGAGTTTTTAAGAACAATCTACAATGGTTTCATGGCCATTATTCGACTAGCTTTTTTTAAATTCTAGATTTTTATTAATTGAATTCAAATTCCACCTTCTGCCATGGTGGGATTTGAACCCATGTCCCCAGAACAATACTCTGGGCCTCTGGGTTACTATCCCAGTGACAATACCATTATGCCACCACCTCCCCTGATATATAATATATTTTTATATAGGCTGCATTTGCTGACAATGCAACCACTAGGTGGCGCTGTACTAGCATATGCGCAAATGCAGCCTCATCCACTTAAAAGTCACTGCCTGCAACGTTCAGGCTGCTGCCAGGATTAAAGATGGTGCTGCTCAATTTATCATAGAAAAACAACTTCAACCCTTGGCAGCACATAATGGACATGTATGATACTGGGAGAACATTGAGCTGTTTAAAGTCTCATCAGAAGGACAGCACCTCTGACAGTGCTGTATACCCTCCGTAATTCAGTGAGGTTTCAGTGCCATCCCGCTCTCCGCCAGCTCACTGCACCCTTCCCCCCGCCCCCCATCCCGTTCTCTAGCTGCTCACTCCCCGCTTCCCCTCACCCCCGCATCCCGCTCTCCAGCAGTTCACTCCCTGCTTCCCCCCAGCCCCCAATCCCGCTCTGTGGCTGCTGCCCCCACCCCATCCCTCCAGACGCTAGCTGTTGGCCGCGCCGCTTCCCTTTTCTCGGCCACATGCTCCTACATAGCCCCGTAACCCCTCCAGCCCTCTTTGCTTCTTCGGGCAGAGCAAATGGCCGAGAGGAGGGAAGCGGCCGGCGGCCTACAGCTAATGTCTGGAGGGATGGGGGTGGGGTAGTATGGAGTGAGCAGCCAGAGAGCTGGGGGGACGGGGGCAGCGAGGGGCTGGAGAGCGGGTGGGGGGAAGCGGCCAGAGAGCGGAAGAGGGTGCAGTTGGGGTGAGAGGGGCGATAGCGAGGAGCGAGCACCCTGGAGTGAGCGACCAAGAGGGGAGAACGTTTTTCTGCACATGCACCTGTTAGTCCTGGCAAGGCAAGACACATGCTGTGCATGCGCAGCATCTCACTGAGAGCAGGAGACCGTTTGTGCATGCGTGCAGCTTGGAGCGTTCTGATGATGTCAGTGGGCTGCTGCGTTGTCAGGAGTCACTTTGTTTTATATCTGTCCATGTATGTGTGACTTGGATTGGAATTTGGAGTGAACCAGTTAAAAATTGAAAGCCCCTCCAGCACAAATATTCCTATATTATTTTTCAAATGAACTGTTGCAACAACCCAACTTTGCATCATGACCTCGAACTATACCTCTCCCACTATCTATGCATATGCAGTCATAGCCCGCAAGATATTTTGAGAAAAAGGAATCCCAGCACAAGGTTTAAGTCCAATTCCCAACATTCATTTGTCCAACAGTACATAATGTTTCTTATACATTTGTGACAATATATGATGAGGGCCTCTTATTAATTACTCTGCTGCTCATCTTACATTCTCCTGTCGTAAGTGAAGGAAATAAGATGGCTCTGCTGGATGTCATCAAGGTCTTACTCTGTTCGGGTGGCTCATTGCCTCCTTCTGCAACTCCAGGTTCCACATCTGCTACTGTACCTAGCCCTGCTTGTTTTCTGCTCGATATGTGTTACTTGAGTGGGTGGCCTTTTTGATGAGTCACCTTGAGAAACAAATCTCTCATCCATGCTTCCTCCTTCCATGTCCTTGTTGCTGGGCGCTCAGTCAGCATGTTGTGCTATTGGTATGGGGACAGATCACAGGGCTGTTACGATAATGCCAAAGTCTTGAGTCAGGGTCCTGTCAAAATGATTTTCCAACATGGTGAATACAGACAGGACTAAATCAAAGATATTGCAGCCCAATTTCTGTATTGCAGTCCTGAAAAACCCCATAGCTGTGCTTTGAGGTCAGGTGAGAGGGGAAGGGAGTCCCAGCAGTTGGACTACAATTCTGTGAAATGGTCAAATATCACTGTGTAGATATAGGCAGTGATCTCTTCCACATTAGCTATCATACTCTCAAATTGCACAATGAATTGATAGTGCTCAGAAAGCAGCTTCCTTTTGTGAGTAGCATGGCTGCAATCCTGGAACTCCACATTTGACCTGACCGGGCCCTCTGGTCAGCTTCTTCCTGCTTCTCACTGCCACCTACACCTGCTGCCTGCTTTAACTGTAACTCTAACCCCAGAGTGGACATTCTTGGCTGATGCTTGTTGCAAGTAGAATAAGTGAAACTGCGTCCTATGCGATGTGTTGTGCACTGTCTACTGCACCTCCAGTGGAACTTTGATCCTCACATTCCCCAGACAGGTAGAACCATTCTTTCAAGGACATTAGCTTTTTTCGTCCAGAGCATGCTGTGATATCATTCTCTCAGCCACGTCTATCCTCCTTGAGGCTTCGACAAAAACTGTTACACACAATTCCCAGAAGGCTTGCTGAAAATGTTCTCCCAAATTTGAATGTAAAGTGTTTTCAAATTCAGGTTAAAGTTAAAGTGTATTGAGAAGATAAGTTTAATGGTTAAGAAATAATGCAAGCTATTGAAATTCTGTCATTTGGTGATTTTAAAATTATAGCTTCCAGGAACAATGGATTATAGTGGGACAGTATAATTGATGGATGTTTAGCAGACATTTGTGGAAGCAGAGATGTTACTTGGCATGAGAAACACATCTTGAATCTTTCAAAAAGAGAAAATACTGCAAATTCTGGTAATCTGAAGCAAAAACAGAAAAAAGCTGGAAGGACTGATCAATCAGTATCTGTGGAGAGAACAGTTTACATTTCAGGATCATATCCTTAGATACAATAATGGTAATAGAGCAGTAATAGAGCATAGTAAATGTCATGCTCACACAAAGAGAATAATGAACTATAAAATGAACTGATGAATTGAACTCAAAACGTTTTGCCATAAAACAAGATGGAGTGAGATGTCAGGTGACCTCTCCTGTGCTGTGAATACACATGATAACAGCTGGAACCCTAAACTAATCATCATGTCTGGTCAAGTGTTGAAGAAAGCATCTGAAATGTAAATGGTCCATTCAATGTTAATGGCTACCGCTGTTCAACAAGTTGGGTTAATAAGGACTTGGCAGACATGGAGACTCCAGACTCAAACTCAGGATAAAGGGCGTGAAAAAACATCACTTTATCAAGATGGCAGAGGTGAGCAAAATCCAAACCCATTGTCTAACAATAGCCGCATCATAAAACACCATTTATGAAAACACAATGGGAGAGAAACTTTGGTCACCTGAAAAGAAATCAAGTTTCTGATAAGGCGTTTTAACAAGAGACATTTTCTGCGCAAAAAGGCAGAAAGGCAGAAAGCCAGACGCCAGAGAGATCCATCCTGGCAAGAAGAAGGAGCCTGACAGAATACCATCTTTGAACTACCTGGAGACAGAGATTAAAGGTGACATTGAAACTCCCTAACTGAGAAATTGTAACAGGATTTTTTACCATTGAAGTGTGACTGAGATTTAACCAAAGAAGTCTGCAGTAAAGCATCCATCCATCTGAAACTTTCCAAAGTTTGACGTCAGTGAACCAGGTAAAAGGAAAAACAGGCCTGTGCCATTTTCAATTTTCCTCCCAGGGAAACAAACAATGTTTCACAACGAACTCTTTGTTAACACCATCAGATTTGAATGCATGCTATCTTTTAATCTCTATCTTTTCTTGTGTCTGTCCATATGTGTGTGTGTGAGTGGGTGACGTTGTGAATATTTTCAGTATTGTTTAATAAATAGTTATCTTTCTTTAAACCTACGAGAAACCCTGTAATTTGTCAGTCTATTGACTATTAAAACATTCAAGGGTTCAAACACAATTCTAATAAAACACACTGTCTTCAGTCAGTTGAGAGGTGAAAAGTGGAAATCCTTCTATCATTTCCCACCTCTCTGTAAAAGATTGGGGGCTCATGGGCTAGATTTAAAACATTGGATTACATCAGTGATTTGGAAGCAGGAGGAAAATTGATTGTAAATTTTTTTTTAAATCAGCTGGTTTTCTTGCATTATTTTTACTGTACTAAAACACTTAAGACATGAACACATTTGACATCAAAGCATTTGTAGAACAAGGGATGCATTAAATCTATTATATATTGAAGACTTAAAACTGTAGCAAACCAGGTAGGATTCCCTTTAAGGCCAAAAGTAAGAAAGCCTGAGATCCTTATAACACTAGCTAGTCATTTTAATATTGTCTTAGAACCAGAAGAAACAGGCATGGAACCAAAGTCTGAACAAGTAGCCTTGGCTAGAATTTAACTGGAAATGCAGAGAATGGAATTAGAGTTTCAAAGGGAAAACGAGAAAGAGGAAAGAGGGATGCAAAGGGAAAGAGAGAAAGAGGAAAGAGAGATGCAAAGGGAGAGAGAGAAAGAGGACAGAGAGATGCAAAGGGAGACAGAGTTTGAACTAGCTAAGAAAGACTGAACTCGCAAAGTGAGCATACAGCCTGCAATTCAAATATTGACCCCAATTCAGAGAAAAGTCTTGATTTTATGATACATTCACAATTAGTGCCAAAATTTAGTGTGGATGTGGTCGAATTGTATTTTGTCTCTTTTGGGAAAATTGCCCACAGGTTAAAGTGGCCAAAAGAGTCCTGGATCCTCCTTTACAAGGAGAATTAGTGGGAAGAGCCCCTGAAGCTTACTCCATATTGTCAGAGGAGAGTTCTTTAGATTACGAGCAAACCAAAACTGCTACCTTAAATGCCTACGAGTTAGTTCCTGAGGCATACCTACAAAAATTTAGAAATACTCAGCAAAGGCCTGCTCAAACCTTTATTGAATTCAAGCGAGTTAAAAACATGGCTTTCGATCGCTGGATGAGAATGTTGAAGTTAGAACCCTTACATGGGAACTTAGAAGAGGTGATCCTATTTGAGGAATTTAAAAATAGCATTCCAGTTTATATAAAGACCCATATTGAGGAACAAAAGGTCACAAGGGTGAGGGACACTGCTGCAATGGCAGATGATTATGAGCTCATATACAAACCCTTTTATCAAGGAAAACCCTTCCCTAAATAATCCCCAGAGGTCTAGGAAGGACAGAAAGTGGGATGGTGTCATAAGATGGGGTGGTAGTGAAAGGGAGAATAAGAGTGAAAATGTGGGAGGCCCTCCACAAGTCAGGAAAGAAAGTACAGAGGGTAGACTGAATGTTTGTTGGGGTTCACTAGGCCAGTTCAGGAAATGGTGCCCTGACAGGTGACATGGTGGACCAGACCATGACCCTTACCACAGTGAGTAAGGCCACTAGGAATACTGCTGTGGGTGCAGTAGAACTAACAAAATCCCCAAGAGTTACCAGGATTTTGTCCTGAAGGGAAAGGTGTCCCCATACCCCTCTAATGAGGTGAGTAAGTCAATTGTCCTGCTCAGGGATAAGGTGCCACTCAATCCTGAATGCTGGATAAAGGCATGACCTCCCTACCAAAGAGCTTGGAAAATGCAAAGGTCCTGATAAAAGGCATTGAAGTCGGGTACATGTCCATACCCCTATATTGGGTTCAATTAGAGTGTGACCTAGCCTCTGGACCGGTTACAGTAGAGATTGTTCCTAGTCTGCCTGTGGCTGGAATAGATTTGCTGTTAGGCAATGATTTGGCTGGGGGTCGAGTGATAGCAGCCCTGATAGTCTTAGACCAGCCAAATGAAGCCAGGGAACAGGAGGAAGTCCCTGGAATATTCCCTGACTGTTTAGTAGCCAGGTCCATGGCTAAGCAAGCCCTGCCAAAGTGAGCTGAGCCAGTAATTCAGTCAGATGACTCAGAGGTCTGGCTGCCTGAAACTTTTTTTGGAGATTTAGGAGAGAAGGAGTTGTACAGTAGATCCTCCTTGATTGAAACTCAGCAGGCAGACCCTGATTTAAAAGGAATAGCATAGACTGGCTGTTCTGAGGCAGAGGTAGAAAGCGTGCCTGAATGCTATTACTTTAAAAATGGGGAAGTGATGAGGAAATGGAGACGCCCGCAGCGACCTGCAGAGGAGGAGTGGACAGTGGTCCACCAAATTGTGGTTCCCCCCAAATATCATAGGGAATTCTTGAGGATTGCCCATGAATTCCCAATGGCTGGGCACATGGGTATCTAAAAGACTCAGGCCCGGATAAGCCTGTACATTTATTGACCTCATATCCACAAAGATGTGGTTGAATTTTGTAGGACATACCATACCTGCCAGGTTGTTGGGTAACCACAACCTGCAATCAAGCCCGCTCCACTAGTACCCATACCTGCTTTCGAAGAACTCTTTCGCAGACTTCTTGTAGATTGCATAGGACCATTACCCAGAACAAGGACTGATTTCCCATATCTCCTTAAAATCATGGATATGGCCACCCGATTCCCAGAGGCCATACCCTTAAGAAAAATTACAGCCAAAGCCGTGGTCGAGGGGCTGACCCAGTTTTTCACCCGCTGCGGTCTGCTGCAAGAAATCCAATCAGATCAAGGATCTAACTTCATGTCCCGCATATTACAAGAGGTCGTGCATAGCCTCAGCACCGAACAGATAATATCCTCAGCAAATCACCCATAGTCATAAGGGGCTCTAGAACAATATCACCAAACCTTGAAAACTATGATCAGAGCCTATTACTGTGAGTACTATCACGATTGGGAAAAAGGGTTCGCTTTTCTGCTGTTCGCCATCAGAGATTCACCCAATGAATCAATAGACTTCAGTCCATTTGAATTGGTCTATGGGCATGAAGTAAGAGGCCCCCTTAAACTGATCAAAGAAAAATTTCTAAATCAAAGGGAGGAAACCTCGTTGTTAAATTATGTATCAGCTTTTCATGAGCGACTGTTTAAAGCATGTGCTGTAGCTAAAGAGCACCTAAAATCCTCTCAGCAAAACATAAAAAGGCAGGCAGGCAGACATGCTCAGGCTCAGACACATAAACCAGGGGATCAAGTCCTAATGCTGTTGCCATTACAGGGAGAAACCCTGAAAGCCAGGTTGAGTGGCCCATACTGTGTGAGAAAAAAGATCAGTGAAATAAATTACCTGATTACACCCCAGACTAGAGAAAGAAACAAAGACTGTGCAACATCAATATGTTGAAGAAATATCATATTTGGGAACAGGATAAACCAGTGAATGTATAGCTGATCGTGAGAACAGTGGAGGATGGAAATAATAGTGAAGAGGAACCCGGGGAAGAAGGGAACCTAGAAAATTCTCAGACTGAACCCCCTACTGTGAAATTGGCCAACAGTGAAATCTTAGGGAGACTAGAGACAATATTTAACCATTTAACTGACAATTAGAGAACATACAGCAACACTGCTAAGAGAATTTGGGGAAGGGTGCAGGGACAAACCAAGTCCTACCTCTTTGACCATTCACTATGTGGATGTATGGGAGACCCCACCTATAAAACAAAACCCATATTGCCTGAGCCCCAATAAATTGGCTCAAGTCTGAGAAGAAATCCAGTACATGCTAGAAAATGACCTAAGTGAATCCAGTCAAATCAGCTGGAGTTTACCTATTGAATTAGTCCCCAAGCCCAATGGATCAGAGACTCTGCATTGATGACCGCAAAATTAATGCAGTGACTCGAACAGATTCGTGTCCAATTCCTCGCATTGAAGACTGTATTGACAGAATAGGCAATTCCACCTACATCAGTAAAATTGACTTTTTAAAAGGATACTGGCAAGTTCCTTGACCACCCAGTTTTGGCTTTTGTAACACCCGATGGCTTATTCCAATATAAAGTCATGCCATTCGGTTTAAAGCAACCTTTCGAAGACTGATGAATCAGGTGGTGGCTGGTTTAAGCAACTGTGTTGTCTATTTTGATGACCTGCTGGTCTTTAGCGACATCTGGGAAGACCATTTAAGAGCATTATTTAAGGGGCTACAAAATGCCAACCTAGTGGCCAACTTAGCTAAAAGCAAGTTCACTAAGGCCAAAGTGGCCTACTTAGGACATATTGTAGGCCAAGGTTGGGTGTTGCCAAGGGCAGCAAACGTACAAGCCTTGATAGATTTCCTGTTCGCAGACCACAAGAGAGATAATGCGATTCCTGGGGATGTGAGGTTTCTACAGAAAATTTGCCCCTAATTTCAGCATCCTAGCTGCCACATTGACTGACTTATTAAAGAAAAATGTTTAATGTAGTGTGGACAGAATGGTGCCAGGTGGCTTTTGAAAAGTTGAAGGCTATTTTAACAAATGAACCCGTATTAGCAGCCCCAAATTTTAACAGATCCTTTAAAATGGCCATTGACACGAGTGATGTAGGAGTAGGAGCGGTCTTTCTCCAGGAAGATGACTCAGGCATCGAGAGGCCAATTGGCTATTTTTCAAAAAAAGTTAAATAAACTTCACCGTAAATATTCCGCCATAGAAAAAGAGGCATTGGGACTTCTGTTAGCCCTTCGACATTTTGAGGTCTGTGTTAAGAATGGACACTGGGAAATTCTGATATACTCTGACCGGAACCCACTAAGCTTCTTAGAGAAATTCAAAGTTAGAAATGCCAGGCTGTTCAGATGAAGTTTACTCTTCCAGCTGTTTTACTTGAAAATCGCACACATATTTGGGAAAAACAATGTCATTGCTGATGCCTCGTTCAGAATTTAAATAATATTCCTCCAGTAAACTGTGAAAGGCTAGTGACAGTAAACATGAGGAATGCCAATGATGGATGCATATAAATGTGTACTATCATGTGTTTTTACTTTACTTTATTTCTGAAAACAACAAAAAAGCCAAGGAATTTCATTTTTTACCTTTTTGTGGGGAAGTGTCACGCTCACACAAGGAGAAATTATGAACTATAAATGAACTGATGAATTGAACTCAAAATGGGCACCTTTTGCTGTAAAACAAAATGGATTAAGAGGTCAGGTGACCTCTCCTGTACTGCGAAAACACAGGCTAACTGCTGGAACCCTAAACCAATCATCATGTCTGGTCAAGTGTTGAAGAAAGCATCTGAAATGTAAATGGCCCGTTCAATGTTAATGGCTACCCCTCTTCAACAAGTTGGGCTAACAATGATTTGGCAGACATGAAGACTCCAGACTCAAACTCTGGATGAAGGGTATGAAGAACATCACTTTAGCAAGATGGTATAGAGATGAGTAAAATCCAAACCCATTGTCTAACATGGCCACACCATCAAACACCATTTGGGCGGCACAGTGGCGCAGTGGTTACCACTGCAGCCTCACAGCTCCAGGGACCCGGGTTCGATTCCGGGTACTGCCTGTGTGGAGTTTGCAAGTTCTCCCTGTGTCTGCGTGGGTTTTCTCCAGGTGCTCCGGTTTCCTCCCACAAGCCAAAAGACTTGCAGGTTGACAGGTAAATTGGCCATTATAAATTGTCACTAGTATAGGTAGGTGGTAGGGAAATATAGGGACAGGTGGGGATGTTTGGTAGGAACATAGGATTAGTATAAATGGGTGGTTGATGTTCGGCACAGACTCGGTGGGCCGAAGGGCCTGTTTCAGTGCTGTATCTCTAATCTATAATCTAATCATTTATGAAAACACAATGCGAAAGAAACTATGGCCACCTGAAAGAAACCAAGTCTCTGATAAGGCGTTTTAATAAGAATCATTTCTGTGCAAAAAGGCAGAAAGCCAGAAGCCAGAGAGAGCCATCCTGGCAAGAAGAAGAACCCTGACAGAACACTATCTTTAAACTGCGAGGCAGAGATGAAAGGTGACCTTGAAATTCCATACCTGAGAAATTGTAACAGGATTTTTTGCCATTAAAGTGTGACTGAGATTTAACCAAAGAACTCTACAGCAAAGCATCCGTCTCTAGTGTGCGTCTGTGTGTGTGCGCTGTGTGTGTGTGTTGGTGAAGTTGCGAATATGTCCGGCTATTGTTTAATAAACATTTATCTTTTTTTAAACCTACGAGAAAACCTGTCATTTGTCTGTTAGTGACCATTAAAATGTTCAAGGGTTAAAACATAATTCTAATAAAACACACTGTCTTCAGTCAACTGAGAGGTGAAAAGTGGAAATCATCCCTATCATTTCCCACCTGACCGTAACAGTAATACACCAAGGAAAGTTGACTGGTCAAGTTCAAATGATTCTCACCCAGGCTCTAAAATGATTCATGAAATCCTGGGAGGAAACATTTAGACAACAATGGGAGGCTCGTTTTTTGGAAATATTTTAAAATGCAAATAAACATTGCTTTTGAACTTATAGATCAGCCAAAGGAGAACAACATAAGAATGTCATTCTCTCCATGGAGCAAGTTATTGAATATGTACAGCAAGATGAAAAAGTCTCCTATTCCTAAAGTAGGTTTGCTTTACTTCCAGTGATATATTTCTGGTTTTTATAGTAGTCCTGTTTTTACCCGGCACTGTTACTGCTAAAAAGTCCAAGAATAATTTCTTGGTCACAGCCAATAAGCATATCATAGAATCATAGAATGGTTACAGCACTGAAGGAGGCCATTCGGCCCGTCATGTCTGTGCAGTGTCTCTGCAAGAGCAACTCAGCTAGTTCCACTCCCCTGCCATTTCCGCGTTGCCTTGCAAATTTTTGCTCTTAGACATATAGAATATCTTAGAGTGATTTACAAGACAGGTGGATGTGAAGGATTTTAATTGGGAAGATTGAAGGGGTAGTGCAAGTGATAGATTTTTTAGGAAGATTTTAAAAACATGAAGAGATAGTAAGAAAAGTGTTTTTGGATAGAGATCAAAGGACAAAGGCATAATGGGTAAAAGACAGTGATCATTACAGGTTTTTGCTCCACTTACCTGAAAAGACTTTCTAATATTGTTTGCACGTGCATCAGAATTTATAAATGTGCACACTTGTAACTTTTCTTCTTAGATAAGTTGTCAGTGTTTCAAAGAAAGCTGTATGCTTTGATTTCTTGTTTCCCATTGTTCAAAGAAACTAATATGCTAACACTGGGATTCAAGTTTTATTCAAGCCTTCTTAGCATTCCAATGGATGAAGAGTTTGTCAGTCACTTTGAAATTTGCTACTTTATATACTTAAAAGAAAGATTGGTTAATGTATATTAACAAGTGCTCTTCCTCAAATTCACTATCAGATTTGTGACAGGTACAGGAAATAAAGCCACTTATGTGACTGAATTCTGTTTTTTCACAACTGCTGTATAAAATCATAGAATCGTTGAATGATACAGTACTGGCCCATTGTGCCTGTGCTGGCACTTTGAAAGAGTTGTTCAATTAGTCCCACTCTCCTACTCTTTCCCATAGCCCTGCAATTTTTTTCCCTTCAAGTATTCATCCAGTTCTCTTTTGAGAGTTGATTGAATCTACTTCCACCACCCTTTTAGGCAGTTCGTTCCAGACTACAACAACTTCCACGTAAAAATCAAAATAAAATCCATATGTCGCTTATGGTTCTTTTGGCAATCACCTTAAATTTGTGTCCTCTGGTTACTGATCCTTCTGCCCCTGGAAACAGTTTCTTCTTAGCTACTTGATCAAAGTTGTTCACAATTTTCAACACCTCTATCAAATCTACTCATAACTTTCTCTGTCCTAAGGAGAAGAACACCAGCTTCTGCAGTTTCTCCATGTAACTAAACTGTGTAATGGGCATTATGTTTAAGTGAAATAAAAACGGAAATGGTTGGAAATATACTGCAGGTCTGTTAGCATCAATAAAGAGAAACATTTAAGTTTAACCTCTTCAGCAAAATTAAAAACTGAAAAATAAAAAAGCCCTAAAAATAACATTGAATACAAAAATGACTAAAAAAGTCATAAAGAGGAAGTTAATACGTTGAACACCTACAACAACTTACATTTATGTAGCACCTTTAACGTAATGCAACGTCCCTAGATGCTTCACAGAAGCATGTAAAACAAAATATGACACCAAGCCACATAAGGAGATCTTACATCTGATGACTGAAAGTTTGGTCAAAGAGGTAGATTTTAAGGAGTATCTCCAAGCAGGAAAGTAAGGTAGAAAGTGAATTCCAGAGCTTAGGACCTAGGCAACTGAAAGCAAGTCCACCAATGGTGGAGCGGTTAAAATTGGCGATGCTCAAGAGGCCAGAATTAGATAAGCGTAGATATCGTGGAGAGTTGTGGGGCTGGAGGAGATTACAGTGATTGGGAGGGGTGAGCCCATAGAGGCATTTGAAAACAAGGATGAGACTTTTAAAATTGAAGCATTGCTTGACCGGGAGCCACTGCAGGTCAGCAAGCACAGGAGTGACAGTTGAACGGGACTTGGTACGAGTTTGGACATGGGCAGCAGCGGTTTGGATGACCTCAAGTTTACAGGCAGTAGAATGTAGGAGACTAATCAAGAGTGCATTGGAATAGTCAAGCCTAGAGGTAACAAAGGCAAAAATGAGGGTTTCAGCAGCCGATGGGCTGAAGCAGGGGCAAAATTGGGGCCATGTTATGGACATGGAAATAGGCAGTCTTAGTGATGGCACAAATATGTAGTCAGAAGCTCATCTTGGGATCAAATACGACACCAAGGTTGCGAACAGTCTGGTTTAGTCTGAGACAGTTGCCCGGGAGATAATTCGATTGAATTATTAGAAAAGCAGCAAACTGGCAAATGATATAAAACATAATCTCAGTGAAGCAATCAATAGACAGTGAAAGAATAAAAGAAAATGAAAACAGTTAAAGTAATAAAAGACATGAGAGAGGCTTACATGACGAAAAGGCCAAAAAATGCTGAAAATTTGAAATGAAAATAATAAACTTGGAAACACACAGTGGGGTCATCCATACCGAAAATGGAAAGGCACAGATTCCCCTTCCCAAACTCTGTTTTGAAGGAGTGTTTGCATCAGTAATGCAAAATATGCATTTCCTTCCCCACCCCACCCCCAACCAGTTGCTGACAGACATACCCTATATCCCAGACAAATCTACAAACTGTTCATTTTAACTCCTCATCAGGAAACTACTGAGGACTTATCATCCAGTCTATGCCTAGGAATTAATGTGTGCCAAACTGTTTTAGATTAACTAATTGGGATTATATTATCATTTACACTACAAACCTCCCACCAGGATCCACACAAGCTACTGAGTGACTGAATTAACTCTTTCTTGCCAATTGTCAAAGAAGTTAGACAACAGTCATGAACTAACAATAGTTCATTAATTTAAAAATCATAGTCAGCAGCACTTAAACATTTGAGCACGCAAATAATTAGTCAATAGGGTGAATTGAAAACAAGGTAGTTCAGTCATGTCACAGTAATTCAGCATTAATTGTTTGTTAATTATAAATTTACATTTATCAGAATCTGAGATTGATATAAATTGGTGAGATTGATTTAGGATTAGACACTGTAGATAGCTGACATGATAACAGCATTAGATAGCCAGCTTATTGAATACATTTTTATATATATATATATACTTGTAATTAGCAATGTTTAAAGAACTTATACGATAGAATCATGGAATAGTTACAGCACAAAAGGAAGTCATTCGGCCCATCAAGTCCATGTTAGCCCTCTGCACGAGCAACTCACCTAGTCTTACTCCCCTGTCTTTTCCCTGTAGCCCTGCAAATATTTTCACTTCAGATAATTTTCCAATTCTCTTTTAGCATTGACAATTGAACCTGTCTCCACCACACTCTCAGGCAGTGCATTCCAGGTCCTAATCATTTGCTGTGTAAAAAAAGTTTTTCCTCATGTCGCTGATGCTTCTTTTGCCAATCACCTTAAATCAGTGCCCTCTGGTTCTTGATCCTTCTGCCAATGGGAACAATTTCTCCCTATTGTCACGGAACTGTATTTATTTTCTCCTCAGATTAAAATAGTCTGCCTTTAAAAACTAAGAGGCACAGTATGCCAGCTGCACTTGTTACCTAGGCAACTGCATGGGATAATGTTTCAATTTAACTGTGTGTAAAAACCAGCAAAAAACAGTTTTGAGAGACACCAGGGAAGTGTGCTACTGAAGGAAAGGGCTGTCAGTTTGTCTCAGCGGAAATTCTACAATAAGCTACAGGCTGTGTTAATTGCTTAAGGCATAAAAAACCCATTGAACAGGCCATTTTGTATTGCTGGAGGTAGACAAATTCCTTTTTCTTTACTTCCAATCTAAGGGTATTTGGTTCAAGATTTGACTCTCTCTTGACTGATTGTGTTTGCTGGAATTCGGAGTAAAGTTTCGACTGGGAGTCTGCCGATTCTTAAAAATTCAAGTAGACCTATTGCTGTGCTCATCGTTGAAAGAACTGTGTGATGCCTGCTGCAGCCAAAGTGCTTTGAATGCCTTTTTGTCATTTGTTTCATGGGATGCTGGCATCACTGGCCAGGCCAGCATTTATTGCCCATCCCTAATTGCCCTTGAGAAGGTGGTGGTGAGCTGCCTTCTTGAACCACTGCAGTCCATGTGGGTACACCCACACTGCTGTTAGGAAGAGAGTTCCAGGATTTTGACCTAGTGACAGTAAAGGAACGGCGATATAGTTCCAAGTCAGGATGGTGTGTGGCTTGGAGGGGAACTTGCAGGTGGCGGTGTTCCTACGCATCTGTTGCCCTTGTCCTTATAGGTGGCGAGTTTGGAAGGTGCTGTCTAAGGAGCCTTGGTGCATTGCTGCAGTGCATCTTGTAGATGGTACACACTGCTGCCACTGTCCGTCTGTGGTGGAGGGAGTGAATGTTTGTGGATGGGTGACAATCAATTGGGCTGCTTTGTCCTGGATGGTGTGGAGCTTCTTGAGTGTTGTTGGAGCTGCACCCATCCAGGCAAGTGGAGAATATTCCATCACACTCCTGACTTGTGTCTTGTAGCTGGTGGACAGGCTTTGGGGAGTCAGGAGGTGAGTTACTCGCCTCAGGATTCCTAGCCTCTGACCTGCTCTTGTAGCCACGGTATTTATATGGCTACTCCAGTTCAGTTTCTGGTAACCCCCAGGATGTTGATAGCAGGGAATTCAGCGATGGTAATGCCATTTGTTCCTCCTGGATCCTCTGCTTCTGGGTAAATTCACTTTTAACGTTACTAGCTGTATCTGAAATGCCTGGTTTAAATCTCACCTCGCTTAATCTCAGGATTGTACATTAAGTGACACACATATATACCTGTATCTGGCTGGTACAGCTTTACATCCTAACTTCTCTAACCTTTCTTTCTCTATTAGAGATGCACTTTCTATAATTAATAGTGACAGCCCTATACATGTACTGGACTAAAAGTTTCTATACCTCCTGCTATAAAGACTACTGTATTATCTACTAACAGGACTAGATCTAAACAAACAACTAAGAACTAAGGATTGAACACTCACAGTCGCAGACTGAACTATAATAAAAAAAATGCTGTCTTATATATCCTTAATTTTTACCAATCTGAGTGGCACATATGGAGTCATAGAGTTATACAGCACAGAAACAGGCCCTTCGGCCCACCGTGTCCGCGCCGGCCATCAGGCCTATCTGTTCTAATCCCATTTTCTAGCACATATTAGAAGAGTTCAGCCCTCTGTTGTCAATCACCTCTTATAGGCCTTTGGTACCCTAATGACCTTCAAATCAATTAAGCACTGGTACCTAGACATCTCAGTGTATTTACACCTAATCTGTACTAATGCTTTGTCTTTCAACACACCATTAACATATTGTTTGCCTTTGCTCCGTGACCTTTTGGTCAGCTATGTGGCCTGGTCCAATCTACACCTTCTCCTTTGTTATCTCTTGCCCCACCCCCACCTCACTTGCTTATAATCAGTGACTTTTCTAATATTTGTCAGTTCCGAAGAAGGGTCACTGACCCGAAACGTTAACTCTGCTTCTCTGCTGCCAGACCTGCTGAGTGATTCCAGCATTTAGATTAGATTAGATTAGAGATACAGCACTGAAACAGGCCCTTCGGCCCACCGAGTCTGTGCTGAACATCAACCACCCATTTAGACTAATCCTACACTAATCCCATATTCCTACCAAACATCCCCACCTATATTTCCCTACCTCCTACCTAGACTAGTGACAATTTATAATGGCCAATTTACCTATCAACCTGCAAGTCTTTTGGCTTGTGGGAGGAAACCGGAGCACCCGGAGAAAACCCACGCAGACACAGGGAGAACTTGCAAACTCCACACAGGCAGTACCCGGAATCGAACCCGGGTCCCTGGAGCTGTGAGGCTGCGGTGCTAACCGCACATTTCTTGTTTTTATTTCAGATTTCCAGCATCCGCAGTATTTTGCTTTTATTATAGACATTTCAAGGGTTTGTTTATTCCCTAGCTTCTCAGGTCTTGTCTAACAAAGGGCCTTACAGAGGTGTAGATGAGGTTGGATATCTTTAAATAACCCTTAACTTGCCACCTTCCTGCCAGTGGGTGTATCTTGTTTCCATGGCAAGAAATGTTTTGCTTGTAAGCCTTCGTGGTTCAATTAGCATTAGCCCTTTCTTTTCCTGGCACTCAGTCTGACTACTGACTACTCCCAAGTCTTAGGGCTCATTGCCTACAATACACAAAAAGTAACAGGGAAAGGGCAGATGGAGGAGTGAATAAGAGTATCTCAAGGAAGTGGCTGATCCAGAAGCAGAAAAGGCAGGATAGTTGCGAGACTCAGTTGACTTGTAATAGATATCTGTGGAAATCTATACAGATATAGAAATCCAGAAGGGAAAAGATAAGGGAGCCATGTAAAGGAGAAGGAGGGAGGAACATTAGAAATGTACTCAATTAAATTTTCAAGATTAGATTGAAAGCAGCAGGGCAAGATTTTCGGCATTTACACATTTTTCTTTTGTGTTGCCTCATCTTATTGCTATTTGTGAGATCTTGTTGCGGGCAGTCTCACTGCTGCACTTTATAATTCTTGGTGGTAATGGTTTTGCCTCTGAATCAGCTTAAGAGTTCAAATCTGATCCATGGTACTATTCAAAGAAGAGCAGGTGACTTCCCCTGATGAACTCTCAACGAGCACCACCAAACAGATTAACTGGTCACTTTTCTCGCTGCTTTTTGCTGTGTGCAAATTGGCTGTTGAGTTTGTATGTATAACAACAGCGACTTCAAAAAAAAATTATCTGCAAAGTATTTTTGGATATCTTGAGGATGTAAATGCAAGTTATTTGTTTATGTGAAGTGCTTTGAGACTTTTTGAGAGACATGATACAATGCTATATAAATGCAAGCTTTTTTATAAATGCGATAAACCTGGCTCATGAGTGCTCAGTTTAATGTGTTGGTGTCCCTTACTTGGTTCTATTGGTGGGTGACCTTAGTGATGGAAGAGGTACAATTTATTTCCTTTATACTAACCATATAATGTTCCAATATAATTATCATTACAGTTTCACAGTAAAGAGAACCCACAGGAACTTCTAAACGAAGATGGCCAACGCATTCAGCTGATCGTATACAGATGTAATGAATCAAATCCTTTGGTTTTCAGTCACTTTAGAACAACTGATTCTGTGGGTAAGATTAAGCATATTTAACTTTGAAAGTAATTTGATTATTGAAGTGTATTTGAAGGGCCATAGATTGACAAGAAGGACGGGTGCGGTAGATTCTAACATAAATTATTTGAGCCACGAACTGCAGAATACTAATGCTTATACTCTTGAGGTTTACAATGGTTTCTCCCAAAAAGGAAAATGTAATCTATTGTTACACATCAATTGCCATCCATTGGGACAATCAATAAAATCAATAATTACAGCAGAGTTCATAATTATTTGCTTTGCTGCTGCAGTGTTTATGTTATTATAGACCCAAAATGTTGAAAGTATGTTGTGTAAAATCTGCATTCTTAACTTTTTTCAATCATGATCTATTACTGTTTATACTTTTTTTTTAAAAGGGTCATTGCTAGCAGTGTAGAGGTAATTGTGTAGTCCCTGCAGGATAAAGATTCTCTGCCCCGCACTCTCGTCAAGTAGGATTCCCCGCTGGGAGTGTAGAACTGCAGAATCACCCCTTAGATGTTTTGTTGGGGATTTTTAAATGTAGCCAGTGGGCAACTTATGAGCCTGAGTCAAAATAACAGGCTTGCTAATCTGACATCACTTGTTCAATGCCAATTTTAAAAGTGTTCAAAGGGAAAATTTTGACGTGAAATATTTTCCGTGAAGACACACACTTTTGAAACTGTCCAAAAACAGTAAGACTGCATGGTTTAGCAATTTCTAAATCATGTGTTTACATAGGTTCCAGGGAGGTACTACTGAAACTTCTTGAGACCAAAAACAACTCTTGCAGTTTATTTGCTGTGGCAACATTGCTCTGTATGAAGATCCAACTGATAAAAGTGTCACTCACTGGGGAAAGCAACATGTTCAATTGCTGTCACAGTAAACAGTGATTCAATTTTAAACTGCTACTTTCCCTAAATTGATTGAACGGCATTGACGCAGCTAAGGATTTTTTATTTATAGAATCTTAGCATCATAAAATGGTTACAACGCCGAAGGAGGCTATGTGGCCGGTCAAGTCCGTTATGGCTCTCTGTAAAGCAACTCAGGTAGTCTCACTATTCCACCTTTTCCATGTAGTCCTGCACATTTTTTCCCTTCAGATAATTATCCAATTCCCTTTTGAAATCGACAATTGAACCTGGCTCCATGCAGAGCATTTCAGATCCTAACCACTCGCTCTGGAAAAAGATTTTTCCTCATGTCGCTTCTGGATCTTTGCCAATCACCTTAATTTGGTGTCCTCTGGTTCTTGGCCCTTCCACCAATGGGAACAGTTTCTCTCTATCTACTCTGTTTAGAACTCTTATGATTTTGAACACCTCCATCAAATCTCCTCTCGTCTTTCTCTTCTCGAAGGAGAACAGCCCCAGATGCGCCAATCTATCCAAGTAACTGAAGTCTCTCATCCTTGAAACCATTCTCATAAATCTTTTCTGCACTCTCTCCAAAGCCTTCACATCCTTCCTAAAGTCTGGTGCCCAGAATTGGGCACAAGAATCCAGTTGAGGCCGAACCAGTGTTTTATAAAAGTTCACCCTAACTTCCTTGTTTTAGTACTCCATGCCTCTATTTGTAAAGCCCAGGATCCCATATACCTTATTAACTGCTTTCTCAACCTGCCGCCTTCAACGATTTGTGCATATATACTGCCAAGTCCCTCTGCTACTGCACCCCCTTTAGAATTGTATTGTTTATTTTATATTGCCTCTCCTCATTCTTCACACCAAAAGGTATCACTTCACACTTCTCTGCATTAAATTTCATTGCCACCTGTCTGCCCATTCCACTAATCTGTCTATCTCCTCTTGAAGTCTATCACTATCCTTCTCTCGGTTCACAATATATCCAAGTATTATGTTATCTGCAAATTTTGAAATGGTACACTGCACACCCAAGTCTAGGTCATCAATATAAATCAAGAAAAGTAGTTCTCCTAATATCCACTGCTAATCACTTCCTTCAGTCTGAAAAACAACTGTTCACCTCTGTTCTCTGTTTCCTGTCACTCAGACAACTTTGTATCCGTGCTGCCACTGTCTCTTTTATTCCATGGGCTTTAGCTTTGCTGACAAACCCCTTATGTGGCACTTTACCACCACATCAACTACATTACTCTCACCAACTCTCTCTCACCTCATCAAAAACTCAATCAAATTAGTTAAACACAATTTGCCCTTAACAAATCTATGCTATCTTTCCTTAATTAATTCACATTTGTCCAAGTGACTGTTAATCTTGTCCTGTATTATTGTTTCTAAAAGATTTCCCACTACCAAGGTTAAACTGACTGGTCTGTAGTTGCTGAGTTTATCCTTACATCCTTTTTCTGGCACTACCTCTGTATCTAAGGATGATTGGAGGATTTTGGCCAGTGCCTCCACAATTTCCACCCTTACTTCCCTCAGTATCCCTGGATGCATCTGATCCGGTCCTGGTTACTCTGATCATAGGTTAGGGGCAACGCTAGTATGGGGGATGGAATATAAAAGTAGGGAAGTCTTGCTACAACTGTACAGGGTGTTGGTGAGACCACACCTAGAGTCCTGTGTACAGTTTTGGTCTCTTTATTTAAGGTGGGATATACTTGCATTGGAAGCAGTTCACTCGGCTGATTCCTGGGATGAAGGGGTTGTCTTATGAGGAAAGGTTGAGCAGATTGGCCTATACTAATTGCAGTTCGGAAGGATGAGAGGTGATTTTATTGAAACATATAAGATTCTGAGGGGTCTTGTCAGGGTACATGCTGAGAGGATGTTTTCCTTCATGAGGGAATCTAGAACTAGGGGGCACAGTTTCAAAATAAGGGTCTCCCATTTAAAACAGAGATGAGGTGGAATTTCTTCTCTCAGAGGGTCATTTATCTTTGGAATTGTCTACCCTGGAGAGCAGGGGAGGCTGAATCATCGAATATATTCAAGGTTGAGCTAGACAGAATTTTGATCTCGGTTACGGAGTGGGGATTGGCGGGGTGGGGGGGCAGGCAGGAAAGTAGAGTTGAGGCCACAATCAGATCAGCCATAATCTTATTGAATGGCGGAGAAGGCTCGAGGAGCCAAATGGCCTGCTCCTGCTCCTATTTCTTATGCTCGTATATTCATCCTAGTCACTCTGAAAAAGTGGTGGGCCTTCGGTTGAACAACTTCAGTCTTCATAGTGGTTAGTGACTGTTTCTTAACTGAGCAGCTTGCTCGGCCGCTTCATAGGGCATTAAGTATCAGCTCCATATACAAGGACTAGAGTTACGTGAGGATCAGACTAGGCAGGGGTAGGATGTTTTCTCAACTAAAGAACATTGATGAATCATTTGAGCTTTTCCAAATATCTGGCCATTAGCCCAAAGATTTACCAGCTTTGAACTCAGGTTTGCTGGGTTGCCAGTCCAGTATCATAACCATAACCACTGTGCCATGGTACTCATTATTAAATTGAAAGAGACCTGGTAGTCTTAATAGATTTAACCCTCACAATACATAGTAACAAACCTATACAATGTTGAACTATATAGCCAGAACAGTAGCCCTCAGGTCAGAGGAAGTCACAGTTGAACTGTATGGTCCTCTAGTTGGTCCATGCTTTGAGAATTGTGTCCAGTTCTGATCACTAAGGCACAGAAAATACATTTAAGCATGGGAGGCAGTGCAGAGAAGAGCCAAAAGGCTGATCTCTATTGTCAGAGGAGTGAGTTGGGAGAAAGACTTATTAAACTTGCACTTTTCAGCCTTGAAAGAAAGTTTGAGAGGTGATCGTATAGAGGAACAGTATATAAGATGGTAAAAGGTAATGGAAAAGGTAAATCTTGAAAAATTACTTTACACTAAATTGCAAGAATAGAACAACATGGCACAGATTCAAATTAGTAACAGGATAATTTAGCACTATTATCAGCAAGTTCTTCTTTACATAAAAAGTGATGAACGTAAGGAATGGATGTTGAATAGAATAGTGGAGGCAAGACCTCTAGAACCATTTCCAAAACAATTTGATGCTGCAATGGGGCATTTGCTGCTGGGATGAACTGAGATGGGCTGTATGTTCTTCCTCATCTGTAATTATCTTGTGGTTTTATGAAGTACTGGATTAGATTTTCATCTTGACCTCCTGATGTCATAATCTGTCAGGATGATTGCACACCCTTTATCGAACCTGACTGATTCTCACTCCATTGCTTTTAATAGAATGAAATGAGGCCAGTTTTATCAAGGGCGAGAAATTCCCCTGCCACATTATTCCCCAGGCAGGGAAGATGAAAATCTGTCTCCATGACTATTAATTCAAAGAATATGCTGTAATCTACTATTTCAGGTTATGGGGCTAATCTGAAGATGACACATTGGGCTGAATTCTATGCAAATAAAATGGCAGCCTGTCCGTGTGGGCCGCACGCCAAAGAGCCGCTGCGATTCCAAGCGTGGCGGCTCATTTAACTAGCCGGGGTGGGCCACCCCCACCCCCCCGATCACGTGGAGGGGGTGGGCTGTCCGTCCCTGGCAATGACATCATCTGCCTGTGCACAGACACTGACGCCGTTTTTAAAGGGCTGTTAGCCCTACTGGAAAATTTGAATATTTAAAGTTAAATTCCATTTTAAAAAACCCCTCTCTTTTGCACCTCTCCCACCCCCCAATAACAATTAAATTAATTATTTGCCCTTTCTCCCCAAAACACTTACCTTGACCATTTAACCTTTCCCCCTCAACTGCACAAACTTTAAACTATAACCCTTCCCACCATCCCTTGCACCCATGACGTTAATTTGACCCCACCCCCCTCTCTGCACTGAGAAACCTCCTCCTCCCCCCTCCTCATCAGTGTTGCACCGCGTTTCCCCGGACAGGGATCCGAAGGCGTGGCAGTGCCGTCCGCCGGTGTAAAGATCGCGGCGGAACTTCAGGAGGTGACAGGAGAGTAATCAGTGCAAGTATTTTAATTTATTTAAATATTTAAATTGCAGTCCCATCGCTGAGTGGCGGGGGGGCTGCCACGAGACCTCACCACCGCCAGCAGTATGGGGCCGAGCCCTGCCGGTGTCCAGGTCCGTGGTTGGCCTCATCCAGGACCATCTTCAGGCCCTCCTGCCACAAATCTCAACGTCGAGGGCTCTATAGAATCCAGCCCAATATTTCCAAACTGATTGTGAAGCTGTCTGTGGCTGAACTGGAATGAACCATTTTTAAAAATGGAATCTCAGTGTGTGATTTTTAATGATAGGTTCTGGTACTGTATTATCATGTCAGTTTTGTTAAAATTTCCTGTTATTAAATGACTTAAAACAATGATATGATTATCTTTATTTCACTCGGCAGTTTTCGAAATTACAACAATGAAAGATGGCCTGTGGTGTCATTGGTAATGCGGAAACTGCAGATAATTACCATTTATTGCTACTGGCACTTTCTATTTGGTTCCGTATCATTAAAAGTATAAAAGACAGAAAAAGATGACAAAACAGAGAATTTTCTTCAAAGAGTAGGCTTGCCACATAATGAAAGTGTTTGTCTTGTACTGTCATGAATTGTCTGGCATAAATACACAGATTTCAAATGATCATAAGAAATAGCAGCAACTGTAGGCCATTCGGACCTTCGAGCCTGCTCTGCCATTCAATAAAATCATGGCTGATTTGATTGTGGCCTTAACTCCACTTTCCTGCCTGCCCCCCCATAACCGTTGATGCCCTTGTCGATCAAAAATCTAACTCAGCCTTGAATGTATTTAATGACCCAGCCTCGACTGTCCTCTGGGAAAGAGAATGCCAAAGATTAACAACCCTCTGAGGGGAGAAATTCCTCCCACTGTTCAACTCCCACTGGACTGCAGCAAGTGTTTGTGTTACTAGGGTTTTAATTCTGTTGTGTTTTATTTGTCAAATAAACAGACAGTGACAGGTTTTCTTGTAGGTTTAAATCAGAAGATTAACTATTTGTTGAGCAAATATTCTCTGTGGAGAATCACTGCTTTGGAGAAAGGCTCCTTTGTTGTTAGGAAGCCTGCATTGCTGAAGGTAGTCTCCAGTCCCTGAAAATCTCTACCTCAAGTGTGAGTCCTGTTGCATTGTTATATTTTGGAAGCTCCTGAAATCTCAAGAATGTTTCAACTGTTGGACTGCTACTTTAAAATTTAAATAGATCCGTTGCTACAACCTTTTGCTAAAGGATGGTTGTGACGCCTGTTGCAGACAAATTGCCTTTAACGCCTACCCACCACAAACTGTTCATTAATTTCACCTGGAGACATCGAGTGGCATCTGACTATTTGACTCTGGGCACCTCACTGATCTGCAAATATTCTACCAGAAGTTGCAACCTAGTTCTAACTTAAACCAATCTTTTAAAACCACTTAACCATTGGGTTTTGAATGTATGAGCTGAACTGGTTTATGAATAAATAGTTAATTTGTTGTTTAAAGAAACCTGTTTATTCTGAGGAAGAAATACCATATTTAATTTGGCTAATACTTTTTTTGTGTCTTCGACTGTGAAGAGAAATACAAAATACTAGTTCAAAGTCTCTGCCATTTCCTTGTTTCCCATGATTAATTCCAGAGTCTCATCCTCTAAGGGACCAGTTGTTACTTTAGCTACTCTTTTCCTTTTTATATATTATTTGTAGAAGCTTTTACTGTCCGTGTTTATACTTCTTGTTAGTTTATTCTCATTCTAACTTCTCACTCTATTATTTTCTTAGCCATCCTTTGCTGGTTTCTAAAATATTCCCAATCTTCTGGCCAACAACCAATCTTCGCAGCATTGTATGCCTTTGCTTTCAATCTGACAACATCTTTAACTTCCTTAGTTAGCCACAGATGGTGCATCCTTCTCAGTCTTTCTTTCTCAATGGAATATATCTTTGTTGAGGAAATATCCCGGTCCACTTAAGCCATCTCTGTCTTCATACCCTTATAATTGCCTATATTTAAGTTTAAGATGTTAGTTTCAAACCCAAGTTTCTCACCCTCAAACTGAATGTGATGATCACTTTTGCCTCGAGGAACCTTTACTATGAGGACATTAATCCTGTTTCATGACTCATTACCAGGTCTAAAATAGCCTGCTCCCAGAACGTATTGTTCTAAGAACCTGTCCCGAATACACTCAATGAACTCATCCTCCAGACTGCCTTTGCCAATTTGATTCATCCAATCTATACAAAGATTAAAATTGCCCATGATTATTGCAGTACCTTTCCAACAAGCCCCCAGTATTTCTTGATTTATACTCTATCTTACAGTGTAGCTACAGTTATAAACTACTCCCACCAGAGACTTCTCTCCCTTGCTATTTCTTATCTCCACCCAAACCCTGGGTTTACAGGATTGTCTTATGAGGACAGATTGTGGAAACTGGGTCTGTATTCTTTCGATTTTCGAAGAAGGAGAGATGATTTCATTCAAACTTACAAAATTCTTTCAGGATGTGACAGGTGTTATGACCAAGGTGGGAGTAATGTACTATTAATTCAGTCCCACTACTCCACAGGTTATAGCATATGCTTATACGTACAAAAAGACCGGGAGACAGAGCGAGAGTTCATTCAACAAGCCGGCTTACCTTCCAGCCATGGACAACTAAAGAGATTAGGGATAGCATAAAACAAAAAGATATGGCTTACCAAAATGCAAAACTCAGCACAGATCCGGCCGAATGGGATTGATACAAAGACCAGCAAAGGGTCACAAAGCAGCTTATAAGAGCTACTAAAAGAGATTATGAAAGGAAACTTGCAAGGGACGTCAAAATCTAAAGAAGAAATGTTATAGTTACATAAAGGGAAAGCGGGTGGTCAAGAGCAATGTAGGCCCACTAAAAGCTGAAAATGGAGATATTGTCATTGATAATGGGGAAATGGCAGACATGTTGAACAATTACTTTGCCTCAGTATTTACAGTTGAAGAGGAGGATAACTTGCTGGAAGTCCCGAAAAAATTAATAGCCGATAGGGGACAGGGACTTAATACAATTAACGTAAGTAAATCATCAGTATCAAGGAAATTAATGGAACTAAAGAGTGAGAAATCCCCAGGACCAAACGGTTTCCATCCAAGTTGTGTTAAAGGAAGTAGGGGAGCACATTGTAGATGCCCTAATTATAGTCTTGCAGAGTTCCCTAGATTCAGGAGTGATCCCTCTGGATTGGAAAGTTGAACATGTCATTCCACTTTTTAAGAAGGGTGAAAGGGGGAACCAAGGAAATTACAGACCAGTTAGCCTGACATCTGTGGTGGGCAAGTTGCTGGAGTCTATAATCAAGGATAGGGTGACTAAACAGCTAGAAAAATTTCAGTTCATCAGGGACAGCCAGCATGGATTCATGACGGGAAGGTCATGCCTGACAAATCTCATTGAATTTTTTGAAGAGGTGACTAAGGTAGTGGACAGGGGAGTGTCCATGGATTTTATTTATATGAACTTCCAGAAGGCATTTGATAAAGTCCCACATAAGAGACTGTTAACTAAGGTAGAAGCCCATGGAGTTGAGGGCAAATTATTGGCATGGTTAGAAAGTTGGTTGAGTGGTAGGCGGCAGAGAGTGGGGATAATGGGTAGGTACTCCGATTGGCAGGATGTAACTAGTAGTGTCCCACAGGGATCTGTGTTGGGGCCTTAATTATTCAGATTATTCATTAACGACTTGGATGATGGCATAGTAAGTCATATATCCAAATTTGCTGATGATACAAAGTTAGGTGGCATTGTAGACAGTCTAGATGATAGCATAAAATTGTAAAGAGATATTGACAGACTAGGTGAGTGGGCAAAACTGTGGCAGATGGATTTCAATGCGGGCAAGTGTGAGGTTATCCATTTTGGACCAAAGGGTACTTTCTAAATGGGAAGAGGTTAAGCACAGTGGATGTCCAAAGAGACTTGGGGGTTCAGTGCACAGATCTTTAAAATGTCACGAGCAAGTGCAGAAAATAATCAAAAAGGCTAATGGAATGCTAGCCTTTATATCTAGAGGATTGGCGTATAAAGACACAGAGGTTATGCTGCAGCTGTACAAAACCCTGGTTAGACCCCACTTGGAGTGCTGTGAGCAGTTTTGGGCACCACACCTTTGGAAGAATATATTGGCCTTGGAGGGAGTGCAACGTAGGTTTACAAGAATAATACCTGGACTACAGGGGTTAAGTTACAAGAAGAGATTACATAAATTAGGCCTGTTTTCGCTAGAATTTAGAAGGTTAAGGGGTGATCTGATCGAAGTCTTCAAGATATTAACAGAAAAAGACAGGCTAGATAAAGATAAACTATTTCCACTGGTTGGAGATTCTAAAACTAGGGGGCATAGTCTAAAAATTAGGAGCAGACCGTTCAGGAGAGATGTTAGGAAGCACTTCTTCACGCAAAGGGTGGTAGCGGTTTGGAACTCTCTCCCATAAACAGCAGTTGTTAATTTTAAATCTGAGATAGATAGATTTTTGTTAAGCAAAGATATTAAGGGATATGGAGTTAGGCCGTGGATCAGCCATGATCTCATTGAATGGCGGGACAGGCTCGAGGGGCTGAATGGACTACTCCTGTTCCTATCTTGCTATGTTCCTATGTTCCTATATCAAATAAAGTTTCCCACCTATTGGACATTAGCCATATGAAACACCATATTTATTCCCCAGAATAAAGCACACCAAACCAGGTTTCTTCAAACAACAACAACAAATTAACTATTTATTAATAAACCAATTTTAAACGATAGAGATAAATCTATATGTATGAACAGATTTTATAACTTCTTAGAACTGTTCCTTAAGAATAATAAAATAACTGGGTTGTAACTTCTGGTAGAATATTTCCGGATCGGTGAGGTGTCCCAGAGTTGAATAGTCTGATGCCACTCGAAGCTTCCAGGTGAAATTAATGAACCGTCTGCAGTGGGTAGGCATTCAAGGCAATTTGTCTGCAGCAGGCATCACACAGATCTCCCAGCAACAGGTTGTGGCACCTTGGATTTCTAAGCAGCAGTCCAATAGTTGAAACATTCTTGAGATTTCAGGAGCTTCCAAAAAAAAATACAACAGTGCAACAGGATTCACACTTGAGGTAGAGATTTTTCTGAGACTGGAGACTACCTTCAGCAATGCAGGCTTCCTATCAGCAAAGGAGCCTTTCTCCAAAGCATGATTCTCCACAGAGTGCTGCAACCCTTCTTCTGGGTCCTCTCTCTCTTCAGGCATAAATAGCAATAAAGGTTTTAGCTTCCATGCCTTTGATTTGCAACTCCTTTAAAGTTCTTTTAGCTTCATGAAGAAATTAGAATTTCCCTTGATACAGGAATTATTTTTCAAGAGAAAGAGTTTTTGGGCTGTCTTCCTACCCCTTGTAGCAGCAAACTACTCTTTTGATTTCTTTCAGAGAGAGTTCTCTTGTTCTCATATCCAGAACAGATTCCAGCCAACTGGTCTGTTCTTGCAAAAGAGAAACTAAAAAAACTTCACAACAGCCAGTAATGTGACAGTCATTTCTCTCTGCTGAGTGGCTTGGAAAAACAGATTGCCTTGCGAGTGTTCCACCCAGTTCAGCATTCACTGTTCCCAGAAAAATCCTTTTCTTAGTCTTAAGGCACACACCTCTTGTTTTTGCAAAAAGCAAAGCACTTTAATACCTCCGCTCTTGGCAAAATGAAATGCCATTCCTGAATGCAATTCATTGCATAGTAAACCAAAAATTGAGAAAAAAATTTTAAAGATATTTTCACATTCATGTCCCCATTCATTCTACTGGTAATTAACACAATTTTGCTTTGTACCATTGTTATTCATGTAACTCAACAAGGTTAAACTCATGACAACTGGTCTTTTCTTAGAAAAGAGAAACCAAAAACTCCCCAGCAGCTAGTCGTGTGACAGTCATTTCTCTCTGCTGAGTGGCTGGGAAAAAAAGATTGCCTTGCAAGTGCCCCATCCAATTCAGCATTCACTGTTCCCCGATAAATCCTTTTCTCAGTCTTAAAGGCACACACGTCTTATTTTTTTTTAAAAAGCAAAGGACTTGTAACACAGGGTAGATATGGATAGGATGTTTCCTCTGGCTGGTGAGTCTAGAACCAGGGGACACAGTCTCAGAATAAGGGGCAAGCCATTTACAACTGAGATGAGGAATAATTTCTTTACTCAGAGGGTGGTGAATCTGTGGAATTCTCTACCCCAGAGGGCTGTGGATGCTCAATCATTGATCATATTCAAGACAGAAATCAATAGATTTCTGGTCACTAATGACATCAAGGGATTATTGGGAGAGTGGGGGGAAATGGCGTAATGGTAGATGATCAGCCATGATCTGTTTGAACGGCGGAGCAGGTTTGATGGGCTGAATGGCCTACTCCTGCTCCTATTTCCTATGATGCTATGATCCTATGAACTGATTCTACATTTTGATCTTCTGAGCCAAGATCATTTCTCATTAACGTACTGATCTCATTCTTTATTAACTGAGCCATCCCATGTCCTTTTCCTTTCTTCCTATCCATCCAAAATGTCAAATACTCTTCCTATCCTATTGAAATGTCAAATACTTGAATTTACATAGTGTCCTTCACACAGTAAAATGTCCCAAGGTGCTTCACAGAAGTGTGATCAGACAAAAACTGACACTAAGCAAAAGGAGATACAGGGACAGGTGAATAAACTCTTGGTCAAAGATGGCAGTTTTAAAGAGCATCTAAAAGAAGGGGCGGCACAGTGGCGCAGTGGTTAGCACTGCAGCCTCACAGCTCCAGCGACCCAGGTTCAATTCTGAGTACTGCCTGTGTGGAGTTTGCAAGTTCTCCCTGTGTCTGCGTGGGTTTCCTCCGGGTGCTCCGGTTTCCTCCCACAGCCAAAAGACTTGCAGGTTGATAGATAAATTGGCCATTATAAATTGCCCCTGGTATAGGTAGGTGGTAGGGGAATATAGGGACAGGTGAGGATGTGGTAGGAATATGGGATTAGTGTAGGATTAGTATAAATGGGTGGTTAATGGTCGACAGAGACTCGGTGGGCCGAAGGGCCTGTTTCAGTGCTGTATCTCGAAATCTAAAGAGAGAGGTGGAGAGGCAGAAAGGTTTAGGAATGGAATTCTAGAGTTTATGGCCTAGATGGTTGAAGGGATGGCCACCAATGCTGGGGCAAAAGAAGTGGGAGGTACACAAGAGGCCGGAGTTGGAGGAATGCAAAGTTCTTGGAGGGTTGTAGGGCTGGAGGCGGTTATAGAGGTAGGGAAAAGTGAAGCCATGGATGCATTGGAACACAAGGGTGAGAAATTTAAAACTGAGGTGCTGGTGGACCTGGAGCCAATGAAGGTCAGTGGGCGATGGGTGAACGGGATTTGGTGTGATTTAGAATACAGATAGTAGAGTTCTGGATGAGCTTGAGTTTATGGAAGGTGGAAGATGGGATGCCTGTCAGGAAGGCAGTGGAATAGTTGAGACTGGAGGTAACATTCAAAGTCATCCCATGACAATATGAAAGGCACAATTCAACATGGCGGCTCCTCATCAGACCCCTTTCCTATCCTGAGTGGCGTGAAACAGGGCTGTGTTCTCGCACCCACACTTTTTGGGATTTTCTTCTCCCTGCTGCTTTCACATGTGTTCAAGTCTTCTGAAGAAGGAATTTTCCTCCACACAAGATCAGGGGGCAGGTTGTTCAACCTTGCCCGTCTAAGAGCGAACTCCAAAGTACGGAAAGTCCTCATCAGGGAACTCCTCTTTGCTGACGATGCTGCTTTAACATCTCACACTGAAGAGTGTCTGCAGAGTCTCATCGACAGGTTTGCGGCTGCCTGCAATGAATTTGGCCTAACCATCAGCCTCAAGAAAACGAACATCATGGGGCAGGACGTCAGAAATGCTCCATCCATCAATATTGGTGACCACGCTCTGGAAGTGGTTCAAGAGTTCACCTACCTAGGCTCAACTATCACCAGTAACCTGTCTCTAGATGCAGAAATCAACAAGCGCATGGGAAAGGCTTCCACTGCTATGTCCAGACTGGCCAAGAGAGTGTGGGAAAATGGCGCACTGACACTGAACACAAAAGTCCGAGTGTATCAAGCCTGTGTCCTCAGTACCTTGCTCTATGGCAGCGAGGCCTGGACAATGTATGTCAGCCAACAGCGACGTCTCAATTCATTCCATCTTCGCTGCCTCCGGAGAATACTTGGCGTCAGGTGGCAGGACCGTATCTCCAACACAGAAGTCCTCGAGGCGGCCAACATCCCCAGCTTATACACACTACTGAGTCAGCGGCGCTTGAGATGGCTTGGCCATGTGAGCTGCATGGAAGATGGCAGGATCCCCAAAGACACATCGTACAGCGAGCTCGCCACTGGTATCAGACCCACCGGCCGTCCATGTCTCCGGTTTAAAGACGTCTGCAAACGCGACATGAAGTCCTGTGACATTGATGACAAGTCATGGGAGTCAGTTGCCAGCGTTCGCCAGAGCTGGCGGGCAGCCATAAAGGCGGGGCTAAAGTGTGGCGAGTTGAAGAGACTTAGCAGTTGGCAGGAAAAAAGACAAAAGCGCAAGGGGACAGCCAGCTGTGTAACAGCCCCGACAAACAAATTTTTCTGCAGCACCTGTGGAAGAGCCTGTCACTTTAGAATTGGCCTTTATAGCCACTCCAGGCGCTGCTCCACACACCACTGACCACCTCCAGGCGCTTACCCATTGTCTCTCGAGATAAGGAGGTCAAAGAAGGAGGTAACAAAAGCAAGGATGCAGATTTCAGCATTCCCAGTTTCTTCAGTCAAGGCCTGGAATTCCCTGGGCAACCAGGATGCTGGAAACAGAAACATAGAAAAGGGAGTAGGCTATTCAGCTCAAAGAGCCTGCTCCACCATTCAGTTAGAGCACAACGATGTGTACCTCAGCTTCATTTTACACACTTTTTTTTGCACATCCCTTGATCCTTTTACCTAACTGTTACCGACAGAGATAGGAGAACGAAAACCCCAATTCTCTTCCCTTTACTGTCCGTCATGAGTGTGGTTTTTGAAAAGGAAGATGTGTGTGTTTCCCAACCCCTGAGTGTATGGCCAATTTGAATAACCAGCAGCACGCTTTTTGTGGGTTGAAATAAGGAGAATTACTTTTATTCACGTTCACCTCGAAAGTCTGAGACTATATCACTCACTCACCATTCACACACACACACACACACTTGAGAAAGAAAGCTGTCAAAGAGGATAGTGCACTTTTACAAATTACAAACGAAGGAATAGTTTGTAAGTCACGTGATATGGCTCGCCTTGGGGTAAAGGCATGTGTTGCGGGTCCAGCGAAGAAAGCATTTTCACTCCTGGAGTATAGTTAGGTGGATTTGATAGATGGAGTTGTATATTGAAGTCGTCGCAGGATTCCCTCGAAGGGCTGGATTTTCAGTAGGTCACAAAGTTAGTTGCTTGTAGTCTTATGACTAGGAGGTTGGTTTTCTGTACAGATGGACTTGAAAAGGAGTAGACTTGGAGGCATTAAGATGTAGTTGTCTCCAGTTTTAAGGCATAGGTGTTTTGCCTTTGCTGCTGCCTCTGCAGCTGTGGTTTGCAGACTGCCCAGTCTCTACCTGGTGCTTGGAGTAATAAGATTCGATATCTGCCATTAGTTTTGGTTGGGTGTCCTCCTGATCAATTCTACTATTGTCCACCCAGAACGATTGAAGTTCAAAGCCATTGCTACACAATGGGGGATGGATGGTGGCCATTGACACCTACTTATGATTAACTGGTTTCTTACAGCTTTCTTTAAGTTTCAAGCTCGGAGACAGTGAGTCTAGGAGTCCATAGATATTGATTTTTGGGTAAGACCACAAACAATGGGAGGTGAGAATTCCACAAATGGTTTCGTCTTGGTGTGTCCATTCAAGGGAGGCATTCTACCCATGGTCATTCAGTTAGGAACTTTCTGGAGGCCTGAGATACTTCTGAATCTGAGCTGAAATTGCAAAAGTCACCTTCGGCAGCAATCCGTTGCTGTAGATGGCCATGGCTGTCATCCTTTGGTTGCCTGAGGCCTGGAGGGCCCGGGACATGGGCGCCTCCTGTATCTATTGCAGCTTCATGAGGTGCAAGTGGCATGGTCAGAGGGGCTGAGGACCTGCTGCCCAAGCCAGGAGTGCCTTGAGAGAAGCCCCCAGGGGCAGCCACTCCTCAACCCTTTCAGGGCATAGTTATCCCTCCCTGCTCATCTGAGGAGCTTGAGCACCTGGCGAGAACTCCAGGCATCGCATTCTCCTCTTGCCCAGCCATTGCTCCACAGAGCTTGTGGATGAGGCGATGGCATCCAGGTCAGCGCGCATCTACTGTATCCATTGGGTGACTCTCCATGAGGGTGGCCACTCTCTCAATGGAGGAGGCCATATGTGTATGCGCCAGAGACTAGCTTGGATAGACTCCTCTATCATCCATGCATGGGTGTGCAAAGCCTCTGAGATCTCTGACAGATATTGGTGAACCTCATGCTGTAGCTCTAGCATCTGGCACCTTGCTGATGACTCCAGAGACATGTCATCAGCCTGAAGCTGAGCATCACTGTGCCCTTTCACAGTCCTCTGAGTGGGAGTGGCTGCAACTGTCACTGTCTCCGTCAGCTGTGCTCACTAGATGGTGAACATGACGACTCCTCCTCCTCCTCCGAGGAAGATTTGGAGGGGGCTGCAGACCAGGCAGACTATTGTACAGTACCCAAGGGACTGCAGGCAAGGTGCAATTGACATGCTCCCAGAGAGGCTCGTGTGTCATTCATACACTGTCATGCACTGTCTCCGTCAGCTACTTGTGTGCCTATGTGCTATGCTCACCAGATGGTACCACCGTTACCAAACGTGCTTGAATGCCCACCGACATAAGAGTAGCTGCGCTGGTGGAGGAATGATGTGACACTGGAATGATGTGACACTGCCTCCTCAGATGCTTCCTTCTCCTCTTAGGTGTCAAGCGCTTCTGCAGGTGTGTCTGCTGACTCACCTTCTACTTGACTTGCGAGAAAGAAAGAAGTGTGATGTGAGGGCACTGCACGTTTCAAGACCTCCTTCTGACTGCCTTTCAACTGGAGCTCCCTGTGTTCAGCGATGGGCACATGTGCGCTATAGTTATTACTCATCAGCAGGTTGAATGGCCTCTGCCATTAGGTTACTCACTGACGGGGCTCCATACCCATCTCACCATCAGCAATAGGCTGTCCTATTTCCAAGCCGCCTGGCTCCATTGCCTCCTCTTCCGTTGGAGTCAGTACAACGAGAAATGACACACCTCCTCCAGTCGATTGCCTTTCTCTGGCATTGTGACCTCTTCTTCTGCAAACACAGAATACACATGGTCATTTGTCCATCTCAGCCACACTATGCGCCTATGTTGGTGGCAGCCTCAATGTTGATCATTGTGCAGCAGGGATGCCATCCAGCATTGGCAATGCAGCGGACAACTCTGGCTGACCAGGCTCTTCTGAAAGGCTGCTATGCAACTGACAATGAATGCTGGTGCCTGGTCATGGTTGATGCCTGGGTGGGCACCACCTTCTCACATCTCATATGCACCTTTTGTGACATTCAATGCTGCGAGATAAGCGCTATGAGTTCCACTCACCTTGCCAGACCACATCAGGTCATTGATTCGCTTCCAGCATTGCAACCACATCCTGGGACAACCCCATGGCTGCTAACCTCCTCTGCGACCTCCAGCCATGCCTTCTTGGTCTGCCTTGCTGGCCTCCTCTTGCCGTCAGGTGGGAAGACGACCTCCCTCTGCACCCTTGCTGCCTGGAGGAGCACGTCCAGTGGGGCATCATTGAACCTGGATGCCATCTGTCCTCTAGCAGCTGCCATTGCACTACTGCCAATTTTTCATGGCCTTCCTTTCAGTCACATCTGCTTGTGCTGCCTTACAACAGAGTGCTGCCTCCCTTTTGTATATGACACCTGTTTGTCAGGTGCTGGGACTTCCACTGACCCGCTCCCCCCCACCTCCACACTCCCATTATTGTCTTATTGACTGGCTTCTATACCTGCTAACTGTTAATAGGATGGCTCCAATAAAATTCCCTTTCATCTTCTGCCATGTGTCTGTGCAGCCACACCACTCGCTTTTGTCTCGACGTTGGGACTTCCTCACTGGTACCAAAATTCAGTCCATCATTTCCTCACTTTTGAATTCCAATCTTCCTGAGGTAAAGGGCAACATTTCATTAGCCTTTTTGATTACTTATTAATACCCGTGCACTAGCTTTTAGTGATTTGTGTTCATGGACACCTAGATCCTTTTCCCCCTCCACAACTCCCAGTCTCTCACCTTTAAGAAACTATTCCGATTTGACCTTCTCAGATCCAAAGTGGATGACCTCACAGTAGTTAAACTCCACTTCTATAGTTTTTCCCACTTACTTCGTCTCTTTATAGCCCTGTGTAATGTTCTGCTTCCATCCATACAACTTACTGTATCTCCTAACTTAGTGGAAGAACAAGGTATATCCTCATTTGGCTCGCTGATGTAAGGTTCACATGTGAGCCCAGGCCTGAGCTTGGCCCCAAAACTTTTCCATTACTTAGCCAACATTTTTTTAGCCTTCTTGAGGGCCTCAAACTTTAACCTTCTGTGCTGGAGGCACTGACAACCTCAGAATGGCTTTCTGTTAAGGGAAGCAAGAGAAGTAATAACAGAGGCTCTGACCATCATTTTCCAATCCTCTCTGGCTACAGGTGTGGTGTCAAAGGACTGGAGGAGAGCTAACGCTGTATCATTGTTATAAAAAAGGAGAAAGGGATAGATTGAGTAACTACAGGCCTATCAACCTAAAATCAGTGGTGGGAAAATTATTGGAGAAAAGTCTGAGGGACAGGATAAATTTTCATTTGGAAAGACACGGATTAATCAAAGACAGTCGGCGCAGATTGGTTAAAGGAAGGTCGTGTCTGACTAACATGACTGATTTTTTTTGAGGGGGTAGCAAGGAGGTTCGATGAGGGTAGTGCATTTGAAATAGTCTATGTGGATTTTAGCAAGGCTTTTGATAAGGTCCCATATGATAGACTGGTCATGAAAGTAAAAGCCCATGGGACCCAAGGCAAAGTGGCATGTTGAATCCAAAATTGGCTCAGGCAGGAAGCAAAGGGTAATGTTTGATGGGTGTTTTTGTGACTGGAAGGCTGTTTCCAGTTCTGCAGGGCTCAGTACTAGGTTCTTGCTTTTTGTGGTAGATATCAATGACCTGATCTTGAATGTAGGGGTTTGATTAAGAAGTTTGCAGATGATACAAAAATTGGCTGTGTGCTTCATAATGATGTTATGCCAATGTGTTTTGTTGAATGATAATTTTCTTTAATCCACTGACTGGAGATCTGAATTTTATTTTTTTCAAAGACATTTTTAAAGATATTTAAAACCGGATGACTGCTAGCAGCTTAAGTTGGCTACCTAATTTGCAACACTGTATCCTACGTTGTGATGCTTGTGAGGAGAGAGACAAAATGTTTGCTAATTTCCCAGGAAGAACCAAGACGTGGGAAGTTTAAAGGAACTACCTGTTCTTTCAGCAAGCAGGGAAATACTGCTAACTGCTATGCTTGACTCATTGAATATCTGTCATGTGACAAACCCCTCCCCATCTGTGGTTTTAAGCTGGTATTTTCTCTGCAGCAGAGGAGAAGCAACTGGACTCTGACATGAGCAGACCCTAAGTGGGGGGTTCCTCCCTTCTCTTTCTCTCTCTCCATTCCAGCTTGAAAGCTTTCAAATCCTGCCTGTTGACTGACTACCTTTGCACGCTCTGGTTACAATCAGAAATCCCGTTGGAGGAAATCATCTGTATCGCAGTCTCCAAGAGACCTTCTGAACCAGTAATCTACCTCTTCAAACCAAAAGGCTCAGGATCACCAAATTCAGCTAGAAGCCAGCCAAATCAGCAAATGCCACAGACTGTATACCCCTTTTTTCTATGGGCTGTAACTCAACCAATCTACCCCACTCTGTAACCTATTTGTGTATGTGTGTGTAAGTGAAAGTTGGCACATTGTTTATTATTTTATTAGTTTTGTTTAGATATAATAAAGTTAACCTCTTTCTTTGTTAATTCAAGAAAACCTGTCTGGTTCTTGTTATGATCATAGCAAGTAAGTAACCAAACAGGCCGCAGGGCAGCACAGTGGTGCAGTGGTTAGCACCGCAGCCTCACAGCTCCAGCGACCTGGGTTCAATTCTGGGTACTGCCTGTGTGGAGTTTGCAAGTTCTCCCTGTGTCTGCGTGGGTTTCCTCCGGGTGCTCCGGTTTCCTCCCACAGCCAAAAGACTTGCAGGTTGATAGGTAAATTGGCCATTATAAATTGCCCCTAGTATAGGTAGGTGGCAGGGGAATATAGGGACAGATGAGGATGTGGTAGGAATATGGGATTAGCATAGGATTAGAATAATGGGTGGTTAATGGTCGGCACAGACTCGGTGGGCCGAAGGGCCTGTTTCAATGCTGTATCTCTAAATCAAAAAAATCAAATCAAAATCAAACACCTACTGAATTGGCTAGTATATCCACTTGAAGAAAGAATTAAACCTGTTGTGCTCTAACAAGGAGAGGGGAAAAAGGGAAGCCCTTCAACCCCTCCTCACTTGACCATAACGATGAAGAAGAAAGCTGTAGACTGCAGGAAGCTATCAAAGGACTAGTCAGGTGGGCAGCACAATGGTAAATGAAATTTAATCCAGAGTGTAAATTAATGCATTTGGGGAAGGCTAACAAGGCAAGGAAATACACAGTAAATGGTAGGATACTGAGAAGTGCAGAGGAACAGAGGGACCTTGAAGTGCATGCTCACAGATCCCTGAAGGTGGCTGGGCAGGTAGATAAGGTTGTCAAGAAGGCATATGGGATACTTGCCTTCATTAGCCGAGGCATAAAAAATAATAGCTGGGAGGTTATGCGGGAACTGTATTTTTTTAAATTTGATCATGTGATGTGAGCGTTGCTGGCTAGGCCAGCATTTATTGCCCATCCCTAATTGCCCTTGAACCGAATGCTTGCTAGGCCATTTCTGAGGGCATTTAAGAGTCAACCACATTGTATAAAACACTAGTTAGGCCACAGCTGGAGTACTGTGTGCAGTTCTGGTCACCGCACTATAGAAAAGGTATGATTGCACTAGAGAGGGTACAGAGGGGATTTATGAGGAGGTTGCCTGGACTGGAAAATGTTAGTTATGAGGAGAGATTGGATAGGCTGGGGTTATTTTCTATAGAACAGAGGAGGCTGAGGGGAGACCTGATTGAAATGTATAATATTATGAGAGGTCCTGATAGGAAGGCTCTATTCCCTTTGATTCAGGGGTCCACAACCAGGGGACATAGATTTAAGGTAAGATGTAGGATGTTTAGAGGGGATAGAAGGGGAAGTGTTTTTACCCAGAGGGTGGTGGGGATCTTGAACTCACTGCCTAAAAGGGTGACAGAAACCCTCATAACATTTAAAAAGTACTTAGAAATGCTCTTGAAATGCCATAACCGACAAGGCTACAGACCAAGAACTTGAAAGTGGGATTAAGCTGGATGGCTACTTGTTGTCTGGATTGGACATGATGGGCCAAATGACCTCTTTCCGTGCTGTAAATCTCTACGATGAGTATCACTTACTCTTGCCCTTGAACAGTGGTACGTGCCCAACTTGTGCTCATTGCGGAGGCGGCCTCCAGATAAATGAAAATTAGGGAAACTTTCTCTGACCCCAGCAGGCTTGTGTTTTGGTCAGTATGTCTCTTGACCACTGAGACATAACGGAGACATAAGGGAGAGACAAGCACTAGAGGAAGAACAAAGTTTGATCACTAAGTCAGTGGGCTGAGCTATTAGGAAATACGAGAGACGTGAGCTTTTCGACCTGGAAAGGAGATGTCTGGGAGGTGAACTTAAACAAGTTTATAAGATAATTAGGGGACTGGAAAAGGTAAAATGGTACCTTAATTTAAATAGTAAGAGTAGGACAAGAAGACACTGGTTTGAACTAGTAAAATATCAGGGACTTCTTTGTGATTTAAAAGGTGATCAATGAATGGAATGGACTTCCAAAAAGAGTAGTGGACGTGATAACATTGGAATCTTTTACCAAAAAAATGGATGCTGAAATAGAGGGAATTTTAGAGTCTCTCTGGAAGGTTGTATTAAGATGGACCAAATGGCCTTCCTCATCTGGAAGTAACAAGATACGATGAAATCAGCATTTACAGAAAAATTCAGAAATCTGATGCCTTAGGGAGCCCCGGGGGTTCACAAACCCCAGTTTGAAAACCTCATTTTTAATTTATATTTTCGTGTTTCATTTCCGTAGTAGCAGTTTTGCATAAAAATTTCAAATGACTTTAAAAGTGTATTTTAAAACCAGAATTGGTTTCTGATTTTCGTGTTTTTGCTTTATAATAGAAATTATTTTAAATATACATACAGTGATGTATTGAAGGGTGTGCAGGTTACTGGCAAGTGGAAAGGTTCACTAAATAATCAAAGGGTTCAAATATACCTTCCCTGCTTGCATTGATAGAGATTTCCTTTCACTATTTTCTCAGTTGCTGCTGCCAATTAAATTGCACTTACTAAATGTTGAGGATGGGTATACTTTTGGGGATGCTGATTGCACTGCATGATTTAAATGAGGAAGAGGAGTTCATGGGGCACAACAAATGCAGGTGCAACAACATCTGCAGCAGTTTAGCTGCCCCTGTCAATATCCAAGGAGTTGCATTTATACACTGCTCTAAATGTATGCAGAAGAGAGCAGTTCTGCTTCACAAGAGGGCCTATTAGAGAGCTGCACCACCTGTAAAAATTAGGTAATCTGTGGACATCTGGAATGGTGATAGCTCTTCTTTATGCAGTTGTCCAGAATGCCCACATTGGGCTGGATTTTAAATGCTCGGCATCAAGCTTCAAAAATGGCAGTCCGCCCGTCGCGGAGCTGTCGCGGTATTCAGCTCAGCGGCTCATTTAAATGGCCTGGGCGAATCACACCCCCCCCAATGACATGGAGGGGGCGGGCAGTCTGTCCCTGGCAATGGCGGCAGGCGCCACTGCACAGGCCCAACGCCATTTTTGCTGAGAGCAACACATGACAATTTAAATGTTTCCAGCCTCCCTCTCTGCCCTCCCCAATAATCTTGCATTTCATTCCTTGCCCTCTCCCTGCAAAATACCTACCTTGTGTATCTGATCTTTTGCCCCTCCAAAGTTCAGAAACTTTACCCCTTCCCATCATCCCCTAGAACAAGCAGGTAAGTTTGACCCCGCTGCCCCACTCGCTCCGCTTGTGCACTGAAGAACTTACCTGCTCCCTCCTCCCCACCAGTGTCCCGCATTGCATCTCCGAACAGGGTTCCGTAGGCACAGGAGTGCCAGCCACTGGCAGCAATATTTCTGCAGAACGGACAGTGGGAGCGGGTAAGTAGTCAATTCATTACTTTACATAAATTAACATATTGAGATGTGGCTCCTGCCACTGGCAATATGAAGCTAGGTCTTCCCGGCATCGAGGCCCATGGCATGCCTGTCCCAGAGGCATTTTACGGCCCCCGCCCACCACATCCCCCGACGTTGCGAGGCCTGTATAATCCAGTCTATTATTTGAAGCAGATGAAATGCTGGGTGGATGCTTTTTAGCATATCAGGGCTATTTTCTGCAACATTTTCTACTAACCCCACCTTCCCCCATCTCTCCATCACAGAGGAGTGCTTTGCACTTGTAGTCTGGGCAGTTGCTTGCTGTTCTTTGTTGCCAGCTGCAAAATTATTGTGTCATGTAGCTTTGTTGCAATGAAAGATGGTGTTCAAAAGGGTAGTGGTTGTTTTCAATATTTTATATGGCACAGCACGTACCAATTTAGATTTCTGCCATGCTTGATGGGTCTCTCTAACTTTGCCTTCTTGATACCAGTAAAATTCTTCCTCATTTACAATCAGATATAAGGGTTCTGGCTAATTTCACTGACTTGTTGACGACCTCTATCCATGTAGCTTGCACCTGAATTCTTATTTCAGCAACACATAGCACCACCCTGCTGTAATGCACCTTCTGCAGTAGACATTCAACTCTTTAGTATCAAAAGAAGCAGTTTTTCTCCACATTTCTCCTTTGTACTGTTGTGAGCAATTGCTCAAATTTTCTGCACCACCACAAACTTATCTTTCAAGGCAGCCTGCAGCCATTTAAAAGCACTGCCTTGTTGGAACTTGAAGCTCTCCAGTCAATTTTGCAGTGGGCCAAGCTGCCTGTGCATGTTCTTCATGGTCTGGAAGCCTATTCAAATTAGAGACACGAACTAACATTTCCAAATTTGTCTGTGTTTCACAGCCATGAGCCAGCTCAGCTACGATTTTGTCATTTTCTCAAAATTGGGGTTCTTTTGTGCACATGAAACTCAAAACTGAACTGAGATAAATCTTCGGCACAAAGGAAATGCATTGATTAGCTGAGTTATAAGTTTCAACAGCCATGGAAAAACAAGCAGTCATTTTTGTGAATAAACATTAACAATTGGTTTATCAGCTTGTTTTCAAAATGTGTTGACTATTACTCAGATTTATTTTTTGAGAGATGAATTTATTAAACGTAGATCTAGATAGATAGTACAGTTTGGCCGCTTTCATTGATGTTATTACATCATTGGACAGCTCAAAAATAAAAAAGAAGGTTATGATATATAAAGTGATTGCTTTTGTAAAATTTATTTAATTGTGCCAATTACTGCAGATAAAATGTTAACTACATTTGAACAGGTTTTGTTGAAATGGAAATAAAGAAAATGCTTGATGTTCAGAATGAGGTTCGGTTGTGGAAGAAAGGTTTGAATGATGAGACCAGTCTGCTGCAAAGGTCAGATTCAACACTGAAAGATGCTGGAATTCTTCGTGAGCAGGTATTGAAGCAGGATTGTCCAATTGACAGTACTGTTAACTCAAAAAATATGTTGCAATCAATGATTGGTGACCTCTTTAGCGATATAATGAGATCACTGCATCACCAATCACATCCAACATAAATCTGTAAAGCATCCTGAAAAACTAAAATAATAAAAGATGTATTTGAAGTATTAGTCCTGAAATCTGAACTTGCACTGGGACATCAACACATTGGTGATGGAATAAAGTTCTTGGCAAGGAATGCTTTGACAATTTTGAGCTTTAAAGCACAACTCTATTTTTTTGCAGAAACAGAGGAACTGCTCCTGCCAAAAACTCCTTAGTGTAGTGTCAACTGACCTACAGTAATGTCAAGTTTGAAGTGTTTGTTTATTTTTAGAGTTATCAATCAACCTTTTTTGTGTGTGAATAGAGTGCAAATGGTAGTCTGACAGTAAGACTATCCATTCTGGGCATCCAAAGCTGATAGTCACTGCATTACTAGTTCTGGCTGAACCACATTAATGCTTTTGGACAGTTAAATATGTGAGGAAAAAAATTATTCTCTCAAACTCTTCAAAACTATTAAAACATGATATATTCTGAAATACAGACAACTTCTATTTTGCTATAGCCCCATTAGAATGAAATTCCTCTCAAAATGAATAGAAACAAGTGTAAACCTGCTGTTTCATTTATAAATAGGCACATAGCAGCACCTGTAACCCCATCAGAGAAAAACAATGGGGGGAATTTTATCCTGGTGGCGAAACCGACACTGAGAACCTCATGCCGCCCCTTTTCCGGAAGGCCTGCCAAATTTAGTGCCAATCAGGCACTTAAGTGGACAGCAGCGGGCCTTCCATAAATCTAGGAAATAAGCAGAGACATCCTATATACATAAACATTCCTAGGAGGCAGAGGGAACAAGTAGCAATGGAGTGTTGGCCTAAGAACGTAGGAAGAAGTTTATTGATTTGCCATGAATGGTCAAGGTCACTGAGCTCATCTCCAACTGCACCTCTAGCCTCATTCATGGCTCAATTCTCTACACCCATATCATCTACTTATCAACAATTTCTTTCAATCAGTACTCAACCCTGAAATTTATATGTTTTTACCTCACCCTCATACATTTAGCACTGTTGCAAACCTTGCACCCACAACTCACAGCTTGCACAGACCAGCAGCTATTCAACCATGACAGCCATATCACCTAAATCTATTGCAGCACACACACACACTTTTTTGCAGGAGAAGCTGGGGCATAACACAAGACATCAGCAAAAAACTGGAAGAAGACGCCGATGGTGTGCTCCATAATGTTCCTTGTGGCAGAATGGCGTTCGTCGTAGGCCTGCTGTGCACCTGGGTTCCTGACTTTGAGGTTTTTTCAACTTGTATGGATGAGAGCAAGAGCTGCAGGGTGGATGAGCGAACTGACCATGGCACCGTGGTACAGGAAGCCATTCAAGTGGGGGAGTAAATAAGAATGTAGTGGTAGTAGGAGATAGTATAGTCAGGGGAATAGACAGTCACAGTTATCCGCAGCTGAAAATGAGGGTCAAGAGGCTGTGTTGCCTGTCCGCTGCTCAGGGCTGGGGAAGAACTTGCAGTGAGAGGTGAAGGATCCAGTTGGCGTGGCCCACATGGGTACCAACGACACAGTTAGGTACCCTAGGAAAGGGTAGGAAAGACTAGGAAAGAGGTTCTGCATAGGGAGTATGAGCAGCTCGGGGCTAAATTAAAAAGCAGAACCTCAAAGGTAATAATCTCTGGATTATTACCTGAGCCATGAACAAATTGGCATAGGTTACATAAGATTAGAGAGTTAACTGCATGGCTCAAAGATTGGTGTGGAGAAATGGGTTTTGATTCATGGGGCACTGACACCAGTACTGGGGAAAGTGGGAGCTGTACCATTGGGACGACCTTCACCTGAACTGTGCTGGGACCAGTGTTCTGGCGAGACAGTTAAGAGGGCTTTAAACAAAATAGTAGGGTGAGGGATCAAGTGAGGGAAGATGTGATAATTTAAAGAGAGAGGAGAATACAAGACAGCAAGATAACATTAAGGGTAATGATAATCAGAGTGTGGCAGGAAGGGACAGAGTGTACAGGCTTTAGAGTGCACCAGCAGATAAGGCTAGAGGTCGTAAACTAACAGGTTGGGGGACAGGGTTCGGGTGAAGGGAGATTTAGAAATCCAAAGAGAGGCATCGGAACAGGATAGCATTGTGGGGAAAGACAAGCAAAATGGGACAAGAAGGGACAGAGAGTTTAACAAAAATTGTGCATCAATGAATAAGGTCATTGCAGGGAATAGAAGTAAGAAAAATGAAATTAAAGGTTCTTTATCTGAATACGCGAAGCATCTGCAAAAAGATAGATGAACTAGTGGCACAAATAGAGGTAAATGATTTAGACCATTGCCATTACAGAGACATGGTTACATGGTGATCAAGGTTGGGAAATAAATATTCCAGAGCACACAATGATTCAGAAAGACAGACAGAATGGCAAAGGAGGAGGGGTAGCCATAATAATAAAGGATAACATAAGGACATTCGTGAGAAAGATCTGACCTCAGAAGATCATGAAGTAGAATCAGTATGCGTGGAAAAAAAGGAATAGAAGGAATCAGAAAAGATTGGTGGGAGTAGTTTATAGGCCCCTTAGCTGTAGAGCATTAAACAAGAAATTATTGGAGCTTGTAACAAAGACAATATAATAATTGTGGGGGAATTTAATCTTCATATAGACTGGGACAATGAAATTGGTAAGAATGGTCTAGAAGATGAGTTTGTTACACGTTTTCAGGACAGTTTCTTGGAGCAATATGCTGTGGAATGGACTAAAGCTATCTTAGATCTTGTATTGCGTACTGAAGTGGGATTAATTAGTATTGTCATAGTAAAGAATTCACTGGGAAATAGTGATCATAATATCATTGAATTCCATGTTAACTTTGAAAGAACAAAGAACAAACAAAATTACAGCACAGGAACAGGCCCTTCAGCCCTCCAAGCCTGCGCTGATCCAGATCCTCTATCTAAACATGTCGCCTATTTTCTAAGGGTCTGTAACTCTTTGCTTCCTGCCCATTCATGTATCAATCTAGATACATCTTAAAAGACGCTATCGTGCCCGCGTCTACCACCTCCGCTGGCAACGTGTTCCAGGCACCCACCACCCTCTGCGTAAAGAACTTTCCACGCATATCCCCCCTAAACTTTTCCCCTCTCACTTTGAACTCGTGACCCCTAGTAATTGAATCCCCCACTCTGGGAAAAAGCTTCTTGCTATCCACCCTGTCTATACCTCTCATGATTTTTTACACCTCAATCAGGTCCCCCCTCAACCTCCGTCTTTCTAATGAAAATAATCCTAATCTGCTCAACCTCTCTTTATAGCTAGCACCCTCCATACCAGGCAACATCCTGGTGAACCTCCTCTGCACCCTCTCCAAAGCATCTACATCCTTTTGGTAATGTGGCGACCAGAACTGCACGCAGTATTCCAAATGTGGCCGAACCAAAGTCCTATACAACTGTAACATGACCTGCCAACCCTTGTACTCAATACCCTGTCCGATGAAGGAAAGCATGCCGTATGCCTTCTTGACCACTCTATTGACCTGCGTTGCCACCTTCAGGGAACAATGGACCTGAACACCCAAATCTCTCTGTACATCAATTTTCCCCAGGACTTTTCCATTTACTGTATAGTTCACTCTTGAATTGGATCTTCCAAAATGCATCACCTCGCATTTGCCCTGATTGAACTCCATCTGCCATTTCTCTGCCCAACTCTCCAATCTATTTATATTCTGCTGTATTCTCTGACAGTCCCCTTCACTATCTGCTACTCCACCAATCTTAGTGTCGTCTGCAAACTTGCTAATCAGTCCACCTATACTTTCCTCCAAATAATTTATGTATATCACAAACAACAGTGGTCCCAGCACGGATCCCTGTGGAACACCACTGGTCACACGTCTCCATTTTGAGAAACTCCCTTCCACTGCTACTCTCTGTCCCCTGTTGCCCAGCCAGTTCTTTATCCATCTAGCTAGTACACCTTGGACCCCATGCGACTTCACTTTCTCCATCAGCCTACCATGGGGAACCTTATCAAACGCCTTACTGAAGTCCATGTATATGACATCTACAGCCCTTCCCTCATCAATCAACTTTGTCACTTCCTCAAAGAATTCAATTAAGTTGGTAAGACATGACCTTCCCTGCACAAAACCATGTTGCCTATCACTGATAAGCCCATTTTCTTCCAAATGGTAATCGATCCTATCCCTCAGTATCTTCTCCAGCAGCTTCCCTACCGCTGACGTCAGGCTCACCGGTCTATAATTACCTGGATTTTCCCTGCTACCCTTCTTAAACAAGGGGACAACATTAGCAATTCTCCAGTCCTCCGGGACCTCACCCGTGTTTAAGGATGCTGAAAGTGACATACTACAATCACAAACAAGAATCTTAAACTTAAACAAAGCCAATTACGTAGATCTGAGGGGAGATCTGGCTAAGATAAATTGGGTCAATAGACTAAAAGGTATGGTGGTAAATGAACAGTGGGAAACCTCTAAAGAAACAATTCAAAATGTTCAACAAAAATACATTCCATTGAAAAACAAAAACTCATCAAGAAAGACTCATCTGTGGCTCACTCAGGAAGTTAAAGATAGTATTAGATTAAAAAGAGAGGCTTACAATGTTGCACAAAAGAATAGCAAGTCTGAGGATTGGGAGTGTTTTAGAAACCAGCAAAGGACCACCAAAAAATTGATCAAAAAGGGAAAGAAAAGAATATGAGAATAAACTAGCCAATAATATCAAAATAGATTGTAAGAGCTTTTCTAGGTTTATGAAAAGAAAGAGAGTAGTTAAAGTAAACATTGTTCCCTTAGAAGCAGAGACAGGAGAGATTATCTTGGGGAATGAGGAAATGGCAGACGCATTGAACAAACATTTTGTGTCTCTCTTCACAGTAGAAGACCCAAGTTTCATACCAGAAATAGACGGTAATCTAGGGGCTAAAAAGAATGAGAAAATTAAAGAAATTAATATCAGCAGAGAAGTATTGGAGCAACTTGAGGGACTAAAATCTGACAAATCCCTGGGACCTGATTGGCTACACCCTAGGGTTCTAAAAGAGATAGTTGCAGAGGTAGTGGATGCGCTAGCTATGATTTCCCAAAATTTCTTAGATTCAGGAATGTTCTGTCAGATTGGAAGTTGTCAAATGTTACACTGCTTTTCAAGAAAGGAGGGAGAAAGAAAACTGAACTTCAGGCCAATTAACCTAACATCAGTCATTAGGAAAGTACTGGAATCTATTATTAAGGAAGTCTTAATAATACACTTAGAAAAGCAAAATATGATTAGAAAAAGTCAACATAGTTTTGCTAAAGGGAAATCCTGTTTGACAAATATATTAGTTTTTTGAACATGTAACTAGTAGGGTAGATAAAGGGGAACCAATAGATGTAGTATACCTGGATTTCCAAAAGGCATTCGATAAGGTGCCACACAAAAGGTTAATAGACAAGATAAGGGCTCATGGAGTTGGGGATAATATATTAGCATGGATTGGCTAATGGACAGGAAGCAAAGAGTGGGCATAAATGGGGCATTTTCAAGTTGGCAGACAGTGAATAGTGGAGTGCTGCAAGGATTGGTTGTGGGACCTCAGCTATTTACAATCTATATTGATGACTTAAGACGAAGAGACAGAGAGTAATGTATCTAAGCTTGCTGATGATACAAAGCTCAGTGGAAAGGTAAGCTGTGGAGAGGACACAGAGAGGCTGCAAAGAGATATAGACAAATTCAGTGTGTGGGCAACAGGTTAGAGATGGAATATAATATGGGGAAGTGTGAAGTTATGCACTTTGGTCATGAGAATAGAAAAGCAGAATATTTTCAAGAGGTCTGCAACTTATAAGTGTTGATGCTCAAATAGATTTGAGTGTGCTTGTACAATGAATGCAGGAGGTTGGCATGCAGGTACAGCAAGCAATTAGGAAGGCAAATGGCATGTTGGCCTTTATTGCAAGGGTATTGGAGTACAGGAATAAAGAAGTCTTGATACAGTTGTACAAGATTTTGGTGAGACCACATCTGGAATACTGTGTTCAATTTTTGTCTCCACATTTAAGAAAGGATATACTTGCATTGGAACTGGTACAGTGAAGGTCTACTAAATTGGTCCTGGGATGAGGGGGTTGTCCTATGATGAGAGGCTGAGTAAATTGGGCCTATGCTCTTTGGAGTTTAGAAGAATGAGAGGCGATCTAATTGAAACATACATGATTCTGAAGGGTCTGGATAGGGTATACACTGAGAGGTTGTTTCCGCTGGTCGGGGAATCTAAAACATGGGCGCACAGTCTTAGGATAAGGGGCTGATCATTTTGGACTGAGATGAGGAGAAATTACCACTCAAAGGGTTGTGAATCCTTGAAATTCTCTAACCCAGAGGGTTGTGGATGCTCCATCATTGAATACATTTAAGGCTGGGATAGACAGATTTTTGGTCTCTCAGGGAATCAAGGGATATGACAATCGGGCTTGAAAGTGGAGTTGAAGCCTAAGATCAGCCATGATTGTATTGAATGGCAAAGCAGGCTCAATGGGCCATATGGTCTACTCTTGCTCCTATTTATTGTGTTCTTGTGCTCTTGTGTCATGAGCTATGTCATGAGTGGATAACCCCTGCCGCCCAGTAACCAGCCTTTGATTTGCCGCAGTGGGTCTAATATAGGTGGCACAGAGGACTGCCAGAGAATGAAAGAATTGTGCCTACTGCCAGGGTAATGAACATTCATCTGCATGATGAGCTGCCTGTGGTTGCACACCAGCTGTACATTGAGGGGGTCCCTTTCGGCTTCTAAAAATGGCCAGGTTTACATGAGGTGCACGCAAAGCAATGTGCACGCAGTAAATGGCATCCTGCACCATGAGAAGCCTGCAATCCATGCAAACCATCATGCTCACTCTGTCTGCTTGTCCCTTGTGAGAGAAAATGAGATGATGCGTTCTCTCTGTGTATAGAGAGCCTCAGTGACTTCCCTTATGCAGCAGTATATTGTAAACTGCAAGATATTTGCTCTGATCTCCAGCAGCAGCCTGGAAGGAGTCAGTTAAGAACCATGGTCACCTTGACAACCACAGGCAATGCTGTCCTTGCCCTGCTTTGAGGTTGTAGTTGTGGCTGCAGTAGTCGACGTATTTCGGTCACAACCTCTTTTGTGAAGCGAAGACAGCTCAAACATTAGTCTTCACTGAAATTGAAGTAAGTGAATTGCTCCCTTAAGACCCTCATTGGAAATGGCCTCCTGCTGAAAGCCCTCTTTCTAGCAGCTTTTCCTGCTCTCTGTGGCCTCTTTTCATTCACCCAGTCAAGCTCAATTCCCAGAGGAAAGCTTAGCAGGCCACTCATGTCTGGAAACAACTTGTTTCAACACAGGCTTTTAAATGACCAGAAAAGTACTTCAGTACCAGCCAGACCACTCCATATAAGCTACTCAAGCTTTAGGCAGGTATAGGAAAGCTTCCAAAATGCATTCAGTTACACCAGTTGTCAGAAGAAATAATCCATCAACTAAGTTGTAAGTAGTTCATGATCCCTTTAAATAGCGCTGGTGGAGGGGGGGGGGGGGGGGGAGGGGTCCTTCATGCCAGTTAATACCTGTTCACCTGTGCGAGGTTAAGACATAACTACTGGTCTCCTTATTTAAGGAAGGATGTAAATGCGTTGGAGGCAGCACAGAGAAGGTTTACTAGACTATTATCTGGAATGGGCGGGCTGTGTTATGAGGAAAGATTGGACAGGTTAGGCTTGTATCCGCTGGAATTTAGAAGAAGAGGCGACTTGATTGAAACATATAAGATCCTGAGGGGTCTTGACAGGGTGGATGTGGAAAGGATTTTCCCCTTGTGGGAGAATCTAGAACTAGAGGTCATTGTTTAAAAATAAGGGGTCGCCCATTTAAGACAGAGATGAGGAGAATTCTTTTACTCTCAGAGAGTCGTGAGTCTTTGGAATTCTCTTCCTCAAAAGGCAGTGGAAGCAGAGTCTTTGAATATTTTTAAGGCAGAGATAGATAGATTCTTGATAAGCAAGGGGGTGAAAGGTTATTGGAGGTAGGTGGAACTTATTGAATGGCAGAGCAGGCTTGAGGGGCCGAGTGGCTTACTCCTGCTTCTAATTTGTATGTTCACAGCATAGGCTGGAGCATGGAATTGAAAAATGGCAATTGGACATGGGCTGACATCATAATCTGCCTGCTTTGTATTTTGTCATTGAGGGGCACATACGTATACCCCTTTACCAAGGTGGCTTCTGGCAGAAGTGTGCATATACTTTTTGGACCCCGTGATTGAGCGCTATGAGTCCATGTAGCAGCTAAAAATGGGTGCTACATAGTACACTTTCTTCTCCATTAACTCATAGTTAATAGTTAGGAAATGCATAGCCAGTTACCCTGGAGCACCCAGCTGCAGATGTTGTTATTGCCAAGGAACAGTGAGATTGGAAGTACACGTTTGCCAGATGCTGATTGGAAAAGAGTGCTTTGACAAGTTTGCATTCTGAAGCACACCTTTATTTTTATTGGAAAGACTCTTTCATTGCACAGAGGGTTTTATGTTTGGTTCCTGTAGTTCTGAATATTTTAACTCTATGAACTGCAGTTATATTTCAGTAACAAAATGAACAAAAAAGTCACAACTAAGTATTTAACTGTAGATTCAGTGGCACTGGATGCTAGGAGAGGACATCCATATCAAGTGTAAGTATAATTGCTGAATTGTAACCATTTGTGACCATTTCCTACAGAGCTGCAGTTCTATGCTCTTCTACTAGTTAATGTCCTTGTATCAATTTTATGCCATTAATTCCCAAATTTGAAGCTTAAGTGTTCAAATGAACACTGAGCACATGCTGTAACTTTTACACTGAGTTGCTCTTTTTACTTGTGTGTCCATTTGGAATGGAGGCATTGGAAGCACTATACGTGAAGGACCCCAGAAAGTGGCACAAATCTTGCATGTCTTTTGAGTTGGAATGTTTACAGTTTCTTTGTGGTACTGTGTTTTTATTATAGATGTTGTCCATATTTATATTAATATGTTGCTTTAGAACAATATTTGTGAAACTATTTTTTTTTACAGTAGGTTTGTGTCTTAAGTACCTCAAATACAGGATATCCTGGTTAAAGTGGTAGAAGGTGAAAGAAGGCATGTCTGAGAGATCAGCAGAGACTAGACCATAATTTGCAGATGTTGGCACACTTGTCAATGACCAAGGACAACTGTCTCAGATTGTTTTAAGTCAGCAGGGAGTCAGTTGCATAACTTGCAAGTTGAAGCAAGGTTAGCTGCAGACACTTGACAAATGGTGACGGTCTGCTGGTGGCGGGCAAGATCACCTTTCCTTTAAATGCTATCCCTTTAGTTTATTCTTGTCTACTGTGGAATATCAGCTAATGTGCTGCCCACACATGGATCTAACAAGTGACTGATACATTGATTGGCATGGCAAACACTTCCATGAAAGTATTTGCTAGCTAATCAATGATGCATTTAACAAACTGCTGCATTTCTCAAAGTACAGTGGATCCTTAGTGGCTGCCAAATGCCCAACCTGAAGACAATGTTGGGCATCAATAGATAACCATGTTTGTGTTACAGTGGTTTGATCTGTGAAATAAATGGAAGATTTAAGTACGACCGTTGTCGACTGCATGTTGACTTGACACCTTGAGATCTGGATATTTATGAGATGCAGTGAAAGAACTGTAGGATTGTCTGTGGGCTTGTCATTGGTGACACACAACACTTTGTGTCGTGGAGTCTTGGCCATCTACTTGGTACATGACACCATTGGGTAGTCTTACCTTATCATCTCTTGCATGCGTTATCAGATCCTGCAACTACTTTAAATAGTATTGGGCATCACCTCCTGCCGGGCATGGAGCATTGCCATCTTCTGGGGAGGGTGCCATGGAGTGCCAAGTACACCCTAAGCCACCTCATGCAGCAGTGGCCACTTCACGAGCCTTCAAATGAGAAACTGGGTGAAGCATCACCCTTTCAATTGCCCATAAACTCAATTTTGTGCTTTCACATTGGATTTTTCATCCTTTTGTTCTCCCCACCATACAACCTTTGCAAAACTTTAAAAAAAATTGTATTAAGCTTTTAAAAAACCCTAACAATGATTGTTCTCATATGAAGTTACTTACCTTTAAATAATAGCATCCCTTTAGATGTGAGCTGCAGCCTTTCAAGGGTTGCAGGCTCATAATGTTTTGTGATACTGGTCCTATAAAAGCCCCAGATGGTGCAAGGAGTATATTTAAATAATATTTGTGAGTTTTCCTTGCTATATCCAGTAAAGCCAAATTATTATTTCGCCACAGTGAGACTTAAGCTTTATGTAGGTCTAGGTGGCTTTTTGAGAAGGAGCATTGAATTGCCGTTTTAAAGTGAGATAACCCAAACCATAGAGCTTTTTAATATTCTTTGATGGGATGTGAACATCACTGGCAAAGCCAGCATTTGTTGCCCATCCCTAATTGCCCTTGAGAAGGTGGTGGTGAACTGCCTTGTAACAAAGGTAATGTATTAATTGTGGGGGACTTTAATCTGCATGTAGACTGGGACAATCAAATTGGCAACAGTGGTCCACAAGATGAATTTGTAGCATGTTTTTGTGACAGTTTCTTGGAGCAATATGTTGTAGAACCGACCAGGGATAAAGCTATCTTAGATCTTGTATTGTGTAATGATACAGGGTTAATTAGCAATGTCATAGTAAATGATGCACTTGGAAATAGTGCTCATTATACCATTGCATTTCATGCTAAGTTTGAAAGTGACACATTTCAATCACAAACAAGAATCTTACACTTAAACAAAGCCATTACAAAGTTATGAGGGGGGAGAACTGGCTAAGGTTAATTTGGTAAATAGACTGGAATGCATGGTGGTAAATGAACAGTGGAAAATACTTAAAGAAACAATTCAAAAGGTTCAACAAAAGTACATTCCGTTCAAAAATAAAAACTCATCAAGAAGGACCCATCAGTGGCTCACTCAGGAAGTTAAGGAGAGTATTAAACTAAAAGAAGAGGCTTACAACGTTGCAAAATATAATTGCAAGTCTGAGGATTGGGAGTGTTTTAGGAACCATCAAAGGGCCACCAAAAAGTTGATAAAAAGGGAAAAAGTAGAATATGAGAGTAAACTAGCCAGCAATATAAAAACAGATTATGAGAGCTTTTATAAGTACATAAAAAGGAAGAGAGTAGCTAAAGTAGACATTGGTTCTTCAGAGGCAGAGACAGGAGAAATCATCATTGGAAATTAGGAAATGGCCGAGGCATTGAACAAATATTTTCTGTCTGTCTTCACAGTAGAAGAGACAAGTTACATACCAGAAATAGGCAGAAACCTAGGGGATAAAAAGAGTGAGGAAATTTAGGAAATTGATAACAGCCAAGAAAAAGTATTGGAGAAACATGAGGGACTAAATTCTGACGAGTCCCCGGGACAAGATGGCCAACACCCTAGGGTTCTCAAAGAGATAACTGCAGAGATAGTGGATGCACTAGCTATGATTTTCCAGAATTCCTTAGATTCAGGAATAGTCCTGATAGATTGGAAGTTGTCAAATGTTACACCGCTTTTCAAGAAAGGAGGTGGAGCGAAAACTAGCAAGGGCACAAAATGTACTCTGGGTGGGGGACTTCAATGTCCACTACCAAGAGTGGCTCGGTAGCACCACTACTGACTGAGCTGGCCGAGTCCTAAAGGACATAGCTGCTAGACTGGGTCTGCGGCAGGTGGTGGGGGAACCAACACGAGGGAAAAACATACTCGTCCTCGCCAATCTGCCTGCTGCAGATGCATCTGTCCATGACAGTATTGGTAGGAGTGACCACCGCACAGTCCTGGTGGAGACAAAGTCCCGCCTTCACATTGAGGATACCCTCCATCGTGTTGTGTGGCACTATCACTGTGCTAAATGGGATAGATTTTGAACAGATCTAGCAATGCAAAACTGGGCATCCATGAGGTGCTGTGGGCCATCAGCTGCAGCAGAATTGTACTCAACCACAATCTGTAACCTCATGGCCTGGCATATCCCCCACTCTACCATTACCATCAAGTCAGGAGACCAACCCTGGTTTAATGAAGAGTGCAGGAGGGCATGCCAGGAGCAGCACCAGGCATACCTCAAAATGAGGTGTCAACCTGGTGAAGCTACAACCCAGGACTACTTGCATGCCATACTGCATAAGCAGCATGCGATAGACAGAGCTAAGCGATCCCATACCCAACGGATCAGATCTAAGCTCTGCAGTCCTGCCACATCCAGCCGTGAATGGTGGTGGACAATTAAACAACTAACTGGAGGAGGTGGCTCCACAAATATCCCCATCCTCAATGATGGGGGTGCCCAGCACATCAGTGCAAAAGATAAGGCTGAAGCATTTGCAACAATCTTCAGCTGGAAGTGCCTCCTGAAGTCCCCAGCATCACAGATGCCAGACTTCAGCCAATTCGATTCACTCTGTGTGATATCAAGAAATGATGGAAGGCGCTGGATACTGCAAAAGCTATGGGCCCTGACAATATTCCGGCAATAGTACTGAAGACCTGTGCTCCAGAACTTACCACGCCCCTAGCCAAGCTGTTCCAGTACGGCTACAACACTGGCATCGACCCTGCAATGTGGAAAATTGCCCAGGTATGTCCTGTACACAAAAAGCAGGACAAGTCCAACCCGGCCAACTACTGCCCCATTAGCCTACTCTCAATCATCACTAAAGTGATGGAAGGTGTCATCAACAGTGCCATCAAGCGGCACTTGCTTAGCAATAACCTGCTCAGTGACGCTCAGTTTGGGTTCCGCCAGGGCCACTCAGCTTCTGACCTCATTACAGCCTTGGTTCAAACATGACAAAAGAGCTGAACTCAAGAGGTGAGGTGAGAGTGACTGCCCTTGACATCAAGGCAGCATTTGACCGAGTATAGCATCGAGGAGCCTTCGCAAATCTGAGGTCAACGAGAATCAGGGGGAAAACCCTCCGCTGACTGGAGTCATACCTAGCACAAAGGAAGATGGTTGTGGTTGTTGGAGGTCAATCATCTCAGCTCCAGGACATCACTGCAGGAGTTCCTCAGGGTAGTGTCCGAGGTCCAACCATCTTCAGCTGCTTCATCAATGACCTTCCTTCAATCATAAGGTCAGAAGTGGGGATGTTCGCTGATGATTACACAATGTTCAGCACCATTCGTGACTCCTCAGATACTGAAGCAATCCGTGTAGAAATGCAACAAGAACTGGACAATATCCAGGCTTGGGCTGATAAGTGACAAGTAACATTCATGCCATACAAGTGCCAGGCAATGTCCATCTCCAACAAGAGAGAATGTAACCATCTCCCCTTGACATTCAACGGCATTACCATTGCTGAATCCCCCACTATCAACATCCTGGCGGCTACCATTGACCGGAAACTGAACTGGAGTAGCCATATAAATACTGTGGCTACAAAAGCAGGTCAGAGGCTAGGAATCCTGAGGCGAGTAACTCACCTTCTGACTCCCCAAAGCCTGTCCACCATCTGCAAGACACAAGTCAGGAGTGTGATGGAATACTCTTCACTTGCCTGGATGGGTGCAGCTCCAACAACACTCAAGAAGCTTGACACCATCCAGGACAAAGCAGCCCGCTTGATTGGCACCCCATCTACAAACATTCACTCCCTCCACCACCGATGCACAGTGGCAGCAATGTGTACCATCTACAAGATGCACTGCAGCAATGCACCATGGCTCCTTAGACAGCACCTTCCAAACCCACGACCTCTACCAACTAGAAGGACAAGGGCAGCAAATACATGGGAACACCGCCACCTGCAAGTTCCCCTCCAAGTCACACACCATCCTGACTTGGAACTATATTGCCGTTCCTTCACTGTCGCTGGGTCAAAATCCTGGAACTCCCTTCCTAACAGCACTGTGGGTGTACCTACCTCACATGGACTGCAGCGGTTCAAGAAGGCAGCTCTCCACCACCTTCTCAAGGGCAATTAGGGATGTGCAATAAATGCTGGCCTGGCCAGTGACGCCCACATCCCATGAATGAATAAAAAAAAACAGGGAACTACAGGCCAGTTAGCCTAACATCAGTCATTGGGAAGATGCTGGAAACTATTATTAAAGCAGTCTTAACAATGCACTTAGAAAAGCATAGTATGATTAGAACAAGTCAACATGGTTTTGCTGAAGGGAAATCCTGTTTGACAAATCTATTAGAATTTTTGAAGATGTAACTAGTAGGGTGGATAAAAGGGAACTAGTAGATGTAGTATACCTGGATTTCCAAAAGGCATTCGATAAGGTGCCATATAAAAGATTAATAGGCAAGATAAGGACTCATGGAGTTCGGGGTAATATATTAGCATGGATAGAGGATTGGTTAACAGACAGGAAGCAGAGAGTGGTCATAAACGGGGCATTTTCAAGTTGGTAGACAGTGAATAGTGGAGTGTCACAAGGATCAGCAGTGAGGCCTCAGCTATTTGCACTCCATATTAATGACTTGGATGAAGAGACAGAGAGTAATGTATCTAAGTTTGCTGATGATACAAAGCTTGATGGAAAGGTAAGCTGCAGAGAGGACATAGAGAGACTGCAAAGAGATATAGATAGGTTAAGTGAGTGGGCAACAAGATGGCAAATGGATTATGATGTAAGGAAGTGTGAGGTTGTTCACTTTGGTCGTAAAAATGGAAAATCAGAATATTTGTTAAAAGGTGTGAAACTGCTAAGTGTTGATATTCAGAGAGACTTGGGCATACTCATACAAGGAACACACAAAGTTAACATGCAGGTGCAGCAGGCTATTAGGAAGGCAAATGGCATGTTGTCCTTTCTTGTAAGGGGACTGAAGCATAGGAATAAAGAAGTCTAACTAAAATTGTGCAGGGCTTTCGTGAGTCTGCACCTGGAATACTGTGTGCAGTTTTTGTCTCCACATTTAAAAAAAGAATATACTTGCACTGGAGGTGGTGCAGTGAAGATTTACTAAATTGGTCCCTGGGATGAGGGAGTTATCCTATGATGAGAAGCTGAGTAAATTGGGCCTATATTCTCTGGAGTTTAGAAGAATGAGAGGTGATCGAATTGAGACATACAAGATTCTGAAAGCGCTTGATAGGGTAGAAGCTGAGAGATTGTTTCCGCTGGTTGCGGAATCTAGAACGTGAGGGCACAATCTGAGGATAAGGGCCCGATCATTCAGGACTGAGATGAGGAGAAATTACTACACTCAAAGGGTTGTGATTCTTTGGAATTCTCTACCTCAGAGGGTTGTGGATACTCCATCGTTGAATATATTTAAGGCTGGGATTGGCATATTTTTCGTCTCGCAGGGAATCAAGGGATATCGGGATTGGGCAGGAAAGTGGAATTGAAGCCCAAGATCAGCCATGATCGTATTGAATGGCGGAGCAGGCTCGATGGGCCATATGGTCGACATCTGCTCCTAGTTCTTGTGTTCTTGTGCTCTTGTATCTTCTTAAACTTCTGCAGTCCATCTGGTGTAGGTACCCCCATAGTCCTATTAGGAAGGGAGTTCCAGGATCTTGACTCAGTGGCAGTGAAGGAACAGCGATATAGTTCCAAGTCAGGATGGGGTGTGATTTGGAGGGGAACTTGCAGATGGTGGTGTCCCCATGTGCCTGCTGCCCTTGTCCTTCTGGGTGGTAGAGGTCGCAGGTTTGGAAGGTGCCTACAGAGGAGGCTTGGCGAGTTGCTGCAATGCATCTTGTCGATGGTACACACTGCTGCCACTGTGAGGCAGTGGTGGAGGAAGTGAATGTTTAAAGTAGTGAATGGGGTGCCGATCAAGTGGAATGCTTTGTCCTGGATGGTGTCGAGCTTCTCAGGTATTGTTGGAGCCGCACTCATCCAGGCAAGTGGAGAGTATTCCATCACACTCCTGACTTGTGCCTTGTCGATGGTGGACAGGCTTTGGGGAGTCAGGAGGTGAGTTACTCGCCGCATAATTCCCAACCTCTGACCTGCTCTTGTCGTCACAGTATTTATATGACTGATCCAGTTAAGTTTCTGATCAATGGTAACCCTCCAGGATGTTGAAGGTAGGGGATTCAGTGCTGGTAAGGCCGTTGAATGTCAAGGGGAAATGGTTAGATTCTCCCTTGTTGGAGATGGTCATTGCCTGACACGTGTTACTTGCCACTTATCAACCCAAGCCTGAATGTTGTCCAGGTCTTGTTGCATGTGGACATGGACTGCTTCAATATCCTTGTTTTCAAATCCCTCCATGGTTTTGCACTCCCTTTCCCTCCCTCCCACACCTACACCCACACCTGCACCCACACCTATCTCTGTAACTTCCTTCAACCCTACAATCCTCCAATTATGGCCACTTGTGCTTCCCGATTTTCACAGTAAAAACAGCCAAAGAACAATTAATAGCACCACATATTTTAAATTAATCAACCCATTAAGCAATTACTAAGTATTAACTGCCTTTTCAAAGCATTCATTAGCTGTTAAGTGCTTTGGGAACGGCACTACATAAATGCAAGATCCTCCTCACTTTCTAATAGCGACTCACCAAACAAGCTAAGTCCTAAATGAAAATATCAGTACATGTCCCAGTCGCTCCCCCCAAAGCTATACTCCACTCTCTGACCTTTCACTCTCCACTGGTCTCTTGCAGCTTTAATAGAATCTACCACTTTGATTTTTATTTTACAGAATCACAGAATTATTACAGCGCAGAAGGAAGCCATTCACTCCATCATGTCCGCAAGGGGTCAATGAAAGAACAATTCACCTAATGCCATTCCCCCATCTTGTCCCTGTAACCCTGCACATTCTTCCTTTTCATATAATAGTCTAATTCCCTTTTGAATGCCTCGATTGAACCTGCCTCCACCGCACTTTCAGAACGTGTATTCCAGACCCTGACCACTTGCTGTGTGAAAAAGATATTTGTAGAAGCTGAACACTTTTTGTGATAAAATAGCATTTAAATCACTGCACAGTGGCGTCAGTATGCCCATGTCAGATGTTGTGATGTTTAAGTGCATACAGGGTGCACTCGCACTGGTGTTGTATTTCACTTTTCCCTGGAACACTGTTCATTTGTTTTCTCTTAACATTCTGCGGTACACAACTCATTGATCTATTAAATAATTCATCCAAGCAAATTTTCACATATTAGTACCAAGTGTGTATAGGAAATTAAAGCATGTTTTTGAGCTTCAAAATATTTTCGAACCATATACTGAAATTTGTCTCAATGAATAAATAACCGCAGTTTTAAGCAAGCCTGAGGAAAGTATGGAATGCATCAATTACAACATAGATGCTCTCAAAACAACTCTACAATATACTACATCCCCAAACCAGCTTGACATTTTAATGAATTGTTTCATTGACCGGAATTTTATGGTGGATGGTTGGGAGCAGGACTCCAACGTGAAAGTCGGTGGCGAACCTGCTTCTGCCGAGCCCGGGGATCCGTCCTGTATTTTACGGGTCCCCAGGCTTTAATTGTTCCGAGGCGGGACTTCCACCCACTTGAGGGAGGAAGTCCCGCCTCAGTGAGCTGCTGGCCAATCAGCGGGCCGGCAGCTCTTAGTTCCAGCAGCGCCACTGGCAATGGTGGCCACTGCTGGGACTGCAGCCCAGCCAACGCCATGGAACGAGGAGGGAAGGTAAGGAGGGGCATGCTTCACCAGGCGGATCGGTCCTTCCCTGGTGAGGCTGGAGTGGTCGTTTGGGGAGAGGGGGGGTGTCTTGGATCCCGGTGGTGGGTTGGGAGGCAGGGGCAGCCCTCAATCGGGCACCCTGTGCCCGACTGCCATGACTGAGTTGGGTGGCAATGGCCACTTGTAGACTGTTCCACCATTGGCGGTTGTGCCTTCAGCTGCCTAGGCCCTAAACTCTGCAATTTCCTCTCTAAACCTCTCCTTCTCTCTATCTCTCTCATCCTTTAAGACACTCCTTAAAACTACCTCTTTAACCAACCTGTCCTAATAACTCCTTATATGGCTTAGTGTCAAATTTTGTTTGGTAACGCTCCTGTGAAGCACCTTGGAACATTTTACTACATTAAAGGCAAACTATGGGTGGAGGTTTGTGAGGTCAGAAGAAGCAGGAATGGAGGCGCGGGGTCTGAAGAATAGGGACAGACGCACTCATCTGGAAACATGTCAATTCCGGATTTGTCAGCAGTGGAACTGCCATTTAAATTGGTGAACAGTTCTGTGTAATACATTTGCTTGGAAGTGATTGCAATTCATTGGTGGGATTTAGAATTTAGTCAGTGTTGGGCGGGTAGCACAGGCCTTCTGATGCCTGGCCATTGAAAGGTGGCGACACCGAGGCCTCACTGATGCCACAGGAAGGCAGCCATGGGGAACAATGCATAGGTGAAGAGGAGGAAGTGGAGGCCATTGTTGACCTGCAGTGCTGGGCACTCTTGCGGCTTCATTCTTGGGTGATAGGGCCAGGTGGCCATAGTATCGGGTGTTGGACTCTCTGCAAGGGTGGGCCCTGAGGGGCATTAGCACATAGTCTGAGAGGAGTAGCAAAGAGTACAGTGCCAAGGCAAGTTCATAACTGCAAGATAGCACACTGGAGCCTACTGATCAGCTGGCATGGGTCTCATACATCATTGACTCCTATGATGTGCAGCAGCGGCTCAGATGGAAAGAGAGCCAGGATCTCGCTGCACCCGTCCTTGAAGCTCCAAGAGGAGAGCAGTAGCAGCCAACCATGCCAAGAAGGGCTTACACGCACCAGAGAGTGTACCGGACTCGCCTTAGCTGCCTCCAAATGTCCGAGCAGCAGTGTCAGTGAAGCCTGCAGTTCTCTGGGGGTCCGTCACTGACTTCTGCGCTATGCTGCTGGACAAGTTGCGACCTATGGACTTTGGTGGCTACCAAATGCCCGTGGCCCTGAAGATCACTGTGGCACTCAACTTTTATGCATCTGGCTCTTTCCAGAGATCCAGTGAGGACCTGTGTAGGATTTTCCAGGCAGCAGCCTACCGCTGCATCAAGGAGGTAACCAAAGCCCTGTTCAAGAGGGTAGGCGACTATATGCACTACCAGACCAACCGTGATAGTCAAGCGGCGAGACCTATTGGGTTTGGGCCCATTGCTGGATTCCGCCAGGTGCAAGGTGCCATTGATTGCACACAAGTGGCCATCAAGGCTCCCATGGATCAAACATCCACCTTCATCAACAGGAAGGACTTTCATTCATCAATGTTCAGCTGGTCTCCGACCGCCGAAAGCTTTTCCTGCAAGTGTGTACCCACTTCCCTGGAAGCAGCCACAACGCCTACATACTTCAACAATTCCAGGTGCCACAGCTTTTCAGGCCCCCCGCTTGCAATCAGTGATGGATTCTTGGGGACAAGGGCTACTGACGTCTGTGAGGAACCATCGCACTGTAGCAGAGGAGAGGTACAACAATTGCCACGGCTCCACCCAAGCGACCATCAAGCAGGTCATTGGGCTGCTGAAGATGACATTCCAGTGGCTGGATCGACCCGATGGAGCCCTGCAGTATGCCCCAGCAAGGGTCTTGCGTATTGTGGTGGTCTGCTGTGCTCTGCACAATCTAGCACTGCAGAGGAGGGAGGACTTGCATGAAGAGTGCATGATAGCCAGTCCTCATCTGCCAAGGAAGTTGAGGAGGTGGATAATGAGCAGGCACCACTGCATAATGATTGCCTTGCAGCTGAGACCAGGGCCATTGAGAGATTGCCAAGGGAGGCAAGAGATAATCTCATAGATAGCCAGTTCCTGCCACCATGATGGCCTCATAAAGTGGACTCAATAATACTCACCATTGTATTCTGCCTTTCGATTTCAAACTCAATCCTAGTACTCAGCTTTACCATGCCCTCTGGCACATCTGAGACCGAATGTGGCCTTTGCCTACACTGGCAGCCCATTGAGGGAGCAAGGCTGATGGCAGCATTTCACAATTCAGGCATGAAAGAATGAGCATTTCACAACAATGAATGTGAACTCTATTAATGAAAAAAGTGCAGAGAACAATATAAAGGGCAGATGTAATACAATTGTGTCTAGGTGCTCTTCTTAATTCATTTGTGAGTGCTTCTATGAGGTGTGGCCCCTGCACCAGCAGCTGGGGTGAAGGGAGGCTGCTGATGAGGCTGCCCCTTGGCCTGGGATGACTTTAGCAGCCGCCCTCTGCCTGAGGCCTGGAAGACCCCGGCTGGCTGAGGGGTTGCTGCACAGGTGCAGGACTCTCCTCAGTAGTTGCGGTTACTGGAGCTGGGCTCACTGGCAGAGGGGCAGAGGAGCTGCTGTTGACACTCAGAGTGCCCTGAGTGGAGCCCCCAGATGTTGAAGTCTGCCTCTCCTTCTGCCTTGCAAGAGTCACTTGAATCTCCTTGCTGACCAGAGAAGAATGAAGACCTGGAGAACACTCTAGGCCTTTGTCCTTCTCTCGCCTTGCCACTGCTGAGTTGAGCTCATGGCCATGGCGATGGTGTGCAGGTCTGTGCGCATCTGTGGGATCTGACTCTCCATGAGGGTTGCCCACCTCTTGCTGGAGGAAGCCATGCACTTACACGCCTGAGACATGGCAGCACTCATGGCATGGATGGATTCCTCTGTCGTCCACTCAAGGCTGCGCATGGCCGGGTCCAGCAGCACTGCCTCACTGAAAGGCAGCAGTGCATGTAGGACTGGCAACGCTTTAAATATGGCGCCAGCACCTACATTAGATTCATCTAACACTGCAATTGCCGCCTCCGAGTCCGCGTCCATCGCATAATTTGATGGGACCGCGCCTCTATTATGGTATATGGCCGCACATAACACAGGCGGCGCGGCACCTGCTTCCTGGTCCGCTGCCGGAACCCACGATGGTGCTCACTAAATTCAGCCCTATATAAGTGCAAGTTGTTATTGTCTGAGATCAAATAACAATGTTAAAGTTACCATGTAGCATAAGATTGAAAAGATAACTCAGAGCCAGATAAGACTTATGTGGCTTGGAATCAATGACCCCTTGGAGTTGGGGACCTCTGTGGCCATAGCTATCATAAGTTGGCCTCGAAGGAGAAAAAACTAATAAGTTATTAGGAGCAGTTTGGAGATAGTGACTAATTGAATACATTAAATCTTTTTGCATATTGCAACTTTAATGACCTGCTGTTACAAGAAGAGTGTGGGAACACTGAATTGTCCCATCATATATTACTCGTCTTCATGTTTCAGGTCAAAGACCTGAAACGTTAACTCTGCTTGTCTCTCCACAGATGCTGTCAGACCTGCTGAGTATTTCCAGCGTTTCTTGTTTTTATTTCAGATTTCCAGCATCCGCAGTATTTTGCTTTTATATATTAATAGTCATTCATTGAGCCACTGAATGAAGCTATGATTTGTACAAAACTACATTTTTGTTCAGTGTACAATTTCTGTTGATGTTACTTAAATGAATTGTGGCAATTTGAAACATTGTTAAATGGGTACTGCACAACTCTGAAATATTAATTTCATCTTCTTTAGGTTCTGCTGCTTGAGGAGAAGGATGTACATGAAAGCAGATCTTGGCATTAGGATGGAAATTCTAAAAAACAAATGGAAAAAACAATGATAAAATCATTCCCATGCTAAAAAGTAGATAGTAGACTGAAGGAATATTGACTTAATTAAAACAGACTATAGCCTTGACATTAATCTAATCTGCCTAGAGGAAATGGGATGAGTTTGGGTCAAACGCCAATTTAACACTGTCTCCATTTCCGTCAGTGGAGAGTGAAATCAAGTGTAAAATGGGCATCCAACCTGAACTCAACCTGTTCTTGCTGGGTTATAATGGAGGTTAAAACCAGGGCTATATCTCTGAATGTTTTTAACCTCAATCAAATCTATGGCCATTAGAGTCCCTCTCAAGCCTCAATCATTCCAGGTTAAAGATCAGTCTTAAATCAACACTTTTACATTTTTCATATTTGATATAACAAGGCAAAATTATCCTTAGATTCATAAGATTAAAAAGAACTTCCTTTATAGAATTCTTTGATTTCATGAAAGATGGATTGCAGTGAAGAATATCTAGCTTGCAATTGCCATTCCTGTCAAAATAAATTACCCAAGAAGTTTGGCATATCTTATGGGATAATGGAAAGTATCAGGACTTGTTAGCACATTCATAGTTTGAATAGGATACTGCCTCCCATCTCTGGGGCACAGAAATTATTGCAGTTGTGATCTGACACTCAGGTTATAGTTTTGCTGCTTGTAGCTAGCTGTGGAATACTTGTGTCCCGCAGATGGTTATCTAGAATTTTTATGAAGCCCATATTTTGAAACTATCTTGAGATAGAATTCTGCAGCACTGCACAATTGAATTAGCAACACTTATATTTAAATATTTACAGTTGTTTTAAAATTCCAAACTAACTACAATTTATATCTTGGAATTTCTTGGCTTGTAAACTAGACATTCTTAACAACTTTGCCCTTTAATATGCACTACTTGTGCATGTGTTTCTCATTTGACAGTGTCTATAGCCTGTAAATGAGAGCACATTCAGAAGTATCTAATTTATCTGAGTGACAATCAAGGCAGAGATAGAACCTCAGCCAATAGAAATCCTGAGACTGCAACTGTTGAGACATGTACTTTTTAATTAGCCTTATTCTGAAAATCTGATTGTACCACAGTCTGTTCATTTGTGTAAATCAAAACCCACTTGGTGTAAGTTTTTCGTACTATATTTTACAGAAAATAAATTAATGTATCAATTTAAGGGCATTCATGACTTAGTTTATATGGAGTAATAGATACTATGGAGAGAGTTACACAACTGTAATTCAGCAGAAGCAGCACAATAGATGTCTCAGTTCTCCAGGAGTTGTACTAGCATCAGGGAGATCCCAAAATAGAGCAACAGCATTTAATTTGAAGGGAATGTTAATGATAGCTGATAGCTGTGCTTTGATGGCACTTATGAAAGGGTATAATAGATGATTATGCCAATCGTGAAGCTCCATAACATCACAAGGCTTGCTGGAGAGTACTAAAGGTTGTTTTCAGCCATTTAATGTACTTAGTAGGTATTATAATATTGTGTGTGGGATTTTTAATTTTCTTGAACAGATCTCTTAAGATTGTTGGAACATCCCCATCATATTTTTGTTATTTTCTTCCCTTAGCAGGTCCTTGGCATTACACATCACTCCCTTGCTAAGAGAGTGGGCAAGTGACATGTTTTCATGCTTCTCCCGGTACTGCTCTTGTTTTGTGATTCAGATAGTCTGACTGAGATTGGGAATGTATCAGTGCAGGAAGAGGAAACTGCATCCTGCCAACAAAAATAACTATTTGGAATTTCCATTAGAATGTGTACTCTCTGCACCTTGCTGGCTCGTTTTTACAAATATAATAGTGGAACATGCTGAGGTATTTAAGAGTCATCCATAGCATCATTTAAGCACAACTTCATATCATTATAGCTGGATACAGACTAACGCTAGTGACACATTTAAGATTTGGTTTAAAGGTATTTTCACTTTTGGATAAAGCTCAAGATTAATAATGTGCCAATTGAAAATTGCAATTGTTTTTGCACAGCCCTTTCATTCTGCACACAGTGAAGTCAATTCTTTTTGTAAATCTCCCCAGTGAATAGTTCTGTAAAGCACTTATGAAGAACACTAGTGGCTCCTATTGGCAGAAAGTAACATTGCATTATAGATGAGCCCCCTATTCAATTACACTCATAGCAAATTACACCAGGTTCAAGAAAAGTGAATAAAATTTACAAACTCAACTAAAGTAAATTGAGGATATGAATTGGCATTTTATGATTGCGATTAGATGCTTAAAATATAAAAATTACTTTGTTCTGTTAAATTAATTTTTCTGTGAATTTGGGCTGGTGCATGTACACATAAAGGTATTCAATAATTACATTTGTCCAGTACACTTATATTTTATGGCATTGAAGGAAATTTTTTCAAAGTCAAAAACAACTTTAGACATTTGAGCTTACAAGTATTGCAAGGTAATAGTTTTCAAAGTGATACAATTTTTCTCTTGTGCTATCAGTTGTCTTTAGGAAAAGTATTAACTTTATTGAATTCTATCTCAATGCTTTGTTTAGAAATGCTAGTGGTTTTGTTACCCAAAATTTTTGGAAATCTGCTATTTCTGTAATAAATGCGAATTTCACAGTATTGTCTACATTTCATTGTGTTTGTTTTAATTAGTTCAAAAACACCCTCCTCGGATCAGATATTTCACACATAAATCCATGAGATTGTCTTTGTACAAATACGTGCTAATTAGAGTCAATTTTGTGTACTGCATGTTACCTCTTGATCGATTTTCATATGTGGTGAGTGCCAGACCCCCACAGACACCAACCTATCGAACTGTTATCAGTTCTCAATCATCCCTGAACAGCTAATAACTTTTCTAATATCAAATTTCAAAATCAATATTGCCTGCCTTGCACATATTGTATTGCAAGGGATGTGCATTGCCAGCTACTGTATGTTGTTGTCTACATGAAATGCATTTAGCTTCACATGGAGCAGTTTATGCACTCTCAGCATAAATCTTTCTCATGAATATGTATATCATTTGTGTTGTTTTTAAAAGCTGAAACCTATACAGCAAGATAATTACTTTTTACACATTTCTCTCTCTATCCTCCTTGCTGTGATGTTGATGTTAAATAAACCACTTTATATACAAAAAGAGGTCTGTGCAGCTTCTAAAAATACTAATATTATTGATGTAAATAGATAACTGCACATTTTATCTATTGGTGCTATAGTAACTAATTCTCTTGATCTATTAGAAAAATCTATTGTTCTGTGAGGAAAGACCAAAAAGCCAATTAAAACCTAAATCAGGGCTTTAAATAAGTTGATTTGTTTCCCCTAGAACAGTGGTTAAACTTCTTCGTCCGTGGACCACTTAGGCAGGGCAAAAGAATCCTTGGACCACCTACCAGTTCTACCCCACCCACTCTCGTAACTGCAAAAAAAAGTCAGAATTAATGGGAAGAATGGCTCTGCTTTTGATGAGACACCAATGAGGTGATGTCTGGTTCCAAGCTGGAGAGCTTCAGTCTCATGACGAGCTCTATGGTCAGCCAGTTCCTGTTCTTCTTTTTCAGCCCCACAATTGGCTGGCAATGCCAGCATTTGTTGTCCATCCCTAATTGTCCTTGAGAAGGTGGTAGTGAGCTGTCTACTTGAACTGCTGCAGTCCATCTGTTGCAGGTACATCCACAGTGCTGTGAGGGAGGGAATTCCAGGATTTTGATATAGTGACAGTGAAGGAACGACGATATATTTCCAAGTCAGGATGGTGTGTGGCTTGGAGTGGAACTTGCAGGTGGTGGTGTTCCCATGCGTCTACTGCCCTTGTTCTTCTTGGTGGAGAGATCGCTGGTTTGGAAGGTGCTGTCGATGGAGCCATGGCAGTGCGTCTTATAAATGGTGCACACTGCTGCCACTGTGCGTTGGTGGTGGAGGGAGTGAATGTTTAAGGTGGTGGATGGGGTGCTGATCAAACGGGCTGCTTTGTCCTGGATGGCATGAGCTTCCTGAGTGTTCTTGGAGCTGCACTCATCCAGGCAAGTTAAAAATATTCCATCACACTCCTGACTTGTGCTTTGTAGATGGCAGACAGGCTTTGAGGAGTCAGGAAGTGGGTTACTTGCTGCAGAATTACCAGTCTCTGACCTGCTCTTATAGCTACAGTATTTATGTGACTGCTCCAGTTCAGTGTCTGGTCAATAGTAACCCCCAGGATGTTGATAGTGGGGGATTCAGCCATGGTAATGCCATTGAATGTCAAGGGAAAGTGGTTAGATTCTCTTTTGTTGGATATCATCATTGCTTTCCACTTGTGTGTTATTTTCCACTTATCAGCCCAAGCCCGAATGTTGTCCAGGTCTTACTGCATATGGACACGGACTGCTTCAGTGTCTGAGGAGTCACGAATGGTACTGAACATTGTACAATCATCAGTGAACATCCCCACTTCTGACCTTATGATGGAGAGAATGCTATTGATGAAGCATCTGAAGATAGTTGGGCCTAGGTGACTGCCCTGAGGAACTCCTGCAGTGATGTCCTGGGGCTGTGATGATTGGCCTCCAACAATGACAACCATCGTCCTTTGTGCTCGGTATGACTGCTATCAGTGGAGAGTTTTTCCCTTGATTTCTATTGACTTCAATTTGGCTAGGGCTGCTTGATGCCACATTTGGTCAAATTGAGGGGAATCACTTTAATCTCACCTCTTGAGTTCAGCTCTTTTGTCCATTTTTGGACCAAGGCTGCAATGATTTCAGGAGCCCCTTGCTTATAAACTGCATTGTTGTTTCTTGCACTTATGACGATTCATGCCATGCACGCAGGAGCTGGTCTGGTTGAGGTCACATGAGTAGTGGGAACGAAGGTTCTGGCCTATTCTGGCATATGGCCTTGGCCATGGCATTGCACAACAGTGATTGCATTTTAGACCAGCCCACGAACCACCTGTAGGACTCTCGCGGACCACTGCTAGTTCACGGACCACACTTTGATAACCACTGCTTTAGACCTGTGTTAAACAAAATTTCTCTAATTGAATAAAATTGATGATGGCAAAACCTTAGTTGTTCAACTATAGTATTCTGTCTGACATCGTAATAATGCACAGGAAAAACTATTTTACATTAAATCTGTGCACTGTCCTGTTTCCACATTATACTAATGTTGGAGAGGGCAGGACAATGATTATCAGGCTGACAGTTCAACTTACACTACAGACTGCAAGATGGAACTTTATGATTTTCTTGTAATGAAGTCATGTTCTCAGCCTGGCCATGAGGGGGAGACACAGAATGGAGGATGAGAGTTTAGGCACAGGAAAGAAGGCAGAGAGAATCTCCTGCATCTATTAATGCAGTAATTCACTGATCAACCTGTCATTGGAGAAAATTGTATGGTGTGGCATTACTTCAAAATGGGAGAAAATAAATACAAAATAGGAAATACATTATTTTCTAAAAGTCTAATTAGCAATTTTAGTGAATTATCAGTCCCTCTATACACAGAAATCTGTAGAAATAAGTGGTTATGATTGACAGGGCATACATAAATCAGAATTTAATTGCACCAGTAATCATTTCCCACACGGCAAAGTTGAGCACTAAGACAACCTCCAGTATTATAAGCCTCCAATCCATGCATAACTTATTATTCATTATCATCATTAGGCAATTATCTAGTTATGCAATCTACGAGAAGCTACAGTGCTAAATTTCAAGGGTTATCACTTCGAGCAAGGAGACTCACTCATTATGAGGTCAAATTAGATAGCTGGGCGCGGAAGTCAGCATGCCAGATTCGCAGGCCACCCGAATTTAATATCAGGAGGGTCACACAGCAGGCATGACAGTCTCTTCCACTGATTATCCCAATCTGCTCTCCTGTCAATCAAGGCCGCAATTAGAATTTCGCCTTCAGTGATGACGTGCGTTCAGAAGTGCGGGAGCAGACTGGTGAGCGAACAGCCACTGGGAAGGTCAGGAAAAGCATCCCAAAACATGCAGAACCAGCCCCCCCCACCCCGCTGAATAGAACATGACACACATGCAGGACTCTTATGTGTTTTAAAAAAGTTTCTCTGGAACTCTTCACATCCTTCCAATAGGATGTCAACGAAACAGAGTACATAAGAAAAATCGTGGCGTGTTGGAACATGAAGCAGAAGGGTCAGTGCAACCACATATCACGTTAAATATATTGTACATTATTTACTTGTGCACTAGTAAATGAAATTTCTATACTGTAAAGATTGCTGCCAATAAATTTTTAATGTAAAATGAATGCAAAGAATAAATTGTTTGGCCCACAACACTAGAAGTAAAGGAACATTTAGAAAGCATGGTGATTGTACGCAAGCTCATACCTAGAATGTTTTGCCTTTAATCCTTCTGTTTGCAGAAAGAATTTTGACCTCAGTCTCCATAAGCAAACAAAAGAAAAAAATACCATTAACCCCAGCTAGATCTGTGCAATAATCAAATCGCACCTCTTAGATGCAGGAAAATGATTCTCTTCACCCATTTAATAGTTAAAGCAGGGTCCACATTGTACCACTTCTGTTTCTGAAAAGAAGGTGGTGGAGCAGGATGCAAACATATACAACAGCAAGAGTGAACCTTTTCTATTGAGTTCTCCAAAGTATAAATTGCATAATCTGTTTCTGAAAATGTACATTATATATAAATTATGAAGCTATTGTACATTTGGATTTCAGTTTTATTTGCTAGAGGAGTGCATTGATACCTCCAGGTTTATTGGCTTGATATTGGGATCAGTGCAGGCCAGGGGTTTTTTGGGATTAGTTTCCCAGGGTGGGGTGAGAAGGCAGCTCAACCAACCATTGGCCATCAGGGTTGGGGCCATTGCTCTTCATGATTAGTGGGTGGGTTGCAATGCTGGGGTGGTGGGGGATGGGTGCAGTTCTTGCTGAATGAACCTTAACAGATTCTGTTGGCAGGCCTTTGAGCTGCCAGGGGTAGAACAACAATCTTGTCTTCACTTATTGTCCATAAAAAGACAGGTTTTGCCTTGTTACCACAGGGGTGCTCAGGTTGATTGTACATTCCTACCACTACCCCAGGTGAGATTAATTAACTCATCAGACAGGGGATAAATTCACGACCGCAATTGTTGACAACGCGATCGGTAGGTGGCGCTGTTTTGGCACATGCGCAAATACAGCATGTGCCAAGAAAACGTCACAGCTTGCGACTGTAGCAGCTGCCAGGACTAAAGATGGCGCTGCTCAAAGAATCACAGAGATGAAACCTGACAAACACGTGGTAGAATACAATGGCCGGAGTGAGAGAGTGGAGCGGGCCGGGGAGATCAGCGCGGGGGCCGGGGAGACTAGCGGTAGCGGTGCCGGGGGGCGAGGGGGGGGGAGAAAGAGGGAGGGGGGTAAGGAAGGGGGAGAAAGAGGGGTAAGGAAGGGGGAGAAAGAGGGAGAGGGAGGGGTAAGGAAGGGGGAGGGGAGAAAGAGGGAGGGGGAGAGGGGGAGAGGGGGAGAGAAAGAGGGGGAGGGGAGAAAGAGGGAGGGGGGAGAAAGAGGGAGAGGGGGAGAAAGAGGGGTAAGGAAGGGGGAGAAAGAGGGGTAAGGAAGGGGGAGAAAGAGGGAGAGGGAGGGGTAAGGAAGGGGGAGGGGAGAAAGGGAGAGGGGGAGAGAAAGAGGGGGAGAGGGGGAGAGAAAGAGGGGGAGGGGAGAAAGAGGGAGGGGGGAGAGGGGGGGGAGGGGGGAGAGGGGGGAGAGGGGGAGGGGAGAGAAAGAGGGGGAGGGGAGAGAAAGAGGGAGAGGGGGAGAGGGAGGGAGAGGGAGGGGTAAGGAAGGGGGAGGGGAGAAAGAGGGGGAGGGGGAGAGAAAGAGGGGGAGGGGGAGAGAAAGAGGGAGAGGGGGAGAGGGAGGGGTAAGGAAGTGGGGAGGGAGAGAGCTGGGGGAGAGGGAGGAAGGGGAGAGAGTGGGGGGGGGGGGGAGCAGCGGAACGGAAGAGGAGTGCCTTTTTCTGTGCATGCGCCATAAACACAACAGCAAAAGACTTACTGGCCAGTCCCTGGACCCGGTGACACCAAGGTCTTCGCACGCTCGCTCCCCGCGGATCTCTACGGCCTCTCGCTTCCGGCCCTCTCCATTCAGCCGTTCCCTCCAGCTGCGGATGCCCAATCCAGTTGCTTTCTCCCCTACCCAGTTGCTTTCTGTACTTCTCCACAGTACTTCAGGCATTGCAACTGTTTGGTCCCTGAATTTTGCATGCTCCCTCTCCCCACCCCTCCCCACCCCTCCCCGCTCTCCCCACCCCTCCCCCTCTTCACCCACCTCTCCCTCTACCCCCCCCCACCATAGTTGAATATCTGAAGTGCAGTTGCAAAGTCGGGGAAATAGCATGCAAAACAAAACCTCAACAATTCTGGGTTTAATTATTGAAAAGTTTTATTAAGTTCATTAAGTATCCGAGGAACTGCTGTGCATGGATACATGAGTGTTGTGTCCAGCATTCCCGTTAGACAGACAGGCCGAGTCTCTGCTATGCACAGCTAAAGAGATTGTTCCTGGAGAGCCTTGTGGTGAATAAACGCTTGGCTCTCTATTCCACTACTGTATTGTCCATGTGAAGAAGGCAAAGTCACAAGAGTCTGAGCTCAGTCTATTCTTGGTGAATGTTCCCCAAGCGCATCCCAATGTGCATTCCCAATTCATCCATAAATGCAATGTTCCTTTCCACATCGTGATGAGCTCCGCAGCATGATCTAGTTGCCTTCGTTGCTTGAATGCTGACCTTAAGTCTCAAGGATTGTTTTCTCGACGGCATGTTTTACATGAAAAGAAATAAAGCAAATCAGAGTCAGAGCTTGCCTCCCTCCATCCACTGAAATTACTGTTGTGCACCCCTTTTTAAGTTCTGCAGTGAAGGCACCAATTGATAAACGTCGCCAATGAAGCACTTATTACCCACCTCAGATGCAGGAATCAGCACATCCTTGCGTCCTCTCCCGCACTGCCTCCTTTGCTTGAATGCCGTCCTTAAGTGTCAAGGATTGTTTTCTCAAGGGCGTATTTTACATGAAAGAAAATAAGGAAAGAACATCAGTGTCAGAGCTTCCCTCCCTCCAATGAAATTACTGCTGAGCATGCTTTGTGTTCTGCGGTAAAGGCATGTACTGATAACACCGCCAATGAATCACTTAGTACCCACCTCAGCTGTAGGAGGCAGGATGATGTTACTGCCCATATCTCGTGATGGTTCAATGCTGCTCTCAGGGAAAACATGAATGATGTGAGGGTGCTGGAAAAGAAGCACATTTCTTTTGGGCTATGAACATAAAGCTGGCCATTTAGCCCAGCAGTTCCCTGCCAGTGGTTATGTTACTCATGCGTCTTTCCATCCATTCCCATTTAATCCTGCCTACTACTATCACCAGTTGTGTTCACAGCAAGAGCATTCACATTTCTGCTACCACTGGACACGGCATGCTTGTTTCTTTTAGTGCTCAGTCTCTTCTTGCTGAATGTTCCCCAAGTGCTTGACCCCTTTGGACGCCCTCTCTGCTTGACAGGCAGCAACTGGCAATTGCGGAGTCTCACAAGGCTCTGCATGGTTGTTTCAACGTCGGATGGGGAAACAGGTGGTTGTGTGTCCATGAGCACTGCCCTGATGGGTGTAGGAGCAGGTAACTGTGTGCCCATGAGCACTGCCCTGATGGGTGTAGGAGCAGGTAACTGTGCCCATGAGCACTGCCCTGATGGGTGTAGGAGCAGGTAACTGTGTGTCCATGTGCACTGCTCTGATGGGTGCAGGAGCAGGTGACTGTGTAACTGAGCAGCAAGGAGAGGGTACCGCAGGTAGGGGAAGTGGAGATTTGAACAGGCAGGCATATGTATGGTCCATCAGATCATTAGGCCAGGGGGTGAGACGCTCAGGATCCAGGGTTTGTGACACGTGACTGATGTCCAGCGCGCGGCCACCTCCATCCGAAGGTGCTTCCGGGCAATTGTTGGGCATAGTAAATGGCTCCATCTCATCAGCCAGTCCTTGCTGCCAGCGGAGAGTCTGTTGCGCAGCCAGTCCAATCTCCTCATGAATGCTGCCGTTCCACTCTGCAGAACGGCCTGTTGTAGCTGGTACAATTGATCTGAAAGCAAGCGGTATTTTTCATTGTGGCTGAGGGGCCTTGGCTGTTCCTCCGTAATCACAATGGCAGCAGCCATGCCTGTCGTCGTTGGTGTCTGAGATGCACGCCAGCGACAATTGGGGGCGAGCCTGTCCAAAGGCAGACCCAGATGCCTCTGCACAACAACAGCATGTTTGCAGGGCAACAAAGTCTGAATGGAGAAGATGCAGCTGCAGGTAGCCTGGCCATCATGTATCTGCAGTGTGTACTGTTTGGCGCCTGAAATCACAGTCACTGTGCCTTCATCCTGCTACATGCGGTGGCCCAGACAATGGAAATGTTTTCAGAGCAACTTACAACAGGGACTGGAGAACATGCGGTGGCCCAGACAATGGAAATGTTTTCAGAGCAACTTACAAAGGCAGAGCAACTTACCTTGGAACAATCTCCTGTGTCAAATAAAAATGAAGCAAGTCTCCGAAACGAATAAATAATTCAGATAAAATGCGAAAAAATGCCCGACGAAACCTCCCCTCCTTCCACTTTCAAAAAGTCGCGCCGAAGCTTTGACGCATGCGCAGAGGCCAAACTGGTGCGTCGGCGAGGAAGATGAAATAACGCGATGACGTCATCTGCGCATGCGCACAACGGACATGGCAGGTCGGACCGCAGCGCATGCGCAGAGATGAGGAGACTGTGTGCGCATGCGCGTACGGCGTCGTCTGCGCATGCGCAAAGCGGTCCTGGTAAATCGGACCGCAGCGCATGCGCAGGGGGCATGAGGCCGTCTGCGCATGTGCGCACCGCGGCGCATCCTGATGACGTGTCCGATGAAGTAGCGTTGTCATGAATTACTTTGTAAATTCACTGAGTCATCAGGAAGCCCCAGAATTGAGATGAATTAAAGGTAACTCCCAGCATGATGTACATCAAAATCATTGACCAATATCTACAAAAAGCAATATATAAAACATTACAAGCAAATGGTGGCAAATTTCTGCATAAAGCAGTATAATATTTACACATACTCATGTCAAACTATCGTGACATCTAAACATTATTCTCAGAAGTGCACAACCAACACGCAAAAGTATGTGTTTATATTGTGAAATTCATTTACCTGGAAATCTGATACATGCAAATTGCTACTCAGTGCAGATATTTCAGTGTGAGGGTATAGCTGCTTTATTTGATAGTCTGTTTCCAAGTAATTTTGCACGTCACATCTGAAGAATGCTACTCTACTAACAGATCCAGGCCACAAGATTTGGCTGTGTTGTGCCAGTGGTTTCATAAAACAGGGGCCAGATGAGGTAGAGAATGGTGTGGGTGGGAATGGGGGGGCCACTCGCCACTCCCGACCACTTCTGCTGCAGTTCACACCGATCATTATGCTGTCGAAGGCGATCGTGTAGGCACCCTGTGAGTGGAGTTTTTAGCATAATGGAAAAATTTGACTTCCCAAAATATAAAATTAGTTTTTTTCAGAGACAGAGGCTGTTCAATAATAATTATCACTGTACGCTGTTAAAAATCCAGTTACTCCTCAATAAAAATGGTGATAATATTTTGGGGTGGTTTACAGCACGATTACAGTGTTAAAAGTGAAGTCCACGTTAATTCAAGTGAACACTTCAACAGTACACCATGTGGAGGAACAAGGAATCACTGACAGCAATTCTGGATTTCCGCGTTTAACTGTGCATGTGCCGATGCTATGGGTTTCACAGTTGTAATGATGGCAAATTTGCGCCTACAAATCAAAGTCTCTATTTAATTTTGCCTTAATTGATTCTTTACATATATTGCCAGAAAATCCCATCATATATGTCCATAATCTTCTCCCTAGCAGTTAAGTATTTCTCTATGCCCCAATAGCATGAATTCAGAGAAATATAACTGTACAGTAAGCTAAATGATTACTGGAAAATCTTAAAAATTTCCTTTAAGAAATAATTTTTAATGCAAGTTCTTTTTGCTTAGGAATGTTTATTGAGCAATTCTCAGTGGTAGTGACTTAAGGATTCAGTAATCATGTAAATAGTTTTAACATGCAGCTATAGGAAGCACAAGTAAATGATTACTATCAAGTAGCCAAATAGCAACTAATTACTGACTTGTTAATTTATTGATGTTTTCCTAATTTATTGTTTTAAAAAAAAACTGATGTAATTTCACAATGTGATAGCAGACAGTGGGTTATGGTTTCATAAGATGTATCAACTGTAGTCAATGTTGCTAAAATTCTAATCAATGAACCAGCAAATACATTTAGTTGACAAATAATAGATGATCCAATATACATAGAGTTGTCCAGTGATGAAGTATGTTCCTTTAAATGTTACTGTGAATGGTAGCCTACGCCTTTTACTTTATACAATAATTGTATATATTATATGATGAGCCATTGATTTTTTAAATTCCTTCTTGGGATGTGGGTGTCGCTGGCAAGGCCAGCATTTTTTTCCCATCCCTAATTGCCCTTGAACTGAATGGCTTGCTAGGCCATTTTAGAGGGGAGTTAAAAGTCAACCACATGGCTGTGGGTTTGGAGTCACATGTAGGCCAGACCAGGTAAGGACAGCAGATTTCCTTCTCTAAAAGACATTAGTGAACCAGATGGGTTTTACGACGATCGATGATAGTTTCATGGCACCATTACTGAGACTAGCTTTCAATTCCAGATTTTCCTGACAATTAGACCAAGAGGGCCATCGGATTCAGGGCCATTGCTGGATTCCCCCAGGTGCAAGATGTCATTGACTGCATGCATATAGCCATCAATGCTCCAATGGACCAGCCTGCTGCCTACATCAACAGGAAGGGCTTCCATTCCATCAACGTTCAATTGCTTTGTGACCGCCAAAAGCATTTATTGCGGGTGTGTGCCCGCTTCCCTAGAAGCAGCCACAAAGCCTACATACTTCGAAAGTCCCAGGTGCCATAGCTTTTCAGGCCTCCCGCTCGCCTTCAGGGATGGATTCTCAGGGACAAGGGCTAACCATTGAAGACATGGATACTGATGCCCATGAGGAATCCTCACACTGCAGCAGAGGAGAGGTACAACACTTGCCATGGCTCCACCCAAATGACTATCGAGCAGGCTATTGGGCTGCTGAAGATGAGATTCCATTACCTGGATTGATCTGGTTTTGCCTTGCAGTATGCCCCAATGAGGCTGTCGCGTATTATGGTGGTCTGCTGTGCTCTGCATAATCTAGCACTGCATAGTGGGGAAGGCCTTGCATGATGAGGATGTGATTGATCGACACTCCTCAATTGATGAGGAGGATGCGGAGGAGGGTGCTGTGCAAGTAGACTGGATGTTGAGCCCCTTGTACTGGTGGTCAGGCACATTGAGCAACAGGCCAAGGAGGCAAGAGACAATCTCATACTTGCCTCCTTCCAGCCAGCATGAAATCAGTAAACTCTTACCTCAATGCATGTAGTTTGTTGCCTCCTTTCTAATTGTCTTCTGTGCCTAGTGCCCAGCTGAACCATGCGCTATGGCCCATGGGAGACACTAATCAAATGAGGGCTGTGCATCCACTAAGGGGGAAGGGTGAAGTCAGCAGCTCACAATTAAGGCATGATAGAATAATGATTTTCCACAATGCAAGTTAATTTTAAAAACGAAAGAACTTTATACGAGAAAGCAAATGTCAAACACCCATGAAACAGCAAGTGTCCCCAGATGGTTTTCTTTATACATTTACGAGTGCTTCTGTGAGGTGTGACCCTTGCGTTAACAGCTGGGCTGGAGTCAGGCTGCTGATCACACTGCCTCTTAGCCTGTGATGACTTTGGTGGCCTGCTTCTGAGTGCCTGAGGCCTGGAGGCCACGGCTGCCTGATGGCAAATGGAGTTTAATGCAGAAAAGTGTGAGGTGATTCACTTTGGAAGGAGTAACAGGAATGCAGAGTACTGGGCTAATGGGAAGATTCTTGGTAGTGTAGATGAGCAGAGAGATCTTGGTGTCCAGGTGCATAAATCCCTGAAAGTTGCCACCCAGGTTAATAGAGCTGTTAAGAAGGCATATGGTGTGTTAGCTTTTATTAGTAGGGGGATCGAGTTTAGGAGCCACGAGGTCATGCTGCAGCTGTACAGAACTCTGGTGGGGCCGCACCTGGAGTATTGCGTGCAGTTCTGGTCACTGCATTATAGGAAGGATGTGGAAGCTTTGGAAAAGGTGCAGAGGAGATTTACTAGGATGTTGCCTGGTATGGAGGGAAGGTCTTACGAGGAAAGGCTGAGGGACTTGAGGTTGTTTTCGTTGGAGAGAAGGAGGAGAAGAGGTGACTTAATAGAGACATATAAGATAATCAAAGGGTTGGACAGGGTGGATAGTGAGAGCCTTTTTCCTCGGATGGTGATGGCAAACACGAGGGGACATAGCTTTAAGTTGAGGGGTGATAGATATAGGACAGATGTCAGAGGTAGTTTCTTTACACAGAGAGTAGTAGGGGCGTGGAACGCCCTGCCTGCAACAGTAGTAGACTCGCCAACTTTAAGGGCATTTAAGTGGTCATTGGATAGACATATGGATGTAAATGGAATAGTGTAGGTCAGATGGTTTCACAGGTCGGCGCAACATCAAGGGCTGAAGGGCCTGTACTGCGCTGTAATGTTCTATGTTCTAACCTGCAGGCCGAATGGAAAATTCCAGTCTGCCTCCTTTATTTGGCCATAACAAGGCTCTTAACGAACCTAATAGACTAACTGCCATGGGAAGACGGGTAGCTGTGCCAGCTCCAAACCTGCCTCTGCTAAAATGGCTGGTGTCAGGAATGACGTTGGGAAACCGGCACACTGGCCAGTGCTGGTATTTTCAAGCCCCATCTGCCTTCATTCCCACCTCCCAGTGGGGCCCAAAAATTCAGCCCCTGGTCTGCTCAAAGCTTCTTGAAGAGAGATGACGATTTCAGTTGCTAGTAGAAGTCTTTGTGTCTTTTTTTAAGCTTGCATTTTTCTGGAGCATGTCCCACACATTCATTAATTTTGAAGAGAAATGGACCATTTTTGCATTTTTGGATTTCTTTCCTTCATTTTTCTTGGTTGCTGCTGCCATTTAAATTTTACCATACAAAATACTGAGGATGGATATTCCTTTGGGGATCCTGATTAAGCTTTATGATTATACATGAAGAAGAGAAGTTAATGAGGAGGAAAACAGCTGAGATGTTTCATCAACACCCATCAGAGAAGAACTGTTACAGCACAGAAGGAGGCCATTCAGCCCAACTTGCCTGTGGCGGCTCCCTGCAAGAGCAATTCATCTAGTTCCACTCTCCTGCCTTTTCCCAGTAACCCTGCACATTTTTTTCTCTTCAGATAAATATTCAATTCAGCACTCTTAGGCAGTGCATTCCAGATTCTAACCTCTCGCTGTGTAAAAAAAGTTTTTCCTCATGTCGCCTTTGGCTCTTTTGCCCCCTAAACCAAATTTTGTTCCCTTTCTTGTCCCACACTACTCCCTTTTGCCTTGAACTAACATCATTTTTATCATTTAAACACTCGTGCCTTCCATTCTATCATAGACATTCCCTTTTGTTCTTTTCTCCTCTACCCCTTTCCCTGCCTCTATATTTACAGATTGCTTCCTGCATAGATGGGCATGTTAGAAGTTCTCTGCCTTTGCTGCCTCTGCTTCACAGGCCAAGATCTCAGAGTTTGATCAAATGGTGCACTTTGATCTGGATACAACACCTCGAACAGAGACTGCTCATCCTATTGAAGTGAAAGTTACTAAAGGATGAAGCTTTCATAAAACCACCCAAGATATTTGCTACCTCAAGGACTCTGTTGGGCACATGTTATCAAACAAGTGGCAAACACTTTGTTTGCAAGGGGCAATATCTTCATGACTTTCCCTGTGAATTGTGAGCATCACTAATTCAACCAGCAAGAAAGGTGTGCTATCCAGCTTGACACAGAGAAAGACTGTGTGTAAAAGGTCAATAGTAGTGTACAGTGCTTGAAATGGTACATCTCAGAAATTATGGAAGTTCTCAGCGTAGGTCTGTACCTAGGATATGGGACATAATCTCAAAATCAGAGCAAGGCCATTCAGGAGAAAAGTTGGGAAATTCTTCTTCACACAAAGGGTGGTAGAAGTAAGAAATTAGGGGAGCCAGTGGCATAGTGGTAGTGTCACTGGCCTAGTAATCCAGAGGTCTAGGCATATGCTCAGGGAACAGGGGTTTAAATCCCACTAAAGCAGATGATGAAATTTGAATGTAATTGTTTAAAAAAAAAATTGAATATAAAAAAAGCTGGTCTAATGGTGACCATGAAACCATTGTCAATTGTTGTAAAAACCCATCTGGTTCACTAATATCCTTGAAGGAAGGAAATCTGCTGTCCCTACCTGGTCTGGCCTACATGTGACTCCAGACCCACAGCAATGTGGTTGACTCTTAACTGCCCTTTGAAAAGGTCTAGCAAGCCACTCAGTTATCAAGGGTAATTAGGGATGGGCAACAAATACTGGCTTTGTCAGTGATGCCTGCATCCCATGAAAGAATAAAAAAAACCTTTCTCTCACAAAAAGCTGTAGATGCCAACTCAATTAATAATTTCAAACCTGAGATCAATAAACTTTTGCTAACAATTTTTGCTCTTGAAGGATATGGTACCAAGGTAAGTGGATGGAATTAGATACAGATCTCACTGAATGGCAAAACAGGCTCGAGGGGCTGAATGACCTACTCCTGTTCCTATGTGCTGTGCTTGATGGGCCCCAAAATAAAATGTGTGCAAAGCAGAGAAGCTGACTTGGCTTTGCCCTCATTTCTGATACCAGCAAATATCTTCCTCATTTGCAGCCACTTGGGCGACTGCAGTGCCTCAGTTGGCAACTTCCCTTAATGTAGATTGCACTTTTATCAGAGATTTGTTATCAGCCCCAAATAAAACCATTTGTGCACATCTTGCTCCAGCTGCTCAGTTATTTTCCTGTACATTAAAGTTGAAATCACACTAAACAATTGACACGGACCTCTTAAACAGACTGTTAAAACAGGCATATGTTTCTCCCAGTGATTAAAAAAATTAGCTGGTGTACAACGAGTATGGAGAGCTAAACAATGATATATGAAATATATAATATCTATATAACTGTATGTAATCTAATATTGGTGGATAGTAAGAGCATAAAACAAATAAAGTATTAATCTATCACAGATGGATAATTTTGAAGATTAATGATACCTTTTAATATTTTGACAAAAATTGCTAAAGTAAGCATAGACTGTGATGTAACTGTGCATTTGGAGCTATAAATAGAGGACACACAATTACCAGCTGTAGTCTGTGACATGTATCACAAGTGAACTGCATGGCACACAGCCTCATGTTGGAAGTTACAAATTGCTTTTGATCATGGCTGGTGCAAAATTCAAATACCATGATGATTTGTGTTTTTACTAGGGTTGTTTTTATTTTTAATGTGTACAAAAACCTGTTCTGTCGGGGATATATGTTCTGCCTAACTGTTTCATCCATAAAGGTGATTTGGGTGGGTGGAGACCAGGGAATTCAGCTGCGCATAATCCTGCTCTTTAATCACTGGAATCCTTGAGTGATTTGCATTGTTTATGTTGAAATACCAATCTACTCCAATCCATCTGCAGTGAATATAATGTGCATAAAGAGACTGCCTAGAGGCAGAGGCGTTAGTATTTTTTTCTCTACTTATTCAATTACTTTTTACTTTTTCTTTCAAGTTGTTATGTGTCTATTCTTTCTATGTTAATTCCTTTTTTTTGGCTTGTTTTGTTTTTTGCTCAGATCATTTTTGATATTAAAATATCACCACAATGTTTTTGTAGAAGTAAACAAACACAACTAAATGTTGTTTGCAAATTGATGGCAATTGAAACATTTGAGAGTTTATTGGAAGAGGAAAATCATAAAAGATGACTAGACAAGAAAATAAGGTTCTTACAGTGAATTCCAATGTAGGGAACATGAAGTTATTTAATACAGACGAGTGGATCTTGTGTCAGTTGGCTGGACAATTTAAAAGGAATGAAAGGACCCCAGTTGCTTTATTTCATGGTTGAAATGGTATAAGAGAGTTGGGAGTGCAGCGGCAGTGGCAGACCTGCGAGGAACTTACCCCTACGCGCCGGAGTTTGAAAAAAAGGAAAAAAAGATCAGACCGTGACTTCACAGGAAAGCAATGAGTTGATTGGCTGGTGAGTATTTGCTGTTTAGGAACTCAGTCTAAACAACAAGGAGTTTACAAACATTAAAAATATTAAGTATTAATCACAAGTAGCAAGTGGGTGACTGGTGAGTCTTATCTTTTACTTTGAAATAAGTTTTATTACAATTCGTGAGGTTGTTACTACTATGGTTAGTATTTTAGTATTGGTCGGGTATATCAATAGTGGTGAGGTAGATTAGTATTGGTAAAGTTTAGCATTAGAAGTAGTAAGGTTATTATTACTACTGGTAGGTTATTTCTATTAGTATTAGCAGGGTACATTAGTAGCAGGGTTTATTTGTAGTACCAAGGTTTATTATCTAATAGATACAGGAATGGCAGGGCTGCTCCAACCTCTGGAGTGCACATCATGTGCTATGTGGCAACGCCAGGACGCTTCTCGTGTCCTAGATAACCATATGTGCAGGAAGTGTCGTCAGTTGTAGCCGCTTGAGCTCCGGGTTTCGGAATTTGAGCAGCAGCTCGCATCACTGCAGTGCATCTATGAAGATGAGAGCTTCATGAATAGCATGTTTATAGATATAGTCACCCCACAACTTAAGAATATGCGGGCAGTGAGGGAATAGGTGACCAACAGACAGTTAAGAAGAAACAGGCATGAAGTGCAGGATACCCCTGACTGCATCTCACTCTCCAACAGGTATTTCGTTCTGAATACTGAGGAAAGTGATGATTCAGCTGGGGAGTGCAGCCAGAGCCAAGGCCATGGCACCATGGGTGGCTCAGCCGCTCAGGGGGTCACAAGGAAGACTAGAAGAGCAATAGTGATAGGAGATTCGATAGTCAGCTGAATAGACGGGCATTTTTGTGGCCACAGATGTGAAACCAGGATGGTATGTTGCTTCCCTGGTGCCAGGGTCAAGGATGCCACTGAACAGCTGCAGAATGTGTTCCGGAAAATTTTCTACAGCAGTATGTTTCTAGTCCAATGAGAAAGGAGGCACTGCTAGAACTGGTTCTTGGGAATAAGGTGGGCCAAGGGGATCAAGTATCAGTAGGAGATCATTTAGGTGATAGTAATCATATCATAAGGTTTATGCTGACTATGGAAAAGGACAAAGAACAATCCAGAACGGGAATAATTAACTGGGGAAAAAATGGCTTCAGTGGGGTAAGAAAGGAGCTGGAGCGAATAATTTGAAGTCAAAGGTTGGCAGGAAAAATGGTAGCTGAAGAAAAGAAGAGATAGTTCAGGCACAGTCTAGGTATGTTTCCTCGAAGGGGAAAGGTAGGGTAGACAAATCCAGAGCTCCCTGGATGAAAAAAGAGGTAAAAATTAAGATAAAGAAGAAAAAGTGTGCTTATGACAGATGCCAGGTAGAAAATACTATTGAGAACCAGGCTGAATATAGAAGGTCAAGAGGAGAGGTGAAAAAGCAAATAAGAGAAGCAAAGTGAAAGGCAGATAGGCACAAAGGATGACGCAAAGGGCTGAATTTTATGCAGCTAGCGGGGGTCCCAATGCTGGGTCAAAAAGGCAGGAGAACCCCGCCTCAGCTATTTAGGGGATCTCCAGCTGAATTTTCCAGTGCTCGGACAATTAACTGCTTGGTGCCGGGGTCCTCATCCCTTTAAGGATGGGGATCCCGCCTCCAAGGGCTGCCGGCGAATCAGAGGGCTGGCAGCTCAGCAGTCCCAGCAGCACCACCGGGAGCAGTGGCCACTGCTGGAACTGCAGCAGGCCCCAGATCAGGAGCAGTCATGGAGCCACGGACTGCAGGTAAGTGGGAGTGGGCTCGCTAGGGTCAGTCGTGCAGGTCACTGGCGAAGTGAGGTGTAGGTGGGATGTTGAGAGTAGGGGGTGCTTGTGGCACAGCGATGGCCTTTGCTGCCAGGGGCTTCCATGGGCCACAGATTACCCAAGCAGGAGGGACCCCCACTGGCCCACACAGTGGGTGCCTGGAGGTATTGGGCCGCCTCCACATGTGGTGGAGAGCCTCCCCGCTGCTGGTAAAATGCCAGCGGTGGCAGGATGAGACCTTTAAGTGTTCATTAATTGGCCACTTAAGAGCCTCAACTGGCCTCTGGGCAGGAAGGCTGTCCCTGACCTTCCCCACCCCTGACTAAATTGAATGGCTTCAGGAAGGTGACGGGCAGTCCACCCCCAATCTTCCCTCACAATTTTATGGGCCCCCACACTACCCTGCTCATCCCTAGAGGGCTGATAAAATTCAGCTCAAAGTCTGAGATAGAGTGGTAGAATGCTTCCTGTTTAATTAATAGTTCAGCTTGTTTTCTGTTTTTATGAGTCAAATGCTTATGATTTGTATCCCACTTGTCTAGAAAACAAAATAATACAAAAAATACAAATGGAAAAATTGCCAAAATGTTGTTTATTTAAAAATAACGTAGAGGTAGAGTTTCCACTTTGTGGTGCAGTCAGTGAAACAGGTGCAAGTTGCATCCGACATTGCACCGTTTTTGAAAAGTGTTTTTTTTCCTCTAGTTTCTGCGCAAACCAATTTGCATATCACCGAATGCAAAATCTGCCATGGCCCAACGCAAGTAAAATTATATATTTTTTTAAAATGTGGCTTTAAAATATATTCCATGATATATTAAAGGTGCAGTTTGATTAATACAGCTGAAAATGGGTTTATCATAGAAGATAGCCATTTTTAATCACAGACTGGAATTTAACATTGGGCTGGAGGTCCCGCCCACTGGCCGAAAATTCAGGGGCGAGCCCACCTCCGCCGGGCCTAGGAAGCCACACCGGGATATTTTGCTGCCCAGGCCCATAATTGGTCTTGGGAGAGACCTCCACCTCCTTGAGGCAGGAACTTCCGCCTAATGGAGCTGCTGGCCAATCAACGGGCTGGCAGCTCTTAGTCCCAGAAGTGCCTTCGGGAGCGGTGGCCACTGCTGGAACAAAACCCAGCTTCAGGAGGAAGAGAGAGAATAGCCCGGGAAAGGAGGTAAGTTTTTAGGGCCTCACCAGGGACAAATGGCCGGGCCCTGGCCAGGCAAGCGAGGTCGGTTAGGTGAGTGTTGTGCATTGGGGGCAGTGGGGAGCTTGGGGGCGACCCTTCATGGGGCACAGGGTGGCCGACAGGAGGGCTCCCCCCACCCCCCAGCACCCAAGGAATGTTCTTGGGGCGTTTGCTGTATGACCACCTCAGGTAAAATACCAGTGGCAGAGGGAGGAGGCCCTTAAGTGGCAGTTAATTGGCCACTTAAGGGAGTTGATTGGCCTGGGGCGGGTGGCCCATTTCTTGCCACTGCCCCGCATAAAATTGCGGAGAAAGCAGGAAGGCGTCGGGAATGTTCTTAAAATTCTGAGATCTTTTGTGCTGATTATGCTGTTTTCAGCTGAATTACACCAAAAAAGCACAACCAATCAGAAACTCTGTTATTATATGTTGTGTTTCATATCAGGCTCTATAAGAATTGATGGGTAGTTTTAATTTCCAACACAAGTGCTGACACATATGGCAGGCAAAGCATAATACAAAGGAGGTGGGGTGCAATTTTCTGTGTGTAGCTTATCCACGGGGAGCCTTGCTAGTAGCCATAGCAAATTGGAAATCTGGGGGAACCTTTCCTACAATTTTCCAACCAGTAAAATCTATGGTCAAAAATTGTAAGCAATGTGAGCCTGAATTTCTGATTTGTACTGCTACTTGGCAGTGCCAACTCCTAAAATTTTCCTCACACATACTTGTATTGCATTTTTCACATTGAATTTCCAATTATATTTCTGAACTGGCATATGTGTAAAAATAAGCAATGACTGACACTAGTGATAAATGGCAAAGATGAAATGTAGAGAGTCAGTTGTGAAATAAAGTCAAGCAACATAAAAACCTTTTAGAAGAAAGGGAAAAGCAGAAAAATTCAGTATATCACAGAGTATTGAGACAAAACTAGAATCAGGATTCCTGTCAGAGAACCAATGTGTACATGGTTCTCAAAAAATTGTAAGCGTTACCTTGAGCTCCTGTTTAAAATACATCACAATGCAAATGAGTTGTGATGCTGAGGACTAGTAGAATAACGGCAACCACTAACTGTGAGAAGTTACTGAGTTCACATTGATTTTAAAGATAAATGAACCATGCAAATCAGATAAACAAGTGTTGCCTGCTGCTAAAGATGGACACATGCTGATCAACTATTCACCAAGTGCAGTTCAGTTGACTGTATGAACTCACGCTGCAGACATGATTTAATGAGTAATAGAGTTTGGAAAGTGGAAAAACATTATTGAAGAGAAGGAAGCAGCTGAGACTGGTAAAAGGACATTGCTGGATGTGAAGGATGTAAGAAAGCTGACAAAGCAGAGGAAGGAAATGGAGTCAGCAGTTGGCAAGCAAAAGTAGTATAGAGTCGAGAGATAAGAATAAGTGATGAATGCAAGTCAGAAAACCGATATCAAGCTGCAGAAGAATAAGTGAAATATGCATAGTATTAAACCAAGCAAAACAGAAAAGTACAAATCTATTAAGATAGAAGCACAAGAACTAAATAAATAGTCTGAGGACATGACTACAGTAAAAAAAAACTTGTGAAATGTAAAATAGAAAGGCAAAATCTAATCAAAGCAACTGCAGAACTATCAGACTAAAGAAAATGGGAAAAGTGATCTTCAACAACCAGCCATGTGCTAATGAGCCAAGAGCAAATGAGTTAAATTGATTATCTTGGAAAACTATTCACTCATTAAGTTAAGAATATAACTAATTAAAACAATTGTGACACTAGAATTTATTTTACTTGAATGAAACGATCAATATTGCTAGTTAAAATGAATTGAAGCGTGAAATTTAAGATTAAATAAATCTTAGTGTTTCGAAAGTTTTACATTTGAATCTTCTTAAGGATGTTTTGCAATGGAAATAGTCAACAAAAAAGTTAACAGTTAAGTTTAGAAAAAGTAGGCCTACAAATATTTTATGACTATTAGCATCATATTGGACAAGCAAAGAAAGTTAAGGTAAAATATTGGCAGCTTTATTAAAGTATAGCATATTCATTTCTTGTTGGAAATCAAATATTCTTATTTGTCCTTGAAATAAATTTAAATAAGGCATAGCTCAAGAATATGCTGTTTTCTAACAGGCATGTTATATCTTGTAATGCACAATGCATTATTCTGCTGTAAAGTGGAGCTGTGTTCAATCTGTGTTCAACCTTTTATATCACAAAGTCGATTTCTCGTAAATAAGCAGTTCCTGAGGTCAATTCAAGACTAATTGCTGTTGTAGAAGTTAGTTTCTCCCAAGAATTGCAGTTGTTTGTAAGTATCCATCTCTTCCTCTTGGGGAGAAACTAAGATCAGAAAGTCAGTACAAAATAACAATTCTTTTTTTTAAGATGGTTCTTGGCCATTGGTAATTTCCTATCTGCTCAGTTCTTGTTGCTTTTATATGAATATGGTATTTGAACTGAGAGTATGACATAGACGTTATAGATCTAAAAATAATGTAATTAATGGCGTAGGAGTGTGACAAATGCATTTTAAAATCAGGATGTTGTTTTTAAAACTTGTTTGCATTGAGCAAGATGCACTGATCTGGAGTTTGCTTTGCTGCAGAGATAAACATACAGCATCTGTAAAACTCAGCCACATTTTATTCACAGGAAAGGATATTAACTTTTTTTAATTTTAAGAAGGTGTGAACATTGTGAACAGGCAAGATTTATATCTGGCACTAGTGTAAACATGCTGTTGAAACTGTAACTATGTAGCCCCAGGACACAGCCTCTGAAAATTCATCCAGTGCTTGGGATCACCAACATGACATTGTCAAATTGCCAGTCAGCCATTATTAGACTAATATTAAAATGTCATGGTGACCTACAGGAAAATCACAGCAGGGAAAAAAACAAGTCTGAACAAATCTATGGGTACTTTTAAGATCTCCAAAGTTACTTCCAAGTTTATCCCTATGACGAACATAGATCCCAATTGAAATCTAGGACCAAACTGGTCGGAGCTTGTGCTATGTACTTTCTAGCCAATTTAGTGGTGGTAAACTCAAACAGGCCCCAAAAAGTTGAGTTTTAAATTATTTCTGGAGGGACCCACAAATATAATCTGGGCTATTTCTGCCTTAGCCTCCACCCCACTGCGATTGCAACTTGTTCCCAAGGATTTACCTTGCTACTGGCCGGGCAGCCTGACATTGCACTGATCCAAATCTAGTGATCTGCATCTGAAGGCCTGTTGAGGCAGGCAGCTTACCGGTTTGATTGAAAATGAAACCTGGGCCTCAAAACGGTCTCGGCATTTTCACTACCAGAATGAGCAATCAATGGAGTGCCAGTTGGCTGCCCAAAAATGTAACATCTGCCCCACGGACCTGCCAGGAGGGCACCGGAGATATACTAATTGCTGAAGTGTGTATTTGGTTCATACTGCTCCTTCTGCAGGCAAAGACCATCTATGGTACACTAAGGTCGGTTTTAACATATGGGTGGCCAACTGGCAGCGCACAACAGCTGCTACCCATCCAGGCTGTGGAGAGATCAGAGCCATTTGAAGCACAAGCTTCATTTCAATAGGATTGGTGGCCTGCAATTGCCAACTAGGAGTCCAAATGAAGCTTGCTGGATTCAGGGCAGTGGAACAGCAGGCTGCCCAGCTTGCAGTAAGGTAAATCCTGGGTGGGGAGTGCAGGGGAAACAAAATCACAGGGAGGATGTGGCCCAGATTACTTCTGTGGGATCCCACATAAGTAATTTAAAACTTACGTTTTTTGGGGCCTCTTTGAACACCAACAGTAAAATTGTTCATCAAGTGCACTGTGCACTGTCCAACCAGTTTGATCCTAAAATGGCAATTGAAGGCCTACGTGTATCACAGGCCCCCAATTTGTAGGTTAAAAAGGGGCCTACTAGCTGAAACAGGCGGGTGCTTTGCTCATCCAGCAGTAGGTCAGTATAAAATGGCATCTGCCGAAGCATTGGCGCTAACAAGACAAATAAGGCTACCAATTCCATTTCGAGGACATTACCATATTGTTAACACTAATGTTGGCGAGTTAAATCTGCCACACAGTGCTCATGTGTACCCAGTGGGAAATGGGTTGTGAGGAAAATTGACCCTGAGAAGGTTGCTGATTCTTAGTTAACAGTACTGTCAATCCATTGACTTATCAAAAAATCTTCTATTTTTTCAACATAAATCTACCAGAAATTCATTTCACCGTCCAATCAAATCCAGGGTGAAACTATTCAAATAAATTAATTTTGGTATCCTCAAAATAAGCAGCTTGGACTTTGCCAATGACTCTGTTAATGTTTTTGCCGCTGGTATACTGTGCAGAAAGGAATGGAGAAAAATATTGAGAACATTACAGCTTGGAAAGGTCTCTGCACAAGATATTCGACAAACGAAGCTCAGGATTGGTACAACGAAAGCCATAAGACCAGCAGATGTGTCATTGAGTAAACGATCGGCAAGGTCAAGATGTTCTTCAAGTGCCTGGACAGATCTGGATGTGCACTTGAATATTCATCAGTCAGGGTCTCGAGAATGATCGTGGTCTGATGTGCTCTGCACAACATTGCACAGCAGCGAAGATTGGAACTACAGGGGAACAAGGCGCAGAGCACACATCATTTGCAGACCAGGTGGAGGAAGATCAAGAGGAGGAGGAAGATGACAATCCCAATACAGCACCAGCTGCTCATATATTGTCTGGGATTCTGTTATAGCTATAAGATTCAGTTAGTTACCATGACTGGACCGAGTTAGCAATCACATCCAACAGACTCGGTCCTTTCTCCCATCCGCTAGCAATCTCACTGACACAAAGCAGTCCGATAACCAACCAACCACCCATTACACATCCCCCAAATGTTGCTGTCAATTCATGTCTTCCTATTCATCGACACGTAACTGAAATGTGAGTTACCACAAGCAACCAAAAATCAGTAACACAGGGGGCAAATCAGGTCAAATTAATACATTTGATGTGTTTGTGCTAAACAATGGAAACTTAACAACATTAAATTTTCTCATTCACTCAAATGCATCCCCTGATGTAACTGCAAAGTTTTACTCTTCCTTTTCCTACTGCTCTTACAAGGTGCAACCCCAGTGGCTTCAGCAGAGGTAGAGGCAAGTTGATCAGATCCCTGTTCTGGCTGCTGGTCTCTGGGTTTTGGAGCCCATAAGGGCTCCACCAAAGACTGTTCCACCTGGACCTGTACAGGAGCAGTCTCGACCATCGAGAGGGGAAGTAGCATGTCAGTACTGACTGACAGTGGGGGAACAACAGGTGAGAGATAGGAGCACTTCTGTGCTCCCTTTGCCATCATCCCTCTCATGGACCAGATGCACTCACTCCTACCACTTTGCTATAGAGCAGCTTGGTGCAGATCAGTGGCCAATGCTAAAGTATCTAGCATCCTATTTAAGGCATCAAACATGTTGGCATGCAGAGTCTGCACGGCTGTGGTCAAGGCCTGAATGCACTCAATTGATTATTGTGATTAATGTGGCAATGAGTTGGCCACTCTATACATGGAAGAAGGCATCCTCGCAATGCCCTCCAACACCAACCCACACATGTTTGAATTGAGCTATTTTATTCTCTCTGCAATCATGGACAGAGTACGTGGAAGGCCTGACAGTATGTTGCAGATTTTCTGTTGCTACTCATTGATCTTTTTATTGACAGTCCCTGGGGTACAGCATCTGTGTCCAGCTGAGCAGAATTTGGAGAGGGCTGCACCATCTGACCTGGACTCCCCACAGCTGTCCCTGACACCACCATCTGCTCTTCCACACTTGTGAAATGTGAGTCACCAGGTGAAAACCCAACTATCCGTCTAATTGGACCCATTGGTGTGAGAATCTATTGCTGGTGCATGGTAAGCATGAGTCCTGTGAAGGGGCACCCTCAGAAGGAATCAGATCCTCTGAGGGTTTGTAGATCGTGAGCTCCACTGATTGCTGCTGTATAAGTGAAGGCCCCTGTCAAAGACAAAAGATGTGAATTAATACTGCAACTTAGCATTATGAAGGTGATCAGATTTCACTCACTGGTGAAGTCAAGTCAACATGACTGTGTGTTGTATGATATGTGGGTCAATGATATTTAATTGTGTCACCAGACAGCTAGGAGTGCCCTATCTCCCCATCTCCAAAGGTCAGGGATACCGAAATGCCACTGATCTCCAGTTCTTCCTCCCTGGCAGCTATTAACTGTGAAATCTGTGGAGGACTGCCTCCAGTTCTCTCCCTCTCAGTTGTGTTCTGTGTTCTCTTCCGCAATGGTGTCGAGCTTTTTGAATGTTGTTGGAACTGCACCCATCCAGGTATGTGGAGAGTGTTCCATCACACTCCTGACTTGTGCCTTGTAGATGATGGACAGGTTTTGGGGAGCCAGGAGGTGAGTTACTCGCCGTAGGATTCCTAGCCTCTGACCTGCTCTTGTAGCCAACGGTATTTATATGGCTACTCCAGTTCAGTTTCTGGTCAATGGTAGCCACCAGGATGTTGATAGTGGGGGATTCAGCAATGGTAATGCCATTGAATGTCAAGGGGAGATGGTTAGATTCTCTCTTGTTGGAGATGCTCATTGCCTGGCACTTGTGTGGCGTGAATGTTACTTGCCACTTATCAGACCAAGCCTGGATATTGTCCAAGTCTTACTGCATTTCTACACGGACTGCTTCAGTCTCTGAGGAGTCACGAATGGTGCTGAACATTGTGCAATCATCAGCGAACATCCCCACTTCTCATAGATTCATAGAGTCATAGAGTCATACCGTTATACGGTACTGAAACAGGCCCTTCGGCCCATCTTCTGACCTTATGATTGAAGGAAAGTCATTGATGAAGCAGCTGAAGATGGTTGGGCCTAGGACACTACCCTGAGGAACTCCTGCAGTGATGTCCTGGAGCTGAGATGATTGACCTCCAACAACCACAGTCATATTCCTTTGCACTAGGTAAGACTCCAGTCAGCGGAGGGTTCTCCCCCTGATTCCCATTGACCTCAGTTTTGCTAGGGCTCCTTGATGCCATACTCGGTCAAATGCTGCCTTGATGTCAAGGGCAGTCACTCTCACCTCACCTCTGGAGTTCAGCTCTTTTGTCCATGTTTGAACCAAGGCTGTAATGAGGTCAGGAGCTGAGTGGCCCTGGCGGAACTCAAACTGAGCATTACCGAGCAGGTTATTGCTAAGCAAGTGCCACTTGATGGCACTGTTGATGACACCTTCCATCACTTTACTGATGATTGAGAGTAGGCTGATGGGGCGGTGATTGGCCGGGTTGGACTTGTCCTGCTTTTTGTGTACAGGACATACCTGGGCAATTTTCCACATTGCAGGGTGGATGCCATTGTTGTAACTGTACTGGAACAGCTTGGCTAGGGGTGCGGCAAGTTCTGGAGCACAGGTCTTCGGTCCTTTGCCGGAATATTGTCAGAGCCCATAGCCTTTGCAGTATCCAGTGCCTTCAGTCGTTTCTTGATATCATGCAGAGTGAATCAAATTGGCTGAAGTCTGGCATCTGTGATGCTAGGGACTTCGGGACGAGGCTGAGATATATCATCAACCCGGCACTTCTGGCTGAAGATTGTTGCAAATGCTTCAGCATTATCTTTCGTACTGATGTGATGGGTTTCCCCCATCATTGAGGATAGGGATATTTGTGGAGCCACCTCCTCCAGTTAGTTGTTTAATTGTCCACCACCATTCATGGCTGGATGTGGCAGGACTGCAGAGCTTAGATCTGATCCGTTGGTTATGGGATTGCTTAGCTCAGTCGATCGCATGCTGCTTACGCAGTTTGGCATGCAGATAGTCCTCTGTTATAGCTTCACCAGGTTGACACTTCATTTTGAGGTATGCCTGGTGCTGCTCCTGGCATGCCCTCCTGCACTCTTCTTTGAACCAGGGTTGGTCTCCTGGCTTGATGGTAATGGTAGAGTGGGGGATATGCCGGGCCATGAGGTTACTGATTGTGGTTGAGTACAATTCTGCTGCTGCTGATAGCCCACAGCGCCTCATGGATGCCCAGTTTTGCATTGCTAGAACTGTTCGAAATCTATCCTAATTAGCACGGTCGTACACAACACGAAGGAGGGTATCCTCAATGTGAAGGCGGGACTTTGTCTCCACAACGACTGTGTGGTGGTCACTCCTACCAATACTGTCATGGACAGATGCATCTGCGGCAGGCAGATTGGTGAGGAGGAGTGTCAAGTATGTTTTCCCCTCTTGTTGGTTCCCTTACCACCTGCCGCAGATCCAGTCTGGCAGATATGTCCTCTAGGTCAGTAGTGGTGCTACCGAGCCACTCTTGGTGATGGACATTGAAGTCCCCCACACAGAGTACATTCTGTGCCCTTGCCACCCTCAGTGCTTCCTCCAAGTGCAGTTCAGCATAGAGGAGTACTGACTCATCAGCTGAGGGAGGACGGTGGGTGGTAATCAGCAGGAGATTTCTTTGTCCATGTTGGACCTGATGCTATGAAACTTCATGGGGTCCAGAGTCGATGTTGAGGACTCCCAGGGCAACTCCCTCCCTACTGTATACCACTGTGCCGCCATGTCTGCTGGGTCTGTCCTGCCAGTGGGACAGAACATACCTCAGAATGGTGATGGCAGTGTCTGGGACATTGTCAGGTATGATTCCGTGAGTATGACTATGTCAGGCTGTTGCTTGACTAGTCTGTGGGACAGCTCTCCCAACTTTGGCACAAGCCCCCAGATGTTAGTAAGGAGGACTTTGCAGGGTCGACAGGGCTGGGTTTGCCATTATCATTTCCGTGCCTAGGTCGATGCCGTCTGGTCCGTCCGGTTTCATTCCTTTTTATTAACTTTGTAGCGTTTAGATACAACTGAATGGCTTGCTGGGCCATTTCGGAGGGCATGTAAGAGCCAACCACATTGCTGTGGGTCTGGTGTCACATGTAGGCCAGACCAGGTAATGACAGCAGATTTCCTTCCCTAAAGGACATTAGTGAACCATCATTAGACTAGCTTTTTAATTCCAGATTTTTTATTAATTGAATTCAAATTCCACCTTCTGCTGTGGCGGGATTCGAATCCATGTCCCCAGAGCAATACCCTGGGTCTCTGGGTTACTAGTCCAGTGACAATACCACTACACCACCGCCTCCCCTTCATGAGTCTGGCACAATGCTCCTGCTGTGACTTCCTCGGCCTCATCTAGCCATGATGCCTTTGTGACAGCTGCTTGTTTCTTCCTCCCATTGTTGGGGAAGATTATCTCTCTGACTGTTCACTACTGCCAACAGTACATTAAGCTAGGTGTTGTTAGAGCTGGGTGCAGCCTTTTGAACATTGTGAGTTCATCCACTACAATTTCGGTCTCAATGCAAACCTCACAACTTCTCCAAATTCCATCTTTGGATTGATTCTTTGAATATTCAAGTTGAGATTGTGTCATGTAGGTCTGCACCATTCCTGCTGCCATGCAATTGACGCCAAACCCGGAAGATGTGCTGAAAATTCTTCTGAATTTCCCACTCAACATTCCCTAGCTGAATTGCGTTTGTGGTTTAGAAATATTAACATAGCAAATGAAGTCCAGTGTCTTTGGCTGTTCAATCATAGAATCTTACAGAACAGAAGGAGTTTCAGAACATTCAGCCTCATGTGCCTGTGCCAGCCCTTTGAAAGAGCCATCTGATGCTGACTTCCAAAAAAAGATCACTGATTCATGCTGGCCGTTTAGATCAGTTCTTCCTGTTCTCCAGGGTTCACTATTAGAATCATTGTCATGTTCCTGTTGGAGTACAGCCACTGCTGTGTGATAGTTTATGCTTCTACAAGCAGTTTTTAAATCTATGGCACTGTAACATCCAATTCAAGTTGCAATAAAAACTACCAGTGTTTAAAGCTGAAATTGCTTATTGCAAATTGCAACACTGTGCTTTTCCTGCTCTTTACCCCTACATTATGAGCTTAATCAACTCTTAGTGACTGTGGGTATAAGAGTTCCCAGTGGTCATTAACATCCAATAGATAATTCAACATGATGAAAAAGTGAAAAATCCACATTAAATCTGCTCAATACTAACAACAATTAAAAATTCCTAGTAAAAGTCCTTTTGAAAGGTTTCATGTTTCTTTACTGCAAAGTCATTATCAGTCTTCAGCCAGATTCATACACTACTTGTAAACTGGGTATTGTTATGCAGAAGATGAAGTATTTTGAATTAATCCTACATATCAATTCCATGAATTTAAACTATGCATAAGGATTAACCATGTTACAGCAAATTCCCAAAACTACCTGCACATTGTCGAAAATCTGACCTTGACACCTTTGGGTCATGACTAGATTCTTTTTTTTTTAGAGATACAGCACTGAAACAGGCCCTTCGGCCCACCGAGTCTATGCCGACCATCAACCACCCATTTATACTAATCCTACACTAATTTCATATTCCTACCACATCCCCACCTGTCCCTATATTTCCCTACCACCTACTGATACTAGGGGCAATTTATAATGGCCAATTAACCTATCAACCAGCAAGTCTTTGGCATGTGGGAGGAAACCGGAGCACCCGGAGGAAACCCACGCAGACACAGGGAGAACTTGCAAACTCCACGCAGGCAGTTCCCAGAATTGAACCCGGGTCGCTGGAGCTGTGAGGCTGCGGTGCTAACCACTGCGCCACTGTGACTTTATTGAGGTGATCAAACTAAGCTCTAAATAAGATAATTATAGTGCTTGAGCAGTAGTCATAAGAACAGAACAATATTACCTTGTTCCCTTCTTATGTAGAGTATACTCTACTACTTTATCTCTCATGTATCTTGTACTTATACTGGTCTTGTAACCAGTACAAGCCTGACACCTGTACCCGGAGCCTCAAAATCTGATGGTTTTCCAACATAATGAAGTGAGTGATGATAAAGTTAATTGGCTATTGTCCACATGATGAGTTTAGATTGGAGGGGGACAAAGCTGTGAGCAGCTTATCTCAACAGGCTAACTTCTTGCAGAGATGGGTATTGTCCGGAGTGTCATGAAGACCCCCACCTGCCAAGAATGAGACATATTGATTTCATCATATGAACATTAATTTTAAACTGTTGCTGGAGTGAAGAGATGACTTGCTTAAAGAGATCAGCAGTGGCTGGAAAAACATTTGCATACTAAGAGACAGTGCTTGGAGAGACAAAAGAATTGCTCACTGATTCAATTAACAGAGATTGGTCTGGGCAACAGTTATCCACATCTTGTCAGTGTAAGGGACAGCACTACACCGCACCACCCACCCCCCCCCACCCCCGACCCCGCCACTGCCCACCGAGAGCTTTGAAATCCACAAACACAGAAGTGGTTAAACCAGCTGGTCACATGACTAACCTGCTGGTCCAAGCTTTTTGAACTAGGCATAGGACAGTTTTGAACAGAAACTGCAGATTGTAAATGAACCTGGAACAAGACATCCTCTCTCCTGGCTGGCTCTCTCGCTTTCTCACAAATCTCCGGACCCACTGAAGTTGCTTAAACCTCAAGAGGGAAAGGACGGCTACATTGAAACAAATTGAAGCGTGCACTGGGCCCCAACGAACAGCAAGACTTACCGGCAACCAAAGACTCCACATTGAACATAAAGGACCGTGAATAACTATCAGATATTGCTTCAAACTTTTCCCCTTTATTCCTTCTACTTTTTCTGTCTCTATCTGCGTGTGTGTTTATTGCGTATGTATGCTAGCGTGGTCGCATCATGTACTTGTAGTAGTTAACCAAATTAGAGTTTAAGATTAATAAACTTCCACATTTCTTGTTTAAATCTAAGAAAACCTGTCTGATTGCCTTGCAACTGGAAAGCAGTGAACAGGATTCATTGAATAAAGACGCATTGTACAGCAAGCTCGTCACTGGAATCAGACCCACCAGCTGTCCATGTCTTCGCTTTAAAGACGTCTGAAAACGCGACATGAAGTCCTGTGACATTGACCACAAGTCGTGGGAGTCAGTTGCCAGTGATCGCCAGAGCTGGCGGAAGCCATAAAGGCGGGGCTAAAGAATGGCGAGTTGAAGAGATTTAGCAGTTGGCAGGAAAAAAGACAGAAGTGCAAGGAGACAGCCAACTGTGTAACAGCCCCGACAACCAATTTTATCTGCAGCGCCTGTGGAAGAGTCTGTCACTCTAGAACTGGCCTTTATAGCCACTCCAGGTGCTGTTTCACAAACCACTGACCACCTCTAGGTGCTTACCCATTGTCTCTCGTGACAAGGAGGCCAAAGAAGAAGAAGAACAGGGATTCACTGAGTGGGAGCTAAAAACACTGTGTTTTAAAAAATTAAACCCTGTTACGGTTTAAACAGGCAAAGGCTGAGAGGAAACCCGGAGTTCCGAAGAAGGGTCACTGACCCGAAACGTTAACTCTGCTTCTCTTTCCACAGATGCTACCAGACCTGCTGAATGGTTCCAGCATTTCTTGTTTTTATTTATGAATTTGAGGTCCTGGGAAAGCATGATTAATGGTAGGACTGCATATGGTGAGTTTTGAGTTGTGGATGCAGGGAGGAGGAAGATTATGTATGACAGTATTTTTTCAGCATTAACAGCAGTGTGTACCATCTACAAGATGCCTGTCCACCATCTACAAGGCACAAGTCGGGAGTGTGATGGAATACTCTCCACATGCCTGGATGGGTGCAGTTCCAACAACATTCAAGAAGCTTGACACCATCCAGGACAAAGCAGCCCGCATGATTGGCACCCCATCTACAAACATTCACTCCCTCCACCACCGACACACATTGGCAGCAGTGTGTACCATCTACAAGATGCACTGCAGCAATGCACCAAGGCTCCTTAGACAGCACCTTCCAAACCCGCGACCTCTACCACCTAGAAGGACAAGGGCTGCAAATGCATGGGAACACCACCACCTGTAAGTTCTCCTCCAAGCCACACACCATCCTGACTTGAAACTGTATCTCTGTTCCTTCACTCACTGGGTCAAAATCCTGGAACTCCCTTCCTAACAGCACTGTAGGTGTACCTACCCCACATGGACTGCAGCAGTTCAAGAAGGCAGCTCATTCCACCTTCTTGTGGGCAATTAGGGATGGGCAATAAGTGCTGGCCTGGCCAGTGATGCTCACATCCCATGAAACGAATAAAAAAAAAGAGGAACCTTTACAGCAACTCTACCAGTGTCAACTAAATACAGAGGTCGAATAGGTTGTGAGAGAGTTTGGAGGCTGGAGGATAGAGAGATATCTCAAACAACAACTTGTATTTATATGCTATCTTTAACATAGTCAAACATCCGAGGGCATTTCACAAGAGCATTATCAGATAAAATTTGATACCGAGCCACAATAGGAGATATCAGGGCAGATGACGAATGTCTTGGTCAAAGAAGTAGGTTTTAAAGAGCACCTTAAAGGAGAAAATACAGTCGAGAGCTTTAGGGAGAGAATTATAGAGCTTAGGGCCTAGGCAGCTAAAGGCACAGCTGCCATTGGTGAAGCTATTAAAATCAGGGATGCGCTCGAGACAGAACTGGAGTAGTGCAGATATCTTGGAGGGTTGTAGGGCTGCAGGAAGTTAAAGAAGTATGGAGGGAGGAGGCCATGGAGAGATTAGAAAACAACGTATGAAACCACTAGCTTTCACTTTTATCCTGCCCAGGAATGTAAGAGAGGTACTCAAAGAAACTCCACAGACATGACTGCGATCTCCAAGTCTTGGTGGACTGTGGGCATTCTGGGCACCATTCACGACTCCTCAAATACTGAAGCAGTCTGTGTAGAAATGCAGCAAGACCTGGACAATATCCAGGCTTGGGCTGATAAGTGGCAAGTAACATTTGCGCCACACAAGTGCCAGACAATGACCATCTCCAACAAGAGAGAATCTAACCATCTCCCCTTGACATTCAATGGCATTACCATTGCTGAATCCCCCACTATCAACATCCTGGTGGCTACCATTGACCAGAAACTGAACTGGAGTAGCCATATAAATACCGTGGCTACAAGAGCAGGTCAGAGGCTAGGAATCCTGCGGCGAGTAACTCACCTCCTGACTCCCCAAAGCCTGTCCACCATCTACAAGGCACAAGTCAGGAGTGTGATGGAATACTCTCCATTGCCTGGATGGGTGCAGCTCCAACAACACTCAAGAAGCTCGACACCATCCAGGACAAAGCAGCCCGCTTGATTGGCACCCCATCCACAAACATTCACTCCCTCCACCACCGACGCACAGTGGCAGCAGTGTGTACCATCTACAAGATGCACTGCAGCAACACACCAAGGCTCCTTAGACAGCACCTTCCAAACCTGCGACCTCTACCACCTTGAAGGACAAGAGCAGCAGATGCATGGGAGCATCACTACCTGCAAGTTCCCATCCAAGTCACACACCATCCTGACTTGGAACTATATCGCCCTTCCTTCACTGTCGCTGGGTAAAAATCCTGGAATTCCCTTCCTAACAGCACTGTGGGTGTACCTGCAGCGGTTCAAGAAGGCAGCTCACCACCACCTTCTCAAGGGCAATTAGGGATGGGCAATAAATGCTGGCATAGCCAGTGATGCCCACATCGCATGAATGAATAAAAAAAAGAGTTATTATGGAGGAAAAGAATTTAGAGAAACAAGATTTTTATCATCCTTCTGAAAAATATAAAAGCCATCAACTTGTGATTACTCTACGTTGACCAAAGACCTGAGATCTGAAGTTTATTTCCCAATGTAGAATGGAAGCATCAGGAAAGGATTAGATAAGGATATATCATGAAGAAGATCATTAAAATGAAGAAACAACTGAACAAATGCATGTAATATGCCCTGATAAAACCCTGAAGGAATGGAAAAAAACTACAAAATACGCAGTCAAATGCAGCATAGAGTGATTGAGAGAAAAGTAGATCGACATAAACATAGCTATGGTGGGAGGTTGTAGGATGGAATGCATAGGGCAGAATTTTCCCAGTCAGATAGAGGCAGGCTCAGGTGTGTGTGTGGGGTGGGAAAGTCCTGGAAAATGTTAGGTCAGGATCCTGACATTATCCCACCTCTTCTGGCTTTCCTTGGGGCGGATTCTGAGTCCTGCAGGGAGCCCCATGGGTCTGGTGGTAAAGCAATTGAGCGATTGAAAAGGCAATTAAGAGCCTGAAACTTGAATTCCTTCTTTCCCAACAGTGCATTGTTTACACACTGTGTCTGCATCTTGGCAGGGTCACTGAGGTGACTGTAGAGTGGGAAGAGCTTCTGCAATGAAACTGACAAGCTGGGAAGGCTTTGATCAGTTACACTGAAGAGCTACAGCCATGTCCAGGTGAGAGACTGCTGTTCAAAGCACTTCTTCTCTCACGGAATGCTTTGACTGCTTGACATGTGATCACCAACTTCTTGGAAGACTCTTCACCTGTGTAGCACTTCAATCACCTTCGGCTGCATTTTTCTGCTGCCAGTCTTCACCGTGACATCTGAGCAGCTTATGCAGCTTTACCTTCCATCTCTGCTGAGGGGCAAGAGTCGAAATTGCTCCAGCAGCAGCACCAGTTGCCTTCTCCTCAATCACATGCCCCTCCATAGGATAGTTGGAATGGACACCGAGACCCAGCTGGAAGGAGATGAAACTATCAACATAGGGTTTACAGGCAGAGGGTTTACAGGCAGAGGGTCATCCCTCTCAACATGTCTGAGCAATCAGTGCCCCAGGAGGCTCAGCCTCTCACAGCAGGTCACTGCTGACATCTGCAGTATCCTGGAACAAGATCTCCTTCCCATTGGAGCAGATGGGCATGCATTCCCAATGACCAACAATGTGCCCGACACTGGAGTTCCTCTGCATTCCTGTGGTTGCTGCAGCCTCAAAAATCGTTGCCTTTTAACCCATGCCATGACCCCTGTAATTAGAAATCCTTCCTTTGACAGAATGGAGGAGTTATCTCTCCCACCCTCTCTAATTGGTCAGGGAGCCCAGAGACAGGATGCTAATGCTGTTGCTCTGGGTAGGGGAAAACTATTTATTTGGGCAGTGGCAGTACCCGAGACACTACACGTGTAGTGTCTCCCACCCACCCTCCTCCTCTAACCAAAAAAAAAGGACTCTAGTGTGTTGATAAGGTAAGCTTTTTATTTAAAAAGTTCAGTCCGTCGGATTGCTAAGCGAACAAGTTTTGACTTTTTTTTTTCGTTTGGTTTTTCAGTAGATTTATTGGGAATCTAGAATAGTGGGAATGGAGGTAAAGGCAGTTGTATGTTCCTCCTGCAGAATGTGGGAGGTAGGGGTCGCCAAGAGTGTCCCTGCTGACTGCATCTGCGGGAAGTGCACCCAACTCCAGCTCCTCGCAGACCGCGTTAGGGAACTGGAGCTGGAGCTGGATGAACTTCGGATCATTCGGGAGGCGGAGGGGATTATTGACAGGAGTTATAGGGAGGCAGTCACACCTCAGGTAAAAGAAGTAGGTAGATGGGTTACTGTCAGGGGAAGGAAAGGGAACCAGCAGGCAGTGCAGGGATCCCCTGTGGCCGTTTCCCTCAACAACAGGTATACCGTTTTGGATACTGTTGGGGGGGACGACTTACCAGGGGTAAGCAATGGGGTGCAGGTCTCTGGCACAGAGTCTGTCCCTGTTGCTCAGAAGGGAAAAGGGAAGAGGAGCAGAGCATTAGTCATTGGGGACTCCATAGTTAGGGGAACAGATAGGAGGTTCTGTGGGAACGAGAGAGACTCACGGTTGGTGTGTTGCCTCCCAGGTGCCAGGGTACGTGATGTCTCCGATCGTGTTTTTGGGATCCTTAAGGGGGAGGGGGAGCACCCCCAAGTCGTGGTCCACATAGGCACCAACGACATAGGTAGGAAGGGAGATGGGGATTTAAGGCAGAAATTCAGGGAGCTAGGGTGGAAGCTTAGAGCGAGAACAACCAGAGTTGTTATCTCTGGGTTGTTGCCTGTGCCACGTGCTAGCGAAGAGAGGAATAGGGAGAGAGAGGAGTTGAACACGTGGCTGCAGGGATGGTGTAGGAGGGAGGGTTTTGGTTTCCTGGATAATTGGGGCTCTTTCTGGGGTAGGTGGGACCTCTACAAACAGGATGGTCTTCACCTGAACCAGAGGGGTACCAATATCCTGGGGGGGAGATTTGTTAGTGCTCTTCGGGGGGGTTTAAACTAAATCAGCAGGGGAATGGGAACCTAAATTGTAGTCCCAGTGCACAGGCTGTTGAGAGTAGTGAGGTAGGGGATAAGGTTACAGGGACGCAAGAGGGCACTGGCAAGCAAGAACTTGGTTTAAAGTGTGTCTACTTCAACGCCAGGAGCATCCGGAATAAGGTGGGTGAGCTTGCAGCATGGGTTGGTACCTGGGATCCTGATGTTGTGGCCATTTCGGAGACATGGGTAGAGCAGGGGCAGGAATGGATGTTGCAGGTTCCGGGATTTAGATGTTTCAGAAAGAACAGAGAAGAGGGTAAAAGAGGGGGGGGTGTAGCATTGTTAATCAAGGAAAGTATTACAGCGGCAGAAAGGACGTTTGAGGACTTGTCTACTGAGGTAGTATGGGCCGAGGTTAGAAACAGGAGAGGAGAGGTCACCCTGTTGGGAGTTTTCTATAGACCTCCGAATAGTTCCAGAGATGTAGAGGAAAGGATAGCGAAGATGATTCTCGACAGGAGCGAGAGTAACAGGGTAGTGGTTATGGGGGACTTTAACTTTCCAAATATTGACTGGAAATACTATAGTTCGAGTACTTTAGATGGGTCTGTTTTTGTCCAGTGTGTGCAGGAGGGTTTTCTGACACAGTATGTGGACAGGCCAACCAGGGGCGATGCCACATTGGATTTGGTACTGGGTAATGAACCCGGCCAGGTGTTCGATTTAGATGTAGGTGAGCACTTTGGCGATAGTGATCACAATTCGGTTAGGTTTACCTTAGCGATGGGCAGGGACAGGTATATACCGCAGGGCAAGAATTATAGCTGGGGGAAAGGAAATTATGACGCGATTAGGCAAGATTTAGGATGTGTAGGATGGGGAAGGAAACTGCAGGGGATGGGCACAAACGAAATGTGGAGCTTATTCAAGGAGCAGCTAATGCGTGTCCTTGATAAGTATGTACCTGTCAGGCAGGGAGGAAGTTGTCGAGCGAGGGAGCCGTGGTTTACTCAAGAAGTTGAAGCGCTTGTCAAGAGGAAGAGGGCGGCTTATGTTAGGATGAGACGTGAAGGCTCAGTTAGGGCGCTTGAGAGTTACAAGCTAGCCAGGAAGGATCTAAAGGGAGGGCTAAGAAGAGCAAGGAGAGGACACGAGAAGTCATTGGCGGATAGGATCAAAGAAAACCCTAAGGCTTTCTATAGGTATATCAGGAATAAACGAATGATAAGAGTTAGAACAGGGCCAATCAAGGATAGTAGTGGGAAGTTGTGTGCGGAATCAGAGGAGATAGGGGAAGCGTTAAATGAATATTTTTCGTCAGTATTTACAGTAGAAAAAGAAAATGTTGCCGAGGAGATTACTGAGATACAGCCTACTAGGCTAGATGGGATTGAGATTCACAAGGAGGAGGTGTTAGCAATTTTGGAAAGAGTGAAAATAGATAAGTCCCCCGGGCCAGATGGGATTTATCCTAGGATTCTCTGGGAAGCCAGGGAGGAGATTGCAGAGCCGTTGTTGTTGATCTTTAAGTCGTCATTGTCGACAGGAGTAGTGCCGGAGGACTGGAGGATAGCAAATGTTGTCCCCTTGTTCAAGAAGGGGAGTAGAGACAGCCCTGGTAATTATAGACCTGTGAGCCTTACTTCGGTTGTGGGTAAAATGTTGGAAAAGGTTATAAGAGACAGGATTTATAATCATCTTGAAAAGAATAAGTTCATTTGCGATAGTCAGCACGGTTTTGTGAAAGGTAGGTCGTGCCTCACAAACCTTATTGAGTTTTTCGAGAAGGTGACCAAACAGGTGGATGAGGGTAAAGCCGTGGATGTGGTGTATATGGATTTCAGTAAGGCGTTTGATAAGGTTCCCCACGGTAGGCTATTGCAGAAAATACGCAAGTATGGGGTTGAAGGTGATTTAGAGCTTTGGATCAGAAATTGGCTAGCTGAAAGAAGACAGAGGGTGGTGGTTGATGGCAAATGTTCATCCTGGAGTTTAGTTACTAGTGGTGTACCGCAAGGTTCTGTTTTGGGGCCACTGCTGTTTGTCATTTTTATAAACGACCTGGATGAGGGTGTAGAAGGGTGGGTTAGTAAATTTGCGGATGACACGAAGGTCGGTGGAGTTGTGGATAGTGTCGAAGGGTGTTGTAGGGTACAGAGGGACATAGATAGGCTGCAGAGCTGGGCTGAGAGATGGCAAATGGAGTTTAATGCGGAGAAGTGTGAGGTGATTCACTTTGGAAGGAGTAACAGCAATGCAGAGTACTGGGCTAATGGGAAGATTCTTGGTAGTGTAGATGAGCAGAGAGATCTTGGTATCCAGGTACATAAATCCCTGAAAGTTGCTACCCAGGTTAATAGGGCTGTTAAGAAGGCATATGGTGTGTTAGCCTTTATTAGTAGGGGGATCGAGTTTCGGAGCCACGGGGTCATGATGCAGCTGTACAAAACTCTGGTGAGGCCGCACCTGGAGTATTGCGTGCAGTTCTGGTCACCGCATTATAGGAAGGATGTCGAAGCTTTGGAAAGGGTGCAGAGGAGATTTACTAGGATGTTGCCTGGTATGGAAGGAAGGTCTTACGAGGAAAGGCTGAGGGACTTGGGGTTGTTTTCGTTAGAGAGAAGGAGGAGGAGAGGTGACTTAATAGAGACATACAAGATAATCAGAGGGTTAGATAGGGTGGATAGTGAGAGTCTTTTTCCTCGGATGAGGATGGCAAACACGAGGGGACATAGCTTTAAGTTGAGGGGTGAAAGATATAGGACAGATGTCAGAGGTAGTTTCTTTACGCAGAGAGTAGTAGGGGCGTGGAACGCCCTGCCTGCAACAGTAGTAGACTCGCCAACTTTAAGGGCATTTAAGTGGTCATTGGATAGACATATGGATGTAAATGGAATAGTGTAGGTCAGATGATCGGCGCAACATCGAGGGCCGAAGGGCCTGTACTGCGCTGTAATATTCTAATTCTAATTCTAATTCTAAAGAGCCTTGGCTTGCCCATTAGGAAGTCAGGTTCCCAACCTGAAAATGCTCTGGAAGTTCTGGCAGGGACAAGATTCTGCCCATAATGTCAGATGCTAACCATCGGCTTTGGAGGTACTCAAGAGAATGATCGATGATTGACCCAAGTATTCAAAAGTTCCACAAGTGATGTTGTCGCATAGCTTTATACTCGGAGTGATAACCTGTGAAAGATATTCCATGGTGCCAAATAAAGGGAACAAGACCACCAATTGAACAGCAGTGGCTGAAATCATAGACCTAAATTTCACAAATTAATAACAATTTCTGGGGTTGTTGAAAGTAGTTATGCTGAGACAGTAGTTAGAAAGGTAAGGGCACAATTTTCAGTACCATTCGCAACTCCTCAGATACTGAAGCTGTTTGTGTCCAGTTGCAGACCTGGACAATATTCAGGCTTGGGCTCATAAGTGGCAAGTAACATTCGTGCCACACAAGTGCTAGGCAATGGCCACCTCCAATAGGAGAGATTTTAACCACCTCCCCTTGACATTCAACAGCATTGCCATCACTGAATACCCCACCATCAACACTGACCAGAAACTGAACTGGACTAGCCATATAAATACTATGGCTACAGAACAGGTCAGAGGCTGGGAGCTCTGGGGTGAGTAACTCACCTCCTGACTTACCAAAGTTTATCCACCATCTACAAAGCACAAGTCAGGAGTATGATGGAATACTCTCCATTTTCCTGGATGGGTGCAGCTCCCATAACATTCAAAAAGCTTGACACCATCTAGGACAAAGCAGCCCGCTTCATCAGCACCCCATTCACAACCTTAAACATTCACTCCCTCCACCACCACCGCATCATGGCAGCAGTGTGTATCATCTACAAGAGGCACTACAGCAACTCGCCAAGCCTTCTTCAAAGGGCAGCAGACACATGGAAACACTGCCACTTGCAATTTTCCCTCCAAGCCACACCATCTTGACTTTGAAATATTTTGCCGTTCCTTCACTGTCACTGGGTCAAATTCCTGGAACTCCCTTCCTCACAGCATTGTGGGTATACCTACACCATATGGACTGCAGCGGTTCAAGTAGGCAGTTCACTACCATCTTCTCAAGGGCAATTAGGGATGGGCAATAAGTGCTGGCCTTGCCAGCGACACTCACATCCCTTGAAAGATTTTTTAATAAAATCATCTTTTGTAGGAAAAGGGTGAACAAATGCAAATTTCCAAGGAAAAAGAAAGATGGACTTGGAATAAACAAAAGTGAACATACAGACAGGGTGAAAATACGATTTTGCTAGTTCAATAATCAATCAGAATCAGCTGTGAAGGTAGTTCTTTACCAACACCAGCAAGATTAATTTGGAAGGGAAAAATAAACCAAAAACATTTGCTTTCTGTTCAAGAAAGCTGACAACTGTACTTTAAGAAATATGTAGTGTAGAAAGGGGAATTTACAGAAATTAAAGGAAACAGTTTGGCAGGTAATCAGAGCGGCTGCTGGATGGGCAGAAAGACTGCAGCTGGAATACTAGCTTTACAGAATGGAGATGAAGTTGGCAAAGGATTATTCAGATTGATGAATACTACAGGTGTGATAGCATTTTTATAGGAAACATCAAAATGCTAAGCATGATTGAACTAAAATACTGCTCACTGCAATTAGTCTAGCTGGAACAGAAGGTTCCATACGTCCCTTCATTAGATCTGACAAAGGGAAAAGAATGTGGTACGAAACCTTTCATGTCAGCTAAAATTACATAATTTATTTCACTGACACAGATAGAAGGTTCAAAAGATTGGAAAGTAGCAGTTGAGTTAGGGAAAAGCAGCAAAGATTTTTTACACTGTTCTAGTTGGCTAACTTATCAGGTAAACGTCCTGGCACAGAACTTTATGCCAGGAATGTTAACTTGTCAAATTTGCTTCATCATGCCAAACAAGATGGGAATACGTACAGACTGATATGTTGCGGAGTATTTTGCATTGGTAGATATGAGACTCTGCTGTAAACAGTCTAGCAGCGGGGAAGCATATAAGGTAGGGCTTGAGGTGAGGAAATGTCCTGGGAGATTAGCTGATAGATAAATTTATTTATGAGTTATTCAAATTCATTTGAGATAGCAAAGCATTTGTTCATCCCAGATTGGTAGAAGAGCAGAAGTGTAGCCATTGCTGATGATGAACTTTTAAGTCTTTGCAAAAGATGATTTGAACTCAAGGGAAGCTGGAACTAGAAGCTGTAAGGAGAAAATGTGTTTAAATGCCAATATGCATCAGCATCAACCTGGCTCAACTCTGAGTGATAAAACTGAAATTCAGTACCAGTCCAACCCGTAAGCACAAGATCTAGGTTGGCACTCCAGTGTGATAATGAAAGAACGCTACCTTGTCAAAATTGCCATCTTTCAGTAAAGATGTTGAACCAAGATCTTGTTTGTTCCAGTGGTCCAGATGGTCGAAATGGATGTGAAAAATCCCAAGGCACTATCTGAACAAGAACAGGCAGGTTTCCTAGTATCCTGGTCAATATTTCTGAACCAATAACAAGGCAAGCGAATTACTTGATTCATTCATCTTTGCTGTCTGTGGGATCTTGCTGTGTGCAAAATAGCTATTATAACACAGTCATCAAAAGTACTTAGTCATACCTGAAGTCCTTTGATATATTTCTGAGATGTGGTCAGCTGTAATATAACTGCAAGTTTTTCATTTTTCCTCCTTACGAGCTAAAAGTAGTAAAAGGGATTGATGGGAGTGGTTTGGAGAAGTTCCTAACAATTAAACCAATACAAGAGTATAAAAATGTTGCATAGTAATTGCGATGTAATGGAGCATGGTGATCTTAAATATGCTATGGGGCACTCCAGTCACATCCACAACACTGGAAATACATTTTTAAACTGCTTTTAAGCAAGACTTTGATGATTATTGCAGTTATCAGCACTACTGTCTGAGAGATTGTGCTCTCCACAGAGTAGTTAAAGAAATTATAATTCTATTTTTGATTATCACCAATCTGGTACACAGGAAGATTTCTTTTGCTGCTATATATAATGGAATTCTAAACTTGTTTATAAAGATCTGCTGTTGCTTCACACAAAGCAAGTCAGAGCTAAGTGTAATCTTCAGGTGGAACAAGATTTGACAGCAAGGGGTAGTTGGACCAAGGTCTGAAGATGTAATTCAGTCCACATTTTACATAGAGTACAAAATGTAATTTATTTATCCGTCTATTTACACTTAAGAATGGAGCAGTAGCTGAGCCAAAATCACAAGGATACAAAACTGGTGATTTACCATTGATTGACTTCCTGTTCTGACGTCAGGCAGATCTTGATTTAGGCAGCCAGAGTTTCCCGTCTGAAACATGGGGAGCGCCCAATGAATAGATGTTAATTGGGGGTCAGATGATCATGTAATGGGGGCCCCAACACCATTCTCATATCTGCCTATGTCGCTTCCACTAGTTTCTGATTACTGCCACAAACTATGGGTTGCACAAGTCTGGCATTTTTTTAAGGCAACCTCAACTGCTCTCTGGTAAAACATTGGAAAGTCTTAGGAGATATTTTGCTTGTATTGAAAAGTAGCAAGTTTGCTACTTAGAAGGTTTCAAAGTGTTGCTGCAACAGAGAAAGTAACTAGGGAGAGAGGTATGCTTAGCTTCTCAGCTCCTTAACTTCCCAACACCGTCTTTAAGTCCAGGACAACTGCAGTTTGCAGTACATAAGGAGATTGCACTTCTCTAGATGACACAACTCTGTGACAACCTCCCTAATGTAACAAGACGTACTGCATAGATAATGTAGCAGAGCCTGTTAAAGTCAAGATCACTGAAGCTCTGAACTTCTAAGCCCCAGCTCCTTCCAGGCTGCCACAGGGAAATGGGTAACATCAGTCTGCCATTCACGTTCACCTTAGGCAGGTGAATGATACCATGGTTAGAACAGTGATGGTGCCTGGAAACAGGTGCACACACTTGGCCCATATAAAACTGGTGCTGGCAACTCATCAAAATGATTCAGGTGTACAGCCAATGTAATCCACACTATTCATTAGCAGCATGTCACTGCTTTTTTTAATTCTTTCATGGGATGTGGGCATCGCTAGCAAGGCCAGCATTTGTTGCCCATCCCTAATTGCCCATGAGAACTGAGTGGCCTGCTAGGCCATTTCAGAGGGCAGTTAAGAGTCAACCACATTGCTGTGGGTCTGGAGTCACATGTAGGCCAGACCAGGTAAAGACAGCAGATTTCCTTCCCTAAAGGACATTAGTGAACCAGTTGTGTTTTTATGACAATCGATGATGGTTTCATGGCACTATTACTGAGACTAGCTTTCAATTCCAGAATTTTATTTTATTAATGGAATTTATTAATTAATTGAATTTAAATTCCACCAGCTGCCGTGGTGGGATTTATAACTGTATCCTTAGGGCATTGGCCTGAGCCTCTGAATTACTAGTTCATTGACATTGCCAATTGACATTACTGTCTCCCCTTAAAAGGAAGTGAAGGGGAGGTGCACTTTGCCTGCTAACAATGAGGAAACCTGCAAGATTGAAAAGAAATGGCTGGAAAAGTGCACTCAGGTTCCCTGATGCCGCAATGAAGGTCATGGTGCAGGCAGTTGACAGAAGTACAGTGATCTTTTTCTCTCCAGCAGGTACAAAGTCCTCCAGGCAACACCTTTACCATATTAGGCAGAGGTCACTGAGGACATCAGTGCCAGAACTTAGCTGAGAGGACATGGCTGCAATGCCAAAAGAAGCTTACTGTCTACTCACACCTCCACCACCTAACCTCAGTATATAATATGTAATAATAATACATTACCCCTTTTCCCTGCTTCCCTTCTCTCTCCTATTATCAAGATACTACACTGTTGTCTTGGAAGCTCGGATGACCACCACCTTGACTATGGATCACTGCTAACAGGGATTTTGGAACATCACATCACTTCTGCACTCCTTTCTCATGCAGAGCATTAGGAGTGCTGAAGCCTAGTCCAGGAGAGTGGTCTTGGTTCCATGTGAGAGGTACCTGCTGTCCTATCTCAGTTTTGTTTTATATTTGTTCATGGGATCGGAGTATTGCTGGCTAGGCCGGCATTTATTGCCCATCCCTAATTGCCCTTGAGAAGGTGGTGATGAGCTGCCTTCTTGAACCGCTGCCGTCCATGTGGGGTAGGTACACCCACAGTGCTGTTAGGGAGGGAGTTCCAGGATTTTCACCCAGCCACAGTGAAGGAATGGCATGGTATATTTCCAAGTCAGGATGGTGTGTGAGGGGAGCTTACAGGGGTTGGTGTTCCCATGCGCCTGCTGCCCTTATCCTTCTAGGTGGTAGAGGTCATGGGTTTGGAAGGTGCTGTTGAAGGACCTTTAGCAAGTTTCTGCAGTGCATGTAGATGGTACACACTGCTGCCACTGTGCACCAGTGGTGGCAGGAATAAATCTTTAATGTGGCGGATGGGGTGCCAATCAAGTGGGCTGCTTTGTCCTGGATGGTGTTGAGCTTTTTGAGTGTTGTTGGAGATGCACTCATCTAGGCAAGTGGGAAGTATTCCATCACACTCCTGACTACTGCCTTGTAAATTTTGGACAGGCTTTACAGAGTCAGAAGGTGAGTTACTTGCGGCAGAATTCCCAGCCTCTGACCTGCCCTTGTAGCCACAGTATTTATATGGCAGGTCCAGTTAAATTTCTGGTCAGTGGTAACCCCCAGGATGTTGATGGTAGGGGATTCAGTGATTGTAATGCTGTTGAATGTCACAGGGAGGTTGTTGGATTCTCTCCTGTCGGAGATGGTCAATGCTTGGGCCTTTTGTGGAGCGAATGTTACATGCCACTCATTAGTCCAAGACCGAATGTTGTCCTGTTCTTGCTGTATGTGGGCATGGAATGCTTCATTATCTGAGGAATTGTGAATGGAATTGAACACTGTGCTATCATCAGCGAACATCCGCACTTCCGACCTTATAATGGAGGAAAGGCCATTGATGAAGCAGCTGAAGATGTTTGGGTCGAGGACACTACCCTGAGGAACTCCTGCAGTGATATCCTGGAGCTGGGATGATTGGCCTCCAGCAACCACAACCATCTTCCTTTGTTCTAGGTATGACTCCAATTCTACTAGGGCTCCTTGATGTCACATTCAGTCAAATGCTACCTTAATGTCAAGGGCAATCACTCTCACCTCACCTCTGGAATTCAGCAGTTTTGAGCATGTTTAGATCAAGGGTGTAATGAGGCCTGGCACCAAGTGGTCCTGGCAGAACCAGACCCCATTACAGCCATGACAGGATGACGGCATGCCTGTTCCCCTGCCACTCACTCTGTCAGTGCCCTTTCTAATGCCACACAGCTAGGTGGGCCAGACTTCCCTGGTCCACACTTTGATGCCATAGTCTGTGGCTGGGCCCTCAAGCCCAGAGCTACTCAAGATTGCTCACCACAGCCATCTGAAGTGTTCCCAATAGAGGTTCAGCAGCCTTTCACCTCCCAACTTGTAGTTATTGTGGATATATTTTGTAGGAGCACTAGGATAGGCAAGTGAGCACATAAGGCAGGCAGAAAGGGGTTGCCGAAGTGTGATTTTTAATTATTACTGTAAACTATATTACACAGAAGGAATTGGGTTGTTGAATTGTTTCGGTGTTGGTGTTAATGTTTGCAGTAAAGTGAGGGAAATGCCTGTTAAGTCAAGATAGATGGAAGGCAATCAGACAGTGGTGGTCTTGTCCTATTTTACTCCGTCCATTGGAAAAAAGATGTATTTGTTCCTCCTGATGTAGAGAGCCTTGTTCAGTCTCTAATATAGCAGTGGACTGCAAACTGGGAGATATCACTAATGCTACCTCCTGCAACCAAGAGTGAGCTTGTTGAATCAAAGATAAGGGGTACAGTGACATTACCAGTTACAGGCAGTGCTGTCCATGCCCTGATAAGAGGCTTGAGTTGTGAGTGCAGCAGGTGATATAGCTTGGTGAGAATGTCCTTTCTGACATGAAAGCAGCTTAGACGTTGCTGTTCAGTAAAGTTAAAGTAGGAGAAGTGTTCCCTGAAAATTGGTGGGGGTTTGGTGTCCTGCACAGTGCTCTCCTCCCCCCACTTCTGCCAGCTGCTTCTCCTCTCTCCTGGCTTTTTGGGTGCTCCCCCACCCAGAAGGCAGCCGTACCACACCACCCATGACTACAGTAAAATCGTTTTGAGGGCAGTCAAAACCAGTCCACAACAGCAAAATTTTCTTATCAGAAGTCAGAATTAAGTTGTAGAAGTCAGAAAACAGGCCTAATAATACCTAAAAGTTGAAAAGGAGCATAAAAGTCGAACTAACAACTAACCTGTGTGGAGAGATGAGCCCTCTAAACAGCACCATGTTGCCTGTTAGCACCATGAAGTGCTGACCAAGTTTATCATGTTGCAAGTCAGGTGCTGGAGCAGCCCAATTTCACAGAAGGGGCCTACAACCAACACAGCAAGTGTGACCAAAAGGGGAGGTTGTTGTGAGGGCAGGAGCAAGTTTTGAGGATTTGTGCAATCAGAAGGAAGTGCAGTGATGTGTCCCCATTCCAATTGGAGGAGTGGCATGGGAATCAGGGATTAATAATGTTGAGGCTAAAATAGGATGGTGCAGGACTACGCAGGGAGTCAGGTGGATATGAAGGAAAGTCTTAACTTCACACTCCTTTTGAGAACATTAAATTTGTGTTCTGGGGACAATGCTTGTAGCATTCACATGTTCTGCCATCTCTCTCGATTTGTCTGGGCATCTGACATCCATATCAGAGGAGGAAGACGTCCTCCCTACTGCTGAATTGATCTATGAGCACATCCTCCATTGTGTCAGAGTATCTGATGCCCCTGGCTGAAGCCAACTGCTCCAGAATATTGCTCCTCCACTTCAGCAGCTGCAGGCTGCCAGTGATGGCTAGTGTTATATAAGTACACGTCTTTATGTATTCAAGAATGCTGTGTGGCCACAACCACGATTTACCGAAATTGTGGATGATAACATTTAGGAAAGATAAGCCTCATCAAAACATTCAAAAGAATTATATTTCTCATATGTTCAGCACTGCTGTAAATTTTGTTAAGAACTATAAAAAGAAAATGTACAGATAACTGCTCTGTTTCTTGATAATTAAAAAAATCTAGAAACAAAAGGATACAATTTTAATTGACTTCTTGTTACGATCACAAGTCTTTTATTTTTATCTTAATTCTGACCATCTGCCAAACTAAGAAATGAAACCACCCCATAAGCCAAACAATTCAATCATTTATCTTCTATCTTACCTGGAAATAACAAGACTACATATGAGTCATATATCAAACAATTTACTCTGTGTAATGTTGGTCCTTGTATAAATATGTCTAAACAGTCTGCAAAGATAACCTTAGACCAACCCTCCCAAACATTAATAAATGAAACAAAAGAACTACATGACTTGAGCATGAATAAGCAGAATTGCTCCTAAGGCATGAAAGTTACCTGTGCATTAAAATGAGCAAAAATGGTTTGAGGCAGTGTTGCAATTCTTGTCTCACTGGGTGCTTATGCTACCTGTTCTTTATTTCCTCACCAGATTTCCAAAATTGGTCTTTTTACATGGGAACAGGAGTAGGCCATTCAGCCCCTTGAGCCTATTCTGCCATTCAGTTAGAAAATGGTTGATTTTTACCTAATGTCCACTTACTTGCTTTTTATCTATATCCCGTGATACCAAATATAATAAAAATCTGCTGATCTCAATCTTTAAAATTTCAATTGACCCAGCAGCCACAATTTTTGAGGGGAGAGAATTCCAGATTTCCACGACCCTTTGTGAGACAAATGTTTCCTGATTTCACTTCTGAATAGCCCATCTCTAATTTTATGGGTGTACCCCCTTGTTTTGGATTCCTCCGCCAAAACAAATAGTTTTTCTGCATTTTCTCTATCAAATCTTATCATTTGAAATACCTCAATTAGATCACCCTCTCAGCCCATATTTAGGTAACCTGTCCTTCTGATATTTCATTTACCATTGAATTTTGGAAGCTTAGAAGAGAGACTTTATGTACCAGCTTCATTCCTGGTTCTTCTGACTTACTGTCATGTGCTTCTAGATTAGAGATTTTCTGTAATTGGCAACAGCATGTTTACCTTTTTAATCTTTATCAGGTTATTACCACCCTCATTAACCTCGTTGGTGAAATATTCTAACTTACTGTGAAACTCTTCTGTCACCTTCTCACCTTGCTGCCACCTATGCTAGTCTTGTTCCAGGTCTCACCTGCATTGGTACTACTCCTTGTTGCTCCCACCAGCTGTGTTGCAGCTCCATTGAGCTCCTTATTACAGTTTCTGCTAGTGTCGCTAATTAAATCTACCTCCGAATAAAATTAGGATTGGGGTCAATGCTAGATTTGAGGATAGAGTTAGTGTTAAGCTAAGAGATAGAAATGGGCTAAGAGCAAGATTTAGGCTGAGAATTAGAGGCAAACATAGGGTTAACCTTCAAGTTAAAGCTGATTTAGACCTGGGTTAGGGTTGATCTTAGGGTAAGCATAAGTTTATTTCAGGGGCTAACATTATTTTGCTGAAAGCGAGCACTTATTTCAATGGGAATGCTCATGACTAGACTCATGGGAATGTGGGGTGAATCTCTTACAGGGGCCAATATATTCTTTGAAATCAGCCAAGATGCTTCCTTGTTGCTCCCACTATTCTCCCTGGCTGCAAGTCATATTGCCCCAGTTCCCCAATTTTGAAAGTGGCAGTGGGAAGAAAAAAATGGGAAGGGCTAACCATTGGGGTGGGATCAAATGTACAAGGGCACATGATGGGGTGAATATGCCCTTCTTAGAAAGCTCCAATTTAACCACGGTCTAGACTTTTAACCATTGCACCACAGATTTTAGGGAAAATTTGGAGAATGTAGCGCTCAAGATGCATAGGTTATGATCCAGCAGATATGCTGGGATTGACCCCACTTATGCCTTCCAGCACAGAATTTGCAGGGGCAGTAGAAGGACACATCATTAACATGGGGCTGGCTGGCACCCACGCCACTGCAGGCATGCAGCATGGGCATCGTGAGCAGCTGTCTGTGCAATGCTACCAGTAACTGCACCATCCGGCTGCCATCTAGGTGGGAGGCATTCCCACATCCACAAAGAAGCCATTCAGTCCCCTCTCAGCACTCGTTGTAAGGAAGTTAATAATACAATAATCAAACTTTAACCACCTTTTGGGGTCCAGACCACATCCCCGACTTGGACCTCAAATTGTGGCCCACTTCCATTCTTCTATACTTTATCTGACTCAGCATACCACCGTCCTTTTTAAAAAAAATTCTTTCTTGGGATATGAGCGCCGCTGGCAAAGCCAGCAGTTGTTACTCATCCCTAATTCCCCCAGAGAAGGTGGTGGTGAGCTGCCTTCTTGAACTGCTGCAGTCCATCTGGTATGGATATTCCCACAGTGCTGTTAGGGAGGGAGTTCCAGGACCACTGGATCCATTATATTTTGAGATAGTGGGAACTCCTGGTTTCTGGCTCCTCTGAGATGGCTTTTTTCCAAGGCACAGGCAAAGGCCCAACCATTATAAAAATGAATGAGATTTCTCAAATAAGATAGGGATCTGGTATATCTGGGTGCCAGCCTTTTTATGAATGGTTCTAAGAAATACCTGCCAAACTGCCAAGGTATTTTGGCCCCTGTATGTTCAAAAGGCTATTGTCCCTGAATCACATGAGAATATCAATGGGAATAGAGCAGAGGTAAACACTTACTTTCAGCTCATGCAAAGAACATCTCCTGCTGTATAGAATAGCTTCTGAAATGGTCAATGTACCTATTTATCTCAGTCTACCAATGCATTGCTAGATGCCTTTAAACATGTTTTCTAATACACAACTTTGATATGGGATGATTTATGTTCCTCAACCCTTCATTTGTAGTGTACAGGAACAAACAACAGTTTAATGCACTTGGTGGTATACTGGCCTTCTGTGTTAATTGGTACTCAAGTAGAGACCTTTTGTCAATAAATGTTATTTCTGTATGAAACTTGCTTATTAAATGAGAGTAAAACTCTTGGTGTAATTTTATGAATGTTAACCGTTTATCTCCAGATGTGTACCATGCAATTTTTTCTTTTTGAGCAATCAGAATGAAAGAGTTTCTCTGGATTTCTGTTTGTCCTATATTTGCCTGTGAAGCAGTAAATTGAAGTCACTCCGGTGACATCTGCCAGGCGGATTGCCCTCCTATTACTGGTTTCAGTGTGCTCAATCTCATTGCCCTCTCAGTTTCTGCCAAGCATTGGTATGTTTGATTATTTAAATAGGACCACTAAATTATGCAACACCCAAGAACGTTAAGCAGAATATTCTGAGAGTTTTAAGAGCTCTTTAGGGGTGATTTTAATTCTCTACGTTCATGCTGGTGGACTCTCAGCAACGTTCCTGCCATTACCATATTGCCTCAGGAGTTTTGAAGGGCATGCGCCCACCTGAATCAGGCAGGAGCTTCATTACTTTCTTCAAATCAGTGTCTGATGCAATTTTGAGTGACCACTGGGCAGTGCATGCACAATGCTTACTTCATCCAGTTGTATCCGGCAGTGAAGAGCCCCCAAATAGCTAAGTGTAAAATGGGGCCAGGAAGAGCAGGATCCACTGCTGCCTGAGCCCCCTCTACCACCATGATCAGTTCTCCACTCCCTCTACACTGGATCTACCTTCCTGACCGATACTGCGACTGGCCGGAGTAGGTGAACTCCCATGATCAGGGAGCAGGCCTGCAAGCTTCATCAGCTGACCATTCAAAAGTTCAAATCTATCCTTTTAGTTCACCTTAAACATTTGGAGACATAAATTGCCTTGTTTCCGATATGTATTTTCTCTGGTTAATGTTTCTAGAAAAATTATAATTTTTCCTTTTGAAATACCAACAAGACATTTTAATGATTGCATTTAAGATGTCTTTGCACATAGTGACCAAGGTCAATTTTCCCCATGATGTCGAGCTTTCCTGAAATGGATTAGAGGTTATGATGGATAGCCAAAGTCAAAATTGTGGCAGTGTACTTGTTTTGCCAGTTCATATTTTATGTTTTGATCCATTCCGTAACTCTAAAAATCCAAGATAAGTTATCACGTAAACTCATCTGTGGCTTTTAAATTGGATCCTAAGAGTATTTGTGTACTTTTTAGGTATTCAAATGTGGCCTCAACTTCTCTGGAAATTTCAAATAACAGAAAAGCCACTTGTTTCACAGTTGCCATGATCATGATATGAACATTTGATTCAAGTTGCAGATGATAGGATCAGGTGAGGAGGGGTCAAAGGGCTCTCCTCTTTTCCCTCTCCTTGTTTGACTGCAGCAAATTTATTTCTTTTTGAAGTGGATATATTTGCCAATTCAGTGAGTGTTTAACTGTTTATGTGCCATGATCATAAAAAGAACCAATCAGACAGGTTTTCTCGGTTAGCTTTATTGTACTTAAACCAATCTAAGTAAAATTATAAAATATACTCCAACCTTCACACACACACAAACACACACACACACTTGAAGTTCACGTACACATACAAATAGGTTACAGAGCAGGGAAGGAGAGATTTGTTGAATTTGAGTCCAGAGAAATAAAAGGGGTACATATTCTGTGGAGGTTAATGACTTGGCTGGCTTCAGGCTGAATTTGGTGGTCGCGTGACTTCCCTTTGGTGGTCTTGAGGCTTCTGCTTTGAAGATGTGGACTGCTGTGGACTGCTGATTCAATGGTTCTCCTGAAGACAGCAATGTGGCTGATTTCCTTCAAGAGGTCTCTGTCTACAGCAGGGAAATGCCTAGGTGGTCATGGTCAGCAAGAAAGGTTCGAAGCTTGCAAAGTGGATTGGAGAGAGAGAAAGGAAGGAGGCACCCCACTTGAGTCTTCTCTTGTTAGTGTCTAGCTACATGTCTGACTACTACAGAGAAAACATTAGCTTAAGCACACAGAAAGCAGGCCTGTCAGATGGCCGTCACCCAGTGATTCAAGCATGGTAGTTACCAGTATGTATTCTCTCTGGCAACTTAATCAGTCCATGCCTAAGAATTCTCTTCTCACAACCAGGGTCCCATTGTTCAAGTGATTAGGATTGAGTGGTTCATCGCCACCAGTTTAATAGTCAGGTGATGGCCTTGATGTCTTGTTAATGGGATCAGGAAGGTAGTTCAGTCTTGCAAGAGCTGCTGTCCAATCAGAGGTCCAGCAGTTCTTCAGTCCCAGCAGCACCACCAGCAGTGGTGGCCACTGCTGGGACTGCACCCAGCAAGAAAAGGAACATGAATGTCGGCCTCCAAAAAGTTAAGTGGGGGTTGGGCCTTTCCAGGACAATTGGCTGGGCCCCAGCAAGGATTGGGGAGGGGGAGTCGGAATCTGGGGGAAGGGGGGTTGTTTTAGTGGGGTGTCCGATCAGGTAGAGCCACTTAAGGGCCTCATTTAGCCTACGGGCAGGCGGGCTGTTTGCCACCTCCCCGGCCGCTGGCAAAATAGCAGTGGGGGTGGGCAGGTGATGGGCATGCCACCCTCTCCATCTTCCACACTATTCTACGCCCCCCCCGCCCCACTGCCTCCCAGTCTGCTCTTGGGGTGGGAGGGGGACGTTATATTCCGGCCAAAGATTTCTGCAGCACTGCCCTTTAACTGATAAAAAACACAGACAGGTTGTTGAGAATATGATTTTTCATGAATCTAGTTGGTCTAAGGGCTAAAGGAAGTTTTTTTTAAAATTCGTTCACGGATTGTGGGCATCGCTGGCAAAGCCAGCATTTATTGCTAATCCCGAATTTCCTTCGAGAAGGTGGTGGTGAGCCATGTATTTTCCCATGTATTTGCTCCCCTCGTCCTTCTAGTTGGTAGAGGTCGCGGGTTTGGAAGGTGCTGTCTAACGAGCCTTGGTGCATTGCTGCAGTGCATCTTGTAGATGGTACACACTGCTGCCACTGTGCGTCGGTGGTGGAGGGAGTGAATGTTTGTAGATGGGGTGCCAATCAAGCGGGCTGCTTTGTCCTGGATGGTGTCGAGCTTCTTGAGTGTTGTTGGAGCTGCACCCATCCAGGCAAGTGGAGAGTATTCCATCACACTCCTGACTTGTGCCTTGTAGATGGTGGACAGGCTTTGGGGAGTCAGGAGATGAGTTACTCGCCTTAGGATTCCTAGCCTCTGACCTGCTCTTGTGACCACGGTATTTATATGGCTACTCCAGTTCAGTTTCTGGTCAATGGTAGCCCCGAGGATGTTGATAGTGCGGGGTTCAGCGATGGTAATGCTGTTGAATGTCAAGGGGAGATGGTTAGATTCTCTCTTGTTGGAGATGGTCATTGTCTGGCACTTGTGTGGCGCGAATGTTACTTGCCACTTATCAACCCAAGCCTGGATATTGTCCAGGTCTTGCTGCATTTCTACACGGACTGCTTCAGTATCTGAGGAGTTACGAATGGTGCTGAACATTGTGCAATCATCAGCGAACATCCCCACTTCTGACCTTATGGTTGAAGGAAGGTCATTGATGAAACAGCTGAAGATGGTTGGGCCTAGGACACTACCTTAAGGAACTCCTCAGGGAATATTAAAAGACATGCAGTTTTGTCTCAACTTTTAAAATAGACTTTTTAAAAAATATTTCAAACACATCAGCTTTTTAGAAATTTTCATAAAGTCAGGTATATCACAACATCAAGTTCCTAGAGTGTGAGTTAACTGACAAGGTGGTGTAGTGGGGAGTTGGGGAGTCATTCTACAATACTGGAATAGTATGAAGGTTGTACAACCCAATCCAAATAGCAAGACACTTTTGACTTGTTGGTTAATCTGCAAAGAGCAAACAGCTACCCTGGAAGTTGCAGTGGTTATGGCAACCATTAATTCAAATACACAAACAAATTTACACCACCAATTCAGACCCATGTAATGTGAAACTTCATAGAAATGTGTTAATTATTACTTCATAGAATGTGTACAGGGTGAAACAACCATGAAATCAGAGCCATTGTTCTTCATGAAACCACCTTCACAAAAGCAGACTCCCAAAGGATATATGTTCTTTCATGGGTTTTTGAATGGCAGAGGGACATTATTAAATGTTTTAATTGCCTTAAATATTCCAGTGACATCTGGAACTGACTGCTTTAACACAGTTTGCTACTGAATATCTTTTTTCTTCACCAGCAGGTATGTGTTCAATGAAGGCGTGGACATATCTCACAATTGCATGAATACTACAATGAGTCATTCCTTGAAGGCAGGTGTGTCAATGCACAATCTTGGCCTATGTCAAAATCCAAGAACTTATATTTTGTTAAATCATCGAGTCATTACACTGTTGTGTAAGTGATCTTTTATGCTTGTCCGCACAAGGAATATCATTGGTAGGGACTGACAGAGTTTTCCATTTTTTGCATTGGTGTCTGTGAAAAGATTTGTAAAAATATTCAACTTACAATGCAGGTGTTAGTGGCTCACAGTGGTTTGAGACTTTGGAACTGTTTTTAAAGTTGGTTGAGAATGATTCACTTATCATGTCTGACTGCAGTGTGATGAGTCTAAACTGACTGAATATATGAATAACATACAAAAAAAACCTCACCCAGTCTGAACGTAAAAAGTGACAGCATCATTCAACAAAATGAGTGGTGATAATGTCCTCATACAATAATTACTACAAATAAATTACAGCTTCTTACATTCAAAATCTCACTAAAAACTTCATAGGTAGCACCTCGTTTTGAAATGGGTTTGAAAGGATAAAGTAAAGGGAAAAGGAAATTAATCTAGCTATGCCTATTTTAAAAAAAATGTAACTCCCTACAATTGTCTCTTCCTGCCATTCGCATGCAGAATCAATGTGAAATATTTTGAACCAATTGTTTTTATGCTGTTGTTAAGATCAGGTGAGGAGGGGTCAAATGCCTCCCCTCTTTTCCCTGTCCTTGTTGACCACAACAGGTTTATTTCTTTTTGAAATGGATATACTTGCCAATTCAGTGAGTGTTTAACTGTTCACATGCACTCATCATAAAAAGAATCAATTAGACAAGTTTACTTGAGTTTCACAATGAATGAGATTAGCTTTATTACACTCAAACCGACTTAAGTAAAATAATAAAATACGCTCCAACTTTCAAATACACACACACACTCCAAGTTCACATACACACACACACACAAATATGTTTTTTTAATTCTTTCGTGGGATGCGGGCGTTGCTGGCTGGACCAGCATTTATTGCTCATCCCTAATTGCCCTTGAACTGAGTGGCTTGTTAGGCCATTTCAGAGGGCATTTAAGAGTCAACCACATTGCTGTGGGTCTGGAGTCACATGTAGGCCAGACCAGGTAAGGACTGCAGATTTCCTTCCCTAAAGGACATTAGTGAACCAGATGGGTTTTTACAACAATCAACAATGGTTTCATGGTCACCATTAGACTAGCTTTTAATTCCAGATTTATTAATTGAATTCAAATTTCACCATCTGCCCTGGTGGGATTTGAACCCATGTCCTCAGAGCACTAGCCTGGGCCTCTGGATTACTTGTCCATTGATGTTACCACTTCGCAACCGCCTCCCAAATAGGTTACAGAGTGAGGATGGATACATTGATTGAATTAGAGTCTAGAGAAATAAAAGGGCTATACAGTCTGTGGAGGTTAGTGATTTGGCTGGCTTCAGGCTGAATTTGGTGGTCCTGAGGCTTCCGGTTTGAAGATGTGGATGGCTGATTCGGTGGTTCTTCTGGAGACAGCAACGCAGCTAATTTCCTTCAAAGAGTCTTTTTCTGCAGCAGTAATATGCCTCATTGATTACAGTCATCAAGCAGGGTTCAAAGCTTGCAAGGTGGATAGGGGAGAGAGAGGATGGAGGACCCCACTTGAGTCTTCTCTTGTCAGTTAGATGCCGCTTGTCTGGTTGCTGCAGAGAAAACACCAGCTTAAGCACACAGATGGTGGTCCTATCACATGACTATTACCCAGTGATTTAAGCATGGTGTGTATTCCCTCTTGCAACTTAATCAGTCCATGTCTCGGAATTCCCTTCTCACAGTCAGGGTCCCATTGTTCAAGTGATTAGGTTTTAGTGGTTCGTCTCCACCAGTTTCATATTCAGGTGATGGCCGTGATGCCTTGCTAATGGGATCAGGAAGATAGTTCACTCAGTTTGCCCAGGTCATTGTTCTTGATGGGTCTGTGCAGACAATTCATCACCACCTCAATGCATTGAAATGTACAGTGAGGTGATGAAAATTGTTGTGGCCATCTTTAACTGTTAGTATAGTCATCTTTTATCTATTTCTTTTTTAAAAATTTAACTCAGGTTTCCATCCGGTGGATTAAAAATCATCATCCGATATAGCACTTTTTTGTGAAACTGTAAAGACATACTTCTTGTAACATTTAATGTTTTCACTATTAAGGGCATGGCCAAGTTTCATCTCGTAGGTATGGTGATATTCATAATTTTTATTTGTTCATAATGCAGTTGGCTGATATATTGAGTTTTGTGTACATGTGTGCACATAAACAGTGGCACCTCCAATATTTAGGTTAATGGATGGGCCACCTGTTTCCTTCAGCTTCCTCTCTCCGCAGTGGATAATGGACATGTACAGCCATAGAATATACAGTATAGAAGGAGGCTATTGGGTCCATAATGCCTGTGCCTGCAACATCCTGTGAATAAGACTGAAGCCAGTTATATAACTATCAAAAGATCCATGATTTAGTTTTATTCACTAAGGATTGGAGATGAAATAATAAAAGCACAGTATCGTAAGATACAACTCATGTAAGACTTCATTGTGAAATTTTTGATAACAGTAGAACTGCAGAGGTTCCACTATAGTTATATTTTTTACTTTCTGCATTATTTTTCAGATAACTTGAGCAGCAACATTACACACAGTGTCAGATGGCTCAGTGGTAGCAATCTTACCTCTGAGCCAGAATTTGTGGTTCAGGCTCTACTTTAACTTAAGAGCACAAAATCCAGTCTGACATTTCAGTGCAGTAGTGAGGGAGTGCTGGATTGTGGAGGTGGTTCTTTCAGATGCAACTTGAAACTGAGGCTCTGTCCGCCCATTCAGATAGATGGTAAAGATCCCATGGTACCATTTAAAGAAGAGCAGGGAGTTCTCCTGGTTTTATGGTCAATATTCATTGCACAACCAACAGCAAAGTTGGACAACATTTCTACAACGCTCCCCATGTATAAGAAGAGACCTCAGAACACTTTGCAGTGAAGTGAAAAAGCAGAGAACACTGAGCAGGCGGGAAAACAGAAGATGGTGGGTGAAGCCTGAAGGCATGATCAAAGAGAAGGGGCAGAATTTTCCCATGGGCTTCGGGACACCGACATTGGAACCAAATGACAGTCCCGAGCCCCCACTTGATGGGAGCCAGACCGTAGGAACTATTTTCCTGGAGGTGACCTCCTAATTGGCTGCCTCTGTGCTCGATATCCTATTAAGGATTGCGGACAGGGTTCCGACGCTTCTGGCCCAACCACAGGGCCAGCAGCTCTAGAGTCTTGGCAGCCCAACCAGGAGAGGTGGGCGCTCTTGAGGCAGGTAGAAGAACGCCAAGTTGCCTCAAAATGGAGGTGCCCTCAGAAAGTGAAAATAAATTTTTTTAGAGGGACCAAGAAGGCAGGCCACTTGGAGCAGAGGGGAATACCCTCCGGTGGCTGTGTTTGGGCCGTAAGTGCGGCCTTTGCTGTCAGTGGCCCCTCTTTGGGGGATGGAACTTCTGGTTCCAATGGTCCCCACGCCTGCTGCTGGGAGGTCACCTCCATTGAGATGGCAGCCTCCTCATGCGGTGGGGGTGCAGAGTTGGCTCCACCGCCAGTAAAATACCGGCAGGAACTCTAGATCACCACTAATTGGGGCCTTAATTATTTAAATTGTCATCCCACAGCCTTGCAGCCAGCATCCAATTTGTATTTCTGCCTGACCCTGGAAACCTCCCTGGTGGCAGGAATGTATCTGGGAGTCATCCCAATGCAGTTCCCTGCTATTTTCCCATCTCCCCTGCCTCAAAACCCACCATCCAAGGGCTGGAAAAATTCTGACCAAGGACTTTAATCTTTAGAGCAGGGAAGGAGATGGCAGGATAGAGGAATCTAAGGAGGGATCATTTATTTTTTAATGGACCTTGCTATAAATAAATTGGTTGCTGCATTTTCCTACAAAACAACAGCAACTACACTTCAAAGATAATCAATTGACTAGGAAATGAAGCACTTGGGACACCCTCAGGATATGGGAGGCATGATAGAAGTGCACATTCTTTCTCAATCAAGATATTCCAGAAAGTCATGCAGTACCACTGCCTAAATTGTGCCAACCTTCCCAGAATGCATTGCATGACAGTAAAGCAATGGCTTCTTCCCAGTAGAGAAAAAATGAAACAAGATAGGCTCCACCCCACAACACAACAATTAATGGGTTAAAGTATTTTAATTATTCTAAAGTGAAGCATGTGTTATGAAGAAACATAAAGAAATAAAGGGTTGATCTTCTAATCCCAGCATAGAGCTGATGGGGCTGGAATGCTGCTTTAACGCATTCACATATTTTGGCAAACTCTGTGCGTTATTCTGAGATTGGACATGTTAAATCATTTATGTAAATTTCTGGCTTAGTTTGAGCCTACAGCTGGGAGCTTGTTGAAAGGAAGGCAATAAAAAATTGCTTCAACCAATAATTTTAAGTCATCTGCATACTTTCAGACCTTCAATGAGGCTCTGGCCACTTGCGTAAGGGTAAGATTTTCCACTCATTGAGTATGAATGGGTGAAGGAATCTAGTACAAAAGGCTGGGATAAGAGGATTTACTGTACAATTCTTCAGCTTTCTTCATAACACATGCTTTACTTTATAATCATTAAATACTTTAAGCCATACATAGTTATGTTGTGACGGAGCCTATCTTGTTGCAGTTGGCCAGAAATTTACACTCTGTAACAAGCAGCCAAGAAACAAATCTGAGACCTCCTTGCCTAGATATCTTGAGCTCTGTTTGCCAAATCTTCACTGCACAACTGGTGAATTGAATAATGAGATGCTACCGTCACCCTTGCTCCCTCATTGGGCTGCCAGTGTAGGCACAGTCCTCCTTTGGTATGCGTCTCAGATGTGCCAGAGTGCACAGTTAAGCAGGGCGCTCGGCACAGAATCCAGATAGAAAGGAGGTGACAGACTGAATACATTGAGGTGAGTCTTTATTGAGTTCACTTTGAGAGGCCATCATGGTGGCAGGAAATGGGTAAGTATGAGATTGTCTCTTGCCTCCCTTGCCCATCTCTTCGTGTGTTTGACCTCTGGTGCAAGGGGTTCAACATCCAGTGCTACCTGCTCATTAGCCTCCTTCATGTCCTCCTTGTTGGTTGAGGACTGGCAATCAATCATGTCCTCTTCATGCAAGACGTCCCCCCTCTGCAGGGCTAGATTGTGCAGAGCACAGCAGGCCACCACAGTACGCAAGACTCTCGCTGGGACATACTACAGGGCTCCACCGAATCGATCGAGGCACCGGAATCTTATCTTCAGCAGCCCAATGGCCTGCCTGATGGTTGCTTGTATGGAACCATGGCAAGTTGTACCTCTCCTCTGCTGCAGTGTGAGGGTTCCTCACACGTGTCAGTAGCCATGTCTTCAATGAGTAGCCCATGTCCCTGAGAATCCATCCTTGAAGGTGAGCGTGGGGTCAGAAAGGCTGTGACACTGGGACTGTTGAAGTATGTAAGCATCCTGGCTGCTCCCTGGGAAGCGGGCACACACCTGCAGGAAACGCTTTCGATGGTCGCAGACCAGTTGAATGTTGATTGAATGGAAGCCCGTCCTGTTGATGAAGGCAGCTGGCTAGTCCAGTGAAACCTTTGATAGCCACAGGCATGAAATCTATCACACCTTCACTGGGGGAATCCAGTGATGGCCCCGAACCCGATGACCCTCTCAGCCTAACAGTCATGGTCAGTCCAGTAGTGCACATAGTCACCGCCCCTCTTGAACAAGGCACTGGTTACCTCCTTGATGCAGCAGTGGATGGCTGCCTGGGAGACCCCACACATGTCCCCAGTGGATCCCTGGAAAGATCTTGACGTGTAAGTGTTTAGTGCCACAGTAATCTTCAGGCCACTGGCTTAGGGTGACTACCAAATCCCATAGGTTGCAACTCAACCTGGGGTATGGCGCTTAAGTCGGTGGTGCTCTCCCTGGAGAGCCGCAGTCTTCGCTGACCATGTTGCTCAGATTGTTGAGTCAGATCCAGTACACTTGCTGACACAGGTGGGCCCTTGCTGCCATGGACAGTTGCTGTCACTCACATTGTAGAGCTTCAAGAGTAGGCACGGCTGCCTTTTGGCCCTTCCCCCATCGGAAGTGCTACATCATGCCCCGGGGGTCCACAAAGACAGGGTGTATGAGACCTATGCCAGCTGATCAGTAGGCCTCCAGACTGCTGTCCTTGCAGAGCCAAAATTGCCTTGACATCTTTGACTTTGCTACTCCCCTTGGCTTATGCACAAAGGGCCTTCAGTGCGCACCCTTGCTGAGAGCCAGCTCAGTACCCAGTAGTATGGCCACCTGACCCTCACACCCGGCCACCCGACCCTCACACCTGAGACCAAGCCCACCCGTGCAGTGCACAGCACTGTAGGCTGCCTCTTCTCCTATCCAGTACTCGTCCTGGCTGCCTTCCCATTGCAGCACTGTGACCTCGCCTTGGTGCTACCACCTGTCAACGTCTGGGGATCTGAAGGCAGGTGAGGGCCGCCAGCTGTTCACTTAATTTCAAACCCCCATTGAATGGCAATGAATCACATGCTAATGTATTCCAATGACCTGTTCAGCAATTGAAATGACAGTCCTGTCATGTTGGGACGGCAATGCTGCCTTGGAGCTTTCTCGCCATTGATTAACTGCAGAAGAGGCGTCACGACGTCGGATTTCTGGGTGAGCGCATCCGGTGCTATTCTCCGCCCCCTCACTTCTCCATTCCCACTCCAAACGGCCTCACAAAATTCCGCCCCTTGTTTGCCATTATCCAATATTGCAAGCAGTGCACTTCCAGTCAAAACTGTAGCAACTCTTCCTGCCCTCCATTTTGGGACTTTAGGAGGATGAAAGATGGTTACTACTTGCTCCAATTTAACCCCAAAGGGTGCCAGAGAAGGTTACTCAATTATAACCAAGTTTGAAAACCTTGAGCCAGTATTGTAGGCTCAGGCAGATGGGTATTTTTACTCGAGATAAGCATCGACTTTGATGAAAGTTAAATGAAGTACTTAAAATAATGAAGGGACTAGACTAAGAACATGTTGATAGACTAGTTAAAATAGCTGGGTTATAAAGAGCGAGTGGGCATGTGTACGAACAGTGTAAGCATAGAATTAGGTTAGATGGCGGAAGGCGTTTCTTTTCCCAGAGGGTCAATGATTTTTGGAATATGTTGCTGAATTATGTGATGGGTGCAATTTCACTTCAACCCTATAAAAGGAAGTTGACACGTTTGTAGAGGAGGCTGACATCATGTGTACAATGGTAGGTGGGATATTGGGTAATGTAACTTGTAGTCATTGTTAACTCATTAACCTGCTTTTGTCCACCTTTGGGGGGAGGGGGGGATGAATTGGAGAGGATTTCCAAGAATCTTTATTTCTCTGATTTTGCCGAGGATTCTTTTTGTATTTCCTAAGATATAACATAGCTGCTGGTGGGTGGGGGGTAGTTGGGTTGGTTGTGCTGTTGCAATCTGGCTGAATGGGAGAGGCTTGATGGATGAGCTGATCTTTATCTGTCCTGTTTTTTGCATGTACGTTCAACTGACTATTCAATATGGTTTTAGAATAGGTTAGAATTTTCCCATTTATATTTAATGTGCAGAAAAATATGTCATAAATGGATATAATGATGATTTTCCTGTATCTTATGTCTGGAAAATCACTGGTCCTCAAGCACATGGCAAAGCAAAATGAGATGGACACTTGTGTCAGGACTCTTCCCACATTACACTGTCCTGAGATAACCTGGGGCTTCCCCAAACAGCATATTTATTTTTTATTCTTTTATGGGATGTGGGCATCGCTTGCAAGGCTAGCATTTGTTGCCCATACCTAATTGCCCTTGAGAAAGTTGTGGTGAGCTGCCTTCTTGAACCACTGCAGTCCATCTGGTGTGTGTACTCCCGCAGTGCTGTTAGGGAGGGAGTTCCAGGATTTTGACTCAGCGACAGTGAAGGAATGGCGATATATTTCCAAGTCAGGATGGTGTGTGGCTTGGAGGGGAACTTGCAGGTGGTGGCGTTCCCATGCCTCTGCTGCCCTTGGTGGTAGAGGTCACAGGTTTGGAAGGTGCTGTCGAAGGAGGTGAGGTGCTGCAGTGCACCTTGAATATGGTATACACTGCTGCCACTGTACGTCAGTGTTGGAAGGAGTGAATATTTAATTTAGTGGATGGGGTGCCGATCAAGTAGACTGCTTTGTCCTGGAGCTTCTTGAGTGTTGTTGGAGCCGAACTCATCCAGGCAAGTGGAGAGTATTAGATTAGATTAGAGATACAGCACTGAAACAGGCCCTTTGGCCCACCGAGTCTGTGCTGAACATCAACCACCCATTTATACTAATCCTACACTAATCCCATATTCCTACCACATCCCCACCTGTCCCTATATTTCCCTACCACCTACCAATACTAGTGACAATTTATAATGGCCAATTTACCTATTAACCTGCAAGTCTTTTGGCTTGTGGGAGGAAACCGGAGCACCCGGAGAAAACCCACACAGACACAGGGAGAACTTGCAAACTCCACACAGGCAGTACCCGGAATCGAACCCGGGTCCCTGGAGCTGTGAGGCTGCGGTGCTAACCACTGCGCCACTGTGCCGCCCTATTCCATCACACTTTTGACTTGTGCCTTGTAGATGGTGGACAGGCTGAAGCCTGTGTTCCTATTTAAATGCAATGAAGGATGCATTCTCTGACGTCAATGCTCACTAAGTCAGCACCCCAGGACAGCTATCAAAAAGCTGGTTCAAGATCTTGCCGTTCAAGCCCAACAACTGCAAAGTCCACAGGACCCTGAGGGAATGCTGGAGATATGGATGCAGGCATTGAAATTTGTTTATTCACTCCCACCACCACCCAGGATGATCTACAGGCCTTGGAACCTTCAGACTGCTGCTCTCTAGTCATCCCTTTGAGGCCTGTCGCTGCACACATTTCATCAGCATTTTAAGATGTATGGCCCAACCTCACTTACGAAATGATCTACAATGCACCATAATTTCCTGGGACTTTGGCAGCGCTCCACTGTTTTCCCTTGCTGAAACAGTGAATAGTTAATTAGAACAGCTCTGGCCCTCCATTAAAATCAAGGGCAGTCTCGAGTTTTTGCAGAATAAGTGCTACTTTGATTGTGACTGCCACTTGAACAGTTAATGAATGGCACTAGTGGGCCCTTAGAGCCTTGATAGCTGCATGTGTTAATGAACCGACCATACTTTACATTTATAACCAATTCCATTGTACCAGTTGTAATTTGATTTAAATATGTAACATGGTTTACAATGTGCTTTATTTATATATTATAAAATAAAGCTGGCAAACCTTTGGGCTATAACTTCAAACACCAAATGCAAACAGGACACAAAAGAAACATGGTGTTTATTGCATTTTAAAATTTATGCTAATGGCAACTCCCATAATACTTTACAGTTAAAAAGCACATTGTGTCACCTTTTAAAACAAACAAATCCTTGGAATTCATATGTTTACAAACACAGAGTTAAATAAGGACCATAACAAGATACATTCAAAGAACGTGCATGTCATACTGATAAGCTTTTACCCTAACAGAAATTACTGATCATTGCATTACTTTACAAGAAAATCTAATTCCAGACAATTTGTGAAAACCTCTTGTAATTCAGAAGCAGTTAATAAAATTACTTACATTCAATAAAACAGTATCAGATTCATTTGGTTACTGCTATGAAGCAATTGAAAGTTCAAATTATAATGTCCAAATTGTTTTAATTTTATGTTACACTTGGACAATGTAAAGTAGATAGGTAAAATGATTTATCATATATGAAGCCTGGCAATTATTGGAAAGTCTTTGGATAATCATATAGCAAAATCTTGTTTCAATTGTCTACCCTTTGTGATCAATTAACTGCTTCATAAAATCGATTTAAACTTTGCATTAAAAACTACAGCACATTTCATTGCCTACAGACTTGTATGGTTTTAATTTGCATATCTATAAGACAAATTGTGACTCAAATAACTCTATCATATCAAAACACCAAAGGCTACATTTCAGGGCTATTCAACCACATTAATCAAATGGATTAATCAAAGACAGCTAGCATGGATTTGTTAAGGGAAGGTGAGGTCTGACTAACATGATTGAACTTTTTGAGGAGGTAACAAGAAACGCCAGTGAGGGTAGTGCATTTTATATAGTCTATATGGATTTTAGCAAGAATTTTGATAAGGTCCCACATTGCAGACTGGTCATGAAAGTAAAAGCCTATGAGATCCAAGTCAAAGTGAAACAGAGGAATTTTGGACTGCATGTCCAGAGATCACTGAAGGTGGCTGGAAAGGTAAATAAGGTGTTCAAGAAGGCATATAGGATACTTGCCTTTATTAGCCAAGGCAGAGAATATAAGAGCAGGGAGGTTATAGTGGAACTGTATAGTTAGGTCACAGCTGGAGTATTGTGTGCAGCTCTGGTCACCACACTATAGGAAAGATGTGATTGCACTAGAGAGGGTACAAAGGAGATTTGCAAGGATGTTACCTGGACTGGAAAATTTTAGTTATGAAGAAAGATTGGATGGACTAGATTTGTTTGCTGTAGAACAGAAGAGGCTAAGGGGAGGTCTAATTGAAGTATATAAAATTATGAGGGGTCTAGATAGAGTGGATAGGAAGGCTTGATTCCCCCTGGTTAAGGGCTCCATAAGCAGGGGGCATGGATTTATGGTAAGAGGTAGGAGGTTTAGAGGGGATTCGAGGGGAACTTTTTTCACTCAGAGGATGGTGGGAATTGGAACTCACTGCCTGAAATGGCAGTAGTGGCAGAAACCCTCATAACATTTAAAAAATATGCACATGAAATGCCGTAACCTACAGGGCAACAGACCTAGAGCCGGAGAGTAGGATTCGGCGAGATGACTCCTTGTCAGCCAGTGCAGATACAATGGGCTGAATGGCATCCTTCTGTACTGTAAATCTCTCTGTGAAACATGGATGCAGGACTTTCTGTCCTGTGAAAATGCCTCTAATCCAATAAAACAATAAAACTGCATTAAATATATCAAGTAAGTTAGTCAACACCTGCTTTGGAGAGAGCGTCACTGTGTCCAAAATGTGTTTGGAGAAATAAATAAATGGCTGGCGAGAATTAACATCTGAAGTTTCTAGAACAAAGATGACTGAGTAAAATCAACATGTGGTGCTGAATTTTTAGGCCCTGATTGGAGCAGGTGTGTGCAGAATATCACACCGCCAGCAGGCTCCACCCAGGCCATTTTCTGGGAGACGGGATGGCAGGGGACATCAGGGCTACCTCCCCACAAGTGGCAGCTGGTCAATTAACCTCATTAAAAATCTATTAAGGCCTATTGTCTGAGGCTGACTGGAATTTTCCAGTTGGCCTCCATGTCCCTGGAGGCAGCCTCCCGCAGGCAGAACAGGGGCGCAGTGCTCCAGGCAGGCTTAGAGGCCTTCCCAGACTACCTGGCTTCAGCTGCAGCTGCAGGCCGCCCTTGTGGAGGGGATTCCTCTCCTCACTGGTGGCCCATCTGCTGAGGCCATTTGTAAATTTAAATTTAAAAGTTTGGAGAGAGGGCAGCTCCATCTTGGGTGAGGTACAACACCTGCCACGGGACAACGCAAGCGACCATAGAGCAGGCCATTGGTCTGCTCAAGTTGAGATTCAGGTGCCTAGATCGGTCTGGTGGAGCCCTTCAGTATGCCCAATGAGGGTCTCATGTACTGCAGTGGTCTGCTGTGCACTGCGCAGCCTGGCATTACAAAGGGGGGAGACATTGAACAATGAGGGTAGTGAGATGTCTCCTCGGACAATGAGGATGTAGAGGAGGAAGCTGGCAGAGCATTGCCAAATGAAGTACCCCAAGGACAACAGAAAAGACGCCATGAGATACATGCAACAGATGCCTTCAACATGCGTGTTTCCATTGATCAGTACTGCCAGCTGTAGGTTGACCAATAAAGACTTGGCTTTAAGCAGCGCTGTTGTCGCCTTCTTTCCTTCAAGAAGAATTCACTCAGCGCTCAGCTGGCAAGGCTCCAGACTTGATCCCTCACAGCATGATCCCCAGCCTCGAGCCTCTTGACAGAGGCAGGATCGAAACGAAACACCAATGGTCATAAATAAGAGGAAGGAGCTCTTGTGAGATAGATACTTATATTTAGATTAGATTAGAGATACAGCACTGAAACAGGCCCTTCGGCCCACCAAGTCTGTGCCGAACATCAGCCACCCATTTATACTAATCCTACACTAATCCCATATTCCTACCAAACATCCCCACCTGTCCCTATATTTCCCTACCACCTACCTATACCAGTGACAATTTATAATGGCCAATTTACCTATCAACCTGCAAGTCTTTTGGCTTGTGGGAGGAAACCGGAGCACCCGGAGAAAACCCACGCAGACACAGGGAGAACTTGCAAACTCCACACAGGCAGTACCCGGAATCGAACCCGGGTCCCTGGAGCTGTGAGGCTGCGGTGCTAACCACTGCGCCACTGTGCCGCCCTAAATTATCCCTGACGACAAACACTACCCTTTCTATTTACATTAGACATTCACCCATGAATCACTTGTACTTCTAGGTGCTCCCTCTTTATTCTTTTGCATGTACTCCTATATGGTGCTCCCCCTGTGCTGTCAGCTGAAGTGGAGTCAGGCTGCTGAGCTTGCTGCCCCTTGGCTAGTGATGACCTTGGCAATCACCCTCTGGTTGCATGAGGCCTGGAGAAGGGCTCTGGCAAGCTGAGGGCCTACTGCACAGAAGCAGTACCACGCTCTCATCTGGGGTGAAGGATGACCTGGCGTCACTGGAAGAGGGGCTGTGGATCTGCTGGCCCCACCAGGAGCACCCAAAGCGGAGAGCCTTCCCCACTGTGGAGGGTGGGGGCGGGGTGGTGTGGGGGAGCCACTCCTCCTCCCTTGCAAGGCACACTTATGCCTCCCTGCTGACCTGAGAAGGTATAGGACCTGGTGGTGACTCCAGGGCCTTGTCCCCTCCTCACCTTGCCATTGCTGCCTTGAGCTCATGGTCAAGATGAGGGTATACAAGTCTGCAGAATCTCCTGCAGACACTGAGTGCTCTGCTGGATGTGGCTCTCCAGGAGAGCTGCAAATCTGTCAATGGAGGATGCCACTCGTGCACCAGTCAGAGACAGTGCAGCACTCAAGGCCTGGATGGACTCCTCCATCATCCATGTTTGGGCACACATTGCCTCTGGCATTGCTGTCAAATGTTGCTTGACCCTCACTGCAGCTGCAGTATTTCCTCTGATGTTGGTAAACCTAGAAGTTCAGCATAGGTCTGACCTCCCACAGTCCTCCGACTGTCAGTGGCCTGGGCTGTCACAGCCTCCATTAGCTGCTTGGGTGCATCTATAATGTGGCCACTAGGTTGTGTGACTGAATCTAACCATGAGCACAATCTCACAGATGTGAGAGTATCTGTGCTGGTGGAAAGTGCGAGGGTATGAGGTGACTCTGGACCCTCTGAGGCTCTGTTCTCCCCCTCAGAGGTGGCAGGCTCTCCCATAGCCTCAGAGGCTCTTCGTTGATGTCCTGTGTGACCTGCATGAGAGAACAGAGATATTGAAGGCTCAAGGGCCTCCCTTCCAGACATAGCAAACACCCCTATGTTGGAGACCATGTATGCAGCAGATGTCTCATGAGCAGCATGGCTCCATCGCTGCTGACGCACCCTTGTGTCCCATGGCAACCTTACTCTCTGTCTTGGGAAGGTGCCTCTATCTTTCCTTCTGCAAAGCACCATCCATCCTGCGGCCCTGCCAACTCTATGGCCTCCTCCTCCACTGGGCTCAGGACATGGTGAACTGGCAGTCTGTCACCGGTCTTGGCCCACTCTCTGCGATTGTCTACTGTCTTTTCCTCCAGACACAAAGATGAATGTTGTTGGTCTCCCAGAGGGGACAAGCCCAAGACCTATACTGGTGGTAGTCTAGCGGTTACTGATGGGGTGCACGGATGCCTCCTGCAAGTGGTCTCTTTCCAGGGACTTTATGACGGTCTCCAATGACAAAAGGCCACCTTTCAGCTCCATTCCAACAAGCCTGAGGCAACTTGCCTTTATGTCCTGACCCTTTTCCCATGCCTGGCTGGGCACACCTTCTCCACCCTTCTCCTCTGACAAATGCAAGACCCAAGAGGTTTATGAGGTACCTTACCTGGTCTGGCCTACATGTGACTCCAGACCCACAGCAATATGGTTCATTATTAAAAATGCCCTCTGAAATAGCTTAGCAAGCCATTCAATTCAAGGACAATTAGGGATGTGCAATAAATGCTGGCATAGCCAGTGGTGCCCACATCCCACATACAAATGAAAAAACCTCACTTTCACTGCCTGGATGAGGTCATTGAGCTGCCCCTGGCACCGAAGCCATGTTCCTGGGGGGACTCCATGGCTGTTGACCTCCTCCGCTATCTGCAACCAGGCTTTCTTGGTCAGTGCCAAGCTGTCCTTCTCCCATCCCTGTGGAAGAGGACATACCGCCTTTCCCTAGCAGCCGGTAAGAGAACCTGGAGGGAGGCATCACTAAAGCATGGGGCCACCTGGAGTCTTTTTATTGTGCAGTCGCCCTCCCCTGAAGAAATTCTTACACTTTGCAATGAAACATTGAATGCAGGACTGGCAGCCCTTTAAATATGGCACCAGCACCTGCCATGGCATCAGTTGATGCCAATGTCTCCACCTCTACTCCCGCCACTGTCCACTTCATTGCCGGCCCCTGCATCTCATTCACCTTAATTGGCTGATCGCTGCTTGATTGTGTGCGGACAACTGTTCATGGCCCCTACGGAAGCCGCATCCACTCCTGGTCCCAATGTCAACATAAAATCCAGCCTTTGGAGTACTGTAATAGTTCCATTCTCCATAAAAAGGATACAGAGACATTTGAGATGGTGCAAAAATGTTTTATTAGAATGATACCAGAACTGAGAGATTATAGCCATCAGGAAAGATTGAACAGGTTATAGGGCTCTTTTCACTAGCTAAGAGAAGATATAGGGGAGACCTGACAGATGGTGTAAGGATAAACTCAGCAACTACAGGCCAGTTAGTTTAACTGCAGTGGTGGGACAGCTTTTATAAATGATAATCTGGGTCATAATTAACATACACTTGGACAAGTGTGGATTAATTAAGGAAAGCCACCATGGATTTGTTAAAGGCAAATCATGTTTAACCAACTTGAATGAATTTTTTGACGAGGTAAAAGAGGGTAATACAGTTGATGTGGTGTAAAAGGACTTCCAAAATTGCCACATAATAGCCTTGTTAGTAAAGTTGAAGCCCATGGAATAAAAAGGACAGTGGCAGTATGGATACAAAGTTGGCTGAGTGACAGGAAACAGAATAGTGGTGAATGGTTGTTTTCGGACTGGAGGAAGGTATATAGTGGGGTTCCTCAGGGGTTGGTATTAGGACCATTGCTTTTCTTGATCTAATTTAATGACTTTGACTTGGACTGTACAGGGCACAATTTCAAAATTTGCAGATGGCACAAAACTTGGAAGTATGGTGAATTGTGAGGAGGATAGTGATAGACTTCAAGAGGACATAGACAGGCTGGTGGAATGAGAGGATGCATGGCCGATGCAATTTAACACAGGGAAATGTGAAGTGATACATTTTGGTATGACCAGAGACAATATAAAATAAAGGATACAATTCTAAAGGGGGTGCAACAGCAGAGGGACCTGGGGGTATATTGAAGGTGACAAGGCAAGATGAGAAAGTAATTAAAAAGGCACATGGGATTCTGAGCTTTATTAATAGAGCACAAGAGCAAGGAAGTTAGGATAAACCTTTATAAAACACCAACTAACTTGATTGAATTTTTCGAGGCAGTGACGAGATGTGTAGATGAGGGTAAAGCAGTTGATGTAGTCTACATGGACTTCAGTAAGGCTTTTGATAAGGTCCCATATGGGAGATTGGTTAAGAAGGTAAGAGCCCATGGGATCCAGGGCAATTTGACAATTTGGATCCAAAATTGGCTTAGTGGCAGGAGGCAGAGGGTAATGGTCGAGGGTTGTTTTTGCGAGTGGAAGCCTGTGACCAGTGGTGTACTGCAGGGATCGGTGCTGGACCCTTGCTGTTTGTAGTGTACATTAATGATTTAGACGTGAGTATAGGAGGTATGATCAGTAAGTTTGCAGATGACAAGAAAATTGGTGGTGTCATAAATAATGAGGAGGAAAGCCTGAGATTACAGGACGATATAGATGGGCTGGTAAGATGGGTGGAGCTGTGGCAAATGGAATTTAATCCTGAGAAGTGTGAGGTGATGCATTTTTGGAGGACTAACAAGGCAAGGGAATAAACAATGGATGGTAGGACCCTAGGAAGTACAGAGGGTCAGAGGGACCTTGGTGTACTTGTCCATAGATCACTGAAGGCAGCAGCACAGGTCGATAAGGTGGTTAGGAAGGCATATGGGATACACCGAACATCAAGCCACCGTCCAAAGGACTGTCACTGATCTCATCTCCTCTGGAGATCTTCCCTCTACAGCTTCCAACCTCATAGTCCCACAACCCCAGACAGCCCGCTTCTACCTCCTTCCCAAAATCCACAAACGGGACTGTCCCGGCAGACCCATTGTGTCAGCCTGCTCCTGCCCCACTGAACTTATTTCTTCCTATCTAGACTATATCTTTTCTCCGCTGGTCCAGTCTCTTCCCACCTACATCCGTGACTCTTCTGACGCCCTACGTCATTTTGACAATTTCCAGTTTCCTGGTCCCAACCGCCTCCTCTTCACTATGGACGTCCAATCGCTCTACACCTCCATCCCCCACCAGGATGGTTTGAGGGCTCTCCGCTTCTTCTTGGAACAGAGGCCCAACCAGTCCCCATCCACCAACACCCTCCTCCGCCTGTCTGAACTTGTTCTCATATTGAACAACTTCTCCTTCAACTCCATGCACTTCCTTCAAGTAAAAGGTGTCGCTATGGGTACCCGCATGGGTCCTAGTTATGCCTGTCATTTTGTGGGATATGTCGAGCATTCTTTGTTCCAGTCCTACTCAGGCCCCCTCCCCCAACTCTTTTTCCAGTACATTGATGACTGTATCGGTGCCGTTTCCTGCTCCCGCCCCGAACTAGAAAACTTTATCAACTTTGCTTCCAATTCCCACCCTTCTCTCACCTTTACATGGTCCATCTCTGACACTTCCCTTCCCTTCCTCGACTTCTCTGTCTCCATCTCTGGGGATAGGTTGTCTACCAATATCCATTATAAGCCCACTGACTCCCACAGCTACCTCGACTACACTTCTTCACACCCTACCTCCTGTAAGGACTCCATTCCATTCTCCCAGTTTCTCCGTCTCCGACGCATCTGCTCTGATGATGCTACCTTCCATGGCGGTGCTTCTGATATGACCTCCTTTTTCCTCAACCGAGGATTTCCCCCCACTGTGGTTGACAGGGCCCTCAACCGTGTCCGACCCATTCCCCGCACCTCTACCCTCACCCCTTCCCCTCCCTCCCAGAACCGTGACAGGGTTCCCCTTGTCCTCACTTTTCATCCCACCAGCCTCCATATCCAAAGGATCATTCTCCGCCATTTTCGCCACCTCCAGCGTGATGCCACTACCAGTCGCATCTTCCCCTCCCTTCCCCTGTCAGCATTCCGAAGGGATCGTTCCCTCCGCGACACCCTGGTCCACTCCTCCATTACCCCCACCACCTCGTCCCGTCCCAGGGCACCTTCCCCTGCAATCGCAGGAGGTGTAATACCTGCCCATTTACCTCCTCTCTCCTCACTATCCCAGGCCCCAAACACTCCTTTCAGGTGTATTCGCTGCTCACAGTGTGGTCTCCTCTACATTGGGGAGACCAAGCGCAGACTGGGTGACCGCTTTGCGGAACATCTCCGCTCAGTCTGCAAGCAGGACCCTGAGCTTCCGGTTGCTTGCCATTTCAACACTCCCCCCTGCTCTCATGCTCACATCTCTGTCCTGGGATTGCTGCAGTGTTCCAGTGAACATCAATGCAAGCTCGAGGAACAGCATCTCATCTATCGATTAGGCACACTACAGCCTGCTGGACTGAACATTGAGTTTAATAATTTCAGAGCATGACAGCCCCCCATTTTACTTTCATTTTTAGTTATTTTTTCTTCCTTTTTTTTACATTCCTTTTTACATTTTTTACAATCTTTTTTTGCATTTATTTCATTTCATCTTAGTTTGTTCAGTTGGCTTACCCACTGTTTTTTTCAGGTTGTTTTTCTTCAGGTTTGCACTTGCTGCTGTTCAATATTCAGTGTATTCACACCTATTCTGTACTAATGCTTTGTCTTTCAACACACCATTAACATATTGTTTGCCTTTGCTCCGTGACCTTATGGTCAGCTATGTGGCCTGGTCCAATCTGCACCTTCTCCTTTGTTATCTCTTGCCCCACCCCCACCTCACTTGTTTATAATCTGTGACTTTTCTAATATTTGTCAGTTCCGAAGAAGGGTCACTGACCCGAAACGTTAACTCTGCTTCTCTTTCCACAGATGCTGCCAGACCTGCTGAGTGATTCCAGCATTTCTTGTTTTTGTTTCAGATTTCCAGCATCCGCAGTATTTTGCTTTTATTATATGGGATACTTGCCTTTATTAGATGAGGCATAGAATATAACAGCAGGGAGGTTATGATGGAGCTGTATAAAACGCTAGTTAGGCCACAGCTGGAGTACTGTGTACAGTTCTGGGCACCACACTATAGGAAGGTTGTGATTACACTGGAGAAGGTGCAGAGGAGATTCACCAGGATGTTGCTTGGACTGGAGCATTTTAGCTATGAAGAGAGACTGAAAAGGCTTGGATTATTTTCCTTAGAGCAGAGAAGGCTGAGGGGAGATATGATTGAGGTATACAAAATTATGAAGGGTATTGATAGGTTAGATGGGAAGAAACTTTTCCCTTAACGGAAGGGTCAAAGACCAGGGGGCATAGATTTAAGGTAAGGGGCAGGAGGTTTAGAGGGGATTTGAGGAAAAACATTTTCGCCCAGAGGGTGGTTGGAATCTGGAACGCACTGTCTGAAGAGGTGATAGAGGCAGGAATCCTCACAACATTTAAGAAGTATTTAGATGAGCACTTGAAATGCCATAGCACACAAGGCTATGGGCCAAGTGCTGGAAAACAGGTGCTTGATGGCCGGCACAGACACGATGGGCCGAAGGGCGTGTTTCTGTGTGGTATAACTCTATGAATCTATGACTCTATAGCACAGGATTGACCTCAACTGGAGTATTGTGTCCAATTCTGAGCTCCGCACTTTAGAAAGAATGAGAAGTTTTTACAGATGGTGCAGTAAAGATTTTCAAGAATGGTCCCTGGGATGAGGGACTTCATTTACGTGGTTAGACTGGAGAAGCTGGGGTTATTCTCCTTAGAAAAGAGGAGGCTGCGAGGAGATTTAATAGAAGTGTTCAAAATCATGAGGGGACTAGACAGAGGAGATAGAGAGAAACTGTTCCATTGGCAGAAGGGTAGAGAACCAGAGGACACAGATTTAAAGGGATTGGCAAAAGAATCAAAGGGAGCAATTTGTTACGATCTGGAATGCAATGCCAAGAAATGTGGTGGGGGCAGATCCAATCATGGTTTTCCAAAGGGAATTGGATAAGCACCTGAAAGGGCTATAGGGAGAGGGCTGGGAGAGGGACAAGTTAAATTGTTCTTGCAGTGAGCCAGCATAAACACGAGAGGCTGAATGACCTCTTCTGTACTGTAACCATTCTATGATTTTATGACTCCTTGATTCTAGAGGTCTTCAAGATTATGAAACGGTTTGATGGGGTAGACATAGGGAAAATGTTTCCATCTGTGGGCAAGACCAGGAATACGAGCCATAAAATAGTCACTAATAAATCCAAAACTTCTTTTCCCAGGGAGTGGTTAGAATGAGGGATTCACTACTACAAGGAGTAGGTGAGGTGGCTAGCATGGATACATTCAAGGGGAAGCTAGATAAGCACATGAGAGGGAAAGGAATAGAAGGATAGCTTGATGGGGTTAGATTAAGAGGGGAGGGAGGAAGCTCCTGTGGAGCAATAACACTGGCATGGACCTGTTGGGCCGAATGGCCTGTTTCTGTGCTGTAGATAATTTGTAATGTCATTCACTAGAAATTATCTTATAAACATATAGAGGGCTGTATAATTTATTTCACAGAGCACATATTACTCATCTCAGTTACAAAAATCCAAAATTTGGCAGATGCTTTCCCTGAGGAAATGAGAATTGCTCTGCTCCCTGTTTGATGCTCACCTGTTTTTTTGGTTCATCACTCAATGACAAAATCTATAGGACTGTCTCTTAACAGCACTGACCCCTGACCACTTGTTGGAATCGCATCATGATAGTTCATTCTCTTCACCAGCAGAATTTGGAATTTCAAAACCACATTAATCTGACGGTGCATCTATTTCAGAAGTTTTCTCTTCTGAGTCAGCATTTGTTGTATATCTCTGGCATGCCGTTTGAACTTGTACTTGTGAGTCCTGAAATCTGTCCAGCTGGAGGATTTAAGACAGAAATCTGCTGTTCGATGGAGTCATTTCCTGAAACTCAGGCCATTGTTGCTGCATGTCTTATGGTTTATCAAGCGGATCTAGCTTGGTGAAAGTTGACACAAATTTCCATTTTGTTTGTATTAGGTGCCAAATCTTTTAGCCACATTATACTGGCCACTTCAAATGATTCAATTGTGTATCAGAAGGCTTGGTAATGTTCTGTACTAGTGCTAGTTCAGATTCATTAATAAATTTAGTGAGTTTGAGCATTTGCCCATAAAAACATGTTTGCGCACTGTATGATTATAAAACAACTTTTCATCACCAATAATTCTTTTACTCCTGTTAATATAGTACTTGATTTTTGTCAGCTCGCTACACCTGTGCAAAGCACAAACTGTATAGTAACAAAGCAATTATGGGTGTAAATGAAGTGTTTAATCTTACTGCACCTTCAAAGCTAAAAAAAATTCCTTTGAATAATCATGAAACTCTTGTTTAAGAATAATGTGTGACCCTGTACTATTATGCATGCTTAACAAAAGATTTTGCTTCCTTGATGTTTTAGTGAAGCACACTGCCCTTGGAAAACAAAAAGGGTCACTGACCCGAAACATTAACTCTGCTTCTCTTTCCACAGATGCTGCCAGACCTGCTGAGTGATTCCAGCATTTCTTGTTTTTGTCTCTCCTCTGTGCTGAGTTAGATGATCTCAGCAGGAGCAGGTTTTGGACTGCTACAAGTGGATTAAGTGCCCCTAGGTTGGGACTGGAAAAGAAACCAACCAAGCTTCCTGCTATGATTACTATCAAGCAAACCCTGTTGGATAGTGTTCATGCATCGCTGCCAAGTGAGAACAGAACGAGGTTTCTCTTAGATGGCCCAGGTGGCCATTCTTCACATGTTTTAGTAATTATTTGACTGAGGAAGGCATCACAACTCACATGTCAAGAATGTCGACTTGGACAGTGTACTGAGGGGCTACCAGCACGTTGGAAACTCTTGAAAGAGTCAGCAACTTCAGGAGAAAAGGGGAGAAAATAATTGGACAATGAATACTGCTCTGCACCTCTGTATGTGTTCAAGTGCTATGGCTATACAATGCATGCATTCCTGTCACTATGGCAACAGGATAATTGCTTTTTAGGTGCTGCATGCAACTGTAGCGCTATGAGTGGACCTTAAACATTCATTCCCTCCATGACCAGCACACAGTGGCCAGCAGTGTGTACCATATACAAGATGCACTGCAGCAACTCGCCAAGCTTTCTTCAATAGCATCTTCCAAACCAGCGACCTCTACCATCTAGAAGGACAAGTGCAGCAGATGCATGGGAACACCAGCACCTGCAAGTTTCCCTCCAAGCCACACACCATCCTGACTTGGGTCTGTATCACCATTGCTTCACTGTTGCTGGGTCAAAAGCCTGGAACTCCCTTCCTAACAGCACTGTGGGTGTACCTATCTCACATGGACTGCAATGGTTCAAGAAGGCAGCTCACCACCACCTTCTCAAGGGCAATTCAGAATGGGCAACAAATGCTGGTCTTGCCAGCGATGGCTACGTCCCAGGAAAGAATAAAAAAAATAAGGTCAATTACTTTGCATTCTATCACTACAGTCATGGCTCACAGAGCGTGAAGCAAAGGGTTATATTGTCCTGCACTACATGCCTCTTTTAGTTTTGATCTTTCTCCTACAAAAGCAACAAATTTAGAGGGGTGGCCAGTAGGATACAAGAACAACAACTACTTAGATTTATGTAGTGTCTTTAATGTAGTAAAGCATTCCAAGGCACTTCACATGAGTGATCATGAGGCAAATTAGACACTGGGCACACACGCACAGTATCATGTTAAGGCAAAGCTCAATTATAGCTAACACCCAAAGATGGCAGATTGAGTTGAAACTTTAAAAATAGCTGCAGTAATGAAACCCAATGACACCATGAAATAAACAATTCAGTCACTGAGTCAACATGCAGCTCCTTGTTGCAACTAGCAAGTAGATTTTCCTTTAAGAAACAGCTGAAATAGCTGAACTGAACCATCGGGAACCTGCTATCCGTGGTGAATGAGACTACAAGCAGCATTAATATTTTCTGGAAATCTTAGTGAGCCTTGTGAACACTTGATGCGTGAAAGGTGTCCTTGGTGGCACAGGTACTTCCCCACTACCTTATGTACAAAAGGCACACAGCAAACCTTAGTGCTCAATATTATGGGTTGTCCATATCTAATATGCATCAGTACTATAGGTACTGAGCACCTCACTATAAGCCTTATAGGACAGAATTTTTGCAGACAAGGGGAGGTGGGTTCGGGTGTGTGCAGGGAATCAAATCCACTAAAAGTGACGTTGGGTCGGGATCTTGACATCATCGCACCCTCTTCCAGGTTCACTCGGGCGGGTTTGAAGGGGAGCAATTGTGCTCTGTTTTAACCAAGGATTCTGCATTTAACAGGCAGCAGATCCATTTCCTGAGCTGTGGAGAACTTGCTAGGGTCACCAAGGCAAGTGCACAGTGGGGGAAAGCTGCTTCAGTGAAACTGTCAGGCTGGGAAGCTTTTGATTAGTGAAACAGAAGAGCTGCAGCTCTGGCCAGGTGAGAGGCTGATGCTCACAGGACACCTTTCCAGCGAGTGCTTTTAGTGATTGACAGGTGATTGCCAACTTCTTGGAACTCACTTCACCTGTCTTGCATTTCACTCACCTTTGTTTACACTTCCCTGCTGCCAGCCTTCATCACAGTTTATGCAGCTCTACCTCATACTTCTGACGAAGAGGAAGAGGAGCACCAAAACCAACACCAGCACCAACAGCTGTAGCAGGAACACCAGCACCAGCTGCTGGCTCCTCAGCTATATACCACTCCAAGGGCAGAGGGGATGAACACAGACATCCAGTTCCAAGGAGGCCAATACAGGGTCTACAGGCAGAGGATCAGCTCCCTCAACCTGTGTGAGCACCTGTGCCTTAGGAGGCTCTGGTTTTCATGGCAGACCGCTGCTGACATCTGCAGCCTCCTGGAACAAGACCTCCTTCCCAGTGGAGCAGGTGGGTATGCATTGCAAGAAGCCATCAAGGTGCCTGTCACTGGAGTTCCTCCCCTTGCATCTCTGCCTATCCCTGAGGTTGTGTGCTTTCTTCTCACGGAGCAAAAGCAGTGAATTATGCGCATTAGAAAGAGTTTATGTTGATAGCAGGGAAGGACAACATTGATGGATGGTGACTGTGAGGCATGGGCACAAGAAGGCAATAGGATGAGGTTGAGTCTGACTGTTGACTGTTAAGATGGGGATGTGAGGTACCTGAAGAGAGTGGAATGAGTGGAGCTGCAAGGAATGTTGTCCTGAGGAGTGCTGTGCAGGAGAATGCTGGGAAAGTTAGAGTGTAGGGCTTGACATCTGAAAATGTTATACCACTCACCATTCCTGCCCTCCTGAGGTCACTGTTTCCATGTTGGAGGGACCACATTTAAGCTGCTGGCTTATCAGTCACTTCCATCCACACCTGCTTGGTTGAAGAGGTTGTCCTCTTCCTCCCATCCTTGGGAGAGCTCACCTCACTGCAGTCCCTTAGATCCCACAGCAGGACCTCCAGGTATGAGTGAGAGACTAGGGAAGCAGACTTTCCATTTCCCCTCTGCATTCCTGTGGTTGCTGCAGCCTCAAATATCCATGTACAGGCGTGCCATTGTAACCCATGCTGTGGTCTCTAATTAGAAATGCTTCCATTAACAGATCCAGTGTGTGATCCCTCCCATCTTCCCTGACTGGTCAGGGAACCCAACAGCAGGATGCGAATGCTGTGGCTGCGTTAAAGAACTTTGGCAAAGCCCATTGCAGGTCCCAACATGTTCCCGACCTACTTATGGCCGTTTCGTTTCGGCAGGGGCTAAGTTGATATTATTCCGCCCATAATGTCTTATGCCACACATAATGTCTTATGTCTTATGTCTTATGTCCCAGCCACACCTGCTCTTTGTTTTCTCAATGAAATTGATCCGGATGAAACTGACGAGAACAGCTGCCGATACTTTAATCTCCGATCCTGCTGTCTTCACAGTCCAGAGTGTCTGCAGCCACGGCATGCGGTAAGTCCATTGAGGTGAAGAAGGAGCTGCGGGACCCGAGAGAAGTCCTGTGAAAAGGTGCCCCGAACACCCAAAACATCCACGAACGGCCCCCCCGGCCGCAACTTCAAAGCGCCCGCGGGAGATGGCTCGGAGAGCATCTGCAGCGCACTGTCGGCAATGCTGCATGCCTTTATTTAAACCACTGCAAAAAAAAAACCCTTAGCAAATGGAATCACCTCAAAGTCTGCCAAATGATGCTTCACCTCCCGAAGGACGTGGATGAGCTTTCCGGACGTCGATGGTGGGCACTGAGGAAATGGCTTATTACCTGCACCAGATTCCACCCCCCCTCCCCCCCCTTTACCCCCCTTCCACCCCCCCCCCCCCCCCCCGTCCCCTTCCCTGCTCCACCCTCTCAGCTCACCCCCTCACAACCCCGTCCCAGCCCGCCCCCCCCTCGCACCATCTTCACCCCGCACCCCCTTCCCCTGCACCCCCCCCCCCACCCCCTCCCTCTACCCCTCCCACTTGCAACCCCTCCTCCCACCGGCACCATCCTACACCTGTGTAGGGGCCCCAACAACCCCACTGCCTTGTGGGCGTCTCGGGAGAGACCAAGGCTAAGGGAGTAAACCCTAACAGAAAATCCGGAGCGGAACCCCGTAGGCGGTCATGTGTCACCTTTGGCATGTTTCCGGCAGTTCCTGCAGCCATACTGGTGCCAAACGTCGTGTCCTGCACTCCTTTGGACCCCACCAGAAAGGCCGAGAGGGGGGTTTTGACGACTGGGCAACTCTCAACCTCCATAAATTTGCCCAGGCATGCGCCATGGAGAGGTCACTCCATAGTTGCCTCACAGCGACTGAAACAACACGGAAGGCAGCAGTTACGGGTTATAAGTCCAGATAAATTGGCGTAGAAACTGGGCGCCACGGGTTGCCTTTGTCGGTGGGAGAGGTCATTGCACCTCACTGGACAGCTACCGCCCGCCTCAAACCGGGCAGCCCCCGGTCAATAAGGTTCTGTCCCGCCACAGTCTGCCTGCTTCAATGGGTGCTTGGAGCTCAGGGTCATTGCCCGAAAGGTGGACTGATACACCGCACCAAACAACATGAAAAAAGGAAAGAAGGTACCAGCCCTTCGCTTTGCAAGCTGGAACGTCAGAACTATGTGTCCTGGCCTGTCGGAAGACCTTACACAAATCAACGATTCTCGGAAGACCGCCATCATTAACAACGAGCTCAGTAGACTCAATGTGGACATTGCAGCACTTCAGGAGACTCGCCTCCCCGCGAGTGGCTCTCTAGCAGAGCAAGACTACACCTTCTTCTGGCAGGGCAGGGATCCTGAAGAACCAAGACAGCATGGAGTGGGCTTCGCCATCAGAAACTCCTTGCTCAGCATGATAGAGCCTCCCTCAAATGGCTCGGAACGCATACTGTCCATCCGACTGCTCACCACCTCTGGTCCAGTACACCTACTCAGCATCTATGCTCCAACACTCTGTTCCGCACCTGAAGCTAAAGACCAGTTCTATGAACAACTCCATAACATCATTAGCAGCATCCCCAACACCGAACACCTATTCCTGCTGGGGGACTTTAATGCCAGGGTTGGGGCCGACCATGACTCATGGCCCTCCTGCCTTGGGCGCTATGGCGTTGGAAGGATGAATGAGAACGGGCAGAGACTGCTTGAGTTGTGTACCTATCATAACCTCTGCATCACCAACTCGTTCTTTCACACTAAACCCTGTCACCAGGTTTCATGGAGGCACCCAAGATCACGTCGTTGGCACCAGCTAGACCTCATTGTCACAAGGCGAGCCGCCTTAAACAGTGTTCAAATCACACGCAGCTTCCACAGTGCGGACTGCGACACCGACCACTCCCTGGTGTGCAGCAAGGTTAGACTCAGACCAAAGAAGTTGCATCATTCCAAGCAGAAGGGCCACCCGCGCATCAACACGAGCAGAATTTCTCACCCACAGCTGTTACAAAAATTTCTAAATTCACTTGTAACAGCCCTTCAAAACACTCCCACAGGGGATGCTGAGACCAAGTGGGCCCACATCAGAGACGCCATCTATGAGTCAGCTTTGACCACCTACGGCAAAAGTGCGAAGAGAAATGCAGACTGGTTTCAATCTCATAACGAAGAGCTGGAACCTGTCATAGCCGCTAAGCGCATTGCACTTTTGAACTACAAGAAAGCCCCCAGCGATTTAACATCCGCAGCACTTAAAGCAGAGCCAGAAGTACTGCACAAAGAACAGCTAGGCGTTGCGCAAACGACTACTGGCAACACCTATGCAGCCATATTCAGCTGGCCTCAGACACCGGAAACATCAGAGGAATGTATGATGGCATGAAGAGAGCTCTTGGGCCAACCATCAAGAAGATCACCCCCCTCAAATCTAAATCGGGGGACATAATCACTGACCAACGCAAACAGATGGACCGCTGGGTTGAGCACTACCTAGAACTGTACTCCAGGGAGAATGCTGTCACTGAGACTGCCCTCAATGCAGCCCAGCCTCTACCAGTCATGGATGAGCTGGACATACAGCCAACCAAATCGGAACTCAGTGATGCCATTGATTCCCTAGCCAGCGGAAAAGCCCCTGGGAAGGACAGCATTACCCCTGAAATAATCAAGAGTGCCAAGCCTGCTATACTCTCAGCACTACATGAACTGCTATGCCTGTGCTGGGACGAGGGAGCAGTACCCCAGGACATGCGCGATGCCAACATCATCACCCTCTATAAAAACAAAGGTGACCGCGGTGACTGCAACAACTACCGTGGAATCTCCCTGCTCAGCATAGTGGGGAAAGTCTTTGCTCGAGTCGCTCTGAACAGGCTCCAGAAGCTGGCCGAGCGCGTCTACCCTGAGGCACAGTGTGGCTTTCGTGCAGAGAGATCGACTATTGACATGCTGTTCTCCCTTCGTCAGATACAGGAGAAATGCCGTGAACAACAGATGCCCCTCTACATTGCTTTCATTGATCTCACCAAAGCCTTTGACCTCGTCAGCAGACGTGGTCTCTTCAGACTACTAGAAAAGATCGGATGTCCACCAAAGCTACTAAGTATCATCACCTCATTCCATGACAATATGAAAGGCACAATTCAACATGGTGGCTCCTCATCAGAGCCCTTTCCTATCCTGAGTGGTGTGAAACAGGGCTGTGTTCTCGCACCCACACTTTTTGGGATTTTCTTCTCCCTGCTGCTTTCACATGCGTTCAAATCCTCTGAAGAAGGAATTTTCCTCCACACAAGATCAGGGGGCAGGTTGTTCAACCTTGCCCGTCTAAGAGCGAAGTCCAAAGTACGGAAAGTCCTCATCAGAGAACTCCTCTTTGCTGACGATGCTGCTTTAACATCTCACACTGAAGAATGCCTGCAGAGTCTCATCGACAGGTTTGCGTCTGCCTGCAATGAATTTGGCCTAACCATCAGCCTCAAGAAAACGAACATCATGGGGCAGGATGTCAGAAATGCTCCATCCATCAATATTGGCGACCACGCTCTGGAAGTGGTTCAAGAGTTCACCTACCTAGGCTCAACTATCACCAGTAACCTGTCTCTAGATGCAGAAATCAACAAGCGCATGGGTAAGGCTTCCACTGCTATGTTCAGACTGGCCAAGAGAGTGTGGGAAAATGGCGCACTGACACGGAACACAAAAGTCCGAGTGTATCAGGCCTGTGTCCTCAGCACCTTGCTCTACGGCAGCGAGGCCTGGACAACGTATGCCAGCCAAGAGCGACGTCTCAATTCATTCCATCTTCGCTGCCTTCGGAGAATACTTGGCATCAGGTGGCAGGACTATATCTCCAACACAGAAGTCCTTGAAGCGGCCAACATCCCCAGCTTATACACACTACTGAGTCAGCGGCGCTTGAGATGGCTTGGCCATGTGAGCCGCATGGAAGATGGCAGGATCCCCAAAGACACATTGTACAGCGAGCTCGCCACTGGTATCAGACCCACCGGCCGTCCATGTCTCCGTTATAAAGACGTCTGCAAACGCGACATGAAATCGTGTGACATTGATCACAAGTCGTGGGAGTCAGTTGCCAGCATTCGCCAGAGCTGGCGGGCAGCCATAAAGACAGGGCTAAATTGTGGCGAGTCGAAGAGACTTAGTAGTTGGCAGGAAAAAAGACAGAGGCGCAAGGGGAGAGCCAACTGTGCAACAGCCCCAACAAACAAATTTCTCTGCAGCACCTGTGGAAGAGCCTGTTACTCCAGAATTGGCCTTTATAGCCACTCCAGGCGCTGCTTCACAAACCACTGACCACCTCCAGGCGCGTATCCATTGTCTCTCGAGATAAGGAGGCCCAAAAGAATGTCTTATGTTGTGATTATTTGGACCCCAGTAATTAAGAGGTTAGAATGATCTGTTCTTCCTGAATATATTCTTTCCGAAAATTTCAAAAGTTTTTTTTTTATCTTTTTAAATCGAGATAAATGTGACCAGCTCAATTCAAAAGATTTCTCTTCACAAACCCATAGGGTATTTTCTCATTGTACTATTGCAAAAATGAACACAAATTGGTGGCAGTTATTTGCAAGAATTACACCAACTACAGCAGCCTTCATTATTATTCAGATAGAATTCTTTAATCAGTCACAAGAGCCTCGATATTAACTACCCCCAACCCCGGTGATGGACAGGAGAGGGTCGGGGTGAGGGGCGGGTTAAAAAGTGAAATGCACGGAATGCGATCTCAACCTTCATAGCAGATGTGCTTGTTACCATTTTTGCAGCAGTGCACGTTGGGAAGTCTGAATGCCCCATCATAGAGAGGTGAGATGCTTAATTAACAGATTTAAATCTGGCTCCTATAGTATAATTGGCAGCCGGATTTGGAATTTCCTGCTGCTGCACAGGTTTCCCAGGGGTCGGCAAACTCGGCTCACAAATGGAGGCGGAAGCTGCTGGCGCAAGGTAAGTGGCTGTTTCAGCAGCCTTTGTGGGCCACAAGTTTCAGAAGTGCTCCCCCCCCAGACCCTTCAAAGAAGATTTCTGCCTCCTCCAATTCCCAATTGCAGGCCTCCACCCCCCCACTACCCTCAAGTCCTGATCTCCAGGATCCCCCTCAGCCCTCCTGATTGCAGCCCTCCCTCACTCCCTATTCCCCCACCCACCCTGCTGAGCACTAATCTCTAGCCTCCGCTCAGCCCCGCATTTTTCAGGCATTTTCGGTCTCACCCACAACTTCCCGACCTCCCAATTCTATTGGGGCCAAGAAATCTGCTCCAGTGCTAGTTGTCTACTACCAGTGCTGAAAGAAATGGGAAATAGCTTGCTAGGAGTACTTTACTTGCACCAGGGCTACATACAAACAAAAGTGACATTTGCGCTAGTGTAAGTTGGTCCCAATGGAAAGATTACAAATGTCAGATTTTAGAATGGTCCTGTTGCGTTAGCTGTGGCGTGCAGGACTCTTATCCGGGCAAGCAGTATTCAAATCCCAGGCTTGACTAGAATCCTAATCTTCCCTTCAGTGGGACATTTTAGTCAGTTTGCAGCTAGAGAATGTGATAGAACACGTAGCAAGTGACAACACGTTCCTGATCAGCTGCCACAACTTCCTATTGATTATCTCCTGGATAGGAGGGGGAGAAGAAAAGATAAGTCAAACAAGTCTTTCCTGTAATGATTGACACGCAGGGCCTGCAACAGAAATGGATCTCAATGCTTTCACTTCCTGCGTGAATGTGTACCGATGCTCAGCATAATGATACTGCTGTTCGGAGAATGTCAGGAACACTTTCACTGGAATTTCCTCAAGCACACTGGTTACACTTTCAGTGAAAACTCTGGATAAGTTGCCTGAACGGTGGGGCTGATGCATTTTTTCCTCAAAATATGAAACTAACACAATTAAGTCTGTTACAAAAACAATGGGCTGAATTTTATGAATGCGCCGCAAATGGAGATGGCGCGCTCTGATCTCAGCAGTCCTCCCACATGGTTCGCCGTCACTGAGCCCTGCAATATTTTAACGCGGGGTGGGGGTGGGGGGGTTCATTTCAATAGAGGGGACGGAGCGGCCGCCCCCGATGGCGTAGAGGGGGACAGCAGCTCTGTCCCCGGCAATGGCGCCCGCGCCAACACGCAGCCGTTGGCGCCATGTTTAAAGGGCTTCAAGCCCTTAGAAGAAATATGAATTTTTAAAGTAATATTATGGTGAATTGTGTTAAAAAAAAATTAAATGAAAGCTGGAGGCCCTTTCCCATTGCCCCACCCAGCCATGCTTGCTTTTGGGCCTATATCACCAAAAGTAACTTTATTCCCAACCCGCACTTCACCCCCCCCCCCACCCCTCCCCAACCTCGTAACATTTGCCCTTCAACCCCTTCCCACTATCCCCACAGCCAATACAAAGTGTTTTTCTCACTTCCCCCCCCCCCCCCCCACCTTGATAGATTCACTCCTCTCCCCTCTCCACCACTGTCACGCCACAGAACTCCGAATGGGGTTCCGAAGGCGCAGGGGTTCCGACTGGTAACGGAATATCGGTGTGGACAGCCGTCACTACCAAGTAAGTTATTATTCTTTAATTTTACTGTCATTTGCATATGAAAATGAGAGCCCTGCTGCTGAGCAGTGGGGGAGCCGCACTGAGGCCTTGCCGCCGCCGGTAAAATGCGGTGGGGACGTCCCGGCATTGGGGGTCGTGGCAGCCCTCTCCTGGAAGAAGTTTCGGGGCCCCCCCCCTTTGCCACGGCACCTGATGCTGGAAGGTTAGTAAAATTCAGCCCAATATGTTCAAATTTTATCTGAGAAGCTGGTAACCAGAGGACACAGAATTAAGGTATCTGGCAAATGAGCAGGTGTCAGATGAGAAGAATTTTTGTTAGGCAGCAAGTTGTTGTGATCTGGAATGCACTGGCTGAAAGGTGCAGGCAGTAGCTTCAATAGTAACTTTCAAAAGACAATTGGATAAATAGTCAAAGAGAAAACATTTACAGGGCTACCAGGAAAAAGCAGGGGAAAAAGGGCTCTACCAAAAAGCTGGTGCAGCCACGATTGGCCAACTGACCTCTTTCTGTGCTGTATCATTCTATGATTCTAATAGAACTGGTGAATTTTTTTCAGACAGTACTTTACATAGCGAGTTGGTGAGACAGGTGTCTGTACTCATACACTAAGAGATTCGACTTGCCAGATTCGACCACCATTGCAATGTATGGTTGACAATTAGGGACATTGGGGGGATCATTTTATCTTTTAGCAGTAGTGTGCAGGGTCTTCTAAACCACTTTAATCATTAAGTAAAGAAAGGATGAAGTAATAGTAAAGTGTGTATTTCAGTCATTTCTTAACTGTTTCTGTTCATATGTTTTTCTGTGCTTTTTCTGCTGGTATTTCAGTTCTCACCAATTACTGTTTAAAAAAAAAAAAAAAAATCCCTAGCACCTTTACTGACACAAGTCAGAACTGGGTTTTACAATGACAACTACCCTGGCTGAGGTGCTTGGAGGAGGAGTACCAATAAGGGAATGCCAGGCAGACCAGGTTGTATGAGGGATTGCAATCTGTGTCCTTTCACAATAACCTGCATGAGCGCAGCTGCAGACTGAAGTGAACGTGTCTTGTTTTGGCAGATTAACAGTGAATGCAGAGGTTTGTCTTCTCAAAGGAAACTGAGACAGCAAACATGATGGAGCCATTAGGACATGTGAAAACTGATGAATCAGTTTTTTCCTCTGCATGACTTTTGTATTCTGGAAACCGACAGACTCACAGCACAAACCAAAATTGAATAAGTGTGGAATAGCACCATGTTAACAGAAGGGTCTCCATTCAGACATCAATCGATAACCATGATCTCTACATCCCAGACCAAACCAGGGGAGCGAACCATTTGTCTCCGAACAGAAAGTCTAATGCGATGAATTTTTACCTTAAATAAGTAACCCTCTGGAGAGAGAGGGAGAGATCAAGCCAACACTTCCAGAAAGCGGTCCAGTCAGGGACTGTGAAAGAGATCCAGCCAAGCAAGGAAGAAGCCCTATTGCTAACTTAACACTTCAATTTTCAGCAGCAAAGAACTTAAAGTGACCACAACCTCCAGTCTAAAGTTTTAACCACTAGAAAATTTACAACTCCTTCAAGACAACAAACACCCAACCTTTAAAAGAGACTGTGCTGCTGAGAAAATTCAACATGTTTACTGTAAACCATGAATGCCTGCCTCACTTTGAAGTTTAAACTACTTACCCTTTTTCTCTCTAACTATTCTTGTGTGTGTATGTGTGTGTGAGTAAATGTGTGCATGGGTGAGGTTGTGACCATTTTGGGAAAATGTGTTAAAATGGATAGTTATCTTTTTAAACCTATGAGAAAACCTGTCATTTGTCTGTTTATTAGATGTGAAAGACACTCGGGCAAACATTTTAACAAAACATGATTGTGGTCAGTTGGGGAAGTGAACAGTGGGAGCCATCCATCCCCTTTCCATCTGTCCGTAACAATAAATATATAAATAAATATAAATATATATATATATATATATATATATATATATATAAATATTGTGACACTCACATAAAATACAGTTATTGAAACTACCTGAACTCAACCTGAAGACTTATAAAAATGGACTTTTTTTAAAAAGTGGACAATATTCTTCAGAAAATTGATGCCTAAGGTCAAAAGGCCTGGCCTTTGTATATTTAAACTGTCTGGCAAGGACAAAAGAACACATTTCAAGCTAAGAAGTGTCAATTACACCCATCCTGAAGCCATCAAGAGACATTTTTGAATTGAATGTGTTCTTCTGAAACAAAGAATGTGCGAAGTAGCCACATCCTGGCCATTATCAGTTAGCACAGGGAGGAAAATCTGTCTCCAAACAGCAGCAAGACGTGAGTTTTTTTTTAGCTTTCAAGGTATTTCTCTAAAGAGAGAGAGAGAGACCCAGGAAGAAGCCTCACCAAAACTTGTCCAGCTGAGAACTGGATGTAAATCCAGCAAGCTGAAAGGAAGGCACCCTACTGGGAATTCTACATTTCAAATTGTGCAGTAGAGAACTGGAGGTGATCCCTTGTCTTCAAACAGAACTTCCAGAGGAATCTACAAACATCCCAGGCCTGCAACTAAAGAGAAATTGACCTCTGAGAAAATTCATCAGGCTTACCAGGAACCCCGAAACCCTACCTCACGTCAAAGCACTTACCTCTTTTTTTTCCTCTCTATCTGTCTCTTCTTGTGCTTGTGTGAGTGACTGCATGAGTGGGTGTGGTTGTGACAATTTGGAGATAAGACACATTGCTCAATAAATAATTAATTTTCTACTTTAAACCTACAAGAAAACCTGTTGTCTGTTTATTTGACAAATAAAACACAGAGGGGTTAAAACTTAATAACTAAAAACACTTGCTGTGGTCAGGTGGGAGTTGAACAGTGGGAACTACCCACACCCCTCACCATGTGGCCGTAACACTATGCTACTCTCAAGGGAACAGTTGACAAGTGATAAAAAATGGGGAATTTGGAGGCAGTTCAGCTAGTTCATTTTGTTCAACAACACAAGCAAACAGAGCAATAAAAAGGAAAATTCAAGCTCTCCTGATGTCTCTATTGGTATCAAACTCCCCAGCAGAAAACGGAGAATAGGAATAAATGGGTCAATTTCAGGATGCTGGAGTTGCACAAGGATCAGTGTTTGGGTCGCAGCTATTTACAATCTTTATCAGGGATCTCCAACCTTTTCTTTAATGAGCGCTAAAGGCACAGTGGCGCAGTCGTTAGCACCGCAGCCTCACAGCTCCAGGTTCAATTCTGGGTGCTGCCTGTGCTGAGTTTGCATGTTCTCCCTGTGACCGTGTGGGTTTTCGCCGGGTGCTCCGGTTTCCTCCCACCGCCAAAGACTTGCAGGTGATAGGTAAATTGGCCATTGTAAATTGCCCCTTGTGTAGGTAGGTGGTAGGGAATATGAGATTACTGTAGGGTTAGTATAAATGGGTGGTTGTTGGTTGGCACAGACTCGGTGGGCCGAAGGGCCTGTTTCAGTACTGTATCAATAAATAAATACTTCTGATAAACAAATATCACAAGCCACTGCAACATATGTTGAAAAAATATGGATAGATAAATGCAAACTAAATAAGTTGTTATTATAATTACATTATAGTGTTATATTTAATATGAAGGAAAACTGATCTTAACTTTATTTCAATGTGATACTTGACAATGCATGCAAGCCTGGTCAAGAGATCACTATTTGCCAGTATCCAGAAACCTAACAGCGGCTTCATTGAGTGGTTGGTGTCCGTTTAGCAATGTCATCTCCCTGCAATCTGCTTTCCTTGACGGTCTCACACTAGAAATTGTTGGGCCCGACTGGGCTCAGAAGTACTAGGAGTTAAACTCAGCAGCTTTTCCTCCAGCTGCACTCCAGCTCAAACAGATGCAATAAAAAAGACCTATACAGGAGGCCAGGGACTGAATTCTGCATCCAATGCCTGCAATAAAACAAAAGCAAAATATTGTGGATGTTGAAATTTGAAATAAAAGGAGAAAATGCAGGAAATACTCAGCAAGTCAGGCAGCATCTGTGAAGAGAGAAACGGGCTGGATTCTATGAGCCTGCCGCCGAACTTAAGCACAGTGGCACATTTAAATAGTCAGGGCGGCCAGCTGCAGCCAATCACGTGGAGGGAGCGGGCTGTCCATCTCCAGCAATGGCGTTCGCTGCCTGTGCGCAGGCGCTGACACCATTTTTAAAAATTTGTTTGTGGGATGTGGGCGTCGCTGGCTAGGCCAGCATTTATTGCCCATCTCTAACTGCCCTCGCACTGGGTGGCTTGTTAGGCCATTTCAGAAGACATTTTAAGAGTCAGACCCACTGCTGTGGGTCCGGAGTCACACGTAGGCCAGACCAGGTAAGGACGGCAGATTTCCTTCCCGAAAGGACATTCGTGAACCAGATGCTTTTTTACAACAATCTACAATAGTTTTTTGGTCATCATTGGACTAGCTTTTTAATTCCAGATTTATTAATTGAATTCAAATTTCACCATCTGCTATGGTGAGATTCGAACCCATGTCCCCAGGGAATTAGTCTGGGTTCTGGATTACTAGTCCAGTGATTAAGTTCTGCTGGCTTATTTAAATGTTTAAAGTCATATTCATTAAAATTAAATAAATGCATTTCTTTTGCCCCTCTCCGACCTCCCCCAATAACAATTACATAAACTATTTTCCCTTCCCCCAAAAAATACTTACCTTCAACATCTGACCTTCCGCCTCCAAAACTGCACAATGTTTAAAGTACAACCCTTCCCACCATCCCCTACATCCGTGATCTTTATTTGACCCTGTCCCCCCACCTGCACTGATAAACTTACCTCCTCTCCCACCCCCCCCCCCCCCCCCACCCCCTCCACAAGTGTGGTGCCTCGTTTCCCTGGGCGGAGATCCAAATCGCGGGATTGCCGGCGGCCGCGGTTCCCTCAAGATCTGAGATAAGCATTTGTAAATGCATTAATTTTATAATTTGAATATGGTGGTTGTGGTCCAGTTGCCGAGTGGTGGGGGCGCTGGGGAGGCACCAAGATGCCTCACTACCACCGGGAGGATCGGGCCGGGCCCTGCTGGCATCGAGGTCCGTGGCGGGCCTCATCTAGAGCCATCTTCAGGTCCCCCTGCCACAGATCTCGACGTTGAGGGCTGCTTAAAATCCAGCCCACAGAGTTTACGGGCTTAATTTTTCCAGCCCCTAGACACCGTGGTCGTGGTGGGGGTTGCGTGGGGGGACCTGCAGGGAGAGGCCCGCCTCGACACCTGCGGCGATGGGGGGACCTCGATGTGGCACCCACCTCGGCTGCTTGGTGGAGGGGCCTTCATCTAAATATTTAAATTAACAGAAATTGGATGCAAAAGAACTTACCTGCTGGCGGCGGCCGTCCCACATTGATTTTGCGGCCAACGAACACAACCCATGCGCCTTCGGAACTCCATATGGAGTTCCGAGGTGAGAAACTGGTAGGGAGGGGGAAGGAATAAAATTTTCAGGGCGGGAGGGGTGGGGAGTGGGGGAAAACACTTTTTATTGGTTGTGGGGATGGTGGGAAGGGGTTGAAGGGCAAATGTTAGACAGTTGGGGGGGTGGAAGTTCAGGTCGGGAATAAAGTAAGTTTTGTTAATATTGGGCAATGAAAAGACCATGCAGGGGGTGTTGGGGAAGGGCGTCCATCTCCTAATTATTTATTTTTAAGAAACCCCTATTGTCTGGTCAGCCAACCTCGAAAAATGTGAAAAGTTAGACCCTGCATCATCCTATGTAAATGCAGACTCTAGAAATGCTAACAGCATTTAAGGGAACCTGCAGAGACAAAGAGAGACCTCTGAAGGGCACAGAAACTGTGAGGGTGATGCCTCACCTAGTTGAAGTGCCACAGGAGACTGCAGCCAAGTGTGCACACATACCTGCAGAAGGAAAGACCCAGAGAACAAAAGGGAGATTAACAAAGAATCTTCCCCCACAGTCAAAGGAAAAGGGAACCACCCATCGCCTGAAGTAAAAAGCTTTTGCATGACTCAGCAAAGCACTGAAAGTGAGTTCAGGATAGACCCGCCCATTACTACCTCCCCTGAAACAAAAAATAACCTCAACAGGAACAAAAACCCTCGGCAGTTATGGCAATGGGCAAACTGAAGAAAAGCTTCCCCAAAGAACCACATGGCTACTGGGATGCCAAAAAAGGGAAATTAAAGCAGCACTGGCACCCAGAAAAAATGATTTTAATAAGCTTTAAGATCTATGAATGAATGGAAATGAATGAGAGAAATGCATGGTTGTTCTTTCTGTATCTTATATTTCTCTCAAACCTTTTAATGAAGTGCACTTGTTATTTTTTCAAATCGCATTTTATTCCCCTGGGTGTGGAGGTGTCGTGCAGACCCCCACCTGCCAAGAATGAGGCACATATATTTCACCATATGGACATTAAATTTTAAAATTGTTGCTGGGAAGAAAAAAAGGCCTATTACAAGGGGTTGCCAAGCCCCTGACTGGAAAGGCATTTGCATAGTAACAGACAGCGCTTGGAAAGGACAAAGGGGCCACTCCCTGCTCCAATTTAATCCACAATGGACTTTTGATTACCAGACGTTGAAAGTGGAGAAACTAACATTCCAGGTTAACTGCTAAGATGGCTGAATACACAACCAGACTTGGTCAGACCAGTTTAGTCAAATGACTAACTGGCTGTTGGAGCTTTTTGAATTTGAACTTGCCACACAGAATTTGAAGTCAGAAATCTGTTTGCTCCTGGACTGAAAAGACCTTGCTCTCGTGGCTGGCTTGTCGCCGCCTCTCTCCTGTTGGCTCTCATCTCTCTCATCAGCTTCGGAAACCATTGAAGACCTTTACCTTTGAACCCCAAGAGAGAAAAGTCTCCTACAGTGAACAAGGTTTAAGAAGAATACTGGGCCCCAACGAAAAGCAAGATCTACCTACAGGGAAGAACTACAGTGAGCTCGAAGCACAGCAGCAAAACAAAACTCTTCAGAGATTGCCTCAAATCTCTCAACTTGATTTTTCTTCTGCTCCTTTCTGTCTCTGTTTGCATGTGCGTATCGCGTATGCCTGCTGGCGTGACGTGTATCCGTAGGTGTTAACCGAATTGGAGTTTAAGTTCTAATAAATTTCATTTTTCTTCTTTAAACCTAAGAAAGCCTGTTTGTGCTCATTTCTTTGCCTTATATTTGGAAAGCAGTAAACAAGAATTCACCAAGCAGGAGCTAACAACACAATGTGTTTAAAAACATAAACCCTGTTACAATAAGACCAGGTGAAAGGGACCCCTAGACACCTTTGTCACTTGGTCATAACAATACATTTAGGTTGTGGTGGCAGTAGCGGTTCAGAGCACATCTTTCAACTTTTATTTCTGACTGTATCCTGGAGCTTTTCTGCAATTGTGCAGAAAGGAGGAGAGCTTGAATAGATGCTTTGCATGGTACATCCCTTCGGATGCTGCAACTCACAATTTTCATGAAGTATGCAAAGCTGACCACAGTATTCTTGATTGTATTAAGCATTTTCCTTTATGAATCCAAGTCCTTCAGATATGCAATACTCACTTGCTTCCTCCATTCATGCAGCTTGCACCTCTGTTTTCACTGGAGAATTTCCTTCTTTTCTAAAGAGCATCACCATCTTTGCTCTACCTCCTTCATGAGCACCCATATTTCATCTTCCCCAAAAAAGGGCAATTCTCTCCACATTGCTTCTTCCATGTATTCCACTTGTTTTTTTCTGAAAATATACAAGCCCTCTCTTCTCAGGGCAAGCGGCTGGACTTTTAAAGATGTTGTCCCATTGAAATCCCCATCCCAACCCTTCTCTAGCCAATCCTTGACCTAGCTTCCAAAGTAGGTATTAGTGTTAGCACTTTTGTTTCTAACTCAGAAGGCTGTGGGTTCAAGCCCCACTCCAGAGACTTGTGCACAAGGAGCTAGATCTTATGGAGCCAGCAGGGGTCTGGACACTGGGCCCAAAAGGCATTTGCTGCCCAGTGCCCTTCATGGGCCACAGAATGTCCACAGAGGAGGTCTCCCCCAACCTCAGCCCGCAGTGAGGCCGCTTTGTTTTACAGGGTGACCTCCCCATGTGGCGGAGCCCCCTCCCCCCCAACTTCTCCCCAGCCACTGGTGTAATACCCGTGGTGGCAGAAAGAGGGCCCTGGTCTCTGGGCAGGAAGGCCGTCTTCAGCCTTCCCCACCCTGGACTAAATTCCAGGGCATCAGGAAGGCGACAGGCACTCTGCTGCCCGCCCCCCCCCCCCCCCCCCCCACTCCACTTTCCCTCGCAATTTTATGAGTTGCTCCGTCCCTATGGGGTCCATAAAATTCAGCCCAATCTAGTGCACTACTGAGGGAGAGCTATACTATCAGAAGTGCGGCCTTTCAGATGAGACAAAAAAACAAGGTTCTGTCTTAATAGTAAAGAAGGCTAATAGAATGCTATCCTTTATTACAAGAAGAATTGAAAATAGAAATAAGGATGTTCTGCTTCAGTTATATAGGGCATTAGTGAGACCATGTCACGATTACTGTGTGCCGTTTTGGTCTCCTTATTTCAGGAAGGTTGCAAATGTGTTTGACAGTTCAAAGGAGGTTTACTAGATTGATAACCTGGAATGAGTGGGTTGTCTTATGAGGAAAGGTTGGACAGACTGGGCTTGTTTTCACTGGAGTTTAGAAGAGTGAGGGCAGACTTGATCGAAGTTTATAAGATCCTGAATGGCCTTGACAGGGTTGTTTCCTCTTGTGGGTGAGTTCAAAACGAGGGGACAGTGTTTTAAAATTAGGGGTCGCCCTTTTAGGACAGAGGTGAGGAGAATTTTTTTCTCCCAGGGAGTGGTGCGACTTTGGAACTCTCTGCCTCAGAAGGTGGGGTCATTGAATATTTTTAAGGTGGAGGTAAATAGTTTCCTGTTAGGCAAGGGAATCAAAGGTTATCGGGTTTGGATGGGAGTGTGAAATTCGAGACACAAACAGATCAGCCATGATCTATTGAATGGCAGAGCAGGCTAGAGGGGCCGAATAGCCTACTTTATTTTTTATTTTTATTTATTTAGAGATACAGCACTGAAATAGGCCCTTCAGCCCACCAAGTCTGTGCTGACCATCAACCACCCATTTATACTAATCCTACACTAATTCCATATTCCTACCACATCCCCACCTGTCCCTATATTTCCCTACCACCTACCTATACTAGGGGCAATTTATAATGGCCAATTTATCTATCAACCTGCAAGTCTTTGGCATGTGGGAGGAAACCGGAGCACCCAGAGGAAACCCATGCAAACACAGGGAGAACTTGCAAACTCCACACAGGCAGTACCCAGAATTGAACCCGGGTTGCTGGAGCTGTGAGGCTGCGGTGCTAACCACTGCGCCGCCCTTCTGCTCCTAATTCGTATGATTGAATGTATGTTTGTATGTCTGCCCCCTCAAGTGGAAGTAAAAGATCCAATGGTACTGTTATGAAAGTGCTTTCATTTTCTGTAAAATATTTTTTGGGGGATTCATATTTAAATTGTGGAAATAGATTCTATTTTTGGAAGGTTGAAGATTTCATAGTTTCTTGAAATTTGTTTGTTGAAAAGACTCCATGGACATATTTTTTTTACAAGGGTCACTGAGAGGTCTTATTTGCAAACGACCTTTTATTGGAAATCACATGCTTTCAGCTCAATAAATAAGTGACCTGGGGAAGCTGTTTACAGAGAAATGACATGTCATGATTCATGAGGGTCAGGAGGTTTTGTCTTGCTGTTTGGTTTCGCTTCTGAGATATTGTTTTGTTTCAGTTGGGGTGTGGACTGTGTTGAAAGCAGTTGCAGAAAAGCCTACCAGAAAGCAGCCACTACCAGCTTATCCTTCCATCTCTTTAACAAGCCCTGAGAATCAAGTGTAAGAAATAGATAAACTGAAGCAGGATTTCTCCTGAGATGCTCCTGGAAGGCCTGCCAGATTAATCCTTGATGCTGCCTGAAAAGAACTGCTCTAGAAAAGATCCCAGTGACCTGTCACCATATACCTGAATGCCAGACCAAAAGGGAAAACTGCCATCCTTCCACATCTCTTTTTTTTTCTTCAAGAATTAGCAAGTATTTGGCCAAATTATTTTTTTGTCTTTTGTTTTGTAACAGAGCTCTGCAGAGAGAATTTTTTTTTCAGTGTGTGCGTGAGTTTGTGTGTGGGGTTAAAAAGGGAATTTTCATATTTCAATCTGTGAGTTAATGCTTTGCTTCTTTACTAGATAAGTCTTGTTTTATAATAAACTGATAATTTTGTTGTTTATTAAAGAAACCTGCTTGGTGTATTTTATTCTGGGATGAAGAGTCGAGTATATGATTGACCATATTGGTAACTGGGTAACATTTAAAAATATATGTTGCGATCTGTGGAGAAGTGGAACTAGAAAGGACAGTGCACTCCTCCCGCCTCGGTCCTAACAGTACCAACTGAAGAAGAGCAGGCAAAGTTTCCCTGATGTCCTGACCAATATTTACCCCTCAACCCATATTACTAATACAGATGAACTGGTCATTGATTTCATTGCTTTTTGTGGAAACTGTGCACAAATGGACTGCTGTGTTTCCTACATTATGACAATAACTACAGTTCAAAAAGGTGCTGGGAATCTTACTTATTGGTGGGAGAGCTAACCTTGCAACTTATGGGCAGACCTGCCACACAGCAGGACCCTGGGCAGCTGCAACCCTACATTGGCAATACTGCTATTTCAGGGATATTGCATTTAGATGTAAATATCTAGTATGAATAATATGTTTAATCATATATGAATTGTGTACTAAAAATGTTAGGATCAAACAGAGACACTGTTATTATCAGTCACTGTTAATTGCAGTTCATTGGCTCTCAGTTCCTCCTATAACTACATGGTGAGAAGCTCCTCTCTAGAGTTTGCACCACCCATTGTTTTGTGTTACTGGCAATAATTATGATCTTTGCCTCTGATGCTACCACCAAGATGCTTTCTGATGTCCATTCAGGTATGGTTTTCCCTGGAGATTGTATTGGTTACCTCCCGTGATTTTTTAATTCATGTCTGTGAATAGTGGGAAATACACAAAGGGATAATTTAAGCAGTAAACTTTTCTATAATGCATTTTACTCTTTCAAAATGTCAAGTTCTATACATGTGGGCATCCTTAAAATGGATCCTTAGTCAGCCATTTCTGTCTGTACAATAGCATGTAGTTGTTTGAAGAGCTAATGAGCTTGTTACATTTGTTAGTATAATTATTGCAACAGTTTTCTGACTTTTCCATATAGCAAGTACGAAATGTCTTGGTAATGTACTTAAATCAGGGTGGTAGATTTCCTCAATATGCACAAAGATTGCTTGTTTAACATCCAGTACTGAATGAGCAGAAATTTCCACCCAACTAAATACTGGGAAGACCCAGGCATGTTCTTCAGTCCCCTCCACTAACTCCGTTCCCTATCCACCGACTCCATCCCTCTCCCTGGCAACAGTCTGAGGCTGAACCAGATTGTTCGCAACCTTGGTTTCATATTTGACCCCAAGATGTGCTTCCAACCACATATCCACCCTATCACTAAGACCACCTACTTCTGCCTACATAATATTGCCCGACTCCGCCCCTGTCTTTAGCTCATCTGCTACTGAAAACCTCATCTATGCCTTTTCCATCTCTAGACTTGACTGTTCCAACGCACTCCTGACCAGCCTCCCATGTTCCCTGTAAACTCCATAAAGTTAATACCATCCAAACTTCTGCTACATCCTTACTCACGCCAAGTTCCGTTCACCCATCACACCTGTGCTCACTGACCTACATTGGCTCCCAGTTATGCAATGCCTTGATAGTAAAATTCTCATCCTTGTTTTCAAATCCCTCCATGGCCTCGCTCCTTCTTATCTCTGTAAAGTCCTCCAGCTCTACAACCCTCAGAGCTATCCAATTCGGGCTCTTGAGCATCCTAGGTTTTAATCACGCCACCATTGGTGGTCATGCCTTCAACTGCCAAGGACACAAGCTTTGGAATTCCTTTCCTTAACCTCTCTACCTCTCTTTCCTCTTTTTCCTCCTTTGAGATGCTCCTTAAAACCTATCTCTTTGAGCAAGCTTTTGGTCATCTGTCCTAATATCTTCTAATGTGACTCAGTGTCAGATTTTGTTTGATAACATTTCTGTGAAGTGCCTTAGGATGCTTTACTATATTAAAGGTGCTATATAAATACATGTTGTTGTTGTAAAGTTACACTCAAAAATGACTTAGACAGGCTTCACAGGAAGATTTTCTCCCATAACCTTTAGGTTTTTATTTGATAAACCATCAGATACAATGGGCTGAATTTTATGCTGCTCCAGTGGGCTGGATGGCAGCGTAAAATTGAGCGGGAGGCTCCAGGAGAACCTACCTGCCCCGCTCCTGCCTCTGGTCAACTTTATGACGTCGGGCGGTGGGGAGGGGACTGCCTGCCCGCCCGAGGCCAATCAAGGCCCTTATGTGGCCACTTAACGACCACTTAAGGGCTCTCGCCCGCCTCCATGAGTATTTTACCCGTGGCAAGCGGGCATGCTGGGGACGTGAAAGGCCGCCCAGCAATAGCTGCCGGCCTTTCTGAGCGCCGGGGGGGGGGAGGTGGGGAGTGAGGCCAAGTGCCTGATTGTGCCGCCCCCACCTCCCAACCTACCCCTGGGTTCTAAGATGCCCCCCTTCCCCCAAACGACCACTCCAGCCTCACCAGGGAAGGACTGATCTCCTAGCTCCATCTGGTCGGCTGGGCTGCAGTCCCAGCAGTGGCCACCACTCTTGGTGGCGCTGCTGGGATTAAGAGCTGCCGGCCCACTGATTGGCTGGCAGCTCAATGAGGCGGGACTTCCTCCCTCATGTGGGTGGAAGTCCCGCCTCGGGACAGTTAAAGCCTGGGGACCTGTAAAATACCGGACTTCTACGCAAGTGGTGTTTTCCTGTCCACCTAAGGTAAATTCCAGCCCAATAGGTATTCTCAAGAGTGAACCACAAGTTAGTGGCACTTTTATATTACTGCGTGCTTCAAAAACAGCAGAAAAAAACAATTGGGCACATGTTTAAGTCACAGTTTGGGACTGCGTATCGTATTTCTGTAACCTTCTCAACAGCTGGCCAGCAAGCCTAGTAGAGGGCAGTGTGCACAGAAGGTCAGAATGAGGAGGAGAAATTCTGGGTTGATGGGGCAGCAGCAAAAAACTGTGAGGTGAGAATGAAGTTTGAGTGGCGCAGTAGTTAACACCGCAGCCTCAACTCCAGCGACCCAGGTTTAGTTCAGGGTACTGCCTGTGCGGAGTTTGCAAGTTCTCCCTGTGACCGGGTGGGTTTTTTCCAAGTGCTCGGGTTTCCTCCCACATGCCCAAAAACATGCAGGTTGATAGGTAAATTGGCCATTATAAAAATTGCCCCTAGTGTAGGTAGGTGGTAGGAGAATTGAGGGAAGGTGGGGATGTGAGAGGAAAAATGGGATTAATGTGGGATTAGTATAAATAGGTGGTTGCTGGTCGGCACGGACTCGTTGGGCTGAAGGGCCTGTTTCAGTGCTGTATCTCTCCATGACTTTTGCATGTATTTGGATTATTCTGTTTTCTATGCTACCATCTTTATTTTGGAATCGTCCTGTCTTGAGTTTTTGTTATTGTATTTGAAGAGGAATCCATAGCCAGCAGGGGGTGGTGGGGGGGAGGGGGGTGGTGGTCTCAGCAGATTGTTTGTTTCTAATCAGTGGTATATCTTTCCACTCCTGGCCCAACAGCAATAATTTCACTTACCTTTTCCCATCAGGTTTCAATCATCAGGACATCCACAGCACACACTTTGTCCAGTCAATAGGTTAAAATTGCTTCAGGGTTCTATTTATGTCCTGGCGCCCTGATTTGCATGGATTCATGAGGCTCCCTGCTGATTCAGGTTCCAGGGCCATCCAACTGCGTGGCAAATCAACTGCCTTGGTTTTAATGCTGCCACTGCCCCATTAACAAGAAGTTAAAATCCCCACTTAGATCTCCACAGAGATTTCTTACAATACATTGGATAGATATAGCCCAAAAACAATTGAAACATCATTTTTAATATTGATATCCATCAAGCCAGAAGAAATAGTTTGAAAATTTAGAATTTGTCTACCATGTAAAGCCATTCTGTAGAAAATACATTGAACTGTTCCATCCAAGGGGGTGAATAAACCTATGTTGATTTTTTTTTTTGTTTTCCTGTGTGTTTTGGCAGGTGTGATAGTGTCAATAGGTTGCTAACAATATCTACAAATTACATAATGACATATAAAGCCTCCACTTAAAACTTGTTTTGACTATGTCAGTAAAACAATGGTAAGAAGAGATCACTCAATAGAATACAAAAAGCTTCTTGTCTGTATGTAGTTTTATCAATTTTTATATTTTTCCCAGTGTAATTCTTTTCCCCTTCCCCGTTATTCTAAAAACAGAGTACAAAATGGATTTAGAGATATGACTTGTACATGGATATTAATCTACATATTTAAAAGTTTTGCATTTCAAACCTGTTAGTAAGGCTTCACACGTCAAAACTGAGACATTTTAAGCTATTTCTTCAAAAATGTCCCACTGACTTAAGTGCAAACCAATACAAAGAACACTTTGGCTCATTAAACAAGTAGGAAAAGTAGGGCTAGGCAAGAAACAAGTGTCAATTGTATATTAATTGTGTTTAATTGTATGCAGGTGGTCGAAATTAATTGGAGTTTCACTTGAGCACATATAAAGAGACACTTATTGAAACAGTGGGGTAGCTGAGTTAGGAAGTGTATGTTTGTAATGTAAGACTGAGTAAAGATTGGCTTCAGAACTATCCTTCAGCAACTGGCATTCCAGATTACAACAGCAAGCACTATGATACTACCCAGTAACAGTTGTTTCTACCACACCATCTTCAGCTACTTCATCAATGACCTTCCCTCCAACATAAGGTCAGAAGTGAGGATGTTCGCTGATGATTGCATAATGTCCAGCACCATTCGTGACTCCTCAGATACTGAAGCAGCCCATGTCCAGATGCAGCAAGACTTGGACAACATTCCTGTCACACAAGTGCTAGGCAATGACCATCTCAAACAAGAGAGAATCTAACCATCTCCCCTTGATGTTCAATGGCATTACCATCGCTGAATCACCCACTATCAACATTCTGGGGGTCACCATTGACCAGAAATAGATCTGGACTAGCCCCATAAATGCTCTAGCTGTGAGAGCAGGTCAGAGGCTGGGAATCCTGTGGCAAGTAACTCAACTCCTGTCTCCCCAACGCCTGTCCATCATCTACAAGGCACAAGTTAGGAGTGTGATGGAATACTCTCCACTTGCCTGGATGGATGCAGTTCCAGCAACACTCAAGAAGTTCAACACCATCCAGGACAAAGCAGCCCACTTGATTGGCACCCCATCCACCACCTTCAACATTCATTCCTTCTGCCACCGACGCACAGTGACAGCAGTGTGTACCGTAAACGAGATGCATTGCAGCAACTCATCAAGGCTCCTTCGACAGCACCTTCCAAACCTACGACCTCTACCAACTAGAAGGATAAGGGCAGCAGGTACATAGGAACATCACCACCTGCAAGCTCCCCTCCAAGCCACACACCGTCCTTACTTGAAACTATATCGCCATTCCTTCACTATCGCTGGGTCAAAATCTTAGAACACCTTCCTAACAGCACTGTTGGTGTACCCACACCCCAAGGACTGCAGTGGTTCAAGAAGGCAGCTCACCACCACCTTCTCAAGGGCAATTAGGGATGGGTAATAAATGTTGGCCCAGCCAGCGACACCCACTTCCCCCGAATCAGTATGAAAAAAAACTTCTGGTAAAATTAAGGCAACAGAGCGATAGAAGCTCTGCAAAAATTCCTGGTTTTAACATAATTCATGTTACTTCACATGTCAGTCTTGTAATTATTGAATCTGTGGCTCTTAAACACTTCCTGTAAGTGTGAACTCAACAGAGATTTTAGCTTTAAATTAAATTACTTTTAATGAAATGTGTTATCAGTCGGCACTTGCTAGATCACTTTACTTTGTGTTCCAAGGGGGAAAAAAAGTGCATTAAAAAAATGATCAAATCAATTATAACTGGGCTAGAACTGACTCAAACGTAACAAAAGGAAAATAATCTTAATAACTGTTAAAAAGAAGCAATAACAGAGATTATAAAATATACTTTTCTTAAATTATATATGAGCATGTTTCATCCAAGAGCTGGTCGCTTTCAAAGCTGTATATTGTTTATACATATATTGAGTGGACGATACATTATTAAAAAAATCATCACCATATATTGATCAGCCATAAATGTTCAGTCAATTCTAGAACAACAGCAGACAACAAACAGCCGAGTCTGCCAACCACATATAAGAACACAAGATAAGCCAAAAACAATTGAAGACTATTTAGCGCATTGTAACTCAACCTCCAGTGCCCTAACTCTCCAAATACAGAATCCAGCTGTATTTTGAACATCTCAACGAATTTCCTTCAACTATCTTGCCTTGAAAATTATTTAGTTTTTTTCAATAAGAAGTTTTTTTAATAATATATCTATTTTAATTTTGCTTCACATTCAGTTAAATTGACATTCTCAATTTCAGCTTTTCTGATTACTTCAAAGTAATATTCTGAATTTAATTTTTCGACAACAATTATTTTATATACCTCAGTTAGCTCCTCCCGTAACGCCATTCTTTCTTGACACTCACAGCCTTAACAAATGTTTAAAAACAAAGCTTTGTGTTACTAATTGCCACTTTCTAACTAATGTCATCTCTTTTACTTTTTTCAAGCTTGGTAGTATCTCGCAGCACCACCACTTTAGTGGTGTCTCAATGCATAATCAAATGACCTGGTTTTGAAATTATGAACCTCAGAATGCAGATGCTGCAATTTCATTGTTGTGCAGTATATTCTGAAGTGTGGAACATATAGAAAGAAATTTCATCTGTCCAGAGCTTTTCACATCTTCAGGAATTCCTTAACATGCTTCACGGTCAACAAATTAATTTTGAAGTGCTACTGTTCTCCTCATAAGAAAACAGAGCAGCCAACAGCAAGGTTCAGAACCAACAATGAAATGAATAACTGTAATTTGTTTGTTGAAGAGAACTCTCTGCTCTTCTGTGAAAAGGTTTCATAGAATCTTTTATGTCCACCTCAGCAGGTTCATAGGGCTTGCATTTAAACCTCATCGAACAGGTGGCACCTCTGACAATGCAGCACTCCCTCAGTAGTACTTGTTATGTAGTCACTGTTCTAGGAAAGTGTGACAGACGAGTTGCACACAGAAAGGTTCCACAAACAGAAATGAGATAAGTGACCTAGATAACCTGTTTTGGCGATTATGGTTGCCAAATAAACTCCCCTATTCTTCTTTGAATAGTGTCATGCAATCTTTTACATTCACCTGAAAGGGTAGATGAGACCTCAGATTAACATTTAATTCAAAAGACGGCAACTTGGACAATGCATTATTCCCTCAGTATTTCACTGAAGTGTCAGCCTAGATTATGTGCTTAGATCACTGCAATAGAGCTTGATTTATTATCTTTCTGATTCAAAAGTAAGAGGTCTATCACTAAGCCGACACTGACATCAATATCTGGTAACCTGAAATAAATCATAACCAACAAGGCTTTAGGTGGGGAAGATCCTGGCTGGTGGCATTCTGTGATTTTTTGAAATCACATATTAAATTTTTAAATAACTTTGTCTAGCCTATATCCCATCTCCCACTGCTGCTCTTATCTGCTGAGCTTATCACTGTCCTACTGGTCCTATTGGTTTTGCAGCTTCAGCTACATGTGGTTCCTGGCCAGAAATTCACCCTCCTGGCCCAAGGTCTTATGGTGACCTCCAAATTCACCATTGCTTTTTGCCCTGCAAAAGTGCCAAGTTGATGATCCATCTCGGCCTCCTCCGATGTCCCCAGCATCACAGGTGCCGGACTTAAGCCAATTCGATTCACTCTGCGTGATATCAAGAAATGACTGAAGGCACTGGATACTGCAAAGGCTATGGGCCCTGACAATATTCTGGCAATAGTACTCAAGACCTGTGCTCCAGAACTTGCCGCACGCTTTGCCAAGCTGTTCCAGTTCAGCTACAACATTGGCATTTACCCAGCAATGTGGAAAATTGCCCAGGTATGTCCTCTACACAAAAAGCAGGACAAGTCCAGCCTGGCCAATTACTGCCCCATCAGTCTACTCTCAATCATCAGTAAAGTGATGGAAGGTGTCATCAACAGCGCTATCAAGTGGCACTTGCTTAGCAATAACCTGCTCAGTGACGCTCAGTTTGGGATCCGCCAGGGCCACTCAGCTCCAGACCTCATTACAGCCTTGGTTCAAACATGGACAAAAGAGCTGAACTCAAGAGGTGAAGTGACAGTGACTGTCCTTGACAACAAGGCAGCATTTGACTGAGTACGGCATCAAAGTGCTCTAGCAAAACTGGAGTCAATGTGAATCAGGGGGAAAACTCTTCGCTGGTTGGAGCCATACCTAGCACAAACGAAGATGATTGTAGTTGTTGGAGTTCAATCATCTCAGCTCCAGGACATCACTGCAGGAGTTCCTCAGGGTAGTGTCCGAGGCCCAACCATCTTCAGCGGCTTCATCAATGACCTTCCTTCAATCATAAGGTCAGAAGTGGGGATGTTCGCTGATGATTGCACAATGTTCAGCATCATTCGTGACTCCTCAGATACTGAAAAAGTCCGTGTAGAAATGCAACAAGACCTGGACAATATCCAGGCTTGGGCTGATAAGTGGCAAGTAACATTCACGCCACACAAGTGTCAGACAATGACCATCTCCAACAAGAGAGAATCTAACCATCTCCCCTTGACATTCAATGGCATCATAATTGCTGAATCCCCACTATCAACATCCTGGGGGCTACCATTGACCAGAAACTGAACTGGAGTAGCCACACAAATACCATGGCTACAGGAGTAGGTCAGAGGCTAGGAATCCTGCGGCAAGTAATACACCTCCTGACTCCCCAAAGCCTGTCCATCATCTACAAGGCACATGTCAGGAGTGTGATGGAATCCACTTGCCTGGATGGGTGAAGCTCCAACAGCACTCAAGAAGCTCAACACCATCCAGGACAAAACAGACCGCTTGATTGGCACCTCATCCACAAACATTCATTCCCTCCACCACCGACGCACAGTGGCAGCTGTGTGTACCATCTACAAGATGCACTGCAGCAATGCACCAAGGGTCCTTCGACAGCACCTTCCAAACTCACGACCTCTACCAACTAGAAGGACGAGGGCAGCAAATGCATGGGAACACCACCACCTGCAAGTTCCCCTCCAAGCCACACACCATCCTGACTTGGAACAATATTGCCGTTCCTTCACTGTCACTGGGTCAAAATCCTGGAACTCCCTTCCTGAAGCATGGACTGCAGCAGTTCAAGAAGGCAGCTCACCACCACCTTCTCAAGGGCAATTAGGGATGGGCAATAAATGCTGGCCTAGCCATCTACGCCCACATCCCATGAATGAATAAAAAAAAAATTGATTCTGAACACCTCCTGGCTCTTCGTTCCCATGGATATACCTCCTTTAATGCATCCTCTGATATTCTACTCTTCAAATAGCTTTTGGAATCACTCATCCTCTAGTTCTGCCTTCAAATCTGGACATAAATTTGTTAACGATCCAAGTTGACCCCACCCTACCTACGCAAACTTCATCCCAACAGCAAACCTCTGATTTTAACTCTGGACTCCCTCCTATTGTCTCCTCTCTATTTCCCATTTATTACCAGGACATATCTATCTTTATCTTGCTATGTAACCACACCTTTGTAACTTTCCTTGTGTCCATTGCATGCCGCACTGGACCTGAGTCTATCACTTCTATTTCACTTTCTTTCTTCTATTCTCTTTACCCCTTTTAGGTCTTCCTCTCCTGTCATCATGGCGCCTTTCATTTCTCCCCTTCAGCACTCCTTGATCTTTCTATCCTCCTGCCCTCATCCCAGGGTTGGCTTGCTCTTAGATTATTCTACTGCTTCCCGCTGTGTCTCTATCAGCATCCTCTGAAGGACTCATGGAGGCATTCATCGCTGGTTCCTTATGAGAAACAATCTGAACTGCCTCATCCTTCTCTCTCTTTGACATGCCCACCCAACTCACTGGGCCTAATCTCGCCAACCTCCCTGTCCCACTCACCCCTCCCAATGCTGACCCTGTGGATTGGCTATCATTATCCCTCTCTGCATCTATCTCTACAATGTGAACAAGGGCTTTGCCATCCATAACCTTATTGTGGATGATTGCGTCGACATCATGGCCTTGACGGAAACCTGACTTCCCCCTTAATGAAGCTTCCTCTCCTGCATGTACCACTTGCCCTGCCCAAACCACTATGGTGACAGTCATAGAGTCATAGAGTTCTACAGCACAGAAACAGTCCCTTCAGCCCATCATGTCCATGTCGGCCATCAAGCACCTATCTATTCTAATCCCATTTTCCAGCACTTGGCCCATAGCCTTGTATGCTATGGCATTTTAAGTGCTCATCTAAATACTACTTAAATGTTGTGAGGGTTCCTGCCTCTACCACCCTTTAGGCAGTGCGTTCCAGACTCCAACCACCCTTTAGGTGAAATGTTTTTCCTCAAATCCCCACTAAACCTCTTGCCCTTACTTTAAATCTATGCCCCCTGGTTATTGACACCTCTGCTAAGGGAAAAAGTTTCTTCGTACCTACCCATTCTATGCCTCTCATAATTTTGAATGCCTCAATCAGGTCCCCCTCAGCCTTCTCTGCTCTAAGGAAAACAATTCGAGCCTATCCAGTCTCTCTTCATAGCTGAAATGCTCCAGCCCAGGCAACATCCTGGTAAATCTCCTCTGCACCCTCTCCAGTGCAATCGCATCCTTCCTATAGTATGGCAACCAGAACTGTACACAGTACTCCAGCTGTGGCCTAACTAGTGTTTTATACAGCTCCATCATAACCTCCCCTGCTCTTATTTATTTAGAGATACAGCACTGAAACAGGCCCTTCGGCCCACCGAGTCTGTGCCGACCATCAACCACCCATTTATACTAATCCTACATTAATCCCATATTCCTACCACATCCCCACCTTCCCTCAATTCCCCTACCTATTCTAGGGGCAATTTATAATGGCCAATTTACCTATCAACCTGCAAGTCTTTGGCTGTGGGAGGAAACCGGAGCTCCCGGTGAAAACCCACACGGTCACAGGGAGAACTTGCAAACTCCGCACAGGCAGTACCCAGAACTGACCCCGGGTCGCTGGAGCTGTGAGGCTGAGGTGCTAACCACTATGCCTCGGCTAATAAAGGCAAGTATCCCATATGCCTTCCTAACCACCTTACCTACCTGTGCTGCTGACTTCAGTGATCTATGGACAAGTACATCAAGGTCCCTCTGACCCTCTGTTCTTCCTCGAGTCCTATCATCCACTGTATATCCCTTTGCCTTGTTAGTCCTCCCAAAATGCACCATGCCGACAGCCTCGCTCTTATCACCAAATCACACCTTGGCCTGCTCCCTACTTCTCTGACACTTTCTGCTCCTTTGAACATCTAACCTTCTTCTACCCCTCTCACCTCTCATTTAAAATCCTAGTTTTCTATTGTCCATCTATGGAATATTTCACACTTGCCTGGATGGGTGCAGTTGTAACAACTCCCAAGGAACTTGACACCATTGCAATCCTCTTGATTGTAACCCTTCTATTGAATTCAATATCCACTCCCTCCATTGCCAACACAGGGAATGCATGTTTTTATTCTGGAGCAGAGGATTTAGGACACACAATATAATTGGAATCACTGAATTATTTTTATTGAAAAACTAAGATTGCGTTTTGATTACATATTATTATGGGAGTATTGGTGTACATTTGGGGTTAAAATGATCTGATTCCATCTGTATTTTTGTGAAAATTGTAAATTAGTGAGTGCTGTTGATTGGTTATGATTATGTTTGCTTTGATCTGCATTGAATGTTATATTTTATCTTTTCATGTCCAGGATCCAGAGGATGTGGAATCATGGGGTTTGTGAGTGTTGGCCACTGTTCGTAAGTAATTCCTTCCCTTTCCAGAAGTTTTAGGGAAAGGTTTCCCCAGCACTGAGCAGGCAGAGGCAGAGAAGGGATGTTTATGAGTCCTTTATGCTGAGCTCAGACTTCAGCCAAAACCAGACCATGGCAAATGGCCACCTGTTCAGTGTTGGTCATTGGAGACTCAATGATGAGAAAACCCGTCCTGAGCTTTGCAGCCTTGGCAAGAATTATAGATACATCTTGGAAATAAGGGGAGAAAAAATATCTTTATAATCATGCATGTAGTTGGGAAAATGTCTGTGAGAGAAAAGAGGAGAATAAACTAATAAATAAAATACTTGCATGGGATGCAGATCAAAAAATTATAATGTAAATAAGTGGAATTATATTTTTAGGGAATAACAAACTTTACATCTTAAGCAAGTTTCTTAAAGTAGTAGGCATGTATTTTGTGTGAGGTCTGTCTCTTTCAGTAACAGTAAAGTGCTTTTTTTTTTACTTTGAGTTAGTCATGTGACATTGCTTCAGTGAACTTGTTGTATTACCCAAAGTACTGTCATGTTTAAGCTGCAGTATGACTATGGTACACATCAGAAGTCACACTTCATGCCTCAGATTACCCGTAACACTGTAGTTCTACAAAATCCAGTTTATTGTGTATGATTGAAGCAAAAGCAAGCAGCACAAGAAACAAAAAATGGATGTGTACAGACAAATTAAGTATAGAGCAAGAAAAAATAAATTTACCCCTCTTTTATTTAGAATTGTCAGTATTTTAAAATGTCTAAGTGTAATTCCTTGGTGATTATTCAATTTATTTATTTTGCCTTGGCTCAAAGAGATCCTAAATCTTTAAAGTTACTTCAGCTTGGAAAATTTGTCTGACTTTTTAATAAAATCATCAAATACCAGGTTCTTGCATACTTTACAGGAGGTCAGAACACTGCTGATAGCTGGATACAAAATCTGTAAAGCTCTAACAAAAGGTCAATGCAACAACAAACTTCTTTTGTAAAAAGTGGAAAAAAATGCTTGCAGATAGCCTTCCATCATTTTCAGATAAGTTCCTCAAGAACTTTCATTTATCGGCATCTCCTGTGGCATTTCCAAAAGCAAAACTGGCCTACTGAAAGCAGGTCTACATGAAGGGGGAGAGATGGAAGATGGGCTTGGGAATCAATGCTGGAAAGGAGAGATGGAACAGGCTGTCTGACAGGTCGAACTTAATGGGAAGGATGAGACTCGGACCTGATTACTCAAGTTGAAATAGGATGACATGAGCCAGGGCAGGCCAGACCAGACAAAGAAGCAGCTGGAGTAGGTGATGCTGGAAGCACATGCAGCAGGACTGAGCTTGGCAGGACTGGAAAGGGCACATTTAGAAAAAGATGTGTGGGTTTGGAAAACTTACACTGATGATGTTGGGAATTGAGGTTGCAAATGCATGAAGAGGCCTAAAATATATTGGGAGAAAAAGCCCAGTGGAATAATGTATGAGCAAAGTTAAGCCCTGGGTTCCTGAGAGAGCAGTGAGAACACAGCAAGACCAGCAGTTATAAAGAGTGATGGGAGAGCAGTGCATGACCAACAGGTATAAAGAGCGGCAGCAATAGAGCAAGCCCAGCAGCGAGAACACAGCAAGACCCAGGGTATAAAGAACTAGGTGGTTCAGAGTGGACCGAGACCAGCAGTGGAAATACAGCGAGACCAGCAGGTATAAAGAGCGGCAGCAGAGCAGTGCAAGACCGGCAGTGGGAACTCAGCGAGACGATGGGTATAAAGACCTAGAGGGTTCAGATCAGACTGACCACGTTCGAGGAAAAAAAGAAATAAAATCTAAGTGTGATCTCACAGGTAAGTGATTTGTCCATGAGATATCTCTTTCTAAATTAGGAGCTGAGAAATTAAAAATTTCGATTGGGCTAAATATATCAGCAAGTAAATAAATAAGAGTAATAGATCAAAACAGGTCTAGAGGCATTAATAAAAATTAATAGTTTAAACAATGTACTAACCAGATTTTAAAAGAGAGAATAGAGGCTATTTGTTTAAGATTTGATGGAATAATTAGTATACAAACTAAAAACTAATGCCAATTTGATAATTTATCATATAAGTAAAATCAGTGCTCAATTAGTCAATCAGATCTAGAGGCTAAAGTTAAAAAATAATCGGGGATAGTAAAACTAAAGAAGTCTGAATTTTTCTGTAAATTAAGATCTAAGGTTTTTAGATAATAAGAGTTAAGTGAAAAGATTTCAGTTAACATCCCCATAAAATAAAGTGATGTCAGCACAGGAGAAGCAGCTGATTGGTAAGTACCTGTGAGTCGTTTTTTTGTTTGAGTAGTAAATTTAATAGTCTAATAAGTAGAGGCATGGCAGGGCAGTTCGGACTGAAGGAATGTACATCCTGTTCCATGTGGAACTCCAGGTTGCTTCTCATTCCTGGATAACCGGTGCAGGAAGTGTCGTCAGCTGCAGCAACTCAAACTTTGGGTTTCGGAGTTTGAGCAGCAGCTGCCGTCACTGTGGTGCATCCACGAGGTCGAGACTTTCGTGGATAACATGTTTATAGATGTGGTCACCCCGCAGCTTAAGGGTTTGAAGGCAGAGATTGGATGGGTGACCATCAGGGAGTCAAAAAGGACCATGCAGGTAGTGCAGAAGTCCCCTGAGTGTATCTCACTCTCCAACCAGTATTCATCTGCGGAGTGCAGCCAGAGTCTAGTTGACGCACCAAGGCTGGCTCAGCTGTACAGTGGGGCAGGAAGAAGATTGGAAAAGCAATAGTGATTGGGGATTCGGTAGTTAGGAGAACAGACAGACATTTCTGCAACCGCAGAAATAAATCCGATTCCTATGTTGCCTCCCTGGTGCCAGGGTCAAGGATATCACTGAGCACTGCAAAGCACTCTCGGGTTGGGGGGAGGGGGGAGGGGGGGGGGGGGTCGCGAGTGAACAGCCAGCAGTTGTGGTCCATATTGGTACCAATGACATTGGTAGAAAGAGAGATGAGGTCCTACAGGCAGAGCTTAGGGAGCTAGGAAAGAAACTAGCAAGCAGAACCTCAAACACAGGAATTTCTGGATTACTCCCAGTACCATGTGCAAGGGAGTATGGAAATAGGAGGATAAAGCAGATGAATGCATGGCTGGAGAGATCATGCAGGAGGGAGGGCTTTAGATTCCTGGAACATTGGAGCTGGTTCTGGGGGAGATGGGACCTGTACAGGTCGGACAGCCTGCATTTGAACAGAGCTGGGACCAATGTCCATGCGGGGCAATTTGCTAGTATTACTGTGGAGGATTTAAACAAACTTGGCATAGGTGTGGGAACCAGGAGGTAATATTAAAGAGAAAAACCAAGGTGCACAGAGAATTGGGAGACACAGATAGCACTAGAGTAGGAAAAAAGTAAGGTATTAGGTGGGGTCAGAGTAAGAGGTAATAAGGTCTAAATGAGGTTTACTGTGTATGTATGTGAATGTGTGGAGTGTGGTAAGTATGGTTGGTTAGCTGCAGGTGCAGATGGGCATGTGAGAATATGATGATGTGGCAATAACGGAGACCTGGCTCAAAAAAGGGCAGAACTGGGTACTTAGTATTCCTGGATACAATGTGTTCAGGAAATATAGGGAAGGAAAGAAAGGAGGAGAAGTAGCAGTATTGATTAAGAAGAGCGTTACAGTTGGGGAAAGAGGATGTCCTAGAGGAGCCAAGGACAGAATCGATTTGTTTAGAGCTAAGAAACAATAGATTTCATTACATTTCATTGCTGGGTGTATTCTACAGGCCACCAGCTAGTGGGAAAATTACAGAGGAACACAGTTGCAAGTAAATTACAGAGGTGCAAGAATTATAGAGTAGTTATAATGGGGGCCTTCAATTATCCTACGATGGACTGGGATATTCATAGTGTAAAAGGCAGAGAGAGGCAAGAGGTTCTAGAGTGTATTCTAGAGAATTTTCTACATCAGTATATTTCCAGTCCGACAAGGAAGGAGGCATTGGTGGATCTGATTCTGGGGAATGAGGTGGGTCAAGTGAATCAAGTGGCTGTGGGGGAACATTTAGGGGACAGTGAGCAAGGTTTAGATTAACTACGGAAAAGGATAAAGAGCAATCCAGAGGAAAAATAATTAATTGGGGGAGGGCCAGCGTCAATGGGATGAGAACACATCTGGCCCAGGTAAATTAGATTGGCTGGCAAAACTGTAACTGAACAATGGGCTGCCTTTAAAGAGGAGATTGTTCAGGTACAATCAGGGTACATTCCCATGAGCAGGAAAGGTAAGGCAAACAAAGTCAGAGCTCCCTGGATAGTGAAAGAAGTAGAGAGTGAGATAAAGTTGGAAAAGGGCACATATGACAGATGTCAGGTGGATAATACAATTAAGAACCAGGCAGAATATAAAAGGTTCAAAGTGGAAGTGTAAACACAATTAAGAGAAGAAAGGTGAGAGTATGAGAAGAGACTGGCAGCTAACATAAAAGGGAATCCAAAAGTATTTTTAGGCATATAAATTGTAAAATAATGATAAAAGGAGTGAGGCCGATTAGTGACCTAAATGGGAATTTGCGCATTGAGGCAGGGGGCATGGCTGAGGTACCAATTAAATACTTTGCATCTGTCTTTACCAAGGAAGAAGAGGAAGTCATAGTGAAAGAGGAAGTAGTTGAGATATTGGATGGTCTAAAATTGATAAAGAGGAGGTATTAGATAGGTTGGCTGTACTTAAAGTTAATAAGTTACCAAGACCGGATGAGATGCATCCAAGGATACTTAGGGAAGTAAGGAAGGAAATTGCAGAGGTAATGGCAATAATATTCCAATCCTCCTTCGATACAGAGGTGATACCAGAGGACGGAAGAATTGCACATGTTACAACCTTGTTCACAAAGGGTATAAGGATAAGCCCAGCAATTACAACCCGGTCGGTCTAACCTCAGTGGTGGGAAAGCTTTTGGAAACGTTAATTTGGGATAACATTAAGTGACTTGGAGAATTGTGAATTAATTAAGGAAAGCCAATTATAGATTTGCTAAGGGAAAATCGTGTTTAACTAACATGCTTGAGTTTTTTTTATGAGGTAACAGAGAGGGTTGATGAAGGTAATGTGTTTGATGTAGTGTACATGGACTTCCAAAAGGTATTTGATAAACTGCCACATAACAAGCTTGTCCCAATGTTAGAGCCCATGGAAGAAAATGGACACTAGCAGCATGGATAAAAAAATTGGCTGAGTGACAGGAAACAGAGAGTAGTTGTGAAATGGTTATTTTTCAGACTGGAGGAAGGTATATAGTGGGATTTCCCAGGGGTCGGTGTTGGGATCCCTGATTTTCTTGATACATATTAATGACCCAGTCTTGGGTGTACAGGGCACAAATTCAAAATTTGTGGATGACACAAAACTTGGAAATATTGTGAACTTTGAAGAGAATAGTGATAGACTTCAAGAGGACATAGACAGGCTGGTGGAATGGGAGAACACTTGGCAGATTAAATTTAATGCAGAGGAGTGTGAAGTGATTCATTTGGGAGGAAGAATGAGAACAGGCAATATAACTTAAAGTATATAATTGTAAAGGGGGTGCAGGAGCCGAGGGACCTGGGGTATGTGTGCACAAATCATTGAAGGTTGCTGGACAGGCTGAGAAAACATTTACTAAAGCAGATGGGATCCATGGCTTTATAAATAGAGGCATAGAGTACAGAAATAAGGAAGTTATGATAAACCTGTATAAAACACTGGCTCAGTCTCAACTGCAGTATAGTGTCCAGCTCTGGACACCACATTTTCGGAAAGATGTTAACACATTAGAGAGGTAGAGAGGGTGCAGCAAACAATGGGTCCAGGGGTGAGGAACTTCAGTTACGTGGATAGGCTGGAGAAGCTGAGGCTGTTCTCCTTGGAGAAGATTAAGAGCAGATTTGATTGAGGTTTTCAAAATCATGGACAGAGTAGATAGGAAGAAACTGTTGCCATTGGCAGAAGGGCCCAGAACCAGAGGACACGGATTTAAGGTGATTGGCTAAAGTGTTACGTGGGTTTCCATTTTTTGTTAAAACTTGAGAATCTATATTTTTAAAACTGATAAGTCAAGATTTATGGGTGTCACACATCTTACCTCTGGAAAGGTTTTAATTTCATTTTGAACTGTGAAAAAGCCAGTTGGTGTTTGGCCAGAGTCAGTTGGAGTTTGCTTATTGACTTGGCAGGAGAACAGAAGATCCAGCCAGCCCATCTTTCTCTTGGAAAACAAATCCTGTGTCAAGTGGGTTTCCTGTTGCCTCCTGTATTTGAAGAAATCCTGCATGTTTGCAGAAAGCTTGCATCTTTGAAGGAACTTTGCATCGAATGTGTGAGAATTGAAACCTTTATTGCTGCACACCTGATCTAAGACCTATGTGAAGCCTTCTGTAGGTGCATCTCTTGAACGCTTACCCAGACTGTTCATCAACAACGCCTGGAAAGAACTATTCAAGGAAGATTCCATTGACAGCTGCCTATTTGCCTTTGGGACACCTCACCGAAACAAAGGACTTCCTTCCATATCTTCTTTTCAGCAAAAGTTTTTTTTATTTCTTCTTCTATTTCTTTGTAGCAGCTGTAAGCAAAAATCCCTTTTTTCCCAGTTAACTGGTTGTGTTTGTATGTTTGTGTGTGTGAGGGCTAGGATAAAATAAGGAGCTTTAATATTTCCATTTGTGTGTATGTTTTACTTAATTATTGGTTGAGACTTGGTTTATAATAAATGGATAATTTCTTAGTTTATTAAAGAAACCTGATTGGTGTGCTTTATTCTGGGGGAAAATAGAGTATCTGATTGACGGTTTCGGTAAGTGGGAAAATTTAACTATATGTTGTGGCCTGTGGAGAAGTGGGACTGAATTAACAGTGCACCCCTCTGGCCTCGGTCGTATCAAAAGAAGCAGTGGCAATGTGAGAAACAACTTACGCAGCGAGTGATTAGGATCTGGAATTCGCTGCTTGAGAGTGTGGTGGAGGCAGATTCAATCGTGGCTTTCAAAAGAGAATTGGATTATCTGAAGAGAAAAAATTTGCAGGACTATGGAGATGAGGCGGGGGAGCGGGACGAGGTGAGTCACTCTTGCAGCGAACCAGCACGGACATGATGGGCCAGATGTCCAGTAACCATTCTATGATTCCGTGAGAGGGTGAATCTCTGAGGAAAATGTATTGGATGAATTTGTAGCAGGAGTTCAGCAACTTTTTAGATAAGTTTAAAGATTTGGGGGAATTATTTAAGTTGTGTCATGTATATACTAGTCTAACTGAGGAAACACCATAGGCATTCAAAGAATGGCAAATTTTGGGGAATGATTTGATTGGTATGTTTGTGACATTTACCAGTTCCTTATTGACAGTCTTGGGGAAGAAAGCGATTTGATTTGCTTGCTTTCCTGCGGATTGCTGGTTGGTTATTCATAGTGTTTCTTATCCCTCTATTGGTTAGTGATTGGTAGGTTGGGGACAAACATTTTTAAGTGGGCGGTTACTTTCGCTGATTCTAGGTCTGCTCGAAATACCACCACAGTGAAGTGAAGGTTAATGGTTTGAGGCAAAATCAAAACCGCATGAAAGTTTCGTTGAACTCGCTCTTCTAAACATTGTTTATAATTGTGAGAATTACCCAGCAGCACATTTGTGCCTAAACCTGATTGTGCCGTTTGAGGACAATAATCCTTTAGTTTTAAGCGTTGATTTTCCTTGAGAACTTCACCGTTTGTGTCTGTTTAATTACGACCAATATTGTACATGATTGCCTGAAACACATGCATTTCTTCACTTGCAGTGATCTCTGAACAGTGTTTCACATTCACATACAGGTTTCTTGTTCTGCCTTGGCTTACAAAGGGGCGTTGCTACTTGGTGAGAAGAAGTTTGCATCAGTTATTGTAAAACTTCCTGTATTATTTTCTCTTCTTTGCTATTGGACGCAGGTGGCCACATAGCCGGAGGAGCGCTCATGCAAATATTTGCAGCTCAGTTCTGATCTCTGCCTCTCACGCTGTATATTGACAGTGCGGGTGGAGAGGGAGCGCAGAGCAACAAGTCATCTCTTCCAGAAATTAAACTTTCTGCGAGAACTTGTGGGTCTTTAGCGGTTCATAAATTTCTCGCGTGGGCTGGCGTACATCTTCCAACCAAAGACGGCGCGACTGTACAGATAGGAGAGCGCAATGTCTGAAATGTCAAGTTTTCTGCACGTTGGAGATATTGTCTCCCTGTACGCGGAAGGCTCGGTGAATGGCTTCATTAGTACCTTGGGGTAAGAGACCATTGACTCACATGTTGCTCACCAAGAAGCTTTACTGTTTCCCGGCTATATAGAGCCGTACACCTTGCAAACTTTCAAGCAAACTTTGACCAAGTGTCAGTTAAATATGTGCAAGTTCATCTGATATGTAGGCAAGGCTCAGTGACCCTATTGGGTCCTAACTTCCGTCAGGTTCTCCACGAAAGTTAGTGCCAGTTGAGTTGATAATTAATGTCGTGATAGCAAGTTTGTTGTAGGTCGACTGCTTTATAGATTAGGTTAATTTAAAAAAGTGAAATAGAACCACTGTAAGTGTATTTTCTGTTGTATAGTTAAGGCCCAGGTCAAGTATTGGTGTAACATAAGCAGACGTGATTTTCAAATGTAATCAAAAGTACTTGTGGCTCATGTAGTTTACCCAATGTTCTTGACTTTTTATGCAGCTCTTTGGATGGCCCAGGGGACACAAGAAGGCGCTATATAAATCTCAAGCTCTATTCTAATCTGCTTACTTTCTTTAATTTTCCACTTCTTGTTCACCTGAGCTACACACTGCTCTCCCCACAGCCCCGAAATCCATGGCATATTTTGAACAGTGTTGGTTTGTAGGGGCTGCACAGTAATAACTCCTAGACTTTGGAGCAGTGGTGATTTTAAAGGGGCACTCTCTCTCCAAGAAAATACATGTTTTTGGTCTCTATTGAGAAGAGTCACGTGTTCCTTTCATCACAATGACCCCATGTGCAAAGGGTTCAACAAAATTTATGTTGTTGCTTGTTTACAAACAAAAATGCTTACCAGTATTTTTAATATTTTGTTTGATTAAAATCGTACCGGTTCAGCATTAGATGCAGTGGCAAGTGCAAAAACTTTCTTTTTGGAGGACAAAATGGTGGAAATAATAAGAGATTTAATCCAACATAATGAGAGTATTAAACTGAGAGACTGGGGATGTCCAGATAATTATAATTTACTATTTGTAGTTTACATAATGAATAGTCGCAGATTGCATCATAATTTGCTTGCAGCTATGCACAAAAGTTTTGATGGATATAATAGCACTTTTAAAAGAAAAAAAACTTGCATATAGAGTGCCTTTCATGATTCTCTGTGTAGTATAAGGGTCTGAAAGGGTTAATGTCTGGGACAGTATGAGTAACACCTATGATAATGTAAGAGATCATATGAGAGATAGACTTGAAGAAGAGGAAATAGCATGGCATCACTGGAGTTAGTCATACTTGTGTAAAGCTGTATATAGGTCCTTAATATGTAATAAACTAGTTATTGTTAAAACTTACCGAAGACTCAGTAATCTCTCCTAGCTAGACTAACCAAACATATAACATGGTGAACAGCAGTGGTTCTTGCCACGCAACATCCAGAAAATTTTGAAAAGAAGGTCGGAAAGTCAGATAAAATAAAAGCAAAATACTGCGGATGCTGGAAATCTGAAATAAAAACAAGAAATGCTGGAGTCACTCAGCAGGTCTGGCAGCATCTGTGAAAAGAGAAGCAGAGTTAACGTTTCGGGTCAGTGACCCTTCTTCGGAACTGACAAATATGGAAAGTCAGACTAGGGAAAAAGTGGCACCAAAACTGCAGAACTTGAGAGGAGGCTGTGAGGGGCTCCTGAGCTGCTCCATGGATGAAGTGGAGGCACAGATAGTCGGAGAGTCAGCTTGCAGAGGCATTCAGGCTGCACCAAAGAGGTGTGGTGGTCTGGGAAAACAAATCCCGGTCCAACGATCACAGACTTCGAGTCAGAGAAGCAAGCAACCGTTGGGGATCTGGTGAGCAACCCTTAAAAAGGTAGAAGATTGTTCTTAACAGTGCACTAGACAGGCAGCACCAGGAAAACCAAATGCCTAGCGAGGGTGGATCCGAGGTCAGCAGCATAACATGCGACGACCACGAGGCTGCACGAAAAGAAAAAAAAGCGGCTGCAAATACTCGATACTCCAGGTGAAGGAATGAAGAGATTATTGAAATAATGCTGCAAAGCTGCATTCAAGAAATAAATACGTAATCTCGCAGAGAGATTTCCCAGGGAAAGACAGTGACTGCAGCGGGAATTAGTGCAAGGTTGAGAAGTATAGGAAAACTTCCAGTACAGGAAGGAACATTTAAAATAGAAATCAAACTACCTAAAAAGTTTTTAAAAGCCATGGATCTTAAATTTACACTACCAGAGAGGTTTGGACACATGGAAGGACCAATTCAAAGTCAAAACTGGCCACTTTGGAGAACAATATATTTGAGGTACAGAATTGCTTCAAAATTAGACAGCAAGTCTGAAGCAGAACAAGTCAACATTACTTTAATTTGTAGGAGCAATAGCAGACAATGTTATTGCAAGACAAGGCATTAATGAGACATCAGATAAATTTGATGAAGTTGTAAAAGACTTTGATAATTATTTCAACCTGAGGAGCAACAAGATTCTAGAAAGGGCCAAATTCAACAGAAGGGTCCAGAAACCAGGTGAACCAATAGATGCTTTTATTAATGATCCTTACAGGCTAGCTGACGGATGTGAATATGGAGACCAAAAAGCAGAATTAATATGAGATTGCATTGTGCTAGGTATTGCTGATGAATCCCTTTGAGATTTATTGCAGTCTAAGGAAGACCTCACCCTAGGCAAATCAATGCAGCTGGTAAGACAGAACAGAACAGAGCAATCCTGAGAGGTGAAGAAAAACCTTGGTTCATGAAACCTCCAATGACTGTACAGTCCCTTAAGCACAGGACTGTTTATAAAAAAAAAGCATGAGAAAAGAAGGTACACTTGTGAGGGAAAGTGCAAGGTGGCAGGAAACCCTGCCAGCCCTGTGGCAGCAAAAAGACTCGCAGGCGCGAACAGTGTCCTGCAACAAAAGTAGAATGCTTTCACTGCAAGAGGGTTGGACATTTTGGGAAGATGTATCAAAGTAAAAGCTTTACTTTCACAGGTTCTAAAGGAAAAGTCTTCATGCATAGAGCATGAAGTAAAGTGAAACAATTTCCATCCGACGAAAAATCAGAAAACACCCTTGATGAGATCAATGACCCTAATCATGCATTCTGGACTGCAGATATATATGTCAACGGACATATCACCAACTTTAAACTAGACAATGGAGAAAGTGTAACAGTTTTAGCAGACAATGAACCATGGTTATCAACACATTGCCTAGAACCAACATAAACTCAATTACACGGTCCAGGAGGGATTGAACTGAAAGACAGGCAACACTCCAGTCTAAGGGAAAGCAGATACTGGAAACACTGTATGTTCTACAGAATCAAGAATTTTCTCTTTTATGTAGAAGAGCTTATATAGACCTTCATCTTATCAGGAAAGGGGAAGAAGTTAAGCAGTGAGAATCCAGGAGTCACTTCCAAAAAGACTTTCCAAAATTATTTACTGGTCTACTAGTCTACAAAGACTTAAGACTGAATATAGTATTACTTTGTGAAAAGATGCTATACCTGTATGTCTTTTCACATCTTGGAAGACACCACACCCACTAAAAGCACGTCCAACTTCAGCTAGAAGAGACGACCAGGATGGGAGTCATTTCTCCTGTCACTGAGCCTACAGAGTGATGCTCAGGAATGGTTCTAGTTCCTAATCCTAATGGTACACTTCGCATTTCATAGAATCATAGCATTTGTGTAAACTTAACTCAATTTAATAAGGCTGTGGCCAGAGAAATCCATCTGATGTCCTCAGTAGATGAAAACTTGGCAAAGTTATCCAAAAGCTCAACACAAATAGTGGCTTTTGGCAAGTCCTATTAGATGAGAAGTCAAGGTTATTGACAACCTTCATTACTCCATTCGGAAGATTTTCTTTTAATCATTTACCATTTGATACAACATCAGCACCGGAAATATTCCAAAGACCTATGGCGAACATTCTACAGGGCCTGAAAGAAATAATATGCCATATGGACAACATCTTAGTCCATGGGGAATCTGTTGAAGAACAATGACCTGAGTGTTAGAGCATTTTTGAATCATTTGCAAGAAGAAGGTCTGACACTTAATGAAAACTGTGAATTCTCAAAAATATCTATTCGTTTCCTAGGGACAATGTTAGTAGCAAGGGCAGAATGACAGACCTACAAAAGGTGAGAGTCATTAATGAATTGGAATGCACATCAGGAGCAGGCATTTTAAGGATTAAGGAAATGCTGATTTAGCCAGATATCTTAGTGCACAATAACCCCTCACTACTGACCACAGTTGCAGCAGATGCCTCATCTACAGGGTTAGGGGCAGTCCTTTTTCAAGAACAGCCAGATGGATGCCACAAACCAGTTTATTCATCTCAAGCATTGTCTGAGACTGAGACAAGGTACGCTGTCATAGAGAATGAAGCTCTCGCAGTCACGTGGGCTTGCCAAAAGTTCTCAGATTATATCATCGGCTTAAAGGTTGTCATAGAGACAGACCACAAACCTCTAATTTCCTTACTTGATGAAAAGAAACTTGGTAGAATGCCTCCAAGAATCCAGAGATTCCAGTTGAGGATAATGAGATTCACGTATGAAATGGTATACGTACAGGGCAAGCTGCAAACAACAGCAGATGCATTGTCCAGAGCTGCTGTTGACCATCCTACGCAACAGCATGTTAACTTCATGAATGAGATTGAGTCATATTCTCAGTTCACTGCATCACAATGGCTGGCTAGCTCAAAAAAGCTCCAAGAAATCTGTTAAGCTCAGATGCAAGATGAGGAATACATCCGTATCTGCCAATATTGCACGCAAGGTTGGCCACAGTAGAGTCCCAGTGATAAGGTGATGAAAATCTTCTTTGAGTGCAGAAAGCACTTTACTATTTTGGAATATTTGCTGGGATATGATGAGAGGCTGGTGATTCCGATCTCACTCCGGGCAGACATTTTGGATAAAATACACACGGGCCACATGGGTATCGCGAAATGCAGAGCACAGGCTCAGTCATTCCTGTGGTGGCCGGGAATATCGAGAGATATAGAAGAAATGATTTCTAATTGCCAAGTATGCGCAGTGCACAGACCAGACCACAGGGAATCCTTTATCTCAACCAAATTTACAACCAGATCGTGCAAATGTCTGGGAATTGATCTATTCATGTTTAATGGAAAATCTTACCTGATTGTCATTGATTATTTTTCCGGGTGGATCGAAGTCAAATGTTTGTACACAATGACTACTGAGACAGTCATTTGAGCATTAATGGAGATCTTTGCAACACATGGTATACCTGACCATATTGTTTCCGATAATGGTCAACAATTTGCAAATGACTACTTTACGCACTTTGCAGAAAACTGTGGATTTGTACATCTTACAAGTTCCCCTAGATAAGAGAGACTGGATAGGCTAGGGTTGTTTCCCTTAGAGCAGAGAAGGCTGAGGGGGGATCTGATTGAGGTATCCAAAATTATGAGGGGCATTGACAGGATAGAATGAAGAAACTTTTTCCCTTAGCGGAGGGATCAATAACCAGGGGGCATAGATTTAAGGAAAGGGGCAGGAGGTTTAGAGGGGATTTGAGGAAAAACATTTTCACCCAGAGGTTGGTTGGAATCTGGAACACACTGCCTGAAGGGGTGGTAGAGGCAGGAACCCTCACAACATTTAAGGAGTATTTAGATGAGCACTTGAAATACCATAGCATACAAGGCTATGGGCCAAGTGCTTAAAAATGGGATTAGAATAGGTAGGTGTTTGATGGCCAGCACAGATACGATGGGTTGAAGGGCCTGTTTCTGTGCTGTTTGACTCTATGACTCTAATGGTGAAGCTGAAAGAGGAATCAGAACTATCAAAGCACTATTCAAGAAGAATGAAGATTTTCAAACAGCACTCCCAAACTACAGATCTACCCCATTGCTGTATGGATTAGCACCATCAGAACTGCTGATAGGGAAGGAAGCTCAAAACACAACTTCCCATCCTACCCAAAAAATTACTTCCAGGGCTAGAAGTCCAGGATTATCAGAGAGTTAAGACAGAGAAAAATCTTATCGAAAACAACAAGCCTATAACTATAACAGGAGATATCGTACCAGGAACATACACAAGTTGTTGGAAGGACAAAAGGTATGGGTACAAGATCAAGGCGGAAAAGGATTAATCATCCAGAGAGATGATAATCAACAGAGATCTTATTTAGTACATACTTCAGAAGGTCATTCCATGACAATATGAAAGGCACAATTCAACATGGTGGCTCCTCATCAGAGCCGTTTCCTATCCTGAGTGGCATGAAACAGGGCTGTGTTCTCGCACCCACACATTTTGGGATTTTCTTCTCCCTGCTGCTTTCACATGCGTTCAAGTCCTCTGAAGAAGGAATTTTCCTCCACACAAGGTCAGGTGGCAGGTTGTTCAACCTTGCCCATCTAAGAGCGACGTCCAAAGTACGGAAAGTCCTGATCAGGGAACTCCTCTTTGACGATGCTGCTTTAACATCTCACACTGAAGAGTGTCTGCAGAGTCTCATCGACAGGTTTGCGGCTGCCTGCAATGAATTTGGCCTAACCATCAGCCTCATGAAAACGAACATCATGGGGCAGGACGTCAGAAATGCTCCATCCATCAATATTGGCGACCACGCTCTGGAAGTGGTTCAAGAGTTCACCTACCTAGGCTCAACTATCACCAGTAATCTGTCTCTAGATGCAGAAATCAACAAGCGCATGGGAAAGGCTTCCACTGCTATGTCCAGACTGGCCAAGAGAGTGTGGGAAAATGGCGCACTGACACGGAACACAAAAGTCCGAGTGTATCAGGCCTGTGCCCTCAGTACCTTGCTCTATGGCAGCGAGGTCTGGACAACGTATGTCAGCCAAGAGCGACGTCTCAATTCATTCCATCTTCACTGCCTCCGGAGAATACTTGGCATCAGGTGGCAGGACCGTATTTCTAACACAGAAGTCCTCGAGGCGGCCAACATCCCCAGCTTATACACACTACTAAGTCAGCGGTGCTTGAGATGGCTTGGCCATGTGAGCCGCATGAAAGATGGCAGGATCCCCAAAGACACATTGTACAGCGAGCTCGCCACTGGTATCAGACCCACCGGCCGTCCATGTCTCCGCTTTAAAAACGTCTGCAAATGCGACATGAAATCCTGTGACATTGATCACAAGTCGTGGGAGTCAGTTGCCAGCGTTCGTCAGAGCTGGCGGGCGGCCATAAAGACGGGGCTAAAGTGTGGCGAGTCGAAGAGACTTAGTAGTTGGCAGGAAAAAAGACAGAGGCGCAAGGGGAGAGCCAACTGTGTAACAGCCCCGACAAACAAATTTCTCTGCAGCACCTGTGGAAGAGCCTGTCACTCTAGAATTGGCCTTTATAGCCACTCCAGGCGCTGCTTCACAAACCACTGACCACCTCCAGGTGCTTATCCACTGTCTCTCGAGATAAGGAGGCCAAAGAAGAAGACTTCAGAAGGTACTATAAGAAGAAACAGGAGAAATCTTATGTCTATTCATCAAAGATGCCAATCAGTTATACATTTTGGATGAACCAGATGTTGAACCTGAAATTCTGAAAACACCGGATACAAAAAAGCCTCAATGAAGGCTGTCCAAGTCAAGAAACAAGAGTTCACAGAATGACGACTGATCTTCCGAGTCTGGCAACAACATGATGAGGGAGAGTTGTGAAGCCTCCTGACGGACTGAATCTGTGAAGTCACAGAGACTTGGGGGGAGGGGGCTAGTATGTAAACGTAAAAATGAATGTACAAAAAATATATGGACAAGGACTTGGGGGACATGCAGTATAAGGGGTGAAAGGGTTAATATCTGGGACAGCGTGGGTAATGCCTCCCCGTATGGTGATATAAGAGATCACATGACAGAGAGACTTGAAGAGGAAGTAGCATGGCATCATTGGAGATAGACGTACTTATATAAAGCTGTATATAGTTCCGTAATATGTAACAAACTAGTTATTGTTAAAACTTATCGAAGACTCAGTAATCTCACCTAGCTGGACTAACCAAACATATAACAGGATGGCCCAAAGTGCTTTTAAAGTGTCGTCACTGTTGTCGGAAATGCAGAAGCCAATTTGCATACAGCAAGGCCCACAAATTTTTTTTAATTCATTCTTGGGATGTGGGCGTCGCTGGCCAGGCCAGTATTTATTGCCCATCCCTAACTGCCCTTGAGAAGGTGGTGGTGAGCTGCCTTCTTGAACCGCTGCAGTCCATGTGGGGTAGGTACACCCACAGAGCTGTTAGGAAGGGAGTTCCAGGATTTAGACCCAGCGACCGTGAAGGAACAGCGATATCGTTCCACGTCAGGATGCTGTGTGACTTGGAGGGGAACTTGCAGGTAGTGGTGTTTGCATGCATTTGCTGCCCTTGCCCTTCTAGTTGGTAGACATCGCGGGTTTGGAAGATGCTGTCTAAGGAGCCTTGGTGCGTTGCTGCAGTGCATCTTGTAGATGGTACATACTGCTGCCACTGTGCATTGGTGATGGAGGGAGTGAATGTTTGTAGATGGGGTGCCAATCAAGCGGGATGCTTTGTCCTGGATGGTGTCGAGCTTCTTGAGTGTTGTTGGAGCTGCACCCATCCACGCTAGTGGAGAGTATTCCATCACACTCCTGACTTGTGCATTGTAGATGGTGGATATGCTTTGGGGAGTCAGGAGGTGAGTTACTGGCCGCAGGATTCCTAGCCTCTGACCTGCTCTTGTAGCCACGGTATTTGTATGGCTACTCCAGTTCAGTTCCTGGTCAATGGTAGCCCCTAGGATGTTGATAAGTGAGGGATTCAGCGATGGTAATGCCATTGAATGTCAAGGGGAGATGGTTAGATTCTCTCTTGTTGGAGATGGTCATTGCCTTGCACTTGTGTGGTGCAAGTATTACTTGCCACTTATCAGCCCAAGCCTGGATATTGTCCAAGTCTTGCTGCATTTCTACACGGACTTTTTCAGTATCTGAGGCGTCACGAATGGTGCTGAACATTGTGCAATCATCAGCGAACTTCCCCACTTCTGACCTTATGATTGAAGGAAGGTCATTGATGAAGCCGCTGAAGATGGTTGGGACTAGGACACTACCCTGAGGAAGTCCTGGAGTGGTATCCTAGAGCTCAGATGATTGACCTCCAACAACCACAACCATCTTCCTTTGCTCTAGGTATGAGTCCAACCAACGGATGGCTTTCCCCTGATTCCCATTGACCTCAGTTTTGCTTGGGCTCCTTGATGCCGTACTCGGTCAAATGCTGCCTTGATGTCAAGGGCAGTCACTCTCACCTCACTTCTTGAGTTCAGCTCTTTTGTCCATGTTTGAACCAAGGCTGTAATGAGGTCAGGAGCTGAGTGGCCCTGGCGGAACCCAAACTGAGCATCACTGAACAGGTTATTGCTAAGCAAGTGCCGCTTAATGGCACTGTTGATGACACCTTCCATCATTTTACTGATGACTGATCACTTTAGCACTTTTCACTGTACTAATGACTGGATAATCTGTTTTAGTAATCTGTTTTGGTTTAAAACACAAAAATGATCATATATAAGCATATATGTGCTGATGTTTACTGGACAAACGGAAACATTATGCACTATAGGGTTCCACACAAGAGATTATTGGCAAAAATGGGAGGACACTGAGTTGGAGATGGCCTTTTTACTTGGATTGGAAATTAGTTGGGAGGTAGGAGACTGAAAGTGGAGATAAAAGGGTACATACTCTGACTGGCAGGATTTAGTTTAGAGATACAGCACTGAAACAGGCCCTTCGGCCCACCGAGTCTGTGCCGACCATCAACCACCCATTTATACTAATCCTACACTAATCCCATATTCCTACCACATCCCCACCTGTCCCTATATTTCCCTACCACCTACCTATACTAGGGATAATTTTATAATGGCCAATTTACCTACCAACCTGCAAGTCTTTTGGCTTGTGGGAGGAAACCGGAGCACCCGGAGGAAACCCACGCAGACACAGGGAGAACTTGCAAACTCCACACAGGCAGTACCCAGAATTTGAACCCGGGTCGCTGGAGCTGTGAGGCTGCAGTGCTAACCACTGTGCCACTGTGCCGCCCCTGAGCTCTAGGATATGACAAGTGTTTCCCCCAGGGCTATATTTTGACACCTTAACTTGACTTGAATGAAGGAACAGAGATTTGACCATCCTGTTTTGCAGATTACACCAAGTTAGGAGGGAGAGGAAGAAGTATATATCTACTTGATGGTCTCCTGTGGTATTCCAAACTAGATGTCTAGATGCTGACTGACCTGCTGAATATTTCCAGCATTTTCTGTTTATATTTCAGATTTCCAGCATCCACACTATTTTGCTTTTGTAGCAGTCTGGAGCATAGTTAAAGCACTAGCAAGCTGTGTTTAACATGACCTGCTTTTTAAAAAAAAAGATACTGAAGCCGTATGATGAAGTGGTCTAAATTGGCGCATCTTGATGATGATACAGAAGCAAGTTGATTTAGATTGGTTGCCTGCCAATCCTGAACTCGACTCTTGAGGAGAGGCCAAGTCCTTGATATCAGAAAACTAGTGGAAAATGACTGTCATTTTTTTGAATCATTGCGATGTGGCATCTGAAGTGTTGCATTTTTATATAAAATGTACCATGAGTGCCTGGATGCTAAACAGTGAGAACCAATGATTATTCTGCAGGTTGATGCTATGGTAGTTAGGCTGACCTAAATGATAAAGCAGCTGTTAAGTTTCAAACCACTAAGTTGCGTGATTTTTAACTAGTTATCCCTATCAAGACTTAGGGGCCTTTAAGCTCTGTCTCTTGCAACCAAACCAACTTGCATCAAAGTTCTGGCATGACATGAATGATATCTTTGTGGGGATAGAATGTGCATTTCATTTCAGGCAACCAAAAACTATCTTGGATGAGTCACTGTGCCTGACAGTGTAAGGGAGCTGAATTATTTACAGTTAAAATTACAATTGGTCTTGAGTCCCCTCTGTCCATGAATGTTAATTCCGTTCTCTGCACATATGAACCATGGACCAGTTTGAATCTGTGCTTTTCAGAAAGGAGAAAACAAGTTAAAAGACAAATGAAAGCTCTATATTGTGAAGTAAATGTTCCAATTGTCTATATTGGCGCACTGCGCTTGTGCCATCATGTACCAAAAATGATCTGAGTCATTGGACATGAATGCAGGTTCATTGAATTACTTATAATTATATTTCGATAAAATACAGAAGCATATAAAGCATTTATTCTTGTAAGTAAAAACTATGCAATTTAAAGCTGCATGCATTTGAACAGTTTTACAGGAAAGGAACTAACAGAATTCACTGAGCAACCACTGCTTTTCTGATGCAGTCTTTTTTTTGGAGATATGTTTGTGTTGTTTTAGCATGGAGTATTTCTAAGGCAAGTTCATATGAATTATCCCTGTTGGTAACATCTTTAATCTTGCAAAAAAAACCCATCACAGTCAAGTTCACTAATCTAGAATTAGGCAAATTAATAGATGTATTGTTTAAAAGTTCTAATTTTCCATCAGTTTAGCAAGTTGCAGGATATGTAAGGTAATCTGAAATTTTGGGTAGTATCTATTTGTATAGAGGTTTAATGATTGAATTAAGTATCATTACCAGGTAAGTATACAGTACCATTTGCAAATGTTGGGCTTTCAGTACTACAAGTATTGAAGAAAAAAGTAAAATAATGTTGGGTTGCATTGATGGCATAGCTGTTAAATGTGATGCCCAGTCTGTCAACGAGCTATACAGACTAGGTAGGCCCCCAATTTCATCTCTGGTTTGCATTTGATTAGCTGACACCTGCAAGAGCAGCAAGACTACTGTAATCAACATCAGTAACCCTGGACATGTGGGGCTAAGGGAGGTGGAGGAGGGGATGGAAGGGAACCAGAAGTGGGGGAAGGAAGGAAGGGGAAGGAGAGAGGGAGGAGAAGAGAAGGGGTGGGAGAGGGAGGAAGGAGGAGGGGAGGGAGGAGGGGGAGAGGAAGGGAGTGGGGAAGGAGGAAGGGGAAGGGAGTGGGGAAGGAGGAAGGGGAGGGGAGGTGAGGAAGGGAAGGAGTAGGGAGAACGAGGAAGGGGAGGGGGAGTGGAGAAGAGGGAGGGAGGGGACCAGAAAGAGGGAGGGGAAGAAGGAGGGAGGCGAGGCAAGAGGGGGATCAGGGGCGAGGGGTGGAAGAGAAAGGGGAGGGACGGGGGGGGGGGGGAGAGATGGAGGGGGAGAGGGAGGGAGAGGAGGGGGAGGGAGAGAGAAAAAGGGGGAGGGAGAGAAAAGGGAGGGAGGGAAATTGCCAGGATTTTCCACATTTGACTGTTAGTTATTGACTCCTGCTGGAAAATACACTTGTCTTGACATTGGGTAAGGACAAAATTGGCACATAAATAGTCTGCTGATGCTCAGTGTTTGGGTTCATACATGAGGAATGTTTCCTCTGCACTACGCCCTTGAGTACTTGTTTACCACTATCTTCAAAAGAATTGAGGAGAGGGAAAACTGGGATTTAAAAAAAATCATTATTAATGTATGAGTTACAATGCTTTTGTTGATTGTTTGTAAATTCTAACAGAACTCTATTCTTTTTCTTGCTGAATTATTTACATGTGACAATATAGTTGATTAATTTGTTTAATTTAGATACAAGTAGCTTATGAGGTAAGTGTATGTAATAGAATTTTAACTATTCCCAGTTTGCTTTTAGCATTGTCAAAATTGGCCTACCTGTCCCAAGCAGTGCAAGTCTGAGTTACTTGTGATATTACAAACTATCTTGAGGACAGAAAGTGTGGAAATACTCAACAGGTCTGGCAGCATCTGTGTAGAGAGAAACAGAGTTAATATTTCAGGTCTGTGACCCTTCAACAGACTGGCAAAATTTAGAAATGCAACAGTCTTTGAGCAAGTGAAAGGGGGGAGGGAGAAAGAAGAACAAGAAGGAAGGACTGTGAAAGGACAGAGGGGGGAAGAGATTAAATGAGAGATGTCATGGAACAGAGTGCAAATGGAGTGCTAAATAGTTGTCGTGAAAGACAAAACATGAGTCCAGAGAGAGTGCTAATGGCAGAATAATGAACAGCTCTGCAGGAAAGCAAAAACATCAAAACTAAGTTTAACACTTGCACATGGTTGAAAAATAAATAATTAAAAAAAAATATATCTATATTAAAAATAAAATAAAACCAATAAATAAACAAAAAATAATGGGGCTTATGGTCTGATGCTGCCAGACCTGCTGAGTGTTTCCGGCACTTTCTGTTCTCATTTCAGATTTCCAGCGTCTGCAGTATTTTGCTCTTCTTACAAACTATCTTGATCTCTTACATTAAAACTCCATTGCATCTGAAAGTTTCCAAGCGCAACTTTTGATAAAACAAAATTAGTTGCAACAATATTCTATATTTTTGACTTGTGCTTTATAAAAATCATGCTTAGGTCTTAAATAAAATTTAGAAGGAATGAAATGTATAGTATAAGGTCATTGGAACTTTTCAAAGGGACATGAGTAAAATTTATAAAACATCTAAAATCCACGATTACTTTCTATATACGATTATATAATTTGATGGTATTGTTTCACTGTACTACTTTTGCCTGCATATAATAGTTTATAAATATGGTCAAAGGTTACATTGTTCATTTGGTATATCAACACACATTTGTATCTATCTAGGCATGGCGGCCATTCTCTTTATGGGCTAGATTTTACCAAGCCCACGATGTTGGGCTCTGTTGGCTGGGGACGGGGGTGGGATGGTGCGGGAGCAGAAGATTGTTCTGGCAGAGGTCCGTCACGGAGGCCGATGCTGGGAGCGCCCGGCCTGATCCTCCGGGCAGCAGCAAGGCTCCGTGGTGGCCCCCTCGCCGCTGGGCAACGAGAACTGAATTGCAATATTTAAATTCACGGATGAATAAATTTAAATAAACTTACCTTTAATCTTCCGGGCTCCCCGCAATCTTCAATGCGGTGACTGGTACTTCCACGCTTTCAATTCCCATCTGGGAAAAACAGGTGCGACACTGGTGGGGTGGGGGGGGAGGAGTTAAGATTTTCAGTGCGGGTGGTGGGGGTGAGCGGGGTCAAGTAAATGTAATGGGTGTAGTGGGTGATGGGAAGGGGTGTATTTTAAACTTTGTGCAGTGTTTGGGAGAGGGGGACGGTCAGATGTAAAAGGTAAGTGTTTTTTGGAGGGAAGAGCAAATAGTTAATGTAATGTGATAGTTAATGAGGTGGGAAAGAGTCATTCAAAATTTATTTGATAAATTTTGAGGGGGGGGGGGGGATCTTTAAAAATTTAAATATGCCGGCAGGGCTGGTTGCCCTTTAGAAATGGCATCAGCTGCCTCTAACGCCTGTGCAAGGGCAGCTGGCCTTTGCCGGTGATGGGCAGCTCACCCCCTCCACTTGATTGATGGGAGGGCTGCCCCGGCTATTGAAATGAGCCGCCGCACGGGAGATTGTGGCGGCTCTTTGGTATGCGGGCCGCCATTTTTTGAGCTCGCCATCAAGTTCGGCGACGGGCTCTTAAAATCCAGCCCTATGTGTTTAGCACAGAGAGCTTTGAGATGAGTACATGAAACAACAAACAATCGTAATCAATTTTTCTTTTTGATTTATCTTCAGTAGCAATAAGGTGCTTAAAGAGGATGACAGTGACAAGTCAAGAGACTAGGAATATATGGCAAGTTTGAGTGAATGTCAAGGTGCCAACATTTATTTCTTAAGGACTGCGGAACAGCACATTTAGAGGAAGTAAGGCTATTTATTTTGAACAGAGTTTGTAACTAGAGGGACAGGAGTATCAAATTAAACTAGCCTCAGGTCGTTCCATCCTACAAAAAGGTGGATATATATATATATGAGTTGTCGTGAAAGTAGTTCATGTTGTCCCATTTAGGAACAGGACTGAGTTGCAAAGGGAATTACAGAAAAACGTGGTGGAACGTTTTGTGGAACCTAGTGGCCTGGGAGCGGCTGAGACATGGATGGGATTTCAATTCACGGTTTGGAACCCCAATGTCGCAATGACTTGTGGATCCTGATGCAACATCAACACGGAAACGCACACGCATCACAATTTCTTTTATCAGCAAGAGCTTTATTGGCCCGGAGTCGCGTTTGCCGTACAATTAGAGGTGGAAGGAGGTGGTACTGAGGCAGCAGTGGGCCTGATTTAAAGGGCGGGCAGCAGCCATTGCTGAGGCTGCCATTCATCCAAGGAATGGTAGCATTACCTGAGCAGAGGGCAGTGGGCAGGCAGGGCTCCCATGCCAGGGTATCCCCTCGCCCACATTTTGCTGATGACTCACTGGAGGTCCTGCTGGAGGTCGTGACTGTGCATTCTGTTCCTTGCCAGTGGCATCAGAAGGCCAGCAAGACTCACCAAGAGAGCATGGCTGGAGGTGGCACATGAGGTCAGCAGCAGAGGAGTGGTGAGGAGGACCTGAGTGCGGTGCCAGAAACTCTCAATGATCTTCTTAGGTCTGGTAAGATGAGTGCTAGGAGAGACCCAGATGGTACACCTCCTGGTCAGCAGTCACCAGAGTGCAAAAGAGAGAGGCATCCTGATGACACATAGAGTTCTCCTCACCATTTGTGCTCAAATGCCTTGTTGACCCATATGCATAGATCAGAATCCAAGTGCTGCTTGTTAGCACTATTGATGATACCTTCCATCACTTTACTGATGATCGAGAGTAGACTGATGGGGTGGTAATTGGCTGGATTGGATTTGTCCTTTTTTTTATGTACAGGACATACCTGGGCAATTTTCCACATTGCTGGGTAGATGCCAGTGTTGTAGCTGTACTGGAACAGCTTGGCTAGGGGCACTGCTAGTTTTGGAGCATAGGTCTTAGTACTTTTTCTGGAATATTGTCAGGGCCCATAGCCTTTGCGGTACACAATGCCTTCAGTCATTTCTTGATATCATGTGGGGTGATCGAATTGGCTGAAGACTGATATCTGTGATGCTGGGGACTTCAGGAGGAGGCTGAGATGGATCACCTACTTGGCACTTCTGGCTGAAGATTGTTGCAAATGCTTCAGCCTTATCTTTTGCTCTGATGTCCTGGGCTCCCCATCATTGAGGATGGGGATATTTGTGGAGCCATGCCCTCCAGTTACTTGTTTAATTGTCCACCACCATATGCAGGATATTTCTTAACACTGAACACAACTGCTTGCCTGTGAATGAGGGCCATCTCTCAACCTTCCTCTTTCAATGCTGCCTCTTGCCTGTGTCCCACTGTTGCAGATCGCTCCCCACTATGGAGCCTCCTCTCCACTGTTGTGTTTTTGACAGTGCGTGGTTGGACCCACCCCTTAGAACCGAAATCCAAGTCTGGCCCTTAAATGAACATAAGAACATTAGAACCAGAAGCAGGAATAGGCAATTCAGCCCCTCGAGCCTGCGCCGCCATTCAATACGATCATGGCTGATCTCATCTCGGCCTGAACACTTTCCTGCCCGTTCTCCATAACCCTTCAACCCTTTACTAATTAAAAATCTGACTATCTCCTCAAGTTTACTCAATGTCTCGGCATCCACCGCACTCTGGGGTAGTGAATTCCACAGACTCACGACCCTTTGAGAGAAATAATTTCTCCTCATCTCTGTTTTAAATCTGCTACCCCTTATCCTAAAACTGTGACCTCTCATTCTAGATTGCTCCACAAGAGGAAACATCCTCTCTACGTCTACTTTGTCAATCCCCTTAATCATCTTATATACCTCAGTTAGATCTCCTCTCATTCTTCTAAACTCGAGAGAGTAAAGGCCCAAACTGCTCAATCTCTCTTCATAAGACAAACCCCTCATCTCTGGAATCAATTTAGTGAACCTCCTCTGAACTGCCTCCAATGCAACTATGTCCCTCCTCAAGTAAGGAGATCAAAACTTTATGCAATACTTCAGGTGCAGTCTCACTAATGCCTTATACAGTTGCAGCAACACTTCCCTACTTTTATACTCGATTCCTTTAGCAATAAATGCCAAAATTCCATTTGCCTTCCTCATTACCTGCTGTACCTGCACACTAGTTTTCTGCGATTCATGCACGAGGACACCCAGATCCGTCTGCACCGAAGCACTCTGAAGTTTCTCTCCATTTAGATAATTTGCCTTTCTATTCTTCCGACCAAAATGGATAGCCTCACACTTATCCACGTTAAACTCCATCTGCCAAATTTTGGCCCATTCACCTAACCTATCCATATCCATTTGTAAATTTCTTATTTCTTTATTGCAACTTACTATCCCGCCTATTTTAGTGTCATCTGTAAATTTGGCTATAGTACCTTCTATCCCTGTATCCAGGCCATTAATATAGATTGTGAATAGTTGGGGCCCGAGGACCGAACCCTGTGGCACCCCACTAGTTACATCTTGCCAACCAGAAAAAGATCCATTTATCTCGACTCTCTGTTTTCTGTTGGTTAGCCAATCCTCTATCCAAGCCAATAAATTGCCCCTAACCCCATGTGATCTTACCTTGTGCAGCACCTTATGAAATGCCTTCTGGAAGTTCAGATAAACTACATCTACAGGATCCCCATGATCCACTTTGCTTGTTACAGCTTCGAAGAACTCTAGCAAATTAGTCGAACATGATTTACCCTTCATAAAACCATGCTGACTCTGATGGATTGTGTTTTGACTTTCTAAATGTCCTGTTATTACTTCCTTAATAATGGATCCTAACAATTTCCCAACGACAGATGTTAAACTAACTGGCCTATAGTTTCGTATTTTCTGCCTCCCTCCCTTTTTGAATAAGGGCATTATATTAGCATTTTTCCAATCCACTGGAACCTTTCCCGCATCCAGGAATTTTGGAATATTATAACCAATGGATCCACTGGACTGGATTTTACCTTAGGCGGACAGGGATTCGCCATCGACGTGAAAGTCGGTGGCGAATCCGCTTCTGCCTAGCCCAGGGATCTGTCCTGTATTTTATGGGTCCTCGGGCTTTAATTCCCAAGGTGGGACTTCCACCCACTTGAGAGAGGAGGTCCTGCCTCAGTGAGCTGCCGGTCAATCAGCAGGCCGACAGCTCTTAGTCCCAGTAGCGCCACTGTGAGAGGTGGCCACTGCTGTGACTGCAGCCCAGCGACCAGATGGATCAATGAGTAAGGTAAGTAGGGGTTGTCTCACCAAGGGGATCGGTCCTTCCCTGGTGAGGCTGGAGTGGTAATTTGGGGGGTGGGGGGGGTGCGTCTTGGGTCCCGGGGTGGGCTGGGAGGTGGGGGTGGCCTTCAATCGGGCACCCTGTGCCTGACTGCCTTGGCCCCCCACCACCCCCCCCACTCCCTGGGGCACGGAAAGGCCGGTAGCTATCACTGGGCGGCCTTTCACACCCCCAGCACACCTGCTTGCCACGGGTAAAATACCCGTGGAGTTGGGCGAGGGCCCTTAAGTGGCCGTTAAGTGGCCACTTAAGGGCCTTGATAGGCCTCTTGTGGGCGGGCTGTTTCCCACCCCCTGACTGACGGCATAAACTTGGCTGGAGGCAGAAGCGGGGCGAGTAGGCCTCCCGGAGCCTCCCGCTCAATTTTACGCTGCCCCCATGCCACCATCCGACCCGCTGGGGCAGTGTAAAATTCAGCCCACTATCTCCACACCATTTCCTTTAAGACCCTAGGATGTAGGCTGTCAGGCCCTGGGGACTTGTCTGTCTTCAATCCCAATAGTTTGCTCAATACTTTTTTCCTAGTGGTGATGATTGTTCTAAGTTCCTCCCTTTCTATAACCTCCGCATTACCTGACTATTGGAATGGTACTAGTGTCCTCCACCGTGAAAACTGAGGCAAAATACTGATTTAGTGTCTCCGCCATTTCTGTGTTCCCCTCTATTAACTTCCCAGTCTCATCCTCCAAGGGACTAACATTCACTTTAGCTACTCTCTTCCCTTTCATATACTTATAGAATCTTTTGCTATCCGTTTTTATATTTTGCGGTAGTTTTCTTACATAATTTACCATTGCTCTTTTGATTACTTTTTTAGTAACCCCATTTGTTGATCTTTAAAAGTTTCCCAATCTTCCAGCCTGCCACTGGCCTTTGCAATATGGTATGCCTTAGTTTTTGTCTTTATGTTATCCTTAACTTCCTTGCTTAGCCATGGATGTTTTTTCCCCCTCTTACAATCTTTCTTCCTCTCTGTAATATATTTTAGTTGGGAGGAATTGAATATCTCCTTAAACATCTGCCACAGCTCATCAACTGTCCTACCTTTTAGTCTTCTTGCCCAGTCCACTAGGGCCAAAACTATCCTCATGCCTATGTAATTACCTTTGTTTAACTCCAGAACGTTAGTGTGGGACTCCAGTTTCTCGCCCTCAAACTGAATTTCAAATTCTAGCATGCTATGATCACTCTTCCCTAAAGGATCCTTAACTATGTGATCATTAATTAATCCCACCTCGTTACACAATACCAAATCTAGAATAGCCTGCTCCCTGGTTGGTTCCACAACATATTGCTCCAAAAAACAATCTCTACTTCATTCAATGAACTCTCCCTCGAGGCTACCCTTGCCAATTTGATTAATCTAGTCTATATGCATATTAAAATCACCCAGGATTATTGCCATACCTCTCTTACAAGCCCCCAGTATTTCCTGGTTTATACTGTAGTTCCACTGTGGAACTACTGTTTGGGGACCTATGGATTACTCCCACCAGGGACTTCTTTCCCTTGCTATTTCTTATTTCTACCCAGGCTGATTCTACGTCTTGATCTCCTGTGCCTATATCATTTCTCACTACAGCACTGATCTCTTCCTTTATCAACAAAGCTGCACTACCTCCTTTTCCTTCCTGCCTATCCTTCCGAAATAATGAGTACCCTTGGATATTCAATTCTCAAACCTGGTTTCCCTGCAACCACGTCTCAGTAATTGCCACTAAATCATATCCATTCATCTCTATTTGCGCTGTTAACTCATTTATTTTATTCCGAATGCTTTGTGCATTAAGATACAAAGCTGTGTTTTCTCTCTCTCTGTCTGGTCTCTGAGTTCTGGCGTGCTTTTTAAAGCTCTGCTCCTGCTGTGTTTTCTCTTTCACTCTTTCCAACAACCTCATTGATGTGCTTCATTGGCCAATTATGCAGGGCAGGTGGGGTAGGGGATGAGGGTTGCATCTAACAGCTCCTATTGGTGCCATTCAAAATCTGAGCATGCCAGTTTCGCACTGGGAAATCCTCGCCTAACCGAGGGGTGGGTTTAAACGACCAGCCATCCCCATTCCCGCCCTCACTGACGATTTGAAATCCCACCCCATGCAACTCGGTATCATCCCAGGAAAAACAAAACTGAAAGCAAACCAATTTCGAATTAATAACCCATGAGAAAATGTTTTTTCAACCAACTCAAGTTTGTCCTATTGGTATTCTGGTTACCCCAGTCTGTGTCTTAAATGCCCCTGAAGTCTGCATTTCTTATTTTTCTTGGCTGGTTACCTTTGGCATTTATTTATTTTGTTACCTGATCTGAATTTAAATCTATGAACTGAGACATTCTGCAGTTTTCCTCAATTTATCTTTATGGGGCTGAGGGTGTGCGAGGGGATGGTCTTGGGAGAAAAACTTTACAGAACCTTTCCACAGAAGCTGACCTGTTGGGCTTTTCATGTTCCATTTTCAGAAATGAAGACTATTGTGTGGATTTGTGTAACACCTCTTTCATTTCCTATCCATGAATGACATTTCGTAGTTTTAAAGTACTTAGTTGTCTATTTAAACCTCTGTCAACCAGAAAATCGGCCGACAAATTTTATTTAGATTTCTTTTGCTGCTGTCTACAGCTGCCCTTCCTTTAACTTCATAACTATTCTAGTGCTCGTTTTACTAATTATGTTAAAAAAACATCCATGCCTTCTCCACACCTTTGCCTACCCTCTCCAGCCTATACTTGCACTCACGACTTGTGTAAAAGAAGGCATTGGGTTAGTAAACTTGTTGCTGGAACTTGATGCTCAGAGGAGCTTAAGTTATTGGATTGACATTTAAGCTTTAATGTCATCACTTTTGATCAGTAGGGTGAGTAATGCAGGAGCTAAAAATTGGTCAGAGTGTGATGGATTGAAGTTGTGTCACCAGCAACAAGCATATACCTTTACAAAGGAAAAATCAATCTATTTCTAAGTGCTTCTGAAGTGAATTTAGTTCAAATTCATGGGCTGTCATATTTATCGGATGCTGAAAATAGATGCATTGGAATTGGAAGAAAGTAGTGTGGAAATATATCTAAGCAGTTTGTTTGCATATTTCAGCAACCCATCATCTTCTGAAATATATATTTTTTTCAAACTGGCTATTCAACTGATTGAACAGAGAAGTTTTCAATCAAAGGATATCTAGAATTTGGATTCACAGCAAAGAGCATTAGAAAAACTGTAGTTATATTCAGAAGCAGTGAGTTTCAACTTTAAAGACCCAGGACTGATTTACTTATAATTTACACAAATGTAAAAAAATTGGTTACTTCTCACATTGAAAATTTGCTGAATCTTTGGTGTTTCAGAATTCATTTGAAATTGCTCAAGAAATTCTATTTCAAGATGATGGGCTATAAATAAATAGAATAGCTCAGCAATGATTATGTATTCTGGGTAGTCTTTTGCACTCATAATGTAGCTCAATAATTCATCATAAAAACCATTGCTATGAAATTATGTGATGCAGTATTATTATACAAATATGTTCGTGGGATATTTCTTTGCTAATTTAGCAGAGGCGTTATGAATAAATGGATGACTGCCTTGCTAAAATAGCGGACAGTTGAATTTCATATAAATTGTTAAGCATTCGTACAATAGTATGCACAGCCTGATTTCCCAGGGTTATACTATTTAACCTAGTTAACTTCAAAATTGGCCTGTATAACTGAATGACATGCCAGGTAAGTAAAGAGTTAAACAGCATTTGTAAATCTGAATAACTACTTAGGTTTTGTGACCCTAATATCTCATTGCTTTGTAGCCAAGAAAAGAATGATTTGGCATTCTGTTTGGATTTGTGAATAGTATTTGTTCACCAACACTCAACCTTAACTCAGTTATCATTGTCACTTGATCCAAGTTCTTTCCAGCATTTAACAATGCCTTTGTGTAACACTTCTCTAGATTTCGAAACATTTTTGAATGGAGTTGAGGTCAAATATGTGACAAATGCATCGGCAATAATTAAGTCCTCCTCCTCTGCTCCCCCACATATCATGTATTAATAATAAGTATAGTCATGACATTAAGACCTGGCTTTACTGTAGTTCTGCAAAGTCTTTTTTATATATCTTGGCAAATGTAAAAAAAATGCCCTAATATACATTGTTACAATGTCACTAATCATACATTCAAACTGCTGGGCTCATAAGGGTTTGGTATATGACAGCAGGGCCTTCAGATAGCTCATGAGACTATTGTATTTTTTCTGTTTGTTGACGAGCATGTTATCTGTGTTGCAGTGCATTCATAAAATATTTACTGCATTGATAACATGCTTTTCCTTTTGAATAGCTGGTACTGTCTTTCAGAGGCTAGTACAGGGGGTTCCCAGGAGTGTGTCAGTATATGGAGTTGGTTCCCATACTGAAAAATGTGCCATCTGTGGAAACCATGCTATAACATCAGTGCATGGTTTCTACAACAAAGTGGCTGGGAGCTATTATATTTAGGAAGCAGTACAAATTACCACAGAAACCCAGTTTTGAGATCTATCATGCCATGATGTTTTGATTAAGTTCGTGACTTTGTATCATAAATAGAAGATCTGAAAAACCGGATAGCACCCTGTTAGCACAGCTATTCCCGTGGCTTGGGAGGTAAATGCATTATTTGAGTCAAATTTACTGTCTGACCAGCAAGGCCCCAGGTATGATCCCTGGTCTGTGTTGATGTTAGTTGATCTCAGCTGGGGCAACAGTGGGGGATGTTGGCCTCAGAGTTTTGGGCAAAGGAGTGGTATGTTCCTGATTGGAATTCAGTGACTCTTGTTGAGAAGATTTTGTATGGCTGTTGAGTGAGAACAGGATCAGGCTTGGCTGTGATATGGTGCCCCACTCCATTTTAACAGCCTATGGACACTCACAGTCTAGATTTACATATGGAGAGTGGCCATTTTTGCGAGGTGCTGAAGATGGGCAGTGCTTTAGCAGAAGTTTCAACCTTCAGCAAAGGAACGGGAGAAAATAAAAAAGAGTGATTGCATTTTCTTATGAAACAGACATTTTATATGTTTGATTTTCTTCATTCACATCCAGTTTTTACTATTTTACTTTGTTTAACTGTGCTTGGAGCTGGCTATAATTAACTTGCCTGCTGAAGTACAATCCAACTGTTTGCATAGCATTGGTGCATTACTAATATAGCTGCTCTGATGAGCATGGACTCCATTTACTAGAATTTATTATGATATCTCTTCTCCAATACATTGTTTTATTGTGACTGAAGCAGCGTATAGTTTGATCAGAGAAAGAAGTGGTGAACATTGTGTCCAGTTCTGGTTGCTAAAACACAAGAGAGATATTGAAGCACTTGAGGTAGGGCAGAGAAGAGGCACAAGGCTGATCCTGGGTGTTGGAGGTCTGCATTATGAGGAAAGCTTGGAGAAACTTGGGCATTTCAGCCTGAAAGTGAGGTGACTGAGAGGTGATCTTATAAAGGCATACAATAAGGGTATATAAAAGGTTAATCCAGAATATTAACTTTAAATTAAACTTAATGAGTAGAACAAAGGGACACAGGTTCAAATTGGAGATGAATACATTTCAGAAAGATATCAGTAAGTTTGTTCTCTTAAGTTAGTGATCAAAATGCCAGATAAAGTAGTGGAGTCAAAAATGCTGGAATCGAAGAGATAAATGGATGCTGCAGTGGGGTATCATTTGCCCTAGTATGGTCTCCATCTTTGATCTCTCAAGTCCAATACTTGAGTGTTCTGGTATAGAAGTTGTTTAGTCAACCATCGTCAAATATGGCTGGGCCATATCAGGCACCATCAGTCTTACACTCTTCTAATCACACCGCGCAACACCAGGATCATGCTGGAAAATGAAGGTAATTCACAACTTTCTTTCTCCACTGCCAACTGGTTCCTTAAACCCCTCTCTCCTGCTTCCACCACGCTCACCTGTACCAATAAGTGTGAAGAACCTATGGACCTCTTCGTCACTAAAATTGAAACTACATATTCAGCTTGTCTATTCCTTCATCCCCTTCCCCTCATGAAGTAAGTGAAACATCCCCTCATCCTAATTCTGACTTTTTGTCTTCCTCTAGTTTCTCTCCAGTCTTCCCTTTATGCCCTCCCCCAGCTCACCTTGTCCAAGAAACCCACCTCCTGCTTGCTTGACCCAATTCCCACAAAATTACTGGTCACCTAACTTCCCCTCCTGGCTCCCGTGCTAGCTGACAAAGTGAATGATTCCCTTTCCTTAGGTACTGCCCCTGTTATAAATTACACGATCATATAACTGACTAATCCTTTCTTGGGCACTCATTCAGGTTGAACCAGAGGGTGTGAAACCTTGTCCTGATTTGAGTTTCAAACCCCAATCCTAGCTATCATATAGACCCTATGTGGGCAGGAAACAGAATTTGGGACTGTTTCCGTGTCCTGAACCCACCCCCAGGGGGAAACAGTCACTCATTAGGATTTTCATGGAGGCACTCCCTTAATTAGTATGGAGACAGATTCCCTGTCCAATTGAGGGCAGCGGGCGAGCTTTTGAAGCTAGAGGGACAATTAAAGACCATCCAGCTTGAAAGGAGCAGCAGACTGTGGTGGCAGGTAAGCAACAGAGAGGGCGCATCAACGTGGAGGAACTGTCTCACCAACTTTTTAAAAACTTTAATTAAAAACTGGTTCTTGCAACCAGGCCACCACTATGGGGAGGGGTGGGTGGAGGTATCCGGGGTAGCACCTCTACAGGGCGGCATGTTGCTGCTGTCACCCATGGAGGCAGGAAGGGCCTCTGGGCTTGCTTGGATACTGGCCCTCTGGCCTGCCACTGGGTGCCCGCCTCCAGGGCCCTACCAGTGCAGGAAACTGGAACTCTTTATATTGGACTTTAAAGGCTCTTAACAAGTCTAATTGGCTACAGGGTGGGTAGCCCTGCCAGCCCCGATCCTGCCTCCGCTAAAATGGCCAATGCCAGGAACAGCGTCGAGAAACCAGCATGTCAGCTGGCGCAATATTTTTGGGTCCTCTCTGCCTCTGTTCTTGCCCCCAGTGGGAGCCAAAAGTTCAGTGCAATATTTCCACCTGCATAACTTTGGCCTCTGACCTTACTTCATCTTTCTATTGCTGCATCCCTTACTTGTGCCTTTTCTTACCTCTAAACTTGATTATTCTGACGTCTTCCTTGCTTATCTCCCATTCTCTACCCGACATAAACTACCTCATTCAAAATGCAATCACCTCTCCATCCTCTCTTTCCCTCAACATGTTAGGTTTACTCTCTCCTTGACTTTCAGATTCTTTCAGGGCCTTCTTGCACTTTATTTCTGCAACAGCCTTCAGCTGTACATCCTGCCCTGCACCTTCAGTCATTTGACTCTATTGTTTAATGTGTTGAATCCCACTTTCTGAAACTCCCTCTCTGCCTCCATTTCTCTTTTAAAACTTCTCAAGACCTATCTTTTCCTCACCTTTCATACCATCTCTCTCCTTGGTCCATTTGCTCTGTCTATTGCAATTTCTAAAGTGCTTGGGTTTTTTATGTTAAAGGAACTTCATAAATACAACAGTGGGCTGCTTGTGGCACAGAATTTCTTAGTTGTTGAACTGGTAGAGTGGACTAAGTGGGCTTGGTACTGATAACTTAATCGACAAAAACAATGGTGAATGCTACTTAATAATTAAAGGTCAATATGATTGAATGATTCAATCTTATTAAACCAAAATTCCAAATATCCGTGGCAGTTTTGAGTCAGAGTTTGAGAGAAGGCAATCTCTTATAGCTTGTGACCTAATTCTTGTCTGAAGATTTTTTCTAGGTTTTCTGTTAGAGTCCTTGTTTAAAAAAAGGAATAAATTGAAAGCTAGTGAAGTTCATTATCTCCCCTGAAAAGCTGCATACAAATCTCAAGCAACACACTCTTTTCTTATTAGGGTCTGGAAAGTTAAGAATCCATTCACTACAGTGGAAAACTGTCAAAAATAAAACATCAATTGTATCCCGTAGTCTGTAGTGAAGGAGAACTGTGAAGGATTTGAGACTACAGAGGAACCAGTGTATTCACATTTTATGCCTCAAGGTTTTGTGGCTATATCCTTAAAATTAGCATTTCTATGATGTAGTACTAGTGCCTGTTAGATATTGTTATGATTGTTTGATTATTATTGCCCTACATGTTGACGATTGCACCTGGGAGTCACAAGCTGGTGAAAGAGGGAAATGGCGACACATCCTGTGCACTAGTGTGCACTACCACGATGGCCAGTTGCTACAGCAGCTTGGCAAGAGGCACCAATGTCAAAAACACCAACTCAGTGTCATTTGACAGCTTCACATGCAGCACTTGTGGCAGAACCTGCCTCTCAAGGATTGGCCTTCACAGTCATCAGTAAAGGTGCACCAAGATAAGACACCCCACCTAAATGGATTGTTTGCTGCATTTCCATCATCTTTCGTAGATGGAAGGGTGCCAACCATGATTGTTACGTACATAGTAAATAATAGTGTATTCTAACCTGCACCTTGTTGCTTACCAATCACTTCTGTGCTCACTGATCTGTATTAGCATGCAGTCCACCAATGCCTTGATTTAAAAAGTCTCATCCTAATTTTCACATTCCTCTTTGGTCTCTCTCCTCCCTATCTCTGTAACCTCCTCCAGTGCTGCAAGAACTCTGCATTTACCTAACTCTGGCCTCTTGTGGACCTTCCGCTCCTTTCTCCCCACCATTGACAGTGGTGCGCCTTCAGCGTTATAGGCCTGAAGGCATGGAATTCCCTTCTTAAACTTCTCCACTTCTCCAGCTCCTTCTTTAAGATACTCCTGAATCTTTTAGTTACCCATCCTAATATCTCTTTAATAATAAAAACAGAAAGTGCTGGAAACACTCAGTAGGTCTGGCAGCATCTGTGGAGAGAGAAGCAGAACTAATGGGAGGAATTTTATGCTCTACCCCACATTGGGTTTGGAGGTGGGGAGAGCATATAATCAGGCCGGCGGAGAGGGGGACCTCACCACCTGCCCACCTCCACCCAAATTAAGTCCAGGCCGGGAGGCCTGTGAACGGTCTTCCCGCCTCCACCCCACCACCAATTGAGGCCCTTGTGTGGGCAATTAATGCCCAATTAAAGGCCTCATGCTGCGCTGTTTCATGAGCGGAATGACGGGCGAGCCAGTCGTCGCACACAGAGCATACAAAGCAAACCTGTGTGGGTTACTTGCGGGCTCCGGGGTGAGTGTGGTCTCTTGCTTAAAGGCACTTAGTGCCTGAACGCATGACCCGGCATTGGGATTGGGTGGGTGGGGTGCTCACTGAGAGCCACCTCCTGCCCTTGCTGTCGACCCCCCCATACCCTCCTCCCCTGCGATCACCACCCCATGAATTCCCTCCCGCCCTGACTTAACTGTGGCTTGGGTCCAGGGCATCGGGTGAGTGCTACACGGGCAGCAGCCTCCGCCTCCACAGTGGTGCTGCTCAGTTAAAGAGCTGCTGGCTCTGTTTGGCAGCTCTCAGCAGGTGATCCTGGAAAGACCTGCTGCTGTCCACTTAAGTGCCTAATTGGCACTTGATCTGGCAGGCCTTCCCCACAGGAGGCAATGCGGGGCTCTTGCCGTTGCTTTTGCCGGTGGTCGAGACTGCCATGGCTGGAATAAAATCCCAGCCAATGTTTCAGGTCTGTGACCTTTCATCAGAACCGGACAAAGTTAGCGATGTAGTCGGCTTTGAGTGAGTGAAAGGGGGGAAGATGGGAAGAAGAACAAAAGGGAAGGTCTGTGATAGGGTGGAAGCCAGGAGAGATTCAATGACAAAAGGTTTCATGGTGCAAGGTCAAATGGAGTAGTAATGGGACAAGTAAACATAAGTACTCTGTATTTATCTAACTTTAGTCTCATATGCACCTTCCAATCCCTTTGCCCCACTATTGACGGCATTGCCTTCAGCTGTACAGACTGTAAGGCATGGGATTCCCTTCTTAAACTTCTCCATTTCTCTCTAATATCTCTTTCTTTGGTCATTTTTTGTCTAACGCTTCTATGAAGGGCATTGGGATATTTCCCTGCATTACATAAATGCAACTTCTTGCCTATTTCTCTTTCCTGCCTGATTGCACGGAGCATGATTCCATCAGGACAACACTTGCTTTGGACTGGTAATAGTTTCCATTATGCTGCTGCCATGGATCTTCTTTTAAGCATTATAATGACTTGTGACTGAAAAGATTATGCCATAGAATGTAGACAATGGCTCTATGTTGTCCTGACGGACATCAGTGAACTGGAAGAACGTTTGGTAAGATAACATCCTCAGTGAACATGCATAATTATGTGCACATGCATAATGAGTTTGCTGTACATATTTAATCAGTATCCTGTGGGAGCTCCTTTATTCACACAGGCGGCTGGCTATTTTTAGAAACGATTGGAAAGGATCACAATTTGTATGATACTCCACCTGTTTTGTTGTCATGCTGACTGAGAAGATGACTGATAATATAACACTTCAAGTTGTTCAAAATGATTATCAACAATGGTGACAATGTTAAACATAATTGGGTAGTTTGCAAACCCGCTTGAATTTTTCATGTGCCTGACTTTTCAAGAATTCAATCCGTGTGATATTTCTCCACAAACTTCTTCCTATAGACGATCACTCTCCATGTTGAATAATCCTGATGTTGGAAACTTCCAACAGCAACAACAACCTACATTCATATAGAGCCTTTAATGCAGTAAAAATTCCAAGGCACAGGTGGGAAGTTTATTGAGAGGGGTATTGATATTCCTTTGGAGTGTTTTTGGTTGGAACAATGTCTAGAATATTCAATCCAAAAGCTTTGCCCAGTGCTGCTAATATGTATCTATTCTAATACGAACTGCATTTAAAAAAACTGCATTGAAATTTTAATTTAGCCATTAATTAAATTATATGAAATCAGCAATTTTAATGAGAGCTCTGATTGGTGTAATTATGCTGCTATTCCATTGGGTATTACTCATTTTATCTAGAAATGTACCTTTTAAGTCACTATTAGATGATCGTGGCTTGGCCATGTGAGCCGCATGGAAGATGGCAGGATCCCCAAAGACACATTGTACAGCGAGCTCGCCACTGGTATCAGACCCACCGGCCGTCCACGTCTCCGCTTTAAAGACGTCTGCAAACGCGACATGCAATCCTGTGACATTGATCACAAGTCAGTTGCCAGCGTTCGCCAGAGCTGGCGGGCAGCCATAAAGACAGGGCGAGTCGAAGAGACTTAGTAGTTGGCAGGAAAAAAGACAGAGGCGCAAGGGGAGAGCCAACTGTGCAACAGCCCCGACAAACAAATTTCTCTGCAGCACCTGTGGAAGAGCCTGTCACTCTAGAATTGGCCTTTATAACCACTCCAGGCGCTGCTTCACAAACCACTGACCACCTCCAGGCGCGTATCCATTGTCTCTCGAGATAAGGAGGCCCAAAAGAAGATGATCGTACAAAGAACAGTACAGCACAGGAACAGGCCATTCGGCCCTCCAAGCCTGCGCCGATCTTGATGCCTGCCTAAACTAAAACCTTCTGCACTTCCGGGGTCCGTATCCCTCTATTCCCATCCTATTCATGTATTTGTCAAGATGCCGCTTAAACGTTGCTATGGTACCCGCTTCCACCACCTCCCCCGGCAACAAGTTCCAGGCACTCACCACCCTCTGTGTAAAGAACTTGCCTCGCACATCCCCTCTAAACTTTGCCCCTCTCACCTTAAACCTATGTCCCCTAGAAACTGACTCTTCCACCCTGGGAAAAACGCTTCTGACTATCCACCCTGTCCATGCCGTTTATAACTTTGTAAACCTCTATCATGTCGCCCCTCCACCTCCGTCGTTCCAGTGAAAACAATCCGAGTTTATCCAACCTCTTCTCATAGCTAATGCCCTCCAGACCAGGCAACATCCTGGTAAACCTCTTCTGTACCCTCTCCAAAGCCTCCACGTCCTTCTGGTAGTGTGGCGACCAGAATTGCACACAATATTCTAAGTGTGGCCTAACTAAAGTTCTGTACAGCTGCAGCATGACTTGCCAATTTTTATACTCTATGCCCCGACCGCTAAAGCAAGCATGTCGTATTCCTTCTTGACTACCTTATCCAGCTGCGTTGCCACCTTCAGTGACCTGTGGACCTGTACGCCCAGATCTCTCTGCCTGTCAATACTCCTAAGGGTTCTGCCATTTACTATATACTTCCCACCTGCATTAGACCTTCCAAAATGCATTACCTCACATTTGTCCGCATTAAACTCCATTTGCCATTTCTTCGCCCAAGTCTCCAATCGATCTATATCCTGCTGTATCCTCTGACAATCCTCATCACTGTCCGCAACTCCACCAACCTTTGTGTCATCCGCAAACTTACTAATCACTGTAGTAGAGGTTCAGGTAGCCACCAACTTCTTGATTGTGTATGGTTCTTGCAAGTGACCTGTTTATTCGTATGTCTCAGTGATTCTTTACCTAAATGCACTTGGCTTCAGTATACTAAGAAACCTGAGCTTATGAACTCAATTAACTTCTCAGCTAGATCGTATCCAGCAGAAACAGATCTGATTTTATATTTAAAGAATAACTGTTTGTTTTGCAGATTGGTGGATGACAGATGTGTGGTGGAGCCAGGAGCTGGAGATCTGGAAAATCCTCCCAAAAAGTTTAGAGGTAAATTTGGTTCATCACATAAGGCTGCATAAAAGATAAAGGTGATGGATAATATGATTGATAAGGAGGAACATACAATTTTTTTTTTGTTAATTCAAACATAAGGAACAAATGGTTATACCTTTTTAAAGTAATCCTTGATTTGAATTATAATTATGAACTGTTTTAACACTGAAAATTTATGTTCAATGTTATTGTCAAATTTGTTATTTAGCTTTTTTTAATTGGGTGATTCTAGACATAATGTCTTGACTAAATGTTGTAAATCTGTTGTCAAAATGGTAGGACATGTTCCATACACATAGATATACTCTTTTTTTAAACGGAGTGCGTCCTGACAATGCAGAGCACGCGCAGAGTGATCACCGATGTCATCCGTGCGTCTGAACATTTGCCAGCTCACCAGTATGAATCTGCACATGCACGCACCAACGTCACCATGCAATGACCCCAGAGGTTATGACATCCCAGCGTTGCCTCACCCCTTAATAGCTGCAATTGCTGCCTCTGTTGCCCCCAAACAGTACCCTGCTTCGGCCGTTCACTTCCCCCGTCCCTGCCTTGGTCACTCGCTCGCTCCTGGCCTCGCTGCTTACCTCCCCCCCCGCATCGACTCCTCATTCCCAGCCTTACGACTTCTCCCACCTTGGCTGCTCACTCCTAGCCTCACCAATTTCCCCCCTCCCCTCAGCCACACACGCCAAGCCTCACCATTATTCACTCCCCCTCGGCCGCTCGCTCCTGGCCTCACTGCTTACTCACTCCCCCTCGGCCACTCGCTCCCGGCCTCGCTGCTTACCCCCCCCCTCAGCTGCTCGCTCCCGGCTTCGCTGCTTACCCCCCTCTCAGCTGCTCACTCCCGGCCTTGCTGTTTCCTTCCCTTGGCACCTCTGTCCCGCCTTCAGCCGATTGCTCCCCGCCTCACCGCTTCAGCTGCTCCCACACTGCTTCCCCCCTCGGCCAATTGCTCCCTACCGCGTAACTCAAAGAAGTGTTGGGGAACGAGCCACTAAGTGTGGAGCGAGCGGCCAAGACGGTGGGAAGCGGGGAGCGAGCGGCCAAAGGGGGGACGCGGTGAGGCAGGAAGCAAATGGCTGAAGGGCAGCACCGGGGAGCGAGCGGTGAGCAGACAGGTGCAGGAGGGAGCGGTGAAGAGAAGCGGAGATGGTGGGAGGGAGCGGGATACTGTTGGGGTTGGGATGGAGGCGGCGATTGCAGCCATTGCGGGGGTTTGGGTTTAATTTGTTTTCTGTGACAAATTGAGCAGTACAATTTTTATTACTGCCAGCTGCCTGAGATGTCACAGACTGTGGCATTTCAATCGATGAGCCTGCATTTGCACAAGTGCCAGTACTGCGCCGCCTAGTGGTTGCGTTGTCAGCAACCGCAGCCTTTTTTAAAAATTCATGGGATGTGAGTGTTGCTGGCAAGAGTAGCATTTGTTGCCCATCCCTAATGCCCTTGAGAAGGTGGTGGTGAGCCGCCGCCTTGAACTGCTGCAGTCCATGTGATATAGGTACCCCACGGTGCTGTTGGGAATGGGGTTCCAGGATTTTGACCCAGCGGCAGTGAAGGAATGGCGATATAGTTCCAAGTCTGGATGGTTTATGGTTTGGAGGGGAACTTGCAGGCGGTGGTGTTCACATGCATCTGCTGAGCCTGTACTTCTAGGTGGCAGAGGGTGTGGGTTTGACAGATGCTGTCGAAGGAGGCTTGGGGAGTTGATGCAGTGCATCTTGTAGATGGTACACATTGCTGATATTGTGCGCCAGTGTTGGATGGAGCGAATGTTTAACATGTTTGATGGCGTGCGATCAAGCAGGTGGCTTTGTCCTGGATAGAGTTGAGCTTCTCGAGTGTTGTTGGAGCTGCAGTCATCACACTCCTGACTTGTGCCTTGCAAATGGTGGACAGGCTTTGAGGAGCTAGGAGATGAGTTACTTGCCACAGAATTCCCAGCCTCTGATCTGTTTTTGTAAAAATGGTATTTATGTGGCTGATCCAGTTAAGTTTCTGGTCAATGGTAACCCCTAGGATATTGACAGTTGGGGGGGATTCAGCAATGGTAATGCCGTTGAAAATGAAGAGGAGATGGTTAGATCCTCTCTTGTTGGAGATACGTACATACGAACATACGAATTAGGAGCAGGAGTAGGCCACTCGACCCCTCGAGCCTGCTCCCCCATTCGATAAGTTCATGGCTGAACTGATTACTCCACATTTCCACCTACGCCCGATAACCTTCCACCCCCTTGCTTATCAAGAATTTATCTACCTCAGCCTTAAAAATATTCAAAGACTCTGCTTCCACTGCCTTTTGAGGAAGAGAATTCCAAAGACTCATGACCCTCTGAGAGATAAAAATTCTCCTCATCTCTGTCTTAAATGGGCAACCTCTTATTTTTAAACAGTGACCCCTAGTTTGAGATTCTCCCACAAAGGGAAATGTCCTTTCCACATCCACCCTGTCAAGATGGTCATTGCCTGGCAATTGTGTGGCACAAGTGATACTTGCCACTTATCAGCCCAAGCATCATCAGCGAACATGCCCACTTCTAATCTTGTGATTGAGGGAAGGCCATTGATGAAGCAGCTGAAGATGGTTGGGCCTAGGACACCATCCTGAGGAACTCCTGCAGCGATGTCTTAGGCTGAGATGATTGGCCTCCAACAACCACAAACATTTTCCTTTGTGCTAGGAATGATTCCAATCACTGGAGAGTTTTCCCTTGATTCCCATTGACTTCAGTTTTATGCAGGCTCCTTGATGCCACATTTGGTCAAGTGTTGCCTCAATGTCAAGGGCAGTAACTTTCACCTCATCTCTTGAATTCAGCTCTTTTGTCCATGTTTGGACCAAGGCTGTAATGAGGTCTGGAGTCGAATGACTCTGGCAGAACCCAAGCTGAGTATTGGTGATCAGGTTATTGCTGAGTAAATGCCGCTTGATAGTCCTATCAACGACAGCTTCCATCACTTTGCTAATGATTGACAGTAGACTGATGAGGCAATAATTGGCTGGATTGGATTTGTCATGCTTTTTATGGACAGGAGATACTTGGGCAATTTTCCCCATTTTGGGGAGATGCCAGTGTTGTAGCTCTATTGGAACAGCTTGGCGAGGGGTGCAGCCAGCTCTAGGGCAAAAGCCTTCAGTACTATGGCCGGGATGTTTTCAGGGCTCATAGCCTTTGCTGTATCCAGTATATTCAGCCATTTCTTAATATTGCGTGGAGTGATCTGAATTGGCTGAAGACTGGTATCTGTGATGTTGGGGACCTCAGGAGGAGTCGGATATGGATCATCCACATGGTTGAAGATGATTTGAAAATGCTTCAGCCTTATCTTTTGTACTGATGTGCTGGACCCCCCCATCATTGAGGATTGGGATGTTTTTGGAGCTTCCTCCTTCTGTTAGTTGTTTAATTGTCCACCACCATTCAGAACTGGATGTGGCAGGACTGTAGAGCTTTGATCCGATCCGTTGGTTGTAGGATTGCTTTGCTCAGTCTATCGCATGCTGCTTCCGCTGTTTGGCATGCATGGAGTCGAATGAGCCGAATGGCCGCCTTCTGTGCTGTAAATGAGACTATGACTTTAGCTCTGTGTTGTAACTTCACCAGCTTGGCACCTCATTTTTAGGTATGCCTGGTGCTGTTCCTGGCATGCTTTCTGACCTTGATGATAATAGTAGAGTGTGGGATATGCCAGGCCATAAGGTTACAAATTGTGGTTGAATACAATTCTGCTGTTGCTGATGGCTCACAGACTTCATAGATGCCCAGTTTTGATCTGCTAGATCTGTTCTGAATCAATCCCATTGAGCATGGTTGTCGTGCCATAATGATGGAGGGTGTCCTCAGTGTGAAGATGGGACCTTCACAAGGACTGTCTGGTGATCACTCCTACCAATACCTTCAATAGACAAATGCACTTATGACTGGTAGACTGGTGAGGGCAAGGTCAAGTAGGTGTTTCCCTCTTGTTGGTTCAGTCACCACCTGCTGAAATTTAAGTCTGGCAGTTATGTCCTTTAGGACTCAGCCATCTCGGTCAGTAGTGGTGCTTCCGAGCCATTCATGGTGATGGATATTGAAGTTCCCACCCAGAGTACGTTCTGTGCCCTTGCTACCCTCAGTGCAATTTCTAATCTTCAGTCTTAAGTATCAGAAGGGATATCAAATCGATCTTTACCCTTTCTTCAGATAGACTCACATGGATTTCTGCCAAATATGTCTAAGGCTTTAGGTGCCTAAAATTTAGCCTATGTTTGCGCCATCTGGCTCTACCCAGTTCCATATTAATCATTCATAAACCAAGCTAATTTCACTATTCAGAGAATAAAAGCAAAATACTACAGCTTCTGCAGTGCTGAAATAAAAACAAAAAGTGCTGGAAATACTCAGCAGGTCTGGCAGCATCTGTGGAGGGAGAAGCAGAGTTAACATTTCATGTCTGTGACCTTTCAAAAGAACTAGCGAAGGTTAGAAAAGAATTAGGTTTTAAGCAAGAAAGAATTGATTCACTCCTAATTACTGGGATGAAGTCAGGTGCATTTTCTTAACCCTTTTATGAAAGGATAATAAAGGCTCTTAGCTTCCAGGAGCGGAGCGGACCTGTGGGGAGAACGCCGAGAGCGGAGCCTATAAATCGAACCCGAGGATCGAGGCCCAGTCTCTTACCTTCCGGGAGCAGAGCGGAGAGCAGTCGGACCTCTTCCAGCGTGCCAGAATTTTGAAAAAAAAAAGCCAACAGTGATGTTACAGGAGAGCTGCAAGGTGATTGGTTAGTGAGTCACTGCTGTTAAGGAATAGCTCTAAATAGCTGGGTAAGTATCTCAGGTAAGAAAAGTTTAAAGTTTATTTCAAATATAGTAAGTAGTGTTTTTTTTATCGGGAGTTCTGTATTAACGAGGACCAGGGAAGAAGGGCCCTAGAGTAACTGATATTATTGGACTTTAAGATCTTCCAGAAGGTTTAATTTAATTTAAAGGGTTAAGTCATGGCAGGAGAGCTCAAAGCCATGGTGTGCTCCTCGTGCTCCATGTCGGCAGCCAGGAACATTTCCAGTGCCCGGGACCAGCATGTGTGCAGGAACTGTGTCCAGCTGCAGCTCCTGGAAGCCCGGGTTTCAGAGCTGGAGTGGCAGCTGGGGACACTGTGGAGCATCCACGAGGCGGAGAGTATCATGGATAGCACATATAGAGAGGTGGTCACACCACAGGCTCAGACCCCACAGGCAGGAGGGGAATGGGTGACCACCAGGCAGAGCAAGAGGACTAGGCAGGCAGTTCAGGAATCTCCTGTGGCTATTCCCCTGCAAAACAGATATACTGCTTTGGATACTGTTGGGGGGAATGGCCTCTCAAGGGAAAGCAGCAACAGCCCAATTCGTTGCACCACGGTTGGCTCTGCTGCACGGGGGCGGAGTAAAAAGTGTGGGAATGCAATAGTTATAGGGGATTCAATTGTAAGGGGAATAGATAGGCCGCAAAAGAGACTCCAGGATGGTATGTTGCCTTTCTGGTGCTAGGGTCAAGGATGCCTCAGAGCGGTTACAGGACATTCTGAAGGGGGAGGGTGAACAGCCAGTGGTCGTGGTACACATTGGTACAAACGACATAGGTAAAAAAAAATGGATGAGGTCCTAAAAGCAGAATATAGGGAGCTAGGAAGTAAGTTGAAAAGTAGGACCTCAAAGGTAGTGATCTCAGGATTACTACCAGTGCCATGTGCTAGTCAGAGTAGAAATAGCAGGATATATCGGATGAATAGGTGGCTGAATAAATGGTGTGAGGGGGAGGGTTTTAGATTCCTGGGCCATTGGGACCGGTTCGGGGGAAGGTGGGACCAGTACAAACTGGACGGGTTACACCTGGGCAGGGCCGGGACTGATGTCCTAGGGGGAGTATTTGCTAGAGTGGTTGGGGAGGGTTTAAACTAAAATGGCAGGGGGATGGGAACCTTTGCAAGGAATCAGAGGAGGGGGATCAAAGACAAGAACAAAAGACAGTAAGGGGAATAAGAAAAGTGATAGGCAGAGAATTCAAGGCCCAGAATCAAACAAGGCTACAGTGAAAAATAGTGGGAAGAGGACAAGTAATGTTCAAAAGACAAGCCTTAAGGCTTTGTGCCTTAACGCGCGGAGCATTCGCAATAAAGTGGATGAATTAATCACGCAAATAGATGTAAACAGGTATGATATAGTCGGGATTACGGAGACATGGTTGCAAAGTGACGAGGGATGGGAAATGAACATCCAGGGATTTTCAGTATTTAGGAAGGACAGACAAAAAGCAAAAGGCGGTGGAGTTGCATTGCTGGTTAAAGAGGAAATTAACGCAATAGTGAGGAAAGATATTAGCTCTGACGATGTGGAATCTGTATGGGTAGAGCTGAGAAACACTAAGGGGCAAAAAACGTTAGTGGGGGTTGTATATAGATCCCCCAACTGTAGTGGTGATGTTAGGAATGGCATTAAACAGGAAATTAGAGATGCATGCGATAAAGGAACATCTGTAATTATGGGTGAGTTTAATCTGCATATAGATTGGGCAAATCAAATTAGTCACAATACTGCAGAGGAGGAATTCTTGGAGTGTATACGGGATGGTTTTCTGGACCAATATGTTGAGGAAGCAACTAGAGAACAGGCCATCCTAGATAGGGTATTGTGTAATGAGAGAGGAATAATTGACAGTCTAGTGGTGTGAGACCCCTTGGGGACGAGCGACCGTAATATGATAGAATTCTCCATCAAGATGGAGAGTGACGTAGTTGATTCTGAGACAAGGCTCCTGAATCTTAGTAAAGGAAACTACGAAGGTATGAGGCGCGAGTTGGCCATGACGGATTGGGAAACATTACTTAAAGTGATGACGGTGGATAGGCAATGGCAAACATTTAAAGAGCTTATGGATGAACCGCAACAATTGTTTATCCCTCTCTGGCACAAAAGTAAAATGGGAAAGGTAGCCAAACCATGGCTTACAAGGGAAATTTGAGATAGCGTTAGATCCAAGAAAGAGGCATATAAATTTGCCAGGAAAAACAACAGACCTGAGGATTGGGAGCCGTTTAGAATTCAGCAAAGGAGGACCAAGAGATTGATGAAGAAGGGGAAAATAGAGTACGAGAGCAAGCTTGCGGGGAACATAAAAACTGACTGTAAAAGTTTCTATAGGTATGTGAAGAGAAAAAGATTGGTGAAGACAAATGTAGGTCCCTTACAGTCAGAAACAGGGGAATTTATTATGGGAAATAAAGAAATGGCTGACCAACCAAATGCATACTTTGGTTTGGCCTTCACAAAGGAGGACACAAATATCATACCAGAAATGTTGGGGAACACAGGACTTAGTGAGAGAGAGGAACTGAAAGAAATCAGTATTAGTGGAGAAATGGTGTTGGGGAAATTAATGGGATTGAAGGCCGATAAATCCCCAGGGCCTGATGGTATGCATCCCAGAGTACTTAAGGAAGTGGCCCGATAAATAGTGGATGCATTGGTGGTCATCTTCCAAGATTCTATAAACTCTGGAAAAGTTCCTACGGATTGGATGGTAGCTAATGTAACCCCACTATTTAAAAAGGGAGGTAGAGAGAAAGTAGGGAATTATAGACCAGTCAGCCTGATGTTGGTAGTGGGGAAAATTTTAGAGTTCATTATCAAAGATTTTATAGCAGAGCACTTGGAGAACAGTGGGAGAATCGGGCAGCGTCAGCATGGATTTACGAAAGGGAAATCATGCTTGACAAATCTACTAGAATTCTTTGAAGATGTAACTAGTAGAGTTGATGAGGAGGAGCCAGTGGATGTGGTTTATTTGGACTTTCAGAAGGCTTTCGACAAAGTCCCACATAAGAGATTAGCATGTAAAATTAAAACGCATGTGATCGGGGGTAGTGTATTGCGATGGATAGAAAATTGGTTGGTGGCCAGGAAACAAAGTCTAGGGATAAATGGGTCTTTTTCAGAATGGCAGGCAGTGACTAGTGGGTTACCACAGGGATCGGTGCTCGGACCCCAGCTATTCACAATATACATTAATGATTTAGATGAGGGAACTAAATGTAATATCTCCAAATTTGCAGATGACACAAAACTGGTTGGGAGGGTGAGTTGTGAGGAGGATGCAGAGAGGCTTCAGGGTGATTTGGACAAGTTGAGTGAGTGGGCTAATGCATGGCAGATGCAGTATAATGTGGATAAATGTGAGGTTATCCACTTTGGTAGCAAAAACAGGAAGGCAGATTATTATCTGAACGGCTATAAACTGAGAGAGGGGAATATGCAGCGAGACCTGGGTGTTCTCGTACATCAGTCGCTGAAGGTAAGAATGCAGGTGCAACAGGCAGTAAAAAAGGCAAATGGTATGTTGACCTTCATAGTGAGAGGATTCGAGTACAGAAGCAGGGATGTCTTGCTGCAATTATACAGGGCCTTGGTGAGGCCACACCTGGAATAATGTGTGCAGTTTTGGTCTCCTTATCTGAGGAAGGATGTTCTTGCTATAGAGGGCGTGCAGCGAAGGTTTACCAGACTGATTCCTGCAATGGCGGGACTGATGTATGAAGAGAGATTGAGTTGGTTAAGATTATATTCGCTGGAGTTCAGAAGAGTGAGGGAGGATCTCATAGAAAATTCTGTAAAATTCTGACAGGACTTGACAGGGTAGATGCAGGAAGGATGTTCCCGATGGTGGGGCAGTCCAGAACCAGGGGTCATAGTCTAAGTATATGGAGTAGACCTTTCAGGACTGAGATGAGGAGAAATTTCTTCACCCAGAGAGTGGTGAGCCTGTGGAATTCGCTACCATAGAAAGCAGTTCAGGCCAAAACATTGTATGTTTTCAAGAAGGAATTAGATATAGCTCTTGGGTCTAAAGGGATCAAAGGGTATGGGGCGAAAGCCGGAACAGGTTACTGAGTTGGATGATCAGCCATGATCATAATGAATGGCGGAGCAGGCTCGAAGGGCCGAATGGCCTACTCCTATTTTCTATGTTTCTATGTATTTAGGTAGATATTATTAGTGGTAGAATTTAAATTGTTACAGGATCAAATGTAGTTTAAATGTACTGTGTTATATTGTCATTGGCTAATTGTGTTGTACTTTACAAAATTTATGCTCAGTGTTCAAGATCACTGTATGATTTAACAAGGTTAGATTTACAGTTTGCATTCAATGCTGCTGACCAAATCAATGGCTTTGAAAATACAGCTTACACCATGGTAAACTGCAACATCATTCAAACGTATCCACCGAATAAATTGACCTGGTATTTCTCTATGGGGAATAGTCGTTGCGGTCATTGTCTCTCTTCGGCTGTCTTTTTCTTGTTTTTGTTAAACTAACCTTGCACTTAAATAATTTCTCTGCTGTTATATTGAATTTGTATCTCTTCTGTTCTCAGAGACTGCTACTGTTGTATAACAGTGTGAGATATGTGACAAATTTGCTTTTTCCAAGTTAAACACTTAGCTGTCCTTAAGCTTCTGATTGTCATTTCATATCTGTTGTCTTTGAAGCCCTGCTTCATAAACGTTTACAACTTCCTTCGCCTTCTCAAACTCTCCAAAATCTTTTGGTTTGGGTTTTAAAAGTTCACTCGTTATGCACTTAACTTCATCAAGTAAGACCTCATTTTCTGTCTTCCCAACCACCCCCACCAGATTCATGATTTGAACGACTAAGGTGATTCTTTCTACCACACACATTCCTTCCAAGGTGGCTTTCAAATGACATGCACATGTCAGGCACTGTAATTGCCCAATTTTGACATCAAGAAAGAATTTTCATTTAATAAGCACCTTTCATGACCTCAAGATGTCATAAAGTGTTTTACAACCAATGAAGAATGTTAGAAGTATAATCACTGTTGCAATGTAGGAATGTGCAGTTGTAAAGTAAGGAGTTGATGAAAATCATACAGACTGTTCGATGCTAAACGCTCCTTTTCTTTACTCCGCTGCAAATCATGATAACAAGGCAGTAGACAGTAGACTAAATAAGTGTCTGTGAAGCACACTCCCAGCTATTATTTACCCAGACAACATAATCAGTTTATCACCTTTTTCTGGTTCCTTGACCAATCTGAATTCTAGTATTAACCCTCTTGGTTTTCCCAGAACTCAATAGTGTGGTTTAAAAAATCACTTTATAGGCCAGTTTCCCAATCATTTAATTGATGCTTCTGCTTTCATTGACGTTGCCAACATTTGGAGTTCAATTTTCAATATTATAGTTATATGGTACTTCGAAAAAAGAGCAACAAATGTTTGCCAGTACATTATCAGTTCTGTTTTATTTAACTTTGGAAATATGAATTCCTATCTTATGTAGTTCATACACTTTCACTTATGTTCTATATGCATCATTATCTCTCTTTAATTGCATCAGCTAGATTCAAGGGTTTAAGCCCTGCACAAGATGGGATGTGTCATCAAAATCACCACAGAACTGTAGTTACAGTCAGTCAAAAGTAACTGACTAATATCAACCAATATCATTATATCAGTAGTGAATTTCCTGTTGTGTTGCTCATAGTGAGTCAGAGGATATGGAAACTCAGATAATTTTATTGTGGAGGTAAGATGGGGCAACAGGGAGGTGGGGGAGGCTGCATACAAGGGAAAAGCATTAACTAACTATAGTGTCCTGTATATATTTTCCATCATGATGAGCAACTGTTATAATTTTCTCCATGGGATTTAACAAGGAGGTTTTAGATAGCTGCCTACGATCTTTGCGAAACCTCAAAAAGAAAATCTCATTAGCAATTGCTGTGTTGTTGAAACAGTAGAATTCTGATGTAAATGTTTAGAGGCCAATGATAATTGAGATGAATTTGTAGCACTTGAGCTTTGCTTTTCTATGTAGCTTTTGAGGGTATATTTACACCGCATATTTAGTGTTGGTGCAAAGATGATACAATAATGATAAACTGACAGTATAAATCTGGAGTCAGGGTCCAGCCTGAGTCTGGATCGAAGTGGAGTAAGATTCCCTGGAGGATGCTCTCACCCATTGCTTCAGTTTGATAGCACATGGAGTATAAATCCAGTGTGGGGCCATATATGATTTGTAAAGTGCTCAGAGAGCAACTGACCTCATTTTTTCTTTCTAAGAGAGTCGACATTCTCACCTCCCTGCTGGTTAAATGTTAAAATTTGTAACTTTTGGCTGTCATCCACAGATTAAAGGCCTGCTCCCCGACCCAATCCCGACGGAACCCGACGACATGTCTCGGTACTGTACTGACACAGTACTGTACTGTATGTGTGTAGACTAGAGTCCTGACCGTGATCATTTTATATTTTTTATATAAATACTGTGTATTTTATAATAATTAATCACTCAGGACCTTCCTGGTCTTAGCATCGCAGCTGCTCACTGGATAAACGTGCAGCAAGTATTTCAAACTGAAAAAGTGAAAAACGGATTTGGAATCGGAAGGTAGGTAAAGTGGGCATTCCGGTGGTCAGGTCGGGCTCGGGTCGGGTCGGGCTCGGGTTGGGTCGGGCGCGGGAAAAAAATGGAAGGATTCGGGCCGGGTCGGGCTCAGGTCTGATGTGGTTTGGGTTGGGTTTTTTTTCTGGACCTGAGCAGGCCTCTACCACAGATCACCCACATGAACAGAAGTTACATTTCCAACCAGGAGCCAAACAATGTAATAAAAGCAAAATACTGCAGATGCTGGAGATCTGAAATAAAAGCAAGAAATGCTGGAAATACTCAGCAGTTCTGGCAGCATCTGTAAACAATGTAGCCAAACAATGCAGTCGGATTCTACTGGCTGGACTGCTCTCAGTCTATAAGTCTGCTCAGTTATGCAACCTGAGGAATGTGGGGAGATAACTTGGGTGTAGTCATGAATATTTGCAAGGTGCTAAATCGCTGAGTTATTGACATGCATGTTTGATGTATAGCAGGACACTAAGTGTTGGTAAGGATACTGAGGGTCAGTAACCATACATGCATAAAGGGCCAAAAAATGTTGGGAATGAAAAACAAAGCAAACAATGGAACATGTAGGAAAAGAGAAGAAAGCAAAGTCCAGGTATGTGAGAAGGGAGAGACCTGAGCAGACAAGTCATTTTTAGGTATTAGAACATGGCTTGTGCAGGTTTATTGTTAAGTTTTCTTTTTGGAAGCATATAATTCCTTGTAATCATCAAATTTACAGCACAGAAGAAGGTAATTTGGTTTATCACGCCAACATTAACTCTTACAACGAGAATCCTATTTTCCTGTCTTTTCCCTGTACCCTTTTATATTCCTCCTTTTCAAATACTTATCTAATTTATTTTCAAATGCTGTTATATCATAAGCCAGTTGTGGTAAAGCATTCCATGTTCTAATCAACATCTGTATAAAAATATATTTTCACTTCCCCCTTAATTCTTCTAGTGACTGTGCCTCCTTGGCACTGATTTGCCAACCAGTGGAAACAATCTTTCACTCTGTACTCTCTCAAAACCTTTCATAATTTTGAGAGTCCCTATAGATCCTGAGTTCATCTCCGTTCCTGTGAAAATGCGCTGTTTTTAAAAGTCTTTTTTCATAGCTGGTAGCCTGTAATTCTTGGCATGATTTAGATGACTATTTTAAGTTATAAAATCCATCTGTAGGGTGTGGCAGGAAATAATATTGCTGGTGAAAAGAGTTAGAAGAGATACTTCGAACAGTGAAATAAGTGTTTTAATTTTTTTTTGATTGGTTGCTAGTAAATTTGAGCAAATGAAAATATATTCCAGAAACATTTTCCACGTTCTAAAATGTTATCAACCCTCTACAGATGTGTACCAGATGCAAGGTTTTTAAATGCAAGATAAATAGTTCTTTGAAACATTCAGGGGGAGAAATTCATTAACGTAACACCACGTCTGAGGATAGGCAGTGCCATGGGCCGCAATCTATGCAGCATTCTTCAGTGATATCAATGAAGAATGCCACGCTGCCCATACAGGTAGTGCCCAGTTGCACTGCCTGCCCCTAGGGAATTGGCATAAGTCTGCATAATGCCACTAGCAGTGGCTCTACACTAACATATTTCTCCCATGGAGAGTTTAAAAACTGCATCAAATTGAAATCAAGCTTTGTTAATGCAACTTTGGACTTTAGCTTGTCTGTAGTGACAAGATCTTTTATTTATATAGCACCTTTAATGTAGTAAAATGTCCCAAGATTCTTCACAGCAGCGTTATTGAACAAAAATTGACACAGAGCTATATATGGAGCTATTAGGATAGATGACCAAAAGCTTGGTCAAAGAGATAGGTTATAAGGAGCGTATAAGAGGAAACCGTGGTAGAGAGGTGGAGGGGTTTAGGGAGGGAGTTTCGAGAGAAAGACATAATTTTTATCTTTTTGTCCAATTTTCTTCCATTATCGTATTTCCTGATAGCGGTCACTTATTCCATGTTTGTTATTGGCTGTCCACTCCCTGCCCCAAGTTTTTAATTTATTAATTCCAGAGCTGTGGGTGTTGCTGGCAGGCCAGCATTTATTTCCCATCCCAAATTGCCCTTGAGAAAATGGTGGTGAGTTGCCTTCTTGAATCACCTTCCCTGACGGCCATTAGCGAACCAGTGGGCTTTTCATCACAGTCTAGTAGTTTTATGGTCATCATTACTAATGCTAGCTTCTTATTCCAGATTTATTTAATTAACTGAATTTAAGTTCCACAACTGCTATTGTGGGATTTGAGTTCACATCCCTAGTTTATTAGTCCAGGCCTCTGGATTACTGGGCCAGTAGCATAACCATTATGTTACCATACACTCATTCTCATAGGTGAGTCTAGACAGCAATTGTTAGTAGGTTATTTAACTATTGGCCAAATCATGTTCTCACTTAGATACCCAAAAAGTCCACAGACAGCAAGGGCTATTTGACAATGATCAGGATAGTTTACCCTTTTCCTAGTGTGATTTGGGGGGAAATGTTGAGATAAGCTTTCTTACTACCATTCAAATTAAAATTGGCTAATTTAGCTGTGGGCAGGATCTATTCTGGTCTGTGGCATACAACAGCCAAGCCATTTGTGGGCGAGCGAAGGAGATTTAATGACTTTTCAATAATCTTAAACTGATGCACCATGAACTTGTAAGACATCCAATTCCAACACTATCCATGCCAATAAGTTAAAATGAACTTTGGGCATGTCTGGGGAGTGGCTGTAAAATTCAGGTATTGAATGTTGATGTACAGTCTCCAGAACACTTTTAGAAATTGGACGCTGCTGCCACTTCACTAGCAAAGATTGGACACAGAAATATGCTACTAATGGACCAGTCTGCCAACACCATGGGCAGAAATGAATACATAATTATGCAAATGAAAAATAATACATATTCTGCTTCTATATCATAAAATATCCAACAGACATCTTATTCTCCCCCATTATCACTGACTGTTTGAGAAAATGAGTAGATCTAACACCAAATTGGATTACTCCAGCCAGCATTGCCAACTCTAGTTGGAAGCATTCCTGGAGATTTGACCATGTGATGTTTGACCACATGACATCTGTAAATGTTAGACCACATGACATCTGTAAATGTTAATATATTTACCTTATCATTGTAGGTAAAGTTGAGCCACTTTTTATGCCTGATCTCACTTCCATCTCCTTGAAGTCCGCTTTGGGCTCAGACTCTATGTGAGGGTGACAACTCTGAACTGACAGCTTTACATAAAGCTGATGTTTCAGCCACATGGTAAGGGGTGTGGGTAGTTCCCACTGTTCATCTCCACCTGATCGCGGCAAGTGTTTTTTTTGCTATTAGGGTCTGAACCCTCTGTGTTTTATTTGTCAAATAAACAGACAGCGACAGGTGTTCTTGTAGGTTGAAAGCAGAAGATTAATTATTGAGCAATATTCATTCCAGAAATTGTTGCAACACTACTCAAAGCACGCATTCACTCTCACATGCACTCTCAAAAGAAGATAGATAGAAAAGTATAGAGTAAGAGGTGTACAGATTTCAGGTTGTAAAAGTCTTTTGTTTCAGGGATAACCTGTGGGATCCTCCATGGAAGGTCAATTTTTAAAGTTGCAGGCCTGTTTTCTGGTTGTCTGGTAATTGTTAGGCTGTTGCAGTCTCCTGATGGTTCACTTTGAGCTGAAGATGGTGCTGATGTCTTAGGGCAATCCTCACTAGTAAAAAAGTTGTTTTTGCAAAGACATTTTCTTGACTCTGTTCCACTTGTTTCAGCAGGGCTCAACTGTGTTGGCTGGAAATGATCTCTCTCTCTCTCTCTCCCTCAGCCTTGCTTGAATACAAGATGGCTTTTTGTTGTACTGTGTGGCCGAGGAGAGACCAGACTGATCTTGTTGTCTCTAGTCCTGTCCTGAAAGGACTCCCCCTTTGTTCCTCAAAACGATTATCTTTTAAAGTGAATATTTTTACAAGGATTGGCTTTGCCCATGTAGCTTCAGGGTTCAGTCCTAGCTGGGCCTTGGTGATGGCCCCATTCCGAGGAGATGAGGGTGGTTCACCGTCCATTGTAATGCTAGTTATTCGGAGATGAGAAGTCTGTGAAAGGTCTTGTCTTATTGCGTTTGAGTATAGCTTACATCCAGGTGTGATTATCTGTTGCATTTCCATGCGGACGGGGCTTACTTGGTTTTTATTTTTACTAGAAATGGATGTGGATTTGAGGGCAAGCAATGCTGAGGGTCATGTGTTTTATCCTCCATTTCATTGACAGCACATTGTCCATGTTATAACTCTTCAGTGATGAATTCTGTATTTTTATTTGCTGCACTTCGCCTGAGTGTAAAACTGATCTGCACATCAAAACTGGTCGGCAAAGACTGACCTGAAATCTAGTCCTTAACGCAGCTGAACACCAACATTTCTAAGCGATTCCCTGGGCTGAGATTCACTGAAGGAGCCTTTCCATAGAATTACAGTAATTGCTTCATAGGAGGAGACTGTTTAACCCCTGGTGCCACTGCTGGTGTTGACACTTTCTCCTGTAACCCCGTTCCTCCTAGATCATTTTATAGTTCTCCTTTTGAAATATTTATCCCTTTCCCTTTTAAATGATGTTCTAGTCTATGTGTCAGTAGCCACTTGTGGTGAATAACTCCATGGTCTAACAGCCCTTAGTTCAAGAACCCTGTCTCTCCCTTCCCCCTTGGTTCTTCCAGGGAGAATGATTGTTTCTTATTCACGCATTAGTGGAAACAATCTTTCACTGTTTGTTCACAGTAAAGTCCCCAGGTTGCACTCACCCCTTTATTGTCTGCTCCTCTCGGAGCCGCTGTCGCTCACCATGGGCTGGATTTTAAGAGCCTGCTGCTGATCTTGGTGGCGAGCTCAAAACCAAAGAGCCGCCGCAATCTCAAGCGCAACGGCTCACTTAAATAGCAAGGGCAGCCCGCCTCTCCTCCCGACCCCCAATCGTGTAGAGGGGGTGGGCTGTCCGTCCCCAGCAATGGTGTCAGCTGCCTGTGCGCAGGCATGGCACCATTTTAAAAGGGCAGCCAGGCCCGCTGCCCAATTTAAATTTTTAAAGTCCTACCCCCCAAAATTAAATAAGTAAATTTCTAACCCCCCTTTTCCACCTCCCCAATAACAATTACAATAACTATTTGCCCTCTACCCCCCCCCACCAAAACACTTACCTTTCACATCTGACCTTCACCCCCTCCCAAACTGCACAAAGTTTAAGGTTCAACCCTTCCCACCATCCGTTACACCATTACATATATTTGAGCCCGTCACCACCCCCCACCCCCACACTGACAAACGTACCCCCTCCCCCCTCCCGACCAGTCTCTCTCTTTTCCACTGACTCCCCCAAATAGAACCCTCATCCCCAGTCTCCCTCTTTCCCCCTTGAGCCCCCATCCATCAACCCCCATCCTCCCTCTTTCCCTGATGCCCATTCTTCTTCTTTCCCCGATCTCCATTCTCCCTCTCTGCCTGATCACCATTGCCTAGACTTCACCTTTCCCCCAAAGCATCCTTCCCCAAACCGCCATTTCCCAGTCTATCTTTCTGTCGCACCTCCCCCCACCATTCTCCACCACCCCCCCCCCCCCACCACCTCCATGAGGAAAAAGACTTGTTGGTTAAAATAATCCTAAACAATCTAAGGAATTTTGTATGTTGAATTTAGCCAAGTGTTAGATTGAGGGGGTTGATTTTGCCAGTTTTTCAGTTGAGTAGTGGGAAATTGGGCAGCTCTGCCTAGCCCCACGAAAAATTAAAAGGGCTGGATTTAATGTAGGCGGCAGGGGTCCAGCTGTCAGAGCTCAAAGCAGGGGGTGACCCTGCTTCAGTTGGCGGTGGGATCCGGGGCTTAATTTTGCGACCGGGGCTGCCATCCCTATTAAGGACAGTGGTCTGCTCCCTAGAGCTTCGGGCCCAATCAGAGGGCTGGCAGCTCAGCATCCTGTGCAGCACCACCACTATGGTGGCGACTGCTGGGGCTGTGCCTGCAGGATGGGGGCATATTGATGGCCATGTGCCTTCCAAGTCAGGTAAGTGGGTTCTGAAGGTTCCAGGGCCAGTCAGGCAGGCCCCAGAGTGGGTGTGGAGGGCATGCAGCGCTGTTGCCGCAGGGACAGCCAATGCCACCAGAGGTCCCTCCATGATCCAAAGAATGCCCAAAAAGGAGAGCCCCCCTCCCCCAAGACACCCCACCCCCATCCAGAACCCTCTGGAAGGCTGCCAGTGTTTACCTGGCAGTTTCGTCATGTGGCGGTGGGACCTCCAGCAGCTGGTAAAATGCCAGTGGAGGCAGGCAGAAGCCCTTCATTGGCCATTTAAGTGGCTCAATTGGACTCCGGGCAAGTGGGTATGGCAGTGGGAAGATGACGGGCATACCACCCAATGCCCTTCCATGCTATTTTGCCAGCCTTCACGCCTCCTAGACTGCTCCAAAGTGCTGGTAAAATTCAGCCCATTTTCTTCAGGCCATTATTTTAATTTGTCTCCAGCAGCCTCTTTAAGGACCTCTAGTTAGGCCGCTTTGGTGCTGCTACCAATGAGAGGAGTGTCTGCATAGTGGATGGCTTCCCATCTGAAACAGCCAGGAACTCTGGGTGCCCTTCTTAAGACCCTATCCAAAATGGCAGTGGCCAGAATTCCAGTGTAAATAGTGCAGTAAGGGATCTGACAACTTTTACGGACTACTATCACTCTCCTTGTGATGGGGCGGAGACAGTTAAAATCAGGCCCAATATCTTTGGGTAAGAGCCACCAATGGACATGGATAGTGGTTTTGGTTCTAAATGTGTGAGCAGTTTTAGCTGAAGTTCAAAGTAATAATTTTGCCAAAGCTAATTTACATTTCTGAACAGTGTACCCTTTCTTTCCGCAGAGAGTCTGTTGACTGTGGCTGGGCTTGTCATCCCACTTTATATTCTAACTCTATAGATTCTGCAGATTTTCTGGCCTGCTGCCTAATCTCCATCTTAACAAATGAAGCATAAATGAATAAAACATGGGTCACTTTTCACTGCCATTGTAAAATGCTATTGCTGTGCAAATACCCGACCACATTAATCGAAACGCAATTTCAACAATGGAAAGATCCATTATTTTTGGAAGAGGATTACGAAATAAAACTAAGAATTATTGAAATAAACGTTTCAATTCCGAAGAACCACTTTAAATCTCCCCCTCAAATCATTTTGTTACATGTGTTTCATATGGGACAGAATAATGAGGGACAATTGACTTAAGATGCCCACTAGGCCATATGGAATTCGATAAAAATACAAAACATTTTTGTGCCGATACTGGAATGGTGCAATTACTGTTTGGCCCATGCTTTTTATCTTAACCAGATGCCTTTTTATTATCAGCAGATAGATTTGTATTCACAAGAGATGCAAATGCAAGCGATACACATGAAAGTTTCAGGAAAAGGGCAGGGATTTGCCTGTGATGGACATTTTAGACTAAATGTATTTGGAAATTTACACAAATTTGTGCACTACAGAGCTCTCAAAAATGATCACAGGGCATCTGATGGTATTTTTGACTTCTGACAGATTGTTGTTGTATGGAATATAAAAAGATCAGTAATGGAATACGAGGTTGAACGTCAGACAGCATTTAGGGCATCTTTGAACATCATAAAGGCCTAATTGCTAAAAGGCCCAAACTTTCTGCAGTTTTCTATTCGGAACATTGATTTTATTAATGAAAGGCCATTTTCCTGCTTGTTTCTCTTACTTATATTCTACTTTGCTCCCTTCCATTTAGAGCAGATGTACTTGCATTAGATTATTCCCCACTTCCAGTGTAAATGTTTCTGACAACCTTCTGGAGCTGAAGTACTGGCATTTGCTTCACCCGGCCCCAATAGGTCTACTTGTTTCTCTTCTGTGATCTAAAAAGCTTGGAAAATGTCTATAAAAAGCAAAATACTGCGGATGCTGGAAATCTGAAATAAAAACAAAAAAAGCACTAGAAATACTCAGCAAGTCAGGCAGCATCTGTGGAGAGAAACACTGAGTTAACATTTCAGGCCTGTGACCTTTCATCAGAACTGTGAAAAGTTTGAAATGTAATAGGTTTTGAGCAAGTGAAAGGGGTGGGCAAAGGGGAAGAAGAATAAAAGGGAATGTCTGTGATAGGATGGAGGGCAGGAGAAATCAAATGACAAAAGGTTTCATGGTACAAAGCCAAAGGGAGTGGTAATGGGACAAGTAAAGAAACAAAAGATGTGTCTGAATGAGGTGTGAGTGGCAGGATAGCAGGTGTCTGAATGCTAAGTAAAGGGATGAAGAAAGAAATGAGAGGAGAGAAAAGAACCAGTAAAAAAAAAGGAAAAAAATGGGAGCAGAAGTTATGATCTAAAATTATTGAACTCAATGTTGAGTCTGGAAGGCTGTAAAGTGCCCAGTCGAAAGATGAGATGCTGTTCCTCGAGCTTGCATTAAGCTTCATTGGAACACTGTAGCAGGCCAAGGACAGAAATGTCAGAGTGGGAGCAAGGTAGATAACTGAAACAAAGTGACTCCTGACAACGCAGTCAAGCACTGACGTCATCAGTGCGTTCCCAGCTGCACACGTGCAGAATGGTGTCTTTCTGCCAGTATGGTGCTACGCATGCCTAGCCTACGTTGGCACCCGTCTTGCCAGGACTAATTTGCGCATCACTCTAAAACGCCATCACATGCTGGAACAAGGCCGCTTGCACCTGCCCTCGCCGCTACCTCCCCCCGGCCGCTCACCGCAGACCTCACCACTTCCCCCATTGGCCACTCGCTTCTTGCATTGCCACTTCCTCCCCTCAGCCACCCGTTTCCACCCTCGCAGCTTCCTCCCCCCACATTTGCGCATACTGGAAGCTACATATATTAATACACAGGGCCCTGTTCTTTGCAGATAGAAAGAATATGTATAAACATTGCACCTGCTCACCTGCTTCAGCTGAACAAAATAAGTGACAGCCATTCGCTGGTTCATTCCTCAGGGCAATGCCTTGACCAATCAGAGTCAAGCTGCCTGATTTAAATTTCAAACAAAGCTTGGCAGTTAACTGTTTGTCACCGTAAACTGGTGCATTCGCCATGGCAACGCCTCTACCAATCAGATTTCACTTGCCAACCAATCAGCACTCTCTTCTCATGCAGTGTAAGTTGTTGTTTTCCCTTACATTGGTTATTCTTGTGATTGTCCTGATGAGTACAAGATGAAAAGCTTCGACAACATGTCTCTATTTTCAGCAATACTCAAGTTTTGTACGACTAAATGACAGAGGGTTGTGATGTTACGGAATATATTACTGGAGTTGGTGACCAAAGCATAGAGTCATAGAGTTGTACAGCATAGAAACAGGCCCTTTGGCCCATCGCGTCCATGCCAACCATAATGCCCATCTATACTAATCCCACCTGCCTGCATTTATTCCATATCCCTCTATGCTCATTCAAGTACCTGTCAAGATGCCTCTTAAGTGTCGCTACTGTTCTTGCCTCCACCACCTCCTCAGGCAGCTCTTTCCAGATACTCACTATTCTTTGTGTGAAAAATGTACCCTTTGATCCCCTTTAAACCTCCTCCCTCTCACCTTAAATCTATGCCCTCTAGTTTTAGTCACCCCTACTATAGGAAACAGACTCTGGCTATCTACCCTATCTATGCCTCATAATTTTATTTACCTCTAACATGACCCTCTCAGCCTCCTTTGCTCTGGGGAAAACAGACCCAGCCTATCCAACCTCTCTTTATAACTCAAGCCCTCCAAACCAGGGAACATCCTTGTGAATCTTTTCTGCACCCTCTCTAGCTTAATCACAACTTTCCTGTAGTACGGCGACCAGAACTGCACACAATACTCCAAATGCAGCCTAACCAACGTTATGTACAATTGTAACATGACGTCCCAACTCTTGTACTCAGTGCCTCGGCCGATGAAGGCAAGCATGCCATACGCCTTCTTCACCAACCTGTCTACCTGTGTTGCCATTTTCAGGGAACTATGTACTTGCACCCCAAGGCCTCTCTGCTCAACAACACTCCCCAGGGCCCTGCCATTCACTGTATATGTACATATATATATATATAGAGTATGTCAACATTTAAGAATAGTGTAGATGCATGATTAAAGGAAAAGGGAAGAACGGGATTTGAAGGAACAGGGTGGGCAGGAAGATTTAGGACTCCCACTCGATCTCTCTGCTGCCTTTGACACAGTTGATCACATCATCCTCCTCCAATGCCTCTTCCCCGTTGTCCAGCTGGGTGGAACAGCACTCACTTGGTTACATTCTTATCTATCTAATTGTGTCCGGAGAATTGCCACCGGTGGCTTCTCTTCCTGCTCCTGCACTACCACTGGTGTCCCCCAAGGATCTATCTTTGGCCCCCTCCTATTTCTCAACTACATGCTTGCCCCTCAGCATCATCTAAAAACACATCAGTTCCCACGTGTTCACTGACGACACCCTGTTTTACCTCATCACCACCTCTCTTAATCCCTTCACTGTCGTTAAATTGTCAGATCACTTGTCCGACATCCAGTAGATGGATGAGCATTACTTTCGTCCAATTAATTATTGGGAAGACTGAATCCATTGTCTTTGGGTTTTCGTCACAAACTCTGCTCCCTCGCCACTGACTCCATTGCACTCCATGACAACTGTCTGAAGCTGAACCAGACTGTTTGCTATCTTGGTGTCATATTTGACCCCAAGATGAGCTTTCAAATACATATCCACATCGTCACTGAAGCCGCCTATTTCCACTTCCGTAACTTCGCCCGACTCTGCACTGCCTCAGCTTTTCTGCTGCTGAAACCCTCGTCCATGCTACTGTTACCTCCAGACTTGATATTCTAACCCACTCTAGGCTGGCCTCCGTAAACTTGAAGTTATCCAAAACTCTGCCACCCGTGCCCTAACTCTCACCTAATCTTGTTCACCCATCACCCTTGTTCTCGCTGACCTATATGGCTCTTGGTTAACCAGTGGCTTGATTTTAAATTCTCATCCTTGTTTTCAAATCCTTCCATGGCCTCGTCCCCTCCCTATAGCTGTAATCTCCTCCAGCCCTATACAACCCTCTGTGATATCTGCGCTCCTCTTGAGGATCCCTGATTTTAATCACTCCACCGGTGGTGGCCATGCCTCAGCTGTCTTGGCCCTAAGCTCTGGAATACCCTCCCTATACCTCTCAACCTCCTTTCCACCTTTAAGACACTTCTTAAAACCTACCTTTTGACCAAACTTTTGATGATCTGCCCTAATATTGCCTTGGGTGGCTCAGTGTCATGTTTTATAATGGCTCTGTGAAGTGCCTTGGGACATTTTATTACATTAGAGGCACTGTATAAATACAACTTGTTATTGTACTTGTGTTGAGGATCAACGTCATCGTGGACTGGTTGGGCTGAACATCCTACTTCCATGTTGGAACTTCGACATAATTCGAAGCCGCTGAAATACATTATGAGCGGCCATGTCAATTCTCCTTTCTTTGAATGGCAAACTGAATAAACAAAATTCCTTAGATTCGGGAATAATCCCATCAGATTGGAAGTTGGCAAATGTTACACTGCTTTTCAAGAAAGGAGGAAGAGAAAAAACAGTGAATTACAGGCTAGTTAGCCTAACATCAGTCGTTGGCAAAATGCTAGAATCTATTATGAAGGAAGTCTTAACAATGCACTTAGAAAAGCACAGTATGATTAGAACAAGTCAACATGGTTTTGCTAAAGGGAAATCCTGTTTGACAAATTCATTGGAGTCTTTTGAGGATGTAACTAGTAGGGTAGATAAAGGGGAAGTAGATGTTGCATAACCCTAGATTTCTAAAAGGCATTCGATAAGGTGCCACACAAAAGGCTAATAGGCAAGTTAAGGGTGCAAGGAGTTGGGGGTAATATACTAGCATGGATAGAGGATTGGATAATGGATATGAAGCAAAGAGTGGGCATAAACAGGACATTTTCAAGTTGGCAGGCTGTGAATAGTGGAGTGCTGCAAGGATCAGTGCTGGGGCCTCAGCTATTTATAATCTATATGAATGACCTTATGTGAAAAAGTGTTTGTGTATAGTGAGCCACAGGGCAAACAATAAACTGCCTTAGGAATAAAGATACTTAGAGTTTTTATGTAGTTTTATGTCCTCAGGATATTCCAGATCACTTCATAGCCTGTGAATTATGTTTGAAGTGTTGCCACTGTTGTGTGGGTAAATACTGCAGCCAATTTGTGCACAGGTAGATCCCACAAACATGAATAATGAACAGTTCTGTTTTCGGTGGGGTTGGTTGATGGATAAATATTGGCCTGGACACTGGAAGAGTTTTCCTACTTTTAATGGATTCATACCAGGCGATCTTTTGCATCTCCCTGAGAGGGCAAATGACGGCAAACGCTGACCTTTTCACTGCCATTACGACTGCAAAATCCAAACCATTTGTTTTACCATCGTGTCAGCAAAGTTGATGGATTTTGCATTGAGAATGTTGGTGTAAGCGCTCAAGTGGCTTGAGATGCATTCTGCAAGTAACCCATGATTCAGGACTATAGAGTAGGGCTGGGAGATCAACCAACTTGTAAATCGTAACCTTTGTAGATACATCCAATCCTCTTTTTTCAGAATTAGAACATTACAGCGCAGTACAGGCTCTTCGGCCCTCGATGTTGCGCCAACCTGTGAAACCATCTGACCTACACTATTCCATTTTCATCCATATGTCTATCCAATGACCACTTAAATGCCCTTAAAGTTGGCGAGTCTACTACTGTTGCAGGCAGGGCGTTCCTCGCCCCTACTACTCTCTGAGTAAAGAAACTACCTCTGACATCTGTTCTATATCTATCACCCCTCAACTTCAAGCTATGTCCCCTCGTGTTTGCCATCACCATCCGAGGAAAAAGACTCTCACTATCCACCCTATCTAACCCTCTGATTATCTTATATGTCTCTATTAAGTCACCTCTCCTCCTCCTTCTCTCCAACGAAAACAACCTCAAGTCCCTCAGCCTTTCCTCGTAAGACCTTCCCTCCATACCAGGCAACATCCTAGTAAATCTCCTCTGCACCCTTTCCATAGCTTCCACATCCTTCCTATAATGCGGTGACCAGAACTGCACGCAATACTCCAGGTGCGGCCGTACCAGAGTTTTGTACAGCTGCAGCATGACCTCGTGGCTCCGAAACTCGATCCCCCTACTAATAAAAGCTAACACACCATATGCCTTCTTAACAGCCCTATTAACCTGGGTAGCAACCTTCAGGGATTTATGCACCTGGACACCAAGATCTCTCTGTTCATCTACACTACCAAGAATCTTCCCATTAGCCCAGTACTCTGCATTCCTGTTACTCCTTCCAAAGTGAATCACCTCGCACTTTTCCGCATTAAACTCCATTTGCCATCTCTCAGCCCAGCTCTGCAGCCTATCTATGTCCCTCTGTACCCTACAACATCCTTCGGCACTATCCACAACTCCACCGACCTTCGTGTCATCTGCAAATTTACTAACCCACCCTTCTACACTCTCTTCCAGTTCATCTTCAAAGATGCAGGCCATCTGGAGACTGAAAGCCGCTGAGGCAGTGTTAAGGCGGTATTGAATCTCCTCATCAATGTTCTCATTCTTTGTTAGCTAGCTACCACGATATGCAAAAGTTTCCCAGTACAGCAAAACCGATAGCAGAAAACCTGCCCCAAATGCACTCATAAAAGCTACTTTAAAATTATAAGAATGCTGGCGTAGCTACAAATTCCTCTAAAAATATATAATGTAGAAATGTTTATGATGTGTCCAGGTGAGCACAGAGCCAGTTGGAGGGCTGTGCCATCTTCTGCAAGGATACCTGCAGCCAACCTGAATTGAGGCTGTGGGCAGCACATCCACTGTACTCAGATTTTTTCTTTTGCCTCCTTCCAGGCTTGTTTAGTGATAATCTGCAGAATCAGCAAATGAGCTGACCATTTAATTGATGCATTAGTCTGCAGGTTAACCCTTTCATCTCCTTTTTAACTGAACAGGGAGCATAGCTCTGCTGCAAAACTTCACTGCGTTGCTGCATTTTCCAAAATACAGTGGTCATTGATTACAGCCATGTGACCATCTAGATAGTAGGTTCCTGCTCCTCCTATGGCACATCAGGTACTCCTCTTCATATATGCAAGACGTTTCATCTGGTGCTACATCTCTCAAGCTCACTAACTGCATCCTCTGGGATATTTGTAGATATAATGAGAGGAACGCAGGATGATGTGAGGTGTTGGCTTGTTGTGCTCAATGGCGATGCTGGCAGGCTCTTCTTCCTGATTTGCAGTGATCGAAAAGCAACGTAAATAAAAGCTTTAGACTTCTGACTCCAAGACACACCGTCAAGCAGTACCTTCATGGCAGGATATTGTGTATGATGTTTGTGTAGTTGTGTGTATGTCTACATGTGACTGAGTGCAAAGTGGAACAGGTGGGTGGTACGAACATTGAGCTTAGTGGGGGATTTCTGGATTTATCTTCCCCTGTCCTTTTAACATTCTTCATGGCAAGAATGTCCAGGATGGCCTTCTCACGGAGCATCTAAGGATTGTAATTTCTGGGCTGTCCTCCAGTTTGGGTCTATTCCCTTGTATTATGTGCCGTCTTGGAATAGTAGAGGAGTAATCTTAAGATGTTGAAGTGTAAGGACTAATTAGTGATGGACAAGTGCCTATCCTGCAGTCCATCCTGTGTGATTGTAGCTGTTAATGCAGCTAGTTTGTGTTGACAATGATTTGCTGCCAGAACTGCTTATTAAACAGCAGGGTTCCAAAGCTGCTAGTTGTAAGTTGTGTCCATTCCCAGGTTCTATGCGTTCAGTATTGAATCCAATTCATTGTTGAGCCTTGTTATCATCTCCTGACAGGCATGCTGCACTTCTATCCTCTGGCTGGTGTACAATATAAAGAAAGACATTTTAAGGATGGCAGCGAATTGCTACACGAGGCAACCCCTGCTCATACGTAGCCCCTCCACTTCACTAGGCATTGCATGGCATTCGGTTGCTGTGCTGCTCGCATCATTTACTCAAAGGTTCCTTTATCTTGCTTCCACGTTTATTTTGCCATCCACTAATTTTTGCCAGCTACCACTTTTTGGCCCTCACGGCCTCTGGAAAAATTGCCAAAGATTTTTGGCTCTTAATGTATTTTTTTATTTTGAGATACAGCACTGAAACAGGCCCTTCGGCCTGCCGACCATCAACCACCCATTTACACTAATCCTACACTAATTCCATATTCCTACCACATCCCCACCTGTCCCTATATTCCCCGACCACCTACCTATACTAGGGGTAATTTATAATGGCCAATTTACCTATCAACCTGCAAGTCTTTTGGTGGTGGGAGGAAACCGGAGTACCCGGCGAAAACCCACGCAGACACGGAGAACTTGCAAACTCCACACAGGCAGTACCCAGAATTGAACCCGGGTCGCTGGAGCTGTGAGGCTGCGGTGCTAACCACTGTGCCACTTTATGAACTGCAGTTGTGCCAAATATTTAGTCCCTGGTGCAATTCAAGCTTGGGGTTTTCTCTGCATATTTAATTAAGATGTACCTGATTGGATTTAAAAAAAAATTTGGACAAAACTTATCGAGCACAGGTCCTGAACAAGAAATTATGGGTCGTAATCTTTCGAAAAAATAGAAGCACACCCTTAAAATATGAATGATTATATCACATAAGAGGTTCGCTAAATAATACTGGAGACTTCTCTTTGTCTCTGATAATCACACGCCAGTGTTAGCTGTCAAGGTTAATTTGGATATGAATCTGCTTGTGTCTGAAATAGATACTTAAGGTGACATCCTGCATCCTGTAATATCCCCATTGTAAGCTCTGAACAGTCAACAATTATATAAAATTTATGGTAGACCCACAGACGTTCCAAAGCTGTGTAAATACTAAATTACACTTCAGATCACTGGAAGAAGAATAAACACTTCAGTCCAGTCAGGATACAATCAGAACTGTTGCATGTACAATACCAGGAATCCATGGTTTTGAATTGGATCTGTTTCCTTGTGGGTCTTATCAGCTGGGTTGCATTCCACACTTTGCTGTGGCTAGGAACAATGTTAATGTCTCACTTGTGTGTCATGCTGAAGTATGGGAAGGTTCATTATATGAACTGAAGCTGGTATGTTACGTAACTTGTAAAAATACACTGATGGTGCCTCTGGGACTGTATTAAGTGTGGAAAGCAGTAACAGAATTGTTACGTGTGCCTTAATGTTATAAATGAATTACCTGAAGTTGCTGTCCAGTGTCAATGCAAATGGATTCATAGTCAATGGGTAATCCTCCTAATTTATGGCCTCATTGGAAAAGAAAGTACTATTACTGAAAAGAGAATTCTTCATAAAATGTTATCTCTCAGCTGGCTCTGACCTGCCATTTCTTTCCTCAATTATTTTTCACCTCCTGTGTTTATATGGCCATTTTTCATATGGGAGCCTAGATAGGCTATTAGACAATGGGACTAATTAGCCAAATCTGGTTACATTTTACTTGTGCATTTACCAACATGGGTGAGTTGATAGCAATCACAAATAGAAACCTAGGTTACCTTTCTGGTTCCTTTCCCAGTAACACATAAGCCAGTTGTGGTAAGACCTGCAGTTAAATAAGACAGAAAGAATTTGCATTTACAAAGCATCTTTTACAACCTCAGGATATCCCAAAACACTTTACAGCCAATGAAGTACTTTGGAAGTGTAGTCACTGTGTATTGTAGGAATAATATAGTTTATAACATGCATTTAAGAACAAAAGAGGAGTGTGAAGATCCATGATTGTACAGACATCTTTTATAAACGGTAGGCTGACATGGCAGTTCAAATGTAGATATTTTCCCTTTAATACCGCAAACGTCACAAACATAATGTACTTGTTTAGTTTAGAGATACAGCACTGAAACAGGCCCTTCGGCCCACCGAGTCTGTGCCAACCATCAACCACCCATTTATACTAATCCTGCACTAATCCCATATCCCTACCACATCCCCACCTGTCACTATATTTCCCTACCACCTACCTATACTAGGGGCAATCTATAATGGCCAATTAACCTATCAACCTGCAAGTCTTTGGCATGTGGGAGGAAACCCACGCAGACACAGGGAGAACTTGCAAACTCCACACAGGCAGTACCCAGAATTGAACCCGGGTCGCTGGAGCTGTGAGGCTGCGGTGCTAACCACTGCGCCGGGGTTGTTAGGGAATAGAATACTGTGCAATATTATTCCTTCCTGGTATAATGGTTATCTCAATGTTGAATAGATTACTCAGAAATGAAGCTGTGTTGGAAGCCACCCATTGATCTCGACAGGGACATATGGAGCGAGCAAAGGAGGCCAAAAGTAGCTGCAGAGCCAGGCAAGGCCAGTGAGGGGGAGATCCTGACAAATTTAATGGCAGGATTTCATTATCATTTTTTATCTCGTTTCCTACCTGGTAGCCGACCAATCTGACAGCCTGACTGGCAGCCAGGAGGGAAAGCCAACGGAAAGATGCCACAGCCAGGCACCTTTTTGAGGCAAGCTGTGGATCGGGGCTGGTGGGCCCTGACCATGGGCCATGACCATGGGCCATACCACAAATCTTATTGGGTTGTTGGGAGTGGAGGTCAGCGATTGTGGCAGGGCGAGGGGAAGAGAGGCTGCTATCGGCAGAAGGGAGGCCGAAGGCTTCCCCAAGGGGCAATTCTACACCTCCTGGTCCACAAGGAATGCTATAAAAAGGACTTAACTTCTGGGGCTGGCAGCTTCTGCCTCCCTTTTGTTGCCTGATCCCTAAAAACCATGACCACCAGCAGTTAAATCTAAATCAGGCTCTCAATTGCACTGTGGGCATCTGATTTAAACATGTTAATGAAATATATTCCACCTCTCCAAGGCAGGACACTTGCACGACACATTACCCACTACTGTGAAAATGGCAGCAGGCAAGTACACACCGAGTTAGAATGGCTTTTCGTCTGTTTGAGGGTTTGATCCCACACACTCAAACTTTTCCCACCCGTTCTGGAGTGGTTTAATATCGAAACCATTGAGAAAGATCCAATTAACCCAAAAGATCTCAGTCTGGAAGATTTTCATGCTGTACAAAATATAAGGGCTATAGAGAGTCAAAGAGATGACTCATATCAGTTTCATCAGAGTCTGTAAACAAGGGGTTTATTGAAGTCCTATAAAAAAGGTTAACCCAGAATATTAGTTTAAACTTAATTTCAGAAGTAGAATTGGGTTCAAACTTAGTAAAAAGTCATTTTAGGACTGATAGAAGGATCTTTTCCACCACACAGAATGATCAAATGCTTGGAATATATTTTTTGATTGGAATAATTTTATGAAAAAAACAATTGATTGCTACATTGGAGGGAGATTAGGATCTCTGTGGATGAATTAAGAAAGGCTGATGGCCTGCTGTTCCTATGTTCCTATTCTGAATGCACTTGCTCATCCTTCCTCAGGCTCATCTTGTCCATGAGACCCACTTCCTGCTTTCTTGACCATATTCCCACTAAACTGCTCACCACAAAACTTCCCTTCCTGACCCTCATGGTAGCTGTTATCATTAATGGTTTATTCTCCTCTGGTAACATCGTCGTGCCGTTCAAAGCTGCTGTTGTCAACCTCCTGAAAAATAAAACCACCTTTGACCCCTCTATCCTTGCAAATTACCACCCCATCTCCAAAGTCCTTGAACATGCTGTTCCCTCCCAAATCCATGCCATTTAACTGCACGTTTGAAACTCTTCAATCAGGTTTCTGTCCCTAGTCAGGGCCTAGCCAAAGTCACAAATGACGTCCTGTTTGACTGTGACTGTGGTACACTACCCCTGCTCATCCATCTCTACTTGTCTGCAGCCTTTATCATGGTTGAACACACTGTTTTCCTCCAGTGTCAGTGTTTTGCTGTCCAGCTGAGTGGAACTGTCTTCCTCTGATTCCATGCTTGCCTATCCAGTTGTAGCCAGAGAATCTCCTGCATTGAATCCTCTTCCTGTCCCTGCACCATCACTGCTTGTGTACCCCAAGGATTTATCCTGCACCCACTTCTATTCCCTCTTCTCATCTACATGCTGTCCCTCTTCCTCATCTTCATCTTAAATGGGAGACCCCTTAATTTGAAACTGTGCCTCTTAGTTCTAGATTGCCCCACAAGGGGAAACATCCTCTCAGCATCTGTCCTCCCTCAGAATCTTATACATTTCAATAAGATCACTCTCATTCTTCTAAACTCCAATGGGTATAGGCCCAACATGCTGAACCTTTCCTCATAAGTCAAACCCCTTTATCCCAGGAATCCACCTCGTGAATCTTCTCTGAACTGCCTCCAATGCAAGTATATCCCTCTTTAAAGAAGGTGACCAAAACTGCACACTGTACTCTAGGTGCAGTCTCACCAATGCCCTGTACAGTTGTAGCAAGACTTCCCTACTTTTATACTCCTTCCTCCTTGCATTAAAGGCCAACATTCTATTTGCCTTCCTAATTACTGCACCTGCATACTGATTTTTTGTAATTCATGTACAGGGACATCCAGATCCCTCTGTTCGCAGCATTCTGTAGTCTCTCTCCATTTAAATAATATCCTGCTTTTCTATTCTTCCTGGCAATGTGGACAACCTCACGTTTTCCCACATTATACGCTATCTGCCAAATCTTTGGCCACTCACTAAACCAATGTATATCCCTTTGCAGACTCTTTGTACCCTCCTCATCTACTTTGGTTCCCGGTTTAGCAATGCTGTCATTTAAAAATTCTCATCCTCGTGTTCAAATTCCTCCATACCACCTACCTATACTAGAGGCAATTTATAATGGCCAATTTACCTATCAACCTGCAAGTCTTTGGCATGTGGGAGGAAACCGGAGCGCCCGGAGGAAACCCACGCAGACACAGGGAAAACTTGCAAACTCCACACAGGCAGTACCCAGAATTGAACCCGGGTTGCTGGAGCTGTGAGGCTGCGGTGCTAACCATAATGGGACTATTTAAAGTAGCACTTTCAATATGTGGAATCATATGCAAATGATATTTCATTTGAATGACACAGTTTCGATCTAAAGGATTATTGCAGAATCACCCCAGTATTTCTATATCACGTGACATATCTCTCAGTGATAGCGATGTAGATTGGGTTGGGAGAATTTAAATCAGCCAGTTTGACAGCATTCCACCTTTGAGAAAAAATCTGTTTAACCTTCCAGGTACATGTCCGATGGCACATAGCTTGTCCTTTTCAGTTGGAACTAATTACACTAATTATTGTGGAGTGCCTTCTATTTCCATTTGCACATTCTTGAGAGTGATTCATCAATTTATACAAAGCCCGGCAGGTCCTTGGAGCTGACAGACCGAGGTGGAGTGTGGCCAGTGAAGCCTCCTTTATTTTTCCTACATCTAAAACAGAGGGTGAAATCTTACTGCCTTTAGAGATTTGCAGAGCTCGGGACCAAAACGGGTCCCAATCCCACTGGTAATGCCTGGTCGCCTGTCAGCATGATCTTACTGAGAGTGGCTGCTGGTTAGCTGCTGTTGCTGCCTATTATGGTCCACTTTGTCCTGCAAGTGACAGGGAAGTTTGTCAGTGAGTGTGGGATAATGTGTTTGGGCAATGTACTTGCATAGTTGAATAGCTGGCATTGTGTGCAAGCTGCGAGATGTGAGGGTGAGGTTTGCAGCAGTGCTAAGTGTGTGATGGTGAGGTGTAGCTATGAATGTGCAGTATGAATTGTGGTTGATAGAGATAGTTGGTAGGGGCTATGGTGAATTGAGTGTGTGAGGCTTATGGTGCAGTTGGCAGTTTATGGCTTGTGATAATGCATGCACTGACCTTGATCACTCATGTGAGTTCATTAAACTTCTCTCAGCACTGCATCTAGGTCCTCAGGACTAGACTGCTGAAATTGACCACAACGGCTACCTGCTCCCACTGCTTTCTTAGTACCTGTCTGGAGGGCTTCCAGGCCCCTGTGGAAAGAGGACCTCGCTCATGTCCACCTCCTGCACCAAGATCTCCAGCACAGCATCCGAGAAACTTGTGACTTACTCTCTGGCCTTCTGCGCCACTTCTGTAGGTTCTCGTTGCTCTTCAACACTTCTGCAACCAGTTCCAGCCTCTGGTGCAGCCAGAATGCATCTTGCCTTTAACAGGTGCAGGCTGTTTTGAAGTAGTGCAGGCTAGCTTTAAATAATGCTAGCCTCGCATGAACTTGCGGCCTCTACTGAGTCGTGTAGCCACTCGATAGTGCATCCAGCATAGGGCTGCTCACCTCAACCATTGGACTTAATAGGCAGCGGTTTGCAGACGTTTGCATGCGGCCTGCATAACATCAAACACACACAGGCAAAGTGATACCCATGCCTGATATAGGCAGCTATCCAATTTTGCCCCCATGGAGTCCAATAATGAAGGCACTTCCTTTACAGTCACTGGTCCAGGCTACGTCACAGGATGTCACATGGAATTACTTCACTTTCCATGTGACATCTGTGACGTAGCCTGGATAGCAGGCATTTGGCAGCATAATATGCTGGCTGCGTCCACGCACTAACAATACATTGAGCAAATGATGATAACCGTTGCAGTTCTGGTACATCTCAGCATTGAAATACTCAGGTGGAGGTAGGAAAAGTGCTCCCGCAATACCCTAGGTAGATAAGGTGTCCTGCTGTGAGGACAGTGACATGCGTGGCAGGGAGATTTGCGACTCTCTGATCAGCAGATGCTTCACATGAGGATGTGCAAGGGGGGTCATTGAACCAAGAAGTTCTCTCTCAGAGGCGGCCTTGCTGACCTTTCATCGGAGACCTTTCGCATTGCTTTGTACCTGTCAGCACCATATTCCAAGGCCTTCTGTCAACACAGGTGCTCATGACGCCCACTTTTACATACCATCCAGCTATTTGATTTCACATCTGGTCACTGTCAACTGTTGCATAAAAATAAAAACACGAGTAATTATACATTGAATGTCAAGACCTTTAACTCTCATTAAACTTTAAATGCTTCAGCGGTTAACAAATTATTACCCAGTAAAACCCCAAGTGCTATTCCAATCATTTATGCGCTTGATTACCGTCACTTCTACGGGGTGCAGCACCTGCTCCTGGAATTGATGTGGAGACAGGCTGATGCCTTCCTTGCTTTGGTGCATTAGATAGCCATGACCAGTATCCTTGGGGTGCCTGAGCCCTACTGGGGCCTGGCACATTTGGAGCCACCTGTATCTGTGCAAAGGCTGCTGCCTCAGTCATCAGACCAGCATGCATTGTTGGTGTCACCATCAGAGGGGCCAAGGATCTGCCTTCAGCTGTGGAAGCGCCTTGAGAGGAGCTGAAGTCTCTGCTTTGCTGATGACACCCAAAGCTCGCCATCTGCATGGAGCTGTGCATCGCTGGACCTCTCCTCACTCCTCCAAGAGGAAAGGGCCGCAGCTGTTACTGCCTCTGTTACCTTCTCCTGCATGTCTGTGCAGTGCTTACTAGATTGACCCACCTGTTCTACACATGCAACAAAGCCCACCAACATGAGTGTATCTGCACTAGTGGAGGGTGCGCTGGAATGAAGTGATGCAGATGGCATTGTATCCTCTGAGCTTTCCAGTGTAGTGGGAGTCCTGGTCTGTTCCTCATCTGCTGCTGTTCCTGGTGAAGAGACATGATTTAAGTGAAACAGCTGCTCCTTCAACCAAGCCCTGGTGCCTCTCCTTGGTCAGGAGCTTCCAGTAGCATTGAAGGTCATCACAGGTGCCACAGGCCACAGATAGTTCAGGGAAATTTGGAAGCAACAAAAGGTTTACTCATTCTCCATTGCTTCTACATCTGCCTCGCCCTCAGGGACAGGCTGCCCAGCCATTACCCATACGAACTTACATCCAATCATATGAATTAGGAGCAGAAGTAGGCCATTCGGCCCCTCGAGCCTGCTCTGCCATTCAATAAGATCATGGCTGATCTGTTTGTGTTTCGAATTCCACACTCCCATCTAACCCCAATAACCCTTGATTCCCTTGCCTGACAAGAATCTATCTACCTCTGTCTCAAAATATTCAATGATCCCGCCTCCACCACCTTCTGAGGCAGAGAGTTCCAAAGTCACACAACCCTCTGATAGAGAAAAAAAAATTTCTCCTCATCTCTGTCCTAAAAGGGTGACTCCTATTTTTAAAACAGTGCCCCCTAGTTCTGGACTCACCGACAAGAGGAAACATCCTTTCCACATCCACCTTGTCAAGACCGTTCAGGATCTTATATACTTCAATCAAGTCTCCAATCACTCTTCTAAACTCCAGTGAAAAGAAGCCCAGTCTGTCCAACCTTTCCTCACAAGACAACCCGTTCATTCCAGGTATCAATCGAGTAAACCTCCTCTGAACCGCCTCCAACGCATTTACATCCTTCCTTAAATAAAGAGAGCAAAACTGCACACAGTATTTGAGATGTGGTTTCACCAGTGCCCTGTATTACTGAAGCATAACATCCTTACTTTTATTTTCAATTCCTCTCGTAATAAAGGATAGCATTCTATTTGCCTTTTTTATTACTTGCTGTACATGCATACTAACGTTTTGTGACTCCTGCACCAGAACACCTAGATCCCTCTGAACCTTGGAATTCTGCAGTCTTTCTCCATTTAAGTAAAACTCTGCTTTTTTATTTTTCCTGCCATCTGATCTCCGTGGCTGCCTCCTCCATCGGTGTGACCATAGTGATTGAAAGGCACTCCCTGCTCTATCTTTTTTTGGTCCAAAAGGGATAATCTCACACTTGCCTGCATTGAAATCCATCTGCCACAGTTTTGCCCATTCACCTAGTCTGTCAATATCTCTGCAATTTTATGCTATCGTATAGACAGTCGACAATGCCACCTAACTTTGTATCATCAGCAAATTTGGATATATGACTTACTATGCCATCATCCAAGTCGTTAATGAATAATGTGAATAATTGAGGCCCCAACACAGGTCCCTGCGGGACACCACTAGTTACATCCTGCCAATCGGAGTACTTACCCATTATCCCCACTCTCTGTCGCCTACCACTCAATCAACTTCCTAACCATGCCAATAATTTGTCCTCAACTCCATGGGCTTCTATCTTAGTTAACAGTCTCGTATGTGGGACTTTATCAAATACCTTCTGGAAGTCCATATAAATAACATCCATAGACATTCTCCTGTCCACTACCTTAGTCACTCACCTCTTCAATTGTAAGCCAATTCAGAGAAGGAAAAGTTTCTGAACTGATATGGGACAAATGCTAATACAAAAGCAAAATACTGCAGATGTTGGAAATCAGAAATATTTATGGAAGCGGTTGGAAATACTCAGCAGGTCAGGCAACATCTATGGAAAGTGAAAAACAGAGTTAATGTTTCAGGTTGATGATATTTCATCAGAACTGCAAAAGCCAAATCTTCTCCACAAACCTGAAGTAATGTGGCATCAATATGACTGGGCTGTAAACTGCTGTGATTCTCACGGATCCAGTTAAATGTTCCAGGTTTACTGAGCTCCCTAAATAAAATCTGCAGTCAACACTATGCTAAGAAAGTTGCAGGTAAATGTGATTCTCCAAAATCCCATCACTTAGATGTTGACATTCAAATGACATATGTTTATGCAAAATAATTTTTTTGCAGTGCTGTGTTGATGACATAGAACATATGAGGCATCTGATCAGTGCATTGCTGCTACACTGTTTCTTCTAAAATTATTGTTTTAATGTAATTAATATAATTGCTGTTAAAAATCACTTTCAGTTGCTGGTTTTCCAGTTACTAACAATGGGACTAATGCTGCTGTCATATTGGAGAAACACATCTGAGGACATCAGTACTGCTATGTAAATTGCCCAGTTTGTACTGCAGATTGGTTTTTCAACCTCACCAGTTGTAGATTTATGTTGTGTCAGAGGCATGACTGAAAGCATTTACTTTGGTGTACATTGCCTGCATTGGAGGAAGGAAAAATTGGGCCAGAATCTGCTGGAAAAGTCTACGACAGACACCATTACTATTTCCAGGACAATATGGTGCCAGTATATTACTTACGCCACGCCAAAATTTCGTGGGACCCGTAGCACAGTTCTGCCATGAACATCATTCAAACGGTGAGAATTCCATAAATCATAGCTAAACTCCTCCATTACAATCAATACCAATGTCCAAGTTCCGTTCAATGTCTATTAACTCACTGATCTCTGGCCCCATAACAATGTAATTATTAACAATATTAACAGTATTGATCGAAACATGTGTTTCTTTTGGAATTCATATTGATAAGTACATTTACTAGCCCATCAATGTGGAATTGAATCAGTAAATATTTTTATTGAGGGAATAAATGTAAAACTCTTTATCAAAGAGCTAAAACATCTATTGGAGACCATACTGGAAGAATGTGGAATTCAGCCTGGCACCTGCTTTAATAATTTAGGTATTCAATTAAGGCTTGCGATGGCCAACATACAGCTTCCATTTGCCATGGCCAGTTTGTTTGCTGTAAAGTGTGGCATACTAGGAATCAGGAGCAAAGGCCTGCATGCCTTTTTTTGTGACCAACACACATTTTTAGTGAAGCTGCATTTTTTTTATTTTTTCATGTGATGTGGGCATTGGTGGCCAGGCCAGCATTGTTGCCCATCCCTAATTGCCCTTGAGAAGGTGGTGGTGAGCTGCCTTCTTGAACTTCTGCAGTCCATCTGGTGTAGATACACCTACAGTGTTGTTAGGGAGAGGGTCCAGGATTTTGATCTAGCGACAGTGAAGGAACGGTGATATAGTTCCAAGTCAGGATGGTATATGACTTGGAGAGGAACTTGCAGGTGGTGGTGTTTCAATGCATCTGCTTCCCTTGTCCTTCTAGGAGGTACAGGTTGCGGGGTTTGGAAGGTGCTGTCAAAGGAGCCTTGGTGCATTGCTACAGTGCATCTTGTAGATGGTGCATACTGCTGCCTCTGTGCGTCAATGTTGGAGGGAGTGAATGTTTAAAGTGGTGGATGGGGTGTCAATCAGGTGGGCTGCTTTGTCTTGGATGGTGTCAAGCTTCTTGAGTGTTGTTGGAGCTGTACACATCCAGGAAAGTGGAGAGTATTCAATCACACTCCTGACTTGTACCTTGTTGATGGTGGATAGGCATTGGGGAGTCAGGAGGTGAGTTACTCACCACAGAATTCCCAGCCTCTGACCTGCTCTTGTAGTGCAGTATTTATGTCGCTGCTCCAGTTCATTTTCTGGTCAATGGTAACCCCCAGGATGTTGATAGTGGGAGATTCAGTGATGGTAATGCCACTGAATGTCAATGGGAGATGATTAGATTCTCTCTTGTTGGAGATGTCATTGCCTGGCACTTGTGTGAGGCAAATGTTACTTGCCACTTATCAGTCCAAGTCTGGATGTTGTTCAGGTCTTGCTGCATATGGACACGGACTGCTTCAGTATTTGAGGAGTTGCAAGTAGTACTGAACATTGTACAATCATCAGTAAACATCCCCACTTCTGACCTTATGACGGAGGGAAGGTCATAGATGAAACAGCTGAAGATGATTCTGCCTAGGACACTGCCCTGAGGAACTCCTGCAGCAGTGTCCTGGAGCTGAGATGATTGGCCTCCAACAACCACAACCATCTTGCTTTATGCTTGCGATGACTCCAATCAGTGGAGAGTTTGCCCCTTGATTCCCATTGACATCATTTTGGCTAAGGCTTCTTGATGCCACGCTCCGTCAAATACTGCCTTGATATCGAGAGCAATCACTCTCACCTCACCTCTTGAGTTCAGCTGTTTTGTCCATGTTTTGGCTAAAGCTGTGGCCCTGGTGGAACTCAAACTGAGCATCAGTGAGCAGGTTGTTGCTGTTTAAATGGCACTGATAACATTGTCGACAACACCTTCCATCACTTTGCTGATGATTGAGAGTAGACTGATAGGGCTGTAATTGACTGGATTGGATTTGTCCTGCTTTTTGCGTATAGGACGTACAATTTTCCACATTGCTGGGTAAATGCCAATATTGTAGCTGTACTGGAATAGCTTGGTTAGGGGCACAGCTAGTTCTGCAGCACGTCATCAGTCCTACAGCCGGGATGTTGTCAGGACCCATAGTGTTTGCTGTATCCAGTGCCTTCAGCCATTTCTTGATATAACGTGGAATGAAGCAGATTGGCTGAAGACTGACATCTGTGATGCTCAGGACCTCAGGAGGAGGCCGCGATTAATCATCCACTTGGCACTTCTGGCTAAAGATGGTTGCAAATGCCTTTTCTTTTGTACTGATGTGCTGGTCTCCCCCATAATTGAGGGTAGGGATGTTTGTGGAGCTTCCTCCTCCTGTTAGTTGTTTCATTGTCCACCACCATTCACAACTGGCTGTGGCAGGACTGCAGAGCTTTGATCTGATCTGTTGCTTGCAGGAGTGCTTAGCTCTGTCTGTTCCTGCTTCCACTGTTTGACATGCAAGTAGTCCTGTGTTGTGCAATTTTAGGTATGCCTGGTGCTGCTTCTGGCATTCTCTCCAGGTTTGGTCCTCCGGCTTGATGGTAATGGTAGAGTGAGGGGTATGCTGGCCATGAGGTTACAGATTTTGTTTGCATACAGTTCTGCTGCTCCTGCTAGTCCACAGCACCTCATGGATATGCATGCTATTAGCAAAGCCTTGTCAAATTGAGTCTTAAATCTACAGAGGGTATGCGGAGGTTTTATAATGCATTGGTCAGACAACACTTGGAGTAGTATGCCCAATTTTGAGAGCATATTTCAAATGGGACTTAATTGCAATGGAGAGGGTATAGAGATTTGCAGCAAAAATTGTACAAAGTTAACATGCAGGCACAGCAAACAATTAGGAAGGCAAATGGTATGTTGGCCTTTATTGTAAAGGGGCTAGAGTACAACAGTAAGGAAGTATTGCAACAATTGTACAGGGCTTTGGTGAGACCTCACTTGGACATTTTTGATCTCCTTATCCAAAGAGGATATATTTGCATTGGAGGCAGTTCAGCGATGGTTCACTAGATTGATTTCTAGGATGAGAGAGTTGTCTTATGATGAGAGGTTGAGTAATAGATACTGTCTGGAGTTGAGAAGACTGAGAGGTGATCTCATTGAAATTTATAAGATTCTGACTGTTAATTCCCATTAGGCATGGGCAATAAATGTTGCTATTCACCCATATTGCAAGGACAAATAAAACAATTGGATGCTGCACTCTATGTGTTTGATGATTTGCCAAATGGTTTTTGCTTATCCTTGACTTTAAGGGCTGAATTGTATGCTGCCCCAGTGGGCCAGTTGGTGGCGTGGGGGTGGCGTAAAATTGAGCGGGAGGCTCTGGGAGGCCTACCCACCCTGCTCCCACCTCCGGTCAACTTTACGGCGGTTGGACGAATGGGGTCGTTGGGGGGTGGGGGGGGGGGGAAACGGCCTGCCCGCCTGAGGCCAATCAAGGCCCTTAAGTGGCCGTTAAGTGGCCACTTAAGGTCCCGCGCCTGCCTCCACGGGTATTTTATCCATGGCAACCGGGTGTGCTGGGGACGTGAAAGGCCACCCAGCGATAGCTGCCAGCCGTTCCGCGCCCTGGGGGGGGAGTGCCATGGCAGTCGGGCACAGGGTGCCCAATTGAGGGCCGCCCCCGCCTCCCAACCCACTCCCGGGACCCAAGACGCCCCCCCCACCCCCGCCCAAACGACCACTCCAGCCTCACCGGGGAAGGACAGATCTCCCTGGTGAGACAAGCCCCACTTACCTCATCTCCAGGCTCCATTTCGTCAGCTGGGCTGCAGTCCCAGCAGTGGCCACAGTCCCAGCAGTGGCCACCACTCCCAGTGGCGCTGCTGGGACTAAGAACTGCCGGCCCGCTGATTGGCCGGCAGCTCACTGAGGCGGGACCTCCTCCCTCAAGCAGATGGAAGTCCTGCCTTGGGACAATTAAAGTCCGGGGACCCGTAAAATGCGGGACGGATCCCTGGGCTAGGCGGAAGTGGGTTCACCACTGACCTTTACGTCGGTGGCGAATTCCCATCTGCCTAAGGTAAAAATCCAGCCCTATATGTCTCTGGATGAGATTGTAATGCCATAGCATGGAATCGAACATCTATCACAAAACACTACCTCTACCACCAAACTGAACTTGTATCACACAGTTTGAAGTACTTGATACTTGGCCCAACATGTACTGGGCTCCGCTAAATTTCTGACATAAAGAATCTGTGCTCTACCATATGACTGCACATTTTGGCAGTTTGTTAATGAACTTGCAATAAATTTCCATAGCGCAAAAATCAATAACCAAGAAGATTTGTGTCATACTTTAAACAGAGTGGGTTGTTATGAAAGTGCTTCTATTTTTAAAATTTTTTTGAGGATTCGTGGTTGAAGATTGTGGTTTCATTTGGGACTGATGTGATTCCCTAGATGCTGGACTTTGTTTTTTAAAAAAAAGGTTATTGGAAGGACTTGAGCTTTCTGTTTAAAAGAACAACATTTACTGGATGTCACGTCTTCAGCTAAGTAAACAGAAGGTGCCTTCTGGCTATGGGAGTTGTTTGCAGAGATGTGATATGTCAAGATTTATGATGGCCAAGAGTGGGTTTTATTTTTGAATACCGGTTTTGAGACAGTTGTAGGTCAGCTTCCTAAAAGAAAAGACCAGTTCATCTTTTCTCCACCTCTTTGAGCAACCCTGAGAATCAAGTGTAAGAAATAGAGAAACTGAAGCAGCATTTCTCCTGAGAAGCTTCTGGAAGACTTCCTCTCGACATCTGAACGAACTGCTTCTGAAAAGATCCCAGTGACCCATCTATATTTATTTGGATGCCAGATTGTATGCCTTCTGGAACATGACATATCTTATCCTTTTTCTTCAAGAATTAACAAGTACTTTGGCCAAAGCATCTTTATATTTCCTTTGACAAGTGTATGTGTGTGTGTGTTGGGTATTTAGAAGGGAATTATATATATATTTACTGTCATATTTCAAACTGCGTGCTCAAGCTTTGCATCTTTATTGACTAAGTCTTGTTTTATAATAAATTAATATTTTCGTTGTTTATTAAAAAAACCTGGTTGGTGGATTTTTTTCTGAAATAAAAAAGAGTGTATGATTGGCCATTTCGGTAACCAGGTAAACAGTTAAATATATGTTGTAACCTATGGAGAAGTGGAACTAGAGAGAGTGCACTCCCGCCTCGGTCATAACAGGATAACAAATAAAATTGAAGTACTGTCAAAAATGTATATGGTAAAAGAATTAAAGTTTTTATGTATCTCAATAACCTTTTGTCATATTCTTGTCACAGGATGTCAGATAATCTGAATTATTATTTTGACTTAATCCTAATTCTGCAATAAATGCCATTTGCATCAACATTCAATCTCATTTCACTTGTGATATTTCTCTCCCTCTCTCTCCCTCCCCCTCCCCTTTATAAACATTTATCAACCTACAGACTTTATTTCATACATTGTACAACCTTATAAAACTTACTCGGCACTGACAGAATGTTGATCTTTTTGGCAATTCAACTCCTTGAGATTTGAGCATCTTACACTGATTACAGTCCACGGATAATATAATCATTTTTTCACTTAATATGTGAATTAGCCAATAATTTGAGTTAAGCAATATAAATAACACAGCAAAATGAGAATTTAGTGCTCAAAAACTTGAGTAGGCAACTTTGAATCAAAAGTAGGCCATATAAAAAGCATTCCAGCTAGAAACAAAAGAAGTTTATTCAGCATCCAGGAGAGTTTGAGATTCTGCTGTCTATTGCAACATTGAGTTTAGTTTAGTTTAGTGATACAGCACTGAAACAGGCCCTTCGGCCCACCGAGCCTGTGACGACCATCAACCACCCATTTATACTAATCCTACACTAATCCCATATTCCTACCACGTCCCCACCTGTCCCTATATTTCCCTACCACCTACCTATACTAGGGGCAATTTATAATGGCCAATTTACCTACTTGGGAGATCCACAAAGGAAAAGAAACACGTTGATACAAAACTTAAAACAACACAGACCTACATAGCTGGTAGCTCAGGCACATAATAATTGTAGCCTGAAAGCTTGCAGCAACCTGTGATACCACTTACTCAGCAGGGCCTGGAATAAAATGTACCAGATGAATGATCACCACTTAATTGCACTTAATCATTACAGATAGAAAGCTTGGCTTTTACTTCAAATATAGGAGGAATCCACATCTAATCATTTTGGATGAAATGTGAATATAGGGATGTGATACAATTTGCTGCTAAGAAATTGTCATATTTCTCAAAATGAGATGCTTTGTTGATAACTCGAAGGCTTACATCTCTATAGTGCTCCCCAGGTAAAATAACATCTGCAAGTGCTTTACTAGCAGGGAGGGGTTAATGCTGAGCAGCAAGTACAGGAATTCTGGGTGCTGAGTGAAAGCATAGTCCAAAGAGAGAGATTTGTTAAAGATCTTGAAAGCATGGAAAGAGGCAAGGTGACTTTGGAAGGGAGTTGCAGAGGGCAAAGGTGTAATACCAATGGTGGAATGGAAGGAGGAAGGGGAATAAGTGGTTATCCAGAGTCAGAGGAAAGAAATGTGTGCTGGCATATATAACCAGACAACATTTCCCAGATAGGATTTGGCAAGGTCGTGGAAAGATTTGGAAAAGCAGCCAAGAAGTTGATTTACTGGGGCGCAGATTGCCAGTGGACTTTGACAAGGGTGTGGGTAATTGAGTGTGGAAAGGAAATGTTGTCCAAAATACTTCAGACTAGTTGAAGTGTGTGGAGGTGAGGAGGCTGACAAGGAGAGAGTGTTTGAGTAATTCATTCTCAAAGTGCCACTGAAATCTACATCCTTACTTCGATCAGAGGGAGTGTGTTAAGGTAAATGGAATAAGGCAGTCTTGGTGACAGTCCAGGTGTAAGGTAGAAGGTTCCTTGCAGGATTAGAGAAGATGCTAAGCTGGTATACCACTGGGCTCAGCCTGAACAAGAAACCAAGTAGATTGGTGAAGTCAATGCCAGAGGCACCTAAGTGCTACCAATAAGTGAACGGGTTAAGTTCAGTCTTTCTGCCATTGAGCTGTAGGAAATTTGACCTGTTCAATGTTTGATGTTATAAAGGTAGTCAAATGACAACAGCAGCACCCTTGGAATCATTGGTCAGAAAGGGAGAGTTTAATGTTGATGAAGCTCATGAATGGTGTGAATGCCTAATGGGTAGCATATGGATGATATATAACATAATGAAGCTCTTGGACACACTGTGCTGAAGCAGGAGAAAAAGCTGTTTCAAGAGAGTGATGGAGGCATCTTCTCACTGGGATTGCCCAATTTGTGAGTGGAAATTGGACAATCCTTATTGAAAAAGTGGGCCAAGATTCCGGGATCTGCACCCAATTTGTCATGTGCAGTTTTCAATGGGCAGGAAACACTTGGATAAGTGCCTGTCTGAAATAGACAGGAGTTTTATTTAAATATTAATTTGGGGCATGGACTTCCATCATGTCAATTCCTGACATTCAGGTGTGCTGGACATTTTTTTGGAATTATGTCCATGTAAAATGAGCATCCAGGGCTGCTGGTTAATGATTAAGTATACTGAAAGTCATAGAAAGGACACAACAATGTGAAAGTATTTTTCAGTCATTTCTCAACCATTTGCTTTTTATTGTTGTATTTTCCTGCTGGTACTGAGATTCTCATGAGCCTTTGTGCCATCACTGGCACAAATGGGTTTCCTATTGGGAATCTCCCTGGCTGAGCTGATTGGAAGAAGAGGACCAGTTGAGGGCCAGGCTATATGAAAGGTGCCTTGTGCCAACCCTCCAGGATCCTCACATCCATATCTGCAGATGATGTAAATGTACTTTACTTTGGCAGACGATTAGTGCCTGTAGAGGCTTCTTTTCCCAAAGAAAGCTGGGTATCTGAATGCTGACTAACTGTATCATTGGATAATTCCTCAGAACCAACCCAGTTACAGTATGTCATACTTTCGTAACACTAAAATAAAGACTTGCGTTTATATAGCGCTTTTCATGACCACTGGACTTGTAGCCATTGTTTTAATATAGGAAAGAAAGAAAACATGCCAATCTGGTCAACAACTGGTGTACTCTGATTGGCCACATCTGTGAAGATGCCACCATCCAGATCTGCAGGTTTCAGATAAGTTTTTTTTCCACAGGATTTTGGTAAATGAGTCAAATGTGAGAGGCAGTATCACTTACCTGCAGATTCATGTTAGTACATTTGGTTTCCTTTCCCTTAACATGTACAATCCCAGAAAATGTCAGGACTTGCAGGAAAGAAGGGAAGAAAATGGGGGGTGGGGAGGAACCTGGGAGGAAATGTATCTCGGGTAACAGAAAAATGTACTGAATTTCTGGAGCTGCTTATGTGATTGATCACTGACAGCAATCAGCAACGAAATTCCTGACTGATTGCAGCTATTTGCTTGATAATATTAATACTGCCCTGAGATAGGTTAATCTTTACATTGCTACAGTTTGGCATTAGAACTGTGTATAAAAGCAGGGATTGGAATTCTTTCAAGTTGCGCATCACCATTAAAACTGTTGTGATTGTTTCGAAAAAAATTACACCTCTGGCCCTCGGTAATCTTTTTATTAAAGTTTTCTTCAAGCTGTATTGGATCATCTGTTACACCATACCTCGGGATTACCTGAGAAAAGGTGTGTGCATACCATAGCTAAGACGTATCTTAATTGTAGTAGACTACAATGTGCCCTAATGCAGAGGAAGCCAGCCATCACTACTCACTCAGCCACTCATTCACTAGCTTTTCTAATTCACTGCTCACTCAGTTCTTATCCTTTCTGAATTCTAATGGGCAGTTGCAGATTGAAGCACCCAGATGGCTCTGCAAGTTTATCCAGGAATAGTTAGGTAAACTGGATAAACTGCATCTACATCATGAGAGTTGGGGGGGGGGGGGTGGTCAGTGGCATGGGGGAGGGTGAGGTTGAGGTGGCAGTGCTGGCTGTCCTGTCAGGCCCGAATCCTGGGCCAGAAAAGGCCGAGATGGTATGACTGAAATTTATTTTTTAAGGTTTTCTTGTGGGCCAATGGGGGTGGAAGCCATTATCTGCTTAACAAACAGCTTGAGAAGCACTAAATAAATATAATGCTGCATTGTAATTGGCTACAATATTGGATTACTGCTCTCAGTGTCCCGAGGAAGTGCCATTTTCAAAATCACCTCTGGTTTATGATTAGTGGGCCATTATTTAGATGACAAATAACATTTCTTTATCAAGAAAATGTTTAAACTCTCGCCAATGATCTGGCTTATTTTGCTTATGTAACAACCATGAAGCCCGTGTAAGAGTCTACCCAGTTTCATTGGGAGCGCACATTCCCAGTACCAAGCTCTCCTGATTCAATCATATTACTTATTTCAAGCTGCCATTATCTTTTTAGAAACCGTTGCAACTGCTTACATCTAAGTAGGATTGGAAATAGTATTGGAAAATACTTTGTTCACATTTCCTTTCTGAGAATTTGAAACACCTACACACCTGTTACCTGAAGGGGTTAAGTAGAAACAAGTTGAGTTTTAGAAAAGCATCTCAGCAGAACTTAACAGTCAGGTTGGGAAAAGAAACAAACATGCTGCTAGGGTAAAAGGCAGGATTAGGGAGCAAAGGTTGGAGCCGGGGCCTCGAGGCCACTGTTTCTGTGGAAGGTTGGTGTGATGGGAAACAAAGAGATAGTAGGTTTGGCTTGGAGCCACTTGTATGTGTATTGATAAGGCTGAGGATGTGTGTTCATTGGAATGTGTAATCAATCACCATTGTTTTCTGATCAATCATATCAATCATCTGTTGTTTGACCACATTGTATGATAAGAATGGCATATACGTTTGTGCTTTTGAATGTAAAGTCAGAGTATTACCTCGGAATACCCAATTGAACAACCTGTACCCGAGTCTCCTCATGTGGTGATTGAGTTGTCCCACAACATACCCATTATATGTCATGTTGTGTAATCCTACCTGAATATTCTAAACTTAAAAGTCTCTACAGAACCTAACCATACCTGTCTAATCTTTAAACTCCATTCCTGGTCATTTGCCTGTGCACCAAGTTGGTGATATGCTGGAAGATTGTGTTCGAAATTCCTGATATTTCTTAGTGGGAAAGGATCAAAATCCTACTGTGTTGACTACATGAAGGTCTTGGTTTCATCTAAACAAACATAGTGGGCAGGGTAAACATTTTTTTTCCAATAGTTGCCAGGTCTGGTGCAAATCTAACGAGTAAAATTGTCCGAATTCCCAAATTGGGCGGAGGAGCAGTTACCGTCAAAGGGATCTGGAGTTAATTCGTTTATACTTAGAATTTTCTGACTCAGATGCAAGAATTCTCCCAACTAAGTCAAGCTGTGTGCCACCCTGACTCAGTGAGTGCTTCTTTATCAGTAGTGCAATCCTCTGTATGAGATGTGAAACTGAGACCCTGATTGCCTGTCCAGGTGGACATGAGAAATCTCATTAAGAAGAGTTTCCCCAGGGTCCTGGCAAACAATTCTCCCACACTACACTCCAAAAAACAGACTAACTGGTCATTTATGTCATTTTTGCTTGTGAGATCTTTTCCCTTATCTATCAATAAAACATGCACTTAAAAGTACTTCATTGGATGTGAAACATAGGGGATGCTTGGGAAATTGTCATAAATGATAATCTTTCTTCCTTGAGTCAGGTGCAGAGTTTTAGATATCTTTCTCCAGTGGGTGCTAGGTATTCAAATCTTTAGCATCTCTAGTTTTTCTCAAGCTAGGTATGCTGTCCTTGCTTCCTCATTCCATTGAAATTGAGATTTCATTACTGTGGAACTACTTAACATCCTCAGTCATTTCTTCATCCTACAATGTACAGCATTTGTCATCTTCTGGTTACTACTTCCAGATTTACCTTTTGACTTTTACACTTTCCAACTTTGGTAATTGTGGGCTTCAACTTTTCATTTTGGTTTGTGAATAAAATAAATAATTGGTCATTGTATATGTATAATACAGAAATTATGAGATCATGTTTATAATCTGACAGTTTCTTGAATATTGAATGGGATGTGAAGCCCCTCAGGTTCCCTCTTGTTTGTCAGTAACCTTAACTGGAGACCGATCAAGGCTGTCACGGCCTAAATTTATGAGCAGTAGTTCTGAAATTACCATGACCTGAATAACTAATGTCAAGATCATTGCTGATTTATGAAATTTGAAGTAATATTCAAGAAGTTCCAAACTTTAGAAAAGAAGGCCATTCGGCCCATCGGGTCTGTGCTAACTCCTTTGAAGTACTTAGCCCCATTTCCCTGCTCTTTCCACAGATCCCTGCAATTTTTTAATTCAAGTATTTATCCAATTCCCCTTTGAAGGCTACCATTAACTCTGTGTATCCACCACCCTATCAGGCAGTATATTCCAAATCCTCACCATTCATTTTTCCTCATATCACCTGCTGGAATGGAGGGACCATTTTTGGGTTTAGAACCCAACTCCCTGAACAGCATGCCCAGCAATTGCTCTTTACCAGGGTATATCAATTGTCATCCCATCTCTGGGCTTCCTGACCAATTAGGGAGGGCAGACGGGATGACACGTTCCTCTGCCAAAATACTTCTAATTAAAGGGTTCATGGCATGAGTAAGAAAAGCTCACCGGCACTTTTTCATGCTGCAGCAATCACAGGAATGGAGAGGAGACCTTGGAGGTCTGCTCCCCGGGTCTCTCACCTTTACCTGGAGATCCTGCCACAGGATCTGAGGGGCTGCAATGAGGTAATCTCTCCAAAGGAGAAGAAGAAGAGGCCAACCTCGCGAACCAAGCGGGCATGAATGGAGTGGCTGAGGAAGCCAGCAGCAGGAGTATGCTCCCTCCCACCTGGAGACAGTGCACCCAATGCACCAAGAGGATCCAGGACCTTAAAAGGGCATGACAGGTGTGGCATAATACTTTAAGGTGCCGCCCGCAATCTGATTTACTCAGCATCTCCTGCACAGGGTAACACTCCTGGTAGCTCCTCTCATTCCTCTCTCTCCAGGCATCTCACATGCACATATGAGCAGGCAACACACACTCACCCTCAGCCTATTGCCCTCTCGCACCCATGTCTCACAGTCACCCTCCACAAATGGTGTCCTTTCCTCCTCTCCACACAAGCCATTATGAGCACTCACACCTCTCTGCTTTCTCTCCTTGCAGAAGAAGAGAACACACAACTTGGCAAGAAGCAGAGACTCGGGGTGGGGTTGCCCTCCAGTGTCAGGCACCTTACCAGACACTGGCAATGCATGTCCCCTGGGAAGGAGATCTTGTTCCAGGAGGCTGCAGATGTCAGCAGCAACCTGCCATTAGAGCCTAAGTCTCTCAACTGGTGCTCAGACATGTTGAGAGAGCTAATCCTCTGCCTCTAGATCCTGTGTTGCCTTCTTCCTGCTGGATCTCAGTGTCCATCTCATCTGGCCTGTGAAAGGGCATGTGGCTGAGGAGAAGGCAGCTGGTGTTGCTGCTGGTGTTGCTCCTGGAGCTGATGGAGCAGTCGGCAGTGATGTTACCTCTGCTTTTGACCCGTCAGTCCAAGTCATTAAAGTATATCAAAAACAGCAGTGGGCCTAGTACTGATCCCTAGGCAAAACTACTGTATTCCTCCCTCTACTCCAAAAAATAGCCATTCATCACAACTCTCTGTTTTCTATCCCTTAACCAATTTTATATCCATGCTGCTACTGCCCCCTTTATCCCATGGGCTTCAATTTTGCTAACAAGCCTAATATGTGGTACTTTATCAAATGGCTGTTGAAAATGTTTCTGACTCTTTCAACATTTGGTAAATGTTGTCTCAAATCTATTCTTAAACCTTTATTGAAATTAAAGTAAATGTGTTATTTCTGCAAACTATGCAAACTACAAAATATAACCTATAGGCTTTTAAAACCTAAGCTTGCTGGCATGTGACCATCACTAATTGCTTTGTTTCATGTTCTGCTTGTTTTTTCAAGCCTGGGTTCACCTAGGTTTCTCAGTTAATAACGAAGGATCACTCAATGCGTTCTGTAAGCTATGTTCAAATCATAGAAATGTCATCATAGAAGCAGGCATTTGCCCCAAAGTGCTGCAGTTTATTCTTTTCCTATAGACTTCCATATTTTTCTTCTTAAAGTGTTTACGTTTAGGGTAAAAATTCTGATCTTCTGCCCCTTGGCGCATCTTGGAATTCTTAACCCTTAAATGTCGTGATTTACCTGGCTTCAATAAGCACTTGTGGCCATGCATTTTATACTTTCATAACCTTTTGTGTTAAAACATTTCTTCTAACCTCCCCATTGTGCTTCTGGTAGTAACCCTATGTTTTTGCCATCTTATTACTGATTCACCAACCAGTGTGAATGGTCTTTGTACTAATTACTTATAAGTGATGTTAACATGATGAGAACAATTGCCTTGTCATATCACCCGGCGCACACATTAATTAAAAATCAATACAATTTAAATAGATTTAGTTGCACTGAAAACCTGCAGGAGAGTGTGCCATGGAACCAATAGAACACTTACTTCTTGGGCAACTAGCAATTCTGCAGCTTTAATGGAGCAAAATGTTCCTGGGTGTTCCAGGAATTTAACTTCTCTATTATTCACATTTCATGGATTCCTCTTCTCAATTCATTAACCTGTTGGCTTTTTTGTTTTCATACATTTGTGCAACTGTACCTGTATCGGATGCCCCTTGTTACTTTTATATCCTGTTGCTTATATTATTGAGAAAACTGATGTTCTTACAGCAGAATTTGTGGCGAGATTTTAACTCAATCAAAAACTTATATAGAGTTATAATCGGGCCTGATTTGTCAGTTGTTAGTTTGTAGAAGTAGACTATTCAAATTGGTCACAAGATACAATACCATTGTGACACAAATAGAATTGTTATGACGGTGCTTCTATATTTTTAAAGTTTTTTTTGAGGACTCATGTATTTTAGAATTATGGACATTGTTTTATTTGGGAAAACTGAATAGGATTCCATGGATTTTTTTTTCACTGGGGTCACTGAAAGGACACTGAGAGGTCTTGTTTATAAACATTTACTGGAAGTCACCTGTCTTCAGATAAATACCCAGCAGGGGCTTTTTGACTTGGGGGAGATGTTTACAGAGAAGTGACAGGTCAAGATTTATAGGGGTTACGAGGCTTGACTCTTGAGATATTGTTTTTGGTTGTGCTTTGGACAGTGTGTTGAGGTGTGAACTGTTTTGAAGGCAGTTGGAGAAAACCAGCCAAGAGAGCAGTCACCATCAGCACCCTCTTCCATCTCTTTGTTAACTTCCTGAGAAACTGATGCTGCACTTCTCGTGAAAAGCCTGCCAGAAACCCCTGTTGCCACATTTCTCTTGGAAAGTCTGCCAAACCGGTCTTCAACGTCCCCAGAAAAGAACTGTTCTAGAAAGATTCCAGTGGCGCAGTGGTTAGCACCGCAGCCTCACAGCTCCAGGGACCCGGGTTCGATTCCGGGTACTGCCTGTGTGGAGTTTGCAAGTTCTCCCTGTGTCTGCGTGGGTTTTCTCCGGGTGCTCCGGTTTCCTCCCACAAGCCAAAAGACTTGCAGGTTGATAGGTAAATTGGCCATTATAAATTGTCACTAGTATAGGTAGGTGGTAGGGAAATATAGGGACAGGTGGGGATGTTTGGTAGGAATATGGGATTAGTGTAGGATTAGTATAAAATGGGTGGTTGATGTTCGGCACAGACTCGGTGGGCCGAAGGGCCTGTTTCAGTGCTGTATCTCTAATCTAATCTAATCTACGTGTATTTGGGACGCCAAACCAACAAGGGACAACTGACATCTTTCCATATCTTCTCTTTTTTTCCTTCAAGAATTAACAAGCATTTGGCCAAAGTATTCTTTTTTGTCTTTTTTCTTTGTAACAGAGCTCGAAAGAGAAAATCTCTTTATTTGTCGGATAACCAGTGTGTGAGCGTGTGTGTGTGTGTGTGTGTGTGTGTGTGTGTGTGTGTGTATGAGGGGCTAAGGTAAAAAGGGAGCTCTCATATTTCAATCCGTGTGTTAATGCTTTGCTTCGTTACTAGTTAAGTCTTGCTTTATAATAAACTGATAATGTTATTGTTTATTAAAGAAACCTGGTTGGTATATTTTATTCTGGGATAAAAATAGAGTGTATGATTGACTGTATTGGTAACTGGGTACACATTTAAATATATATTGTGACCTGGGGAGAAGTGGAACTCAAAAAAACAGTTCACTCCTCCTGCCTCGGTCGTAACACAATGCAGTGGTTAATCATACAATGAGTATTCATGAATGCATTTTAATTAATTACCAATAGCTCTTGCATTTGCATTACTGTGGCAATGCCATAATTCTGGAGACGAATGGACTCCCACATGAAGCAAATATCAGAGCTGCTTTATAGCATCCTTTCCTAATCAAGGCAAATAAATAAAAATAAATACAAGATTGAAAATAGCACAAAAAATGCTTCCCCTTCGTAGTCTGAATTTGGAAAGTTTTATTTAAAATTGAGTGTCAAGAAACTATCTGTGGGTACTAAACTTGGGCTGTGGTACATTCACATGTGAAGCCTTTTGTGTCCTGCTCATGATGATGAATAATGATACCAAGAGAAGGTGCAGAGGAAGGTGAACAGAATGATACCAAATCTCACAGAGTCCTTAGTTTTGAGGATAGTCTCTGAGTTCATACTGTTCACACTGTGGAAACACTCAAATAGATAGATATGATTGAACTTTGTAAAATGAAGAAGGTTTGGTTAGATAAGGATGGTAGAACTAGAGTTCATGCGGGTAAATCCAAAGGTTAAGTGCCAGGAAGTATTTCTTTTCATAGATCCTTCGTTGTCTGGAACAAACTGCTGTCTTATTTGGTGAATATGGAATCACTACAGTCCTTTAAAAAGAACACATCAAGTTCCTGAGAGAAAAGTCCATTTCCAGTTTTGGGGATGAGTTGGTTGTGGTTGGAAAGAGTTACTGACAAATACAGTCTCCTGTAGCTACCTTCATTATCTCAGGACATTGGAAAGTAATTTCCTAAGAGTTTTTTGGGAATTAGCTGATGATTGTTTCCTTTTCTTTGTCTCTCCCAGGAGACAGGGCTAGATGGACCTGATAGCCTTTTCTCATTCTTCCTTTTGGATGTTTGTTAAAATCCAGATGCAGCATTTGGCGAGTTAACATTAGGAAGAATAGGTGATAGGTTTGAATAGGGACTGAAGCAGGTGGAGGTGGTGGTGAGAAGAGCAAGTTCATGCTCTCAGGTGCCTATAGCTGTATGGATTTGCCAAATGATAGTTTCTACCTATGAAATGGCTGTGTTAATATTGGTGCCACTTGAGAACATGATATATAAGGTAGGATAGGGTTCATTTATGGTACAACATTCTCACGTATGTTCTCAGTACACATAAATTTTAATGGCAGGGAGTGGAGTTGTGTGCAAGTATGTTGGAGTTCCTACCTGACTTGATAATCCTAGTTGCAGCCAGGTAGTATAAGCAAGGATAAAATAAAAGCAAAATACTGCAGATGCTGGAAATCAGAAATAAAAACAGGAAATGCTGAAAATACTCAGCATGTCAGACAGCATCTGTGGAGAGAGACGCAGAGTTAACGTTTCAGGTCAGTGACCCTTCATCAGAACTGGCCGGTTCTGATGAAGGGTCACTGACCTGAAACGTTAACTCTGCAGCTTTCTCCACAGATGCTGCCAGACGTGCTGAGTATTTCCAGCATTTCTTGTTTTTATTTTAGTATAAACAAGGAAACTTGACATTGAGAGCGAAAATATAATTGTACCTTTTATAGTGTTCTCGGTCAGATCTCAAGATCCACTATTAAACAGCCTTTATACTGTGATCTTCATGCATAAATCTAGGCTTTCTGTATCTGTGCAGGGGAGAGTTGTCAGATTTTTTTATCGCATGTATGTGGATGAACACTCACAAATTAATTGATTTTTAAAAAAATGGCAGATAATGTTTTGCTTGATTTTATTGATAATGTTGGAATTAGAATATTATGATTGGATCTCCATGTATTTATTGTTTTATATTGAATTGTCCAATTAGTTAAATTAAAGTTGAGCTATGGTAGTTGTAGAAATTATGCAATGAAGTTATTCTACAACTAACAATTAAAACAGTACTTTCTAATTAAAAGATCCATTATCTGTGGGCTATAAAGTTACTGTGTTGCCTTACACTTAGGGACCGGAATTTAGTGAGGCCAGCAGGAGCAGGAATGCAGGCATAGGGGGCCAGAGAACAGTGACGGACTCACCTGCCCAGAAATCCAATGTCATGACGTCGGTTCCGGGTATAGTCAGTGGTGGGAAAACTACAATGCAGCGTTGTCACCCCGATGTGATGGGACTGCAATTTAAATTGTTGAACAAGTCGTTGTAATACATCAGCATGCAATTGATCGCAATACAATGGGGGGTTTGGAATTAAATAAATGGCATATGGACTTCACATGCCTTTCGATTAGCGGATGTTGAAAGGTGGCCTTGGTGCCATGATGGGCAGGCAGCTATGAACACTGAATAGGTGAAGAAGGCATGCAGTGCTACGCACTCTGCATGGGTGGGCTTGGTCTCAGATGACAGTAACAGGTGGGCTTTGTCTCAGATGAGAGGCTCCGATGGCCATACTATTGGGCGAGATGGTCGGGCGGCCATGCTTCTGAGTGCTGGGCTGGCTCTGAGCAAGGGTGGGTACTGAGGGCCATTAGCACATAAGCCAAGGGGAGTAGCAAAGGCAAATATGCCAAGGCAAATTTGTTTCTGCAAGGACAGCGCTCTGCTGATCAGCTGGCATGGGTCTCATACACCCTGTCTTTGTGGACCCCTGTGGCATGATGCAGCGCCTCCGACGGAGGGAGGGCCATGACAAGAGCAGCAGCAGATGGCCAGGCCAAGAAGGGCACACCTGTTCCAGACAGTGTACTGAACTTGACTCAGATACCTCCAAATGCCTGAACGACAGTGTCAGTGAAGACTACGGCTCTCCAGGGTGGCCGTCACCGACTTAAGCGCCATGCTGCAGGATGAGTTGTGCCCTATGGATTTGGTGGTCACTGAATACCAGTGGCAGGCTGCTGAACAGGCATCCCCTTGGCCTGGGACGACTGGCGGCCGTCCTCTGGCTGCCTGAGGCCTGGAGGGCCCCGGCTAGCTGAGGGGGTTGCTACACAGGTGCAAGAGCCTCCTCAGTTGTTGTGTCTACTAGAGCTCGGCTCCCTGGCAGAGGGGTTGAGGAGCCAGTATCCACATTCAGAGCACCCTGAGAAGAGCCCCCACATGTGGAGTTCTAGCTCTCCTCCTCCCTTTCAAGGCTCACTTGAACCTCCCTGCTGACCAGAGAAGGACGAGGACCTGGAGAAGATTCTAGGCGCCTCATCCTTTTCCTGCCTTGCCACTGCCAAGGTGATGGTGTACAGGTCTGCATGCATTTGTGGGATCTGGCTCTCCATGAGGGTTGCAACCTCTCGGTGGAGGAAGCCATGCACTCAAACGCCAGTGATGGCTTGGATGGACTCCAGATCTGGCTCTGCCAGATGTTGCCGTACCTCTCTGCAACTCCAACATGTACTTGCTGTCAACACCAGAGTCTGATCATCAGCCTGGGGCTCAGCATGGGCCTGGCTATCCACAGTCCTCTGACTGTCAGAGGCCTCTTCTGTCACAGTCTCAGCCAGCTGCTTGGGCACAGGCTAAGCACACACCCACTGACATGACCGTATATGCGTTGGTGCAAGACAGTCATGTGATGGTACGTCATCTGACTGCTGCACCTCCTCAGAGGTTGACAGCTGCCCCCCTTCAGCTGAAGCCTCCTGCGGACAACGACCTGCATGAGAGAAGACGGATATATGTGGGTTAGGCTGTGTAGATCTAGTTATGCCAGCCATGCATGATTTGGATCTCCAGAAGTGTGTTGGATGTCGAATGAAGATAATCCTCACTCTCTTGTGTGGAGACTCCAGTCTCACCATTTGCTATTGAGCGGCTGCCCTGAGCTCTCGCTAGCTCCATTGCCTCCTCCTCAGCCATGAAAAGAGGCTGGATATCAGCTATCCCTCCACCAGTCGTGAGGTCTCCCTGGCGTTATGGGCCCGTTTGTCCTGCAAGTGCAAAGAGGGACATAGTAAGACCTTGCAGGAAGAGCAAGAGAACAGTGGCAGCTCTAGTTCCCTTTGGGGTTTTCTAGGTGGCTCATCCCCACATCTGTTTGAGGGGACATCATGGGGCTGAGCTGTGAAAGAAGGTGGCGTTTCGCTGAGATACAGCCATGCATCTGACAGGATGTGGTGATGCCTAACCCCCCTTTGCCAGCGCCTTTGTGGTCACTCCCTCCCCATGTCGCACTGCCTTCCACGTAGCCACATGCAAGCCCCAAAGAGGAGAGAGGTTATGGAGCACTCACCTTGGCAGAACGAAGGAGGTCATTGACTCTCTTCCTGCACAGTTGCGTTGGCCGACCCCACGGCTGCTGACCTCCTCTGCGATCTCCATCCAGACTTGCTTGGTCAGGCGGGCGGACCTCTTCTTGGCACTGTTGTGGAAGAGGATTCCCGCTTTTCCCTTGCAGCCTGGAGGAGAATCTCCGGTGAGGCATTGCTAAACTGTGGGGCCACCAGGTGTCTTGCCTCAGCCGTAGTACCCAGTCGCTCCTGCTGTGTGCCAATGATCATACGTCCTTTGTGGGGGGCCCAGGGTAGGGCGGGGGAAGTTCAGGAGTTTCAACAGCTACTCACCATGTCTACCAGCAATCTAGAATCATTGATTCAGTAAATGGCAGTATGACAAGCAAGGCTGGCAGCACTTTAAATGTGGTGCTATCATCTGTGTTGCAGTCATCTGACATTGCATTCACTGCCACGGAGCTCCCCATCACGTGATTGGATGGGCTCTGTGCCCCCATTGCGTATAGTGGCCACCTGCTATGTGATCACGGTCGGCTGGCCATATGTGTCATAGGCAGCAACGGCCCCCACTTCTGGATGTGCCACCGGGACCTGCAATGGGCTCACTAAATTCAGCCCAGTGTTTTATGCACTAATCGTTTGAGACTTCCTGACCTGAGATTACTTTGAATCCCAGTGAGACTGGGATTGAAAAGTACTGCTCATTAATACTATTTAATATTTTGTTAAATTGAAACCTATTGTTGAATTGAGCCTTTTAAAATTAATAACAAAGCATTCTAATATTCGCAGTCCTCCTCTTCAAATTGTGATAAGCATTCCAGAAGGCTTGTTAAACAGAAAGCACTAAAATAAAAAGATATCATGACAAGTTCTCACTGAGTGTCATTTCCTTTTATGCTTTGCACATTTCTTTGGACTGCCAATATCTATGCCTAGTTGTTAAGTACTAGAATCTGTTGCTATGTGATTGTGGAACAGGATCCAGGAACAGCATGTCTGCACAGCATGTTTGTGCGAGGTAGGGGAATAATGTTTTGGCATGTTTTCAAGGGAGTATCCTTAGAAGAATGATTTTTGTTTGCACAATGATCAAAAGGAAACCAACTCAAATTAAATGAGAAAATAATTCCTTCAGCCTGATTGTGGCAGAGGGATATATATCGTCGCTTAAAGAATTTGAAAATAAATTTGTAACAGATTTTTCCAGTTTTTAATTGTTTAGCGACTGGAAAATAAGTAAGTCACACTTGCTTTACATGCTATAGACAGATAAAAAACTTTCTTCCCTAACATATGTTTACACATATAAATATTCATTTAGCAAAGGCATTGCTAGATAAAAAAAAGAGCAAGGTCCAGCTAGTACCATTCTACCAATCTGGTAAGTGCATAATACAACAATGATGGAGTTGTTGGCTAATCATGGCTTTCAATCAATATTAACTAGTCTACAACAAACACAGATATGATGTGAGGAAAACCCACCAGTGGTAGAAGGCTTTGGGAACCAAACGTCTTTAGACCTATGTCACCTGTTCCTCCCAGCATATGCCATGTCTCAAATTACTCATATAATGAATTTTAAAATATTTTCTGGAACAAATGGGTTGATTAAAAGCTTGGTGAAAAGAACTGGGTTTTAAGGAGGGTCTTAAAGGATGAGAGGGAGGTGGAGAGGCAGAGGGATTTATGGAAGGTCTTTCAGAGCAAGGTGCCTAAGCATACAGAGAGTCAGAAACCGGGTGAATAGAGAGGGGATGGAATATGCAAAAGAGGGCTAGGATGAGAGGTTTGAAGAGTTCAGAGGTGGTGTTGAGCTCTGGGGGAGGTTAAAGAGATTGGAAGGGGTAAGGCCATGATGGGAAGAAAATGTTCAATTGCTTGGAATATGCAACACAGAAACAGATAATTTGGCCCAACTAGTCTATGTTGGTGTTTAAATGCTACACAAATCTCCTTGCATTCTTTCTATTGCAACCTTTCAACATATCTTTCCATTCCTTTTGCTCTCATGGAGCAATCTTCTAGTTGCCTTTTGAAAGCATCTAAGCTTTTTGCCTCAACACTTCCTGTGGTAGCAGTTTCTACATTCTAATCACTCTCTGAGTAAAGAAATTTCTCCTCTTTCCCTACTGAATTTATTAGTAATTGTCTTATATTCATAGCTTCTAGTTTTGGATACTTTCCCGGCACAGTGGAGAATGGGTTGGGCATCAGGGGAACTGGGAAAACAGTAGGGCAGCCATGTTGGGACGGCTCTCCAATGCATTCCCTTTTCCAGGGGACTTTCCCAGGGGCAGGCTGGGAAGAGGGTGGGCTTCCCACTGCATGGACATGGGCAGCCAAATATGAAATTAAGGCCCACTTGGTGCCATTTTGCGATGGCAATGGTATTTTACCTCCATTGGAGAAGGATCCCACCATGTGCGGAGGCCGCCAGTTCAATTGAGGAGGCATCCTGGCGGCAGGCTGGAGAGGGTGCCATCAGAGCCAGATGCTCCATGCTACAATGACAGGGCCACAGGGTTGAAAGGCCACAGCCCCATCCTTCACTAGTCCTGATTGCTGTGGACCCTCTGATTAAGCCTACAGCCTCGAGATCCAGCCCACCATCCATAATAGGATGGCGAGCACGGAGACAGCCAATTGGGAGGCCGCCTCCTAGAAGGTTGCGCTGGCATGCAGATGATGTGGACAGGCTTGGGACCTCCCTATGGGTCTAATGTCCACCCACCATACAATTCCGGCCATGGACTTTGATGAACATGATTAGACTGTAGGTTTTTCCCCTAAAATTATGTAATAGACTCTATCTCTTTCTTCCATTCATTCATTATCTCTTTCTCTCTTTCTTCCCGCACCCCCATGCATCAGTCAGACTCTGATGCAAGGTGGGAATTAATGCACATATCCAGTGAAAGAAATTAGAAAGATTTTTGTAGAAGTGCTACCTACAAAATGTGAAGCAAATATCTGCTTTTATTATGTTATGCACCTTCTTTTCAGCATTGGAAATAACAGTTATCACTAACAAAAAATGGCAGCCAGGAGAGTTTGAGTGCTTTTCTGTTTTTTTAAATTTTTAGATCTTCCTCATTGCTGATTGTTGCAGAGTTTTGATTTGTTGACTTAGGGTGACTGCATAGTTAGCAAACAATAGAGCCACTCCTTAAGCCCATTAGTTATGAATTTATGGCAGTATGGGATCCAATCGAAACCAATAACTTCTTCATTCTATGGGGCTGCTGCTGTTGGAAACTGTAGCTGAGAATAGCAAAGTGGCCGTGTGGCAAATGATAGCCCCAACCTGGTGGTTATCAAGAGGCATTAAATACCGTGGAGCTGAATTAAAAAATGAAAACCATAATGGATCAGCACATAGGGCGGCACAGTGGTTAGCACCGCAGCCTCACAGCTCCTGCAACCCGGGTTCGGTTCTGGGTACTGCCTGTGTGGAGTTTGCAAGTTCTCCCTGTGACTGCGTGGGTTTCCTCTGGGTGCTCCGGTTTCCTCCCACATGTGGGTTGTGGGTTGATAGGTAAATTGGCCATTGTAAATTGCCCCTAGTGTAGGTAGGTGGTAGGAGAATTGAGGGAAGGTGGGGATGTGAGAGGGAAAATGGGATTAATGTAGGATTAGTATAAATGGGTGGTTGATGGTCGGCACGGACTTGGTGGGCCGAAGAGCCTGTTTCGGTGCTGTATGACTCTATGATCTGCTCACACCCATTATGGCAATATTGTCATTGTGCAGTGGATATTATACTTATTATGTGAGCCTGACTTCATGCATGAAGTGAATGACTACAGAGGACTGTAGAAGAGCAGCAAAATAAAAGTATCTGTCCAAGTGATTGATTTTATGAAGGAATAAGTGCTCAGTTGCTGTAGTACTTACTCCAACATGCCCCAGCTCCTCTAATGGTGTTGGGTTACAGTGGGACATCCATTATCCATCATGTTGGTGAGGGTCCCTTAGAGGATTGCAGAAATTTGGATTTACCTGTCTGGTACCATTGTACTCTTGGTATGGGAATGAAGCCAAGAATGATATGGGTTGATACAAATAATAGAAGAAACATTATATAGTTTTATTCTCTAAATAAGGGAGATGAAATACAAATAGCAAAAGAAGTTGTGCAATGAAGCTAAGTCATGCAGAAAGCTTTGTCCACTTAAAATTCTGACAGACAATAAAGATGGCAGATAAAAGCCCAACTGTCTAGCGATCTTGTGAAATCTTTTTCTTTCTAACCAAGAGTATCTAAGGCTTTTGTTGGAACTTAGATTCGGAGAAGTATTATACGAAAAGCATTCAGGAACATTGTTTTTCATAGTTTTATTTTTCAAAGTGATGATCCTTCTCAAGAGTAATGTAATCAATGCTTATGGTTCTTCCAATGTTATGCTGTTTCTTTCAAATTTAAAGGAATGATTAGCATATAGTACATGAAGGCATAATACCAAACACATATTTGTGATGCTCATCATGTTGTGCTCTTTGAGCCAACAAATATCCTTGCACAGAAACTTACAAAATATTTCTAAGATGTGTTTTGCACCAGATGCAGGATAACTGCTCTACTTAGCAACTTTTGCAATTTTATTTTAAATTTTTTAAATGTTTGATGAAATAGCTGTTCTATTGACTCACTGGTAACATTAAAAGTAACTACCATTTGGATGCCAATTGGCAGAACTGTGTGCACACATGTTTGCACAAAGGTGTAAAGCTGTATTTGCCACTTTTTACCAGACTGCAACAGGAGGAGCTATTATAACTTGAGTCTGCTGGGCCTGCTTTACAGTAAAATGGTATCTGTTTCAAATGGTGCCACTGACATACTGCTGCTCAGGAAAGGTAATGTGCTTTGGCCCAGTATTTGCTGCAGCAGGGCATCTTGCAATTCTACCCTGTGAATTACATTTTTTCCTTGCATTTCACACACAATTTTTGTGTCGCAAATTGTTGGAAATGTAAATTGATAACGAGGCCAGTGGGCATCTGGGATCTTGGAGCACAATGGGACCAACAGTCTATCTCCATAACATGAAAATTGAAGGATAGAGAAAGAAACAGAGCAACGTCAGAAAATGAAATAGAATTAGGGTCAAATTAGATACAGAAAGGGGAAATAAAGAGAGGGGGAAAGATTTGGTTAAGAGACAGAGAAAGGCACATAAAGGGAATGTAAGAAAAAAGAGTAAAATTTAAAAAAACCTGTAGGAGCATATTATTATCTGCAGGAATGAGGCTCCACAGTTTTAATTGTTCCCTTTCTGAATCTCTGAGATTGAGTGACATGGCAACAAGTTAAATCTCATCATTGAAAGGTTCCTTACATTGTCAAATACCAGTCCTAACTTTCTGTGCTGAGTTTAATTCATATTTGCGGTGCAAAGACAGCAATTACTTGAAACTCATGGAGCGATTGATGATGAGATTATGTTTTTGTGAGGGTAACGTTGGAGCTGTGCAAATCGTCCTGCATTTTGTGGCATTTTGCAACTCTTGGCAGATCTCCTTGCCACAAATTGCAGGGTTTTTTACATATTAATAACAGTGAGCGCGTGAACTTGCCATTATTTTCCCAGCAAATTCTTTTGTTACCCTTCATTTCTAAGGTTACTGATGATATGGAATAAAGTTAATTGTATTGTTCTATATACTGTCCCTTCCTGTTATCGGGAATATAATCACTGACAACATGAAGTAATAGAGCATGGAGTTTGGGCTTCTCTAGTGTCTGATGTAACTTTGTGGAGTTACAGACTTCTGTGACATTCAACTTTTCAATTTGGACCCACCCTCCAAATATTGAAACACTCCTGGGATCCTCTTTCCTAAATTCCGAATGATAGTATCAGTTACGCAAAGGGTAACAGTGCTACCATTGTGGAAAGCATTTTTATTAGCATGTAGCAGCAAAAATGATGTGCTGGGATACCAACAAATGCAGAAAAATATTGAAATCTAATGACCTCCCTCATGGTCCAAAGGACTCCAATTTTAAAGCCTATGAATAGGGCAGTCATTACAGTTGGCCAGTTGAAAGCCAATGTTACAGCTACATTGTAAACCATGAATAAGGGCATTGGAACGAACATGGGAATTTCTTTTCATCTTTGTCTACTTCTACGAAAACCTCGTACTCGCAACATATTATATATGCTATGGTAGGTGTGTAGCTTTCCTGTATGTAAAATGTGGAAAAGTTATTTAGATAATAACGATAGGACATCCTGTTTATAAAGAAAGTTCACAAAACAAGCCAGCTAAATAGGTTAGTTAACTAAAAATAAGTGAGTCTTTTTCACAGACATGGGAAAAAGCAACTCCTTTCTACTTATCCCTATGTGTCAGCAATCAAGACTTGTGAGCAGCAGCAATCAGATTCTTTCCTGTTACTGTACTATTGTTGTTTGGAGACCAAAGTTACATTGAATCAGCTTTGTGACAATTTAAACAATCATTTCCTTTAATGATCTTGGACTGAACAACATTAAACCTTTCAAAAATCCTAAAATATTGGGGTATAAGAAATTAATCAAATTATATCAGAAATAACCGTACAAGCCAGAACTTGAGATGGCATCATGATTTCTAACTGTAATGCAGCAATAAAAGGCAACAATTAAAGCTCACAAGCACAAGTGCAGTTTAACATATATATTACTGTGGAAAACAAATCGCTCAGTCCGAAAGCATGACTCCGAGCTTCCGGTTGCTTGCCCCGCTGCTCTCATGCCCACATATCTGTCCTGGGCTTGCTGCACTGTTCCAGTGAACATCAGTGCAAGCTCAAGGAACAGCATCTCATTTACCGAATAGGCATACTACAGCCTGTTGGACTGAACATTGAGTTCAATAATTTCAGAGCATGACGGGCCCCCCTTTTTATTTTTAGTTACTTTTTCTTTTTTCTTTTTTCTTTATTTTATTTTAGTTTGTTTCATCATTTTTTCACCATGTGCATACCCACTGTTTTTTTCATGTTTGTGCTTTGGGCCAGGACTGTTCATTTTTCTGTCAATTAACACCCTCTGTGCACTAATGCTTTGTCTTTTAGCATACCATTAACATACCATTTGCCTTTGCTCCATGACCTTCTGTCAGTTATTCTCTGTGACCCTCTGTCCTATCAACACCTTGCCTTTTGCTATCTCTTGCCCCACACCTGCTTTATTTGCTTAACATCTATTACATTTCTAACACTTGCCAGTTCTGATGAAGGGTCACTGACCTGAAACATTAACTCTGCTTCTCTCTCCACAGATGTTGCCAGAACTGCTGAGTATTTCCAGCATTTCTTGTTTTTATAACAAACTTATTGTAGACTGATGCGACTGCTTGGCGACAGAAAAATTCTGTTTTTTTAAATGGTGGATTTTAAAAATGCACCTGCGCATATGCAGAAAACACTCCCTTTGTGGAACAGAGATCTGATCTTGCACATGCAAAATGTTGAACTTGTGCATGCTTGAATGAGAAAGGGATTTGTTTCATGTTTGTATATGCAAGATCAAGTTGATTGGGCCTCCTTTCAGACCTATGCACCTACTTTTTATGCTAATTACTTGATCATAATTTGACCTCAGCAAAAGGTCAAACTACATTTAAGCAAGTAAAGAACAGTTAGTTCATAGAATCGTGGAATCGTACAGCACAGAAGGAGGTCAGTTGCCCATTGTGTCTGTCCCAGCTCGTTGAAGGAGCTATCCAATTAATCCCACTCTCGTCTTTCCCCATGGTCATGCACTTCTTCCTTTTCAAGTGCATATCCAGCTCCCTGTTGAAAGTTACTGTTGAATCTGCATCCATCACTCTTATGGGTGGTGCATTGCAGATCATCATAACCTGCTGCATAAAAGAAATTCTCCTAATCTCACCTCTGGTTCTTTTGCCAACCATCTTAAATCTATGTTTCGCTGTTTTTGTTCTCAACCATGCCCCCTACCCCTGCCACTACCACCACCATAACCATTGGCAGCTGCATGTGTGCCACGTGGTCCTGTCCTTCACATACCCCACATACCACTGTGTGGTCAGGCACGGCCCACCAAATATCCCACTTACAGACACGCCCTTAAGCTGACTGACAAAAAATGAGTATTACTGTGATACATTATATTAGATGAGAAGAGTAGTCAAGGGTAATGCAATCCCTGTCAAAACAGGTGGTAGTAATATTGCAAATAAAAATAAGGAAATGGCAGACTTGTTGAATAATTACTGTGTGTCAGTTTCACGGTAGACACAGAGGTTCATATACCTGACATTCCAGGGAAATTAATAATTAATCAAGGACTGGAACATACTAAAATTAACATAAGCAAGAAAACATTATTAGAAAAATAATGACACTAAAGACTGACAAATCCCCAGGACCTGATGGTTTCTACCCCAACAGGTGAGAATATCGCAGATGTTTTCCCTGTAATCTTCCAAAGTTCTCGCGATTCAGGAATTGTTTCTTTAGATTGGAAAATAGCAAATGTAACTCCAATATTTAAGAAAGGTGAGAGAGACAAACCAGAAAATTATAGTTCATCTAATATCTGTTATGGAGAAGTTATTGGAATCTATAATTAAGGATAGATGGATTGAGCACTTAGGGAAATTTGAGCTGATTAGAGAGAGCAAGCATAGATTTGTAAAGCAGTTGCTGGAAATCTGAAATAAAAGTAGAAAATGCTGGAAGTACTCAGCAGGTCAGGCGGCATCTGTGGAGTGAGAAACAGAGATAACGTTTCAGGTTGATGAAACATTAACTCTGTTTCTCTCTCCACAGATGCTGCCCTACCTGCTGAGTATTTCTAGCATTTTCTGTTTTTATTATGGATTTTTAAAGGGTAGCTTATGTCTAAGAAATGTAGTTGCATTTTTATGGAAGTAATTAAAGTAGTGGACAGGGGAATGTGTATGGATGTAGTTTATGTGGACTTCCAGAAGGCCAAAAGATTCCATGTAAGAGTCTTTTAGCTAAAATTAAAGTTCATGGAGTTGAAGGCAAATTATTGGCCTGGTTAAGAGATTGGTTAGGTGATAGAAGACACAGTCTAGGGATAATGGGTAGGCATGTACTTGAATTTGAAGGATGTATAAATTAATGCCCCACAAGGATCTGTGTTAGGGCCCACACTATTCACTATATTTATTAATGACTTAAACAACACAATCGAGAGCCATATATTCAAGTTTGTTGATAACATAAAGATTGTTGGTATAGTAAGTAATGTAGATTGGCCCATAAAATTACAAACAGACATTGATAGATTAAGTGAGGGTGCAAAGCTCTAGCAGATGAATTTCAACGCAAGCCTATTTTGACCTGAGCATTATTTAAGTTATGAAAAGCTAGGAATAGTGGAGACCCAAAGAGATTTACAGGTCTGTGTGTACAGATCGCTAACATGTAGTAGTCATGTACAAAAAGTAATCATTGCTGGAATGTCAGCCTTCTTAACTAGATGACCAGAATATAAAGGGCAGGAAGATTTGCTATAGTTTGACAAAACCCTAGTTATGCTACATTTGGAGATTATGTACAGCTCTGGACACCACTCCTTAGGAAGGATATATTGGCCTTGGAAGAAGTGCAGATTCACTGTAATGTTACCAGGCTTCGAGGGTTAGGTTATGAAGAGAGATTACATCAACTTCCCTGGAATTTAGAAAGTTAAGGGGTGATTTGATTGGAGTTTTGATGACTTTGAAAAGGAATTGATAGGGTAAATAGAAAACTACTTCTGCTGGTGGGGGAATCTAGGACAAGGGGACATAACCTTAAAATCAGAGCCAGGCCATTCAGGAGAGAAGTTAGGAAACAATTCCCACATAAAGGATGGTAGATGTGTGAAGAGCAGTAAATGTTAGCTTAATTAATAATTTTAAATTTGAGAGTGATAGATTTTGCTAGACAATGGTATAAAAGGAGATGGAGCCACGACAGGTGGATAGAATTGAGATACAGATCAGCCATCATCTCATTGAATGGTGGAACAGGCTCAGGGTCTGAATAGCTTACTCCTGTTCCTATGTTCCTAAATCTGATTTATTGGGCACTCTAGCATTAGGTATTCGTTTTTATACGCTTATAGAGAATTCCTGTGTGTCGTTCTTCCCACTTATATTTAGGAGGAAAGAAATCAACATTCCATGACACACAGCTGTGAGATCCCTAAAGACAAGTCAACCTGAAATGGACACAAATTATTGGAAGACTAGGAGTGAGACACTGATGCCAAACTGTTTTAATTCTATTAAGGACTTTTCTGTGACTAACCAAATCAAAATCTGTATATTGCATGGCAACTGAAAACATTGCAGGCATTATGTGATACATGAGAACACAGAACCAGAAACAGTTCACTCTTATTAAGGGGTCTGGGTAAGAGCTAATTCCATTTTGACTTGTGTATTATTTAGTACAGATGAAAACACGTTGAGCTTCATAGGTTGGTTTCATGTACATTAAGGAGTTAAGGAATAACTATTTCCATGTGACTGTACTCTATTATTTGAACCATAATTATCAACAATCAAGATGGAATGACTTGTTGTTTGGCTTAGTTGGTGGATCTCTTGCTGCTGAGTCAGAGTTGAGGGTTTAAGCATCACTAAAGAACCTAGGTAGGCTGATAATTTAATGCAGTGCTGAAGGACTTCCTTTGCTGAAGACGCTATATTGGATGAGACTTTAAACTGCCGTCAACATCCTGGGGGTCACCTTTGACCAGAAACCTAACAAGAGCAGGTCAGGTGCTGGGTATTTTGCAACGAGTGACTCATCTTCAAACTCCCCAAAACCTTTTCACCATCTACAAGGCACAAGTCAGGAGTGTGATGGAATACCCTCCACTTGTCTCGATGAATGCAGCTTCAACGACACTCAAGAAGCTCAACACCACCAGGTCAAAGCAGTCCGCTTGACTGACACCCCATCCACCATCTTAAACATTCACTCCCTCTCCACCGCGCATTGTGGCAACAGTATGTACCATCTACAAGATGCACTGTGGCAACCTGCCAAGGTTTCTTTGACAACACCTCCCAAACTCATACCGTCTACCACCTAGAAGGCCAAGGGCATTACGCAAGTGGAAACACCAGCACCTGCAAGTTCCCCTCCAAGTCACAAACCATCCTAACTTGGAAATATATTGCCTTTCCTTCATTGTCACTGGGTCAAAATCTTAGGAACTCCCTCTCTAACAGCACTATGGGTGTACCTACACCACATGACCTGCATTGGTGCAAGAACAGTTCAGCGGCTCACCACCATTTTCTCAATGGCAATTACAGATGGACAATAATTGCTGGCTTTTCCAGCGACGCCAACATCCTATGAACTAATAAAAAAAGTAATGTCTGCCAGTATTGGTGGTTTAAAGAGCCAATTACACTATTTGTGGAAGAGAAGACTTGCTGTAGTCAACAGTCCTCAACATTTTGCTCAACACCACAAAACATTTTCTCATAAGGGTTTGTTGCTGCCTCATTTATTCTCATAAGAATAGCAATTGCACAATGCATTTCATTCTATCTGAGACATGATAAAGGACTATGTAATGCTACAAATTTCATCAATCAGTCGCCCGCAAGCCAAATGTAAAATCCCCATGACGGTGAGTGGAGGCCCTTAAGTAGCAGTTAATTAATCACTTAATGGGCCTTGATTGGCCTGGGGCGGGCAGGTCGTTACTCGCCACCACCACCCCATGTAAATTGGCAGTGGAGGCGGGACCGGGTCGGGAAAGGTCCCTCCCAGCCTCCCACTCCATTTTATGCCCCCACCCCGGCCACCAGCCCGCTCGTATGGAGGGCGTAAAATTCTGGCCTATATGTTCATGTTGAGTAAGTGCTTGTCATAATTAGGTGAATGTCCAGTGGAAGAGAAATTGTGCATTGAAGAGATTAGTTGCAAACAAATCAGATATTATCATTAACTCCTTATGAAAATAGATCTTCAGCCCAATCTTGGAATATCTGTTTAAACTCTAAAGACGCTGTGCCGATTCTTTTGATGCACAATCACTTAGTTGCACTAAGAAGTATATTTTGTGGGTCTACAATTCTGGAAATCGGATCTAGTTTTAGCAATGTAAATATGAGGAGCAAGTGCACGAACATTGCTCTCCCATTACCTGATCTTATAAAAGCATTACGTACAAAAGTGCCTTCGTAGAAGTCTGACATCAGACCACTTGCTCTACTGTCTATTCCGGGGAATGAAATTGATAGAAATCGACTTAGGAAATGAAGTTGAGAGATAACATTTAAAAAAAAATCCTCAGTGGTTTCAGACTGTAGAAATAGCAATGTAATGCCCCCCCCTTTGAAAACAATGAGATAAACCCAAGATTTTGATCTTTGAGCATGCAAGTGGGTAGATTGTGGTACTAAAGCTTCCCTCTACACAGTTCTGAACTTGCATCATTCTCTGTTTTCATTTCAATTTCCCCTAATGCTCTCTCTGACCTCATCTTGTCCATGAGACCCACTTCCTGCTCTCTCAACCTCATTCCCACCCAACTTCCTAATTCCCATGGTAGCTGATATTTTTGACAGTTCTCACTCTGCAGGTACCGTCCCTCTCTCCTTCCAACCTGCCGTCAGCCACCCTCTCCTCAAAAACTAACCCTTGCCTCTATTTGCAAACTACCACCCCATCTCTAACCTTCCTTTCCTCTAAAGTCCTTGAGCCTGTTTTCAGCTCCCAAATCTATGCCCACCTTTTCCAGAATTTTGTGTTTGAATCCCTCCAATCAGGTTTCTGCCCCTGCCAGTGTACTGAAAATAGCTCTTATCAAAGTTACAAATGATATCCTATGTGACTATGACAAAGATAAACTATCCCTCCTGGTCCTTCTGCAGCCCTTGACACAGCTGGCCCCATCATCCACCTCTGGTGCCTTTCCACTGTTGTCTAGCTGTGCGCACTTGCCTGGCGGCACAGTGGCGCAGTGGTTAGCACCGCAGCCTCACAGCTCCAGCGACCCGGGTTCAATTCTGGGTACTGCCTGTGTGGAGTTTGCAAGTTCTCCCTGTGTTTGCGTGGGTTTCCTCCGGGTGCTCCGGTTTCCTCCCACATGCCAAAGACTTGCAGGTTGATAGGTAAATTGGCCATTATAAATTGTCCCTAGTATAGGTAGGTGGTAGGGAAATATAGGGACAGGTGGGAATGTGGTAGGACTATGGAATTAGTGTAGGATTAGTATAAATGGGTGGTTGATAGTCGGCACAGACTCGGTGGGCCGAAGGGCCTGCTTCAGTGCTGTATCTCTAAATAAAAAAAATAATCATAGCCAGAGAATTGACTGCAAGAGCTTTTCTTCCTGCTTCTGCATCGTTACCTCTGGCATCCCCGTTCTCTGTTATATTTGTATGCTACTCGTCGGTGACATCATCCAAAAACACAGCATCACGTTTCACATGTACGCTGCCGATAGATCCCCAGCCATACCTTACCCCCACCTCTCTCAACACCTCCTCCATCTCTAAGTAATCAGACTGCTTGACCAACATTCAGTGTTGGATGAGCAGAAATTTCCTCTAATTAAATATTGTGGTGCCATTGTCTTTGGTTCCCAAAACAAACTCCATTCTCGAGCCACTGACTCCATTCCTCCCCTGGCAACTGTAGGCAAGAGGCAAAACCAAACTGTCTGCAAACTTGCTGTCATATTTGGCCTTGAGATGAGCTTCTGACTGCATATCTGCGTCATCACCTAAGACTGTCTATTTCCATATCCATAACATCAACTGACTCTGCCCCTGCTGCCACTTGTCTGCTTTTCATCCCTGCCTTTGTTACCTCAGATTTGACTATTCTAATGTAATCCTGGCCAACCTCCCATATTCTACACTTCGTAAACTTGGGGTCATCCAGAATTCTGCTGCCTATGTTCTTACTCGCACCAAGTCCCATTCTCCACCCTTGTGCTCACTGACCTACAGTGGCACCCAGATCAGCAATGCCTCAATTTTAAAATTGCCATCCTTGTTTTCAAATTCCTTCATTTTCGCACCCCTCCTATCTCTGTAATCTTCTCCAGCCCTACAACCTTCTAAGGTATCAATGCTCCTCTAATTCTGGCCTCTGAGCATCTCTGATTTTACTCAGTCCACCATTGGTGGCCATGCCTTCAACTACCAAGGGCCTAAGCTCTGGAATTCCCTCCCTAAACCTGACCTCTCTGCCTCTCTACCTCACTTTACTCCTTTAAAACAATCCTTAAAACCTACATCTTTGAACCAAACTTTTGATCATCAGTACTAATTTCTCTACATGGCTTGGTACTAAAATTTGCTTTCTAACGCTTTCGTGAAGCACCTTGGGATGTTTTATTTTGTTAAAGGTGCTATATAAATAAAAGTTTTGTTGTTCATCCCATTGGCAGGAGGAGAGGTATCAGCAGTACTTGCTAAGTCTCGCTCAACCAGCTTTTTTATTCATCAAACATTAAGTGCTTAATTGGCTTCCATTTTTAATTCCTGTTTGAATTCTTGTTTCAGTTGAAAAGTATGCACAATAACAAACTGTCTAAAAATTTTGAGAAGAAAATCCCAACTATGGATGCAGCTGGATGTGCACTTTGAGAAAAGTTGAGTAATTTTGGGAGGAACCACACAATATTATTTTGTTTTAGCGACCTTTAGTGGGAACTGTGGAGATCCAAATCCCAACAGTGTATGTTTCAACAGATTAAACATGGCGAATTGTGTAGCAGTGCTGCAAAATATCCTGTAATAGTTTGAATGACCAATCGTGTCCTTAATAATGTTATTATTAAATATCTAAAATCTTTGTGTTGCAGACTGTCTTTTCAAAGTATGTCCTATGAACCGCTACTCTGCACAAAAACAATACTGGAAAGCAAAACAAGCGAAACAGGACAAAGATAAGATTGCAGACATTGCTTTGTTACAGAAGCTGCAGGTAAGGTTTCTGTTCCTAATATTTCTTGCATGAATGTTTGATTTTTGAGTACCTCCTCTCAGAATAGATTTGGATTTTTTTTGCCTCCCTGGTGGATCATTGATAAGGATTCCAAAAATTTGTGGTTCATTGTTGGTTGGTTGTTTAGTGTATATTTAGCATATAATTCTAAGCATCTTATAGAATTGTCATCACCAGCAATGGGAAATGTGTAGACCGCTCAGTACTTCAGAGAGTGGCATGATTCAATGATGTGGGACAATGCTTGTATTACCATCTGAATGCTCCATAGGTGAAGATTTGAGGTGCACGATCCCTGTTCAGAGTGGTTGAAAAATACCCAAGTATGAAATGGCTAGTTGAATCCTGGTTGACGATTTACTGAATTGCAGATGATGTGGTGATCTACAGGAACATCCACTGTCAAGTCAGTGCATACGATGAAAAGCCCACCAAAGATATACCTGTCTATTAAAGATAAATAGCTAGACCTACTTGGATCTAATTGTCATGTCTTCCAAACTGTTGTCCTTTTCAAGCTTCATTAATCAATGCAAGAGCATTTAATTGTGAAATATTGACAACTTTTGAAGCATTGTGGATACATTAATGCAATGTACTAAATCTCAAATTCCTGTAAAGAGACTTCTGTTTCACATCTTGCGGCCCATCTTTTTATTAAGTAGATATGTGATGGGTTTTTGTGATAAACTCTATTCCTTTTTGCTTGTTACTGTGCTGGTACATTAGAGTATGAAACCTTTTCTCAATGAAGTCTTCAAATACTTGATCTTTCAAGCCGCCTTGATGTTCCCAGTGGATAAATCCACTGCTTGGGTTATACTGACAAGGAAGGTTGAAACTTCTGGACAGGGTAGATTAGTTGACGTCAATGAGGGTGTTACGGAGGAAATACAATTTGCGTCAGTGTTGCTGGGCTATGGATAGTAAATATCCATTGTACTTTCTGTTTCTGATCATTACCCATTATCCAAGCAGGAAAGTGTGTATGTGTGGAAATAAAGTGATAACAGGTTGAGCAGTGATGCCTTTTCCATGGTGTAATTGGCTGCTACCACCCGGTATAGGCTCACCCCTGAAGAATGGTGAATTGGGTGAAGTACAAGGGATACTAGCATTGGTGTTTCAACATGAGTTAGGAGATTCATAAATGAAGGGTACAAAAAGCTCAAGATTGTGAAGATGACCAGATACATGAAGCTGAATCAGCACTGAGAACTCCGAGTGATCTGATATATTATGGACTTGATTTTCCGTCCCCTGCTGCTAATGTGGGAATGCAAGACTTCTGCCTACCCACATGAAACTATGAAACTTGATTTGAATTTCTTGCGGGGCATGTGGTTGCTCATTTTGTATCAAAGTGGATATTGTTCATGCCTGAGTGGTCTACCACCAGTGGGAGAGAGGGAAACGTGATGCAAGCTGCAGCGCTTAATTGGTTGCAGTTGCTTAACATACGAACATATAAATTAGGAGCAGGAGTAGGCCACTCGGCCCTTCGAGTCTGCTCCGTCATTCAATAAGTTCATGGCTGAACTGATTACTCCACATTTCCATCTACCCCTGATAACCTTCCACCCTCTTGCTTATCAAGAATCTATCTACCTCTGCCTTAAAAATATTGAAAGACTCTGCTTCCACCGCTTTTTGAGGAAGAGAATTCCAAAGAGTCACAACCTCTGAGAGAAAAAATTTCTCCTCATCTCTGTCTTAAATGGGCGACCCCTAATTTTTAAACAGTGACCCCTAGTTCTAGATTCTCCTACAAGGGGAAACATGCTTTTCAATTCCACCCAGTCAAGACCCCTCAGGATCTTATATGTTTCAATTAAGTCGCCTCTTACTCTTCTAAATTCCAGGAGATGCAAGCCTAGCCTGTCCAATCTTTCCTCGTAAGACAACCCGCCCATTTCAGGTATTAGTCGAGTAAACCTTCTCTGTACTTCCTCCAATGCATTTACATCCTTCCTTAAATAAGGAGACCAGTACTGTACACAGTACTCCAAATGTGGTCTCACCAATGCCCTGTATAGCTGAAGCATAACTCCCTACTTTTGTATTCAATTCTGCTCACATTAAACGATAACATTCTATTAGCTTTATTAATTATGTGCTGTACCTACATACTAACCTTTTGAAATTCATGCACTATGACACCCAGATACCTCTGCATCTCAGAGCTCTGCAATCTCTCACCATTTAGATAATATGCTTCTTTTTTATTCTTCCTGCCAAAGTGGACAATTTCCCACTTTCCCACATTATACTCCATTTGTCAGGCCTTTGCCCACTTACTTAACCTATCTATATTCCTTTGTAGCCCCTATACATCCTCTTCACAAGTTACTTTCTTACCTATCTTTGTGTCATCAGAAAATTTAGCAACCATACCTTTGGTCCCTTCATCTAAGTCATTTATATAAATTGTAAAAAGTTGAGGCCCCAGCACTGATCCCTGTGGCACACCACTTGTTACATCTTGCCAATCAGAAAATGACCCATTTATGCCTACTCTCTGTTGCCTGTTAGCTTCTATCCATCTACTATCCATGCCAATATGTTACCCCCTACACCATGAGCTTTTATTTTCTGCAGTAACCTTTGATATGGCACCTTATCAAATGCCTTCTGGAAATCTAAGTACAATACATCCACCGGTTCCCCTTTATCCACAGCACATGTTACTTCTTCAAAGAACTCCAATAAATTGGTTAAACACGATTTCCCTTTCACAAAACCATGTTGACTCTGCCTGATTACCTTGAATTTTTCTAAATGCCCTGCTAATGTCTTTAATAATAGCTTCTAACGTTTTCCCTAAGACAGATGTTAAGCTAACTGACCTGTAGTTTCCTGATTTCTGTCTCCCTCCATTTTTGAGTAAAGGAGTTACATTTGCTATTTTCCAATCTAATGGAACCTCCTCCGAATCTAGGGAATTTTTGAAAATTAACGTTAACGGATCAACTATCTCACTTCTTTTAACACCCTAGAATGAAGTCCATCAGGACCCGGGGACTTGTCAGCCCGCAGCTCCAATAATTTCACTTCCCTGGGGATTGTAATTTTCTTGAGTTCCTCCCTCCCTTCCATTTCCTGATTTACAGCTAATACTAGGATATTACTTATATCCTCAATAGTGAAGACCGATGGAAAATATCTGTTCAATTCATCTGCCATCTCCTTATTATCCATTATTAATTCCCCAGACTCACTTTCTACAGGACCAACGCTCACTTTGTTAACTCTTTTCTTTTTTAAATATCTATAGAAACTCTTACTATCTGTCTTTATATTTCTAGCTAGCTTTTTCTCATACTCTAATTTTACCTTCCTTATCAATCTTTTAGTCATTCTTTGCTTTTTTTTTTATTCTGTCCAATCTTCTGACCTGCCTCCTATCTTTGCAATTATAGGCTTTTTCTTTAAGTTTGTTACTATCTTTAACTGTTCTGGTTAACAACAGATGGCGGGTCCCACCCTTGGAATTTTTCTTTCTCGTTGAAATGTATCTATTCTGTGTATTCTGAAATAACCCCTTAAATGTCTGCCACTGCATCTCTATTGACCTATCCCTTAACCTGATTTGCCAATTTACTTTAGCTAGCTCTGCTTTCATGCCCTCATAATTGCCCTTATTTAAGTTTAAAATACTAGTCTGGGACCCACTCTTCTCTCCCTCAAACTGAATGTAAAATTCATCATAGATTGATCGCTGCTACCTAGGGGCACCTTAACTATGAGGTCATTAATTAATCCTATCTCATTGCACAATACCAGGTCTAGTATAGCATGCTCTCTGGTTGTCTCCAGAATGTATTGTTCCAAGAAATTATCCCCGAAAATGTTCTATGTACTCCTCATCTAGGCTTCCTCTGCCCATCTGATTGTTCCAGTCTATATGTAGGTTAAAATCCCCCATAATTATCACTGTATCTTTCTGACAAGCTGCCATTATTTCTTCCTTTAAACCCCGTCCTGCAGTGTGGTTAATATTAGGTGACCTGTACACCACGCCCACAAGTGACTTGTTGCCTTTATGATTTCTCATCTCTACCCAAACTGCTTCTACATCCTGGTTTCCTGAATTTAGGTCATCCCTCTCTTTGCGCTAATACCATCATTAATTAACAGAGCTAGCCCTCCACCTTTTCCTAGCTTCCTGTCCTTCCTAAATGCCATGTACCCCTCAATATTCAGGTCCCAATCTATGTCGTCCTGCAGCCATGTCTCTGTAATGGCTATCAGATGGTACTTAACTATTTCTATTTGCGCTCTCAGTTCATCTGTTTTGTTTTGAATGCTATGTGCATTCAGATACAGAGCTTTTAGTTTTGTTCTTTTATTATTTTTGTAACCTCTAGCCTTATCTGTTGATTTACTCTTAGATTTGTACGTTTTATCCCTTCCTGTCACAGTCTGTTTATCATTTCCCATATTAATACCTTTTTCTCTAGCCTTGTCTCTACTCCTTGATTTACCATATCTTCCCAAATTTGATCCCTTGCCCTGACTATTCAGTTTAAAACCCTCTCTACTTCCCTAGTTATGCAGCTCGCTAAAAAAACGGCCCCAGCACAGTTCTGGTGTAGACCGTCCCAACAGTACAGCCACCACTTTCCCCAGTACTTTCCCCAGGTTGATCGGTAAATTGGTCATTATAAATTGCCCCTAGTATAGGTAGGTGGTAGGGGAATGTGGGGTTGTGGTAGGAATATGGGATTAGTGTAGGATTAGTATAAATGGGTGGTTGATGGTTGGCACAGACTCAGTGGGCCGAAGGGCCTGTTTCAGTGCTGCATCTCAAAATAAAATTTATAAAAAGTACTGCTGCCAGTGCCCCACAGAACCCAGTTCTATTACACCAGTCTTTGAGCCACGCATTAATTTCTCTAATCTTATTTGCCCCATGCCAATTTGCATGTGGCTCAGGAAATAATCCAGAGATTATTACCTTTGAGGTTCTGCTTCTTAATTTGGCACCTAGTTCCTCATACTGACTATGCAGAACCTCTTTCCTTGTCCTGCCTATGTCATTGGTACCTACATGGACCACGACGATTGGATCCTCCCCCTCCCATTGTAAGTTGCTCTCCAGCCCTGAGCAGATGTCCCGAACCCTGGCACTGGGCAAGGAACACAGCCTTCTGGACTCTCGCTGTTTGCTGTAGAGGACAGTGTCAATCTCCCTAACTATACTGTGGCCTACTACCACTACATTCCATTTTTCTCCCTACACTTGAATGGCTTCTTGTATCCATGGTCAGGTTGCTCATTCACCCTGTCGCCTTCACTCTCATCCAAACAAGCTGAAAGAACCTCAAACCTGTTGGACAATCGCAAAGGCTGAGGCTCCTGCTCTCCTGCCCTCTGGGTCCCCTTACCTGCCTCAGCTGCAGCCACACTCTCCTGTCCCTGACCACTGACCAAATCAGAAGACCCTATCCAAAGGAGTGTGCGCCTCCTGGTACAAAATGTCCAGGTAACTTTACCCCTCCCGAATGTGTCACAGTGTCTGCAGCTCGGCCTCCAGTTCAATGACTGAGCCGAAGCTCTTCGAGCCACAAACACTTACTGCAGACGTGTTTGCCCTGGATCACACTGGCATCCAGGAGCTCCCACATGCTGCAGCTGTGACACATCACCTATCCTGCCATTCTTAATGTGTTTTAATTAATTACTTAATTATTTTATTCAATTATTTATTTTATTTTCCTTTTTTAAATATATTTTATTAAGCTTACCACAAGTTCCTTTACTATTTTAAACGATAGGATTAGAATGGACTTTAATCACTTACCAGATATTTACCAAACAGGTAACTTCTTCCCAAACCAATCACCTGCCTGCTTGTCTGTGATGTTTTATGCTATGTTTAATTTAAATTAAATTAAATTGAACTAAATTAAATTAAAAGCTTACCTGTATACTCACCACCGCCCCCCCCCCCCCCCCCCCCCCCCCCCCGGCCCGGCTCTCTGTTTCCCTGCTCTCACTGTTGATTGTGACGTCACTTTGATGTCACTTTTTGATTTTTCCCTGCTCCGTTCCTGCTGCTCCTGCCATGCTCCTCTATCTTGCTCTGTCTCCGGTCTCCGACTCTGGGCTTTTGGCGCGCTTTTTAAACCTCCACTCCCGCTGTGCTTCTCTCTCTCTCTCGCTCTGTCTCCGGTCTCCGACTCTGTGCTTTTGGCATGCTGTTTAAACCTCCGCTCCCACCGTGCTTCTCTCTCTCTCGCTCTGTCTCCAGTCTTAAAGGGCTAACATTACTGGAGATTCTCGGGGACCCAAGCAGAGCCATCAAATCACAACTCAAGGGGAGGCGGTGGCATTGTGGTAGTGGCACTGGACTAGTAATCCAGACCCCCCCCTCCCACACTAGTGCTCTAGGAACAAGGGTTCGAATCCCACCGTGGCAAATGGGGAAATTTGAATTCAATTAGATTAGATTAGATTAGAGATACAGCACTGAAACAGGCCCTTCGGCCCACCGAGTCTGTGCCGAACATCAACCACCCATTTATACTAATCCTACACTAATCCCATATTCCTACCAAACATCCCCACCTGCCTATATTCCCCTACCACCTACCTATACTAGTGACAATTTATAATGGCCAATTTACCTATCAACCTGCAAGTCTTTTGGCTTGTGGGAGGAAACCGGAGCACCCGGAGAAAACCCACGCAGACACAGGGAGAACTTGCAAACTCCACACAGGCAGTACCCGGAATCGAACCCGGGTCCCTGGAGCTGTGAGGCTGCGGTGCTAACCACTGCGCCACTGTGCCGCCCTGGAATTAATCTGGAATTGAAAGCTAGTCTCAGTAATGGTGCTGTGAAACTATCGTTGATTGTTGTAAAAACCCATCTGGTTCACTAATGTCCTTTAGGGAAGGAATTCTGACATTCTCAGCTGGTCTGGCCTACATGTAACTCCAGACCCACAATATGGTTGACTCTTAAATGCCCTCTAAAATAGCCGAGCAAGCTGCTCAGTTCAAGTGCAATTAGGGAGGGGCAACAAATGTTGGCCTTGCCTGTGATGTCCACATCCAATGAATAAAAAAGTCACAACAATGACAGAAGCAGCAGTCTTGGATGTTTCTACCATGCCAGAAGTCTCCAAGTTCTTGGGCACTTCAGCGGAGATCCAACTGGCAGAGTTAATGGCAAGGTGAGACCAGGAGTCCACGAAAGCAGATCATCTAGATTTGATGGCATGAGGTGTTTCAGCTGAGACTGCCACCTGTCCTGTCCCATATATGGTTACACAGTGCAAGAAAAGGTTAAATGGACAAACGAGGTTCAATACAATTGAAGACACAACAGAGACACCAAGCCCTCACTGGGTAAATGGCAAAATGACTGTTAACCTTAAATATAACTACAACAACTTATATTTATATAGTGCCTTTAACAGAATAAAACGTCCTAAGGAGCTTCACTGTAGCAAAATAAAACAAAGTTTGACACCGAGTCACAAAGGCAGATATTGGCCAGAATTTTTTGTTGGGTGTGGGGGCCCCTTCCACTGGTCGAAAAGTCGGTGGCGAGCCCGCCTTCACCGGTCCTGGCGAGCCAGACCTAATTTGACGTTCCCCAGGTCCTTAATTGTCTTGGGTGGGACTTGTCCCTCATTGAGTCAAGAAGTCCCATCTAATGGAGTTGATGGCCAATCAGCGGGCTGGCAGCTCTTAGTCCCACAGCGCCACCAGGGGTGGTGGCCACTGCTGGGACTACACCAAGGTTCAGGAGGAAAATGAAGGATGGCCCCAGAAAAAGGTATGTTTTTAGGGCCTCGCCGAGGACAATCGATTGGGCCCTGGCGAGGCAAGGTGGGGTTGGTTAGGGGGGTAACGGGGGAGTGTTATGCGTTGGGGGCGGTTGGGGCTTCAGAGGCGGCCCTCTGTGGAGCACACAGTCCCCGATCAGGAAGGCCTCCCCCCACCAGCCCGCAAGAAGGCTGCCTAGTTTCATCAGGTAGGCTTTCTGAGGCCTCAGCCGCCTGCCGGCCAAACATAAAATACCCATGGCGGCAGTCGGAGGCCCTTAAGTGACAGTTAATTGGCCACTTTAGGGCCTTGATTGGCATGGGGTGGGCGGGCCATTTTTCGCCGCCGCCGCCACTCCATGTAAATTTGCAGCGGAGGCGGGAGTGAGTCAGGAAGGGTGCCCCAAACCTCCCACTCCATTTTATGCATCCTCCTGCCACCAGCCCGCTGTTTTGGGGGGCATAAAATTCTGGCCATTAGGTCAGGTGACAAAAAGCTTGGTCAAAGAGGGAGGATTTAAGGAGTGTCTTAAAGGAGGAGAGAGGGGTGGCAAGGCGGAGAGGTGCAGGGAGGGTATTCCAGAGTTTGGGGCATAGGCAACTGAAAGTGCAAATGGTAGAGCGATAAAAATCGGGTGCACAAGAGGTCAGAATTAGGGGAGTGCAAATATCTTGGAGGTTTATGAAGCTGGAGCAGATTACAGAGATACGGAGGGCGAGGCTATGAAAACAAGGATGAGAATTTCAAAATTAAGACGCTGCTTGACTGGGAGCCTATGTAGGTCAGTGAGCACAGGGGTGATGAGTAACGGGACTTGGTACAAGCTAAGACATGGGCAGCAGAGTTTTGGATGAGCTCCTTTTATGGAGAGTATAAAGTGGGCGAGCAGCCAGGAGCGCATTGGAATAGTCAACCCTAGAGGTGACAAAGGCGTGAATGAGGGTTTCAGGAGTAGATGAGCTGAGACGGGCGCAGTTGAGCGATGTTACGGATGTGAAACTAGGCGGTCTTAGTGATGGCACGAATATGAGGTCAGAAGCTCATCTCGGGGTCAAATGTGACACCAAGGTTGAGAACAAACTGGCTTATTCTCAGACCATTGCCAGGGAGAGGGATGGAGTTGGTAGCTAGGGAATGGAGTTTGGAACAGGGACCAAAAACAATGCTCCTCCCATGTATCAGTCAAATCATTGGAAAGTTTTCGTCTTGTGAGTATTCATTGTTCTCAGGGTAGGCATGACACTCCCAATGGTTGTTTGTTGTCTCTAATTATGAACGATATTTTTCTTTGCAAGAGTAAGAAAGGCACATGTTTGGCACAACATTGAAATAAACCATTCTCTGGTGATAAAGCTTTCAGCAGCAGGATAGTACAACATCAGATTCACTGGGATGTGTATCACCTCAGTTCTCAAAGGCCCGTTCACTCACCTCACAACTTCCTGACAGTTGTGGAAACCCATGTCGGAGTAAAAGCTTAGTTATATGAGTTACAGGCACAGACTAATAGCTCTTCTGAATTATGGTCAATTGTGGACATTTGCAAGGGAATTTTCAGTGGATAATTGGTTATGCAGAAGGCAGTTACTGAAAATAATTGTTGTATGATTTGGTCTTGTATCTCTCTAGATGCTGGCAATGGCCTCTCATGCCAACTCGTTTTCCTCAAAGGTGACCTCTGTACTCTGATGTGGTGGAGACCTTGCTGTGTTTTCCTTATCTGCAGATAGAAGGACTATATTTCTGTTTTGCATAATTGTTCACTAGTGCAGAAACCCACTATAATTCTTGAAATCCTTGCAGGGCTCTAGTGCAGAGCTCCACTGACCTGTCGAGGTACCTGATTTGGGTCTTTAAAATACCGACTGACTGCTTAAAGTGCTTCCAAGGGCCTTTTACTCCACCACTGAGCTAGGATTCCTTAGCGGAATCATCTGTCAGTACTGCAGGGTGTATCCCAAGTCTGCAAACAACCAGGCAGGAACATTGCTCTGGCTAAACAATGCAAATATTGTAGATTATAATAGAGCAGAGTCATGGCAGCTTGCTGAGTAATGAGCATTCACATGTAAAATTAGCTGATTTGCAATGCACGCCAGCTGCACATTGATAGAATGATACACTTTTTCATTGATGACATTGAGATGATTCTCATATGGGGCTTTCAATGCTGCGTGGGAGCGTTCAGTAGCATCTTTTGAATACAAAAGTAGGGAGGTTGTGCTTCAGCTATACAGGGCATTGGTGAGACCACGTCTGGAGTACTATGTACAGTACTGGTCTCCTTATTTAAGGAAGGATGTAAATGTATTGGAGGCAGTACAGAGAAGGTTTACTAGACTAATATCTGGAAAGGGCGGGCTGTCTTACAAGGAAAGATTGGACAGACTAGGCTTGTATCTGCTGGAATTTAGAAGAGTAAGACATGACTTGATTGAAAGGGTGGATGTGGAAAGGATGTTTCCCCTTGTGGGAGAATCTATAACTAGGGGTCACTGTTTAAAAATAAAGGGTCGCTCATTGAAGACAGAGACGAGGAGAAATTTTTTCTCTCAGAGGGTCATGAGTCTTTGGAATTCTCTTCCTCAAAAGACGGTGGAAGCAGAGTCTTTGAATATTTTTAAGGCAGAGGTAGATAGATTCTTGATAAGCAAAGGGGTGAAAGGTTATTGGAGGCAGGTGGAAATTTGGAGTAATCAGTTCAGCCATGAACTTATTGAATGACGGAGCAGGCTCGAAGGGCCGAGTGGCCTTCTCCTGCTCCTAATCGTATGTTCGCATGTTTGTACCTGTGGAAACAATGTCAGCTGTGGCTCAGTTGTTAGCACTCTCACCTCTGAGTCAGAAGTTTCTGGCTTTAAGTCCCGCCTCCAGGACCTAACTTAAGCACCACAATCCAGGCTAACACTCCAGTGCAATACTAAGGGAGCACTGCACTGTCGGAGGTGCTGTATTTCGAATAAGATGTTAAATGAGGCACCGTCCACCCTCTCTGGGGATGTAAAAGATCCCATGGCACTATTTGGAAGAAGAGCAGGACAGTTATCCCCAGAGTCCTTGCCAATATTTATCCCTGAATCAACATCTCTAAAAACAGATTATCAGGTCATTATCACATTGCTGTTTGTGGGAGATGGCTGTGTGCAAATTGGCTGCCGGGTTTCCTACATTACAACAGTTACTACACTGACTGTAAAGTGCTTTGGGACATCTGGTGGTTGTGAAAGTTGTTATATAAATGCAAACCTACCTACCTCTCTCTCTCCCTTCCTTCATTTCTCCATTCCTTTCTTCGCCCCTTCCTTCCTTTCTTCGCCCCTTCCTTCCTCTCTTCCTCACATTTGTCTCCTTCCTTCTTTCCTCTCTTTCTCTCTCTCTTTCTCTTTCTCCCTTCCTCTCTTTCTTCCATCCTTGTTCTCTTTCTCTCTCTCCCTTTCATCCTTGTTCTCTTTCTCTCTTTCTTATTTCTTCAAAACACGGGGATGGTAGAAATCCATTACGTTTGCTAAAATTGTATAAATGTTTAAGTACTAACTCTGAAGTTGGAAGTACAATTTGCTGCCTAAGAAATAAGCAGACTTAAAAAAAATACAGTGCCTTTCTGTATGTGCAAGATCTGTGGATTTAAAGCATTTCCTTAAGCTGTTGCCTCCACCTCTGGGATACCAAACTCATCTTAACACCGCTACCTTAGCAGTGTTGTTTTCTGGGTGCAATATAAGGGTAGCAACAAAGGAAAACAACAAGTGTCAGTAAACCAAGCCTGCCTGTTGCCATTCACCTGCAAGGGAGCAGGTTCAGGGCAGCAGCCTCACTGACTGTCAGGTTTCCAGAGGAAATTATTGACTGTACCATTTGTGAGGTGCCAGTAGAACACCTCTGTTTCTCACTTTCCTTTGTTTACTGCCACAACGCTGTTGGAAAATAGTCAGTTTTGTCACAGCAAATCCAGGTCCATATCTCATAAAGAGCACAATCACCTTAATGGGAGAAGATGGGAGTTCTGTCAGTTCCCAAAGCAATCAGGAGCAGCTCACTCTGACAACCTCACTGCTGCACTGTCATGTTGCCTGCTGAAAAAGAAACCTTAATGATCATTAAAATAGTTTTTTAATCACCAAAATGAAACTTTTTTTTCAAAATGTCAGTGAATGTTCAGTTGAAACAGTTGAGCTTCTAGTAAACTGTGGGTTGGCGTGTTATCTGATTCAACCATTGATTGATGACCTGAATCTTCAGGAGACTATCAGGTCAGTAATGGTGTAAATGCTGTGTTGTCTTGCTTTAACCCTGATGTTTGCTGCAGTATTAAAAATATATGGGGTACTTTTCAACTAACCAGCAGAGTGTAAAATTGCTGTTGAGGATTGGCTCCCAGATATAGAAAGCACCCAACTTTCCCTTCCAATGATTTCAATGGTGAGTTGAAAATTACTCCATGTCCTTCACAGCAGGAGCTCATGAAGAAAATTGGACAGTATAGTGGCAGAAAATGCCGCAGCCTAAGTTTTCCTCTTCTTGTTAAGTTGTGTTGGCTGTCAGCACTCCTTCATCTCCCTGCTGCATGCAAGTGATAGTTGGGTGGTGTGAGCCCGTTCTTCCTACCGTCTGCTGCTGATCTTGCTGATCCCAGCCACTAGACCTAATGACAACACTGAAAGGCCTGCTGAACCACTTTTTTGAGGAGAAGAGGCCATAGTGGGCACCTCTCCCTCTCCTCAGCCCAATCTGGTATCCGCTCAAATAGCTTTCGTCTTCCCAGTGTTCAGTTTGAGTGAATTTTTGATCACCCATGATAATGTCAAACAGGCATGCTGATAAATTCAGAATGAATTAGTCCATATTGCAGCTGAGCCTTGACATTGCAGCATTCAAAATAGAAAACAATTTTCTGTTGAACACAATTGATTCAGCAATATAAATAAATTTAGGTTAACAATCTTACACCCTCCATTCACCACATCCGTCGCCACTGTAGCTTTAGTAACATATGACATAGCTTCAGGCTTGCCAAAATTGCTGCATTACATTGCTTCCTTCCTTTTATGGTGGGCAAGCAGAATTATAGCTGATGCCAACTTCATCCCAGCTTTCAGTTTAAAATTAAACATCTAATTTTATTAGCAGTTAGTCAGTTTATTGTGTGGTGCCAAAACATTCTTCACTGTGCTTCATTCACTAAAAAGATTGAAATTAAAAATAGGATTTGATGGTTCTTCATTTTATGTGGTTATGCATGCTAACAATTGCGGATTTCCCATCTCCAACTTTTTTTTTTACAAGGGAGAGGGGGCTGCTGTAGGTGAGATCAGTAAATAGCTCCCGCTCAGAAGTACAGAGGGATATAAGTCCAGGATCTTTTTTTACCAATAGCTCCAATTTTTAATCTGCTACTTATTTCTGGAGTTTCTGAAAGATTGCCTCCTTGACTGCAGTTGGCTGTCTGTTAATTATTCTCCAGGTGTGGATTCAAGTTCCCTAACCAGTATCATTGGTTATCTTTCCCAAGAAAGTTGAATGGATGCCCTTAAAGTTTAGCTTGAGCAATTCTGATTTTTGTGATTATGCCTGGTACTGTGATAATCTCAAATGGAACTATATTGTGCTAATTAAAATCATGATGATTTTATATACATACATAATTAGAACTTGTTGACTAGTCCCTCTGATTGTCCACCTCAAATCCCCTTTCTCCTTGAAGTCTCCTGGTCTTGTTCTTGGGTTATTTGGGGTTGGTGCCGAAGCTACCTTGCTGTCCTCAGTGCCAGTCATTGGGTAGGCAGTTTTCTGTCGTAGCTGCTACTCTGTCCCTGTTCCTCCAGGAGTGAGACTGAGGAAAGCAGTCACAGCAATGAAGAGAATAGTAAGCACGAGCAGAGCCAAATATTAAAGTGTGCACCTTCATTGTATTTTCAACACATGCTTAAGTTACAGGAATAAATTTTGTAAAAAAAAACTACAAATATCCTTTGATGTTTTAAAGATTTTAAATTCATGTTTTATTTTTCAGTCCAGATTTTTCTTTGACCTATGTCAAATTACATCATTATGATTTAAATGGGCTGTTAATTACTGTATCTTTATATAGTGGAATCTCAATTATCCACCAGCATTAATTATCAGACAGAATTTTCAGAGGCCTGACGATGCTTTTGGATATTTCTATTTGAGAAATATAATTTGAACATGCCAGGATCTATGTACCATGGGATTTATATTATTTGTACTTCTGTTGTCTGTCATCTCCATTATCCAGCAGAATTTTCACAGGACAAAGTCTTATGCAAGATGACACTTTTTTTGCTGTATTTAATCTTATTTTCTTCGTGAATAAAACACAACTTTTTATTTATATTGTTCTTGCCTTCAGTCCTGTGCAGACAATATTTTTGTACCATACTGGTAGAAATTTGGGTAGTCTCAATCGGCTACCTTATGGCCCAATGGTTGTTCCACTTTAATAATTTATTTTTAGATCTATTTAATAAATAATCGTCCATCTCCTGTGACATTGCACACAGGAGACAAGTGCATGTATGATCTTCAGATGAAGGGGCTTTAGAGGATTGGGGAAATTGGACCAAGGTACAATTCAATTCCTATCTTGAAGTTATAAATTCTGTCCTTATTTTTATATAATGCTTTGATTTTATATCATTTATAGTTAAATTGCAAAACTGTGAGAATCTCTGTAGTATCGACTGAAGAACTCAGAGATGCAAAACTGAGGCATTACAGCACCACCAGTGGCTGGAGGGTGTAATTACAGTATAACAAGTTTCCATTATGAATGGGAACTTTCGAATTTAAAATAGGAAAAGGTGACACAAGTTTGTGGCACAAATGTTACAGCAGGAAGTAAGGTTGTACATTCAGACATGATATTTTTAAAATATATAACTGTATTACCTGGAATATTTTTACTAAAGCTTGTAGGTAAGTTTTTTTTAGGTATAATCATTTTGGCTGCTTAGGATGCAGCCTGTTCAGTTACAGCACAGACTGGACTTTCATAATCTTCCTGCTTACTGTTTAACAGCAGTAGGTACTACAACTGCCATCATGTCTGTAATAACCACAAATACAGCTTGTCAGGAGCTGCAATGATTTGTTGTCCAGAAACAATATGTGAGGTGATGGTGGCACTTTTAATGTTTTACCATCCTCACTGCCCTAACTGTGAGAACACTGGAACAGACATAAAAATTGGATGTATGAGATCTACATCGCTGGCCATATCCCTGTGGCTGTTAGTGTTGTAGCAGGCGTATCACTGACAGATTTCCTGTTTCCTGCTGCAAACTTCACCAAAACAATGGTGATATGGTTTCATGTAAACGAATGGAACTTGTTGGCAGTGACTTTGTCAGTTGTGCTGTAGTTTTGAAATATTTTGGATTTTAGTTTCCTAAAATATTATGAACTAATTAAGGTCCTTTAATTGGGCAGCGGGCTCAGTTTTGTTAAAGGGGATTGTTATTGCTTTGAGGGGTATTTATCAAGTGAAGTTTACTTTTCCCCTTACGTCTTTTGTCCCCATGTCTATAATAGATTTATTTGTCATCACCTCTAATAAATTATTGCTGCAAGAGCTCTGGGTGATTTTTGTTGTGAATGTTGTATAAATGAATTAAGCTGTGACTTTTTTACAATGCTGTTATATTTTTACAACACAAATTACTTTCTTGCATTACTATTTATGAACATAGTTGTTAAGCTACACAACTAACTCACAAATATTGTCCTTTAACAATTCTGTAAGTGAAGGAGAGCCATGTGTCTACTGTGATTGGCTGCGTCAAATTGAATGCCACTTCCGTGTTAGGTTCAAATGTAACAAATCTGAGGCAAACTGCACACATGGTACCATTTAATCACTCAGGATGAAGAATCTTTTGAATAGATTCCTTTTAAAATTGATTATTATAATATGAATTAAAGATCATACATATAATTAAGTTGAAATTTTGGATAAGTTTTGGTTCAGAGGATGCAAAATTGAGAATCTCTTTTACAATACTCAGAATATGTTAACAATGAATCCCTTCGCAGTATTGAAAACTGTGCAGTGATTATACCCTCTCCATCAGTTGCTGTTGAGCCCACGAAAATAACTGGGATGCAAACATATAGCAGTAGTTCACTTGATCCCTTTAAATCTCAAAGCAAGTCACTATCGGGAACTTTTTATTGCTTTGTAGATTGATGCTGCCAATATTATTTTTTTGCACAGCCTATCATCCTATGTGTTATGGAGCCATTCCCAATAGAGAGGGTATATAATCTATTCCTGGCCTCTCAATGCTACATATAGCTTGTGAAGGAATCCAGCCATAGTATGGGGTTATAAGGTTAAAAGAGTTAGTTTCCTATGAATTAGAGATTTAAAAAATTAAAAGCAGGATTCATCTTCCTAAATGGTTAAAAAAAATTCATGCCTCTGACATGCCTTTGTGTTGAAGGGCTTGCCTCATCTTAGAACATAGAGGCAGCTTCTGATAAGGAAGATTCACTCCCTAATGTCACAAACCCCACCACACAGTAAAATATTGATAACATAGTTTTACAAATGGTCACAAAAGTTACCACATTGTAATAGTTGCTCAGACGGTTTTATGGGGACAGCCCTAAACTACAGTCAACTGAATTTTATGACAAAACTGACCAAACACAAAAAAATGAATTATAATCTTGAAACGCAGCTAGATGACTAATGAGAAATTGACCACCCTGAGAGACTTGCAGCTTGCTGCTTGCCTGGCTTTTCTTAGGAATAAAAGAAGGTGGATGGATCTTAATTGGATATTAACAGTTATACAGCCTCATTTGGGAAAATAAAGGGGGTCGAACCTACATGCAGAAGAGTTAACACCCCCATATGTAAAAACGAAGTTGTATAAATATTGGAACTTCACAGTGGATTTTTAGATACGTTGGATTCGCTCCAATGTGTCTCGTGGTAAAAATACAGCTATTGGGGTGATGCGACGATAGTTCTCCCCATAATTGGGACAGAGATATCTCACTAAACACTGTAGCCTTCTACTCGGGGATTTACATTAAATGTTACTTTAATAATTGATGGATATCTTAAATATTTTACTGTAACAATATTTAGATTTAAAAATTGGATTCTCTACTAGAAACAAGATTATACTTTCTTTTTTTTCCTAGAACTATTAACGTAGCGATTGACTGTTCCACCTACAGTGAATTGCATGTTCGGTTCTTTAATAAACTTGTATATAAATTAGAAGTTATATTGTCTCGTAGTCTTCTGTATCACTAGCTCAAGAACCCATCTCTGTACACTCTCTGGTGGGGTGGTACATTACTGAGGAGAGATCCCTGGACCCTTATAATATCCAGGTTATTATAATCTGGCTGAAACTTGTTTAAAAAGCTATCTGGAGGATGGAAACATTCTCGACTGGTTCCTTTCCTTTAGGGAGAGTTAGATCAGTCCTTGAGATCCATTCAGGTGTCTTTTGGATCTGTCTTTCTCAACCTCAAGTGAGAGTCATCATCTGAAGTACACCTGATCTGGGATAGCCCCCAAAAAGGGGCTAGGATTATAATCCACCACAAGCTGACTGCGGAAAATAAACTTGAGTTGCAAGGGCTGGCAAACTGACTGATTTTTGCCCTCTTGCTGGGTAAGTGCTTGCCAACAATAATAGAAATGTAACAACTCTGAGCATAACGTACACACTCCTAGCATAAACAGACTCTCACCTTAATGAGAATGTGTCTAAGCATTCTCACGCCAAAGACCATTGTAGTCTAAATGGTTCTGCAGTGCTCCTGAATCTCTGGCAGTCGTCTATTTGGAAAATTTATGAGGAAGAAATTGTTTAGAATATAGGTTACTGGTGGAAGCTTAAAAATGTTTATTTAACTGCAGCTCATTACAAATCTCTGTTTCATTGATAGTAAATAAAAGACATGCTGAAATAACTTCACTTTCATCCCCATTTTCTTTCCACAGCATGCAGCTGAGCTGGAACAGAAGCAAAATGAAACGGAAAATAAGAAAGTACATGGGGAGGTGATAAAATATGGCAGTGTAATGCAGGTATGTGCCTACTGTAACAACAACTTGCACTTATAGAGCACCTTTAGCATGAGGAAACATTCCCATGCTGAGGAAAATAAATAAATGCAGAGCAAAAGAAAGGAATATTAGAAAAAATGACCAAAGGTTTCATCAAAGAGGTGGGTTTTAAGGAGGGCCAAAGGAAAAGTGGAAGGTGGTGAAGCACAGTGTTTTGGGAAGGAAATATCTGAGTGTGTGACATTAAGTGCCTAAGGACACAAGCAATAATGGTGGGGGAGAGAGGGGCAATGCACAAGATAGAGTCCCAGGGACAGATATTTTGGGGCGGGGTGGGAGTAGGGGGTTTGGTCAGCTTTGGATGATCTACCAGAGATAGGGTAGATTAAAGCCATGGAGGAATTTAAACACCAAGAGAAAATTTTGAAATGTGGGATGTTGTGGGCCTGAACATCAATGCCAATCTGCAAGGGCAGGGCTGATGGGCTAGCAGAACTTTTTAAGGAATAGCATTTGACAGCATCATTTTGGATGAGATGAAGTTTACAGAGAATAGGGGATGGGATGCCAGTCGGGAAAGAACTGCAATTGTTGAGTTTGGAGGTGACAAAGGCAGGAGCAGAGGCAGGTGTTGTACTAAGGTGGAAGTAGACATTCTTTGTGGTGGGGAGAATGTGGTATTGGAAACTTAGCTTATGGTTGAATAGGTGCCAAGTTTCCAAACGATCTGCTTAAGGTTGGTCGAATATGGGTTATGAGTCAGTGGTGAGAGTAAGGATTTTGTGGTGGGGTCTGAAGATAGTAACTTTAGTCTTCCTGACGTTTAGCAGGAGTAAATAGATGCTCGACCCACAGTTTGACAGCACAGAGGCAGTGGAGGAGTTAGAGAGAGAGGTGGAGCTGGGTGTCATCAGGGTACATGTGGAAGCTGGCCAAAATGTTTGCGGATGCTGTTAGCAAGGGAGAGTGGATAAATGAAGAAGAGGAGTTGCCAGGGTTAGATGGTGGCATTTTTGAGGAGGAATATATGATGGTTGCTTCGAAGGGGAGAGAGGGACTGTGTCTGAGGAGAGGGAACTATTTACTGTGTTGTCTAGCCCTGGGGCCTGGAAGGGAAGATGGGTGGTTATCAGTTTAGTGGGAATTAGGGTCCAGGGAGAAGGAGGTAGGTCTCATGGATGAGATGAGCTGAGAGAGGGCATTGGGAAAACAGAAAAGAAACTAGAGAAAGATGTAGGTTTAAGGGTGGCGGGTAAGGAGAGAGGTTTGATTTGGTGAGCAAGGAGAAAGAGCAGAAGCAGCAAAGGTAAGGAAGCAGTAGAGAGGGTTTTAAGAAGGTGATTGGAGGAAAGACACTGGGGATTATCTTTGATCTTCAGGATGATCCTGGACTGGTGGGCAGTTTTGTCAGAATATTCAGGTGGTGGGCATTAACTGGGGATTCACCTGGAGTAGACTGAAACTGGGATTGTTGGATTGGAACTGCACAATATGTAATGCATTTCTGTCTAAATGAAAGCTTGAAATGTCTAAAGATTAGACTCTAGTTCTATTCTTCACCACCTGGCTATCTGAGTTTTAACAACAGGTACACAGATCATTCATTCCCACCCTTTAATATGAATGTACAGAAGTTGAAAGCAGTGCTGCCTATGAGCGTAACTCTCAACTGGGAGTACAAAATTGACCCTATATTTTATATTCTGTAACAAATCAGCAAATCCTCTTTTTTAGCATTCCTTTTCTTTGATTGCACAGGACCTTACTAAGAAAGCAGAAACTAAATGGAACTGTTTGCTTTGCTCCTTAATGAACTTCATGCCCCTTTCTCCAGAAGAGAGAAATCTCTATCTCTGTATTCTCCTCCTGTTCCACAACCCTCGGAGATATCTGTGCTCCTTTAATTCTAGCCTCTTGAGCATCCATAATTTTAATTACTCTACCATTGGTGGCTGTGCCTTCAGCTGCCTCAGCCTTTGCTCTGGAATGCCCTCCCTAAACCGCTCCACCTCTTTTTCCTTTTTTAAGATGCTGCTTAAAACCTACCTCTTTGTCCCAGCTTTGTCCCAGGTCATCTGCCCTAATATCGTATGTGGCTCAGTGTCAAATGTTGCTTTATAACACTCCTGTGAAGCACTTGGGACTTTTAATTCTGTTAAAGACACTATATAAATGCAAGTTTGTTTTTGTTGAATTGGTCTGTTTGTTCCTTTGCAGCTATTAGTGGAATGTTTGAGATGTGTAAATAATAAAAAAAAACAGCAATTACTGTCAGGAATGTTATTCTATGAGCATTTAATATCAGTTTTTTCCCCTTTGTTATTTTAACAGGTTTTGGTGTAACAGACTGTTCCAGCATGTCACAGACTTACTTTCAGGGCTGTTTTTGAGTTTTTAATATTTTTTGGCAGCTATTGATCATTGGTCTAAAGTAGCATACAAGAGATAATTCCTCATTCCTAGGCTCCCAGCTGAAAGTGCAGGATTGGGGAATCACGCTTATCTGCTTCTTTTTCTCATTCTCAGCCCCATCCGATCTGCCTTCTTGACCTAAATTATGACTCTGTCTATTCTTTCTCATTGGGGTCAAAATTAAATGTGATATGCCCAATACTGACTGACCCCTGTCTTTTGGGTGTAAAACATTACTATTCAATGCACCAATACGACCTTTTGAAATGCAGCCCAGGTTTACATCATGATGTTTATAATTAATAACAGCCACTTCTACCAAATGATATATGTCAAAGCAGCTTATAAATAATAATGATATTTTTAAAAGCAATACTTATGAAGATTAACAAAAAATGAGATGCCATCACAAGAAAGAGCGCCAGCATCAAAACCCCTTTTAAAAATGAGAAAGGTTTTTAAAAAGGTGTTTGCTTACAGGTCCCTTCATTCTTACTGCATTTGTGTTACTGGTTGCCCATTATAGTTATAGAGTCATAGGGAGGTATTTTATGCCGGGTTCCCGCCACCATCCCGCCTCTGCCAAAATTTAGTCTGTGGTGGGAAGGCCTGTGAACGGGTTCCCGCCCCTTCACAATTGAGGCCTTTAACTGGCCAATTAACCCCCAATTAAGGGTCTCTTCCCTCTGCAGCTGCAATTATCCGTGCGGTGGGCGGCCTTGTTGCCGCACGGGAAGCACAGCACGGAAAACTGTATGGGCTTCTTCCCGGCTCCCGGGGTGGGGGGGGGCCCTTCGTTAAAAAGCACCGCCTGCATCCCGCACCCTGCGAGATTCCTCCCACCCTGACCTTCCTGAGGCCTGGTTCCAGAGATGCTCCACGGCCTCCGGTGGGTGCACCTTCAGCAGCAGCTACTGCCTTCGCAGTGGTGCTGCAGCTGCCGGCCTCTGATTGGCCGGCAGCTCTGCAAGTGCGGAACTTCTAGCGTCGGGGTCATTGACCCCATGGAAGGCCCGCTACTGTCCAGTTAAATGCCTGATTGTCATTAAATTTGGCGGGCTTTCTGTGTAAGAAGCGACACGGCGATCTCGGCATTGGTTTCTCCAGACATCAAGACCCCTGCCGCCAGGATAAAATTCCTCCCATAGAGTCATAAAGTCATTTACGGCACAGAAGGAGGCCATTCGGCAGTTGTGCTCAACTGCAATAATAAATAAGAAATATTAAATACCCTTTTCATTTACTGGCATTGCCGTCACCAGTTTGTTGTACTGCATTAAATATTTGGCTTGCAATTCTAAAGTTTGATCAGACATATATTGAAAATGCAAGAGATTACCCTTCAATGCTGAACAACTGGAGAAGAGGACAAATCCTTTGGAGAATTCATCTTCTGTTCGGTGTGGCAGTGCTGTTGGTGGTAGGGAGGAAGATGCACTCACATTAATCATTAAGTTTTGGGTGATGCACATTATATCAAGTTATGACAATTGACTCTGAAACGATGCATGGCTCTGGAGTTGCTTTATCATTGACAGAATATGAAGGTTTTTATTATAAGCACATTACATTGGGCGGCACAGTGGCGCAGTGGTTAGCACCGCAGCCTCACAGCTCCGGCGACCCGGATTCAATTCTGGGTACTGCCTGTGTGGAGTTTGCAAGTTCTCCCTGTGTCTGCGTGGGTTTCCTCCCACATGCCAAAAACCTGCAGGTTGATGGGTTAATTGGCCATTATGAATTGCCCCTAGTATGGGTAGGTGGTAGGGAAATATAGGGACAGGTGGGGATGTGGTAGGAATATGGAATTAGTGTAGGATTAGTGTAAACTGGTGCATGCTCCATGGCAACACCTCTACCAATCAGAATTCATTTGCCAACCAATCAGCACTCTCTTCTCATGCAGTATAAGTTGTTGTTTTCCTTTACATTGGTTACTGTAGCAGATTGTCCTGATGAGTGCAAGATGAAAAGCATCAACAACATGTCTCTATTTTCAGCAATACTCAAGTTCTGTACTACTAAACGACTAATTGAAACATATAAAAATTATCAAAAATCAAAACTTTCTTCTTTGTTTTATCTGGTTATGTGAGGCTTGTGACAGACAATCCCTAGCATCTAATGGCCTGCACAGTTATCAATGCATTCATCGATCATGAACTTATGCTTCCTTCTTTGTTGACGCTGTCATCCATGAGTACAAGGGACACACAACTCTGGTAATAGTATTACCCATTCCGATGACTGGAGGCATGGCTCAGTTCCAATATGAATGTCTTCCTCTATTCAGGCTGATATTCCACTCCATCTTTCAAGAGCACACAATTAGCAGTGGTTGCAAAATGGCAGCGCAAACAGTGTTAGCACTGGTGGGAGGTGGATGGCAGTGTCACTAGTTTACATGAGTAGTTTCCATTTTAAATGTGGATAATTGAAAAAAAAATAAGGATTTCATGCAGATATAAAATTAATAATATTAATAACAGATTTGTGTGTGCATAGGCATACAGCTGTACTCTCCCCAAGTGTGTACTTTCGATGTGGGCATGTTATACAAATAATTTTTTTAAATATTTTGACTTCGTTGGGTATTTGTTCTTATGACTGAGAATTACAATACATGACCCCGCCACATAATACACTTGAAGGTCATGGACGTTTGAGGAGTGTTTATTAAACCAGATTAAATGACCCATTATCTGCCACAAGGACTTGCTCTTCCAGTTGACCATGTGTTCTGTTAGCTATACTTTCCCAAAAATATCAGAGCAATCAGCAGGTGAGATCAAGTTCAGCGAAGCATTTGCAGGGCCTTTGCTGCTGCAAACAGCTCTCAGCATCACAACTTAAAAAAACACTTTTCTAAATGTAAAAAGTATTCAGTTACCTCAGAAAGAGGAATAATGCAAGCGCAACTAACCTAAGAAAATTGTTTCAAGCTAATAAATGCATTCCCACCTTTGTGAAAATCCTCACATTGGTGGAGTCCTTTTTGTACGCTTGTAACAGAGTTTGTGTCAAATGTTTTGCCTGAATCTAACTGGAGGACTTCAAAATTCATTATAGTGAAACTACTGATATAAGGAACTACTTTGTTGGACCATACAAGTGTATAAGTATTACAGTTTGATTGTGGTCACCTTCATTCAAGTCCTCATATTCATAAAGCTGTTAAATATCTGAATGAATATAGGAATAACTCATTCTCCCTAGTAATGTGGGTGGAGAAGCAAATGGTTGTAGTTCTCAAGTTTACTTTACAAGTGAGAGTGGCCTTGTACATTTAATCCGTCATTTCCTCAAAACACATAAATGAAAGCAACAGCCACTGAGATGAAGCACCAGCAGATACTTTTGATTTGCTAACTCTGGAGGAAAACATTTGCATTGGCAAAATGTCAGATTTGAACCACATAGGTCTATTTATAATTGCAGTTTTGTTAGTTGTGTTCTGTCAGTGAATGAGGTCATGTTACTTTTGCAGATGACTGGTACTGAAACTATTGATTGGAAGTGACAGAGCCAGTGCAAAACTATTCATTTTTTGAAGTTTACTTTTTAATTTCCGTGGACTGCAAACAGGAAAGCTGCATCACTTGGGCCCATTAGTGAAAAGTGACACAGGCTATGTGTGCTGACTAATTAGGATAAACAACAGCAGCATTTTGGCTGATATTGCATGTAATATACTTGAATTGACTTTCAATCTCAGTGTGCACTCTTCAACTGTATCAAATCTAAGGCTGCAGAACTTATAAAGAGGATGTGCTTGGCCTCACAAGCTAATGATAGCAATGTATGCTGTCATATGCTTGTTTGTTTTCAGTTTTCTTCACTTTGCATCTCCCTTTCTTCCCAAGTCTCTTGAAGGTCCTAACTCTTAATGGGGTGCAGTTCAATGGAAAGTACGTTGTCCAAGTGAGCATTCATCATCTGAGTCCAGACTGTGAAAGGCTGTTTTTTTATGGACTCATGCAAGTGAGTGCTGAAAGTGTGGAGGACCCTGAAGGAGCACTCTAGTTGGAGTTGGTGCCTAGTACCAAATTTCCAGGCAGCGCTCATTAAAATAACGTGGGCAGTTCTTAATCAGGCATTTTGTGTTGTGCGCTGCAATTGAGCAGTGGAAGTAAGTCGTAGGAAATGGAAACACTGCTGCAGCCTTAAAATCCTGTCTAAAGCAGCTCTTGCACCTGGGAGAGATTTGGCAGCCTGTTTTCGGAGACACAGCACTGGAAGCCATGGAGCACTCTGATAGCTGCAGAATAGCTTGAGCAATTTTTCTGATTTTGTGGCACCCCTCTCAAAGACTCTATTTCCGATACACAGTGGCTTTAACTGTCTGTTAGAAAGTCTGGAAGGTTCGGTATACTGTTCTGAAAATAGATCTGTTGAACAATTGCTGCAGAAAGTGGAGCAGAGGAGGGAAGTACCTTTCCCCACAATGGTCACAAAGTCCTCTAACAGTGGTCTTCAGAGAATGGCAAGAATGACAAAAGTATTAACTAGTTGCACTATTCATAGGATGTGGCTCCAGTTCAGGAAGAAATTCAGTGATTTCACCAGGAAATGGAAGATAAGTGCACATTTCAGCTGTTATACTGTTATGTGAATGATTTTCCAATACCATGATTTGCTCCTTCCCATAGTTTTGTTTCTTCCTCGAACACCTGTACATGTGTTCTCATCAGAAGCCATAATGCATTTCCCACAAAATCTTTTCTGAAGCCATCCTTGTCGTTCACCTCCACCTCCCCCCTCCCCCAGCCACCCCACCTACTCTTGATAAGAGTCCTCCAACAGTTGCTGTGTAGTTCAATCTTAGATGCCACTATCCAGCTAATTTAGTTTACTCCTACTTGTAAAATGAACTTGAGAACTACAACCATTTGCTTCTCCACCCACATTGCTAGGGAGATTGAGTTATTCCTATATTCATTCAGATATTTAGCATCTTTAAGAATGCAAGGACAGTCAAACCATAGCACTTAGACACTTGAATAAAAGCAAAATACTGCAAATGCTGGAAATCTGAAATAAAAACAGAAAGTGCTGGAAATACTCAGCAGGTCAAGCAGCATCTGGTGAGAGAGAAACAGAGTTAACCTTCCATGTTTATTTTACTTATACAGTTGCATGGACCAGCAACGCAGTTCCTTATATCAAAAGTTTCACTACAATGAATTTTGAGGTCCTCCAGCTAGGTTCAGGCAAAACGTCTGTCACAAAGTCTGTTACAACCATATAAAAAGAAAACCACCAGTGTGAGGATTTTCACAAAGGTGGGGATGCATTTATTATCTCAAAGCAATTTCCTTAGGTTCTCTATAAAGGTTGCATTATTCCCTATTTTGAGGTAACCAAGTACTTTTTACATTTAGAAAAGTTTTTTTTCTTGTGATGTTGAGAGCTCTTTGCAGCAAGCTAAGGCCCTGCAAATGGTTCACTGAACTTGATCTCACCTGCTGATTGCTGCTATATTTTTAGGGAAGCATAGCCACCAGAACACGGTCAACCAGAAGAGCAAGTTCTTGGGGCAGATGATGAGTCATTAATTCTGAGTTTAATATACACTCCTCAAACTTCCATGACCTGCGAGCATATTTTATGGCTGGCTCATGTATTGCAATTCTGAGTAATAAGAACTAGTCATAAATATTTCCTGAAGTCACAATCCAATCCGGCTACTTACCGCCCCATCAGCCTATTCTCAAACATCAGTAAATCATGGAAGATCGACAGTGCAATCAAACGGCATTTACTCATCAATAATCTGCTCACTGATGCTCAGTTTGGATTCCTGTAGAGGCACTCAGCTCCTGACCTCATTACAACCTTGGTCCAAACATGGACAAAAGAGCTGAATTCCACAGGTGAGGCGAGAGTGACTGCCCTTGACATCAATGCAGCATTTGACTAAGTGTGGCATCAAGGAGACTGAGTAAAACTGAAGTCTGTGGGAATCAGGGGAAAACTCTCCACTGGCTAGAGTCATACCTAGCACAAAGGAAGATGGTTGCGGTTGTTGGAGGCCAATCATCTCAGCCCCAGGACATCATTGAAGGAGTTCCTCAGGGTAGTGTCCTAGGTTCAACCACCTTCAGCTGCTTCATCAACGACCTTCCGTCCATCGCGAGGTAAGAAGTGGGGATGTTCACTGATGATTGCACGGTTTTCAGTTCCATTTGCATCTCCTCAGGTAATGAAGCAGTCCGTGCCCACATGCAGCAAGACTTGGACATCTTCAGGCTTAGGCTGATAAGTGGCAAGTAACATCTGCAACACACAAGTGCCAAGCAATGATCATCTCCAAGAAGAGAGAGTCTAACCACCTTACCTTGTCATTCAATGGCATTACCATGCATTCTGGGGGTCACCATTGACTAGAAATTTAACTGGACAAGCCACATAAATACAGCAACAACCCAGCATCTGACCTGTTTTTGTATTCTGTGGCAAATGAATCACTCCTTACTCCCGAGAGTCTTTCACCATTTACAAGGCACAAATCAGGAGTGTGATGAAATACTTTCCACTTGACTGGATGGGTGCAGTTCCATCAACAACTCTCTCCTCCACCACTGGTGCACTGCAGCAACTTGCCAAGGCTTCTTTGACAGCACCTTCCAAACTCATGGCCTCTACCGCCTAGAATGATAAGTGCAGCAGCCACATGGGAACAACACCACCTGCAAGTTCCTCTCCAAGTCATACAAGCAACCTCACTTGGAAGTATATCGCTGTTCCTTCAAAGTCGCTGGGTCATAATTCTGAAACATCTTACCTAACAACACTGTGGGAGGAGCTACACCACACAGACTGCAGCAGCTCAGGAAGGCGGCTCATCAACTTCTCAAGTGCTTTTAGGGATGAGAAATAAATGCTGGCCTTTCCAGCTATGTGTATATCCCATGAATGAATAAAAAAAAGCCCCATGACCACCACTAAGTAGGCCAAGAGTCATCAGGTCATGAGAATATCATCAACTACACGTTCCCCTCCAAGTCACACATCATCTTCACTTGGACATATACTGCCACCGGGTGAAAATTCTAAAAGTCCTTTCTAAAACCATTGTGGGAGTATGATCAGCAATAAGACTGCAACAGTTCAAGAAGAAGGCCAACCTCTCAGGACAACTAGGGATGGGAGTAAAAAATATGACTTTGTCAGTGCCCCCCACATCCTGAGAACAGATCAAGTTACCTGTGCCTGGAGGGATTTTGATGGTGACAGTGAGGGTAACATGGTGACAGGTGCACTGAGCACAGATGACCAGGAGGAGAGACAGGAGGAAGCATCTTCTCAAAGGGGGATGTTGTCACTTTACAGTTGCATGTTTAGCTTGTTTAAATCAGAATTATTTGACTTGCAAGTCAAATATTAATAACCACAATGCCTTTGCTGTTACAAAATGTACACCTGGCTTTGGCAGTTTGAAGTTATGTATATCACAGTGATTTGGGTAAGTTTTATGGAGCTTGAATTTCCTTTGGTTTTCTGCTTTTCATAATGCAAAACATTAAATCTTGCTTCAAGGACGAGGCTCTATGAATGGGTATAAATGAAAAAAAGGAAGACTTGGTTTTATATAGCATCTTACATCACCATAGGATTTCCCAAAGTGCTTTACAGCGAATGAAATACTTTTGAAGTGTATTCACGGTTGTAATGTATAGCATTAAATCAACCATGTAAACAATGCATTAAAATTTGAAGTATTCGATATTTTTCAGCCAGATATGAGAACTTTTCTTAAAGAATTGAGGAGCAATCATTTTGCTAATGGAATTGTGAGAGAAGCTGTAATCACTGAGCTCTCTTACAATTTTAAAATAGTAAGGTTAGAAAATATCTACAATCGTCCAGGTTATATTTACTTCCATCCTTAATTGCTTCACTGAGTGTTACAAAGACAGCTCACTTGAATCATGGAGTGTATCTATTCATTTTAATTGGAGATAATCTAGAGCTGTCCAAACTTGGGGTGCATTCTAGTAAGATATGTCACCTGAGTAGCTGAGGATTGTAGTGGAAATCCAGAATAGTATACTCTGGGGCAAAAATGGGGAGGGGAAGGAATGAGTTTGTTATCAAGTACTTTCTGTCCCCATTTAACAAAATAATTCCATTACACAATCTTGAAGTTGACTAGGACAATTAGCTATCATCTAAAGCTTATTCTCCATCTGTGTTGTGTTATGACTATCAAGAGTTCAGTTCAGTTTCACTTGTGGTTCTAGCAACTTTAGCTGAGAGGAGCCCATATCATGCAGTAAGCAAACCCAGGCTAATTTCTGATATGGTCACCAATCTTAAAACCACTTTCTCATTTGAGCAGATTGTATGAATATTTTAGTCCTAATACATTTGTCATGCTAGGCCCCCACCTGCCAAGAATGAGGCATGTTAATTTTGCCATGAACATTGATTTTTAACTGTTGCTGGAGCGAGGAAATGACTTGTTAAACAGACCAGACGTGGCTGGTAAAGACATTTACATATTAACAGACAGTATTGGAAGGACAAAGGACCATTCCCTGACACATTCAACGACAATGGATGTTGATCACCGGACAGTGAGAGGGTGGGGAAGCACATTCCAGGGCCTGCTAAGGAGGATACAATCCACAAGAGCCAGGACTGGTTAGACCAGCCGATCACATGACTAACTGGCTGTTCCAGGGTTTTCTTTTGAACTGGGCACAGAGAGTTTGAACTCGTAAAGTCTGTTTGTTCCTGGACTGAGAAAATATCTCCTCTCTGCTCCCATCTCTTTCTCACAAAAGCCTCTGAATCCACTGAAGACACATAAACCCCAAGAGAGAAAAGTCTCCTACAGCAACCAAGATTTAAGAAGAATACTGGGTCCCAATGAAAAGCAAGAACTACCTACAATCAAGGACTCTACAGTGAGCTCGAAGAACCGTAACAAAAACTCTTCAGATAGTGCCTCACACTTTTCACTTGATTTTTTTCTGCTGCTCTTTTCTGTCTCTATTTTGCATGTGTGTATCGTGCATGCATGCTAGCGTGGGCGCGTTGTGTATCCGTAGGCATCAACTGAATTCGAGTTTAAGTTTAATAAATTTCAATCTTCTTTAAACTTAAGAAAGCCTGTTTGTGCTGGTTTCTTTGCCTTATAATTGGAAAGCGGTGAACAAGGATTCACCAAGGGGGAGCTAAAAACAGTGTGTTTAAAATTAAACCCTGTTACAGTAAGACCAGGTGAAGGCTGAAAGGGAACCCTAGACCTGGTGGTGACATATTCTTGTTTAAAGATTTTTTAGTACTCTTCTACCAATCCTTCCAAAGTGCTGCCATTCTCATTAGCATTGCCTTAACCATTCAAATACCTCGGGTACCAATACAGTTTATTGCACTATCTTTGCTCATTATTTCACCTTTGACAATTATTTATCACTAAATATATTCATAACTTTTAATATGTCACAGAAAATTTGTATCTGACAGTCTTGAGCGGACAGTTAAGTAATGATCTGAATGGAAGAAAATCTGGGGATTTAGATAGTAAATAATTATTATTTTAGAATTATCACAAATTGCAGACAAGTGAAAGTAAATTCTATTTAAACAAACTCGAATATTTTAGCCCCAGCTTTCCTGCCTTTTAGAGGTGCTGAGTTTGTATAATTTGAACAGAGTTTGTGTGGTTGTCCTCGGTCTTTATTCCTTTATACTGCTTTGACATTTCTGCTAAAACTGGGGCCAGTTCCATCTCATTTTCCCTATTGCACTGCACATCTGCATGAAGAAGGTGCATTTGCTCATCAGGACCTGATCCTGGCATAAGTGGATGATATAGAAATGTCAGATGTCTTGTTTCAGTCATTTCAGGCAAGTGAGAAATTTAAAACTTTGCCAGTTTTAAGCTTTTTAAAAATCTTTGTTTGGAGCAACTTGCTCTCTTATGCCACAGCAAATTTTCCACCTTCACCTCCTCCAGTTGCATTGAAAATCTCAGGGACACTTGCATTATACTAATGTCCCTGATCCTGGGATTTGGCTTAGGGTCAGGAGAAGATGCATGGACTGGACAGAAATTCTGCCCTGATCCTTCCCAACAACACCTTCTGAGGAATTTATGAATTCTAAACTTCAGAAGGAATATTGAACAAATCTTGACTAATTTGCATGCACCAATGCCAGTTGTAGCTCCTGTCTGCATCTTGGCTTACACAATTAAAATGTATAATAACTATATAGCTTCTCATTCATTCTTGCTGACGAGTGACATCCTGTCCTTGAATAGAAAGTGTCACACATTAGAAATTCAATACAACCTTGTGAAACTGTAATCTGCTGAAAACCTCCATTTGAGTTTTTAAAAAAACAAGTTAACATTGTTCTAAAATGCATACTTTCCAAATCCCTTGCAAAGTAGTGGTGACACACATTTATGGATCACTCGTCTGTTCACCCATGGTGTCTTTTGCATCACGTACAGTTAGTCTTTCATTTGAAGTGAAAATAAGTGGGTGTACTTTCTAGAAAGATGCCTGTTTGAAATTGCCTTGGAATGGCATGCCATCATGTGTAGGGATACAATGGGGCTGTGTTCCTTGTAGCTGTGCATTGAGATTCTTTGGCAGTGATTATTCTCTAACTAGCTCTAGCTTTTTGTGTTATTGTTGAAATTCCATTTGATGTAGGTTCACAGCAAATTGACAATTTCAATAATCAGGCCATTGTTTTGTATTAATTGAAATGTGCTCTCTTTTGCATGAAGTGAACGAGATGTTATATCATGTTAGATTTCAGATGCCATTTTGTTACCTTTTTACCTCTGTATTTTACATTGGAGATTACATGGATTTCCCACTGTCCAAAAGTCAGAAACAGTGTACTGTCAGACCATAACATCCTGACTGCAGATAATGGCTTCATTTATTCGCAGGCAATGTAATTGCACAGAAGCATAAGACTACCATAAATAAACTGCAGTACGATAATGAACTTTCATGACTTTCACAAAACTTAAATTGCTCTGGAAATAATAAAGCATGCAAGATCTTACAGCCTTTTCCAGTATCATTTAGTAGAATTACTAGTGCTATGTTGTGTCCCAGATGTCGACAGAGCCTCTTCCCCCTGCCTTTACATGGAGATACACAGAAAACCCCTATTTATTAAGCAGTTCAGCTGGGCTTTCAAAGGCAAGCTTAGACACTCAAGGTCAAAGGGGTTATTTCTTAACACACAAACACTCATGGTATTAATCAATTCTATCATGTGGATAAATAGGGCATTATCAGTAACCCTGAAATGTTAACCCTGCTTCTCTCTGCACAGATGCTGCCAGACCTGCTGAGTATTTCCAACATTTTTTGTTTTTATTATCAGTAACCCTATTGGTTTCTGTTGAGTTGATTGGTTAGACATTTGGCCAAGGCTCTAAATAACATACACATGGAATCCTTCTTTACTTGAAACTGCTTTGATAATTATAATGGTAAAAAATGTTTACCTATTTGCTATATTTCGTGTTGTCATTTTAAGATCAGGCAGTCATATCATATACATGTTGTAGATACTTTTAAATATTGCCATTGTACATTGCACCAAAATTTTACAACAACAGTTTGTTCAGTGTCCTGTTCCTCTTAGCCTCATAGAAATAAAAGATGAAAATGTTTTCAGACATTTTTTCAACTGCCTTCAGCAGTCTCTTTAAGAACTACTAGTTAGGCTGCTCAACACAAGTACAAATTTCACTCAGGATCCTTTGTACTTTTTTCCCCAAATATATACTTTGTTCATAAAATGTGTACATTCGTAACAGTTCAAATTTGACATTACGTAAAGTGCAATACAGATCAGTTTCTTTCAATGCAGTACATGAGGTGCCTCACTAAACTTGCCATTACAGGTTATATTTATACTGTATATTTACATTTCATGCCAATTATTCTCTGGTGCATACAGCCCGAGGGGTTTCACGTGGTTTCCAGCTCCTTGGTGTACTATGGTGGGAGGGCCTCTGACAGTGGCCTTTCCCCGTTGAGCCTTTGCTGCATCTGCCCCAAGCTTTAGTGTGTCCCTTGACACATAGGGTTGGATCTTGTGCAGGAGACGGGGCTCCCGGGGCCGGGCCAAAAAATCAAGGGGAGACCCGCCTCTGTATTTTTTCAGACCCCCTGGAGCGATCTTCTGGTCTTTTGACGGCAAAGTTGAAGGAGGTAGGATCTCCCTACCTTTAAACACCGGGAGCGGCGGTCACTGCCGGTACTGCAGGGGCATCAGACCCAGACCCAGTGGTGGAGCAAGGAAGGCCCCGGCGAGGTGGGGTGGGGGGGTGGTGGTGGTGGTGGGGGAGTGGGCGTTTGGTCCAGGGGAGGGGGGGTCCCTGGGGGTACCGTAGTTCCCAGGAGTGGGGAGTTCTCCCTGGGCCACAGATTGCCCACCTCTCCCCCCCCCACCAAGCCCACAGGGAAGGCGCCTCATTTTACAAGGCATCCTCCCTGCACGTTGGACACCCACTTCCCCCGCTGCTGGTAAGATCCCAGCTGCAGCAGGAAGAGGCCCTCAACAGGCCTCTGGGCGGGAAAGCTGTCATTGGGCCATCTTGCCTCCGTTGTCAGGTTCCGTGGTGGGCGATCCTGCCCCGATTCTACGGCCCCCCCGCCACAAAACCTGTTGTCAGGATGAGAACAAAATCCAGCCAGTAGTCCTGGACTTTGGAATGTGCTAGTCTGCAACTCTCAGTCATCATCAACTCTTTGCACTGGAAGACCAGCAAATTTCTAGCAGATCAAGGAGCGTCTTTCACCAGGTTGATAGTTCTCCAGCAGCAGCTGATGTTTGTCTCAGTATGCATCCCTGGGAACAGCCTGTAGAACATCAAAGAGCCTGACTTTCATATTAAAAGTGACCTCCCTCCTGAAGCAAGTGGGCACACAGGCTGCACATCAAAAGGTTCCCGCTAAGGTGGTGGTGGCTGGAATGCCAGCATAAAAGGATGGTAAATGACCCTACACCTTTTCAGGTCAATACTGGCAGATTACACCAGTCATATTAATCACATAGGAGAGAAATTCACATTGTCATAGACAAACTGCAATGGACTAAAGTGTCGGAAAACAAATGGATAACCAGGGCACCATGAGTGCAGACTGATGGAAAATAACATGATTTGCCTCATTGACTTAATTTTGAAAGGTTGTCAGCCCCATTTTGAAAATATAAATGTAAGACCTGTGGATATCTCACTGATCTAATATGCCTGAATATCAGCAATTAGGATGGATCAGGATTTCTCTCGACTTTGGCTAATTTCGCTAATATTTTAGTATCTCAGCTACACTGAAGCTGAACTCAAACAATATTACTTTTAAATTCTGGAAGAAATACTGACCAATTTTTAAAAGTTCCTGACCTGTTTATTGAATGAATTGCATTTGAAGAATGAGATTCTGTGAGATCTTACCAAAAAATGATCATTTCTTTTTCATTAACTTGGATCTCTTCCACCTTAAAATACACCAGAGGCCCTGCACGGTGTATCAGAAAGACCAAAGACAGCTATCTTCAAAGGAAATTGAGTATCAGATTCTGAAAACATTAATTTGCTAGTTCAAATAAATAATCAGGAAAGTTAATTTTAAATAGTGGGCCATACCAGCTGGTGTGGGAAAGGGATCATTCCGAAGTGATGCAGTGGTTGATAGGAATGTTATCTCTTGCTGCATTCTGTGCCTGCCATAAATGGATAACCTACGCTTTCAATTACCATTGTAGACATTACTAATTAAATATCTAATAATGTGGAAAATGCTTACGTACTAAATAAATATTCTCCTGTTTACCTGAATTATTATACGTTTTCCACTTTCAGCTGCTGCACATGAAAAGCAACAAATACTTGACCGTGAATAAGAGATTACCAGCTCTCTTGGAGAAGAATGCTATGAGAGTCACTCTGGATGGCACAGGGAATGAAGGGTCCTGGTTATTCATTCAGCCATTTTGGAAGCTAAGGAGTAATGGAGACAATGTAAGAGTATACCAGTAATAGCTTAAAAATACTGACTGATCTTGAAGGCAATTGAAGTAAAAGATAAATGTTTGGTATTCATTACATTTGAGTGTGCCAAAACAATCCACTATCCCATGATCATCCGGGAGAGAAAAGGAAGCCCCCAGCTTTTTTCCACGATCCACCCTGTCCCCAGTCCTTTCTTCCCTCACCACCCACAAGCCTAAGCAGCTCATAGACTGTTTTATCAATAAGATTGAGACCATCCATTTATCTACCTCTTTTTTTCCTTCCCCTTTTCTTCCTGCCCATCAAACCAAGCTTTCCTCCAGGCTGGCCTCTGTCATATTCCTAATCTGCTTCTTCCTTTAGTTTTTCTCTCATTTTCCTCTGCCCTTTCCCAGCTCTGTGTGCCCATAACTCATTTCCTTCTCCTTGGCCCTATTTCCACTAAACTGCTGGCCATCTAGAATCCTTTCTTGGCCACTATGCTAGCTCCCTCGCCTGAGCTACTGTCCCACTCACTTTCAAAACTGCTGTCATCACCCCTTCCTTAAAATATCCCATTCTTGAGCTCTCTATCCTTGCAAACTGCCACCTCACCGCCAATCTCCCTTTCCTCTCAAGTCCACGAATGTGTTGTTGTCTTCCCAATCTATATCTATAATTTCTCAGCCATAGAACTGAAACAACTCTAAACAAAGTCACAAATGACATCTTCTATGACTGTAACAATGGTGAGTTTTCCTTCCTCGTCCTCCTCAACTTCTCTATAGCCTTTGACATTGTTGACCATGCTATCCTCCTTTCATATCTCTTCTCCATTCCCCTGGTCTGTGGGTCTACCCTTGCTTGGTTCTACTCTTACCTATCCTATTGTAGCCAGAATATCTGCAGCAATGGCTTTCCTTCCTATTCAGCACACTATTACTTTTGGAGTTCTCCAGAGATCTATCTTTGATCCCTTCCTGTTCCTCATCCACATGCTGCTCCTACATCATCCAAACATGGGGTTAGTTCCCTCTCCGCCACCTCACTCAGTCTTTCCACTGCCTCTGTGTTGTCAGACTTCTTGTCAAACATCCAGAAACATCAGTTTCCTCCAGTTAAACAATTCTAGACCAAAGCCATTGTCATTGTCCTCCGCCATAAATTCCCTCCCCTCGTAATGATGCCATCCCTCTTCCCCAGTCACTGCCTTCGGTTACACCAGACTGTTCACAACCTCAGCCTCCTGTTTGACCTCAGGTTGAGCTTTTAATCCTATACCCTCATCGTTACAAAGCCTGTTTACTTTCACCTCCATGAGATTGTCTGCCTATGCCCCTGCCACAACCCATCTGCTGCCAAAACCCTCATCCATGCCCTTGTCACCTCCAGAATTGAGTATTCCAGTGTTCTTGTGGCCAGCCTTCCATGCTCCACACCTTAAGCTTCAGTTCATCTAAAGTATACCACCCGCATCCCATCCTGCACCAAGTCCTGCTTAGCCATTACTCATGCCCTTGGTTCTTGTCATGGCTTCTGGTCCCTCTGTGCCACCAATTCAAAATTCTCAACCTTAAGTTTAAATCTATTCATAGCCTCCTTCAGCCGCACAAGTTCCCTGGAACTCTGTATCCCTCCAACTCTAGCCTCTTGTGCCTCCCCCATTTGTGTGCCACAGGTGGTGATCGCGTCTTCAACTGCCGCACTTTGGAAACCTCTCCTTAAACCCGTCTTCCTCTCCACCTTCCTCTCCTCCTTTAAGCCCCTCCTTTTAAAACAATTTCTTGGCTTTCCCTACTTCTTTGGTTCAGGATCCATTTTTATCTGATTACATATAGGGATTTTTTTTTACATTGAAGATCTCAGGACCCAGTTGAGTTCTTACCTCCTTGACGGCCTGGATCACTTGACAGTCCAGGTTGTCGAAAGGTAAGAAAATCAGAAAGGGAGAATATCAGAAAATGTGAGAACCAAAGAGGAGAGAAATCAAAAGGTTCAGGGAGAATGACAAAGAGGTTCAAAGAGGGAATTCAAGGAAGAAAATTGAAAAGAAGAGACAATCAAGAGAGAGAGGGAGAGAGAGCTACCTGCCTCTGCAGTAGTAACAGCATGTGTTTTTTCAGCTTTATATATGAGTGCCAAATACGTGTTCATTTCACCAGGCTCATAATCAGCAAAAGCAGACAATGTTGTGCAATACTGTGCTATCTTTGGAATAGAGCATCTTTGAATTGATTAATAAGTTTATGTCAAGGGTGCAATGATTTTGAAATCTGTTTTGCTTGTCTGAAATTGAACATGTTGCTTTCTGCGTTTTCCCAGCGATGTTTGGCCATCAGGTTATGATATCATGAATTTTCAAATTTTGTGTTGGCAAACAAGTTTTCAAAGTAAAAAGGCTGCACTGTTGCCATTTTGTTTTAATCTTGAGGTGATATTTTGATTGTATTTATACCAACACGTGGATAATATGTTTCAGGTGGTGGTCGGAGATAAAGTCGTATTGAATCCAGTCAACGCTGGACAGCCATTACATGCAAGCAATTATGAGCTGCTTGACAACGCAGGCTGTCAGGAGGTAAGAACTCAACAGAGAAAGGGAACATCAGAAGATGTGAGAGGAATAACGAATGGAACAGAAAAGAAAAGGTTCAGGGCGAATTATGGGGAGAAAAGACAGGGAAAGAGGAGCTAAGAGGGATTTACAGAAAAAAAATTAAAAGGCGGAGAGGATCAAGAAAAATAAAAAATGAGTGTCCAACCAGTGATAGTGAGCTACCACAACAAAAACAAGAAATGCTGGATTCACTCAGCAGGTCTGGCAGCATCTGTGGAAAGAGAAGCAGAGTTAACGTTTCGGGTCAGTGACCCTTCTTCGGAACTGAGCTACCAGTCTATGCAGAAGCAGCAGCCTGTGGTTGCAATGCTTCATGTTTTGTCAGGTTCATGTAAAATTGCATAATATATCATTATGACAAAAAAGAAAAAACATGAAAGAAACAATGCGATACCAGATTCTATCTATCACATGAAGTGATAATAGAAAGTATTTCTGTACATATATGAAATGTGGGAGTGGGTGTAAATTGAATTCCACTTCTATTGACGCACCATTAAGCTGCGTGCAAGATTCTGACTCCAATAATTTTAGAAATAATCCTGCTGGATTTGAAGGAGCCCTCAACATCGGGATCCATGGCGGGGTGGGGCCTGAAGATGGACCTGGATGAGGCCCACCAAGGACCTCGACGCCGACAGGCCCCGACCTGATATTGCCGGCAGTGGAGAGGCCGACGGGACTGCAATTTAAATATTTAAATGAATTAAAATACCTGAATTAATTAATTTCACATTGCTTCCTAATGTCCCGCTGCGCCCTTCACCCCAGCGGCTGGCACTGCTGCGCCTTCAGATCCCCGTCCAGGGAAATGATGCACAACATTGGTGGAGCGGGGGAGGGGGGGAGGAGGTAAGTTTCTCAGTGCGGGGGCAGGAAGGGGGGAACGGGGTCAAAGTAACCTCATGGGTGCAGGGGAAGGTGGGAAGGGTTATGGTTTAAAGTTTGTGCAGTTATGGGGGGAGGGTAAGGTCAGAAGGTTAAGGTGTTTTTGGGGGGGAAGGGCAAATAATTAATTTAATTGTTATTGGGGGTTGCGAGAGGGGCAAAAAAGATGTACTTATTTAATTTCATTAAATCTGTCTTTAAATAATTTCCCGGTAGGGCTGACAACCCCATAAAAATGGTGTTAGCGACTGCGCACAGGCAGCTGACGCCATTGCCGGCGAAGGATAGCCCGTCCCCTCAATGTGTTCGGGAGTGGGGGGCCCACCCCGGCTATATAAATGAGCCGCCGCGCTTGGAGTCACGGCAGCTCTTGGAGTGCGGCCTGCGAGGGCAGGCGGCAGCGGGTTTATAACATTCAGCCCAATGTAAAATCATTTGTAGTGGTAGGGAGTCGATAGGTTGTCTACAGTAAGAAGGTAATTATTTTCTTTTAAATACAATTTCCATTCTAGGTGAACTCTGTGAACTGCAATACAAGCTGGAAGATAAATCTCTTCATGAAGTACAATGACTATATGGAAGATGTTCTGAAAGGGGTATGAATTATTGTACAATTATTGGAAAAACATATTGCTGAAGGACAGTTTTGACAATGCACAGCTCATTTGGGTAAAAATGCTGAGCACTGAAGTTCAGGTGGGAACACAATGCCTACAATTCCATACACATTAATTTTACATGAACATTAACCCATTTACTTTAAACTTTATTTGAAGCAGAAGGTACAGGGCTATGGGGAGAGAGCAGAGCTGTGGGATTAGTTTTGGGTTGGTCTAGGAAAGAGCCAGCTGAAACACAGTGGGGCCTCCCATTGTGCTGTTCGCTCCTATGATATTTCTGAACTTCACCTATTGAAGTTTCTACCCCTTCAGTTTTAGGAATTTGATTGGTTTCTAGGAGCCTTCAACAAATATTTTGACAGCCTAATTTGTTTACTGCTGGCATTATACTTCTCTCACATTTGAATACAGAAAACTAATACATTTTCTTCTTATGATGGGCATCATTAATTCACGGATGTAACCACTTGGAATCTTGAATTTGTAATAGAGAAAATGAACGCATTGTTGATATGATCTAGTTTGTACAACACAGTATACTGAGATGAACAGTCAGCTATTTTCCGTTTCAGCTTTGGCATCTGTTGCTGGACAGAAATTTAGATAACTAAAAAGCCATGGCTTTGGCCTCCAACCTCTCTCCATCAACTCATTTTTCTCAGGATCTCAAATTGTAAAACACCCTGATCTCCCTCAGTCCTCCTTTGCTCTGGTCTACAGGCTTTTTAAACTCAAGCTTTACATCACTATTTCCTGATTTATCTCAACCCTGGTGGTGCCCCAGACTGTGGGCCTCGAACTTCCATCTGGGGTTCTCAATGCAAGAAAAATATCTGAATAACCCATGCGTCGTCTAACTCCAGGGACATTTGGAGCCCAGTTGACTTCCAGAGAAAATGAATACATTTCCCCCTTTGGACTATCATGTAACATGGATCAATTTCTACCCTAAGATACCAGGACCAGCTGCCTATCTCATTAGATAGACAGCAATTGTGAACATATTTCCTCACTTGACCCTGTAAATTATCAAAACGAAAACCAATATCAGAAAAAAATATTTTCATAGAGAAATAACCTTTGGAACTATAATTCCAGTTACAATGATGACAAAGCATGAAAATTATAATTATCTGTGTGGAAAATATATACAGGGACATTATGTTGTAATGCCCTCATTTTTGTATGGGGCAGATTTTGACGGTGTTGGGGGTGGGGGGGGGGGGGCTGGAGAAATTGGAATCATTTACGCCCAGTTTTGGGCACTACGAGTGTACAGAGCTCTAAAATGGCATCCAAGACACGCGTGTCGCTTGTGCGGCGAATTGCATCGGATGCCACACTGGTGACGGCATTAGGATGAATGCAGTGAATGGGCATCAGTAGTATGTTGGTCAGACAGATCATGATGCCAGTGGTGCCCTTTTGGAGCTTAACGCTCCAGCTAATGCCCTCTCTTAACCTCACATAGCAGAACACGCGGTCAGCAGCAAGAAGGACAGGTGCCCACTGCTGGCATATTTAAAGGGATCATTGCGTGCTGACTGGTTAATTGCTGGTTGATTTCCTTTGGGTGTTGCTTTGATTCTACAAGTGTTTGGTGGTTTCTATAGTTGCCCCAAATGCCAGAAGTCTACAGGGAGTGATGAGGCAAGTGCTGTAGGAGTTTTTGCTGACTTCAAGACTTCTGCACAAACCTGTTGCTCCCAGACATGGATTTGAAATACAGAATGACAGGGAGAATGAACAGAGGGCACACAGATAAGGACAAACTGCTGGTAGAAGGAGGAGGAGGGGGCGAAGGTGTCTCAGCAGGAGCCCATATCTGCCAGGGTGTTCAAGTAGCAGTTCTTTTACTTGATCCTCAGTAGGAACAATACGTGAGACATCTGTGTTTCAATAAGGACTTCTTTACTGAAGTCTGCCACCTGCTGCAGCCACAACTGCAACCTCAGAGCAGGGCAAGGATCACATTGCCAGTGGCTGTGAAGCTGACCGTGGTGACGAACTCTTATGCATCTGGCTCCTTTCAGGCTGGAGATATTTGGAACATCTCGCAGTTTGCTGTTCACTGTTGTGTAAGGGAGGTCACTGAGTCTCTCTATTCAATGAGAGCTGACTACACTTCATTCTCTCTTGCCAAAGAGCAGCAGGCAGAGTGAGGATACGGTTTTGCTAGGTTTCCAGGCATCTCCATGGTGCCATTAACTGCATGCATATCGCTTTGTGGGCTCCACATGTCGGCTCTGCCCTATACCAGAATCAAAAGGGATTTCGCTCCCTCAACATCTAGCCACCGTATGACTATAGGCAGCAAATCGTACAGGTCAATGCCCAGTATCCTGGTAGCAATCATGATACCTTCATTCAGTGGTAGTTTGCTGTGCTCACTGCATTTGAGCCACCATGATTAACTAAAGGGTGGCTACTGGGCAACAGGGGCTATCCAGTGATGACCTGGCTGATGACTCCGGTGTGTAACACACACACACTTGTAGGCAGCATGTGTACAATGAAAGCCATGCTACCACTCAAAATGTGACAGAGTAGACCATCAGCATATTGAGACAATAACCCCACTGCATGGACCACTCTGGAGAAGCCCTGCAGTAATTGGCAGAGTGGGCGTCAAGATTTCTGGTGATCTGCTGCTTGCTGAGCAACTTTGCCATCATGAAGGGACAGCCCTTGCCACCAGTTAGATGGATAGCAGGTGAGGTGGAAGAGGAAAGGAGGATGCAACTCTTTTCTGCCTGTGCTGCCCATGAAGAACTCAACCAACTGCGATACCAGTAATCACAACCCCAATTCCCCTTTCGTCAACAGTCTCACACCTCACCTTCCCGCTGTCACACAGTGTCCGCTTGGTCACACTAAAAATAAAAGCCATCACAAAATGGACATTCCAAACCAAAGTTATAAATGAAATCATGCCATATTGCAAACAAAAATCAACTGATAAACCAACTGCATTCCCTTAGTGCCTGTCTTCCATTTGCTTTCGCCTGTCCTACTGCTCCGACACATTGTTACCTCAGTGGCTGCAGTTGTGGAAAGCTGCTGACTTTCAGTGAAAAAGACTGCAGATGGTCTTGGAAGTCAACCTGAAGCAGCTCAGGGCCTAGAAGACCCGGCTGTGGATTCCACCATCTCATCATGGGCAGCAGCAGTCTTGGCTGGCTGGTTGACAGGGAACAATAAGGGCACTGGCAGAGTGGCAGGGGTGAATGGTTTCTTCCTGAGAGAGGACAGCAGGTTTTTGCTCCTTGCAGCCACCGCCACATCCTCAGGTATCCTGGTAATATGTTGGACAAGGGATTGCTGGACTGCTGTGAAACCCTGCAAGCCCCTTTGCACACAGCAATCCACTGCCATGATGGCAGCAGTTTGAATTTGTGTGACAACAGCTGCAGCACACAGGATGTTGGGTGACTGCTGCTTATGCTGCAATGGAAGCTTCACCATTGGATATCAGATGCTTCATCATGGTTGGATCCACAAGTGTGCAACTAGAGTTGTTCACCATTTCCATGCTGGAAGGGATGGTTTCTGAGCTTTGCACAAAGCCTTGTGCCAAGTTGATGCTGGGCTCCTCAATGCACCTTGACATTGACTGCAGGCTTTCTGGCAAGCTTCCCAATGCACCAAGTATTTTGTTGCGCATACCCATCAGTGTTCTTCTGTAGGTCACCCCATCAAAGTTCTCATCCGAGTCCTCTGCATCAGAACTCATGTGCAACCTCATCCACCAGTGAGCTGGTATTTGCACTATCCTTGCCCCATTGCCCTGACTGCAGGCCACTCATGCCTGGTGTCTCACTACATCCAGATTCTAATTTAGTGAACCCGTTGCAGGTTCTGGCGATGGACCTGGAAGTGGACGCCATCGCCGCTTGTCATGTGTGCAGCAGACCCACCGCAATCACGTGGTGGGTGACCAGTTATCATAATGGACGTGCAGGGCCCGTCCAATCACGTGATGGGGGCAGGCTTCGAGGCGCTGAATACTGCGTTAGATAACTCCAGAGCAGGTGCTGGCGCCATATTTAAAGCCATGCCAGCCCTGCTTGCATTGCTGTTTCCTGTTCTCTGTTGAAACTGATGTTGGAATAACTCCTGGACCACCTCTCCCTCACCCCCTGGAGAAGAATGCCACAGTATAGCAGAGGCAAGACACTGGGTGGCCCGACAGTTCAGTGATGCCTCCCTGAAGATTCCCCTCCAGGCTGCAAGGGAATGGCGGGAGGTCCCCTACCCCAGGGATGTCAAGAAGAGGTCTTCCTGCCTGACCAGGTAAGCCTGGATGTAGATCGCAGAGGAGGTTAATAGTCGTGTGGCCACCTCTGAATATGGGTCCAGTGCAGGAAGAGAGTCAACGATCTCCTTCATTCTGCCAAGGTGAGTACTCCATACCTCTTTCCTTTTTAGGGAGTGCATGTGGCTACACAAGAGGAAGCTGGACATGGGGAGGGAGGCACCACAAAGGCACTGGCAAAGGAGGTTAGGTAGCACCACATCCTGCCAGATGCGTGGCTGCAACTCGGCCACAGGCCACCTTCTTTCACAGCTCACCCCCATTAAATCCCGATAGCTGACGTGAGGATGTGCTATATAGGAAACCCCAGCAGGGGACAAGGGGCGACAACTGACAGAACTGTCCTGTTGTTCTTTCTGAGAAGTATTACTATCTCCCTCTTTCCACTTTTAAGACAAGCAGGCCCATAACACCAGGGACACTTCAAGGACTGGCAGAGGAATTCCTGACGTACAGCATCTCTTGATGGCTGAGGAGGAGGCACTAGAGTTAGTGGAGACACAGTGCGGCCGCTCAATTGTAGATGGTGAGACTCTAGTCTCCGTGCAAGCGAGTGAGGATTGTCTTCAATCGACATCCAACACACTTCTGGACATCCACATCATGTATGGCTATCAAGACGAGATCTGCACAGCCTAACCCACAAATGTTTGTTTTCTCTCATGCAGGTTGTTGTCTGCAGAAGACTCCATCAGAAGGGGGACAGCAATCAACCTCCGAGAATGAGAAATTAGAGGATGCACCTTCACATGACGCTCCAGCACCTTCTAGCAGCGCAGATATTTTCACCTTGGTGGGTTTACGCTCAGCTGTAGAATCAGGGTCACAAGCTGATGAGCACCACACATGCACGAGCAGCTGGCTAAGGCTGAGACAGCCAAGGACTCTGAAGCTTGGAGGAGTGTGGGTGGCCAGGCCCATGCTAAGCCACAGGCTGATGACAAGACTCTGGTGTCAACAGCACAGGGCAATCTGGTGCTGCAGAGGTAATCAAACATCTGGTGGAGATGCCAGAGGCAATGCGCAGCGATAAGCGGATGATGAAGGAGTCCATCCATGCCATGAGTGCTGCCATGTCTCAGGTGTATGAGAGCATAGCTTTCTCCACTAAGAGTTTGGTGACCCTCATGGAGATCCAGATCCCACAGATGCACACAGACCTGCACACCATCACTTTGGCCATGAGCTCAACCCAGCAGTGGCAAGGTGAGAGAAGGACAAGGTGCCTGGAGTCTTCTCCAAGTCCTCGTCATCTCTGGTTAGCAGGGAGGTCCAAGTGAACCTTGAAAGGGAGGAGGAGAGGCTGACCTCCACATATGGGGCCTCCACTCAGAGCGGTCTGAGTGTGGATAGCGGCTCCTCAGCCCAGCTCCAGTAGCCGCGACGTCTGAGGAGAGTCCTGCACCAGTGCAGGAAACCTTCATGCAGCCGGGGATCTCCAGGCCTCAGGCAGCCAGAGGACAACTGCCAAAGTCATTATAGGCTAAGGGGCAACCTGAACAGTAACCTGCTTCCAGCCAAACGTCTAGCGCAGGGGTCACACCTTGTAGAAGCACTCAAAATGTGTAAAGAAAAGCATGTAGACACACTTGGGGATTCATGGGTGTTGAACTTTCGCCATTTGTTTTGTGTTATAACATTTTCTTGTTATTGAAGTTAACATTTATTGTAGAAAATGCTTATTGCTTCGCACCTTAATTGTGAGATGTTGATTTCACCCTTCTCCCTTGGTGGGCTGCCAGTGTAGGCACAGCCCTCCTTTGGTAAGCGTCTCACATGGTCCAGAGTTTGTGGTTAACTTGGGCACTAGACACAGATCCCAAATAGAAAGGAGGCAACAGACTGAACGCATTGAGGTGAGTCTTTGTTGATTTCCCTATCAGAGGCCATCATGGTGGCTGGAAGCGGGTAAATATGAAATTGTCTCTTGCCTCCCTGGCCTGTCACTCAATGTGCCTGGCCTCCGGCGCAAGGGGTTCAACATCCAGTGCTGCCTGCTCATCATCCTCCTCCGCGTCCTTGTTGAGGAGTGGGGATCAATCATGCCCTCATCATGTCTGCAGTGCTAGATCGTGCAGAGCACAGCAGACCACCATGATATGCGAGACCCTCACTGGGCCTTCACTGAATCGATCCAGGCACTGGAATCTCATCTTCAGCAGCCCAATGACCTGCTGGATAGTTGTTCAGATGGAGCCGTTGCAAGTGTTGTCCCTCTCCTCTGCTGCAGTGCGAAGGTTCCCCACAAGCATCAGTAGCCATTTCTTCAATGGGTAGATCTTGGCCCTGAGAATCCATCCTTGAAGGTGAATGGGTGGCCTGAAAAGCAGTGGCACCTGGGAATGTCAAAAATATGTAGGCATCATGGCTGCTTCCTGGGAAGTGGTCACACGCCTACAGGAAACATTTTCATAGTCACAGACCAATTGAATATTGTTGGAATGAAAGCCCTTCCTGTTGGTGAAGGGGGCTGGCTGGTCCGTTGGAGCCTTGATGGCCATTTGTGTGCAATCTATCACACCTTGCATCTGGAGGAATCCATCAATGGCCCCGAATCTGATGGCCCTCTTGGCCTGACTGTCAGGGTCGGTCTGGTAGTGCACTAGTCGCTGGCCCTCTTGAACAGAGCATTGATCACCTCCTTGATGCAGCGGTGTGCTGCCGCCTGAGGCCCCACTCATGTCCCCGGTGGATCCTTAGAAAGATTCAGACGCATAAAAGTTAAGTGCCATGGTGATCTTCAAGGCCACAAGCATAGGGTGTCCACCGAATCTCACAGGTCACAATTTGTGCTGCAGCATGGTGCATATGTCAGTGATGGCCTCCCTGGAGAGTTGGCAATGCTACTTGGATATGTGGAGGTAGCTGTGTCAAGTCCAGTACACTCTCTGGTGCAGGTGAACCCTTGTTGGCCCTGCCAGCTGGTGCAGCTCCTGTGGAGTTTCACAGGAACTGCTGCCTTCTGTCCCTCCCTCCATCGGAGGCACTATTTCACAACATGGAGATCCAAAAAGGCAGGGTGTATGAGACCCATACCAGGTGATCAGTAAGACTGCAGAGTGATGTCCTTGCAGAGATGGTTGTTTTGGCAGCTTTGACTTTACTACTCCTCTCGACTTCCTTGCTAATGGCCCTCAGTGCCCACTCTTGCTGAAAGTCAACCCTCTAACCTAATCGTATGGCCACCCATCCAGATCACACGATAGTATGTCCATCCATGCAGATCACCCAGCAACATGCTCACCCAGTAATGCCACCTGGCAACATGCCTACCTGGTAAAGCCACTCGACAACATGCCCACCTGATAATGGCCTCCAGTTCCCCCGTCTTCCCCTATACAGTGCTGGTCATGGCTGCTTTCCCCTCACGGCTCTGAGGTTTTGCCTCGGTGCCACCAGCTTTCAATGGACGGGAATCCAAAGGCACGTGAGAGCCACCTGTCGTCCATTTAGTTCCAAGACCCCCACTGAATTCCTTTCAATTACATGTAAATGTATTATAAGTATCTGTTCAGCAATTTAAATGACACTTCTGTTGCATTGGGGCAGCAGCTGCTACCTTGGAGATTTCCCGCCGCTGACTAAATTCAGAACCGACATCTTGATGCTGGATTTCCAGGCGGATACGTCTGACGCTTTTCCCTGACCCCCCACCACTCCTCTATTCCTGGGAATGGGAAGAAAATAAGAGGTGCATGCATAAATCAGAAGAGAGTGTGGGATGAAGGGGAGGTGAAAGTGAGAAGGAGGATTAGGTATGAGGATACTATCAACTGCAATGCTTCAGCCCTGCCACTGGCCACAGCCTCAACAATGGCCGTTCCAATAATGGCCAGCATTGTCTCCTCCATGTAGGTTTAAACATGCAGATGCGCCTGTTTACCTCCAGTTAGCTCCTGCTCCACTGGTTTTGTGCCATCTTGTCCTTCAAGAGAGAGGGAAGTATGTCACTGAGTGTTGTGCAACCAGTTTGGGTGATTTGACTGTCATGATAGAATAGCTGGTTATGTGTGCAAGAAGCGTGCTGCATGTGTGCGGCTTGCAGTAGTACTAAGTGTGTGAGGGTCCGATGGAGCATATGAATATTAGGTATGAGTCCTGATTGATAGAAATTGTTGGTAAGTAAGTTATGGGTTTGTGGTGAATTGAGCAGTTGCTGAGGCTAGTAGCGCAGCTGGTAGGATATGCTATTTGAAGATACATTGACTGACTTTGACCACTCGTATGAGGTCATTGAATGTCCTGCAGCATCCAGGTCCTCCGGGCATACCTCCTGGAATTGACCTCCACAGTTACCCCTAAGGGTGTGTCTGGAGGGCCTCCTGACTCCCTGCAAACACAGGACAGCTCTTCCTCTCTACCTCCTCCAACCAAGGCCTCCAGTGCATGATCTGCAAACCTTGGAGCCCCCTTTCTCCCATGTTGTACCACTCTTCAATGCTTCCCAGGTCAGAGTCACTTCCTGCATGAAGGCCAGCACCTGCTCCAGCCATAATGCACCTCCCCTTTTAAGCAGTGCAGGATAGCTTTAAGTGGTGCTAACCACTCATGCTGTTGGCCCCCTTCTGATGCATACAGCTAACCAACAGTGCTGTTAACACTGGCTGGATGCTGAAATCATTATCAGCACGTAGCTGGTGTGCAGCTCGCATTTCAACCAACAGACACAGGTTAATTGTGTATTGAATTTAGCCCTCAGGAAGTGTTCAAATAAAACCTAAATAGAGGAATGTGATTGTTTCTGGGGTTGGAATACCATGTTTTATTCATTAACCTGAAAAGGATTAAAACATCAACTAGAATAGCAAGCCAGGAATTTTCTGAGAACAATAACTGGGGCACTAAAAATAGCTTTTAATGGAATTTGAACCCTGTGTTATTTTTTTGTTTATTCAGTTCTTGTTCTTATATTACAGTGTTTTAAACATCAAGTGCATGTTGATATCAACAATGGTTTAAAGCAATTACATCACTCCTTTATTGCTTTTTGAGGAGGACAGATTGAACTAGGTTCTTTGTTGGACTGGTTTACCCATGTTATTTTTAGTTGATCCTAATTTGGCTTTACATTTAATTTCTTCAGGATACACTTTTGCCATGAGTGCTACTTCCTGTTCACTCTATTCACTTTTTTTTGGCACAAATTGGCATAATTAAACACATTTGTACATTGTAGCTTGGCACAATTGGGGTGCTGCAAAACATGAGACCAAAAGCACCTGGCTGCATCCCTCTCCTGTTTGTACATTTATAAAGTGGAAGAGGTCGTTATGACAGTTAACATGGAGACCCATGAAAATGTGGGTCTCAGTTATCACTGAAACAAAGTTGGACATGCAATTTATATTAGGGAGCATTATCAACTGCTCAAGACCTGTTTGTCACGAGCCAACTGCACCACAGCAATGTAAGTTACAGAGATGAGCTTGTTTGTGAGTGACTTGTAGCGTTCATGTGTGAAAATCTTTATTATGCACAGAGAATATGGGACAAGAACCTTTGCGTTTTACTTGTAATAATAGCCTCAATAATAACTGAGGTGGGAAGGAAGAGGGATGGGGGAGATATAATGGCCTGGATGTAAGAATTTCCTGCAGGTTCTGCCAAATTTAATGGCAGGACATGTTTTAATTTTTTCCCCTGTGTTTCATGGCTGTAGCTGGACAGTTTAGAGGCTGGTTGGCTTTTCGATAGGTAGGTCTGCAGCTTCAGGGTCGGACGTCTGGAGGGGAGTTGACATGGCGAGGCAGGTGGACATGAGGGGCTGAATTTAGTGAGGCTGTTTGGAGCGGGAATGGAGGCGTGAGGGGCCGGAGAATAGCGTCAGATGTGCCCACTCAGTAATCCAATGGTGTGATGTCGGTTCTGGATTTAGTCAGCGGTGGGAAAGCACCAAGGTGGCACGCCGCCCCGACGCGATGGGACTGCCATTTAAATTGTTGAACAGATAGTTATAATGCATTTGCATGCAATTGATAGCGATTTAGTGGAGGGTTTGGAATTAAGTGAGTGGCGGGCGGCCCTCACGTGTCTTCAGATTCCCAGCCATTGAAAGGTGGCGGCAACAAGGCGAGGCATCAGTGCTGTAATGGGAAGGCAGCCACGACCAGCACGGGATAGGGGAAGAGCGGGGAGTGGAGGCCATTGTCAGCCTGTAGCGTTGTACACTTTGCACAGGTGGGCTTAGTGACAGATGGCAGTATCGATGGACATGATCTTGGGTGGCAGTACTGGGTGGGCGTGTTCTCGGGTGTTCTGCATGGGTGACCATACTATCGGGTGAGAGCGTTGGCTCGCAGCAAGGGTGGGCACTGAGGATGATTCGTGTGAAAACTGAGAGGAGTAGCAAAGGAAAAGGTGCCAATGCAATTTGGCTTCTGCAAAGACAATGTGCTGGAGGCCTACTGATCATCTGGCAGGAGTCTTATACACCCTGTCTTTGTGGACCCCCGAGGCATGATGCAGTGCCTCCGATGGAGGAAGGGCAGGGGGAAGCTGCGCCTTCCCATGAAGCTCCACAATGAGATCAACAGCAGCCGGCCAGTCCAAGAAGGGTCCATCTGAGCCAGAGAGTGTACTGGACTAGACTCAGCTACCTCCACATGTCTGATTGGCAGTGTCAGCAAACACTGTGGCATTCCAGAGATGCCCTCACTGACTTATGTGCCATGCCGCAGGATGAGTTGTGACCTATAGGATTTGGTAGCTACCCTCTGCCAGTGGTCCTGAAAATCACAGTGGCATTTAGCTTTTATGTGTCTGGATCTTTCCAGGGGTCCACCGGGGGAATGTGTGTGGTCTCCCAGGCAGCAGCCCACTGCTGCATCAAGGAGGTGGCCAATGTCTTGTTCAAGAAGACTGGTGACTATGTGCGCTACTGGACCAACCCTGACAGTCAGGCCGAGAGGGTCATCTGATTCAGGGCTGTCGCTGGATTCCTCCAGGTGCAACATGTGATTGATTGTACGCATCGAGGCTCCAACGGACCAGCCAGCCACCTTCATTAGCAGGAAGGGCTTTCATTCCATCAATGTTCAACTGGTCTGCAACCACCAAAAGCATTTCCTGCAGGTATGTGCCCACTTCCCGGGAAGCAGCCACGACACATACATACATCGACAGTCCCAGGTACCACAGCTTGACACGCCCCTTGCTCACCTTCAGGGATGGATCCTCGGGGAGAAGGACTTCCCATTGAAGACTGACGTTTGTGAGGAACAATCACACTGCAGTGGAAGAGAGGTACAACACTTGCCACGGCTCCACCCGAGTGACCATAAAGCAGGCTGTTGGGCTGCCAAGATGAGATTCCAGAGGAGCTGTGCAGTTTGCCAAAGTGAGGGTCTCTCGTATCATGGTGGTCTGCTGTGCTCTGCACAATCTAGCACTGCAGAGCAGGAAGGCCTGACATGAACAGGACATGATTGATTGTCAGTCCTCAACTGACAAGGAGGATGTGGAGGAGGCTAATGAGCAGGCATCACTGGATCTTGAACCCCTTGCGCCAGAGGCCATGTACATTGCGTGATGGGCCAGGGAGACAAGAGACAATCTCATACTTACCCTCTTCCAGCCATCATGATGGCCTCTCATAAGAAAATCAATAAAGACTCACCTCAATGCATTCAGTCTACCACCTCCTTTGTATTTTGGTGCCGTGTGTAACATCCAGCTTAACCACGCTCTCTGGCACATCTGAGACGCTTACCAAATGAGGGATGCGCCTACACTGGCGGCCTAATGAGGGAGAAGGGTGAAGTCAATATCTCACAACTAAGGCATGAAAGCATAAGAATTTTCCACAATGAATGTGAACTGTAATAATGAGAAAACTTTGTAACAAAAAGAAAATGACAATGTCAGACACCCATGTTACGACCAGGTGAGCAATGTGTCTCGGGGTCTTTTGCTGTCTTTGCCTGGTCTTATGGTAACAGGGTTTAATTTTAAACACACTGTGTTTTGAGCTCCCCCTTTGTGAATCCTTGTTCACACCTTCCAATTATAAGGAAAAGAAATGAGTACAAACAGGCTTTCTTTGCTTTAAAGAAGAAAGAGGAAATTTATTAAACCTTAAACTTAAACACTAACACGGTTCATGCCTACGGATATATGACGTGCCCACGCTATCATGCACATGTGATATAAATGTGCAGGTAGGGAGAGAAAAGAGCAGAAGAAAAGATAAGTAGAACAGTTTGAGGCAATATCATGTTACTGTTTCTCGAGCTCGCTGTAGTTCTTATTTGAAGATATGGTCTTGTGTTTTGTTGGGGCCCGGTAGTCTTCTTAAAACCTTGTTCATATAGGAAACCTTTCTCTCGTTGAGTTTCATGTGTTTTCACAAGATTCAGTTCTGTGGGAAGAGATGAAGGTAGGCAGACAGGAGAGGAGATATTCTCAGTCCATGAGCACATGGCGTTCTCTTCCAATTCCTTTGCTGGGAGTTCAAATTCAAAACAAAACTCTCAGGTTGCCCAGCAGGTTAGTCATGTGACTAGCTCCTTATATGGAACAGTCTCTTCAACATCCTTTGTTGGAAGTTCAGATTCTCTGCAACAGCCAGTTAGTCATGTGACTAAAACTGGTCAGGCCACTTCTGTGTATTGGGGAAGCAACTGCTGTGTCCCCATTGTTTCAACATTGTCTGGTACTATGCAAATGTCCTTCCAGGGCTTGCAATTTTAAGTTTTTGTTCATGTGGCGAAATAATGTGTGCCTCAGTCTTGGCAGGTGGGGGGATTTGCCTGACACACGTGAAACCCCAAGTGTGCCTAGGTGGTTTTCTTTATACATTTTCCTGTGCTTCTAGGCGGTGCCCCCTGCGGCAGCAGCTGGGATGGAGGAAGGCTGCTGATCAGGCTGCCCCTTGGCCTGGGATGACTTCAGCGGGTGTCTTCTGGCTGCCTGAGGCCTGGAGGATCCCAGCTGCCTGACGATTTCCTGCACAAGTACAGGACTCTTCTTATTCGTTATGGCTATTGGAGCTGGGCTCACTGGCGAAGGGGCTGAGGAGCCGCTGACCACACTCAGAGCACACTGAAGGGAGCCCCCAGATGTGGAATTGCACCTCTCTTCCTCCCTTTCAAGGCTCATTTGAACATCCCTGCTGACCAGAGAAGGACGAGGCCCTGGAGAAGACTCCAGGTACCTTGTTCTTTTCTCGCCTTGCCACTGCTGGGTTGAGCTCATGGCCAAGGCGCTGGTGTATAAGTCTGCACGCATTTGTGGGATCTGGCTCTCCATGAGGGTTGCCAACATTTCAGTGGAGGAAGCCATGCGCTCACACACCTGACACATGGCAGCACTCATGGCATGGATGGACTCCTCCATCATCTGCTCATGGTTGCACATTGCCTCCGGCATCTCTGCCAGATGTTGCCTGCATGCCCTGTGCTGTTGACACCAGAGGCTCGACATCAGCCTGGGCCTGGCCTCACAATCCCCCGACTCTCAGAGGCCTTGGCTGTCTCAGCCTCAGCCAGCTGCTCGGCATGTGTGCAAGCCTTCACCAGCTTGCAACCCTGATTCTGAGACCGAACACATACCAATCGAGGTGAAAGTATCTGCGCTGGTGGAAGGTGGAGGTGCAGTCATGTGACAGTGCATCCTTCAACTGCTCCTCCTCAGAGGTTGATGGCTTGCCCCCTTCAGTTGGAGCCTCCTCAAACACCAACCTGCATGAGAGAACAAACATCTGTGGGTTAGACAGTGCAGATCAGATTCCAGCCATATGTGATGAGGATCTCCAGAACTGTGTTGGATGTCAGTTGAAGGTAATCCTCAGTCTATTGTGCGGAAACTCCAGTCTCACCATCCACTATTAAGCGATCGACCTGGGTCCCCGTTAACTCCAGTGCTTCCTCCTCAGCCGAGAGTGGCCAGATATCTGGAATTCCTCCACCAGTCCTTGAGGTCTCCCCGTTGTTATGGGCCTGCTTGTCCTGCAAGTGGAAAGAGGGAAATGGTAATACACTGCAGGAAGAGCGAGAAAACTGTTCTTTTAGTGGCACCCCCTCGTCCCTTGCAACGTTTTCCTACATGGCTTTTCTACGTCAGCACAAGGGAGGTAATGAGGATGAGCTGTGAAAGAAGCTGGCCTGTCGCCGAGATGCAGCCATGCATCTGGCAGGGTGTGGTGATGCCTGACCCCCTTTGCCAGTATCTTTGTGGTGCCTCCCTCCCCATGTCGCGCTGCCTCCGGTGTAGCCACATGCAAACCTCAAAGAGGAGAGAAATATGGAGCACTCAACTTGGCAGAACAAAAGAGGTCGTTGACTCTCTTCCTGCACTGGACCCATTTCGTGGGGTGACCGCCATGGCTGCTGATCTCCTCTGCAATCTCCATCCAGGCTTTCTTGGAGGGGTGGGAGGACCTCTTCCTGCCATCCCTGGGGATAAGGACCTCCCACCTTTGTCTTCCAGCCTGGAGAAGAATCTACAGGGATGCATTGCTAAACCGTGGAGCCACCCGATGTCTTGCCTCTGCCATAGAGCACCATCCTTCTCCATAGGGTGGTCATGAGGGAGTGGTCAAGGAGTCACTACCACACTAGATTCAGCATCGATCAGAAAAGAGGAAATCACTCAAAGGCAGCAATACAAGCAGGGCTGGCAGGGCTTTAAAAATGGTGCCAGCACTTGCTCCGGAGTCATCTGACACTGTAATCAGTGCTTTGGAGCCTGCCCCCATCACGTGATTAGATGGGCCCCTGCCTCCGTTATGATAAATGGTCACTGACTGCGTGATTGCATTGTGCCAGCTGCACACGTGACAAGCGTTGATAGCACCCACTTCCGGATCCATTGCTGGAACCCGCGACCAGTTAACTAAATTCAGCCTGAGGGGGTCTAATCAGAGGCATCCGATCGGAGGGTGGTTTATTGGTTTGTTTGAGGGCCAGGGGGAAAGCACTCCTCCTCCTCCTGGTCCACAAGCAGTATTGCAAAGGCACTTAGCTGTTCGGTCCATCCATTCTCACCTCCCTCAGCTGCTGGGTTTCCTGAGGCCTGGGAAACCCAGCCGGCCTGCATAAAATTTAAAATAGAGGTAAAATGTGAGTCATGCAGGCTCATTACAATATTTAAATTTGGATCTCACCAGAGGAGAACAAGTTCGTCACTGGACCCAAACCTGCCTCTGATAAAACTGGAAGTCGATGAGTTGGAGGAGAGTTAGGGTCAGGTTTCCAATTTTATTTTTAACCCCCTTCCAGGGAGAAGCCCTTACTCTCCTCCTGGCTGCACATTAAGATAAGTTGAAAAAAACAAGTGCCAGTTCCTTTAAGAGGTACTGGTTAGGCCACTGGCAAGCCTGTAAAAACAGTTGGAGTTCGGGAGCTTTGACTCATTTAAACAAATAAAGCAAACAGTTTCTAAAATTCGTGCAGGGCCCTAAAACTGACATGAAGTCTGGAGCGGCTGACTTAATAAATGGCCCTGATGACTTTAGTTACAACCCGAATTAGTGGGCGCAGGATTATGCCCTTATAAATTCCTCATTCTTGCACCCCCTTTTACAATGGTGTTACGACTGCGGCGGGAGCAACACACTGTCAATTCAGTTCCGTCACTCCACAGGTCACAGAATATTATTAAGCTTTCACACCGAATCGGAAAACAGCCAAATTAAACACTCTAGTAACCCCAGAATGAAACAGACCAAACTAGGGATCTTGAGACAACAACAAATTAACTGTTTATTAAAAACTCAATATTAATCACTATTAAGATAAACCTATGTCTAAAGACTTCATAACATCTTAATCTAACTCCCCTATTCACACACATACACTCAAAAATAACAGTAGTTAACCATTTTTTAAAAAAGTGTTTTTAAAAAAATTATCTGTCTCTTAAGAATAAATAAAATAAGTAAGTCTTTGTAGATTACGTTCCTGGTGGATGAGGTATTCTAATGTGGAAATAGTCAAAGGCCACTTGAAGTCTTCATGTGGATTTGATGCAGTAGTCGATTCTTACATTCAACTCTTTGGATGCAGTAGGCATCAATGGCTTCTTCAACAATAAAAACGGTTTCTTGAAAAAAGGCTTTTCTTCTTTCCTTAGGGAATTCACTAGGTCCTGAGACTCCTTGTAGAATTTCTGCTGAGAAAGAATAAACAGCTTCTTTCTTTTCAGTACAGCTTGCTGGCTTCAGCCGGTTTTTGCCAGTATCATGCAGACCCCCACCTGCCAAGAATGAGGCACATTAATTTTGTCATATGTTGCTGGAGTGAAGAAATGACTTATTTGAAGATCACCAGACACTGGGCTGGAAGGACATTTGCATACTAAGAGACGCTGATTGTGGAGACAAAGGACGATTCCCTGCTCCATTTGACCCTAATGGATTTTGATCACCATACATTGAAGGTGTAAGGAAGCTTGCATTCCAGGGTCTGCTGAAATGATCCAATCCACAAAGCCAGGACTGGTTAAACCAGCTGGTCACATGACTAACTAGGTGGTCCAGGTTTTTTTGAACTAGCCACAGGACAGTTTGAATTGAGAAGGCTGTGTGCAACTGAAGTTGGAACAAGGAAGTCTCTCTCTCTCTCTCTCTCTCTCTCTCTCTCTCTCTCTCTCTCTCTCTCACTTTCTCCCTAGCCACCGGACCCACGGAAGACACATAAACCTCAAGAGAGAAAAGTCTCCTACATCGGAACAAGTTGAAGCGTGAACTGGGCTCTAACGAATTGCAAGACTTACCGGCAACCGAAGACTCCACATTGAACTTAAGGGACTGTAACTACCAGATATTGCCTCAAACTTTTCCCCTTTATTCTTTCTATTTTTTCTGTCTCTATCTGCATGTGTGTTTATCGCGTATGCACGCGAGCGTGGTCGCGTCGCATAGTCGTGGTCATTAACCAGATTAGAGTTTAAAATTAATAAACTTATACCTTTCTTGTTTAAATCTAATAAAACCTGTCTGAATTGATTTTGTTGCCTTACAATTGGAAAGCGGTGAACAAGGATTCACTAAAGGGGAGCTAAAAACACAATGTTTTAACATTAAATCCTGTTACGGTTTAACGAGGCAAAGGCTGAGAGGGAACCCCTAGACCCCTTCTCACCTGGCCATAACACCAGTTTTACACACAGTTAAGGGGAAACATTATACCATGTGACCTCTCTCTCCTGTTGTCGCCTAGGCAGCAAAAATGCAGCTGCTGGCACACTGTGCCTTAGAAATTCCAGAACTTTCTCTCTCTTAAAGGTGCACTGTTTTTCACAGAGTCGAAAAGGCAGACGCATTGTTTTTAATCCTAGGAGAAAAATAATTACAAGCCCGTGACACCTGTGTCTCCAGTGTCATTGACAACAATGTTGGCAGCTAAACAGAAATCAAGTAAAATTGTCAGTTTTTATTCGTATAATCCAAGTGATCAGTAGGGAAAGATAATCTGTGATATTGGTAAGTGCAATTTAGAGAACTCGACTCCAATGTGCACAACCCTGCTAGAATGGTATTATTGTCCAGAGTTCCTATTTATTATTTTATAGGACATGCAAACAGGACAAAAATTCAGAATCATTGAAAGTGGCTTTGATCATTTGAGTTGCTGTTATTTTCATGGTGATGAAGCTTCTGGCAAATGATCTGTCACCTCTAGCATCCAACCTCTTTCTGTTGCAACCTTCATTGTCTTTTGCTGTTTTATTGATACTAACATGGTCAGTTGTCTTCTGAACTTTCCTCTCTTGTTCCATTTAAGCTGCAAAGCTGCCCTCCTACATAATGTTTCCACTTCCTGCACCCCACTGTTGTGAAACCAAGACTCATAGTTATCTCATTCTTTCCCAGATGCTCAAAAGGATGGAACCTCTTAGTCTCTTTCCACTTCTACATCTTTCAAGTTTTAGCAACCTAAACCTGGTGTCACTACTCCCTTATTCTATAATTTTTAAAACTTTGGTGACATCTTGTACAATGGTCATTAATTGGCATGTCACCCTGATTTCTCAGTTGTAAAGAAAACTCCATCACAATGGGCCAGATTTTGCTGGAGTGAGGCATTTCACGATGTGCCCCATTTGTGAGACATGTACAATTGTACAATTAAATGTTTAGGTTTTAAAAATTGTTGCCCATAAAGTTGCTGGAAATGCGAGCTGATAGTGGCGCAGTGAGGAAACTGGGGACTCTGGGACCTTGGTGAACAGTGGGACAAACAGTGTCTCACCTGACCAATGAGATCAAAAGATTGAGAAATAAACAGAGAAAGGACTGAGAAGGAGGATGAATTGGAATGGGTGAATTCAATGTCAGATAAGGCACAGAAAGAGAAATAAAGGGAGGGAAAGAAGGATTGGATTAAGAGAGAAAAAAGTAAAAAAAGAAATGCAAAAATTTAAAATTTAGCATTTTTCAAATCGCCTAATACAATTCGCAGCCTTAAGGAATGAGAGTGCGTTTATAATTATTTACTTTCTGGGCTAGCAAGGTGGATTGACAATCATTAACAGTTTTCACTTTGTTAAGACGGTATTCACTCTTACAATTATTCAGGCTTAATGTCCTGTGCCAAGTTTAATGAGCAATTAATGTGTAAGTGCAACAAACTTCATGAAAATCTTGGGGAGGTTAAGCGCAGGTTGCCATTTTTGCGAAATTACTGGTGGCGTGGCACAAATCAGCCAGCAACTCATGACGATTCGCAATTCATGGGGTATTTCTGCCTTGCCACCAGTTCCTGGCCGCTTTGTGCATTAATGATGACGTGTCGTTCAGATACCATTACTTTTTCAGAAAAATCTGTCACTAAATTTTCCACATCCCTTTTTTACTTCATGATAAAAGACAGTGTTGACAGGAGAGAATCACTGTCCTACCCAAATTAATCTAGAGCTTTCTTTTCTTGGATGTGACTATTTTATTCTCCTCCTTGCAGGGTGATGTGGTAAGGCTGTTCCATGCAGAACAGGAGAAGTTTCTTACATGCGATGAATACAAATCGAAGCTGCATGTATTTCTGCGTACAACACTGCGTCAATCTGCCACCTCAGCAACAAGCTCAAATGCACTCTGGGAGGTTGAGGTAATTTTGACTGCGGGGGAAATGTTCCTCTGTGTGTTACATATATTCCACAAACAAAGCCATATATTTTTTATTTTATCTGAAATAATTGTTTGTGATGAAAATGTGTGTGTCTATACTAGCATTTAGATGAAGTCAAAAATAAAACTCCATAAGTAGAATCACCTAGATTCAATTCTCCCTGGTATGCCTTCATGAAATTGTGCACTTAGAAAAGCTAATACCATGGAACCATTTCCATCCTGAAACAGCCCTAACTGGTTTATAACTAATTTACTTTATAACTAGCTATAATTCACTTTCAATGGCATGAAATATTATCGCAGAATGAATGAAATGTAGGATTAACTCCAGACAAGCTGCTGTTACCTCAAGGGATATTTTTGAGCGATCCTGTACCTGTGGGCATTGGCTACAACTGAAGGAGAAGGAATTCTTTCTGCACTTGTAACAGCTGAACTCAGCAGGGGTGTTGGAGATAAAGAACGAAAAGGAAACAAAGGGGCTATTTATTAAATAAAAACTTGAAGTGCTTATTCTGATGCCTAATTATCAATTGCAGAACTAAATTCTGCTGGAGTTCATTGAGGTGAAAGAGGATACATTACAACATTTAGTAATTCAACAGACACCAGGGGCTGGATTGTCAAACCTTGTCGAGAGCGCGAACGGCTGTGAGCACAATTTGAATATCGCATTCTCTGAGGTCGGCACTGTGTCCCACTGCCTCCGGAACACAATGTTATTTTCAAAGTGCCGCCGGCAGGGAGTGAAGAGGTCAGATGCTTGCTCACCTCTAATTATGTGCCTGTTGAGCTCATTAAAGAGCTCATTAACAGGCTTGTCAGTAGCAGGCAGCAATTTTTAAAGACTGAGAACAGGGAAAATGTCTTGGTGGGGGGGAACACAACAGGGTTGTGAAGATGTGAGCAGTGTGGAGGTCTATGAGGGTTATGGGAAGGGCTGATTAAATTAATTCAGAGGCAGCAAATAAAGCTTAGCTGCTTCAGACGTGTCTCAATGTGGATATTGCTGCAGCTGGAAGAGTTTAATGTCACAGTGAAGAGTGGCAGGAAACCAGAGAGGGATGTGAGCCCACTGGCATCACTGTGGCAGCTGGAGTTGGCACAGGAAGGCCTAGTAAATGTTCAAGGCCCAGCTGAGGGGGCACAGATGGGGACAGGCCACTCTGTCATTGGACAGAGCTGCCACGATGAACTGCAGCAGATGCAACTTCCTGGACAGCAGGAGACCAGAGGAGCACAGCAGGGGGCTGCAAGGAGACACGTTCCCATGCGCTCACAGGCCCTCTAAGATACTTGGTGATTCATTTGTATAGCCAACGACAAGCTAGCTTGGAAAAGGTCCCTGTTTACCAGTAGATCATTCTTTTCTGCCAGGTGGGAGAACAATGGTTGCCCCTTCCTTATCCATTCCCTGTTCTTACTGTGCAGACCATACAAAATATATTCCAGCAAAGGTCACCTTAGAGATATATTGGGCTCGAAATTCATCTTGAGCGGTGGCGCCAAATGGTCATTGTCGGATCGGCTGACGTTTCATGCAATACCTGATATTTAATTCCATTGACTGCAATGGAACTGAGTATCAGGCATTGCGTATAGGGGCAGCCAATCTGATATCACCTGTTTTATGCCACTATCTGAGACGAATATCTAGCCCATAGGGACTTCTGTCGCACATCCTTGGGACATTAACTTGTGACTCGTCATTTGCCTCTTCAATGTAGACTGTATACAATCTATGTAATACTGCTGACTGCCTTTTGTTTATAATAATGACCTATCTCTCTTTTCTTGTAGGTTGTCCACCATGATCCCTGCAGAGGAGGTGCTGGCCATTGGAACAGCCTCTACAGGTTCAAACATTTAGCTACAGGTCATTACCTGGCTGCTGAGGTGTGCTTATCATTTTGCTTTAAAGACTAGTGCTAAGTTGGAGAGAGAAAGTACTTTCTGTATACAGTAAAACTCTTTAAGAGTTTTTTTAAAAATTGAAACTATCTGCAAGCTGAGAATCCAAAAGCAGCCTCTTGGATATCTGCCATACTTGATTCTTAACTAGGAAAGAATTGCTTGGCTGAGCTATCTTATTGATGCATCTTCTGCAAGCTGCCATTATTGTAAATGAAAATTGGCATGCTTTGCATTCTGGCTGTTGATCCCAGTGTAATGAAAACATTATAAACTTCAGCAATGTCTCCTAGCCAGTTGTAAAGGTGTTTGATGGACACCCAGAATGATGAAAGATGTCAATATTTCTAAAAAGTAAATTGCCTGGAGATGTATTTATCGGCTATGTTAACAGGTAGAAATCTGAACATTCTGGGTCTTGCGAAGTTGCTTTTGAGCTGGTAAAACTGCATAGTTCTCTGACAATTCTAAAGTGACCTTTGAGCGTATGGCTTATGTTGAAAGCTGCGTCCACTCTTCCACATGATGTTTCTGTTCCATGATGCCCCTGATACTTTTAATAGGAGGAAGAACACGGAACAAAACATACACACAGTACATAAACAAGGCTTTGGAAGATCAAAAGATTATTTGCACTAATGCATAATAAGCAGGGAGCAGAATCCTCCATAGAGTTGCAACTTGTGCAGTGGATCCTAGAAGTTCTGCATACAGTTTAGGGTGGCAGATCTATGGCAGAGTGGCATTTTTGTTCACTGCTTTGGATTTGTTTTGGAGCAGGATTATTGGAATAATTAGGGTGAACAATCCACTGCTTTAGAGGCATTTGTCCCATTGGAAGCCTTTATCAGGACAAGGGGCTAATATTTAAAAAATTACTTAGATCCCACAGAGGCCCGAGGATGGCACATCAAACATGATCAATCCCTTTGAATCTATTAGCTTTTTTAAATCACATCTCTGGGCTTTTTCTATGCTCACAATGGAACCCAATGCTGTTCTCAGTAGATCTGAGAACTGCTAGGCAGAAGGGAGATGCAACAAATGGAATCTCCAGTGAAACCCAGGAACCCACTGAGATACATTCCTGAAATGTTGTTGGAACATAGGAGTGGGTAGAAGATGCTAGACCACCGCCCCAATCAGTATCTGCAGGGTAAGTTAAATGGGGGGGGAAACCCAGTAGATCCATGTTCCACCCCAAATTCTGACCAGCATCACAGCTTTCCCTGAATTCCACCTCCCCTAGGCTTGGACTTCACCGATTGTGTTTTTGCATCAGTTGAGGTGAAATTCATTTGATGCAGTTGTAATAGGCTTGCTAATCATTCTGTCAAGAATCTGTAGACCTATTTAGCTGTGCTTACACTTCACTATATTATACTTAAAGGAGTAAAAGCTTTTCGATGGCATTCAAAGCATTCTTTTTATGCTTACAACATTTGGAAAATCAACATTATATAGTCACCCTTCCTTTCTCTCTTAGTTCTCTTTCTGTCCCCAAGTTAAAAGCCAGGTAGCCACAGAACTTTTTGTTATAAATGATAATAATTAAAAGTTAGAAGTGGAGGGTTCAGGCAGAGCCTTGCCATCAAGCATAAGAGACAAATGAAATAAGTGACCAAGGAAACCCATTGAAGCAAATGTTGTGGAGGATTCAAGGGTGTTTCTGGAGAGCTGGGAATAGAGAATTAAGGTGAGAAGTTAAAGTCTGCACAAGGTCAGATACTGGTTCTTATTTCCTGAATACCACATTGCATACTTAGGCAGCATAATTTTGTTGAATGCTGCTATATATCTTAATGGACTGGTCATATCATTTGTAACAGAGTGTGAGAGAGATTAAATGTGAGACATAGGCTTTTAAGAGTTTTGTATTGTGATAAGAGATTAAGTCGCTGAAAGTAAGCATGCAGGTGCAGCAGGCAGTTAAGAAGGCAAATGGTTTGTTGGCCTTCATAGCGAGAGGATTCGAGTACAGGAGCAAGGATGTCTTGCTGCAATTATACAAGGCCTTGGTGAGACCACATCTGGAGTATTGTGTGCAGTTTTGGTCTCCTTGTCCAAGGAAGGATGTTCTTGCTATGGAGGGAGTGCAGTGAAGGTTCACCAGACTGATTCCTGGGATGGCAGGATTGATGTATGAAGAGAGATTGGATCGATTAGGCTTGTATTCGCTAAAGTTTAGAAGAATTCTAACAGGACTGGACAGACTAGATGCAGGAAGGATGTTCCAGATGGCGGGGGGAGTCCAGGACCAGGGGTCACAGTCTAAGGATAAGGGGTCAGCCATTTAGTACTGAGATGAGGAGGGATTTCTTCACCCAGAGAGTGGTGAACCTGTGGAATTCTCTAGCACGGAAGAAAGAGTTAGATATAGTTCATTGGGCTAAAGGGATCAAGGGATACGGGGAGAAAGCGGAAACAGGGTGCTGAGTTTGGATGATCAGCCATGATGGTATTGAATGGCGGAGCAGGCTCGAAGGGCCGAATGGCCTACTCTTGCTCCTGTTTTTCTGTGTTGCTGTGATAAGGGTAAGAAGTTATACAAATGCCAGAATGATGAAGGCACAGCGATATAGATTCAAGAAATTGTTGATCTTAAATACCTTTAATCAGGAACGACTCAAAGTCAGTAAAGATAAAAGACAGGGAAATAGTTCCATTGAAGGCACCAGTTTGGGGAGGAAGTAACTGAGAGTGAGAAGATATATGCTAGAAAATAATCCCTGTTGCTATTTTATTCATCACTGCACTTAAAGCCAGAAATGGCGTGGATGAATAAACCTGACTTATTTTAACCATTAACCTCTGGTCTGTGTGTCAAATGAACACTGGGTCCTGGGCCTGCTTCAACTTGTTACGTACGTAAGTATTTATCTTCCTGTTGAATGTTATTTCCCTGTATCTGTGCATCGGTGAATTGTGTAATTTGATTAAATCCCTTTTATAGGTTCAATAGTTTTTCCATAAGGTTCAAAGCATTCCTTTTTCTCACGTAATTTACATTGCCCTAAATCTCATTAATCCACCTGTCTCATTGATGTGCAGCTTTGTCAGGAACACAATAAGACAAACTTGAATTTCTATATTGCTTGTAATATGATATTTAGTGTCATTCTGTTTCCTGAGAAAATCTGAGAAAAGGAAATATTTGGAATGTATAGTAAAAAAATTCTGAATAACATAGCACCAATTAAAGGATTTAAAAAGCATGATGGTGGAGGAAATGTGAATGCCTTTATGTTGCTCACATGGAAAGTAGATCCATGCTCACTGTTCCCAATGTAGCAAGTTCTCAATCTCAAGCTTGCTGCAGTTGTGGAAGTTCCATATTATGAAGGGAAAAATCAGAACTGACTGACCTAGGCAACCCTTGGATTTCTACAAGTGGTTTTCTCAAGAGAAGCACAGGCAGAGGACCATGCATGGTGAGAGGAGTATTGCAAAGGGAAAGTAAATGTGGAAAGAGTGAAGCAAAAATTCTTGCATGGCAACTATGAAAGTGCAAATGAGTTGAGGAGTTCACAGACACCTGCATTCATTTTGTCCTTAAGCATCACCCGTGGGAGTATTAATTAGTGAGCATGAGAGGAGTGCGAGGATGACACAAAGTACAAGTGGCCAGGAGCACTTGACGGTGGAAGATGACTCACAGGAAGGTGAGCAGATGTTTACTATCGGTTGAGGAAGCTCAGAACCCTGCTCCCTGGGCATTTTGAAGGAGGATGCTTGTGAAGCACTAAATATATGTACAGGCACTTGGGACAGTATCCCAGATTGTGCTGCAAATGGTGACACAGTTGAAGTCCATGAGGGCCTTGCTTCCTTTACAGAAGTGGAGGAGACACAGTGCCTGCCAGGTGTTCTTTGGCTTTAGCTGCCCTGAGATAAGGGCCACATCAGTAACAAAAGACTTCTTTACGCCAGCCACTTCATGCCCTTCTGACACTGAAGGAGCACTGAGGAGAGAACTAGGAGATTAGAATGAAACAGTACATAGTTGCAGGCACCAAGGGGAAGCATGGTGGAACAAAAAGATGAACAGATTCCTTTTCTTGAAAAATTCATATTAGATTTACAGATTGCTTTTTGGCTAGGTGGACAAATACCTTAGAGTATGTTACAGAAATGATAGATATGAAATGAGAGAGCCAAATAAGAAGGATTTAGTGTTTCTGAAAGGGGGCAATATAGGAATAGAACTATTGTAGCAGTGGTCACAAGTAATAGTTAGGATAAGCTGTCCCATTTTAGCACCCTGTAGATGTCTGGCAGCCTGACAGTAGATTCGCAGTTAATTGTCAGTCTTGTTCCTTCCTCCTTCTCTGACTGGTTATGCACTGGAAATCCACTTTAAAGAGCAGTGTTGTGCAGGATACCAGTATGATTCTACACACCCTAGCTGAACTGTACTGTAGAGCTCCTCTTGGCACCTGAAGTGTGCTGTCAGAATACTAGGGGCTGCATTTTATTCCTGGTGGCGGGCCAGAAGGTAGGGGGAGACTTCTATCAGACCTCGGAAGCTATTTAACGACGGTCAGGCAATTAACTACCCACCGTCCTTCAAGAAACGAGCTCCCACCTCCACAGCTGTCAGCCAATCGGAAGGCTGGCAGCTCTGAAGTACTGGCAGCGCCACTGGGAGCAGTGGCCATTGCTGGTACTGCAGGAGGCAGTAGCAAGAAGAGAGAAGACCTTGGGACAGGTGATTGGGGTCGGAGTTACCAGGGCCACTGAGGCAGCCCCGGCAACAGCATGTGTGAGGATGGGGGGGGTGCTGTGGTGATCGTCACTGAGGTTGCCTTCCGGGGGCCCTGGATTGCCCCTAAAGGAAGGACCAGCCCCCCCAACCCTGCTAGGAGGCCACCAGGCTTTACTTGGTGGTGTCTCCCTATGGCGACGGGCCCCTCTGCCTTCTACAAAATTGAAATGGAGGTGGGAAGAGACCCTTAAGTGGCCATTAATTTGTCCACAGCCTTCTCCGCCCCAGACAAATGGCAGAGCGCCTGGGCAATGTCAGGAAAGGCCACTCTGTCAATTTGTTTGCCCCACCCCACATGCTTGAATAAAATTCTGCCTTAGTTGTCTGTTCTATAATGATTCTGGTGGCACCATGAACCTCAATGCTCACCAATCTCCTAGGTTACTGAACTGGGGCCATAAGCCATTGCTGCAGAGAGTAGCTTTGATCTGCAGGGAATGCAGGAAAGAAGAACTTGCACTTATATAGTGCCTTTTACGGCCTTAGGATGTTCTAAAGCACCGCACAGCCAACGAAGTACACTTTGAAGTATAGTCACTGTTGCAAATGTAAAGAAACGAGGCAGCCAATTTTGCACAAAGCTAGGTCTCACAAATAGCAACAAGGTAAATAGCCAGAAAATCTGTTTTCTGATAAGGTTAATGGATGAATATTGATCCGGACACCAGGAGAACTCACCTGCTGTTTTTCAAATAGTGCCGTGGGACCTTTTATGCCCAAGTGGGCAGACAAAGCTCTGGTTTAGCATTTCATCTGGAAGACAGCACCTGTGACAGTGCAGCACCCCCTCAATGCTGCATTGAAGTGCCAGTCTAGATTACATGCTAAATTCTCCGGAGTGAGGCTTGAACATAAACCTTTGAATTCAAAAGCAAGTGTGCTACTGTTGAGCCAAGGAGCCATCCAGACACTATCTTTTCAGCTGCAAAGATTGATGGTATAGTGGACTGTCTCAACATTAAAGAACTGTGGCATTTCTGAATAGCAAGCAGTACCAAGTATTATCTGACATTTATGATCACTAACTATGCATTTATCAACTGAAAATTTTTCCTGATGAGAAAGTTTTTACATTGTGGGAAGGGGAATGTACGGTGACTTGGCTGCACTCATTGATACCTTGGGGAATCCAAGATCGCACTGGGCAACGAGGGCCTGCAATGGATCAACACATCAGGAGTGTCAGCTGATGATCAGTAGATCCCTAGCAAGATATGGATATTCCTGGAGGAGCAACTCAAGGCGAAGGTCAATTCCTGAGTACACAGGCTTGAGCTTGTGACCAACTGGCAAAGGCCCGATGAGTCCATTGACCAGTTTGTTGCAAGATGCTGACACAAAGCTCAGGAATGTGATTTCGCAGATGTCGAATTGTCGTAACGGGTTATAGAGTGTCTACCCCACTAGAGGCCTTTCGAAAATATCTGCTAGAAAAGAAGTAAGGGAACACCATAGATGCGCTACTTACTGATGGAAGGAAACTTGAAGCCATCTTGGTTGGGCGCCAGCAGTTACAAGTGTTGGGGGTGGCTACAACAATTGGTATGGTAAACAATTCTCAGAAGTCTGTTAAGCCTTGTGACAAATGCGGCCTGACTCACCCACTTTGCAGTTGTCCAGCGTACCGGGACCAGTGTAAAGCTCGTGGCTTGTGAGGACATTGGGCAAGGCAAGTGCAGAGGGCTGAGCTCAGATTCTGCATACAGGAATGATGGCAGATCACATGCAGAGAGAACGTCTGCAAGACAGGCAGGTAAGGTATGCAAACACACAACAAAAGCCCAAGCAGGTACATCAGATCAGCAGAGAGACAGATTGCCAGGAGGACACAGGTGAAGAATGCACTCGTGCAAACAATGAGCAAGCATTTCACATAGCTAATTTGGATCAGCTGGTCAATGCTATAATGCAATCTGAGGCATTCACCATGATTGGGATTATATGTCCGCAGAAGAATGGCAAGCATAAACCCAGAGTAAAAATTGACACTGGAGCAAATGCAAATATTCTACCCATCTGTATACTGAAGGACATTTACTTAAATAAATGGGAATCTATGGTATGACTCACCTCAGCTAGGCTGACTGCCTACAATGGTTCCCAATCAAATTGTATTGGATTGACCCATGTAAATGAACTCACAAAGACTGGGAACCTTGACGCGAAGAAACAATACGACTGTGAGCCTTTCCTCAGGCTTCAGTTCATTGCAGCAAGTACCCCGAGGCCAGAGGGATTGCTGGTGATTGGTGATGTTGCCAGTCATCATTTTTCTAAGCTTTCCAAACAAGGGAAGGTGAAGGTGTTCTATGACATGCAAGCAGGACCAGAATTAGTTCGATTGTGAGTAGGACTGAAGGTCAGAGTCCTCAATCATGTGTCAGGAACTTAGTATTCTGCAGAGGCTGCTCGGATATATGACCAGCCCAAATCATACAGGGTCCAGAATGGTGCGATTCTGAAACGGAACTGAAGTCTACTAAGAGAGCTGTACGACAACACTAAATGTGACAACCCTGTGGCATCGCGGACATTTTCAAAGACAATGTCTGAAGATGAACGTATAGAGGCTACAAGCACAGAGGAAGAACATGCTAACCAGAGTTCTGAGTTACCAGAGTCTCAGAGGACTCATCAAGATGAGCTCAGCTCTGGGAAGAGGTTTACAATAACATGTTCGGGATGAATAAGTAAACCTCCTCTATATTTTATAGGGTGTTAAACTTGTTTACATGTAAATAATGTTTTGTTTTAATCATGTATATTTCGTCCAAACCGCAACATCATTGTATACTGTACATTTTTTTTTATCTTTGGATAAAAGGGGGATGTTGTGGGATGACCTTAAAAGGACCATCTTAAGAAGCTGTAAGTGAAGGTCACCGGAGGAAGTGATGTCACATCACACATGACCGAGTTGTGGATGTGTCTCTTGCAGTAGATATATATATATATATATGTATGTTCTAGTTAAGTTATAATAAAACAACATGTTTTCTTTGGATATTATTTGTAGTCCTGTGAGACTATAGTTCCTATAGTTCCTATACCAAAGGAACAAGTAATCTTACACCTACCACCCAGTAAAAGTGCATGGCTTTCTCACACTGATGAGAAACATCCATTGGTAAGGTGTTTGCCACATCCAACAAGTAATGTATCTGTAGTTTGTTTTATGCATCTGTGCAAAGCCAAATAACTAATGTTACAAATGTTTCCAGATGTAGCCTTAAATGACCCTGTGGCATAGAAGTTTAGAGCAGTGGAACCCATTACTCTTCTGGTGGGGATGGGCGGCAGATGCAAAGCAAGCATGTGGTACACCAAGAACATTGTTGTAAAGTGTGTAATGAATTTGCTGGAAAATAAAGATTAATTCTCAATAACGATGTTACAGCTGAGCTTATCCATCTCTCTATCCACCCAAATTGTCAGTCCAGGGACCTTAAAGGGAATATTGTAAGTAAACCACATAATTCTGCTGATTGCACTGAGTTGTATGGAAAAGTAAGGCATTTTCTACAGAGAGAAGTGTAATTTGAAGAGATCTAATTTGTAATAGGTGTGTAATTTGAAGAGGTGGGAGAATGTTAGACTGTTTTCTATTTAGAAATGCTGGTGGTAAAACTAGTTTTGTTGTGCAGTCAAAGTGCATTGTTAAATAAGTTGGATCAGGAAGTTATTTTGTGTTGAACAGACAGAACACATTCTTGGAACAAATTTTAGAAAATCCTGTTCTGTTGTTTGGTACCAATTGTCAATGCAAATCAAATGTAGGTTAGCTGATGGGGCAAACTGAACAGCTTTTTTTTAACCAATCTTTGTTCTGGTCTTCTGAGCAACGCAATTAAGTAATGTGTTACATTTAATCTTGTTTGCATTTCACATCGTAAGTTAAGCACCATGCACTATGGTATAGTGATCAAGATGTAATAGATGCTGCATTTATGAAATGTGTATTTGCAAAATGGTGCACTTGATAGAATGATGCGGCTGGCATCAATACTCACTTTTTCTTTGCTGTATATGATATCATTGTGATGAACATCAACCAAGACACTGCCCCTTTAAGTATCTGACTGTCTCTACGCAGCAGTCAGAGGGGAGACAGGCATTGTCTCCAGTTACTGGTCTACCAAATTGAGTAATTATTTCAGATATAAATGGATAGACAAAACAAAGACATAAGTCTAATACTGACTACTCTTATCTTCATTGGAAATATCATTGTTCCTTCACTGAGGTAGTTTTGTCATGAAAATAAATCACAGTATCATTGTGCATTTTTATTGCTGAGTTTTTAATGTTAAATATTAACTTTCTTTTAGGAAAACACAGCTTACAAGGGAGATGCTTCTGATTCGAAATTTGTGGTAAGTTTTATTTTGAATGTTGTGACGTTAGTTCCATGTTGATGTATATCTAGATTAAGACAGAAGTTGTACTTGTACAATTGGCTGCATTGTCCCTGGGGTAGGCGGGGGAAATAGTCAGATTCCCTCCAGGCATAGCTATCCCATTGACTCCTAATGTCAAATGAGGACAAGTCTGGGCTCTGGCTTGCTTTTCAAGGTTAAATAGCATTGATTCACTGTTAGGCTCACATGAAGAATGGTGACATGGGTAAAGTACCAAAGGGCTGTAACACTGTGGAACTGTGCTCCAGCAAGAGTCTTTACCTTTGCGAAGAAAGAAAAGAATTATAATTCTCAAACTGGCAAGTAATCAGATGTCATTCAGGGAATTAACTTGTGAAGGTGCTGCTTTTCCTGTGTACTGGGAAGGTGGGAAGTAGACTCGATCCCATGATTCCACACAAAACATGACTAGTTTCTGGTCTTAGCCAATTGAGATCATCTACAAGCTGCTGAAAGTGAACTGTGGCTTTCATGGGTCTTGTTAACTTCTGCAAATCCTAGTACTATATTACACAGGAGTGCTGGCAAAGCATGGCAGCTGACTGCTACCTGCTTACTTTACTTGAAAAGGAAGGAGCAGAAAGATTGAAAAATGATGATCAGGGTGAATCAAATGGGGTAAATAAGTTTTTATTGAAAGAGAAATTTACCTTTTAGTTATTATAGAAAACAACACTGTTCCTTTCAGAATACTTGTGCCAAGCTACCCTTACAGTATTTATCAAACATTCAATAAGTTGAAAGCGTTCTGTGTCTACACTGTGTTAGGTGTTAAGAATGAGCAGTAACTTCTTTAATTTGGACTTTACACTCTTTCAGCAGGGAGAATCCAGAACCCTAAATCGAAACAGCAAGAGAAAAGCAGGGGACAACGTCAGGTACAAACTAGTGGCTGTGCCCCATGGAAGTGACATTGCATCGCTGTTTGAACAAGATCCAACTACTCTGCAAAAAACCGACTCATTTGTTCCCAGGTACTGAAGTTCAAAATGAAAGTTTTATGCCTTTATTCTGACAGTAGGTGTCAGATGACCTAGTTATCTGATTCGCTTTCATATTTAAACTGTCCATTATATCTTACAAAAAAATCTGTAAGTTTCGGATCCAAATTGTTTCTAAATTACCGCTTAAGTTAATAGTACAATTCTAAAATCTAAATTAGCCTAAACTTGTTTGGCCTGTATGGATGATACAGGTTTGCCTGGCTTGTCCCTTTAAAGAAATAGAGAAAAGTTTTCGCGCAGTAGATTGAGCATCGTAGTTGACACCACTAAGTTACAGTATCTCCTAGCTGGCTGTGAATATGAGGGAACTGTACTGCACCCAAAGGGAACTTCCTGACTAGTGGAAACAGATCTCTCCTGGTAAATCACCTTTCAAAAATATGTTCTATGCATACCTATCTCTTCTGATTTATTATGTTAGTGCTTGCTAATGCTGGCAAGATTCATGTGCAGTTACAATTGGGAACTTAAGAAGAATTTTAAAAATTCAATTCTAGAAATAATGTCTTTTTTTTACTGTTGACTCAGACGTTTCAGTGTGTTGGTGGACATTCCTTGCTCCAATTAAATATTAATTAGCTTTGAAATTCTGGGGGCGGCTTTTTGTGGGCACATCAATGGAAAATCTACCTACCCACTTGTGTACCTGACCTCATCCCATTTTCCAGGGTTGGGACATTTGCATGGATGGGGCATGGCATTAATGATGTAACTGGGCACCTGCATCAGAAAATGCAGTGCTGATCCAAAGAAACAAAAAGTTTTAAAAAAAAACTTTTTTTTTTGAAAGGCCAATTTCCATTCTGCAAGCAGTAATTCGGTGATCAACTTGCAATAAGGGAATCTTAAACATTAAAATATGAATGCTTCTGCAGCCTGAGCAACAGGATGCCAGGGTTTGAAAAATGCCCTTTGTGCCAACTGTTTCAAATCTGAAAATGAGAATGAAAATAGTCTGTGCCCACACCAAAGTTAGGAGAAGTCTGAGCTCCCATCACAAAGTTATTTTGGGGAAAGATTGCCATGTATTTTAGTCAGCATTGCATATGAAACACTATAAATGTAATAAACTTCATTACTAATGACTATGGACCAAATTCATTGCTGTAATTCAGAAGATGGGCAGTCATGTTTGCATGTGCAGTCATATATTTGTCCCATTTGCATGTGCACATTGCACATACCTACTTTGACAGAATAAACTTCAGCTGGCAATCTCATGCAAGTAAACACTTCAATGCAAAAGAACAACTGGAAATCACAGCCAAATTCTATTCTTTATAACCAGGCTATCTCTCTTCTCACTTCAATTTGAATGTTTTCCCAAATAGAATTATGTTTCCCTAAAATGAATTCATAGTTTCAGTAACATCATTGGAAGCATATGGAGTTTGGTGCTGATGTTTGGAATGGAGGTACTAATATTATACTACAAGTATCTGGGATTTTACCAGCTCCCTGGGAGGCGAGATGGCTCATAAAATGGTGATGGAAGGCTTTGAGAGGGAAGCCGGATTATTTTCCTACCACCACAGGATAGTGCCAGCAGTGGAAATGGCAACGGTTCGGCTGCCTGCCAACCAGAGGCAGGCGGTCAATTAATCCAATTAAATGGCCTATTAACAACCAGTTTACGCCCCTGCCAGTATTTTACCAGTGTCGGGAGGGCCCCTGCCATGTGTGGTGACAGCCAGGTCCATGGAGACGGCCTCCCAGTGAACTTCCCGGGGTGGAGGGGGGTGGTGGGCCTTCTTTTCTGGCTGCTCAATAGCCCATGGAGAGGCCCACCGGCAGCAGTGGCCGCTGCCGCCTCCACTGGAGGAGTTTCCTCTCCGATCGCTGTGGCCTGCCTTCCTGGCCCTGGTACAGACAGAAAAGTTCCAACTTACCTTCTGATTGGGCCGACAGTTTGGAGAGGCAGGCTGCCATCCTTAATTGGATGGCAGGCCTGGTAGCAGCCTCTTAATTGACCGCTGCTGGTAAACATGCCCTCCACAGTCCTAATGTTGCCAGTGCAGGCTCAGAACACTTAATTGGTCCCCATGTCAGGACTCAAGGCATGCTGGTAAATTTCTGGCCAATATGTCTATCTTTAAAACCCAAGTATGTTGCAGGATTATTATTAAATCTTTGGGATGAATTTTACCAGCCCTTTGAGGACAGGCTGGGAGGTGGGAAGGCTGGCAAAATGGCGTGGGAAGGCGTTGGGTGGCATGCCCGATGTCTCCCTTCCACCATACCATTTTGCCAGTGGTGGGAAAGCTAGCAGATGGCCCATCAGCCCGGAGCCCAATTGAGCCACATAGATGGCAAATTAAGGGCCTCTTCCTGCCTCCGCTGGCATTTTACCAGTGGCTGGGGGGACCCGCCACTGCATGGTACATATATATTCTGGATAGGTGGCACAAGAGGGGCTCTTATAAGGTTAAGATGGAAGTGTGATGATTCAAGGGGAGTTTAACCCCAAGTAACTCTATTCTTTACTCAGTGTTTGGCATTGTCTTTAACTCAAGGAAGGAAACAAATCCCTGCTTGGGCATTCTCAGTAAAATCATAGGATTGTATAGCACAAAAGGAGGCCATTCGGCCCCATCACACCCCAGTCTACTTAGTCTTATTCCCCTCCCCCATATCCATTGTTTTTCCTCTCAAATAAGCATCAAAAGGAAATCTATACTAAACGGAATTCCTTCGGGGATGATAGAGCCGAGCCTGTGCTGCTGACAGGGCCTTGCAGTTATCCACAGCATGTATTGAGAAATCACGGACTCACTACCCATAGTATTCCATACAAATGGGCTGAAAATTGTGGGCAGGATGTCTACAGTTTCTCTATCCATCTGTGGACTCATCACCCCTATAAATAAGCTTACTGAACAGGAGGGCTAAGTTCCCAAGTCAGAACTGGAGGTGGATATTGGGAAATTGTGGAAGCACTGCTCACAACGTTTCTCCTTAATTTGGTGCAAAATCGCGAGGCAGCATGCCTACAATATCCCAAAATCTGTGGCTGACAGGTGAGACTTCTCACTGGTAAAATGAACACAGAAAACAAGCCCTTTTAAATATGAATTTGTTATTTTAAAAATTAATGACTCTTCCATTTGTATGTACGTATGCCAGTCATTTCCTACAAATATTCTCTTCAATATTTCAGGAATTCGTTTGTGAGGTTGCGGCATCTGTGTACCAATACATGGATTCAGAGCACAAATATTCCTATTGATACTGATGAAGAGAGACCAATAAGACTAATGGTATTTATTGAATTCAGGTTCCTCTGTTTCATTTTAAGTTTCACAGTTAAGTTTCAAATGATAGAATACGTTTTTCAACATATTAGAAATTGGCAGTAGTGATAACTCATTGGTGCCAATCCTATACTTCTGTTGCAATCTCTGTGCAAATTACTCGGTTTTCTGAATCACTATGGACTCGGATGAGATTTCAGAAAAAATACCAGATTTGTTTCACTGAATGTAATCTGTGCAATAAGAGGAATGTCACCCTGAAAGTCAACACATTGGATATCCTCATTGCAATTTCTGATAGGAAATAAGAAAGCAATCTTAGTTTTGCACAAGAAGTAATTAAAACTAACACAATACTCCAAGAATGAAGGAATGTTTTAGTTTTGAATTATGTTATACATTTCAATTTATCAGGAATTCTCTGTAATGGAGCAGGGTTAATGGGAACTAAATTGGTTCATTGGAATTTGCTAAATGGCGGTGAACTAGTGTGATCTAATACAATGGGGGTGAATGGGTAATTAGGGTAATTAGTGTTTTGAAGTTCAATAGAATGAAAGTGGATGGTAAATAGACTCTTGGAATTACTTGTCTTATTAAAAAAAGATTAACTTACTTTTGTAGAGTGCCATTTGTTCTACTAATGACCCTGGTGCACACTCTGCTGAGGGGAAATGTTTGCTTCAATCAAGTGTGCATTTATGTGAAATTCACTGTAGGAGTACAATTTTAAATTGATTAATTGGCAGGACAGATTGAAATATATTAAGTATCTCTAGATTTAGCCTGCATGCATAGCATAAGTAATCATGAAAATGTTATTTTTATTTATTTTAGCTTGGAACATGCCCGAGCAAGGAAGACAAAGAAGCCTTTGCCATTGTCTCTGTTCCAGTTTCAGAAATCCGGGATTTGGACTTTGCAAATGATGCCAGTAAAATCCTAGGGACAATTGTTGAAAAGTTGGAGCAAGGAACTTTAAACCATAATGACCGACGGTAACATCAGAACCTTTCACCTATGAAGTATATCTTCCAATAGTTCATAAGTTTAATCCTGTGATTTCCAACTATTAATTTTTCTTTCTTAACCGGACTTATCTGGGGAAAGCGCTTGTTGGAGGTAAGTAGCTTCAATTGGAAAGGCTTGTGAAGTGGGGCTGCGTTTGTGCAGCTCCATCTTATAGCCAGCTTGATAGATGCAGTGGTCAGAGTGTAGGTTGCCTGCAGTCACGTCTTACTCATTTGGAAAGAATCCCATTAATGCCTTGGTCATAAAATCCTGAGGCATTGTAGATTAATTCTCTTGTCCAAAAAGTCCCAATGGGTGAGCTAAGCAAGGTTAGATGAATAGCTTTTTTGTGAATCCTTGCTACCTTATTCTGCGGCTGTGATTGCTGCAATGTTTGATGGTGTGAATTTGATGCAGAGCAAAATCACCAACTTGCTGAAGGCAGATTTAATTTTGAACAGCATCAAAATAATTAAGCTTGCCCATGTTAGCAAAAAGCTGAATACTTCACCCTGGAGTAGGATAAGATAATTGTAATGGTTTGGTTTTGAAGAGAAAACTATTTCAGTATACAGTTTCGGTAGGGTAAGGTTGTAAAACAAAACATATATTTTGCAATTGGATAAGCATTGTTTTTCCCTGGAGCATATTCTAATTTTTTTTTTTTGCCTTGCTGCAAATCTATGCTGGTTTTCTGCGTTTTTGTTTTGCTGTGACTATGAATAAGATTCCAAAGTGACTGAAATCTATTTTGTGAGGAATAGGGAAATTAAGTACTGCCATGTGAGAGTAGGTTAGACCACATCTGGATTACTGTGAGCAGTTCTGGACACCAGACATTAGAAAGGATTTTTTGGCCTAGGAGGGAGTGCAGCAGAGATTTAACAGAATGATACCTGAAGAGTTAAATGACAAGGAGCGATTACACAAACTAGAGTTGTATTCCTTGGAATTTAGAAGGTTAAGGGGTGATTGATCGAAGTTTTCAGGAGATTAAGGGGAAGAAATAGAGTAGATAGAGAGATACTACTTCCATTGGCTGGGAAGTCTAAGACTAGTGGTCATAGTCTAAAAATTAAAGTCAGACCTTTCAAGTATGAAATTAGGAACCACTCTACAAGCAAAGGGCGGTAAAAGTTTGGAACACTCTTTTGCAAATGGCAGTTGATGCTAGATCAATTGTTAATTTTAAAACTAAGATTGATAGATTTTTGTTAGCCAAAGTATTAAGAGATGTGTGGAAAAGTTGGGCATATGGAGTTAAGTTGCAGATCAATCTCACTGAATGAAAGAACAAGTTTGAGTGGCTAATTGACCTACACCTGTACCTAAGTTACTATACTCCTTTGGAAAGAAAGTGAGAAAATTTTATATGTGTAATGTTTATACAGAGGACACATGAGAACAGTCATAGATTTGGCTTTGGATCCTGTTTGTAGATTCTCCTGATAACTTAAAAGCACCAACTCCAGAATTAAATGATAGAGCTACAAGTGAAATATGGATCATATTGTCACTCTTCATGTATTCTGTTTATGCTATGCACTAGGTAAGCTAGAGGAAAATGTGTTCATTTAAATATAAACAGTACTGCCATACAGATCATGGGCTGGTTCCTGTGCAATCACCATGAACTTTTTTCTCAGTTATGCTATCATCTCCTTGAAAGATTTTAAGTTTTCCTTTATTCTTAAGGAGTTTTTTTCTTCTTTAGTTAGTTTATTATTTCTTTTCTCTTTTCTTCAGTCTTTTCTTTCTCAGTTTTTTCAATCACCTTTTGCTCTGTCTGAGGAGATCTGGAGGCTTTACTATCCAATTAGGAATCAGCTGAATTCTAGGATGCAACAGGTATGGAGACACACGGTGATTCACTGCAAGAGAATTCAATTTGTTCATGCCCCACCTATTATAAAAACAAGTCAAAATATCTGATTGTTCAAACACCATTTTATTTGTACCAAGCAATGTTAGAAAAAACATAACATTCTTCATCTTCTGTCATTATCCTAGGCTACCAAGCATTAAGTTTCTTACTGGCATGTCAAGACCAGTATAAGTATCATTTCTAGACTTGCTTCTGATATACAATATTTAATTTCATGGAAGACTAATTAAGGCCTATTGTTGTACATCTTGAGTCGTCATATTTATTAGTGATTTTTTTAAAAAATCCCACTGTTCATGCTTATCATGGACAGCTGCCTATATCAGGTACATAGCACTAACCATTTGTCACTAGCATAGGCACCAATTACAAAGGAGCTGCTTGAAACCGATTAAGTGTGCCAGGTATTTTGTGCAGTTCAATACTTGCCAATTAAAAAAAAAACTCAGCTTATTTCAGGCAAAGTCAGGTCTTCAAGCAGCTTTAATTATCTGTTCCCAATTTTACCAATCAGCTGATTGAAACTGCCGGAAGTCTACATGTTCGAATTGCCTCCCGTAGTTGTTAACAGCGTGAACAGCTGACTGAAACTGTCAAGTGAGGAGGAGTCAATTTTCCAAACCTGCATGATCTGCAACTTTGAACTTCACGTTCACAGCTGGTTTCATGTGTTGAGCTTGACAGTGTGTTGGAATGAATGCAACTCAAGGGCTTGTTGCAGAACTGTGTTGCTCTGTCCATGTGTGCCTCAATCACATGTTTCAAGCCTTGTGTTCCATCTTCCAAAGTGACAGTGTGAACAGTTGATTAAAGTTGCCTAAAACCACCACCAGCTGTTTGCACCGTTAACAATTGCAGGAGGTAGTCGTAAAATGGAGCCTTCTAGCAGCCTCAGTCAACTTTTTGCACTGTTTTACCATCCACCATGCATAGCGGGCAAATCGCGTTAGCACAAATACACCCATATGTAGTCGGGATTGTATTCAATTCTGCATATTTACCTTTGTCAGTGAACATTATTTCCTTTGATCTTTGAATTTTCTTTCTGAGATCAGTGTCAAAGATTTTGCATTATTTTCTGTCCATTGTAGGTTTGCAATCAAATTATTGGAAGATCTTGTTTTCTTTGTTGTGGAAGTTGCCAACAACGGTCAGAATGTTCTAGACATTGTCATGACAAAACCCAACAGGGAAAGGCAAAAACTGATGCGAGAACAGAATATCCTGAAGCAGGTACTTAACAAATAACCATGAGTAACAATGTAATGAATAAGGTTAAACAAAACAATATGTACTGTCAGGCAACCCCCCCCCCCCCACCCCCAACACCTGCCAAGACTGAAGCACACATGATTTTGCCACATGAGCATTAAAACTTAAAACTGAAAGCCCCTGACTGGAAAAGTATTTGCATAGTAACCGACAGTGTTGGAACAATGAGGACGGAGTTGTTGCTTCTCCAATACACAGAAGACGTGGTCAGACCAATTTTGGTCACATGACTGACGGACTGTTGGAGGTTTTGAATTTGAACTTCCAACAGAGGATTGGGACTCAGAAAGCAGTGTGCTCCCGGTTGGAACAGAACCGCCTCTCCAGTCCTACCTGCCTCCATCTCTTTCCCACAGAACTGAATCTTGTGAAAACATGTGAACCTCAAAGAGGGAGGTCTCCGACATGAACAAGGTTTAAGAAGAACACTGGGCCCTGACAAACAACAAGACTACCTACAATCAAGTGAGCACAAAGCACAGTAAACATGAAACTCTTCTGATATTGCCTCAAACCCCTCTCTACTATATTTTCCTCTATTTTTTGTCCATATTTGCATGTGTACATCGCGTGTGCACGCTAGCATGGGCGTGTCGTATATCCGTATCAACCGTATTAGAGATTAAGTCTAAGTTTTAATAAATTTCTCTTTTCTCCTTTAAACCTGAGAAAACCTGGTGTGTTGGTTTTTTTGCCATATAATTGGAAAGCTATGAACAAGGATTCACAAAGGGGGAACTCAAAACACAGTGTGTTTAAAATTAAACCCTGTTACAATAAAACCAAGTGAAGATAGTAACAGACCCTAGACACATGTCGCACCTGGTCATAACAGAAATGTGGGGGCTCATTCTGGATTTTACCCACAAACAAACGAGTGAAATTGGAAGTTGGAAGCCAAATTGTTCCCAAACAAAAAGAGCAAGTTTTCAATACATGTTTTCTTGTGGTTGTGTGTGATTGAATACTAACATGTCTGCAACTGAAGGGAGTAGCTCTCCAAGCCAGGGTGAAGTAACTTGGGATAAGTTAAAAGCACTGTCTATGGAGGAGTTGAGGAAAATGGCTGAGCAGTGTGGGATCACTTTACGTGGCAAGGCTAGGAAGTCTGAACTCCTAAGGACAGTGGCCAACCATTTTTCCCTTGAATCTGAAGAAGCAGAAGCAGTATTAGAAACAGAATCCAACAGGACATTATTAGCAAAGATACAATTGGAACAGAGGAAACTTGAATTTGAGGAAAGGGAGAGGGTGAAAGAGAGAGCCTTCCAGATGGAACGTGAAGAAAAACAAAGACAGGAGAAGGAACGAGGGAGAGAGGAGAGAGAAAGAATATTCTGGAAAGAATCCGAAGAGAGAGAGAGCTGAAGTGGCTTGCGTTGGCAAGGGAGCAACAGAGTAACCCCAGTGAAAGCATGACCAATATGGAGGAGCACAATTCAGGGCTGGGTGCAAGATTACCAAAACGCGCTCAATTAATTCCAAAATTCAATGAGGAAGATGTGGAAGCGTTTTTCGTGTCTTTTGAGAAACTGGCAAGGCAGCTAAAATGGCCAGTTGAGACCTGGTCCCTTTTAATACAAAGAAACCTATCCGGAAAAGCCCATGAGGTTTATTCCTTGTTGCCAGATGAGAGTTCATCAAATGCTGAACTGACCAAAAATGCTGTCTTCGGGGCATATGAATTAGTACCCGAAGCCTACCGCCAAAAGTTTAGAATTCTCAAAAAGCAAGCCAATCAAACTTATCTGGAGTTTGAAAGAAGCTAACAGCTGGCTTTTGACCAGTGGCTGAAGGATTTAAAAATACAACTCAGCTATGAGACTCTCAGAGAAGTAATCCTATTCAAGGAATTTAAAAACTCTCTCCCATTCTCAATAAAGACCCATGTAGAGGAGCATAAGTCAGTTTCCCAGGGGAGAACCTTTCCTAATCATCCCCACAAATCCAAAAAGGACAAAGGGTGGGAAGGTGATTTCGGACCAGGCAGTCCTGGAAGAAAAAAGAGATTGAGGAGGCCCTTCTCCCGCCAAAAAGGAAGGTGCTATGAGCAAGAGTGAGACCCAGAGACCTGTGTGCTTCCATTGTAATAAGGCAGGGCATTTAAAAGCTGACTGCTGGAAATTAAAGAGTAAACCAGTACCGTTAATCAGGGCACACCCGCTCAGTGAAGACGAGGGCCTGATACAAAACACAGAACAAGCCGTGGCTTTAACTGCAGTAAGAGTGCAACCCAGGAAGCTTACTACGGTCAGTGCAGGAAAAGCTAATAGGATTCCTGAAGGCTATCAGGGTTTTGTATTTGAAGGGAAAGTAGCCCTATATCCCTCGAGTGGGGCAAGCAAGCCCATAGTAATTCTCAGGGACACAGGGGTGACTAGATCCCTTTTACTGGGAAACGGCCTGACTTTTCCCCCGAGAGTGCAGTGAACACCAAAATGGTGGTGAATGGTATTAGAGGGCAGTGTATGCCTGTACCTGTACCTGGAGTAAGACCTAGTTTTGGGACTGGTGACTGTAGGGATTGTCACTGGTTTGCCTGTGGACGGGGTTGACCAGCTCCTAGGTAATGATTTGGTGGGGGTGAAGGTGGTAGCCCCCCCAGTAGTGAAAGAAAGACCTCAGGAGGTCAGAGAGACAGGGCAGTGGCAGGAAACGGACCCCTGCAGAGTCCCTGAATGTGTAGTGGATCAGGCCATGATCAAACCAGTTCCCCGAGAGGAGACTGCATTGGCACTGCAGGCAAATGAGGTCTACCTGTTCAAGACTTTCTTTGGAAAGTTAGGAGACCCGGGGAATGAATTAAATGGATTTTCCCTAGCCGAGGCTCAGGGAGCCGACCCAGTATTGCAAGAGTTAGCACAAGCTGCCCAGTTTGAAAGTGAAGCAGAGGGAATCCCTGATTGCTACTATTTAAAGAATGAGGTACTGATGAGGAAATGGAGTTCTCCTCACAGACCTGAGGGCAAGAAGTGGTCAGTAGTTCAGCAGTTAGTGGTGCCACAGAGGTACCGGGGAGAAATATTAAGAAGGGCCCACAAGACTACAGTGGCTGTACATGCCAGTATACAAAAGACCAAAGCCCGCCTAAGGCAGCGGTTTGACTGGCCAAAACGCCACAATGATGTGGTAGAGTAATGCAGGAGTTGCCACATGTGCCAGGTTGAGGGGAAACCCCAACCTACAGTGAAACCTGCACCCCTAAGTCCTGTACCAGTGTTAGGAGGACCCTCCAGCAGAGGGATGGTGAACTGTGAGGGACCCCGCCGAGAACAAAAAGGGACAGGCAGGCATACGGCTGGCAAAAGTTTAGAAAGAGAAGGGGGAAAAAGTGACCCAGAGGGCATGTTAAAGGAAGTCTAGGAAGAATCCTGGATGAAAACCCCTAATGTCCGGTCAACCAACCCCAAGAAATGTGAAAAATTAGACCCCACATCCTCCTATGTAAATGCAGAATCTAGAAGAACCCCACCAGAGTTGTAACAGCATTTACAGGAACCTGCAGAGACAAAGAGAGACCTTTAGGGGGCAGAGAAACCGAGAGGGTAGTGCCTCACCTAATTGAAGTGTCACAGGAGAATGCAGTTAAGTCTGCACAAATACCTGCAGGCATGAGTGTCCCAGAGAACAAAGGGAAGAGTAACAAAGACTCCTGCCCCACAGTCAGAGAAAAAGTGAACCACCCGTCCCCCGAAGTCAAAAGTCTTTGCATGACTCAGAGTTCAGGATAGACGCACCCCCTACTAACTCTCCTGAGAAAAAAATTGAAAATTAAAGCAACCTTGGCACTCAAAACAGACCATTTATAATGAGCCTTAAGATTGGTGAATGAATGGAAATGCATGAGAGAAATGCATGGTTTTTCTTTCAGTATCATATTTCTCCCAAACTCTGTAATGAAATGTGCCGTTTTTCTTCAAATCACATTTCATTCCCCTGGGTGTGGAGGTGTCAGGCAAACCCCCCACCCGCAAGACTGAGGCACACATGATTTACCACATGAACATTAAAACTTAAAATTGCAAGCCCCTGACTGGAAAGACATTTGCATAGTAACTGACAGAGTTGGAACAATGGGGAGCCAGTCGTTGCTTTACCAATACACTGAAGAAGTGGTCAGATCAATTTTGGTCACATGACTGACTGACTGTTGGAGGTTTTGAATTTGAACTTCCAACAGAGGATTGGGACTCAGAAAGCAGTGTGCTCCCGGTTGGAACAGAACCTACATCTCTTTCCCACAGAACTGAATCTTGTGAAAACATGTGAAACTCAAAGAGAGTAAAGTCTCCTACATGAACAAGGTTTAAGAAAAACACTGGGCCCCAATGAACAGCAAGACTACCGACAATCAAGCTCGAAGCACAGTAAACAAGAAACTCTTCTGATATTGCCTCAAACCCCTCTCTACTATATTTTCCTCTCCCTTTTTCTGACCCTATTTGCATGTGTGTATCACATGTGCATGCCAGCATGGGCATGTCGTATATCCGTAGGCGTCAACCGTATTAGAGTTTAAGTCTAAGTTTTAATAAATTTCATTTTCTCCTTTAAACCTGAGAAAACCTGGTGTGTTGGTTTCTTTGCCTTATAATTGGAAAGCTGTAAACAAGGATTTTCACAAAGGGGGAGCTCAAAACACAGTGTGTTTAAAATTAAACCCTGTTACAATAAGACCAGGTGATGACAGTAACGGACACCTTTCGCACCTGGTCGTAACAGTACAGTATGTGCTATTACGTTTTACTGTGATAGCACCAAGGTAAACATTTCAAGTAAAATCAATGTACTGAGTTTACTTACTGTCAGGCCATGTTAGACTTACTTCAGCATTATGGTCTCCAGATAGCCTTAGTTAATATGAATATGGGAATAAAGAAAAAAATTCTGATTTGTTCGATTTGAAGTTATAATAACTGATAACCACCACATAATCACAATCTTTTCATTTCCCGATAGAAACGAATCTCCAGATTTAGTGATTCTCCCTCCAGTTCCTTCATAACTCTCAATAAAATTTCATGAGCATTTTCTCCTGTCTTATTCACTTGCTCAGTGAGTTTATCCAGTGAGTAACTGAGCCATAAAGACCAGGAAGGCCTGGCTTTTGATCAGTGCTAAATTAGCTGATAGAAGCTGAGGCTCTTAGTTCCTCTCATTAGTTAGGGGTAAGTTGGCAAGGCCCCTGTCTTGACGGTTATCCAATAACTGCTGTTGGAATTGTGCACATAACAGTCATTGGATAATGTTGGCAGTCCCAATACAGTTAGTCATTCAGGTTGCTGCTGCTTCTGAGAATCCCTTGTAGTGAAATGCCAGTATGAGGGATAGAAGTTTGCTCTAATTGGTTCTTCTGCATGTATTCATCATAGTGAAAACATTACATAATCATCTACCCTTTGCCTCCTGTGCACAGGTTTTTGGAATCCTAAAGGCTCCTTTTGTGGATAAAGGAGAAGGGCCTATGCTAAGATTAGAGGAACTAGCTGATCAGAAGAATGCACCATACCAGTACATGTTCCGGCTCTGTTACAGGGTACTGCGGCACTCACAGGATGACTACAGGAAAAACCAGGTATGGTGGACTGATTCATGCTTGTGACCTCAAGCGGGAATCAGTTTCTTCAATGAGTACTCGTGAGACAGATTTGTAAAACAAGCTTTTTCTGATCTTGGGATTGAGATAGGAGCAAACGGTGACAGCTTAATGTGAGACAGTTTGGCTCTACAAAGTAGTATATGCTACTCAAGTACACAAAATAGAAATACAGAGCTTACAGACTTGGTGGTTAGTGTTTTCACTTCTTACAAGATATAAGATTAAAACGTTTGATTAATGATCAGTGGCAACATGCAGTGTTTCTGAACTCATTCACATTGAAGGTACTGCCAGAAGCCATGGACCTACAGGATAACAGGTTTCCCTCTAGTGACTGAACTGCAGGTGTTCTCTTTCCTTCAACAGCACATCGTTGGTCACTTGTGCCTTTGCTGTTTGGGAATTCAAACATGAAATAATTGCCATTTTCACTGTCAGCAATGACGTATTCCCTATATTTTTTACAGATAGAGTAAAGTGTAGATACCATTACATGAAAGAGCTTTGTCAGTCGACTAATTGAAAGAGGCTGCAGTCTCATTTTTCTGCCTACTTCCAGCTCCTGTTATTGTATGGCTAGTAATGTTTTGAGTTAGAAACAACTAAAACACTAATAAATTAACTTGTGGTGATAGAAATGGATTCACTTTCATAAGGCAGTTTGCCATAACCTGTGACAATGTCTGGGGCATGCTGACCTCCATGCCTGAATTCCTGTTTTGTGTCCCCATCACATGTAGCAAGGCATCGGAAGCAATAATTCATAAAATCTACCCCACAAAGAACACATTTGAAACAATTCTTCTGTGAGGCACCTGTCTCTTTTGGAACACTTATGGGCTTATGGAAGGGGGGGGGAGGGGAAGGAAGCTATTATATTTGTACAAAACTGTGTGCAACAATGATGAAACTTCCAGGTTTCAAGGGCACTAAGTCAGTGAATAGTGAGCTCACTCCTTGCATACTTGATGAGGGAGCAGACAATAGGCTGGGAACAAATGGGCTAAGAAAACAAATACATTTTTGTTTGACATCTCCCCCTTGTCACTGTGCTAGGAACACATTGCAAAGCAATTTGGAGTGATGCAGTCTCAGATTGGCTACGACATTCTGGCTGAAGACACAATTACAGCTCTGCTCCACAACAACAGGAAGCTGTTGGAAAAGCACATCACAAAAACTGAGATAGAAACCTTTGTCAAACTGGTGAGGAAGAACCGAGAGGCCAGGTAGGATGATACATGGCTTTTGAGATGGTCTATCCATTGAATGTGCTTTAATCTTGTGTGGTCAGTGCAGCACAGCCACTGGGTGGATTCTGTAAGCGTAGTAAAAAGTTCTGTGAAAGCCTCAGAAGCAGCTTCTGCTGAGAGGATTCCTCCAGCCAGCAATGGATTAGTGACATAGTGTTTATTGTCATAGGTGCAGTCCTTTGGATGCAATACTAAAATGAGACCAGGTCTGCCTTCTTATTTAAGGAAGGATGTAAATGCATTGGAAGCAGTTCAGAGAAGGTTTACTAGACTAATACCTGGAATGGGCGGGTTGTCTTATGAGGAAAGGTTGGACAGGCTAGGCTTGTATCTGCTGGAGTTTAGAAGAATAAGAGGCGATTTGATTGAAACATATAAGATCCTGAGGGGTTTTGACAGGTTGGATGTGGAAAGGATGTTTCTTCTTGTGGGAGAATCTAGAACTAGGGGTCACTATTTAAAAATAAGGGGTTGCCTATTTAAGACAGAGATGAGGAGAATTTTTTTCTCTCATTGGTTCATGAGTCTTAGGAACTCTCTTCCTCAAAAGGCAGTGGAAGCAGAGTCTTTGAATATATTTAAGGCAGTGTTAGATAGATTCTTGATAAGTAAGGGGGTGAAAGGTTATCAGGGGTAGGCGGGAATGTGGAGTCGAGGTTACAATCAGATCAGCCATGATCTTAATGAATGGCAGAGCAGGCTTGAGGGGCCAAGTGGCCTACTCCTGTTTCTAATTCATATGTTCGTATGCCTATCAAGGTGGACATTACAGGTCCCATGACACCATTCAAAGAAGATTGGGGAGTTTTGCTAATGTTTTGCTGAATATTCGCCCCTCAACTAATACCACAAAAAAAGATTAAATGGCCATTCATTTCATTCCAGGTGTTGGAATGTTGCTGGCACAGGTTGGCTACTATGTCTACCAATAGTTGTTGCACTCCACAAGTAATTAATTGTGTCAAATGCTTTACAATATTAAGCATGATGGACTATGGTTTCAACTTGCTGTCCAGGCACAAAAGTAGCCTTGTGGAGTAGGTCACCAGCTGTAGAAGCTACCAGAGTTCCATTGATTTCTATTGGTTTCTACATCAACCAGCCAATCCATGACGTCGGTTTTAGGCCCAGATGCAACTTGGAAATTTACCCCAATAAATCATGATGTAAGTTATTTTAATATTACTAGAACAAATGGCTGCAGCTTTAAATAGCTGAACGAATTTTGATTTATGCAGTGGGATTGCAACAATGTGAGGTTTGTGTGGTATTGTAAATGGGGCATACAATTGTGTCTCGGATTAGCTCCATTCATGTTAAAAGGAAGCAGAAGTGATAGGAAACTGTTAAAAATTTGAGTGATGTGGTCAATTTTTTTAAACTAATGTTTTCTTCACAGCTCATTGTTGCAGAGTTCTAATTTGTTGCTGATTTGAACCAATCAGGTGAAAGTGTGGAGCAGAAATTTGCATGTAGACAGTCTAATAGGCATTGAAGTATGATGAACACTGAAATTTTTCGAGAGATACAGCACTGAAACAGGCCCTTCGGCCCACCGAGTCTGTGCCGACCATCAACCACCCATTTATACTAATCCTATACTAATTCCATATTCCTACCACATCCCCATCTGTCCCTATATTTCCCTACCACCTACCTATACTAGGGGCAATTTATAATGGCCAATTTACCTATCAACCTGCAAGTCTTTGGCATGTGGGAGGAAACCGGAGCACCCGGAGAAAACCCACGCAGACACAGGGAGAACTTGCACAGGCTCCACACAGGCTATTCAGGACAAAATCGGGGCTAAATTAGATAAATTAGATTAAATGGGCACAGGGATCACCATGCACACTTAATCTGGACCCATTCAATATAATGTAAGCACCATGGCATCTTCATGCTGTCTGCTTATTACGATGATTTCTGCATGCAGCCAGTGCTAACCATGCTGTTCATTGGCTACAGCATCAGCAAGGGACCAAAAAATGTAACTTGCTGGAACTACCTAAAGCTACCCTGCACTGCTTAAAGCTAGTCTGCACTTCTTAAAGCGGAGCATTGTGGCTGCTGGAGGTGCTGACATTCTGAATAATGCTTTCTATAAGTATGACGACCTGTAGAGTTAAGGGGTTAATGAAATAATCTGCATTTTTGTCAAACATCTGTCTCTAATTCTTGCTGCTTTCTGACAGATTTTTAGATTATTTATCAGATCTATGTGTGTCAAATAATGTCGCCATTCCGGTTACCCAGGAGCTGATTTGCAAATGTGTGCTAGATCCCAAGAATGAAGATATTCTTATCAAAACTGAGTGAGTTATAGCTTCTTTTCTCAGCAGCACTGAGTATTGCATTATACGAGCTGTCTCGTGTTCTTAATTTTTTTGTTTTTTTAAAAAAAGAACAACGCTCATTTATGTACTGAATGAAACAGATAGATTTGTGCATAGGTTTTACATTGTTTTATTAAAAGAGCAAGAACCACTCTGTACAGCAACAACACATTTAAATATTATCCTGTATTCATAGAATTCCTAATTATTCCAATAAATCAATAGTTCTACAGTGACTGTGGCATGCACCTTAAATAAATATTGCATTATTTTGACAAAGAGTGTATCTTTAGTTGTCATTATATGAATACTTCAAGTCTTGTGTGTGCGCCACCCACCTCCCCCACCCTCCCAGACCTACCTTGCTGTTGACCGGGTCAGCCATTAGGCTGTCTGATATTAGCAATGCCCTGGAGCTGGAGAGCTGCAGCCAGGTGCTGGTTTGACACTCGCAGGCTCTTGGTTACATGAGAATGAGGTCCAGCCCTCAAAATGGAACCAAGCCTCCCACCAGCACTATTAGGTGGTTGCCTGGTGCACTCTGCTGGTTGGCCCTCTGATAGTTAAATCTATCCCAAGGTGACTAAAATGTAAATCAAGATTACAGCAGTGGTAGGGGTAACATCAGAGGTATGGGAATGTTTCAGAAATGTATGTAGGTAGTCATGATGGATAAAACATTGAGCTTGAAGCTCAAATAAAAAACAAATCTGGCTGCATCTGTGAAAGAGAAACAGCGTTAATGTTTCAGGTCGATGACCTTTCATCAGAACGTTCTGAATTGGTTCTAATGAAAGGGCATCGACTTGAAACGTTAACTCTGTTTCTCTCTCCACAGATGCTGCCAGATCTGCTGACTATTTCCAGCATTTTCAGTTTGGGATCACCTCAGCTTCGATGGAATGCTGAGGTTCTATGCCATTACCTGTAACTAAGATAGAATTGGGGTAGGTTCTCTTGGTGTCCTGGCCAATATTCCTGCCTCGAACAACACTGCCAAAATGGATTATCTGATCATTCATTTATTTGACTGTGGGACCTTGCTGCGTACAAACACCGTTGTGCGTTCCTACATGATAACAGGGACTCACATTCATTGTAAAGCATTTTGACATTTGCTGAAGATACGATAAGGTGCAATATGCATGCCAATCCAAGTTCTATTGTGATTTTTATTTTGCAATGTCATGTAAGGCATGGAGAAGTTGAATGCTATGTTGCATCTTCTTTATAGATTGAGGCCAGTGAAGGAGATGTCTCAATCTCCAGAGTACATGAGTATGGAGTACTTTGAAGAGGAAGTTTGGTTGATCTGGACAGACAAAATCAATGAAGTCCAGGAGAAGAGCATCAGACAGCTAGCTCAAGAGGCCAGAGCGGGCAATGTTCATGATGAAAATATATTGACCTATTATAGGTAATGAGAAAATTATTTATTAAAATAATACACCCTTTTAATAAAGTTACATTCAGAAGCAGTGCTGTATGTACTTGTTAATGAACAGTGCTTCAAATACTCGATAATCATTAGATTTTATGAGGGTCCTCTGATGATCATTTTGTGGGCTTTTTGGAAGCTGCCCTGGTAACCAGTGCAAAACTCATTATATCTGCAGATTTTATTTGCTCCTAGAATGGATCTTGCTGGCAGTGCTTGCCCTCCTGAAGGGCCTGGTTGCCTGGCCAGCAACTAAAGGCACCCCTAATTGCACTTGAGAAAGTGGTGGTGGGTCACCTTCTTGAACCACTGAGGTCCAAGTGGTGTAGATACACACACACTGTTTTTTTCTGTAGCGGTTTGATATAATGGAGTGGCTTGCTAAGCCATTTCAGAGGGCAGTTACGAGTCAATGACATTGCTGTGGGTCTAGAGTGAAATGCAGCCCAGACATGGTAAGGATGACAGATTTCCCCTGCCGCCCCCCCCCCACCCAAGGACATTAGTGAACCAGATGTGTTTTTACAGCAATCATTTCGTCATCATTAATGAAACTAGCATTTTATTCCAGATTTATTAATTCATTAGTCTGAATTTAAATTCAATTTAAAATTGAATTCAAGTTTCAGGAGTAATAGTCCGGACCTCTGGATTACCAGTCCAGTAACATTACCACTATGCTACTGTCCCCCTCTCTTTGACCACTGGATTACTAGTCCATTACTGGTAGAGCCACTTTACTGTACTCACTAATCAATGAACTATAGAAGTTTAGAGCACAGAAGGAACTCGTTATTCCATCATGACTATGTCAGCTCTTTGCCAGTACAATCCAAAACTAATCCTACTCTCCTGCTCCTTCCTCATAGCTTTGTCTCTTATTCTGTTTCAAATTTTTATCCAATTTCCCTTAAAAGATGCAATGGTCTTTGCATCAGCCAGTCCCTATGGCAAAGCACTCCATGCTAAATGAACCCTGTGTGTAAAGAAATGTCTTCTCACCTCTCTCTTCAGTCTATTTGTGTTAATATTAAATTGAAGACCACTCGTCACTAACTCACCATCTAAAGGAAATAGCATTCTCAATCAAAACTCTTCATGTCTATTAAATCTCCAGTTAAGTTTCTCTTCTCCAGTGGAAATAACTTAATATCTTAAGTCTCTCTTCATAACGATAGTCTCCCAACTTTGACATCATCCTGGTGAATCCATCATTACTTTATTTCTGTACTCTATACCCTTATTTATAAACCCAGAATTGAATTGGCCTTTTATGGCTTTATTCACTTGCACTTTTAGGAAATTCTATTTTTGCATCTTCATACAATCCCTTTGACGTCTTTCTAGTAAGCATATACTCCCATTCTTGTCTTTCTGTCCCAGATATATTATTTCACACTTATCCATTTAAAATAATTTTTGCCTGCAGACTGCCCATTCCTCTAACTTGTCTATGACTGCTTGAATCTTTTGCATTTCTCCTCGCTATTTGCCAAACTTACTTTTCTGTCATCAGCAGATTTTGAGATAGAGTTCCATGAACCCAAGTCCAAATCATCTCTTTATGCTGAGAACATAAGTGGGCACATCTGTGGCACACCGCTTTCAATGCTTCTCAAGTCCGAACCACATCTATTAACCCTAACTGTCTGTTCCCTGTCCATCAGCCAACTTTCTATCCGTGCTGCTACATGTCCTTGTTTATACCATATGCTTGAATTTATCTAACAAGCCTCTTGTGAGACACTTTATTGAATGCCTCCTGAAATCTATGTATACTGCAGCTCTGTATTACATTTATTTTTCTGATCAATCAATTTTTAAAAAAAATTCTTAAGTCTATACAACTGTCTAGCCTCTAAAGTTTCACTGGCAGTAATCAAAGTGGGCATGGTGGAGGAGTTGCAATGGTGCTCAAGATTAAGAAGAAAGAGCGCAGGTCTTGGGAGGACAAGAAACACAGGTGCGACTGTACCTCATGTGTTAAGTATGCACCTGTCCTCACTCCAAGACCTGCATTTAATGGCCCAGACATCCGTGTCAGAGAAGACCAATCTTCAACACTTCTGCTTCAAAAATAAGGCTGCCTTAGAGCTACTTAATTTCCTGCTCGAGATCAAGGCCAAGTTGCAGGCAATTTGTATCACAGGGCCCCTCACATCTTGTGAATGTAAAGGGTCAGTAAAAGAATTCAAATTTTATACCACTGATGCTTCTAAGTCAGCACAGGCAACATATGGTTCTGGTCCAAGCATGTACAAAAGCGCTGAATTCAAGAAGTGAGGTGAGAGTAACTGCCCTTGACATCAAAGCAGCATTTGACTGAGTGTAGCATCAAGGAGCCCTAGTTAAACTGAAGTCAATGGGAATCTACATAGAACATAGAACATTACAGCGCAGTACAGGCCCTTCGGCCCTCGATGTTGCGCCGACCTGTGAAACCATCTGACCTAAACTATTCCATTTTCATCCATATGTCTATCCAATGACCACTTAAATGCCCTTAAAGTTGGTGAGTCTACTACTGTTGCAGGCAGGGCGTTCCACGCCCCTACTACTCTCTGAGTAAAGAAACTACCTCTGACATCTGTCCTATATCTATCACCCCTCAACTTAAAGCTATGTCCCTTCGTGTTTGCCATCACCATCCGAGGAAAAAGACTCTCACTATCCACCCTATCTAACCCTCTGATTATCTTATATGTCTCTATTAAGACACCTCTCCTCCTCCTTCTCTCTAACGAAAACAACCTCAAGTCCCTCAGCCTTTCCTCGTAAGACCTTCCCTCCATACCAGGCAACATCCTAGTAAATCTCCTCTGCACCCTTTCCAAAGCTTCCACATCCTTCCTATAATGCGGTGACCAGAACTGCACGCAATACTCCAGGTGCGGCCGCACCAGAGTTTTGTACAGCTGCAGCATGACCTCGTGGCTCCGAAACTCGATCCCCCTACTAATAAAAGCTAACACACCATATGCCTTCTTAACAGCCCTATTAACCTGGGTGGCAACTTTCAGGGATTTATGTACCTGGACACCAAGATCTCTCTGCTCATCTACACTACCAAGAATCTTCCCATTAGCCCAGTACTCTGCATTCCTGTTACTCCTTCCAAAGTGAATCACCTCGCACTTTTCCGCATTAAACTCCATTTGCCATCTCTCAGCCCAGCTCTGCAGCCTATCTATGTCCCTCTGTACCCTACAACATCCTTCGGCACTATCCACAACTCCACCGACCTTCGTGTCATCCGCAAATTTACTAACCCACCCTTCTACACCCTCATCCAGGTCATTTATAAAAATGACAAACAGCAGTGGCCCCAAAACAGATCCTTGCGGTACACCACTAGTAACTAAACTCCAGGATGAACATTTGCCATCAACCACCACCCTCTGTCTTCTTTCAGCTAGCCAATTTCTGATCCAAAGCACTAAATCACCTTCAATCCCATACTTCCGTATTTTCTGCAATAGCCTACCGTGGGGAACCTTATCAAACGCCTTACTGAAATCCATATACACCACATCCACTGCTTTACCCTCATCCACCTGTTTGGTCACCTTCTCAAAAAACTCAATAAGGTTTGTGAGGCACGACCTACCCTTCACAAAACCGTGCTGACTATCGCTAATGAACTTATTCTTTTCAAGATGATTATAAATCCTATCTCTTATAACCTTTTCCAACATTTTACCCACAACCGAAGTAAGGCTCACAGGTCTATAATTACCAGGGCTGTCTCTACGCCCCTTCTTGAACAAGGGGACAACATTTGCTATCCTCTGCGGGAAAACTCTCCATTTGTTGGCTTCATACCTAGCACAAAGAAAGATGGTTGTAGTTGTTGGTAAAGGCTTGCTCAGGTTTGCAAATGAGACCCGACCCGAGCCCGATCTGGTTCAAGTCCTTCCATTTTTTTCCCGCGCCCGACCCGACCTGACCCGACCATCAGTTAACTTACCTTCCGTTTTTCACATTGTTCCTTACCTGCACAAGCTTAAAATAACTGTAACAAAAGTCCAAAAAGTAAATTAACGTTAAAGTCACTTACCTGAGGTGGTGATAGAGTGTGTCCGATCTGGCCCGACCCGACCCGAGCCCGAATGTCGGACCCGGAAGTGCGACCCGACCCATGTCGCCGGATGCTGTCGGGTTCGGGACGGGTAGCAGGCCTTTAGTTGTTGGAGGACAATCATCAGCCCCTGGATATCGTTGTAGCAGTTTCTCAGGATAGTATCCTAGACGCAACCATCTTCAGCTGCTTCATCAATGACCTTCTCTTCATCATAATGTCAGATGGCGATGTTCGCTGATGATTGCACAGTGTTCGGTACCATTCACAACTACATAATGACTATTGTGGAAAATGGGAAAATGCAGTTGAAGAGGCTCTTCTGAGGTTTAGGCTAAAGCATGTTGTTGGGACAAAAGATTGTTTCTAAAGTATGTTTTTAATATGTCCCAATTCTTTTGTTTTAGGTATCAGCTGAAACTCTTTGCAAGGATCTGTCTGGATCGTCAATATTTGGCAATTGATGAAATTTCCAAGCAACTGAGTGTGGATTTGATATTTCTGTGCATGGCAGATGAAACATTGCCATTTGATATACGGGCCTCATTCTGCAATCTGATGTTGCATGTCCATGTTGACCGGGACCCCCAGGAAATGGTAACACCGGTAAAATTTGCTCGGCTGTGGACTGAAATACCTACAACAATTACTATCAAAGAGTAAGACCATTTTTAGTTGTCTCAATGGGTTAACTTGAAGTAGATAAAGCTTAGATAGAACAATTTAGGAATATGTACTGTGTTAAAAAGAGAGGGTTATGAGTTATAACCCAGCATGGGTTATAATGCATTATTAAGGGCTGGAGCTTGTTAGAGCGAGGCATCTCAAAGTATACACTGTTAGACTTTTCACCTTCACCCTTCAGCTCAAACCGCTTGCTCTGTCACCTGCTGAATGTGTGAAATGATAATGATGTGGTGAGGACAACAGGGCATCTGGGACCTTACTAATTGGTGGGACCAACACTGTACCTCCTTAACCAATGATATTTCAGGATTGAGAAAGAATCAGGAATGATGAAGAAGGAAATGGGGTGAATTAAATTCAAAGCGGGTACAGAAAGAGAAATAGAGGGAAAAAAGATTTGATTGAAAGAAAGAGAAAAGAGACAGAATAGAAATGTAAGAAAAAAGTAATTTTTAACTTTTTATAAACTCTAAGAACAATTCACTACCAAAGGAATGAGAAGGCACACTTTCAATTGTTCACCTTCAGTTGACCGGAGAGGTTGATCGGCATTGTATTAACAATTATCACTTCAGTGAAAGGGTACTTGTGCTATTAATTACCAGACTTTACTTTCCCATTAAATTTGGTGGAATAAAGTTATGCGCAAATCCAGCAAGTTCTTAAAAATAGCGGGGCGGCTTCATGCTGTTTGCATGAAGCAAATATCTGAGTGACATAAATTGAGCAGCAATTTCTAGAGATTCACAACTCATGCGACGTCTCTTAATTCCTGAACGAGCTGGCCGATTTGCACATTAATAATGCCATGCACCGTTAATATGTCATTATTTTTCCAGTAAGATGCTATATTTTTATTTTGATAAAAGCATTTCCTGTCAGCTAACAACATAATAATTTTGGTCCTAACCTCATAATCTATCACATAACACGATCCAGACAGTGAAACCCAACAGCCATGTTGATGAGGATTAGTGTTGGCGAGAGGAAACTTGACAGCAGTTTAATTTTCGTTGACAGTTATGATTCCAATTTGAATGACTCACGGGATGACAAGAAAAACAAATTTGCTCATACAATGGAGTTTATGGAAGATTATCTCAATAATGTGGTGAATGATGCTCTTCCATTTTCTAATGAGGAAAAGAATAAGCTCACATATGAGGTAATTATTTTTGTGCTTGTTTCCTTAGAATTATTTATAGTTCTCACTCAGTCTGAACAATTTTGACAGTCTGGTGCACACAGATAGATGTTTTATCAGGTTTGGTATCTAGAGTACCAACCGTTACTTAAAATGATGGCTGCTATTTTTCACTGATTTTCTACAGATGCATCTTGTCCCAGTTTGATTACAAGATCTATAATCCATATTCTTTAAACTCATGTTCAGCATTTTAACTGCCATTTTGCTATATGGAGGTCCTCATTAGTGCAATACTAGAAACACTGGGCAAAAGCTGGCGACCAGTGTATTCCTGCCTCAGTCTGCTCCAGAATTCTGTGCATAAATCTTTTCGTCTTGCTCTGTCTTTCACTACCTTCAAAAATCTCTTCAAAATCCATTTCTTCAACTATTCCTTCTGTCATCTCTCATCTTTATTCTGTCTTTTGCTTTGAGTCAGTATCACTCACCTTCCTTTGGTACATTTTATTACATTAAAGGTGCTACATAGTACAAGCTAATGTTGTCTGGAACTGTAGGCTTCATATGTGTCTTGGTATCAGTTCCTGTATAAACATATAGCAAACTTGGTAAAGTGTATGGTCACCATAGTAAATGGGCTGGTGTTTGACGAGGAGACAAATGATTAATTGGGAGGCAAAGTTTATTTTTCTGGCATTTCTGGTACATGTAAATAGAGTATGTACCCTGGACATGTTTCCTGTACGATATAGTGGGGAGGGGCGGGGGGTGTATAAATATATAGATCAGGAAATAATGTAACAAACAATGTGGTTATAATGGGGGATTTTAATTTTCATGTGCACTGGGAGAAGCAGAACAGCTCAAGAGTAAAGGCAATAAATTTCTAGGATGTATCTACATCAGTTTTACAGAAGAATATGTTTTAGCACTCAAAAGGGATTTGGCCAAACTGGATTTGATGATAAGTAATAAACCAGAGCTAGCTAACTATTTGACAGTAAGGGAATATCATGCAAATTATGATTGAATTTGATATTTGGTTTGAGAGGGAAAAGGGACGGTCACAGAAAAGGTTTTAAATTTAAGTAAGGCAAACTTCGAAGGGATCGGAGTTGACCATAATAAGCTGGGCAATGCTAATGGAAAAACCTACAGACAAACAAAGTAAATATTCAATGAAGTATTCAGTACAATACACAAAACTAGTACAAACCCTGAAAAGGCAAAGGGTGCATTTGTGTAATTCAGCAATGACGATTAACAAATGAGGTAAGAGACAGTGCCAGGGTAAAAGGAGAAAGCTTGCAAAAGTGAAAGGAAAATTGGAAATTCAGCAGACTAGGGGAATTGTGAAAAGTAACAAAACTGTCAAATGCTGCAAAAAGGAATGTGAAAAAATTTCAAGGGATATCAGAGCGAACAGCAGAAATTTTTTTAATACATTATGAGAAAGTGTGGTAAGGGGAATGTGGGCCCATTAAATTGCAGGAGAGTTTATAATGGATATTGAGGAAATGGCAGACTTGTTAAATGAATACCTTATATCTGTTTTCACAGTAGAGGAAGAGGACAAAATACCATGGGTACACAGTACAAAAATAAGTCAAGAGGAAGAATTTGATATAAGTAAAAAATGGTAATGGAGGACATAATGGGACTTACGGTAGACAAATCTTCAGGACCTAATAGTTTCCACCTCAGGATATTACATAGATTTGGGAATTTTTGAATTGGAAAATTGCTGATGTCACTGCATTATTAAAGTAGGAAGGAAATGAGAAACCAGGCAACTACAGAGCTTTCAGTCAAACCTCAATTTTGGGGAAGTTCCTGGAGTCTGTCAGGGACAGTCACAGAACATTTGGACAAGTATGAGCTGATCAAAGAGAGTCTGCATGGATTTATGAAGGGTAGGACATGTCCAACTAATCTAGTAATCTTTTGAGGAGGCCATTAGTATTATGGAGAGGGGAGTGTTTATGGATGTTGTCCATATGGAGTTCCAGAGGGGAATCAATAAGAATCTGCACAAGAGATTATTAACAAATTGGCACATGGAATTGGAGGTAACTTTGTGACATAAGTCATTAATTGTTTGGGAGGTAGGAGATAGAGAGAAGGGATAATGGGAATATTCCAGGCAGATGTCTAAAATGAACATTAAGAACTTAAATATGTAAATTAGTGGCTTAATATTTGTTGAAGGATCCCAACAAGAAATACGTCGTTGTTAAGTGGGGCAGGTGGGATTCTTCAGCAGCCCCTGAAAATGCCAAAGGAAAGTATGTTTTTTAAAAACTGTTTCTGTAGCGTTGCAATTGCCCATTTCGTAGTCCACTTCTTTCACAGGACTTGCCTGAGGGCCTCTGCTGACTTTGACTTCTTTGTTCGGGTGAGCTGCATATGGTGGCTCGACCAGTGCTGTGTATGCTAATGAGGACCAATTTCCATTGATCCTTGGGCCTTTCGTGCAGCGCTGAGTCTGGGCCTGAAATATACGTAGTCATTTCTTCTGGTGCAGAATCCAGAATATGAGAATATGATTTTAAAATTAAAGGTAGACTATTTAGGAGTGAAATCAGGAAGAACTTTTCCATGCAAAGTATCATGTAAATCTAAACTCTGTCTGCCAGAAGGCTGAGGACGCTATATCAATTGAAAATTTCAAGACTGAGATTGATAGATTTTTGTTGAGTAGGTGTAGGAAGGAATGTGGAGCAAAGGCAGGTAAATGGAGTTAAATGCATACTTGCTTATGCATTAAATATATAACTTGCCTTGAAACTATGTAATTTCTTTGCACCCAGAAAACAGACTTTCCACCTACTTGTCCCAACTAGACCCAGAGGTGGCATATACACCACCACCCTCCTTCAACTAAATTATCAGGAATTGAATTACAACCACACAGTACAGTGAAAAACATTCACAATGGAGAAAAACTATTCACATTGTGAAATGCTACATTGTATATATGTTAAAGGACGGCTGCGCGTGAAACTTAGGGCTGGATTTTACGTCAGGCGGACAGGAGCTGGCCATTGACGTAAAAGTCAGTGGCGAACCTGCTTCCGCCCGGCCTGGGGATCCGTTCCGCATTTTACAGGTCCCCGGGCTTTAATTGTTCTGAGGCGGGACTTCCACCCGCTTGAGGGAGGAAGTCCTGCCTCATTGAGCTGCTGGTCAATCATCGGGCCGGCAGCTTAGTCCCAGCAGCGCCACCAGGAGCGGTGGCCACTGCTGGGACTGCAGCCCAGCCGAGGAAATGGAGCCAGGACTACAGGTAAGTCCAGGTTGCCTCACCAGGGTGATCAGTTGAGTGCCGGCGAAGCAAGGGTGGTCGTGCGGAGGGAAGGGGAGGCATCTCGGGGCCTGGGGGTGATTGAAAGTGGGGGCTGTCCTCAATCGGGTTTTGTCAGGGCTTTCACTGGGCGGCCTTTCACATCTCCTGGACGCCCGCTTGCCATGGGTAAAATCCCCATGGAAGCAGGCAAAGGCCATTAATTGGCCTGGGGCGGGCGGCCCGTTTCTCGCCAATCCCCCCCCGGCCCACGTGAAGTGGTGGTGGAGGCGGGAGTGTGTTGGGAAGACCTCCCGGAGCCTCCTGCTGAATTTTACGCCTCCCCCCCTCCACCCCACCACCATCTGGCTCGCTGGGCTGGCGTGAAATTCCAAGCTTAATGTCAGAGTGAGCACACCTAGGTTTTTCTGAAGAAAATCCTATTTATCTGCTCTTCTCTTGATCCAGGTGTTAATCTGCATGTCCACAGTTGCTACTTATTCATTGCCTTCTGTTACTCAAACTCTCCTCTTTCCAGTTATTCTCTTCTTATTTCCTCACCAGTTTGTTAATTTGTATAATTTGCGCCTTTCCTCTTATTTCTGATTTCATTGGGTTTATATTTGGAACAGATCCACACTATTTCTCTCTCTTTCAGCAGTATTTCTCAATCCACTGCACATACTTGAGACACCTGGACAGTCAATTCTCCTCCCATTCCTGTGGCCTACATTTTAAAAAAAAAATCACTTTGGAGGCACAGCATAGTTCCTTGCCACTTTTGTGAAATAATCATAGTGGTGGCCTACAATTTGGGCCAAACAAGTGAGAATTACAATGAGCAATTTAGCTTCAGGGAATAAGACTTGGTTGGCATTTTGGACTCTAGGGGCTGGATTTTGTATTCCCGCTACCGGGAGCAGTGGCAGGCGTGGAACATGGTGGCCGTCCTCCACGGGACCCGCGGTGGTGGTTGGCCATTTTACATAGTCACGGCGACTGTCCCCCTCAACCACATGGCGGGGTCGGCAATGGCGACTCTGCTCACGGCGTCACTGATACGGAAGCAGCCATGTACCTGCGCAGCTTACAGGGAACATTGGTACTGCGATTGTTCATTAACAAGTTTTTATTCAAGCATGTACGAACATACGAATTTGGAGCAGGAATAGGCGACTTGAGCCTGCTCCGCCATTCAATAAGATCATAGCTGATCTGATTGTAACCTCGACTCCACATTTCCACCTACCCCCAATAAACTTTCACCCCCTTGCTTATCAAGAATCTATCTACCACTGCCTTAAAATATGCAATCTGTCCTCATAATTCAACCCTTTTAGCCCAGTACCTTCATATAATGTGCAAAATGCTTAACTCCCACAAGCTACATTACAATCATGATGGGATGGGAATGTTGCCTTAATACAGCATGATCAAATTCCCAGTAGCAGCCTCCTCATGAGCAAATTGTAATCAAGTTCCAGTTTTGTTCACTCCACTGTGAGAGTATAGTCATGGTATGCAGGCATGCCTGTATGGAATTTGCAATGTGACTATAGTGAAAGTGGGTGGCTAACAGATAAATGGGAGAGGGGGTGCGTAAAATGGGTATAAACTAAAAAATATTAATTTCTACTATGAATTTTTTCATAATTTTTGTCTATAAAACTGTCAATCAAAGAAAAGCAGTGATGGTATTTTATTATAGCGATACAGCATTGTGACCTAATGAGCAATCTATAAAACAGCATTAGGTATTTTTTGTAAACAATCATGTATTTGATGCTGTCAATATTATTCATCATTTCACTTGTTTTTCTTAATGGGACATAATGAGCTGAAATAATTTGTATTAGTAATTTAACCCCTAGCCCAGATTTTATAATGCGTATTGGTTGATCAAAGAGTAAAGACCAAGTGTCGATTCAGGACCAGTGGGATTAGAGGGTGGGGTTAATTAGACCCGAACCAAGGGAAAACTGCAATGTTGAAGGCAAGAAAAGATCAAAGCGAGTTGTTGCAGTGCATCTTGTAGATGGGTACACACTGCTGCCACTGTGCAGAGCTGTTTGAAGGAGTGAATGGTTAAATGGTGGATGGGGTGCCAATCATGTGGGCTGCTTTGTCCTGGATGGTGTTGAGTTTCTTGAGTGTTGTTGGAGCTGCACTTATCGAGGCAAGTGGAGAGTATTGCATCACACTTCTGACTTGTGCCTTGTAGATGGTGGACAGGTTTTGGGGAGTTAGGAGGTGAGTTACTCACCGCAGAATTCCCAGCATCTGACCTGCTCTTGTAGCCACAGTACTTATATGGCTGTTCCAGTTCAGTTTATGTTTTAGTTTAGAGATACAGCACTGAAACAGGCCCTTCGGCCCACCGAGTCTGTGCTGACCATCAACCACCCATTTATACTAATCCTACACTTATCTCATATCCCTGCCACATCCCCACCTGTCCCTATATTTCCCTACCACCTACCTATACTAGGGGCAATTTATAATGGCCAATTAACCTATCAACCTGCAAGTCTTTGGCATGTGGGAGGAAACCGGAGCACCTGGAGGAAACCCACGCAGACACAGGGAGAACTTGCAAGCTCCACACAGGCAGTACCCAAAATTGAACCCGGGTCGCTGGAGCTGTGAGGCTGCGGTGCTAACCACTGCGCCCCAGGATGTTGATGGTGGGGGATTCAGTGATGGTAATGCCGTAAAATGTCAAGGCAAGATGGCTAGATTCTGTTTTGTTGGAGATGGTCATTGCCTAGCACTTGTGTGGCACAAATGTTACTTGCCACTTATCAGCCCAAGCCTAAATGTTGTCCAGGTCTTTCTGCATGGGGGGCACAGACTGCTTCAGTATCTAAGGAGTACCTACACCACATGGACTGCATTGATTCAAGAAGGCAGTTCACTGCCACCTGCTCAATGGCGATTGGGGTGGGCAATAAATGCTGTCTTTGTCAGCGATGCTCACATCCCAAGAATGAATTAACAAAAAGTTACTTGCTGAAGTTCATCTGGGAATTTGGATCAGTTGCTGGATTCTGTTGGAATTCATCTGACTGTTTACTCAACCATGGCCCATTGAGGGTGGATAGTTCACTCAGGCATAGTCCAGTGTCTTGCAATCCTTGGTATGTGTAGAGGTGAGAAGAAGCTGGGGCGTTTTTTTTTCAAATTATATTTATGGTGAGGGAGTAGCACCAGGAGCAGAGGCTGTAGTTGCAGCACTAGAGTGGAGCATTGCTCGGACAATGGCCAGTGGGTGCATCTTTTTTTTAAACAAGTTCCTTGCAGTGCTCAATGTGGCCTTTTATTTTTGCTTTACTCTTATCTTGATAGGAAAGCTATAATCTATCTGTCTTGTTATGGCATGGATTGACAAAGGTTGAGACCTGGAATGTGAGTTTCTGAGTGAGTAGGGAGAGGTTCAATTGTGGTTTTGTTTTACATGCATGATCATCCCTTGAATCGGGCAGGCAGCAGAGACAGAATCCAGAGCTGCAAACTGAGTGGCCAACTGGTTGTGTGGGGAAGGGGTGAATGGATCAACAGGAGTTCTGTGTGTGGGGGGAAGTAGTGGTTGATAACAGCCAGGGCTGGGCAGTGGCTGAGACTCAAGAATATGCAGCCAGAGTGGCCAGGTATGAGTAACAGGTAAGAGATGATGGGGGTGGAGTAGAGTGCCAGACCACAACAGGTTGGTGGCACGATCAATGGCTGGAAAACCTGTCAGCCTGTTAAAATCTGGCAGTTACATTTTTGAAGAGCTTTTTAACCATGGAAAAGCACAGGCTTGCCTTGAACTAAAGCCATAGAGAAGCTAGAAAGGGTTCTGGAGGCATGACCTTGGATATTCCTGGAAATAGCAATTGGGGTTGGGTCCTGGGGGAATGGAGTGGTGTGATGACCCAAAGAGAGAGAAATTAAAAGGTCAATTTATGAAATATACGTTTTCAAAAAATTTAGAGGAGAGGAGGTCCAAAATCTAAAGAATGCTTTTGGATATTTTAACAGAAACAGGGGGAATAGATTTAAGGTAAGGGGCAGGAGGCTTAGAGTGGATTTGAGGAAAAAAAATTTCACTCAGAGGGTGGTTGGAATCTGGAACGCACTGCCTGAAGAGGTGGTAAAGGCGGGAACCCTCACAACACAGTGGCGCAGTGGTTAGCACCGCAGCCTCACAGCTCCAGGGACCCGGGTTCGATTCCAGGTACTGCCTGTGTGGAGTTTGCAAGTTCTCCCGGTGTCTGCGTGGGTTTTCTCCGGGTGCTCCGGTTTCCTCCCACAAGCCAAAAGACTTGCAGGTTGATAGGTAAATTGGCCATTATAAATTGTCACTAGTGTAGGTAGGTGGTAGGGAAATATAGGGACAGGTGGGGATGTTTGGTAGGAATATGGGATTAGTGTAGGATTAGTATAAATGGGTGGTTGATGTTCGGCACAGACTCAGTGGGCCGAAGGGCCTGTTTCAGTGCTGTATCTCTAATCTAATCTAAACATTTAAGAAGTATTTAGATGAGCACTTGAAATGCCATAGCATACAAGACTACAGGCCAAGTTTTGGAAAATGGGATTAGAATGGTTAGGTGCTTGATGGCCGGCACAGACACGATGGGCCGAAGGGCCTGTTTCTGTGCTGTATAGCTCTATGACACTTTAAGTTAACGCAGCTCTGGTGAAGGTAAGCAAAACAGCCAGGGTTCTGCTATCAGTGGAAAATTTCAAACTGGTGAGCCACTTTTAAAGAAATAAAATCACTCTTCAAAATACAATATTCTTACCAATTAAGAGATCACAAAACCAGCAGTGACTGACTGCAACTCAATAAAGTGATCCTAATGCATAACAGCAGCTACTGGTTACACTGACATGAGTGAATCGGTGACAGGAAAGGTGTGACAACATTCACATTGAAAATTGTTATCATATCATCACTTAAAGGCATAACATTTATCACAGGAACAATAATAGGAGCAAGCTTCACAAATTTTTTTTTGATAAAAATGTGTGTCCTACATATTGAAATTGATATATAAAATATAGATCCACCTATGTAAAAGTGCTTTCCAACAGACATCTTCAGTACTGAAGTATAAAATAAGGATGGGGCAATTACTTTTTTTGGAAATGAAAATGGAAAGCTTTTCCAGGATTTGCAGACCAGGGTTTAATTACCCTGAAAATTGAAGTTCTTTCCAGATTATCTACTTATATTTAATTGTCTTGAATCCCTATTCATAATAATTGTTACATGGACTGTATAAGGTTCTTATTTACTCAGGAGGGCAAGGATTCAAGTTTTGTCCTATGTGTGGATATATTGTTGTGCATTGTACTTTATAAAAACACTGATACTCATATTTTATTCCATTCTAGGTGGTCAGCTTGGCTAGACATCTGATCTATTTTGGTTTCTACAGCTTCAGTGAGCTCCTGCGACTGACCAGAACACTCCTTGGTATTATAGATTGTAATCAAGGTTCCAACTTTATAGATGCTCTGTATCATGATGAGGGGACTGGTGAGTATTTTAGTACAATAGTTGTGTTCTCAGGATGTTTACTTAGCAAGTATGGGGCCAATTTTTGATGTGATCCTTCCATTGGGCAGACGGTAGGAGGACCAAGCCTAACACCTGCTCAGTGAAAGCAATCCGATCCATTTCGATAGCTGGGCCTCAGTGCCAAAGTTGTGGTGAATGTCCCATGCATTCAGAGCAACTCACAGATCAGTCTGATGTGGTGGTGGGGGGGGTGACGGGGGATTTATACCTTTTCTCCTCTACAGAGGCGGGCCCATTGAGTTAAGATGGGGGGAGTGGGGGTGTACCTGAGGGAGGCCACTAAAAGTTGGACGTTGGGCACGTTGATTTTTGTGGGGCCAGAGGAGGTGTTAAGCTACTCCTGGCCCCGCAAAAGTTGCCGAAATACCTGTTTTTGGAATGACCTTCACCAGTCCCTTTAAGGGTTGCATCCTGTACTTCTGGACACTGCGCACTTTGCCCACAGGCACTTAAAAATTGTTTTGAGGTTCTGTTGCATAGGATCCTGATTTACATTGTATATTTCTGGCTGGCCATTTGAAGCCCCAATCAAAAGTGGTGTCAGGTGGCACAATGACAGAAACTAGGTGATATAAAGGTATTGCACCAATATATACTGAAAATTTACAATACTTTCAAAATATAACCAGTGCAGAAATACATTCACCAGGATCAACATCACTCAGTTTCAGAATATCCATTCAAGCAATTTGGAAAGATGACATTGCAATATTTTGTATATATAAAAAAGCACTATCTAAACCTGCATGATGCAGATTTTCCAATTTCCCATTTCTTACTCAATATCTGCTTAATCACACAATCATTCTTATGTGCACATTATGAGCCATTACAAATTAACAATTTTTGTAGGAATTCTCAGATCATATAAAATAAGTTGCTGATGCCTTTGAATGCCTACTTTTATAAATATCAAATGAGAATTCAGATTCTGAACACCAAACACTGAAGAATTGACACAGTGTGTACAGAATACACAGCTCTGACCCAGTTTAGGGTTGAAATTCATTGGTGACCTTAATGATGAATGTGGTAATGTGTTCCTGTAAAATTTGTTGCTCGCTATTTTAATCCATTCATGTTAAACAGATCAGTACCATCATTAAAATAGCAGACAAAGGAATGTCATGCAAATGTTTTAATGCTTTTGCTACTAATGTTGAACAACACCATTACAAACCAGGTACAGATTTTGAAAAGTCCACCATTTCAACCAAATGATGATGCCTTATGTGCTCTGCTATTTTCTCTGTTCCAGTGCAGGCTCCCTTTCTGTGTTATGATTGGCGATGCTAAAGCAACTGCTAGTTGTGGCTTCAGTCACAGTAACAAAGGCAAGTCCTTTGGATACTGAAATAATTCCTTACCTTGCAATAGCAGGGAATCAAAAAATAATAGCAGTAAGAGTAACATCTCATTGCTAACATTTCTTTTAACTGCTGTTGAATCTTCAGTAGTTTTTAAAGATGTTCAGAGCCCTTGCCCTGTTTATTATTTGTTATTGCTCAGTTTTAAGAAACCAATTATAATTTTATACCTTTCTGTGATTCCAATTATCATTTTTAGCATAAAATCATTATTTAGATGATGTATAAGGAAAAATGCAATAGAATTAAGTTGACATTGCCTAAATTAAAAAATTGGGGAAAAAACTGGTCTGTACATTAATAGATTACATGTCCAAATTACTTGGCTCTTGGGATATTCGCATAACATTGTATGGCTCCAGCCCTGTCAACCCCCAGACCCACCTCTTTCCTATATTTCAGGGAAAAGTATGAAGAAATCAATCCACGGAGTTGGACAGATAGTATCCACTATGGTTCTCAACAGGAAACAGTCTCTCTTTGGTCCTGTTGCACGTCCCAGTGTACACATTGAACCACAGATAAAACCGAAAGATATTCCTGACAGTAAAAACATCACTGTAATGGATACGAAGCTGAAAATCCTGGAGATTTTACAGGTATGAATGATCATTGGATCCACAGTTACCATCGTAATCTTTTACTTTTATCCTTTTTGTCAAGGTCTTGATACTAATACATTCTGTACAGTGTAGGTCAGAGTTAATCTATATTTGCAGTATGTTTTAAGTATTTTTAAGAATACTGCTCTGTATTGAAGCTGTGCCCATTTTTGCTAGCTTGGGTGCTCTCCAACTACTAAGTAAGTGATTTTTAAATCCCTATTTATAGCCACTTTTACATTAGAGAAATGGAGTGGCCTAAGACATGCGATTCTCCTAACATTGGCTGTAGTCATTAATATAAACAGCTGAACGTGAAGGAAGATGAAAGCTTCACTGACCTGTAAAAATGTAGGACTATGAATTTGCTGTTAGATTAAAGCTGGAATCAGTCCATGTGTTCACACTACAGCTTTGCTCAGCACTGGAGATGGGCAGTTGATGCAGAAATTTTTAAAAAAGGGAGGGAGCGAATGCACAAATGTCATTCTCCTGAAGTGGAAACAAAAGGAAAAGAATGTGTTCAAGTAAAAATGTCTCATAGGATTCTCCGTAGAACCATCCCTTGATATGCCATTGCCAGCATGAAGAGAATAACTGTGGTGTGAGTGGATACCTGATAGAATCCATGGGGTTGTAAAGTAATAATTGGAATGAGAATAAGGACATTTATAAAGTAAGGGGGCATGCTCTGATCTCAAAGTGCACCTTCTATGGGTTCTTCCTTTGGAATGAATGGGTTCAAACATGTCAAAGAGACAGCTTGGCAGATTTCAACTGAACATTTTAAAAATAAATTCTGTTTTATTTGAGGCCCAATAAAAAGGGGCACTTTTGCTTTTCTGAGAATGCATTTGAGCTCTCTGAGTTATTTATTTAAGAAAATGATTCACTGAAGTAAAGAGGTCAAGCTGCTACCAAGTGAGATATTGTGCTATCCAGTAGGATAAATGCTATCTAGGCATTGCATTAACCTCCAAGTCATTTTTGAACCATTAACTCAATTGCGTTGAGCTAGTGTTGAATGGCAATCTGTGAAAGATTCAGTCAGTGATTTGAAATTTCCCAGAAGAAACAGATCCAAAATAGTGAAGACTGGAGGAAAATGCTCATTTACTCCTCTTTCCCCATTTCCCCACCACCATGGACAGACTGTTCACTGAATTAATTTAAGTTCTTTACTTTTCAGTTCATCCTTAATGTCAGGTTAGACTTCAGAATTTCATACCTGCTGTCAATTTTCAAAAAGGAATTTGTTGACAGCAACCCTATACCAGAGAGCACAGCCGATGGCACCATCGCTACATTTATGGAGTCAACAGGTAACAAATAATAACTTACCTCTCAGGACTGTTTGACATGAATTTTTTGTAGAAACAACTCATCTGCTCAGCATGACTGAATTCTGAGTACTCTGTGAGGTGTCCAGTAGTTTTTAAACACTCTGAACCCTGTCGCCAGCTTCCCTGTGTGTATTGTGCTCCTTCGGTTCTATAAAAAAAACTGTTTAGTCGACATTTTATTGGTTTGGCAGGTAAGATTTCCTCTGGTCATTGTTTATCAGTGACATCAGAAATAGCTTGAAGATTCCCTCTGAATAAAGGTATAGAAAACAAAATAGTATAGAGAGTAAATGTTCCCACAATGTTTCTGATATTATTAACTTGTAGTATGCAGTGAAATCTTTCTCCAATGCCAGAACAGATTAAGCTGTTCTACCCTGTTACAGCAGGTTCTAACTTCTACAACTGTGCAGTGCAGGAACAATTGCCCGTTCGAGGGAGCATCTAACAACAATCCCTGAAACAGATGTTGTAGGAAGTGACGCTCCAACACTCTGAAATCTATGACATATATTTCACACAACTTGTTTACGCTGTTAGCAATATGTGTATTAATTTAAATGTTGTCCCGGTATAAGAGTGCAAATTTATTTTGGGTCACTGGTTTGGGAATGGAATCAAAGTTTTTATCTTAAAATTTTTTTAAAAATTCAAATTTTCAAATGCTGCTAGTTAATTTGTTGTAACATTGATTATGACTTTTTTTTTAAAGTCTTGCATCTTTTGCAGCTATCTCACTGCTTCTCTCCCACTCTCTCATTCTTCTTGTCTTCACTTTTCTGTTTATCTTTCTTTCTGCCTCTCTGTGCATCTCATGTGTTTTTGCTGCCTCTCCTGTATCTTTGTTTGCCCCCCCGATTCCCTTTCCCATTTTCTTTCCCTTATTCTCTCTTCCTTGATGTTGCCTTCTCTGTTCTGTATGTCATATGTCTTCTAGCCTGTCTGTGATTCTCTGAAGTTTGGACTTCAAAGTAGTTCCATATGGCATTTTTTTCCTATAACTGATACTCCCTGGCCCTCATCGAAGCCTTTGGCCTCCATTCTGCTGATCATGGCCTCTGTCTAGTTCCTGGCACGATTGCTGACCTCCCCAGCCTGACCATCTGATGGCTTCTCTCTTTCTCCCCCCACCAATCCCCAAGTCCCGATATGCACAAAGCCTGTCCACCTCCTGGTTGCTGGGGATGGTCCTTGACTGCAGCCTCCTGTCATTGGTTTTCCTGTCAATTTGATTGGCTGGGAAGTGGAATAAGTAAATGGTAATGAAGTCCTGCTGTTAAATTCCGCCAGACCAGAGCGTCCCTGGTCTCACTGGGTTCTTTGGCAGCTTTCAGCCACCCCAGCTCTCGCCCCATCTCCCTGTGAATATCAAGGCCTATGTGTGTCTCACCACTCCTCCCTATATATCTCTCTTTCTTTACTGAGGACAGGATTTACGCCCTCATATGGGGTAGGAACAGAGGTGAGTGGGTGCGTCATTTCGTGGCGCCAGCCATTGTTCCAGTTTCCCAATGCTGTTCTGAAAGTCAGTGATTTTGCTCAGAAGGGAGAAGGCAGGACCCATAACCCGCCCAGTTCACATCAATGTCCAATTAATCTTGGTAACGAGCTTGTTGTGAGCTCATTAAGGGCCAGTCTGCCCCCAGAGCCAGCAATCACTTTCAACTTTCCCGCCCCACATCACCATTTAAAACTCCATAAAAAGTTACATCTTTTTCAGTCAGGTGTAACTGGGTTTTTAGTGGCACTGTGAATAATACAATTTGACAAACAACAGAAGTGACCCTGAAAAAATAATTTTATAATCATGGAATGCTGTTAAATGTTTTTTCAAAATATTTTACCTTCTACCTTTACCCCATGTTTATGTCCCAATCTCTAATTTGCTGTATGTAAAAAATTATTTTCGTGCTTTTAGTTTCCTGTGAAAATTCTGAAATATGATTGGCTGCTTGGAAAGCCTGATGACATCACTGCTGTTCCTTGCTGTGAATGCCTGGTAAAGAACGCTGCAATCAGTTGCCGTATCGCCACACGGCGATAGAGGTGAAATTCTCACCAGAGAGACTGATCGATCTCTTAGTGAGATTTACTTCATGGTCAGCAGCGAGTGCCCTTGCTTCGCCGCTGACTGCAAAATCTGGCCCAACAATTGGTGTGCTTACCTTACGTCATTGTTTCTATCCTATTATATAACTTGCAGAAACCTCAGCATGGAACCAATTTAAGCTAAAACTCTACGTCCGCAACTCCAGTTAATTTGAATCCTACCACGAATAACTTGAGACTGAATTATGGGGAATGTTTTTCTCACTGACTTAAATTATTGGGGAATGTTACTTGAACTCAATATTTATCTTTTCAGTCACAGCAGTAAACCTGGATCATATTGGTGAGCAAGCAGAATTAATGTTTGTGGTTGGGTAAGTGTCCTGATAATTACTTTGATTCTTCTTTTTTTCTAAATTGCAGCAATTGGAGTTATAAATATGAAGGTAGAATAAAGGATCCATGGAGAAGCACAGTATATATCTTTTGCCACAAATGTAATGATACCAATTGTTGACGATACCTTTGGTACTCAGCAGTTTCTCATTCACATAAGAATTCCCAACCACACTTTTCAGTTAACATTAGAATATGTGTACCAAGAAAACTCCTTTACGTATCACTGCCCTTCCACATGATGTGCACGATGGTGTTGTATCACATGAATAAATCCTTTGGGATGCCTTTTTAATGTGTTGATGCTGCCAGGTTCCCGAAGCACAGGCCTTGCCCAGTCAGCTACGAGCCAAATATGGCTCATGTGGGCGGCATAGTGGCGCAGTGGTTAGCACCGCAGCCTCACAGCTCCAGTGACCTGGGTTCAGTTCTGGGTACTGCCTGTGCGGAGTTTGCAAGTTCTCCCTGTGACTGCGTGGGTTTCCGCCGGGTGCTCCGGTTTCCTCCCACAGCCAAAGACTTGCAGGTCAATAGGTAAATTGGCCATTGTAAATTGCCCCTTGTGTAGGTAGGTGGTAGGAGAATGGTGGGGATGTGGTTGGGAATATGGGATTAATGTAGGATTAGTATAAATAGATGGTTGTTGGTCGGTACAGACTTGGTGGGCCGAAGGGCCTGTTTCAGTGCTGTATCTCTAAAAATAAAATAAAATAAAAAATATATATAAGGCTGCGAGGTCTTCCTGGCATCTGGTCTCTGTCATTCCTGGCAGTTTTACATTTGGCTTGCAGCCGAATCGGCAAGACCTGCACATTGGGAATTCAGTGGCACCAGTGTTGGTCTCGCATAGTGTATTAACATTTACACTCTCTGCTGATTCACTTTGACAAACAGTCCTTGCATGTGACCACAGACAACGGCCTCCTGCTGCATTTAAACAATCACACTGCTTGATTCTACCAAGAAGTCATCATAGTTCCAATGTTCATTTTCTTTTGTGTAAAATGTCACTGATCCCCACCTCATACCCTGACAAGAAGAATTAAGAAAATGGAAAGAAAGCTTGCCTCATCAGTGTGAGGGGTTCAGGCTCTATACAATGGAGAAAGAGAATGGAGGCATCATTGCTTTGCAAAACCACTTCTAAATGCCATTACAGACATAGCTGTACCTGTAACCCCTCTGAGAAAACTTACAATCCTAGAGATGATGCTCAGTGCCAGGCATCAAAAGCTTGCTGCACTGCCTCAAGTGTGTTTAAATGGTGACACAGTCACATCACTGCTTAGTGGTCCCATGAAGTGCACACAATTTTAAACCATAATCACATCAGGCACTCATTCTCAATACTATCTCAGTGACTATGGCACTGGATCTCGATCCTAATTTTGTTCATATTCCACTTGTGCTGTGTAGTAGACACTTTGCTTTATTTTACCTCTACCGTGATGAAATTTTAAAAAATCATCAGTTATTTAGCTGTGGCCAGTTGCATGATTGAGATTCTAAACAAATATTGTCAGAGTCTTGCCAAGGACAGATAGTTACATTTCGAGTGAGCATTGGATGCCACCCCAAAAATTGCCTGGATATCATTGGAGCTAAAATATGATCCTTTCATGAATGACCCAACAGATCTGACCCTTATTGTATTTAATCTCAGCCTCTGTCCAGACACTTCCCTCTTTGCTTTTTTAGCGTCTTGACTTACTTCTGATTTTGAGATCTAAGCCACATCTTTACTAGGACTAAGCTTGTAAATGTATGTCTGGCATGCCTCCAGTAATAACACATGAAATCCTTGAGTGTGGTAGTCCCTGTCTTGGTGATGGGACAGTACTGGGTGTAGTAAACCACTTCATTGTTTTAGTGCTTCTCATCATGTTTTATTCATGTTCTTCATTTTCTTTTATTCAGCAAAAACAGCAGTCCACTGGAGGTGGATGATGAGGGGGGCACAATGTTTCTGCGAGTACTCATTCACCTGACAATGCATGATTATCCACCACTTATTTCTGGATCTCTGCAGCTTCTTTTCAAACATTTCAGCCAAAGACAGGAATTGCTAGCCACTTTTAAACAGGTGAGGAATGGATTGTCCTACCGTTGAGGGACAAATATCAAACTTATACCTGTAACAGGCTTGGGGCTGCAGACAAATGGCCTGTAGATGCAGTTTGCAAATTTCCAGTTTGGAAGTGCTTTCCTTAAAGTGCCTGACCTGTGACCAAGATGCATAAAGCAAAGAGACCTGGCTTTTTGCAGGTCAGAGGGAGGCACATTGCCCTCAGTTTTAATGGGGAAGCAGAGGCTCAGCCAACCTTAACAACTGGGCCTCATTTCCATAAATTTTCTCCAATTTCTACCAAGGAAACACAGATATTAGATCATTCAAATTAACATCTAAATCCAGTATTGTCTTTGTACTGACGCAAGTTGTATCAGTACCAGAACCTAGATGCTCAACTGTTGCACTGAATCCAAGGCGTGTGAAATCCTGTACAATTTCTCACTGAAAAAAAATCAGTACTGAATCTAGTGGCCAGTCATTGAATTGCTAAATGACATGGTATTGTCGACAGATCCAACTTGGATTTAAATGGCTACTTAATAAACAACTGAAGTTCTATTTTATATGCTTATTTACATGTTACATTGGGTGACTGAATATAGCCCTTTTAAACAGAAGTGATGTGTGTAATAAGAACATAACAAAAGAACATAAGAAACAGGAGCAGGAGTAGGCCATTCGGCCCCTCAAACCTGCCCCGCCATTCAATAAGATCATGGCTGACCTGCCCCAGACCTCAACTCCTCTTTCATGCCAGCTCCGCATAGCCCTCAACTCCCCGATATTTAAAAAATCTATCTACCTCCTCTTTAAACACTTTCAGTGATCTAGCCTCCACAACTCTCTGGGATAGAGAATTCCAGACATTCATTACCCTCTGAGAGAAGAAATTCCTTTGCATCTCAGTTTTAAATGAGTGTCCCTTTATTCTGTAACTATGTCACCTAGTTTGAGATTCCCCCACTAGTGGAAACATCTTCTCAACATCTACCCTGTCAAGTCCCCTCAGAATCTTGTATGTTTCAATAAGATCACCCCTCATTTTTCTAACCTATAATGAATAAATGCCTAACCTGTTTAGTTGTTCTTGATAAGTCAGCCTCTTCATCTCAGAAATCAGCCTAGTGAATCTCTTTTGAACTGCCTCCAATGCCAGTATATCCTTTCTTAAATACGGGGACCAAAACTGTACACATTACTCTCGGTGCGGCCTCACCAACACCCTGTAACAAGACTTCCCTATTTTTAAACTCCAACCCCCTAGTAATAAAGGCCAAAATTCCATTTGCCTTCTTAATTACTTGCTGCACCTGCATGCTAACTTTTTGTGTTTCATGCACAAGAACACCCAGATCCCTCTGTGCTGCACTTTTTTGGAGTCTCTCTCCATTGAAATAATAGTCTGCCTTTTGATTCTTCCTACCAAAGTGCATGACCTCACACTTTCCTACATTAAACTCCATCTGCCAAGTTTTTGCCCACTCACTCAACCTATCTATATCCCCTTGCAGATTCCTTATGTCATCACAACATGCCCTCCCACCTATTTTTATATCGTCAGCAAATTTGAATATATTACACTCTACCCCCTCCTCCAAATCATTAATATAGATCGTAAATAATTGAGGCCCTAGGGCTGATCCTTGTGACACTCCACTAGTTATGTCTTTCCAACCTGAAAAAGCCCCATTAATCCTGACTCTGTCTTCTGTGTGTTAACCAATCCTCAATCCATGCTAATACATTATCCCCAATACCCTGAGCTTCTATCTTGTGCAATAATCTTTTATGTGGCACCTTATCGAATGCCTTCTGGAAATCCAAATACACTACATCTACCAGTTTCCCTTTATCAACTCTGCTTGTTATATCCTCAAAGAACTCTAGAAAATTTGTCAAACATGATTTCCCTTTCACAATACCATGTTGATTCTCTTTGATTGCATTAATCTTTTCTAAATGTCCTGCTATTTCTTCCTTAATAATGGACTCTAGCATTTTCCCAATGGCCGATGTTAGTCTGACTGGCCTACAGTTTCCTGCTTTTTGTCTCCCTCCCTTCTTGAACAGGGGTGTCACATTAGCGGTTTTCCAATCCACTGGGACCCTCCTGAAATCCAGTGCGTTCTGGAATATGTCAACCAATGCCTCCACTATCTTTGCAGCCACTTCATTTAAATCCCTGGATGTAGGCCATCAGGTCCTGGTGACTTGTCTGCCTTTAGTCCCATTATTTTGTCAAATACTTTGCCCCTCGTGATGGAGACTGTTACAAGATCTTTCCTCACATTAGCTCCTTGCTTATCTGATATCTGTGGGATGTTTTTACTAGATGGAAAGACATGAACATTAGGCTGGATTTGGGGTCAGTGTCGAAGCAATGGCGCTCGACACTGACCTCAAAGAAACCTACCCACAAAGATCTAGCGATCTGTATGGCGCATATTACCTTTTTCCTAACGACTGTTTAAATCTGGCACTAAGTCCAGGATTTCCAGGCATCCAGCAACAGTGATAGCAGCAAACAGGATAAGCAGCCAATCATATTGAAGTATTCTGACAGACAGCAAACCAGGAACTTAAAAACACTGAGTTCCTTTGCTTTTAATTTAAATTATCATATAACAAAATAAATGATTTTATGATTGGATTAAGACAGAAGCTAAAATGAAGATAAACAAACTGAAGTAAAATTTTAAAAAATATGTGGATTCTTTATTATAATGAAAGAAAGACTTGCATTTACATAGTGCCTTGCATGACCACCAGATGTCTGAAAGTGCTTTACAGCCAATGAAGTACTTTTTGAACTGTAGTCACTGTAGTAATGCAGAAAACACAGCAGCCAGTATGTGCACAGCAAACTCCCACAAACAGCAATGTGAAAATGACCAGATAATCTGTTTTTTGTAATAAAAACAGGAAGTGCTGGAAATACTCAGCAGCCCTGTGGAGAGAGAAACAGAATTTTGTTTCAGGTCTGTGACCTTTCATAAAAGGGTAGTAGAGACAGAAACCCTCAAGTCATTTTAAAAGTGTCTGGATATGCATCTGAAGTCCCATAACGTCCAGGGCTATGGACCAAGTGCTGGAAAATGGGATTAGGCTGGGTGATTCATTTTTCAATAGGGGCAGATACGATGGGCAGAGTGGCCTCCTCCTGTGCTGTAAATTTTTCTACATTTTCTAAGTATTCTAAATATCTGAAAAGGTGGAATATGCAGTGTTGTGGGGAGAGGGTGGAGGAGTGGCAGTACATGAATTCTTGCTTAGGAGGGCAAGTATGGACACAATGGGTTGAATGGCCTTCTTCTGTGCTGTAACGATTCTATGATTCTATTAGTAATGATGGCAAATGCTTACAATTTCACTGTCATTTCTACTGCAAAATCCATATCATTATTTCCTTTTTCTCCAGCATGCTCATTATAGGTGTGTAACAAAGTTATAAGTATGGGGGATTGAACTAAGTTTACATTGGCTTGATTACATGGTTAATTATTGTATAGTTCAGAGGTTTTTCATAGCTCACTGCAATTTGATATTAAATACTATAAGACTGTGGATGTGTGTTGTGACATTACAGGCTGAAGTAAATCACAGTCAGTGCTGATCAGCATTGCAGTTTTCCAAAAAGTGTTAATTTATTTGGGGTTAACCTGTTTATTTTAGAACACTGGTTCTACATTAATGGCAATCAAAGAATGTAGGCATAAATAATTTATTTATTCGCTTAAAACCTATTACATTTCTAACCTTTGTCAGTTCTGATGCAGGGTCACTGACCTGAAACATTAACTCTGCTTCTCTCTCCACAGATGCTGCCAGACCTGCTGAGTATTTCCAGCATTTCTTGTTTTTATTTCAGATTTCCAGCATCTGCTGTATTTTGCTTTTAATTTATTAAAGAATGTAGGCATGTATCTCATAATGTGACTGCACTTTACTGATGACTTTTATAGATGCAGAGCCCACTGTGAAACTGCCTAGATTTTCCAGCTGCCATTTTTAACATGAGTGTTAACTCATTCAATGTATTTTGGGTCTTTTTAAACATTCTTAATTGAGGTTATTCCGAATCTGATATCTTGGGTCCCTCTCATAGTTACGTCCCAATTCCCCTTTGTAACATTACTTGTTCCTTTGATATGTGAACTATTGTAAGACTCACAGGATTACAAATAATATCTAAAGAAAACTTGGGTTTTTATTATACTTTAAATTTTAACATATATATATATATACAAACAATTACTGCATGAACCACATCTAAACACATATCACTCTGTTGGGCTACACCCCTGGTCATGTGTGATGTGGCATCACTTCCTCTAGTGACCTTCACTTACAGCTTCTTAAGGTGGTCCGCTCTTAAGGTCGTCCCACAACACAATTACTGTTGTGAGTGTCTGTCTTTGATCTAGGCAAGCTTTTGATAATATGTCCAGATGAAAAAAAGGAAAATCCTATTGGGAATTGCTATTAGCTGCTGGACTGTTTCATACCTCCTTAAAGTTTCACTTTAGAAGCAGTAGAGCAGCACATCAGATATTGCTTCTAAGTTTAACATTGTTTCAGAATTCAAGTGTATTTATTAAACCATAATGAACAAATAATGTGACTGAAACACTGTAATTATATATTTACAGTAGAATGTCTTTAGCTAGCTTGCCAAGTAGATACAGTAGTAAGAGTTGCCTTTGTTTTTTCTGTGATGTTTCCAATCAGTTAAATTACTCAATGAACAAATCCAGCGACTTAAAAATCCTTTCAACACTTTTCATAGTTTGTTTGAATTTTTAAAAAATAATTAACAGGTGGATTTTTAAAAAAATTGCTGCCATGCATTTAAACAAATAAATCACATTGCCTGTGTTTATCAAAATGGCCAATCAGAGGGCCGGCAGCTCTTCAGTCCCAGCAGTGCCACCAGGAGCAGTGACCACTGCTGGGACTGCAGCAGGCCCCAGACCCAGCCAGCGATGGAGCTGGAGAGAAAGTTAAGTGGGGTCGGGGCTCAGTGGGGCCAATCAGCCAGGCCCTGGCAAGGCGGGTGGAGGTGAGGGTTGATGAGAATGTGGGGGAGTTGTTCCAGCGGGGGCGGCTTGTGCCACTGTGGTGGCCCTCCATGGGGCACAAGGGCCTGATCAGGAGGCCCTCCCCCCAGCCCGCAAGATGGCTGCCAGGTATTACTGGGCTGCCTCCCAAGGCGGCAGGAAGAGGCCCTTAAGTGGTTAAGGGTCTCAATTGGCCTAAGGGCGGGCGGGCTGTCTGCCTTTTCCCCGCCACTGGAAAGATACCAGCGGAGCGGATAGGCAATGGGCATGGCACCCCCTGCCATCCCAACTGATTTTACAGGACCCCCTCATCTCCCCCCACTTCCCTGCCTGCTGCTAAGGAGGGGTGCATAAAATTCCGACCAAAGTCACTAATTAAAACCAGGCCAATGTAGGTATTCTTGCCACAATGAATAAAAGCCTGACAATTGCATTGTGATATTAACATATCAAGTGACTTCATTGTACACCAATATCACTATTTGGGTGTTACTGATTCTCCTCTCCCACTCCTCCCCACCTCTCAGTAAAAGAGAATTTTTTATTCATGCTTTTACTTAGTGGAAGTGAAAATGATGTCTTTATTTTTCTTTCCTGTTAGGTCCAGCTTCTTATATCACCTCAAGATGTTGATAACTACAAAGCCATCAAGTCTGATTTGGATCGCCTGCGTACAATGGTGGAAAAGGCCGAGCTCTGGGTGGACAAAAAGAGCAACAGAGGAGCTGAAGGGAAAAAACCACAATCAGAGGTAACTACCCTTTATACCATCTATACATTTATGCCTTATCCTTGCTGACCTATATTGGCATCCGGTCCAGTAATACCTTAATTTTAAAATTTTCATCCTTATTTTCAAGTCCCTTGGTAGCCTCGGCCCTCCCTGTCTCTTACTCCAGCCCTACAACCCTCTGCGATCTCTGCACTCCTCCAAATCTGGCCTATTTCACATCCTCTATTTGCATTGCTCCACCACTGGCAGATGTGCCTTCAGCTGCCTAGGCCATAACCTCCTTAAACCTCTCTATGTGTCACCATTTTTAAGATGCTCTTTACAAATCTGCCTCATTGACCAAGCTTTTGGTCACCTCTCCTAAAGCTCCTTTAGGGGCTCGGTGTCACATTTGTTGAATAATGCTCCTGTGAAGCACCTTGGAGCACTTTACTACAGTGAAGGTGCTATATAAATGCAAGTTGTTATTGTTATAGCATGGCTTGGAAGTATTCATTCCAAGGTTTAACTTACTTAAAAAAACATCTGCATTTATAACTTTCAGATCTCATTCATTGATTAACAAATGTTACTTAGTTTTACTTTACTTTCTGGTCACGCTGGCAAGGTAGTAATTAAACGAATGAGCTGGGAGTTCAATTTCCTATAGCAGCACCACCGGTTAATGAGTTGGTATAAAGTACAATTGTGCACTAATTTAAGGCAGTCATTAAATAGTTTGTTTCAAGCAGATTAATGATGCTATTCAAATGGGAATTTTATGCCAATACGTTAACCTGTGCATTGTTTTGTGACCATCTATTTCAGCATCACAGTTTCAATGTCCAGGCATTGATGAGACATGAAAAGGCCTTTTAACACTGCTGATTAAGCTTCAGCAGAATGTCATTTTACGATATGTAATGTTTCTAATCTCTCCAAAATCAATCATATTGCCATTTTCATGGGAAGAGTCACAACTCACATTTATGGCAAAATCAATCACGTTAGAAAACATGGACAATAGGTTTCAACACCATCTGCTTTCTAAGTAGGATAAATGCGTCAGTGACAGTTAAAACCACTGCAGGAAAATGACTGAGTCTGAAATAGGAATCCACCCTCCCACTTCCAAAGGTGGGATCAGGGGCAGATGATCAACCTGTTTTCAGGGGACGAGCCGGCCATTAAAACCTTTTAAAGAGGCTGTGTATCTTCATTTTAACAGAATTTCAATTTTTAACCCATTTTGGCAGATAAAAGGAAGTGTGAAGGACTGGATCCATCAGGTAGATACCTTTTCTAGCACTGCTTGTGGGCCAGGAGGGGCAGGAGTTTCATCCAGGCCCATCAAGCTAACCTGTAAACACTCCTACCTCCATGACCTCTTCTCCCAGGCTCCCATCTCCTTCTCCCCAACCCTCCTGGAACACCAACCATCATCCACCCCATCTCTCCCCGAATCCCCATGATCTTTGATGACCCTGACCCTCCCAACCACCATTAAACCTACAAGCTCCTGGGCTGTGGCCTTGTGCCACAGAATTTCCCAGACTGACAGGCAGCTAAATCTGTCAATCAGGCTGGCTTCTGGGTGGGGTATCTATTTATTAAAGAAAGTACCCACACCATGGAGTTAACACCCCACACATTTGGGGAAACTGAGACTTCCTGGTTTCTTCATCATGACTCCTTCCTGGCAACCGCCTCCCCACCCCCCCTCAACGACCTTGCTCCAAATCCCCATCCCAGTGACTATCAGGGCCATTGTGTCCCTCCTGGGAAAATCCTACTAAGAATGAATGAAGATAGAGCAGATGACTGTTTTTGTAATCTCACTGATTTGGCTAGATTTGTGGGTAGAGATTTGTGGGTTCAGATGGAAGATTTGATGGACACATAAAAGAACGAAGAGATTTGGCATATTTTAGTTACACGCGAAATTCACTTACACCCAAAAACTTGTGATCTTTTAAACCACATTGTTTGTGCCTAAATTATGTGTGCATCTGGTGCAGGTCAGGGATTGAATATTAATCAAGATAACAGTTTTCTTTTATTGTTGAGGTAAAAAAAATCCTTTGAGATCTTTTAGTTTTGTTCAGCTAGAAATATCTATAATTGCAATACCATCGCTGTGCCAACAAGTGGTGGTGTTGTACAGTAATTAACAATTCAGGACGTGTACTGCAGAACAGACATACTGAGCCTCTTGAACAGGATCAAAGGAAAGTCTACGTGCAACAGGAGATTACTGGATGCCCTAATGGCTCAGTGGGTATATGCATCTTGTGTAACAACAATTTGCACTTTTATGGCACCATGTGGATGGTGATGTTGAGTCAGGGCTTGTGAAATCGAAGAGGAGGCTACAACAATTTCACTGAAGGTTGAATAGACAAAAAGTCCCAGAATGGGTTTCCAGTGGGCATCCGCGTTAGCAGGCAGCAAATTTGGGGGAGAAAGCTAACAAATAGAAAATTCTGGGCAGTAAATTCAAGATTTCTTGATCTGCATAGCTGGTGGGCCGGGCTCCCTATTAGAAATGCAACCTTGCAAGATGGCCCTATTTAGAATTTGCCACCTGGTTCAGATTTAAGAGCCACTTATCTAGATGAATTAACACAACGTGATTTTGTCATCTTGTTAATGAAAATCACCGGTCCGTACTTGGATGTGTGCAAACTGTTGCTGCATCAGTCGAATCACGTTTCTGTCTAATTCCACCATACTATTGTTCATGTTTCAGGAACCTGTTGATGATGCAGCTTTGGAGAAGACATTAGGAGGGAAAAGTAGTGGGAACTATCAAGATGTCAAAGAGGTGAGTTGTTTTCTTTTGGAAGGTATGGGGGCATTTAACAGTGTCTGTTTATCTCCCCAATTCCCTGGTCTCCTAGCAGTAGAGGTGGGCTGACATCCTGAAACCTGTTCCCAGATCTCCCATTCGGCTTCTTTGAACCATCACTGGGAGGAGGTGTACAAGAGTATTCTGGAGATAACTAGCTTTCCAATTTTTCCGTACTGATCCTGTATGAACAAACGTACATGCTCATTGATTTCCCATAGCAGGATGGCTAAGATGGAATCGAAACAGTGTAAGGAGTCAGGACATGGACCCTCCTGTCACTGCTTCTTTGGGCATTGCATATTCTAATAGGCAGCTGTGGAATGGTATTGCTAAGTTCCTTGAAGTTGCCATCTAGGCCTCTCATCAGGGGAATGGAAGCAGCAAGATGCTGACTTAAGGAAGCTGGGGAAGTTAAAGGAATGAGCAATATAAAATCAGTAATAATGAGACAGTTTGTCAGTTGAATAGGAGTAATTGGAGTAATTTTATGAATTTGTACTTCATGCAGGGAGTACAAATTTATGATATTGTCCTATTATAACCTAGGAATTAGAGAGGTCATATTGAAAATTGAGGTGAGAGATTGTTAAGTGCAAATGCCAGCCATGATGTTAGTCCCACATGAGCTGATCTGTAATGCAAATCTTTTCAGATTTTGGAGCGGCTGAATAAAATGTGTGGCGTTGGAGAACAAGTTAGAAGGAAACAGCAGAGGCTGCTGAAAAATTTGGGAGCCCACAAAGTGATGTTGGATCTGCTACAGGTACCTTATGACAAGGTAAGAATATTGCCACATACAAAGTTGATTTTGTACATTCTGGCAGTGACTTAATAAGAAAAATGAACAGGACTGACAGCCACATAAGATAACTTAAGCAGTAAGTAGTAATCTTTCAGTAGAAGATATTTTTTGCCATTTCATTGTTTGGCTTAATTTTATTCCAAGATTTTACTCCTTCATTTTCTCAATTTCTGAGTCTCCCCTCCCTGGACCAGGCACAGTTCCTACTGAGTGGGTCAGCAAGTCCCCTGCTCTGAGACCTATGCCAGTGCTAAATTGAACCAGCTGATAGTTGTGTGAGTGTAAGAGAAAGAGATTGATTCTGTTTCCTACCAGACATATATTCTAAGATATCCCTTACGTTCATTAACATGTGCATAATAGTTCTTACTATGGAACTCAGGTTCCTACTGTTACTATTCCTTTTTGGTCATTTGCATGCTTTGCTCTGCCCTCTCCTCCTTTATCTCGTGCAACCATTCCTCCTGTTATCTGCTCCATCTACTACAACATACCTCTCTCAATCTGTCTTCAGTTAGCATTATTCACAGAGTCACAGAATCGTTACAGCACAGAAGGAGGCTATTTGGCCCATTGTGTCTGACCAGCTCTCCAAATGAGCAGTTTACTTAGTGCCATCTCCCCACCTTCTCGGCGTACACTCTTCCTTTTCAGATAACTATCTAATTCCCTTTTGAATGCCTCAATTAAACCTGCCTCCATCACACTCTCTGGCAGTACATTCCAGATCCTAACCACTCACTGTGTGAAAATGTTTTTCCTCATGTCGCCATTGCTTCTTTTGCCAAATACCTTAAATTTGTGCCCTCTCATTCTTGATCCTTTCACGAATGGGAACAGTTTTTCCCTATCTATTCTCTCCAGACCCCTCATGATTTTGAATGCCTCTATCAAATCTCCTCTCAGAATTCTCTTTTCCAAGGAAAACAGTCCCAACTTTTCCAATCAATCTCCATAAATGAAGTTTTCATCCTTGGAACCATTCTCAACCATATTTCTTTCCTATTGCTGTCCCAACCTTATGTCCCTTAAGAATGAGTCCATTGTCTCCCTCTGTACCTCTCTTCATATTTCCTTCCATGCTCAATGTGATTCAAGAGGAATATTCCCTGCCTCACCCTGGTGACTATCTTCTCCCACTCATTCCTTGGGGATTAACCTGTCTTTTCTCATTTCTTTTAGCTCTTCCACAATTCTTCTCTATTACACCACCAATGAATTATTAGTCACCCTGCTGCTTCAGATTGTTCACTTCCTTGCAAACATGATCTTGACCTCATGTATGAATCTATCAACATGCTGGCACTGACAGAAACCAGGCCATGCCAGCTCTTGTGACCTCTTCACTTCTGAGTTGACAATCTTAATTACAGACAGGATGATATCTGACCACTTTCTCACCACCCAATTTACTTTACCTTTCCTTAACACTGTCGCGCAAGTATCGGGGACAGGTAGTGTGATTGCTGCATTGTATCGGTTGTGCATCATGCAATCATGTGTTGTTATGGAAACAATCTTATGAGAATTACGAGCAGCACACTGTACTTCTGAGCCCCGAGAAGACCATTTTAATTCTGATTTTCATAATCATGGACACATATATACATTTATCCATTTACATCCGTTTAAATTCATCACTAAGAGAATGAAGAAAAAGAGTAGGAGATATTTCTTTATGCAGAGGGTTGCTGGAACATTGAATGCTTTGCAGCATGAGTGACTGAGGGAGAGACCATTGCATCGTAATTGGACAAATACCTGAAGCAAAAGAAAATACAGGGCTATGAGGAGAGCGCAGTATAGTGGAAGTAATTTTGGATTGTTGTAGTAAAGCACCAGCAGAAACACAATGGGTCAATAGGTTCCAAGCTGTGCAATAGGTCTACATATCCTGTATAAAACATAATAGGTATTAACCAGGCATCGATGCCTTGGGTAACATAATATGTTGTCCAGTGGATCTCCAGGCCGTAGAGTTAACACAATGTGTTCTATCTGATAGGTCTACAGATCAGGTGTGCAGCACAGTATTAGCCAATGGGTTGATAGGCAGTTAGGGTAATTTGATGAGTCTACAGACATAGGTGGAAATTTCCTTGAAACTGCCCCCAATACACCACAAGTTTGTCAGAAGTGTGGCAGAAACCCTTGCAAACTGTGTTTCCACCATACTTCCAGCTGAGTTACAGCAGTGGAGCAGCTCCGAGCAGATTCCCTGCCATTATGAGGCTAATGCAGTGTGTTTCAAAGAGCCTGCACCTTCCTTGTGTATCACAATGTATGTTTTCAGGTGGGCAGTGTCTTACTATGTGACAGACTGCTCATGTTACACAATAGGCAGAATTTAATGGACCCACCGGAGACGGACAAGGAAGTGGGGAGGGGCCCATAGAATTGCAACGGAAGGCAGGGGGTGGAGGGCCCGTCGCCTTCTCATCGCACCGTGATTAAGTCAGGAGCAGAAAAGGCCAAAGACGGCCTTTCCGCCCAGAGGCCAATTGAGGCCCGTATGTGGCCAAGCAGTAGCCACTTATGGACCTCTTCCCACTGCCGCTGGAATTAAACCAGCAGTGGGTGGCCTCTGCCATGCGGTGAGGTTGCCCAGTGAAACAAGGTGGCCTCCCTGTGGGCTTGGGGAGTGGGGGGTGGAGCCTCCTCCATGGGCAATCTGTAACCCACAGAGGGCCTATGGTGGCAAAGGCCTCACCTCCAGTAACACCCTCCTGCCCTCATAGCCCACCCTCACCCCTCTCCATCGCCAGAGCCTGCAGACTGGCCCCAGCGAACGCGCCTCAGTACCTCTGGTCCCGAGCTCCAGCGCTGGGCCTGGTCCCAGGCTTCCTGTAGAACCAGCCGTATTTTGCTTTTGAACTATTTCCACTGGTTGGGAATCTCGGACTAGGGGACAAAACCTATAAATTAGAGCCAGACCTTTCATGAGTCAAGTCAGGAAACACTTCTACGCTCAAAGGGTGGTAGAAATTTGGAATCTCTTCTACATAAGCAGTTGATTCTGGGTCAGTTGTTAACTTTAAATCTGAGTGATAGATTTCTGATAACCAAAGGTATTCGGGGCAATGAGGCAATGGTGGATATATGGCCATCACTCCCTGTGGCACTGCAGCTACTACTGAGCTGCTGGCCCTCTAATTGATGGGTAGCTCTTGGAAGCGGGTTTCCCATCTTTAAAGGGACAGGGATCCTGGCATCAGGCAATTAAGTGCCTGAGCACCGTTGAATTGCGTCGGGAGAGCTCCAAAAGGCCAAAGCAGGGCTCCCCTTGCCTTTGAAGCCTGGCGCCGGGAGCCCCGCCAGCATGACTAAATTCAGCCCAATATGAATCTACAGAGCCATTGATGCAAAGAAGAGGGGCACTGGGAAAGAAAAGCTGGCCAATTTTAAATAGCACCTCCATAACAACATTGAACTTACCCTCAAAGGCTGTTTACTACATTCTCAGTATAATCATTTGTGTCTATTCTGTAAATCGTGATTAAAGGCTGTGTTTTATTGCAGAATGATGTTAAAATGTGTGAGATTTTGAAGTACACTCACCATTTCCTTCAGAAGTACTGTGCAGGAAGTCCTGAAAACCAGACTCTGCTTTACAAGCACCTGAACCTGTTCTTGACTCCTGGAGTAAGTAACCATGCACTGGATTTAGATTAGTCTGTGTCCATAGGTTGTTTTTCCTTTGAACAGCAGTAGCCCATGCCTAAAGTCTTAATTAAGTAAACACTGATATCCATTCAAATATGTATTGTCAGCTTGTTGTCATTGGATAAATCTGGGAAACAGACTTTAGTGATTCCGTATCAAACCTTGGTAGTAGATTTTCCTGCAATGATGAGATTTTTTTTATTCTTTCGTGGGATGTGAGCATCGCTGGCAAGGCCAGCATTTGTTCTCATCCCTAACTGCCCTTGACACTGAGTGGCTTGCTCGGCCATTTCAGAGGGCAGTTCAGAGTCAACCACATTGCTGTGAGTATGGGTTTACATGTAGGCCAGACCAGGTAAGGATGGCAGAATTCCTTCCCTAAAGGAAAGTAGTGAACCAGATGGGTTTTTCAACAATCGGTGATAGTTTCATGGCACCATTACTGAGACCAGCTTTCAAGTCCAGATTTTTATTAATTAATTTAATTTATTAATTAATTGAATTTAAATTGCACTAGCTGGCATGGTGGGATTTGTACCTGTCTCCCCAGGGAATTAGCCTGGGCCTCTGGATTATTAGTTCCATGACATTATCACTATGCTACCATCTCCTTTAAATCACTGTCTCCAAGTGTTGCTGGTTTTCTTATTAGAATAGGCTGCAGCAAGCACAGCAGCAAAGCAGACACACAGCACTGATCTGAAGAGCTATCGTGACAGCACATTTGCTATCTGAAGAAGTGGGAGCGTTTCAGTGAGCCGAAGCGTAACTTCTTAACTAACTTAATCTACAGTCAAGCTTTATGTTAAACACTGATGTCCTGCTAAAATACTTGCCTGCCCCAACAAAAAAGATTTCTCAAAAGGGAAATAGTTGATTCAGATGCATCTGCTCAAACACCAATGATCCTGCAAAGTGAATGTGCCTTTATACCTGGCAGCTGTTGGTTAACATAGAACATAGAACAGTACAGCACAGTACAGGCCCTTCGGCCCACGATGTTGTGCCGACCCTTTAACCTACTCTAAGATCAAACTACCTACATACCCTTCATTCTACTATCATCCATGTACCTATCCAAGAGTCGCTTAAATGTCCCTAATGTATCTGCTTCTACTACCACCACTGGCAGTGCATTCCACGCACCCACCACTCTCTGTGTAAAGAACCTACCTCTGACATCTCCCCTAAACCTTCCTCCAATCACCTTAAAATTATGCCCCCTGGTGATAGCCCTTTCCGCCCTGGGAAAAGGTCTCTGGCTATCCACTCTATCTATGCCTCTCATCATCTTGTACCTTTCGACCTTCAAAGCATACAAACCTACATTCCATTTTAAGCAATATAATAATAATGTTCTATCCATGCAAAAGAGTATCCTCTGTGCAATATAGGAAATTTACTATAATCTACTGAACATTTCCTGCTTTTTCAAACACTGAATAAATAAAACATTAATAACTTCACTTGGCATAATCCACTATCAAGCTCTGAGCAATCACATTCAGTAACTGTTCAAAACTCTCATGTACATACAAGAATGTTAACAAGACAACCCCATCAAGCAACTAACTTGAAATAGAAGGAAAACTACCCTGTCATACCCAAAGTTGTCCCCTACTATGTAAAAACACAATTAATAGAACTTCCCTATGCACTTTATAGGGAAATAAATTTGATCATATTAAAGAACAATATTGCAGATAATTCTTAACAGTCAAAGATTCGCACTCAGCTCCCACTACAGTAGATGGAGATCTTTTTCTTCGACTGGACAGGAGGGAAACTCAAGCACAGAGTTCAGTGTGAGCCCCAGCCCTCATTGAAACAAATCAGTGATGTTCTCATTACTCGTCTGAAACAGGAGGGATTGTTGTCAAGGCCGGTGGGAGTAGAAATTAGGTCAGAAGCCCAAGGGGTGCTTGGGATCCAAGAGAACAATCCCCTGCATGAAGTTAGTGCTGAGAGGGGGTTTGGCAGAAGATACAGGCACTGGAACAGAGAGGCAAGTCTGGGGTTGGGGAAACCCAAAGACTCCCTGCACTCACAGGATAGCACTCCTGCTCCATAAGGATTCCACAGAAAAGTTAAATTAAATTCCTTACCCTGACCTGTCTGCTGACTCTCACTCTGGTATAATAGTGGGGCTAGTCATCAGTTCACAACTTTTAACTGTCAAGGGGATCCTCCGCTTGTCTGTGGCTGGGCATTCCACCTGTGCTGGATCTGAGGCCAGCTAAGGTGATGAAAGGCAGGAATACGTTGGGTGCATGCGTGACCACCCTTCCTCTCTTAATCCCGAGTATGTAGTGCCCCCGCTGAGCTGGGAGTTATAATTGGCAGGTGAAAATCATTTTCTTTTCTGTTTAATTTATATTTTCAGAACAAAAAAGTACATTTCGGGATCATTTTAAACCAGTGGAACACTGGTTTTACACCCCGCTCAATATTACTCTCAATTGACTTTAATGCAGAATAAAACCAGGGTTGCTAACTTTGGTTTTCTTTATTCCTGGAGATTTGATCATGTAATATTTATCACATGGCAATCATATGCCACTGCTCGTAATGATTAATTACATTACATTTGTCTGCTGTTTGCAAATGTTTTTGCAATTAACTTAGTTGAATGTCTTGGTTTTACCAAGCCCCAGATAAAATTTGACTTTGTTTTAGAGTGAGGTGAATAACTTAGTTTATAAATCAAAGAACGAACACAAAATAATAGAAAGATTTAAGGTAAGTAATGTTTGAATAAAAACTACATCTGTGATGTTTCTACAGTATCGACCATAATAAGAATCACCAAGTAAATAGCACTGATTCCACAAAACATCATCAACTTCTAACTACAATTTTCATACAATTTTGACTTTTACAGATTATAAAGTTTCAACAAAATAAATAAAACCTTTAAAACCAAACTTTTAAATTTACCGACTCCCACACTGTACCACTGAAGCCTAGACTGAGGGATGTGAGGCTCGGCAGTCCTCAGAGAGAAGTGCCAAAGCTGCCTGATTGCTAGAACAAAACACATTAAACAACAGTGCGCATTAGAGGCTGCCATTAACTCTCCCTAGTTCCAGCTGATCTTTCTCTCTCTCTCCTCTCTCACTCTCCCTCCCTCTATAAATTAGAGCCAGACCTTTCATGAGTCAAGTCAGGAAACACTTCTACACTCAAAGGGTGGTAGAAGTTTGGAATCTCTTCTACATAAGCAGTTGATTCTGGGTCAGTTGTTAACTTTAAATCTGAGTGATAGATTTCTGTTAAACGAAGGTATTCAGGGTTATGAGGCAATGGTGGATATAAGGAATTAAGTCACAAATAAGCCATGACCTCATTTGCTGTCTTCCAACCAAGTTCATATTTCTTTCTTTCTCCCTCCTCCTGTTGCTCTGTCAGGATTCACGAAGTTTTCAGGCAGTTTTCATTGGCCCCAAATGTCATCATCCTCACAACAGGCAATGAAGTAGTGTGTTCCAAATAACAGAGGGGACCAACAGGGATCACACAACACTGTTTGGTTGTAAGCCATGATAACCAGGATACTGTGCATGTGCAAACTGCACACAGAGCACCGTTTCTCCAGAGCTACCACCAGCAGTGCTCATAGCAATGAGCAGACCATTTAGCCCCTCGAACCAGTTCCACCATTCAATGAGGTCATGGCTTATTTGTGACTTAATTCCTTATATCCACCATTGCCTCATAACCCTGAATACCTTTGTTTAACAGAAATCTATCACTCAGATTTAAAGTTAACAACTGACCCAGAATCAACTGCTTATGTAGAAGAGATTCCAAACTTCTACCACCTTTTGAGTGTAGAAGTGTTTCCTGACTTGACTCATGAAAGGTCTGGCTCTAATTTATAGGTTCTGTCCCTCAGTCCTAGAATCCCAACCAGTGGAAATAGTTCAAAAGCAAAATACAGCAGATGCTGGAAATCTGAAATAAAAATAGAAAATGCTGAAAATACTCAGCAGGTCTGGCAGCATCTGTGGGGAAAGAAAGAGAGTTAACGTTCCAGGTCGATGACCTTTCTTTCATCAGTCGAAATAGAGTAGATAGCGAGAAATGACCAGTTCATCTTAATATCTTGAAAACTTCAACCAAATCAACATTTAACCTTCTAAATTCCAGGGAATAGTTTGTGTAATCCCACCTCATAATTTAACCCTTGGAGTCCTGGTATCATTCTTGTAAATGTATGCTCCACTCCCTCCAAGGTCAATATATCCTTCTTAGGATGTGGTGTTGAGAACTGCTCACAATACTCCTGGTCTAACTAGGGTGTTGTATAGCTCTAGTCCCTTTGTATTTTAGTCCTCTAGATATAAAAGCCGCATTCCATTAGCCTTTGATTAATTTTTGTACCTGTTTTTGTCATTTTAATGATCTATGTACATGGACCTTTAAGTTTCTTTGGATCGCCACTGCTTCCAGTTTTTTCCTCATTTAGAAAATACTGATTTATCCTTTTCAGATCCAAATTGAATGACCTCACACTTGCATATATTGAAATCCATTTGCCACAGTTTTGCCCACTCACTTAACTATTGATATTATTGTAGTTTTTGCTTCCATCTACACTGCTTACAATACCCCCTATCTGTGTCAGATAAGTGGTCGTCTATCCCATCATCTAAGTCATTAATAAACATAGGCCCAGATTTTGAGGACAAAACTGCCAGTGTTCCCTGTCATTACTCCTCTAAAACTGCAAGCAACTTCTCGAGTCCACACATGCACAGTTAAATGCATAAATCCAGAAGTTGCTGTCAGTGGTTCTATGCTCCTCCAGAGGGTATACTGTTGAGGGCCCCCCAGACTGAAATCAATTAGAGATCATTTAACTGACACGAGTTGCCCTTTTGTGCTTTTAATCTCACTGTAAATACCTTGAAAAAATTACACCATGTTGAAAGAGGTGTAACTGGGCTTTTAATGATGTACGAAGTTCATAATTACTGGTAAACAGCCTCACTCGCCCTGAAAGAATAATTTTATATTTGTTGAATGCCGATTTTTTCCATTATAAGAAATTTCATGTTTTTCATTTTTTAAAGTTTATTTTAGCTTCCCATGTATATGGCCCACTCATTTATTTTGCTATCTAAAATTTAAAATTAAGTGAAGCAATTCAGTGGTTTTTACTTCCTGTTTTGCTGCCTATGAGAAATCTTGAGTGTGATTGTCTGATTATCCTGCTTGATGACATAATGGCTGCTGGATGCTTGTAGATCCCCTTGACGTGGCACCAGATTCAAACGGACAACAGGAAAGGGAAAGTCCACAGAGATCACTAAACCTTTTGGGCAGCTTTCTTTGAGGTTGGTGGCTTGTGCCATTGTCTGCAAAATCCAGCCCATAGTGAATTGTTGAGGCGCCAACATAGATCCTTGTGGGACCTCCCGAGTCGCATCCTGCCAATTAGAGTACCTGCTCATTATCCCTACTCTGTCCAGCACTTAGCCAATCTCCTAACCAGGTGAATAAGTTTCCCTCAATTCCATGAGCCTCAATAGTCTCTTATGAGAGACTTTATCAAAAGCCTTCTGAAAGTCCATTTAATTAGCATTTATAGATATTCCCCTGTCCACTACTTTGGTCACCCCTTCAAATAATTAAATCCGATTTTCCAGGCATGCTGAAAATTTAAGTTGTTCAATCACTCTATCAGTAATTATAGATAAGTATTTTCCTGACAACAGATGTTAGACTTACTGGTGGATAATTTCCCGGTTTCCTTCCCACACCTTTCTTAAACAGCAGTGATATGCAATTTTCCAATCAAAGGAATGGTTCCTCAATCAAAACCATAGTTAGGGCATCTGCAATGTTCTCACCTACTTCTTTTAAAACCCTCAGATGAAAACCTTCTGATCCTGGGGATTTGTCACTCTTTAGTGCCATTATTTTCTTCATGACTTGTTAATTTGTTTACATTGATTCTGGTGAGTCACCATCCCTTATTCAATATTCGTTTTTTTGGGATGTCCCGCATGCTATCCTCTTCCTCTATTGTAAATAGTGATGGAAGGTATTTATTTAACAAATCTGCCATTTCCTTATTTTGATTTATATCAGCATTATTGGTTTAAGGGGCTCATATAGATCCTGACCACCCTTTATCTCCTACCATAATTGTAAAAGTTTTATACTATGGATGCTGGAAATCTGAAATAAAAACAGAAAGTGCTGGAAATATTCAGCTTCAGAAGTCATATTCGGCTTGAAAGGACAACTCTGTTTCTCTCTCCACAGATGCTGCCAGATCTGCTGAGTATTTCCAGCATTTTCTGTTTTTAATGTAAAAGTTTTCTTGTGTTTATTTTGATATCCCTTGCAAGTTTCTTTTCATACTCCCTTTTTGTAGCTGTTGCTATCTGTTTTGTCACCTTTTGCTGTTTTTGTATCTCTCCCATTCACAGGGATCTGTTTTTTTTTGTATTCTTGTATGCTTTTTCTTTAAGTTTTATGTTGTCTCTTACCTCTTTAGTCTGACATGGCTGTTCTTTTTGGCAAGTAATGCTCTTGCTCTTTAGGGGTATAAACTGGTTCTATATCACAAAATTATTTCCTTAACACCTCCTGCTGATATTCTATTGTTTTACCCATTAACCAGTTTACTATGAACAGTCTGTCTCATCCCAGTGAAGTTGGCTTTATCTAAATCTAGAATCTTAGTAGCTGTTTTGCATTTCTCCCTGTCAAATAAACATTGAACTCAGTCACATTATATAGTCACTATTAGATAAATCTTGGCACACACCATTAGGCTGTTAACTAAATCGGCTCATTACTCATTATTTATTCTAATATGGCCTGCCTGCTTGCTTCTAGGACATATTGTTGTACAAACCTATCCAAAGCACACAAGAAATTCATTGTCTTTCTGACATGGGCTTATCTGCTTACCCCAATCTGTGCCCAAGTTAAAATCCCACATTAAAGCCACTCTGCCTTCTACATATTTGTCTAATCTCTGCATTGATACATTCTGTCACTTCACAGTTGCTACCAAGGGACCTATTTACAACTCCCATTGCAATCTTTTCTATTTCTTAATTCTAGCCATAAAATCTCCACTGACTTGTTATATCATTCCTTATCATAGAAGTAATTTCATCCTTAATCACTAATGCTAATCCTTGCCCTCTACCAAATTCCATATCTCTTTTGTAGACATTATAACCTTCGTGTATTCAGTTCCTGGTCCTGACCATCTTGCAGCCATACCTCAAGTCACTTACTCGTTTGCACTGTTTGTGAGCCTCCTTCGATGCAATAGCGCAAATCCCCAAGAAAATCTTGGTCAAAGCCATTATTTATCATGTGCCCCATTGAGTTATATTTCAACAGGACCAACTGTTGAAGTGTGAGCAGCAGTACTGGGCTCCATGGAACCCAGAAGGCAAACCGAGCTACATTTTGAATCTGACACAAATTGCTGGCATTCTGCCAACGTAAGCCAGGTGAACTTTCATGCATATGAATCTACGAATTAGGAGCAGGAGTTGACCACTCGGCACATCGAGCCTGCTCCGCCATTCAATAAGTTCGTGGCTGAACTGATTACTCCACGTTTCCTCCTACTCCTGATAACCTTCCACCCCCTTGTTTATCAAGAATCTATCTACCTCTGCCTTAAAAATATTCAAAGACTCTGTTTCCACCACCTCTTGAGGAAGAGAATTCCAAAGACTCATGACCCTCTGAGAGAAAAAATTTCTCCTCATCTCTGTCTTAAAAGGGCGACCCTTTATTTTTAAACAGTGACCCCTAGTTCTAGATTTTCTCACAAGAGGAAACATCTTTTTCACATCCACCCAGTCAAGACCCCTCAGGATCTTACAAGTTTCAATCAAGTCACCTCTTACTCTTTAAAATTCCAGCGGATACAAGCTTCGCCTGTCCAATCTTTCCTTGTAAGACAGCCTGCCCATTCCAGGTATTAGTCTAGTAAACCTTCTCTGTACTGCCTCCAACGCATTTACATCCTTCCTTAAATAAGGAGACCAGTACTGTACACAGTACTCCAGTTGTGGTCTCACCAATGTCCTGTACAGCTGAAGCATAACCTCCCCACTTTTGAAATCAATTCCCCACGTGATAAACAATAACATTCTATTAGCTTTCCTAATTATGCGCTGTACCTGCATACTAACCTTTTGCGATTCATGCACTAGCACAAGCTCACCCAGATCTCTCTGCATCTCAGAGTTCTGCAATCTCTCACCATTTAGATAATATGCTTCTTTTTTGCTCTTCTTGCCAAAATGGACAATTTCCCACTTTCCCACATTATACTCCATTTGTCAGGTCTTTGCCCACTCACTTAACCTATCTATATCCCTTTGTAGCCCCCTTACGTCCTCTTCATAAGTTACTTTCCTACCTATCTTTGTCTCATCAGCAAATTTAGCAACCATACCTTTGGGTCCCTTCATCTATGTCATTTATATAAATTGTAAAAAGTTGAGGCCCCTGGCACACCACTTGTTACATCTTTCCAACCAGAAAATGACCCATTTATGCCACTCTCTGTTTCCTGTCAGCTAGCCAATCTTCTATTCATGCCAATATGTTTTCCCTACACCATGAGCTTTTATTTTCTGCAATAACCTTTGATGTGGCACCTTATCAAATGCCTCCTGGAAATCTAAGTACAATACATCCCCCAGTTCCCCTTTATCCACAGCACATGTACTCCCTCAAAGAACTCCAATAAATTGGTTAAACACGATTTCCCTTTCACAAAACCATGTTGACTCTGCCTGATTATCTTGAATTTTTCTAAATGCCCTGTTATAGCATCTTTCATAATAGCTTCTGACATTTTCCCTAAGACAGATGTTAAGCTAACTGACCTGTAGTTTCCTGCTTTCTGTCTCCCTCCCTTTTTGAATAAAGGAGCTAGATCCGCTATTTTCCAATCTAACAGAACCTTCTCTGAATCTAGGGATTTTGGAAAATTTAAACTAATGTATCAACTATCTCACTAGTCACTTCTTTTAACACCCTAGGATGAAGTCCATCAGGACCCAGGGACTTGTCAGCCCGCAGCTCCAACAATTTGTTCAATACCACTTCCCTGGTGATTGTAATTTTCTTGAGTTCCTCCCTCCCTTCCATTTCCTATTTACAGCTAATAAATACTGGGATGTTACTTGTATCCTCAATAGTGAAGACTGATGTAAAATATCTGTTCAATTCATCTGCCATCTCCTTATTATCCATTATTAATTCCCCAGACTCACTTTCTATAGGACCAGCGTTCACTTTGTTAACTCTTTTCTTTTTAAAATATCCATAGAAACTCTTACTATCTGTCTTTATATTTCTAGCTAGCTTGCTTATCAATCTTTTAGTCATTCTTTGCTGTTTTTTATATTCTGTCCAATCTTCTGACCTGCCTCCCATTTTTGCACAATTATAGTTTTACTCAGTACGTCCACCACCCAGCACTGCATTCCACACAGATGGGTGACAGTGAGATGCATTTTTACTCATACTGAGCTTTAACAACTGTGTGCCACATCAGTGCCAGCTCGCAGCATGTTCTGAGGATATCCCTCCCTCTCAGTCTGAGATACATCTGGTGAGATAGAATCTTGGTTGCATTAAGGTGAAGCATGTGAAGAATAGATTTCTGTTCAATGGGTACAAGTTTCAAAACTTTCCTCTGCTAAAGTGCTCAATTTTTAATGAATTGTTTCCATCCATGTAAGACTTTTGAAAGATCCTGCAGGCCTACATGGATAGAGTCTCCAAATTCAGCTGAGGTGCTGAATGGCTACTTCACATCCATTTTCACTACCCTGTGCTGATAGTGAAATGTGATGACAACATTGAATTCATGGAAAGCAATGCAAAATTAGTCCTGGTGAGGATTCGGCATTAAAACAGCTAGCCCTCATGGTATTCACCCTAAAATACTGAAATAATTTTGGATATTTAGTGTCAGGGTTAGCTACAGAGAAAAGACAAGTTGAGGTTTTAAACGTTCATCACTTCGAATCAAGTGTCCTATCCAAACCATTCACCTTTCCTTAGATGCTAAAAGACCTAGTGTTCTCATTTCAGTGTTCCCTGTTGCTGTGTAATGTTCATTGTGATAAAAGATATACCTTTTGGATAATGTGTCCCATTCATTGAGCTCTTTCATCCTTGCAGCTCTTGGAGGCCGAGACCATGCAGCACATCTTCATGAACAATTATCAGCTCTGTTCAGAAATAAGTGAAAACGTCTTGCAGCATTTTGTGCAGTGCTCAGCAACACATGGCCGCCATGTGAAGTATCTTGAGTTCCTACATACTATAATAAAAGCTGAGGGAAAGTATGTCAAAAAGTGTCAAGATATGGTGATGACAGAGGTAAAAACAGCTAAAGGCACCTGGCAGTGTTTGACTGTTTTTCACTGTAACTCTGAATAACTGACTTGTAAACATTACAAAAAGGTTGCATTCATTTTGAGCACCATATGTTTTATATCAACAGCTGACCAGTGCGGGTGATGATGTTGTTGTGTTCTACAATGACAAGGCCTCATTTTGTACCATGTTGGAAATGATGAATGCCGCGAGAGATGGCGTGGAGGAAAACAGTCCCCTCGCATATCATATCTCACTGGTGCAATTGCTTTCAGCCTGCGCTGAGGGCAAGAATGTTTACACAGAAATCAAGTGTACCTCACTGTTGCCTTTGGAGGACGTTGTACGAGTGGTCACCCATGAAGACTGTATAACAGAGGTATTGCTGGCTGTTTAACAATATGCAAAACAAATAAAACAACTCCAAATGCGATTCCGTGAGTCTTTTAGCGATCAGATTAGGGCAGAGAAAAAAAAGAGGCAAATCAAGGAGACAAATATTTAAAAAAAAATAGAATTTGCTAATTTAGTTGAAGGTTTTTGCTAAACCAGTGCAGAATCAGAGTTACATAGAATTACATACATAGGATTATGTAGGATATCCTGCACAGAAACAAGCCAGTCGGCCGAACTAGTCTTTGACGGCGTTTATGCTCCACTCCAGCCTCCTCCCAATTTTCCTCAACTAAATCTATCAGCGTAAGAAACTTTCTATTGCCTTCTCTTTAATATTGCTTCACTTCAACCACTCCCTGTGATCGTGAGTTCCACATTCTCACCACTCTTTGGGTAAAGAAGTTTCTTCTGAATTCCCTATTGGATTTCTTGGTGACTTTCTTATATTGATGACCTCCAGTCATGCTCTTCCCCAAAAAAGGAAACATTCTCTCGATATCTATTTTATCAAAACCTTTCATAATTTTAAGGACCTTTATTAGGTCACTGCTCAGCCTTTTTTCAAGAGAAGAGACCCACCCTGTCAATCCTTTCCTGATATATATACCCATGCATTTCTGGTATTATCCTTGTAAATCTTTTTTGCACCCTCTCTATTGCCTCTATATCCTTCTTATAATATGGCGACCAGAACTGCACGGAGTACTCTAAGTGTGGTCTAACCAAGGTTTGATACAGGTTTAGCATAACTTCCCTACTTTTCAATTTTATCCTTCAAGAAATAAAGCCTAGTGCTTGGTTTGCTTTTTTTTATGACCTTGCTAACCTCTGGTGCAACTTTTAGCAATTGGTGTGTGTTTGTACTTAGAGATCCCTTTGTTCCTCTACCCCATTTCCAAGTAATAAGTGACCTCCCTATTCTTTCTACCAAAATGTACTACCTCACATTTATCTGTACTGAACTTTATTTGCCAATAATTTGCCCACTCTGCAAGTTTATTAATGTCTTCCTGTAATTTGTTGCAGTCCTCCTCAATATTGACTATCCCCTCCAATTTGATGTCATCCACAAATTTAGAAATTGTGTTTTTGATTCCAAAGTCCAAATCGTTAATGTAAGTTGTAAACAGCAGTGGTTCCAGCACTGATATTTGTGGAGCACCACTTCCCACCTTCTGTCACTCTGAATAACTACCCTGTACTCCTTTTCTCTGCTTTCTGTCTTGAAGCCAGCTAGCAATCCATTCTGTCACTTGTCTCCTGACTCAGCATTCTCTAACCTTATTCATTAGTCTGAGAGAAAAAAAAGCAACAGTGTATTGAAGTAACTGGTTTGGTACAGGTGGGATCTGGATAAGTTACAGTTGTTATGCAGGTTGCATGAACCCAGGATGCCCACCAAACCACACAGACAGGAGCATTATGCTATGAATGTGATCAACTAGAACAATGCACAGTATTTTGTTAAGCCAGTTCATTTACTATATGTTACCAGGGTGATGGGCAGTGCCTGCTTAGTGCTCGCTGACCAACAAATGCTTATAGATTTAGCATTGCTTCGTAGTTTAATTGTATGTATTGGCATGATAGTGGTACTCATAATGTGGCCCCTTAGTACTTGTGGCTCCTATGTTTCTGGATCTAAAGAATAAAAGAGAGAGATAGTTTCCTTCAACAAAAGTTAGTAATCAATTCAGAACTCTCAGGCATGACTTATGCTGCAGTGTGATTCACAGACTTTTGCAGAGACACAATCTACGAAAGATGAACAGCATTTTCCTGGAAACTGCAGACTGCAGTTGCACTTTTCCATTCAGTTGGCAGGATGCCCTGCTATAGGTCAGAAAAGATTTGGGGGGTTATATTTTCCTGTTTTTGCTAATGTTAGCAAAAAAGGTATACATGAGTTTAAAGGTGGCAAGAACATATTATACTCATCTGCTTTTACACAAGCGTTAGCAAATAGAGAAAAATAAAGTTCTTAAAGGGAAAGCATCCAATGAACATTTTGAAGGAGGAAAATAATAGAATAATTGCATGGATTATAGTCTGCTTCATACCTGTTTCAATGGACTCACCATTTGTTGCTGTATATGTTTATTTCTACTTATTAGGTGAAAATAGCCTATGTTAATTTTGTGAATCACTGCTATGTGGACACAGAAGTCGAAATGAAGGAGATTTACACCAGTAACCACATCTGGAAAATTTTTGAGAACTTCACAGTGGACATGGCTAGGGTAGGTCTGTGAAAGATATAGAGTCATAGAGTTATACAACACAGAAAACAGGCCCTTCGGCCCAACGCGTCTGCGCCGATCATCAAGCACCCATTTTCAAGCACTTGGCCCCGTAGCCTTGTATGCTGTGGCATTTCAAGTGCTCATCTAAATACTTCTTAAATGTTGTGAGGGTTCCTGCCTCTACCACCCCATTAGGCAGTGTATTCCAGATTCCAACCACCCTCTGGGTGAAAATTTTTTTCCTCAACTCCCCTCTAAACCTCCTGTTCCTTACCTTAAATTTATGACCCCTGGTTATCGACCCCTCCGCTAAGTGAAAAAGTTTCTTCCTATCTATCTTATCAATGTCCCTCATAATCTTGTATACCTCAATCATGTCCCCCCTCAGCCTTCTTTGCTCCAAGGAAAACAATCCCAGCCTATCCAGTCTCTCTTCAATCTCCTCTGCACTCTCTCCAGTGCAATCACATCTTTCCTATAATGTGGTGACCAGAACTGTACACAGTACTCCAGCTGTGGCCTAGCCAGTGTTTTATACAGCTCCATCATAACCTCCCTGCTGTTGTATTCTATGCCTCGGCTAATAAAGGCAAGTATCCTATCTGCCTTCCTAACCACCTTATCTACCTGTGCTGCTGCCTTCAGTGATCTGTGGACAAGTACACCAAGGTCCCTCTAACCCTTTGTACTTCCTAGGATCCTACCATCCATTGTATATTCCCTTGCCTTGTTAGTCCTGCCAAAGTGCATCACCTCACACTTCTCAGGATTAAATTCCATTTGCCACTGCTCCGCCCATCTTACCAGCCCATCTATATCGTCCTGTAATCTAAGGCTTTCCTCCTCACTATTTACGACACCACCAATTTTCATGTCATCTGCGAACTTACTGATCACACCTCCTATATTCACGTCTAAATCATTAATGTACACTACAAACAGTAGGTGTTATATAGAGTGTAATGCTAAGAACGCAATGAAATAGAGAATGTAACTAAGTGGAGAATGACGGAAGTGTAATATTGTATTGCTTGGGAATGTGCTAGAACAGAGGTTTCCAAGGCTTTTGCCTCTATGGGCCGCATAGCTGGGCATCATGGAGTCTTGTTGGCCATCTTAAAAATATAAAGCAATGCTTCATGAATTAGCATATGGTTTCTGATTTCAGATTTATCCACCTATGAGGCAATTTATGATAAAACAGTCCTTCCCAAACCTCCAAACTCACAAAATCCAAGCAGACAAAACCTACCTAGGCTTTGATTGCTGGAACTTGAAGGCTGCCATAGTTTGGATATCTATGTGCTACCAAAATTCTACCCGAGTCCCTGAGAGATTTATAGGCCTGACTCCTTTCAACAGACTGTAGTTCTGTCATATTTTATTCTTACAGAAAGTGACAGTAATTGTTATTTAAAAAAAAACAAGGTTTCACCATTTTTTTCTTGTTGATGATACACTTTTATGACAAACTTCAATCTAAATCTAACAAGTATATGTAATCTATTCCACCATTTTATCCAAGTTATGAAAACTTGGAGCGATAAATTGCTGAGGTATAATACTGTGGTATCGGCCTGTTTGAATTTGCTTATTGAACAAAACAAAAGCAGACATATTTTATCTATTGCAGGCATCAATTATTTAACATTTCATTTCAAATTCTGTGAATAATAAAGTAATAATTAAATTTAAAAGCTTTAAATGTGTCATCATTGTTGTTTCAGCAAAATACATCTGAAAATTCCTGTAATATAATTTTGACTATAAGGATGAAGAATAATTAATCTTCATTATTGTTCAGATTTTTAATAAACTAATTCACATATACACCACTTAATGCAAAGGATCTTCTTTCATTTTAATCATGCAAGGTTTGCAATAAAAGGGAGAAAAGGCTGTCAGACCCTGCTATGGAGAAATATGTAGTAACTGTTGTCATGGATACCATCAGCGCATTCTTCAATTCACCATTCTCTGAAAACAGCACATCACTGCAGGTAACTCACTGAGAATTCTTCATCATTAAGTGTTAAGCAAAACAACATTTCCCCTTTTCTCAACAATGCCTGCATCTTTAACAAGGGTGTCCACCTAGTACAAAATCACATAGATGCAGAATAACGGTGGGCTGCTGGGTGATTATAGTTTGAGTTCTATCACTGGATTTGCTGATGATGAAAATTCATCAATAACCTCAATAATTAGCTCCTCACTAACACGAGACACAGAAATAACAGGAAAATAGAGTTTGCCATCAGTAAAAAAAGACTATTGGGCTGTCCATTAAGGCTGTCTCCCATATGGACACAAATCATTCTCTGTCCAAGAGGCAATCCATACCTCTACTAATGGTGCTTTTTTATTTACTGCTGGAAGAAGTGAGAGAACAGCTTTGGGTGATTGATACGCCAATAGCACCATCGCATTCCTATCACAATGAGCACCGAGTGGGGGGACATTTTAACTTTGTGACCCACTGGGAGCTAGTTTAGTGGGAGGGAGTGGGAGCACAGCAGCATGCAGGAAAACTGGAAGTCGAGGTTTTGCTGCATGCTGCAGAGTTTTAACTCCACAGTGTGTGTGACGTCACTGTCAGGTTCTCCGCCCGGGATTCAGCCTGATTGACAGACTTGGCTTCCATTCAGGCAGGGAATGCTGGAGAAGAGGATGCAGGTAGGTCCAATTCTCAACCACGGCAAGAAGTGGGAAGGGTGCGGTGGCCAGGGTTTGGAGGCAGGGAACTGGAGGTTTGGGGGGTGGGGGCAGCGGTGGTGGGTGGGGAATCAGAGGCCTCAGGAGTAGGGGGGAGTTGTCCGATTGTAGGGGGTTGGCAAGGCAGGTACACTGGATCCAGCAGGTGAGGGGAAAGGCACTTACCCCCTGGATCCAGCGGTCCACGCTTTACTTTAGCCAGCAGGTTTCCTGACACCAGGGTTAAATTTGAAATTGGGGATTCATGTGAGGCTTCCAGTCCCATTGTGATATTTAAATTACCAACTTACCTCCATTAAAACCAGAAGTGTGTGGGCTGAAAGTGGCTTGGGGCGACAGGTTTCAAATTTTTAACACTTTACCCTCCCACCTAACCTAAACCCGCTGTTTTTTCAGATTAAAATTCAGCAGCCCCCCCCCAGCTCTCTGTCTCACGAGACAGACAAAAATTGGCCTCCAAGGATAATGGGTTCAAGTCCTCTTTTTAGCATTTCATGGTGCAATGGCCTTTTTTCAGGGTTCACACTGGCAAATTAATATAAGGATTTTGCACAGTAAATCAATGTCAAGAAAATGTAGCATTTTAAATTGCTGCTTCAGGAATGTATTTCCTCATTGCATGTGGGTGACATAACAAAATGAACTTCTTTTGCATGTTGATATATTATGGTATTTAATGTGATGCCTCATGCCAGGATCCTTTATAGTAATGAACATATTAACGATTTCCCCCTGTTCTCATTCTTAATGTTGACAGCTGCACAGTAGATTGTTTCATTTTAACCTGAATACATAATGACTGCTTGTATTCCTTCCCATTTCTTGTAGACACACCAGTCTATTGCTGTGCAGCTGCTACAATCCACATGCCGGCTTCTGGATTGTTCATGGCTACAACAGCAACAGAAATGTTCAGTAGAAACCTGCATTAGGACCCTAGCTCTCATGGGTAAGGCAAAGGATCGGTATGGTAAGAAATCTGCATTCAAAATAAAAAATTTTTTTTATTCATTCATGGGATGCGGGCATCGCTGGCCAGGCCAGCATTTATTGCCCATCCCTAATTGCCCTAACTGAGTGGCTTGCTAGGCCATTTCAGAGGGCATGTAAGAGCCAACCAAATGAGACGACTCAGCCAGTACAGGGCACATGAGCTGTTTTAGAGCTATATCCTTTTCTGTCTTAGCCATCAAAACCTGTCCTTATAGCAAGAAAAATCAGTTTATTTGTGAGAAGATGGAAGCATTCCTTTCTGTCTGTCTTTTTTCACTTCACTAACTGAAGTGAACCTTGTTTTAGCTTCTCTAGATAACCAAAGTACAAGGAGGTGAATCCTTGGACATTAGCGGAAAACACACGATAACACATCGACAGCTTGTTTTACATGCTGCCCCATTTTTTATAGGAGGAATGTAAGACGGGCAGTCAATTTGCTATTAGTCATTTCGCATTACCGCCTGAGAAGAATATAACGCCTCCCCCTCCACCGCCCAATGTATTCAAAATAACATTGGCAATGCCAGGAGTTTTTTTTACAGGTCTATTAGAGAAGTGATATTTCTCCACTGGCATTGTCCGTGGTACAGTCTCACTTATTGTAAGAATTAATTCCTCTTGGATGAGCATTCCTGCGAGGACCACCATTTTGTACGTGAGTGAGTTAAACTGGTAGCAGCTGCTTCTCCTCCTCTCTCCCTGAACTCTAGCCTGTCCCCAGCATTGACAGATATTATTTTGCATAAGTCTGCTGATTTAATTAAATTAGTTGGTATTTATTTGTTGATGAAATAGTTTATTTGGATGCTATGTTTGACTATTTTGTGTTGTAGGGTGACTTAAGGGCCTCATGCAAGCGAGTTCAGTTGTGCTAGCTGACTGTTTTTAAATGTTCACATTGGCTAAGAGTTGTTTCACATATAATGAATGCACAGGAGTTTCCGAAGAGCCTGTAAAATCCAGTCTGTTTGGCTGATCACACGAGCTTTTCCTACCAATCTAGCAACTAGTGTAACCTTGTGGTTTTTCATTTTAGCAAAAAACCGTTCATTACCCCTTCCAATGGACTTGGACACTCAGGCTCGCACCTTGTTAAACAGCCAGTCATTAGCATCTCAGAGAAATGCTCCAAACTGGAAGGCAAGCACCCGAGCTTTCCCACGCGCTGCATGCACACAGCAGCAGTGGGACTACAAGAATATCATCGAAAAACTACAGGTTTGCTACTTCTGTTCAGATTTTTTTCAAAGAAAGAATGGTTCAGATATTCATTTTTACTGCAATTCCAAGAAAAAACACCATTAAAATACATATAATACATAAAATCCTGCCAGATTTAGAAATTTCTCAAGTGAACACTTAAGAAGCAGTTGATGCATCTCTCTCCCTCCCCCACACCCCCAGAAAATTTTGATTTTTGACACTTGAATTTTCTGCGATTTTCCAGTGAGCCCTGATGGTGGTTCAGATTCTGGGCCTCTGGTGCATGCTGGTAAAATCATCCCTTTTATATATTCATATAATTTTTATGATATAAATACTAACTTTTATGATTTGGATCAGTGTGATTGTAAGAAAACATACCGCACTGAATTGAGAACAAAACAACTGCATTGATGACTCATATCTCTTTTGGTACTCTATCAGTAGTAAAATTAGGTACTTGTTTCTTGCTTCTTGTAGTATTAATTTGTTGATGCTCCCTCCCCAATTTCCTTTACTATTTTGGCTCTGTTCCAAATTTCTTGTCTGCCACAGATATACTCTCGGATTCAGTGGCACTAGTCACTCTTATGTTCAGACATTTACCCATATTACCCAATATGTAATTATACAATAGTGTAAGCTGGTGATGCGACAAAAGGGTTCCCTTGTGTTCTGTACTGGATGGCATGTCATTTGTAAGCACCCTTCTATGTGCTTCTCCAATCTTTTGGAAAAGCGACTGATTAACACTATAAAGAGACAAGGTTAGATATGAATCACTAAACTGCTTTATTTTACAGAATGTGCAGAGTAACAGTTACAACAAATTTCACTTAACTTAGCAATTTAACTTCAATTCCTTTCTTGTTGGCAAGAATTATACTAAACCACACCATCCTGTGGTTAAATATAATGAAAGAATATGCATTTATATTGCAATTTTCACATCCTCATTCCAAAGTGATTCACAGTCAGTGAAGTTGTTTCAAGGGTAGATGTTGGCCAGCACAGACTGGAGGATGGTAGATGGTGGTGTTCCCCAAGGGTCAGCACCAGGGCCACTGCTTTTTTACTAGATATAAATGACTTGGATATTGGAATACAGAATAGAGTTTCAAAATTTGCTGATGATACCAAACAGGGAGGAGTGGCCAACAATGAGGATGATACAAACCACCTACAACAGGACATAGATAGGCATAGATAGTAGAATGGGCAGGCACGTGGTAGATGGAATTTAATAGACAAGTGTAAAGTGATGCATTTTGGCAAAAGGAATAGGGTGATGCAATATAGACTTGATGGCACAGTTCTAAAGAGTATGCAGGAACAGAGGGACTTGGGGGTGCATGTGCATCATGTATTGAGAGAGTTATTAGCAAAACATATGGGATCTTGGGCTTCACAAATAGAGGCATAGAGTACAAAGCAGGGAAGTTATGCTGAACCTTTATAAAGCTCTGGTTTGGCCCCTACTAGAGTATTGCATCCAGTTCTGATCACCACACTTTAGGAAAGATTGAGGGTCCTTGAGAGGGTGCAGAGGAGATTAACCAGAATGGTTCCAGGGATGGGGGATTTTAGTTACAAGGTTAGGTTGAAAAAGCTGCGGTTGTTCTCCCTGGAGCAAAGTAGATTGAGGGGAGATTTGATAGAGGTGTGCAAGATTAAGACAGCTTAGATAAGTTAGACAAGGAAAAGCTGTACCCATGATGGTACAACGACTAGGGGACACAGATTGAAGGTTTTGGGCAAGAGATGCGGGGAGGATGTGAGGAAGAAGTTTTTTACACAGCGAGTGGTAATAACCTGGAACTCGCTGCCCATGAGGGTGGTGGAAGCGGAGACAATCAGTGATTTCAAAAGGAAATTGGATGGGCACTTGAAGAAAATAAACTTGCAGGGCTGCGGAAATCAAGCGGGGGATGGACTCTATTGCTGTGCGGAGAGCTGGCATGGACTCGATGAGCTGAATGGCCTCCTTCTATGCCATAAATGACTCTATGACACTGGGAGAAATCCCCTGTTTTACCTTGAATAGTGCCATCGAATCTTTTATGGCCACTTGAAAGGGTGGAATTGTTTAACAGTTCATCCAAAAGGCAGCCCCTCTAACAGTGCAGCACTGTTGGTCTAGATTATGTGTTCAAATCTGTGAAATGGGGCTGGAACCCAGATCTGAGTCAGTGGCGACAGGGCTTTACTTGCCTTGCTCTCAGCAGACCGTGGCAACTCACCTCCTGCATTTGAGTCTTGTTTCCTTTGTTCCCTGGCTCACAGGAAGTTAGCAGCCTAATTCCTGAGCCTACCTCTGTTTTCAAGGACAGCTTAGAAAAACTGGAAGTCAAGCATGGTACTGCACCCCCAACTATGAAACTAGTCTCATGCAAAGCCTAAAGTGTAAATGTTTGGTGGCTGCTTCTGAGATGAAGTAGCAAATCCCATATTATCCCGATTAGTTTCCTTGACTGTTCTTATCATGCCAATCCTATGTTTTACTTAGCAACTCCAGCATGTGACTGAGAGATGGGTTTTGCACTTTTGTTCGTTCACTTTAATTTAAAAGCAATATTTTAGCATTACTAACTTAACTGACGTATCTTTGTTTTCCTGAAGTCCTTTATATTCCTCCCTTTGCCACTATTTGCCAAACCTGCTATTGTGTCCTGAGCATATTCCGAGCTTGTCTTCCCAATAAGCAAGTCTAAATCATTTATTTATGCATTATGTACTGTAAAATCAACAAATTTGATGTCAGATCAACTCATGAAATCATTTATTGATCATGGTCTTGCTACACTGCAGAGTGGTTCAAATTAATAAGAGCTTCAGTATGCAATGCAGTGATATCCACAAGTCAGAAGCGTACTATGTCACTAGTTACATGTCTAGGTGGTAATGGCACTTAGTTTTTTTATTCTCCTCCAATACTTATTTAATCTTGTTTGATTCTATGTAGGATATCATAACAACTCTGGAAGATCGGCTGCAACCGCTGGTGGAGGCTGAGCTCTCTGTTCTTGTTGATGTCATGCACAGGCCAGAGCTGTTGTTTATGGAAGGAACAGAAGCCAGGTTGCGGTGTGAAAGTGGAGGATTTATCCTCAAGTAAGTGAGCAAACTAAGCCTGAGTGCAAAATATTACAAGAAGAATATTCCACCGATGCAGGGATAGCACTAAACTTAATGTCATGGTAGAGCATTTACTTATGAGCAAAAGTAATATTGTTGCCTCCTACTCTAACTGGCAGTCATAATGCAGATCATGTAATATCTATGGAAAAGAAGTACTCTGCTGCGCAATATTGGGGCTGAACTTTCAAATGCCAGTGGGGTTGGGACTGGGTGTGAACATGATTTGAAAATCGTGGTCCCAGAGGTCATCTTTGGAATCTGACACCTGCGGGACAGTCCACAATTTTCAATTTGAGGGTAGTGGGGAGGGAAAGGGGAACTCGCTCACCTCCAATTAAGGGCCCATTAAGCTCATGGAGAAGCTTGTTAAGGTTCCAGGTGGTGTGTGTGGTGGTAGTGGGGCGGGCGGTGGGGGGGGTTCTGAACTGTAATTTTCTATTGAGATTCCAGCGAGCCTTACTAGTCTGGTGCATGATAGTGCACAGTTAACAGGCTTGCTGCAGGAAGAGGGCAAACTTTATTGTTGGAAGATGAAATGTTTTGGGCCCGTGGGGATCTTGTACCAGGCCCAGTGCAGGATTTATTTTATTTTGGAAGTGTTACCTCACCTCTTTACTCTTCTGACTCTCCGAGGAGCTGCCTGCTCTCTGCAGCAAGGCAGCAGCAGGTCCTTTGCCTCTGCAGGCAGCTCCCATCTCCCATCCACTAATTGGGCACTGAGCTCGTCATGTGAGTGACACGGCTGAGACGCGGAGTGGGACCCGGAAATCAATCCGGACATCGGGGTTCCCGATCCCATTTTGAAAATTCAGCCCTTGATGTTGAAAATTATGCAAACATGCAGATCTAAATATAAGTGCTCTTGCAACATTTTTCCAGCTATATTTGCATGTGATTTTTGGAACTTTTGGATCTTGGTATTAGCAAAAAATCTAAGCACTTAGCGCAAAGAGCATCAAGCATTCCACTCTCTTCCCTGCCCTCCCCCCACCCAATGTACTCTGTTTCCTAATGCTGCTGTTGATAAAGAACTAGCATTTATGAAACACTTTATGATATCTTCAGAATGTCCTCAGGCACTATCACCTCAAACATTTACTTTTGAAGTGCAGTCACAGTTGTTATGTAAGGAAAGACAGTGGCTAATTTATACATAGCAAGGACCTGTAACAATAAATGTATTGAATGACCAGTTAATTATTTATTATCCTGGTGGTTGAGGGAAGAATGTTTGTTAGGACAGTAGGAGAATTCCCTAGTCTTCCTTGAATGGTATTGTTGGAACTTTTACATCCACCAGAACAGGTAATTAGGGTCACTGCACTTCTGACAATGTAGCAGTCCTTCAGTATTTTACTGAAGTGTCAACCTTGATTTTGTGCTGAAAACCTGGAGTGGGGTTTAAATCCACACTTGAGAAAATAAAAATATCTTGCACCCTGCAGTGGAGCAAGTTCGCTGTTTCAGTAAGAAGCTTGAAGAAAATTAATGCTGATGCATGCTTCAGGAACAAGGTAGCAGATTTTTGCCTTGAGTGACTGATCACTGGATAAAGATAATGGTTGAGTTCGAGTTTGTTCTAATGATCTATCACAGCTCGGATGCCATAAACTTGCAAAGTGAAGCGTGAAGGTTTGTGAACATCATCTGAGATCCAGAAATATTTTATGACCAGTAACTCACTTTAACATGACCATTATTTTTTTGTAATAAATTTTTTTTATTTTTTAATAGCCAAGCAGTAATACTGCTGCAAAGTCTGCAAAAGTTCACCATTGCCCACAACTATTTGGCATAACCATCCTCTGAAGACAGCAGCAATTGTTACTTTCCCTTATTGTTAACCATGATATAACAATAGTTCTGATATTACATTAGATGATGAGAGGCTCATTGATATAGTATTTACCAGAAATTAACATAAACTTAATATATAGACTCTAGAATACTTCTGAACAGTGTATAACTATGGCAGCTGAACATGGTAAAGATATGGCCAACAGAATAGATTTGGTGTAATGATGTTCATTGTGTTTGCTGGACTTTTAAAGGACACAGCATTTATAATACTGTTTATACAGCCAATATAAACTGATTCCTCATTAGACAATCAAAGTTACTCTGTATAAAAGTAGGTGATTATGAAATATATAGTGCGATGTAGAGCATAACTAAATTTTTCTGAGTTCTGTGACGTATCTTAGTCCCTAAAGTAGGAGAGTTGGGGATACAGTAGGTTACAACAATATTTCTTCTCTGCTTCTCCCAATCATCCTTAAGGTGATGGAAGGTGGTCATAAAACTCCAATGGTACTATGCAAAGTAGAGCAGAGGAGTTCTGACAGTGTCATGGTTCCAACATTTATCACGCTAACAACAACACCAAAAGATTAACTGACTATTTATCACATTTCTGTTTGTAGGAACCTGTTGTGTACAAATTAGCTGCTGAATTTACCTACATGCAATAGTGCCTACATTCCAAAATAATTTGAGAAGTGAATGATGCTATATAGATGCAAGTTCTTTATTTATGCATGAATAACCTGCTCACTGACATTCAGGTTGGGTTCTGCTTGAGCCGCTCTGCATCACACATCATCACAACTTTGATCCAGACACGGAGTTAAATGCTGGAGATAAGGTGATAGCAACTGCACTCAACATCAAAGCAGCATTAGACCGTTTATGGCACCAAGGAGCCTAAGCAAAAGCAATCTTAATTGGGGTAAATGGGAAAACCCTTCAGAGGTTGGAGTCCTAATTGACATACAGTAAGATGCTTGCAATTGCTGATCAATCATCACATTCCCAGGACAATGCTGCAGGAGCTCCTCAGGGAAGCACTGTTTGCTCAACTATCTTCAGCTGTTTCATCATTGATCGCCCTTGCATTGTGAGGTCAGGAGTGGGATTATTTATTGATGATTTCAGTGTTCAGCTCCATTCATAACTTCTCTGATAATGAAATAGCCTATGACAACCTACAACAGGACTTGAACAATATCCAGGCTTGGGCTGACAGTGGCAGATAATACTTGCACCATGTAAATGCCAGCTAATAATTTCTAACTAGAGAAAGCCCAGCCATCCTCCCTTGACCTTCAGTGATACCACTATTGTTCAGTCCCAGCCACTGACCATCATGGAGGTTACCACTGACAAGAAGCTTAACTAGATTTGCCATATCAAAATTGTGGCTACAAATCAGAGTAGAGGCTAGGTACTGTATGATGAATGGCTCACCTCTGGGCCCCTCAGAGCCTTTTCACCTTCTACAAGACTCAAATCAGGAGTATGGTGGAATACTCACTGCTCACCTGGACAGGTGCAGCTGCAACACTTAGGAAGCTCAAGGTCAGAGCAGTTGACTTGATTGGCACCCCTGCCACTGGACTAAATAGCCACTAGCACTCTGCAACTGCATGATGTACAATCCACCAAGGCTACTTTAATGATATCTCTCTCCCTGCGGCCTCTACCACCAAGAAGGACAAGAACAGTGATACTCTGGGAACACCATCACCTCCAAGCCACTCTCCATTCTGACTTGGTCTGTGTTTTCATCATCATTGAGTAAAAATCCTGGAAATCTCTACCTAACATCATTGTGGGTGCACAAGGATTGCAGTTGTACAAAATAATGTTCACCATCTCAGAATAACTAGGGGTGGTCGATAAGCATGATCTTGTCAGGGTCACCCACATCCCGTGAACAGAAGATTTCTTTTTAATCCTTTCACGTCTAGACCGCACAGGATGACTGTCTCTTTGATAGCTGGTAAAGCCTCAGTGTGTAAAGAGTTTGAGCAGAGGTGTAATGGAAATCAGGTACATCTGTGTATTAGATCCCATTTAAATTATGCATGATTACATGAATTATGGATGATGTTGGAGGTGTTTTATAATTTATAAGTTAAAAAAGAAAATTTATCACGCAAGAATTAATCACTTAATCAAACCATACTAAGTACAGTCTGTTACTCTATGCCCATGCCACATGCCTGTAATATTAAAATAACAATTTTTTTTGTTTTAATGCCTAGTGTAGTTTGTAGCAGCTGCATACAACACCCAACTATTATATTTGTGATAGAAAAAAGCCTTGCATTTATATAGCACCTTTCGTGACCTCAGGACACCCCTAAATGCTTTATGCTTTGATGTGTAGTCACTGTTGTAACAATATGTTGAGCAGCCTTGATATTGACTATCATCAGCATAGATTAACTTTGACTGATCTAATTATGTTTCCACAAAAGCAGACAGAATTGTGAAGGTATTTTTCACACTTACTAGCCAGTGACTAAAGATCCTAATGTGAGGTAGCTGTGCAGTTTTAGCTCATTTTGGGGACTAAATTGGGTCACACAGCACCTGCTTTTTAGGCCACATACGGATTGAAAATGGAGTCTGAGATGTTCATGCACACTTCCAACTGGATGTGTGCAGGACGCCATCTTGATAAATACAAACGAGTGGCATCCTTTATACCCATCTGAAGCAGGCATTAGATCATTTGTAGATGGAAATATGTGGCCGGATTCCTGCTTCTGGTCCCTGCTGCAACTTTGTTTTGCCCTGAGGCGCCCAATGCTAGTATTGCTTGCCTCTGGGAACAGCAACTCTAAACAGCACATAAATTGAAAAAAAGGTAAAAACTCACCGTAACCATTGCCGCTCCGCAGATCTCCAACCTCCCTCCTGACCCCAGCCCTGATCACCTAGCCCCCCTGACAACACTCCCAACCCCTCAACAGTAGGCTTGTGATCTTCCTTCCCAATCCCCCATTGAATCCAATTACAGACTGTAAGGCCCACCTATTCCTCCTCCAGACTCCCGCAATTCAACCCAATCATTTTACCTGGAAATTGGAGCACTAACCTGTTCAGGCTTCTACCACAGTACCATCTACATTATGATGCAGTGTGAGGCCCAAAATCTAGAGCTGCTTTAGACCTCACCATTTTAACGCCGGCTGTTAACACTGTGCAAGTGTAACGCTCCTATTTATCCCCTTATTGATCTGTTTACTTTTCTAGACTAATTCAACACACAAAGAATCTCATGTCAACAGAAGAGAAGCTCTGCATTAAAGTTCTTCGCAGCCTTCAAGCAATGTTGGTCAAAAAAAATAGCTATGGAGACCGGGTAAAAACAAAGAAATCTAACTACATCCCTCAGGGACTGTTGCTTATACAGAGAGCTGAGTAACAGCTTAGTTCTTTCACCATCTCAAACCTATATTGAAGGTTCCATATTCCAGGAAGTTTTAACCTACATTTCATGTTAACTGCTGCCCTTGTTTTGTAGATATCTTTGTTCGCATCAAAGGCAAAATTAGAGGGTAGAGGGTTATGTGCAGCGGGCTTTGCACCAGGATTAAATGATAAAAATATAAGGATAAATATCCAATGGTTTGCATTGGGAATCAGAGTATTTCTCCAGAACTTTCTCTTAGGTGGTTAAATAAACGATGGACCCAATGATACAATAGTTTGTACAAGATTTATGTAATTAGCAGGATTCATGGTGAAATGGTCATTCCTCACTGCTTTATTGATATATCTAAAATGTTGCACTGATAGATGTGTTTGTACAGTTGTGACATATTTTGTTCGCAAGTCATTCATGGGACGATGCATTCACACATACGGCAGAATTTTTACTGACCTGGCTTAGAAAGTCGGGGGCAATCCACAATTCGGGTTTCCCCCCACAGACTCCACATTGTGTCTGTGATGTCAGTGATCCTTTCCCTGCCTGGAGGCTAAGCCTGATTTGACAGCTGTGACGCCAGTTGGGTGGGCAGCTGGTTGCTGACGGCCACAGAAGCAGGTAATTCCACGCCAGTATTGGGGGAGGGGCGGGAGAGGTCATCCAGCCTCAGTTAAAGCCAGAAATGGGCAGCTTGGAGGCAGGTTTAGGTCGGGAAACAAATTTCTGGGACTTTAACCCCCAATTCAACCAAAACCCGTCAGCTTTTTTAAACTTGAAATTCAGCCCGTTGAGTCTGTTGGAATTACATTATCTACTTGAGTAGTGTTACATATTTGAAGGCTGGGGAACAGTGTTATTAATGCCTTTATTGATTGAAGGGACTTGTTGAAGTTGGCAACATTTTATTAATTAAGACGTACTCACATTCGGAATTTAGAGTCAAACATGTTAGGATGAAGAACTGAGATTGTTATTCTTCATTTCAAAACCCAGTGGCTTTAGTGAAATGCACATTTGGCTTTCATAGGAAAAATATTCCCATTTTCCAGCAGAACCAACATTTTTGAAGGGATTGCACTAACACAATTTGAACCATCCCTCTAGGAACTTGGCTCAGCACATCACACATACAGTCAACAGATTGGGGGTCTCAGCTCCTCTGGACTGAACTGTAGCTGAAGTGGTACCAAATAATATGTATTACTTTTCAATTTAATGGAAAGTTACTAATAAGATGATACATTTACTGCTTCAGGTGGGACTATAGCTGCGATTGCGGATATGTTGGAACTTTCAGCCCTAGTGCTCCATCACATGATTCTTTTTTCCACAGGGAAATGAATTAAGAAAAACTCTACTGATCAGCTACCTTTATGGCAAAAAATCAAACTTGAAAGGCGACTCCAGCGATCTGTACTCTGGAGGTATTTATTTGCAAAACACAAACAATTAGCATTCAATCAAGCTGCACTTTCATTGTGATTTTTCTACTGTAGTAGAAACTTAATTATCCACCATAATCAAGGGCCCCCACTAACAGTCAAGACTCTGCAAATTATAGCCTTATATATATGGTGCAGTGGATCATCAGGCATAGGAATGTATAGAAGTACAATACATATAACAAAAGAAACAGTCAACGTTTTTTTCTGAGTACACACTAGGACATTTTAGAAAATTGCAACCATTGAACAGAGGCTTCCCATTGCCAAGGTTTAAATTGGCCCCATTAGATTGTTTTGCTCATAACAAAAAGAAAATTGAGTACATTTTTTAAAAACTCCAATGAGATGTTTTCCGACACAAAGCTTTGTCCAGTGAAAATTCTGCTGGATTGTAGGAATGGGCATCTAATGTTGTAAAGAGCGTGTTTTAGATTCTTCGATAATAGATATCAATATGGAATCTGTGCATTGAAACAAAAATATATTTTATGTTTTATAAGCAAACCACTACAACAAGTGTATGTGCTTATTTCAATTCAAATTTTAATTTGTAGTAGACATTAGCTTTTTTAACAATAGTTACAAGAAACAACACGTTACTATGTATTTTTAAGAAACATCCCTTATTTCCATTCTGCAAACATCCTTCAAGGTTGGTATACAATTTACAGGCTTCTGCATGACTTTCTGTAAAGTTGATTTTCACATAGTGGCCAAAAATAATAATGTCTTTATTTTGTTCATGTATAAGATCCAAATAAGTCTCAAGACTGGAACTCAATCGCTCCAATCCAGTGTCGCCTGGACAGAGAAGGAGCCACAAAACTGGTTGCAGATCTTATCACAAGCTCCAAAAGTGACAAGATTTTCCAGGAGAGTATTTTATTAGCCATTGCTTTGCTGGATGGAGGAAACACAGAAATTCAGGTAACAACCCAGATGATGGTGATAATAGCCCGGAATTTGTGGTTGTAATGATGCCAAATTGTCAGCACTCGCTGTCATTACTGTGTAAAATTGACAGCAACTTCTGATGTCTGCACATTTGCAGTTAAATGCAGAAATTAGAAGTTGCTGTCAGTGATACCCTGCTGCTCCACAGGATGCCCTGCTGCTGTCTTTACAGGTGCAATCAACATAGAATCAGTGATTTGACGTGAATTTCAACTTCTGAGGCAAAATTCTCGTTTCAGTCATTGACCTGAAACATTAACTCTGTTTCTCTCATCACAGATGCTGCCAGACCTGCTGAGCATTTCCAGCATTTTCTCTTTTTATTTCAGCCATGATGGAATTGAATGGTGGAACAGGTTTGAGGGACTGAATGACCTACAGCTGTTCCTATGTTCTGATTCTAATAATGCTAACGAAAAAAATAAACCCTGATGCATTTCCTGAATTAATCATACAGTCAGGAAATACCAGTAATCCCAACTCTTCTTGTTTTAAATGGGAAGACCAGTATAATAATGCTGGCTAACAACAAAAGAGCTAGAGAGAAAAATAATTGCTAGAATGGTGATATAAAGGAAAATTTTTAAATTTTAGAGCAGTTCTGTCAATTTTTGAAAAGAGAACAGACAAGTACATTGTTTGAGTAAAGATCCTTCATCAGTTTAACTCCAGATTGTATCATTCTCAAGACACTTTGAAAGATTACCACTTACTGCAGAAATGCTGTTCTTTTACATGCCCTGCACTTTGTAATAGAAAGTACAATATCTAGCTTCCTGAGATTGAAAAGCATTGGAGATGCACATTTTCATGAGTCATGAGCTGTTATTGGGTGGCCACTTAAAACAAAATTCTGATTATTTAGGGGAGTTATCCCCAGTGTCCTGGCCAATATTTATCCCTCAATCAACATCAGAATGAACAGATTGGCCGGAATTTTACATTGGGCAGGAGGCCCCGCCCACCGGCCAAAAAGTCAGCGACGAGCCCGCCTACTCCGGGCCTGGAAGCCACACCATGATTTTACTTGATCCAGGCCCTTAATTGCCTCGGGCGGGACTTCCGTTCCTCTGAGGCAGGAAGTCCCGCCTCCAAGTGCTGCCGCCCAATCAGCGGGCCGGCAGCTCTCTGTCCCAGCAGTGCCAACGGGAGCGGTGTCTACTGCTGGGACTGCAGCCAGGGAGAGGAGCAAGGGGGACGCCAGCCCCGAGAAAAGGTACGTGTGTGGGGCATCACCAGGGACAATCGGTCGGACCCCAGTGAGGCAAGAGGGGGTTGGTTGGGAGAGGGGGGAATGTAGAGCAGGGGGGGCGGTTGGGCCATGGGGGGGGGCCCTCCATGGGGCACAGGATGCCTGATCAGGAGGCCCTGACCCCCCCCCCCCACCAACTTAGGGGCCTTAATTGGCCTGGAACGGGTGGGCCATTTCTTGCCACCACCGCCCTTTGTAAAATTGCAACAAAGACGGGAAGGCGAGGGGAATGGCGCCCCCCCGCCTCCCACTCAATTTTATAACCCCCCACCACCACCAGCCCGGTTCGGCAGGGGGATGTAAAATTCCGGCCATGTTCCGGTCATTATCACATTTCTGTTGTGGAGTTTGCTGTGCAAATTGGCTGCCGTGTTTCCTACAATACAACAGTGACTACGCTTCAAAAAGTCTGTCAGTTGATGTCAAGTGCTTTGAGATGTCCGGTGGTCATGAAAAGCACTATACAAATGCAAGTCTTTGTTTCTTCCTTTATTTAACTGTGGGAATTATGGGTCTGCAGCTTCCAAAGGCCCTTCATTCGTAAAGGCATGCCAGTTAATGAAAACAAGGAAAAGCAAAGCATAGAGGTTGTGACTTGCACTTTAAGTGCTGCTCCCTCGAGACCTCTTATGAGAATATAAAAATGCTTTTATGTAAGTAAAAAGTCATTAATGGTACTTTGCCCTTTACCAGATTTAGGGAGTACCATGCCTGTGCTGCATGCTTCCACTTTTACGCTCTGCTTTGGGAGCCAACCCCGTCATATCTACTGGGCTTCACTGCTAAATACTAAAATCCACAGTTCTGAAGAAGGGTCAGTGACCTGAAACGTTAACTCTGCTTCTCTCTCCACAGATGCTGCCAGACCTGCTGAGTATTTCCAGCATTTCTTGTTTTTATATACTAAAATCCACAGAACTGGCTCCCACACTTACTTTACTGAGGCCAGGGGCCTTTACCAGGCTGCACCATCATGCTGTCACCAGTTCCTTAAATGTGGGGTCCATCTGATGGAGGGGAGTCACAGGACTGCTGCTGGTTGAGCTTCAGTGATGTCAAAGTGCCTTTAGTCTCACCAACAACAGCAATTGGATCCCTTTGTCCATCAAAATACCTTAAAGAAGAAAAAGGTGGAAACACGTAGCAGACTCATCAGTATTGAAAAAGAGAAAGGAGCCTTTCCTGGAAAAGTTAGCTGTTGTTTCTTCCAATACCAACCGACTTGCTGTGTATTTCCAGCATTTATGATTTTTATTTTGGATAGCTCAACAGAAATGGTAAATGAGTAATCAATCTCCCAACATCAATGCAGCACAATATCTAATTGAAGAGATAGACCCCAAAGTCCCATGACTAGCTTTAAATGGGCTGACAAAGATCTATCAGCTCACTGCCTGGCATCACTAATGAAGTATATCAGAAAATAAACATGATATGGGTTACAGTTTTTATTAAAAGTATGCTGTATGTCAGAGAAAACAAGTTATTGTCCCTGGTAGGACCATCCAGAATATAGCACCTGTCCAGCTTTTGACTGGATAACCTAGTTTTTGATTTGCATATCTGAACATTTCCAAAATGAAAAGCAGACACCAAAGTATTGGCTCGGATTTTGCAGCCAGTGGCGAATGAACTAAGTATATTCATCATATTTACACCGGCCCGCAGACTTTCTGTGGGTTTTTGCACTGGAACTTACAGTTATTAGAAAGAAAAAGCAATGCTGCACCCTCTACGTGGGCTCTGGAACCAGTGTGAACAGGGTAAGTAACAGTGGGGGGACTTTTAACTTAGTAAAACAGTCAGGTGGGGAGGTGAGGTTAAAGTCTGAGAAATACGTTTCCTGACCCAAATCTGGCTCCAAGTTTCTCATTTCTGGCTTTAGCGGAGGCCAAAAGTTGGGCAGATGATCAAACCACTCCAAGGAGGCAAGTTGGAACATGCAAACCTCAATGTCATTCAGGTTTTCGACCTTAACTGGCCCTGGCAGCTTCATTGAGGTGAGGACTTGGTGGATTCAGGAGATAAGTGCCTTCACACCTCCCAATGCCTGAAGAGCCTCTGTGATAATGCACTGCCCCCCCGTCGACCTTGATCCTGTGGCCTTTGATATCTCCTCCACTGCCACGCCCCTGATTCTCCCACCAACCAGCAGACTTCCAATTTCCCCCCCTAACACTCGGCCTCCGATTCTCAATCCCCCCGCGGCCTTCAAACTCCAATCTCCTCCCTCCCCCCGCGTCCTTCAAACTCCAATCTCCTCCCTCCCCCCACCTACCCAGCGCATCCAACCACCCACTCAAGGTCTCCGTTCCCCCCCGCCCCACACGCCTCCGATCTGCCCCTTCAGCCTGAGATCTCCCCCACACCACAGGGCTTCTGATTCCCCACCTACCCCCGGTCTGTGATCTACCCCAGCATGAGGCCTGTGACCTTTCCCCTCAGGTCTACGACCTCCCCAAAAGGATCAGCAGCCCACTCAATTAACCCCACCTCCTTCGCCTCCAATCCGCCCCAACCTGCAGCACAGATTTTCCTGCTGCTCAGGCCTTCACCAACCAGATCCCCACCTGGCTGGAGGCCCAGCCTGTAAATCAGGTATGCCTCTGGGCGGTGAATGGATTGATGATTCATTCTTCATGCTGTGGGAGAATCCCAAATTGCAAGTTTGCCACGATTTCTGACTAACCTAATTCCTGTGGGTCAGGTAAGTAAAAATTTGCCCCCGATATCTCTTATTTAACCGAGCTTCCAGGTTTAACCCAGCAGCTAAAGAAAGCGTGCTTTGTGATAAAAGTGTCCTTACAGCACTGCTTGTGGGCCTAGAGGACTAGCACTGTCTCCTCCCAGCCTTCATCCCTGCCCACCATCATACTGATTGTAGATTGAACCCCCAGCCCCGGAATTGATTTGCAACCCATCCCCCAGCTAAGATCCAGACCCACACTCCCACTAACCCAGCTGCAGGCTCCCTACCTGCTCTTGGTCTGCAGCCTCCTCTGGAGCCTTCCCCTGTCAATCAGGCTGACTTCCGGGTAGGCAACAGGCTAGAAAAAAAAGACACATACTGTGGAGTCAAAAATGCACAGCGTGCAGGGAAATGCAGGCTTCCAGATATCTCTGCCAAATTCCTCCACCTCTGCCCCAGCCTGCTCACAAGGCACGCCCCAGTACATATGGGAGCCAGTGTGTTTCAGTAAAGATTCTTCAATCTGATTGTTTAATATGAGGCACACAGCCTCATTCTAACATTTAAATGGCCAACCCGCCTCCTGGGAGTGGATTTGTTCACCATACTTGGCCAGTCTTTGGAAGTAGTCTGGTTGAAGATGGATTTGAGATTTATAAAATTTTAACCCATCCAAACCCAACCCAATCGTTTTTTTGGGTTAAAATTCCCCCCAGAGAGTCTGAACCAAGAATTGTTAAGTTAAAGTATGTAGTTCACTATCAAATCATGTTCAGAAAGCAAAATAAAGAGATGAGTAAATTAATTAAAATAATTATTTACTTTTTTATTAAGACTTCAACAAGAATTAAAATCTGAAGGAATGAGTAAACCTTCCGTGCCAGAGATGTTGTCTGCTAGTAATTAACATTTTCCCATTTACACTAAAAATTCATTTACACTTGAATGAGCAAGTACTAACTTTCTTTGGCATGTTTAGTGGCTGTCAGGTAGGTGCCGTAAATTCATGCCGTTTTGTGTATTTCAATGCCGAGTCTCTCAGTAAGGTATAGGTGTAGCGCAGTTTCTGGAGGAGCAGGGCATCTCTCAGAGCAACTTCCTGATTTATGTGCTTAAATGCGAATTTGTGAACACAGGAAATTTATATCCGATTTACTCCTTAATAACTACTTAACAGCCTCACCATTATTTTTACCATAAAATCTGGGCCATAATTTCTTTTTAAGAAGAAATCTTACTTTTATATATTTCTGTCTGTATTCTCAGATTGTTATTCTTTGAAGTATTAATGAGGTTACTGAGTTTTCCATTTCTTTAAAATCACCTGAAAAACAAATACGAATTCAAACTATTGTTGTGCTCTTTAATGTGTTTGGCATTCACAGATATTGTTTCTCATTCTATAAAGTTTAACAATCTCTATACGCACATCTGCCATTTGCAAGTCATTCTCAATATTTAACCCCCTCTGCATTTCCTTTTGAATTACACATTTCATTGAGGCAGTATTTGAACAGTTACACATCCATTGAAACACAATACAAAGAATATAGATCTAGAAATGCAATCAAGCTGCACCTGTTTTACAGGCGTAAAAGGGATGCTTAAGGATCCAATGTGCTGCGTCTGCTCATTCTGCACCCAACCTCCGGCACCCAGGTATTGGATTGGCCTTCTCCTTAGGGGTCCAGGGTACATGCTAGAACTATTTAAAGAAATGACTATGTTAGTGTCCTGCGCTTGTTGGAGGACCGTTTTATGATATTGGGCTGCCCCAGCACCTGACTTGCCACATAATATACTGACCCAGAAAATCATGGCACTAACAAGTAGCAAGGGCCCCGCAAGAGCACAATTTAAAGGCCCCATCCACTCAGCATAGGCTAGTTGCTGGTCTGTCTTCTTAGACTGCTGGTTAGCGGCTGGGACATTTTTTGGGGGTATTTTCTGCATTCAACAGTTGCATTCTGACTTCTGCTAACATTTTCTTTTGCTGGTATTGAACTGTTTTGTTGCATGGAAAATAGTTTTATTCGTCTTGGCTGTTGTGTTCATGGAGCTATGGTCTGTCCCCGTGCTCTTGCAAAGCCTGGATGCAAGTTGGAATTGGACTCTTCCATGTTCTGAGTCATTGAGTGCAAGTTTGCTGACAGACTGCCCAGTGAATGTCGCATTTCCTGCACCATACCTATCACCCATCTTTGGTACAGTGGCCCTCAAAATTAGCATCTTAGTTCTCTGCATCAGTCCAAGTACGTATTTGTGTTGTCTGGCGAGCTGGCACCTGTGGCATGCAGTCTCCGTGTCCGAGCTCCTGCACACTTGTGGCCAGTGATTCGCCCTTAAAGTATATATGATGCCAGTCTCTGAACTGGTCCTTGCCAGGTTTAGACAAGTGGTGCTGCATTTTCAGGAAAGCAGGCCTCATCTTTCAGGATTTTAAATGAAAAACAAGGACAAGAGTTAGCTTTCCGTACCAAGCGAGAGTAGAGGGAAATGAGTAGTTTCTGGTAGCAACTGCAGTTTGTCATACAGTGCATGTAGGGTGATGTAGAAGAAGTAAGAAGGAAAATAAAGGATAAGGCTTAAAGAAACCCTGTGTGACGCCTCCTCAGCGCTACCCTTCGCCACAGCCATGACTTACTCTCTGCCTGTGCTGTCCAGCGTCTCTTCCTCCAGAGGAAAAAGGGTATGCAGTTGGGCTGGGCCTCCTTCAGTCACCACCTCTTGCCTCGTATTGTGCCTGACCTTCTGAAAGAGGAGAGTGTGTGAGTAGGAGAGAAGGAGGTGGAATGAAGTGTGGTACAGTGATTGGAGGAGAGTGAAGGGAAGCAGGAGAGGAGAGTGTTGTCAGCCGTGAGGTTGCAGATGGTGGAGGAGTGCGGGAAGAGTAATAGAGGTGAGAGTTAAGATTCTTACCTCTGGTGACACTATTGTACTTTTTCCTACATTGCAGTTATGTCTTGGGAGCTAAGCTCCTGACATTGACCCCTCAGCCACCTCTTCCAAGTGGTGGTGAAGGTGTTGTCTGGAGGGCTTCCTGCCACGTGAAGGGAACAAATCTCCCTCCTCCTGCCTCCCAACTGAGCCAAAATGGCATTGTAGAACCTAAGGCTTTGTTGGACAGGTCTTGCAGTCATTTCTGTGTTCACAAGCGTTGCCTCCTGCCACTCTGCACCTCCCCTTTAAGAGGGGCTGACTGCCTTTAAGTGCTGTCAGACACCCGATTTCCCACCGGCACCCCCATAAATAGCCACACAACCAATCAGAAGTGCCAATAGCACTGACCACACACTTGACCCACGGTGATGAGCTTCCAGCATGATTTTAACATGGTACCTGTGCCCAAGTGAACAGTCACATACATCTCACATCTTACCCGCTCCGTGACTGTTGTCAGGGGCGATCAAATATCTAGACCATTTAGTCTAAATTCAATAAAAGCAAAATACTGCAGATGCTGGAAATCTGAAATAAAAACAGAAAGTGCTAGAACTACTCAGCAGGTCTGGCAGCATCTGTGGAGAGAGAAACAGAGTTAATGTTTTAGGTTGATGATCTTTCATCAGAACTGGCAAAGGTTAGAAATGTAATAGGTTTTGAGCAAATGAAATGTGGTGGGGGTGTGGGGGGATGGTGAGGAAGAACAAAAGGGAAGGTCCATGATAGGGCAGAGAACAAAGATTAAAGGCAAAGATGTCATGGAACAAAAGGCAAAGAAAGTGGTAATAGTTGTAGTAAAAGACAAAACATTTATCCAGAGAGAGTGTTAATGGCAGATTTTTGTGATAAAATGGTAATTGACATAAAAAATTTCACCACAAAAAAAATCTTTGGGTAAAGAGTGCTCAATATCTGTTTATGAATGCAGTTGTGCCATGAATTCTTCTTATTATTAAAGCTCTCACACTGTGGTTGAACCATGCAACCAGACCTCACTAAAGAATAATTTCGATTAGTTTCAGTCCTGACATTGTTCTGGAGATCAGAGACTGATGGTAAATCTTAAAATGGGTTGTGATTTATATATAGGCACTGACGGCCTGAAAAGAAAAATGTTTTTTTGAGAACAAACTGTTCTTGAGAACTGTGATTGAGAGCCACAGAAGCAATATCCCTCTTCTGTAATAACAGGAAGATTTAAAGTTCTAAAAATACAGCCTTTCAATGGGTCGATTTTAAACTTGGAGCAGATTTGGGATGGCAGTTGACAAATGGGGGGAGGGGGGGTGTGAGCTGGCGTAAGGAAAACACACTTATTGGCATTCATTTTAAGCCTGGGGTATTTTAACTCCCGGGACTCATTTAAATATAGCCAGTCCACTTTCCGTCCAGAATGGGCGTGAAGAGGGCACAGAGTGGCTACCAGCAGACGAAGATTGAGTGGTCCTTAGCTGCTTATTGCCTTCCAGGTAGGTGGCAGGGAGTGGATTTCAGGAGGATCTCATGGGAAAGGAGTGGGCTGGAGAGATTGCCACTTTCCTTTTGGGGCCCAGAGGAGCTTCCCTGCTCAGGCTCCAGTTAAAATACCAGCAGTATCCTTTGATGTAATAAGACCCTGATTTAGATAAACTCAGGAAACTGCTGCTTTCTTCAGGCAAGCATCTCATCCCCTACAGAACCTTGCAGGTTTCTACAGAGACAGTGTGAAAGGGATGAGTGGGTAAATAACCAACTTTATTTTAACTGCCCATCCGCCTGGTTCCCACCAGGTTGGTAGAGTTACAATTGACCTGTATTAAAATATATTAGAAGAAATAGCAAAATACTCAGCCAAATAGAAACTTTTTCTCAGAACCGTGCTGAGAACCTCGGAGCCCTGAGGTGTCACAGACCTTTGTTTTACTGTATTAAATCACCGGTTGCCACAGGATACTCAATTGCTTATTCACACTCAGAAAGTTTCTGTTATTCCAATCTTCAGTATTATCATCATAATGATCATTTTCTTTAATCTTCTTGTGAGTTTCCGAAATGTCATCAATCAATTGTTCTGTCTCCTCTTTCATACTGAAGAATGGTCTGGACATCAGAGCGTCAAAGGAAATCACTTTTGTGTTTAAAGCTTATAATAGATTCTTCCCCCAAGTCATGATACAGTGATTGACCACAGCCAATAAGTGTTAAGATAGATGAGATTAATATTAATTTGGTTGCATTTCTTTTCTAAATGGTTTTATTTCACAGATATAAGCAAGATTAGTAGGCTTCTGGTCTGAACGAAATCTGAATCTAGGTTCCAGTTTCACAATGACAGCTTATTGTTTTAACATATAGAGTTAGTTACTCCCATCTCATATCCTTTTCATAATTTCACTATTTTTTCACTTTGAATTATCTGGGAATGTATTGATGATTTTTTTTCATTTTGTTTTTGCTTGTCATTTCTTTTTGTTCCAATCTTATCGGAGCACCAGTAGCGGGGGAGTTTTATCTCCGCTTACCAGTTAGTCTAAGTGACAAATATGCCTTCACCCATATTGCTGCCGGAGGTGACCTTTAGCTGGAAGGTTATGACCTTTATCATTGATTCATTGACCTCGATTCATATTTTTTCTCTAGAACTCCTTCCACAGTCTTATGACTGGTGACAATCAATCGGAAAAGTTTTTCAAGGTGCTTCATCAACGCATGAAAGTTGCTCAGCAAGAAATCAAAGCAAATGTTTCGGTCAACATGAATGATCTGGGAAGCAAAGTAACAAAGAACGATGTGCAAGAGAAAACAAATCTTACTCCTGGAATTGGTCAGAAAGGTTAGAGCATTCTCACTGGTATTTGGATTGGCCTGTTAAATCCACCACAAACCAAAGGAATAAAATCAGAAACTGCTGGAAATACTCAGCAGGTCAGGCAATATTTGTCGAGAGAGAAACAGAGTTCATGGATGGAATTTAATGGGCCCCTGCGAGATGGGCTAGGTGGCGGGATGTGGGGAGGTCGCCCAGTAAAACAAGGTAGCCTCCCTGTGGGCTTGGGTGGGGTGGGGGGGGGCCTACTCCGTGGGCAATCTGTGGCCCAGGAGGGCCCCCAGCAACAAAGGTTGACCATCCATTAACCCCCCTGCCCTTAAAGACCACCTTCTCTACCCCTCACCAGAGCCTGCCAGACTGGCCTCGGCAATCCCACCTCACTTAGCTTTGGCCCGGGGCTCCAGCGCAGAGCCAGGACCCAGGCCTAGTGTAGTACCAGCAGTGGCCACCGCCCCCGGTGGCACTGTCGATACTACTGAGCAGCCAGTCCTCTGATTAGCCGGTAGCTCTTGGAGGTGGGATCTCTGCCCTTAAAGGGACGGGGACCCCGGGGTCAGGCAGTTAATTGCCCGAGCGCCATTGAATGGCGCCAAGGGGGGGCTCGAAGGACCGACCAGGCATTTACACGCCTTTTCGTTCCATCATTGGGACCCCCGCCATTTCCACTAATTTCAGCCCAACGTTTCAGGTCAATGACCTTTTGTTGAAGCAGAGAATGAATATTGCTGAAAAGCCATTATGAATACAGATGTCATTTTACGACATCCCTTTCCCTGGCAACTGTCTGAAACTAAAGCAGACTGTTTGCAACCTTGGTGTCATATTTGACCTCGAGATGAGCTTTCGACCACATCTTCCTGCCATCACTAAGACTATTTCCAACTCTGCAACATCGCCTGACTCTGCCCCGTCTCAGCTCATTTGCTGCTGAAGCCATCATCCATGCCTTTGTTACCTCCAGACTTGGCTATTCCGAAGACTCCTGGCCAGCCTCCCACATTCGACACTCTGTAAACATCCAAAACTCTGCTGCCTGTGTCCTAACTCACACCAAGTCTCGTTCACCCATCATTCCTGTGCTCGCTGACCTACATTGTCTCCTGGTGTAGCAATGCCTCAATTTTAAAATTTGCATCCTTGTTTTCAAATCCCTTCATGACCTATCCCCTCTCAATACCTGTAATTCCCTCCAACTCCACAACCCTCCAAGATATCTGCTCTCCTCTAATTCTGGCCTCATGAACATCCCAGATTTTAATCGCTGCACCATTGGTGACCATGTCTTAAGCTGCCGAGGCCCCAAGCTCTTGAATTCCCTCCCTAAACCTCTCTGCCTCTCCTTCCTCCTTTTAAGATGCTCCTTAAACCCTATCTCTTTGATCAAGCTTTTGGTCAACTGCCCTAATATTCCCTTTTGAGGTCGGTGTCAAATATTTGCTTTATAACACTGTTGTTAAGTGCCTTAGGATATTTTATTACGTTAAAGGCACTATATATAATACAAGTTACTGTTATTAGTACCACAATTCTTCTTATGAAAGAAATCTGATCCTTCACCATTTGCCATATACTGTGTTTGGAAATCAGTCAAAAGCATATGATGCATCAAATTGCTAAGTGGGTCACAAAATTTCATTTTCAAAATGCAGTGAAAACCGTTGTCTCAAATGCTGTCTATCAGAAGAAACATTCCAATTGTGTCCACAGTAGCTGTAGTATCAGTTATGCCTGTAGATTGTGCATGATGGGGGTTTCCAATGCAATTACTCTTCTTGTGAATGTTACATGACTGCCACCATTTATCTAGATTTAAATTTGATCTCTTTGAGCAGAACAGGCACAGTAAGTAGCAAAAGGAAAGATCTGGGGCAAGCAAAGCTACTCAAAGATTAAGTTTGTTTGCCTCGGTGGGCTTTGGAAAAATGTCTTCATGTCCGTAAAATTGTCAGTCAGGTCGTACTGCTTTGTCTCAGTGGAGTCCCATGATGACCCATTTTTCAAAACATCCTAGGATGGCTTCCTGAAAAACTGCTGTTCTATATCTATTCCTGCTGTCCTCCTCAAAGGTTAGAACTCACTGCCAGCACACTTAAGAGATCATCTGTCACCCTAAAGTCTCCCAAAAGCCATTCTCTAAGCTTTTCTTAGGATGACTATGCTGAGTAACAGTTTAAAATCTATAAAGCCTCTTACTCAATTGCCAAATCTCATTCTGGGTCCAATGCCATGAGAGATGATATCTGGTGTCGGAGTGCTGAGTGCAGGTCAGCGGCAAGAGCATTTCCCAAGAATGAACCTCCTCCTACCCCTCTGCATTGGTTCACTTATCCCTCCCCACTTCCAACCATGCTTGACCTGTAGTTGACCCTGACTCTGAAAGTGGACACACATCAACTCATTTTATGTGAATTGTTTATTTTAACTAAGGACAAATTAATTTGAGATAGTTGGAAAATATGATAAGTATGTCTCAAGACCTACTGCTTTGAGATGAAACAAATATATTGTTACGGCCAGGTGTGAAAGGTCTTTTGCTGTCTTCACCTGGTCTTATTGTAACAGGATTTTAATTTTTAACACACCATGTTTTGAGGTCCCCCTTTGGTGAATCCTTGCTCACAACTTTCCAATTATAAGGTAAAGAAATGAGCATAAACAGACTTCCTCAGGTTTAAAGAAGAAAAGTGAAATTTATTCAACCTTAAACTTATACTCTAATACAGTTAATGTTACGGATATATGACGCACCGACGCTAGCATGGACATGCAATACACACGTGCAAATAGGGACAGAAAAGAGCAGAAGAAAAATAAAATGGAGAGGTTTGAGGCAATATCAGAAGAGTTTTTTGTTTACTGTGCTTCAAGCTCACTGTAGTCCTTTTGTAAGTAGTCTTGCTTTTCATTGGGGCCCAGTATTCTTCTTGAGAGATGGTGCAGGAGGGAGGGGTTCAGATTTTTGGGACATTGGGACCGGTTCTGGGGGAGGTGGGACTATTACAAATTGGACGGTCTACACCTGGGCCGGACTGGAACCAATGTCCTTGGGGGTGCTTTTGCTAACGCTGTTGGGGAGGGTTTAAACTAATGTGGCAGGGGGATGGGAACCAAATGAGGAGGTCAGTGGACAGTACGGAGGTAGTAACTAAAGCCTGTAAGGAACTAGATAATGAAGTCAGCGTGACTAAGGGGAAGAGTAGGCAGGAGCAGATGATGAACGCAAAGGGACTGGTGGTCTGAGGTGCATTTGTTTTAATGCAAGAAGTGTAGTAGGTAAGGCAGATGAACTTAGGGCTTGGATTAGTACCTGGGAGTATGATGTTATTGCTATGACTGAGACTTGGTTGAGGGAAGGGCACGATTGGCAACTAAATATCCCAGGATATCGATGCTTCAGGTGGGATAGAGAGGGAGGTAAAAGGGGTGGAGGAGTTGCATTACTGGTCAAAGAGGATATCACAGCCGTGCTGAACGAGGGCACTATGGAGGACTCGAGCAGTGAGGCAATATGGGCAGAACTCAGAAATAGGAAGGGTGCGGTAACAATGTTGGGGCTGTACTACAGGCCTCCCAACAGCGAGCGTGAGATAGAGGTACAAATATGTAAACAGATTATGGAAAGATGTAGGAGCAACAGGGTGGTGGCGATAGGAGATTTTAATTTTCCCAACATTGACTGGGATTCACTTAGTGTTAGAGGTCTTGATGGAGCAGAATTTGTAAGGAGCATCCAGGAAGGTTTTCTAGAGCAGTATGTAAATAGTCCAACTCGGTGAGGGGCCATACTGGACCTGGTGTTGGGGAATGAGCCCAGCCAGGTGGTTGAAGTTTCAGTAGGGGACTACTTTGGGAATAGTGATCACAATTCCGTAAGTTTTAGAATACTCATGGACAAAGACGAGAGTGGTCCTAAAGGAAGAGTGCTAAATTGGGAGAAGGCCAACTATACCAAAATTCGGCAGGAGCTGGGGAATGTAGATTGGGAGCAGCTTTTTGAAGATAAATCCACATTTGATATGTGGGAGGCTTTTAAAGAGAGGTTGATTAGCGTGCAGGAGAGACATGTTCCTGTGAAAATGAGGGATAGAAATGGCAAGATTAGGGAACCATGGATGACAGGTGAAATTGTGAAACTAGCTAAGAGGAAAAAGGAAGCACACATAAGGTCTAGGCGGCTGAAGAAAGACGAAGCTTTGGAAGAATATCGGGAATGTAGGACCAATCTGAAACGAGGAATTAAGAGGGCTAAAAGGGGTCATGAAATATCTTTCGCAAACAGGGTTAAGGAAAATCCCAAAGCCTTTTATTCATATATAAGGAGCAAGAGGGTAACTAGAGAAAGGATTGGCCCACTCAAGGACAAAGGAGGAAAATTATGGGTGAGATTCTAAACGAGTACTTTGCATCGGTATTCACCGAGGAGAGGGACATGACGGATGTTGAGGTTAGGGATAGATGTTTGATTACTCTTGGTCAAGTCGGCATAAGGAGGGAGGAAGTGTTGGGTATTCTAAAAAGCATTAAGGTGGACAAGTCCCCAGGTCCGGATGGGATCTATCCCAGGTTACTGAGGGAAGCGAGAGAGGAAATAGCTGGGGCCTTAACAGATATCTTTGCAGCATCCTTAAACACGGGTGAGGTCCCGGAGGACTGGAGAATTGCTAATGTAGTCCCCTTGTTTAAGAAGGGTAGCAGGGATAATCCAGGAAATTATAGACCGGTGAGCCTGACATCAGTGGTAGGGAAGCTGCTGGAGAAGATACTGAGGGATAGGATCTATTCCTATTTGGAAGAAAATGGGCTTATCAGTGATAGGCAACATGGTTTTGTGCAGGGAAGGTCATGTCTTACCAACTTAATAGAATTCTTTGAGGAAGTGACAAAGTTGATTGATGAGGGAAGGGCTGTAGATGTCATATACATGGACTTCAGTAAGGCGTTTGATAAGGTTCCCCATGGTAGGTTGATGGAGAAAATGAAGTCGCATGGGGTCCAGGGTGTACTAGCTAGATGGATAAAGAACTGGCTGGGCAACAGGGGACAGAGAGTAGCAGTGGAAGGGAGTTTCTCAAAATGGAGACGTGTGACCAGTGGTGTTCCACAGGGATCCGTGCTGGGACCACTGTTGTTTGTGATATACATAAATGATTTGGAGGAAAGTATAGGTGGTCTGATTAGCAAGTTTGCAGACGACACTAAGATTGGTGGAGTAGCAGATAGTGAAGGGGACTGTCAGAGAATACAGCAGAATATAGATAGATTGGAGAGTTGGGCAAAGAAATGGCAGATGCAGTTCAATCAGGGCAAATGCGAGGTGATGCATTTTGGAAGATCCAATTCAAGAGTGGACTATACAATAAATGGAAAAGTCCTGGGGAAGATTGATGTACAGAGAGATTTGGGTGTTCAGGTCCATTGTTCCCTGAAGGTGGCAACGCAGGTCAATAGAGTGGTCAAGAAGGCATACGGCATGCTTTCCTTCATCGGACGGGGTATTGAGTACAAGAGTTGGCAGGTTATGTTACAGTTGTATAAGACTTTGGTTCAGCAACATTTGGAATACTGCATGCAGTTCTGGTCGCCACATTGCCAAAAGGATGAGGATGCTTTGGAGAGGGTGCTGAGGAGGTTCACCAGGATGTTGCCTGGTATGGAGGGCGCTAGCTATGAAGAGAGGTTGAGTAGGTTAGGATTATTTTCATTAGAAAGACGGAGGTTGAGGGGGGGACCTGATTGAGGTGTACAAAATCATGAGAGGTATAGACAGGGTGGATAGCAAGAAGCTTTTTCCCCAGAGTGGGGGATTCAATTAGTAGGGGTCACGAGTTCAAAGTGAAAGGGGAAATGTTTAGGGGGGATATGCGTGGAAAGTTCTTTACGCAGAGGGTGGTGGGTGCCTGGAATGCGTTGCCAGCGGAGGTGGTAGACGCGGGCATGATAGTGTCTTTTAAGATGTATCTAGACAGATACATGAATGGGCAGGAAGCAAAGAGATACAGACCTTTAGAAAATAGGCGACAGGTTTAGATAGAGGATCTGGATCGGCGCAGGCTTGGAGGGCCGAAGGGCCTGTTCCTGTGCTGTAATTTTCTATGTTCTTTGTTCTTTGTTTTTAAACCTTGTTCACTGTAGGAGACTTATCTCTCTTGGGTTCATGTGTTTTCAATGGTTTCTGAAGCCGATGAGAGCGAGATGAGAGCAGACTGGAGAGAGGTGTTCGCAGTCCAGGAGAAAACAGCTTTCTGATTTTAAATTCCCTGTTGGAAGTTCAAATTCAAAAAAACTCCAGCAGTCAGCTAGTCATGTGGCCAAAATGGTCTGACGACTTCTTCTGTGTATTGGGGAAGCAAGGACTGGATCCCTTGTTCCAACACTGTCTGTTACTATGCAAATGTCTTTCCAGTCAGGGGCATCAATTGTTTTTTAAAGCAAGTTCTTTCTTCACCAACAATAGTTTAAAATCAATGTTCATGTGGCAAAATTAATTTTCCTCATTCTTGGCAGGTGGGGGGCTTGCCTGACAATATTATGTGGTAAAATGATGACTTCTTTTAGCTATTTCAGTGAAAAGTTGCCAATGCAGATTGCAGCCAACACATAGATTCAGTAAAAAGAAACAGACATCTGTATCGTGAGGAATGATTACATTTTCCAAAATGATAATTGTTTTTTTGTGGCTAATATGTCTTTGTAGTTGTCAAGACTATCTTGATTTAGGCTTTCTTAAAAAAGGAAAAACAGACAGTTCAATGGTTTACATTATGAACCTCCAATGGGTTGGAATCATGCTGTGCAATATTAGTAACAAACACATTAACACTTTCTTATAAAACTCCTCCGTCTGCTATCTTAATGAAGTCATTAACATTTTCTCGAGTAGCGGATGAAGAAATTTCATACAGGCATTTAATGTGTTTGATAGTAATATTGCACAACAGTGATTTTGTTTCTGTTGAGTTTCAATCATTGCTTGTTTCCCTTTTAGGAAAAGATGTCCAAGTTTTGTTGGCAGCTGCTCATAACAGGTTGCAGATGAACAATTTAGGAGATGCTGAACATGGTGAAAAGGAAGCTGAAATCAGCCCAGCATTAGCAGTAATGCAACCCATCCTACGGTTTCTACAGCTCCTATGTGAAAACCATAACAGTAACCTCCAGGTTAGATCACATTGTCTCTTATCAGTCCTCTTCAGTGATACTAAAAATGCACTGACCTCAATGTCATGGAGTGCTGGGTCTGGATCTCCAAAAGTTTCACAGGACCTGTGGACGAGTTGTAAAACTAGAAACCACTCACAGTGAAAGTAGAGAAATAATTAACATGATATTGTTTGGTCCACTATTTTAACAGAAGCATTAACCTGCTCATTTAAATAGGTCAGTACCTTCATTAAAATACTGGATAGAAGAATGTCCACACACAAGTGGCCTCGGAGGTGGTGCAAGTGACGTTTTACCAAAATGATACACTGGCTAAAGGGTTAATTTATGAGGCTAGATTCCAAAGACTAGGGAAGGGGAGTCCAGAACAAGGGGGCATAACCTTAAAATTTGAGCTAGGCTGTTTGAGGAGGACTTCTTCACACAAAGGATAGTGGGGCATGGGCCTCATTATATATTTTTTTAGACATACAGCACTGAAACAGGCCCTTCGGCACACCAAGTCTGTGCTGACCATCAACCACCCATTTTATACTACTCCTACATTAATCCCATATTCCCTACCACATCCCCACAATTCTCCTACCACCTACCTACACTAGGGGCAATTTACAATGGCCAATTTACCTATCAACCTGCAAGTCTTTGGCTGTGAGAGGGAACTGGAGCACCCAGTGGAAACCCACACGATCACAGGGAGAACTTGCAAACTCCGCACAGGCAGTACCTAGAATCAAACCCGGGTCGCTGGAGCTCTGAGGCTGTGGTGCTAACCACTGCGCCACTGTGATCAGTGCCAGGAGCAGACTGCATGGCATCAGCCAGGAACTTGGGCAAAACCTCCCAAACCCGAAAGGTGGCCAGATGCTGGACTTTCCAGCTAGATAGGGATGGTGGGTTCCCATGGTGATGCATACTTGCCCCATGCAGGTTAAGTGCTTTTCCACTGACTCTCCAAACGCCAGTGATGTCAGCACCGAAGAGCACACATAACCCAATCCAGCATAACTGCTGTGATCACGGCGCACAGAACATCAACACCAGAATGCCAAGGGAATCGCCATGGTTACTATGTTGGCATTTTGATCAAATTCGTTATGAATGTGCTTATAGTTTTCTAGATCATGCCAATCACAGATCACAGTAATAAAATACATATGATGGAGGCCATTTGTCCCATTCAGCTCATCTTCCTGTAGGAGTTTATGATCCCCAGTGTAAACCTATCAGGATACGTTTGTGACCCTCCATACCACAGTTGGGGATTTTCACACAGCCAGTACATCAGACAATTGGAGGCTTACTGCCCACAATTTTCCATCCTTTGAAATCAATGGACGTAAAATCATGGGCGGTGGCGGTGTGTCCGTAATGATTTTCTATATGCTGCTGTGTGAGAGGCCCCACTGTAGGGTCTCAAAGCATTTACCCAATAGATTCCACATGAATACATTGATGATGTGTTACTACACATGGCATTTCATTATTTCTGTTCCACACTTCAGAGACCACATAAATGCTTTCATGATATTTCTAGCAAAAGTAGGGACATCACTGTTTTTTAATACTGCACAATCATTGGCCAAAGCCTGTTTTGCCTCTCTGATGCATCTGCTTAAATGGCAAAACCAGGTTTCAGTGTTTAAAACTGATTCTCTGGGTACTAACATTTTGGTTGTGGGACTTAATATTTTTAAATGAAGAGAATGTACAAATAAAATCCTCGTCAGCACCTAAATGTTGCATTTGATACCCTTCTGCAAGATTTTATCAGTGGTGCTTTTTTTCTTGATTGATTGTGTATTTTTCTTCAACAGAATTTCCTCCGCTGTCAAAACAACAAGACAAATTACAACTTAGTCTGTCAGACTCTGCAGTTCTTGGATATTATGTGCGGAAGCACTACTGGAGGCCTGGGGCTGCTGGGACTGTATATCAACGAAAATAATGTGTCACTTATTATTCAGACGCTGGAGACACTAACAGAATACTGTCAGGGACCTTGCACTGAAAACCAGGTACACATTTTACCCAATATTACTGAACCATGCCATGTGTAGCACACATGGATAGCAGTTTCCATCTGGCACATTGGTACAATGGGGCTCTTCACCTGACACAAACTGTAAAATAAAAATCTGCTAGTGCCAACTCTGCTGTTTCACTTTCACACTTAATATTATTAGCATGAAGTTACCTGGACTCAGCAGAGGAGGATTAACAATGAATATTAGGCCAGCACATTGGTACAATAAAACTTTATTTTTTAAGTTTTATACAGCTGACAAAATCCAAGGCAGTGAGGACTTTTCACTGGAGTAAAAGCCGTTTCAGGAAGGTTACGGATAACAACCCTAAAAAAAAACACATGAAAACATGTGAAAACAGAGAATGAAGGAAATACTCAGCAGGCCAGGCAGCATCTATGGAGAGAGAAACAGAGTTAATGATTCAGGTCGCTGATCTTTCATCAGAATGCAATATATGGGTAGCATGTTAACTGGCTGTTCACATCTAATCTTTATAAAATAGGTAATTGCTCAGGCATCGAATCATTACGCAGCTAGTTGTTAAAGTCTGGAATCCACTTACTGAGAGTGTGATGGAGGTAGGTTCAATTGAAGAATTCAGAAGGGAATTAGACTGTTATATGAAAAGGAAGAACGTGCATGGTTATGGGGAGAAGGCGGAGGAATGGCATGAAGTGAATTGCTCTTTCGGAGAGCAGGTGCAGACACGATGGGCCGAATGGCCTCCTTCTGCACTGTAACCATTCTGTGATTATCTATCGATGCTGCAATCCATAATGGTTTAGGAGCAACTGGTGAAAGAAAGCATGATGCTCTCCTGTGGGTGTTCCTGTAAGATTTATGTGCATTACAATATTTAAAAATATGAACTATATTCCTCTGCTTTTTTCAGATGTAAAGCTCGGCTTTAATAAGATAAGTCATTCTGAATATATTTCCTACTTACTGTGGCAAGGTATTTCAGCAGCCTCTTTGATTTTTCATTGTCTAGACTTGCATTGTAACTCATGAGTGCAATGGCATTGATATTATCACCGCACTGATCCTGAATGATATCAGCCCACTCTGCAAGTACAGGATGGACCTTGTGCTACAACTAAAGGTAAGGAGAGGTCTGGTCCAAAAAATTGATAGTAGATTCCACCCAATGTGTTCAATGTAATCCACAGTATTGTAGATGCACTATTAAAAAAATATTGGGCGAGGTAGAAATTGAGCAACAAAGCAGTGACACAAGTCAGGAATTCAGGTAAGATTTTGCCTATTCCACTTTAGAACAGAGATTTAACTTTGATTGGTGGAGGTTGTGGATTCTCAATGACTGGTTCAAATTATATTAAGTCATTGGGAATAATTTTGACTTTGGGTGATAGTATAAAATGGATGCTATCAATGTAGCTGCTTGTTATGTCTCCCAAAAATGGGTGCAATGCATACCAATTTCTACCTTGTAGAGCCTTTGGCAAACAATTCTTGCGTATATGCATTCAGTCATGCATGTGAGGGCTACTGATGGGAAAAAAAGAAAGACTTGCATTTATATAGTGCCTTTCACGACCACTGGACATCTCAAAGTGCTTTACAGCCAATAAAGTACTTTTGAAGTGTAGTCACAGTTGTAATGTAGGAAACACAGCAGCCACTTTGCGCACAGCAAGCTCCCAGCAATGTAATGACCACATAATCTGTTTATTTGTGATGTTGATTGAGGGATAAATATTGGGCAGGACGCCAAAGATGACTCCCCTGCTCTTCTTCAATATAGTGCCATGGGAACTTTTACATCCACTTGAGAGGGAAGATGGGGCCTCGGTTTAATGTCACCTCTGAAAGGTGGCACCTCTGACAGTGCAGCACTCCCTCGATACTGCATTGGAGTGTTAGCCTTGAGTTTTGTGCTCAAGTCCTGTACTGGAACTTGAACCTGGAACTTTCCTGACTCAAGGCAAGAGTGCTACCAACTGAGCCACGGCTAGCACAAAAAAACTCCTTAGGCCTCTCACCCTTTAACAGGTTGTGTACATGTATTTTTTTTTAATGATGCATTGGTGTATGGAAAGCAGGAAAATTCACATTAAACAAAAACACAGAAAAATAAATAGACATGATAAATTCCATGGGATGTACTTTCCTAATGAATAGTGGATTTTGTGAGGCTCAATCCTGCAAAAGTTTTCATTAATGTATCTTTACTATAAAATGGTTACAGCACAGAAGGACCAATGTTTCATGAAGGTTCACCATAATTTGCTTGCATATCTTTTATTTTAGTCTTATCTTTTCTTTCTAGTGGTGCAAGTAGTTAAGTTAAATACTCAGCTATTATATGTAATATTTTTGTAAATAGGACAATGCTTCAAAGCTTTTACTTGGACTTATGGAGAGTAGGCATGACAGTGAGAATGCAGAGAGGATCCTCTTCAATATGAGGCCCCAGGAATTGGTGAGAATGTTAAACTGTTATTAAAAAATATTTTATTTATAGCCATAAATCTTGAACTCAAACATATCACGTTGTGAGGGTTCTCTACTGAGCTGCGCCTGAATGTCACTGAAATAGGTTGGCTAAACATCTCAAAGAAAAACAGAAAAAGCTGGAAACACTGAGCAGGTCAGGCAGCATCTGTGGAGAGAGGATCACAGGGTTAATGTTTCAGGTCGATGAACTTTCAACAAGGACCTGGCTGTTGGATAAAAGGTTATCAACCTCCATAGATGCTGCTTGACTAGCGAAGTGTTTCCAACATTTTCTGTTTTATTTCAGATTTCTACCATCTGCACTACTTTGCTATTCGTCTTAATTGTCCTTATAATGTAACATTTGCAATGAAAAATAGGTAATTAGAAGAATTTGTTATGCAAATTACAGTAGCATTGAAGAAAAGAAGGAACTTGTAATTATGTAGCCTTTCACATCCTCAGAACAATCCAAAATACCTAACACCCAATTCAGCACTTTTAAAAATATGGTCACTGTTATATTGGCAAACACGACAGCTGGTATTGCAGGTAACAGTGCCCCATTAACAGCAAATTACATGTTATGTAGTGCCATGAGATCTTTAACATTCACCTGAACAGGCAGGTGGGGTGCAGTTTAATGTTGCAGCTAAAAGACATAGCACTCAATCAGTGCTGCACTGTAGTGGCAGTCTGAATACTTAAACCACTGCATTCTGACTCAGAGGCAAGAATACAAATGTATCAACATTGTTAGATGCAAAGCACCTCATAAATTCTAAAACGGTGGAATTTTGTATTAGTATAATAGTGTGCCTGATGAAAGAACTCATATGAGCAGAAAACTTGTGTCATTCACATGTACTAAATTAGTCCAATAAAATGAATTGTATTGCTTTTAGAACACATTTCAAGTCAAGCAGCATGACAAACGCTCTAGTCTAATAGTTTGAATTAAAGATATCTTTTTTTATTGGGATCTGCTTTGTGGGGGTGGGGGTGCATGCACTAGCTTAGCATTGCAGTTGATAACTTTACCAGAAAGAATGCACCATTCACTGTTAGAACCTTTGGCTCGTGCTGTAATTTGATGTGTCATTGTTATGACAAAGGAATGTATAAAAGAAATAAAAGTGGCACATATTGATGTATGCGGATGTGACTGGAAGCACACTTCTGTCCTAACTATTTAGTTACTCCCACCTCTTGAATTATGCCCTCTAAGGTTAATGTCATAAATAAGGCCTACCACCAAGAAGAAGAATGTGAAAATTCAGAAGTTTCCCCAAGAGATGTGGGACACAACATTTACATTTTAGCCTTACAGGTAATTCTGTTTCGATTTGGTTCTTTGAATATTACCTTTTACTTTCCTTTTGTCTTATCTTCACATGTCTGTGGCTTTCTCTTGAAGCACAGAAAGGAGTGAAGCAACAATATGATGTGGAGTGGAGCATAAACACCAGCATAGACTGGTTGGGCTGAATGGCCTGTTACTGTGCCATATACCCTATGTAATCCTTTGTAATAGGGAGTGATGGGGAGTGCTTCGAAGATCAGTGGGAGGAGGTAGATCATAAATCACCAGCTTTTTTAAATGGCCAACTATAAAATTCCCAGAATCACCACCTATGTTCTGATTCGAACTGCTAATATGCATTCATTCAAGTGGCTGTATTATTTGCAGTAGTCTTCCTGTGAAATTTGTAGCTGCAAAAATATGTGACTCCACAAGGCTTCAGAATAAAGTGGGGGGGGGAAAGAAAATTATTGCAGATAAAATTGAACATTACCACTGAGAACCTCTAAATGATGACAGTGTACCCAACACCAGGTCGATATCTGATGACTGTAGGGCTTTTCCAGCTCTGTGAAATATGGGTTGTGCTGTCTGCTTCTTCTAACTCTTTTCACTGTTGACATCGATGGCATATGCAGAATGGCAATGCATCATAAATAATGGCATGGGTGAGATCAAAGATTTTCTAAAGCTTTTACTATCTATTCCAGTTGTCCCGTCACAACAAACAGCTGCAACAGTTGCTGAAGCCAGTGAAACGCGTACAAGAGGAGGTGGAAGAAGGTATTTCAAGGGTGAGCCAATGAACAGGAATCATTACATTAAATCGTTGATTAATTATATGCCCCAAAGATTTCTTATAGTGTTCAATAAGAATTTGGGTTAATTAAACAACATGTGTTTCCAGTTTAAGAGTTTGCACTTCCTGAGATCAGATGCTGATTATATGTTTGTTAAAGTCCTAATTTGTGTGTTGCATTTTGGCCCATTTACATTAGAAGTTTACATTAGAATTAGAAGTCCTTAGAATACATTGGATAATAGGCAAGGTTTTTCCATATGTGTTTGTGTTGGGTGGGACACTAGGGATAATTTACAGCTTTTAATTTTAATTGAGAGATTACCTATTTAGCTTCATCATTAATGACCTCCAAACAAAATTATATACAGCAATTGCATTGTTCAAAGTTGTACTTTTAATTTTGTTAGTGGGTTTTTGATTATAGAGGAAAACAAGCAATCTCCTGTTTTTCATTAGAAGATGAATTTTGGCACCTTTGTAATCAGTGGCAAAAACACACAGTGCCCAGCAGAATGCTTATTATCTTAGCATAACCACAAAAACAACAACAATTTACATTTTTGTAGTGCCTTTAACATTCACTGAAAAATATCCCAAGGTTTGTCACAGAGGCGTAATCAGAATTAAATGAAAGTGGGTCAAAGAGATAGGTTTTGGGGGTAGGGGGGAGAGTGGTCTCAAAGGAGATGGAGAGGCAGGAGGAACATTGGGAATTAAGAGGAGCCTTGTGAATTCCAGAGCAAAACATGTCATCTGAAATATGGGGCTGGATTTTCGTTATGCAGGCAGGAAACAAGAGCTGGGTCTGGTTTTGGGTCAGAATCCCATCTCTGGTGGGAAACTGTTTCAGATTCAGATTTTCAAATGACCAAACCCTTAATTGGCATGGGGGCGGGTTTGCTGTCCACTTAGAGCCAGGGGAGCTGGGAACAGAGGTGGGTCAGATCAAATGTGGAGCTTCACTGAGGCTGCTGGTTGTCCTGAAGGAGATATCTGTCTTCCACTTCACCAGAGGGAAGTGAGATGTCACAGGGGAGCTGGAGGCCTGGCACTGGGGGCAAGGCAGACCATCGCTTCATCAATGATGACCTGGATCTAATGTTGGAGGCAGTGAGGGAGAGGAGGGAGGTCCTCGTCCTGGAGGGTGGCAGGAGGAGGCCACCTTGTCGTGCAGCCGGGGCACCTCTCTGTTCAGTGTTATCCCCCTCTCTTACCTCCTGCCCCTCCCCCGATGAGCTGTTTCCTTCCAAGGCCTCACAGTTCTCAATGTCCACACCTCTCTGGAGGGCCATGTTATGGAGAGACCATCACAATAACTGAGGCTGTTACAGAAGGGTATTGGAGGATGCCACCTAACTGGTCCAGGCACCAGAATCGTTTCTTCAGAAGCCCGATGACCTGCTTAATGGTTGGCCTGCTGAGCAGGTGGCATTGGTTGTATCGCCTCTGTCCCTCTGTCTGGGGCTCCTGTAGAGGGATCTGTAGCCATCTCTTCAAGGGACTTCCTGTGTCCCCTACGATCCAGCCATACACTTTGAGGAATGGAGTGAAGATCTGAGGCAGCCTGGACTGATGGAGGATGAAGGAGTCATGGCAGCTGCCAGGAAAGCGAGCACACACATGGAGGAAATTCTTGTTGTGATTGCAGACCAATTGGACGTTGAGGGAGTGGAAACACTTCCTGTTGGATGGATCTCACTGGCCGGTCGCTTGGGTGCCTTGATGGCTACATGGGCACAATCGATGATGCCCTGCACTTGGGGGAATCCAGCGATGAAGGTAAAACCTAATACCCTCAGTGCCTGCACAGGCCCATCTGTGTCAAAGAGGATGGAGTCCCCCGTCCTACTAAATATGACATCCATGACCTGCCTATTGGCATTATGGGCTGCTCACTGTGAGATGTGAACTAGGACCACAGCTGATCCCGGGAACAAATAGAAATTCAGGGCGACTGTGACCTTGATGACTGAAGTTAAGGGACTGTCATGGGGATGCGAAGCCTCAGTTCATTGTGGATCAGAGCACAAAGGTCCAAGACCATCTTCCTGGATAGGCATAGCCTCCTATGGCACTGGTGCTCTGTCATTTGCAGGTAGTTGACTTTTGGGTGGTAGATCCAATATTTTGGGTAGTGCCTTCTTTCCCTTGATGCCCCGTGCTGTGCTTCTCTGGCCTCCTGCTGTCCAGGAGGTTGCATCTGCTGCAGCCCATCCTGGCTGCTCTATCCAATGTCAGAATAGCCTGTTCCCATTGGAACTCCCTCAACTCGGGTTCATTCATTCACCAGGTCCTCCGCTGGAACCCCAGCTGCCCCAGTGATGCCAGTGGACTCACGTCCCTCTCCGGATTCCTACCACTCACCACGGAGAAAAGCAAGACTTTCAGCTCCAGCAGTGGACACCCTGTTGTACTTTTGGAGCAGTTGAGCTATACTTTGTGCCTCTGCATTATTTTAATCAGTCCTTCCCATTGTCCTCATGCCCCCCACCCCTGCCAGCAGCGTTCATGACATGTACACCCTGCCGTGTTCCAGACATGGCATTTTCCCCGTGCCCTTCCATTAAAAATTCAAAACTGCTACTAACAAGCCTGTTAATGAGCTCCTCAATGAGCTCAACAGGTACCTAATTGGATGCATGCGAGATTGCCGTTCCCTCCATCATGCCCTCCTTTTAAAAATGGCATTGCGTTCTGGAGGCAGCAGGACCTAGTGCTGACCTCTGAGAACATGATCTTAAATCGTGCGCGCACCCGCTCTTGCCCCCAGCGGGGGGCAGGATTTAAAAATCCAGCCCATGGTGCCTTTAGCAGAATGATGTCTCCTTAACTTTGTACCTGCAAAACATTCTTGGGCATAAGTTCAAAGTCCCCAAGTGAGTGAAGAAGTGAGAATAGCTCAAATAAATGTATAAAGATCAGTCTCTTTCTTATGACCAAAATTTGAAAAAGTTAGATTATGTATAGCAGTCTCAGGTGTTTCTTTGCATGTAATATGCACTATAGAAGTAGAAATTGTGTTGTTGATTATTAAAAACAATGCTAGGTTTTGATATTGGAACCAATCTGTGGCAACATCAATGAAATGTTCTGTTGAAACAGGGTAAATGGCATTCATTTAAGCAACAGTAATTTCATAATTTGAAAGAGTGCTCTTAGTAGTTTAGCTAACAATTTAATTTAATGAATGCCTTTGTTAGCAAAAGCTATATAGTAATTAAATAAATCCTGACTTCAGAATTGCTGGGCTTCTGTGGCAGTAAATTTACTCAAATTAAATTCACAACAAAACCAACCAGTTTTCTGAGGCACAATATGATTCTGATATACAAAATAACTTGCAAATTACATAGAATTCTTCTGAGGACAGCAGGGATAGAAGTGTAGCTCCCATTTTGTTGTAAATGTTTCCCTGTGTCTGTATTTCGGTCATGTAACATACAGTAAGCGCCTTGGGATATTTTTCTAAGTTATAGATATTATACAAATTTAGATTGTTGACATTACTGAATCTGTCAGGTGTCAGTGATTGTCACACACTGGCAACTTAAAAAAAACGCTCTTCTTGTATAAAAGTTTTCATACCCAGTTTTTACAGAAGTTTTGATCCAAAAAATAATTTAAAAATAATAAGGAAAGCAACATATGCAAAGAATGATGGCTAAAAATTCTCAAATTTCAATTCAAGATGTCAAGTAAATAGCAATAATAAATACTCTGACTGATGATTTAATGGATTTTCCTACATTTTTCAGCTGATGCTAACCAACATGCAAATGCTGAAAACAGGTCATCAGGAGCAACAAGAAGAGGAAGACCCTTTGACCTACTATTCAAACCACACAGCACAGATAGAGGTAGAGTCTTTTTAAATGTATGTTCAATTTGTGGGCCTGGCAACTTTCAGTTGAGCAGTTCCACCAAGACCAATAGGCATCATATTGTTGGCAAAAAGATGCTGAATGAAGTCCAAAAAGTAGTCTTTTTTTATTATTCATTTTCATGGGATATGGGCATCGCTGGAACCACATGAACTGCACATTGTAGCAAAGACTGCTTTACCACTGTGTGTCTTATGTAGTTGCCTGTAAAGAAGGAACACTAAGCAACTGAAATCATTTCCAATGCTGTGGTAGGCAGTTGTAGAGCTGTTCTATTTCATTAATACTCTGAGGTTTGCCATATCATTTCAATATCAAAAATAAATGAATGCTCATCACAAATCGTTTTTTTAGTTTATTCAAATAAAAGCCAATATGGTGAAATGGTTATTTGTTCCTCATATTTCTCTAATTCCATTCTTGTTTAAAATAATGCAACAGTATGTTTTATTCTCCAGTGTCTTTTAATCCATTTAAGATGGTATATCCCATGGGGTTATTAATTGCGATTAGTTGTAGATAGGAGCAATATGGAAGTTTTTAAAAACTCACTCAGTAGTGGTTTGACTGACTTAACATCTGGAAGGTATGAACTTTTATCATACATTTATGCCACATTCTTAGACCGTTTTCATTATAACAATCTATAGTAAGAAATCGGCATAGCTCCTAAGCACCTCTTAAAGGATTCCTTTAGAGCAACCCGAATAGGTCCATTACTGGTCTCAGTGCAGGGAACTGGCAGAAAATATAAAAGAGTGAGAAAACAAAATCCCCAACTCCCATCTGAATCCCTAGGTTTGTTATTGATTGGCAACTCATTCTAACGTGTGTGTTATCTGATGAATAATCACTCCCAGATTTCTAATATTTACTATCAAGTGGTGAAACTAAACTGGACACTTTGGAGTGACTGGAATCATATAGCACAAACTGGTAGGACTGATAGCAGACATGACTGGATGCTGGTGTGCTTAATTGCTAGACCTGCAAATGATTTCAGCAATTTAGAGTCAAGGATCAACTGAGATGCCTTGATGACTACAAGCAACTGAATCAAAGCACATCCAGTGAATAAAAACAATCCAATTTAATCATTTTAAATATTTGAAGTGAAAATGGAATTTTTCAAAGTTCTGTTTATTCGCAGGAGCTTATTTTTATGCATTCTCAAGATTATAAAAACTGTGGACTATGCAGCTGTTAAGACTCATGATGTCAGTTTGTTTAACTGCATTTTCCTATTGTGGCTGTGGGCTCTAGATAATTCGGAATGACCGAAACATGGAGCAGATTGTATTCCCCGTGCCAAGTATTTGTGAATACCTAACAAATGAGTCAAAACACAGAGTGCTCAACACCACAGAGCAGGATGAACAAGGGAGCAAAGTCAGCGACTTCTTTGATAAGACCAATTTTTTATACAACGAGATGATTTGGCAAAAGAAACTCAGAAGTAAGACTATTTTGAAATGTTTCTTTTATGTTTCAGTGTCAATTCAAAGACTCATTGTGGTCTGGAATTTGTGTTTGGAAAAAGAGAATTAGCTACAGAGAGATACTGGACTGATCCACAGTGTGTGGAAAAAGGGAGCAATGATGCTATTGTACTCTTACAATTGTTTTGGGAGAGAAGGGACACACTAAAAGGCTTCCAAAATCTCGAATATATAAATTAAAAAATTAGGAGTTTAGAATTTAGAAAGAACTATTTCACAAAAATCAATTTAATTTCCTCATTGGGTAATTGTAGTGCAATAGTTAAAGCCTTCATGATAGTGTCTGTCTGCATATTTTAATACAGTTGTTAATAAATTTATTTTAAGATAGTGCAGGAATTTATGTGAATGCATTAACCAATATGTTAAAAATACCACACAAAGAAAATGAACCTGAAAAAGGTTATTGAGATAAAGCTAGCAATGAATGCCATGCAACCAAAATTGTCTCTATGAAATGACAGAAATGTCTGGAACTACAATGTCGAACTAGAAATTCTTAAGGAAAAATAATTTGATCACAGATACCTTCAGAATAATTTTACTTTGGCGAGTCTATTAAATGATATGGCTTCTGCTAATATTTGAAGCTAATATAGTTACATATTGTTCATTTAAATCCCTCCCTTAATTCTAGAATACAGATTAACCATCTTGTACTGTTTTTAAAGTGGAAGCTTTACAGTTTATGCAAGCTGTGCTATTAAGAATAAAACTAAAGTATAACTTGGATTCCCATCATGATCAGCAGATGTGAGAGACCTCATTCACAAGGAAAAAAACGTTCATAAAGAGGATTTTTGGGCTGGGGTTTCAAATCATTCCAAATGTAATATATTAAACCATTGCACACAAGTATTATTCTGTTTGTATTTTCATTAAAGTGTAAGTTCATATTTGGAGCAATGAAACCACCAATAAACAGAGAACAAGTCTCTTTATGTTATGTTTTTCGCTTCACCCCTAAATTTCTCATCTCTTTTGTGAAGGTAGTGACATACTAGAGCATGAGAATAAAGATTATCCTGAAGACTCAGTGAATAAATACACTAGTTTCACAGGTGCAAACAGACCCCTGGTACCAAGTGACATTCTTCACAAGTGAGTCCACGTAGAGAGTGTTCACAGACTAATCTCTAGGCTTGACCTTAGAGCTGAGCTCCATCATGCTTCTTACTTAATGTTTGCACACACACACTCTGAGATCCGCAATTCTGGCCTGAATTTTGTGGCTGACAGTGCAGTCTCGCTGCTGGGGCTGCGGCAGGACCCAGGGTGACATATTGCTGGCGGCAGCCAATTAAGGGGCTGTCACCTGAGCTGCCATCCAGTTAATGACGGCAGCCTGCCCCCAAGAGCAGCCTCAGCGGCGCCACTGCTAGCGGTGGCGACTGCTGAGGCTGCAGCACCAGGGAGAGGATGCCTCAATGGCTGGACCATCTCAAAGAGGGGTAAGTATGGTTGGGGGCAGCTGGGGCCAGGCAGGCAGGCCCTGGCAATTTTCAGGGGGATGGGTGGTGGGGGTCATTGAGCACCAGCGGCGCTGTTGCTCTGAGGGCAGCCAGTCTCGCTGGGCCCCTCCGTGAGCTGTGGAGTGCTCATAGAGAAGCCTGTTGGGAAGCAGCCCAGTTTCACTGGATGGGCTCCCCACATGGAGGTGGGAAGTGGCCCTTAATTGGCCACCTGGCAGGCAGCTGAGCCACCAACTTTCCCACTGCTGGGAACATGGAATGGTGGTAGGAAGATATTGGGCTCCCCTCCCGATGCCTTCTGCCACCATTTTGCCAGACCTTCCGTCTCCCCGCCCGAAACCAATGGGTTGGGAAAATTCAGCGCTCTGTGATGTGATCCTTGACTCCTAGCAGGTAGTCATGCATGCAGCGTGCAAATTAGAGGATGAGAGACATTATGTTGCATCCCTGTCTCTGGCCTATGCTCCTTTGGAGCATGGCTTCTGCACTGGGATTGAGAAATTAGCTGTAATGTCTTTATTCACTGAGCCTTCAGGATAATCTTTCTCCTCATTATAGTATTCCACTTCCTACTTGTAAGTTAATCCAGACTGAGCATGTGAATTGCAAATTAATTTCAATATAGATGAGTAAGGTAGTGTATTTTGGAAGTACTCTTGGAAAGTAAGAGCCTAAATAGGGCCAAGGTGCAAAAGGGTCTTCAAAGAAGCAACGTACCTTAACAAAGCCATAAAAAGTACAAACAAAGCATTTTTCGAGGATTAGAATTGAAGAATTGAAAAGTTGATATAGGATCTTGATTAGACCAAACTTGGCGTACTCTGCACAATTCTGGTCACCATATTACAAAAAGGTTATGGAAGAACTGGAGAAGGTACAAAAAAGATTTACAATAATGATACCAGAACTGAGAGGGTGCAACTATCAGGAAACACTGATCAGATTGGGGCTCTTTTTCTTAAAAAAGAGATGACTGAGAGGTGATCTAATAGAAGTTTTTAAAATTATGAAGGGGCTCTGTAGGGTAGATGTAGAGAAGAAGTTTCAACTTGTGGTATAGTCCAAAACTAGGAGCCATAGTATAAGTGAGTCACTAATAATTCCAATAAGAACTTCAGGAGAAGCTTCTTTACTAAATTGACTCATAAATAATTGAAGCAAAGAGATGCATTTAAGGGGAAGCTAGATAGTACATGAGGGAAATAGCTGGATATATTGATCAGGTAAAATGAAATAAATAGAGGGGGTGCAGGCTTGTGTGGAGCATAAATGATGAATGGCTTGTTTTGATTCTGTAAATTCTGTGTATGTGATTCTATTGTGAATGGGAATTCAGAGGGTTCAGGAGAAATCCTGGTGATCAGTAAAATTAATTTTTAATAGAGAATTGAAGCAGTAATTAAATGGAATTATCTCCAGCAAGCTTTATTTATAGATTGCAAATCTTCATAAGCATTGTCCTTTTTTTGGTAGGCATGCCCCTGCTGTACTGGTTCTCCAGGAGGATGTCACTGTGGGGCAGCATCTCCTTTAACCTGGCTGTGTTTATCAATCTGGTCATTGCCTTCTTCTATCCATATGCAGAACCTACTTCAATGGGTAGGTTCATGGATTATTTGAATGTTTAAAATGCTCATCTGGACAGATTATGAATGATTGTCTGTGAATAATTAGGCTAGCATTTAATCAAGAACTTTATCTGACTTAAATTGTGAAAGCAAAGTCCAAGTAGTTTGCCATCTGATTAAAGAGATTAAATCACAGTTTCACTTGTTATTTACTCTCTATTATGTTTATTTTACTATATGCATTCTCTATGATGTGCCTTGATAAAGTCTAAACAGCGCTAATAACTGTTAATAATAACGGAAATCACATTGAAAAAGGCTGTAAGGACCAATTATGCTGTCACTGTTGTAGAACAGTACTGTCTATTCTTTAACTCTAAACCACAGGCTCCTCTTGCATTGAGATGCTTAGGTGAAGGGGCTTGGTCTAAACCAGCATACCATTAAGGTTGGAAAGAATAAAAAAAAAGGCAAGTGGAGAAGATGTGCATTATAGTTAAATGACATCAGGCTTAGGTTTTATTAGCTGGAGAGAAAGGATTCCACAGTTTTGATAACCAAATTTGATTTGGAACTATAGCCTTGTAAGGTGCAGTTAGCTGCTGGTGAAATTATATTGTCAGTATCCTACAGACACAATCTGAAGGCACACCTGAATGACTGGACAGAAAGTTACAATATGCCTTGTTAATCAAATATAGTAGATCAAGAAACATAGCAACAACCTGTTTTATATTTTTCTTCTTACAGGAGCCCTGGACTCATCCTTTCTCTCACTTGTTTTTTGGGGTGTAATATGTTTCTCAGTAGTTTCTCTGCTTTCCAAGAGATACGGCCTCCGACCATTAATAATAGCACTGATAATTCGATCTATATATTACATTGGAATAGGCCACACATTATTAACACTGGGTTTACTTAATGTAAGTATGAAGCTGATTATTAGCAAACTTTTATGTTGAATTATACAAAATACACACTCGCTTGCTTGGACTGAATAAATATCAATTCCACAATCATTAATTGCTATTGCCAAGACAAATATTTTCCTATAACTATGGTTTTCATTCTATTTTTTGTTCAGTTGACTAATTCATTATTTGATGCAATAGCTAGATAATTACCTAGAGAATCCAAAAAAAATCAATACAAGGATCCCTCGCTTAGTAATTGGCAGGTGGTCATAGAAATTATATCTAAAATTGATGCTGGCACTTACTCATTTCAATTTGTTTCCTGGGATAATTTGATGAAGTGCCAAGATCTTTGTCCACATCCTCCATTTAATTACTTTGAGGATTACCTGGCATATGAATTTAAGTGAACAAATAATGATCCACCTGAAAAATCAAACACACAACAGGAGAGCATGAGACCAGGAATGTTAGTTAATTAATGGTTTAACAGAATTCGTTCAATATGAAGAGACAAATTGGATAACTTGAACACATGCTTGTATCTCAGACTAGTGCTGATAAATTTTACAGAAAATTAAAGAACCAGAATTAAATTAGATGAATTGCTGTATATATTGACTGGTGTGAAAAGAATGAATAAGAGCTAAGAGAATTGCATTTAACTGTGAATTAACAGGTGGGAAAAAAATATGTGAATTTATATAGTGCCATGGCACATCTCTCACAGTATGTCAAAGCATTTCACATCAGGGACTGTTATATAGATAAACATGATATCCATTTTTCACATATTAAGATGCCACAAAGAGTAATAACATAATAATAATCTATTTTTGGTGGCGGGAAAATGTTGGCAAGGGCACTGGGTAATCAAATAGCACTGTGGGATCTTTAATATCCACTGAACCACAATAAAAAGCAGATTGAGTCTTAGTTTAACATCTCAAGAAAGAAAGAAATACTTGCATCTCTTTAGCGCCTTTCACGACCACGGGGCGTCTAACAGCGCTTTACAGCCAATGAGGTACTTTTGAGGTGCAGTTACTGTTCCAATGTAGGAAACACAGCAAACTCCCACAAACAGCAAGGTGACAATAACTAGATAATCTGTATTTGTGATGTTGATTGAGGGATAAATATTGGCCAGGACACCGGGGATAACTCCCCTGCTGTTCTTCAAAACAATGTCATGGGATCTTTAACATCCACCTGAGCAGACAAATGGGCCCTCTGTTTAACATCTCATCTGAGAGACAACATCTCCGACAGTGCAGCACTCACTCTGTACTACACTGTAGTCGGTCAGCCTAGATTTTTGTGCTCAAGCCCTGGAGTGGGCCTTGAACCCAGAACCTTGTAATTCAGAGGTGTGAGTGCTACCAGCTGAACCACAAATGACACTAAGGCTGGAACCATCCTATCTCACCACCCAGGATTCTCCAGCATTAATCCCAATGGAGAATTCAGCATCATTTAAACATTCCCCTTCACTAAGACTGCATCTTGCAGTGCCCACCAATCCACACAGACTTGAAAGTCCAGCATCTACTGCGATCTTATGGGTGGGGTGGGGCAGGGTGGGGGGGGTGTGGGTGGTGGTGGATGCATTCCCAGTAATACATTTAACACCAACAGTAAACCAACAATACAATAGAAAACCACCATCGCATTCAGTAGTAAATCACCATCACGTCCAACAGTAAATCACCAGCGCATTCAACAGCAATGGTAAACCACCACCAATCAACTGAAATAGTATTGTACTTTGCAGTGCAACCTGAATATTGGAATACTTTTAATGTATATTATTTTCATATTTATTCATTTTTCTTTCTTTTTGTTATGTTTAGCTCATCAACAAAATAGTGTATCTGGTTAGTTTTGTGGGAAATGGTGGGAAATTTATCATTGGACACAAGGCCATGATCATGGACATGGCGTTCCTTTACCATATTGGATACATAGTGACAAGCGTGCTGGGGATTTTTGTGCACGAGTTTTTCTACAGCATCCTGGTATGCTATATCTTCATTTATGACTGTTTCATCCAGAAATGTTTTAACTGTTTAATCATAAAGCATTCCATCTCACCTCTGTTGCATTTTGTAATAAGCTGTGGTAAAGTGAAATTGCTTATGTTTAATCTCGAAAAGCTTGATTAGAAGTAAAAAGAAAACGCATTGAAATTGATGTGGCTTTTTATAATTAAAGACAGAATCTACACTGCTGGAAAATGTATATGTGAACAGATTCTGTGCTTCATTCACTGCTGTATATGAGCTTCCCTGCTGTCTAATTTTTTTTAAATCAACTTGGAACTAATTTATGAATCAGTCCTGTGATAATTTGTTAAACTAGCTATTTAAAAAAACATAGTAGAAGAGAATTGGTTTGAATTGATGAATTCTATACTCATTAAAATAAGGGGGGCAACTGTCGAGGAAAGTAACAACTTGTATTTACATCTGAAACATCTTTCTATTTGTGGACACAACATCGGCATGAAGTGGCCCTTGGTCAGGCACAGCTCGGCCATCAAAGCTTTTGACTCACTGCAATGACCACTTTACCTTCCATGTCTTTTTCAAATTATTCCTGCTTTTTAAAGACACACAAAAAAAATCACTTCTGACGGAAAGTCTACACTAGAAAGGAAAGTTTAACCAATCCTCTCTCGACAGATATTAATGAGTTGCTGTATATTTCCAGCATGTCCTGTTTTTAGTGCAGAATAGAATTGCCCATACTCTGCCTCAACTACTTCGCAAAGTCGTATTGCAGAGGTGAACCTCGACTGCACCTTTTGCCATTATCTTTTCTCATACCTTCATTGCCAATTTAGTGACAATTTTCCTGAATTATGGGCAGTGTCACACTGTGAACCTCAGTTCAACTAGGACCTGGGTTGTCATTTCTCAAACTCATTTTAAGTGGAATTCTTAGTCATTTGAAACAGGGGATCTCCGTGCCATCTGTCTAAGTTATATTCAAATCCAGGCTCCTGAGATAAAAGGACAATTTACTAATCTGTGCTGCCCAGCCCCCACATTTGTTCTGTCAACCTGGACTAAACAAATTATAGGTTGACATGGAAATTCAGGAAGGCATTATAAAACCTTGCCCCTACCTAAAGACATGCAGTAGAATTTATGGGATTTAAGGAAAGATGCACTGGATGAATATAAATTCAAATTCATTTTGATTTGGTTTCAATAAATCTCAAAAAACGAAGTACAGAAAACATTTGTGTTTCACGGTAATGAGGCCCAAATTCAAATCTACTTTAGCATAGAAATGTATCTGTGGAAATTTGCTAGATCAGACTACCCTCCTATTCTCCGAAGTTCAGACCATGGAAATGAAACAGTTAAAAATTGACAAATATAAACTTACCATATTTCTGTATTTCAGCTGTTTGATTTGATCTATAGAGAAGAGACATTGTTTAATGTCATAAAAAGTGTTACACGCAATGGCCGCTCCATCCTCTTGACAGCTGTGCTTGCTCTCATCCTTGTCTATCTCTTCTCAATCGTGGGCTTCCTCTTCCTAAAGGACGATTTCATTTTAGACGTTGAGAGGTTACCAAGCAGCAAGACAACAGGTAAACATAGTTTGAGGCTCCACTACCTTGATGCAATAGAACTCAATTGTAATTAAGATTATACTGTCTGAAACTTTTGCACTGTCATGGTCATTGAATGGGGTTTTCTACTTCTGTACGAGACTGAGACATAAAATTGTGGACTGCCAACACAGAAAAGGGAAACTGTCACCAGTATGTCTGACATTAACTGCTCAGCCATTCCACTACATGCAAGTTGACCAGAGTTTTAGAGCCTGGACAGCATCCATTTTTTTTTGTTCTTAGAAATAATCTGACAAAGGACAGCCTGGTCACAAAGTGTGTTTTTGCACTAAAGTGGTATTACAGATTAACTAACACAATTTCTTACATAATTTCTTCATCTTGGACCTGTGATCAAGGAGAGTTCGAGTGTGGTGACACTCTTTTCCCCAAGGAGAGGAAGGAAAATTATAAGGTTAGCTGCCAGGTCTACTTTTGCACATCTCCCAGTGGCTGATTCATAATCAACATTGTCAAAGGCCTGCGAGCTGAAGGTTGATAGATATCACATTGACACCTAAAGAGAGTAAATTAAATAATTTGAAAATAGAACAAGAAAAGCCCAATAAAGTGATATGATATTTTGTTAAGAGCAAGAATTTTGTACTGGTAGCAAATGTTGAGGGTAGGAGAACAAAATTGTATAAAATATATCGACAAGAAGCTTCAGGCGAGGCAGAGCAAACCTTCAGTAAGACAATGTTCACAACGTTAGACTATATGTGAAATGTTTCTTTTGTTAATAGGTTCATTTGCAGTAGAAGGAAGAGCAATAAAGGATTTCATTAACTCATGTGCTGCTGATGATGTTCATTGTACTGCAGGCATCCAGGACGCTGAGTCAGGTCAGCATATTAATGTTTAATCTGCAGAAACAAATGAGCAAAAATCTGCACATCACTCTACAGATGCATCTTGTGGAAGATAGAAGCTGCATTAATTTTATAAAAATAGTTCTTTCCTTATTCCATAGTTTCCTCCCATCCTCTGATTTCTGGAGGGCATGCATAGTTCCAGTGGTACTGACATGCCCCTGATAACTCACCCAAGTGTTTTCTATTCATGCATGACTAAGAAGAAGTGTTTTTCCAAATGTGAACAGCATCATAGCAGACGCGAGGTCTGTTCTCACCTGGCTGCCATACGTCTGTATTTTCCAGAAATATTAGATAGCCATCAGAAGTGGGAATACGGATTTTCCCATCCTGAAGCCAAGGACACTGAAGCCCCTAGAGATTCCTGAGCTATGATCAAGTGCAGAAGAAAATTAAACTTAGAGCATTCCTGGAATACCCAGTACCACTTGAGTGACCAAAGCAAATGACTGCTTTTCAACAATATCTGTACAAGTGGTTGCATTGCTTATAATGAATTCCAGCGTAATGTACATATTTATATGAATGTATTTTCAAAAAATGCTATATTTAACAGTGCAAGTATTTGGAAATCTGTTTTCAAATAGTTTAAAAAAAAATAAGGTATATATTAAGTGTTTATTTAGCATTTAAATGTTATTTATCTAGAAAGGTGCAATAATATACAGTTCACATGGGAGTGGGAAGACACAGTGCTGTTTAAGGTGTGTCGCCTGCCCTCTAACTTTTCAAATTCTTCCATCTTGCTCACTTCAAAATTCTTTAGGCTACTGGGTGTTCTGGATGATATAGAATTCAAAATCCTCCTAAACATCCACAGGTACTGAAATACTACATATATACAAATTCAAATTTGTTAATAGTACAAAAAATGAAGGGAATTGCGAAAACAGAAGATGTGGTTTAATGGTCTTCCTCCTGTGTATTGATCTTGTGATCTTGTGTGAATAATAGAATACAAGTTAACAAAAGTAAACCTTACTAAGGCTTTATAATACATTAGTGAGACCATACTTGAATACCACAAAAGGATATAATTATGTTAGAAACCGAACAGGAAACGGCAACAACACTGATCTCGAGTGTAAAGGGAGGTGAGCTATAAAAGAAATACTTGCACCTATTACACTTTTATGAAACCCTCATATACAATTATTTTGACGCTGAATGACAGTTATGTGGGCAAATGTGACAGCCATTTTATGCAAAGCAAGATCCCACAAACAGCAATAACATGAATGACCAGTTAATCTACTTTTGTTTGTGGTGACTAAGGAAGGGCTGTTGAGTAAAAGACCAAGAGATCTTCCTTCTGTTCTTTGATTTGAGCCACTTGATCATAAATGACCACCTGAACCATGTACACATTAAGGAATGTTCATGTGTAGAAAATGTACCTTCAGTAATATTAGCCTTGGTTTTCTGATCAGCATTATTTTAATGTGTTAACGTACTTAAAATGAATAGTTTATGCCAGAATTAAAATTAAATTGCTTGGAAAATATAGGTTCTTGGGCTGTGATAATGTAGATCTTTTACCAGCTGGAGATAGGTTCTTCCTTGAAATTGCCCCATTGCTACTGTCCTAATCTGAGCTAAGCTTTTATAAATAGATACTTTCTCACAGCAAGTGAAGGATTAAGAGAGTGTAAATCAACCTACTTGCCATATTGGCCTTACTCTTCCACTGACCAGCTACAATTGTAGCATTGGTAGAAACCCACAAGAAATTGTTTACCTTTCCTCTCACTCAGTGAATGAAATAGCAAGAGGGATCTCGAGGAACTAAAAAGGATGATTGGCATGGTGGCAGCGAGAATGATCTCTCCACAAGTGCATTCAGCTATCGGCAGTGCAGAACTCAGAACTGATTAACTTTCATAAAGTTATCTAAGAACAATTGGCATAGAGCACACAGTCTAATTAGTAATCAGTTACACTTTTCAAAGAGCATTGGAGGCAAATTTTAATTTGCTGCTACTTCTGTCATTACAGATGAGGAAAAGAGTGACAAAGAGCGTGCCTGTGACACTCTGTTGATGTGTATAGTAACAGTATTAAATCATGGTCTGCGTAATGGAGGCGGTGTTGGAGATATACTCAGACAACCTTCAAAGGATGTAAGTAAATCTTTATAATGAGACATCTGGAAGCATTTGTCTCTCTCCTTTGCAGTTTGAAGTTTAAAATCTAGCACTCAGTAACCACAATTACTTATTGTTTATATAGGTGGCAGAATTACTGAGTTGTCTCTTGAGTACCTAAACAGACAAACTCCCTAACAAGTGTCTGTTAACATATTTCCAGTATATGCTCTATTTTCTCTCATTCACAAACATATAAGTAAGTCATTTCTGCTTCTAAAGTTTGTGTAATGTAATCTCCCCACCCAAATGTTTTGTTTTATCTACCTCTTTAAATAGCTTCCATTCCTATCATCAAGAGGGTTGACTCCTATACCAGCTCCCAGGCCTCATTGATATGGTACTACAAACTATATATAAGTGACAGGTGATTTAATACCTGATGTTGTCCAATTTTCCTGTTGGAATTTGCCTGTTTCATTCTTGGCATCTCCTCTGATGGCACAAATAGAAATTGAACATAAAGAGTATCACAGGCAAATGAATATCATACCATTGTACTGCAATATTACTCTGTTCTAAATTTTCAACATTGTTTAAATTTACAATCATAAAATAAACATTGTGAACAGCAGCTGCATCTTCAAATTAGGCCCGTGATGATGAATTACCCAGAAGCACATTCATGTACATATGTGAAGATGAAGAAAAGCTGAAGGGCTTTTTTTCAATGTTGTCCTTCATATTATCTAAAGATCAAATAGGGATCAAAGTCTAGAATTGGGAGGAAGGAGATCAAACACAGGATAATAAACTTTTATTTACAAAATATTTACAGCACAGAAACAGCCCATTTAACCCAATAGGTCAATGGTCCACACGTGCCTCCTCCCATCCCTTTTTATCTAACCCCACCAACATATCCTTCTATTCCTTTCTCCCTCATGTATTTTTCTGGCTTTTCCTTGAATGCATTTCTGCTATTCGCCTCAGCTAGTCACTGTGGTAGTGAGTTCCACATTCAAATCACACAATGGGTAAAGAACTTTCTCCTGAATTCCCAATTGAATGTACTGGTGACTACCTTATAATTATGACCCCTAGTTCCAGTCTCTCTCACACAAGTTGAAATATCTTCTCTATGTCTACCCTATCAAACCCTTTCATAATCTTGAAGACCTACATCAGAAAAGAGCCCAGCCTATTCAATCTATCCTGGTAGTTAAAACATCTCAGTCTGGTATCATTCTAGTCAATTATTTTTGCACCTTCTCCAGGGCCTCTTTCCCTTTTATAATATGGAGACCAAAACTGTTCACATTATTCCAAGTGTAGTCTAACCAAGGTTCTATACAAGTTTAAATAACTTCTCTGCTTTTCAATTCTTTCCCTCCAGAAATGAACCCCAATGCCATTTAAAAAAATTTTTTTAATGGCCTTATTAACCTGCATCACTACTGACTGATCTGTGTATCTGTACCCCCAGATCCTGTTGTTCCTCTAGCCCATTTCGACAGTAAATTTCCAAGGAGTATGTATTTCCAAGGTGTATATTCTTCCTATCAAAACGTATTACTTCGCACTTATCTATATAGAAGTTAATTTAACAATTATTTTCCCATACTGCAAGTTTATTAATGTCATCCTGCATTTTGTCGCATTCCTCCCCTATTTGAACTATACGACACAATTTGGTATTATCCACAAGTTTTGACGTTGTGCTTTCAGTTCCTAAGTCCAAATTATTATGTAAATGGTGAACAATAGTGATTCCAGCACCGATCCTTTTGGAACTCCATTCCCCACCATTTGCCAATCTGAGTAACCACGTTTAACCCCTATTCTCTGTTCTCTGTTTTGAAGTCAGCATGCTATCCATTCTGTTACTTGTCCTCTGATTCCACATGTTCTGACTTTAGTCATGAGTCTATTATGTGGTACCTTATCGAAGGCTTTTCTCAAAATCCAAATATATTTGTTTACTGCATACCCTTATCTGCCCTTTCTGTTACTTCAAGAATTCAGTAATGTTACTCAAGCATGACCTTCCCTTGTGGAAGCTGCTCTTCATTATATTTTCAGTTTCCAGATGCTTCTCTTTTTTTAATTTTATCTTTAATTGAGGATTCCGTTATCTTTCCTATCATTGATGTTAAGCTAATTGGTCTATAGCTCCATGGACTTCTTTTAGCTCCCTTTTTATATATAGGAAATTATATTTAGAAACACCAACATCAAAATAGAAAGAAAGTAACAGAAATATTTAACTGCAGATCTTGGAAATTTAAACTGGAAAATAGCCTTTCTAAGAGATCAATAAATTAAAGAGATAAACCTGAGAGAGCGAGAGAGAGAGAAACAAACCAAGTCATCTTAAAACAAAAACAGCTAAAAGGTATAGAAGAGCAGTTCCAGCAAATAGAAAAGAACAGAATTGGAAGTTCACAGTGATGGAGTGAGGGATAGGGTAAAGAAACAAAGAAGGATAAGGTCAACGAGGGACAAAGATCAACAGCATCAAGAGACAGAGAGGGACAGAATCAGGACAGAACTGACAGAACCGCAGAGTGGAACAGGACAAGTCTTCGGAGATGAAGAGGAAGCTGGGAAACAGAGATACAGCTGAGCGATGAGAGAGGGATATGTTGAGATGAAAATCATGAACAAAATAAGGTAGAAAAAAACATAGAAATACTTAATCATATAGGAAAAGAAAGTTAAACTTACAAAGAGGAGAGAAAGTGATAAAATTAGTTTGGCAGACAGACCTCACAAGGAACTGGACTAGCTTATTTCATAGGGTAATTATTCACTTATTAAATAATAAATATTGAACTCCAAAAGGCCTGAGAATTTTTCAAAATAAAGAACTTCTCCCTAATACAGTGTCTGAAAAATGATTTTCTGTAAATTTCAAGTTATTTATTCAAATTACTCTGCAGAAAAGTAGGGATATTGAATTGACAAATTACATTTAATCCTATCATGATTGATTTATTCCAGGAAACACTATTCCCCGCCCGTGTTATCTTTGATCTGCTCTTTTTCTTCATTGTTATCATCATTGTATTGAACCTGATTTTTGGTGTTATCATTGACACATTTGCTGATTTGAGAAGCGAGAAACAAAAGAAAGAAGAAACCCTGAAGTCGACCTGCTTTATCTGTGGTAGGTGCAGACGTTCAATATTTTTTGTTCATCAAATAAATAGAGACAGTTGGTAAGAATGTTCACTGCAGGAATTATATTTTCAGGTTGAAAATAATAAGTTAGTCCCGTTCACTACTACTACTTTTGTATGGCAGGAAAAGTTTTTAATGGGATGTCCAGTTTGGCTATCTGTTCCAGAGCCTCCTGAGATGACGAGTGGAGAAATGAGATGCCTTCCACAACATATCTTAGTGGACAGTTTGATGTGATGTGTTCCATGGTCTAAGACCCAATACTCCAATCGCACTTCAGGTCATCCGTCATCTTCCACTTTTGGAGCGGGAGGCAGCATTGTCCAAGCCCCTGTGTAGAGTTGGTCAAATACTGTCCACTGTCTTCAAGGGAGATCGAAGCCAGGGACCTCTAGTGATTTTAATTTGTTCATGGGACGTGAGCATCACAGGCAAGGCCAGCATTTATTGCCCATCCCTAATTGCCCTTGAGAAGGTGTTGGTGAGCTGCCTTCTTGAACTGATACAGTCTATCTGGTATAGACACACCCACAGTGCTGTTAGTGAGGGAGTTCCATCATTTTGACCCAGGGACCTTATCGGCGATATAATTCCTAGGTAGGATGGTGTGTGACTTGGAGGGGAACTTGAAGGTGGTGGTGTTCCCATGTCTCTGCTACTCTTGTCCTTCTAGGTGGTAGATGTTGTAGGTTTAGAAGGTGCTGTCAAAGGAGCCTTGGCAAGTTGCTACAGTGTATCTTGTAGATGGTACATTTTGCTGCCACTGTGTGCTGGTGGTGGAGGGAGTGAATATTTAAGGTGTAGATGGGGTGCCAGTCAAGTGGGCTGCTTTGTCTTGGATGGTGTTGAGCTTCTTGAGTGTTGTTGGAGCTGCACCCATCTAGGCAAGTGGAGAGTATTCCATTACACTCCTGACTTGTGCCTTGTAGATGATGGACAAGCTTTGGGGAGTTAGGTGGTGAGTTACTCACCGCAGAATTCCCAGTCTCTTACCTGCTCTTTTAGCCACAGTATTTATATGGCTGGTCCAGTTAAATTCTGGTCAATGGTAATCCCCAGGATGTTGATGATGGTGGATTTAGTGATGGTAATGCTGTTGAATGTCGAAGGGAGATGGTTAGATTCTCTCTTGTTTGAGATGGTCGTTGCCTGGCACTTGTGTGGTGTGAATGTTACTTGTCACTTATTAGCCTAAGCCTGAATCTAGTCTGGGTTTTGCTGCAAGTGGATACAGATGCTTCAGTATCTGAGGAATTACGAATGGTACTAAACACTGTGCAATCATCAGCGAATAACCCCATTTCCGACCTTATGTTGGAGGGAAGGTCATTGATGAACCCGCTGAAGATGGTTGGGCCTAGGAGAATACCCTCAGGAACTACTGCAGTGATATCCTGGGGCTAAGATGATTGGCCTCCAAAAACCACAACCATCTTCCTCCAATTGGTGGAGAGTTTTCCTCCTGATTCCCATTGACTTCAATTTTGCTGGGGCTCCTTGATGCCACATTTAGTCAAATGCTGACTTGATGCCAAGGGCATAACTCTCACCTCACCTCTTGAATTCAGCTCTTTTGTCCATGTTTGGACCAAGGCTGTAATAAGGTCTGGAACTGAATGGCCCTGGCAGAACTCAAACTGAGTATTCATGAGCTGGTTGTTGCTGAGTAAATGCTGCTTGATAGCGCTGTTGATGCCACCTTCCCTCACTTTGCTTATGATTGAGAGTAGACTGGTGGGGTGGTACTTAGCCAGATTGAATTTGTTCTGCTTTTTATGGCCCGGACATACCTGGGCAATTTTCTACATTAATGGGTAGAGGTCAGTATTGTAAAAGTACTGGAACACCTTGGCTCGGGGTGCAGCTAGTTCTGGTGCACAAGTCTTCAGTACTGCAGCTGGGATGTTGTCAGGGCCTATAGCCTTTGCTGTATCCAGTGCTTTCAACCATTTCTTGATATCATGTAGAGTGAATCAAATTGGCTGAAGACCAGCATCTATGATGCTGGGGACCTCAGGAGGAGGCCAAAATGGATCATTCACTCGGCACATCTGGCTGACGGTGGTTGCAAATGCTTCAGCCTTGTCTTTTGTATTGCCATCATTGAGAATGAGGATGTTTGTGCACCCTCTGCCTCCCGTTAGCTGTTTAATTGTCCACCGCCATTCATGACTGAATGTGGCAGGACTGCAGAGCTTTGATTTGATCCATTCATTGTGGGATCATTTAACTCTGTCTACAGCGTGCTGTTTCCACTGTCTAGCATGCATGTAGTCCTGTGATGTAGCTTCACCAGGTTGACATCTCATTCTTGGGTATGCCTGGTGCTGCTTCTGCCATGCACTCCTACACTCCTCATTGAACCAGGCTTGGCCCCCTGGCTTGATGGTAATGATAGATTGAGGGATGTGCTGGGACACAAGGTTACAGATTCTGGTTGAATACAATCTGCTGCTGCTGATGGCCCACGGCGCTTCATGGATGCCCAGTTTTGAGCTGCATAGTTGTTCTGATTTATCCCATTTAGAACCATGGTAATGTCACACAACGCAATCTAGTGTCTCCTCAGTGTGGAGATGGGACTTCATCTCCACAAGGACTATGTGGTCACACTTACCAATACTGCCATGGACAGATGCATCTGAGACAAGTAGATTGGTGAGGGTTAGGTCAAGCACTTTGCAGGGTTGACTGGGCAGGATGTGCCTTTGTTGTTTCCAGCATCTAGGTTGATGCCAGATAGTCCGTCCGGTTTTATTCTTATTTGACTGTAGTGGTTTAATCCAACTGAATGGCTTGCTAGGCCATTTCAGAGAACAGTTAAGAGTCACCACATTGCATTGGGTCTGGTGTCACATGTAGGCCAGACTAGGTAAGGAGGCAGATTTCCTTCCCTGAAGGACATTAGTGAACGAGATGGTTTTTTATGATAATCTAGTAATTTTATGATTCTCATTACTGATGACTAACTTTTTATTCCAGGCTTATTAATTAATTGAATTTGAATCCCCCAGCTGCCTTGGTAGGCATTAGTCTGGGCCTCTGGATTACTAGTCCAGTAACAATATCACTATGCTGCCTTGTTGGGTCAGTAACGAGGGGTTGGTCCTTTATGCTGTGTGCGTTCCACATCTATCTGGATAGTGGGAGTTAATGACAACCCAGAGATGGTCTCCCTCTGTGTGCAAGTTCATTGAGAACTTGGCAGCTAATGTTATCAAGATGACGACCAAATGCCCAAAACTGGCCTCTCAGTCTGAAAAGCATGAAAGCATGGAACCCCAGTTCATGGTGCAATGAAACACCTTCCAGAGGATACATTAGATGTTTTGGTTCATATGCTGGTATATATCTTATTCTGACATTTTGCCTGAAATTTCACAATTTTCATATAATTCAAACTTAAAATCAATGTGAAGGAATTAATAGTGTTACTTCCATCCAATAAATAAGGTACAGAATTGTCAGTACTGGGAAAATGAAGTTGAGATATATGATCAACATTAATTAAAGCACCAATTGCAAATGTATTTCAACACATAGGACTGCATTTATTTTGCACTGACTTGTATCAAAATAGGTTGAATTTTAGAGTTCAGATGAATAACTGTCACTCCCAATGACTGATGCTTGGCAGGTCTGGATCTCTCTGTACCAGATTTATTATAAAATGATCACTTGTGACAAATACGTATTTGAATTCTGTTGCAATGTCGAACAAGATGCATCCAAAAATATCCTTATTATTTCCAATGCACATGACATAACTGAAGGAAAAACTGTCCCTCTTCCCTTACTCATCCCTGAGATCTTGCAGGTCAAGGAGCTTTTTGTTTAGGGTTTCCAAATTGGCATTTCAAAGCAGTTTCAATCTCTCCTGAAAGACAGAGCTTCAAGCTTCCTGAAGTGTAAATAATTGCAATGTGCACCTGAGACAAACAGCCCATAAGATCCCAACTCTTAATCCCTATGTGTGCTGTGTTATTTGACCTTGGGGTGGCAGGGTGGAGGCAACAGTTGATCTGAGCATCCCTTGGTGTAAGAGGGGCAGATTAGCCAAGGTAGCCACTTCTGATTGTTATTCAGTGACCCCTGCTGGACCATGCATAGTATAAACACTGGGTAAAGACAAGACTGAGACCAATAATGATGACCCCTCTGGTACAATGGCCTGTAGATGTTTTACTACATTAAAGGCACTATATAATGGCAAGTAGTTGTTATTGTGGACAATGACTGTGTAGGTTCAAGTGCATAATGATTATTATAAGCCAAATGTTACTCCAAGTTACTGGAACAGAACTATAGCCTATGGAACTGTAGTTCAGCATGATTCATTGTCTTTGATGGTGGGGTAGGAGGGCTTTACAAAAAAGCACAGTGCGTCAATTACCCGTTTAAAAAACTGCTAGAAATAATAATAATGTGTGGCACTGAGAGATTGTTTCCGCTAGTCGGGAAATCTAAAACATGGTGGCACAGTTTCAGGATAAGGGGCTGATCATTTAGGACTGAGATAAGGAGAAATTACAGTACTCAAGGGGTTGTGAATCTTTGGAATTCTCTACTCCAGAGGATTGTGGATGCTCCATTGTTGAATGCATTTAAGGCTGGGATAGACAGATTTTTAGTCTCTCGGGGAATCAAGGGATATGGGGAGCGGGCAGGAAAGTGGAGTTGAAGCCCAAAGATCAGCCATGATCGCATTGAATGGTGGAGCCGGCTCGATGGGCCATATGGTCTACTCCTGCTCTTATTTCTTGTGTTCTTGTGAATACCAATTACCTTTTAACACTCAGATTACTAATAAATCCAAGGAAACGCCTTCCTTCCCAAGCTGACCTGTTTTCTTTGTTTTCAGCACAGACACCAAAATAGGCATTAATATTACAGATATAAAGTTACATCCAGCATCAGGAATAACTATCAACTTAAACCAACAAAAGTGCAACTATGCAAAAAGTAAACACTTGGAATTTTCTCTTTGCTGTCAATTCAGTCAAAGATCAGCAGACATCCCATTTATGTAGAGATTCCCCCAAAGAATTTCTGTTGACCAAGATTCAAATGCTTTGCCAGTGCTTCCAATAGCAAGCATCTCAAGTGTTACTTTTGTCCCGAAGCCAGTAGTACCACCTGTAAATGGAACTTTTCAGCCACAACAGTTGCTGGATGCTGCTAGTTTTGTTTCTGACTATAAGCAGGTTGACACTAAGAAACATCCACAATTGGGGCTGAATTTTACCGGCCCCTCAACGCCGTGGGTCACAGCGCGGGGGCTGGTAAAATTCACGGGGAGAGGCCCACCTCGACCCCCGACGTCGAGAAGGGCCTGCTGCATATTACTGGCGGCTGGGCGACCTTAGTGTGTTGCTCCCGCCGCTTGGCGGCGGCACCCCAATGACCATATTCGGTACTTTACTTAGCTCTGCAGATTATGCAGCCCGCCACCTCTCCATGCACACTTCAGGATGTTACGTTGAATGTGCGGCCGTCTTGTGCCGTCCCATTCCCGAACAGAAAAGCCGGCGGGTCATCAGAGGCTGAAGTTTTCTCTACCAAAGGTAAGTTCAGATATTCAGGGGTCTCACTCTGCAGACTGGAAGGGAGGAGGGATCACAGGGGTCTCAGCTCTGCATTCTTAAAGGGAGGAGGGAGAGGGTCTGGGATTACTGGAAGGAAAGCTCTGCCGGCATGAAGGGAGGTACTGTGTACCCTCCCTCCGTAAACAGTGTATGCTCTGTGTTTGTTTGTGTATGTGAAGGAGCAATGGCACTCTAGTCACCCTGTGTGAGGGGAGGGTGCCAGAAAGGGTAGGAGCGTTAAGGTTATATGGATGGTGTGGGCAATCAATTCAGCTGGTAGGATCTTGAGGTGGCCATGCTGTGCCACTCTGAGTGTGAGCCAAGATGGGCAGTGCCATGCCATGCCACATAGTTGATGCATGAAAACACCTGATGTACCTGTCAACACCAATCCCTGCCCTGTTAGGAACCTTCGAATAAATGAAGGGTTCAACTTTATTTATCACATGGAAATAGTTATTGTTTATCCTACATTGCATGATCCTCTGTTCCTGAGGATCCGTATGCACCCGAGCCAAAATCAACAGGCAGGTGCGGTCCACCTAGAGGCCCCCAGTCATGAGCAGCAGCCCCCAAGGGGAGCTCACCATTACGGTCACCGTGCATCTACAGGCCCCACATGACATGTCATCAGATGTCAGAGCACCAGTGTCGGAGGTGATTGTGCATGTAGAGAGGGTGGTGACACGTCGCTGTGCCCTGCTGAAAAATGACCTGCAGCCCATGGGCTTTGGTGGACATCCTATGCCTGCAGTCCTCATAGTGGCAGCGGTTCTCAAGCTTGACCCCGATGCAGCTTTTCAGGGGCCCACCGGAGACCTTTGTGGGGTCACACAGTCAGCAGTGCATCGCTGCATCAGGAAGGTCACCGATGCCCTGCGCCAGAGGGCCAATGAGTGTGTCTGCTTCATGATGGACCCTCACAGCCAGACCCAGAGGGCCATTGGTTTCGTCACCATTGCCGAATAGCCATAGGTTTTAGGGTTCATAGACTGCACCCATTTGGCCATCAGGTCTCCCGCCAGGCTACCACCTGCAGATGTCACCATTGAAGGAGTCCTCTTAATCTAGGTGAAGCTGGTATGTGATCACCGGAGATGCTTCATGCAAATCTGTGCCCGCTTCTCAGGCAGCTGCTATGACACCTGGCACCTGCACCAGTCCCAGCTGCCACTGCTGTTCACTGAACTGGCTCAGATGGAGGGGTGGCTTCTTGGAGACAAGGGCTATACTCTGCAGACATGGCTCCCGACACCAGTGAGAGACTCCACCACTGCTGCAGAGGAGAGATATAATGCCAGCCACTGAGCTACAAGAGCCACCATTGAGCAGGTGATCGGCACGCTGAAAGAGCGCTTCCAATGCCTGGATGGATAGGGTGATGTCCTGTACTATGGACCGAAAAGGCCAGCTCCTTTCTTTGCTGCTTGCTGTGCTCTACACAACTATGCACCCAATAGGGGCCAGGTCTGCCACGATGAGGAGAGATGTCAACAGGATTCCTCCTCGGACTATGAGGACACTAAGGACCTACAACAGGAAAGGTGCATGGGAGGGCAGATGGCACCTGGCCTCTGCATGCAGGGCTAGCAGTGAGCTAGGGATGTACGGCAGTGGCTTATCAGACAAAGGCTGTCTGCTCCATAGGAACTGACTTGAGCTCTGCAAGCCACACATCACCCTCGCTCACCTGCTGTGCACCAGTCTACATCTGCAGCATCCTTGTATAAACTATTAGAGGTAGCAGCTGACTGAGCCAATGTCCATGCCACTGCATTGTGGAGACGCTCGTGAGTAATGGTGGCATGACAATGATGTTATTGCATATGTTGGCTCTCCTGAAGGGCCAACAGTGCAAATGGATGTGGCATTGGTGCTACATGCTGGCACACATCATTCACACAGAGAAAAGGACACACATGTTGGCGAAGAACATTTAGTGAAAGATGTATTTACATTGCTGTGACACCCGTGCATTCCCATTTGTGTCAGTGTGTTCTCTATAAACGCTTGCGAGTGGTCCTTCTCGGTGCAACTTCTGCCTGATTGGAGGAAGGCTGCTGATCTGATTGCCGTTAGGCTGTGGATGACTTTGGCGCTCATACACTGTGCGCAAGAGGCCTAGAGGGCCCTAGCTGCCTGGGGGAGGGCTCGTTCATCCCCTTCCGGTATTGGACCCTTTGATGCCAGATGGCCCCACGGCTACTGACCTCCTCTGCCATCTCCAGCCAGACTGCCTTGTTCAGGTGGGAGGGCTTCTTCTTACCGTCGCTGGTGAAAAGGACCTCCCGCCTTGCTCACAGCTGGAGGAGAGTGAGTAGGGAAGCTTCACTGCACTGTGGGGCCACCCTAGAGCACCCCTCTGCCATCCTTGGCTTTTGGTGTGGTCCTTTAATTGCAAAGGTGACTCCACCGTGTAACTGCTCTAACTTCTGGCTGCAAGGTTTGTCTTACACATGTTTGAAAACCAATGCAGGACTAGTGAGGAAAACTGTGCTGTTGTCATGGTTTTTCAACTATTACTCATCAACGCACTTTGCTTCTGCAGCAGCTGATCATAGTTATTGATGTAATATTTCTAGTTGGCAATGCAGCTAGAATATAAACATATTTTCCTGTTTTTTAACCAAGATCATTTAATGGCAGTTCCATGTATTTTCACATAACAGTTAGCAGAGAAATGAATACAGATTCCAAATGCATATTAATATGTAGCTTTTCACAGTCGAATGATTAGAAGTCCATAGTATGTAAATATTCTTCAATTATGGTTTTATTTCTGTTGTGTATTTGCCTTTTATGGTGCATTTAAGACTCAGGAGGAAAGTTTTTTTCAAAGGTGCAGCCTGGAAGTTTGCAGTCTTGAACTTGCTGAGGGGTTGTAGAGTTCTAGTCGTTAAAACTCAGCCCAAAGTTGATGGTGTGAATTTGGTTTACCTTCACAGATGGAGAGTCTCAAAGTCACTTTGTAATTTCTGTGCTGTAGTTGTTGTTTATCAAGTTTCTTCTGTTTAGCTAGATCTCTTTCTCAGCCTCTGGCTGAAAGCTGGCTTTCTGTAGTCTTGGCTTGATCTCTCTCTCTCTCTCTCTCTCTCTCTCCAAAGGGCTATCTCTTAAGGTAAAAATCCAACACTTTTGAGTCTCTGTCAGGTGATATAGGACTGTCTCCCCTGGTGTGATCATATAATGGTCCAGGATATGGAAACCATGGCTATCTGTTGATGCCTGAATGGGGACCATTCTGTTATAATGGTGCTACTTCACTCCTACTCATTTTGGTTTGGGCTGTGAGTCAGTTTGTCTCCAGAACCTTGTGTTAGTTCATTCATGTAGATAGGAGACATCAATATGCAATCGTGCTCCTTTCAATTTCAGTGGGTTCCCCCAGAGCTTTTTAAGATGAGGTTAACGAGTTTCATCCTTAACAGATGGAAGTGTGTATTGTTAGTACAGGAGGGGTCACCTGACCACTACTCCATTTTGTCTGTGATACAAGTGTCCATGTACAGTTTAACAGTTGACTTTTTTCACAATTCCTCCAATTCATTGTTTATTTAATTATGGTTCTTTCCAAGCATGACAACAGTTTGAACAAACTATTTTCTCACCTTGGTATCTTTATTTTTCCTGGAAGCAACTCTGTTTTTGTTTTGTGCAGGTCTTGAACGAGATAAGTTTGACAACAAGACAGTATCATTTGAAGAGCACATTAACAATGAACACAATATCTGGAATTATTTATACTTCATCGTATTGGTTCATGTCAAAAAAAGAACTGATTATACAGGTCCAGAGAGCTATGTTGCTCAAATGATAAAGGTAATATTTTCACAAAACAAAGTATAGTACTGAGTTTCATCTTGCAGCTTACTTTCAACTTAATTTGATGCTACATAAATTTGAATACTTACTAATGTTTTTTATTCTTCCATGGGATGTGGGTGTTGCTGGCAAGGCCAACATTTGTTCCCCATCCCTAATTGCTCTTGACAACAGAGTGCCTTGCTAGGCCATTTAAGAGTCAACCACACATTGCTCTGGGTCTGGAGTCACATGTAGGCCAGACCCAGTAAGGACAGCAGATTTCCTCACTAAAGGGCATTAGTGAACTAGATGGGTTTTTATGACAATTGATGATATTTTCATGGCACCATTACTGAGCCTAGGTTTCAATTCCAGGTGTTTAGTAATCAATTGAATTTAAATTCCACCAGCTACCATGATGGGATTTGAACCTATGACCCCAGGGCATTTGCCTAGGTCTCTGGGTTACATTACCACTATGCCACCATCTCCCCCTAATAGAAAAGGCTGCATGGTGTCCTATGACCTGAGACCCAGGTTCCAATCCAGTACAGCACAATGGGATGATGGTATCTTTCCCCTGAAGGCTGAAATGAATTTGGACAATCTCATCCTGTTTTTACATGTATGAACAGAAATCATAAAAATGACGCTAATGCAGCAAAAACCACCACAAAATTCGTAATGTGCATCAGAGAGGCCATAAAATGGCTGGTTTAGGCAGTGGAAAAATTCAGAATAATACATTAAGTGCTCTTCATTAAGTGCCACAAGTCCTCAAAAAAAATTTAAAAATAGAAGCACTTCCATAACACTCAGTCTAAAGTTAGTCAAGCCACATCTCATTTCTTGTTATTTTATTTTCTATTTCATGGATTAATCCTACAATTTTTTATTCATTCATGCATGTGGGCATTGCAGGGGCGGGGCGGGGGTGTGGGGGGCAGCATTTATTGTCCATCCCTAATTGTCCTTGAGAGGGTGGTGGTGAGCCATCTTCTTGAACCGCTGCAGTCCTTGTGATGTAGGTACACCTAGAGTGTTAGGGAGGGAGCTTCAGGATCTTTACCCAGCAACAGTGATAGAAGGGCAATATAGTTCCAAGTCAGGATGGTGTATGTGATTGGAGGGGAACTTGTTGGTGTTGTTGTTCCCATGTGCCTGTTGGTCTTGGTCTTCTAGGTGGTAGAGGTCACGGGTTTGGAAGGTGCTGTCAAAGGAGCCTTCACCAGTTGCTGCAGTACATCTTGTAGATGGTGCACTCTGCTGCCACTGTGTGCCCGTGGTGGAGGGAGTGAATGTTCAAGGTTGTAGATGGGGTGCCAATCAAGAAAACTGCTTTGTCCTGGAAGATGTCAAGCTTCTTGAGTGTTTTTGAAACTGTACTCATCCAGGCAAGTGGAGAGTATGCCATTACACTCCTGACTTGTCACTTTTAAATGGTGGACATCTGATTGGGGAATCAAGAGGTGAGTCACACAGAATTTAGAGCCTCTGACCTGCTCTTGCAGCCATAATAGTTATATGACTGGTCCAGTTAAGTTTCTGGGCAATGCTGATGCCCAGGGTGTTGATGTTGGGGGATTCAGCGATGGTAATGTCATTGAATGACATGGGAAGATGGTTAGATTCTCTCTTGTTGGAGATGGTCATTGCCTGGCACTTGTGTGGCACGAATATTATTTTTATGTTACTTGCCACTTATCAGCCCTAGCCTGAAGCTTGTCCAGGTCCTGCTGCATGCGGGCATGGACTGCTTCATTATCTGAGGATTTACGAATGGAACTATACACTGTGCCATCATCAGTGAGCATCCCCACTTCTGACAGAGGGAAGATTATGGATGAAGCAGCTGAAGATGGTTGGGCTGAGGACACCGCCCTGAAGAGCTCCTGAAGCAATGCCCTGGGGCTGAGACGATTGGCCTCTAACAAACACAGCCATCTTCTCCTTTGTGCTAGGTATGAGTCCAGCCAGTGGAGAGTTTTGCCCCTTATTCCCATTGGCTTCAATTTTATTGGAGATGCTTGATGCCACACTCGGTCAAATGCTGCCTTGATATCAACGGCAGTTACCTCACCTCTGGAATTCAGTTCTTTTGTCCATGTTTGGACCAAGGCTGTAGTCAGGTCTGGAGTCAAGTGGTTCTTGCAGAACTACTTTGCTTCTTTGTAAAGGGGTTTCATAGTTACGCTCCTAAGCTTCACGTCCTTAATGTAATAGGGTTTTCATGACCAACTTGGCTTCATTTGAACATTAAATGTAGCACAAGTGTCTGCCCCCTTGTACTCCAAGTCATAAAGGTAAAAGGACAATTGCAGGCAGCAATCAGTGTACTGTGGTAAACAAGTCAGGTGACATTGATCAAATTCAGTGGTAGCCTCTAATTCCAAAGGTTACGGGTTAAAGCTTCACGACAGAGATTTAGCCATCTAACCTGGGCTGACATTTTGGTGCAGCAGTGAAGGAATGCTGGAGATGCTGTCTTTTGGTTGAGACAGTAAACAAAGGCACCATCTGTCTGTTCAGACGGTTTAAAAGATCCCTGACATTACTTGAAGAACAGAAGAGCTTTCTCAGTCTCTTGCCTGGCATTTATCACTCAACCAACACCATTAAAAGAGATTATCTGGTGATTTATTTCCTTGCCGTTTGTGGGACCTTGCTATATGACATTTGGCTGCCATATTTCCCTGCAGTACAATATTGATTACACTTCAAATGTACCTAATTGGCTATGAAGCACTTTGGGATGTTCTGGGAAAGTGAGCGGCACTGTATAAATGCAAGTTTTTTCTTTTCTTTCAGTGTACCTCCCTCATGCTGGAGGGTTAAGTATACCAAAGTTTTAAATTCCAGAGACTTTGTCCCAGTCCCAAAATGAAGACAACCTGAACATCAGTTGCTGTTTTTTTTTTACTTTCTGTAGACTAAAAACCTCGATTGGTTTCCACGCATGCGTGCTATGTCTCTGGTCAGCAGTGAAGGAGAAGGAGAACAGAATGAACTTCGAAATCTACAGGACAAGTTGTTCTCAACAATGAAGCTAGTAACAAACCTCACAAACCAACTTGCAGAACTAAAAGAACAGGTATGTATTTGAAGTAAATGTACCTCATAGATTGTACAAAAAGGACAGATATGCCTATGAGGGGGTCAGGGAGGAATTTTCCAGAGTATTTTTTCCCTTATTGCCCTGGGTTTTTCTTTTTTTTTGTTGCCTTTTTCACGAGATTATCTGGCTATGTGGGAAGAGGGTGAGGGGAGTATAAGAAGGGTCTGGCCATGTGTGGGACAGTTTTGATGGACCAACTACTCTTTTCCTGCCTGTCATTTTTGCTATTTGTATGAATTCAGGTGAACCTGATATCAGTTTTGTAAACTCTGAGCTTTCAATCTCAAACTGTCTCAGCTCCACTTTAGTTTGAGGAAATTTGGAATCCACCCAATTTCTGTGTGGAAAAATAATTATCAGTCAGTCCATTATGCCTGCCCTCTTATAAATTACTCTCACCCTCTCCTTCCCCCTGCAGCCATTTTCTCTCTTTCGACCTTGGCTGGAGTATGAGGCTGGCCAAATAAATTGCAACAAAGAAATTAGAAACTTTCTTGCACTTTATTATGAAGCGGGGTAAATACATTAACGCAGACAAACCCTTTGTAACGAGCAAGTGGTTGATACAATCTAATGCTAATGTTATGTTTGAACAATGTTTTAGATTTTAAAGAAATTAAATTGAGTGATCATTTGTTTTGTATAGATGACAGAACAAAGGAAGCGGAGGCAGAGAATGGGATTTGTGGATGCGCAATGCAACCCATCAAACACAAACCATCAGATGGCTAAAGCATGAAAATTTCCAGTGCAGTACAACTAATATCCACATGTCACTGCCTAGAAATGCTGTTGCGTATTATTGACATCTTTCTTCACAACAAAATAATATCTGGATAGTAGATTAGATTGAAACAAAATGTATTAGAATTTTCTCTGGGACTGTGGAAGAGATCTTAAAGCAAGGAAACTACTTTTGCAAACTGCTTGAGAATTAATTAATTTGTAAATTAAAAATGAGTTTAGTTCTTGGGGAAGGGATGTGGTTTTATGTTAAAGGTTCTGGTGATGATGTCACCGTGCAATACTTTATTTTAAAAATATGTGATTATTACTATTTTCTTACTGCAGGTTATATATATTTTGAAAGTGTGTGATGTACAAAGTCATTCATTTCTGTGTTTTACGTTTTGGTAAAATTGGAAAACTTGAAGAAATCTACTGATTGCCTGCCTCGGGCAGGGAAACGTTATCACTCTGTGAACCTTCCACTACTAACTTCCTCTGTAGGTTGCTGTAATATGTTTTGAATCAAAGTCATTAAACTGCAGTGTCTAAACCCCACAGGTTTAATGCTGGAATCGGAGACAGAACAGTATCGCCTCATAACTTAATCAGCATGAGTTCCTTATCGCAGAATTGGACTTGAACATAAAAATAAATATTTGACACATGCAGTGCCAGTGTTAACATTTGCTGCATTCACAAAATTGTACTGGCTACTACACTACCATTAATTCTCAGCATGTGGAATCTGCAAGAAATCAGTGTCCACTTGGCAGATGACAAGATTGTTGGATTCTAATAAACTTGGTTTTAAACTGTTGGTTATAGTGTGAAATTTTTTATACCAATCTTGTGCTCTAATAAATTATGAGAAATGTCTCAAAACATCTTCACATGTTCAAATATTCTGGTTTCCACATAAAGAAAAGTGACAACTGCTATTTATATGATACAAAGTGTATTTATGATGGAATCCATGGTTGCAAAGCTTGTTTTTTTTTTAGACCCTAACTGAGAAGGAAAGTAGAATTGAAACAGAAATGGAACCTAAAACTAAAACTGAAACAGAAGCTGGAAAAACAATTTCAGGTTTCTGGGGAAACTGACACAGGTTAGAACCAGATAAAAGGAGACAGAGTCCTCCCCAGATCTGGCAGACCAGGCAGGAGTGGAGCGCCAGCAAGCAGAAGTGAAGACTGAATCCAGGGGCTGTTTCCGTTACTTAAAGTAGCCGACTAACCAGACCCGGCCATACAGTGCACAGGTTGTCACTGAAGGACTCGGATAAAGGGAAGACTGGTAAATCCACACCATCAAAACTGTTGTGACCAGAGCTGAGGAGGTTCTAGAGTAGTGTGCCTTGTGGTGAAGACCGCACTCATGGAGTTCGGATTGAGAGGAAACTGCTGTCGGAGGAACAGTGGCTAAATCCTTGAAGGAGCTGAAAATCTACCTGAGGAACTTAAGCATTGTGAACAACTGTGTGACTGTAATTTGGTGCCATATATGCTGAGTGGACTGCTCAGTGAAATGGTGAGACCCATCCCTGTTGTATCTGTAGTTAAGGTGTAATTTGTGATATAGATATTGACCGTGATCTGTCTGTTGCTTCAGGTTTAATTTATGTTTGTTTTGGTTTGAGTGTAACAGTAAAATTTATAAAAGTGAAATCTTGTCCGTTTGGTTTGGTTTCCTAAATTGGGTCAATCGATGGATTTGATTCTTTTCCTTTGTTGGTGATCTCCTCAGGGATCATAACAGTACTGCATTTGGCATTTTGAATTTTCTGATACTTTTAGTGTTAAGTTTCTCCTATGGATGAGTGAGGAACCTCATCAATGAGCAATGAAGTCTGTGGTATAAAAGGGTCTGCATATTCATGGTTTAAAAGCAGTAAGATCTTGAGGAGGTGATATATCAAAGGTAAACCCAAAATGTCTCGGTTACTTGAAACATACTCTACCCACTGTTACTATTCTGGGTAATGCATAATGGAGGGTTGCTCCGACTGCTTGCTGCTGTTTTGAGACCCAATGCACACTTAGGTAAGATTGGAGTAAGATCACGTATGTGTCCACTGATGTTCCCAATGCCTTCTGTGACCAATAGGCAGGACATTGTCTCATTGAGAACAAGAAACAAATTATTATCTGATACTGTAGTGATATCTTCCACTCACAGGAACTCGTCTAGCTCCCTTCTGAACACTTGCAACATATTCATGATCAAACGGTGTAACACGTAATTAAATAATCTTTCTAAATATTTTTTAATAAGATATTGCTCCTCCCAAGTAATTGGTCTGAGTATTTTTTTTTTACTTTTCTTTAAAACACCTCTGATGGAAGGAATAATATTAAATAATCATTAAGGCATAATTCAAACAATTAAAAATGAGCAATACAAATCATTTTTGACTGTTAACAAACATGCAAGTACGAAAAGACATTCAGCACTCAAAAGCATCCACTTGCACCGCCCTACCCCAGTGATATGTACTTTTTTTAAATTTCCAAAATATACTTTATTCATAAAAATCTGTAAAAATTACATTCCCAAACAGTTTAAAGCAGCACCAAGTCAAAAAATACAAACAGTGCAAAAGTGATCAGTTTCCTTCTATACAATCATGAGTTGCCTCACAACCCTTCCATTTCATTTGTCATGCCATTTACATTTTACAGCACACAAAATTTTCCCAATACAGTTCGAGGGGTTTCCCATGGATCCAGCCCCTCAGTTCAGCTTGGTGGGGGAACTTTACACAGTGGTCTTTCCCCATTGAGCCTTTGTTGCGGCTTTTCCAAGCTGTAGTGCGTCCCTCAGCACGTAGTCCTGGACCTTGGAATGTGCCAGTCTGCAACATTCGGTGTTGGACAACTCTTTGCGCTGGAAGACCAGCAAGTTTCGGGCAGACCAAAGGGCGTCTTTCACCGAATTGATAGTCCTTCAGCAGCAGTTGATGTTTGTCTCGGTGTGCGTCCCTGGGAACAGCCTGGAGAGCACAGACTCCTGTGTTACAGAGCTGCTTGGGATGACCCTCGACAAAAACCACTGCATCTCTTTCCACACCTGCTTTGCAAAGACACATTCCAGGAGGAGGTGGGCAACCGTCTCTTCCCCACCACAGCCACCACAGGGGCATTGTGGAGAGGGGACGAGACTTCGGGCGTGCAGGAAGGGTCTGACTGGGAGGGCTCTTCTCACCACCAGCCAAGCTACATCTTGGTGCTTGTTTGAAAGTTCTGGTATGTACTAGTAGCATAAAACATGCCCTGGGTGTCCTCTTTAATTGCAGTTCGCTGCTGCTGTAACCAACCCACTCAGAACACACTCCCTTCTTGTGAATTCGACCACATGACAGCAAACCAAGAGGTCAAATCTGCCCCCCCACTCCAGGTTTCTAATTTGATCAGCTTGTACTCAAGTAGTACAAAGCCAAATATGTGTATGTTTTTGAGAGCTAGAATATAAAAGGGAGGACGATTTGCTATAGCTATGCAAAGGTACAAATCTGGAATACAGCAAAGCATTCTGGGCATCGCACCTTAGACCTTGGAAGGAATGTAGTGCAGAATGTAAATAGGGCTCTAAGGGTTAATTTGTGAGGTAACATGATATAAACTGGGCTTGTATTTCCTGGATAAATACAACTCTAAGAATTTTAAAACAAATCAGAGGCCTTTACTTGAAGGATACTTAATTAACAGTGTTATGGCCAGATGGGGTTGGCATAGCTGGTTTTCACTGTTCACCTCCCAACTGACCCACAGCACGAGTTTTTGTTACTAGTGTTTTAACCCCTTATGTTTTATTTGTCAAATAAACAGTGACAGGTTTTCTTGCAGGTTTAAAACAAATTTAATATTTATTAAGCAATATTCATTCCCCAAGAATGTTTGCAACACCACTCACGCACACATTCATTCTCACATGCACTCTTCAGTAGACAGAAAAGTACAGTGTAAGAGGTGTGCAAAGTTCAGGTTGTAAAAGTGTTTCAGGAATAACCTGTGGGATCCCCCGAGGAGGTGAATTTTTAAAGTTGCAGGCCTGTTAGCTGGTTGCCTGGTAATCATTGGACTGTTGCAGTCTCCTGGCAGTTCATTCTGGGTTGAAAATGGTGTTGATGTTTTAGGTCAATTCTCACCAGTAGAAGAGTTGTTTTACAAAGGCCCTTTCTTGTCTCTGCTGTAGCTAGTTTCCAACTTGTCTCAGCAGGGTTCAACTGTATTGGCTGGAACTGATCTCTTGGCCTTGCTGTAGTTCAAGATGGCTTTTTGTTTCACTATTAGGTAAGGACAGAGCAGATTGATGTTGTCTCTAGTCCTGTCCTGAAAAGACCCCCCCCCCCCCCCCACCACCACCCCACCGTCCCACCCTGCCTTTGTTCCTCAAAATGATTACCTTTGAAGGTGAATTTTACAAGGTTTCAGTCCGAGCTGGGCTGTATAGTGGCCTTGATGATGGCCCCATTGTGAGATGAGGGTGGTTCACACTCCATTGTAATGGAGGTTATTTGGAGATGAGAAATCTGAGAAAAGTCTTGTCTCATTCTTTTTGAGTATAGCTCACATCCAAGTGTGATTATCTGTCACATTTCCATGCAAACAAGAATTAATTGGGTTTCAGTGGATTTGAGTGCAAGAGATGCTGAGGGTCATGTGTCTTGTCCTCCATTTTGTTGACAACACATGCATCAGTCTTTTAAAAGTTGTTCCAAATTTTTATAACTCTTCAGTTTGGTTCTGTGTTTTCATCACTGCACTTCTCATGAGCATGATAACAGAAAGACTAAATTTCCACTTGAGAATAAGGTAATTATGTGCAATTGTTTTAGAAACCCATTGTGCTTCAAGAGAAAAAAATATGTACGAATTTGCAAAAATATACCCGAGCTTCTCCTTCTCCACACTGTTCAAGTACTTTCAGTATCAGTCTCAGCTAGTCAGTGAGAGAGGATGGAGTTGGGTCTGCAGCAACTGCTTCATTCAACAGTCTCCCCTCACTTCTTCAGCTAAGCCAATCTGTCTGCATAAAGCCTATGTTTTAATAATGGAAGAGCTAATTTACACTATCTACACATTCAAAGTAACCAGGGATGGGCAGTAAAAATGTGGCTTTCCCACTGTTGCTCACATCCCAAACACAAATGAAAAAAATTATTGGAATACATAATTGTGAATAGATATATTTGTTCTAATACATTATAAAGCATAAAACTTATGGAATGATACATATTGTATCTATTGAGTTATTTTTTCACCAATTTGTTTAAAAGAGTACTCAATTAACCTGTGTTGGAGCTCTTGCTAATTATAACTGATAAATTAACATTGGACTGATACACCCTCATCCAATAATAAATTCAGGATTTGTGTGTGTGTATGTGTGTTTGGTGGGGCGGGGGGATGGCTGGAGGGAGGAAAGTGGGGAGGAAGTGGTGCTTGACCTCGCAAAATGAGCGAACTCAAGCTTGTGTGAGCAGAACAGTGGCAGGTGAAATTTACTTTGGATAAGTCCACAGTGGCGCAGTGGTTATCACCACAGCCTCACAGCTCCAGCGACCCGGGTTCAATTCTGGGTACTGCCTGTGTGGAGTTTGCAAGTTCTCCCTGTGTCTGCGTGGGTTTCCTCCCACATGCCAAAGACTTGCAGGTTGATAGGTTAATTGGCCATTATAAATTGCCCCTAGTATAGGTAGGTGGTAGGGAAATATAGAGACAGGTGGGGATGTGGTAGGAATATGGGATTAGTGTAGGATTAGTATAAATGGGTGGTTGATGGTCGGCACAGACTCGGTGGGCCGAAGGGCCTGTTTCAGTGCTGTATCTCTAAAACTAAAACTAAAGTATTGCAGATGGGAAGAAAAAATGGGTTACATCTGTATTCCATGAATGGTGTTGAAAGAATGAGATTTAAAATATCCAAGGGGCCAGGGGTGACGTAGTTTACTTAGTGCTAGACCTGACATATGCAGTTCCCAGTGAAGCAGCAAAAGAATGCTGAATTTTGTATTGCTAGAATACAAATGCGATTTCATACTAAGACTGTACAGCGTTCTGGTAAGACGCTCCCTTTATGGTTTGGCCACCAAGACACAAAGGACACATTCAAACCTCAGGAGCTGTCAATGACTGAATTATGAGAATAAATGGGGAAGATTGGGCACTTCTTTCTTGAAAGCTGGTGATTGAGAAGGGAATATAAGTTATATAACGTAGCTAACCATTTACAAAAAGATAAATCTAGAACACAGTACATACACACACACTCATGCAGGCAGGCTTAAACTGGAGAAAACATGTCCCAAGGCATAAATAGGCAGAATGAAAATGGATTGGAGGCAGTGAAGAGGGAACATGCTGAACATTTTTTTTAAATATATCAGCTAGGACGTCTGAATGGTTTTCCTCATCTGTTATCGGTCTTGCAAAATAACCTGCAGTGACAGTGTTTCTAAGTTATAATTTATTGGTTTTGCATTATTTGTTCCAATACATACAAGCTGTAAGGTGGAGTGTTTGGCAGCAGGGTGGGCAGAAGAGGAGTAGCAGAAAATGTTTCTCTCATCACAGTAAACTGGACGCATTAAAATAATATTGCAGAACCAGTAAATCGTTAACAGTTTAATCTGAAAAGGAAGAATGTGCAGGGTTAAGGGGAGAAGGCCAGAGAACGGCATTAGGTGAATTGCTCATTTGGAGAGCTGGTGCAGACACGATGGGCCGAATGACCTCCTCCTGCACTGTAACAGTTCTGTGATTCTGTAATTGTTGGCAATACTGCAGTGAATGTTAAAATTAAGCAAAATAAATGGGCCCAGGAAAGGCAGTTGAAGAGAAACTGCTATTGTTAAAAGGCTGAATCAGATTAAAGAAATATTGGAAACTGAAGAACAAAAAGTATGGGAGACAGGAGAGTTTAACATTAAACACTGCATACTAGTGTTACCTGGGAGGCAGAGGAGAGGGAAGGGATGGGAAATCAGACAGGAAGCCATTGTGCCAGCTTCCCATCATACACTACTTCTGTGATTTTCTGCAGGAAATATCATTGAATATAGAATACATCCACCTAAATATTGGCAGATATATTATGTATACATTTTGCAATGTAAATGGCCTACCCACAGCAGAGAGTAGGAATAAATGGGCCATTCTCAGGATGTGAGGTACTGCAAGGATCAGTGCTTGGGGCACAGCTGTTTACAATCTATATAAATGATTTGGATGTGGGGATCAAATGTAATATTTCCAAATTTGCTGATGACACAAAACTAGGTGGGAATGTAAGTTGTGAAGTGGATGCAAAGAGGCTTCAAGGGACTTGGACAAGCTAAGTGAATGGACAAGAACATTGCAGATGGAATATAATGTGAATAATTGAGAGCTAATCCACTTTGGTAGAAAACCCCCCCAGAAAGGCAGAGTATTTCTTAAATGGAGAGAGGTTGGAAGTGTGATGTCCAAAGGGACCTGGGCTTCCTTGTTCATGAGTCACTAAAAGCTAGTATGCAGGTGCAGCAAGCACTTAGGAAGGCAAATGGTATGTTGGTCTTCATTGCAAGGGGATTTGAGTACAGGAGTAAAGAAGACTGCAACCGTATAGAGCCTTGGTGAGACAGCACCTGGAGTATTGTGTACAGTTTTGGTCTCCTTATCTAAGGAAGGACATACTTGCCACAGAGGGAGTGCAGCGGAGGCTCACCGGATAATCCCTGGGACAGCAGGATCGTCTTATGAGGAGGAGATAGCAGAAACTGGGCCTGCATTCCTTAGAGTTTCGAAGAATGAGAGGTGATCTCATTGAAACTTACAAAATTTCTACAGGGTGTGACAGGGCAGATGTGGATAGGATGTTTCCTCTGGCTAGTGAGTCTAGAACCGGGGACAGTCTCAGAATAAGGGGCAGGCTATTTAAGACTGAACGAAGAGGAATTTCTTTACTTAGTGGATGCTAAATCTTTGGAATTCCCTACCCCAGAGGGCTGTGGAAGCTCAATCATTGAGCATGTTCAAGATAGAAATCAATAGATTTCTGGATACTAACGACATCAAGGGGTATGGGGATAGTGGGGAAAAATGGCATAGAAGTAGATGATCAATCATGATCGGTTTGAATGGTGGTGCAAGCTCGACGGGCCGAATGGCATACTCCTACTCCTATATCCTATGTTCCCTGTACACCCTACATATGTAAATTACCCATATCCTATAGCAATGCTAATGACCATCTTTCAAAAAAAGCTGCATATCGCTGTTTAAAAGGAATCGAAGTTACATTATTCACTTAAATGCTTGAAGGCACAGTAGTATTGAAACCAAGGAAATCTCATCCAAATCGTGTCAGCACTGAATTGCATAGGTTTTGATTTTGGACACAGCCTAGAATTTTGCTTGATTATCTTTTGAAGCTGGAAAAAAAACTATCAGCTGCAGCTTGGAGGTTTCAGCTGTGACTAGTTGTCACCTTCAGAAGATTTGAGTGGATTGGGTAGAATCCATGACGGGCAAACTGCAGAATGCTGTGGGGCAGGAGGAAAGAGAAGGTAAAAATGGACATGAGCAATTTTTTTGTTGTTGCACATCTGTTAAAATTCTGAAGTCAAAAATTGTTCCTTTCTATAGTAAGTAAATTGTCACAAAGATTGCTCATCTATGTTTTGTGGCATTTCAGAAGTAATCCTTTACTTGGGGAAATTGGATATTACAACTTATTTTTAAACTTAAACATAATTTGGATTACATTTACATTTTGGAAAATGTGGAAGTGCACATTCAGGTATACTTTAATCAACAAAAATAAAGATTTCAATTTTTTCAATTGAGAGATTTTATTTCCGCCCAACATCCAGTAAGTAAAAAAAAAGTCATGTCTAGAAACTATATTTTTAATATTTAGAAATTGCAGTGAAGATGATCTAAACAGGAATACGAACAAGATGAAACAGTTAGACATATTCCTTGGCGGCATCTTCTGGTTTGCCTGTGAACTTCTCTCGTAGCTTTTTCCACATACCTTTCTTCATTTCTTCCATCTGTTTCATGTTATCTACCAACAAAAAATAGAATAATAAAGACATGCTATCATCTACCAACAAAAAATAGAATAATAATAAAGTGATGCTATCTGGGTATCTCGCGACCCTGCAACACCAAAGTCAACTGTACCCTGGCTGAGATCAGCTAACTCAGTGCAGACCAGGAATTGAGCCAGAGCTCTTCTGCTGTGTACAATCTTACTAACTGAGCCATCAGGGAAGCCTGAATATGACACTTCTTAAATGTGATATTAATTTGGTGTAAAGAAATTAGGATGTACCTATTAAAAGTAGTGCTAGAGAATTTACAGTACATTTCTGCCATTTGAGAAAACTTTCACCAAAAGTATTCAAAGCAATTCAGGTCAAAAACTGCTATTCCTTGAGAATTGTATAGTTAATGCAGATTGTAATATTTGGAGGTTTAGACACTTTGGACACTTTTTTAATAAAAGTGCATCTTCACAAATTATCAAACTTTTCACAAACCTCAATACACCACAAAAACATGCATTAGTCTGGTACTGCATCACAGAATTGTTACAATGCAGGAGGTGGCCATTTGGCCCATTGTGTCTGCACCGGTTCTCCAAATGAGCAATGCAACTAATTCCATTCCCCCACCTTCTCCCCGTAACCCTGCACATTCTTCCTTTTCAAATAACAATCTAAGTTCCATTTGAATGCCTCGATTGAACCTGTCTCCACCACACTCTCAGGCAGTGCATTCCAGATCCTAACCACTCGCTGCATGAAGAAGTTTTTCCTCATGTCAATTTTGCTTCTTTTCCCAGCCAATCACTTTAAATCTGTGCCCCCTCGTTCTCGATCCTTTCATGAGTGGGAACAGTTTTCCCCTATCCACTCTGTCCAGACGCCTCATGATTTTGAATATCTTAATCAAATCTCCTCTCAGCCTTCTCTTCTCCAAGAAAAACAGTCCCAACTTCTCCAATCTACCTTCATAACTGATACCTTATCCCTGGAACCATTCTCGTGAATCCTTTCTGTACTCTCTCCAATGCCTTCACATTTTTCTGAGGTGTGGTGCCCAGAACAGGATGCAATACTCCAGCTGGGGCCAAACTAGTGCCTGTTACGACCAAGGTGGGAGGAGTGCACTGTCTTTTCTATTCCCACTTCTCCACAGGTCACAACATATATTTTAAAAAATGTTTACCCAGTTACTGATTTGGTCAATCATAGAACCATAGAAAAGTTAAAGCACAGAAGGAGGCCATTTGTCCCCTCTAATCCTTCTACCAATCACCTTAAATCTGTGCCAACTGGTAACTGACCTCACTGCTTCAGGAAACAGGTCCTTCCTGTCTATCTAGGCCCCTCATAATTTTGTACATCTCAATTAAGTCACCCCTCAGCCTCCTCTGTTCTAAGCAAAACAACCCCAACCGATCCAATATTTCCTCATAGCTGCAAATTTCAAGCCTGGCAACATTCTTGTAAACCTTCTCTGTACTCTCTCCAGAGCAATTATGTCCTTCCTGTAATGTGGTGACTGAAACTGCACACAATACGTCAGCTGTGGCCTAACCAGCATTATATACAGTTCCAGCATTACATCCTTGCTTTTGTATTCGATACCTTGGCCAATAAAGGAAAGCATTCCATATGCCTTCTTCACTTTATCTACCCGTCCTGCCACCTTCAGGGACCTGAGGACATGCACGCCACTTCTTCTACCCTCTCAATATCCTCCCATTTTTTGTGTATTCCCTTGCTTTGTTTGTCCTCCCCAAATGCATTACCTCAAAGTTCTCCGGATTGAATTCCATTTGCCACTTTTCCACCCACTCAACCAAACCATTGATATCATTCTGGAGTCTACAGCTATCCAGTATCAACTACATGTCCAAATTTTGTGTCATTTGCAAATTTCTCAATCATGCCTCCCACATTTAAGTCCAAATCATTAATATATACCACAAACAGCAAGGGACCCAACACTGAGCCCTGTCGAAAGCCACTGGAAACTGCTTTCCATTCCCAAAAACATCCGACGACCACTAACCTTTGTTTCCTGTCAGTGAGCCAATTTTGGATCCAACTTGCCACATTCCCCTGTATCTCATGGGCTTTCATTTTTCTGACCAGTCTGCCATGTGGGACCTTGTCAAATGCCTTACTAAAATCCATGTAGACCACATCCACCGCACTACCCTCATCAATCCTCCTTGTTAATTCCTCAAAAAAATTCTATCAAGTTAGTAAGACACGATCTACTCTTAACAAATCCATGCTAACTATCCTAGATTAATCCGTGCCTTTCTAAGTGACAGTTTATCCTATCTCTCAGAATTCATTCTAATACTTTTCTCACCACAGAGGTCAGACTGACCAGCCTATAATTATTTGGCCTATTCTTCGCACCTTTTTTAAACAACAGTACAACATTTGCAGACCTCCAATCCTCTGGTACCTCGCCTGTTTCTAGTGAGGATTTGAAGATGATCCTCAGAGCATCCACTATTTCCTCCCTGGCTTCCTTTAACAACCTGGGGTACATTCCACCCAGCCCTGGCGATTTATCCCTCTAGTAGTTGTTCTAATTATGCTTATAAAGAACAAAGAACAAAGAAAATTACAGCACAGGAACAGGCCCTTCGGCCCTCCAAGCCTACGCCGATCCAAATCCTCTATCTAAACCTGTTGCCTATTTTCTAAGGGTCTGTATCTCTTTACTTCCTGCCCATTCATGTATCTGTCTAGATACATCTTAAAAGACGCTATCGTGCCCGTGTCTACCACCTCCGCTGGTAATGCGTTCCATGCACCCACCACCCTCTGCGTAAAGAACTTTCCACGCATATCCCCCCTAAACTTTTCCCCTTTCACTTTGAACTCGTGTCCCCTTGTAATTGAATCCCCCACTCTGGGAAAAAGCTTCTTGCTATCCACCCTGTCTATACCTCTCATGATTTTGTACACCTCAATCAGGTCCCCCCTTAACCTCCGTCTTTCTAATGAAAATAATCCTAATCTACTCAACCTCTCTTCATAGCTAGCGCCCTCCATACCAGGCAACATCCTGGTGAACCTCCTCTGCACCCTCTCCAAAGCATCCACATCCTTTTGGTAATGTGGCGACCAGAACTGCACGCAGTATTCCAAATGTGGCCGAACCAAAGTCCTATACAACTGTAACATGACCTGCCAACTCTTGTACTCAATACCCCGTCCGATGAAGGAAAGCATGCCGTATGCCTTCTTGACCAATCTATTGACCTGCATTGCCACCTTCAGGGAACAATGGACCTGAACACCCAAATCTCTCTGTACATCAATTTTCCCCAGGACTTTTCCATTTATTGTATAGTCCACTCTTGAATTGGATCTTCCAAAATGCATCACCTCGCATTTGCCCTGATTGAACTCCATCTGCCATTTCTCTGCCCAACTCTCCAATCTATCTATATTCTGCTGTATTCTCTGACAGTCCCCTTCACTATCTGCTACTCCACCAATCTTAGTGTCCTCTGCAAACTTGCTAATCAGACCACCTATACTTTCCTCCAAATCATTTATGTATATCACAAACAACAGTGGTCCCAGCACGGATCCCTGTGGAACACCACTGGTCACACGTCTCCATTTTGAGAAACTCCCTTCCACTGCTACTCTCTGTCTCCTGTTGCCCAGCCAGTTCTTTATCCATCTAGCTAGTACACCTTGGACCCCATGCGCCTTCACTTTCTCCATCAGCCTACCATGGGGAACCTTATCAAACGCCTTACTGAAGTCCATGTATACGACATCTACAGCCCTTCCCTCATCAATCAACTTTGTCACTTCCTCAAAGAATTCTATTAAGTTGGTAAGACATGACCTTCCCTGCACAAAACCATGTTGCCTATCACTGATAAGCCCATTTTCTTCCAGATGGGAATAGATCCTATCCCTCAGTATCTTCTCCAGCAGCTTCCCTACCACTGACGTCAGGCTCACCGGTCTATAATTACCTGGATTTTCCCTGCTACCCTTCTTAAGCAAGGGGACAACATTAGCAATTCTCCAGTCCTCCAGGACCTCACCCGTGTTTAAGGATGTTGCAAAGATATCTGTTAAGGCCCCAACTATTTCCTCTCTTGCTTCCCACAGTAACCTGGGATAGATCCCATCCGGACCTGGGGACTTGTCCACCTTAATGCCTTTTAGAATACCCAACACTTCCTCCCTCCTTATGCCGACTTGACCTAGAGTAATCAAACATCTGTCCCTAACCTCAACATCCGTCATGTCCCTCTCCTCGGTGAATACCGATGCAAAGTACTCGTTTAGAATATCACCCATTTTCTCTGATTCCACGCATAACTTTCCTCCTTTGTCCTTGAGTGGGCCAATCCTTTCTCTAGTTACCCTCTTGCTCCTTATATATGAATAAAAGGCTTTGGGATTTTCCTTAACCCTGTTTGCTAAAGATATTTCATGACCCCTTTTAGCCCTCTTAATTCCTCGTTTCAGATTGCGCCTACAATCCCGATATTCTTTCAAAGCTTCGTCTTTCTTCAGCCGCCTAGACCTTATGTGTGCTTCCTTTTTCCTCTTAGCTAGTCTCACAATTTCACCTGTCATCCATGGTTCCCTAATCTTGCCATTTCTACCCCTCATTTTCACAGGAACATGTCTCTCCTGCACGCTAATCAACCTCTCTTTAAAAGCCTCCCACATATCAAAAGTGGATTTACCTTCAAACAGCTGCTCCCAATCTACATTCCCCAGCTCCTGCCGAATTTTGGTATAGTTGGCCTTCCCCCAATTTAGCACTCTTCCTTTTGGACCACTCTCATCTTTGTCCATGAGTATTCTAAAACTTACGGAATTGTGATCACTATTCCCAAAGTAGTCCCCTACTGAAACGTCAACCACCTGGCCCGGCTCATTTCCCAACACCAGGTCCAGTATGGCCCCTTCCCGAGTTGGACTATTTCCATACTGCTCTAGAAAACCCTCCTGGATGCTCCTTACAAATTCTGCTCCATCTAGACCTCTAACATTAAGTGAATCCCAGTCAATGTTGGGAAAATTAAAATCTCCTATCACCACCACCCTGTTGCTCCTACAGCTTTCCATAATCTGTTTACATATTTGTACCTCTATCTCACGCTCGCTGTTGGGAGGCCTGTAGTACAGCCCCAACATTGTTACCGCACCCTTCCTATTTCTGAGTTCTGCCCATATTGCCTCACAGCTCGAGTCCTCCATAGTGCCTTCCTTCAGCACAGCTGTGATATCCTCTTTGACCAGTAATGCAACTCCTCCACCCCTTTTACCTCCCTCTCTATCCCGCCTGAAGCATCGGTATCCTGGGATATTTAGTTGCCAATCGTGCCCTTCCCTCAACCAAGTCTCAGTCATAGCAATAACATCATACTCCCAGGTACTAATCCAAGCCCTAAGTTCATCTGCCTTACCTACTACACTTCTTGCATTAAAACAAATACACCTCAGACCACCAGTCCCTTTGCTTTCATCATCTGCTCCCTGCCTACTCTTTCCCTTAGTCACGCTGACTTCATTATCTAGTTCCTTACAGGCTTTAGTTACTACATCCTTACTCTCCACTGACCTCATTTGGTTCCCATCCCCCTGCCACATTAGTTTAAACCCTCCCCAACCGCATTAGCAAAAGCACCCCCAAGGACATTGGTTCCAGTCCGGCCCAGGTGTAGACCGTCCAATTTGTAATAGTCCCACCTCCCCCAGAACCGGTCCCAATGTCCCAAAAATCTCAACCCCTCCCTCCTGCACCATCTCTCAAGCCACGCATTCATCCTGACTATTCTTTCATTTCTACTCTGACTATCACGTGACACTGGTAGCAATCCTGAGATTACTACCTCTGAAGTCCTACTTTTTAACTTGGCTCCTAACTCCCTAAATTCTGCTTGTAGGACCTCATCCCGTTTTTTACCTATATCATTGGTGCCTATGTGCACAACGACAACTGGCTGTTCACCCTCCCCCTTCAGAATGTTCTGCAGCCGATCTGAGACATCCCTGACCCGTGCACCTGGGAGGCAACATACCATTCGGGAGTCTCGTTTTCGACCACAGAACCGCCTATCTACTCCCCTTATAGTATCTAATATTTCACATATACTCTACTCTTTATCCCAGAATAAAATACATCAATCAGGTTTCTTTAATAAAGAACAAAATTATCAGTTTATCAAACAACACTTATCCAGTAACGAAGCAAAGCATGAACAGACAGATTGAAATATGAAAGTTCCCTTTTTAAATTCCCCACAAACATACACTGAAAAAAAATACAGAAATTCTCTCCGCGGAGGTCTGTTACAAAAAGAAATACTTGGCCAAATACTTGCTAATTCTTGAAGAAAAAAAAGAGAAGATATGGAAGGAAGTCAGTTGTTCTTTTGGGTCTGGCATCCGGGTATACAGAGAAGAGTAACTGGGATCTTTTCTCAAGCAGTTCTTTTCAGATGGCATTGAGAATTAATCTAGCAGGTTTTCTCAGCTTCTCAGGACTGATGCAGCACCAAGGATCTTTGCAGGGTTTCTTCAAAGAGGTAGAGAAAGAGCTGAGCTGGGTGGTTTTTCCCTTGGCAAGTTGATTTCCAACTGTCTTCAAAACAGTTCACACCCCAACTGACTTGAAAACAATATCTTCCCCAAACAGAAAGTCAACCTCCTGACCTCCATAAACCTTGACATGTGGCTTCTCTGTAAACATCTTCCCCAGGTCACCAAGATTTCTGCTGTTTATTGAGCTTAAAGCACATGATTTCCAGCACAGGTTGTTTTCAAACAACATCTCAAGTATCCTTTCAGTGAACTTGGTTAAAAAAAAACACATTGAATCTTTTGAGTTTTAACACAAGTCCTCAAAAAAATTAATTAAAAAAGGAAACACTTTTGTAACATATCTTATACAAGTTTAACATAACCTCCTTGCTTTTGTACTCTATGCCCCTATTAATAAAGCCCAGGATATAGCATGCTTTATTAACTGCACTCTCAACCTGTCCTGCCACCTTCAATAATTTATGCACATATATCCCAGGTCCCTCTGTTCCGCCCTTCAGAATTGTACCCTTTATGTTATATTGTCTCTCCATGATCTTTCTACCAAATGAATAAATTCACATTTTTCCGCATTGAATTTCATCTACCACTTGCAAGAAACCCAGGGGTTAAATGTGAGGAAATACATTTTGTAAGTCTCAGTTAAAGCCACAAAATTGAGTTGGAAAATACAAAATGCAGATGATTCCCAGCAATTAAAGGTTCACTATTACTAGATAATGTGCCAATCAAATCTGTGGAAAATCCTTCTATGCTGAACATAATTAGCGCTGGAATCACCAATTGCACCCAAAGCAGAAAGTCTATCTCCTGGTCTTTTTTTTAAACTGAGGTAAATAGTTTAGTGCAATTATAATTTGCATTAACTATACAATTTTCAAAGAATAGGAGGTCCTTGATATGAACTGCTTGAATATAATTGTGAAACTTTGGCTTACTGCCGTGACTGTCACAAAATACTGTTAAATCCTTTCTAACAAACTCCAGTGTTTTTCATTTTCATAAATGTCAAGATAAAAGACCTATATTCCCATCATTCATCTGATAAATGATTTGAATCAAAGAAATCTTCAAGGCATCTGAATCCACCCTCCTTTGCAATATAATGATAGAAATGCCACAGACAGGGCTAATGCTATCACAATTGCTTTCAAGTGCTGGATGTAGGTTACAGTGGAAGATCAGGAAAACTCCCTGAAGAAATTCTCCCCCCTGAGGTACTCCAATTTCTTTGCAACTTCCTTTATAAGCATATATTCTTCACCAGTTTAGTTATCTATTTGTAAATGTAACAACTTTAGTGGAGATAAAAATTCAAATTCCTAAATATCAGCCAGATTTTGCTTAAAACAATGTCTGAACGGTACATGCTGTTATTAATTTGCACATCAGCTAGCAACATGTAGCAAGAATGAGATACTTTTAAAAAATTCATTCATGGGATGTGGGCGTCGCTGGCCAGGCCAGCATTTATTGCGCATCCCAAATTGCCCCTGAGAAGGTGGTGGTGAGCTGCCTTCTTGAACTGCTGCAGTCCATAGCCTGCGCCGACCATCAAGCATCTGTCCAAACTAATCCCATTTCCCTGCACTTGGCCCATATCCTTGTATGCTATGGCATTTCAAGTGCTCATCCAAATACTTCTTAAATGTCATGAGTGTTCCTGCCTCTACCACCCCTTTAGGCAGTGTGTTCCAGATTCCAATTACCCTTTGGGTGAAAAATGTTTTCCTCAACTCCCCTCTAAACCTCCTACCCCTTACTTTAAATCTATGCCCCCTAGTTACTGACCCCTCCGCTAAGGGAAAAAGTTTCTTCCTATCTATCCCCCTCATAATTTTGTATACCTCAATCAGGTACCCCCTCAGCCTTCTCTGCTCCAAGGAAAAGAACCCCAGCTTGTCCAGTCTCTCCTCATAACTGAAATGCTCCAGCCCAGGCAACATCCTGGTGAATCTCCGCTGCACCCTCTCCATTGCAATCACATCCTTCTTATAGTCTGGTGACCAGAACTGTATACAGTACTCCAGCTGTGGCCTAACCAGCATTTTATACTGTGGGGTAGGTACACCACAGTGCTGTTAGGAAGGGAGTTCCAGGATTTCAAATTGCCATAAGTTGCTGCTTGATTTGCGGCACTCTGCCATTAGCTCTACAAAAATAGCATCTCGTGTTTAACCTCCCTGTGATTTTCAGGAAGTTGCTGCATTTGAACATTAATTGTCCATTAAACTTAAGACCATAATTGACATCACAACTACCCTTTTAATGACATGATAATTGCAAATTACTGCCAATCAACCTCTCTGGCCCATGAATTAAACAATTATAATTATGAAGTCTCATTCCTTCAAGTTGTGAATTGTGCTAGGAGTGTTAGGTACTTCTATATTTTCTGTTAAGTACCATTTTTGTGAACTCGTGTATTTTAGATTTATGGACATTGTTTTATTTGGGAAAACTGAAAAGGAATCCATGGATTTTTTGTTTTACTGGGGTCAATGAAGGGACATTGAGAGGTCTTGTTTGAAAACAACATTTGCTGCAATTCACCTGTCTTCAGATAAATACCCAGCAGGGGGCTTTTTGACCTGGGTAAGATGTTTACAGAGAAGTGACAGGTCAAAATTTATAGGGGCCAGGAGGCTTGACTCAAGATGTTGTTTTTGGTTTCACCTTGGACAGCGAATTGGCGTGTGGAGTGTTTTGAAAGGAGGTTTTAAAAACCAGCCAAGGGAACAGTCACCCCAGCTCAGCTTTTTCCATCTCTTTGAAAAACTCTGTGAAGAGAGAGCACGTGTGCGAGACAGAGGCTAGGCTTGTTTAAGATGGGACTTAATTTTTCACCTGTCGCTAAAGATTTACAGCAGTTCGAGTGTCAGGGATATTGTTAGTCCTGAGATTTGTTGGGCGAATGATTTGTATCTTTGTATTTTGAGAAAACGCATGAGACTGTTGTTCCTCTCTTGCCATTTGCCTCTTGCAGTCAGTACAAAGCCGAAGTATTTGAGCTTAGAGCCTCCCGTCAATTCCTTGATCTCATCTCCCAGGTGTTGATATTTCTGCCTTTTCTCTTCCCATGCCATTTCCAACGCCTTATTGTCATCATTGTGACAGTGACATCTACCATGGCTGTATCGTCGTCTTTCTTGAATAAGATATCAGGTTTCCATAGGCAACTGTCCTTGGCCATGCTCTAGGTATGTTGTCCAGCCGTACTTGGCGACACATTGTTCTAACTGGTCGAGTATCTTGCTGTGGCGTTATATTCGTGCAGCAAATATTTAGCGACAGGTGAAAAACTAAGTCCCATCTTTCGAGCTGGTGATGATTCAGACTGAGCCCCGGTATCCTGTGACCGGGAAAGTTGTATCGCACAGGTGGCACAGTGGTGGAAAAAAAAAGTATAAAAATAAAGTGGTGCATGGTTTAGTTTAATGGTGGCGGCAATGTAAACATAAATACAAATAGTAATGGCAGCGAATAGAAACACGAAACACATCAGATGATGTCATGCAGGGCAGGTCTTTCGACCACTAACCAGGTTGACACCGGGCTTCATGCTTCTCTTAATGCGGCACAAAATCTACTAGTGCGGTGTAACAGGCTTGGTATCCGGGTAACTTGGAAGGTTCAGTGACAAAGTATACCTAACCCCAGCCTCCCCCTCCCTCTGACAAAAGAGCCCTGTTTCTTTTGTGGTCACTCCTGGAGGTCGTTGTTAGGGGACGGCCACTTAAAGCCCCAGCAGTGGCACCCAAGTGCTTGGGTGCAATGGTTTGATGTCACATCTGAAAGACTGTACCTCCGACAGTGCGGTACTCCTTTGGTACTACACTGGAGCGTCAACCTTGATATTTGTGCCTGAGCCTTGAAGTGGGACTTGAACCCAGAATCTTGCAATTTAGAGGTGCGAGTGCTATCAACTGAGCCACGGCTGACACCGTTAATAATTCTAACTAATGGAGCAGGCTACATTATGTCTCTGTCCAGTAAAACCTGGCCCAATGTTAACATTCCTGATTATCTGGGCTTTCTTTATACTTAAAGGCCGCCAATGGATGTACCAAAAGAATTTTAATTTCACTCAATGTTCATTCAGACTTGCATTTCCTACTTTTCTTCGCGCTGAATATAATTTTAGCAGTACTTTGCTTTTTTGCACTCTCCAATCTTCCTCCTTTCTGGTTACTTTCAGTTGTTTAACTCATTTCTTCATCAATGCCAACTTTCCTACTTAATCGTGAAATCTAGGTTGATACTCTTGCTCAATTTATTTGTACTCTCCACTGCTATTCCTTAAATGTTCAATTTTGTGTTATTTCTTCTGACACTGGCCCAAACACTTATTTTTTTTCCTTTTATTAGATTAAAAACATGCTTTCCTGAAATCCGGTACTTCTTGTATTACTCCCTCAACATCTTTTCTGGAGCCATGCCACAATGAATCTAATGGCATCACTGGCACTAACATAATCTGCAATCTAAATCTAGCTGTGAAATAACAGATCAAACAGGCACTTGATATTACATTTTAGAAGTGTACTGGGAAGTGCTGCAGCATGAGCTCCATGAATTTGTCATCAATTTTTAAAATGTCTGTGCCATCATTTTCACCCTCATCTCAGAAAACTAAAATTATGTGCAAATAATACTCCCTTACCCTCATGCACTTTCCTCCATTTCTTAAATAATATCAATTTATTTCGTTTTCTATAGAGAAGTAAAATAATTTCAAACATTTCCAGTGGTGCACTTGTTTCACCGAGATTCATCTTCACTCTCCCTGGTGGAAATGATAAAGGCATAGAAATTAATTGATGCTGCATTTTACAGGTGTAAAATGGACACCGAGGCATCCAATTTAGTGGGCAGTGAAGGTGTGCACATTCCATGTTCGAAGTGCAGCACACTTCATATTGGTAAAGACTCCAGTCTCAGCACTCAGCACCCATGGCTGAAACACACATTAGGCCATTTGCATATGCAAACAGGGGACCTAACATATACATGAAGCCTCCTTCCCAAAATTGGGATGCCGTAAATGCAACAGCATCAGGACTGCTGCATTCAGGATAACAATATCCACATACAGCCTAACCAGCAGTCCTTTTTCACCACCAAAATACCCAACTGCATGTGTACCCAGGTGCTTCAGAGCCAAAAATGGGCTGCATGAATTTCTACCCATAAACTTTTCAATTAGTCATATCCTCTTTCACACAATGTGGAAATAAAAGTGGACAATATTGGTACTAGTTTGCTTTGATATTACAATGGATGCTAAAGTCTGAAGTGATTACCTGTTGCAAGAACCATTCGGCATTCTTCCACTGTTACACCAGTAAAACTCGTATTTCTGAGACGAGGAAACTGAAATGAAATAAATTGTTACACTTCAGATAAATTTGTTTAGACAACCTTCTTGCAGTCTGCTGACATTCTGGCATTTATGGGAACAATCAGATTAGGTAATATTTCAAAGTATTTTCAAGAATAATTCTCCAATAATAGAAAGAATTCAATTTTAATGTTTTGCCTGTGCACAGAGAGGAATTTCAATAAAAGATTGGAGGGGTAAAGAATTTGATAATTACAGCCTGTAATCAAATTTCTTGTCAATCCAATCAAACTTAATTTGTACTCGCACAATTGCTGGAATTGAATTATTTCAGAAATAATTATAAATAGGTTTGTATTAGTATTCTCTGAAATCCTATTCTCTGCCACACCTTGGAAATTTCCTATTAAACTTTATTCAAGATTATATTAGTATGTAGATACTCTAGCATAGTTAATTATGTATCAGATATTTACAGCTGATTTCAATGCACACTTGGCATGGTTTGTCATTGGTGGGTTCTTCCTGTTGGCAAATTTCTCCATTACAGAACTTTAGGATGTTTATATGCCACTTTGTACAATGGCTACACTTTCAATCAATTCAACCACCAAGGTAAGGTAAAACTACATATATCCTATCATGTTACAAAACTTAGAAATACTTTGTTTCCAAAAATAAAATGCTTAAGAAATTGATCTGTTTTGGCCAGATTTGAAGGTTCTGAAATGTAGCTGTTTTATTGGGTTTTAGCAACTATTTTTTTATTTTGGTCATCGAGTTTTGAATATCCCCTCTAGCTGTTCTCCTTATCCTCGCTCCAATTACTTCAATAATAGCCTATCTCTATCTAAATCAGCTTCTGAGGTTGAATTCCTAACTTCTGCAAATACAAGGGGAGGACTAAGAAGTCAAAGCGCCAGTACCTTGTTTTTGTAATAAGCAGAATGGATTCTGGCTAAACTTTCATACATCCGGTCACATTTCTCTGGATCTGCAATCTGAACACAGCATGTTTAAGCAAACAGTAAAAAGCAAAAATTATATAAAAGCCAACAGTGGTACACATATCCTATGGAAACTCTGGGCCCAATATTTACTGGGAGGTAGGGAGGGAAGAAATCCAGAAGCCTTTTAATTTTTTTTTAAAACCAGGTTTCCCACCCAAGTGCCAACCTGACTGTCAGGTTGCCTGCCTGTTGTGCTGGAAAGCCTGCAGCACAGGGACAGAGGGAGAGATCGCTGGTCGAGGGGGAAGGAGATTGTGGAGGTGAGGGAAGATGGAGGGTGGTCAGAGACCATGAGGGTCAAATTTGAAACTACTAAATTCAATGAGGTACAATCATTAATTCAGGGTGCATTATTAACTTTGTAATTTCAAACATGCATGCCAATTCAGGTCCCTCACAAAGTCAAGATTATCTCTTTCCTAAATTATTAATTTAACTAACAGCATTGCCCATTTAGTAACACTCTAAGCAAAGTCACAAACAGCAGGCTGAACTCCTTCTCAAGGACTGCAGGTTCAACCCCTAAGGATTCATCCCTGGGCCCTCCTCTTCCTCAAATATATGCTGCCCTTTGCATCTACATCTGGAGACATGGAATCAGCTGCCATGTGTATGTTGATGACAACCAAATATATCTCCGCACCACCTCTCCCTCTTGATCCCGAAGCTACCTCTGTGCTGTCAAGACTGCATGCTAGACATTCAGTCTTCAATGTGTCACAATTTCCCTCAGCAAAATATTGAGAAGGCCAACGCTATCATTTTTGGCCCTTGTCATGAAGTTCATACCCTAGCCACCAATTCCATCTCTGTCCGACCACTGCCTTGGGCTTAACCAAACTGTTCTGACCTAGAGCTGAGTTTCCAACTCCATATTATGCACGTTACAAAGAGTGTCTACTTCCACCTCTAACACTGCCTGCCTGCCTCCACCTCTATCCCAGCCCATAAACTGCTGAAACCCTCATCCATGCCTTTGTCAGCTCAAGACTCAATTATTCCAATGTTCTCCTAGTTGGCCTCCCAATCTTCACCCTCCATAAACTTCAGTTCATCCAAAACTCTGCTGCCCATGTCCTATCCTTCACTAGGTGCCAGTCACCCAACACACCCGTCCTCACCGATCCACATTTGCTCTCGGTCCCCCAACATCTCAAATTTAAATTATCAACATCATGCTTAAATCCTTTCACCAACCCGCCCCTCTCCATCTCTAACTTTCAAAGGTCCGACAACCTCCCACTCTCTATTCCTCTGACTCCATTCTTGTGCAATCCTCCCTTCCCTTCAACTCATCACTGCCTTCCATGCCTTCAGTGGCTTAGGCCCCACACTCACTCCATTAACCTATCCTGCTCCCTCTCTTCCTTTAAGATCTCAGTATTGCTCTGAAATGTCAGCCTAGATTTGTTAGCAGAAGTATTCATGCTTAAACTGTCAACCTTCTGCTAATTCTGTATTTCATTTATGTTTATCTGTTAATTCTTTTAAACTCAGAATCAGCTTTCATTTATATCTTTACCTAGTTTTTTAGTGACTTCTCCTAATATCTCCTTGTTTCCATGTTCATTTCTTTAATTATGCTTCAGAAAAACATCCCAAATTGCTTCACTAAGTACATAAGAAATAGGAGCAGTAGGCCACACAACCCAGAAGCCTGCTGTGCCAGTTAATAAGATCATGAATGATCTTCTACCTCAACTCCACTTTCCTGCCCGATCCCCATATCCCTGATTCCCTTAGAGTTCAAAACTATTGATATCAGCCTTGAATATTTTCAAAACTAAAGCCCTCTGGGTTAGAGAATTCACAACCCTGACTGAAGAAGAAATTCCTCATCTTGGTCCAAAATGGCTGTCCCCTGAGATTGTCCCCTAGTTCTAGACTCTCCAGCCAGGGGAAACAAGCTCCATAAATGGAATACAGAATTAGAAGGTTGACAGTTTAAGCATGAATACTTCTGCTAACAAATCTAGGCTGACATTTCAGAGCAATACTGAAGAATTGCTGCTCTGTCAGAAGGACCATCCTTCAGATGAAATATTAACTGGTCTGCCTGTTCTGGTGATTAAGGTGGATTTTTAAAATTCCACAGCTGTCCTTAAGAAAAAGCAGATGTATACATAATGTCCTGGCAAATATTGCCAACATAACCACCACCTCAAACAGACTAACTGGTCATCCATCTCATTGCTGCATTGGGATTTAAAATATGTAAGATGCAATATAAATGTAAGTCTATCTTTCTTTCCCTTAACACTTAGTGTGCATCAATATTGCTATATTGTTTGTATCCACTGACAAGGCAATATTTATTGCCCATCCCTGGTTACCTGAGGACAACAAGTCAACCACCAACTGGAGCCACATATTGCCAGACCAGATAGGGGTCACATGTCTCTCCCTGAAGGACATTTTTTTAATAAGCTGGTCCACTAAAGACAATCTGACAGCTCCCAATAATTTTTTTTCTGGTACCAGCCTGTAGGTTACCAAATTTCTGTATTCAAGTTCATAACATGGCATGATTGGAGTTTCTCAAACACCCTCTGTTGTTTGTCATATATATTAATGACTTGGATGTGAATGTAGGGGGCATGATTAGTAAGTTGGCAGATGACACCAAAATTGGTGGTATAGTGGACAGTGAAGAAGGTTGTCTCAGGTTACAACAGGATATAGATCAACTGGGAAAGTGGGCAAGGGATTGGCAAATGGAATTTAACACAGACAAGTGCGAAGTGATGCATTTTGGGAAGTTAAACCAGGGCAGGACATATACAATGAATGGCAGGGCGCTGGGTAGCGTTGTTGAGCAGAGAGACCTTGGGGTACAAGTATAGTTCCCTGAAAGGGGCCACACAGGTAGACAGGGTGGTGAAGAAGCTGTACGGCATGCTTGTCTTCATCGGCCGAGGCATTGAGTACAAGAGTTGGGACGTCATGTTACAGTTGTACATAACATTGGTTAGGCCGCATTTGGAGTACTGTGTGCAGTTCTGGTCGCTGCACTACAGGAAAGATGTGATTAAGCTAGAGAGGGTGCAGAAAAGATTCACAAGGATGTTGCCTGGTTTGGAAGGCTTGAGTTATAAAGAGAGTTTGGATAGGCTGGGTCTGTTTTCCCTAGAGCGAAGGAGGCTGAGAGGGGACATGATAGAGGTATATAAAATTATGAGAGATAAGGTAGGTAGCCAGAGTCTGTTTGCCATGGTAGGGGTGACTAAAACTAGAGGGCATAGATTTAAGGTGAGAGGGAGGAGGTTTAAAGGGATCAAAGGGGTAAATTTTTCACACAAAGAATAGTGGGTATCTGGAATGAGCTGCCAGAGGAGGTGGTGGAGGCAGGAACAGTCGCAACATTTAATAGACATCTGGTCAGGTACTTGAATGAGCAAGGCATAGAGGGATATGGAATTAATGCAGGCAGGTGGGATTAGTATAGATAGGCATTATAGTTGGCATGGATGCGGTGGGCCGAAGGGCCTGTTTGTATGCTGTACAACCAATTCTGTCAGATTGTATGACCAATTCTCACTAGGCTACTATAAACTCCAACAATTGCATGCAGTTAGTTAAGATGGCTGAGCAATAAAGTGCAATTCTTCATAAGCTATGAAGTCTCTTCTACTTTGTTAACAACAGATCCCAATAATAAACACAATATGGTGTCAGAATTCAAAGTCTTTCAGTGAATTTACCATCATGTTTTAAAGGGAGATACAGGAAAAACACATTTGTAATTAAAAAAGCCTGCTTCCTACAGCTCCATTTGATTTTCTACTAAATTCTCTGAAGTGATCAAATACAGATCCTGTACTTAGGCTTTATCCTGTGCTGTGTATCAGTTGAAAAGTAATTTAAAATGGCAAATTAAAATGTTAGACAGTGGTAATACAGCTACTGTACAATTTTATAAATCTATTATTCAAAATGTATAATTACAAAAAAACTGGAGATGGCAGGTAACCTATCAAGCAATTGGAAAACAGTTTTAAGAAAATTTATGGAAATTACATCTTGCGACACAAACAAATGAAGTCAGAACTGCTACGCTAACTATAAGTATCGGCTGAAAAGGACTGAAAATAAGCTCAGTTTGAGATAGATGGACAAAAGGTCAATATAGAGGCTGTTATTGGCAGGATTGAACAATTTTGTGTCAAACTCATGAAACCTACTGAATACTATATATTTAGCAATAAAAATTGGGCCGAAGAAACAGCAGTTGTATGTAGCTGGTCTCTATATACTTGCCCCACCCCAACATGCCCCCCCAAAGAGTCCCATAGCTAAGGGAATCAGACACAATAGTTATTGGGATACAGAATAATGGATACTAATAAAAGTACTGTGAAGAAACTTTTACAAGAACCAGGGTTGACATTGAAAGCTTACATTGACATTTGTATAACGAGTAAATTGACAGCAAAGCAACTGAAAGAAATAATTATGCAAGAAACATGCAATTTTAGCAAGGGAAAAGATGACTTCTGATGTGAGGCCCAAGAAACTTTGAAATACTCCTGAAAAACATTGTAAACATTGTGGAAAATGTCTTGCCAAAAACAAGCAAGTCTGTTCTGCTTGAGATCAGAAACATAACACATGGGGAGAGCAGAATCATTTCTTTGCCAATGACAGGACTTTGGGTTTTGGCTCGAGACCCCGAAGTTGGGGTCAATTGGGGGTCCTAACCCCGCATTGTGGGGAACAGTCACCTGGCAGCAATTTTCCCTGGATTAGCCAATTAGTGGCCAGAGAGAGCACTCGCCATCCAATTAAGGGCAGGCTCTCGAAGCTGGGGAGCCAATAGGAAGCCCTCCAACATGGAAGGAGCTGCAGTCTGCTTCAGGTAAGGGAGAGTTTGTCTCCATCTTGAGGCACTCTCTCAGCAACTATAACATTTTTCAATTAAAAAATGGCAGCAACAACAGCTGGGCCACCATTGTGGAGGGGAATTTCCCCTCTACATGGTGGCCTGTGGCCACAGCTGTGGACAGGTAGACGGGGAGGGCCTCAAAGCCTACTTGGAGCAATGCCACCCCCCCCCCCTCCCCTGTCTGCCGTCAGGAGGCCACCTCCAAGCAGCTGGCCTGTTCCCAACCCTAAAGGGGACCCACAGGCCGAATGGAAAATTCCAGTCAGCCTCTGATAATTGCCCTTTTACTCAACTTGGTTGGGTACCCACCACATACTGGAAATATGACTCAGGGGCAGGCTGGTGCTGGCAAATTTTCATGTCCACCTGCCTCCATACCTGTCCCCATATGGGCACAAAAATTCTTCCCAAAGCTCAGAAATTGGAACAAAGGCAAATGGCATAAAAACTTCCTGGCAGCAGTCACTTCACTGGTGATCAAAAGCATATGCTTATATATTAATTCGAGTCAGGCACGAACTCGATGGGTCAAATGGCGTCCTTCTATGTCATAATGACACTTTGACTCTTAAGTCCACTTAATTGATTTGTCGAACACAATTGTTACGCACCTTGAACTATGGATGATGTTCTGCCTGAACTAACAAAAGCAAAATTATTCATGGCTGCAAAAACAAAGAATGGGTTTTGATATGTTGGTGAAGAATCAAGTATACTAGCACTATTTCCACTGGGGCAGAAGTAGCTGAGAAATGTAAGAGGTGTATTGATTGGGTGAATTTGGAAAGACCATTTCCTCTGGTCAGGCAGTTAGTGACAAGGAATCATCAAGTTAAAAATGTCACTAAAAGAATGAGGTAGATGGCTGAGGAGGAACTTGCAGAGGAAGATACAGGGTTGAGGAGAGAGAACATGGCATTATGATTAGTTTTGGATTGTTCTAGCCAACAGCCAGCACAGACATTGCGCCAAAAAGCATTTTTGTGCTGTAAACATCAACACTACAGGCTCAAACTATGTGACAAGGAACAAGCAGAGTATCCTAAAAGGAGTGGTATAGTAATGTGAAAAATGCAACTTTGTGTGAGCTGTTAATACATGGATGTTACACTCAAGAATTCTTTTATCATTGTTGTTGATGTTTTTAGTTTGTTTTTTGATTTATGGGGAATATCAATAGTGCTGAAACTTGGTATCCATAAACATAAACAAGAACAGGCATTTATAGCAACATTTAGATCCTGAAAGTTTCAAAATATTTCAGAAACAATGAATTATTGTTGAAGTACAGTTACTATTGTTATGCAGGCAAATGCAGCAATTAATTTGCATAAACTCCCATAAATGATAAATGAGATAAATGACCAGATCACCTGCTTCAGTGGCATTGGTATTTGTATGATTGACATTGAAGTAAGCAGTGCAGATGGGTGAATGGTTACTTTAGTTCCCAATGAAGAATCCTACAGTGTTAGTTATTGTCCTGTGCGGTAACAAAAGAGCAGTTTAGATCCTGTACCTCACGTACTGTATTGAAAGAAACTTATCTTTATTGCACTTCATGTAAAATTTGAACTATGTAAAGTACTTTTTACACATTTTTGAAATTAAAAGTTTAGATTCTGTCCAGTTGGGCTGAGTCTGATTGGCTTCCTTATGCCCCTTGACCAAGTGGTGCGAGTCCAACTCCCCGGCCCCCTGCTCGCCAGCCCTCAGCTCCTCTCTCTTGCTGGAAGCCGCCCCCAGCTTCCCCTCTCTCCCTGCCCCCCTCCCTTCTCTCTCACTGCACACCCCCACCACACTGCCCCCTTCCCCCCTCACACTGTGCACCCCTCCCCTCTCTCACTGCCCCCCGCTCTGGTGCCTCCTCGGGCATTTCTCCTGTTGCTGGGGTTACCTGGGTACTCTCCCCCACCCCTCCCTCCCATCCCATCTCATCTCTCACTGCCCCCTCTCCCCCCCGATCCCATCTCATCTCTCACTGCCCCCTCTCCCCCCCCACCTCCCATCTCTCTGCCCCCTCTCCCCCCCCCCAACCTCCCATCTCTGCCCCCTCTCCCCCCCCCCCAACCTCCCATCTCTCTGCCCCCTCTCCCCCCCCCCCAACCTCCCATCTCTCTGCCCCCTCTCCCCCCCCCCCAACCTCCCATCTCTCTGCCCCCTCTCCCCACCCCCCCCAACCTCCCATCTCTCTGCCCCCTCTCCCCCCCCCCACCTCCCATCTCTCTGCCCCCTCTCCCCCCCCCCCCCACAACCTCCCATCTCTCTGCCCCCTCTCCCCCCCCCAACCTCCCATCTCTCTGCCCCCTCTCCCCCCCCCATCTCTCTGCCCCCTCTCCCCCCCCCATCTCTCTGCCCCCTCTCCCCCCCCCCCATCTCTCTGCCCCCTCTCCTCCCCCCCCATCTCTCTGCCCCCTCTCCCCCCCCCATCTCTCTGCCCCCTCTCCCCCCCCCCATCTCACTGCCCCCTCTCCCCCCCCATCTCTCTGCCCCCTCTCCCCCCCCCATCTCTCTGCCCCCTCTCCCCCCCCCATCTCTCTGCCCCCTCTCCCCCCCCCATCTCTCTGCCCCCTCTCCCCCCCCCCATCTCTCTGCCCCCTCTCCACCCCCCATCTCTCTGCCCCCTCTCCCCCCCCCATCTCTCTGCCCCCTCTCCCCCCCCCCATCTCTCTGCCCCCTCTCCCCCCCCCCATCTCTCTGCCCCCTCTCCACCCCCCCATCTCTCTGCCCCCTCTCCACCCCCCCCATCTCTCTGCCCCCTCTCCCCCCCCCCATCTCTCTGCCCCCTCTCCCCCCCCCATCTCTCTGCCCCCTCTCCCCCCCCCATCTCTCTGCCCCCTCTCCCCCCCCCATCTCTCTGCCCCCTCTCCCCCCCCCCCATCTCTCTGCCCCCTCTCCCCCCCCCCCATCTCTCTGCCCCCTCTCCCCCTCTCACACTTCCCACCTCTCCCTCCCCCCTCTCTCTCACTGCCCTCCTTCCCCCCTTCCTCCCTCCCATCTCTCCCACTGCCCTCCTTCCCCCCCATCTCTCCCTCCCCCCTCCCTCTCTCTCACTGCCCTCCTTCCCCCCTCCCTCTCTCTCACTGCCCTCCTTCCCCCCTCCCTCTCTCTCACTGCCCTCCTCCCCTTCCCTCCCTCTCACACCCCCCTCCCTCTCTCTCACTGCCCTCCTTCCCCCCTCCCTCTCTCTCACTGCCCTCCTTCCCCCCTCCCTCTCTCTCACTGCCCTCCTCCCCTTCCCTCCCTCTCACACCCCCCTCCCCTCACTACCCTGCTCCCCCTTCCACTCTCTCTTTGCCCCCTCTCACTAGCTCCTCGCTTCTCTCACTGCCCCCTCTCCCCTTCGCATCTCTCACTACCCCCTCTCCCACTGCCCAATCTCCTCCCCTCCCCCTCGCATCTCTCACTACCTTTATTACGAGAGGAATTGAAAAGAAAAGTAAGGATGTGATGCTTCAGTTATACAGGGCGTTGGTAAGACCACATCTCAAATACTGTGCGCGGTTTTGGTCTCCTTATTTTAAAGGCAGGATGTAAATGCGTTGGAAGTTGTTCAGAGAAGGTTTACTAGATTGATACCTGGAAGGAGTGGGTTGTCTTAAAAGGAAAGGTTGGACAGACTGGGCTTATTTTCACTGGAGTTTAGAAGAGTAAGGGGAGACTTGTTTGAAGTATATAAGATCCTGAATGGTCTTGACAAGGTGGATGTGGAAAGGATGTTTCCTCTTGTGGGTGAATCCCAAACGAGGGAGCACTGTTTTGACATTAAGGGTCACCCTTTTAGGACAAAGACGAGGAGAATTTTTTTCTTTGAGGGTTGTGCGACTTTGGAACTCAATGCCTCATTAGGTGATGGAGGCGGGACATGGAATATTTTTAATGCGGAAGGAGATAGATTCTTGTAGACAAGGGAATCAAAGGTTATCAGAGGTAGATGGGAGTGTGGAATTCGAGACGCAAACAGGTCAGGCATTATCTTATTGAATGGCAGTGCCGACTCGAGGGGCTGAATGGCCTACTTCTATTCCTAATTCGTATGTTTGTACCCCTTCTCCTACTGCCCCCTCTCCTCCCCCTGCCCCCTCTCCTCCCCTCCCCCCAACCCCTTTCTCACTGCCCCCTCTCCCCCATCCTCCTCACATCTCATTGCCCCTCCTCTCTCCCCCATCTCTCACTGCCCCCTCTCCTCCCCTCCCCTTTCTCATTGCCACCTCCCCCCCCTCTCTGTGCCCTCCTTCCCTCTCTGTCTGACCCCTCTCCTCTCCTCTTCTCCCCCACCCATCTGTCGCTGCCCTCTCTCCCCCCACCCCCCCATCTCTCGCTGGCCCCTCTCTCTCCCCCCTCCCCCTTTCTCGCTGCCCCTTTCCCGCTCAGCCACCTCTCCCCCTTCCCATCTCTCACTGCCCCCTCTCCTCCCTTTTCTCACTGCCCCTTCCCATCTCTCACTGCCCCCTCTCCTCTCCCCTCCCCTCTCTCACTGCCCCCTCTCCCCTCCCCTCTCATCTCTCACTGCCCCCTCTCCCCTCCCCTCTCATCTCTCACTGCCGCCTCTCCCCTCCCCTCTCATCTCTCACTGCCGCCTCTCCCCTCCCCTCTCTCTCACTGCCGCCTCTCCCCTCCCCTCTCCCTCACTGCCCCCCCTCCCCTCTCCCTCACTGCCCCCTCTCCCCTCCCCTCTCTCTCACTGCCCCCTCTCCCCTCCCCTCTCCCTCACTGCCCCCTCTCCCCTCCCCTCTCTCTCACTGCCCCCTCTCCCCTCCCCTCTCTCTCACTGCCCCCTCTCCCCTCCCCTCCCTCTCACTGCCCCCTCTCCCCTCCCCTCCCTCTCACTGCCCCCTCTCCTCTCCCCTCTCTCTCACTGCCCCCTCTCCCCTCCCCTCTCCCTCACTGCCCCCTCTCCCCTCCCCTCTCCCTCACTACCCCCTCTCCCCTCCCCTCTCTCTCACTGCCCCCTCTCCCCTCCCCTCTCTCTCACTGCCCCCTCTCCCCTCCCCTCTCTCTCACTGCCCCCTCTCCCCTCCCCTCCCCTCTCTCTCACTGCCCCCTCTCCCCTCCCCTCCCCTCTCTCTCACTGCCCCCTCTCCCCTCTCTCTCACTGCCCCCTCTCCCATCTCTCACTGCCCCCTCTCCCCTCCCCTCCCCTCTCTCTCACTGCCCCCTCTCCCCGCTCTCTCACTGCCGCCTCTCCCCTCTCTCTCACTGCCCCCTCTCCCCGCTCTCTCACTGCCCCCTCTCCCATCTCTCACTGCCCCCTCTCCCCGCTCTCTCACTGCCCCCTCTCCCCGCTCTCTCACTGCCGCCTCTCCCCTCCCTCTCACTGCCCCCTCTCCCCTCCCCCTCACTGCCCCCTCTCCCCTCCCCCTCACTGCCCCCTCTCCCCTCTCTCTCACTGCCCCCTCTCCCCTCTCTCTCACTGCCCCCTCTCCCCTCTCTCTCACTGCCCCCTCTCCCCTCCCCTCTCTCTCACTGCCCCCTCTCCCCTCCCCTCTCTCTCACTGCCCCCTCTCCCCTCCCCTCTCTCTCACTGCCCCCTCTCCCCTCCCCTCTCTCTCACTGCCCCCTCTCCCCTCCGCTCTGGTGCCTCCTCTGGCGTTTCTCCTGTTGCTGGGGTTACCTGGGTACTCTCCCCTTCCCGGAAACCTTGAGCCACCCGCTGCCGAATGAAAGCGCCAAGATCGCGGCCCTTCTTGGTCTGATCGAGGGGCCACTCCTCGCAGAGTCTGAGAAACCGCCGGTACCGCGTCGCTGCCATATTCACGCACAGTGGCAAATTTACCGGGAACCGGCACCGATCACTCAATAATAAATAAAACAAAATGGCGGCAACGGTTGTGCGCATGTGCAGTACACGGCGGCCTGACGTGCGCAGCTGCTCGGCGCTGTCAGCTGTCAATCAAAATTATGGCTGTTCAGCGCCTCTCAGCAACTGGTCGCAATTGCACTTCTGTAATTTGTGTTGTTTTGGAATCATTTGCTTTGGTGTAAGTACATGCGAGTTTGACCATGGTCACTTTCAAAATTAGATGCAAAGTTTTTTCAGTCAGATACAATTAGATAGTGAATCTCCCGTGGCGTTGCTCATGATCATCTTAATATGTCTTTGTTGCTGACTGTTTTCCTTCTTGCTTATCATGAGACTGTTTTTGCTTCACTGTCTTGGTTGGATAGGGTTGGAGGAATAGGAGCAGAAATGGTTTGCAGAACCAGCTAGGCTTGTTGGAAGGCAGCAGGTGAGAGGACCTGCTGGTAGAAAGCCTCACCCAGCCCACAGGGTTATTGGACTAGACTTACTTTCTTGGATATTTCTGAGGAGGAGGCTGCGCTTCAACAGGCAGGACGTCACTGACCTAACCAGCCTCTTGCAGCAGAACCTGCTGCCTACTGGACCAGGCTGTCTAAAAGTCACCATTGTCCATAACTTTGCTACAGGGGGCGTTGCCTGCATCTTTTAATCTACCGTATACAGCTGCATCAAATAGATTCTTCCTTGCAAGTGGAAACCAGTATGTTAACTTTCTGATGGATACCAACAGGCAGAATGGGACAGCATTGGTATTTACAGCAGTGACTAGTTTTCCACATGTTCAGGGCATAATAGGCTACACTCATGTAGCTATTTGGGCACCAGAAGATTGTGAGCCAGCATGGTTATGTAAACAGAAGAACCTCTCATACCATCAGTTTTCAACTGCTATGTGATCACTACAGAAGGGGAATGTGTCATTTTTGCTGGCAGCTGCAGCACCCATCTATGCCTCCACTTTTCGCCCAATCCAGGAACACCAGAGGATGGCCCCCAACTGGCTGATAACACTCATTTGCAACCCCACCACGTTTGAGCAATACGGGTACGATGAGAGCGATTGGACCACCAGGAACCTCACAGAGTATAGCACGGGCAATTTGGAGTAAAGGTTCAGGTACCATGATCACTACAATATGGCTCAGACGAAGTGGGCGACATTATTGTAGTTTGCTGCTTTCTGCACAACCTGACAATGCAAAGAGGATTCAGAGTTGGAAGAGGCATGAGCGATCCCACAACCAACAGATCAGATCAAAGCTCTGCAGTCATGCCACATCCAGTTGTGAATGGAGGTGGACAATTAAACAACTAACCGGTAGAGGAGGCTTCACAAACAACTCCTCAATGATGGGGGAGCCCCACACAGGAAATATCAAAACATACAGTAAAAGCTTCTTCATATATATATAAAAAGGAAGAGGGCAGCTAAGATACGCATTGGTCCCTTAGAGTATGAAACTGGGGAATTAGTAATGGGAAATAAGGAAATGGCAGAGACTTTGAACAAGTATTATGTATCTGTCTTCAAAGCAGAAGACGCAAAAAGCATCCCAAGCATAGCAGAAAATCACGAGGCAAAAGGAGGGAGGAACATAATTGTATTGAGCATTGGTGAGGCCACACCTGGAATATTGTGTGCAGTTCTGGTCCCCTTGCCTGGGAAAGAATATACTTGCCGTAGAGGGAGGTTCACCAGACTGATTCCTGGGATGGTGGGATTGTCCTATGAGGAGAAATTGAGGAGACTGGGCCTGTATTCTCTGGAGTTTAGAAGAATGAGAGGCGATCTCATAGAAACTTACAAAATTATTTAAGGGATAGACAGGGTAGATGCAGAAAGGATATTCCCCTGGCTGTGGGGTCTAGAACCAGGGGGGCACAATCTCAGAATAAACGGCAAACCATTTAGGATTGAGATGAGGAGGAACTTCTTTACTCAGAGGGTGGTGAATCTTTGGAATTCTCTGCCCCAGAGGGTGGTGGCAGCTCAGTCATTGAGTAAGTTCAAGACAGAGATCGATAGATTTCTAGTTGCTAATGACATCAAGGGATATGGGGATAGTACGGGATATATGGCGTTGAGGTAGACGATCAGCCATGATCTAGAATGGCGGAGCAGGCTCGAAGGGCTGAATGGCCTATTCCTGCTCCTATGTTCCTAAAATAATCACTATCATGAGAGTAAAAAATACTGGGAAAACTCATGTAAGTAAAGGCTGACCTTTACTCTGGACCTAATAGCATGTATCCCAGGGTTTTAAAAGAAATGGCTGCAGATATAGTGGATGCATTGGTTGTAATCTTCCAAAATATTCCCTAGATTCTGCAAAGGTCCCAGCGGATTGGGAAAATTGCAAATTTTAAAACCTCCATTCAAGAAGATGGGGGGGGGGGGGTGGGGGGTGGTGGTGTGCGCAGCAGAACGTAGGAAACTAGAGGCCTGTTAGCCTAACAGCTGTCATTCAGAAAATGCTACAATCCATTATTAAGGAAGTAGTAGCAGGATATTTAGAATACCATGATGCAATCAGGTAAAGTCAACAGGGTTTTATGAAAGGGAAATCATATTTCACAAATTTATTACAGTTCGTTGAGGATGTAACAAGCAGGGCGGATAAAGGGGAACCAGTAGATTTAGTGGATTTGGATTTCCAAAAGGCATTTGATAAGGTTGCTACACAAGATCAGAGCTCATGGTGTTGGGAAGGGCTGGAGTTGAAAGCTTGTGTAGTTTGGGTGGGTGGTGGATGGGGGATGGTTAGATTGTTTATTGTAAGTGTTTTCAGGGGTGGGGGTAAGTTAATTTTATTATGGGGGGTGGGAGAGGGGCAAAATAAATGTTTTTTTAAAATTCATTTTGTCTTTAAATATTTAAACCTTTCAATAGGGCTGACAGCCCTTTAAAAAAGACGTCAGCCCCTGCAGACAGACAGCTCATGATATTGCCGTGGGCAGACTGCCCGCCCCCTCCACGTGATCGGAGGGGCGGCCTGCCCTGGATATTCAAATAAGCACGGAAGATTGCGATGGCTCTGAAATGTGGGCCGCCGTTTTTTTCACCCGCTGTCGCATGTTGGCGGCGGGCACAGAAGATTCAGCCCATTGTGTTTTTCTTTAAAAGAAAGTTTACAACTCTTTTACTTCTGATAGCCCTTCCAGTGGCTTCAGTATAGCTAATGGAATGCTGCTGTTGCTCAGCCGGGGACCCTTGAGATTTTCATAGCTGGTAAGGTTTTGGAGTTTGAGCCTCTGAAGGCACTGCTGCTAACTGCAGCACTTTAGTTGCTGTCAGGGCAGTCTGGCCCAGTTGCCTTACTGGCATCGTAGTTGATATTGGGTGAGGATATGGCAAAGAAACAGACATGCTTCCATCCTGAGAGGGGAAAATAGATGCCATTCCTGCTGAGCCACTGGCACTTCCATGGGACTTGGGCTGAGCATTTCCACCCCCTCTGCATTAGAACAGACTGCAGAAGATGAGTGACATTTTGAAAACCCTTATCCCGTTAGTCTATTAGTCCAAGGTGGATGTCTGCCTCTCCAAGGCAGACCACAGGTTTGAGCCCATAATCTGCATTGAAGTCATTTGTGCTTCCACCAAAGCTGCAAAGGCTGTGAATATTGACTCCTGTTGTGAGGGCCCAGCTGCAGCTTCCCTGGAAGTGGCCATGCTCTCCAAGATAGGCTGCCGATAATAAATAAGAATTACAGCTGAGAAGTCTTCTTTGGATGTAAGGGATCTTTGTGTTCGGAAATTGAACATTTCAGGTTGCCTATATCACTCAAAGGTGTGTTACAGCATAGTTAAATGCAGAATAAAGCTCCATTTTTCATCATCATCTCAACAATATATTTCAGCCCCAGACTTGGAAATATACTTTTCCCCACCAGCCATGTTGTGACCTCTCTGAAATTGCCAATTAGTGGAGCGAGTCATTTGATGTTATTCTCATCTTATAAAACTCCATTTTCACTACTTTGAGGATGTTTATGTATTTCAAAGTTGTCTAACAGGATCCCCCCAATCAGCTCTGGACCTTCAGAGCCCAACTTCGGGCTGCACCACCTCGGCATGGGTGACAGCAGGTCTGGATTGGCTGGCTGAGAGGCAACAACAAGGGCACTGGTGAAATGGCAGTGGTGTGAGTATAAATGCTGTCACCCTGAGAGAGATGCCATGGTGCCAGTGCCACTCCCATGGGGCAGCATCTCAGCAATCTTAGTAATCTGTTGGAGGACATATTGCTGGACAGCTGTGAGAGGCTGCAGGCCCCTTTGAGGACTGAGATCCACAGCCATGATGGCAGCAGTCTAAGCCGGTATTGCAGCAAACATGGATCTCATGACCTCCGATTGAGCTTCCACTGCAGCAATGAGACATTGGGTGGAATCTAGTTGTGTTGTAATGGAAGCTGAGTCAGCATCCACCAGACACTGCATCATGAGCGGGTCCACAAGTGCTGCCATGGAATTGATCACTGCTTTCATGTTGGAAGGGATGGGCTCCAAGATCTGTGCAATGCTTTGTTCCATGTTGAAACTGGACTCTTCCATGCTGTTTGGTATTGACAGAAGGATATCTGGAAGGCCTGCAAATGCATCAAGCATCTTGATGTGCCTGTTCATCACCATTCTCCTTTATGCTGACCTATCAGTCCTCATCTGAGTGCCCTGCAGCAGAACTTGCCTGTGACTTCACCATCCAGGGAGCTGGTAGACAAACTATCCTTTAACCCTGGCTTGGCTGCAGCCCACTCATGCCCTGTTACTCACCATGTGCAAACCCCAACTCTATACTAGCCTCTAAAGTTCGGACAGCCAGTTTCTGAGCTGGTGGCTGCAAGTGTCAGATTAACTGATGGTGCTTCTTCCTTGGAGATGTGGTGCAGCTCTCTCTCCGCACCAGCTGCCGTGTCTGGCCAGGTGGCAGTTCTTGGGTATCTGAAAGCATAAAATCAGAAGGACAGGGTTGGGCTGAGAGAAGGGGTTGATGGAAGGCAAGATGTCCATGGTCACACCATCTGTAGCTTGCACTTCATGCCATATTGCAGGATTAGGGTGAGGTGGGAGTTGAGAAAGGGCATAAGGCATACTTTAATGCTCTCGGCAATGCTGGATGCTATAGGATCTGTTGCAGCCGGCCCTGTGAAGTGGAGCACCATCTCCTCCATCAAGCTCAGTGGATAAAGGCATGTATGCCCCCCCCCCCCCACCCCACCAGATTTCTGCTGCTCCCTTGTATTTTGTGCCACCTTGTCCTGCTAGGGAGAGAGCAGAATGCCAGTGATTATGTTGCATTGTGTTTGGGTGATGTGTCTGTCATAGTTGAATAGCTGGAGGTATTTGGAGGCAGCGAGAGGTGGACATGGGGCTGATATCATTGGAAGGTGTGTGTGAGTGAGGTGGAGTATGTGAATGTTAGGCGTGAGTTCTGAAGGATCAGGACCACGATGGCTGAATGATGGAGATGTGGTGCATTGAGCAGCGTGAGAGATTGGTGGTGCTGTGGGTATGAGATGTCATGTGAAGATGCATTCACTGACCTTGAGCACCTGCGAAAGGTCATTAAATCTCTTCCAGCACTACTGCCAGATCCTCAGACCAAACGCCAGGAGTTGACCTCTCTTGCTACCTGCTCCCATTCCCTTCAGAGAATGGACCTTGGCGTTCTGGCTTCACGCAGAAACATGACGTGTCTCCTACTACTCAGCTCCATAATTAAAGTCTCAAGGGCTGCATCTCTGAACCGTGGAGCACTCTCTCTGACCTGGTACTCAATTTCCTTTCTGTCCATTTGCAGCAATGACAGCATCAATCTTTGATGCAGTGCAGATTCCCTTTAAGAGGGACAGACTGCCTTTAAGATCTGGAGGCTAGCTGGAACACGCACTAGCCTCGCACACTATTGGGCCTCTTGTTTGTGTAGCCAATCAACAGTGCATGTCACGCTGGGGCTATAGGCAGAAATCAAAGAAAAGAAGAACAGCACTAAGTTTGCACGCTGCCAGCCTCCACAGGTACAGGCGCAGGTAGATCCTGAATCACAACCCCCGCACCTGAAAATGGGTCTTAACCATTTTTTTCCTCTACATATCTTATTCATGATGTGTTTGATCTAGGATGCTTTTGTATATGCCACAACACAGTTGCAGACCTGTACAGCTGCAATGAATATCGACAACTATAATGTCACATAGTTTAAGCAACATTTAAGAGCTGATGCAATGCTTGCAATGATGTAATCTGTTTCAATAAACCTAATGGAAGAAAGCTCACCAAAGAGGCCAGGTTCACTGTGTTAGATGTTGCTACAGTAATTCAAACAGGTATTATGAGGTTCCTTTTGTGAAGTAAAATAAATTTTGAAGATCAAAAGAGTTAAAAGACAAAACATGGATCTTCTAATTTTTTAACTTTACCGAAATTGGCAAAACTTGCTGACCTTTCTTTTACCTTATAGCAATGTCATCTTCTGAACATGAAATGTCCTAGTAGGAAAGCTTCATGTGCAAAATTAGGACATTTGACAAACAACTGATTATGTCTCATGAATTCAGGGGTACTCTATAAACAGCAACATTTTAGTTATATTTTAAGTACATTGTTATGACCAGGTGAGAAGGGGTCAAGGGGCTCCCCCTCAGCCTTTGCTTGGTTTAAACATAGCAGAGTTTAATTTTAGAAACACCATGTTTTTAGCTCCCCCTCAGTGAATCCTTGTTCACCGCTTTCCAATTGTAAGGCAAAGAGATCAGACAGGTTTAAACAAGAAAGGTAGAAGTTTATTAATCTTAAACTCGAATCCGGTTAACAACTACTGATATGCAACGTGACCACGCTAGCATGCATACGTGATAAACACACACATAGATAGAGACAGAAAAAGTAAAAAATAATAAAGGGGAAAAGTTTGAGGCAATATCTGATAGTTATTTATGTCCTTTGAGTTCATTGTGGAGTCTTTGGTTGCCGGTAAATCCAGTTGTTCGTTGGGGCCAAGTTTACGCTTCAGCTTGTTTCGATGTCAGAGTCTTTTCTCTCTTGAGGAGTACGTGTCTTCTGTGGGTCTGGTTGCTTGGGAGAAGGCAAGAGAGAGACAGCCAGGAGAGAGGCTTCCTTGTTCCAGCTTCAGTTGCACACTACGTTCTGAATTCTTTTCTTTGTGGCACAAAAATAAATACCCAAGTTGGCCAGCAGGTCAGTCATGTGATTAACTGGCTTAACCACTTCTGCGTGTGTGGATTGTATTGTCATAGCAGGCCCTGGAATGCGCTTCCTTACACCTTCAATGTCTGGTGATTAAAATCCATTTGGGTTAATTGGATCAGGGAATAGTCCTTTGTCTCCACAAGCAATGTCTCTTAGTATGCAAATGTCCTTCCAGCCCTGTGTCTGGTGATCCTCAAACAAGTCATTTCTTCTGTTACGACCAGGTGAGAAAGAGGTCTAGGGTTCCCTTTCAGCCTTCACCTCGTCTTACCGTAACAGGGATTAATTTTAAACACACCGTGTTTTTACCTCCCCCTTGGTGAATCCTTGTTCACCGCTTTCCAATTATAAGGCAAAGAAACCAACACAAACAGGCTTTCTTAGGTTTAAAGAAGAAAAATTGCCAGATAAAGCAGCAAGTCTGAGGATTGGGAGCAGTTTAGAATTCTGTAAAGGAGGACAAAGAGGTTGATTAAGCGGGGGAAAATAGAGTATGAGAGTAAACTTGCGGGGAACATAAAAACTGACTGTAAAAGCTTCTATAAATATGTGAAGAGAAAAAGATTAATGAAGACAAATGTAGGTCCCTTACAGTCAGAAATGGGGGAAATTATAATGGGGAACAAAGAAATGACAGAACAATTAAACACATACTTTGGTTCTGTCTTCACAAAGGAGGGCACAAAGAACCTCCCAGAAATGTTAGGGAACCAAGGGTCTAATGAGAGGGAGGAACTGAAGGAAATCAGTGTTAGTAAAAAAATAGTGCTCGGGAAATTAATGGGGTTAAAGGCTGACAAATCCCCAGGGCCTGATAATTTACATCTCAGAATACTAAAGGAAGTGGTCCTGGAAATAGTGGATGCATTGGTGGTTATCTTCCAAAATTCTATAGACTCCGGAGCAGTTTCTACAGATTGGAGGGTGGCAAATGTAACCACACCATTTAAAAAAGGAGGGAGAGAAAAAAACGGAATTACAGACCAGTTCGCCTTGCATCAGCAGTGGGGAAAATGCTAGAGTCTATTCTAAAGGATGTGATAGCAGAACAACTGGAAAGCATAAACTGGATGGGGCAAAGTCAGCATGGGTTTACGAAAGGGAAATCATGCTTAACAAATCTACTGGAGTTTTTTGAAGATGTAGTTAGTAGAATAGATAAGGGAAAACCAGTGGATGTGGTGTATTTGGATTTTCATAAGGTTTTTGATAAGGTCCCGCATAAGAGGTTAATGTGCAAAATTAAAGCACATGGGATTGGGGGTAATATACCGGCATGGATTGAGAATTGGTTGACAGACAGGAAACAGAGGGTAGGAATAAATGGGTCTTTTTCCAGGTGGCAGGCAGTGACTAGTGGGGTATCGCAGGGATCAGTGCTTGGGCCCCACGATTCACAATATATATTAATAACTTGGGTGAGGGAACTAAATGTAACATTTCCAAGTTTGCAGACAACACAAAGCTGGGGGGAATGTGAGCTGTGAGGAGGATGCAAAGAGGCTGCAATGTGATTTGGACAAGTTGGGTGAGTGGGCAAATGCATGGCAGATGCAGTATAATGTGGATAAATGTGAGGTTATCCACTTTGGTTGTAAAAATAAAAAGACAGATTATTATCTGAATGGTGCTAGTTTGGGAAAGGGGGAGGTGCAATGAGACCTGGGTGTCGTTGTACACCAGTCACTGAAAACAAGCATTCAGGTGCAGTAAGCAGTTAGGAAGGCAAATGGTGTGTTGGCCTTCATTGCAAGAGGATTTGAGTAGAGGAGCAAGGATGTCTTACTGCAATTATACAGGGCCTTGGTGAGACCACATCTGGAATATTGTGTGCAGTTTTGGTCTCCTTATCTGAGGAAGAATCTTCTTGCCATGGAGGGAGTGCAAAGAAGATTTACTAGGCTGATACCTGGGATGGCAGGATTGACATATGAGGAGAGATTGTGTCGACTAGGCCTATAATCACTAGAGTTTAGAAGAATGAGAAGGGATCTCATAGAAACCTATAAAATTCTAACAGGACTAGACAGGCTAGATGCAGGGAAGATGTTCCCGATGGCTGGTGAGTCCAGAACAGGGGTCACAGTCACAAGATACGGGATATGCCATTTAGAACCGAGATGAGGAGAAATTTCTTCATTCAGAGCATGGTGAACCTGTGGAATTCTCTACCGCAGAAGGCAGTGGAGGCCAAACCATTAAATATATTCAAGAAGGAGATAGATATATTTCTTAATGCCAAAGGGATAAAAGGATATGGGGAGAAAGCAGGAACAGGGTACTGAATTAGACGATCAGCCATGATCTTTTTTGAAGGACCGAATGTCATACTCCTGCTCCTATTTTCCATGTTTCTATTAAACGAACTTAAACTCTAATTCTGTTAATGCCTACGGATACACACTGCGTCCCATGCTAGCATGCATACGCGATACACACATGCAAATAGAGACAGAAAAGAGCAGAAGGAAAATAAAGTGGAAAAGTATGAGGCAATATCTGAAGAGTTTTTGTTACGGTTCTTCGAGCTCACTGTAGAGTCTTTGATTGTAGGTAGATCTTGCTTTATGTTGGGTCCCAGTATTCTTCTTAAACCTTGTTCGCTGTAGGAGACTTTTCTCTTTTGGGGTTCATATGTCTTCAGTGGATTCAGAGGCTTGTGAGAAAGCGATGGGAGCAGGCAGACAGGAGAGGCTGTGGCAAGCCAGCCTGGACAGATCTTCTCACTCCTGGAACATTCTGCTTTCTACCCAAACTGTTTGTACAAATTCAAAAAATTCAGGTTGCCCAGCAGGTTAGCTGGTTTGACCATGTCCATTTGTGTATTTGGCCATCTTAGCAGTCAACCTGGAATGCGAGCTTGCTCACCTTCAACATCTGGTGATTAGAAGTCCATTGTGGGTTGAATGTCAGGGAATGGCTGCTTTGTCCTTCCAAACACCATCTGCCAATATGCAAATGTTCCTTCCAGCCTCGGCCAATCTGTTCAACAAGTCCTCCCCTCACTCCAGTAACAGTTTAAAATCAATGTTCATGACAAAATTAATGTGCCTCATTCTTGGCCAGTGGGGGCCTAGCATGACACTTCACTCCAGCAACAGTTTAGAATTGATGTTCATATGACAAAATTAATATGCCTTATTCTTGGCAGGTAGGGGTCTGCATGACAACATACAGTTTTATTATTAGTAGCATACGAAAGTGTTGTCCTAATATACAGAGCATATAAATATAACTTTTTAAGCTTTGCTTGATTCGATCTTGGAGTTTTCAATGCTCACAAAAAGGTGACACTTACATCACCCAATAATAAAAAAAGGAAATATATTAAGTAAGCTTCAATGAACTTGCAACCATGCTAATTCAAATCTTTGTGTAAAAAAAAAAGAAAATATGAACATCAATGGCCATAAATGTGCAATTTCTGAACTAGCTACTGGTACACATCAAATCAGGGTGAAAATTGGCTGGCAATTTGAAATAAAGATGTCCAATTTTTAGAATATAATGGGTTTTAAGACCCATCTAACATGTTTTGCACCTGATAAATTCAGCTCAAATTTCATGGAACCCAACAATGTTTCTTTATCCCTCTTAGACACCTATAACGTGTTATTCAAAAAGAATATTTAGCTCATAGTCAATGAGTATTCAAATATAACTGCCTTCGATCTGGCATGCCCATTGGTAAAATTGCACATATTAATCTAGGGACATTCATTCTTTTTGATACCATAACAGAAGAATTCAAAATTGTAAAGTTTGTGGACACCCAAGAATTATCAGGAATTACTCTTTGCAGAAATGACAAGTAATTATTGAAAGTCCATGTGAATTTATAAGATTCTGTGGCCTCTTCACAATTAACATCTATCAAGGTTCATCCAGTAGAATATGCAAATTTACCAACTGTTCAGTAATAAAACTCTATGTGTAGCACTAAATAAAAACATTAATACCCTTTCATGAATATTCATTCCAAGTGTTCAGTTGGTAACCATTGCCATTCTTCAATATCAATGCATTGCTCTAGACACAACAAATTTTAAAACACCCGGATAAGCACATCTACAGAGTATCATAAATTGGATAATTGAAATTTCAAAGAAGCATTTTACAGGCTGGAACTAGTTTTATTTAATTGAAATAAATGATATAAATTTCCTATAGAACAATCTGTGTGCATCTTGGAGTGTTATTGTGCTGTTTTTGTATATATGATTTGAGGAAATAATTTCAACACTATAGGCTATAATCCACAAAGATGCCACGAAAATAACAGAATTGCTGATTGAGTATAATTTCTGACACAGCTTGTGCTAAAACCGGTGTATTGATTTGAGAAACGTCTTATGGATATTAGTAAAGTAATCTCGTTGAGTCATAGCTTCCTTCCTATCTGCTTTTCCACATATATAAACAGGGCATCAAGATTAGTTAGAAATCATGATGGACATTTTGTCCATTTGTGCCACTATATGGAGTCTTGTTTCCATCTTACAATTTCAAATGTGATATATATGAACAAAATCCTAATTATAGTAAACTTTTCTTTAGTTACTGAAATTTTTAAACTACAAGATTTTTTTGATAAATTATCAAAGTCGAATCTATCCCGACTGCATTAATATGGTTTTTGTCTGTTGTTCGGTTCGGCCTCTCTTCATATGGATCTGAAGGAAGTGATGTGTGTGATTTTTTTTTTACACTGGAGACTGCTTTGACAGTATTCTTTGACCAATAAATTCATGCTGCGTCATCCCTTTCAAAACAAATAGGTAGATGTATACAATTTATACCTATCAATGTGATTTCAATCAGGATGCTGAAGGATGGTTGGTGTGGGAAAGTGCAGAGATTCACCCTTGCAGGGTACTGTGTTGAGTTGAGCGTGGGATTCGGGTAGAGATGTGCATTTGACTTGTATACTGATCTGCTGGATTGTGATGCTGGATGTCTAAAATGACTATTTGACTGGAGGGGGCAGGGCTGTGGGTGGTGTGGTGGAAAGGCTTTTGCCGATATAGGTTTAGGCCTCGGCGACACAAAGGATAATCTGTAGTAAGAGATTTAATAGTTAATTTGTGTTTCTTGATGTTTACAAACTGGTAAGCTCACAATTTGAAGCTAAGTTGCATACAAAATGCAGTTCTATTCTGGTTGCACTTCTTAATGCTAGACAAGATAATGTGCAGTGCTTGCATATGAACATTTTAACATTCATAAGAAAATCTTATGTCTGTTAATGTCTCCATTAAACTAGAAGTCAAGGAATTTCATACAAATTCCTCAATTCTTTATATGCCAACATATTTTCAAGATCTTAATTTTGAGCATAAGCATTCAAGATACATTTAAGTAATATTTTCCAGTTATGCACAAATGTAGCAAGATAAATTAGAAGCTACCATTTTCAGGCATTTACTTGTAAGTGTTGTCGTGATTTGCATGCATACTTCCCAAATTGAATTCACAATTCTACAACTTTTTTTGTACATAACACCACACTTCTTCACAAAAAGAAGGGTAATTTCTAACCAGATAGTTTGTCCAGTCCAAACTACTACATAACAAACTGTAAGTTTGCATGTCATTCCAAAAAAGTCTCATGAAAAATGTTCTGAACCCAGCAGTTCAGTTTCGTTCTGACAAAATATACATTATGGTAAGTTTTAGCTGTTGCTACACACAGTGGGCTGCATTTAATAAATCCGATGTTGGGAGCAGCGGCGGGCGTGCAAAATGGTGCTGGTCCCACTTGTCACGTGAGCAGCTGCGCCGCCAAGATTACGCAGTGGATGGCCATTTAACATAATGGAGGTGGCCATCTCCCCCAGTCATGTGGTGAGGGCGGCAAGCAAGTCACTGTTCACAGTGTCAGCTGATGCCAAAGCAGGTGCTGCTGCCATCTTTAAAAGCCAACCAGTCTATACAGTTAGTCAAATTGCAACATTAGCAAGCAGCCCCCCTCAGAAGACAGCTGAGAATGTCTAAGAGGTCAGAGTAAGGGTGCCCCCCCCGTCCCCGCTCAGTGATGCCTCCCTGCTGATTCCCTTCCAGGCTGCAAAGGAAAGGCAGGAGGTTCTCTTCCCCTGCAATGGCAAGAAGAGGTCCTCCCACAAGGGGATATGAGGACAGTGTGGGAAAAAGGCATTGAAGTGGATGATCAGCCATGATCATATGGCAGGCTCGATGGGCTGACTGGCCTACTCCTGTTTCTATGTTCCTATGTTCCCGCCTGACCAAGCAAGCCTGGATGTAGATCGCAGAGGAGGTTAGCAGCTGTGGGGTCACCGGACGCAGCTGGATCCAGTGCAGGAGCAGGGTCAATGGCCTCCTGCGTTCAGCCAAGGTGAGTGCCACGTTCCAAAATTGCATTGTGTGATTTGTGTATCTCTGCATGGTGTGCCACATGGTTAGGGTGCCACTGCCATTCCAAAGACAGGGAGGCAATAGCAGATTCATGACAGACCACGTGGCTGCATCTGTGAAACAAGTCTCCCTCGTTTATACTGCAGCTCAAAGTAAATGATGAGTCAGTATGAGATACATGACATCCCCCAGTTAGTGACAATGGATCCATATTAGCAGAGTCGTAATTTTGAAAGGTATGGCACTTTCTAATTGTTATATCCTTGAATTTGTAGGAGAAGAGGGCTCAAAGCAGGAGGGAGTCAGCCAGGACTGGTGGCAGAATGCTGGACATGCATTCTCTGAGCCAGCCTGAAGAAGAGGCCCTGGAATTATCAATTTGCCAAGGTGGACACCTATGGAGAGATGGGGGCCCCTGTGTAAGAGTGTGATTATTTTCGATCAGCAACAAATGCCACAATAATAACTAACTCTGGCATGCTGTCCCACATGAGATAAGTTGCATAACTCACACATATTGATTGTATCTTGCAGGTCGGCATTCACAGGTGACCACAACCCCCAGAGGGACTTCTGTCAACCTCTGAGGAGGAGGAACACTAAGAGAATGCATCTTCCCATGACTCACCTGCACCTTCCGCCAGCACAGATACTTTCACCTTGGTGGGAATCCGCTCAGCACCCACAAGCATATATGAAAAAACACCTAGCCACACATGGGTATTCACGAGTGATGCAACTGATGTCATTTACAGTTCAATTAAATGTTCTTTTGTGCCAATCATTAGCCTTCACTGTGTGGAGAACACCTTCCACCATGCCTTAATTATGACCCTCTGAATCCCAACACACCCCTGAGAGCAGTGCCAATGTTACCACAAATCTCATAATCATGACCATGTGAGTGAAGAAGTAATCAACCTAAGCTCTCCCAAGGGCCCGAGCGCAATAGGTCAGTAAATACAGATGGAAAGGAGGTGGAAGACTGCATGCATGATGCTCAGTATTTATTGCATTGTGATTGAGTACACATTAGGGTTGCTGAAATCTAGTCTTTATGAGGTTGCTTCTTGCCTCCTTTGCGCAATGATCACCAATTCTGACCTCCATCGCTGTCTTCTTCTCTAGCTGCTTGGTCCTGTCTCTCCTCCACGTCCTCTTCATCGGAGGATGATTGTCTCTCACACATGTCTTCCTCATGTAAAGCCTCCCCTCTCTGCAGGGCTAGATTATACAGAGCACAGCAGACCACCACGATATGCAAAACCCACTATGGGGCATAATGCAGGGCTCCACCAAATTGATCAAGGCAGCGGAATCTCATCTTCACCAGCCCAATGCCCTGCTCGATGGTCACTCAGGTGGAACTGTGGTAAGTGTTGTACCTCTCCTCTGCAGCGCAGCATTGCGAGGGTTCCTCACAGGCATGCGTAGCCAAGTCTTCAATGTGTAGCACTTATCCCCAAGAATCCACTCCTAAAGGCGAGTGAGGGGGTTGGACAGCTGTGGCACCTGGGATTGTCAAAGTTGTAGGTATCATGGCTGCTTCCCAGGAAGCAGGTAAACGCTTGTAGGAAATGCTTTCGGTGGACGCAGACCAGTTGAACATTGATTGAATGGAAGCCCTTCCTGTCGATGAAGGCAGCTGGTTGATCCATGGGAGCCTTGATGGCCACATGCATATAATCAATTACACTTTGCACTTGTAGCAATCCAGCTGTCGCCCCAAATCCAATGACCCTCAGCTTGACTGTCGGTATCTGTCCAGTAGTGCACATAGTCACCAGCTCTCTTGAACAGGGCATAGATCACCTCAATGCAGCAGTGCGCTGCAGTCTGGGAGACCCCACACATGCTGTCGGTGGACTCCTGGAAAGATCCTGATGCATAAAAGTTGAGCGCCACGGTTACCTTTAGGGCCACAGACATATGGTGACCACCAAATCCCATTGGTCGCAACTTGTCCTGCAGCAGATCACAGAGGTCTGTGATGGTCTTCCTGGACAGCCGTAGCCTTCACTGACAGTGTTGCTCAGAAATCTGCAGGTAGGTGATGGGAGTCTTGTAGACTTTCTGGTGTACATGGTTCCTTCTTGGTCTTTCGGCTGTTACTGCTCACATCTTGGAGTTTCAGACCAAGGCACAGCTGCCTCTTGGGCATGTTTCCATTAGAGCACTTCAAGATGCCAAGGGGATTCAGAAAGACAGGGTACATGAGACCCATGGCAGGTGCCCGAGGAACTTTGGCTCTTTTCCAATGCAGAGATGAGCCTGTCTTGCCAAATATCTTTCTTAATGGTTACCTGTCTGGATACCTGATGTGGCTCCAGGGTAAAGGTTAATGTTAGCCGTTTCCAGCTATGTGAAACATCATGCACATTACAACATCATTTATGATATCCGCTGATGGCTCCTCGACATATACTACCTCCACACTTGCAGAGCTCCACCCCCCCCCCATTCACAAAGCACCATTGCAGAAAGCACCCAGTATACAGAACCCCTTTGCAGATCTCCCCTTCATTCACACATCCCCTTGCAGAGCACCCCCGGGTACACACGTCCCCTTTGCAAAGCTCCCCCATTCACACATTCCTCTTGTAGAGCACCCCCGCCACACACATTTTCCTTGCAGAGCTCCCCCCCCATTCAAACATCCCCCTTGCAGAACTCACCCCCGATTCACATATCCCCCTTGTAGAGCCTCCCCCATTTACACATCCCCCTTGCAGTGTTCCCTCAAATGCACACATCCCCCTTGCAGAGCTTCCCCCATTCACACATCCCCCTTGCGGAGCTCCTCCGGTACACAGAATCCCTTTTGACACTCAGCATAATGGCAATGGCCGCTGCAACCCCCACTTTCCCTATGCTGATGTGGTCATAGTTACCTTCCCTTTCATGGCACCGAGGCCTCTTGTCTTGGTGCCACCAGCTTTCCATGGTTGCGAAACTGAAGGCATGGGATTGCCGCACGTCATCCACAAAATTCCGGAACATTCATTGGATCACTGATACTTAAATTCAAATCAATGCAAAGCAGCATTTCAGGCATTTAAATTAAGACACAGTCATATCGGGGTGGCAGTACCGCCATGGTAATTCCCTGCCTCTGATATTATCGGAATGCTGCGGCTCGGCAACGGGTTTCAGGGTGGACAACTCCACGGCAGTTTTCCACCGCCCAAGCCACTGATCCCGCCTTAGACGGAGGCACAAAATTCAACCCAATATTTCTGCAGAGAATTTCCTCTAGGTTAATCAGGCCTGAAGGCTTGGACTTTCTCATTTGCAATTGCAAGACTGCCAGACCTTTCAAATTTCTCGGTTGTTCATCAGGATTTAGAAGTCTTAGAAATATGGGAGTCTTGCCAGTGAGATTATTCCCATAAAACATATTCTATTCCAGGATTTATGTACATTTATGACATGACCTGAGGACTGAAAGTGAAACTGAATGGAGAATTTTGGAAATTCTAGGCACAGCCAAGGTGAGGGGTATGCATACTGGCAAATAAAATAACTTTTCCCCTAATTTTTGTAAGTAGAGTAAACAACAAGTACTTCAGATTACATACAATGTGGGTCAAATGAAGATTAAAATCTATGATATCCATGCCCAAGTTAGGTTCTTGAACCCTAACTTGAGAATACCTCCAGCTCACCAGATTTTCTACGTAAACCACATCTGTAGGTTCGTGTTTGAGATGGCTAGTTTATATAGAATTGTGAGAAAGTTAGTGATGTGGACTTGGGTACATCACATTCAGCTGCATTTCTACATCCCTGATTTCATCAACAATTTGCATTTATATAGCACCTTTAACATCATAAAATGTCCAAAGGCACTTCACAGGAGTGTTATCAAGCAAATTGTGACACCAAGCTGCATCAGTTGATATTAGGGCAGATCACCACAAGCTTGGTCAAAGTGGTAGATTTAAAGGAGTGTCTTAAAGGAGGAAAGAGAGGTTAAGAGTTTTCGGGAAGGAATTCCATGCTTGGGGCCTTGAAGGCACGCCTGCCAGTGGGGGAGAAATTAAAATTGGTGATGCTCAAGAAACCAAATTTGAGGAGCGCAGATATCTCAGATGGTTGTAAGACTGGAGGAAATTACAGAAATAGGGAGGGGTGAGGCCTTGGAGGGATTTGAAAACAAGGATAAGAATTTTAAAATTGAAGCGTTGCTTAACTGGAAACCATTGGAGGTCAGTGAGCATGGGTAATGGGGGAACAGGACTTGCTGCGAGTTAAGACGTAGGCAGCAGAATTTTGGTGATCTCAAGTTTATGGAGGGTAGAACGTGTGAGGCTGGCCAGTAGTGTGTTGGAATAGTCAAGTCTAGAGGTAACAAAAGCACGGATGAGGATTTCAGCAGCAGATGATCTGTAGCAGGGGCAGAGTTGGGCAATGTAAGTGAGGTGGAAATAGGCACTGATATGTGATTGGAAGCGCATCTCGGAGTCAAATGCAACACCAAGGTTGCGAGCAGTCTGGTTCAGCCTCAGACAGTTGCCAGGGAGAGGGTTGAAGTCAGTGGCTAGAGATAGGGACCAAATTCATCAGCTTTGGTCCTCCCAATATTTATTGGAGGAAATTTCTGCTCATCCCGTACTGGATATTGAACAAGCAGTCTGACAATTTAGAGACATTGTCAAGAGAAGTGGTGGTGATGATGAGCTAGGTGTCATCAGCATACCTGTAGAAACTGATGCTGTTTTCAGATGATGTCACTGAGGGATGCAAAATAGGAGGGGGTCAAGAATAGATCCTTGCGGCACACCAGAAGTAGTGGAACGGAAGGGGGATGAGTAGCCGTTGCAGTCCCACCCAGCTGGACGACAGTGGAGAGGCATGGGAGGAGGTTGGTGTAGTCGTCGTATCAAAAGTTGCAGACAGGTTGAGAAGGACAAGGAGGAACAGGTTACCTTTATTATAGTAAACAAAGGATGTCATTTGTGACTTTAATACAAGTTGTTCTGGCACTGTAGCATGGGCGGAAACCAGATTGGAGGGATTTAAACGTGGAGTTCCAGGAAAGATGGACACGGATTTGGGAGGTGCCAGCACATTCAAAGACTTTGAAGAGGAAAGGAAACTTGGAGATGGGGCAATAGTTTCCAAAGCCAGAGGAATCAATAGTTGGTTATTTGAGGAGAGGGGTGAAGATGGCGGATTCAAAGGAAAGCGGGACTATACCAGAAGAGAGAGAACAATTAACAATACCAGCTAACAGGGAGCCTGGAAGACAAGTTGGGTAGTCAGTAGTTTAGTAGGAATAGGGTTGAGGGGGCAGGAGGTGGGTCTCATGGACAAGATGAGTTCAGAGAGGGCATGAGGGAAGATATTTCAACATATGAGGCAAGAATCACTGAGAGAGGAGTTATTCCTTACATCAGGTTGTATGTATTCAAACTCTGATAAAATGGTCAAAGTCAAATTAGAATGACCTACTGTTCTTTGCTTGTTGGCTGTTAGGAAACCGGACCAAAAATGGGGTTAGTCTTTTGTGCACAAGAGAAAAATATACCCTTTAGCATTCATGAATAGGGTTTGTCAGTTTGTGTGGGATCAGAATCTAATTTTAAGGGTTTTTGTCAGCACTAAACTTAAAGTAAAACGAGGGAGTGCTTGCTCAGAAAGTAAAAAAAAAAATGTAGTGGGAGTTAAGGGTGACAAATAACATGGACTTTAGAAAGAGTCAGGTTAATTTGCAGGAATTATGGACAGTACTGTTCCCTGACACTTGCACTTCAGTCAGACCCAACAATCAATGGATTGTGTGTAATACCCACATACATCATGTACTCAATGTAAGGGTTTGATCACTGGAAGTCTTAAATGATGAACTGCAAACTGGTGCTGCCGATTAAAAGCATTTTACTTCAAAGGAAACTAAATCCTGGTCAAGTTTCTTAAATAACTTATTCTGTTTTTAAATAAAAACTGTAAATGCAGGAAATTCACAGTAGAGTAGATTAGAACTTTTGCCACTGGGCAGAAAACTGGCAGAAGCAGATCAGCTGCCCAATATGTACCATGCCCAAATTTCTTTTCTATTAAAGTTAATGTGTAATGACAGCAGGCCAATTCGACACTCCATTTCACTAACTGGCTGTGAAAGTTAAAAACTCTCTCAGTAGGTCTGTCAGCATTATTAAAGAGAAAAGAGACTTGAGTGTTTCAAGTATAGAACCTTCTTCAGAACTGAAAGGTGAAGAAGGCCATCAGTAAGATTGGAAAATGTTACTGCAATCAGAAAGAGGAAGTTAAATAGGTTACATTCAAACTATTTAATAGGAAACTGTTGGGTGAAATAAATGATCCTCTCGAGACATTGTAAAGAACAAAAGCAAATAGCAAGGATGGTGAAAAGACTCCCCCACCCCCCCCCCCCCCCACCCCCACCCCCGAAGAGGAAGAAAATGAGCAAAAGTGAAATTAAAATACATTAATTTACATATGTTCATATATATTTCCAGCATTTTTCATTCACAGTTTTTGCATTTTGTTTCTTTTCATTCATTCATCCTGCTGCTTAATTACTGTGGTTATTTCTCAGCTTCTTCCTAAAGCTGAGCTTAAAGAATTTGGTGTCCAATTACTTCAGCCAGCTCGGCTGTTAACACATTTTTCTCCCTGTTGAGAATTGGAGATAAATCTCCAGGCCTTTATGTGTAAACCCTATTATAATTATTCATATCAATGAAACTTGAAGAATAGGACATCTCTTTTCCAATTTAAATCATTTGCCTGAACTTGAACTGACGCAGTGTTTTTGGCGGGGAATCGTACTAGTGAGTTCATTTCTGCCCACCTGCAGCAGAATGACACCAAGCTGATTTTAATGATTAGGCCTTGTTTAAATCCTGCTAACCAATGTCCTGCTCAGAACGAGTGGGCGGTAGGCGGGCAATGACAGGAAATCATGCTGCCAGAGTCCAGCTACCAACTCAAGGGGATAGGCTTGGGTTCCGGGGGGTGTCGCACATTTAGGAAAATGATGGGTGCTGTGTGGGGTAGCGGATGTGTATGTTTTCCTTGTGGGGCCCAGAGGAACATTACAAAGGAAAGAAAAGCACTTTGTCTTTTTCAGTTTGTTCTGGGGCTGTACCTCTTCTGTCACGGATTGAACTGGCAAGAAAGCTGCAGCAACTTCACTGGGAATCTAAGATTGCAGGAAGAGCACCTCAGGAAATCTCAGATGACAGCTCATAATTTTCTGTCCATCTAATGGATTAAATATCACAGACTCTGCACCCATGACTCCCAGCAATGTGCTATTATAGGAGTTGCTTTCTGCCAGAGCACCAGACCACAGAACACTATGAGTAATGAACCACCATTTGACTTTGATGATCAGGGCCACTCATCGTATAAACATTGTAGAACATAGGTAGCATTTTGTTTATATCATTTTTTTTTTCTGGATCAAGAAAATAAAATGTTGATGTATAAATCCAAATTAGTAGTGTATTAAATTGGAGGAAGTTGTGATTAAACTGTACAGTGTTCTGGTTAGACTGCACCTCGAATACTGCGTTCAGTTCTGGTCACTGAGACACAAGGAAGACTTTGTGAAGATCATAAGAAATAGAAGCGGGAGTAGGCCATTCAACCCCTCAAGCCTGCTCCGCTATTCAATAAGATCATGGCTGATCTGATAGTGGTCTTAACTCCACTTTCCTGCTGGCCCCAACAACCCTTGGCTCCCCTGTTGACCAAAAATCTGTTCAATTCAGCCGTGAATATATTCAATGACCCAGCCTCCACTGTTTATTGGAGAAGAGAATTCCAAAGATTAATGACCCTCTAAGAGAAGACCAAAGATTAACGACCCTCTGAGTGAAGTGCTGCAGACGCTAATCCCAACTGTTGAAGGCCTGATTGATAAAGAAAGTTTAGAGAAACTTGAGCTTTTCAACTTGGAAATGAGGTATCTGAGGATTGATCAAAAATGAGTATATAAGATAATTAATAAATTAAAAATGTAAATCAGAATATTACTTTAAATTGTCAAATAGGACAAAGGATATAGGAAAAGGAAACACTTATTCAAACAAGTGAAGAATGAAGTTAGCACTAATAATAGAAGCTTCTTTATACAACAAGTGATCAAAATATGGATTGGACTTCCAGATAGACTAGTGGAGTGGAATCTTCTTGGATGATGAATTTAAATTGGCCAAATGGCCTCATTCTTCCAGAAATATCCTGTGATCTTGTAAGTCTGTCTTTCCTTCAGTCCCTGCATAACTACCATGCTGTCTCCAGGCACGTCAGCTGAATTATTTTCCTTGTTTACTTATTTGCCCCTTTTATTGCTGTTTTACATATAGTCTACAGCACAGAAACATGCTATTCAGCCCAACTGGTTTATGCCAGCATTTATACTCCACATGGGCCTCCTCCCGCCCCCCTTCATCTCATTCTAACAGCATATCCTTCTATCCCTTTCTCCTTCATGTACCTATCTAGCTTCCCCTTAAATGCATCCATGCTATTCGTCTCAATTATTCCTTCCTTTTTTTAATTCTTTCATGGGATGTGAGCATCACTGGCAAGGTCAACATTTATTGCCCATCCCTAATTGCCCCCGAGAAGGTGCTGGTGAACAGTCTTCTTGAACCACTGCAGTCCATCTGGTGTAGTTACACCTACAGTGCTGTTCGAAAGGGTTTTTGATTTAGTGACAATGAAGGAACTGCAATATAGTTCCAGGTCAGGAGGGTGTGTAGCTTGGAGGGAAATTTGCAGGTGGTGGTGTTCCCATATGTCTGCTGTTCTTGAACTTCTGGGTGGTAGAGGTTGTGGGTTTAGAAGGTGCTGTCAAAGGAGGCTTGGCAGGTTGCTGCAGTGCATCTTGTACATAGTATTGCTGCCACTGTGTGCTGGTGGTAGAGAGAGTAAATGTTTAAGGTGGTGGATGGGATGCCAATCAAGTGGCCTGCTTTGTCCTGGATGTTATCAAGCATCTTGAGTGTTGGAGCTGCACTCATCCAGGCGAGTGAAGAGTATTCCATCACACTCCTGACTTCTGCTTTGTAGGTGGTGGACAGGTTTTTGGAAGTCAGGAGGTGAGTTACTCACCGCAGAATTCCTAGCCTCTGACCTACTCTTGTAGCCACAGTATTTATATGGCTGATCCAGTTAAGTGTCTGGTCAATGGTGGAGGATTCAGTGCTTGTAATGCTATTGAATATCAAGGGGAGATGGTTAGATTCTCTCTTGTTGGAGATGGTCATTGCCTGGCAATTGTGTGGAGCGAATGTTACTTGCTACTTATCAGCCCAACCTAAATGCTGTCCATGTCTTGCTGCATGTGGACATGGACTGCTTCAGTACCTGAGGAGTCACAAATGGTACTGAACACGGTGCAATCATCAGCAAACATCCCTACTTCTGACATTATGATGGAGGGAGGTCATTGATGAAGCAGCTGAAGATGGTTGGGCCTAGGACACTACCCTGAGGAACTCCTGCAGTGATGTCCTGAGCCTGAGATGTTTGGCCTACAACAACCACAACCATCTTCCTTTGTGGTAGTGACTTCTATTTTGTTAGGGCTCCTTGATGTTGATCAAATGCTGCCTTGATATCAAGAGCAATCACTCTCACCTCAGTTCTGATGAAGGGTCACTGACCTGAAACGTTAACTCTGCTTCTGTCTCCACAGATGCTGCCAGACCTGCTGAGTATTTCCAGCACTTTTTGTTTTTATTCATTTGTGGTAGGTATGACTCCAACCAGTAGAGAGTTTTCCCCCTGACTCCCACTGACTTCTAATTTGTTAGGCCTCCTTGATATCAATCAAATGCTGCCTTGATATCAACAGCAATCAGTCTCTGGAATTCAGCTTTTTTGTCCATGTTTGGACCAATGCTGTTATGAGATAAAGAGGTCTACATTTCAACAACTCTATGGATAAATAGATTTTTCCTGAATTTCCGATGGACTGTCATATATTTTTGGTCCTTTAGCTTTGGTCTTCCCTACAAGTGGCAACATCTTCTCTGCAGCTGCCTTATCAAAGCACTTCATAATTTTAAAGACCTCAATCAGGTCACCCCTCAGCCTTCTCTGCCTTTCCTGTATCCTCTTGGTTCTGTTATCATTCTTGTGACTCTTTTCTGCAACTTCTCTAGTAGCTGTATATCCTTTTTAATAATATGAAGACCGAAATTGTGCACAGTACTTCCAAGTGTGGTCTAACCAATGTTAGTAATACTTTGAACATAGCTTCTCTACTTTTCAATTCTGTCCCTGTAGAAATGAACCCCATTGCTTGATTTGCATATTTTATGGCCTTATTAAACTGCGTTGCTACTTTTAATGATTTGTGTATCCTGAGATCCCTTTGCTCCTCTACTTCATTTAGTCTCTTATTATCCAAGCAGTATGTGGCCTCTTTATTCTTCATACCAAAATGTAACACCTCACACATACCTAATATGAAATTCATTTCCTAATTACCCACCCATTTTGCAAGTTTACTAATAGCTTTTTGTATTGTATTTGTGTTTAAGCCCAGGACACACATAAAAATGGCAAGCAGCATGTCACAGGTGGGTACTGAAGATGGGTAAGGAAAGATCGGTGATTGGGCTGGAAGCTAATAGCTTTCCTTAAAATAATCGCAACACTCATGGGTAAGAGAGAATCTGGGGACATGGCTTGGAGTTTTTTTTGTTCTCAGGATGTGCCTGCATTTATTAGCCATCCCTAGTTGCCCTGAGCAGGTGGTGCTGGTAGACCTTCTCCTTGAACCATTAAAGCCCATGATACTCTAACAGTGGCATTAGATAGTTAATTTCAGGATATTGACCCAGCAATGATGAAGGAATGGTGATATATGCCCAAGTCAGGATAGTGCTTGACTTGGAGAAGAACGTGAAGGGACTAGTGTTCTCGTGATATTACCTACATTGAATCGACAGCAAAGAAACAGGCCATTCGGCCAAAGTGGTCTATATCGGTGTTTATGCTCCACACATTCCTCCTCTCACTCTAACTCTTTCCACGCTGACCACATATCATTTGATTTCCTTTTAAATGCATCAAGCCCCATCTGAAATATATCAATGATATATGAGTTCCATATTCTCTCCATACGCTCACCCTGAAATTCCTCCTAACTTCTTTCTTAATCTGTTAATAGCTACCTTGTGTCTATGCTCCCTTGTTCCGGACTCGCCCACAAGTAGAAACAGTTCCTCCACATCCACCCTGTTGAACCCCTTCATAATTTGAAATATTTCTATTAGGCCTCCTGTTACGACCAGGTGAGGAAGGGGTCTCAGGCTCCCCTTTCGCACCTTCTCTGGTTTGACCGCAACAGGGTTCATCTTTTTTTAACACAGTGATTTAACTTACCACCTCAGTGAGCACTTGCTCCTGTTCCTCTAATATAATTGCAAATGAATCAATCAGACAGGTTTTCTTGAGTTTAAACAAGAAAGGTGTAAGTTTATTAATGTTATCACTCTAAACCGGTTAAAATTGCTAAAATACATTACGCATCCACGCGCACATTCACACGAGCCACACACAAATAGATTACAGGGGGAAAACCAAGTTGGATGGTTAGAGTAGAGTCCAAAATAAATGGAATTTAATTACTGAATCTCAGTCCCAGAGTCTTTATTTGAAATTGTAGTCCTGAAGTCCTCTCCAGGCCACGTGCATGGTTCGGGCTTGCTTCTCAGGTTCTGGAAGGCATAAGAGGGACTTTATCCTTGTCCCCTAGTTACGGGCTGTGATGGGCTGTAGGATAGAGGGTTAGTAGTTGCAGCTGAGACTTCTCTGGGACTTTACTGGAAAGAGGAGAGAGATGTTCCCTTGCTGGATTTCAGTTACTGTCTGCCTTCTGAGTCACCACTCACAAATCTCCAGAGTGGCCCAAGCAGTCATGTGATATGACCACCTCTTTGTGTTTGAATCAGAATCTTCCAGAAGGGTCTTTGAAATTCAAGGCTCTCCCCTCAAGCTGTTCAGACATACTTGGTAGGGCTGGGGTGGTGGGATGGGGGGTCGCAGGGGTTGGCTCTTTCAAAGTCAATGGGTGTAATTGGCTTTTGATGACCACAATGATAAGGCTATCCCAGATAAGTGAATCAGAGAGCACCCCCATTGTTCTGGCTATGCTGAGTTAATCACATCTGTCTCCAGCTTAATCCTTTGGTTTTTTTCATATGCAAATTGTGCGTGGCCATCGTGGCTGTGAGCTGTCCTGTTTTAATTTGTAACAATTTCCAGGAAAAATCTCAGGCAAAATTCCACACGATGAAATTAATATCTTCTATTTGGCATGTGGGGTTTTCATCACACCTCCTCTTAAACTTTTATTTTCCAGAGAAGAGAGCCCCAGCCTGCTCAGTCTTTTCTGATAGTTGCATCATTTCAATTAAAGAGTCATTATGGCACAGAAGGAGACCATTTGGCCCATATAGTCCATGCTGCCTCTCTGTAGAGCAATCCAGTCAGTCCCATTCCCTTGCTCTATCCCAGTAGCCCTGCAAGTTTATTTCCCTCAAGTGTCTGTTCAATTTCATTTGTGGTTCTTGTCCTTATTGCTGGAAATCACTGGGGAGGAAGAAGCTTTGAATTAAATTTGCTACAGTGGACTGATGAAACAAATTACGTATCCTGAATAGTGTTGAGCTTATTGGGTGGTGTTGTGGCTGCATCCATCCAAGCAGGTAGATGGTGGAGAGACTTTGAGGGGTCTGAAGGTGAGCTACTCACCACAGAGCAGCCAGCCTCTGTTGATATGAATGGTCCAGTTACGATTTTGGCCAGTGGTGACCCCAAGATGTTGATGCTGACGAAATCGATAATCGTAGTGCCATTGAAGTTCAGTGGCTTTCTTGTTCATGATGATCATTCCTGGCATGTATGCGGTATGTATGTTACATACCTCCCATCAGCCTAAGCCTGAACATTATCAAGACCTGCTATAGGCTGGCAGGGGCAGCTTCATTACTGGAGGAGTTGTAAATGATTTGAGTGGAAATGGGGGAGAGTGGGTGTCAGGTGAGATGGAGTGATAGGCTAGGTAGGGAGTGAGCAAGAAATGATGCTTAAGGTTGTGTGGTCATCCTGCTGCTTTTTGATAGTTCTCAATTTCCATCTGGGAAACAGATGTAACAATGATCAATTTCTACCCCTGGAGATCTTGTAGTAAGTAATTGGACACTTGAAGAATTGTTTTCCAAAATTTTAGGAAACCTCTCTTTGTCATTTGAATGGTTAGCTATCATATGGATTGAATTGAAAATCCACCTGCATAGTTTGAGTTTAGGTGAGATGCTTTAAGTTGTTGCAGGATGTAGAGCTTTCATTCTGATTGTGTTAACAGCAAAATGGGGTTAGGAATTGAATGGGCATAATTTTAAATGTAATTGCTAGGTGTAAAACAGGTGCTAGCCATTTTAAGTCTAGTTATAAAAGCTAAAATTATCCTATTAACATGTCCTGTTACTTTATTATTTCACCAGTTCAACATAAAACATTGCATAGTCCAATACTCATTTTTGAGGAGTTCATTAGTTTATAAGTCTGTAGCTCATTTTTCCTGAGTATTTGAAAAAAAGTGTTGGATGCCTGTAATAGACAAAATGATGATTGATCAAGCATCTTACTGCAAAAATGAAATCATTCTATAAGTTATTTGACCAATGTCCATTTGTCTGTGCCACTGTGGCGTGCATTTACTGAAGGGGCAGAAACTTTGGTAAGTACTAGACCACATTTTGAGTGACCCAGGGTGCCAGACTATTGCACTAGTTTGCTGCCCAGGGAGTAATGGATATAGAAACTTCCTTTGCTACTCCTCATGTGATAAACCTCTGATCTCACTGGAGGCCATTCAAGAAGGAGATAACCAGTTCTGAGTTCCACTAATGGCAAAGAGGAGAAAGATTGCTGCCTAGTGAGTTAACTTGCCTCACTCCCCTTCACTTAATGAGCAGTTACCATTACGAAGACCGAGGGGAAACATTTCTTGTCTCTCTTGGTGATTGGGGAAAATAAATAATACACCATTCAATTTTTCTTCATGTCCTTGGATAGCTGCTTTATCCTCATCCACTAACTGCCTTCTGCCACATGACTTAATCAACAATGAGAACTCACTGGGAGGCCATACCAGGGTGCGGTACATTAGTATATCAATATATTCAAACTTTAAATTTTGCAAACCAGGATGAGAATTGTATCACAAATAGTTAGCAATCAATAGATGTAAGATTGAAGATAAAAAAAAACTATAATTCTTTGGGAAAAAGGTGATTTCAGTTTTGATACTTTCAACTGGTGCTGTGATAAGCATATCTAGAGTGAAACACAATTGATAGGATTCAGTTATTCATGATTTATGCTATGATTTCATTAACCTATAATTTTGCTTGCTGATTACAAAATTATCTTATTACCTTATTACCATTGTTACGACCGACCGCTCCAGTCAAAGCCCCCAATCAAAATATACGATTCTGATTGTGGTGGGACCAATGCACTGCTAATTCAATCCCGTTGCTCCACTGATCGGCTAACATATCATTTAAAACTTTCCAAAATAAAGAAAGACCCAGCCAAATTGTACCATCTATTAACCCCCAAATGAGGCTAACCAAACCAGGTGTCTTTAAATCAACAAATTAACTCTTTAATTAGACAACCTAAATTCTCAAACACTATGAAGATATAAACAAAATTTATAATAGGAAAGATTAGAGTCCTTGCAAATTTACAGACCAATGTTGCTTGAAGTCCTCACGGAATGTTGCTTTCCTTCTCCAGCGAATTTTAACAATTAATGACATGCAAACTCTTTCAATGGAATCAAGCTGACTTTAGAGTTTTTGAGAGATAAAAAATTGTCGCAGTCTAACTTCCCTTTCTTCAATTTAAATTACCAGAGATCTCTGTTTTGGCTTGACTTTTTTTTAGAATTTTGAGAGATAATCATAAAACAGACTAAAATCCTATTCCTTCAGTTTAAATGGTTGAGAGCTCTTTTTTCAGGTGTCTGAACACCACAGCTGTCTGTGCCCTCTGTCAGAACAAACTGTCAACTAAAAGACAGTTCAAAACTGAATTGTAACAAATGTATCGCAGGAGACTCACTCCCAATGGCTGTTTCCATGGTATCGAGAATGCACCCTTTGAATCGCAGTCTTCAAATGGCTGTTCCTAAGGGAATGAAAATGCACCTTCCTATAATTCGTAAAGCTTGCCGGCTCTTAAAGGAATACGGATCCCTTGCAAGCCTTAACAGCAAACTGCATATTCCGAAAAAAACTACAGGACCATGACACCTCCGCCCCTAGCGAAATGAAATGCATTTCATTACGATGGGTAAAATAAATACAAATTGAAAAAACGCTAACACATTTTTTTTCACGCATTTACAGATATACACATTTCTAAAAAAAAATGTTTAGACTACAGCAGCAAGTTCCACCAGAACATTTCAGCTTTAAATTTTCTAAAAGTTGTTCCAATGAACCCATTTAAATTTCCAAGCACAGTCTTCCAATTGTTTCATGTTTTCCTTCCAAGTGTCCCTATTGTCCATCACCTCAGCCAGGTGAGCTGCACAGCTAGGAGCACTAACCACTACTGGGTTCACTATTCTCTGAGAAGTTTCTCGAGTCCCCCTTAACCTATATGACCTCACTTGACACTGGAATACCCTGTCCAGTGTAACAGAAGCTGATTTTTTCTTACTCTGGGGTGTCAAAGGAATTTGACAGGTCCTTCCAACACATCTGTCTCTTTAAGACACATTGTGTTGTCCACTCTGTCCATACAGTTCTTTCAATGAAAATTTTGGTAGGAATCTGCCTTCTTTACCACAGTGACTTTTCTAGAGTTTATGCAAGTTTGAGCCGTCCCACCAGGTTTAATCATCAAGAGCATCTGTGAATTCCAGCTGTCCTGACTAGGTTCATCTAAGCTGTCCTTCAGCATGCATTGTACCTGTGCTTCCACTTGGGCCTGTCTGTCTGGACCTAAGCGACAAGGATGTCGTTTTAAAGGAATGGTTCCCCCTATACCCACATCATGTGTGGCTAAGGTTGTACATCCTGGCTTATCCCAGCAAACTTTTTGAAACGTTGTGAAAACCCTGGTTAGGACTTCACACTGTTTTGCCTCTAAGTGTAAATGCCTATTGTTTAATTTTCCTAGCCATTCTGGATTTGCTAATGGGATAGTTGGAGGTTCAATCTGACAATTTCCTAGGCCTACTTCTGCCTCATCCTCACTATTCTTTTCCTTCTCCACAGTCCCGAATACCTGACGTACTTGTACTGGCTTATCCTGCTCCCTGCGGTAATATGGTTTGAACAAATTACTGTGACACAACTGGTTCTTCATCCGGCGATTAGGGGTGTCAATCAAGTAATCTACCTTATCCATTCTTTTGATCACTCTATATGGGCCACTGAACCGTGCTTTCACTGGTTCTCCTTGTGACGGTCACAACACTAATACCTCATCCCCTGGTTTTATGGTAGGTTGTGGTTTTCCCACCATTTGACACATGTGGCATGTCCTACAAAATTGTCTTACATCCTTTGTAAGACTTGGCCAGTAATAATATTTACTTATATGTGATTTGGTCTTCTGAATTCTCCTATGTCCTGCAAAAGGAAGGTTGTGTGCTAACCTTAATAATTCTTGTTGATATTTAGGTGGTACCACTATCTGTTCAACAACTGTCCAGTCTTCGTCGGCAGGTCTATGAGGCAGTCTCCATTTCCTCATCAAAACCCCATTTGCCATATAATAGCCTTCCGGAACTCCTTTCACCTCAGCTTCTGACAGCCATCTGTGCTATTTGGTAGATCTCTGGATCAGCTTGTTGTGCTGCAATGATAGATGATCTGTTAAACATCTCATTTGGATTATCTAAATCCCCAAATAAAATTTCAGATGCCAGATTATCTATATGTGGTGCCCCTTTTACCTCCGATAATGGATCCTGTTTAGCCATTGCTCAGGTAACTACACACGCAGGAAATATTCTCAGAACTTGCTCCGATAATTGCTCTGTTTCCTTAATTTCACATGGTTCCTCTGTAACCATAGGAGAAACTGATATTTTTGATCCTGCCAAATCATTTCCTAGGAGTAGATAAATTCCCTTTATTGGTAAACTGTGGATAACACCTACAGTTACTACCCCAGATATTAAATCACTCTCCAGGCATTCTTTATACTAAGGTGTGGGTATATACTCCCCGCCAATTCCATTTACTAAAACTTTAGTGTTCAAGGCGCTCTCTAGTGGAAACCTCATATCTTTCCCCAGCAAAAGTGTTTGGGTTGCTCCTGTATCCCTGAGTATAAGGATAGGTTTTCCTGCCTCACTTACAGGATACGGAGTTACTCTCCCCCTTGACAAAAAATCATTATAACTCTCAGGTATTTTATTCTTATCCTCTACACTCCTCTAAGTTTTAGTATCTGGTTTCACATTCACAGCTGTTGTTAAAGCTGTAGTCTGGTCTGCTATACCCTCAGTCAGAGTCTTTTCCTCTGCACTAACTTTGCATACCCCAAAAAGTCCGATGGGTTTACCTCACAATTTCCAGCACTCTGAACGAAGATGACCCGTTTTGTTGTCTTGATAACACTTTGGCTTGCGAACCTCACTTCTACCCTCAGCACCTTCCTTTCTGACCTGAGGAGGTGATCCTGGGGCATTCCCAGCTGTTCCTTCTTGTCCCGGGCTACTTGCCTTCCTTTCACTCTCTCACTTTCTATCCTTCTTGGGTTTATGGGGGTGACGGACAAAATAAGTTGGCTTATTCACAAGCTCAAAATCATCAGCAATCTCTGCTGCTTGCCTAGCTTTCAAAACTTTCAGGTTATCTATATGAGTTCTCAATACTGGAGGAATGGAGTTTTTAAACTCTTCAAAGAATCAATTCTCGAAGGTTCTCATCTGTGGTTTCTATCTTTAATGCCCGTATGCAATGGTCAAAATTCATTTGCTTCACCCTCTCAAATTCTAAATATGTCTGCCCAGTCAATCTCTGTAAGTTCCTAAACTTCTGACGGTAAGCTTCAGGGACTAACTCATACGCAGAGAGAATAGCCTTTTTTACCATCTCATAATCTGCAGGAACCTCTTCAGAAAGCAGGGCATAAGCTTCATGAGCTCTGCCCACCAGCCTGCCCTGCATGAGCAATGTCCAGCTTTCTTTCGGCCATTTCATCTGTTTGGCTATTTTTTCAAAAGAAATGAAAAATGTCTCTACGACCCTTTCCTTGAACTTAGGAAAAGCCTGTATAAATTTAAACAACATCTCACTGGGTCCTGATCTAAATTCAGATTCTTCCTGACTCAAATTTTCCCTGGATTTAAGACTACCCCTTTGTCTTAGTTCCATCTCTTTTAATTTAAATTCCCTCTCTTCTCTTTCACTCTCTCTCTGAAGTTCAAGTTTTCTTATTGCTATTGGTTTTTCTTTTTCCCTTTCCTCTTTTTCCAATTCAAGTTTTCTTGATTCTTTTTCTGCCTCAAGTTTTTTTTGTTTTTTTTTCCTGCTGAAGCTCCAATTTTTTCATTTCCATCTGAATCCTAGCCAATACCACTGCATCACTCTCAGACCTACTACCTTCTTGTTCCTCGTATTGTTGTTCTTCCGTTTCAGAGGCTAACAGGATGTCATCCACGTACTGGATGACCGTGGAGTGCATGGGAGGTAACTCCCGCAAATGGATTTGTAGGGCCATATGAAATACTGTAGGGCTGTTGTGGAAACCCCGTGGCAGCCGTGTCCAGGTGTACTGTTGTTGTTGAATGGTAAAGGCGAACCATGGTTGGACCTCGGGTGCCTGCAGCACCGACCAAAATCCGTTGGCCATGTCGGTAACAGAGAACCATTCATGTTCCGGCCTCAGGGCATTGAATACTATGGAGGGGTCAGCAACCAGAGGAGCCTTTTGATCAATACACTGGTTAGCCCTTCTATAGTCAACAGGTCCCTTTTGGTTTCCGTACTGGCCACACAGGGCTGTTGGAGGTACTGTGTGTTTTAACCAGCACGCCTCGCTCTTCTAATTGTCTAATTACGGGTAAGATTCCTGTGTGGGTTTTCTCCGGGTGCTCCGGTTTCCTCCCACAAGCCAAAAGACTTGCAGGTTTGTAGGTAAATTGGCCATTATAAATTGCCCCTAGTCTAGGTAGGTGGTAGGGAAATATAGGGACAGGTGGGGATGTGGTAGGAATATGGGATTAGTGTAGGATTAGTATAAATGGGTGGTTGATGGTCGGCACAGTGGGCTGAAGGGCCTGTTTCAGTGCTGTATCTCTAAACTAAACTAAACTAAACTAATAGATGTTGGACTAATGGGGTATTGTTTAGTACAGGGCGGAGTGGATCCTGTAAACGTTGACGGTTCCATTTGATGTAGCCCACAATCGTTCTTATCCCAAGCCCATATTGGGTGCTCCCTCAGCTCCTCCTTCTTCAGACTTCTGATAGACCATGTTACCTGGCCGCCTTCAAAATGCAATGAGGAGTTCAGCTGGGTAAGAACGTCCATACCCAGAAGGGCCTGGTCCACCGGACCTTTCCAGACTGGTGTTATCAATTCATGTGGACCAAGACTAATGCATATGGGCTGAGTTTTACTGATCACCAACCCATGGCATCCAGCCCCGTGGGCGGTCTTAACTTTACTGTCCATCAGTATAGAGTTCCCGTATCGTTGAGGTAGATACGTTAATTCGGCCCCAGTATCCAGCAGGCAGTCTATATCTTGATCACCCACCCTCGCAGTTATATAAAATCCATCTCTTTGTTGTTCTATTAGTGCCAGGAGGGGCACCGAAAGGGCGAGGCAGGGCTCCGCTAGTTTTTTGCCGCACCAAGTAATGCCAGTATCTCCTTCCGTTGCTGGGGTGACAACTGTTTGAATTTTTCTAGGTCATTGTCCTCAGGGGAGGGACCTGGTCTTGGTGCCGGATTGTATGCTTGCTGTCCTCTTCCCCGTCTGTTCGCTCTACACATCTTAGCCCAATGGCCTTCCTTCCCGCAGTAGTGGCATGCCCCGGGTTGCCTATCTTGTGCCTTATCAGGGCCTTTGGGTGTCCAACCCACCTGCAGAGCTCGAAGCTTTGCTCCCATGTCCCTGTCCAGCTGACTGCATCGATCAATCAACTGCGTGTAGGTTACTCCTGTGCCTTCCCACTCTGGTAAGGTTACCTTCAGCATCTTTACAGCCTTGGTTCAAACATGGACAAAAGAGCTGAACTCAAGAGGTGACGTGAGAGTGACTGCCCTTGACATCAAAGCAGCATTTGACCGAGTATGGCATTAAGGAGCCCTAGCAAAACTGAGGTCAATGGGAATCAGGGGGAAAACCCTCCGCTGGCTGGAGTCATACCTAGCGCAAAGGAAGATGGTTGTGGTGTTGGAGGTCAATCATCTCAGCTCCAGGACATCACTGCAGGAGTTCCTCAGGGTAGTGTCCTAGGCCCAACCATCTTCAGCTGCTTCATCAATGACCTTCCTTCAATCATAAGGTCAGAAGTGGGGATGTTTGCTGATGATTGCACAATGTTCAGCACCATTCGTGACTCCTCAGATACTGAAGCAGTCCGTGTAGAAATGCAGCAAGACCTGGACAATATCCAGGCTTGGGCTGATAAGTGGCAAGTTACATTCGTGCCACACAAGTGCCAGGCAATGACCATCTCCAACAAGAGAGAATCTAACCATCTCCCCTTGACATTCAACAGCATTACCATCGCTGAATCCCCCACTATCAACATCCGAGGGGCTACCATTGACCAGAAACTGAACTGAAGTAGCCATATAAATACCATGGCTACAAAAGCAGGTCAGAGGCTAGGAATCCTGAGGCGAGTAACTCACCTCCTGACTCCCCAAAGCCTGTCCACCATCTACAAGGCACAAGTCAGGAGTGTGATGGAATACTCTCCACTTGCCTGGACGGGTGCAGCTCCAACAACACTCAAGAAGCTCAACACCATCCAGGACAAAGCAGCCTGCTTGATTGGCACCCCATCTACAAACATTCACTCCCTCCACTACCGACGCACAATGGCAGCAATGTGTACCATCTACAAGATGCACTGCAGCAAACCCGCGACCTCTACCAACTAGAAGGACAAGGGCAGCAAATACCTGGGAATGCCACGACCTGTAAGTTCCCCTCCAAGTCACATACCATCCTGACTTGGAACTATATCGCCGTTCCTTCATTGTCGCTGGGTCGAAATCCTGGAACTCTCTTCCTAACAGCACTGTGGGTATACCTACCCCAAATGGACTGCAGCGGTTCAAGAAGGCAGCTCACCACCACCTTCTCAAGGGCAATTAGGGATGGGTAATAAATGCTGGCCTGGCCAGCGTCGCCCACATCCCATGAATGAATTAAAAAAAAAATCTTGGTTAATTCTGGTTTTAGCCCTGCAATGAAGGCAGACTTCAAGGGCACAAAACAGGTATCATCCAGATCCTCTGGAGCAACGTCCGTTATCCCTGAGTGTTCCAGCCAAACAGATCTAAACCTCTCTTCATACTCCCGCACCTCTTCGATACCTTTTTGCTGACAGGCTGTAATTTTATTCCAATCCGTCTTTGCGGGACAGAACGCTTGCAGCCACTGACTAATCGCAGCCCATCCGGCATCTAGTTGTTGCTCGTCCTCGCCCAAAGCAGTTTGGACCTCTCTGTTCAGTCTTCACCCTGCTCACCCGGGCACCATCACAGTCAAAATCTGTACCCCGTCCCATGGGTGGAGGTGGTAAATTCCCTTCAGACGTTCCAACTGTTCCCACGTCTTCTGACCCCCCTTTTTTGGGTCAGGCAATTCTTTGGATCATTTATCAATTTTCTCAGGATCCGCCAGGACATGCATCCAATAAGTGTTGTGCTCAGACGTGATCACCTCGTTACCGTCTGTAGTCTTCTTTTCCTGCTTGACCTTAACGCGTTTCTGTTTAAGTGGGGTGAGCCGCTCAAAAGGAAACTCATCATCAGTATCACTTTCTTCACTGGAGGACTCAGCTTCCTCTATACCAGCGTCACGCTGTTGCATTTTTCGTAGTTCTTTTAGTCACGACTCCAGATTCGGGTATAGGCGAGACGGTTGTGGTCGGCGGGGTCTGCAGGGCGGTCCCGGTCCCTTCAGTTGGGTCGCCTGTCCGTCTTGTAATTGTTTTTTAAGTTCTTTAATTTCAGTTTTCAACCTTGCTTTTTCAGTTTCTAGTTTTTCTAATTTAAGCTTTTCCTTTCTCAGTTGTTCGCAGGCCGCCTTCAGTTGGTCCTTCGCATTAGTCAGGTCGCGGTCGCGTTGAGCTTGTTGGATAATTGCATTACGCTGTTAGATCTGGCCCATTACGACTAAGGACCATTGGGTCCATTCTTTATCCTTTAAACGGGTCGTTTTTCCCCAAACTCTCTTTATATCTTCCAGGGACCACTGTCCCTTGGAAACACCATATTTCTGTTCAATTTCAGTACAGGTTTTAGCCAAATTAAACTGTTGCTCTATATATTCTTTTAACTGCTGAAGTATTTCGTCTTCGGAAACGTCTGGCGGGGCCCGCCCGCCTTTAACGGTGGTTGGTAACTGTTGGTTGCCTTCGTCAGTCATTGTATCGATTCGAGTAGGGAGGGGGTCTCAAGCCGTGAGACTTCTTATACAGATGCCGTGGAGCTTTTCAGCTGGGCTGGTGTATTACCATCGAACACCGCCGATTTAGGCGTCTATAAAGGGTGTCTCGAGCCTCGGAAGATTTCTTGATCCTGTGGTGGAGTACCAAAACCAGACAACGGCCGAGGACTTTTTAAAGTAAAGAGGAGTCCTTACCTCCGGGGGCCGATATAGGTCCGATGTCCAGGGCTTCGGTCTTTAATTCTCCAGTGATCCTGCTGACTACGCCAAGTTGTTGGATCCCATCATTTACAAAGAGAGACGAAGTCCGACCGTAACTTTTAGAAACTTTATTGCAGTATATGGTTGTTACATTGCAAGGATACAAAAAGAACAAAAAGTAAAACAAAAGAACATGCAAAAGAACAAAAAGAAAGAACACGTGCTCACTACAGCAAGCCTTTCTTATAGTTATTCAAACAAAACTAGTAATGCCCCCCCCCCCTTGTTTCTGAGTGGTTTGCAGACTTCTGTTATCAGTGCATGATTAGTTCATTCATCCCAGCATTTTATTTTTGCATTTTATTTCAGTAGTTTTACATCCCCCCTCCTTGAACTGTTAGGCTGATTATTGAACAATAGGCTACTATTAAGCTATCTGCAGCTGTTCTGTTAGCTTCTGCTTGTTATTTTTTATAAATTGGCTCCACAGCTCCACAGTTAGTTTGTTAGCTGATTAGCTTACTTTTGATCTGTCCCCACATAAGTTATCAAGTTACTCAGGGAAACATTCTGCTTTCCCAAAAACTCTGCTACAACCACTAATGCCATACAATGGCATAGACCGTACCTCATTATACAAGAGACCTGGTTCTTTTAATTTCTTTGCAATTGGTGTCAGATTTAGATCCCACCAATCAAGTTTCCAATTGATAAGATCCCAGACTCGAGAACAATTAATCTGATGCCAAACGCAAGACCCCAATTTAAATATGTTATCCCAGAGACGAGTAATTACTATAATTCCAAATGTGAGCCCTCCAGATTAGTCTGATTCTGATCCCAGACGCAAGCCTCCGAATTAAATATGATTCAACTGTGAGCGAGCCCACAATTAAGATATGATTCAAATCCAGAAACCCAATTAATATGTGATTCAAATCTTGAGTGAGCCCCCAATTAATATGTTATTCAACTCACGGACAAGCCCCCAATAAATATGTTATGACTGACCGCTCCAGTCAAAGCCCCCAATCAAAATATATGATTCTGTTTGTGGTGGGACCAACGCACTGTTAATTCAATCCCATCACTCCACAGATCGGCTAACATATCATTTAAAACATTCCAAATTAAAGAAAGACCCAGTCAAATTGTACCATTTATTAACCCCCAAATGAGGCTAACCAAACCAGGTGTCTTTAAATCAACAAATTAACTCTTTAATTAGACAAACTAAATTCTTAAACACTATGAAGATATAAACAACATTTAAAATAGAAAAGATTAGAATCCTTGCAAATTTACAGTCCAATGTTGCTTGAAGTCCTCAAGAATGTTGCTTGAAGTCCTCACGGAATATTGCTTTCCTTCTCCAGTGAATTTCGACAATTAACGACTTGCAAGCTCTTTCAATGGAATCAAGCTGACTTTAGAGATTTTGAGAGATAAAAGATTGTCACAGTCTAACTTCTCTTTCTTCAATTTAAATTACCAGAGATCTCTGTTTTGGCTTGACTTTTTCTTAGAATTTTGAGAGATAATAATAAAACAGACTAAAATCCTATTCCTTCAGTTTAAATGGTTGAGAGCTCTTTTTTCAGGTGTCTGGACAACACAGCTGTCTGTGTCCTCTGTTAGAGCAAACTGTCTTCAACTAAATGCCAGTTCAAAACTGAATTGTAACAAATGTATCACAGGAGACTCACTCCCAAGGCTGTTTCCATGGTATCGAGAATGCACCCTTTGAATCACAGTCTGCAAATGGCTGTTCCTAAGGCAATGAAAATGCTTCTTCCTATAACTCCTAAGGCTTGCTGGCTCTTAAAGCAATACTGATCCCTTGCAAGCCTTAAAGGCAAACTGCATATTCCAAAAAAAAACTGCACGACCATGACACCATCTTGTGCAACGTCATCACTGCATCAAAATAGCCTTCTGCCTCTTTCCTAAAATGAGTGGAGGTACAAGGTGTCTTGACCTGAGGCTGTGCAGAAAATGCTGGGCAAATCATAGTGTGTGGCAAGGCACCTTAAAGTAGAACATCACTCACATGTCATGCCTTCCTGAGGTCCTGGATCCTTCTGGTCAATGGTCTCCGGGTTAGAGGGGCCAAACTGCTGCTGCTCCCTTCCTTGGTTACTTCCATCCATGCCTACTTAATTGAAGAAGGTGTCCTCATCCTCCTGCCCTTATTAGAGCTCATCTCACTGCAGCTCCCTCAGCTGGACCGCCAGGTAAGAATGGAAGACCCAGAGGCCAGCCTTCCCAGGTCTCCTCACCATTCCTTTGAGTGCTGTAGGTCCTGGTGAGCCTATCTGAAACATGCTGTGGTCCCTTTAATCAGAAATCCTTCCTGTGACAAAAATGGCCAGATCATCTCGCCACCTCCCTAACTGTTTGAGGAGCCCGGAGGCAGGTTCTTAATTGGTTTTCTCTGGGAAAGAGCAACCATGAGGCCCGCTGCTCCAGCAAACAGGTTCGCGACCTAAAAATGGACCCGATAACTGGAAAATAACTAAGGTGGAAAAGCTCAGCCCAATGTGTCAGAGGTCTGTTTCAATACGGATGTCCTCACTGAAATCTGCCACCTGCTGCAGTCATAACTGCAGCCCTAGAGCAGGGCAAGGACTGCAGTGGCTATGAAGGTGAACGTGGATATGAAATTCTATGCATCTGGCTCCTTCTAGGCTGGATCTGGAGATACTTGCAAGACCTTGCAGTTTGCTGTCTACTGTTGCGTTATGGAGTTCACTGATGCTCTCTGTTCAGTGAGAACTAACTGCATTTCATTAACTCTTGCCAGAGGGAAGCAGGTGGAGTCAGCACTAGGCTTTGCCGAGATTCAGGATTCCCCATGTGCAGGAAACTATTGACTGCACGCACTTCACTTTGCAGGCTCTGCATACTAACTCTGCCATATACTGGAACCGAAAGGAATTTGACTCCCTCGATGTGCAGGTGGTATGTGACCATAGTCAGCGAATCATGTAAGTCAATGCTTGGTGTCCTGACAGCAGCCGTGATGCCTTAATTTTGTGACTGTCTGCTGTGCCAGCTGTATTTCAGCCACTACAGCAAAAAACTGGGCAATAAGGGCTAGCAACTGACAACATTGCTGATGACTCCGGGGCGCAACCCATGCTCACATGTGCAACGTGCGTAGAATGAAAACTTTGCTGCCACATGAAATCTGATAGAGTAGACCACTGACATGCTGAAACAACGTATCCACTGCCTGAACTACTCTGGGAGCCTTGCAGAACAGGTGTCAAGATTTGTGGTGACCTGCTGTATGTTGCACAACCTCGCCATCATGAGGAGACAGTCCCTGACACCAGCTGTATGGCAAGCAGCTGAGGAACAGCAGCATGAGTTGGAAGAAGTGAGGAAACAATCTACACAGCCCCTTTCTGCCCAGGCTGTTGGTGAAGAACTGATCTGAACTATAACAGTGACCATGACCCCAATTCCCGAATCATGAGCAGTCCCATACCTTACTGACCATCACAGTGCTCGCTCTACCACAAAAGAAGCATTGCAAACTAAATGGCTAAATGAACTCATGCCATATTACGAAAGTCAGCTAACCACCCTTATGCATTCCTTTAGTGCCTGACTTCTGTGTGCCTTTGCCAACCTAGTGCTCGTATGAAGTGCTACCCCAGTGGCTGTAGCATGACTGGTGGAATGTAGCTGACTTTCTGTGGAGGAGACTGCAGATGGGCTTAGAGGGCGACCTCGAGCAGCACTGGGCCTAGATGGCCCAGTTATGGACAGCACCATCTTAGTTATGGGCAGCTGTGGTCTGGGCTGCCTGGTTGACAGGCAATAGTAAGGGCATTGGAGGAGTGACAGGGGTGAAATGATGAATGCTGTTCTTCTGAGAGAGGACAGCAAGTTTATACTCCACGGAGCCACAGCCACTCCCTGGGTCAGTTTCGCAGCAATCCTAGTAATCTGTTGGAGGACAGAGTGCTGGACTGCTGTGAGAGACTGCACGCCTCTTTGCACACTGTAGTCCAGAATCACGATGGCCGCAGTCTGAGCTTGCGTGACAACAAGCTTGCCCTGCATGACAGCAGTCTGAGCTTCCACTGCAGCACGCAAATGTTAGATGGCTGCTGCTTTTTCTGCAATGGATGCTGAGCCATTAACAATCAGACTTTGCATCTTAGTTGGGTTCACAAGTGTGCAAACAGAGTTGGCCGCCACCACTTCATGCTAGAAAGGATGGTCTTCAAGCTCTAGGCCAAGTTGGTGCTGGACTCTTGACATTGACTGCAGACTTTCTGGCAGGCCTGCTCATGCATCAAGCATTGCATTATGCATACCCATCAATGTTCTTCTGTAGGTTGAGCCATTGAAGTGCTCGTCTGAGTCTTCTGCAGCAGAACCCGTGCGTGACCTCGCCCTCTAGCGAGCTGGCACCTGCACTAATCTTGCCAAATGCCCTGGGTGCAGTTCACTCATGCCCAATTTCTCTCCACGTGCAGATCCCGCCTCTAATATATCCTCATGGAATTGGGGATAAGATTGGTTAACAGAAAGGAAGTAACGAGTGGGCATAAACGGGGCATTTTCAAGTTAGCAGGCTGTAAATAGTGGAGTGCCGCAAGGATCAGTGCTGGGGCCTCAGCTATTTACAATCTATATTAATGACTTAGATGAAGAGACAGAGAGTCTAAGTTTGCTGATGATACAAAGGTAGGTGGAAAAGTAAGCTGTGGGGAGGACACAGAGAGGCTGCAAAGAGATATAGACAGGTTATGTGAATGGACAACAAGCTGGCAGGTGGAGTATAATGTAGGGAAGTGTGAAGTTGTGCACTTTGGTCATAAGAATAGAAAAGCAGAATATTTTTTAAAAGGTGTGAAACTTCTAAGTGTCGATGTCAAAGAGACTTGGGTGTGCTTGTACAAGGAACGCAGAACGTTAACATGCAGGTACAGCAAGCAATTAGGAAGGCAAATGGCATGTTGCCCTTATTGCAAAGCGATTGGAGTACAGGAATAAGGAAGTATTGCAACAATTTTACAGGGTTTTGGTGAGACTACATCTGGAATACTGTGTGCAGTTTTGATCTCCACATTTAAGAAAGGATATACTTACATTCGAGGCGGTGCAGCAAAGGTTCACTAGATTGGTCCCTGGGATGAGGGGGTTATCCTACAATGAGAGACTAAGCAAATTGGGCCTGTATTCTCTGGAGTTTAGAAGAATGAGAGGTGATCTCATTGAAACATATAATATTCTGAAGGGGCTGGATCGGGTAGACACTGAAAGATTATTTCCAATAGTTGGGGAATCTAAAAAACAGGGGCACAGTTTCAGGATAAGGGGCCGATCATTTAGGACTGAGATGAGGAGAAATTACAGTACTCAAAGGGTTGTGAATCTTTGGAATTCTCTACCCCAGACGGTTGTGGATGCTCCGTCGTTAAATACATTTAAGGCTGAGATGGACAGATTTTTGGTCTCTCAGGGAATCAAGGGATATGGAGAGCAATCAGGAAAGTGGAGTTGAATCCTAAGATCAGCCATGATCGTTTTGAATGGTGGAGCAGGCTCAATGGGCTATATGGTCTAATCCTGTTCTTATTTCTTGTGTTCTTGTGTTCAAAGATAAGCGCAGGGCCAATATCTGAACTGTTGAGTGGGAGTATGAAATCATGTGACGGCACTGTGTCTTTATTATCACTCTCTTCTTGATGTTCCTTCAGTGCCTGGACAGGTTGCACATCTTGGGCGGCACAGTGGCGCAGTGGTTAGCACCGCAGCCTCACAGCTCCAGGGACCTGGGTTCGATTCCGGGTACTGCCTGTGTGGAGTTTGCAAGTTCTCCCTGTGTCTGCGTGGGTTTTCTCCGGGTGCTCCGGTTTCCTCCCACAAGCCAAAAGACTTGCAGGTTGATAGGTAAATTGGCCATTATAAATTGTCACTAGTATAGGTAGGTGGTAGGGAAATATAGGGACAGGTGGGGATGTTTGGTAGGAATATGGGATTAGTGTAGGATTAGTATAAATGGGTGGTTGATGTTCGGCACAGACTCGGTGGGCTGAAGGGCCTGTTTCAGTGCTGTATCTCTAATCTAATCTAATCTAATCTTGGGTATCTGAAAGGAAAAAGGCACAAGGGTAAGGTTATAGTGTGGAGAATGGGGGAAAGTAAGAGGTCCAGGTTTACAAAATCTGCAGTTTGTAAATCAGGAGAGAGTGTTGGATGAGGGGGAAATGAGATGTGAGAAGGAGGATTAGGCACGAGAATACTGTCACCTTCAATAGTTTCAGCCATGGGGGTCAGGACATGCAAGCACGCCTGTCCCCCTCCGGTTATCTCCTCCTGCCTTCAATTGTATGCCACCTTATCCTGCAAGTAAGACGGAAGGAAGGAAATGTGTCAGTGAGTGCCATGCAATCTGTGTGGATGATGTGGCTGAAATGATTACCCCATGGCTATTTTTGGGGCGATCCAGTATCGCCCATAGTATATCGTACAAAATAATAAATGACTGGAACTGAGCAGTAAGGCTATAATTTTTACCTTGTGGTTCAGAAGGTGTCTGCCAATCATTTTAACATCAATTTCATGCTTCAGGACATAATTTGAACTGTTCAATTAAATGATGGTCTTATTATCTGCTTGCAGCCACCCACACTGGGTACACAACAAATGGCAATGTTTTACCTCTTATAAGACTAATGCTTTGACAGTAATTAATGGCAAAATATTGATAATGCTGCACTATGGCTGCAGAGTTGTGCACCACTAGGCTGCATTTGAAATCTGATAAATGATCTACATCGGATTTCTACCTACTGAGGGCTGCATCTTCAACTAAATCTCCAAAAATAGTTATATTGAGAAACGGTAAGAATTTTTGATGTTCCTCAAGGCCCATTACATGTGCTGTGTATCATATGTCTCGCGTTGTTCTTGTGTTATGTTTTTCCTTTACATTACAAGTTTTGGCAGTATTATTTTAGATGGGAAAGGAAATATTGGAATGAAAGTTTTGTTTCTCAGAAACTTACAAGAGGTCTTTGGGCCTAATTTTATCAGGAGGACACCGCTGCTAGAAACGGGAACGAGACACGTAGGTGAAAGAGCGGTCGGCCGCGCGCAATCCCGTGGCAGCCGGCCAATTAAGCTCAATGAAGCGTGTCGCCTGACCAATTGCATGGTTGGAGTCGGATCCAGAGGCGGGGAGTGTGGCATCAGCTGACACCTCAGTGCTAGCGCCATCTTTAAAGGGCTGCCAGTCCTGCAGTGAACTCTGCACTGTGAAGGCCTAAGAGAAGTGGAGGTGACAGAAGAAACATAAGAGATGGCTGAGAGTAGGCTCTAGCGGCCCATGCATCCCTGATGCCTCCCTCCAGCTGCTTCTGCAGGCTGCAAGGGAGAGGAGGCACATTCTGTTCCTGAGGGATGGGAGGAGGAGTCCTGGCAGTAACCAAACAGGCCTGGCTCCAGAGAGCAGAAGAGGTCAGCAGCCATGTGGTGACACCACAGACATGGATCCAGTGCCGCAAGCGGCTCAATGACCTCATCCGGGCTGTGAACGTACCTCTTAACACCTTCAGCCTCTTGGATCTGGCGAAGCAGGAGGGGCATTGAGATGAGATGGATTAAACCACCCAGATGTAGACAAAAGGGCAGGGGTTGAATGTTAACTGACTGCAGCTTTGGGAAATGGCCCTGAAAGGAGGCCCATTGCCATAGCAGAACCTTGCGAGGTCCACTCTTTGTGCCCCATCAGTGGAAGCTGGAGTACAACCAGCCTATGATGTGGGATTGTTCTTGCTGGGTGACCATCACCTACTTTCCCTCTGTCTGCAGGTGAAAATAGCACACAATCGGAGAGAGTGGCCCAAGTCTGGTTGTGGGCTGCCCATCCTCCATGTACTAACCCCGATGGAGGAAGAGGCAATGGAGTTGGCTGGACGTCAGAATGGTTGGAGCATCATGGACGGAGAGGCAGAGCACCTTCCAAGACAGTAAGGTCGCCTTAGGGCACGTGGTTGCATCTAAAGCTATGGAGCCATGCTGCTTATCAGGCACCTGGTGCCCACAGGGATCTGCAACGTAAGGGTGTGTGCTATGTCGGGAGGGGAGGCCCTTGACCTTACATCTCTCTGTTCTCTCATACAGGTCAAGCAGTGTCTACTCAGACAGCCTCTGAGACTGTGGGGGAGCCTGCCACCTCTGAGTAGGGAGGAAGCAGCCTCAGAGGGTCCATCGTCACCTCGTACTTTTGCACACTCCACCAGTGCACATACTCGCACATTGGTGAGTTTGTGCTCGATTTTAGATCTGGGCACACAAACTGGTGAGCACAGCACTGACGTGCCCCAGCAGCTGACGGAGGCTCTGACAGCCCATGCCTCTGACAGTTGGAGGATTGTGGGAGGCCAGGCCTATGCTGAGACCCAGGCTCATGATGTGCCTGTGGTGTCAGCAGCATCACGGCAAATGCTGCAGCAGCAGCGAGAGGTGAGGCAATATATGGCAGAGATGCCAGAGGCAATGCGTGCTCAAGCGCAGATGATGGAGGAGTCCATCTGCTCCAGTGCAGGAGGCCCTCAGCATGCCAGGGCCCTCCAGGCCTAACGCATCCAGAGGACAACCGCCAAGGTCATCCCTAGCCAAGGGGCAGCAAGGTCAGCAGCCTGCCTCCACTTCAGCTGACAGCACATAGAAGCTCATGCAAGAGAATAAAGAAGTGCACATCGAATCACAGGGTTCTCACAGGTGATTGTGCCTTTTACATGCACAGGATAGGGTCTGTTGTAAATCTGAATAAATTGTTTCTGGTAAGCATAGACGACCTCCCTCCTCTTCTGTCAGGCCTTTGGCCCTTTGCTGCAACCCAGCCTCTGTGAAGAGGCTGACGATGAAACAACACGCTGCGAGGGGTGAACTCTAGAGTCTGGCTAGCTCTACGTTGCGCAAATGTTCAATGAGTGTGTGCATCCTTTTTTTTCTTTCATGGGAAGTGGGCGTCACTGGTAAGGCCAGCATTTGTTGCCCATCCCGAAGTGCCGTTGACAACTGAGTGGCTTGCTAGGCCATTTCAGAAGGCAGTCAAGAGTCAACCACATTGCTGTGGGTCTGGAGTCACATGTAGGCCAGACCAGGTAAGACAGCAGATTTCCTTCCGTAAATGGCATTAGTGAACCAGATGGGTTTTTATGACAACTGATGATGGTTTCATGGCACCATTACTGAGACTAGGGCCAGGATTTTATGATGACAATGGGGGTCCTGATGTCCGCAAAAAGTGACGCCAAGAAACCCGCGTTGTCTCTTCTGCAAAAGGCCCACCAAACTAGTGCTAATTAGGCACTTAAGTGGACAGTGGCCAGCCTTCCATGGGATGAAGGAGCCCGGTGCCGGAAATCCCTCCCTCGGGGGCTGCCAGCCTCTAATTAATTGCCCAGTTAGTGGCCTCAATTGGTGGCAGGCTTGTGAATGGCCTTCCCAACACAGTCTTAATTTTGGCAGAGATGGGAATTTAAGTTCTCCCTGCCTCGAAACCCACTGCGGGGGAGAGCATAAAATTCCACCCGGCTTTCAATTCCAGATTTTTATTAATTAATTGAATTTATATCCCACTAGCTGCCATGGTGCGTATCTCCTGACCACTCTTCTGTTGTCCCTGGAGTCCTTCATCTGGCGTAGTTTGCCCATCTTCTCCCTCCACATCCTCATTGTCCGAGGAGGTAGTCTGCTGCTCGCTTTCCTTGTTGCTCATTGGTTTCCCCCCCTCTGCAGTGCCAGGTTGTGCAGTGCATAGCAGACCAGCATGATATGGTGGGGCATACTGAAGGGCTCCACTGGACCGATCTAGGCACCTGAATCTCATCTTAACAAACCAATGCCCTGCTCTAAGGCCGCTCACACTGTCCCATGGCAGGTGTACCTCTCCTCTGCATCTGTGAATGGGTTTCTCAGAGGTGTCAGTAGCCATGTCTTCAGTGGGTAGTCCTTGTCTCCAAGGATCCATCCCTGAAGGCGAGAGGGAGTCCGGCAACATTCTGGCACCTGGAACTGCCTTAAAATGTAGGTATCGTGACAACTTCCTGGGAAGTGTGCACAGACCTGGAGGATACATTTATGGTAGTCAAAGACCAGTTGTGCAGTGAGGGGGTGGAAGCCGTTCCTGTTGATGAAGGCTGTTGGCTAGTGTGGAGGAGTCTTGATGGCCATGTGCATGCAGGTGATGACACCCTGCACCCGGGGGAATTCAGCGATGGCCCTGAACCCGATGGCTCTGTCAGCTTGAGGGTTGGGATTGTGCGGAAGCGCACACAATCACCGGCCCTCCTGTAAAGGGCATTGGTGACCTCCTTGATGCACTGATGGACCGATATGAGAAACCATACATGTCCCTAGTGGATCTCTGGAATGATCCAGAGGCGTAGATGTTCAGTGCTACGGTGACCTTCAGCGCCACTGGCAATGGATTTCCACCAAGTCCCCGGAGCACAGCTCATCCTGCATCATACTGCACAGGTCACTGATAGCCTTCCTGGAGTGGTGGAGTCTTCATTAGCACTGTTTTTTGGACATCTGTAGATAGCCTCAACCTGTAGACCGTCCCTGGAGGGTATCTCATTCTGCGAGGGGGAGCCCTCTCTCTTTCTCCTCTGCACCCTTCTCCATCATCTGGAGGCTGCAGCTGAGCCTCCTGTGGGCTCATAAGCCATTGTGGTGCAGTTCAGGTGCCTGGCCCTCCCTCCCGCTCTGCTGCATCTCTTCAATGGGGTCCACGAAGCCTGGATGAATGAGGCCCATGATAGGTGGCTTCTCCCTAAATAGTAGTCCTTCATTGCCAGCTGTCTGCCACACACCGCCCCCTTGTCCTCACTTGTGAGCTTTACCATAGTGGCACTTTTCCATTGCCAGCCTTGAAATGTCAACGCCCCGCCCCCACCCTGCAGCTCAGCCACCCTTCCCCTCAGTCCTCATGCAATGCACATTGCTCTCCTTTCACTACCCTGCCAGGCAGTCTATGGTTGCCCTCCCGATAGCCTCCCCTAACAACCAGCCATGCTCTCCCAGCTCCTCTGAAGCCCCGTGCAACCCATGCACCGTTTATAAAACTCAATCTCGACCACAAAATCGCTTTGAATTGGCCTCTTAACTATCTCAATTCCCTGCCTGCCGTTGGAGCTCTGTCCTTCATCTTTGCCGCCATCAGTAAAATTGGGAAGTCTGAATCGTCCCATTTCGATGTTATGGCCTCCGTTCCCGTTTCCAACATTCCCATAAAATTCAGCGCTTTAAATCTACAAGGTAAGGCTCGCTCAAATGTTTATTTTTCTTGAATTTTCTCGTCAAATCTTTAAGAAATTAATCACCTAATAGTAATCATTATACAATTGAGTAACCTAAGTTTTGTCGTGACCGACTAATAAAGTTGTTGTATGGATATATTTGTATTATAAATGAAGCAGCCTTGTGGATCAATTCCATTCGGTACAGCAAGTAACAGCGAGGCATGACAATTTAATGAAACACTTGGGAACATCAATTAACACTCCAGCTAGTTTCCTTGCTATTTTTATTTATTGCAAACTCTGCCTTCATATTGCTGTCAAAGTCTGAGATTAATGAATGCACACAGCTCAATAATAATCTTCATGGAAATGACAGATAAATACTTTGGAATACCAATTATGGAACTGTGCAGCATTATTCATTTGAGCTTCAGTTCTGAAGTATTACTCCAACAATGGCATTTTTCCAGTTTTTGCATGTTTTGCACCAAATAGCTCTTTGATGTTAATTTCCTCTAACATAAACTTCAGAATGTATGTGCATGACATGGAACACCACAGACCTGCCAAGTACTAATCATTAAGAGCAGAAAATGCGAACACTCAAAGTCAGATAACATCTGTGGACAGAGTCAACATTTTAGGTTGATGACCTTTTCAGGAGATGTTACAGTTGAGCAGCTTAGCAAGGACGAATAGACTAAAGGAAGGGCGAGGACGAAATAAAAAGAATGATCTGTGAATATGTGGAGGACAGAGGATGATTAAATGACACAAGTGATAGTGTGACAAAGGGAGGCAATAATGAGAAAAATTAAAGAACTATCCAAGACCTAGAAGGCGTGCGGTCTCCTCTGTACTGGGGAGATCAAACACAGATTGGATAATCACTTTGCTGAACACCTCAGTTCCATTTGCAAGTGCAAACCTGAGCTTTCAGTTTTTTGCCTTTTGATTCTGTCCCATTCCCTCTCTGTTCTTGCCCTCCAACATTGTTTAAATTACGATTAATGCAAGTTCAAGGACCAGCAGCTCATCTTTTCACTCGGCATTTTACAGTGTCTGGCTTTAACACTGAGTTTAACAACTTCAGACCTTAACCAGAGCTACCATTTTCCCTTGGGCAACAGGTACTGGCAATGCAGGATCCACCAGTGGTTCCAGGAATGGGGGAAGTTGGTGCTTGGGAGGGGGATCCTCTATTGATTACACGTCTGGTGGGCTGGTTTGCACCTTCGCTGTTACCTGCCCTTTTTTTCTTATTTTGTTAGGTCATATTGTGAGATTTTCCATGCTTCCCTTCTCTTCTATAACCATTTACATATCCTCTTGGTAACCATCTTTAATTTCTCTCATTATTGGTGCACTGTCAGGCTCCACATCAGATTGTCCTTTCAGGTTGTCTTGTGGTCTGTGAATCACCCAATTCCATGTCTCCATCTGAATGATGCCTTTCCCGTGGTGTTAGCAAGAGACTGTATGCTAGCATGGGTGAAGTTGCAATGGCATTGCCAGAGACTTAGGCGCTTGCCATTTTCTCCTCTTCATCCTCCTGTACAGCTTCTTGCTTTGTTCTGGAACAGGAAGAGAGGTGGGGAAGAATTTTCAAAAGATGTATATTGTCATCACAACCCGCCTATGTACAGAGTGTCTCCCACTTCTCCTTTGCCTGTATTGTGGGCCAAGTATCTTGTGAGGTCAGAGCCCAAATATCAGAATGACCTTCCCCTTGCACTGGGGACTGTCTTCTCCCACAGGAATTATGCAGATGTAATGAATTGTCTGTGATTGGCTTGTAATCATGCTCTACCCCAGCTGACAGCAGTATTTCTCACAGGATCAATGCTGGAGCCGGTTAGCAACTGGAAGTCCCACTCGGCTGCATTTCACCAAAATGATACTCTTAAGTTAAGTATAACATGAATTATATTGTGCTAAGTATGCTGCTGTGTCCACATGATGGAGCTGTTAACTGCTTTTTTTTGTGAATGTAATTACTGCTGGATAAATTCCCCTGCCAACTACACATACACTGAACATTAATACAGATCAGCCTGTACAATTTCCACAAAGGCTTTGCTAAAGCATAACCACATTTAGCTTTTTCTCACAATAATTGTGGTGCTGAATGGAACATAAATGTATCAGAAACATTTTGTGATGCATTTTGACTAGTCATTAGTAATGAGCCATTGGAACATTAGCAACCAGAATAGGCCATTCAGCCCCTTGAGCCTGCTCTGCCATTCAATTAGAATGTGGCTGAACTGCACCTCCACTCCATTATTCTGCCTTTGCTCCATATCCCTTGATATCCTTGCCTAACAAAAATATATCTATCTTAAACCTTAAAGCTCCAATTCACATCCACAGCATTCTGGGGAGAGAGTTCTAGGATTCTACCACCCTTTGTGGAAAAAATGCTTCCTGATTTTGCTCCTGAATGGCCTAGCTAATTTTAATCTCCTTATTTTCTCCATATCTATCCTATTAAATCCTTTTTAAATTTTTAAATGTCTTGATCAGATTACCCCTCAATCTTTTATACTCAAGGGAATACAGGTTTATGCAACTTGTCCTCATAATCTAGCCCTCTAAGACCCAGGATTATTTGAGTAATCTGCATTACCAGTATACCTTTTCTGAGATGTGGTGCCCAAATTTGAACTCAGTACTCCAGATGGGTTCTGACTAAAGCTGTGAACAACTGACAAGTACAACCAGCTTCCTTTGTGTGAGCAGAATTAGCTGGGAGCCGTGCAGCAACCAGTTGAAAATAAGAAAGAGTCCAGAAATTATTCATAACAGTCCACTTAACCAAGGGTACAGAAAAATGGGTGAGGATGTTATTTTTGTAAGATTAACTGTAGAAATTGTTATTAGAAATGGTATCACTTTCTACAGCAGGGAAAAGAAAATCTGTTATAAGGATAACATTGAAAGTCACAAGATAAATTTAGATGAGTGCGACCCTTTGGCTCATAGTTTAACGATCCAAAAGCTCTCTCTCAATTGCCCATCATCTAACTATATTTTGAATAAATATACAGTTTTACCTCCACTACCCTACCTGGAAGAATATTCTTTGAGGGAAGATGTTCCAGCTGACATCTGCCTAAAGTATACTTTCTCCTATACCATTGTGTTCTAGTACCTTGAAATAGTGCTCCATGTCTAACATATCTACCTTGTTTAATATCTTGTGTACTTTTCTAAGATCAACTCTCAGTTGTTGACTTTCAAGACGAAGGAGCCCGAACTTATCCAGTCTGTTGCGACCTCACTGAGACCGTTAACATTAAAACATGAGATATGAACTCCCCAGATCAATTTAAAGAATTACCCAACAAGATTTCATGTTTTAAGACTTTTATTATAACAACTAAACTAAAAATCACCATAAACTAAACAGTACGTTGTAAGTAGCTAACACTCCACATTACAGAGAAAGGTATTTTCTTCACTTATTAAAACACTTGACAACCCCACACCACATTTAAGTGTTACACAGTCCTCCTTGAAGCAAAGTGTTTGCAGCCAAAAGTCCCAAACTCCTCCCAGTTGCAATGTGTTGGATCTCTCAGACCTTCTCAAAGTCAATGTCTTCTTTCCTCACTTCTTCAGAGTACTTTCGACCTCCTCTTCTGTGAATAAGGCCATCTCTGGTGACAGTGTTGGTCGTTTCCTTCTCTGCAAACTTCAACTTTCAAATCAGGTTCAAGTCTTTGCAGCCTTTCACTGTATCAGTGTTCTCTTTCTCCCTTGAGGCTGCCACCACTGGTCGTTGTCGTCCTGTCTTTCTTACAGCCTGCAGAGTTCTCAAAGTCTGTAGAATTTATCCAGAATCAGAAGGTCAATAGCCTTTAGTTTTTTCCCATTATGCAGAGCTCACAACTCTGGCTGCAGCAGAATCACCTGGCCCTTCCTTTGTTTCCGGGTGTTAGCAATTGCGAGTCGCGTTTGCATTTTCAGAGTCACTGGCTGCTTGTTTATGGTCTGATAGTCTGGGAAAGCAAAATCCATAGTCCATCAGGTGTTATAACCTTGCATTCTCTGCTTTTCAAAATGGTCGTTGATCTGGGTTTCTTGTTGTCCTGGTAACCAAGATTCCTGTCTTGTCTTTAAGCAGAGTTGATGTGAGGTCACATGATGTCTCTGACTCTATCTTACACTACATTAAAGGTCACAGTTTATAAAACATAATCATGCTACAAAGTCCGGTGTTCATAACAAGTCCTTCCTCTGAACTCAAGTCTGAGGACTTTAGCATTAAAGATTTTAAAAATAGCTTTCTCTGCACAGCATTTTTGTGGCCAAAATGTTAGAAAATAAGCAATAGATGCAATAAATTTCACAAGCACAATTTCAGAAAAAACACAATTACAGAAGTGAACCTTGCAGAATCCAAAAGTTAGCAAATAAGACTCCTGCCCTTTGTTTTTGCATTCCTCTAACCAATTTTTCTGATATAAAACTTTGATGTTTGAGTAAGTCACTTAGGCACTTAGACTGAGAGCATTTTTAAAAATCATCAACAAGACATCATGTTTGGGTTACAATGTGTGTGACATGTAGTTTACCAAATGTTTTGAAAACTATTAAAACAGGTTCCCCTTCAAGGCATAACTCTACATTAAAAACTCTGTTGAAAAAGTTTTAGAACAAGCGATGGGCTGGTCAGGAGCATGCTATCTATCAAATGACCTATGTTCAGTTACAGATTCATCATCCAACTGATTAAACTGATGTTTAAATTTAGAATACACAGACATTGTTTGATGAATATGTAGGGATTTCAATCCCACCTGAATTTGCCATTTAGACAGAACTAAGTAAGCTTTGTTCTGAACTGTTTAAACATGGCGCTTTAATGGTGCTGAATGAATCCTGTGGCAAAATGAAACTGAGGAATGTGAGTAATTACATGGTGGTTGCAACACCTCTAACTTTAAAAGTTAATGTAATCCATACCCTAATGCATCTATTGGGAGAAGCAATCAAGATTAATGTGAATTTAAGGCACTATTGAAATTCAATCTGTCATACACAGTGCCTAGATTATCCACGATGGGAGGAAGTGGGAAGAGAAGTATCCACCACAAAGTGTAATACACTGATCTAGGAGCTTGTTATCCCTATCAGAGAAAGCCTGGAATGCTTTTTTTAAGCTCCAGAAACCTGAAGCATGAAGCTACTTTCAGGTGAATGGGAGCATCTCTGAACTGCATCTTAGTCTTGACCTTGGAATATTTAATACTGCAAGTGATACAAAGAGCAAAGAGGGAAAGTATTCTGTAGCTCAGCTTTGTGCAGACACAATTTTAAGCAAAATTCCACAAAAAGGTATGATTTTAAACAAAGCCTTTCTAATGTTTTCCCTAAAGAAATACAAATAAATTAGTTTGGATCAAATGAGCACAAAACGAAACATTCTAGTTTCGTAACCTGGCCCTTTGGATCACACTGTACCTGCTTGAATGATCCATAATTACTAGCATTATCTGGCTGGATCCAAGAACAGACTGATTTCCATAACAGCTGTCACAGAATATTGGCATTTTCTGTTATTTTAGCACTAATTATCAGAAATCTCATTTCAATTTCAGAACTCATTTTGTTATCACTGTTTCAAGCATGAGCAGAGTTTAATTGAAAAGATAATATCTGCCATCACTATTTTACCTTAAGACTGGGAACAAGAATGTACAGAGAATTTGACCTACCATGCTGTAGAACAACATTCATTTTTAATGCATTTATCATTTAAAATGCACTGTAGCTGGAAGCCTCATATCTCATTTGATGATATATCTTACTCATTTAGGAGTTCTAGCACTGTCTGCTGTTTGCCTTTAGATAGCTTTGTTATTTGGAAGCCTCGTTCCTGGACCACGCTGCAAGGTTTTATGTCATAAGGGAAAAACCCTCACTCTTTCTGTCTTGATCCTGCTGGAATTATGTTACCTAATCATGAACCAGTATTGACCATGAAAACAAAATCACTTGCATCTCAGACTTTACTGTCTTCCAAACTACAGGTAGTGTGTGGGTATTAGTCTGCAAGTAAAGGATGGGGATGGCATAAATAACTAATATGGTCCCTTCCTTCTATCATGCCATTCTTTCCAAGCAGAGAGTAGAACCAGCATCAATTGTGGACAGCACAACAACCCATTATGTCCTGCTGTCTTGGCCAAAAGGAACAAACCAACTTTATATAAAAATATAAGTTAAAAACAAAACATTTTAAAAAATCGACGACTTAATGCAATAGTTTGTGTTGAGTTACGGGCAATTTTAACAAGCACTCCTGGAGGGAAACTGACGGTGTTGGATCGGTTAGCTGTTTCTACACCCCACGTGAGCTTAGGCTCCATTGACTTTAATGGAGATAAAATAGGATAGGGCATGAAACAAGCAGCAGATCCGATCCTGCAATTTTCTCATTGGGTGGATTAGTTAAGATTACTCCATCTAACCCATCAAAGAACAACAGAAATGTGTGTTTTTTCTGATTTAAAAACAAGGTCGTTTCTAAAAATTTTTTTCAAGCAAAAATGTTAGAGATGATAGTACATTTATGATCTCTCACTGGATTTTGGCAGATCTAATTAAATTAATCTATCAAGAGAATTTAGTGGTAAATGTATCAAACAACAACTTGCATTTATGTAGTGGTTTTAACGTGGTAAAACGGATGCATGGTTGGAAGTTCATCTCGGGGTCAAATAAGACACCAAGGTTGCTAACAGCCTGGTTAAGCCTCTGATGGTTGCCAGGGAGAGGGATAGTCGGTGGCTAGGGAATGGAATTTGTGAATATAAAGGGCCGGATTTTCAAAGTGGAGGTGGGAAACAAGAGCATGGCCTGGCTTTTGGTCTGAAACCTGCCACCTCTGGGTAGCTGATTTGGATTGCACTTTTCAAGTGAGAAAGCTTTTAGTTGGTCTGGAAAAGGGTTTCCTCTTAGAGCTAGTGGGATTGCAAATTGCAGTGGGTCACATTAAGTGTGGGCTCATGTAGACTTCCACTCCATCACTGAGGCTGTTGGTTGTCCTGAGGAAGAGATCTGCCTTCCACAGCACCAGAGGGAGGCGAGATGTCACCAGAGAGCTGGAGGCCAGCACTAGGAGCAGGGCAGACACTCGCTTCATCAGTGCCCACCTAGTTGTAATGCTGCAAGCCATGAAAGAGAGCAGGGAGGTCCTCTTCCCAGAGGGTGGCAGGAGGAGGCTACCTCACCCTGCAGCAAGGGCACCTCTCTGTTCTGTGTTATCACCCTCTGCCTGCTCTTCCTCCTTCTCTCTCATCTCCAATTGCTGCCCAGAACAGCTGTCTCCTTCCGGGGACTCACTGTCCTCAAGGTCAACATCTCTGGAGGGCCATGTTATGGAGAGCGCAGCTGACACCACAATGGCTGAGACCCTGGCAGGAGGGCATTGGAGGGTGCCAACCAACCAATCCAGGCACTGGAATTGCATCTTCAGAAATCTGATGACCTGCTCAATGGTTGGCCTGCAGAGCAGGTGGCATTGGTTGTTTAGCCTCTGTGCCTCTGTCTGGGGCTCCCGTACAGATGTCAGTAGCCATCTCTTCAAGGGAGTTCCTTTGTCCCCTTTGAGCCAGCCATGCACTTTGGGGCATGGAGTGAAGGACCAAGGCAGCTTGGACTGGCAGAGGATGAAGAAGTCATGGCAGCTGCCAGGAAAGCAAGTGCAAACATGGAGGAAGCTCTTGTTATGTAGCGGACCATTTGGACGTTGTGGGAGTGGAAACACTTCCTGTTGCAGGATCTCATAGGATCGTAAGAAACAGGAGCAGGAGTAGGTCATTTGGCCCCTCGAGCCTGCTCTGCCATTCAATAAGATCATGGCTGATCTGACTGTGGCCTTAACTCTACTTTCCTGCCTGCTCTTCATAACCCTTGACTCCCTAGTAGATCAAAAATCTGTTGAACTTAGCATTGAATATATGCAATGACCCAGCCTCCACTGCTCTCTGGGGAAGAGAATTCCAAAGATTAATGACCATCTGAAAAGGGATATCCCTTATTTTGAAATTGTGCCCCCTAAGTTTTAGATTCCCCCAAGAGGGGAAACTTCCTGTCAGCATCTACTCTGCCCACCCCCCCTCAGAATCTTATATGTTTCAATAAGATCACCTCTCATTCTTCTAAACTCCAATGAGTATAGCCCAACATGCTCAACCTTTCCTCATAAGACAACCCCTTCATCCCAGGAATCAGCCTAGTGAACCTTCTCTGAACTGCTTCCAATACAAATATATCTCTCCTTTAATACTGCAAGCAGTATTCTAGTTGCGGTCTCACCAATGCCCTGTACAGTTGTAACAAGACTTCCCTACTTTTATACTCCATCCACCTTGCCATAAATGCCAACATTCCAACTGCCTTCCTAGTTACTTGCTGTACTTGCATGCTAACTTTTCATGATTCATGTACAAGGACACTCAGATTCCTCTGCACCGCAGAATTCTGTAGTCTCTTTCCAAGTAAATAATATTCATCTTTTTGGTTTTTACTGCCAAAGTGGACAACCTCGCATTATACTCTATCTGCCAAATTTTTGTCCACTCACATAATCGATCTATATGTCTTTGCAGACACCTTGTCTTACACACAACTTGCTTTCCTACCTATGTTTATATTGTCTGCAAATTTGGCTACAATATACTCCGGTCCCTTCGCCCAAGTCATTAATATAGATTGTAAATAGTTGAGGTCCCAGCATTGATCCCTGTGGCACTCCACTAGCTCTTTTGCCAAACTGAAATGCCCCATTTATCCTGACTCTCTGTTTCCTGTTAGTGAGCCAATCCTCTATCCTATTACCCCTAACACCATAGCCGGAATTTTATGTAGGGTGGGAAGCCTCACCTACTGGCCCAAAGGTCAAGGGTGAGCCGGGCCTGGGAGTACGCCAGGAGTTTACGCTCCCCAGACCCTTAATTGGGCTAGGGGCTGAAGCAGGAAGTCCCACCTAATGGAGCTGCCGGCCAATCAGCGGGCTGGCATCTCTCAGTGCCAGCAGGAGTGGTGGCCACTGCTGGGACTGCACCCAGCCAGCAACAGGATCGTTGACGTTGGCACCGGAAGAGAGGTACATTTTGGGGCCATGCCGGGGACAATCAGCCAGTCCCCGGCGAGGCATGGGTGGTCAGTTGGGGGAGTGGGGTGGAGTATTGAGCAATATTGGGTGCCCAGTCAGGAGGTCCCCCCCCCCCTCCAGCATGCAAGGAGTCCGCCAGGTTTTACCTAGTAGCATTCTGGAGGCCTGAGGTGTCCTCAGGCCACTGGTGAAATGGCAGCGGGAGAAGGCCCTTAAGTGGCAGTTAATTGGCTCTGGGGTGCGGGGGGAGCGTAAAATTCTGGACCATGAGCTCTTGTGTGGTACCTTATTGAATGCCTTTTGGAAATCCAAATACACTACATCTACTGGTTCCCCTTTATCCACCGTGCTTGTTACATCCTCAAAGAACTCGAATAAATTTGCCAACATGATTTCGCTCTCATAAAACCATGTTGACTCTGCCCGATTGCATTATGATTTTCTAAATGTCCTGCTGCTACTTCTTTACTAATGGATTCTAGAATTTCCCAATGACCTATGTTAAACTAACTGGCCTATAGTTTCCTGCTTTCTTTCTCCCTCCATTCTTGAATAGAGATGTTACATTTGTGGTTTTCCAATCCTTTCCAGAATCTAGAGAATTTTGGAGGATTACAACCAGTGCATCCACTATCTCGGCAGCCCTTTTAAGACTCTAGGATGCAGGCCAGCAGATGCAGGGGACCTGTTAGCCTTTAGTTCCATTGGTTTTCCTAGTACTTTTCTCTAGTGATAGTGATTGTTTTAAGTTCCTTCCTTCCTTTTGCCTCTTGATTTACTACTCTTCGTGGGATGCTTTTTGTGTCTTCTGCTGTGAAAACAGTTACAAAATACTTGTTCCAACTCTCTGCTATTTCCTTGTTTCCCACTATTAAATCCCCAGTCTCATCCTCTAAGCGACCAATACTTACTTTAGCTACTCTCTTCCTTTTTATATATTTGTAGAAGCTTTTACTGTCTGTTTTTATATTTCTTGCTAGTTTACTCTCATACTCTGATTTCTTCCTCTTTATTTTTAGTCACCTTCTGCTGGTTTCTAAAATTTTCCCAATCTTCTGGCCTACCAGTAATCTTTGCAGCATTTTGTACCTTTTTTTTTCAATGTGATACCATCATTAACTCCCTTAGTTAGCCAGAAATGGTTCATCCTTCTCATAGAGTCTTTCTTTCTCAACGGAATATGTCTTTGTTAGAGCTATGAAATATCTCCTTTAAATGTCTGCCACTGCTTCTCTATGTCTTACCTTTTAACTTATTTTGCAATCCATTTTAGCCAACTCTGTCTTCATACCTTTAGAATTGCCTTTATTTAAATTTAAGACACTAGTTTCAGACCCAAATTTCTCACCCTCAAACTGAATGTGGAATTCTATCATGTTATGATCACCCTTGTCTGGAGGATCCTTTACTATGAGATAATTTATTAATCCTGTCTCATTATACATTATCAGGTCTAAAATAGCCTGCTCCTGGGTTGGTTCCAGAATGTATTATTCTAAGAAACTGCCCCTCATAGAGTCTATGAACTCACCTCCAGGCAACCTTTGCCAATTTGATTAGTCCAATCTATATGAAGATTAAAATCATCCACAATTATTGCAGTAAATCTCCTACAAGCCCCCATTATTTCTTGATTTATACTCTGTCCTACAGTGTAGCTACTGTAAGGGGGCCCATAAAGTACACCCACCAGTGACTTCTTTCCTTTGCTATTTCTTACCTCCACCCAAACTGATTCTACATCTTGATCTTCCAAGCCAAGATCATTTTTCACGACTGTACTGATCTCATCCTTTATTAACAGAGCTACCCCACCTCCTTTTCCTTCTCACTGGCCAGTCACTGGATGCCTTGATGGTCACATGGGTACAATTGATGATGCCCTGCACCTGAACAAATCCATTGATGGTGTCAAAACTCAATACCTTCAGTACCAGCGCAGACCCATCTGTATCAAAGTGGATATAGTCTCTGCCCTGCTGAAAAGGGCATCCACGACCTGCATGATGGCCTAATGAGATACCTACTGCAAGATACCACCCAAGTCCACAGCTAATCCCTGGAACGACCCAGTTGCATTGAAGTTTGGGGCGACAGAGACCTAGGAGACTGCTATGGGGACTGTGAGGCCCTTGTGGGGCTCTGCCATTTGCAGGGAGCTGACTCTTGGGATGTGCACCCAATGTTTTGGGTAGCATCTTCCTTCCCTTGTAGCCCCCATTGTGCTCCTCTGGCCTCCAGCTGTCTAGGAGATTGCACCTGCTGCAGATCATCCTGGCTGCTCAGTCCAATGTCAGAGTCACCTCCTCTCATCTGACCTCCTTCAACTGGGTCTTGAACACTCACCAGGCCTTACCATGCCAACCTCAGGTGCTACATTTATGTCAGTTGACTCATTTCCCTGTACAGTTACATGCCACTCTTCAGTTTAACATTTAACTCTTCCGGTTTCAACAACATCCACATGGATAAGCTAAGCTTTATTTGCTGCCTCTGCTTTAAATTAAATAGCCATTTCCATTACCCTCATCTCCCTCCACAATGCTCACTTCCTCAGAACCCAGCCATGCTCCCCGTGCCCTCCCCCCCCCCCCCCCCCCCCCCCCCCACCATGGCTTTTTCTTCATTCCCAGCCTTTAAAAATAGCTTCCTGACTAGACTGTTAATCAGCTCTTTAATGAGCTCAGCAGGCAATTAATTGGACATGGTCACCCGACCCGTTCCTTCCCTGCCAGGTGAAGTTTAAAAATAGCATTGCAGTCCAGAGGCGGCAGGACCCAATGCCGACCTCCAAGAACACGATCTTCAAATTGTCTCACTGCCATCCTCACTCTTAGCGGGAATTGAAAATCCAGCCTAAAGTGTCAGGATGCCATTGTAGTTTTCTTGAGAAACAGGTAACTGATTTTTATTCAAGTTTTCCTTTACATTTCAAACAAAGTCTATTTTCTATTTAATCAGCATGAGTAAGTAGCCTAATATGCAACATTGATTAACATTACCTTTAATGGAGTAGCAATTATAATCAAATTTTATAAAAACATGATTACCACATCTGAGCAATAGCTTACTTTCTAATTACACAATTTACAGAGAACTTATTTTTCTTGAGTGATAAATAAAAATTCAAAAGAAGTATTCATTTATGAGCCGACCATAATTTTTCACCATCTATACTTTACAAAGACAAAGTGATAAAAATCCAAAAAAAATGCTTTGGTACACTAATATAAAAGGGACATTAATTTAGCACAACATCCTTTCAAAGTAAATAAAACTGTGTAAACTTGTGTAATGTTTCAGATGAAATTATTTAGAATAGCTTATGGATTGACTTCTGATTTCATTTTGGAGCTCGAATGATAGTTTTACCTTCGAATATGACCAAGACTTAAATATTATCATAACCAATAACAACTTACAATTTGAGTGCCATTAATGTAGCAAAATGTCTGAAGGCGCTTAACGGATACAGAGCAGGTTTGGACACTACAAACAGGAAATTAAAGGAGGTAACTGAAAGAAAGGTTCAATATTCATGTTCTGAGGAAGCTTTTCAAAGTGTGGAGCAATAGAGCAAGCTGAAAGTGTTTAGAAGGAGAATTCCAGAGCGTAAGGACATGATGACAGAAGGGTCTTGCACTGGTGCTGGAATGGTAGGTAAATAATTGTCCAGAGTCTGAGAAGCAGAGAGGTTGAGCTAGACTGTAGGCTTGCAGGAGTTTGTAGAGGGAAGGTGGAGCAAGAGAATAGGAAGATCTGTAAACAATGTTGAGGATCTTGAATTCAGTGTGCTGGTGGCAGGATACAGGGGTAATCATTTGAATAGGTTTTGGTGTAGAATAGGAAGTGGGCAACAACATTCTGTATAAGTCAATTTTGTTTTGGGAGGCTAAGGAAAATGTCACTAATGCTTGTGATGGACTCCTCCAAACTCATGCAAAGTGTGCTTGAAATACCTGCCAGTAAATTGCACATTATCTGCGACTGCTCAAGAAGTATCCTCCTAGGGTACAGCAACTGTTTCCAGCTCAACTGAGTTTGGAGCATACTGCGCCCTTCAAAATTGACTCTCCACTGCTGACCCTTACTCCATCATCTGCTCATGCTCGCTTGTGAAGTGCAAGTCATCGTGTGAAAACCCAACTATTGCTCGAACTAGTTTCATGGAAGTGCGAGTATGTGTGCTGATGGATGGTCTTCGTAAATCCTGTAATGGTGCACACTCTGAGCGACTGACTGCCTCTGAGGAGTTGTCATCATCATAGCAACCTGGACCACATCCTACTGGATACATGAAGGTCCTTTTGGAGATGCAAGACATAAAACAGTACTGTAAAGGTAAGAATGCTTGATATCATTATGCACTAGATCATATTTCAGTGATTATCGCCATCAAGTCAGTATGCCTGAGTGTTCTATGCCATGTGGCTGCCTGTTACTTAATTTTGTCATCAGGTAACTGACAAGCCCCCCATCTCCGACAGCCATGCACAACAAATCTCTGCTGATCTCCAGTGCCGCCACTTCTGCATAATTGAGAGATAGCTGGAGGGTAACACTTGGTTCTCAAAAGCCTGAATTTTGAAAGCTCGCCGCCGTAATCAGCGGCGAGCTTCAAGAACAGCGTAGCGCACACGTGAGGTTTGTACCATGGAGCTGCCGCGATATTTAGCGTGGCCGTTCATTAACATGGAGGGGGCAGAACGACCGCCCCTGATGATGTAGAGGGGACAGGCACTCTGTCCCAAGCAATGGCATCTGGCGCCACTGCCATTTTTAAAGAGCTTGAAGCCCTTCAGTTCAATTTAAATGTTTCAAGGTGAAGGTTGGAAAAAAAAATTAAACATTTTTATTGCCAGTTTCAATCTTCCTCCCACCCGCCAATTACTAATCAATCTATCAATAGCCCTCTCAACCCCGAAAAATTTAAATCTCAATCCCGACCTTACCCCCAGAACTTTTCCCACTTTGACCTTGAATTCCTTCTCACCATCCCCTCCACCAATCGCATTAGTTCTTGCCATTTTCTAGCCACCTCCCACCCTGAAAACTTCACTCCCCACCAGTGTCCCGCCTTGGATCTCCAAATGGACGTCCGAAGGAGTGGAACTTCCAGCAACTGGCCAGAATATCGGAGCAGTACGGCCAACGGGACGAGGTAAGTGATTGATTCCTTTATTAACATAAATTAACAGATTTTAATTAGGTCCCCATCGCCGAGCGATGGGGAGGCCCCACCCAGGCCTTGCTGCCGCCGGTAATATAGGGCAGGGCCTTCCCGGTGTTGAGGCCCATACCGGGCCGGTATTTTCCATGCCCCCACCCTCCCCCCCCCACCCCCCCACCACCCTACCACGACCCCTGACGTTGGGGGCCTGGTAAAATATCAGCCAATGGAGTCATTTATGGCACAGAAGGAGGCCATTTGGCTCATCGAGTCCATGCCAGCTCTCCACAGAGCAATCCAGTCAGTCCCACTCCCCCGCTCGATCCCGGTAGCCCTGCAAGTCTATTTCCTTCAAGTGGCCTTCAAATTTCCTTTTGAAGTCATTGATTATCTCCACTTCCATCACCCTTGTAGGCAGCAAGTTCTAGGTCATTACCACCTGCTGCGTAAAAATGTTCTTCCTCATATTCCCCCTGCATCTCTTTCCCAAAACCTTCAATCTGTGTCCCCTAGTCCTTTTACCATCAGTTAATGGGAACAGTTTTTCCTTGGCTAACTTATCTAAACCTGTCATAATCTTGTACACAGCTATTAAATTTCCCCTCAATCTCCTTTGTTCTAAGGAGAACAGCCCCAGATTTTCCAACCTAACTTTGTAACTAAATTCCCCCATCTCTGGAACCAGTCTGAGAAATCTCCTCTGCACCCTCTCAAGACCCTCACATCCTTCCTAAAGTGTGGTGACCAGAACTAGATACAGTACTCTAGTTGGGGCCTAACCAGAGCTTTATAAAGGTTCAGCGTAATTTCCCTGCTTTTGTACTCAATGTCTGTATTTACGAAGCTGAAGATCCTATATGCTTTACTAACCACTCTCACAATATGTCCTGCCACCTTCAAACATTGAGGCACATGCACCCCAGGTCCTTTTCCTGCACAGTCTTTAGAACAGTGACACTCTCTTGTGTTCTCTGCTCTCTGCTCCTGCAAAGAACGAGAAAAGAGACCCGTGAAAGAGAAATGGCAAGTGTTCATCTGATGGATGGAGAGCATTTGTTGAAGATGACTATGAGGGATGGGTAGAATATTAAACCACTGACACAAGTGCTGCACCTACCTTTTAAGTTTCCCATATGCTATTGCCCCCACCCCCACCCCCACCCCCACTTCCGCTAGCAGTATGTATGCACATTAAACTACATCCTGATGTTTTGGTCGTTCAGTTTTAGACAGCTAAAGCTACGATTTGCAGGTCTATGATATGCCAAACTTTAACTTCTGAGAGCCAAAACAACCCAGAAAGCCTGGAAATTCGGCTCTGGATTCATTTCAGTTTCAGATAAATTGTAGTGGCCTGAAACAAAAACTGACAAATTAACCTGAAAATGAAATACAATTTATGGGAGCATATAAAATAACTCAGAGGACCAGCAGCACTTCCTGGCTGATGAAACCGATTGACTGATGCTTTGCAACACAGCCTTTGCCATGTCATAATCGCTATGTAATTCTCCTCCTGTTGCAAAAATATGTTGAAAATTGCCATCAGATTTTGTGCACTTAAGTTGTCTAAAGAAGCATGCAGAGGTAGCCATTGATCTCCTAGTTCCTTGTAATGCTAAAAGCAAGATATCAAGGTATAAAGAACCTAGGGAGCAATTATTGGCTGGAAATGAATTTTTGCAAGGAAGAAATGCCACTGAAGTCAGTTTCAGATTGGATGAAAAGGTTACCAATTTAACTAAAGCAAAAGTGTTGGAAAAAAAGGCATAGTGAGCAAAACATCAGGATTGGGAAAAAAAAGAAATGGAATTCAAATATTTTATCCCAGGATTGATCTCCTTGATCTCTATCTATTTAAGTGGCCTTTGCTAATCCGCTGCTGAATTTCCTGGTGTGTGTGAATAGCATTCAAGTTCCTCATTGAATAAACAATGACTTACTTGAAGCTTCATGAAAGAAATGAAGAGAGAATAAGATTTTAAAAAATTATGGAAACACTTGGTTGAAAACTAGAATGGCTGGTTGAATGATATGATGGTTAGGATACTGTTTATAGATCCAGGTTCAAACCCCAGTGGGATGAGTGAGAGAATAGTTTAGGTCCGACTTTTTTTGTGTGGTGCTTTCATGTGGTACTTATTTTGATGTGATTTCTTTGATATTCTTTCTGAATTTGCTGAAACCAGAATGTGCTACTTTGTAATAATTTCATCAGATTTTATTTCCATTCATGCCATTTAGTTAAAAAAAAAATGAAACCTGATTAAAACAAAATGCAATGGGGTAGAAAGTGAACCTTATCCTTGTTTTTTTGGGTAAAATGGGCACAACGAGGCTCAGTTGTGGGGGTCAATGTCCTGCGCTTCAGGGATGCCTGAAAAATGTCTGATCCAAAATTGGGTCCCTGCATGGCCTCACCCCTCCTTATCTCTGTCACCTCCAGCACTGCAACCCTCTGAGATATCATCGCTCTTCCAATTCTGGCCTCTTGCACATCCCTGATTTTCATTGTTCCACTATTAACAGCTGAGTCTTCAGGTGCCTCGGCCCTAAGCTCTGGAGTTCCATACCTAAACATTTCTGTCTCCCTTTCCTCCTTAAAACCTACCTCTTTGACCAAGCCTTTACTCACCTGTCCTAATTTCTTCTATGTGGTTCAGTGTCAAATTTTGTTTGATAATGCACCTGTGAAGTGCTTTGGTGCATTTTACTGTGCTAAAGATGCTGTATAAATGTGAATTGTTGTTGCAAACTGCCTGTCCTCATGGATCTGGAAGTTGCACATGTCCTACAACAGCATTCTGCCATTTTCAACTCTTTTATCACTTCCATCTAATATCACTTTCTTTTTAAAAGATTACATGATCGCCTGTTGTCACCTTGTGATTTTTTTTTGTGTGAAATTTTCAAGTATGTTCACACCTATCAGTACATTATAGTCACAATAGTTGGATATAAGTGTTGGAATCTCTCTGAAAAAGGCAACATCGAAAACACTGAAGCTGCAATTGCAAAAAGAAAACAACTGACATCTTGGCATGATTTAATTTTATTTCAAAATGTTCTTCTCGAATACTTGTTTAAGAAAAAGTATCATTGAATTAAAAGTGTCAGTCTGGTTAACAGAGAATGAATAAAATATATGGACTAGATATACCTTGCTGGATGAATACTTCAATTATCGTATAAGCATACAATAGGACAATGGGATACATTTTCTAGCTGATAGTTAATGTGCTCAACCATTGCATATCAAGCAACTGAATAGAAAAAAATAAGATTCCAGTTGGCACAAATCAATGTGAGTCATTCCAGTATTAACAGACAATTCTTCAGCAGACGCCTCCTTTTCTATTGAACTGAGTAGTAAATGGTCAACTGGGAGTGTGCTTCATTTGTGTCACAAATTGAAGCACAACTGGAAATTCTTCAAGGATTTCAATGTCACTTTCAGCTGTCTTTGCTAACGACATGGAGAATTAATTGAAAATAGCTGCAACAATGTTGTATAACTTGTGCTTATGTATTGCTGCTGGTTAACCAAAATCACATTATTGCTAAAGTCTATGAAAGAAAGAATACAAGTTAAATAAATATATAAGTGAACGCACAAATACGTACATACCTGTTAATTTTTCTCATCCTATTCTACTATTTGATTAATTGGAATGAGTAAAGAGAACATCATCTTCACCATGGTAGTGTTCTCCTCAAGAGAGTTCTTTTGTAGTTCTAAATTATAACTAGTGATTGTTACGGATCTTTAGAAAAAGACAAAATGATCCAGAAATTTGGCTGTGCAGCAGTCATTTTTTGGGCCATGAACAGGTTCTGATATTGTAGGCAGGAAGCACATTATGAACCAGAAGTGACACCCACAATATTGCTGAAGGCCAATTTCACCCCTCCCCCACAACATTGCTGATTTGTGAATTAATCAACTGCTGGCAGCGTAGGAGGAGGTATACTCTGTATGTCGTAGGTAGCTAAGAGAGCTGACTTAAAAGACAATCGAATCATAGAAAGTTAAGGCACAGAAAGAGGCCACTTGGCCCATCGTGTCTGTGCCAGCCAAAAAATGATCCACCCATTCTAATCCCACCTTCCAACATTTGGTCCGTGGCCCTGCAGATTACGACACTTGAGGTGCATATTCAAATTCCTTTTGAATGAGTTGAGTGTTTCTGCCTCAACTACCTTTTCAGGCAGTGAGTTCCAGACCGCCCCCCCCCCCCCCCCCCACCCCCACCCTCTTGGTGAAAAATGTTTCTCCTCATCTCCCCTCTAATTTTTCTACCAATCACTTGAAATCTATGCCCCCTAGTCACTGACCTCTCTGCTAATGTGATTAGGCCCTTCACCTCCACTCTATCCAGGCCCCTCAAAATTTTGTATATTTCAATCAGATCTCCCCTTAGCCTTCTCTGTTCCAAGGAGAACAACCCCAGCCTATCCAATCTTTCTTCATAGCTGCATTTTTCCAGTCCTGGCAACATCCTCATAAATCTCCTCTGTCCCCTCTCTAGTGCAATTATATCCTTTCCGTAATGACATGACCAGAACTGGACACAGTACTCAAGTTGTGGCCTAACCAATGGAGTTATACAGTTCCAGCATATCTTCCCTGCTCTTTTATTCTATACCTCGGCTAATAAAGGAAAGGATTCCATATGCCTTCTTAATCACCTTATCAACCTGTCCTGCTACCTTCAGGGATCTGTGGACATTCACTCCAAGGTTCCACACTGCCTCTATACTTCGCAGTATTTTTCCATTAATCATGTATTCCTTTGCCTTGTTTGACCTCCCCAAATGCATCATCTCACACTTCTCCGGGTTGAATTTCATTCTCCACTATTCTGCCCATCTGACCTGTCCATCAATACCTTCCTTCAGCCTATCGCTCTCCTCCTCACTATCTACAAACACAGCCAGTTTTTGTGTCGTCTGCAAACTTCTTGATCATGCCTCCTACATTTATGTCCAAATTGTTAATATATACCACAAAAAGCAGGGGACCCAGTACTAAACCCTACGGAACACCACTGGAAACAGCCCTCCAGTCAAAAAAACGCCCGTCAACAATTATCCTCCTGTTTCCTGCCACTGAGCCAATTTTGTATCCACAATGCTGCATTTTCCTGGATCCCGTGGGATTTTATTTTATTTTTTAACCAGTCTGCCATGTGGGCCTTGCTAAAATCGATATAGACCACATCAACTGCACTACCCACATCTATCTTCCTTGTTACTTCAAAACAATTTGACCAAGTTGGTCAAACAAGATCTTCCCTTAACTAATCTATGCTGACTTCCTTGATAACCTATGCCTTTAAGTGACAGTTTATCCCCTGTCTCTCAGAATAGATTCCAATGATTATATACTGAATCGTGGTCCTTAAGGTTCAACACTTTGCTTCTTCAGTCAGCTATCTCAGCCTTGGATTCTGTGTTCTTTGCATCCAGAAAAATAGGACAATCAGTTGTTTTCATTGTGTTAAAAATAGTCACATTAGTTTTTCTAATGTTCTCTCATTTTTTTGAAGGCATATTCCAAAAATATAATGGTATCACGAAATATTGCCTGGTTAAGACTTCACTTCTTAACAATGGAAAACTGAGTTACAGGTATGAAAGAGAGACTTACTTTGTGGAGAATCTGCTTTATCTACAAGTGAATCCTTTGTGTCTCCAATCACAAAAGTTTATATAAATATACTCATGGTTGATGTAAATGAATGAATAAAGTTTCTAAATGCTGGTAAGCCACATTGTAACAAATACCATTCCAAATACTAAATTAATGTTTCGCTCACAGAATTTGACATTGAAGAAGTCTCAGTTCATAAGTGATTCCAATTGCTGCCCAGTATAATCATCTATTAAACTTTCTAAACTGGCTGCAGATCCATGAACAAGTAGTCCAGTTTGAATTGTGTTTCTCTATCACCTTCAGAGGTCATTTTTTTTTCTGCAATGCCTTCAGTGCAAGTGATCATCATTTGTGAGCTTCATTGATATTTTGTTAAATATTTTTCTAAGATTACATAATTTATATTTCCTTAATATTTTAAATAATAATTGATCTGTGGATGCAGTTTCTCTATAGCTATTGGCCTCTGGTGTTCCAGTGTATGATGTACAGCTGGCAGAATTATTCTGCTGATTGCACTTCAGGTTGAGTGAGGAAAATGATGTTCTGTGCATGGTGCAAAGCTCTACTCCCACCCCTCCCCAAACTCCGATAACACATTTTTATGATTATCAAAAAAGGCAGATGTTCCTGCCCACTCCTGATATCAAAATAGCTGAAAAAATAGGTTTCCGGTGGATTACCTGGTGATATTAAAATGCATCTATGGACCAGGCTTGAATTAAATCATGCATGGCCTGAAGACAAATAAGTGAAGAATAGAAAACAACAGATACTTGGTAGAGGAGTGATGTTGCGGTGGTGGGAGTGGGTGGGGTACCGAGGAAGATGTTCTAGGGATTAGTGTTGGTATTCTTACTCTTGCTAATTTACGTAAGCAACATTGATTCAATACAAATTGCAGATGGTACCAAACTAGGAAACATAGGAACATAGGAGCAGGAGTAGGCCATTCAGCCCATCGAGCCTGCCCCGCCACTCAATATGATCATGGCTGATCATCCACTTCAATGCCTTTGTCCTACACTATCCTCATATCCCCTTATGTCATTTGTATGTAGACATCTGTCAATCTGTGCTTTAAACATACTGAATGACTGAGCTTCCACAGCCCTCTGGGGTAGAGAATTCCAAAGATTCACAATCCTCTGAGTAAAGAAATTTTTCCTCATCTCTGTCCTCAGTGGCTTCCCCCTTATTTTGAAATTGTGTCCCTTGGTTTTAGACCCCCCCCCCCCCCCCCCAACCAGGGGAAACATCTTAGCTGCATCTACCCTGCCTGTCTATCCTTTTAAGTATTTTGTAGGTTTCAGTGAGATCACCTCTCATTCTTCAAAACACTAGAGAATACAGAATAGAGAAAGGCAGTGAAACTGCAGAAGGCAATTCAAAAATTAAATAATGAGTTGGACAAAATATGTAAGTGGACAGAACAATATCATATGAAATTTAATACAGGCAAATGGAAGGTACTGCATACAGCAAAAAATATGGTAAACACACACATTCCATGCCTGGCCCGAGACCGATCTGAAATTGTGTCATTGGTTTCAAATACATCTTCAGGGGAAACTGTTTGTGCCTATTCGACTGCCACAACCAGCTTGTCCCATGAGAAACATTTAAGTTTTTTGTTAAATTTGGAAAATTTGCCTTTAGTTTCCAGCCGCATGGGCCACTGAAGAATCCTAAGCAGATTCATTGGGAGCAAATCTTGTCAGGGTTCCTGAACAGGCATTGGGTTCATCATTAACATACATAAAGGACCTGTTAAGCACAGCCTGGGAGAAATTAAGATCTACTTTTTCTCTTTAATTTTCATGATCATCTCTTTGTCTGTTAAGCAGAGGTTAAATGACATTCACAGCCTTACATTATATGTATCTAGATGAGTCATAATGCTTTTAATGGGGTACACTTATATTTATTTATGTTTTATGTTTGAATGAGTCATGGTGATATGCAGGGGTCACTTAGCATTCCTTAACACACACAGATGGAGACAGCTATATCAATACTTGCAAACAGTTAAATGGTACCTGACATAGGCATGATTTGGTTGGCTGTTTAATGGGTACCTGCAGCATAAATAAGTAGAAGATTGGATTGGGCATCATGACAACTGGGCACAAATAGTGTATTAGTAGTTATTGGTTTGTTGGGAGCAATAATTCTCTGATGACCTCTCTACTAATTTTCCTGGAATGGGAGAGCTGGAGGGAATCCATTGATGGGGCTTTGGAGGCATGGGGTGATGGTGGTGTACTGGTAATGTCAGTGAACTAGTAATTAAGAAGCCCAGGCTAATGCTTTGTGGACATGGGTTCAAATCCCACCATGGCAGCTGGTGGAATTTAAATTCAATTAATAAATTCAGTTAATAAAACTCTGAAATTTAAAGCTATCCTCAGTAATGGTGCCATGAAACTATCATTATTGTTGTAAAAACCCATCTGGTTCATTAATATCCTTTCAGGGAAGGAAATATGCCATCCTTACCTGGTCTGGCCTACGTGTGACTCCAGACCCACAGCAATGTGATGGACTCTTAACTGCCCTCTGAAATGGCCTGGAAGCCACTCAGTTGTCAAAGGCAATTAGGGATGGACAGTAAATGCTGGCCTTGCCAGTGATGCCCACATCCTATGAAGAATTTTAAAAAAGTAAATTGGGTAGATTCACAGAAAGGGTCCATAATATTTTGGTGCTTTCTTAGCTCTGGGCACAGCCCATGCATTACATCTTCATACTGGTATTTGTCACAACAGACTTGGATTCCCTTGCCACCATGGATATGGCAGAGTCGAACCATTATGTCATGGTGGTCTATTTCTATTCGACCAAGGTCCATGCTTCTTTCTTGAGCAGTTGCATTTTCTATACTAATTGTAAATCAAGAAGATTTCACTGGTGATTGATTAAGGCAGCTCTAGTATGAACAGGAAAGACCCATATTTCTGTTATGACCAGGTGAGAAAGAGGTCTAGGGTTCCCTTTCGGCCTTCACCTGGTCTTACTGTAACAGGGTTTAATTTTAAACACACTGTTTTTAGTTTCTCCTTGGTGAATCCTTGTTCACCGCTTTACAATTATAAGGCAAAGAAATTAGCACAAACAGGCTTTCTTTGGTTTAAAGAAGAAAAGTGAAATTTTATTAAACTTAAACTCTAATTTGGTTAACGACTATGGATACACAATGTGCCCACGGTAGCATACATACGTGATACACACATGCAGATAGGGACAGAGAAGAGCAGAAGAAATAAAGGGGAAAAGTTTGAGGCAATAGCTGAAGAGTTTTTGTTAAGGGTCTTCGAGCTCCCTGTAGAGTCCTTGCTTGTGGGTAGATCTTGCTTTTCACTGGGACCCAGTATTCTTCTTAAACCTTGTTCACTGTAGGAGACTTTTCTCTCTTGGGGTTCATGTGTCTTCAATGGATTCAGAAGCTGGTGAGAAAGAGATGGAAGCAGGCAGACTGACAGGAGGTCTTCAGTCCAGGAACATTCTGCTATTTTGCCAGTTCAAACACTGTCTCTATAATTAAAAAAAGAAAACCCAGACTGCCAAGCAGGTTGGTCATGTGACTAACACCACGCCCCTAGCCAAGCTGTTCCAGTACAGCTACAACACTGGTATCTACCCTGCAATGTGGAAAATTGCCCAGGTATGTCCTGTACACAAAAAGCAGGACAAGTCCAACCCTGCCAATTACCGCCCCATCAGCCTACTTTCAATCATCAATAAAGTGATGGAAGGTGTCATCAACAGTGCCATCAAGCGGAACTTGCTTAGCAATAACCTGCTCAGTTTGGGTTCCGCCAGGGCCACTAAGCACCTGACCTCATTACAGCTTTGGTTCAAACATGGACAAAAGAGCTGAACTCGAGGTGAGGTGAGAGTGACTGCCCTTGACATCAAGGCAGCATTTGACCGAGTATGGCATCAAGGAGCCCTAGCAAAACTGAGGTCAATGGGAATCAGGGGGAAAACCCTTCGCTGGCTGGAGTCATACTGAGTGCTAAGGAAGATGGTTGTGGTTGTTAGAGGTCAATCATCTGAGCTCCAGGACATCACTGCAGGAGTTCCTCAGGGTAGTGTCCTAGGTCCAACCATCTTCAGCTGCTTCTGCTACCATTGACCAGAAACTGAACTGGAGTCGCCATATAAATACCATGGCTACAAGAGCAGGTCAGAGGCTAGGAATCCTGAGGCGAGTAACTCACCTCCTGACTCCCCAAAACCTGTCCACCATCTACAAGGCACAATCAGGAGCGTGATGCAATACTCTCCACTTGCCTGGATGGGTGCAGCTCCAACAACAGTCAAGAAGCTTGACACCATCCAGGACAAAGCAGCCTGCTTGATTGGCACCCCATCTACAAACATTCACTCCCTCCACCACCGACGCACAGTGGCAGCAGTGTGTACCATCTACAAGAGGCACTGCAGCAATGCCCCAAGGCTCCTTAGACAGCACCTTCCAAACCCATTACCTTTACCAACTAGAAGGACAAGGGCAGCAAATACATGGGAACGCCACCACCTGCACAAACAACAGTTTGACTGAGAGAATGCATGGTTTTCTGTATCTTACATTTTCTCTCAACCCTTTTAATGAATTGCGATTTTCTCAAATCGTATTGCATTCCCCTGGGTGTGGAGATGTCATGCAGGCCTGCACCTGCCAAGGATGGAGCATTATTAATCTCACCACATGGACATTAAATTTCAAATTGTTGCTAGAAGAAGAAAAGGCCTGTGACAAGGGGTTGCCAAGCCCCTGGCTGGAAAGACATTTTTGTATATTAACAGACAGTGCATGGAAGAAAAGGAGCTAGCCCCTGCTCCAATACAATCCACAAACACACGTGGTCAAACCAGTTATTTTTTTTTTAATTCATTCATGGGATGTGGGCGACGTTGGCCTGGCCAGCATTTACTGCCCATGAAAAGTAAAAACTTCAGCATAATTACAATCTCGACAGATTGCTGACAGAATGTTGATGGTGTACGGAATGCAAAAATTAGAACTTTGGCTATCACCTCATGCTTTTGACTAGTTTGGGCCCAGATTCTAGTTCAGACTAGTTCCCCTCCAAGTCACACACTATCCTGACTTGGAAATATATTGCCGTTCCTTCACTGTCGCTGGGTCAAAATCCTTGAACTCCCTTCCTAACAGCACTGTGGGTATACCTATCCCAAATGGATTGCAGCGGTTCAAGAAGGCAGCTCACCACCACCTTCTCGAGGGCAATTAGGGATGGGCAGTAAATGCTGGCCAGGCCAATGTCGCCCACATCCCATGAATGAATTAAAAAAAAAATAACTGGTTTGACCACGTGTGTTTGTGGATTGTATTGGAGCAGGGGCTAGCTCCTTTTCTTCCATGCACTGTCTGTTAATATACAAAAATGTCTTTCCAGCCAGGGGCTTGGCAACCCCTTGTCACAGGCCTTTTCTTCTTCTAGCAACAATTTGAAATTTAATGTCCATGTGGTGAGATTAATAATGCTCCATCCTTGGCAGGTGCAGGCCTGCATGACATCTCCACACCCAGGGGAATGCAATACGATTTGAGAAAATCGCAATTCATTAAAAGGGTTGAGAGAAAATGTAAGATACAGAAAACCATGCATTCTCTCAGTCAAACTGTTGTCTTATGCGGGCTTTGGTCTTTCGTATACCGGCATGTACAGCCACTGTAGTCTCGTGGGCCCTTCTTAATATTTCTCTCTGGTACCTCTGTGGCACCACTAACTGGTGAATTATTGTCCACTCCTTGCTCTCAGGTCTGTGAGGAGAACTCCATTTCCTCATCAGTACCTCATTCTTTAAATAGTAGCAATCAGGGACTCCCTCTGCTTCACTTTCAGACTGGGCAGCCTGTGCTAACTCTCACAATACTGGGTTGGCTCCCTGAGCCTCACCTTGGGAAAATCCATTTAATTCATTCCCTGGGTCTCCTACCTTTCCAAATAAAGTCTCGGACAGGCAAACCTCATGATCACCTGCCTGCAGTGCCAATGCAGTCTCCTCTGGGGGAGCTGATTTGATCGTGGCCTGATCCACTACACATTCAGGGAAATTGCAGGGGTCTGTCTCTCGCCACTGCCCTGTCTCTTTGACCTCCTGTGGTCTTTCTTTTACAACTGGGGGGAGCTACCACCTTCACCCCCGCCAGATCATTACTTAGGAGCAGGTCAACCCTGTCCACAGGCAAACGAAGGACAATCCCTATGGTCACCGGTCCAGAAACTGGGTTGCACTCCAGGTGCACCCGGTGTACAGGTACGGGCAAACACTGCCCTCCAATACCATTCACCACCATTTTGGTGTTCACTGCACTCTCTGGGGGAAAGGTCGGGCCTTTTCCCAGTAAAAGGGATCTAGTAGCCCCTGTGTCTCTAAAATCACTATGGCCTTGCTTGGCCCACTCGAGGCGTATGGAGTTACTTTCCCTTCAAACACCAAACCCCGATAACCTTCAGGAATCCTACTAAATTTTCCTGCATTTGCAGTAGTAAGCTTCCTGGGTATCATTCTTACTGCAGTTAAAGCCACAGCTTGTTCTGCTGTGCTTTCCATCATGGTCTCTTCTTCACTGAGTGGGTGTGCCCTGATCAACCCTACCAGTTTCCCTTTAGTTTCCAGCAGTCAGCTTTTAAATGCCCTGCTTTATTACAATGGAAGCACACAGGTCTCCGGGTCTTACTCTTGCTCACAGCACCTTTCTTTTTGGCTGGAGGAGGGCCACCTGTGAATCCTGCTTTCCTTTCTTTCCCTGGACTGCCTGGGCTTCTATCACTTCCCACACTTTGTCCTTTTTGGATTTGTAGTGGTGATTAGGAAAGGTTCTCCCCTGGGAAACTGACATAATTTAAAACAAACTTATCAGCTAGAACGGCCACTTGCCGGGCTCTCTGAACCCGCTGCTCCTCTACATGGGTCTTTATGGAGAGTGGGAGAGAGTTTTTAAATTCATCTAACAGAAGTACTTCCCTGAGATTCTCGTAGCTGAGCTGTACTTTAAAAGCCCTCAGCTACTGGTCAAAAGCCAGCTGCTTGCTTCTGTCAAACTCCAGAGAAGTTTGATTGGCTTGCTTTGTGAGGGTTCTAAACTTTTGCGATAGGCTCTGGGTACTAATTCATATGCCCCGAGGATAGCATTTTTGGTCAGTTCATAACTTGAACTCTCATCTGGCAACAGGGAATAAACCTCATGGGCTTTTCCAGTTAGTTTGTTTTGCAGTAAAAGAGGCCAGCTCTCAGCTGCCCATTTTAGCTGACTTGCCAGTTTCTCAAAAGACAGAAAAAATCTCTCCACATCTTCCTCAATGAATTTTGGAATTAGATGAGCTAGTTTTAACAATTCTGTACCCAGCCCTGAATTATGCTTCTCCATATTGGCTCGGCTTTCACTGGGGTTACTCTGTTACACCCCTAGTTAACTCCAGCCTCTTCAGCTCTCTTTCTTCACATTCTTTCTGGAATATTCTTTTTTTCTCTCTCTCTCCTCTCTCTCTCATTCCTTCTCCTGTCTTTCTTTCTCTCTGTCTCCTCTCTTTCTCTTCACATTCCTTCTGGAAGGCTCTCTCTTTCTCCCTCTCTCTTTCCTCAAATTCAAGTTTCCTCTGTTCCAATTGTATCTTTGCTAACAATACCCTGTTGGAGTCTGCTTCAAACCCTGTTTCTGCTTCTTCAGATTCAAGGGAAAAATGGTTGGCCACTAGCCTTAGGAGTTAAGACTTCCTAGCCTTGCCATGTACAGTGATCCCACACTGCTCAGCCATTTTCCTCAACTCCTCCATAGACAGTGCTTTTAACTTATCCCAAGTTACTTCACCCTGGCTTGGGGATCTACTAGCTTCAGTTGCAGTCATGTTAGTATTCAATCACATATAACCACAAGAAAACCTGTACTAATCTTGCTCTTTTTTGCTTGGGAACAATTTGGCTTCCCATTTCCAATTTCTCTCATTTGTCTTTGGTTCAATTCTGGATGCTAGCACCCAAATTTCTGTTGTGACCAGGTGAGAAAGAGGTCTAGGGTTCCCTTTCAGCCTTCACCTGGTCTTACTGTAATATGGTTTAATTTTAAACACACTGATTTTAGCTCCCCCTTGGTGAATCCTTGTTTATCTCTTTCCAATTAAAAGGCAAAGAAACCAACTCAAACAGGCTTTCTTATGTTTAAAGCAGAAAAGTGAAATTTTATGAAACTTAACCTTAAACTCTAATTCAGGTAACACCTACAGATATAAAATGTGCCCACGCTAGCATGCATACGTGATACACACATGCAGATAGGGACAGAAAAGAGCAGAAGAAATAAAATGGAAAAGTTTGAGGCAATATCTGAAGAGTTTTTATTACAGGTCTTCAAGCTCCCTGTATGATCCTTGCTTGTGGGTAAACCTTGCTTTTCATTGGGGCCCAGTATTCTTCTTAAACCTTGTTCACTGTAGGAGACTTTTCTCTCTTGGGGGTTCATGTGTCTTCAATTGATTCAGAAGCTGGTAAGAAAGAGATGGGAGCAGGCAGACTGACAGGAGGTCTTCTTCAGTCCAGGAGCATTCTGCTATTTTGCCAGTTCAAACACTGTCTCTACAATTTAAAAAAAAACAGACTGCCAAGCAGGTTAGTCATTTGACTAACTGGTTTGACCACTTCTGTTTGTGGATTGTATTGGAGCAGGGGCTGTTACTATGCAAAAAATCTTTCCAGCCAGGGGTCTGGCAACCCCTTGTCACAGGCCTTCTCTTCTTCTTAGCAACAATTTGAAATTTAATGTCCATGTGGTGAAATTAATAATGCCTCATGCACGTGGGGGCCTGCATGACACTTCATAATTGCTGTAGGGGAAGCAAATTGTGTTTCACTTTCATAACCATGACAAGCATATTCTGACTGCATTGCACTCGAGACAGTTTATACACAGGTCTTTTAAAAAATGCTGTTAGATTAAAAAATGTAATTTTCTAGTGTAATGCAAAATTTCCAACAGAATCATGGAATGTTACAGAACAGGAACATGTGATTTGATCCATCAGTTCTATTTGGTTTTACTTCACATGAGCCATCTAATATAATATGTACCTACTTACTCCCCAGTATTACCGTTTAATATTCTTGTTTCTCGAGTAACTATGAAAGTCCCTTTTAAGAGGATGTTAGGACTCTGCTTCAACAATGGTATGTAGCAGAAAATTCCACTCTGTGTAAAAGAAATTTTTTTTCTAATTTAGAGATACAGCACTGAAACAGGCCCTTCGGCCCACCAAGTCTGTGCCGATCAACAACCACCCATTTATACTAACCCTGCAGTAATCCCATATTCCCTACCCACCTACCTACACTAGGGGCAATTTATAACGGCCAATTTACCTATCAGCCTGCAAGTCTTTGGCTGTGGGAGGAAACCGGAGCACCCGGCGAAAACCCACGCGGTCACAGGGAGAACTTGCAAACTCCACACAGGCAATACCCAGAATTGAACCCAGGTTCCTGGAGCTGTGAGGCTGCGTTGCTAACCACTGCACCATGAAGGGGAGAGTAGAGTTTCATACTCTATTCTGCTGTGTTACCAATCTTAGCTATACTATGATCAGGACATATTTAGAAGGGAAATAGAGGAATTTCATAGCATTAAACAAGAAAGTCGATCAGAAAACACTGACCTACTAGTTTATTCCAGGAGTTAGGAAGAATTTGATAACTTGTGAGTGATATTAAATACATCATGAATAAATTGACTCGCCTGATAAGCTTCCATGTGTATGCATCATAATTGAGACAAACCAAACAAACATCACTCCTGTGAATATTCCACTTCTTGTGCATATACAAATATTAGCTGAAAAACAGATGGGTGAAATAGTGTTAAAACAACAATGTTCCCACATAATGGGCTGGACTTTTGCTGAGCTCCTGACGTTGGGCTCCGTGGCGGGAGGGCTGGAAGACCGAAGTGGCAGCGGCCTGCCTTGGAGGTCGGCACCAGAATTGCTGGGCCTGATCTTCCTGGCGGTGGGGAAGCTCCATGGCACTCTGCGGTGGGATATTCAAATCAGCTATTTAAATTCATTTAAATGGAAGCCAGAGCGATCTTACCGGCAGTTCCAGATCTTCCAAGCATTGTGTGGCACACCCACACCTTCACTTTCCTGTTCAGGGAAAGCTGGCACCACCGAGGTGTGGAAGGGAATTTCTTTGCATTTGTAGTGAAGTTGGAAGGGTGGGGGGTGGAGGGTGGAGGGGTCAACTCTGCATTGCCAGTGTAGTGCTGGGGGGGAAGAGTTGATGGGTTGAACTCTGCACTTGGGTCAGTTGGGATGGAAAAAGGGGTAATCTGGGCTTTTCTGGTGTAGTTGGGGGAGGGTCAAACCTTATTTTTTGTTGCAGTTGGGGAGGGAGGGGCGCGGTCAACTTTGATCTGTCAATGCTGGCCTGGCAGCCTTTTAAAAATGGCGTTAGCGCCTGCGCTGAAACAGGCGACACATTGATGGCGTAGCCGAGGCTGTCCCCGCCACGTGACTGGGAAGGGCGGCTGCTCTGCCTATTATAATTATCTGCCGGGCTCAAGATGGTGGCAGGGCATTGCCCATGCATGCGGGCCACCATTTGTTTCACCCACCACCGCAGCCGGTGGCATGAAAACAAAATTCAGCCCAATGATTCTTTCGCATCACATTTGATGCGAGCAATCCATTATTATTGTGGTCCCAGCTGAAAAAGAAAGTTTTGGAAATTCTTTGTTGAATCTTGGGCTAGATTTTGCTGGAGTGGAGCATCTCACTGTATGCTCCATTAATTACTTGTTCTTGCATGTTTACGTTTTAAAAAAATTTTTCCCACAAAGTTACTGGAAATGCAAGCTAATAACAGCACAGAAAAGTCTACAGGCCATCTGGGACCTTGGTAAACAATGGGACAAAAAGTGTATCTCCTTAACCAATGAGATTTAAGAATTGAGAAATAAACAGAGGAAGGACTGAGAAGTATGGTGGATTTGAGTGGATAAATTCAATTCAAATCAGCACAGAAAGAGAAATAAAGAGAGGGAAATAAATATTTTCATGTAAGAGGGAGGAAAGAAACAAAGGAAAAATAATAAGCTATTAAAATTTGACATTTTTTAAATCTCCTAAAACAATTCACAACCTGAAGGAATGAGAGTGCACATCAATAATTGTTTACTTTCTAGGCAAGAGAGGTTGATTGGCAGTCACAAAAAGAAAAACAAGAGAGACTTGCATTTATATAGCACCTTTCATGACCACTGGACATCTAAAAGTGCTTTACAGACAATGAAATACTTTTGAAGTGTAGTTACTGTTGTAATGTATGAAACGTGGCATACAACTTGCATGCTGCAAACTCCCACAAACAGCAATGTGATAATGCCAAGATAATCTGGTTTTGTGATGTTGATTGAGGGATAAATATTGGCCGGGACACAAGGGATAACTCTCCTGCTCTTCTTTGAAATAGTGCCAAGGGATCTTCTCCATCCACATGAGCAGGCAGATGAGGCCCCGATTTAACATCTCATCCAAAAGACAGCACCTCCAAAAGTGCAGCACTGGAGTATCATCCTTGATTTTTGTGCTCAGGCACAAGAGTGGGACTTAAACTTAGAACCTTGTGACTCAGAGATAAGAGTGTTACCAACTGAGCCACAACTGACATTAACAATTATCACAGTCTTAAAAGGATACTTACACAGTTAATTACTAGAATTAACAGGAGCGACTTTAAGGGCGATTAATGTGTAAATGTAGCAACTTCCTGAAAATTACAGGGATCTTAAGTGTCAGACGCTATTTTCCTGAAGCTAATGTCAGAGCATGAAAATCAATCAGCATTGTGTGGTGATTTGCAATTCACGGGGTATCTCTTCTTTACTACAAGTTATTGGTTAGTTTGCGCCATTGTTTTTTCCAGCAAAATTTGGCCACTTGTGTTTGTTACACCACAATATATGGCAGGGACTGAGTGTACAAGTGAACATTATCCTCTGTATTTGCACAAACATGAAATAACAGTTTGAAATTAACACTGGTGGACTGATGAGGTAGAGTTAATGCTTTGGACACAATCGGCAATCCGGGTCCAAATTGTGCTTGAAATTGCCTTATTTTTCTGAAGTGAAATTGTGGTTTAAGTTTCTGCTCAAAGTTATTTGTATTATCACAAAAGTACAGGGCTAGAAATTGGATAGCCTAATTTTTTTTGTCAAGGGGGTCACAATTCAAGACCTGCCTGCGCTGGTTCGAAACAAGGTGGGTAGCATTTAAACATGATGCGCCCACCTCATTTCCATGATTGTAGAGTGACCCCGAGTGGCTACCATGCTGAACTGATGCCTGTAGTGCTGCCCACAGCCTCTATGCACTGTAGGGTGCTGAGTAGCATTCTGAACAAACCACATGCTCCAGACAGCCTTCCCTTTTTAAAGGAACTGTACTTTTAAAAGGGAAGGTGCAGCACTGCACTGCAGGCTGCTGGATAATCACTTTGGAACACTGAAGGACAAGGAGGATGTCGCACCATGCCACAGTTAGGGATCCCTGATTCACTAATGCCAGTCTGGAGACACTGGTCAGACAGTTGGAGGCTGGGTAAGAGGCCATGGCCAGGATTTAATGAGGAGGCGGTAGTCCATCCTACCGGCTGTAAAGTCAGGTCAATACCTCATATCAGCGTAGGTGGGAAGATGACAGGCATGGCAAACCCTGCCATCCCACCTGATTTTATGCCCCACCGCCTCCTTGCCTGCTCCTGAGGGGTAGGGGGAGTACAGTGGTGGAGAATATAAAATGCAGGCCCATGTTTCCACTGGGGAACAGGAAGCCTCCTTGAATGAGCTCTCGTAAGGAATGGAAGCCAAGGGAGGCTAATGTCCAGAGTGTTGCACCCAGGTGATGGCAGCAGTGCCGAAAGAAATTCAATTACCTCATTTGGGTGGTCAGGTTGAGTGAATGCATCTGTGCATCACATCTCACGCCCACCTTTCACAGTACTCAATACATCACACCCCCATCACTCACCCAGCAGCACACCCTGCCACTCACTACTTACACCTGGCATCATTATATTACACCTCACCCACAAACACCTTCCAATCATGCCAGCTACACACATACATCCACATGCCTCTGCATCCCCCTCAGCCTCTCTGAGGAGATAGTCCACAGAATCATTGGGACTTGTGCCACAGAGCCAGTGGCACCTGGCACTGCCAAGGCCATCGAGGATGATGGTAAGGTGCTGCCTTATGTACCTCACTCCTCACCCTCATCCTGAAAGGTACTATGACTTGAAACTGCAGATGGAGTGACCATGAAACTCCTGTTTTCCTCTCTATCTCCTCTTCCCTTAAGCCCTACTGTCCTTTTATGCTTTTGTGCTTTTAGATTGTCAAGAACTGCTGCCTGGCCAGCTGCTGCAGCATCCTGAAGAATGGTGAGAGCAACAACAAACCTCTGAGGAAGAAACATAATCACTTAATCTTACACTCCCAGTCACCAGCTCAAATACTGGCACTGCATGTATCTTCGAGGCTGGTATACAGTTGGGATCAGCATGTGCTGAGTCACCAGGCACAAGTGGGCCAGGCTGCAGCTAGACAAGGGGGATAGGTCAGCTTGTGTGCAAACTCCCGAGAGGCAGAGATCACAGATGAGTTCTGCTGAAGAGAACTCAGATGAGGACCTCATTGGGATGGCAAAAAGAAAACGATGATGACAATGCACATCAAGATGATTAGTGCATTGACAAGCTTGCCAGATAGCCTCCATTCACTGGCTAGGAGCATGGAGGAGTCTGGTTTCAATGTGACACAGGGATCGAGGAGAACGCAGAGCCCATTCTTTTCACTGTGAAAGTGGTGGGAAACTCCTTGGCAGCATTGCCAGACAGAACCATAATAGAGCATCTGATGGTCGCTGTCTTAGCTTCCACTGCAGCACAGGCGGAGGCCTCCCAATGTCTCAGTGCTGTAGTGGAAGCTCAGAAGTACATCATGAGATTCCTGACTGCTGTCATCATGGGTGCAGATATTAATGCTCAACAGGACATGCAGTCTCTCAAGAGGTCCAGAAATCTGTGCTCCAGCAGATTACAAGATTGCTAAGGTGCCGCACTGTGGGAGTGACGGTGGCACTGTGGAGCACGAACCTGCTGTCCCCTTTCCTGATGACAGCATTCATGCTCTCATCACTGCCACTCCACTAGTACCTTTGCTGTTGCCTCTCAGCTAGCCAACCCAGACTGCTGCCAAACATGCTGAGGTGGTGCAGTTGGAAGCCAGGCTCTCAAGGCCCAGATCTGTTTGAGGGCATCCTGCAAGGCCATCTGCAGTGTCCCCCCAGTGAATGTCAGTAGTCTTCCACCACTGGGGTAGCACTGCGTAGTAAAGCTTGGCTCGGGTATAAAATTAAATCCCGACCCGACCACAGGCAACCTGAACCTGATCCAAGCCCGAGCGCTTGAATTTTTTTTCGCACCTGACCCAACATGAATCTCCTTCATCTGTTCTGGCAGTAGGCTATTCCTGCAGCTGGAGTTGTGGGGAATCATGGGTAAGCCTGATCCCGTGACTTCCCGGAAGCACTGTCCAGCCCGACCTGACCTGAGCCCGAATGCTGGATTCGGAATTTCAACCCGACCCAACCCAACCCGAACCTGACACATGTAGTCGGGGCTAGTCAGGTTCGGATCATGTAGCCAGGCTTTACTGCGTAGGAGCACTAGGCCAGGCACATACGTAGTCTCCTCCTTGCCCGCTCCTCCTCCACTCTTCCACCTCCTGAGTGGCCTCCAGATCCCAGGAGGTAATGGCAAGCGCCTCAGAATTCAAGGCTGTAGAGGGCACAGCACACCACCACAAACAAGGGCACCCTCTTGGGCATATACTGCAGAGATCACCCTGAGTGATACAAGTAGTGAAACCCTTGCTTGAAGAGACCGATGGCTTGCTCCACAGTATTGTGGGTTGCTCCATGGCTTTCATTAAAGACCCTCTGACCTCACTTGTTGGGGTGGCAAAGGGGGTCATGAGCCATGTGTGAAGTGGGTAGCCTTTGTTGCGAGCAGCCATCTCCGTTGTGTCTTGGAGGCCCAAAGATGGCCAGTATTGAAGACTGACTCAGTATAAAAGCTTTGCTGGTGCTGCTAGTATAATGGGTATTCACTCATATGAATTTCCTGGTGTGGTCGCACACCAACTGCGCATTCAGAGAGTGGTGGCCCTTGTGGTTGCGGTATCGCTCCCTGTTGACATCGGGTACCTGCAGAGCCATATGTGTGCAGTTGATGGCTCCTGCTGAATCCCCATGCCCTTTCAACCCAGTGTTCCCTCCTAACGGAGAAGAGGATGAAGTCTCCTCCCCTCGTGTACAGTGCCTCTGTGGCCTTCCCAATGCATATGTGCACAGCGAACTGTGATATGTTGCTGGTGTCACCTGCTCCCGCCTGGAAGGATTCTCCAGGCCACTCTGAAAGAGGTGGCACAATTCCATGATGACACCTTGTAGCATCCTAAGGCACTGCTCCTGGCTCACCGCTAAGTCGGAGTGGTGCTCCCGGAACACACTTTGTGGGTAGGCATTCAATGGAGAGCTCTTCGCCTTCCTCCTCACAGGGCTTCCATTCTCTGCCTCCTGCTCTGCATGTCCTGCATATGTTGCAGAGCAAGTCGCACTGCAAATACTGCTCCCATAGCTATGCAAGGCACTGGTCTCTCCTCCCACCCTGTGGTCAGAAGAGAACCTCCAAATTGCTCCAGCATCTCACCACAATGCTTCCACAAACTTTGGGCTGAATTTTACCGCTGGCTTTGAGACCCTGACGTTGGGGCTAAAAGTGGGTGCTGAGCCCGCACTTGCCAGCAGTGAGTCCGGCTTGGCGATTTTACTACAGACGGCTTCCTAATTGGCCGCCAGCAGCCCTGCCATACAATTAAGGGTGGCGAACGACCTCCTGAAGCCTTAGCAGCATCACCGGAATAGGTGGGTGCTGCTGAGGAAGGTACGTGACCTCAGCAGCTTAGACAGGTAAGTAAATTAAAAATAGAAAGTTCAGCAGACTCTGGGTCGGAGGAGAAACCCTTTGGGGAGGGATCGTTGGGGCCATGAGGGCTGCCTTCCTTGCCCACAGACCCCACTTTAGGCCGTAGAGCCTCCAGCTCTGATGGCCCCCCCAAGCTACCGGAGCTTGGCTGCCTCCGTTAAACTGGTTCCATAAAATGGCAGTTAATAGAGCCTTTTATGTACAAATTGGCTGCCTGCCTCCTTGGAGCGGGCAGCTGATCCGCCTCACAGCCCGCCACTGGGAATCCTCCCCGGAGGCGGGACTGTATCGGGGATCCATCCTGACTCGGCATCTTGCTATTTTACCGTTCCTTACCCCCTCCTCCCCCACCCCTCTCCCCCACCACCTCTATTTCTGCCACCCAGGGGCTGGTAAAATTCTGTCCAAAACTTGCTTCAACAAAAGCACCTCAGAAACAACTTATTGAGTGGCTTTTTAACAGCCTCGGAACAGGGCCCATCTTTCTCCATAAAGCTTCCTGTTTCAAGAGTGAATAACAAAGATGCTACCTGCATATGCATTGACCAAGTTTGGTATCTTGGCATTGCATTAGCCCAGTCGGGTCAATGACATTATGATATCATCCATTCAAGGTCTTCGGGTGCACACAAGAGATGCACCACTTCATTAATGCTACTTAAGAACTGGCCAGTGGCGCACTGCACACATGGAAAACTCAGGTAGCCCTTCATAGTGCCGCTAGAAGTGGCATTGCGCACCCAAAATCTTCCATGAAACGATGAATGGGGCAGCCTTTTCAAATGCAATTGATTTTTTTCCCCTTGCTTTAAAATTTTGCTTGATATATTTAAGAGTGGTAACCTGGTTCAGTTGTATTAATACTGCCAAAAAATAGGTTTATCACAACCATTTACTCATTGTGTTGGTATATGCTATTCAGTTTGTTAGCAAATTAAATATTTTTATATAAAAACATTTGGAAGGTGTATTATTTCCATTGCTCCTAAAGAAAACAACTTAATTTTAAGGGCCTCCTTGAAGGGCTGTAAATGGGCGCAATTAGTGGAAACGTCCCATGATGATTAATTTGAAGTGGGGGCTTGGCCAGTTATATGGATGGGGCTGGTTCCAATTAGATGTTTTTTAAAACAGTGCAAAAGATCACTGCAACTTGATTTGCGCTGGACGTAATGTATGATTTTAATTTCTTGATCTTTTACATTGCTGTGGCTGATAGCAGGTGAATTGCATTGGGAAAACCAACGCAACCTAACAAACTCTACCCCATAATTTATACAGACTATGCTACTTTGTAACATAAAGCACAATATCACTATAGTTAATATATTTGACACGAGTTCAATTAAAATCAGTGAATTTGATTATAGGTGTTTGCCATCAATCATTAGCCTGTCATGAATTGTACTGCTGAGGCTAAGAATAGAATAAAAATACCCTATGAGCTCATTTATTTTTTGTATATGTGAATATTGTATAAAATACCAACTGGAGTGTGTTTGAAGGATATATGTTTTTGCAGTCTACAATACTGGAGCTTCATTCTGGCAGTTCATGATACCCACCTTTGCATATGTTTCTGCTTTGTAACACAGTCAGTATACGTGTTATCCTCTATAATAAATAAAATTATTTTGCACAAGTTTCACATACAACATTTTGAAAAGGAGTTCTTAAACAAAAGTTAACCTGCTAACTTAATGCACATTTAATGTATTGTTGCCTCCCAAATACATTCCCACCTTTCCCAGAACTCCATGTTTGAATCCTTCCTGTCAGTCTTCTGTCACTGCCACAGCTCTTATCAAAGGCACAGATAACATCCTATATGACTGTGACAAAGGTAAACTTTCCCTCCTCATCCTTCATGACCTGTCTGCAGTTTTTGACACAGTTCACCCACCATCCTCCTTCAACATCTCTCCACTGTTATCCAGCTGGGTGAAACTGCTGTCACCTGGTTCCATTCTTATCTATTTACTTGTAGCCAGAGTATCACTTGCAACGTCTTCTCTTCCAGCTCCTGCACCATTATCTCTGATGGCCCCCTTCTATTTCTCATCTACATGCTTCCCCTCAGTGACATAATCCGAAAGCACAGTGTTAGTTTTCATATGTACACTGACAACAGCCAGCTGTACCTCACCACCACCTCTCTCGATTCCTCCACTGTTGTTAAATTATCAGGCTGCCTATCTGACATCCAGAAAGAGATGAGCAGAAATTTCCTCCAATTAAATATTGGGAAGACTGAAGCCATTGTTTTCAGTCCCCACTCCAAACTCCCTTCCCTAGCTTCCGATTCCACCCCTTTCCCTGGCAACAGTCTGAGATTAAGCCAGTCTGTTCGCAACCTTGGCGTCACATTGGACCCTGAGATGAGCTTCCAACCTTATTTGTGCCATCACTAAGACTGTCTATTTCCAACTCTGTAACATCACCCAACTTCACCCCGTCCCAGCTCATCTGCTGCCAAAACCCTCATTGATGCCTTCATTACCTCTATACTTGACTATCCCAATGTACTTCCAGCTGGTCTCCCACATTCTACTTGAGGGTAAACTCTGCTGCCCATGTCTTAACTTGCACCAATCATCCTTGCGTTCGATGACCTACACCAGCTTCCAGTTAAAATTCTCATCCTTGTTTTCAAATCCCTCCATGGCCTTACTCCTCCTTACCTCTATAATCTTCTCCAGCCCCACAAACCTCCGAGATCTCTGCACTCCTCTAATTTTAGCTTCTTGAGCATGCCTGATTTTAATTACTCCATGGTTGGTGGCCATGCCTTCAGTTAGGCCCTTAAACTCTGGAATGCCCTCTCTACTTCCCTTTCCTCCTTTTAAGACACTCTTTAAAACCTCCCTCTTTGACCAAGTTTTTGGTTGTGACCTAAAGTCTCCTTGTGTGGCTTGGTGATACTGTTTTGTAATGCTCCTGTGAAGCGCCTTGGGACGTTTTATTGTGTTAAAGGCGCTATATGAATATAAGTTGTTGTTGTAAACAGGTGATTTCGTTATGCCATTACAGGAATTTAAGAGAGTTGGACAATCTCCTCTTCTAAAATTCCGCATATTTTCACTAACTAAAAAGTCTGTGATAACATAAATATTTTATTTTATCTCGCCTTCCTTTCCCCAAATATGCTGAAAGTAAGCACTGTACCTATAGTTAAGATGCGCTTTAAAATCCTAACTATTGGGGGACCAGGAATTTAAGGTGAATAGATTTTGCAAGAGAATTATCTGACTTTAAACTGTAGATGTTATTTCCAGAGCCCTTTCCTTGATACTCATTAAACTGGAGAGATATAGACTTACAAAAGGAGCCTATTGGGCTGGCATCGATGTTGCTGCAAAAACATAAGGATATTGGTCTAATCCCAGGAATCAATAGTTGAGGCAGATCTGAGCACTAGACGGCGCCTTAAACCGTCAAACAGAGCGCCACTCTCTGCTCAGTTTGAAGAGCATTAGGAACTCTGCAGCAAACTTTTTGGAACGTATGAGCAACGTGATATCGTACTGTGATGGTGGGCTTAACAATAATGGAACTCTACGTTTAATAACCGTTCTACGTATAAGTAGAAGTTCCCAGTTTGATTATCTTTTAGCATTCTGTTTTGACAAACAACATGCCCTTTACAGATCGAGTCGATATTAAATTACTTACAAGCGGATTAATTGGACTCGGTGTCGCTTAGAGGTTAACTGAGGGAGTTGCACTAATTATCCCTTAATTCCACATTTAGGTATTTGTATACTGTACTGCAATCATCAGTCGCTTGTTTTGCAGCTCGAGGGGCTCCATTGATCTTAAGATTAGTCTATTGAGTTCAATACTGATATTCTCAGATCTGCTCTGGGGTACATTCTGTCTCCAAAGCGATTTTAGCGTTCCCCCAACCTCCACCTCCACCCCCACCCCGGCAATGAAGTTTGCTTTTACTTTATCTGATAAGAGTTGCATGTGTTTTTAAAGCACAGAAAACAAGGCTTCGAGCATTTTGGTTGGAGCGAATTGTATATATGGATTCAAAAATTAAGGAGTGCTTTTCGAAGTTTGTTTAAATGTGTTGATATGGGGATCTGCAAGTTTAAACACACACACACGCCAGTTCCACTCTAGAAACGTTAGTGCCACCCTATGCAATGCCCCTAGAAGAGAGAGAAATGCCATTTAGCACTCACCACGTCCTGGTGTTTTATGTTTGTTCACATATGTATCCAAAAAAGACCCTCCCCCATCAACAGTGGGCTGATGTTAGATACTATTCGTTAATTAATAATGCATCAGTGGAAACCTTCCTTCATGATAACGGATCTTCTTAGCATTTTATCTTTTGTGCGAATAAAGGTCTCGTTGACGTCTCAGAACTGATCTAGACAAATGTCGGCCATGCCGAATATGCAGCCTATGGTGGTCAGATTATAAAAAACTACAGGAATTCTCAAACTGATCTGAAGACGTCTCGGTGTAGGAAGCCTTGCTGCTCTTCACCTTTTTTATGATGGGCGTTTTAACTGTTAGCACTAACCATGCCCACTGATCCTCATTTTCTTTCCCGTCAACAGACACATGTACAATCATCATCTGGTTCAATTACGTGAACTTTCTTCTGTTCAAAGTGGGCCTTGGACTATTTACAAAGAAAATTTAACTTCTTTTTTGACTTACATCCATCAAGTTCATTTGGAAGCATGACTAAATATCGTTGTAATACTGCAAGGCACAAAATACATATAAGAGGAACAATAAGCCTTGACCCATTTTTCAAAAGTGAATTACAATCAGATCTACATGCTGTGCTGCATTTGCAATTCTCAAAGGTCTCAATCTATTGCTGACACCCCCATTACTGATATAACATGTTGTACTACATGCACGCTTCGTTAGAAACAACTTTTGTTTTTTTTATTGCAGGTAACATTCCATTATGTAACCATGGTGATCCATTTACCGGATGCTCTATTTTCGAAACCAGCCCACTACACTGAAATCCCAGGTTCTTCGGGTATCGGTAAATAAAACTTAAATGATATTGACAGGCAGGCTGGTGGAAGACCGATACTGCGCCTCTGATGCAAACTATACGCCACATATGTCAGATGATGTCTGTACAGGCAGCGCTTTAGTTTAAATGAATGGGCAACACGGTTTGGTACAATATTTAAATATGTGATTTGAAACGGTGGTCGGACTCCGATTTTGCAGCGTCATGGATATGCTTTTTAATAAAATACACAACCTTTATGTTTCTAATCATCATTGAAGATTGTGGCTCTCCAAAAAGTGTAAGTGATTGCCGAGAGCCAAAGATCGGAATACAGTTGTAAAAATTCAGTCCGAATGGAGCGCGGTTACTGCAGAATGCCGATCGATTTCTTAAATCACGATTACTCTGTTCATGCGAAATCCAATTTCTTCTCGCAAAATGAGAATCTCTTCATGTTAAGTTGAAGGGATTCGTCCATACGGGGAAACTGCACTGTGACACGGCGAGCGGAGTTACTTAAATGTGAAACAATCGGCTCAGGCCGGCTGGAATCCCTGGTTTCTGGCTTTTTACAGTCAATCCGAGAGCTGGATGGGAACTGAAGACATTCATTACAAGACGTGTCGTGTTGCGTAGGGTATTAATACAGTTCGGTTCAGTTTCGCCGCCTGAATCACTGGTGTGGAGGAATAGAAAGGCATTAGACGGTCCTTGGAGAGCTGTTTCGTCTCATCAATGGATACTTTCCAGCCTACTTAGACCGTGGGTCGTTCCAGCATCGTGGGCGATCCCACTGCCGCTTGCTAGATTTTCAGAGGCGAAATTAGTGAGAGAGAAGCTAAACCAGAAGATTGCACGACAAGCGAGCTGGGACGTCTTCAAAAATTACCGTGCATCGCAATCTCAGGCTCTAATCCTCGTCTCAAGGTATGGACACCCCAACGCTTTGCGCTGGCGTTTCGTTGATGTAAAATACAACAGTACTGTGTTTTGAGTTCCCTGTGTATAGCGGGCTGCCGTTTACCAGGCGATCGTTGGGAGCCCAATATTTAGCATTGCGCACAAACCGTTAAAGCATGGAGGTTAAAATAGTGGTGCTTGGATGATATTTAACATAAATAAAAAGTTCCAAACACTGCAGAAGTTGCCTTTCAGCAGTGAGTGCAAAAGAAACCGCGCACCGTTTACGATAGTTGTGAACAGCGCCTTTAATGAAAGGCTCCCAGTGAAGAGATTTCTTGGTCAGGTCGCTGGTCAGCCAATGTGGGGAAATGCAGAGGATGTTTGATAAAAAGACCTTTACCAAATTAGTAGAGATCTGCAGTATACGGAACCTTCCGGGATTATCTTTCCTGCAAGGTTGGTGCTGGCTGTTAATCTCCTGTTTAATTAATGGCACATTCCTGCCTCACTAACCAGTCAATATAGGAGCTCGGAAATGAAAGAGCTCTCTATATTATGCTGGGCTGTTTTGAATTTGAAAGACGGTGCGTGGGATGGCGAGCTTGTTGAATACGGACAGCACCGATCTGTCCATGGTGCTGAAATGACGGACGGAAGGGTTAAACCCTTTCCCGTACTATTTAGAAGAGATGTGAATGGAACTTTGGATTGTGTTCAGATATAACCATCGGTTCTGAAAGGCTGTAGTCTCCTTCACAGCCCTGCATATCAGTAGGATATGTAGAAAGACGATTTTAAGAACTGTTTTGATTCCATCGGATTAAAATCCGCTTCAGACTACAATGCAATAGAGGTATGTGAGGATTTAAAGGAACAGAACCACTTTGTTCTCCGTCGGTTCAAATGATTCACTGTTACAAAAGAAAATAACGGTTGGGTTACTTTAGTCAATTTTAGTCAGTTTTTGAACTGATCTAAATCTGCTATTGTTCCATGAATTTCGTCCAGATTCAAAGAATTACATTTCGCTTTGCAATAGTATGCAATGAGATGCAGGTGCATCGAGCAGTTAAATGATTCGTTCGGTTAAATGGGATAAAACTGGCTTTGCAGTGGAATTTGAAAAGATCCATATATTTCTAATATGTATTTATGTTAATCTAAATGGACTGCATGGCCTTTTCTCTTTCCCTTCTCCAAAGTAATGGCAGCTATGGCTCCTATTTTCAAATACTTTATCTTACTTTACAATAGATATTTACTCGACCTTTCTGCATTAAGTAGTTAAATATTAAAGATCTGAGGAAATCCCCATGTTTTCATGTAAACATTAAGCACGTCCCAACTTCGGATGTTCTTTAGGACAGGATGAGAATACAATGCTAAATCACTTTCATAAAGAAGAATTGTGTGACCAGTAGGATCCATGCTTAGGGAAGCAAAACGACCAGATTTATTCTACTCTGCTGAATTCTTCCCTCTCCGCCAGCTTCTCCATTCCGCGCAACCCCACACATAAGGCGTCCCAGAGTATGAATATCACGGACAGATCTGTGGCATTTTTAACGCAAAGTTATCTAATTGCTCTTTGGGATAGTCCCACGGTCATAGTAGCGGCCGTATTTCAACATAGATAGGTTTTATTGGGTTTGATTTAACAGTGGTGTGAATTTATTAGGTACAGCGTATAGCAATTTGCCAGTCTGGGTCAGGATAATATACTTAACGTTCCTTCAAATAGATTTATTGTGTAAGCCGATATTGCTTCAGCCCAGTGATGCTTAACCCTTTATGGTTTCTGGCGGTATATTGTATCACGTCGTGGATAAACCAGGAGTACCCAACTGATGCGTGATAGTGGTTATGAACAAACTATTTCTGGATTATCTAGTATTATTAGATTATTTTAAAGAATAATCGCAGTTTAAACTGTGGCGTCTCATTCTTGGACATGTTATCACAATAGTTATTCGCTTGTAAAGTTGCCATTACACAGCCGCAGACTCTTTTTTGTACTAATGTTTAGTTTAGTTTAGAGATACAGCACTGAAACAGGCCCTTCGGCCCACCGAGTCTGTGCCGACCATCAACCACCAATTTATACTAATCCTACACTAATCCCATATTCCTACCACAATCTCCACCTGTCCCTATATTCCCTACCACCTACCTATACTCGGGGCAATTGCTAATGGGCAATTTACCTATCAACCTGCAAGTCTTTGGCATGTGGGAGGAAACCGGAGCACCCGGAAGAAACCCACGCAGACACAGGGAGAACTTACAAACTCCACACAGGCAGTACCCAGAATTGAACCCGGGTCACTGGAGCTGTGAGGCTGCGGTGCTAACCACTGCTAACCACTGCGCCACTGTGCCGCCCTAATAATGTGCATAATAGCAGACATTCACTTAAAAGCAAAATGATAGTTGACAGTAATGCACATCTTTATGCTTCTCACTTTGTAGGCAATGTAGCTCAGATATAAACATTTCTGTTGCATTTGAGTCTGGCTTCATGCAGTTTGCTTTTGTATGCCACCACATCATAAGTTACTGAGTAGGCAGTATGTTCTATGTTGTGTTGAAAAATAATAAGTTTGACCAGGTCACTTTTATGATTTGACTGAGCGCCTTCTTAACTGAAAAAACTGGTTTTGGAGGCAATCTTCAACCAAATCATGATGCCAACATTTGAAGATGCTTTTAGTTGCAGACTGTGGTTGCAGTAGCAAAGGAATGAAGAGGCGTGTGTATTACGGTAGAGTTTCCACTTTGGGTGCCATCCTCAACCTGTGGCAAATTGCGCTCAAAATTGTGTCAGTTTTGAGAGGTATTTTTCGCTCAAGTGTCCGCTTAACTCATTTTCATATCACCAAATGCAAAATCTGCCATGAACCAGCACAATTGGGCAGCATTTTAGAACTTTTTTTTCAAACTGTGCTTTAAAAATATTCTGTGATATATTTAAGAGTGGTAATTGGGTGCTGTTTGATTAACACAGCTGAAAATGGGTGTAAAGTTAAGCATTTTAATCAGTGTTAATCCAACACCTGTGATTAACCCAATTTTAAATGTCTTTCAGTAAATATACAGAACAAATTGCTAATTATATGGGGATCCAGTAGTCAGTTTCTTTATAAATAAAAAAAAAAAATCACAAGTACACAAGAAATAGGAGCAGGTGTAGACCATATGGCCCATCAAACCTGCTCCACCATTCAGTACGATCATGGCTGATCATAGGCTTCAACTCCGCTTTACCTTCTGCTCGCCATATCCCTTCATTCCCTGAGAGACCATAAATTTGTCTATCCCAGTATTCAATGATGGAGCATCCACAACCCTCTGGTGTAGAGAATTCCAAAGATTCACAGCCCTTTGAGTGAAGTAATTTCTCCTCATCTCCGACCTAAATGATGGGCCCCTTTTCCTGAGGCTGTGCCACGTGTTTTAGACTCTCCGACCAGCGGAAACAATCTCTGTGTCTACCCTATTCATTCCCTTCAGAATCCTGTATGCTTCAATGAGATCACCTCTCATTCTTCTAAACTTCAGGAAATATAGGCCCAATTTATTCAGCCTGTCATCATAGGACAACCCCTTCATCTCCGTGCCAATTTAGTGAACCTTCGCTATACCGCCTCCAATGCAAGTGTATCCTTTCTTAAATGTGGAGACCAAAACTGCACAAAATCAAAAGCATTTAAAACATGTTTATTAATGTCCTTGCACCCAAAATAACTAGCTCCATTTTACGAGCTTCTTTGAAGGCCTGCAAACAATAGGAATTAACAGAAACTCACAATGTTGATTAATTTGTCCTGGGGCAGGGCTGGTTTTGTGGATGGAACCATCTTCGAGCACATTTTTTAAATTAGCAGAAACTAAATTTGTGCGGGACATAATTCATGCGTAAAATTTGTGGTCTTTTGCACTGGTTTCACCAATTTTGAGCAAATTGTGCTGAAAAAATGCACAACCGAACAGAAACTCCAGGCCATGATCTATATCAAAAAAGAAAAGTTGCTGAAAAAATATTTAGAAATAATGCAAAAAGAATGTAAAAATGGGGAAAATTAAGCAGGGGGTGGAGAGGAACAAGAGCAGAGTATAGTTTTAAATACTTTTTATCTAAATATTTTTAAAGTGTTTATATTAGTAGCATGATATTTATAAAGCAGATTTTCAAATAACATTATTACTGTAATAAAAGCAAAATACTGCGGATGCTGGAAATCTGAAACAAAAACAAGAAATGCTGGAATCACTCAGCAGGTCTGGCAGCATCTGTGGAAAGAGAAGCAGAGTTAATGTTTTGGGTCAGTGACCCTTCTTCGGAACTGTTACTGTAATTATTACTGTAATGTTAGGGAATTTTCTCAGTGTGCTAACACTGAAGTCTTTAAAAATGGCTGACTCAGAGAACACAGAATTCCTTGAAGCCATCAGCAGTCTTAGTATTGAACAATAATGCATATAATGTTCTTGTACAATTGAATAATGTTGATAGTCAGTGCTTTTACCCTACAGGGAGGACAATGATGTCTCTATAAAATTAATGGAATTCAAGATATCATTAGGATATGGAACAAAGGCAGATAAATGGAATTGATGCACAGATCATCCATAATTTACTTGAGTGGGAGACCAGGCTCGAGGGGCTGAATGGCTTTATCCCTGTTCCTATGTTCCATGTAGCACTGAATGGTGCTGGGATAATCTTGATCATTTTCCTTTGCAGTATTAGACTGGTATTAGTAGCTTCCAACACATGAGTTTAACAATTTGTGTCAGACCTAGTCCTTTACCTGAAGGAAATATGAACAATGCTAACTTCTCAGAAGTGTTATTTTTAACAAATGTTTTCTGTAGGAAATAACATGTTTTGTTATTTAGTGACCAAACTTGTAAAACATTATAAAGTATTGCATATTAATGTCTAAGTACAGTGAATTTAACTATTGATTTGTGAACACCTCTTGGGACAAGAACATTACATTGTACAAAATGGATACATATCAGTAATTATGCTTTTTGCCTTCCTATTTAGCTTTTTAAGACCTTTCTTTCACCACAAGAGTAATGTGAGGTAACAAAGACTTGAGTTTTTCCTATAATTGCCATCATTGGCATTTAACCCATATTAACTTGGCTCAGATGTGATAGTCACTATAGACAAATCAGTCCTTATGCATATTGTTTCCTCTGTTTGCTAGTTTTAGGGACAATGTAAACCTGAGTGCGGTGAGAAATTCTGATTTACACTCAGTTCTACTTTTTGTTGCTAAAATAAAATGAATAAAATAGGAGAAACATAGGCTCTGATATTCTTCCATGCAGCACTTGGGAAGATTTCGTTTCCAGGTGCTATTGAGAGTAAACAGTGGAAAAGACCTGTTACATCAAATATTCATTCTCTTTTTATGTTGTCCTGAAACCTCCCGGGCTTCCATGTGTACAATGTGCAGGGCCATGAAAAACATGAAAGTGAAGCTGTAAGGGGTATTCCCAGCTCTCCTGCCTCAGTTTATGTTTATGGGATAAAAACATTATTTTGTTCCTTCCCCTATAATTCTGGTATAAGACCCAGCCAGGGGTTTGTCCTGTACTGCTGATGTAACTGGGCCATGCAAATAACACCGCCCACCAAATTCAGGTGCTGTAAGTCATAAACAGGCATCGTGTACTAGAGTGCACTGTGATAGTTCAGTAGCCAGGCAGAGGTTGGTGTGACAGGGTGGAAATGATATTCACTACAAGAAGGATTTTCAATCTTTTTGCTTTTGCAGCCACCCTCTTGTGTTGTAGAAGTTCCACAGACCCTTTGTAACACAACACAAGTACTTTTCTGTATAAAAAGCAGTTATACAATTAAAAATACATACTTATTATTTTTGCTTTACTCACAACTTGACTGCGATCCTGTAGTCTTTCCTCTTCTTGGACTGAGACTCTTTTCTCCACACATTTACTGGCCAGAGACATCTCATATAAGTATTCTTCCAATTTGCAAGTTCTTTGTACTTCAAGCAAGTATTTTTTTTAAATGCTTATATATTTATGGTGCAATTCTAATTCCCAATGGTACAGCAGACACTAATTCAATTGCAACTTTCCTAATCTTGTAAATTCACTCCTGGAATTAGAAAATCATAATATACATATACAATGTTCTTACCGGAATCTGGTTACCTAATGCACCAGACAGAGCTAGCTCTTCTCTTTGTGCATTCCTAGCACTAATAGCTGGGATTGCCATCTCAGTAAACTGTGGACAACAACTCCCGATGGTGCTTTACCCATTGGACTCAGGAGGAGTAACTAAACTCTGACTGGCATCAAAAACTAGAGTGTTAGCATGAAATGTTAATAATTGGCATGTATGGTTATGCATTCTGATTTCTTAAACTAATGAGAAACAAATCAATGTGATTGAATATACTCTTATACATCTCCCCTATAAACTATAATGTCACCATCACCACCTCACAAATCCAAATGCTTTTGTGCAGTCTTAAGCATCTTGCCTTGATTGCGGCACTTAAAAGCTCTACACATACACATGATACTCTTGGAGGTAACACTATATTTTTAATAATTTTCAAGCAATTCGGATACATAAGTAAACCATGTTATTGCTCCTAAAAAAGAAGGCAATGATGTAATTCCTAAACTGTATGCATTTAAACTGCAACTTTCAGGAAGTCATTGGCCTACATTTTTCTCTAAGAATTATGTTGCGGCTATCAGAGCTCGCTGTAATTAGGGAGTAAATTGGACAGCAACTTCCTGGTGACACATACATGGTTAAATGTGGAAATTAGGAAGTTGCTGCATGAGTTGCCCTGCTGCTCCAGAAGCTGAATGCGTGTTCAGCTGTGCGTGTTTGAGAGACAGCAATAGTTGGAGTGTTGAGCTTCAAAATGGCAGAGTTGGCTTCAAATCAGTGTTACATGCTGATTGACATCACACTCTGCCTCCTCTGCATACTTCTGACAGTTGCTCTCTGCACGCGCACAAACATCCTCACTAAAATGGTGTTCGGTGCAGCTTTAGGAGCAAAGTGGCACTCGTAATACCAAAACAATTTTGCAGCCTAAATGTCTCATCAAGGACTCTTCAGTCTGATTGATCGATTGAGGAGAGACACTGTTTCTTGACCTGTTCCCACAGGTCCCAAATCCCCTGTTGAGGATACCACACTGTTTTGGCTCCCTAGTTACCGCAAATCACAGTGTAAAAGCCCACAGAAATTCAGTGGGCAGGTGTAAATGCAATGAATGGTGGGTGCCTTTTGCTCACCGCTGACCGCAAAATCTGGGTCATTTGAATTTATGAAGTCCAGAAAAGAACAAAAAGGCTCCAATTCCATCTGTGTAATTCTATGTAACAACAGTAATGCTGGCTTCATTTTCGTTATACTGGGGAATTAAAGACCGCATACCAATTAAAGAATAAAGAATTTAGAGTTTCATCATTCAGGTGTTAGCCATGACTCAGCAATAACACTCTCGCCACTAAACCAGTAGACTATGGGTTCAAGTCCCACTCCAGAGACTTGCACATAAAATCTAGGCTGATACACCAGTGCGGTACTGAGGGAGCACTGCAGTGTCTGAATGCTGTCTTTCATCTGCCCCCTCAGGTGGAAATAAAAGATATCAAGGCAGTACTTTGAAAAATAAAAAAGGTGGTTTCTTGGTCAATATTTATCCCTCAACCAACTTCACACAAACAGATTATCAAATTGGGTGCTATGTTTCCTACATTATAACAGTGACTACACTTCATAGGCTATAAAGCAGTTTGGAATGTCCTGAAGTTGTGAAATGTGCTATATATTTCTTTCTTTTAGTCTGTCCAAACTCTAGATCAGTAAATTATCTCCTGTTGTTTAAATGTAATGCAGAATACAGAACTGCCACATAATTCCAAATGTTATACAGCAAGATAGCTCTACCTCATCAGCTTCTGTCATGGTACATTTGTAATTCAGTGGGAATGCTCTGGTGTATGCTTCAGGTTTGTGGAGTTAGTTTAGAATGGCTCATTCTAAATCCAGTCTTACTTTCCAGGTTTCCAATTGGTCCCAAGCCTTTTGACATTATTGTATTGTAATGCTTGTGAGATGGCACTTGGAGAGTTTGCGCAGATTGTAAATATTATATATTTTCATCTATAAGGGACATCTAATTGGAACTGTGATTGAAAAATCATAAATCATTCTTACCTGGCTTGCTCTTGCAGTTTCAGTAACATTCATCCTTCATTTTTGAGCCCAAATTGCTCAAGACTTCGCTTAGGATTGAAAGTTCAGGTGTAAAACCACAGATGTAGGGCTGGATTTTCTTCTCTTGCCACTGGGAGCAGCGGTGGGCGAAAAATATGGTGGCCCACATATGCAGGCCGTGCACCGTCATGCCGCCGTGATCTTCCTCGCGGCAGCCCAGGATAATGAGCTGGTCGTGCTGCCCCCTCCAATCATGTGGAGGGGGCGGGCTCTCCGATGCTGGAAATGGTGCGAGTTGCCTGTGTGCAGGCGCTGGTACCATTTTTAAAGGGCAGCCAGCCCGGCCGGGTCATTAAAATTTTTAAGGGCTACACCCACAATGTACCGCCGATAAATCTGTCGCCTCAATCCCGCCCCCCATAACAATTAAATTCAACATTTTCGCTCTCCACACCCAAAACACTTACCTTCAACACTTGACTCCCCCCCCCCCCCCACAAACTGATTAAAGTGCAGAGGTCTGCCCTTCCCACCTTTCCCTACACTAGTAATTTGCATTCAAGCCCTTTCTTCCCCCGCCTCCCCCCAATTGCACTGAAAATCATGCATTCCTCCTCCCTGACCACAGTGGCACCTGCTTTCCCTGGATGGGAAAGTGAAGGTGCATGAGTGCCTGCCACCACTCGGAAGATTATGGCCCGAATATTAAATATATTAATTTCATTAATTTAAATATGTTAATCCGGGTCCCATCACCCAGCAGCAGTGGGGGGTGGGGGGAGGCCATCACGGAGCCTCACACCGCCACCGGGAAGATTGGGCCCGGCACTCCTGGCGTTGGGCACCGTGGCGGGTCGCTGTCGAATGATCTTCCAGCCCCGACCCACCAGCCCCCCGCTCCCACCCCCCCACCCACCACAACCTCATGGAGCCCGACGTCGGGAGCTCAGTAAAGTCCTGGCCGTAGTGTTTCATTTAAGCCATTTCAAGGGAATCTGCTTTGTGATTGGCTTCATTGGAACTTTTTGTCAACCAAATTCAGCTTTACAGTAAGCTGGAAACCTGTTTCAATGCTAAAGGTGTTGAGAAAAGCTACCCTCAATTGACCTTTAAAACTGTTTTTAGGAGGCACGGGGATAGATATTTTGAGTAGGGCTCCTTATGTTATAGATGTCAGGAATGGGCACCAAACCCATATTCCAGCATTCTGATTTATGAGGTATTAAAGTGAAACACCAAGCGGCCACATCAGTTGGACTTGGGTACATTTTCAGAGGCTTCACTCCTTGGAGAATCTGTCTGCAGTGGAGCAAAGATCAGAGAAATGTGTCCAGTGGTAGCATGCCCTATACACAATGTTCCTAATATTCTGGTCATTCATTTTAATGAAAACTGTAAGTAGCACAAATCAGCAATGTTGCCAACCTTAAAATTACTTGATTTGCATTTTCATTGAGTGTAGTGTCTGAAAATCTTATCCTATTTTCTGTTCCTGACTACTTCCGAGTAGCAGTTTTAAAGCTTAAAATGGCAGCAAAACCTGATGAGAAATTGTAAGTGTACCGATATCTTCCATTATAACATTTACAGTTACATAAGCACCTTTCCTTCCAATAATTCCAATATTTTTAATACTAAAACTAAATTCCAAAAGCAAAGTCATGGTCAAAGCATTCTCAGAATCACAGAATTGCTACAGCACAGATGGAGGCCATTCAGCCTTTCATGTCTACACTGGCTCTCCGAAGGAGCAACTCACCTTGTGCCATTCCTCTGCCTTCTCCCTGTAGCCCTGCACATTCTTCCTTTTTAGATCATAATCCAATTTCTTCTTGAATGCCTCGATTGAACCTGCCTCCATTACACTCTCAGGCACTGCATTCCAGATCCTAACCACTTGCTGCTTGAAAAAGCTTTTCCTCAAGTCCGCATTTGTTCATTTGCCAATTACCTTAAATCTGTGCCCTCTTGTTCTTGATCCTTCCACCAGTGGGAGCAGATTTTCCCTATCTACTCTGTCCAGACCCCTCATAATTTTGAATACCTTTATCAAATCTCCTCACAACCTATATACCCTTTTGGTCTTTTCTTTCTAGAATCTACAGGCCTTTACAGCCAACGTTAACACCATTGCATCACCAGTTCCTGATTTATCTTACCCTTTCCAATCTTGGTACTGTGCTCTGCTGCATTATGGTCTTTGACTCTTCTCTTAAGTTTTTCAAACACACCACCATTTATTTCAACTTGATTTCATTTTGTGCTCAGAATTTTAGTTATAGATGCTCCTGTAGAATCAATATTCATATATAAATCCTTCAACTTGGTCTATGTCTTATACACAACTCAATGCTTCATAGTAACATTTATCCAAAGATCTTGGCAGGAAAAGCATATGATGGCACCCAGATGGTCTGAATAAGTAAGTAAAGCCTAGAGGACCATGCAAAAGGAATAGGAAACAGCTGAGAAACATTTATGATGATTATGAGCAATGGGATGAAACAAATCGATTTTACTCTCTGTTAACTTAAATTGAGGGAAAATCATTGGACTTTTCTTGGTTGCAACAAGTTGTATTTTTGTTTGTTAAGGGAAATCATTGCTGTACCAGTATGATATTTCTATTATTTTCACATTCCATGATTACAACCTCTCGTTAAAATTGCTAGTCTATGTCAGACTTGAAGGCTGAGTACTTGCAGTGAATGGGGATTCGATTGGGCCTCCCAAGTTCATTTCACTTCAAATCAATTGTCAATCTAAAACACTAATCATGAACTTTTAAAATAATGCTAAGCCTGGAACTATTAAATTTTGGTAACTAGAATATTGAAAGGTTTTAAATTCAGAATCTGTAACTTTTTTTACAGTAAGAAGAAGACAGGTATTTGGATACAACTGCAGACTCAATATAAGAGTTTTGAACCTTATATCCTATTTGTAAATTCAGACTTTATCTACTTATAATGTGTGCATGCATGGTATCAAAGTGCATATTGTTCTATTTGGCAATAAGATAAAATCAACATCAGTTGTTTCTTATTCCCTACCGCATCCAATCTCAAAGCAAATATTTAATATGAAGAATGTTATCATACACTGCTGACATAGACAAATCATTGTGCTATGTCTAATTTAGGTGCCAGAGTAGAGACTAGGTAGCCTCCATAGCTAGAATGGCAAAATCAATAGCTGAGACACTTTGAGCAGATTTCATGCAATGCTTAATAATTGGCTCAAGAACAAGCTGATGAAATTCAGGAACAGCATGGCTGTCTGCCTTCTCAGTCATGGAGGAATCCAACAGAGGAAAGAAAAACAAATGCAATGTCAAGGAAGTTGTACATTGTAAGGAAAATAATGAATGGATTTTCTGCTCCACATATAAAGGAGACATTACTAATTCCAATACTGTCAATGGTCACTCATTCATAGCTCCAGGCTTTTCTTATTGTCCCTGATCATCTGCTTTCTAAAGTCAATTTAACATATTTGCATTCGCTTTCCCCTTCCCCTGACCATACAAACATTTCTATTACCCTACTGCTTGGTTTAGTTGTCAGCAGGTGCACTGAGTAGCACATTCTTTAAGGTAAGTTCAAAGGCCAATTGTTAGAGATTGTGACTAAAGTATAGGGCTTCACTGCTCTGACATTGTGTTAATTTGATTATCCCTTTCATTTTCAGAAGAAACTTTTACAAATATATATTTCTATTCAATTCTGTAGTTGCTTTTGTAAAGAAATTTAAAATCAGACTTTCTTGAAACAATAAACTGCTTGTATTACTTAAGACTAAGTACCATTTATCTTTCACGTTTTCACTCAAATAGCACTGGGCAACGTAAGCATACAGGAGTAAAGTTTTGCTTAAAATATTTAACTCGTTAATTCCCATGGCAATGACTATGCTAAGTTGGAGGATAAGCTGTTTTATAGCAACAAAAGCATCACACCATATCATGTACAATGTATTATTATATAACATTGTTCATGTTCTGTGGAGGGAAAATGAAATCTAAATTATTACTCTTTTTCTACTCTCCTGAGCAGGCAACAAAGTTTGGCAGGACCCTTCTTTAGATATGCATGACGCATCCTGACTGTCTGTACTTTTAACTCCAGCCTGAGTGAGGAACTTTCTTCTGCTTTCTCATTAGGCTAACCCAGGACCGATAGAGGATCAGTCCCAGAAGAAGCTGAGGAAGTATTTTTCTTTCATTCTGTAGGGTTAGGAGGAGTAGGCATGCTTTTCTATCTCCCACAAGGAGTGCTTAGGCTTTCCCTCACCTGGATTGCCCCCTCTCCCTGAACCCTCTCAACCCTGACCCTCTTGTTCCTGAACCCTCTCATCCAATCTACCCTGTGCCAGCGGACTGTTCGACAGTCCTTCTCTTCCCACCAGTGAGAAGTGAACCAGTAGCATGTTAATGAGATCTGCATGTTAAAATAGCCTGGGTCAGATTTCTGCGATAGCAGGTGCATTTCCAACTTTCCTTTCCACCCACCCAAAATCTTCCTGTATTTAAAGTCAGAGCCATGGGTGGGATTTTTATTTAAATGAGGGGGCAGGAATGGGGGCAGTTGCTTAAACCCGCCCCTCAGGTCAGTGTGCTGGTTTCTCCAAAACGAAACCGGCATGCTCAAAGTTTAAAAGCCTCCACAAAGAGCCAGAGGAGGCAGCCCCCCTGAGATCGCCAAGTGGCCTGCTAATGAGCTTGTTGTCAGTTTTGAATTTTCTTTCTGAGATACTGAATCCATGCAGGATCAAACCACAACAGGGAGGAGGAGGCACAAGCAAAGTGGGGAACCTATAAGAAGGGCGGGACAGCAGCAAGAAGCTCCATTAAAGAGAAAAGGCTCAGAAAAGGCGACACAGGCGACCAGTTGCGCATAGTCAGGAGAAATATCTGTCATAGCTCTTCACTCTTGACAAAGGCATTTAGGTGGAGGGTTGGGGGTCAGCTTTGGGAGGGGTCCCTCTGCTTACAGGCCTCACAAGTTCATGAGAGGGGTTTTCAGGAAGACTGCAAAATCCGATCGAAAAGAAGGAAGGACATAACAGGAAATGGAATTAAGATTCTCCAAGATAGGATCGATGAGCAATGAGAAGCAGCATCTGCAGTAGCAGAGCCAGACCTCTGGACAACAGGGGCGTGAGGGTGAGGAATGAGGGGCGGAAGGCAACAAAGGCAATAGCTTCAGCGGGGGTCTACCTCTAAAGGAGAAGCTACCTGGATACGTCAGAGCGTCAGTGCTGCAGAAGGCTATGCCTGTCCAAGCAGATGGTTGCTGTCTTGTGTGCCCTTATTGAGGGTCATCTGAGGGTTCACAGGAACTGTCACCATGGCGTGGCTGTAAAAGTCACAGTGGCCTTGCACTTTTTTGCAACCAGGTCCTTCCAAGCAGCAATGATGGACGTTGGTGGCATCCTGCAGGCAGCAGCACATCACTGCATCCTGGAGGCGACAGATGCTCTGTTTGAGAGGGTAGTGGATTACATTGAATTCAAGGTGGATAGTGGCACTCAAGGTCAAAGGGAAGTGGGATTTGCCTCCATTGTTGGATTCTCCTAGGTGCAGGGGATCATCGATTGCAGCCATGTGGCCATCGAGGCACCGACTGACCAGCCAGCTCCTTGGAGGAGCAAAGGTATGAGGAAGAGGATGATGGAGACAAGGATGAGCAGGAAGCTGGAGGAGAACTGGAAAACGGTCACTATACCTTTCAGGGATGTCACCATGATAGGCTTAGAAGTGGAGAGCTTATCAGGATGGTAAGGATGCTAGGACCACTCTGATCCAGACACATTTCATCTGAGTGATACTCAGTCTGCAGGACATTTGGAGAGGAAATTCTCCTTCATCTGAGTGAGAGCAAGCACTGGTTAAGAACAAAAGTCAGCAACCTTTCAATGGCATATGCAAAGCTCCAGAGTCTCCTCCTGACAGACTGTTGCCCAATGCCCTCCTTTGCTTTTCCAACTCTTATTTTGCATTATCCTACCTTTTGCCATGATGAAATGAAGACACACAAGTCTGCCTTAGTACAACAAATGCCCAGTGCTTTATCAAATTACAGTTCAATATTATTTACAACAGAAACACCCAAGTGACCCACAAAGTGACATTGCCGACATGGTGTCCTGTGCTCACAGCGACTCCTACAAGTTGCTTCCTTGTGGTTGAGGATGAGGTGGAGGCAGACTGCTCGCTGGTGCCTGTCTGTTACTGAGATGCCCGTGGCATTTGGCCTCATCGTGCAGGTGTTGGGCGGGCAGCTCTAAAGGCTGCTGCACCGGCATCACTGCAGGGCCAGCCTCTGTCACAGGGCGTAACCTTTTAGATGTTTCATCCATCAGAGGGGCCATGGAGGCAGATGATGGAGTCCCATGAGGGGTGGCTCGCTCATTACCATCTGTCAGCACCTTAGCCCTTTCATGGTGCCCTTGATCACTAGAGGGAAACACCAGCTGGGGCACAGCTGGCATCCACTCATGCTTCATTGCATCATTTGCATCACTGACTGATCAATACTATAGACTGTGGCATGCATTCCATGTATGTCAGTGCGCTGTTCCTGCATCTGCTCTGAGTAATGCCACATATGGGTCTCCATGGAGTGGGAATGGATCTTGCCCAAGTAAATTGGAATCAAAGATTGGAAGGCAAAACTGTAACTGAACAATGGGTTGCTTTGAAGGAGGAGCTAACTGAGGTACAGTCAAGGTACATTCTCTCAAAGGGGAAAGGTAGGGCCAACAGATCCAGGGTTCCTTGGATGACAAAAAAGATAGAGAGTAAGATGAAGCAGATAAAGGGTGCAGATGAATGATCTCAGGTGGATAATACAATCGAGAACCAGGCTGAATATAGAAGGCTCAGAGGGGAAGTGAAAAACAAGTAAGAGAAGCAAAGAGAGAGTATGAGAAGAAACACGTAGCAAACATAAAAGGAAATCTAAAAGTCTTTGCTAGGCACATAAATAATAAAAAGGTGGCAAAAGGAGGACTGGAGCCAATTAGGGACCTAAAAGAGGATTTATGCATGGAGGCAGAGGGCATGGCTGAGGTACTAAATGTATACTTTGCATCTGTCTTTACCAAAGAACAAATGCTGCACAAGTCATGGTGAAAGAGGAGGTCATTGAGTCACTGGATGGACTAAAAATTAATAAAGCCAAGGTATTAGATAGGCTGGCTGTACTTAAAGTTAATAAGTCACCAGGACCAAATGAGATGCATCCAAGGATACTTAGGGAAGCAAGGGTGGAAATTGCAGAGGCGATGGCCATAATCTTCCAATCCTCCTTAGATACAAGTGTGGTGCCAGAGGGCTGGAGAATTGCAAATGTTACACCCTTGTTCAAAAAAGGGTCATAGGATCATAGGATGATAGGAAAAAGGGTATCAGGACAAGCCTAGCAACTACAGGCCAGTCAGCTTAACCTTGGTGGGAAAGCTTTTAGAAACAATAATTCGGGACAAAATGTATAGTTACATGGATAAATGTGGATTAATTAAGGAAAGCCAGCACAGATTTGTTAAGGGTAAATTGTGTTTAACTAACTTAGTCGAGTTTTTTGATGAGGGTAATGCAGTTGATATGGTGTACATGGACTTCCAAAAGGCATTTAATAAAGTGCCACATAACAGGCTTTCCAGCAAAGTTAGAACCCCTGGAATAAATGGGACAGTTGCAGCATGGATATGAAATTGACTGAGTGACAGGAAACAGAGAGTAGTTTTGAGTGATTGCTTTTTGGGGGGTTCCTTAGGCGTCGGTGTTGGGGCCCCTGCTTTTCTTGATATATATTCATGACTTAAAGTTAGGTGTGCAGGCACAATGTCAAAATTTGCAGATGGCACCAAACTTGGAAGTATTGTGAACTGTGAGGAGGATAGTGATAAATGTCAAGAGGACATGGAAAGACGAGTGGAATGGGCAGACTAGTGGCAGATGAAATTTAATGCAGAAAAGTGTGAAGTGATTCATTTTGATAGGAAGAATGAAGAGAGGCAATAGAAAACAAAGGATACAATTCTAAAGGGAGTGCAGGAGCATAGGGACCTGGAGGTATACGTGCACAAATCATTGAAGGCTGCAGGACAGGTTGAGAAAGCAGTTAATAAAGCATATGGGATCCAGAGCTTTATAAATAAGGGCATATAGTACTAAAACAAGATAGTTATGATAAACCTGTATAAAACATTCGTGTTACAACCAGGTAAGAAAGGGGTCAAGGGTTTCCTCTCAGCCTTCACCTGGTTTAATTTTAAACACATCATGTTTTAGCTCCCCCTTAGTGAATCCTTGTTCACTGCTTTCCAATTACAAGGCAAATAAACCAGCCAAACAGGTTTTCTTAGGTTTAAAGAAGAAAGGTTGAACTTTACTAAACTTAAACTCTAATTCGGTTAATGCCTACAGATGCGCAATGCTCCCACGCTCGCATGCATACGTGATAAACATACATGCAGATAGAGATAGAAAAGAGCAGAAGAAATAAAGTGGAAAAGTTTGAAGCAATATCTGAAGATGGTTTTGGTTACTGCTCTTCGAGCTCGCTGTAGAGCTCTTGATTGTAGGTCTTGCTTTTCGTTAGATCCCAGTATTCTTCTTAAACCTTGTTCGATGTAGGAGACTTTTCACACTTGAGGTTCACGTGTCTTCCGTGGGTCCAGAGGCTTGTGAGAAAGAGTTGGGAGCAGACAGGAGAGGTCTTCTCAGTCCAGGAGCAAACAGTCTGTCTTTCTCAAACAGTCTGTCTTTCTCAAACTGTTTGTACAATACAAAAGAACTCAGATTTCCCAGCAGTTTAGTCATATGACTAGCTGGTTTGAACACGTCTGTTTGTGGATTCGGCCATCTTAGCACTCATCCTGGAATGTGAGCTTCCTCACCTTCAATGTCTGTTAATCAAAGTCCATTGTGGGTTGAATGCATTAGGGAATGGTCCTTTGTATCCATAAGCACTGTCTGTTACTATGTTAGAATTAGAATTAGAACATTACAGCGCAGTACAGGCCCTTCGGCCCTCGATGTTGCGCCAACCTGTGAAACCATCTGACCTACACTATTCCATTTTCATCCATATGTCTATCCAATGACCACTTAAATGCCCTTAAAGTTGGCGAGTCTACTACTGTTGCAGGCAGGGCGTTCCACGCCCCTACTACTCTCTGAGTAAAGAAACTACCTCTGACATCTGTTCTATATCTATCACCCCTCAACTTAAAGCTATGTCCCCTCGTGTTTGCCACCACCATCCGAGGAAAAAGACTCTCACTATCCACCCTATCTAACCCTCTGATTATCTTATATGTCTCTATTAAATCACCTCTCCTCCTCCTTCTCTCCAACGAAAACAACCTCAAGTCCCTCAGCCTTTCCTCGTAAGACCTTCCCTCCATACCAGGCAACATCCTAGTAAATCTCCTCTGCACCCTTTCCATAGCTTCCACATCCTTCCTATAATGCGGTGACCAGAACTGCACGCAATACTCCAGGTGCGGTCTCACCAGAGTTTTGTACAGCTGCAGCATGACCTCGTGGCTCCGAAACTCGATCCCCCTACTAATAAAAGCTAACACACCATATGCCTTCTTAACAGCCCTATTAACCTGGTTAGCAACCTTCAGGGATTTATGCACCTGGACACCAAGATCTCTCTGTTCATCTACACTACCAAGAATCTTCCCATTAGCCCAGTACTCTGCATTCCTGTTACTCCTTCCAAAGTGAATCACCTCGCACTTTTCCGCATTAAACTCCATTTGCCATCTCTCAGCCCAGCTCTGCAGCCTATCTATGTCCCTCTGTACCCTACAACATCCTTCGGCACTATCCACAACTCCACCGACCTTAGTGTCATCCGCAAATTTACTAACCCACCCTTCTACACCCTCTTCCAGGTCGTTTATAAAAATGACAAACAGCAGTGGCCCCAAAACAGATCCTTGCGGTACACCACTAGTAACTAAACTCCAGGATGAACATTTGCCATCAACCACCACCCTCTGTCTTCTTTCAGCTAGCCAATTTCTGATCCAAAGCTCTAAATCACCTTCAACCCCATACTTCCGTATTTTCTGCAGTAGCCTACCATGGGGAACCTTATCAAACGCCTTACTGAAATCCATATACACCACATCCACTGCTTTACCCTCATCCACCTGTTTGGTCACCTTCTCGAAAAACTCAATAAGGTTTGTGAGGCACGACCTACCGGTCACAAAACTGTGCTGACTATCGCTAATGAACTTATTCTTTTCAAGATGATTATAAATCCTGTCTCTTATAACCTTTTCCAACATTTTACCCACAACCGAAGTAAGGCTCACAGGTCTATAATTACCAGGGCTGTCTCTACTCCCCTTCTTGAACATTAGCTTTCCTCCAGTCTTCCGGCACTATTCCTGTCGACAATGACGACATAAAGATCAAGGACAAAGGCTCTGCAATCTCCTCCCTAGCTTCCCAGAGAATCCTAGGATAAATCCCATCTGGCCCAGGGGACTTATCTATTTTCACACTTTCCAAAATTGATAACACCTCCTCCTTGTGAACCTCAATCCCATCTAGCCTAGTAGCCTGAATCTCAGTATTCTCCTCGACAACATTTTCTTTCTCTACTGTAAATACTGACGCAAAATATTCATTTAACACTTCCCCTATCTCCTCTGATTCCACACACAACTTCCCACTACTATCCTTGATTGTCCCTAATCTAACTCTAGTCATTCTTTTATTGCTGATATACCTATAGAAAGCCTTATGTAATTTTTTTTTTCCAGCCACGGCTGATCTGTTTAACAAGTCATTTCCTCGCTTCAGCAACAGATTAAAATCAATGTTCACATGACAAAATTAATATGCTTCATTCTTGGCAGATGGGGGTCTGCATGACACCTCCACACCCAGCGGAATGAAATGCGATTTGAGAAAAGTGTATTTCGTTAAAAAGGGTCGAGAGAGAATATAAGATATAGGAAAAAGCATGCATCTCTTTCTCTCATTCACTCGCATTCATTCATAAATCCTAAAATTTATTACAGCCTGTGCTTTCTTGATGTCAGTGCTGCTTTAATTGCCCCCTTTTTGGCATCCCAGTAAACATGTAGCTTAGGGGTTTTCAAAGAACAAAGAACAGTACAACACAGGAACAGGCCATTCGGCCCTCCAAGCCTGCGCCGATCTTGATGCTTGCCTAAACTAAAACCTTCTGCACTTCCGGGGACCGTATCCTTCTCTTTCCATCCTATTCAAGTATTTGTCAAGATGCCTCTTAAACGTTGCTATCGTACCTGCTTCCACCACCTCCCCCGGCAGCAAGTTCCAGGCACTCACCACCCTCTGTGTAAAGAACTTGCCTCGCACATCCCCTCTAAACTTTGCCCCTCTCACCTTAAACATATGTCCCCTAGTAACTGACTCTTCCACCCTGGGAAAAAGCTTATGACTATCCACTCTGTCCATGCCGCTCATAACTTTGTAAACCTCTATCATGTCGCTCCTCCACCTCCGTCGTTCCAGTGAAAACAATCCGAGTTTATCCAACCTCTCCTCATAGCTAATGCCCTCCAGACCAGGCAACATCCTGGTAAACCTCTTCTGTACCCTCTCCAAAGCCTCCACGTCCTTCTGGTAGTGTGGCGACCAGAATTGCACGCAATATTCTATTGTGGCCTAACTAAGGTTCTGTACAGTTGCAGCATGACTTGCCAATTTTTATCCGGGATTCCACCCAGACTTCCTTTAACCTGCTCTCTTTTTCCTTTTTCCCTTTCCCATTCTAACGTTTTGCTAGCCTTGTGCCTGTCTGTCCCCTTTTGTTCTCAGCGGGGCCCCTTACAGTTCACCAGTCCTCTACTGGAGGGTCCTTCTAACAGGACTTAGGGGTGCAGGTTTCATTGTAGGTTGGGGTTTCCCTCAACCTGGCACATGTGGCAACTCCTGCAGTACTCCACCACATATTTGTGGAGTTTTGGCCAGTCAAACTGCTGTCTTATGCGGGCTTTGGTCTTTCGTGTACCGGCATGTACTGCGACTGTAGTCTCGTGGGCCCTTCTTAATGTTTCTCTCCGGTACCTCAGCGGCAGCACTAACTGGTGAACTACTGTCCACTCCTTGCTCTCAGGTCTGTGAGGAGAACTCCACTTCCTTATCAGTACCTCATTCTTTGAATAGTAGCAATCAGGGACTCCCTCAGCTTCACTTTCAGACTGGGCAGCATGTGCTAACTCTCGCAATACTGGGTCGGCTCACTGAGCCTTAACTAGGGAACATTTATTTAATTCATTCACATGGTCATCTGACTGCAGTGCCAATGCAGTCTGCTCTGGGGGAGCTGTTTTGATCATGGCTTCACTCATTACACATTCAGGGAAACTGCAGGGGATCGTCTCCTGCCACTGCCCGTCTCTCTGACCTCCTGCAGTCACTCTTTCACTATGAGGGGGGCTACCACCTTCACCCCTTCTTCACTGAGCAGATGTGCCTTGATTAACCCTCCAGGTTTTCCCTTTAATTTCCAGCGGTCAGCTTTTAGATGACCTGCCTTATTATAATGGAAGCACACAGGTCTCCGGATCTCACTCCTGCCCACAGCACCTTCCTTTTTGGCTAGAGTAGGACCCCCTGTCTCTCCTGCCTTTCTTTCTCTCCCAGGACTGCTTGGGTTGCTATCACCTTCCCACACTTTGTCCTTTTCGGATTTTTGGGGATGACTAGGAAAGGTGCTCCAGTGGAAAACCAACTTTATAAATTAAAGCAAACTTATCAGCCAGAACGGCCGCTTGCCGAGCTCTCTGAACCTGCTGCTTGTCTACATGGATCTTTATGGAAAGTGGGAGAGAGTTTTTAAATTCCTCTAACAGAATTACTTCTCTGAGATTCTCATAGCTGAGCTGTACTTTAAGAGCCCTCAGCCACTGATAGAAAGCCAGCTGCTTGCTTCTTTCAAGGCTTCGGGTACTAATTCATATGCCCCAAGAATAGCACTTTTTGTCAGTTCATAATTTTCTGAACTCTCATCTGGCCACAGGGAATAAACCTCATGGGCATTTCCAGTTAGTTTGCTTTGTAATAAAAGAGGCCAGGTCTCAGCTCGCCATTTTAGCTGCCTTGCCAGTTTCTCAAAAGACAGAAAAAATGCTTCCATATCTTCCTCATTGAATTTTGGGATCAGTTAGGAAAGTGTTAACAATCCTGTACCCAGCCCTGAATTTTGCTCCTCCATATTGGCCATGCTTTCACTGGGGTTACTCTGTCGCCCCCTAGTTAATTCAAGCCGGTTCAGCTCTCTCTCTTCACATTCCTTCTGGAAAGTTCTTTCTCTGTCCCTCTCTTGCTTTCATTTTCTTCATGTCCCTTCTGGAAGGCTCTTTCTTTCTCCCTCTCGCCTCTCCTCTGATTCAAGCTTCATCTGTTCCAATTGTATCTTTGCTAGCAATACCCTGTCTGGGTCTACTTCTAACCCTGCTCTGCTTTTTCATCGTCGAGGGAAAAATGGTTGGCCACTAGTCTTAGGAGTTCAGACTTCCTCACCTTGCCACGAACAGTGATCCCACACTACTTAGCCATTTTTCTCAGCTCCTCCATCGACAGTACTTTTAACTTATCCCAAGTTACTTCACCCTGACTTGGAGAGCTACTTGCTTCAGTCGCAGACATGTTAGTATTCAATCACACACAACCACAAGAAAACCTGTATTGAAATCTTGCTCTTTTTTTGATTGGGAACAATTTGGCTTCCCACTTTCAATTTCTCTCATTTGTCTATGGGTAAAATCCAGGACAGTAACCCCCAAATTTCTGTTACGAACAGGTAAGAAAGGGGTCTAAGGTTCCCTCTCAGCCTTCACCTGGTCTTACCGTAATAGGGTTTAATTTTAAACACACTTTTTTTTAGTTACCCCATAGTGAATCCTTGTTCACTGCTTTCCAATTGCAAGGCAAAGAAACCAGCCAAACAGGTTTTCTTAGGTTTAAAGAAGAATGGTTGAACTTTATTAAACTTAAACTCTAATTCGCTAAACGCCGATGGATACACAATACGCCCATGCCAGCATTCATATGCCTTGGACGCACATGCAGATAGAGACAGAAAAGAGCAGAAGAAATAAAGTGGAAAAGTTTGAGGCAATATCTGAAGATGGTTTTGGTTACTGTTCTTCGAGCTCGCTGTAGATTGTAGGTAGGTCTTGCTTTTTGTTGGGGCCCAGTACTCTTCTTAAACCCTGTTCGATGTCGGAGACTTTTCTCTCTTGAGGTTCATGTGTCTTCCGTGGGTCCAGAGGCTTGGAAAAAGAGATGAGATCAGACAGGAGAGGTCTTCTCAGTCCAGGAGCAAACAGTCTCTCTCTCTCTCTCTCTCTCTCAAACTGTACAATACAAAAAAACTCAGGTTTCCCAGCAGGTTAGTCATGTGACTAGCTGGTTTGAACACCTCTGTTTGTGGATTTGGCCATCTTAGCAGTCATACTGGAATGTGAGCTTCCTCACCTTCAATGTCTGGTGATCATAGTCCATTGTGGGTTGAATGTGTCAGGGAATGGTCCTTTGTCTCCACAAGCACTGTCTGTTACTATGTAAATTTTTTTTCCAGCCACGGCTGATCTGTTTTAACAAGTCATTTCCTCGCTCCAGCAAGTTTAAAATCAATGTTCATATGAAAAAAATAATATGCCTCATTCTTGGCAGGTGGGGGTCTGCATGACACTGGCCTCAACTGGAGTATTGTGTCCAGTTCTGGGCACCACATTGTCGGGAAGATGTGAACGCATTAGAGAGTGTGTTGAGAAGATTCAGGAGAATGGTTCCAGGGATGAGGAATTTCAGTTACTTAGATAGGTTGGAGAAGCTAGGTTTGTTCTCCTGGGAGATGAGAAGATTAAGAGGGAATTTGATAGAGGCATCCAAAATCATGAGGAGTCTGGACAGAATAGATAAGGAGAAACTGTTCCTGTTGGCTAAAAGATCCAGAACAACAGGACACCGATTGAAGGTGATTGGCAAAACAACAGTGACATGAGGAAAAACTGTTTTACGCAGCAAGTGGTTAGAATCTGCAATGCACTGCCTGAGGTTGTGATGGAAGCAGATTCAATCGAGTCCTTCAAAAGAGAACTGGATAATTATGTGGAGAGAAATTATTTGCAGGGCTACTGGGAAAAGGCAGGGGCGTGGGACTAGGTGAGTTGCTCCTTCAGAGAGCCGGCATGGACACGCTGGGCTGAATGGCCTCCTGTGCTGTAACCATTCTATGATTCTATGAGGTGGGCCACTCTCTCAATTGAGGAGTTCATGCGCTCAAAGCACTGTGACATGGTGGAGCACATAAGATGAATGGACTCCTCCATTCTCATCCCATGTCTTTGCAATACCACAGGTAACTCTGACATGTGAGTACACATGTCACACTGTATCTCCAGGATCCGACATGTGGGTACACACTTCACACTGTTTCTACAGGAGCTGCCTATTTTATGAATCCCTAGGCTCTGCATCTCTGCCCTGCTGGCCATGGCTGTGCTTGTCCTCCATCTTCTGAGGAGGACTGGCCAAAGCTGACTCTGCCTACCCCGTATCCTCCTGCTCTGAAATATTGTGCACTTCACCCTGTGCCACCTTCTGTAATAGCCCGTGAACACTCCACTGAGGTGTGAGTATCTAGTGGATGGTGTGCATGAAAGATGTGATGATGCAGGCTGTAGGGTGTCTTCTTCCTCTTATTCCTCCAGAACAGGTTGTCGGTGTTGTGAATCCTCCCACTCAGCAGTTGGCCCAATGGGAGACATAACAAAAGGTGGTTAGGAAAAATCGGCATAATCAACAAATGCTTCAGCTGCAAGAAACAATAAAATGACAGCTTATGTATTGACAGCTCATTGGATAGGGAGGGTTGCCATGCATTCCCCGAACCTGAGGATGTTGAGATATTTTCACCGTCTCTGTTGGACTTCAATTTCTTCATCTCTAACGTCATGGTGGCTTGCCACTCTGGCCAGATCCAGGGCCAGCTCCTCAAAATATGGCAGTGACACGAGCTGGGGGATCCCACCATCCAAGTGTGCCTTCTCGCTTTACTTGACATTGTTGTCCCATTTGGCTTGCGAGGTGAAAAAAGATGCCATTAGGACAATAATTCTCTCCCTCATGATTTGCAGCTTTTCATTTGCATAGGATGATGCAGACCTCCCCGTCGTCCACTGTCCAACAGCACCCTGAATGAACTATGCTTATGGGTCATCACTGATGCCATGCAGACATCTCTCCTATGGTGAGGAGAACTCTATGTGCCCTCAGGATGCCCCTCTCTTTTGCATTCTGGTGACTGCTGACCAGAAGGCTTGCCATCTGGGTCTATCATTGGACTCACCTTGCCAGACCTGAGAAGGTCATTGAAAGATTTCCAGCACTGGACCCAGTTCCTCCTCACCACTCATCTGTTGCTGATCTCATGAGCCACCTCCAGCTTTTGGCAAGCTCTGCAGGCTTTCTATTGCTGCTGGCAGGGAACAGGATGCTTCTCTGTGCTGTCACCACCTCCGGCAGCACCTCAAGTGTGGCATCAGAGAAACGTGGAGGCTGCGCTGGCATGGAGCCCTCCCTACCTATTGCCCTCTGTTCAGCCTCCATCCTTGAGATCAAGGGCAACCAGAGCAATGGCTGCCACTTACTTTTTAAATTGGGTCCACTCTTCCATGTCCCACCTCCTTCTCGTGTCCGCTGGTACTAATTGGGCGGTGAAGACAACTCTGGGCCAATTAACTCCTTTGCCTATTAAAATTGCAACATGTGTGCATTGCTGACACGTATGGGGTCAGCACCCGGAAGTGAACACGACGTTGGCGTCCTGACCCCAGAACGGAATTCCTGCCCATTGCGTGCTATGCTGTAGCTTTGGTATTCAGTCCAACTATTTGTCAGTTTTCTTTTTCTCTACTCAAATCTTAATTTGTCTTTAAGTGCAGTGAGGGAATGTTAAGTAGTTAGTTAGTTAATTAATTGTTATGCCACAGGTCTGATCTCCTGAGTAATAGGTTATACTTAGTGAGTTATTTTGTTATTTAAAAATAATAACTGATAACTCCAGGGCCCATAAGCAGCACCATGAATTAAAAAAGTAATTAATTCTCTTTCCTAAAACCAATTGGAGGTTTATTGCACTCATCATAAAGTACATTTTCCTTGTTAATATTAAGCTTTTCCATCTGTGGATTGAGATTTTCAACTTGCCCAATGAACATCAGTGGGAAAATGAAGAGCTACTTAGAAGATTCCCTTTTTCTTCCCTCCTGAAGCTGGTGAACTTACGTTTGAGTATGTGCAGCCCTCTATTATGTTAATCAAGCATCCACCCATTATTTGTGAATCTAGACAATGAGTTGCCAACACATGTCGTTTCACAGTTTTATTGCGTGCCTCCATATTCTGGCTTACCTTTATGCAGTTATCTGAATTTATATTATTTATACTGTTTGACATCATTACTTCTTTAAGGGCCCCTCTCCATCAATTCCTTTCAAGGATAAAGGGGCATACTTTTTGCACGCTCTCTTCACAACTCTCTATTCTATGCACTACTTCAATGTCTTGCGTTTCTCTTGTCCATGTGGAATGTAATTTCATCAAAAAAACAAATGGGATTTGTCAGCAGCAATTTCAGAAGGCTTTTGTCTTATTAATCAGATTTCCTCATGCTTCTTTTGGTCGAACTGCTTATCTTACAAGTTATTTTGGGATTTGTAGTTGCACAGATTAGATATGTCCCCTTTTGTATATATGGATACTGTTATGGTCAAGTGAGGAGGGGTTGAAGGGCTTCCCTCTTTTCCCTCCCCTTTTTTGACCACAACAGTTTTAATTCTTTCCTAAAGTGGATGTACTGGACAATTCAGTAGATGTTTGATTACTTACTTGCTATGATCATAACTAGAACCAATTGGTCAGGTTTTCTTGAGTTAACAAAGAGAGAGGTTAACTTTATTGTACCTACACTGAACTAATAAAATAATAAACAACACACCAGCTTTCACTCACACACCCACTAGAGGTTTACATATACACAAATAGGATACAGAGAGGGGAAAGGTAGATTGATTGAGTTAGAGTCCATAAAACAAGGTATACAGTCTGTGGAGTTTGGTGCTTCGATTGGCTTCTAGCTGACTTCAATGGTGCTGAGACTTTTAGTTTGAAGAGGTCGATAACTGGTTTGGTGACTCTCTTGGAGATAGCGATGTAGATGACTTCCTCCAACGGGGTTTCAGATTGTAGCCAGAGTATGCAAAGGTGGTCAGTCAACAAGCAGAATTTGAAAGCTTTCGAGCTGGAATGGCGAGAGAGACTCTTACTTAGGGTCTGCTCATGTCAGAGACCAGTTGCTTCTCCTCTGCTGCAGAGAAGAACACCAGCTTAAATACTGCAGATGGGGAGGGGCTTGTCACATGATAGTCACTCAGTCATTCAAACATAGCAGTTAGCAGTATTTCCTCTTGCTAAAAGAAAGAGAACAAACAGTTCCCTTAACTTCCTGGGTCTTGGTTCTTGCTGGGGAATTAGGAGACATTTTGTCTCCTTCCTCACAGTCCTTGCATGTAGGATACAGTGTTGCAAATTAGGTGACCATCCTAAGCTGACAGCAGTCATCTTGTTTTAAATGTTCTCTTTAAATTTCTTCAAAAAAATATAAATTCTGATTTCCAGTCAGTGGAGTGGACCAAAGAAAATTATCATTCAACAAAACACTTTGGTGTAATAATACTATGTTAGTTTGTTTCCAAGGTAGTGGCTAACTAACAAGAAACAGAGAGTCGAGATAAGTAGGGCATTTTCATGCTGGCAAACTGTAACTAGTGGAGTGCCACAGGAATCAGTGCTGGGGCCTCAACTATTTTCAATCTTTATTAATGACTTTGATGAAGGAACGGAGTATATTGTCGCCAAATTTGCAGACAATACAAAGATAGATAGAAAGCCAAGTTGTGAGGAGGACAGAAAGTGGCTGGAAAGAGATAAAGATAGGTTAAGTGAGTGGGGAAAAAATTTGGCAGATGAAGTATAATGTGGGAAAATGTGAGTTTGTCCACTTTGGCAGGAAGAATAGAAAAGCAGAATATTATTTGTATGGCAAGAGACTGCAAAATCACAAGAAAATCTGTATTGAAATTTTAAAATGATTACTAGGGATCAATTTGGTTTCCCGTTTCCAATTTCCCAGTTGTCTTTGGGTTTGATCCCAGATGTGAACCCTCAAATTTCTCTTACGGTCAAGTGAGGAGGGGCCATAGGGCTTCCCTCTTTTCGCTCTCCCTGTTTGACCATAACAGGTTCAATTCTTTTTTTACGTGGATGTATTGGCCAATTCAGTAGATGTTTGGTTACTTACTTGCTATGGTCATAACCAGAACCAATCGTTTCTGGTACAGAGGGACCTGGGTGTCCTTGTACATAAATCACAAAACGTTAGCACGCTGGTACATTAAGTAATTAGGAAAGCAAATGGAATGTTAGCCTTTATTGCACGGGGGATGGAGTATAACATTAAGGAAGTCTTGCTACAAATGTATAGGGTATTGGTGAGACCCCATCAAGAGTACTGCACACAGTTTTCATCTCCTTACTTAAGGTGGAATATACTGTCATTGGAAGAAGTTCAGAAAACTTTTATGAGGCTGATTCCTGGGATGAGGAGTTTGTCTTGTGAAGAAAGGTGGAGCAGCTTGGGCCTATACTCATTGAAGAATGAGAGGTGATCTTATTAAAACATAAGATTCTGAGAGAGCTTGACAGGTAGATGCTGAGAAGATGTTTCTCCTCATGGGGGAATCTAAAACCAAGGGAGTACAGTTTCAAAATACGGGGTTTCCTATTTAAAACAGATGAGGAGGAATTTCTTCTTTCAGAGGATCATTAATCTTTGGAATTCTCTTCCCCAGAGAGCAGTGGAGGCTGGGTCATTGAATATATTCGAGGCTGAGTTTGACAGATTTTTGATCTACAAAAGAGTTAAGGGTTATGGGCAGCAGCCAGGAAAGTGGAATTAAGGCCACTATCAGCCATGATCTTATTGAATGGGAGAACAGGCTTGAGTGGCTGAATGGCCTATTCCTGCTCCTATTTCTTATGTTCTTATGGGATCTCCCCCAACTTTCAGTGACATCCTCATGATAATTTTCAGCATTGCACATGTTCCTTCCATAGTCTCTCATTACCTTGGGAAAGATGCCAACATGGCTGGATTTTATGCAGAAGGCGGGGCTCCAGGGCTGAAAAGACGGGGTGGAGGATTGCTCCCAGGGTCAGAAAAAATGCAGAGGCGGGGCTCCCCCACCCCGCCTTTTCAGCCCTGGAGCCCCGCCTCTGCATTTTTTCTGACCCTGGGAGCGATCCTCCAGTCTTTTGTGGTCAAGTTTAAGGAGGTGGGATCCCCGTCCCTTTAAACACTTAGTAGGGACAGGGATCCCAACCCCAAGAGTTGCTGGAAGGCCGACGCCAGCCTATCCCGCTCCCAGGAGAATCGGGTCCGGCAATCCCAACGTCGGGTTCCGTGGCGATTCTCTGCCCAATCCCCCACGCCCCCACCGTGAAACCCAACCTTGGACTGGGAACAAAATCCAGCCCTCCATTTCTGAGGATTCAATCATTATGAGTCCTTTAACTCTGTCTAGTACCTCTGTTTTGTCGATGTCAAAGTCTGTAAATCTGCCTGGATCATTTCTATTGATTTAAAGCTTGTTACTGTAGTTCTGTTCAGTGACGACTTCAAGGAAATAATCATTGACAATTTTAACGATTCTCTTAATCATCATCAGTTTTATTGCCATTGGCAACCTTTAAGGTTCTCAACTCTTCTTTGACTGTCCTCTACCTTTCATGGTCCTGGCTAATGTTATTGCTGTTGTATTTAAAAATGTTTGCAGCTATAGTCTGTTCCAATCCTCTCTTTGTCCCTCTTACCATCCTTTTAATATGCTTTTGAATATTATTACATTCTTAGTGAACAATCTATCCTTCTATGCAAAGCCTACATTTCCTAACAATAACCATAGCTATTAAAATCTGTGTCATGCAGACCCCCACCTGCCAAGAATGAAGCATATTAATTTCATCATATGAACATTGATTTTAAACTGTTGCTAGAGTGAAGAAATGACTTGTTAAAGAGATCACAAGACCTTTGACTGGAGGACGTTTGCGTACTAAGAGACGGTGCTTGGGGAGACAATGGACTACTCCCTGGGCCAATTAACCCAAATGGTATTTTGATCACCAGACATTGAAGGTGTTAGGAAGTGCATTCCAGGGACTGCTAAAATGATACAATTCACAAACGCGGGAGTGGTTAAGCCAGTTAGGCACATGACAAACCTGCTGGCCAACTTGGTTTTTTGAATTGTGCCACACAGAAAGGAACAGACGGTAGTTTGTAACTGAAGCTGGAAAAAGCAAGCCTCTGCTGTCTCTCTCTTGCTTTCTCCAACATCAAAATGATTTAAAGCGTGCACTGGGCCCCAATGAATTGCAGGACTTACTGGCAACCAAAGACTCCACATTGAACTTAAAAGACGATACTTATTATCCTGATATTGCCTCAAACTTCTCCCCTTTTATTGTTCTCTACTTTTTCTGTCTTTATCTGCATGTGTGTTTATCACGTATGCATGCTAGCTTAGTCGCGTCGCATATTTGTAGTCGTTAACTGGATTAGAGTTTAAGATTAATAAACTTCCACCTTTCTTGTTTAAATCTAAGAAAAACTGTCTGATTTCTTTGCCTTACAATTGGAGCAGTGAACAAGGATTCACTGAGGAGGAGCTAAAAACAGTGTTTCTAATATTAAACCCTGTTACGGTTAAACCAGGCAAAGGCTGAGAGGGAACCCCTAGACCCCTTCTCACCTGGTTGTAACAACTGTTAAACTACTAAACCTCAGAGAAGCAATATGAGGGAATACAACTAATGTAAAATAATGGGAGAGAGTTAGCAGTTGCAGGGAATGGGAAGAATTGGAAGCGCAGAGATAATCTGTTTCAGATGAAAGGCCAGAGCAAATGACAGAGAACGGGGAGCTTGAGCAGCAGACAACAAAATAGCTTTGGAAGTAGCTTCAGCTTGTTATTTCCCAAGTGGGAAGTTGGTGATTTTAATCACATCATTAAAAGAAATGCTAGTTAGAGGCTAACTCGTTTCTACAGAAAAGGAAATAAAATCTTGGTATATCATCACTGGCCAGTGGATCATAGAAGAGGGAGGCGCTCAGGACCCACCCTGCATTTGTTGGTGAAACAGAGAACCTTTTAAAAAAATTACAAATGATTATTATCTATTGGAATGACATCTGCGTTTGTGTGGTGTAATCATCTGGCATGACAAAGGCGAAGTTTATTTTTTAACCTATAGGAATGTGAACACGAGAGTTTCTACCCATTGTTGTTGAGCATAGGAACATAATAAATAGAAGCAGGACAAGGACATATGACACCTCGAGGCTGCTCTGTCATTGAATACGATCATGCCTGATCTTATATCTCAGCTCCACTTTTCGTCCTATCCCCATATTCCTTGATTCCTTAGTGTCCAAAAATGTATTGGTTGCTGTCTTGAATATATTCAATGACAGAGCATCCACAATCCTCTGAGGTCGAGAATTATGAAGAAATTACAACCCTCTGAGTGAAGAAATTTGTTTTCATCTCAGTCCTAAATGTCCGATCCATTATCTTAGGACTATGACCCTGAGTTTTGGACGCTCCAGTCGGGGAAAACAGCCTCTCACTATCTACCCTGTCACCTCCCTAGAAAGTTTATACATTTCAATGAAATCATCTCTAAACATTTAGGCCTATTCTACTCAATCTCTCCTCTTGGACAATCCTCTCACCCCAGAAATCCATCCAGTGAGCCTTCATTTGACAAACCACCACCACCCCTCCACCCCCTGACTAAAGCAAGTATATCCTTCCTTGGGTGAGGAGACCAGAACAGTAGACAGAACCCCAGGTGAAGTTTTGTCAAAGCCCTATATAATTGCAGCTGGACCTCCTTACTCTGGTGCTCCAACAGGTGCAAATTTCTAGCCTTATACAACTTGGACCTTAATTCAGGACTGTTCAATGTGAAGAATCCTAGAGCCTTTCAAAATGTAATTCCAGCAGAATTTTTTAAACTAAATAATGTCAAAATAACCAATGCCACACTATGCAATGCTATTTGTTTGAAGTTTTACATATTATGTTGCAATCATTTCTCTCACAAAATAAATGGAAGCTTGCCTCACTTAGTGACAAGAATTATGGACTGTTTATTTTAATGGCATATGATACACCACTACAGTAAACCTAATGTTGCTGGACAGAGCACATATATCGTATACTGTCATGTAGAAACTAACCTGTTTGTACATGAGATATACGCCATTTTGCAAGACTAAGCTGTCACTTATTCAGTTGCCTTCTGCACCTAAGCTAGGCAAATGAACATTGGCTCCTTCAACGTCAGCACAGCTTGTTTCAAATATTAGCTCCTCTGATATAATGAAAACAGTTTACCCAATTTATCAAGTACTTTATAGGAGTTGGCATGGAGACATATACAAGACATAATACCAGATGTGAGTGAATGATTACCTTGTGCATTGTAATGTAATGCCTTTGTGTCTTTTCACTACATGCTGCTAGCTGAATTCCTATACCCCATGCTGACACTACATAACTGCAGTAAGGAAAACACTATGGTGTCTTTCCAGGACCAGGAAATACAGATGTGCTGCAGAGATGGTAGAGATAATGGAATCTTAATTACAAAATACATGGAAATGCAGGTCACATTTGAGAAGCAAAGCAAATGTATTTAGATTTAAATAAAGGATGTCATTTATATTTGCAGAAATCTCCTTAATTAATCAAGTTTGGTGACTTGCTGACAAATGCCTAAACTGATTTTGAGCATCAGATTTGTACTTGACCTACGTAAACCATCTGCACAAATAAAACATGGAGTCCTAATGGGTTCTGATCATGTTTTAATACAACTAATCTGAATTTGTTGTTTTTATATTTTGCTTGTCATGCATTTTTTCACTTTGAGCAATCGGAATTCCGTCTTCTTTGAAATTACTTCTTGACCTTGTCCAGGATCTATTAACATTAGCATTTGTAATGACTTGAATTAGTTCCTCATCCAGCAAAAACTATTACAAAATCTGGAATTGCTGTCTGTAGCATAGAGTACACTCCCAGAGTGAAGCAGCAGTGTCAGTATACAAGCAGAAAAGGCAGTGCAAAGAATGGAGTGGGAGCAACCCTGAGGCAGCAAATAAACAGGTACAGTTGAAATCAATCAAGAACCACATGGATAGTTAATGTGTAAATTGTTAATGGGAAAATGAAAGGGAAGAGAGCAAAAGGAAGACAGATACGTATAGTGAATTAATAGTTCAATGTCAAGATAGCAAATCAGATTGTAAAATTGAGTTGGGATCGAGGGATGTTTTCCATTGAATCCACCAATCTTCAGCTGGGAGTCAGATCAGTGGGGTATGTTCTCCAGTGGTTCTGCAATTGTATGAAGAAATCAAAATTCTGAGGGCAAAGAAGTTAGTTAAGTCCTTTTCACAGTCTTTTGGAGAAGGGATATACCAAGAACATTGGAAATACATTTTAATACTTGTTTATCCATCAGAGATCCCTCTCAGCTGGATATTTTTTGGCATTGATTAGTTTCAAATTATGCAGGAAACCTAGCCTGCTTTCTGCCACAGTGACCATACCTTCCTTATCATCCTAGACTAATTGTGAGTGGATCTTTCAAAGTGGAAGCTGCCATGCTATGTATATTGTGTTTTATATTAAATTAGGATTCTTAATCCATAATCAAATGATGAATATATAACAATTTTACACACAGCACATTCAGCAGTTTAATGCTAGTTTACAAACTCCATCTTGCAGACATCTCCAGTGTAGATCTAACAAGTTCCTTAATTTCAACATTGATATAACAGAATAACCGAATTGTTACAGCACATAAGGCCAATTGGCCCATTTTGTCTGCACCGGCTCTCTGAATGAGCAATTCACCTAATATCATTCCCCTGCCTTCTCCCCGTAACCCTGCATATTCTTCCTTTTCAGATAACAGCCTAATTCCCTTTTGAATGTCTCAAATGAACCTGCCTCCACCACACTCTTGGGTAGTGCATTCCAGATCCTAACCACTCACTGCATGAAGAAGTTTTTCCTCATGTCACTTTTGCTTCTTTTGCCAATCACATTAAATCTGTGCCCTCTTGTTCTCAATCCTTTCACGAGTGGGAACTGCTTTTCCCTATCCACTCTGTCCAGACTCCTCATGATTTTGAATACTTCTATCAAATTTCCTCTCAGCCTTCTCTTCTCGAAGGAAAACAGTCCCAACTTTTCCAATCTATCTTCATAACTGAAGTTCCTCATCCATGGAACCATTCTCGTAAATCTTTTCTGTATCGTCACCAATGCCTTCACATCTTTCCTAAAGTGTGGCACCCAGAATTCAATGCAGTACTCCAGCTGAGGCCGAACAAGTGTTTTATACAAGTTCAACATAACCTCCTTGCTTTTGTAATCTATGCCCTTATGGATAAAGCCGAGGATACCATATGCTTTATTAACCACTCTCTCGACCTGTCCTGCCACCTTCAATGACTTATGCACAGATACCCCCGTGTCCCTCTGTTATATTGTCTTTCCATGTTCTTCCTACCAAAATGAATTACTTCTCATTTTTCCGCATTGAATGCCATCTGCCACTTGTTTTGTTATTCCACCAACTTGTCAATATTAACAATATTAAGGAAATGTCGCTAAGTGCTCATCCACAAACTAATATTTCTACCTTCTGTAGTCTTATTCAAAGGGATACTAATGAATAGCCTACAGTACACAGAACACAAGTGGGATTAAAAATAATGTGCTTAGTTTTGAACGATAAAGTTTAGTTGAAACTAAATTGACACCAATTTAATTCACTCCATGTGATAACAAGAAACAGCTGAAGACACTGGATAATGCAAAGGCTATGGGTCCTGACAACATCATCCTGGCTGTAGTACTGATAACATGTGCTGCAGAATTAGCTCTGCCCCTCGCCAAGCTGTTCCAGTACAGCTACAACACTGGCATCTACCTGACGACGTGGGAAATTGCCCAGATATGTCCTGTCTGCAAAAAGCAGGACAAATCCAATCCGGCCAATTACAGCCCCATCAGTCTACTCTCAATCATCAGCAAAATAATGGAAGGTGTCATCAACAGTGCTATCAAGCGCCACTTGAACAACAATGAAGTGAATGGGAATTGGGGGAAAACTCTTTACTGGTTGGAGCCATACCTAGCACAAAGGAAGATGGTTGTGGTTGTTGCAGTTCAATCATCTCAGCCCCAGGACATCACTGCAGGAGTTCCTTAGTGTCATGTCCTAGGCCCAACCATCTTCAGCTGCTTCATCAATGACCTTCCCTCCATCATAAGGTCAGAAGTGGGGATGTTTGTTGATGATTGTATGAGATTCAGTACCATTCGCAACTCCTCAGATACTGAAGCAGTCCGTGTCCATATGCAGCAAAACCTGGATGTCATTCAGGGTTGGGCTGATAAGTGGCAAGTAACATTCATGTCACATAAGTGCCAGGCAATGACGATCTCCAACAAGAGAGAATCTAACCATCTCTCCTTAACATCGAACATCATTACCATCACTGAATCCCCCACTATCAACATCCTGGGATTTACCACTGACCAGACATATAAATACAGTGGCTACCAGAGCAGGTCAGAGGCTGGGAATTCTGTGGCAAGTAATCCACCTCCTGACTTCCCAAAGCCTGTCCACCATCTACAAGGCACAAGCCAGGAGTGTGATGGAATACCCTGCACTTGCCTGGATGAGTGCGACTCCAACAATACTCGGGAAGCTTGACACCATCTAGGACAAAGCAGTCTGCTTGATTGACAGCCCATGCTCCACCTGAAACATTCACGCCCTCCACCACTGATACACAATGGCAGCAGTGTGTACCATATATAAAATGCACTGCAGCAACTCACCATGCCTCCTTCGACAGCACCTTCCAAACCTGCAACCTCTTCCACCTAGAAGGACAAGGGCAGCAGATGCATGGGAACATCAGTACCTGCAAGTTCCCCGCCAAGCCACACACCATCCTTACTTGGAACTATATCGCTGTTCCTTCACTGTCACTGGATCAAAATCCTGCAACTCCCTCTCCAACACACTGTGGGTGGAGCTGTATCAGATGGACTGTATTAGTTCACCACCACCTTTTCAAGGTCAATGAGGGATGGGCAACAAATGCTGGCCTTGCCAGCGATGCCCACATCCCACTCAACAAATAAAAATAAAGATCTGTGGACATCTGGAAGTAAGGATGGTGAGGAGTTGAGTGGTCTATTTATGGCATGCATTTGATTTTATGCAAGAAATTATTCCCAAATTGAACACCATTTTTAATTGATGACCCTGATTTATTTTAGTTTCTTACTATTTAAAGTTGAGTTCTTTTGTTTTTCACTGAATCAAACAATTTAGTGTGAACCTTTAGTACCTGAACTTTAAATCAGTTGAAGAGTACCTCAAGTTGTGCTTTCAAGGTATGACTTGATGCTTCTAAGGAACTTGACAGTAACCAGACATTTTAGTCAGCATTGCCAATGAGATCTCTTAATTTGCTGATTAATTACTTTATTCAATGCTGTCAGAACAAGTATGATTGAAAAAAAGAACTTTAAACTTTCCAGCCCAGTGCAGCTTTGCTGAGTTTGCATTAGTTACATAAACACTGTGAAATTATATATTGGTGATAAATATGATTGATCTCTGTAAAATATCTCGGAAGATCATTTTGAATTGAGCTGATATCAGTGGTTACTAATGAAAGGAAGTGAAATTATGACTTGACAGAATTACCGAATGCCATTATAGTTCCCGGAATTAAATGAAAAATCTCTGTAAGGGAGTGGAGCTCACACCATTCTATTAATATTGATGCAGATATTGAGAGCATTTAACTTTTAAAGAGGACCACTGCTGATTCTACATTGTCATGAAGCAGAGCATTTACCTTTCATCAGAAAATCATCATGTCAGCAAAATATATGATCTAAAATACATTAGAGCAGATAGTTGATAGAGCCATATGTTAATTGTTAGAAAGTACTTGTCTGTAGCCTTTTCCTTTTTACAGTTTAGCAGAATGTTGTATTTGTATACCACACATGTGGTCTGAGAGAAATTAACTCTCGATATTTTTAATATCTCAAAATTATGATGTAATAAAAAGCTTGATTTCTCTTTCCTGACACTCCTTGCCCACAATTTTCTTAATAAAATGATGTGATAAGTAGGAAAAGTCATAGCCAGCAGTGAAATGTAAGATCTGGCATTTGCTTTAATTTTAATTGTAAGCCTTAGGTCAATTACAATTACTGTTACGACTGAGGTGGGAGGTGTGCACTGTTTTTTCTAGTTTCACTTCTCCACCGGTCACAACATATATTTAAATGTTTACCCAGTTACTGATATGGTTAATCACATACTCTATTTGTATTCCAGAATAAAATACACCAACCCCCAGGTTTCTGTAATAAACAACAAAATTATCAGTTTATTATAAAACATGACTTAACCAGTAACAAAGAAAAGCATTCACACACACATTGAAATATGAAAGTTCACTTTTTACCTTAGCCCCTCACACACCCACACCCACCCACACCCACCCACACCCACACCCACCCCCACACCACATTGGTTAATCGAAAAATAGAAATTTTCTCTTTGGAGCTCTGGTACAAAAAAACCCAAAAAGAATACTCTGTCCAAATACTTGCTAATTCTTGAAGAAAAAAAGAGAAGATATAGAATGATGTCAGTTGTCCTTTTTTGGTTTGGCATCCCAAATATGTGTAGACGGCTGTCGCTGGGATCTTTCTAGATCAATTCTTTTCAGGCGACATTGAAGATCAGTTGGCAGGCCTTCCAGGAGAAATGCAGCAACAAGGGTTTCAGGCAGGCTTTTTAGGAGAAATACAGCATCAGTTTCTCTATTTCTAACACTTGATTCTCAGGGAGTTCTCAAAGAGATAGAAGAGGGTGCTGATGGTGACTGCTTTCTTGGCTGGTTTTCTCCAACTGCCTTCAAAACAGTTCACACCCCAACATGCTGTCCAAAGTAAAACCAAGAACAATATCGCAAGAGTAAAGGCTCCGGACTCCTATAAATCTTGACCTGTCACTTCTCTGTAAACATCTCCCCCACATCAAAAAGCCCCTGCTGGGTATTTATCTGAAGACAGGTGACTTCCAGTAAATGTTTTTTTCAAACAAGACCTCTCCGTGTCCTTTCATTGACCCCAGTGGAAAAAACATTTATGGAATCCTTTTCAGTTTTTCCAAATAAAACAATGTCGATAATTCAAAAATACATGAGTCCTCAAAAAAAATATAAAAGCACCATCATAACACCTCCATCCTTGGAGGAATGAAACACCACTTTCAAATGTGTTTCATTACAAAGTATGAGAAATAACAGAAGATGAAAAATATTTAAAACATTTCCACACTCATACTCATTCACTCTTTTCCTGTAGCTAGTACAGTTCTGCTTTGTACCAGCTTTGCTCTCAGATAACTCAAAGCAAAGTTAAATTCTAGACAAAGCATCCGTAATTACATTATTTTTTCCTGCAATGTGGATAGTATTTAAGTGAGAAGTTTACAATAGTAAATTCCATTGGAATAGACTGGCATTCTGGCTTTTGAATTTTTCCACAAAGGCTAGGGGGTTATGATCAGTATATATCAATGTCACTCTGTAGTCGTGGCAGACATAGACCACAAAATGCTAATGAGCTAGTATAAGCCCAGGGTTTCTTTTTCCACCATTGAATATCTTTTTTGGTGTTGATTTGGCTTTCTGGAAAAGTATCTCACTGGCCTTTCTATGTCTGATTCATTGTCTTGTGACAGAACTACACTGACCCCGAGGTCACTAGCATCAATTGCTACCTTGAAGGGCTTAGTGAAATTTGGAGCAGCCAACACTGGTTCATTAATCAAAATAGCTTTCAGCCTCTCAAAAGATGCTTGGCACTCCCCTGATCACATTACCTAGGTTTTCTTTTAATTTGTAGCAAATCTGTCACTGGAATAGCTTTAGTACTAAAATTTAGTACAAACTTGCAGTAGAAATCACACATCCCCAAAAACCTCATGCACTGGCTACCACTCGGTTCATTAGTCTCTGAAAAATGGCTAGGGCATTTTTCTAGCCTAAATGGCATCACTCGGCATTGGAAAAGTCTATTGGGTGTGACAAAGGCCAATATTTCTTTAGCTCGGGATGTTAATGGAAACTGCCAATATCCCTTGAACAAATCTATTTTTGTGTGAAATGTGACAATGCCCACTCTGTCAATACAGTCTTCCAAGCGAGGAATTAGGCAGGAGTCTGACTTTGTTACTGCATTAACCTTTCTACAGTCTATGCAGAATCTACTTGAACCGTTAGGTTAGGCTCTAACACCACTGGGGAACTCCAGCTGCTTTGACTGGGTTCAATTAGGTGGTTTTCCAGCATGCATTGGATTTCTGCTTTTCCCTGGGCCTATTTCTCTGGACTTAAGCAATAAGGATGATGTTTTAAAGGAATGGATTCCCCTACATCTACATCATTTACGGCTGAGGTTGTGCATCCTGGCCTGTCCCTACAGATTCCTTTAAATGCTGTGAGTAGCCTTGTTAGGTCTTCTCATTGTTCTGCATCTAAATATGAAAGCAGTGTGTCTAATCTCCCTAACAATTCAGTATTAGCTAACCAGATAGTAAGAGGTTCAATTTGAGAATTGTTTTGGCCTTCATCTGCCTCATCCTCATTATCCTTTTCATCCTTCACTGTCCTTACTACCTGACATACCGTTGCTTGCCTATTCTCCTCCCAGCAATGATATTGTTTCAACATATTGATATGACACAGCTGATTCTTTTTCCGGCAATCTGGGGTGTCAATCAAATAATTTACTTTACCAATTCTTTTGATCACTTTATATGGACCAGTAAACTGTGCTTTCAGTAGTTCACCCTGTAAAGGCAGTAATACTAACACCTCATTCCCTGGTTGAAATGTTCGGGTCTTGGCATGCCTGTCTGCCCATTTCTTCATAGTTGTTTGGGAAGCTTTAAGGTGTTCCTGAGCCACTTTGCAGGCTCTTGTGAGCTGCTCCTGGAACACGGTTACATAATCTAACATGGAAGATTTGTCCCTCTGTTCTAAAAAGTTTTCTTTGATTTGATTTAGAGGACCTCTTATCTCATGTCCATAAACAAAAGGACTAAAACTGGTAAACTCATTAGGTGAATGTCTAGTGGCAAACAAAAGAAATTCTAGCCCTTTATCCCAATATTGGGGATATTCATGACAGTATGCGCTGATCATCGTTTTGATGGTCTGATGGTACATTTCTAAAGCCCCTTGTGTCTGTGGGTGGTATGCTGAAGAATTTAACTGTTATACCCAAATTACCCATAACTTCCTAAAAAATTTTAGACATAAAATTGGAACCTTGATCTGACTGGATCTCAATTGGTAATCCATATCTAGTGAAGAACTGGGTTAACTTCTCTACCACTACCTTAGTAGAAATTGTTCTCAAGGAAATGGCTTCTGGGAACTGAGTAGCCATATCCATGATAGTGAGTATATATTGGTGTCCCACTTTTGTTTTTGGTATAGGTTCTACACAGTCTACCAACACTCTAAATGGTTCCCCAAAAACTGGTATGGAAGTTAGACATGCCAGTTTTATGACAGGTTGAGGTTTTCCCACAATCTGGCATATATGTCACGTTTTACATAACTGCACCACATCCTTGGAAAGACCTGATCAGTAAAACTGTCGACTTATATGTGATTGTGTCTTTCAGATCCCCACATGTCCCGCGATAGGAATTTCATGTGCTATCCTTAATATTTCCCGGCAATACTTGGGCAGTACCGTTATCTAGGGAACAACCATCCATTCTTCGTTCACAGGTCTGTGAGGAGGTCTCCACATCCTCATCAGAATCCCATTTTTAATATAATAGCCTTCTGGAACTGCCTTTGCCTCAGCTTCAGTTAAAGCTGATTGTGCCACTTCATTTAACTCTGGATCTGCTTGCTGAACCTTGATCAGAGAAGACTTACTGAACATTTCCTTTGGATTATCCAAATCCCAAAGAAAGTTCCAGATAGATGTCTATCTGATTGTGGTGCCAGTTTTACCACCGACAGTGGAACTTGTTTAGCCATTGCTCAGGTTACTACACATAAAGGGAAAAATTCCTGGAACCTTTTCATGCAACTGTTCTGTCTCTTTGACTTCACTTGGTCTTTCCGTGACTACTGGAAAAGCTACTACCTTCACTCCGGCCAAATTGTTCCCCAGGAGTAGGTCAACTCTGTCTACAGACAAACTATGGGTAACTCTTACAGTTACCGTCAGCTAGACCTCATTGTCACAAGGCGAGCCGCCTTAAACAGTGTTCAAATCACACGCAGCTTCCACAGTGCGGACTGCGACACCGACCACTCCCTGGTGTGCAGCAAGGTTAGACTCAGACCAAAGAAGTTGCATCATTCCAAGCAGAAGGGCCACCCGCGCATCAACACGAGCAGAATTTCTCACCCACAGCTGTTACAAAAATTTCTAAATTCACTTGTAACAGCCCTTCAAAACACTCCCACAGGGGATGCTGAGACCAAGTGGGCCCACATCAGAGACGCCATCTATGAGTCAGCTTTGACCACCTACGGCAAAAGTGCGAAGAGAAATGCAGACTGGTTTCAATCTCATAATGAAGAGCTGGAACCTGTCATAGCCGCTAAGCGCATTGCACTTTTGAACTACAAGAAAGCCCCCAGCGATTTAACATCCGCAGCACTTAAAGCAGCCAGAAGTACTGCACAAAGAACAGCTAGGCGTTGCGCAAACGACTACTGGCAACACCTATGCAGTCATATTCAGCTGGCCTCAGACACCGGAAACATCAGAGGAATGTATGATGGCATGAAGAGAGCTCTTGGGCCAACCATCAAGAAGATCACCCCCCTCAAATCTAAATCGGGGGACATAATCACTGACCAACGCAAACAGATGGACCGCTGGGTTGAGCACTACCTAGAACTGTACTCCAGGGAGAATGCTGTCACTGAGACTGCCCTCAATGCAGCCCAGCCTCTACCAGTCATGGATGAGCTGGACATACAGCCAACCAAATCGGAACTCAGTGATGCCATTGATTCCCTAGCCAGCGGAAAAGCCCCTGGGAAGGACAGCATTACCCCTGAAATAATCAAGAGTGCCAAGCCTGCTATACTCTCAGCACTACATGAACTGCTATGCCTGTGCTGGGACGAGGGAGCAGTACCCCAGGACATGCGCGATGCCAACATCATCACCCTCTATAAAAACAAAGGTGACCGCGGTGACTGCAACAACTACCGTGGAATCTCCCTGCTCAGCATAGTGGGGAAAGTCTTTGCTCGAGTCGCTCTGAACAGGCTCCAGAAGCTGGCCGAGCGCGTCTACCCTGAGGCACAGTGTGGCTTTCGTGCAGAGAGATCGACTATTGACATGCTGTTCTCCCTTCGTCAGATACAGGAGAAATGCCGTGAACAACAGATGCCCCTCTACATTGCTTTCATTGATCTCACCAAAGCCTTTGACCTCGTCAGCAGACGTGGTCTCTTCAGACTACTAGAAAAGATCGGATGTCCACCAAAGCTACTAAGTATCATCACCTCATTCCATGACAATATGAAAGGCACAATTCAACATGGTGGCTCCTCATCAGAGCCCTTTCCTATCCTGAGTGGTGTGAAACAGGGCTGTGTTCTCGCACCCACACTTTTTGGGATTTTCTTCTCCCTGCTGCTTTCACATGCGTTCAAATCCTCTGAAGAAGGAATTTTCCTCCACACAAGATCAGGGGGCAGGTTGTTCAACCTTGCCCGTCTAAGAGCGAAGTCCAAAGTACGGAAAGTCCTCATCAGAGAACTCCTCTTTGCTGACGATGCTGCTTTAACATCTCACACTGAAGAATGCCTGCAGAGTCTCATCGACAGGTTTGCGTCTGCCTGCAATGAATTTGGCCTAACCATCAGCCTCAAGAAAACGAACATCATGGGGCAGGATGTCAGAAATGCTCCATCCATCAATATTGGCGACCACGCTCTGGAAGTGGTTCAAGAGTTCACCTACCTAGGCTCAACTATCACCAGTAACCTGTCTCTAGATGCAGAAATCAACAAGCGCATGGGTAAGGCTTCCACTGCTATGTTCAGACTGGCCAAGAGAGTGTGGGAAAATGGCGCACTGACACGGAACACAAAAGTCCGAGTGTATCAGGCCTGTGTCCTCAGTACCTTGCTCTACGGCAGCGAGGCCTGGACAACGTATGCCAGCCAAGAGCGACGTCTCAATTCATTCCATCTTCGCTGCCTTCGGAGAATACTTGGCATCAGGTGGCAGGACTATATCTCCAACACAGAAGTCCTTGAAGCGGCCAACATCCCCAGCTTATACACACTACTGAGTCAGCGGCGCTTGAGATGGCTTGGCCATGTGAGCCGCATGGAAGATGGCAGGATCCCCAAAGACACATTGTACAGCGAGCTCGCCACTGGTATCAGACCCACCGGCCGTCCATGTCTCCGTTATAAAGACGTCTGCAAACGCGACATGAAATCGTGTGACATTGATCACAAGTCGTGGGAGTCAGTTGCCAGCATTCGCCAGAGCTGGCGGGCAGCCATAAAGACAGGGCTAAATTGTGGCGAGTCGAAGAGACTTAGTAGTTGGCAGGAAAAAAGACAGAGGCGCAAGGGGAGAGCCAACTGTGCAACAGCCCCAACAAACAAATTTCTCTGCAGCACCTGTGGAAGAGCCTGTCACTCCAGAATTGGCCTTTATAGCCACTCCAGGCGCTGCTTCACAAACCACTGACCACCTCCAGGCGCGTATCCATTGTCTCTCGAGATAAGGAGGCCCAAAAGAAAGAAAGAAAAGAAACCGTTCCAGACATTAGGTCACACTCTAAGTGCACCCAATACAAAGATACTGGTATATACTCCCTGCCAATACCATTTACTAAAACCTTGGAATTCAATGTGCTCTCTGGTGGAAAAGATATGCCTTTCCCCAACAAAAGAGTCTGGATGGCTCTTGTATCGTTAAGTATAACTATAGGTTTACCTGCCTCACTTGAGGGATAAGGAGTTATTTTTCCTTTTGACAAGAATTCCCTATAACTCTCGGGTATCTTACTCATGACCCCTGCACTCGGAGCAGTTTTGTACTTGCCCTTACAGTGGCAGTCAGAGCCATGCTCTCAGTCAGGGCCCCTTTCTCTACATTGGCTTTGTGTAAGTCCCATGGGTTTACTCCGCAACTTCCAGCATCCTGCACAAAGGTGTCATACCTTGTGGTAATGGTAACACTTCGGCTTGCGGACCTCACTTCCACCCTCAGCATCTTCCTTTCTGGCCTGAGGAGGAGATCCCGGGTGTTCCCAATTGTCTCTTCTTGTCCCCAAAACCTGCCTTCCTTTCACCCTCCCACCTTCTATCCTTCTTTGTTTGTGGGGGTGACGGACAAAAGGTTTGGGCTTATAAACAAGCTCATAATCATCACAGAATCACAGAATTGTTACAGTGCAGAAGGAGGCCATTCAGCCCATCGAGTCCGCACCTGTTCTCTGAAAGAGCAACTCCCTCAGTTCCATTCCCCTGCCTTCTCCCCATAACGCTGCACATTCTTCCTTTTCATATAACTGTCTAATTCCCTTTTGAATGCTTCAGTTGAAACTGCCTCCACCACGTTCTCAGGCAGCGTATTCCAGACCTTAACCACTCGCTGTGTGAAAGTTTTTCCTCATGTCACTTTTGCTTCTCTTACCAAATACTTTAAATCTGTGCCCTCTTGTTCTCAATCATTTCATGAGTGGGAACAGTTTCTCTCTATCTACTCTGTCCAGACCCCTCATGATTTTGCATACCTCTATCAAATCACCTCTCATCCTTCTCTTCTCCAGGGAAAACAGTCCTAACTTCTCCAGTCTATCTTCACAACTGAAATTCCTCATCCCTGGAACCATTCTCGTGAATCTTTTCTGTACTCTCTCCAATGGCATCATGTCTTTCCTCAAGTGCAGTGCCCAGAATTGGACGCAATACTCCAGCTGAGGCCAAAAAGTGTCTTATACAAGTTCAACATAACTTCCTTGCTGTTGTACTCTATGCCCCTATTAATAAAGCCCAGTATACTGTATGCTTTATTAACTACTCTCTCAACCTATTCTACAATCTTCAATGACTTATGCAGATATACACCTAGGTCCCTCTGCTCCTGCACCCCCTTTAGAATTGTACTCTTATTCTATATTGTCTCTCCATGTTCTTTCTACCAAAATGAATCACTTCACATTTCTCTGCATTGAACTTCATCTACCACCTTCATCTGCCCATTCCGCCAACTTGTCTACGTCCTTTTGAAGTTCTACACTATCCTCCCCACGTTTCACAATGCTTCCAAGTTTCGTATCATCTGCAAAGTTTGAAATTGTGCTTTCTCGACCAAGTTCCAGGTCATTAGTATATCAGGAAAAGCAAGGATCCCAACACTGACCCCTGGGGAGCACCACTACAAACCTTCCTCCAGCCCGAAAAATAATCCATTAACCACTACTCTTTGTTTCCTGTCACTCATCCAATTTCATATCCATGTTGCTACCATTCCTTTTATTCCATGAGCTACAAGTTTGGTCACAAGGCTGTTGTGGGGCACTGTATCAAACCCCCTCTAAAAGTTCATGTACACCACATCAACAGCATTGCCCTCATCAACCCTCTCTGTTACCTCCTCAAAAAACTCCAGCAAGTTAGCTAAACATGATTCTCCCTTAAATCCATGCTGGCTTTCCTTAATTAACTCACATTTGTCCATGTGGCTATTGATTGATTTTGTCCTGAATTATTTTTTCGAAGTTTCCCCACCACTGAAGTTAAACTGACTGACCTGTTGTTGCTGGGCTTATCATTACACCCTTTTTTGAACAAGTCCTCTGGTACCATCCCCAAATCTAAGGAAGACTGAAAAATTATGGCCAGTGCCTTCGTGATTTCCACCCTCACTTCCCTCAGTATCCTTGGATGCATCTCATCCGGCCCTGGTGCTTTATCCACTTTAAGTGCAGTCAGCCTATATAATACATCCTCTTTTTACCAATTTTAAACCCCTCTAGTGTCTGATTTAACCCCTCTTTCAACATTGCCTGGGTTGAATCTTCTTCCTTGGTAAAGACAGATGCAAAGTATTCATTTAATACCTCAGCTATGCCCTCTGCCTCCATGTGTAAATCCCCTTTTTGGTTCCTAATCGCCCCACTCCTCCTTTCCCTTCTTGAATAATGGTACCACATTCACTGCCCTGAATAATGGTACCACATTCACTGCCCTCCAATCCTCCTCTGCTATGGCCAGAGAGGATTTGAAAATTTGTGTCAGAGTCCCTGCTATCTCCTCCCTTGCCTCTCATAATAGCCTGGGATACATCTTATCTGGGCCTGGGGATTTATTGGCTTTTAAGCCCGCTAAAACAGCTAATACTTCTTTCCGTTCAATGCTAATATGTTCAAGTATATCACAATCCCCCTCCCTGATCTCTATACCAACATCGTCCTTCTCCGTAGTGAACACAGATGAAGAGTAATCATTTAAAACCTCACCTATATCCTCTGGCTCCACACACAGGTTGCCACTTTGGTCCCTAATGGGCCCTACTCTTTCCCTGTTTATCCTCTTGCCCTTAATATACTTATAAAACGCTTTAGGATTTTCCTTTATCTTTCCCGCCAGTGTTTTTACATGTCCCCGCTTTGCTTTCCTAATTACTTTTTAAGTACCCCCCCTACACCTTCTATACTGCTGTAGTGCCTCTGCTGTTTTCAGCACTCTGAATCTGCCACAAGCCTCCTTTTTTTCCCTGCTCCAATCCTCTATATCCCTTGACATCCAGGGTTCCCTGGACTTGTTGGTCCTATCCTTCACCTTAACAGGTACATGTTGGCTCTGAACTCTCACTATTTCCTCTTTGACTGACTCCCACTGGTTTGATGTAGACTTTCCTCCAAGTAGCTGCTCCCAGTCCACTTTGGCCAGATCCTGTTTAATCATATTGAAATCGACCTTCCCCCAATTCAGTACCTTTATTTTTGGTCCATCTTTGTCCTTTTCCATAACTACCTTAAATCTTTAAAAAATGTTTTCCAGTTTTTACTGGTTAAAAGGCTAACAGCCTCCCTGGGATAATCTACAGTTTAACGATTTTTAAATAAAAAGTCTTTACATAGTCTGAATTAACCCTTTCCATCGCTTTTCAACATGTCATGACTTGTACAGACTTTAGCTTACATACGGAATACAATTTTACCTAAGTTATACTTAAGGATATGACAACTAAGTTCTACCAGTCCTATCATAAAATAAACTCAATCCTACAGAAATGGTTGGCATCCTTCCATCTACAAAAGATGATGAACACACAGCAAACTATCCATTTAAGTGGGGTGTCTACTCTTGGTGCACCTTTGTTGATGGCTGTGAAGACCAATCCTTGAGAAACAGGTTCTGCCACAAGTGCTGCACGTGACTTTGTGAGTTGTTGTTTTTGACATTGGGGACTATTGCCAAGCTGCTGTAGCAACTAGTCATCATGGTAGTGCATACCAGTCCACCGGATGTGGCGCCATTTCCCTCTTTCGCCAGCTAGTGACTCCCAAGTGCGATAGTTGACATTTAGGGCCTTCATGTCATGCTTGCAAGCATCCTTGAAGCGGAACTTTGGGCACCCCACTGGTCATCTGGCCCCAGCTACCTCACCACACAGATGGTCCTTGGGTATGCAACCGTCTTCCATCTTGCAGATGTGTCCGATCCACCGAAGCCACCTCTGTTTGATTAGCGCCAACACACTTGGGAGTTCTGCCTTTGAGAGGACTGCCACATTTGTGATTTTATCCTGCCAGGATATACACATAATGCACCCTAGACAGCGAAGATGGAAATTATTGAGCTTCTTTTCATGGTAGCTGTAAGTTGCCTGTGTTTCACAGCCATACAGCAAGGTGCTGAGAACGCAGACCTTATAAACCATCAGCTTGGTCCTAAGGGTCAGCTTTGTGTTATCCCCTGCACGTTTTGCAAGTCAGCCAAAGGTGGTAGCTACTTTCCCTATGTGTGTATCGTGCTCTGCATCAAGGGACAGATTGCCTGTCACGTGGACCCAAGGTAGCAGAAATTGCTAACCACTTCCAGTGGGGTTTTTTTTAGTGTGATCAGGGGCAGCAATGCACACCTTGTCCCATGACCATGGTTTTCTTGACGCTTAAAGTCAAAGAAACAAGTTACAGGCATGGGAGAGACAGTCTATGAGTCTTTGTAGTTGAGTTTCCATGTGAGCTATTAGCGCAGCATCATCAGCGTCGAGGAGTTCTCTGATCAGACATGATGTGTTTTTCTCTTTGATTTCAGCCTTGATAGATTGTCGAGCTTGCCGTCTGACCTAGTGTGCAAGTAGACTCCTTCCATATCTGCAGGGAAGGCGAAGGTCAGGAGCATGGAGAAGAAGATGCCAAACAGAGTGGGGGCTAGGGCACAATCCTGTTTCACTCCATTCTTCACTCTGAAACTGTCGGAAGTGGTACCATCAGACTGTATAGTGCAGTGCATGTTGTTAAGGAAGGAACGGATGAGACTGAGCAACTTTGGTGGACAGCCAATTTTTTCCAAAATCTTGTAGAGCCTTGCTCTGCTGACCATGTTGAATGCCTTAGTGAGATGTACAAAAGTAAGATAAAGGAGTATACTCTGTTCCCTATATTTCACTTGTAGCTGGTGTATGGAGAAGATCACATCCACAGTAGATCTGCCGGCACAGAAGACGCACTGCGCTTCTGGGTACACTTGGTCTGCAAGTAAATGGAGTCTTTTAAGTTAACCCCTAGCAAAGGCCTTCTCTGTGATGCTAAGGAGTGAAATGCCCCTGTAGTTTCTGCAGTCTTTTGCAGTCTCCTCTGTTTTTGTATAGTGTGGTGATTTTGGCATCATACATCTCCTGTGGAACAGCGCCTACTTTCCAGCAAAGAAGGAGAAGGTCATAAAGTTGTGGCAATAGAAAGGACTTTCCATGCTTGTGCAGTTTGGCTGGGATTCCATCCTTGCCCAGTGCCCTTCTGTTCACTAGGCGGTCTATGGCTTTCTCAAGCTCCAGTGATGAGGGTTCTTCATCTAACTCATCCATGACAGAAAGTTGTGGGAGAGCATTGAGCGCAGACTGGAAGATGTCCGACTCACAGGATTACAGCTCACAGCAGTGTTCAGCCCAGCGGGACATCTGTTTACTTCTGTCGGTGAGTACTTCATCATCTGCCGACTTTGGTGATGGCAGGGTTAAGTGCCTTCTTGATCCCTTCGAACATATCTCGTCGATTTCCTTTGTCACGTGCAGTTTGGATTTCTTGACATAAGCTGATCCAGTGTTTGTTTGCGCAATATCTCCCTCTCCTTTGCACAGCTGTCTTGGCTACTTTCAGTTCATGCACTGTCTTAGGTGTTGGGTTTATGTTGTGCATCATGTAGGCTTTGTTTATATGATAAATATCATCAGTATCATGCAAGAGTTGTTTTGGACATACAGATAGTACTCCTCCTGTTTCGATGTTAATACCATGGGCTGCTGCTAGCCTGCACTCGCACCACACCCACCCCCTCCTCCCTCCAGACTTGCCTGCAGTTTGGCCTAACATTCAAGCCAGATGAAAAACTGGCCACAACAGCATTGGTGTGCACAATTGCCTCAATGGATTTATTCCAATATGGCCCAAGGACAAATTCAGAATGGTCATCAGATCGCTCTCTTTCTGTCGAATGATTTTGTATCTGTTATCGAATGTTATCAAATTTAGGCTCCAATGTATTTGTACACTGATGTTATAAACTGTACTTTCTAAGTTTAGAATCTTTTATTTAACTATGTGTATGTGAGTGTATGGAGAAATAGTAGTTTGTATAAATATTTTCTCATGGGACCTGCGTTGTGATTTTTGCTCAATAATATTATTGCTACCAACTTTGATGTAAATTGGGTTTAAAGTAAGTCTGCAGCCAGAACTCAGTGTTAAGTATGCAAAAGTTCAATGATTTGTATAAATAACAAGAAGTGACATTTACTTGGCATATCAAACAAAACAATGGATCTGGACAGCCAGTTAGATACAGAAAATGTTGCACAATAGGTCTTAAACAACTACTATGAAAGTAAATATTGCCACAGAAAATCAACTAAGCAATGCTACAAGCCCATCAAAATGAACACTAAAATAAAAGCAAAATACTGCGGATGCTGGAAATCTGAAATAAAAACAAGAAATGCTGGAACCACTCAGCAGGTCTGGCAGCATCTGTGGAAAGAGAAACAGAGTTAACGTTTTGGGTCAGTGACCCTTTTTCGGAACCCCAAAGAGGTTCCCCCCGAACCGTTAACTCTGCTTCTCTTTCCACAGATGCTGCCAGACCTGCTGAGTGGTTCCAGCATTTCTTGTTTTTACATCAAAATGAACATTGATTTCAACTTGTACTATAATGCCACTTTTGATAACCTGCAAGAGAAATGCACAGAGGATATTTTACTGGGAAATGTTGTCAATAAAAGCAAATCCTCAGCATGGATTCTTCTACTGAATAGAAAACTGTAAAGAATCAACATCCCAAAATAAGCCAGAAAATTACAAACCCCCAACAATCATAATGAATACAGAAAATACTGCCAAATAACATTGACACAAAGCCAAAGAAATACTCAAATGAGTAAGTCACTTTGAAAAGACAAAGCAAGCAAAACATTAACTCTACAGAAAGATAATAGAGAAAGGCTGCCAGCTTATAATGGAAAAAGACATCCGCCTACTTGTTGGACACAAAAGGAAATAAAGAATGAAAATAAACTCAGATGGGACTCTGCTAAGAATGTATTTGAAGATGGTAACTAATTGGAGAGACTACATACAAAACAGGAACAAGAACCAAATGAATGCTTATTCACACGCTTGTGAGAAAACATGGTTTAAAAAAAAATCAATTTTAAAAAATTGACTGTTTGGTCAATGATGAATCACTGGTCTTGTTCTCTGATATCATTGTTTGCTCCTTGTCAGTCATATCTTTTGCATACTATTTCACCTCATCTGGTGGTTGTGTTACTTCATGATATTATGTTTACCCTACAGCTTTCATCTTTTATGACTACTTTCACAAGCATTTCTCTACTATTGTCTCATTGACCATCAACTCTTACTATTTGCTTCTACTTTAGTCTTTATGCTCTGTATATTCTTTCTGAACTTCATCCTCACTCTGGTCTTTTGAACAGCCCTTCATAATTTATAAGGGTTAGCAACAACCTGAAGAGATTGCATACTGAAATCTGAAATTTTCAGCAGGGTGAGGACGGCCCTCCTAGCACCTGTGAATCCCATCATCGCCCTTGCGTTTCATTGGCTCCTTCCAGGCAGGAGCAGGTGACATCAGCAACATATCGTAATTCATCAGAGAGAAGCAGGAGGTGTGGGCATGCAGTTTTACCAGGCCAGCAGAATTCCCAATGGTGCAGAGAACCAATGACTGCGTGCACGTGGCTCTGCGGGCACCACATACTAACAGGGAGATACTGCAGCTGCAGGGGCTACCACTCCCTGAATGTACAGTTGGTGTGCGACCATGCACAGAGAATTCTATTGAATGAATGCCCGTTAACCTGGCTGCAGTCTTGATGCTTTCATCATGCGGCATCTGCCATACCCACCATATTTGAGCTACTGTGACGAATCCGAGGCCGGCTTCATGCTCTGCAACAAAGCCTCACCAATCCTAATAATCTGCTGAAGTTTGCATGCCCCTTTGAACACACTTATCCGCAGCAATGATGGCAGCATTGAGCCTGCATGGCAAGAAGAATCAATTTCATGACTTCAGTCTGAGCTCTGCAGCACTGAGATGGCTTCTGTCACAGCCTGGTCCACAAATGCTGTCATAGAGATGGCCACCACTACCATGCTGTAAAGGCTAGGTTCCATGCTTTGTATGATACCCTATGCCAAGTTGAATCTTGACTCCTCCATGTGCCTTGACAGTGACAACATGCTCTGTGGCAGGTGAGCCAATGTACCAAGCATGTCCATCAGCATTTTCCTGTATGCTTTTCCACCCCCGCCGCACCCCCCCCCCCCCCCCGCCATTGAAGTCCTCATCTGAGTCCTCTGTAGCAGAATGTGCCATTGATCTCGCCCTCTGGGGAGCTGGAGCATGTGCTATCCTTTCCTCTTGGCCTGGCTACAGCCCACTCTTGCCCAGTGACTCACCTCATGCAAATCCCAATTCTATACTAACCTCTAAAGTTGATGCAGTGCCTGTATCTGAGCTGGTAACTGCGAGTGCCAAATCAAGTAATGGTGCTTCTTCATCAAACTTCCGCTCTTGATTGCATCCTTCATGGCGAGGCTGCACTGATTGGCCAGGTGGCAATTCTTCATTATCTGAAAGTGAACATGCAGAAGGGGAGGGTTCGGGTGAGGGAAGGCTGGGTGGGGCGGAAAGCAAGAGGTCCATGGCCATACCATCTGCAGCTTGCACTTCGTGCCAGATAGCAATTTGAGGATAAAGTGAGATTTGAGAAGGTGCTTAAGGCAGGTACATACCATCATCTTGACGGTTCCTGGCAACACTAGCTGCAATGGCCTCAGCCACTGCTGGAACTATAGTACCAAGCACCGTCTCCTCCAAAGGGCTCAGGAGATGCAGCCATGCCTGTCCCCTGCAAGTTCTCTGCTGCTGCCTCTTGTTAGGTGCGAACTTGTCCTGCAAGGGAGAGGGAAGCATGTCAGTAGGTGTGTTACAGTGTGTTTGGCTGATGTGCCTGCCATAGCTGAAAATATACAAGTATGTGTAAGCTGCAGGCATGGGTGTGCAGGTAGCAGCATTGGTAAGTTTGTGAGGGTGAGGTAGAATGTTTGAATGTTAGGGATAAGTCCTGATTGCTGATGTGTGAGTGATTGGCAGCATGAGAGATTAGTGGAGTGGTGGGTATGAGTTATCATTCGAAGATGCGTTCACTGACCTTGACCACATGTTTCCGCAGAGGGCCAGGAGACCCTCAAGGCACATCCTGTGAAGGGAATGCGAACAGGGGCCAGCGAGGTGAATTCCCAGAGTCTGGCCCCAGCACCACAAAAAGTTCAATGACCTCCCACAAGTGGTCAAGATCTGTAGGGTGGACTAGCCACTGGACTTGGGAGAGTTTGATGTGGCAGGAGGCTTAGTCAGATTGATTGTTGCCGGAAAATGTTGGCACATTGATTAGGTCCTGGAAACAATCGTCAGTGTAAATGCTGATGATTTCTATGTATGATTTATGATTATTAGTTTAGTGCAGTGCACACCCTATTTTCAGTTTTTATCTTCCAGTCTTTGCTTTATTCTCTCATGATCCTTGTCCTTTGAACTTCCTGGAGTTGTGCTATTCAATGGGCAACATCAGCCTTTATTTGCAAGACAGGATAGTGAGTACTGTTTGAGTTATTCAGCTACAGAGCCCATCTTCATCACATATCCCTTGGAAGTGCACTGCCAGCAGGAGTCCTTGCATGGTAGACACAAGCCAAAAGCAACCCTAGCACAGGCTTGGAACTAAGCTGTGTTACCTACCTACTTCATCAGTATGGCTCAGTGCTTTCCCCCGGTGCATTTATCCAGTGCACTTTTCAGTCGAACCTTTCCTCGAACTTTTGGGTTAAAATTCTATCTGCAGTTGAAGTGTGAATGAATCAGATAATGGGCTGGAATTTATACTTGCGCCGCCATAATCAGCGGCAGACGAAAACAATGGCGGTCTGTCTGCGCCGACCGCATGTTGCGGAGCCGCCGCGATATTCAGCACAGCGGCTCATTTAATTAGCGGGTGGACCGCCCGCCCTGATGATGTGGAGGGGGCGGACTGTCCGTCCCCGGCAATGACGTCAGCTGTCTTTGTGCAAGCGCTGACACAATTTTTAAAGGGCTTCGAGGCCTAACATTCCATTTAAATATTTAAAGGTAACTTAAATAAAAAATTTTAATCCATTTAAATTGCCCCTCTCCCATCCCCCCCAAAAAACATAAAATTAATCACTGGCCCTCTCCCCCCAAAAACACTTCTCCCCTGCCCACCTGACCTTGCCACCCCCCCCCCCCCCCACCCCCACGCCGCAACCAAGTACATAAACTTTACACTCTAACCATTCCCACCATCCCCTACACCAATTATATTATTTTGACCCTGCTCCCTCTCCCCCCTCCACCCCCACACAGAGAAATTTACCTGCTCCTCACCAGTGTTCCGCCTCGGATCCCTGGATGGGGATCTGAAGGTGCGAGAGTGCTGGCCACCGACACCAATATCGCACTGGGACAGACGGCGGGAGCAAGAAGGTAATTTATTCATTTATTTACATTAATTTTACATATTTAAATTTGGCTCCCGTTGCGGAGCGGCGGGGGGGGGGGGGGGGAGGGTGGGGTGGTGGTGCGGGTTGCCACGAGGCCTCGGCTGCTGCTGGAAATATTGAACTGGGCCTTAATGGTGTCGAGGCTCATAGTGGGTCTCTGCTGGAGGCATTTTCCACCCCACCTCCCCCACCTCAACTCCCGACATATGGGGGTCTATAAAATTCAGACCAATGTGTGTAATGATTTGCTTTAGGTCTTTGCTAGGGACAAGGAGGGCAGAGTGCATTGTGCCAGCTGGAGGAAGTAGGCTGTGTACTGGGTGACAGTTTCTTAGGTAGCCAGAGAGAAATTTCTAAACTATTCACCTCCTTCTGTCAAACTGAAGATGGATACAAAAGATAGATAAAAATTGGAAAAATATTTAAAATGTATTACATGAATTAGACATTTTAAAATCATTTTGTGTTGTATAGGTAGATTCAAATCAATAAAGATAAAATAATTTGGAACAATTTTCGACTATTTTTGAGATAATTTCAGTCTCTATTCCAAGAAACTGTTAATGTTGTGAAGTCTGTTTGAGATAAATAGCAGTTTTTCACTTGTGTTGTGTTCAAGGCCAAACTGTGCTCTGGGAGTGCTTCTATTTCTGCCTCCTCATCTTGTCACATTATTGCATTATTGCAGCCAGTAATGTTTCAGCCAGCCAACAGCCAGATCCATTAGCACCTGATTACATCAGCTCAATTCACATATAACATTGATTAGCTGTCAATATTTGATGTACAAATGAAACTGAGGGCCAAGAGAATTCAGGTGCTAATGTGCTTCCGTACAACAAAGCAGAATGTAAGCAAACATCAAGCGACAATAGAGAAGAAAAGGCACATTTATTTTTCAGCCACCCAAAGAAAAGCTGAAGCTGAAAGAAATGCAAAATTTACATAGTCTGGACCAGGTGAATACAGGAAAATTACAGAATCACAGAGTTATTACAGCACAGAAGGAGCCCATTCGGCAAATTGTGTCTGCACCAGCTCTCTGAATGAGCAATTCACCAAGTGCCAGTCCCCTGCCTTCTCCCCTGCACATTATTCCTTTTCAACTAACAGTCCAATTCCCTTTTGAATGCCTCGAGTGAACCTGACTGCACTGTACTTTCAGGCAGTGTATTCCACTCGCTGCGTGAAAAGGTTTTTCCGCATGTCGCTTTTGTTTCTCTCACCAATTACTTTAAGACCGCATTTGTTGACAACGTGAACGGTAGGTGGCGCTGTTTTGGCACATGCGCAAATACAGCATGTGCCACGAAAACGTCACAGATTGCGACTGTAGCAGCTGCCAGGACTAAAGATGGCGCTGCTCAAAGAATCACACAGAGAAAACCTAACGAACACGTGGCAGTATACAATGGCCGGAGTGAGAGAGCAGCGCGGGGGACGGGCCAGGGAGAGCAGCGTTGAGGGTGTCGGGGGGGGGGGAAAGGGAGGGAGGGAGGGGAAAGAGAGGGAGGGAGGGGGGGAAAGAGAGGGAGGGAGGGAAGTGGGGGGGAAAGGAAGGGAGGGAGGGAGGGGGCGGGAAAGGGAGGGAGGGAGGGGGGAAAGAGGGGGGGAGAGGGGGGGAAAGAGACGGAGGGAGGGGGGCCAGAGAGGGAGGGAGGGGGAGAAAGAGAGGGAGGGAGGGGGGAAAGAGAGGGAGGGAGGGGGGAAGAGAGGGGGGGAAGAGAGGGAGGGGGGGAAAGAGAGGGAGGGAGGGAGGGGGCGGACAGAGAGGGAGGGGGGGGAAGAGGGGGAGGGCAAGAGAGGGAGGGGTGGGGAGGGAAAGAGAGGGAGGGAGGGGAGAGGGGGGTGAGGGAGATGGGGGGAGGGAGAGGGGGTGGAGGGCGGGGGTGGGGGAGAGTGGGGGGGGGGAAGCAACGGAGCGGAAGAGGAGTGCCTTTTTCTGTGCATGCGCCAGAAACACAACAGCAAAAGACTTACCGGCCAGCCCCTGGACCCGGCGACACCAAGGTCTTCGCACACTCACTCCCCGCAGCTCTCTACGGCCTCTCGCTTCCGGCCCTCTCCATTCAGCCGTTCCCTCCAGCTGCAGATGCCCAATCCAGTTGCTTCTCCCCTACTTCTCCACAGTACTTCAGGCATTGCAACTGTCTGGTCCCTGCATTTTGCATGCTCCCTCTCCCCACCCCTCCCCCCTCTCCATCTTCACCTCCCCCTCTTCACCCAACCCTCCCTCTACCCCGCTACCTCCACCCCTCCCTCTACCCCCTACCTCCACCCCTCCCTCTACCCCTCTACCTCCACCCCTCCCTCTACCCCCCTACCTCCACCCCTCCACCACAGTTGAATATCTGAAGTGCAGTTGCAAAGTCGGGGAAATAGCATGCAAAACAAAGCCTCAACAATTCTGGGGTTAATTATTGAGAAGTTTTATTAAGTTCATTAAGCATCCGAGGCACTGCTGTGCATGGATACATGAGTGTTGTGTTTCCAGCATTCCCGTTAGACAGACAGGCCGAGTCTCTGCTATGCACAGCTAAAGAGATTGTTCCTGGAGAGCCTTGTGGTGAATGAACGCTTGGCTCTCTATTCCTCTACTGTATTGTCCATGTGAAGAAGGCAAAGTCACAACAGTCTGAGCTCAGTCTATTCTTGGTGAATGTTCCCCAAACGCATCCCAATGTGCACTCCCTATTCATCCATAAATACAATGTTCCTTTCCACATCGTGACGAGCTCCGTAGCATGATCCAGTTGCCTTCGTTGCTTGAATGCTGACCTTAAGTCTCAAGGATTGTTTTCTCGACGGCATGTTTTACATGAAAAGAAATAAAGCAAATCAGAGTCAGAGCTTGCCTCCCTCCATCCACTGAAATTACTGTTGCGCACCCCTTTTTAAGTTCTGCAGTGAAGGCACCAATTGATAACGTCGCCAATGAAGCACTTATTACCCACCTCAGATGCAGGAATCAGCACATCCTTGCGTCCTCTCCTGCACTGCCTCCTTTGCTTGAATGCCGTCCTTAAGTGTCAAGGATTGTTTTCTCAAGGGCAGGTTTTACATGAAAGGAAATAAGGAAAGAACATCAGTGTCAGAGCTTCCCTCCCTCCAATGGAATTACTGTTGAGCATGCTTTGTGTTCTGCGGTAAAGGCATGTACTGATAACACCGCCAATGAATCACTTAGTACCCACCTCAGCTGTAGGAGGCAGGATGATGTTACTGCCCCTATCTCGTGATGGTTCAATGCTGCTCTCAGGGAAAACATGAATGATGTGAGGGTGCTGGAAAAGATGCACATTTCTTTTGGACTATGAACATAAAGCTGGCCATTTAGCCCAGCAGTTCCCTGCTAGTGGTTATGTTACTCGTGCGTCTTCCCATCCATTCCCATTTAATCCTGCCTACTACTATCAGCATCACCTTCCATTTCTTTCACTCTTACCGACCTTTGCCTTAAAGCAAAGCAAAGGGCGGCACAGTGGCGCAGTGGTTAGCACCGCAGCCTCACAGCTCCAGCGACCCGGGTTCAATTCTGGGTACTGCCTGTGTGGAGTTTGCAAGTTCTCCCTGTGTCTGCGTGGGTTTCCTCCGGGTGCTCCAGTTTCCTCCCACAAGCCAAAAAGACTTGCAGGTTGATAGGTAAATTGGCCATTATAAATTGCCCCTTGTATAGGTAGGTGGTAGGGAAATATAGGGACAGGTGGGGATGTGGTAGGTATATGGGGTTAGTGTAGGATTAGTATAAATGGGTGGTTGATGGTCAGCACAGACTCAGTGGGCCGAAGGGCCTGTTTCAGTGCTGTATCTCTAAACTAAACACTGAGGATGGAGAACGGTGTGGCTGCACTCCCACCTCACCAGTTGTGTACGCAGCAAGAGCATTCACATTTGTGCTACCACTGGACACGGCATGCTTGTTTCTTTTAGTGCTCAGTCTCTTCTTGCTGAATGTTCCCCAAGTGCTTGACCCCTTTGGACGCCCTCTCTGCTTGACAGGCAGCAGCTGGCAATTGCGGAGTCTCACAAAGCTCTGCATGGTTGTTTCAAAGGCGATTGGGGAAACAGGTGGCTGTGAGTCCATGTGCACTGCTCTGATGGGTGTAGGAACAGGTGGTTGTGTGCCCATGTGCACTGCTCGGATGGATGCAGGAACAGGTGGCTGCGTGTCCATGTGCACTGTTCGGATGGGTGCAGGAACAGGTGGCTGTGAGTCCATGTGCACTGCTCTGATGGGTGTAGGAACAGGTGGTTGTGTGCCCATGTGCACTGCTCGGATGGGTGCAGGAACAGGAGGCTGCGTGTCCACGTGCACTGTTCGGATGGGTGCGGGAACAGGTAGCTGTGAGTCCATGTGCACTGCTCGGATGGGTACAGGAACAGGTGGCTGTGTGTCCATGTGCACTGCTCGGATGGGTGCAGGAACAGGTGGCTGTGTGTCCATGTGCACTGCTCTGATGGGTGCAGGAACAGGTGACTGTGTAACTGAACAGCAAGGAGAGGGTACTGCAGGTGGGGGAAGTGGAGCTTTGAACAGGCAGGCGTATGTATGGTCCATCAGATCATTAGGCCAGGGGGTGAAACGCTCAGGATCCAGGGATTGTGGCACGTGACTGATGTCCAGCGCATGGCCACCTCCATCCGAAGGTGCTTCGGGCAATTGTTGGGCATAGTAAATGGCTCCATCTCATCAGCCAGTCCTTGCTGCCAGCTGAGCGTCTGTTGCCGCAGCCAGTCCAATCTCCTCATGAATGCTGCCGTTCCACTCTGCAGAACGGCCTGTTGTAGCTGGTACAATTGATCTGAAAGCAAGCGGCATTTTTCATTGTAGCTGAGGGGCCTTGGCTGTTCCTCTGTAATCACAATGGCAGCAGCCATGCCTGTCGTCGTTGGTGTCTGAGATGCACGCCAGCGGCAGTTGGGGGCAAGCCTGTCCAAAGGCAGACCCAGATGCCTCTGCACAACAACAGCATGTTTGCAGGGCAACAAAGTCTGAATGGAGAAGATGCAGCTGCAGGTAGCCTGGCAATCATGTATCTGCAGTGTGTACTGTTTGGCGCCAGAAATCACAGTCACTGTGCCTTCATCCTGCTCCTTGACATGTACTCGCTGAATGTGGCTATGATCCTGATGCATCAGCTTCACAGCATGACTGGTGTATCCCATGTAAAATGATTGTAGATCTGCTGGTGCCTCTGCAATGCGCTTGAAAGAGGCTCCCTGCAGGAATGTGTAGTAGGCACGCTCCCGATCCAGGACACTATTGTGGAAGATCAGCGCTGAGATGCATTCCTTCATGGATGAGGAGGAGTGGAGCAGGTGCTTTATCTTGCCATTCTCTGACTCAATGTGATTGTTGGTGTTGTTCCCAAACGTTAGGACTTTACTGCGTGAACATGCTGCCCACATCTCCTTCTGTGGAATCCAGTTTGTAAGCAGGTAGTCCTGCAGGGGTGGGTAGAGGTGTCCAATCCTTTCTACACAACTTGTGAACTTCTCCTCCAAAGGTGCATGAACCATTTCCTTGCAGATCATAAACAACTGATCCCTCAGTTCACCATTCAGTGGGTAGCTGCTGATCTTCCTCCTCATGCTCTGCATCACATGGAACTGACAGAGGAGAACCGTTGCAGCTGGGAGATGCTTCCTGATCGCATTGATCTCATTGATGTCTTTATCCACAATGGCTGATCTCACGCGGCAGGCGCTGGATCCCATGAAATTGACAAAAACACCCACAATCTCGTCCAGCATCTGAGCCATCTCATTCCTCACCATGGCATAGAACACAGCCCTGCCCCTACCAACATTGTCCTGCACCATCACTTGGTACAGAGGGCAGCCGCATTTGTTCACCTTGTACGTTCCGTCCATGAACAGCAGTTCAGGAAAGGCCTGCATGTGGGCCTTCATGGCTGGTGTCATGAAGGCAATATAGAGGATGCTGCTTCCCTGCAGGTCAACCCGTACTGCAGCCCCGTCCTGCTGAATCTTCTCCAGCGTATCACACAGCGCATCCATGCTGTCATCCCCTGTTTTGAGCCGGGAGTTTACATTTCTAATGTCACTAAGGGTCACGGTCTTATTGAATGAACGCTCGATATAATCCTTCAGCTGTTTGTTCCCAGCCTGCAGCTTGACCAACTCTTCTACCTTCTGCCTTTCATCGTGGTTCAGTTGTCGTCTCCTTGCATAGAAGCATAAACATTCTGGATGCAAAACATGTCCGGTATGCACAAGATGGTAGGAGCTGACACACAGTTTGTTCTTGCTCGTATTGAATTTCACACTGATGAAGACCTCACAGCCCAGGGCGAGATACCTGAAAAGTAACACAGACATTCAATGAGCACGCCCCATGTGCCTCGTGCCCTCACGAAAACGCCAGCCATCCCCAGGTGTGTTGCTGGCAGCAGTTTACATGTGCACCATGACAAGGTCCCAACATCTGGTGCGCACCTGTTTCGCAGTCCAGAGGAGGTTGCGCTGAGGTGGTCGCCCAGCCATTGGTCTATCCAGGAAATCACAACAAAGGCAGTCCGTAGACACGGGGGTGGTATGCACGTGACTTTGTGGGCACAGGATCTCACTGACGAGATGTATTGATACTGCAAATCTAATCTTGGTGCAATGCGCATCAAGGAACAGCTTTACAGGATTGACAAGCTACACAAGTGGAAATGTAGTGACCGCAGCACCTACCTCTGATTCGGTCTCGCCCCAGTAGAATGGATGCGTGGCTGCCCATAGTGTACACAGCACAGCCTCACTGAGGCATACTTAAAGCGGATGGGAATTTCGACTCGCCGTCTCTTGTTTTCCCTCTCAAGCGTATGGGTGCTCACTTTTTTAAATAGACTCCCCGTTGCCTGTATGCACAACAGCAAAGCGCATTTAAATAGCATTGTTAACATAGTGAAACATAACAAGGCACATCACAGGATGTGCCTGCAGACCATGCTACCTGTTGAAACATCTCAAGTTTACTGCTGAAGTCGTCATAACTCTCGAACTCCTGGGTTGTGAATGTGGCAAGGAACTGCTCTGTGGAATCTACTGACGTTGCCATGACCGAAGTTTGAAGTTCAGGAAGGCTATTAAGGGACCACACGGGAAACATGAGATGAGATAAGAAATACAGAATGCACTCCATTAAAACGTTACAAAAACGAAAGTGACCGTTAAGACGGTAGGTTGCAGCACATGTACTGCCTGCACATAGCAACTCACAACAGGGGCTGGAGAACATGCGGTGCCCCAGACAATGGAAATGCTTTCAGAGCAGCTTACAACAGGGACTGGAGAACATGTGGTGCCCCAGACAATGGAAATGTTTTCAAAGCAACTTACAAAGGCAGAGCAACTTACCTTGGAACAATCTCCTATGTCTAATAAAAATGAAGCAAGTCTCCGAAACGAATAAATAATTCAGATAAAATGCGAGAAAATGCCCGCCGAAACCTCTCCTCCTTCCACTTTCAAAAAGTCGCGCCGAAGCTTTGACGCATGCGTGAATATCCGAAGATTGACGCATGCGTAGAGGTCAACCTGGCGCATTGCCCGAGGAAGACGACGTAACGCGATGACGTCATCTGCGGATGCGCAAAGCGTCCGTGGCAAGCCGGACCACAGCGCATGCGCAGAGATCAGGAAACTGTGTGCGCATGTGCGTACCGCGTCATCTGCGCATGCGCAAAACGGTCCTGGCAAGCCGGACCGCAGCGCATGTGCAGAGGGCAGGAGACTGTTTGTGCGCACCGCGGTGCATCCTGATGACGTCGGTGGTGACGAAGCGTTGTCATGAATCACTATGTTACTTTAAATCTGCCCTCTCGTTCTCGATCCTTTCAAGAGTGGGAACAGTTTCTCTCTATCTACTCTGTCCAGACTCCTCATGATTTTGAATACCTCTATCAAATTACCTCTCAGCCTTCTTGAAAAAAAAACAGTCCCAACTTCTCCAATCTATCTTCATAATTGTAATTCCTCATCCCTGGAACTGTTCTCATGAATCTTTTCTGTACTCTCTCCATTGCTTTCACATTAAAAACATGCAGTGGTTAGCACCGCAGTCTCACAGCTCCAGTGACCCGGGTTCAATTCTGGGTACTGTCTGTGCGGAGTTTGCAAGTTCCCCCTGTGACTGCGTGGGTTTCCGCCGGGTGCTCCGGTTTCCTCCCAAAGCCAAAGACTTGCAGGTTGATAGGTAAATTGCCCATTGTAAATTGCCCCTAGTGTAGGTAGGTGGTAGGAGAATTGAGGGAAGGTGGGGATGTAGTAGGGAATATGGGATTCATGTAGGATTAGTGTAAATGGGTGGTCGATGGTCGGCACAGACCCGGTGGGCTGAAGGGCCTGTTTCAGTGCTGTATCTCTCTATGACTCTATGACTCTATCTGTCCTAAAGCTGGGCTCCCAGAATAAAATGCAGTACTCCAGCTGAGGCTGAACTAGTGTCTTATACAAGTTCAACATAACCCCCTTGCTTTGGTACTCTATGCCCCTATTAATAAAGCCTAGGATACCGTATGCTTTATTAACTGCTCTCTCAACCTGTCCTGCCACCTTCAATGACTTAAGCACATATACCCCCAGGGCCGTCTGCACCTGCACCCCCTTTCGAGTTCTACCCTTTATTCTATATTGTCTCTCCATGTTCTTCCTACCAAAATGAATCACTTCACATTTCTCCACAATGAACTTCATCTGCTCCTTCATCTGCTCATTCCACCAACTTGTCTGTGTCCTCCTCACAGTTCACAATGCTTCCAAGTTTCTTATCACCTGCAAATTTTGAAATTGTGCCCTGTACACAAAGGTCTATGTCATTAATATATGTCAGGAAGAGCAAGGGTCCCAACACTGACCCTGGGGAACTCCACTGCAAAGTTTCTGCCAGCCAAAAAACATCCATTAATCACTACTGTGTTTCCTGTCACACAGCCAATTTTGTATCCATGTTGCTACCGTCCCTTTTATTCCATGAGCTATAACTTTGATCACAAATCTGTTGTGCAGCACTGTCTCAAATGCCTTTTGGAAGTCCATGTACACCACATCAACGGTATTGCCATCATCAACCCTCTCTGTTACTTCTTCAAAAACCTCCAGCAAGTTAGTTAAACATGATTCCCCTTGACAAATCCATGCTGGCTTTCCTTAATTAACCCACATTTGAACATGTCCCTATTAATTTTGTCCAGAATTATTGTTTCTAGAAGTTTCCTCACCACTAAAGTTAAACTGACTGGCCTGTAGTTGCTGGGCTTATCTTTAAACCCTTTTCTGAACAAGGGTGAAACGTTTGCAATTCTCCAGTCCTCTGGCACCACGCCTGAGTCAAAGGAAGACTTGACAATTGCAGCCAATGCTTCCGCAATTTCTACTCTCACTTCCTTCAGTATCCTTGAATGCATCGCATCCGGTCCTGGTGCTTTATCAACTTTAAGTATAGACAGCCTATCTAATACCGCTTCCTTATCAATTTTAAGTCCTTCTAGTGTATTAATTACCCCCCAGGTGGGGTGGAACTTGTGGCTATAAGGGAGACCACCCTTTTTTTCTTTTTAAATTGGGTGGACTCCATAGCTTTGTACACTTTCCCCTGCCCAAATTTTACCATGTGTACTGCAATAGCCTCAGGTGTAAGATCTTCCCTTTAATTGTCAGCATAACTCAATGTTTCTTTGAGTCAGATTATTTATTCATTTGGGATGGGATCTTGCTGTGTATTTCCCCATTCACAGAACAGTGAATGCAATTCAAAAGTAAATCATTGGCTGAAGAGCTCTTTGGAATATCTTGAGGGTGTGATAAGATGCTATATAAATGCAAATTCTTTCTTTCACAAGCCCCATTGTACTTTCAAACTAATAAAACTGCAGGCCATTTATGAGACTGTGGCCCTTTATCAAGTAATGTGGATTTCAAACTCTTTTCCCAACTTCTATTGAAACTGAAGACACAATAAGGGCTCTAATGCAGAGTTCATATCAGAATTTTTATTTTATATTTGAAGATAACTCTTGATACCTCTATTGTATTTGATGGTGGTTGTTCAAGTAACATTAAATACTTCCTGTTGTAATTTTATTAGCAAATTTCTTTAGTCAAAATTGGTCTTTCACACTGCGCCTTACTAGTTTCCTTTTAAGAAGGCACACCAGTTTCAATTTTCTTCTGGCTCCCTCTTATAAGCTTTATCCTTAAGCAAAGAGGCAACTTCCATCTGTATGCTAATGATACCAAAATCTATCTGTCCACCACTTCTCTCAATCCTTCAAATCGTAAATGGATTTATGAAGATTTCCTTTATTTAGTATTGCCAGAGAAATCATAAATGTGTTTACAAAGGACTTACAGCACAGAAATAGGCTATTCTGCCCAACAGGCCCATGCTAGTGTTTATGTTCTACACTAGCCTCCTCCATACTCTCTTTATCTAACCCCATCAATATAGCCTTCTATTATTCTTCCTTATGTGCTTATTTAGCTTCCCCTTGAATGCATCTAAACTATTTGCCTCAACTAATCCTAAGAATCATAGAGTCATGAAATCATTACAGTGCATAAGGAGGCCATTCAGCCCATCGAACCTATGACGCCTCTCTGTAGACCAATTCAGTCAGTCCAATTCCCCCGCTTTATCTCCATAGCCCTGCAAGTTTATTTCCTTCAAGTGCCCGTCCAATTTCTTTTTGAAATCTTTGATCGGCTCCCCTTCCACCACCTTCATAGGCAGTGAGTTCCAGGTCATTACCACTTGCTGCATAAAAGAAGTTCTTCTTCACATCCTCCATGCATCTCTTGCCGAAAACCTTAAATCTGCGTCCCCTAGTCCTTGTACCATCAGCTTATGGGAACAGCTTTTCTTTGTCCATCTTATCTAAACCTGTCATAATCTTGTACACCTCTATCAAATCTCCCTTCAATCTCCTTTGCTCCAAGGAGAACAACACCAGCTGCTGCGACCTAACCTTGTAGCTAAATTCCCTCATCGTTGGAACCATTCTGGTGAATCTCCTATGCACCCTCTCAAGGACCTTTGCATCGTTCCCAAAATGTGGTGACCAGAACTAGACGCAATACTCTAATCGTGGCCTAACCAGAGCTTTATAAAGGTTCAGCATAACTTCCCAGGTCCCTCTGTCCCTGAACACTTTTTAGAACTGTGCCATTAAGTATATATTGTGTCTCCCTATCCCTTCTGCCAAAATGCATCACCTCACGCTTCTCTGAATTAAATTCTATTTAACATTTGTCTGCCCATTCTGCTAGCCTATCTATGTTCCTGTTGCAGTTGATTGGTATCAGCCTCACTGATTGCCACACCTCCACGTTTGGTAACATCGGCAAATTTTTAAATTTTACTCTGTATTCTAATATTCAAGTCATTTATATATCAAACAAAGCGGTGGTCCTAGCACGAACCTTGTGGAACGCCACTGCCTACCATCCTCCAGTCTACAACCTTGTTGTTTTCTGTCCTTCAGCCAATTGTTTATCCAAGCTGACACGTTGGTAGCAAGTTCCACATTCTAACCACTTCCTGGGTAAAGAGGTTTCTCCTGAATTCTCTAATTGAATTTGTTGGTGAGTATCTTATATTCATGGTCCCTAGATCTGGTCTTGCCCACAATTGGAAACAATTTCTCTACATCTACTCTATCAAACCCTTTCAGAATCTTGAAGACCTCAATTAGGTCACCCCTCAGTCTTCTCTTTCCTAGAGAAAAGAGCCCCAGCTTGTACAATCTCTCCGTTCTGGTACCATTCTAGTAAATCTTTTTTTCATCATCTCCAGTGCCTCTATCATTTTCATAGTACGGAGACCAGAACTGTTCACACTACTCCAAGTGTGTTCTAACCAATATTCTGTGCAGGTTTAGTACAACTTCTCTAATTTACAATCCTATCCCTCTAGAAAGGAAACACAGTGCTGTGTTTGCTTTAAGGTCTTATTAACCAGTGTACTTTTGAAGTATACTCACTGTGGTAATGTGCACAGCAAGGCAATGTAATAATGAGCAGATAATCTCTTTTTAATGGATAAATATTGGCCAGGACACTCGGGATAACTCCCCTGCACTTCTTCAAATAGTGTCATGGGATGTTTTACGTTCAGCTGAGACAGCAGACAGGGACTTAGTTAAATGTATCAATCAAAAGATGACAGCTCCGATAGTGCAGTACTCCCTCAGTATTGCACTGGGAATGTTGACCTAGATTACGCACTCAAGACTCTGCAGTGTGACTTGAACCCACAAACATCTAACTCAGAAATGAAAGTACTACCAATTGTGCAACGGTTGATAACTAAGCCAAACATGAAAATAATTACCAAATTGGGGTGATATTCCAAATAGGCAATGGCAATGGGTGAATTTTATTCACAACCAATGCATATTAGTGGGCGGTGGGCAATAGTAAATGTGGACTAACTATTACAATCCAGACCATTTAAAAAGACTAGGGCTGCTTTAGATATTATCCACCTCCAATGCTTCTCCACCATTGTCCCGTTGGATGGGACTGTTACTCATCTGATTCCGATCTTATCTATCTAATTATAGCCACAAAATCACCTGCAATGATTTCTCTTCCGCCCCCCATCTCCTGCACGTTACATCTGATGCCACCTCCTATTTCTCATCTGCATGCTGTGCCTTGGCAACATCATCTGAAAACACAGCATCAGTTTCCACTTCTCCACTGATGACACCCAGCTGTAGCTCACAATCACCTCACTCAACCCCTCCAATGTCTCTGAATTGAATCAGACTGTTTGTCCAACATCCAGTACTGGATGAGCAGAAATTTTCTGCAATTGAACATTGGGAAGAGAAAAGCCATTGTCTTCCGTCCCTGCCACAAACTCCTTTCCCTAGCCACCAACTCCATCCCTCTCCCTGGCAATTGTCTGAGGCTGAACCAGATTATTTGCAACCTTGATGGCATATTTGATATGAGATAAGCTTCCAACCACATATTTGTGCCATCACTAAGACTGCCTATTTCTGCCTCAGTAACATTTCCTGACTCCACCCTGCCTCAACTCATCTGCTATTGAAACTCTCAGCCATGTCTTTGTAACTTTTAGACTCTTCTAATGCACTGCAGGCCAGCCTCCCACCCAGCTTAAACTTGAGGCCATCCAAAACTCTGCTGCCTGTGTCCTAACTTGCTCTATCCTGTTCACCCATTATCCCTGTGCTCGCTGACCTACACTCACTCCTGGTTAAGTAACGCCTCAATTTTAAAACTATCATCCTTGTTTCCAGTTCCCTCATCGGCTCATCCCTCCCTATTTTGTAATCTCCTTCAGCCCCACAACCCTCCGAGATATCTGCACTCCTCTAATTTAGACCCCTTGAACATCCTTAATTTTAATTGCTTCACCATTGTGCCTTCAGCTTCCTGGGCCCTAAGCTCTGGAATTCCCTCTTTAAAACTCTCCTCCCTCTACCTCACTTTCCTCCTTTAAGACGCTCCTTAAAACCTATCTCTTTGACAAAGCTTTTGGCCATCTGCCTTAATATCTCTTGATGTGGCTCATTGTCAAATTTTGCTTTATAAATGTTCCTGTGAAGCACTTTGAGAAATTTTATAATGTTAAAGGTGTTATACAGATATAAGTTGTTATTATTTAGTTACCGGGCAATTTCTGCGAGATTCCATAAAGCAGAAGTTGCAGGATGTAAATCTTGCAAATTCTGCGATATATAATTTTGGAGACACAATGAAATCACGCTACAAGCAAGCTTGAGCCTCATTTATCTAGTATATTGATTAAAATTAGGTCATCTGCCAGATTTCTCTGCATACACTAGAAGCCCTGAAATTTGGCTTCCTCAAGCAAACCTCTTGAAGGGAAATAAGAATTATAGTTCCTACTAAAGCATATTTGGATTTTTTTCAAATACTTTTGTTTTGGTTGGTTGCGGGTGCCATTTAAAAAGCACATTGCAAGGAGGGCAATTCCTCTGGGGGTTTCCATAACACTCCATGATGTAGATGAGGAAATGTGCCAGGCAGCTTTGACACTGTTAAAGAGCATGGGCAAAAGGTCAATATTGCATACAAAGTTTTAAGTGGCAACACAAAAGCAAAATACTGTGGTTGCTGGAAATATGAAAAAAAAAACAGAAAATGCTGGAAATACTCAGCATGTCAGGCAGCATCTGTAGAGAGAGAAACATGATTAACGTTTTGAGGTCAATGACGATGACCTTTCATCAAAACTGCTTTAAGTGGTATTTTGTAAAGCATGTGTAGGTTCTCTGATCTGGACTTGAGGGCACAGAAGCAATGTATGAAAAGCGGAAAGTACACTTACCTTCATCTTCCTGCTAATAATCAAGACTTCTTCCTCAGTTGCAGCCATAAACAAGGGACTTGGATGACTCCATGGACTTGATTGTGGTCTTTTCACCGTGCAGCTTGCACCTATGTTTTTACTGAAGGAAGAATTTCAGTCCTAAATAAGGTCCAACCTTACATTGTTCATTTCCTTCACCCGAACCATCGGGTCGTCTTCACTATCGAAGGGAGCTATGCTGCCCACATGACCTGCTATACAATTCACAGATGCTGACTAATATGCAGTGCAGTTGCCGTATTTTATGTTTTATTTTCCATTTCTAGCATTTGTAGTGCATTTACTTTTATTTCAAAGTGAGTAATGTTGCCCTGATGTCTCCACTGTGCAACTGTACCGAATTAGTCTACTTTTCAGTCACCATCACATCTTTCCTTAATGGCAAACTGCTGCCTTTCTGAGTTTTATGCTCCCAAGTCAAGCTTGCTACAAGCCAAACTTCATAGGCAAACATGTTATCTACCAGCAATCTATTCATACAAAGGGCAGTGACCCATTGCAAAATTTGGCACAGCCTGTCTATTGAGCAGGTGACCCTGCACCATGGACTAATTCAATCTCAACTCTACTATTTTTATATGTTCTTGGCTTAAATACATCCCTGGCTGACAGTTAAATTAATGGGAATTATTAACTCGACCAAAAACACTGGACAGAATTTTGTGCGGCCGTTTGAAGCGGGAATGGAGAATCGTGTCAGAAGCGTCTGACTGGAATTCTGGTGTTGTGACGTTGGTTCCAGATTTAGTCAACGGCAGGAAAACACCGAGGTGGAACTGCTGCCCTGATGTGCCAGGAATATCTTTTAAATTGCTGAGCAGTTAATTTTAATGCATTTGCATCTAATTCATTGATTCAATGGGGGGCTTGGGAATTAAGTGGACGGCGGGCGGCAGTCAAGGGCCTTTGGATTCACTACCAAAGCTGGGGGAACTGAGGCGAGGCTTCAATGCCGTGATGGGTAGGCAGCCACGAACAGCACGACATGGGAGAAAAGGGGCATACAGACCATTTTCGGACTCCAGTGCTGTGTGCTTTGCAAGGGCAGTCGGGGTCTTGGGAGCTCTGGAAGGGGGGCTGGTTAGGGTCTGTGTGGCTGTATCAGGTGGCCAAACTGTTGGGTCAGATGCTTGGTTGCCCATACTGCTGGATGAGAGGGTCGGCCATCAACAAGGGTGGGCACTGAGAACCATCAGGAAGTCTGCCGAGAGAAGTAGCAAATGCACAGCTGTCAAGGCAGGGTCATTTCTACATCGACAGTGCTCTGTAGGCTCACTGGTCACCTGGCATGAGTCTCGTACACCCTGTCTTTATGGACTCATGTGGCGTGATGAGGCTCCTCTGATAGAGGGAGGGCCAAGAGGCAGCTGCACCTGCCCGTGAAGGTCCACTACAATAGCAGCAGCAGCCGGCCATACCAAAAAGGGTCCACCTGCATCAGAGAGTGAACCAGACTCAGATCAGCTATCTCCAAATGTCCAAGCAGAATTGCCAGCAAAGCCTTCCCCTCTGTAGGGAAGCCATCACCGATTTGCGCCCCCTGCTGCAGAACAAATTGCAACCTATGGGATTTGGGGTTGCCCTATGCCAGTGGCCCTGAAAATCACAGTGGCACTAAACTTTTAGGCTTCTAGATCATTCCAAGGATCCACTAGGGTCATGTGTGGAGTCTCCCAGCACACCACTGCATTAAGGGGGTAACCAATGCCTTGTTCAAGAGGGCCGATACTATGTGCAGGACTGGACCGACCCTGACAGTCAGGTCAAGAGGGCTATCGGATTTGGGGTCATCTCTGGATTTTCCCAGGTGCAAGTTGTGATAGATTGCATGCATGTGGCCATCAAGTCTCCAATGGACCAGCCAGCTGCTTCATGGACAGGTAGGGCTTTCATTCCATCAATATTCAATTGGTCTGCGACCACTCAAAACATTTCCTGCAGGTTTGTGCCTGCTTCCCAGGAAGTAGCCTCAATGGCTACATATTTCAAAAATCCCAGGTGCCATAGCTTTTCAGGCCCTTACTCTCCTTCAGGGATGGATTCTCAGGGACAAGGGCTACCCATTGAAGACATGGCTACTGATGCCTATGAGTAGCATGAATGCAGTGGAGGAGAGGTACAACACTTGCCAGAGCTCCACCCGAGCGACCGTTGAGCAGGCCATTGGGCTGCTGAAGATGAGATTCTGCTGTCTGGTGGAGCCTAACAGTGTGTCCAGGTGAGGGTTTCGAGTTAACTTGTGGTCTGCTGTGCTCTGCACAATCTAGCGCTGCAGAGGGAGGAGGCCTTGCATGATAATAAGATGCCTGAGCGGCACTCCTCCACCGGCAAGGAGGACGATGAGCAAGCAACACTGGATGTTGAAGCCCTTGTACCAGAGGCCAAGGAGCTTGAGCAATGTGCCAAGGAGGCAAGAGACAATCTCATAATTACTCGCTTCCAGCCCCCCTGATGTCAACTCACAGAGAACCCAATAAAGACTCACCTCAATGCAGGTAGTCTGTCACCTCCTTTCCATTTGTGTTTGTTGCCTAGTGCCCAGCTGAACCACACGATAGTGCCCATGGGTGATCATATTCAAATAAGGGCTGTGTTTGCATTGGCATTTCACTAAGGGGGAATGGGGAAGTCAACAGTTCACAATTAAAGCATTATAGAATAATCATTGTTACACAATGAAGGTTAATGGCTTGCACAAAACTTTATATGAAGCATCACATTCCATAGAACAGAGGAGGCTGAGGGGTGACTTAATTGAGGTGTACAAAATTATGAGGGCTCTCGACAGAATAGACAGGAAAGACCTGTTTCCCCTAGAGGAGAGGTCAATTACCAGGAGGCACAGATTTAAGGTGATTGGTAGAAGGATTAGAGGGGACATGAGGAAAAACTTTTTCACCCAGAGGGTGGTGGGTGTCTGGAATTCACTGTTTGGATTGGTGGTGGAGGCAGAAACCCTCAACTCTTTTAAAAGGTACCTGGACATGCACCTGAAATGCTGTAACCTGCAAGGGTACGGAGCAGGTGCTGGAAGGTGAGATTAAATTGGGCGGCTAATTTTTTTCAGCTAGCACAGACATGCTGGGCTGAATGGCCTCCTTCTGTGCCTTTACTTTTCTATGGTTCTATGTCAGATATCAAACACCCGTGAATCTGCAAGTGTGTCTAGGTGCTTTTCTACATATGTTTCCGAGTGCTTCTACAAGGTGTGAGCCCATTGCTAGCAGCTGTGCTGGAGGCAGGCTGCTGAACACCCTGCCCCTTGGCCTGTGATGACTTTGGTGGTTGTCCTCTGGCAGTCTGAGGCCTGGAAGGCCCCAGCTGCCTAAGGGTTTTCTGCACTGGTATAAGAGACACCTTAGGTGTTGTGGCTGCTGGAGCTGGGCTCACTCGTAGAGAGGCTGAGGAGTCTGTGTCCACATTTGAGGAGCCCTGAAGGGAGCCCCCAACTGTGGAGACCAGCCTCTCCTCCTCTCTTTCAAGGCTAATTTGAAACTGCCTTCTCACTAGAGAAGGACGAGGAGCTGGAGAAGACTCCACATGCCTTGTCCTTCACTCACCTTGCCACTGCTGCGTGAGCTCATGTCCAAGGCAGGTCTGCACACATCTGTGGGATCTGGCTCTCTATGAGGATTAACATCCTCTCAATGGAGGAAACCATGCGCATTGCCTTGGGCATCTCCGCCAGATTTTCCCTTACCACTCTCTGCAACTCCAATATGCCCTGTTGCTATTGACACCAGAGGCTGGTCATCAGCCTGGGGCTCAGCCTGGGCCTGGCCATCCACAGTCCTCTGACTGTCCGAGGCCTTGGCTGTCTTAGCCTCAGCCTGCTGCTTGGGTGCGTGTACAATGTTCTCACCAGCTTGTGATCCTGATTCTAAAGCCAAGTGCAAACCCACTGACTTGAACATATCTGCACTGGTGGAATGTGCAGGAGAGTCATGGGATGGTGCATCCTCGGAGTGCTCCTCCTGCTGGTGTCCTTCTGGTTGAATTTCCTGCAGATGCTGACCTGCATGAGAGAACACAAATGTCTGGGTTAGGCTGTGCAGATCTGATCATGTCAACCATAGGTGACGTGGATCTCCAGAAGTGAACTGTATGTCGAAGGAAGACAATCCTCACTCTCTCATGCGCGGAGACTCCAGTCTTTCCATCAAATGTGGCGCGACCGCCCTATGTCCCTGCCAATTCTAACGCCTCTTCCTCTGCTGTGGAGTGATGCCAAAGATCTGGGATGCCTCCACCAGTTCGGGCTGCCTCCCTGTGTTGTTGGCCCTCTTGTCCTGCAAGTGGAAAGATGGAGATAGTCAGTCATACTTCACAGAGAGATCAACATGGCAGTTCTGATAGTGTCAGCCCCCGTCCCCTGCTGGGGTGTCCTCCATGGCTTTTTCCCATGTCCTATCTCAGGATGGTGTGTGACTTGGAAGGGAACTTGCAGGTGCTGGTGTTCCCATGCATCTGCTGCCCTTGTCCTTCTAGTTGGTAGTGATCGCGGGTTTGGAAGGTGCTGTCTAAGGAGCCTTGGTGCGTTTCTGCAGAGCATCTTGTAGATGGTACACACTGCTGCCACTGTGTGTCGGTGGTCGAGGGAGTGTATGTTTGTGGATGGGGTGCCAATCAAGCTGTCTGCTTTGTCCTGGGTGGTGTCGAGCTTCTTGAGTGTTGTTGGAGCTGCACCCATCCAGGCAAGTGGAGAGTATTCCATCACACTCCTGACTTGTGCCTTGTAGATGGCGGACAGGCTTTGGGGAGTCCAGGAGATGAGTTACTCGCCGCAGTACGCTAAGCATTACACTGACAACCAATTTAAGATTGTCTGTCGGGCTTGCAGTTTGGCACATTTGCACATACTGGAAGCTACCTATATCAATACACAAGGCCCAGTTATTTGCAGACGGAAAGAACATGTACACACATTGCACCTGTTTCAGCTGAACAAAGTAAGTGACAGCCATTTGTTGGTTCATTCCTTAGGGCATTGACTAGTTTAAATTTCAAACAAAGCTTGGCAGTTAACTGTCAGTCACCATAAACTGGTGCATTCTCCATGCCAACCAATCAGCATTCTCTTCTCACATAGTATAAATTTGTTGCTTTCTCTTACATTGGTATTCTTGCAAATTGTCCTGATGAGTGTAAGATAAAAAGCTTGGACAAAATGTCTCTGTTTTCAGCAATACTCAGGTTTTTAAGTCTCTTCATTTTGAGTAATGTGAATGGCTAGTAATTTTTTGATTTTGGCCTTCAAGGAAGGACACTTGCCTACAGAGAACTGACATCAGAAATTTGGGTCTACTTTGTCCACAATTGTTCAGATAGTCAGAAAATTATGGAAAGTCTACTCTCAAATTTTTGATGTAAGCTGTTAGTGGGTGATTCTTCCCATTGGGAGCTCAAAGTTGGAAAATTACTCCTGTAATATTATGTAAGGAAAATAGCTATGACCATGGTTGAAATGAAGCAGCAATAAATTCTGTTCTATTTTAAGTACTCGCACAAGTAATTTTTGTTGTGAGCATGCCTAAAGCTGTCTGCCACTTAAATCCGCTTGCCACAGCTGGGTGACGATTGACAGTTAATGCTTGGGCTGGTAAATGGAGTACTGCTTGGCAGTGAGTCCTTTCATCCTAGGCAATAAAACAAAAAGCTTTCTAGCTGCTTATCATTCACTTATAAAATTGGAAGTCTCAAGATTACATTTTCAACATGGAGCGAATCTTTTTTAAAGAACATTTTTAATTTTTAAGTTTGATGGCAGGGATCTTGGTAATTGTTTTAGTGGCATGTGAAAATATTTCTGAAATCAAAGTATCCCTGCCCAATTATAAATGTGTAGCTGCAACTATTCAGATCATAAAGTAGTAACTTGATTTAATGAGCCAGAAATATGGATACCAGCCAGGCCTGGAGGACTTTACTCAAGGGACAAGCTCCCTGAACTACTGTTGCTATTTTTACTGGAGCGCTGTATTTTATATTCAGGGTGTGCTAGATTTCATGGCCTAGAAATTGGTTCTGGCTGGCCTGCCACTGCAAACTGAGTTCAGGAAACAATTCTCACTGCAGAATGAATTGTCCTGGCGCACCTGATATTGGGCATCTGTCCCCACTTAAATGAAACTGGTGAGCTGCGAATGCATGTTGGGTGTCCCAGGCAGCTGGGGAATTGGCATCGGATTTCAGCTGCCACATTTTCTATCCCCAAAATATACTTTATTCATAAAATTTGTAAAAATACATCATATAACAGTCCAAATTTGACATTACATAGAGGGCAATACCGATCAATTTCTTTCAATACAGTATATGAGGTGTCTCCATACACTTGCCGCCGCATTGATGCCGTAACATGAGCCCGTAACAGTCTTCAGCATTGCAGTGAGCCGAAAGGAACCACTCCTGGCTCCACATTCTGATGGGTATGTTTTTAAAATGTCTCTTTTTCGTGGAGGCCTTCCGTGGTCCCTTTAAGGACCGTTGGTTAGATCGCATGTAGATTGTTTTCTTGAACAAGTCAGTCTAATGCCTGCTGCGTTCAAGGCAGGCCAGTTTTGCAAAGTGGGCATCAAACTGGCATTAGGATTCTTACTTGAATAGGGCCAAAGATGCGTCTTCATCCGATTTTATCAATATCGTATTTCAAACATGGAATATGCACGTGCTGCTCATGGTGTTTGACTCTGTGGTGCTCATTTTATGCCTCCTAGTTTTCAGAAGTTCATGCCATGGGCCACCTTATACAATTATTATTAGTCATAACAGACTATTATTTCATGACTTTGTACATCCTAACTAACAGCAATATTAATAATGCTTGCAGCATATCAGCAGAAGGCATACCAGGCCATAGGCTTAAATGATTTCAGTACATGCAGCAGACATGTGATTCATTGAGACTTTGGAATCAATAATGACTTTTTGGACCAGATTTTTAAAGCCCATTGGGTGTGGGGGCGGCACTGGGTGCCACTGCCTCCAGATTGCAACACTATTTTTAAAGGAACGCCGGGAGTAAGGAACGGCAACCCCACATGCCTCCAAGTAGTTGCCTGTTGAGCTCATTGAGGAGCTCATTAACAGGCTTGTCAGCAGCAGTTTTGATATTTTAAAGGAAGTGAAAGAGGAGAATGCCATGTCTGGTTCATGGCCGGGCTTAGGAGAAATGACCAATCCAGAAGGCCATTAGAGCTGTGGGAAGGGTTGATTCAAATAATGCAGAGGCACAAAATATAGCTCAGCCACTCCAAAAGTGCCACAGAGTACCCATTGCTGGAGCTGGAAGACTTGCTTTTCTCCGTGGTGAGTGCTAGGAATCTGGAGAGTGACATGAGTCCACTGGCATCACTGGGACATCTGGGGTTGGCAGAGAAAGGCCTGGTGAACATACAAAGTCCAGCTGAGGGAGTTCATATGGGAGCAAGCTACTCTGACACTGGACAGAGCAGCTATGATGAGCTTCGGCAGATGTTACCTTCTGGACAGCAGGAGGCCAGAGGAGAAGAGCAGGAGACTCCTAAGGGAGGAAGGCGCTACCCAAGACATCAGATATTCTGCCCAAGAGTCAGCTACCTGCAAATGACAGAGCGCCAGTGCCATAGGAAGCTGCACTTATCCAAACAGATGGTCTTAACCTTTGTGATCTGATTAACACTGACCTGACACCACACATTCCCCATGGCGGTCCCTTACCTGCAGCCATCAAGGTCACCGTCGCTCTGCATATCTGTGCAAGTAGGTCATTCCAGGGGTCAGCTGTGGACATAGGTGGCATCTCACAGTCGGCAGCTCATCACACCATCAGGCAGGTCATGGATGCCATATTCAGGAGGGCAGGGGACTACAGCCACTTCAACACAGATGGAACTGCGCAGGCACAAAGGGCATTAGGATTTTCCTCCATTGCTGGTTTTCCCCCAGGTGCAGTGCATCATTGATTGAGCCTATGTGGCCTAGAAGGCACCTAATGACTGGCCAGTGAAATCCATCAACAGGAAGGGCTTCCACTCCCTCAATGTCCAACTGGTCTGCGACCACAACAAGAGCTTGCTGCTTGTGTGCGCTCACTTTCCTGGCAGCTGCCATGACTCCTTCATCCTCCACCAGTCCAGACTGCCTTGGATCTTCACTCCATCCCCCAAAGTGCATGCATGGATCCAAGGGGACAAGGGAAATCCATTGAAGAGTTGGCTACTAACCCCTCCACAGGAGCCCCAGACAGAGGCACAGAGGTGGTACAACCAATACCACCTGCTCAGCAGGACAACCATTGAGCAGGCCATCAGGCTTTTGAAGATGTGATTCTGGTGCCTGGACCAGTTTTTTATTTTTTATTTATAGATACAGCACTGAAACAGGCCCTTCGGCCCACCGAGTCTGTGCCGACCATCAACGACCCATTTATACTAATCCTACATTGATCCTATATTCCTACCACATCCCCAACTTCCCTCAATTCCCCTACCACCTACCTATACTAGGGGCAATTTATAATGGCCAATTTACCTATCAACCTGCATGTCTTTGGCTGTGGGAGGAAACCGGAGCACCCGACGAAAACCCACGTGGTCACAGGGAGAACTTGCAAACTCTGCACAGGCAGTGCCCAGAATTGAACCCGGGTCGCTGGAGCTGTGAGGCTGCGATGCTAACCACTGCGCCACTGTGCCACCCTCCTGCAAGGGTCTCTGTCATTGTGGTTGTCTGCTGCACTCTCCATAACATGGCCCTCCAGAGAGGTGTGGACCTTGAGGACAGTGAGACCCTGGAAGGAGACAGCTCATCAGGGGAACTGCAGGAAATAATAGAGGAGGAGGAAGATGGGGGGGGGCGGAAGGGGATAACACTGAACAGAAAGGTGCCGCTGCTTCACAACAAGGTGGCCTCCTCCTGCTCCCTCTGGGAAGAGGACCTCCCTCCCCTCCCTCACGGCCTCCAGCATCAGATCCAGGTCGGCGTTGATGAAACAAGGGTCTGCCCTGCTTATAGTGCCAGCCCTGCAGCTCCCCTCTGATATCTCGCTTCCATCTGGTGCTGTGGAAGGTATATCTCTTCCTCAGGACAATCAGTGGCCTCCGTGATGGCTGCCATGGGAGGTGACATGAGTCCCACACTTGATCTGACTCACCTCTATCCTGGCTGCACTGGCTGTAAACGGACAGGAAAACCATCTGCATTCCAATTAAGGGCTTACCCATTTTAAAATCTGAATCTGAATCAGTTTCACACCAGAGGCCGGTTTCTGACCCAAAACCAGACCCAGTTCCTGTTTCCTGTCTCAGTAATGAAAATCCAGTTCCTTATATCAGGAGTGTACGCTGATTGGATAAGAAAACTGTAGCAGGTATAAAACTTGTCTGCATGAACTGGCAAATAACATTGGATAAAGCTGCTTTTTCAAAATAATTTAAATTCAACAAAGTTTACCAAGGAGACAAGTATGTATTTTATGAATTTCAGCAGTGAAAGTCACGATTCTCTAGATTTCACTTTTAACTCTGATTAGTGGGACTTGGGTCTGTCAACTGAATTCAACAATAAAACCACACTCCAGCAGTCTCACAAGAAGTGACTTTATATCGAGTGGCTTGGTGGTATAACAGTACATGAGAACTTAAGGAAGTATGGCACAAAAACACTTGCTTGTTCCAGTGAACCACATACATATATTAAACTACCACAGAAATCTCTTCCAAGAAGAAAATCCTCTGAAATGTCTTCATCCTCCCAAAGATAATCACGTAAAAATTCCAGAACAGCAAACTAACATTGCGATCGGTTATTCAACCCTAACTGGTTTCACATCAAAAACTCAGTTCCCATGGTTCAAAAAGGTACCACACTGTTCCAAAGAGCATTTGATCACATATTATGATAATTATCCTAAAAGAAAATTGAGTCCCTTTCATAACCGATTATTTGTTGAGCTTCATTTAAAGCTATTCAACATAATATGCTTATCTTTGATGGGAAACTATTCTGTACATCTACTATGTTGCAGAGGAAAAAAAAAATCCAATCATTAAGGTTGCCCAAGGCAATCCAGTATTCATGCTGTAGTAGTTTGAAAGTTTAAGTATTGGAGTGGGAACTTTGATTCTTATCACTGACTGAATTCCTTGCAAACAAGTTCACCTTTTATAACTTCCTTCCAAAAAAATTGGTTTTTGAAATTATGCACGAATATTAAGGAGCAAAATCAATTTGTTTATCTGCTATTTTAATGGTGGTATTAACTTATTAATTTTGCTTTATTTTATTTTAAATGGATCCGTGCCTCTGTTGTCATGGGATGGATTTTCAAAGGGCCGCAGGGTCAGGACCTAGTGCAGGCGCCATTTGAAAATCACAGTCTTGGAGGTCATCTCAGGATCCCGACGTCTCTGGGATAGGTTCGGATTTCCAAAGTGCTGGCAGAGCTTGTTAAGGGGCCAGGGCATTTGGAAAGGCAATTTTTAAATCAGATCTTGGCGAACCCGACTGATCTGTTGCACCTGGCGAAGTGGACTGGATACAGCTACTTGAGGGAAAATCAGTGGCTAACCAGTGGGAGGCCTTCAAAAGCAAGATATTACAGGCACAGTGTAGGCATGTCCCCACTAAGATAAAGGGTGGTACAGCTAAATCTAGAGTCCCCTGGTTATCTAGAAGCTTACAAGGTAAGTTAAAGCAGAAAAATAAAGCTTATGACGATCACAAAAATCTTAATACTTTTGAAAGCCTAGAGGAGTATAGAAAGTGCAGGGGTGAAGTAAAAATTGAAATTAGAAAAGCAGAGAGGACATGAAAAATTATTGGCAGGTAAAATCAAGGAAACCCCAAAGATGTTTATCAGTACATTAAGAGCAAGAGGATAACTAAGGAAAGGGTAGGGCCCATCAGAGATGTACAAGGGAACTTATGCGTGGATGCAGAAGATGTGGGCAGGGTTCGTACTGATTTTTTTGTCTCTGTCTTCACAAAGGAGAGGGTTGATGTAGACATTGTAGTTGAAGAGGAGGAGTGTGAAATATTAGATACGATAAGCATAATGAGAGAGGAAGTACTAGAGGGTCTGACATCCTTGAAAGTGGTTAAATCACCAGGGCCGGATGGATTATTTCCCGAATTATTAAAGGAAGCCAGGGAAGAAATAGCGGATGCGCTGAGGATCATCTTCAAATCTTCACTATATACAGAGGTACCAGACAATTGGAGGTCTGCGAATGTTGTACCATTGTTTAAAAAGGGTGCGAAGGATAGTCCAAATAATTATAGGCCAGTCTGTCTGACCTCAGCGGTGGGTAAATTATTAGAATCAATTCTGAGGGACAGAATAAACTGCCACTTAGAAAGGCACGGATTAATCAGGGACAGTCAGCATGGATTTGTTAAGGGAAGGTCAGGTCTTACTAACTTGATTGAGTTTTTTGAGTATGTAACAAGAAGGATTGATGAGGGTAGTGCAGTGGATGTGGTCTACATGGATTTTAGTAAAGCATTTGACAAGGTCCCACATGGCAGACTGATGAGTAAAATGAAAGCCCATGGAATGGCAATGTGATAGGTTGGATCCAGAATTGGCTCAGGGACAGAAAACAAAGGATAGTAGTAGATGGATGTTTTTGTGAATAGAAAGCTGATTCCAGTGGCATTCCACAGGGCTCAGTGTTGGGTCCATTGCTGTTTGTGGTATATATTAATGATTTGGACTTAAATATGGGAGGCATGATTGGGAAATTTGCTGATGAGACAAAAATCGGTCGTGTAGTTGATAATGAAGAGGATAGCTGTAGACTCCAGAATGATATCAATGGTTTCGTTGAGTGGGCGGAAAAGTGACAAATGGAATTCAATCCAGATAAGTGTGAGGTAATGCATTTGGGGAGGGCAAATAAAGCGAGGGAATACATAATAAATGGGAGGATATTGAGAGGGGTAGAAGAAGTGAGAGACCTTGGAGTGTATGTCCACAGTTCCCTCAAGGTGGCAGGATAGGTAGATAGAATGGTGAAGAAGGCATATGAAATGCTTTCCTTTATTCGCCGAGGTATAGAATTCAAAAGCAGGGATGTAATGCTGGAACTGTATAAAACACTGGTTCGGCCACAGTTGGAGTACTGCATAAAGTTCTGATCACCACATTACAGGAAGGACATAATTGCTCTGGAGAGAGTACAGAGGAGAGTTACAAGAATGTTGTCAGGGTTCGAAAGTTGCAGCCATGAAGAAAGATTGGATAAGCTAGGATTGTTTTCCTTGAAACACAGGAGGCTGAGGGGTGACTTAATTGAGGTGTACAAAATTATGAGTGGCCTAGATAGAGTAGATAGGAAGGACCTGTTTCCCCTAACGGAGAGGTCAATAACCAGGGGGCACAGATTTAAGATGATTGGTAGAAGGATTAGAGGGGACATGAGGAAAAACATTTTCACCCAGAGGGTGGTGGGTGTCTGGAATTCACTGCCAGGAAAGGTGGTGGAGGCAGAAACCGCCAATTCTTTTAAAAGGTACCTGGAAGTGCTGCAAGCTGCAAGGCTATGGACCAGGTGCTGGAAGGTGGGATTTGATTGGGCGACTAGTTTCTACTTTGTTTTCTTCTCTGCCGGCACGGAAACAATGGGCTGAATGGCCTCCTTCTGTGCCATAATTTTTCTATGGTTCTATGGTTAATGCACAGCTGTTCAGGTCCCCACAGGGAAAAAGCAAATTTGTTTCATGTGTGGTGAGAATAAGTTTGAGCGTCTGGACCAAGTGCCGTACCTCCACTTAGTATCCACGGCAACTTTCCGCTGTCAGTGCTGACTTGCTCCTTTCATGACCTGCTTGCTGTCTTTGGCAAGGCAGCAGCAGCCCCAACATGGCTGCCGCTTGTCTTTGCCACTGGTGCCAGGCAGGCAGCTCCCACCTCCTGGAGGTGCTCGGTGCCTCTAATTGGGTGCTGAGCCTGCCTCCTGCCCAATTAGGACATTAGCATTCAAAGATTGCATCGTGAGAGTGACGCATCTAAAGCGCGGGACTGGGACCCCGAATTCATCAGGCTGTTGAATTCCTGCCCCTGCTTTGAAAATCTGGTGCCACAACTCAGAAAGGAATGCATTAATGCAGTAAGTATTCGCTTGCCTCCACCATTATTGCTAAATTATCAGACTACTTTAAAGGCCCGCTCGGGTCTGCAAAAAAAAACCCAACCCGAGCCCGACAGAACTACATCTGACCCGAGCCCGACCCGGCCCGAGTCCTTCCATTTTTTCCCACGTCCGAACCGACCCGGCCTGACCATCAGTTAACTTACCTTCCGATTTTCCCTTTGTTGCTGATCTGCACAACCTTAAAATAAGAACAAAGAACAAAGAACAGTACAGCACAGGAACAGGCCATTTGGCCCTCCAAGCCTGCGCCGATCTTGATGCCTGCCTAAACTAACACCTTCTGCACTTCCGGGGCCCATATCCCTCTATTCCCTTCCTATTCATATATTTTTCAAGATGTCTCTTAAACGTCGCTATCGTATCTGCTTCCACCACCTCCCCTGGCAGCAAGTTCCAGGCACTCACCACCCTCTGTGTAAACAACTTGCCTCGCACATCCCCTCTAAACTTTGCCCCTCACACCTTAAACCTATGTCCCCTAGTAACTGACTCTTCCACCCTGGGAAAAAGCTTCTGACTATCCACTCTGTCCATGCCGCTCATAACTTTGTAAACCTCGATCATGTCGCCCCTCCTCTTCCGTCGTTCCAGTGAAAACAATCCGAGTTTTTCCAACCTCTCCTCATAGCTAATGCCCTCCAGACCAGGCAACATCCTGGTAAACCTCCTCTGTACCCTCTCCAAAGCCTCCACGTCCTTCTGGTAGTATGGCGACCAGAATTGCACGCAATATTCTAAGTGTGGCCTAACTAGGGTTCTGTACAGCTGCAACATGACTTGCCTATTTTTATACTCTATGCCCCGACCGATGAAGGCAAGCATGCCGTATGCCTTCTTGACTACCTTATCCACCTGCGTTGCCACTTTCAGTGACCTGTGGGCCTGTACGCCCAGATCTCTCTGCCTGCCAATACTCCTAAGGGTTCTGCCATTTACTGTATACCTCCCACCTGCATTAGACTTTCCAAAATGCATTACCTCACATTTGTCCGGATTAAACTCCATCTGCCATTTCTCCGCCCAAGTCTCCAACCGATCTATATCCTGCTGGATCCTCTGACAATCCTCATCATTATCCGCAACTCCACCAACCTTTGTGTCGTCCGCAAACTTACTAATCAGACCAGCTACATTTTCCTCCAAATCATTTATATCTACTACAAACAGCAAAGGACCCAGCACTGATCCCTGCGGAACACCACTAGTCACATCCCTCCATTCAGAAAAACACCCATCCACTGTTACCCTCTGTCTTCTGTGACTGAGCCAGTTCTGTATCCATCTTGCCAGCTCACCTCTGATCCCGTGTGACTTCACCTTTTGCACCAGTCTGCCATGCGGGACCTTGTCAAAGGCTTTACTAAAGTCCATATAGACACCATCCACAGCCCTTCCCTCATCAATCATCTTCGTCACTTCCTCAAAAAGCTCAATCAAATTAGTAAGACACGACCTCCCCTTCACAAAACCATGCTGTCTCTCACTAATAAGTTTGTTTGTTTCCAAATGGGAGTAAATCCTGTCCCGAAGAATCCTCTCTAATAGTTTCCCTACCACTGACGTAAGGCTCACCGGCCTATAATTTCCTGGATTATCCTTACCACCCTTCTTAAACAAAGGAACAACATTGGCTATTCTCCAGTCCTCTGGGACCTCACCTGTAGCCAATGAGGATGCAAAGATTTCTGTCAAGGCCCCAGCAATTTCTTCCCTTGCCTTCCTCAGTATTCTAGGGTAGATCCCATCAGGCCCTGGGGACTTATCTACCTTAATGCTTTGCAAGACACCCAACACCTCCTCCTTTTTGATAATGAGATGACTGAGACTATCTGCACTCCCTTCCCCAGGCTCATCATCCACCAAGTCATTCTCCTTGGTGAATACGGATGCAAAGTACTTATTTAGCACCTCACCCATTTCCTCTGGCTCCACGCATAGATTCCCATCTCTGTCCTTGAGTGGGCCAACCCTTTCCCTGGTTACCCTCTTGCTCTTTGTATATGTATAAAAAGCCTTGGGATTTTCCTTAATCCTGTTTGCCAATGACTTTTCATGACCCCTTTTAGCCCTCCTAACTCCTTGCTTAAGTTCCTTCCTACTGTCTTTATATTCCTCAAGTGCTTCATCTGTTCCTAGCCTTCCAGCCCTTACAAATGCTTCCTTTTTCTTTTTGACTAGGCTCACAATATCCCGTGTTATCCAAGCTTCCCGAAACTTGCCAAACTTGTCTTTCTTCCTCACAGGAACATGCTGGTCCTGGATTCTAATCAGCTGATGTTTGAAAGACTCCCACATGTCAGATGTTGATTTACCCTCAAACAGCCGCCCCCAATCTAAATTCTTCAGTTCCTGCCTAATATTGTTATAATTAGCCTTCCCCCAATTTAGCACCTTCACCCGAGGACTACTCTTATCCTTATCCACAAGTACCTTAAAACTTATGGAATTATGGTCACTGCTCTCGAAATGCTCCCCCACTGAAACTTCGACCACCTGGCCGGGCTCATTCCCCAATACCAGGTCCAGAATGGCCCCATCCCTAGTTGGACTGTTTCAAGAAGCCCTCCTGGATGTTCCTCACAAATTCTGCCCCATCCAAGCCCCTAGCACTAAGTGAGTCCCAGTCAATATTGGGGAAGTTAAAATCACCCACCATTACAACCCTGTTACCTTTACATCTTTCCAAAATCTGTCTACATATCTGCTCCTCTACCTCCCGCTGGCTGTTGGGAGGCCTGTAGTAAACCCCCAACATCGTGACTGCACCCTTCTTATTCCTGAGCTCCACCCATATTGCCTTGCTGCATGACCTCTCTGAGGTGTCCTCCCGCAGTACAGCTGTGATATTCTCCTTAACCAGTAATGCAACTCCCCCACCCTTTTACATCCCCCTCTATCCCGCCTGAAGCTTCTAAAGCCTGGAACATTTAGCTGCGAATCCTGCCCTTCCCTCAACCAAGTCTCTGTAATAGCAACAACATCATATTTCCAAGTACTAATCCAAGCTCTAAGTTCATCTGCCTTACCTGTTATACTTCTCGTATTGAAACAAACACACTTCAGACCACCAGTCCCGCTGTGCTCAGCAACATCTCCCTGCCTGCTCTTCCTCTTAGTCCTACTGGCCTTATTTACTATGTCCTCCTCATTTACTTCACTAGCTGTCCTACTGCTCTGGTTCCCACCCCGCTGCCACACTAGTTTAAACTCTCCCGAGTGACGCTAGCAAACCTTGCAGCCAGGATATTAGTGCCCTTCCAGTTTAGATACAACCCATCCTTCTTGTACAGCTCCCATCTGTCCCTGAAGAGAGCCCAATGATCCAGATATCTGAAACCCTCCCTTCTACACCAGCTGCTCAGCCACGTGTTTAGCTGCACTATCTTCCTATTTCTAGCCTCACTGGCACGTGGCACAGGGAGTAATCCAGAGATTACAACCCTAGAGGTCCTGTTTTTTAACTTACTACCTAACTCCCTAAACTCCCCCTGCAGGACCTCATCACTGTTCCTGCCTATGTCGTTGGTACCGATGTGTACCACAACCTCTGGCTGTTCACCCTCCCCCTTCAGAATGCCCTCTGTCCGTTCAGAGACATCCTTGACCCTGGCACCAGGGAGGCAACATACCTTCCTGGAGTCTCTCACGTCCACCTTTCTAGTCCAAAAATTAAATTAACAGTGCAACCACTTTCCTGTGATAGAGCATGTCTGACCCAGCCCGACCTGAGCCTGAGTGTCGGACCTGGAAGTGCAAGCCGACCCGAACCCGTGGGTCCCGTCGGGTTCAGGTCGGGTAGCCGGCCTTTAGACTACTTGTCCAAAGTCCAGTAGTAGATGAGCAGAAATTTCCTCCAATCGAATATTGGGAAGATCAATGCCCATTGTCTTTAGTCCCCACTACAAATTATATTCCCTAGCTACCATCCTTCTCCCTAGCAACTGTCTGAGGATGAACCAGACTGTTCGCAACCTTGGTGTCATAATGTATCCTGAGGTGAGCTTCTGACCAGATATCTCTGCCATCACTAAGACTACCTATTTCCACCTCCGTAACATTGCCCAACTCCACATCTGCCTCAGCTCATCTGCTGCTGTAACCCTCATCCATGACTTCATTATCTCCAGACTTGACTATTCCAATGCACTCCTATCAGGCCTCCCACAGACCACCCTCCATAAACTTGAGGTCATTCTAAACTCTACTGCCCGTTTCCTTAATTGCATGAAGTCCCCTTCACCCATCATTCCTGTGCTGTTGGAATCTAAACCTGGAAACCCATCAGTTACTGCATCCAGAGCCATGATGGCAGGACTCAGATATTGGGTGGATGCTGCTTGTGTGGTTTTGGAAGCTGAGACATCAGGCATCAGGCGCTGCATCGTGGTTGGTTCCACAGGTGTGCTGCTGTAGCCACTGGTTTCATGTTGGAATGGTTGGAGTCCAAGCTGCATGCTCCTTGAAATTGAATGCAGGATCTCTGTCAGGCTTTCTAGTGCACCAGGTATTTAGGTATGTACACCCAGCAGCTTTCTACTGTAGCCTGGCCCGTCAAAGTCATCATCTGAGTCCTCTGCTGCAGATCTAGTGTGCAACCTCATCCTCCGGTAATCTGACACCTGTGCAATCCTTTCTCCCTGCCCTGCCTGCAGAGCATTTGTGCCCAGTGTTTCAGCATGTGCAGATCCCATCTCAGTGCTATCCTCCAAATTATGTACAGTGTCTGTATCTGAGCTGGTGTCTATGAATGTGAAGTTGAGTGATGGTGTGTCTTCACCTTCACTTCTTGCTCTTCCTTCACTGCCTGGGCAAATTGATGTTCTTGGGTATCTATAAGGAAAAAGGGGCAAGGGTAAGATTGTGGTGAGGGGAGAGGAGAAAGTTAAGAAGTTAAGATGCTTACACATCTGCAGTTTCTCAGTCAGAAGAGATTGTGTGTTAATTGTGTGTCAATGGTTTGATTATATGCAGGTGAAAGGTGTCAATTGGGGTTTTAGTTGAGCACTTATAAACAGACACTCCCTGGGACTGGGAGAGTTTTTGAGTGAGGAGCTACATGCTTGTAATCCTTTTTTTCTGCACAATAAATGTGACACTGAGTAAATATAAGCTCCAGCATTATCTTTCCAAAACAAGCTTTCTGGAATTTAACATGGTAGCAGAGAATGGTTGCTGAAAGCTGAAGGTTGGAAAATCTGAATTTTGTTATGGCTAGTGTGAAAAATATGGCAGAAAGCACATGCAAATTGTCAGGGTATGATTACCTTCTGCTGTTCTCTGAGTCTGAACCATATGACTAATGGAAGAATGAAGTGAATATGTGGACACGGGTTACATCTCAACCAAAAGGAAACAAGGTATGGCCTTGGCATTGTCACTTCCTACCAAAAGTAAAATCAGAAGTGTCTTCTGAACTGAATCCTCGTCAGTTGGATACTGATGAAGGGTTGGATCTTCTGTTAGAAATTTTGGCTGAAATTTACAAGAAAGATGATCTATTGAATGGCTATGAGGCATGGTAAGACTTTGATAGATTTCGGAAAACAGATGGTTATTCAATGGAGGAGTATATCATGGACTTTATTACAGTGTAGAAGATTGAGGAAATTCAATTTGCAGATCCCTAGTTCAGTGCTAGCTTTTAAATTACTAGATTGTGCTATGGAGTTGCATATGGACAGGCTCCTGGTTCTAACTGGGGTTTGGTTCTTGGATAAAGACTCCCTGTTGGATCAAATGTCTGCTGCCTTAAAGAAGTTCCTGGGGAAACAGTCATTTCCTGCAGCCCTGGTAGAACAAGCAGGGCATTCTGTGGTGACACAAAGAATGGAGGACTCAATGTTTACTAGATGTCAAAATAGTCCAGATACTGGAAGCAGGCATAAGTACAATGGAAGAGTTAAAGACAGGAGGAATGAGGATGAAAGCACATTTAGCAGGTCTGATTATCACAGTGGAAGACAGAATTGGAACAGAAAGCATAGGTGAATGAATCCCAGGAATGCCCAAGGAACAGTTAATCGGTGCTTCAGATGTGACTCAAAGTATCATTATGCAGTGAACTGCCTTAAGCAGAGGGGCAGAGTCTTTGAAATAACACACGATGCAGAGACTTCTGAAGCAGAAGAGGAAGGTACTGATGGATCTGAACGAATTGTCCCAGTCACAAGGCACTTTAGTCCTGTGATGAATGTGTTGGTTGCGGATTCGTGCGGTCCTGGATAGTGCTTGTATGTCGATAGTATGTGGAACTGATTAGTTACAGTGTTATCTGGATTCATTCAGTCATGAGGATCAATGCAAGGTTAAGGAGTATAAATGTACTACTAGCATTAGGTTTGGTGATGACAGCACATTGAAGAGAGTAGTAATCCCATGTAAAATAGCAGGGGTAAGCCACTTTATTAGTATTGATGTAGTCTTCCTTGAAATACCTTGACTCCATTGAGTAAGCCTTCAATCAAAAAGGCACAAATGATATGGAGCACGATAAGGCAATTGTTTTGGGAAGCCAGTGAATTTGCAATTTACCCATTGTATAACCTTAACAAAACCTGATATTTCTAGTCAGAGTGTTAGAGAAGTATTGAGGGAATCAGGTGTTAAGAATCAGAGAGATAAAAGGCAAATTGTCTTAAAGTTACACAGACAATTTTTTCATCCTTCTTGTCAGAGATTAAAAACCCTAGTAAAAGATGCCAGTCTGGTTGATGAAGAGTATACAAGGATAATAGAAGAGATTGGTGAAAAGTGTGAAATCTGTAAAAAGTATCGGAGGACACCATCACGTCCTATTGTCAGCCTTCCATTGGCATGTGACTTTAACGAGGTAGTTGCTATGGATTTAAAGGTATAGGATAAAGACAAGAATATTTTCATTCTACATTTTATAGAGTTAGCAACTAGATTTCGTCTTTCTACAATAATTAATAGTAAGGACAAGAGGGTGATTCTGGACAAAATTATGGAGAAATGGATAGGGACTGGTCTTGGGGCACCAACTAAGTTTCTGACTGATAATGGATGGGAATTTGCCAATGACGAATTCAGGGATATGTGTGAAAACATGAACAGTATGGTTATGAATACTGCAGCTGAAAGTCCTTTCAGCAATGGGCTTTGTGAAAGGAATCACGCAGTGGTTGATGAAATGTTTTATAAAATCTTAGCTGACTAGCCAAACTGCAAGTTGACAACTGCCCTGGCATGGGCAGTTCGTGCAAAGAATTCACTTCAGATAGTTGGAGGATATAGTCCCTATCAATTGGTCTATGGGCAGAATCCCAAATTGCCTTCTGTACTGTGCGACAGTCCTCCTGCTCTAGAAGGTACTACAATTAGTTCAATTTTTTCTAAACATTTGAATGCTTTACATGCAGGGAGACAGGCTTTCATTAAGGCTAACATCTCTGAGAAAATTCGTAGAGTTCTGAGGCATCGTATAAGGCCATCTGAGGCAGAATTTACTTCAGGAGATTTGGTCTATTATAAAAGAGAGGGCCATAGGGAATGGAATGGAAGGGCCCTGGTAAGATAATTGGTCAGGATGGTAAGACAGTAGTTATCAAGCATGGAAATCAAACTGTTGAGGTTAATTCTTCACGATTAATCGTGGTTGATTACAAAATCTCAGAATCTGAGCAGCAAATAGAGGGAAAAGAAGCACCTTGCACCTCAAATACTCATGCGTTTTATGATGAAGGTCCTGAGGCACAGGTAGATCAAGAGTTGGATAGTAATGTAACCGATCATGAGGCTCAGGAAAGAGCTATTGCATCCAAAGGCCAATTGCCTCGAGTGACATATCTTCCAGAGGGGTCTGATAAATGGAGGGATGTGACAATTGTGGGGCGTGCAGGAAAATCGACAGGCAAATTTAAATATTGGGTAAATATTCAAGATGATGGCCAAGATGCCAGAGCCATGGACTGGCAGAATGGGGTGAAAGAGTGTAGAGTAAGAAAGCACAGTGCAAGTTTTGATAGTGGGTCAGGAAGTGACTCTTGCGTAAGGAAGCGATCATGTACTGGCGAAAGAGTCTCCAATAAAGTGCAAGGGAGATCTTCTAGCAGTAGTTCTGAAAGACAAAGTGCTAATAGAGGCTATAGTATGAACAGATTCCACAATGAAACGAAGTCTAGAGGGCAGTCTCGGCATTGAACTAGAAGCAGAAGTCCTCATGATCATGAAGTTTTAGTGGCTGCCAATAAACTTGAGGATAAACTAATGAGAAGCAAAACATAAGGAATTAGAGATTTGGAGAGAGTTTGGAGTCTATTCTGAGGTACCAGATAGGGGACAGCTAGCCTTGTCATATCGATGGATTTGTACTGCAAAAGTTCTTTCCTATGGAACTTATAAGGCTAAAGTGAGGCTGGTTGCGAGGGAATTTGAAGAGTGACTGGGTGATACTGATGTGAAAGTGAACTCTCCCACAGCTGGAAAAGTAATCTTGAAAATCTTTTTGGCTCTTTTGGCCACATATTCAGGGGAGTGTAGATCCATTGACATAAAAGCTGCATTTCTGCAAGGTGATACTTTTCAGAGAAACCATCTAAAGAGGCAGCAGATACAGAAGGAAAATTATGGAAACTGAACAAATATGCCTATGGCCTTAATGATGCTTTCAGGGTGTGGTATTTCTCGGTGAGATCTGTTTTGTTGAAAATTGGTTGTGTTCAACTAAAAGCAGATCCTGCAATGTTTTATTGCTATCATAAAGAGAAACTTTCAGGCATCTTCATGATGCATGTTGATGATTTCTTATGGGGTGGTACTGCGGATTTTGAGAAATATGTTATTAATAAGATTAGGGCAGAATTTAAGATTGGGAGTCAGGCTTGTGGGCCTTTAAATATATTGGTTGAGATATTAAGCAGACTAAGTCTGGAATAAGATTAAATCAACAATTCTATTTAGAGAGTGTTACTCCCATCCTGGTTAATTGCGTTAGGTCATCACAGAAAGATGATGATCTATCTAAAACAGAGACTGAGCAATTGCGATGCCTGGTAGGTCAATTAAACTAGTTGGGCTCTCCGACTCGGCCTGATGTTAGTTTTGATGTGCTGGAGTTAAGCACGATGATGAAACATCCAAAAGTTGAGAATGTTTTAAGGGCTAATAAACAGTTGAAAAAACTAAATCTGGAGAATTGTGTACTAAAGTTCCCATCCTAGTTGACCCAAGGAAAATGAAGCTAATAATTTTTAGTGATGCTTTACATGCTAATCTTTCTGATGGGTATTCGAACGCAGCTGGCTTCATAATATTTCTGATGGGTGAAAATGGGAAATGTTGTCCTTTTGCTTGGGAGGCTAAGAAAATAAAATGGGTCATTAATAGCACGTTAGCTGCAGAAACACTGGGTCTTGTGGAGGCAGTGGACATGGGGTTCTATTTGTCAAATATTTTGGGGGAAATTATGACCAAGGGACATACTGAAGATAGGATACCCATTGAATGTTATGTGGATAATCGTTCTTTGTGGGACAATGTACACTCTACAAAAAGTGTGAATGAGAAAAGACTATGTATTGACCTTGCTGGATTGAAACAAATGCTGCAGAGAAAGGAAACTTAAATGGGTCGATGCAATTCATCAGCTATCTGATTATTTCACAAAAAGAAATGCTACTACAAAGAAATTGTTAGAGCTGCTAGAGGAGGGGTGGCACACATTGTAAAAAAAAAACTTTGTACCCAATATGGAATTTATTTTGAAATGTTGTTCGAGCGTGTTAATCTAAGTTGTACTGTAAAAGAAAGAATGGAATCTGTTAATTGTGTGTCAGTGGTTTGATTATATGCAGGTGAAGGGTGTTAATTGGGGTTTTAGTTGAGCACTTATAAGCAGACACTCACTGGGGCTGGGGGAGGTTTTGAGTGAGGAGCTATATGTTTGTAATCCATTTATTCTGCACAATAGATGTGATACTGAGTAAATATAAGCTCCAGCATTATCTTTCCATAACAAACTTTCTGGAATTTAACATGTGGGATGAGGGAGAAGCAGGATGAGAGAGGAGGATTAGTTATGAATACCTGCATTTTCAATGACTTCATCTCTGCAATGACCCTTCCCACAATGTCAGCAGCGTCTCCTTCGTGGGGGTTAGAACACGCAAGTGTGCCTCTTCCTCTCTAGTTAGTTCCTGTAGTCTCCGTTGTGCACCATCTTCTCCTGCACGAGAGAGGGAAGTGTGTCACTGAGTGTCATGCAATCTGTGTGGCTGTCTGGCTGTCATGGTTGAATAGCTGGCAGTGTGTGGAAGCTGTGAGATGTGGGTGTGAACCTTGCAACGATGCTAAGTGTGTGAAGGTGAGGTGAAGCATATAAATATGAGATATGAGTCTTGATTAAGAGAGAATATTGGTAGATGAGTGATGGGGGTGTGGTGAATTAAACAGTGGCTGAGGCCAGTCCTTCAATTGGTAGGATATGGCAGTGGAAGATGCATTCACTGACCCTTACCACTCTTGTGAAGTCATTGAACTTCTTGTACTGCATCCATGTTCTTGGAGCTAAGCTCCTGCCATTGGTCTCCTACACTACCTCTTGCCACTCCCTTCTGAGCATGTGTCTGAAGGGCTCCTTCCTCCTGTCAATGGTACAGGCCACCTCTTCTCCCTACCACCTCTTCTACCAAGGCCTTCAGTGCAGTGTCTGAAAACCTTGGTGTCCGCTGTCTTCTATGGTCAGCTGTGGTTTGTCCAAAGCACACTATTCCCAATGATCTCAGCAGCTCCATCAGCCACAATGCACCTGCTCTTTATGTAGTGCAGGCTAGTTTCAAGAAACACTAGGCCGGGCAGAGTGCTAGTTGCATGCAGAAATCATGGAAATGAGCAGGCAACATGAAGTTGGCACCCTGCCTGCAATCCAATCAACAGCCATGGGTTAATTGCACATCATGATCCCTGTGTCTGTTTGAGAGTTATCCGATTTAACCACCATTAAGATTTCATCTGAAAATGTTCACACAGTGCAACCTCAAGGTTTGAATTCTGTTGTGTTTGTCATAGCTAATGTGAAACAGATTGTTGTACCCAAGTTAAAGTTCTGCCCAACACAGATTTAGAAAAAAAATGTCATAGAGTTATAGCTTCATTGATGGCATAGCAGGAGGCCATTTGGCTCATCGAGTCCATGCTGGCTCTGTCAGTCCCACTCTCCTACCCAACCCTGTAGTCCTGCAGATTTCTTTCTTTCAAGTGCCCATCCAATTTCCTTTTGAAATCATTGATTGTCTCCTCTTTCACCACCCCCTGATGGGTGATGAGTTCCAGGTCATTACCACTCACTGCGTAAGAACATTTTTCCTCACATTCCCCTTCATCTCTTGCCTAAAACCTTCAATCTGTATCCCTAGACCTTATACAATCAGTTAATGGGAACAGTTGTTCTACCTTATCTAAGCCTGTCTTAATCTTGTACACTTTTTATCAAATCTCCCCTCAATCTCCTTTGCTCCAGGGAGAACAATTTCAGCTTTTCCAACCTAACCTTGTAACTAAAATCCCTGATCCCTGGAACTATTCTGGTAAATCTCCTCCGCATCTTCTCAAGGATCCTCACATCCTTCCTAATGTGTGGTGACCAGAACTAGATGCAGTACTCAAGTTGGGGCCTAATCAGAGTGTTATAAAGATTCAGCACAACTTCCCTGCTTTTGTACTCTGTGCCTCTATTTATGAAGCCAAAGATCCCATTTGCTTTGCTAACCACTCTCGATGTGTCTCAAGATCAATGCACATGCAGCCAGGTTCCTCTGTTCCTGCATACTCTTTTTAGAACTGTGCCATTAAGTCTCTATTGCCTCACCCTATCCCTTCTGCCAAAATGCATCACATCACACCTGCTTGTAATAAATTCCATCTGCCACTTGTTTGCCCATTCTGCTAACTTTTCTTTGTCCTGTTGCAGGCTGTTCATATCATTCTCACTGTTTGCCTCTCCTCCAAGTTTGGTATCGTCGGTAAATTTTGAAATTCTACTCTGTATTCCAAGATCCAAGTCATTTATATAGCAAAAAAAGTTGTGATCCTAGCACTGACCCTCAGGGGAACAGCACTGTCTATTATCGTCCAGTCTGAAAAACAAACATTTACCATGACCTGCTGTTTTCTGTCCTTAAGACTTTTAAAAAAAATCTAATTGGACATTGACCCTCCTATTCCATGAGCTTCAATTTTGTTAACCAGCCTTTTATGTAGTACTTTATCAAATACTTCTTTTAAAAATCCATGTAGACAGACTCCACCACATTCCCTTCATCAATCTTCTCTGCTACTTCATCAAAAAATTCAATTAGATTAGTCAAGCAGGATCTGCCTTTTACAAATCTGTGCTGGCTATCCTTAATTAACTAAAACCTCTAACTGCCTGTTGAATTTTTTCCCTGATCATTGTTTCTGAAATTTTACCCACCACTGCTGTTAAACTAACTGGCCTGTAGTTGCTAGAACTGTGCTTACACCCCTTCTTGAATAAGGGTATCACTTTTTCCACTCTCCAATCCTCTGGTACCTCCCCCATATCTAAGGAAGATTGGAAGATTATGGCAAGTCCTTCTGCTATCTCTATCCCCACGTCCTTTAGCAACCTGGGATGCAAGGCATCTGGACGAGGTGACTCATCTTGCCTAAGCATAGCCAGTCTTTCCAGTACCACCTCCCTCTCAATTTTTACCCTATACATTGCCTCTATTCTGTTCACTTCTACTGATATTTTGTCAGATTTCTCTTCCTTAGTAAACACAGATACAGAGTACTCATTAAGTATTCTCGCCTTGCCCTGTGTCTCTAAGCACATATTACCCTCTTTGTCCCGAATAGGCCCCACTTCACCTTTTACTACCCACTTACTATTTACATGCCAGTAGAAGATTTTTGGGTTCCCTTTTATGTTGACTGCCATTCTATTTTCATATTCTCTCTTTGCCAGTCTTATTTTACTCTTCACTCCCCTCTCAACTTATTGTATTTGGCTTGGTTCTTACTTGAAGAATTCACCTCACATGCATCAGACACCCTCTTTTCTTGTTTCATCATAATCTCTACCTTCCTAGTCATCCAAGGAATACTGTTTCTGTTTCCTCTAACTTTCGCTTTTGTTGGAATGTACCTTGCACAAAATGAATCACAAAAGGTTAGCTTGCAGGTATAGCAAGTAATTAGAAATGCAAATAAAAATGTTGGCCTTTATTGCAAGGGGGATAGAGTGTCAAAGTAGGGAAGTCTTGCTACAACTGTATAGGGTGTTGGTGAGACCACACCCAGTGTACTGTGTACAGTTTTGGTCTCCTTATTTAAGGAGGGATGTACTTGCATTGGAGGAAGTTCAGAGAAGGTTCACTAGTGTTGAAATTAGATGAAGACAGAGTACAGGCTGAATGGTGGCTTGGCACAAACTAGATGGAAGATGATAACTTTTGATGTGCGTGTGTGCGTAACTGGAGTGGGGAGTGAATCCTGTCCCATTCGTTGTCCTGGTGAGGAGGCATGCCAAGGTTTACAGAACACCTTGGGGCTGGCTGATTTTCCTGACATGCTTTATTTCATCTTTTTAGTCACCTCTACCACGAGGTACCTTAAAACCAAACTCACCTTACCAAGTAAAAACGGACCTGCAATTTGTTTTCCAAACATAATAAAAATTCCAGGAACAGGAAGATGTCAAACACTGTTCTTTAAAAGGTACTGTAAACATTTTGATAAGAACCTTTCTAAAGGCTACTTAAGACCTCCTGTTCCTGCAGTGTTTACTTACTTCCATTCCAAATGAGTCCAGAGCGAAATGGTGTGCAGGACCAAGATGTTTACAAACTAATACTTAGGCAGGAGCGCTTCTTTCTTGCCAGCCAAGCAAACCTGCTTATCCATTTCAGGATCTTTGATTACCCCCCCTCTCCTCCCCGATCCCTAACCTCCTGGTCCACTGATACTCACCAGGATGGGAGATCCCCTCAAATTCAGACCCTCCCCCACAATGCTATCACTACCTGACCAGCAGGCTCCCTAACTGTACCTAGCTTGCAGCCTTCTCTGGAGCCTCACCTGATAGGAAGCCAAACCTGCCATTTCAGCTGACTTCTGGATAGGGAACCTGCTGGGAAGAAAGACTCACACTGTGGAGTTAAAACACTACAGCATGTGGGGAAATCCATTTCCTGACCACAACTCCACCTCCACCTCCACTCCCCACCATCCCCCCGCCCCCCCCCCCCCCCACCACCACTCAATAATATCGCTCTCATCAAGATGAGGGCCTCAGTGCTTGCTAGTTGAAGCTTTTGTTAGGTCAATGAATGACCCTGCAACTCCAGGTACCGTGGATATTGCGATAGTGGCTGCTTGGACTTGTGTGCGGTGCAATATGTTTGTAGCCATTTGAACGGGCTGGCTCGGATGAAGCAGATTGTAAAATTTAGTCTGGGGGTCACAGATTACCCAAATTGGGGGTCGAGGCCATAGGTGGTTTTAATGCAGTTTATTAAGAAGCAACAGTTTAGATATGATACATAAGCTAAATAGGCAGAAAAAAACATGACCTATAACAGGTGAGAATGGTTTACTTGGTTCCAGATCGGATGAATGGATGGGGAAAGCAGAGGGATGCTGATCTCTGTAGTGGTAGCGGTGGAGTAAGGAGCACACGGAGAGGAGACTTTGTCTGAATGAGACATAGCCAGACTGTGAAGGTGGGAATTTGGTTCACATGGTAAGTTCTGGTAAGTTTTTCTCAAGTTTTGATTTAAATAAAGAATCAGGCTCTGACATAGAACTTTCAAACTTTAAGTTAGTTAAGTTGCCTTGTTAAACAGGGAGCTGTCTGGCAGTGGCAGTTATCTGTCATAGGTGTTAATTACTGTAGCAGGAAGCTAAGCTAGCTAGTGACTCATCAGAGGCTCTATAAAAGCAGTCAGGTTTTCACGTGGGAATTCAGTGCAGAGGGGGAAAGAGATGCTCGTTTATCAGCCTCCAGTAGCTGTAGAAGACGCAAGTTGCATCCCAGAAATCGAGGGTAACCTAGAGACAGCAGCGAGAGTTTGAAGAGCTAGGATGGTGAGTCTGTGGGTTCAGAGCATTCCAAAGAAAATTGACATATGACATTACAGCAAAGAAGGTGAAGATTTTCTCTTATTTGAACTAAGGAATTTTAATTGGGGTTTTTTATTTGATTTGATTTTTGATAATTGAAATAATAAGAGTAAGAATCTTCTGAGACTCAGGTAATTTATTAATAAGGTTTTATTAGGAGTAATAAGCTTTATTAGCAGTCGTAAAGCTTATTAGTAAGGGCACAGTAGTAGTGGGATTTATTCATTTTAATTAATTTATTTTTATTAATTAATTTAACACATAATAAAAATGGCAGGGCAGGTGATGTCTTGCGGCTGAGTTTGTGGATCCTGGTGGAAGCCAGTGTGATCCTTGGCAAACACGTCTGCAGTAAGTGTCTGCAGCTCGAGGAGCTTCAGCACAGAGTTAATAAGTTGGAGGCCAAATTATAGACACTGAGCTACATCAGGGAGGGGGAAAATAACCTGGACACTTTGTTCCAGAAGACAGTCACAGCTCTTGGAATAGAGTCTTCTGATTTGGTCAGGGACAGGAGCATGTGACTGCGAGTGAGACAGGTAAGGGGATCGAGAAGGCAGAAGTGGAGGAGTCTCTGCCCTTGCAATCATCAAAAAGGTTTAAGGTACTTTCAATTTGTATGGATGAGAGTGAGGGCTGCAGAACAGATGAGCAAACTGACCATGGGACCGTGGTACAGGAAGCCATTCAAGCTTGGGCAGTAAATATAAATATAGTGGTAGTAGGAGATAGTATAGGCAGAGGGACAGACACAGTTCTCTGCAGCCAAGAGTGAAAGTCTGGAAGGCTGTGTTGCCTGCCTTGGTTCAGGACATCAGCTCCGGGCTGGAGAGGAACTAGCAGTGTGGGGGGGAGGTTCCAGTTGTCATGGTCCAAGTCAATACCAGGACATAGATAGGACTAGGAAAGAGGTTCTGCATATATGTAGCTAGGGGCTAAATTGAAAAGCAGAACTCAAAGATAATAATCTCTGGATTATTACCTGAGCCACAAGCAAATTGGCATAGGTAAATAAGAGTAGAGTTAAATATGTGGCTCAAAGATTGGTGAGGGAGAAATGTGTTTTGATTCATGGGGCACTGGCACCAGTGCTGGGGAAAGTGGGAGCTGTACCGTTGCGTCTGTCTTAGCCTGAACAATGCTGGGACCAGTGTTATGGCGAGTTGCAAACTAGGGTGGTATAGAGGGCTTTAAACTAAATAGTGGGGGTGAGGGAAGATGTGATAATTTAAAGAGAGGAGAAGGCAAGCGAGCAATAATGATAATCAGAGTGTGTCAGGAAGGAAAAGAGCGTACAAAATTAACAGTACACCAGCTAATAAGGCTAGAGGTTGTGAAAATAATAAAGACAGAATTAAAGGCACTCTATCTGAATGCAACAGCATTTGCAACAAGGTAAATGAATTGACAGCACAAATAGAAGTAAACAGGAATGATCTAATTGCCATTATGGAGTTGTGACTGCAGGGTTACCAAGGCTGGGAACTGAATGTTCAAAGGTATTCAACATTTAGGAAGGATAAACAAAAAGGTAAAGGAGGTGGGATAGCACTCTTAATAAAGGATGAGATCAGTACATTAGTGAGAGAGGATCTTAGATCGAAAGATCAAGATATAGGATCAGATTGGGTAGAGCTAAGAAACAGCAAGGGGCAGCAAACATTGGCAGCAGACAGTAATGGTAATGTAGGGCATGGTATAAATTAGGAAATTAGAGGTGCATGTAACAAGGGTAATACAGTAATCATGGTGGAGTTTAATCTACATATAGACTGGGTAAACCTAATTAGCACTAATGCTGTGGAGAACGAATTCCTGGAATGTGTACAAATGGTTTTCTAGAACAGTATGTTGGGGGACATACATTGCAGGCCATGTGAGCCGCATGGAAGATGGCAGGATCCCCAAAGACACATTGTACAGCGAGCTCGCCACTGGTATCAGACCCACCGGCCGTCCATGTCTCCGCTATAAAGACGTCTGCAAACGCGACATGAAATCGTGTGACATTGATCACAAGTCGTGGGAGTCAGTTGCCAGCATTCACCAGAGCTGGCGGGCAGCCATAAAGACAGGGCTAATTGTGGCGAGTCGAAGAGATTTAGTAGTTGGCAGGAAAAAAGACAGAGGCGCAAGGGGAGAGCCAACTGTGCAACAGCCCCGACAAACAAATTTCTCTGCAGCACCTGTGGAAGAGCCTGTCACTCCAGAATTGGCCTTTATAGCCACTCCAGGCGCTGCTTCACAAACCACTGACCACCTCCAGGCGCATATCCATTGTCTCTCGAGATAAGGAGGCCCAAAAGAAAGAAAGAATGTTGGGGGAACCAACTAGAGAATGGGCTATTTTAGATCTGGTATTGTGCAATGAAAAAGGGCTAATTAATAATCTTGTAAAGGAACCTCTAGGGAAGAGTGACCATAATTTGATAGAATTTTATTTTAAGTTTGAAAGTAATGTAGTTTGATTGAACCTAGGGTCTTAAATCTAAACAAAGGAAACTATAAAGGTATGAGGGGCAAGTTGGCTGTGGTACATTGGGAAACTACATGAAAAGGTATGGCGGGAGACAGGCAATGGCTAGCATTTAAAGAATTAAGACATGGTTTATGACAAATTTACATTCCTTTGAGGCAATAAAACCCAGCAGGAAAACTGATCCAACAAAGGCCAACAAGAGAAGTTAAAAATTGTACTAGGTCAAAGGAAGAGGCTTATAAAGTTGCCAAAAAAGTCGTAAGTCTGAGGATTGGGAGCATTTTAGAATTCAGCAAAGGAGGACCAAGAAACTGATAAAGAAAAAATAGAATATGAAAGTTAACTAGCAAGAAACATAAAAACAGACTGTAAAAGCTTCTTTAGGTATGTAAAAAAGAAAAGATTAGCAAAGACAAAGGTGGGCCCATTACAGGCAGAGACAGGGGAATTTATAATGGGGAGTAAGGAAATGGCAGAGCAACTAAACAGATACTTTGTGTCTGTCTTCACAGAGGAAGATACAAAAAAACTCCCAGAAATACAAAAGAAACAAGGGACTAGCGAGAATGAGGAACTGAAAGAAATTATCAGTAAAAAAAGTAGTACTGGAGAAATTAATGGGACTGAAAGTTGATAAATTCCCTGGACCTGATGATCTACATCCCAGAGTGTTGAAAGAGGTGGCTGTTCTTACAACCAGGCGAGGAAGGAGACTCAGGCTCCTCTCTTGCCTCGTCTCTGGTTTGGACGTAACAGAGTTTATCTTTTTAACAGTGATTTTAGTTTACCACCTCAGTGAGCCTTTGCTCACTGCTCCTCGAATATAATTATAAATAAACCAATCAGACAGGTTTTCTTGAGTTTAAACAAGAAAGATGTAAGTTTATTAACCTTATCACTCTAAGCCAATTGAGTTCCGAAAATATGCGACACATCCACGCTCACATGCATATGAGAGGCACACACACACAAATAAATACGGAGGGGAAGAAAGAGTCTTGAGGTTGAAGTAAAGTTGGTAATAAATGGACTGCAAATACCAGGTTGCAATGTCCTTAATTGAAGTAAAAGTCTTGGAGTCCTCGCTGGGGGCCACATGTACAATTTCAGGCTTGCTTCTCTGGTTTCTGAAGGCTGAAGAGAGGTTTCAATTGTTTTCTTGTGGTGGTCGCCTATAAAGTTCTGTTGTCTTGAGGCTTAAAAGCTGCTACCGTGGTTTCCCTGGGACTTTGCTGGAGAGAGAGAGAGACTTTTCTAGTCCAGTCGCAGTCTCTTTACATTCTGAGGGACAATCCAAAATCCTCAGTGTTACACCAGCAGGTGTGTCATGTGACCATCTCTTTGTTTGAAACAGCAGTCCTTGGAGGATTGTTTAAATTTCAGAGTCTTTCATACATACTCGGTAGGGGGTAGTTTGGCTCTTAGAAAATCTATGGTGTGTTAATGTCTTTTGATTACCCCTATTGACAAAACCAATCTCGCTAATTAAATCAGGGAGCACCCTTATTGTTCCAGCTAGACTGGTACTTTACTTCTGATTCTCAGTCAGCCTTTGTCTTCTCAAAATGCAAATGTGCTTGGCCATTTTTTAACTGTTCAGTTCTGCTTTTTAAAAAGTTATTTGCAATGTCCAGTAAAGGTTTCAAGCAGTGTTCTATATGTCAAAATTAATATTTCCATTTGGGCATGTGTAATTTGCGTCACACTGTAGCAATAATAGATGCATTGGTGATCATCTTCCAAAATTCTATAGATTCTGGAGTGGTTCCTGAAGTTTGGAAGGTAGCAAATGTAACCTCACTATTTAAGAAAAGAGGGAGAGAAAACGGGGAACTACAGACTTATTAGCCTGACATCCTTCTTCTTCTTCTTTGGCCTCCTTGTCTCGAGAGACAATGGGTAAGTGCCTGAAGGTGGTCAGTGGTTTGTGAAGCAGCGCCTGGAGTGGCTATAAAGGCCAATTCTAGAGTGACAGACTCTTCCACAGGTGCTGCAGATAAAATTGGTTGTCGCGGCTGTTACATAGTTGGCTCTCTCCTTGCGCTTCTGCCTTTTTTCCTGCCAACTGCTAAGTTTCTTCGACTCGCCACGCTTTAGCCCCGCCTTTATGGTTGCCCGCCAGCTCTGGCGATCACTGGCAACTGACTCCCACGACTTGTGATCAATGTCACAGGACTTCATGTCGTGTTTGCAGACGTCTTTAAAGCGGAGACAAGGACAGCCGGTGGGTCTGACACCAGTGACGAGCTCGCTGTACAATGCATCCTGGGGGATCCAGCCATCTTCCATGCGGCTCACATGGCCAAGCCATCTCAAGCGCCGCTGGCTCAGTAGGGTACATATGCTGGGGATGTTGGCCACCTCGAGGACTTCTGTATTGGAGATACGGTCCTGCCACCTGATGCCAAGGATTCTCCTGAGGCAGTGAAGATGGGATGAGTTGAGACGTCGCTCTTGGTTGACCATACGTTGTCCAGGCCTCGCTGCTGCAGAGCAAGGTACTGAGGACACAGGCTAGAAACACTTGGGCTTTTGTGTTCTGTGTCAGTGCGCCATTTTCGACACCCTCTTGTCCTCTGGGCATAGCACCAGATGCCTTTCCCATGCGCTTGTTGATTTCTGCATCCAGAGACAGGCTGCTGGTGATAGTTGAGCCTAGGTAGGTGAAATTTTGATCCACTTCCAGAGCGTGGTCGCCAATATTGATGGATGGAGCATTTCTGACCTCCTGTCCCATGATGTTCGTTTTCTTGAGGCTGATAGTTAGGCCAAATTCGTTGCAGGCAGCCGCAATCCTGTTGATGAGTCTCTGCAGACACTCTTCTGTGTGAGATGTTAATGCAGCATCGTCAGCAAAGAGGAGTTCCCTGATGCTCCAAGATGGGCAAGGTTGAACAACCTGCCATCTGATCTTGTGTGGAGAAAAATTCCTTCTTCTGAAGACTTGAACGCATGTGAGAGCAGCAGTGAGAAGAAGATCCCAAACAGTGTAGTTGCGAGAACACAGCCCTGTTTCACGCCACTCAGGATAGGAAAGGGATCTGATGAGGTCTATGCTGAATTGTGCCTTTCATATTATCATGGAATGAAGTGATGATACTTAGTAGCTTTGGTGGATATCCCGATCTTTTCTAGTAGTCTGAAGAGACCACATCTGCTAACGAGGTCAAAGGCTTTGGTGAGATCTATGAAAGCAACGTAGAGGGGCATCTGTTGTTCACGGCATTTCTCCTGTAGCTGGCGAAGGGAGAACAGCATGTCAATGGTGGATCTCTCTGCTCTGTGCCTCAGGGTAGACATGCTCAGCCAGCTTCTGGAGTCTGTTTAAAACGACTTGAGCTAGGACTTTCCCCACTCTGCTTAGCAGGGAGATGGAATATAATGTGGAAAAATGTGAAGTTAGCCACTATGGTAGGAAAAACAGAAATGCAGAGTATTTTTAAATGGTGAGATATTGGGAAGTGTTGAGGTCCAAAGGAACCTGTGTGTCTTTGTCCATAAGTCACTGAAAGCGAGCATGCGGGTGCAGCAAACAATTTGGAAGGCAAATGGTATGTTGGCCTTTATTGCAAGAGGATTTGATTACAGGAGTCAAAATGTCACTGCAATTGTATTGAGCTTTAGTGAGGCTGCACGTGGATTATTGTGTACAGTTCTGGTCACCTTACCTAGGGAAGGATATACTTACCATAGAGGGAATGCAATGAAGGTTCACCAGATTGATTCCTGGGATGGCAGGATTGTCCTATAAGGAGAGATTGAGGAGACTGGGCCTATATTCTCCAGTTTGGAAGAATGAGAAGTGATCTCATTGAAGCATACAAAATTCTTACAGGGCTCGACAGGGTCGATACAGGAAGGATTTTTCCCCTGGCTAGGGGGTTCTAGAACCAGGGGGACAGTCTCAGAATAAGAGGTAGGCCATTCAGGACTGAGATGAGGAGGAATTTCTTCACTCAGATGGTGGTGAATCTTTGGAATTCGCTACCCCAGAGGGCTGTGAAGGCTTTGTCATTGAGTATGTTCAAGACAGAGATCAATAGATTTCTAGATATTAAAGATATCAAGGGATATGAGGATAGTGTGGGTAAATGGTATTGAGGTAGAAGATCAGCCATGATCTGGTTAAATGGCGGAGCAGGCTCGAGGGACTGAATGGCCTACTCCTGCTCCTATTTCCGATATTCCTATGTTCCTATGCCTCTTCTGCTCTCAATCTTCTTGAACTAACCAGGGTGTTAGGCCAGAGCCTTGGAAATCTCTTTTCTGTCTGAAGTGCTTTTTTCCTCCCGAGAGCCAGTTTATATTATTTCTATTGGACTGGTGGCTATCTCATGCCAATCACTTATTCAATTGTCCAATTAGCAAGGGACAGATACACAAGGTAGATCCCTCCTAATTCCGTCTGCCAGCCCATGAAGTCACCTTGTGGCTTATCTCTTGCTAGAAAATCCTATTAACCTTACTCAGACAGTTGGTTTGGATATGGGGCATGAGATCCCACCTTATCAGGATTAGGAATGTCTTCTACCAGGGCCCATGCTAGTCATGTCCTTGGCAGAGATCACAGGCCTATGTGTCACTGTCTGTGTCAGCCTGGCAGGCTGCTTTAAAATCTTTCTTAATAAGGGAGACCGAGAGAGGGAAAGCTATTTCTACAATATACAACCAATTTCTTAAGATTTTATAAGGTCAGTAGACACCCATTTCTTACAAGATGTCGCTTTGCATCAAAAGACAACCACATCATCTGCGGCAGCTCCTGCCATTCTTCCGCTGTTGAGTGCTCCTTTAGCAGGATCACAGACCTACCTGGGAGCAGACAGCTGGACAGCTTTGAGATTGTTAAAGCCTTCTTATCTGGTTGCCCAAAATGGTGAATGTAGAAATGCCAATCTGAGCCCAGTAATAGCAGTCATTGGAGAACAGAATATTATCAACACCTCTATGTTCTGGAGAGAATGTAAAATTTATTTGGTATTTCCTAATCAATTCTTTCTGCTCATCATTGCCCATGACTTTATTTATTAGTTTCTTCTAACAATGTTGAAGGAGACTTGAATTGTTTTCTGAATTATTTTCCTGGTACACTTCTTTGAATTTCTTAAGTGAATAACATTTCTTGCAAAAGTGATATCATGGAAGACCTGGCACAGATTAACTGATATGGATTGACAGCTTTTATTTTCCTACCTTTATGTAGTCAGATATTTGTAACTGGTTTAGACTGTTTATAACAATTTAGATTGCTTGTGACAGCTACTTGTTGGGGCTAGTATATGGATTTATAGTTTGTGATAAAACATTAAAAGTAGAGCAACAGAGAGACTCAGGGATTCAGATACACAGAACTTAACAGTGGGTGGGAAAGTTGATAAAGCTGAAAATAAAACACATGGGATCTTATGTTTTATAAAGAGAGGCCTATAAAAGCAGAGGTAATTTTTTTACTGGTACAAATTATTGCTTAAAGATCAATGAGAATATGTGGATAGACTTTCAACTTGCTGTCTGGACATAAAACAAATGCTGCAGATCTGCTGCCCATTATAGAAATGGCCCAATTTTAATTTCCATTCAAACAACAAAGATGATAATGAAGCGATTTCTAGAATGGGTGACCGATCTGCGCCAGTTTTGGGAAGGATGTCCAGGCCACGGAAAAGCTACAGAAGAGATTCACTGAAATGATATTGGGAATTAGGGGCTTTAGTTGTAAGGAAAGTTTAGAGAAACTGGATGTCTTTTATCTAGAACTGAGAACATTATGAGGTGATGTATGCAAAATTGGGAGGTTTCTTTTATGGAGCAAATCCAGAAATGATATTTTCACTGTTTAGTAGCATTGGAATGGTTAAGATCTGGAATGCACTGCCTGAAAATGTGGTGGAAGCAGATTCAATTGTGGCTTATAAAGGGGAATTAGATAATTATCTGATTAGAAAAAATTGCTGGGGTATGGGGAAAAGTGGGGGGAACCTGGACTAGCTGAGTTGCACAGGCAGAGAGCCAGCAGGTACACAACAGGCCCAATGGCCTCCTTCTGTGTTGTAATCATTCTATAATTCTAATTACAGGGTATAAATTTAGATCAATATCAAAAGAATGGAAGGACAGATTAGAAAATCTTTTCACAGCATGTGTAGAAAAACTGGTAGGTGCAGATTCCATTGAAAGTTTTTAAAAGGAAAGCGACTAAATATTGAAAAAAGAAAAATGTAATAGGGTGTACAAAAGGGTAGGGCAATGGCACAAAATGGAAGCTCCTGTGAGGAGTTAGTTCAGATGTGGTGGGTCCAACAGTCTCCTTTTGTGCTGCAAATTCTGTCATTCCATTCAACGGTTATTCCAAATCTGTTTTATTAATGATGTGTATATATTTTCAATATTGACTATTCAGTAACTTGGACAAATCTGGCTTGACTTTGTGCGCCAATTATGCAAAATCATACTCAACTTTATTTTAGTATATACAGTCACTTGATTTTTCCAAGATATGCAGTAGATTCATTTGTAAAAGTTGTCTAAATGTTGAATAAATGTTGAATGCTTACTGAAATAATTTTTCTGATTTTCATGAAAAATCATGGGATGGGATGGTGGAGAATGGCTCATGTTCCTCCTGCTACTTTAGTAAAAAAAGTTGGTGTGAATTCAAAATGGGCTTTGCTAAAGTCGCTTTCACGTTCAAGGTCTATTGATTGGTTCCGGGAACTTGCCACAAATACTTGGCTTAAACAGATAATATTTTTATAAGAGATGAAACACTTGAGGAGTAGTTAAATACTTGAGGTATAGAAAATATAACAGTTCCGTTTTCTGTTTTGCTGTTTTAAGGTTTGGAGTTTATAAAGTATAATATATTGGAAAGGCCAGGAATATGAACGAAGGAGTATAATCGGGTTACCTCAGTGTGATTTAAATGAAACAGCATAGGTGGGATTAGATGTAATAATGAATAAGAAAAACAGTTTATTTGATTATAAAAGGTGTCTTGAGGATGCCACAACCTGTTGGTAATTGCACCAAAAAATAAGTACAACACAGGACATCCATTTTGTAATATTGTAACTAATTTGTGACCTTTAGTATTTCTAAATGCTGTATCTGAATTTGGCGAGTAATTATTCCAACAACCTTTCACATTCTCCATTTAAATCAACAACACAGAACCATCTGCCAGATAAACCACTCTCCATCCAATCAATTCCAATCCCAATTTAACTCATTACTTACCTCAGTCAGCCAATGTTTCGAAAACAAAATGAACACTTTTTATTGTCACGTTGGAAATCATTTTATTGCTGGGAGACAGAAAAAGAAATCAGTCAGGTACCTGTTTTTATACAACGTTGATTTGGGGAGAAGACTTGTTATAGTCTATGATTCCATTCAACAGTTATTACAAATCTGCTTTTATTAAAGGTGTGTGTATATATATTTCAATACCCCATGGATTGATGTTACTTGAGTGTCCTTTATTCTTGCATTCAAAATAGTTAATTGCTGTGCTTCTTGAACATTATTTGGTCCTATGCCATGAGCGAGAGATAGAAATATGGATTGCTTCATGTTCTACATCTCTATGGCAACCAACCACTGGAATGTCCACTGACTATCCTCAGAAAATGAAAGCAGGTTAGTTAGTTACTACTGGCTGTTATTTCCATTGTTGTAACAGGGGCATGGAGTTAATTGTTGAGAATGGACACCATGCTTCACCAATTTTGAACAGCCACTTTACCCTTACAGAGACATGACTAACATAAGAATTAGAGTTAAACATAGTATCAAACTTAAAGAAAAAGCATATAATTGCACAAAGATGGGTGGCAGGTCAGAAGATTGGACAGAATATAAAAAGCAGCAAAGAGCGACTAAAAGATTAATAAGGAGGGAAAAATTAGAGTATGAGAGAAAGCTGGCTAGAAATATAAAGACAGATATTCAGAGTTTCTATTGCTATTTAAAAAAGAGTTAACAAAGTGAGTGTTGGTCCGATAGAAAGTGAGTCTGGGGAATTAATAAGGGAAAATAAGGATATGGCAGATGAATTGAACAGGTATTTTGCATCGGTCTTCAACATAGAGGATACAAGTAACATCCCAGAAATAGCTGTAAATCAGGAAATAGAAGGGAGGGAGGAACCCAAGAAAATTACAATCACCAGGGAAGAGGTACTGAGCAAATTGTTGGAGCTGCGGGCTGACAAGTTCCAGGGTCCTGATGGACTTCATTCTCGGGTCTTAAAAGTGGCTAACGAGATAGTTGATGCATTGGTTTGATTTTCCAAAATTCCTTCGATTTGGGGTAGGTTCCATTAGATTGGAAAATAGCAATGTAACTCCTTTATTCAAAAAGGGAGGGAGACAGAAAGCAGGAAACTACAGGCCAATTAGCTTAACATCTGTCATAGGGAAAATGTTAGAAGCTATTGTTAAAGTCATTATACATTTAGAAAAATTCAAGGTAATCAGGCAGAGTCAACATGTTTTTGTGAAAGGGAAATCATGTTCAACCAATTTATTGGAGTTCTTTGAAGAAGTAACATGTGCTGTGGATAAAGGGGAGCCAGTGGATGTATTGTACTTAAATTTCCAGAAGGTATTTGATGAGGTGCCACATCAAAGGTTATTGCAGAAAATAAAAGCTTATGGTGTAGGCGGTCACATTTTGGCATGGATAGAAGATTGGCTAGCTAACAGCAAACAGAGAGTAGGCATAAATGGTCATTTTCGGGTTGGCAAGATGTAATGAGTGGGGTGACACAGAGATCAGTGCTAGGACCTCAACTTTTTACAATTTATATAAATGACTTGGATGAAGGGACCAAAGGTATGGTTGCTAAATTTGCTGATGACACAAAGATAGGGAGGAAAGTAAGTTGTGAAGAGGACAAAAGGAAGCTACAAGGGATATAGATAGTTTAAGTGAGTGGGCAAAGATTTGGCAAATGGAGTATAATGTGGGAAAATGTGAAATTGTCCATTTTGGCAGGAAGAATAAAAAAGAAGCATGTTATCTAAATGGTGAGAGATTGCAGAGCTCTGAGATGCAGAGGGATCTGCGTGTCCTAGTGCATGAATGGCAAAAGGTTAGTATGCAGGTACAGATAGTAATTAGGAAAGCAAATAAAATATTATAATTTATTGTGAGGGAAATTGAATACAAAAGTAGGGAGGTTATGCTTCAGCTATACAGGGCATTGATGAGATCTCCACATCTGGAGTACTGTGTACAGTATTAGTTTAGTTTATGTTTAGTTTTTAGTTTAGAGATACAGCACTGAAACAGGCCCTTCGGCCCACCAAGTCTGTGCCGACCATCAACCACCCATTTATACTAATCCTACACTAATCCCATATTCCTACCACATCCCCACCTGTCCCTATATTTCCCTACCACCTACCTATTTTAGGGGCAATTTATAATGGCCAATTTACCTACCGACCTGCAAGTCTTTTGGCTTGTGGGAGGAAACCGGAGCACCCGGAGGAAACCCACGCAGACACAGGGAGAACTTGCAAACTCCACACAGGCAGTACCCAGAATTGAACCCGGGTCGCTGGAGCTGTGAGGCTGCGGTGCTAACCACTGCGCCACTGTGCCGCCCTTTGGTCTCCATATTTAAGGAAGGATGTAAATGCGTTGGAAACAGTTCAGAGAAGGTTTTCTAGACTAATACCTGGAATGGGAGGATTGTCTTATGAGGAAAGATTGGACAGGCTAGGGTTGCATCTGCAGGAGTTTAGAAGAGTAAGAGGCGACTTGATTGAAACATGTAAGATTCTGAGGGGTCTTGACAGGGTGAATGTGGAAAGGATGCTTCCTCTTGTGGGAGATTTTAGAACCAGGGATCACTGTTAAAAATATGAGTTCATCCATTTAAGACAGAGATGAGGAGAAATTTTTTCTCTGAGTGTTGTGAGTCTTTGGAATTCTCTTCCTCAATAGGCGGTGGAATACGAGTCTTTGAATATTTTTAAGGTAGTGGTAGATAGATTCTCGATAAGCAAGGGGGTGAAAGGTTATTGAGGTTAGGCGGGAATGTGGAGTTGAGGTTACAATCAGATGAGCCGTGATCTTATCAAATGGTAGAGCAGGCTCGAGGGGCCGAGTGGCCTACTCCTGCTCCTAATTTGTATGTTTGTATTTGCTACCCTTTCTCTTTACAGCTCACTCACTGCTCCTTCACTCTAGAGGTTGGCAACCAGTGCACTCCTAACTTTCTAATCTCTACAGAGGCCCTGATATTACACCTGTCCATTCCATAAAATTATCCAGCCACATTTTGTTTTTTTATTACCTATAAAAGTTAAAGGTAGTAACAACTCCAACAGCTGTCCTTATGTCCTGAATAATGTGGCCACAATGTGTTATTTTTTCAACATAATCAGGCTCATGATTCGTCTCTTTTCTTGTTCTCATTCAAAGGTTCTCTCATTAGTTACACTTTAGTCCAAATAATTATCAAGGTAAGAGTTTATGAATTTGAAAAAGCCAATTAAATCCATCATTTCGGCCCTTCTCAGGATCTTCTATTCGTCCCTTTTCATTTTTTCTGTATGCTGGACTCATTTCTTTCTACTCCTGTTGTGTGATTGCCTTTAAGAGTGATATCCCTTTCAGATTTTAGTATTCTAATGAGCTAAGTACCAGTACATAGTCATGTAACTCGAAGCCAGAGTCACTCTGCAACTGTAACACCCATAGTAAGGTTCTTTAAGTAGTTTGCTCTGTACTGTACATAATAGTTTACCTGTTTAATAAACCTGTTTGAGATCTTCTACCAACTGGACTATACGCATACCATTTACATTGTGGCAGACAATATAAAGAACTCATTACATGCCCTAATGAACCAGGAATTCTTCAGCTCAATTAGAAGTCACTGCATCATGTGGAAGTTTCCCCTTCTATTACACTTGGGTTGTATTTCTCGTCATGTTTTCAGGATTCTCTCAAAATATTTTTCAATATCCACCTTCGTAAATTCTTTCATTAGCAAAATATTTTAAGATTAAAACAGAATTTAAATAGAGACTTCAGTGCAAATCTGGTAACTGCAAGTTCCATGTAAAAGCAACTTTAATGTTGTGGGACAGTTGTGAGTACCTTGCAATAGTAATAGAATCCTAAGTGTAGGCTGGTTACAGCAGCTTTTATGGGAACCAGGCACAAATCTTACTTCCCTTGATAGACTATCGTGACTAAACATATTAAGAATCTGTTTTGGTATTGCTGTCAGTGTAGTTTGGCCCACACATTTATGTTGTTGAGAAACCTTTTTAGTACTTTTATTGACATTATTTTGTTGCATGATGACTAAGTTGAAGAGATATAGCATGCATTTTGCTGGCACAACAAAAACACATTGTTTGGGTATAGTTTGGTTTCATGCACTTAAGCCCATTGTTAAGAAATAATTTTAGTGAATTATGTTCCCTTTACAAAACTCTTCATTACCTTGTTGGAATAGAGTGACTAAGAGGGGAGATACGGAGCAGGTTTCATCAGTGCAGTGAGTCCATTCGTCTTTTGTTTGTTTTTTAACAGAGAAAATTTTCAGTTTTTCCTTCAAAATAAAAAGGAACTGACAAGTGTCAGGGCTACCAGGTGGCAATTGTAATAGTGGAGATGAGGGTGTAAGGTTGTGGAATGGGTTTCTATTCCAAATGAAGGAAAGGTGCATAAGTGGTGCCTGAAGAAATTAAAAAGTTTTGGCCATGTTTCAGAGGATTTGGTATGATTGTTGGCATTAGACTTCATGGATACTTAGGTTTTACTCCGATGATCTCAATCTTCAAATTTCTTGCCTCCCTGAGAAAGAGCAAGAAAAGAATTCAAACACAAAAGGCTCCAGTAAGCCCCTTATTATATCCTATGGCTATAAACCTTATATACGAAATAGACTTGGGTTGGCAAGGATGGCTTCACTTTGGAGGCTCGCCCTTAAAAGGGATGGTGTCCTTGACGATAGGCAGCTAATTGACTGTCCGCTGTCACATGACTTCAGTGGTCTCTTTCCACCCCTCCCCCCACCCTTCTGGCCCACCACTGGAGTCCCTGTTACCAGAATAGAATGCAGCCTTAATGTGTGCAACTCCACCTTAGTAGACACTCCACCAGGAGAAAGGGAGTGCTTGGTCATGGGCATTTTTCTAGGGGTTCCCCATGGTCTGGTTGAGGAATGGGAGGAGGACATGAGGCTAGGCAGAGCAGCACCAGCTGCTGCAGGAGAGAGACAGGAGGGTGAGGTGGCATTCTTTCCCTTTGGCGGTGGAGGACATCTCTCCTCCTCAGGACCTCCTCCTCAGGACTTCCACTGATGCACCCAAGAACATGTGTACCCTCTTCCTCAGTCCCTGAGACAACCTGCAACATGCTCCTGTGTGACAACTAGAGCACTCCACACCCTCAGTTGAAGTAGGTGCAAGGAGCCCACTTATACTGCTCCATAAAGATTATGTCTAATCAGCAACTGCGTGTTAAATCTGCATATTTCTGATTTAACATCTCCAGACAAATTCAAAGTATGATTATCAATAACTAGGACCAAAATTGTGTACTAAATCCAGACTTTCAATAGGCCAGTCCTATAAGCATTGATACACACATAGAGAAAGCAGCTACCAACTTTGGCCAACATGTGAAACGTGCATGGAGTAACACCAAGCTGAGCCTTAGGACCAATTTCATGGTTTATAAGGCTTGTGTTCTCAGCACCTTGCTGTATGGCTGTGAAACATGGGTGACTTACAGCTACCAGGACAAAAAGCTCATTAATTTCCATCTTCGCTGTCTGTGATGCATTATGGGTATATCCTGGTAGGACGAATTCACAAGGTGAGGTATGAATGACTGCCCTTGACGTCAAGACAGCATTTTGACCGAGTATGGCATCAAGGAGCCCGAGCAAAACTGGAGTCAATTGGAATTAATGGGAAAGCTCTCCGCTGGTTGGAGTCATACCTAGTGCAAAGGAAGATGGTTGTGGTTGTTGGAGGTCAATCATCTCAGTCCCAGGACATCGTTGCAGGAGTTCTTCAGGGTAATGTCCTAGGCCCAACCATCTTCAGCTGCTTCATCAATGACCTTCCCTCCATCATAAGGTCAGAAACGGGGTTGTTTGCTGATGATTGCATTATATTCAGCACCATTCGCGACTCCTCAGATACTGAAGCAGTCCATTCCCAGATGCAGCAAGACCTGGACAACATTCAGCCTTGGGCTGATAAGTGGCAAGTAACATTTGTGCAACACAAGTGCCAGGCAATGACCATCTCAAACAAGAGAGAATCTAACCATCTCCCCTTGACATTCAATGGCATTACAATCGCTGAATCCCCCACTATCAATGTCCTGGGGGTTACCATTGACCAGAAACAGAACTGGACCAGCCACATAAATACCGTGGCTACAAGAGCAGGCCAGAGGCTAGGAATTGTGCAGTGAGTAACTCACTTCCTGACTCCCCGTCTACAAGGCACAAGTCAGGAGTGTGATGGAATACTCGCCACTTTCTTGGATGGGTGCAGCTCTAACAACACAAGAAGCTCAACACCATCCAGGACAAAACAGCCCGCTTGACTGGCACCCCATCTATCACCTTCAACATTCACTCCCTTCACCACCGACGCACAGTGGTAACAGTGTGTACCATCTACAAGATGCACTGCAGCAACTCACCAAGGCTCCTTCGGCAGCACCTTCCAAACCCGCAACCTCTACCACCTAGAAGGACAAGGGCAGCAGATGCATGGGAACACCACCACCCGCAAGTTTCCCTCCAAGTCACACACCATCATGACTTGGAACCATATCGCCATTCCTTCACTGTCACTGGGTCAAAATCCTGGAACTCCTTCCTAACAGTGCTGTGGGTGTACCTACACCACGAGGACTGCAGCGGTTCAAGAAGGCTGCTCACCACCACCTTTTCAGTGCAATTAGCGATGGGCAATAAATGCTGGCCCAGCCAGCGATGTCCACATCCCACAAACAAAATTTTAAAAATGAGCTCCAAAGTGTGTTAGCACCAATCAAACAGAGGCGGCTTTGGTGGATCGGACACATCCGCAGGATGGAAGACAGTCACATACCTAAGGACCTTCTGCATGGAGAGATAGCCAGGACTGGATGACCAGTGCGGCACCCAAAGCCCCGCTTCAAGGATGCTTGCAAGCGTGACACGAGGGCCCTCTGTGTCGACTATTGCATTTGGGAGTCACTAGCTGGTGAAAGAGCTAATGGTGACACATCCTGTGGACTCGTGTGCACTACCACGATGACCAGTTGCTACAGCAGCTTGGCAACAGGCACCAACATCAAGCAGCACTTGTGGCAGGACTCGCCTCTCAAGGATTGGCCTTCACAGCCATCAGCAAAGGCTCTCCAAGAGAAAACACCCCACTTAAATGGATTGTTTTCTGCATGTCCATCATCTTTCGTAGATGGAAGGTTGCCGACCGTAAGCATTGCACCCATCTAGAGCCTGCTTTCTCCCTTTGGCCAAAATAAGCCCTAAATCTTTAGTTTCCAATGCTAAAGCATATTTGATTTTTGTCTAATACTGTTCCTTTAAAAAGATTCCTTACCTATATTCTTAAATGTGCTTCAAAAGAATTGATTTGTAACACTTTGGACCCAGTTTATAATTCATACAATAAAGCACACATTCCTCTGAATTAAACTCATGCAGTTAACATTAGAGGTAAGCAACTGGGCTTGTTAATTCCTCTTTTTGGGTGCTGCGAGTGTCTTTAGCACTGTAAAATGGTGGCCACGGCATGCGTGCGCACTTATTAGGTGAATTGCACTGGATGCAATATTGGTGCAGACGTTAGCAGCTACAGTGAATGCCACTGGAAGCATGCAGAGCAGGCAGATCATGATGTCATCAATGCTAATTTGATGCCAGTGGTGCCATTTTGGAGCTCAATGCTCCAACCAATACCCTTTCTTCACTCTCACAGATGAACTTGTGTTTAGCAGCAGGAAGGTACCCCATGAATACTATTTAAAGGGATCATCAACTACTTACAGAATAATTGCTGGTTGATTTCTTCTGGCTGTTGCTATGATTCTGCAAGCGTTTGGTACTTTCTATAGTTGTTTCAAGTTGCAAAAGTCTACAGAAGTGGTATGGCAGGTGCTGAAGGACTTTTTGCTGACTTCAGGACAAAGCGTTACTCCCAGACCTAGGTGCACTAGACATAACTTGGAGAGTGAACAGAGGTCATGCAGAGGCACTTCTTTGCTTATTTCATTCTTTAGGATCACTTGATGTCCTTTACCTAATCTGTTCAACATTTTAGAGTACAATGCTGCACAAATCATCAAGTGAGCTGTCTGTCTTGAACCATCACTTAACCTGCCTTGGCAAAGTACGGTATTAGTCTGATATCTACCCTTGATTTTGCTGGCTGACTCTAGCTATGTTGTTCCATGATCAGTTTATAGATATCTTCTTCTTGAAAAGCTGCTTTGCTGTACAAAATGGAGTGCTTTGTAAGTACCGATTTGTTTACACTTGAAACTTTGTACTGATTTAGATCCTTCTGACACCAGAGCTCATGATATGCTGATTCCTTGGCACATTAGAAATCCTTCAGAAGAATGTCTTGAGAGGTAGATAAAACTTTTGTACTCCAGTAGGAAAATAGTCTATATTTTTTTGGTCCAGTAGAAGTGGCTGATGGTCAGTCTCAAACTGGAAATTTATTTGAAAAAATACTTGTATAACATCTGATATGTCCAAGTAAACACAAGCTTCTTTCTTCATTAGCATATATGTTCCTTCCAAGATATTTAATAATAATGAAGATTATATTAGTGGTAGAATGACACCATAAAGACGCATCCATTGAGTCATAGGTTTCTATTGTGACATTAGCCTCGATTTCAACCTGGGGCTGGACCAGTGCATGTCGGACAAGCCTGCCAGCCCTGTGAAGTACAAGGCAAGGAACATTTTGACCCAGAAATTTGATAACGTTGTGCCCAGTTTTATGTGACCTGGTCTACATATTAAAAGCATGACCCTGTTGCCTTCTGGAGGGTGCCCTGCATGTCTGTTGAAAACAGTGGCCAGGATTTCACACCGCAGAAATGGACAGCAACGCGGCTGCAAAATTGTGTGGGTTGGAGTTGGCTCAGTTCCCCCGACTCCATCACGCCAGGCCTGAATTCTACGAGCGGCAACAGATAGGAAGCCGCGTGGGGGCATAGCTCACAATTTCAAAATGAGCAATTGACAGCCATATAGGATAGTTAATGAGGCAATAGATTGCAATTTTATTGGACCCTCCGTGTTTAACGGTAAGCGCACGGGGACACGGGACATCGGAGCCTCGGCAGGTTTTAAAGGGCAGCAATGGGGCAGCAGTGTTGCCATTGCTGCATTCAGCAACCATGGAGTGAGGCATTTTTCATTCATTGGTAGGTAGGTGTTGGGAAGCTATTGATGGGGGCTCGAGCCCCCCTTGATGCCATTGTGGTCCTGGAAGGGGGATAACACGAGGCGCCTGAGAAGTGGGTGGAGTGGGCTGTGTTGCAGCAGCTGCTAGCAGGGAGGTCCAGTCAGACTAGCAGTGCCCAAGTGCCATTGGCATCATTCATTTAGGAGGGGGGGTCTTCCAGCGAGGAGGAGAACCAGAGAGGGTGGAGGTGTGGATCTCTTCCAAGGATGAGGAAGGGTTCAATGTTCAGAGGATGGTTGCCTCAGGGTTCGGGTGCTGGTGGCTCTTTAAACATGGCAGCAGCGCTTCCTTCCGCGTCAAGTGATGATGCGGCCGCCAGCGCGAGATCACTTGGGAACAGGAGTCAGAACGGGAGGGCCTTTGCCTCTGTTTCTGGTTCCACCATTCCTTTTCCCCCTAGATCCCATAAAATCCCAGCCAGTAAGGTAAAATCAAATAACTGCAGAAAAACAATCCGATTTGAATGATAAATTGTTGCCCATATTTTATCTGCTCCCAGCCCAGTTTCTGCCAAGCAGAGAGAGTAAAAATTGAGACCATTGCTTTTTCTTACATGGCTGTGCCGGTGTAGGTAGGGCAACTGTATAATGTAACATTTTCCTTAATCTTGAGTGATTCTTCAGGGATTAACGAAAGGTTTTTAGACTGTTATCAAAATTTAGTGTTAGTTTTCCTCTCCTCGTTGTTAAAAGTAGACCAACATTCAAGCCAAGGTTAACCTTCAGGAAGACCTAACTTTTCCACAGAATGTTGACTACAGGCAATAGACTCCAGCTCTTATTACTGCATCGATGAACATAGAAAAAAGTGATGTGAATGTCCAATAAATAATGGCATTGAAGGCCAAATAGAAAGTATATCTAGAGATAATCAAATCCAATATGGGTGTGAGAATTCTTGAGTCAGGAGACTTGAATAAGTAATAGCAAGGAAAAGCATTCTGGGGTTATTTTGATTTACATTTGGGGGCCAAGGAGAAAATGCAGAACTTTTTTCTCTGGGGAGTAATCTGAGTTGTGTTCAAAGTACAGTAAATTGTACAAAGTCTGTGGAGTAGGTAGGTTTAATAAGTCAAAAGCCCTTTCCTCACCAAAGGAACAAATAGTAAATAAAATAAGATGGGGGACAATATTAATATTTTGCCACTAGGTGGCACTAGCCTATTTGGTAAATAATGCAGTTTATTCTATTTATTGAAGATAATTAGGAACTCAACAGCACAATTCATGCAATATTTCTCTTCATTTTTGATTTGATGCCTGGGTGTCTAAATGGGATTCCTAGATTTCTAGATCCAACTGTTATTCTGAAGTGCTTTATTCTACTCCCATAATGCATCATAACTAGCAGCGTGATGCAGACCTGATAAACCTCAGGAGACTGAGGCTGAGACAGATTGGAACATAAGGAATGCCACAAGAGTGCATAAACAGAGATAGAAAATGATATACCAGTATCACTCAATTGCTAGGTGTTATTTTGAATGTAATGTTTAAATTGACTGAGTATAGAATGGCATTGGGTCTCCTTCAAAGCATAATGAATCCCATCTTGAAAATGTGCACTTGTTTGCAGTTGGTTTTCTGATCGATACTAAGTGTTGTGTGTGTACACCTTTAAGAGCTGTGGCTACAAGATCATGTTAGTCATGTAAGAGCTATGATGTAACACACCACATGATTCTGTGTATTAAGGAGTCTTGAAGATATACCTGTACAGTCAACAACTGAATGTAAACTGTTCTCTCAGTATTCAATAAAGAACCCACAATATTGCATTACTGATCCCATTTGGAGTGGTCAGTCTTTGTGTACAATCCATAGAAGCACAGAGGTTCAAGGAACACACCATATGTTGGCAGCAGTGAGACTTTGAAGACTCAAAGGATTCGGAAGAGAGCACACACTTTTGTCCTCTTGGAAGATCAGACGCGACAGCAATGATCTGGATCTCCAACACCCTATACCTTTCAAGCCTTCTTCCCTTCAAAGCAGTGCAGTCAGCAGCAACTGGGTAAGCTTCTATTCAGTTCAGGCTGTGAAGTGGGTTGGCTGCAGACACCTGTTGACTCAATTAACAAAGGGATTTACTGAATTAAGAAGGAACTTCTTCACCCAGAGGGTTGTTAATCTGTGGAATTCCTTGCCCAGTGAAGTAGTTGACGCTTCTTCAGTAAACGTCTTTAAAGCTAAGGTAGATAGCTTTTTGAACAATAAAGGAATTAAGGGATACGGTGGGAGCGCGGGTAAGTGGATCTGAGTCCACGAAAAGATCAGCCATGATCTTATTGAATGGCGGAGCAGGCTCGAGGGGCCGGACGGCCTACTCCTGCTCCGAGTTCTTATGATAATCTTACGATAATGCCTCAGTTTCTCATCAAGAACAGCTTGAGGAAGTCTGGGCGAGTGAATGCTGTACAGACGTAACAGACCCTGGTACTTTTGAGCGGCGCATTGGATGGGTTTGGTGCCATCATGGCAATGGACTACCACATTGAGCACAGAATTGGCATATTGTTGGTATGGGGAACACTGCGATCCGTTGGCGAACAGCAGAATGGATGAAAGTCAAGACATAGAACAGAGAAGAATTTCATCTTTGTGGTTTCAGGAGGAGCAATTACTATTGCTATTTTTAAGGGAAAATCCCATTATAATTTTGGGCCTTTGATTTTTCTTCGTGACAAATCCACTCTTCATGGCCGGGGCTAATCCAAAAGTGCGGGATTTTGGCAACAGTGCCACAACCTCCAAACCCGTTCATTTGTGGTATTACAAATCTCCACAGCTAGCAACAGCGCCACAACCTCCAAACCAGTTCACCAGTAGAACTGCAACTACTTTTTTTTCATTGCAGAAGACAGCACTACACCATCCATGTCTGTTCAGAAGTCTTTCTGTGTTTGCCTTCATAGCTTTTCTTCTGTAGATGCAATGACACAGAGTCATTGCAATCATGGCAACACTTTTTCCTACTATTAGTTGGAAAGCATGTGACTTGCTTTCAGAATTTCTTCTTTTCAAGCAAAGAGTCAAGCCTTTGTTTCAGTGACCTAGCCATTGATGATCCACAGAAGCAAGCAGTAAAATATACATAGCCATTGGCAATGAAGGACTATATTGTCTTAACACATCTGGTCTCAATGACGAAGAACAGAAGGACCCTGCAAAGATTTAGTCTACTCTAGAAGACCAATTTGTCTAAAGCTCAATTTTCGAATACACTGACTCAAATTCATGGGAAGGCGGTGGCATAATGGTAATGTCACTGGACTAGTAATCCAGAGCCCAGGTTAATGCTCTGGAGACATAGGTTTGAATCCCACCACGGCAGATGTTGAAATTTGAATTCAATTAATAAATCTGGAATGAAAAAAGCTAGTCTGATGATCATGAAACCATTGTCGATTGTTGTAAAAACCCATCTGGTTCACTAATATCCTTTTGGGAAGGAAATCTGCTGTCCTTACCTGGTCTGGCCTACATGTAACTCCTGACCCACAGCAATGTGGTTAATTCTTAAAGTGCCCTGTGAAATGGTCTAGCAAGCCACTCAGTTCAAGGGCAATTTGGGATGGACAATAAACGCTGGCCTATCCAGAGACACCCACATCCCACAAACGAATAAAAAAATTAATGCCATTCAGAAACAGCCTAGTGCATTCATAGGCCAGTTTGTCAGTCATTTTCATGCCAAAGGCTGAGAATGTGATTTTACTGGCTTCAAACTGGCAGATCACATCATTGAATTTGTGATTGCATCTACACCGATGAAACTCTACAGAATGATCTTTTGGACAAAACCAATGAGGTTGACGCCTTATTGAACGATGATCTCAAATTCGAGTCCATCATTGCAGGTGAACCAAGTCCTCAATCTCTATGTGCAACAAATACCATAGGTGCATTGAATAGGGATTTCAAATCCAACACACCATGTACAAGGTGCAGGCTTTTTTATTCGTCTAAAGCCTGTCCAGCACTTAATTCCATATGTAAAGTATGTGCTGTCAGAGGTCATTGGGAAGGACAATGTTGCAAAGCCAAGACAGAAACTGTGGACAAGAGTCCTCAATACAAACGATCGAACCACAGGACATCTTTGTGCCCTGACAAGCTTCGCAATTGTCTGTCACAACACAATCGATTCATCCACAAAGTTTCAGGTGACACTAACACTACTGATCTTGAAGATCAGAAGACGAGCACGAGTGAGCGAGCAGAACAAACATTTCAAGTTGTCTCTGTTACTGAGCACATTGATTCGATTACTCAGCTAGAAGCTTTTGCAATCATTCGTATTTCCTGTCCAGGAAAAGAGGGCACACATTTTCTCTGGGCAAAAGTGGACGTGCGTGCCAGTGCAAACATTTTACCCCTATGCATCTTAAAATGCATATATCTGGGTAAACGGCATGCCAAGAGAACTCCAACCAATGCTCAGCTAACTGCTTAAAATGGGTGCCCAATCCCATGTCTCTAATCCATTACGATTAAGTGCTGCTACAATGATTCCAATTGGAAACCCCAACTTTTCTATGTTGTTCAGATGACTGGATCCGCTATCGCTGGACTGTGAACATATAGTGACCTAACCTCGACAACCATCCACGGCATCAGGCAATGCCAAGCCTTATCTCCCTCCAGTCCTCAGGTGATGACCATAAGGAGCCTTGTAACAAAAGGAGTGTAATGCGGGCCATGGTGTCTCTGGTTTTACAATGGTTTTCCGATTCTGCCCATGTTGTGGTCAGAAGCTAGAAGCTCTTTTCAACTTCTGCTCATCTTGTGGTTTTAAGATTCCTAAAGGTGAGAATGAGGATGAGGCATAGTCTGTTACAGCCGACATACAGCGCCTCAAGTGTGAGCTGTATCCAGTGCACGAAGTTAGACATGTTCTTCTAGAACATTGCAACAAAATAAAAGAAATGCATGACAATCATGCTGGGAGTGAACTTCCTAAATTAGATGTTGGTCAGCAACCATCTAAAATCCTACCACTGGAACATGGAGTTCTGCAACAGTCTCCAAAGTTCAACCAGAATCACATTCTTACAAAGTAACTACTCATACTAGCACTACACTGCATCATAACCAAGGTCAAATCGGAGCTGTTCATAATTCCAAGTCCATGGATGACCTCATTGCAACTCGTATAAGATCGAAGACTACATCTCAAATAGAGTCTACACAATCTTCTTCCATGACATCCAATTCACAAACATCTGTTCCAGTATCGATGAACTGCTACCCTGTTTTGAAATCGGGCATATTTAGTAAACCACCCTTACGTTTTTGAAATTGATTTTTTTTCACAATTGATATTCTTGCCTATTCTTTTGTATTCTATCATAATACTTTTATATACATGTATATAGGTAACTTCTACTCACCTAAAAGAGATGTTCAAATTGGTAAATATGTTTCTTCTCTTTTCCTTTTGGGAAAAGGGGGTTGTATGTGTACACCTTTAAGAGGTATGGCTACAAGATTATTTTAGTAATGTAACAGCTATGATGTAACACACCATGTGATTCTGAATATTAAGCAGTTTTGAAGATATAGCTGTGTAGCTGCTCTCTCAATATTCAATAAAGAACCCACAATATTGCATTACTTATCCCATCTGGAGTGGTCAGTCTACAATCCTTAGTAGACAGAGGTTCGAGGAATACGCAACACTAAGTAGTTCAAAACTTTATACACAGTGGTAATAGTCTCTTTAGCGACTGAACTCTACTACAGATTTTCTGTTGATCTGGTCAATAACTATGTGATAGATTCTGCAAATGCTGAGAGTGATATCGTGTTTTTGCCACTTTTTATGAATGGCCTGATAATGCATCCTAAGGCTTTCATTTTCTAGCTTGAAACCTGACTCATAAATGGGTTGGACAACATGACACAAGAGTATAGGACCATTGGGAATTATTGTAGGTGAAAAGAAGCATCCCTCTCAGGAAAATTGCTTGTTCTTATCAACAATTAAGTGCCACAGTGAGTGGAGAAAATCTGTATGCGAATCATACCTTCCTCTCAGGCAGTTTCCTGTAATGAGGCTTATTTTCAAGTGAAGTTCTCTGGAGTTCCACGGAATCACTGTGATCTTTTTTTGATGCTGCAGCCTGTGCTAAGTGAAAAGTTGCCCCTTCTATTAAGCTTAGTTTATACTTCTATTCATGTTTTCAAAATCCATCTGTATTAACTGCAAACAAAATATCTTTTGATAACCATGTCAACAAATTCTTTCATTAGCAAAATATTTTGAGGTTAAAACAGGACTGAAATAGAGACTTCAGCACAAGTCTGGTAATGCTGGGTTCCATGTAAAGGCAATTTTAATGGTGTGGGCCAGTGTGTTTTGAGTCCCTTGCATTGGTAATAGTATCCACAGTGTAGGCTGGTTACAGCAAATATATACATTTTATTAAGAAACCTATTTTAGTTTATTATTGGAATCATGCACAAATCTTACTGCCCTTGCTGGACTATAGTGATTAAATGTGTTAAGGATCTGTCGGTATTATTGTGAGTGCAGTTTTCCCCAGATTTATGTTATGTTTTTAATACTTACATTATTTTGTCGCATGGTGACTAAGTGAAGAGATAGGGGTCGAGAGATTAGCTTGTTTGCACCCTTTTTTTGCGTGCTGAGTGCCCTTAAAGCTCCAAAATGGCATCCATGGAGTGCACATGCACACTTTTTGGGTGAATCATGTCGGATGCCATACTGGTGCAGATGTTAGCGTGCACAGTCAATAACTGCCAGATGTATGCCGAGCAGGCAGATCATGATGTCAATCAGTGTGCAACATTGATTTCACACCAGCGGTGTGATTTTGGAGTTCAATGCACCAGCCAGCACCCTCCCTTAACCTTGCACAGCTAAATATGCATTAAGCAGCAGGAACCTCCGATGAGTGCTACTTAAAGGGATCATCAACTCTTTGCATGTTGGTTATTAATTGGTTTAGAAAAATAGGAGCGGGAGCAGGCCAGTCGGCCCTTCGAGCCTGCTCCGCCATTCATTATGATCATGGCTGATCATCCAACTCAGTAACTTGTTCCCGCTTTCGCCCCATACCCTTTGATCCCTTTAGACCCAAGAGCTATATCTAATTCCTTCTTGAAAACATACAATGTTTTGGCCTGAACTGCTTTCTATGGTAGCGAATTCCACAGGCTCACCACTCTCTGGGTGAAGAAATTTCTCCTCATCTCAGTCCTGAAAGGTTTACCCCGTATCCTTAAACTATGACCCCTGATTCTGGACTCCCCTACCACTGGGGACATGCTTCCTGCATCTACCCTATCAAGTCCTGTTAGAATTTTATAGGTTTTTATGAGATCCCCCCTCACTCTTCTGAACTCCAGCAAATATAATCCTAACTGACTCAATCTCTCCTCATACGTCAATCCCGCCATCCCAGGAATCAGTCTGGTAAACCTTCGCTGCATTCCCTTTATAGCAAGAACATCCTTCCTCAGATAAGGAGACCAAAACTGCAGACACTATTCCAGGTGTGGCCTCACCAAGGCCCTGTATAATTGCAGCAAGACATCCCTGCTCCTGTACTCAAATCCTCTCACTATGAAGATTAACATACCATTTGCCTTTTTTACCGTCTGCATGCTTACCTCGCTACATATTCCCCTTTCTGTTTAATGCCGTTCAGATAATCTGCCTTCCTGTTTTTGCTATCAAAGTTAATAACCTCAAATTTTTCCACATCATACTGCATCTGCTATGCATTAGCCCACTCACTCAACTTGTCCAAATCACCCTGAAGCCTCTCTGCATCCTCCTCACAACTCACCCTCCTGTCCAGTTTTGTGTCACCTGTAAATTTGGAGATATTACATTTAGTTCCCTCATCTAAATCATTCATATATATTGTGAATAGCTGGGGTCCTAGCACCAGTCCCTGCGGTACCCCACTAATCACTGCCCGCCATTCAGTAAAAAACCCATTTATCCCTACTCTTTGTTTCCTGTCTGCCAACCAATTTTCTATCCATCACAGTATACTACCCCCAATCCCATGTGCTTTAATTTTGCATGCTAATCTCTTATATGGGACTGTTGTAGGGTATTCCCAAGCGCAGAGGCACCTGCAGTAAATATCATACTGTTTAAATGTTGTTTGAGTATGTAGATTCATATAATCCTCGTGAATATATATATATATTTATATATATATATATATATATATATATATATATATACACACTCATATACAAGTTGAAAGTATAGCCACATATTGTTACAAAATGGAGTATTTACCCAAGGCATTGTGGGACAAGTTAGTTAGCTTGCAGCCTTGAGCATGGTACTGCTTAGCACAGACAATCAGCCTGACCAAAAAGGGCCCCTCTTATCAGTGTATAAGACAGCTGCTTTGTGTAACTGCAGACTGCACGAAGCAATCAGGAATGCAGGCTTGATAAAGGTAGAAGGATTCATTGTGAAGACTCAAGGATGGTTGATAAGGGGGTCTGGGAAACATCACAAGATGATCAGGGGGCTTGCATGAGCTGATCACGTAGCCACATGATGCCTAATGAGTAATCTAATTGGTAATATGTGTAATGTATGTAATCAATAACCGTTATGATTGGATCATGTCCAGCCAGGATGGGCTGAGTAACTGTATATCTGTTGTGGATTTTCCTTTGATTGGTGGAGAAGCATCTGGACAGACCAGTGACCTGCTCCCCGCTGGCGTAACTAAATAAACTGTTTGACATTGGAGCAGACCTGAGTGTCGAGTGATTCTTCTAGATTCATTCCCGCTAACAGGGACTTTGGTGAAAGCCTTCTGAAAGTCCAAATAAACCACATCCACTGGCTCCTTCTCGTCCACTCTACTAGTTACAACCTAAAAGAATTCTAGTAGATTTGTCAAGCATGATTTCCCTTTTGTAAATCCATACTGACTCTGCCCGATTCTACCACTGTTCTCCAAGTGCTCTGCCATAAAATCTTTGATAATGGACTCTAGAATTTTCCCCACTACCGACGTCAGGCTGAATGATCTATAATTCCCTTCTTTCTCTCTACCTCCCTTTTTAAATAGTGGGGTTACATTAGCTACCCTCCAATCTGTAGGAACTGTTCCAGAGTCTATAGAATCTTGGAAGATGACCACCAATGCATCCACTATTTCTAGGGCCACTTTCTTTAGTACTCTGGGATGCAAACCATCAGGCCCTGGGGATTTATCGGCCTTCAATCCCATCAATTTCCCCAACACCATTTCTCTACTAATACTGATTTCCTTCAGTTCCTCTGTCTCACTAAGCCCTGTGTTCCCCAACATTTCTGGTGTGATATTTGCATCCTCCTTTGTGAAGACAGAACCAAAGTATGCATTTAGTTGGTCAGCCATTTCTTTGTTCCCCATAATAAATTCCCATTTCTGATTGTAAGGGACCTACATTTTTCTTCACCAATCTTTTTCTCTTCACATACCTATAGAAACATCTACAGTCAGTTTTTATGTTCCCCGCAAGCTTGCTCTCGTACTCTATCAATCCCTTGGTCCTCCTTTGCTGAATTCTAACCTGCTCCCAATCCTCAGGTCTGTTTTTTTTCTGGCAAATTTATATGCCTCTTCCTTGGATCTAATGCTATCTCTAATTTCCCTTGTAAGCCATGGTTTGGCTACCTTTCCCGTTTTACTTTTGCGCCAGACAGGGCTAAACAATTGTTGCAGTTCATACATGCACTCTTTAAATGTTTGCCATTGCCTATCCACCGTAATCCCTTTAAGTAACATTTTCCAATTCGTCATAGCCAACTCGTGCCTCATACCTTCGTAGTTTCCATTCCGAAGATTCAGGACCTTAGTCTCAGAATCAACTATGTCACCCTCCATTTTTATGAAGAATTCTATCATATTATGGTCACTCATCCCCAAGGGGTCTCGCACCACTAGATTGTCAATTATTCCTCTCACATTACACAATACCCAGTCTAGGATGGCCTGTTCTCTAGTTGGTTTCTCAACATATTGGTCCAGAAAACCATCCCGTATACACTCCAAGAATTCCTCCTCTATGGTATTGTGACTAATTTGATTTGCCCAATCTATATGCAGATTAAGGTCACCCATAACTACAGATGTTCCTTTATCGCATGCGTCTCTAATTTCCTGTTTAATGCCATTTCCAACATCGCCACCACAGTTTGGGGGTCTATATACAACCCCACTAATGTTTTTTGCCCCTTTGTTTTCTCAGCTCTACCCATACAGATTCCACATCGTCAGAGCTAATATCTTTCCTCACAATTGCATTAATTTCCTCTTTAACCAGCAATGCAACTCCACCGCCTTTTACTTTTTTTGTCTGTCCTTCCTAAATACTGAATACCCCAGGATGTTCATTTCCCATCCCTGGTCATCTTGCAGCCATGTCTCCCTAATCCTGACTATATCATCATACACGTTTACATCGATTTGCTTGATTAATTCATCCACTTTATTGTGAATGCTCCGCATGTTGAGGCACAAAACCTTAAGGCTTGTCTTTTTAACATTACTTGTCCCCTTCCCACTATTTTTCACTGTGGTCCTGTTTGATTCTGGCCCTTGATTTCTCTGCCTATCACTTTTCTTATTCCCCTTACTGTCTTTTGTTCTTGTCTTTGATCCCCCTCCTCTGATTCCTTGCAAAGGTTCCCATCCCCCTGTCATTTTAGTTTAAACCCTCCCCAACTACTCTAGCAAATACTCCCGCTAGGACGTTAGTCCCGGTCCTGCCCAGGTGTAACCTGTTCAATTTGTACTGGTCCCACCTCCCCCAGAACCGGTCCCAATGGCCCAGGAATCTAAAACTCTCCCCTTCACACCATCTCTTCAGCCACGTATTCATCCGATATATCCTGGTATTTCTACTCTGACTAGCACGTGGCACTGGTAGTAATCCTGAGATCACTACCTTTTGAGGTCCTACTTTTCAACTTACTTCCTAGCTCTCTATATTCTGCATTTAGGACCTCATCCTTTTTTTTACCTTCGCCATTTGTACCAATGTGTACCAGGACCATTGGTTGTTCACCCTCCCCCTTCAGATTGTCCTGTAACCGCTCTGAGACATACTTGACCCTAGCACCAGGGAGGCAACATACCATTCTGGAGTCTCTTTTGCGGCCACAGAAACACCTATCTATTCCTCTTACAATTGAATCCCCTATAACTATTGCATTCCCACACTTTTTATTCCTCCCCAGTGCAGCAGAGCCAACCGTGGTGCAACGAATTGGACTGTTGCTGCTTTCCCCTGCGAGCCTATTCCCCCCAACAGTATCCAAAGCAGTATATCCATTTTGCAGGGGAATAGCCACAGGCGATTCCTGAACTGCCTGTATTTTGCACAGCTCAGGCAATTAATTGTCTGCAGTCATGGCTTCCGCCCCTCTGAGGCAGGATGAACCACCTCCAAGAGCTGCTGGCCAATCAGTGGGCCGGCAGCTCTTCAGTCCTAGCAGTGCCACTGGGAGCGGTGGCCACAGCTGGGACTGCAGCAGGCACCAGACCCAGCTCGCGATGGAGCTGGAGAAAATGCTAAGTGGGGTCAGGGCGTTCCATCAGGGACAGCCCATGCCACTGGGGGGCTCTCCGTGGGGCACAGGGTGCCTGATCAGGAGGGCCCCCCCCTGTCCGCAAGGAGGTTGCCGGGTATTACTGGGCAGCTTCCCCAGGTGGCAAAGTGCCCATCTGCCGCTGGTAAAATACTAGTGGTGTTGGGAAGAGCCCCTTAAGTGACCATTAATTGGCCATCCAAACCAATCCAAACCACTCCGAAAACCCTTAAGTCAGAAGCCTCTGGTGGAGGTCGGGGGGGTGATCAAAAGGGTGTCCAATCACAGGGGATTGGCATCCATTGCCTGGATCCAACAGTCCTCGCCTCCCTGTAGCTGTCGGGTTTCCTGATGCTTGGGGAGCACAACTGTCCAGAGATCAAAATGGTGTATAAAATTGGGGTGTCAATTGCAGCCTCATTATAACAATTGAAGTGCCAAACTGCCTCCTGGGAGTGGGTTGGCTGCCCACCCTCCATTGCATCTCTGTTGAACCTGAAAGTGGGTGGTTGGCTCAGGATTCAGATTTGTAAGAATTCTGCCTCCCACCTGATACAAACCCACCTTTTTTGGGGTTTAAAATTCCACCCAGTGCTTCCACTGCTGGAACTGCTCTGGAGGGGCCCTGCAGTACTCGGCAGAATTGGTGCCAAGATTCATGGCGGTCTGCTGCATGCTTCATAACCTCAGCACCATGAACTATATGGCCAGTAGGTGAGGAGCAGGAACATGAGGGAGAAGAGGAGGAGGAGGAAGGGAGGAGGCAACCTAGACAGTCCCTTTATGCCCAGGCTTTCTGTGAGAGCTCCGAGTACAATACTCGTAACTGCAACTCCAATTCCCCATTCAAAAACAGTCCCTCTGTCACTGATCATCACAGTGTCCCCTTGGCCACAAAGCAAAAATAAAAGCCACCATAAAATAAGCATTCCAAACCAAATTTATAAATTAATTTGTGCCATACTTCATACAAAGTCAACTAATCACCCTTGTGCATTCCCTTAATACCTGTCTTCTGTGTGCCTTTGCTTGTCCTAGTGCTCCTACGCAGTGCTACGCCAGTGACTTGCAGCATTGCTGGTGAAAGGCTGCTGTCTTTCAGTGAGGAGACTGCAGATGGCCTTGGAGGACAAACTTGAGCAGTACTTGCCCTAGAAAGCCTGGCGAGGATTGCACCATCTCGGCATGGATGGCAGTAGTCTGGGCTGGCTGACTGAGAGGCAACAGTAAGGGCACTGGCGAAGCGGCAGGATTGGGAGGGTGAATGCTGTCGTCCTGAAAGAGCACAGCGGGTTCATGCTCCTTGGAGCCTTTGCCACTCCCTCGGAGTTGCACCTCAGAAATCTAGTAATATGCTGGAGGACAGATTGCTGGACTGCTGTGACGCCCTGCAAGCCCCTTTGCACACAGTAATCCACTGCCATGATGGCAGCTGTCTGAGCTTTCACGGCAGCATGCAGACGTTGGGTGGTTGCTGCTTGTGCTGCAATGGAAGTTCCAACTTCGGCCATCGGAAGTCATCCATTGGTTGGTTTCACAAGTGTGTTGATGGAGTTGGCCACCACTTGCATGCTGGAAAGGATGGGCTTCAAACTCTGCACAAAGCTCCAACTCTTCACCCCCACTGTAGCTTGCACAGTGACCATTCTTCAGATATGAACGCAGAGAGTGAGCACCAGCTTAGATTATTTATTTTACAGATAGCTTAAAAAATTCTATACTGCGTCTGAAGGTGCTGACTCTTGCACACTTCTGCACCTCATTCATTTGGCTATTCTTCAGATGTGAGTTTGGACAGTGAATGGTGACCAGCTGTTTTGCCTGTGAAGTGGCATCACAGAATCATGACCTCACATGATGTCTACCAGTGTGCTTTTGTTGCAGGAGCCACTGAACAATGATCAGGGGAGGACCCCAACTGAAAACATATTTCTCCATTGCCTAAAGAACACTGAAGTCCCGCAACTGATGCCTGGTTGAGATCCACTAACTTAGCGCAGACTGGGAATTGAAGCCACTCTGGTCTGTGCAGGATTGTGTTAGACCAGGTACTGCCAATTTTAATTCTAATTTGAGTAAACACCAGAAAAATAGCAGAAAACCACATGGATGCTGCGGTAAAACTGGAGTCATTCGATCAGAGGTTCTCCTGTAACAGTTCCTGAGCTAAACCTGTCCACAAATCCTTTAAATAATATGTATAACATTGGTACTATGTGTAGAACTAAATAGATCCTAATTTTGTCATGAATTTGATTAACTTATAGAGGGCATAGAGTACAAAAACAAAGAAGTTTGATAAACCTGTATAAAACACTGGTTCGGCCTCAACTAGAGTATTGTGTGCAGTTCTGGACAGCACACTTTAGGAAGGATGTTAATGCATTAGAGAAGATGCAGAAAAGATTCACGAGAATGGTTCCAAGGATGAGGAAGTTCAGCTAAATGGATAGTTTGGAGAAGTTGGGGCTGTTCTCCTTGGAGAAGAGAAGATTAAGAGGAGATTTGATAGAGGTGTTCAAAATAATGAGGGGTTTGGATGAACAGAATCAGAGGGCATTGATTTAAAATGGCTAAAGAAGCAACAGCGACATAAGGAAAAACTTCTTTACACAGTAAGTGGTCAGGATCCAGAGTGCACTGCCTGAAAGTGTGGTGGAGGCAGATTCAATCAAGGTTTTCAGAAGTAATTATTCGAAGAGAAAAAAATTGCAGGGCTACAGGGAAAGGCGGGGGAGTTGCTCTTGCAGAGAGCGGGCATGGATATGACAGATTGAATGGCCTCCTGTGCTGTAACCATTTTGTGATTCTATGATCTATTCTGCACATAATGTTACTGCATGCTCTATGTCTACTTGATTAAAAATAAGCAGCCCTTTTTTGAAAGGCCTTCTTTGAAAAGGACTGAAACTATGAACAAAATGTTCAACAAACATAGAACAATAAAGAAAGGGTCATGAGAAAGCTCAATTGTAGTGCAAATGGTTGTCATTTCATTTACACCATTGTATTTAAAAATTCACAAACGTTTGCAAATGGCCATATTACACAGAAATAGCAACCCAACTGACTTGGTCTCAAAAAGTAATTTGGAGCAAATCACTTCAGCTTGAACTCATTAGTCATTTCAAATCTAATTAAAAGTTGACAGCATTTTGGTCTTACAAGCAATAAGTTAGGGAGCAGAGATGTCCAGCAGCTTGACTAACATCCACAAAAAATGAGGTAAGCTGTCATTTTTGGATCAAGGACAACAGAGATATCAAAATAATTGGTGCATTAAGAATACTAGCAGTTTGGAAAAGAAGAAATATTTCAACTAAGCAAAGCCCAAATGTGTCTTTTGCTTGTTTGCTTAATGCAAAGCTGAAGCTTGCTGTTGTGGGATGCAAATTTAAGTTAGGAAATGGGTAAATTGTACTGAACAAACATGAAAATATTAGAAATATTGTACTAGATTCTTTCATATTTAACTCCAGGATTAAGAAAAAAGTACTATGGAACAGTTATTTAGGTTGTTTTGTTGGCTGTTTCATGTCTCAGTCATGGCCAGACGTTAAAGGAAACCATTTCAGAATTTCATTGCAAAAGAATGTTAAGTTTGTCCATTTTAGTGCTCCAAAGCAAGACGAATGGGTGGTATAGATTTAAAATTAACTGCATATCTTAAAATAGGCAAGAACGGGCACCTAAGGGTCTAATATGGCAGGCAGTGTACATGCATACATTCCATGCTGGAAGCATATTTCCTGTCATATTGGTTAGGGTTGCTCACTAGGCATCACGGGCATGTGCCTGAAATTGTTGTTGGTCCCATTGCAAGTCCTCAGATGATCAGTCTCCATTTTGAAATCATTCTTTATTTTAATATATAGTTCCTTTATAAATCCTTATGTCCACATTTATAATGGAAATGGCCTATGTAGAGCTGTCACACTGTAATTAAACCCTCCCGGCAGGTGGCCCAGTAACAGGTCCAGTGGGGAAGGATGTAATTTCAGTGCAACAGCTTTACTTAGGCAGTTCCCATTATAAATTCTGCATCTATGATCTTATCAGGAAACAGACAACAGGAAGTGCAGACAGCGTTTCGAGAGGATATGTTACTGTTGTACAAAGCTGATTCTCATTTGTTAAATAGTCACTCAGAAAGGCCACAGGACAGTACATCTCATAGATAGTGTACAGTTATATGTGCCCTTCTGAGGTTGATTTCGGAGATATTTGTACAGACTGGAGGGAGCATTACTCAGTACCTCATTTGGGATGTTGACCACTGTTGATGTTGAGACTGGGTAACCATAAGGAGAAAGCGTGCCATTCCTCAGCAATACATTCTTTTAAAAATAAACACAAATACAACTTATTGAATGCAAAGAGAAAATTGACCCTGCATTTTTTTAAATTATACTTTTTCAAACTGAAGATATAGTGGATGAACAGAATGTAATATTGATGGAAACAAACAAACACTTCTAATACAATTAATCTTTTCAAAATGGAAGTTAAAACAATCATTTCATTTTTATCTTTTATAGCATGCATGGTACAAACTCATTACAGTGCATATGGTGCAAAACCAAATTGTGGAATTCATTACTGTGGGAAGTTGTTTAAGCTTTTTATTCGCTCCCCAGTATGTAGGCAATGTAGTTTTAAAGAAGTACTACAGCATAAATATTCTGTAATGGCCATATTGCTGAGACTCTGTAGGATAAATATTGCCTCATTAGTAAAAACACAATGAACTGGCTATCAAAATGATTTTTAAAATTCCATTATTTTCTTGCCTTCATGGGGTCCTGGCAGTTTGAGTCTGCTTGTTTTTTGTCCTGCAGGTATTTCTTCATAGGTGACTCACTGATCAGTCTAGGAGAACTCAGTCAATTACCTTTGGTGAGAAGCCAAGGGATGCAATGTTTAACCACAGGCTGAGTGTTCAACCGAGTGTTAAATTGTGGATGAAAAGCTTGATTTGTAGTCAAAACCATGGCAGAAAAAAATGAAACCATAGGGCAAGAATGCATCCAAGTATACAAAAGCACCAGATAAATGTGATCTAGTACATAGCTATTAGCACAAAAAGTGGGACAAGAATCTGAATAAGAACAAATTCATGTGGAAAGAGTGGCACGTGTGAAAAGAAGGCCTGGCAGCTAGCAAGAAATTGGGACATAAACATAACTGTTAGTAATTAGCAATATTTAATGGGAATGAAGGTGCAGGGGAAGAGGACAAAGTGGATAGCTTTTTTAGAGAGTTGGTGCACATAAATAGGCATGAATGGCTTCCTTCTATGCTGTAATATGCTATGGTTATATAAAAACAGTGGCCAAAAAGTGCCAACCTATAGAAAGAGATTATAATAAATGATGGAATGACTGGAATTCTGGGAGAAAGGCCATGTTTCCCAAAAATGACAACACATTCAAACATGACTAAAAGAGTTTGGGATACCTGATGTTGTTAGTGATAACTTTTAGTGAGAAATGTGTAATGATGGCTTGGGCTAGTGTGGTATTGTTGCCACAGAATAAATTTGAACAAAGGGCCAAACTGAAATTCTGCAATGTGGCAGTGATTTACAACTTCTGGCCAGCAATTGTAAATCATGGGGAAGACTGGGGTGGCAGGTGGATGGGTACCTGAGCCACTATAATGATTCCCAAGGTTGAACTTGTTGATGCAATTTTCAGACGGGCCTGTAAATGAGAGAGCAACCCAATCATCCAGACCAAGTGGAAGACTGCTTAAACATGCAAATTGGGATCCTACACTGACAATTTTCAGATACAAATGGAGGGTGAATGCACAGTCTGTTCTTTACCCAGTTGTATCTGACGTTCAATGATGTAACCACTGGTTCCTTAAGAGCATAATAAAAAAACCTTCAGCCTGCTGCTAGTCCACTTGAGGCCCCTCCCCTAGACACAAATTGCTGGCTAGCCCAGCATGGGAAACAACTGATTTTCTGCCCTCCTAGAACTGGCACACTGGTGGCCTAACAATGAGGTTCATGCTTCAAAATGCTCTGGCCTCTTGCTGTTACAAACAAATGTGCAGGCGGAGCAGCCAGTTAATCAACATCATTCCTGTTTTGAATGCTACTTGAAAGTTGCGGCCTGTGTTTGTACATTTTATTTGGATTGGTTTTGGAAGAGGTAGAAAACTGGCTTGGAAAGGAGTCAGTTCCTGCATTTTTAAGTGAGCTTTCTTCTGCGATGACCAGTAAAGATCATCAATGGCAGTGATATCCAGCTCAATTCAACAAGTTACTTTGGGTAATCCCTCATCACTGAAACCACAGAACAATTTGTTACCAAGGCTACAGGTAGTTAACCTAGGATTTTGAAAACGAAGATACCACAGTTAAGGAGTGATACTGTTCTTCAGCAGCAGTGTGAAATGGGTGAAATTGATTCAGTAGGCTATTTCCACCACATCTAATTTTATATGGTATGATGTAAAACAGGGTACAGAATACTCTTTAATATTACTCTTTTTCAAGCAACTATCTAAGTCCATTTTAAAACAATTGTTGTTGAAGCATATTCCATCAATTTATAATTGAGAATTCCATGTTCTAACCATCCTTTGTGTTCAGGATGGGGCAAAGGTGGGTATATGGTTGCAGATCAGTGATTATCTCATTGAATGGTGGAACAGGCTTGAGGGGCTAAATGGCCTACTCCTGTTCCTATGTTCCTAAAGAGTCTTATTTTCTAAACTCCTATTTAATTATTTTTGTTAACTTAAAATTGAGCCTTCATCTCACTGTATTGCTGACTGGTGGAAACAATTTGACACTATCTACTTGGTCATAGTCATAATAACCTTAAAGACTTTCATTAGTCACCCCTTAACCTATTTGGCTCCAGTGGGAAAAGTCCCAACCTCTCAAGTATTTCTTCAAAAATATCCAAGAGAATCAACCTGCATCTTTTCCTTGTTTTTTAAAATATTTTTCCTATAAATGTATGCATGGCTCCATTTTTGGCCTAATTAAGTTCTTATACAAGTTCAACATTTTCTCAATTTCAAGGTCCAGATCATTTATGTACATGGTAAGCATAAGAGTGGCATCATCTCTTTCTAGTCTGAGAAACTTCTATCCACCCCAACCCTCTGTTTTTTGCTTTCTGACCATCTTTATAACCACCTTTTTTTTGTTCGTGGAATGTGGGCGTCAATGTCAAGGCTAGCATTTGTTGCCCATCCCTAATTGCCCCTGAAAAGGTGGTGGTGAGCTGCCTTCTTGAATCGCTGCAGTCCATGGGGTATAGGTACACCCACAATGCTGCAAGTAAGGGAGTTCCAAGATTTTGACCCCGTGACAGTGAAGGAATGGTGATATAGTTTCAAGTCAGGATGGTATGTGGGGAACTTGCAGGTGGTGTTCCCATTCATCTGCTGCCCTTGTCCTTCTAGGTGTAGCGGTCGTGGGTTTGGAAGGTGCTGTCTAAGGAGCTTTGGTGAGTTGCTGCAGTGCATCTTGTATATGGTACACACTGCTGCCACTGTGCGTCAGTGGTGAAGGGAGTGAATGTTGAAGGCGGTGGATGGGGTGCTGATCAAATGGGTTGCTTTGCCCTGGATGGTGTTGAGCTTCTTGAGTGTTGTTGGAGCTGCACCCATCCAGGTTAGTGGAGAGTATTCCATCACACTCCTGACTTGTGCCTTGTAGATGGCGACACGTATTAGAGAGATAGGAAGTGAGTTACTCACCACAGAATTCCCAGCCTCTGACCCGCTCTTGTAGCCACAGTATTTATAAGGCTGGTCCAGTTCAGTTTCTGGTCAATGGTAACCCTACATCATAATCCTGACCATAATCCCCTTAATTCCATGTGCCATTTTTTTTCATAAGTCTCTGTATAGTTACTTAGCAAATACTTTAGAAAATCCATGCAAATCATATGCACAATGCTTCCCTTATATTTCCTCCATAATATTTCTTCAAAGAATTTAAAGGTTGGTTAAGCAGAACTTGCCGTTCACAAATCCATGCTTACTGGTTCTAATTAATTAATATTTCTCATAGTGCTAAAATAATTTCAGCTCATTTATTTATTTTTATTTTATTTTTTTATTTAGAGATACAGCACTGAAACAGGCCCTTCAGCCCACCGAGTCTGTGCCGACCAACAACCACCCATTTTATACTAATCCTACATTAATCCCATATTCTCTACCACATCCCCACCATTCTCCTACCACCTACCTACACTAGGGGCAATTTACAATGGCCAATTTACCTATCAACCTGCAAGTCTTTTGGAGGTGGGAGGAAACCGGAGCACCCGGCGGAGACCCACGCAGACACAGGGAGAACTTGCAAACTCCGCACAGGCAGTACCCAAAACTGAACCCGGGCCGCTGGAGCTGTGAGGCTGCGGTGCTAACCACTGTGCCACTGTGCCACTATTATACATGATAATACTTTACCAACATCTGAAGTGAGACTAACTGGCCTATAAGGTGCAATTCTGTCCTCCATCACATCCAATGAAGAGTAACATGCATAAGGAGTGCATCGTGGGACATTGCCGGTATGCAGCCTGTGATTTTTGCATCCATCAATTTTAATGTATGTCTGCAATGTGTTCCCTATGAGAGTCAATCCCTGATAGGACATTTTCTGCTTTCCTTTATTCCTATAATTTTCTGCATTATTGTTATGAATGATGGACTTTGTAGCATGGTTGTGTTTTGGGGGCTCTGATCTTTGATGCAGTGTGGGATGGACATTCGGAGGAAACATGTGACCTCACACGGATTCTGCCTGGAGACAAGCCAGGGGTCTTGGTTACCATGAGAACAGGAAATCCAGATCAAAGACCCTTTTGAAAGCAGGATGCAAGTTTGTAACACTTAAAGGACAATGGGTTTTGCTCACCCAGACTCACGGATTGTAAACAGGGAGCTGGAAGCTCTAAAATGCAGATTCAAGTAACAGCTTTTAACATCTGGAAAGAAAGAAAGGCCCATGTGATTTTACTATGGTCAGACTTATAGTCTCTGAGAATTGCCAAAGGCAAGTGACTATTAACATTTGATTTGGATAAATTCTAGCAGCTTTCCTAGGTCTGGAGACTGAAAGGAAGAAATGAAGACCAGCAGTCAGCTGTGCAGCCTAAAAAGAGAGACAGACAGAGAGAGAGACCATTGGGCTGTTTCTGGGGAGACGGCTGTACTCAGATCACCAATACAGCAAAAGGCAGCTAAGATTTGAACCCAGTTCAAAGGCTCAAGGTTTTCAGAGGAGAAAAGACCAATGGGTCACCAGAGATTGCCTTATTAATGGAAGTCCAGTCGAAAGTGCCCGGAAGAAGGGAGCAAAGAGGAAATTGGCTTTGATAAGAACACTGGGAGACCCAACCCACTGCAGCTGGGAGGAGTTTGGGGACTTTTAACAGCAGGGATACCCTTTCGATAAGAACACTTTTTGTAACGTATAAATTTGTGATGGGGTTTCTGAGTGTGCTAATAAGTTAAAGGGAAATAACTTTCTCTGTAATTTAGTGTATTAGCTACCTATTAAAGTACTGTTTAGTTAATGTTGAACTTTATTTTAGTTGTTATAGTAAAAGTTTTAAAACGTGAAATCATGTTGTGTAATACGTTAATCAATCTGGGAAGTTCATATCTCTTGTTTTAAGGTTAGTGGTCTCTACTGAGGTCGTAACAATGATCCCTGATTCCTATTTTGAAGAGGAAATCAGATTTTCCTCTCTCTAGTCTAGTTCTTTGGCAGGATTTTTCTTGCTACAGAGTATTGAAAAATTGTCAGACCCTCTGCTATTTCTTTCCCAGCTTCCTCAAATTAGCCAGCATGTTCTTGTGATTGGATAAGCTTGTGTTTGAGTACTTATTTGGTACAATTTCTCTTTGAATAATAGCCTTCACTCACAGGTGTACACTTGCCTTCAGTACATCTAGAATTGTAATCCTAATCAGTTGTGACACTGCCCAATCAAACAGCCTGTGAGCAGCTTTACCCTTGAAGAGGGTCCCTTGGGAGAATACTGGAAGGCTGCTATTGCAATAGAGCTCTACGCCAGGAAGAGTCACCACCATCAGGAGAGATGTAAATTGGCAACAGGAAATAAGTTGGGAGAGCTGTTTACAATTTCTGCCAATAACAATTTTATTCAGAAACAAAAGTCCTTATCAGCTAATTCTTAGAACAAAGAGGATGATTAGCTGATGAAAATCAAGCTAATCTAATTAGTGTTAATGTAATTACAACTTGTTATTTCCATTTGTAATTGTCTGATTGCAAGGTTTATTGCGTATGATCATGCTACTTTACTGCAAACTGTCCGCTCTTGTTGTGCAGAATAGATTAAAGGAGCACTGGCCAAATGTCAGGATCTTTTGATCATGATATAACATACGAGAGTTGCATTTTAATTGTGACTTTGGTGAGTAGAACTTGAATATTGAATCAGCTGTTAGACACTTGACTTTGGAAATTCATTAAATCTGTTAAGTTTTTTAAATAATTTTCATTTTATGCATGCTTTTGGTATGCTATCTTTCTAGTGTAGCATAAAAATTCTAGAAAAAGAGTGTTAAAAATTCAGACAGTTCAGAAGAATATGTAACATATACTTACCATTTAATTACCAATAAATGGAATTGACCCAACAAGTGGTGGGGAATAAGCTTTGGAGGCAATAATAAGATGAGTAGGTTCCTTTGCAGGGGGCAATAAAACTCAATTTAACACCTAATTCTGCTGGTCATTCTCTCACAATAGCTTGCAGCTCACATTTGCTCTTTCACTGGGAATCTGTTAGATTGCATGTTCATACTAGCTGCCAATATAACAGTTTTCAAATTGACATACAGCTTTGACATTGATTAGATCTGAGCCCAATCCTGTCTTTTCAAAATGGTTGTAAAGCATATTAGAACATAGTGACATAACAATAGTATTCTATAGTATAATATTGACCAATCCAGGTCCGCATTCATGTATGTAACTGGTGAGATTCTGTGCATATTAATGCATTTTAATTTGATGAAATACTGAGTTATTTAACCAAGGCACAGAAAAATCATCCTGATTTCTCTAACATTGAATTCAATATTGTTATGAGTACATCTATATTTTAAAGTTTTTTTTGAGGACTTGTGTATTTTAGAGCTGGACATTGGTTTATTTTGGGAAAACTGAAAAGATTCCATCGATGGGTTTTTACCAGGGTCACTGAGAGGTCTGGCTTTGAAAACAAACGATTACTGGAAGGATCAAGGAGTGCTAAAAACAAGCCCTTACTGTAAGGCACCTGTATTCAAATAATTACCCAGCAGGGATTGATTTTTACTTGGGGAAAGATATTTGCAGAGAAGTGGCAGGTCAAGATTTATAGGGGTCAGGAGGCTGGACTCCTGACATTGTTTATGGTTTCACTTTTGTAACGACCGAGGTGGGAGGTTTGCACTGTTTATTCTAGTCCCACTTCTCCACAAGCCACAAATATGTTTAAATTTTCCCACTTACTGATACGGTCAACTATATACTCTTTTTTTTCCCCAGAGTAAAACACACCAACCAGGTTTCTTTAATAAACAATAACATTATCAGTTTATTGTAAAATCAGTCTTAGCCAATAGTGAAGTAAAACATATGCATACAAGTTGAAATATTAAAGCCCCTTATTTATCTTAGCCCCTCACACACACATATATATACCAGTTAACCGGGAAAAATCAAAGGGATTTTTGTTTATAGCACTGTTACAAAGAAAACAAAAACCAAAAAAAAAAACACTTAGGCGGAATACTTTTCCTTGGTTTTGGTTTGACAACCCAAAAATGTATAGATGGCTGACACTGGGATCTTCCTATAACAGTTCTTTCAAGGCGATGTTGAAGATCAGTTTGGATAGGCTTTCCAAGAAATGTGGCTACAGAGGCTTCAGATAGGTCTTACAGCAGAAATGCGGCAACAAGGTTTCAGTTGCCACACATTCGATACGCAGGGTTTCTTCAAATACAGTTGGAAATAGGAAACTGACACACTGTATGCAGGATTTCTTTTCAAGAGAGTGAGGTCAGTCTTCTTGTGGCAGGAAAAAAATGACTTTTTTTTTATAACCGTTCAAATTGAAACTAAAAACAGTCCAGAAGTTAAGTCTCCTGACCTCTATAAATTTCGACCTGTCACTTCTTTGTAAACATCTCCCCAAGTCAAAAATAACCCCAGCTGGGTGATTATCCACAGACAGGCGCCTTCCAGTAAGACTTGTTTACAAGCCAAATCCAGGAGCCTTCTGGTTACTTCTTTTAAAACAAATAGAGTTTAGCATCTTTTCAAGATTCCAGATGAATTAATGTCCATAATTCAGCTATAAGTCCTTAAAACATATTTTACAACAAAAATAGAAGTATTCTCCTAATACTTTTGACAATGAGTTCAGATATGGACAATGGTTTGAAAAAGACCATTGGAGAAAACTTGCCAAAAGAGCAACAGCCAGCTCAGTCTGTTCCAGATCTTTGAAAACGCCTGCCAGTTTTCCATCTCTTGAGAAGCTGAGAAGCAATTGTCTGAAATCTCTGATGCTGCAATTTTTCCTGGAAAGCCTGCCCAAACTGATCTTCAATACCGCCTGTCAAGAACTGGTCTAGGAAGATCTCGGTGACAGCCATCTATACGCATTTGGAATGCCAAACCAAAAAGGACTTTTGACATCATTTCATATCATCTTTTTTCTTCACTAATTAGTAAGTGTTTGGGCCAACATATTTTTTGTTGGTTTTTTTGTACTAGAGCTCTAAAGAGTAAATCTCTACTTTTCCAGTTAACTTTTTCAATGTGTGTGTGTGTCTGTCTGTCTGTCTGAGGTAAAAAGGGAACTTTTATATTTCGATCTGTGTGTTACACTTTGGTAATTACTAGTTATGACTTGTTTTATAATAAACTGATAATTTTGTTGTTTATGAAAGAAGCTTGGTTGGTGTGTTTTATTCTGGGATAAAAATAGAGCCTATGATTGACCATATCGGTAAATGGGAAAAAATTTAAATATATGTTGTGACCTATGGAGAAGTGGAACTAGAATAAACAGTGCACTCCTCCCGACTCGGTTGTGACAATATAAATGGAGCTAAATGGTAAATATTCTGTTTCTGCTATAAGTATGGAACACAGAAATCATTTTAAGATTTAAAAAAGCCAGAAGGATATGGAGAGAGGAAAAGGATGTGGATTAGCTCCAGTAATAAAGTATGAGATCAGTACAATAGTGAGAAATGATCTTGCCTTGGAAGATCAAGATGTAGAACCAGTTAAGGTGGAGATAAGAAATAGCAAGGAAAAGAAATCATTGACAGTAGGTTATAGGCCCCCCAACAGTAGCTGCACTGTAGGACAGAGTATAAATCAAGAAATAACGGTGGCGGGAGGGGTAGAAGGGTGGCAAGGAGTAGTGGGGGTGGGGGGGGGGGGGGCGGGTGGGAGGCAGTGTAAGAAAGTTACTGCAATAATCATGGGTGATTTTAATCTTCATATAGATTGGATGAATCAAATTGGCAAAGGTAGTCTTGAGGATGAGTTCACAGAGTGTATTCCAGATAGTTTCTTAGAACAATATTTTCTGGAACCAACCAGGGAACAGGCTATTTTAGATCTGGCAATGTGTAATAGGACAGGATTAATTAATGATCTCATAGTAAATGATCCTCTGGACAAGAGTGATCGTAACATGTTAGAATTTCCCATTCTGTTTGAGGAGGAGAAACTTGTGTCTGAAACTAATGTCTTAAACTTAAAGGCAATTACAAAGGTATGAAGACAGAGTTGGCTACAGTGGACTGGGAAAATAGGTTAAAAGGTAAAACAGTAGAGAAGCAGTGGCAGACATTTAAGGAGATATTTCATAATTCTCAACAAAGTTATATACCATTAAGGAAGAATGACTCTATGAAGAACAACTGTGGCTAACTAAGAAAGTTAAGGATGGGACCAAATTGGAAAAAAAAGGCATACAATGCTGTGAAGATTAGTGGTAGGCCAGAAGATTGGGAACATTTTAGAAACCAGGAAAGGATGACTTTAAAAAAAGGCAGATATTAGAATATGAGAGTAAACTGCAAGAATATAAAAACAGAAAGTAAAAGCTTCTACAATTTTATAAAACCGAATAGAGTAACTAAAGTATGCATTGGTCCCTTAGAGGATGAGACTAGGGAATTAATGGGAAACAAGGACATGGCAGAGACCTTGAACAAGTGTTTTGGATTTGTTTTCTTGGTAGAAGACACAAAAAACATCCCAGGAATACCAGAAAATCAAGGGGCAAAAAGGAGGGAGGAACTTAAAACAATCACTATCACTGGAGAAAAAATACTAGGAAAACTAATGGGACGAAAGGCTGCCAAATCCCCTGGACCTGCTGGTCTGCATCCTACAGTCTTAAAAGAAGTGGCTGAAGAGATAGTGGATGCATTGGTTGTAATCTTCCACAATTCCCTAGATTCTGGAACGGTTCCAGTGGATTGGAAAACCGCAAATGTAACACCTCTATATAAGAAAGGAAGGAGACAGAAAGCGGAAACTATAGGCCAGTTAGCTTAACATCGGTCATTGGGAAAATTCTCTATTCCATTATTAAGGAAGTAGTAGCAAGACAGTCAAGTAGAGTCTACATGGTTTTATGAAAGTGATATGAAATACATGACAAATTTATTAGAATTCTTTGAAGATGTAACAAGCAGGGTGGATAAAGGGAAACCAGTAGATGTAGTGTGTTTGGATTTCCAAAAGGCATTTGATAAGTTTCCACATAGAAGGTTATTACACAAGTTAAGAGCTCATGGTGTTTGGTAATATATTAGTTAGCCACTCTTCTATCCATGCTAACAGAAAACAAAGAATCGGGATAAATGGGGCATTTTCAGGTTGGCAAACTGAAATTAGTGGAGTGCCACACGGATCAGTGCTGGGGCCTCAATTATTTACAATCCATATTACTGACTTGGATGAAGGGGCCAAATATATTGTAGCCAGATTTGCAGATGATACAATGATAGGCAGGAAAGCAAGTTGTGTGGAGGACACAAAGGCTGGGATTTCACGTTGGGCGGATGAGAGCAAGCCAATGACTGAAAAGTCTGTGGCAAACACACTTCTGCCTCGCCTCGGGATCCGACCCGCATTTTATGGGTCCCCATGCTTTAATTGTTCCGAGGGAGGACTTCCATCTGCTTGAGGGAGATTTCTGGGGCATTGGGACCAGTTCTGGGCTAGATGGGACCTGTATAAGCCAGATGGTCTGCACCTGAACAAGACTGGGATAAATATCCTTGCAGTAAGGTTTGCTAGTCCTGTTGGGGATGGTTTAAACTAGATTGGCAGGGGAATGGGAACCTGAGCGTAGTCTTAGGTAGGATAATTTCAGGGCAGGGAACAGGATATAGAAAATTAGCAAAATTGACAAGTGACTCTGAAAGACAGAAGAAGAAAAGGTTAAAAAGTATGCAGCACAGGAATTTGGCAGTGTTAAAGGGTATTTATTTAATTGCAAGGAGGATAGTAAATAAAGCAGATGAGTTGAGAACACAGATAGACACATGGCAACACAATATCGTTGCTATAACAGAAACTTGGCTTAAAGAGGGGCAAAAATGGGAGTTCAACTTCCCTGGATTTAGAGTATTCAGGCATGATAGAGAGGGAGATAAAAATGGAGGGGGTGTAGCACTATTATTCAAGGAATCAATAACAGCTTTGAGGAAGGATGATATGCTAAATGAATCATCAAATGAGGCCATATGGGTGGAGTTCAGAAATAAAAGGGGGCAGCCACATTACTGGGAGTGTACTATAGACCCCCAAATAGTGAGAGGGAGATAGAAGAACAAATATGTAGGCAAATTTCTGAGTCCAATAACTTTAGGGCAGTGATGGTTGGGGATTTCAGCTCCCCCAATATCGACTGGGATACAAACAGTGTGAAGGGCACAGAGGGGACGGAATTCTTGAACTGCATTCAAGAGAACTTTTTTAGCCAGCACGTAACAAGCCGAACGAGAGGGGTACAATTCTAGATTTAGTTTTCGGTAATGAGGCTGGGCAAGTGGATGAAGTAACAGTGGGTGACCAGTTTGGAGATAGTGACCATAATACAGTTAGTTTTAGCATAATTATGGAAAAGGACAAAGATAAAACAGGGGTAAAAGTTCTAAATTGGGGGAAGGCAAATTTTATGAAACTGAGAGGTGACCTGGCGAATGTGGACTGAGTACAGCAACTTGAAGGAAAATCAGTGGCAAACCAGTGGGAGGCATTCAAGAGCGAGATTCTACAGGCACAGCGCAGGCATGTCCCCACTAAGATAAAGGGTGCTACTGCCAAATCTAGAGCTGTCTGGTTATCTAGAATATTACAGGGTAAGTTAAAACAAAAAAGAAAGCTTATGATGATCACAAATATCTTAATACTTTAGAAAGCCTAGAGGAGTATAGAAAGTGCAGGGGTGAAGTAAAAAAGGAAATTAGAAAAGCAAAGATAGGACATGAAAAATTATTGACAGGTAAAATTAAGGAAAACCTGAAGATGTTTTATTAGTATATTAAGAGTAAGAGGATAACTAAGGAAAGGGTAGGGCCCTATCAAAAATGTACAGGGGAACTCGTGCATGGACGCAGAAGATGTGGGCAGGCTTCTTAATGAGCTTTTTGTCTCTGTCTTCACAAAGGAGAGGGTTAATGCAGACATTGCAGTTAAAGAGGAGTGTGACATATTATTTAAAATAAGCATAATGAGAGAGGAAGTACTAGAGGGTCTGACATCCCTGAAAGTGGATAAATCGCCAGGACCAGATGTTTTGCATCCCAGGCTGTTAAAGGAAGCCAGGGAAGAAATAACGGATGTGCTGATGATCATCTTCAAATCCTCATTAGATGCAGGCGATGTACCAGATGATTGGAGGTCTGCGAACATTGTACCATTGTTTTAAAAAGGGTGCGAGGGATAAGCCAGGTAATTATAGGCCAGTCAGTCTGACCTCGATGGTGGTTAAATAGTTAAAATCTATTCCAAGGAACAGGATAAACTATCACTTAGAAAGGCATGGATTAATCAGGGATAGTCAGCATGGATTTGTTAATGGAAGCTCATGTCTTACTAACTTAATTGAGTTTTTTGAGGAAGTATCAAGGAAGATTGATGAGGGTAGTGCAGTGGATGTGGTTTACATGGATTTTAGTAAGGCATTTGACAAGGTCTCACATGGCAGACTGGTCAGTAAAATGAAAGCCCATGGAATACAAGGGAAGGCGGCAGGTTGGATCCAAAATTAACTCAGTGACAGGAAACAAAGGGTAGTAGTCGACGGATGTTTTTGTGAATGGAAAGCAGTTTCCAGTGGTGTTCCACAGGGCTCAGTGTTGGGTCCCTTGCTGTTTGTGGTATATATTAATGATTTGAACTTAAATGTGGGAGGCACGTTTGGGAAATTTGCTGTTGACACAAAAATTGGCCATGTAGTTAATAGCGAGGAGGAGAATCGTGGACTCCAGAATGATATCAATGGTTTGGTTGAGTGGGCGGAAAAGTGGCAAATGGAAATCTATCCTGAGAAGTGTGAGGTGATGCATCTGGGCAGGGCAAATAAAGCGACGGAATATACAATAAACGGGAGGATATTGAGAGGGGTAGAAGAAGTGCGGCACAGTGGCGCAGTGGTTAGCACCGCAGCCTCACAGCTCCAGCGACCCGGGTTCAATTCTGGGTATTGCCTGTGTGGAGTTTGCAAGTTCTCCCTGTGCCTGCGTGGGTTTCCTCCGGGTGCTCCGGTTTCCTCCCACAGCCAAAAGACTTGCAGGTTAGTAGGTAAATTGGCCATTATAAATTGCCCCTAGTATAGGTAGGTGGTAGGGGAGTATAGGGACAGGTGAGGATGTGATAGGAATATGGGAATAGTGTAGGATTAGTATAAATGGGTGGTTAATGGTCGGCACAGACTCGGTGGGCCGAAGGGCCTGTTTCAGTGCTGTATCTCTAAATCAAAATCTAAATCAAAAATCAAGTGAGAGACCTTGGAGTGCATGTCCACAGGTCTCTGAAGATGGCAGGACAGGTAGATAGAGTGGTGAAGAAGGCATATGGATTACCTTCCTTTATTGGCTGAAGTATAGAGTACAAAAGCAGGGATGTGATGCTGGAGCTGTATTAAGTGCTGGTTAGGCTGCAGCTGGAGTATTGCTTGCAGTTCTGGTCACCGCATTACAGAAAGGATATAATTGCTCTGGAGAGAGTGCAGAAGAGATTTACAAGAATGTTGCCAGAGCTGAGGGTTGCAGCTATGAGGAAAGATTGGATCGGCTGGGGTTGTTTTCCCTGGAAATGAGGAGGCTGAGGGGTGACTTGAGGGGCACAAAATTTATGAAAGGTCTAGATAGCATAGACAGGAAGGACCTGTTTCCCCTGGCAGGGAGGTCGGTTACCAGGGGACACAGATTCGAGGTGATTGGTAGAAGGTTTAGAGGGGACATGAGGAGAAACATTTTCACCGAGAGGGTGGTGGGTGTCTGGAATTCACTGCCAGGATTGGTGGTGGAGGCAGAGACCCTCAATTCTTTTGAAAGGTACCTGGACATGCTCCTAAGGTGCTGTAACCTGCCGGGCTATGGTGCAGGTGCTGGAAGGTGGGATTAGTTTAGGTGGATAGCTTATTCAGCCAGTGCGGACACAATGGGCTGAATGGCCTCCTTCTATGCTGTATATTTTCTGTCTTCTATGTTCCACCACTGTGTAGTGATACTGCCACTGATTGCAGTGTTCTTATTGGCCATTCACACAGTGCAGCAGCAGTGATGTCATCAGGCTGTCCAAGCAGCCAATCGCATTAATGTATTTTTACAGACACACAAACGGGAAACAAAAAGCACTCAAATAAAATCACTTTTAAAGTTTTTATGTGGATCAAATTAAAGAGTGGGACATACACATGGGGTGAAGGTAGAAGGTGAAATATTATGAAAAATCTTTTTTTTAAAAACATAATCAAAAAAATTAATCCACTAATTAATCATTTAACAGCACTCCACAAATATAAAATTATTTTTTCAGAACCAGTTCTGTTCATCAAAATATATTAATCATATCGCTGTTAAAAACCTAGTTACACCTGATTGAACAAGGTGTAACTTTTTAAGGGGGTTCAAACCACGGTGCGGGGCAGCAAGTTGAAATTTTTACTGATTTCAGTGATTGCCGGCTGTGGGAGGGGGTGGATGAGTCATTGGGGGTTGCACAACACAGCCTGTTTCAGAATCCTGAACTTCAGGATTTCTGTGCTAATCTGTGCATACCTGACATCCCGAAGCTGTGGTTGGATTCAGAGGAGGAATAGTGCTGAATGCTGCCAGTTTGCTGTCAACCTCACCCACCCTCCCAACCCCCAAAATCCAGCCCTATACTTCTAGCCCTGTAATATAAGGGAAATGCAAAAATATTAACATAGTGGAGCTTCATTTTTTTGATCTTGTGCAGCATATTATTCTCTATGATAACACATGCTTAAAGCATGTCACCCACATGCAGTAAAGAAGTTAAACAAATAAATACACTAATGCTACCCAAATGACTTCATATCAAAAGTACTCAATTGACTATTGGTGCTTTGGGGCATTCTGAGGTTGTGAAAGGGACTATAAAAATGCAAGTCCTTCCCTTTTTTATGGCTTTGACAGTCAAAGTAGTTAATCTCATCTCCAAAATGGCACTCAAGAAATATAATGTAATTGAGCTAAAAGATTATACTGGGAGCAATGTAAGAAGTACCACAAAGTAAGTTCACAATTTTATAAATCCAAAGAAAACAGTGTCTGTGTTATTAAAATGATACTTCCTAAGATGCTTGACTTTTATTTTCTCTCTTTCTTTCTCAGGAATACAGTGCATCATGTTAAATCTTTGAATCTGATAATTGATGACAACACCTCCTATTTCTGGCTCTTTTGGATTTATTTCAGTGGCAACAAGAGGGCTAATAACCTTTGTTCGGGACACGCGTAACTAGTTCTTATACCTCAGGAGAATTTCTACTGACTGATGCAAAACAGAAAGACAACAAGAAACTAAAAGAACTACAATAAACATTGTGAAGATATTTGTTAAGTTAAAACTTGACAAAAGAAAACCACAAACCTCAGCAATGCTTACAGTTTTATAAAATATGCAGCAAGAAATAAGTAAACATATTTCAACTCCACAGATGTTACTTGACATGCTTTTTGGGAGATTTCTGCTCTTTTTGTGTTTTCCAAGAGGTTTCCAGATAATTTCATAGCCACTACTCAACGACACAGTGACTTGAAGACAGTATTTTTCTGGCAGTATTATTTCAGAAATGATTATTCAGTAGGAAATGGCGTGTAAAAGAAATCTCTATTTTTGGTCTGAACATTTGTCTTTACTTTTGTTTTTGTCTAGTTTTCACTGGTTTGATCCAGTTATTGGAAAGCCGAAGGCAACATCACGTCCCCATGTGAATTCTATAAGAATCGATGGGGACATTGCTCTGGGGGGACTTTTTCCTGTGCATTCTCGGGGCGGATCTGGTGCTAACTGTGGAGAACTGAAAAAAGAAAAAGGAATACACAGGCTGGAAGCAATGCTATTTGCCTTAGATAGGATCAATAATGATCAAGAACTTCTTCCCAATATCACACTGGGAGCTCGGATCCTAGACACATGTTCCAGAGACACCCATGCCTTGGAGCAATCATTGACATTTGTGCAAGCTTTGATTGAGAAAGACAGTACTGATGTGAAGTGCATGAGTGGAGGACCACCAATCATTACCAAGCCAGAACGAGTGGTGGCAGTTATAGGTGCTTCAGCAAGTTCTGTATCCATCATGGTTGCCAACATATTACGTCTCTTTAAGGTAAGCCTTCTATGTTGAAGTGATAACATAAATTGGATTGTTTTAAATGGGAGTTGCTGTTTCCCTCTTTGCAAGTGGAGGATCAACTTTTGATTTATCAAAGAAATTTGATATTAACCTGTTAGGACTTTTTATTTGTGATTCACTCATATGAATGATACAATATTACACAAATTTAATATGAGGAATTTCCAAAATTATTCAAACCTTAAAATAACCAGTTTCTATTTCCTTTGAGCTATAGTAATTATAATTTTGCTCTAATTATTTATAATTGGAGCTGCCAAACGTGGGTGGAACTAATGGCACAAGCTGATGCTAGACTAGACAAGCTGGCCATAGTCACATCCATTTGGTTGACTGACACTCTAAAGATTAACTTTGGTACAAGTTTTATGTTGTTAAATCTCGGTAATTAAAGAATATTTGACACAGATTCATTGGTCAACTCATTGCACTGAGTCTTTAAGTTACACTGAACTTCTGTGTGAAGGTTTGCACCACCAACAAAATCACTGCCAGTCACCAATTACCAAGTCAAAAACATTGGTCTGGATTCTACCAGCTCCTCGCGCATGGGTCATGGCCGGGAGGCCGTAAAATGCGAGCAGGAGTGGCCCAGACTGGATATTAGCGGCGATGGCGAGGTCTCAGTGCGGCCACCCCGCCCCTTCATTAAAATATTTAAATGGGCATTAATAAAATTAATTTACCTTACCTGCCGACAGAGGGTTGGAGTTCCAAGGCGAGACACTAGTGGGGAGGGGGGAGGAATAAAATTATCAAGGCAGGAGTTTGGGGGGGAGTGGGGAAAACTAATCCTATTGTTTGTGGGGATGGTGGGAAGGGCTTGAAGGTCAACAATACGGAAGTTCGGTGGGGAAAGTTCAGAATTTCCAAAATTGTATTTTTGGGAGGATAGGTTTATTTATGTGTTTAGGACTCAGTGGGGGTGGGGGGGGGGGGGCGTGGAATAGGGGATTCAATGTTACATTAAACGTTTATTAATGTTTTTAAGCACACCGGAACCTTTAAATAATTAAATATATCTTGAAGGGCTTGACGCACTTTAAAAATGGTGCCAGCATCTGCGCGGTGGCACCAGATGCCATTGCCGGGGTCGCAGTGGCCACCCCCTCTATGTCACCGGGGGCCATTCTGCCCCCTCCATTTAAAATCAGCTCCTGCATTTAATATCGCGGGGGCTGTGCAGCAGCACTTACACGTCGGAAGGCTGCTGTTTTCAGAGTGTGCCGCCGCGGAGCACAGTGCACTGATCATATTCACCCCATTTAACTCTGCAATGGTCAGAAGTGGAACCGACAAGAATCTGCCACAAATAGAGTTTATTTTAAATGGAACCAAATGAAATGGAAGTAGGTTGAAATTGCATGATACCTCTGCCAATTTAGTAGATGTCCACAAAATCAATGCTGCAGCTAGTTTTGTGAGACTAATTTGACTCATATCGTTACGACCAAGGTGCGAATAAGGCACTGTTAATTCAGTCCCACTACTCCACAGGTTATAGCATATTAGTAAAGTTTCCCACCTACCGGAAAAATAGCCAAATTAAACACTTTATTTATCCCACAGAATAAAGTACACCAAACTAGGTTTCTTCAAACAACAACAAAATTAACTATTAAACTAAGTTTTAAACAATAATGAGATAAATCGATATATGAAAAGATTTTATAACTCCTTATTCTTCCTGACCCTCATACACACACACGCATACATTCAAAAACCAGTTAACCAGGGAAAAAGGCTTTTATCTTTACAACTGATTCTTAGGAATAATAACATAACTGGGTTGTAACATTCTGGTAGAATATTTCCAGGTCAGTGAGGTGTCCCAGCACCAAATAGTTAGATGCCACTCGATGTCTCTCCAGGTGAGGTTGACAAATAGTCCGTGATGGGTAAGCATTCAAGGCAATTCGTCTGCAGCAGGCGTCACGCAGATCTTTCAGCAAAGGGTGTAGCAACAAGTCTGCTTGGATTTTGAAGTAGCAGTCTAGCAATAGAAGCTTTCTTGAGCTTTCCGGATCTCTCAAAACACAAGAGACAACACTCAAGAGGAATCACTCTTGAGGCAGAGATTGTTCAGAGACTGGAGGAAATAGGAACCTGCTACTTTTAAAATTGCAGGGCTTCTTCTCTGCAAAGCATTGTTCCTCCACAGAGTAGCAAATCCTCTTTTTCTGGGTATTTTCTCTCTCCAGGGGTCTTTTCCTCTCTCCAGGCTGACCATAGCCACACCTCAAATGGAGGAATTCTTTTTCCAAGAGAGGCAAATCTTTTTCAGAGAGTAGGTCTTTTCTCTGGTCTGCAAATACAGGTCCCAGCCAGCTCACTGTTAGCTGCTTCCAGCTCCCTGGCCTTTTTCACACTTCAAAACTGAAACTGAAACTCTTAACAATAAATCATGTGACAGCCATAAATCTTCCTGTCATTTCCCTGTTGAGTTGCTTGGAAACAGTTGTCTTACAGTCTATGCACTCAGTTCAACCACCAAGTTTCAGCATTCAATGTTCAGAGAAAACACTTTTTCTCAGTCTTTAAAAGCACACAAAACTCTTAACTTGCACTAAAAAAAAACTTTTGTGACAATATGTCTTCTCTGATGGATTATATTAGGAGGTGACAGACTGTTAGATTATTTCTATTATGTTTCACCCATTGGAGTGTATATCATATTGTGTTACATTGTGCACAATAGTAAAGGAAACAATTTTATCCCAAAATGTTGAAAGTTGGATTTACCTTTTAAATATACTATGAAATAATACTTTGTAACTGTCTGTCTGATATTCATTAATATTAGTTTGGTAGCAACAACACTCATACATATCTGCACTTTAATGGTATAAATGTTTCAGTGTCTTTTAGTGCAGACTCCCGCAGACAAAAAACTTAGGGTATGTCAAATTTTAGGCATTGAATTATATAAAGAAAAGAAAGTTTACGGTATAATCCATAGAGACAATTAATTGATCGACTCAGGCCTTTATCAGAAAGGAAGAAGGAATGTGTTGGCCCACCAGCTTGTTACTTAATCCAGGATTAGATACGGAGACAGATTTGGCAGAGGGCTTGTTGCATCTATTTCTGTACAATGTGATAAAAGTCACGCAAAGAAAAGATTGGAAACGTGGAGCTGTAGCTGTTCGCAACAATTCAGTTCCAAGGTGATCAGCATGATAAGCCAACTTTTTGTTCAATTTATTTGACTAAGGTGAGTCTAAAAATATTTATTTCCACAGTTTAACTTCACAAATTTCTCAAGATAGATTCAATAATAGCAATACTACTGCAAAAAAAAAGTCAAATTTGTTAATGCCTATAGTTATGACAAACTGGTGTATCTTCTGAGGCTCCTGTCATGTCCAATGACAAATTATGCATGCGAATGACATCTTAAAATTACTTGATAAGGCACATGGGTTCATCACAGTAGCAAACATGATTTTTTTCCGGTCATGAATGCATCTCGCTTCCATGATGCGAAAAAGACAACCTAACACCACCAAATGAAATACGAAGAGACAGGAGTGATTTGAGATGTGGATCACAGATCAAACGGTACAAGTAGAGTTGTTTCTGATGAATTAGACCAAATAGAGTCTTTTATCTAATTCATTTTTGCTTGCATTTCCATTTGGTTCAGCACACTCAATCCTGTAGAACAATGGAGTTTTCATCTTAATGCAACTCAAATTGGCAAATATGTAGAACATGTTGTGGCCCCAGAACTAAAATATGATTTTCATGATGGTGCAGATCTGGTATTAATTCTGACATTCATTATAAATGCACCATTTTGTAGGCATAATGAGCATTGAATATCATGATGGGTAAGTGGAGATATTAAGGGGAACAGATAGGGTAGATAGACAAGAAATATTTCTGGTGGTTGGGGAGGTTAGACTAGGAAGCATAGCATAAAAATTAGAGCAAGACTTTTCAGGAGTGAAATTAGGAAACAATTCTACATAAAAAGGTGGTAGCACTTTGGAACTCTTCTGCAAATGGCAATTAATGCTAGATCAGTTGTTAATTTTAAATCTGCGATTGATAGATTTTTGTGAACCCAAAGGTATTAAAGGATATGGGCCAAAGGCTGGTATATGGAGTTGGTTTGTAGATCAGCCAAGAGCTCACTGAACGGTCGAACAGCTTCGAGGAGCTAAATGGCCGACTGCTGTTCCTATGTTTCTGTGTTCTTAGACAGAGTCATTTGCCGCAAAATTTGGGTGCGCAGTGCCTATGTTTTTGACTCTATGGGTGCTATTTCTGTTCCAAAATAGCATCCGTGGCACATGCGCACATTCTGATCTGTAAGGGCATTAGTACAGATGCAGTGAGCATGTACCAGAGGTATGCAGAGTAGGCATCATGACGTCAGTCAGCATGTAATGTTGATTTGTCGCTAATGATGCCATTTTCAACCTCAACATGCCAGCTAATGCCCTCTCTTAGCCTCGTACAGTGGAAAGTTGCTGATTGATTTCTACTCACTGTTGCTGAGTTTGTAGAAATGTTTAATGGTTGTGCTGCTACTTAAAGTTGCTGAAGTCTACAGGGAGTGGTGCGACATGTGGTAAAGCACTTGGTCCTGATTTCAAAGGTTCTGCTCAGACTATTTGTTCACAAACATGGGTGTAATAGTTTGTATCCCACTTGACCCCCAGCATTGTTATAATCCAGAAAGCCAGTTGGCAAAGGATAGTACTGGACCCAATCTTTACTCAGTTTTTCATTATTTACAGAATTAAACATTACATGTACACACCTCCCAACTCAGCCACAGCACTGTTTCATTAAGTGTTTATATGTGCTGAAGTGAAACCCCAATTAATACCCATCACCTGCATACAATTAAACACAATTAATATACAAATAAGAATCATGACAGGAAGAATAAGCAGAGGCACCACAGAGGAGGACAAGTTGCACAAAGCAGAAAGATGAGGTTGGGGATAAGGGCTCTCAGCAGGAGACCATATCCATCCAGGGTCTTCAGGCAGCAATTCACCTAACTCTATCCCAGTGAGGAACAGTGCATGTGACATCTACGCTACACTATGGAGGTGCTTACTGAAATCTGCTACCTGTTGCATCCACAACTGCAGCCTCAGAGCAGGTGATTGTGGCCATGAACTTTCATGCATCAGGCTCCTGCCAGGCTGGAGCAGACAATAATTTTATGGCAGCAAGGCTGAGCTTGCAAGACTTCAGTCTGAACTTCCACTGCAGCACGTGACGTAGGTGGCTTCTGCGTGAGCTGCAAAGGATGGGCTCCAAGCTCTGTGCAAAACCCTGTGCTAAGTTGATGTCAGATTCCTCCAAGCTCTTTGACAGCAGGCTTTCTGGCAGGCCTGCCAATGCACCAAGCATTTCATTATGCATACCATCAGTCTTTTACTGTAGGCTGCTCCATCAAAGTCCTCATCTGGGTCCTCTGCATAAGAACATGTGTGCCACCTCACCATCCAGCGCTACCCTTATCTCCTGCCATGGCTGTAGGCCATTCATGTCCAATGTCTCACTGTGCAGATCCCACCTTTAATTTACCCACTAAGGTACATGCAGTGTCAGTATCTGAGATGGTGACTCTGAGTGTGAGATTGAATGACAGTGTTTCTTCTTCATCACTGTATTCCTGCTTTTCCATCTCTTGCTCTTCAATCACTGCCTGGCCAGGTGGCAATTTTGGAGGATGTGAAAGGTGTTAGGCACAAATTTAGGGTTGTGGTGAGGGGAGGGGATAAAGCAAGAGGTGCATGCATGAACCATCTGTAGCTTGTGAGTCAGAAGAGATTGTGGGATATGAGAAGGAGGATTAGGTATGAGCATACGGTTATCTTTAATGGTTTCAGCCCCGCCATTGACCTTGGCCTTAGTCATAGCCACTACAATGATGGAAAGCATCATGGGGGTAAGGACATGCAGCTATGCCTGCCCCCACCAGTTAGGTACTTATGCACCACCGTGTCCTGCATGAGGGAAGTGTCAGTGGTGCAATGTGTTTGGGTGATGTGGCTGTCATTGTTGAAGAACTGGCAGTGTGTGCAAGCTGTGAAATCGGGGTATGAGGTTTGCAACGATGTTAAGTGTGTGAGGATGAGGTGAAGGTATGAATGTCAGTTATGTGTCCTGATTGAAAGAGATTGTTGATAGGTGTGTGAAGGGGGAATGATGGTGAACTGAACAGTGTCTGAGGTCCATGGTTCAGTTATGAGGATATGAGATTTGAAGATTCATTCACTCCCTTGATCACTCATGCAAAGCCATTAAACTTCTTGCAGCACTATATCCAGATCCTCAGGGCAACATTGCTTGCATTGACCATGATAGCTAGCTGCTCCCATTGCATTCTCAGAGTTTGTCTGGAAGGCCTCTTGGCCCCCTGTGGTTAGAGGACATATCTCTTCACCTTCATCTTCTATACCAAGACCTTCAGCGCTGCGTTAGACAACCTTGGAGTATGCTTTCTGCCCTGTTGCACCATTAGTCAGAGATGTTCCTGCTCAACATGTCTTCCCCAGCAATTTCCAACCCCTGCTCCAGTCAGAATGCATCTCCCTTTAAGAGGTGCAGGCTAGCTTTAAATCATGCAGGCTAGCTTTAAGTAGTTCTAGCCTCACATGAACTTGAGCCCCCTGCTGAGGTATGCACTCACTCAACAGCGTGTTTCGCGCTGGGCTGCAAACTACTATCATTCAAATTAGCAAGCAGCACAAAGTTTGCGTGCTGCCTGCATCAGAACAAACAAGCACAGGTCAATCCTGCATCAGAGGTGGCAGCTGGTTTCTTTTTGCAGCGGCGACAGGGAGAGCGAGGTGGCAGCTGGGTAAGTAAGTCCTATATATTTGGGCAGCGGCTGAACCCGAGACACTACACCTGTAGTGTCTCCCACCCGCCCTCCTCCTCTAACCAAAAAAAAAAGGACTCGGTGGTGTGTAGATAAGGTAAGGCTTTTTCTATTTCTTTTTTTTTTCGTGTGATTGGTAAAAACCTTTCGTTCCTTTTTCATTTATCTAGGTTAAGACTAAGTTAAGCTTAAGATTAAAAATGGCAGGAGATCTCAGACCCGTGTTATGCTCCTCTTGCTCAATATGGGAGCTCAGGGACATGGCTGATGTCCCTGACTCCTTCACGTGCTGGAAGTGTGTCCAGCTGCAGCTCTTGTTAGACCGCATGACAGGCCTGGAGCTGCGGATGGACTCACTTTGGAGCATCCGCGATGCTGAGGAGGTCGTGGATAGCACGTTTAGCGAATTGGTCACACCGCAGATTAGGATTGCTGAGGGAGAAAGGAAATGGGTGACCAAAAGGCAGACAAAGAGCAGGAAGGCAGCGCAGGTGTCCCCTGCGGTCATCTCCCTCCAAAACAGGTATACCGTTTTGGATACTGATGGGGGAGATGGCTCACCAGGGGAAGGCAGCAGTAGCCAGGTTCATGGCACCATGGCTGGCTCTGCTGTTCAGAAGGGCGGGAAAAAGAGTGGAAGGGCTATAGTCATAGGGGATTCGATTATAAGGGGAGTAGATAGGCGGTTCTGTGGTCGAAAACGAGACTCCCGAATGGTATGTTGCCTCCCAGGTGCACGGGTCAGGGATGTCTCAGATCGGCTGCAGAACATTCTGAAGGGGGAGGGTGAACAGCCAGTTGTCGTTGTGCACATAGGCACCAATGATATAGGTAAAAAACGGGATGAGGTCCTACAAGCAGAATTTAGGGAGTTAGGAGCCAAGTTAAAAAGTAGGACCTCAGGAGGTAGTAATCACAGGATTGCTACCGGTGCCACGTGCTAGTCAGAGTAGAAATGAAAGAAATAGTCAGGATGAATGCGTGGCTTGAGAGATGGTGCAGGAGGGAGGGATTCAGATTTTTGGGACATTGGGACCGGTTCTGGGGGAGGTGGGACTATTACAAATTGGACGGTCTACACCTGGGCCGGACTGGAACCAATGTCCTTGGGGGTGCTTTTGCTAACGCTGTTGGGGAGGGTTTAAACTAATGTGGCAGGGGGATGGGAACCAAATGAGGAGGTCAGTGGACAGTAAGGAGGTAGTAACTAAAGCCTGTAAGGAACTAGATAATGAAGTCAGCGTGACTAAGGGAAAGAGTAGGCAGGGAGCAGATGATGAACGCAAAGGGACTGGTGGTCTGAGGTGCATTTGTTTTAATGCAAGAAGTGTAATAGGTAAGGCAGATGAACTTAGGGCTTGGATTAGTATCTGGGAGTATGATGTTATTGCTATTACTGAGACTTGGTTAAGGGAAGGGCACGATTGGCAACTAAATATCCCAGGATATCGATGCTTCAGGTGGGATAGAGAGGGAGGTAAAAGGGGTGGAGGAGTTGCATTACTGGTCAAAGAGGATATCACAGCTGCGCTGAAGGAGGGCACTATGGAGGACTCGAGCAGTGAGGCAATATAGGCAGAACTCAGAAATAGGAAGGGTGTGGTAACAATGTTGGGGCTGTACTATAGGCCTCCTAACAGCGAGCGTGAGATGGAGGTACAAATATGTAAACAGATTATGGAAAGATGTAGGAGCAACAGAGTGGTGGTGATCGGAGATTTTAATTTTCCCAACATTGACTGGGATTCACTTAGTGTTAGAGGTCTAGATTAGATTAGATTATTTTAGATTAGAGATACAGCACTGAAACGGGCCCTTCGGCCCACCGAGTCTGTGCCGAACATCAACCACCCATTTTTACTAATCCTACACTAATCCCATATTCCCAACAAACATCCCCACCTGTCCCTATATTTCCCTACCACCTACCTATACTGGTGACAATTTATAATGGCCAATTTACCTATCAACCTGCAAGTCTTTTGGCTTGTGGGAGGAAACCGGAGCACCCGGAGAAAACCCACGCAGACACAGGGAGAACTTGCAAACTCCACACAGGCAGTACCCGGAATCGAACCCGGGTCCCTGGAGCTGTGAGGCTGCGGTGCTAACCACTGCGCCACTGTGCCGCCCTCTAGATGGAGCAGAATTTGTAAGGAGCATCCAGGAAGGTTTTCTAGAGCAGTATGTAAATAGTCCAACTCGGGAAGGGGCCATACTGGACCTGGTGTTGGGGAATGAGCCCGGCCAGGTGGTTGAAGTTTCAGTAGGGGACTACTTTGGGAATAGTGATCACAATTCCGTAAGTTTTAGAATACTCACGGACAAAGATGAGAGTGGTCCTAAAGGAAGAGTGCTAAATTTGGGGAAGGCCAACTAAACCAAAATTCGGCAGGAGCTGGGGAATGTAGATTGGGAGCAGCTGTTTGAAGATAAATCCACATTTAATATGTGGAAGTCTTTTAAAGAGAGGTTGATTAGCGTGCAGGAGAGACATGTTCCTGTGAAAATGAGGGGTAGAAATGGCAAGATTAGGGAACCATGGATGACAGGTGAAATTGTGAAACTAGCTAAGAGGAAAAAGGAAGCACACATAAGGTCCAGGCGGCTGAAGAAAGACGAAGCTTTGGAAGAATATCGGGAATGTAGGACCAATCTGAAACGAGGAATTAAGAGGGCTAAAAGGGGTCATGAAATATCTTTCGCAAACAGGGTTAAGGAAAATCCCAAAGCCTTTTATTCATATATAAGGAGCAAGAGGGTAACTAGAGAAAGGATTGGCCCACTCAAGGACAAAGGAGGAAAATTATGCGTGGAGTCAGAGAAAATGGGTGAGATTCTAAACGAGTACTTTGCATCGGTATTCACCGAGGAGAGGGACATGACGGATGTTGAGGTTAGGGATAGATGTTTGATTACTCTAGGTCAAGTCGGCAAAAGGAGGGAGGAAGTGTTGGCTATTCTAAAAGGCATTAAGGTGGACAAGTCCCCAGGTCCGGATGGGATCTATCCCAGGTTACTGAGGGAAGCTAGAGAGGAAATAGCTGGGGCCTTAACAGATATCTTTGCAGCATCCTTAAACACGGGTGAGGTCCCGGAGGACTGGAGAAATTGCTAATGTAGTCCCCTTGTTTAAGAAGGGTAGCAGGGATAATCCAGGTAATTATAGACCGGTGAGCCTGACGTCAGTGGTAGGGAAGCTGCTGGAGAAGATATTGAGGGATAGGTTCTATTCCCATTTGGAAGAAAATGGGCTTATCAGTGATAGGCAACATGGTTTTGTGCAGGGAAGGTCATGTCTTACCAACTTAATAGAATTCTTTGAGGAAGTGACAAAGTTGATTGATGAGGGAAGGGCTGTAGATGTCATATACATGGACTTCAGTAAGGCGTTTGATAAGGTTCCCCATGGTAGGTTGATGGAGAAAGTGAAGTCGCATGGGGTTCAGGGTGTACTAGCTAGATGGATAAAGAACTGGCTGGGCAACAGGAGACAGAGAGTAGCAGTGGAAGGGAGTTTCTCAAAATGGAGACGTGTGACCAGTGGTGTTCCACAGGGATCCGTGCTGGGACCACTGTTGTTTGTGATATACATAAATGATTTGGAGGAAAGTATAGGTGGTCTGATTAGCAAGTTTGCAGACGACACTAAGATTGGTGGAGTAGCAGATAGTGAAGGGGACTGTCAGAGAATACAGCAGAATATAGATAGATTGGAGAGTTGGGCAGAGAAATGGCAGATGGAGTTCAATCCGGGCAAATGCGAGGTGATGCATTTTGGAAGATCCAATTCAAGAGTGGACTATACAATAAATGGAAAAGTCCTGGGGAAAATTGATGTACAGAGAGATTTGGGTGTTCAGGTCCATTGTTCCCTGAAGGTGGCAACGCAGGTCAATAGATTGGTCAAGAAGGCATACGGCATGCTTTCCTTCATCGGACAGGGTATTGAGTACAAGAGTTGGCAGGTCATGTTACAGTTGTATAAGACTTTGGTTCGGCCACATTTGGAATACTGTGTGCAGTTCTGGTCGCCACATTACCAAAAGGATGTAGATGCTTTGGAGAGGGTGCAGAGGAGGTTCACCAGGATGTTGCCTGGTATGGAGGGCGCTAGCTATGAAGAGAGGTTGAGTAGATTAGGATTATTTTCATTAGAAAGACGGAGGTTGAGGGGGGACCTGATTGAGGTGTACAAAATCATGAGAGGTATAGACAAGGTGGATAGCAAGAAGCTTTTTCCCAGAGTGGGGGATTCAATTACTAGGGGTCACGAGTTCAAAGTGAGAGGGGAAAAGTTTAGGGGGGATATGTGTGGAAAGTTCTTTACGCAGAGGGTGGTGGGTGCCTGGAACACGTTGCCAGCGGAGGTGGTAGACGCGGGCACGATAGCGTCTTTTAAGATGTATCTAGACAGATACATGAATGGGCAGGAAGCAAAGAGATACAGACCCTTAGAAAATAGGCGACAGGTTTAGATAGAGGATCTGGATCAGCGCAGGCTTGGAGGGCCGAAGGGCCTGTTCCTGTGCTGTAATTTTCTTTGTTCTTTGTTCAGAACAAACGAGCACTGGTCAATCCTGCATCAGAACAAACGAGCGCAGGTCAATCCTGCATCAGAACAAACGAGCACAGGTCAATCCTGCATCAGAACAAACGAGCACAGGTCAATCCTGCAGCGTGATCCCTGCACCCATTATTGGGTGCTATTAAGCTTTTCCCCCATTTTGATCTTTCTTATGGGATCTAACCCAAGAAGGAATTCCTAACCAATAATAATAATTACAACATTCACAAAGTCATTTCAGCTGTGGTGCTGATTAAGTCTGACAGTGGTAGTCTGGTTTGATTAGTAACAACATAAATCAAAGAAACTAACTAATTGCATTTGAGTCACAAAGCCCACTACTACTATGTGTTTTGTGACTCATGGTCCCAATGGCTGTGCTTTCTTCTAAACTTTGCTGATTGTAGAAATGTATTTAAAATGTGAATGTTATGAGCACTGCCATTATCTCTACCTCCCCACTCCTCTACCCTAATCACTACCTGGACAGAACAGAAAGTGAAACAATGGAAATAGTGTTTCCTGGGAGAGGAACTTGAAGCCATCAGTATTTGATGTAATTTGGTATCTCTACTCGTAAACTCAGAAACTAAAGTTCAAGGCTAAGACCCAGAGTGCGCAACATCACTGATGTTGGCAAGAATGGGAGTGAAGTTGTAATAAGAAGTCACAGCTTGGTGACTCAAGGCTTGTATCTTTAAAAACCTGAAGAATGAAGAACAGAGGTAAGAAACTCCACATTTTGAAGTCCTAGGAAAGAATGAACTACAGGAAGTGATAAGTTTTGATTACAATACATTCAGTACAGGACAGGTTGCAGTGAACAAGGGAGAGAAGATTGAAACAACAATAACTACAATGATATTGATAAAAGTGGGAACTGAAAGACATGCTGCAACATGCTGTAAGGTGATCTTTCTCTCTTTCTTATGTGCCAGCCTTTCAATCTAAGGTGATTCTTTCTCACCTCTTCAGATTGGAGATGTGAGGAGGATTACTGAAGGTGATAAACACATCACTTACTGGGAATCCAGCTTTTTCTTGTGTTCTGTCAAGTTGTGCAAGAGTAATGTTAGAGTAGTCTGCCTAGAAATTGTAGCATTTTTCATGTTTTTCTTTAATGCCCTTGGGCATTACAGGGAGTTAAGAGTTGTTGATGCGAATTAGAGAAGATAGCAAGGCTAAGCCTACCAATAAGGTGAAAAGCAACAAAAGGTAGACCCAGCAAGGATGACAGGTGGGAGTCATTTATTGGACTCATGCAGAACATTAAGACTTAAAGTAAGCAAGATCTTTGGGGGACATCATGATTTAGAGTTTCAACCACAGACTGAGAACAATGAAGGACTGTGAGGGGATACAGTATCGAAAGTTAGTCAAGTAATCAATGGAGTTGAGAAAATAGAGCACTGCAGTATCATGAAGCATTGCACTTCATTGTGAAACACCCTAGAGTATATCTCGTAAATCACAGAAAAGTGCAGAGAAGCCCATGTCTGAAAATGGTCAGGATGGAAGTACAATGGAAGCAAGGGACTTTCAGCGTGGAATAGCAATAAAAATATTATTCAAAAAGAATAATGGGTGATAATTTTATATATAATGCCTACATGAATAATAGTGCAGACAATGTGGACTCATCAATATGCTTAAAATTCTACATGTGAGATGATTCAGTGACTACCTCAAGATGTGGCATTTAAGAAGGCACCTAATTTTTCCTTGGCCTAGTTCAGACTATAAATGTCATATCAGATTTGTTAGGTGTATTTTACATCAGCTTGATCTATTTCATTTTGGATGCCTTGTGTTACAGAAGTGTAAATAAACAATGAGGTGGATTACTGTAGTACTGGTGATTTATATTAGATTTAAATGACTTAATACCTTTAGAAATGATGTCCAGACTTGATTATATAAAACAGAATGACTGGGTGGTATTCTTATAAACATCAACAAAAAGAGCAAAACTGTGGAAGTTCTGCAATGACTCTTATTAAAATTTTCATTGAATATTTGATGGGAAAGAATTTTCATCTTGAAATATGGAGTGAATAATTAAATATTTTAGATCCAGGCTCTCACAGGGGACTTTTATGCTTTAGCATTTGAGTTTACACTATAGTAGCAAGATATGTTGTTTCTGATTGAAACTTTATAGAGATAACTTAAAATGACTTGCATTCAGACTCATTTTTACTGGGATTAAGCTGAGCTGTTTGAATCCAGGTTGAACAAGGAATAAATGTACATTTCTGTTCTAGTGAGTGTAGTTCTTCCAAGGCTACGAACCACGGGACAAATTTTAACTTTCAGTGATCGTGTAAAATGAGTGGCTGATCTGTTATCAGCTGTTTTACACTATTGTCAAAGGTTAAAACTATCCCCATTAATTGTACTAATGTGAATGTCATAATCAAATACAAATGAATGCAAATCCTGATCTAAGATCCAAGTTTCTTCAAATTCTTGGCAGTGCCAAGAAATGAGTCAAGTATAAGCTTTGCTAAAGTTGGTATCAAATCTTTCTTCTTTGTTATTCTTTGTATCAGGTTTCTAGAATTTTGCCAGTGAGTCAAATTTTCATGGTTTAGCATTTCAGGGTTGCTGTGGAGTCAACAGGAAATCTTCATGTATTACTGTTCTCACTGTGGAGTGCATAAAATTGGCTGGACACCCACTTAGTTCTGGAATAATTCACTGGTTATTGCAGCTTCAAAACAATAATTTAATTTTTATAAAAATCCTAGTTGCTATAAATGTGATGAAACTTGTTTAAAATGGATTGTATACATGACCAATTTGTGTGGAAACCAAGGAAGGCCACAAGCAATTTTAAAAAGAGGGGTTTGTTTATATCTTCATCAAAAAAACTTCAGTGAAGTCAGATTCATGTGATCTTCCTTATAACTAAATTACTGACTTGTTGTCAATAATTAAGCCACTAAAATAACTTAGAAACTACAAAATGGAAATGGGCCATTTAGCCCAACCAGTCTCTTTTGGTGTTTATCTTCCATACGAACAGTACTTCTAATCCCATGTACATACCCTGTTTCCATATCCCTTTATACTGTTTTTCTTCAACCACCTTAATTGTTTGCATTATTTCTGCTTCAGGCACTAACGAGTGTATTCACAGCCTCACAAATCTCTCAAAGTAACTTTCTCCTACTCTCTCTCCTAAATCCCTTACATTTATCCTACATCTTTGCCTTATTCTAGACCTGTAAACCAATGGATAGAATCTGGCTCTTTCCACTTTGTCTCATACCTTCATAATTTTAAACACCACTATATATTGCTCTGTAAACTCCTTTCTTCTAACAAAATCAGCTGCAATTTTTAACTCTATCTTTGTAGTTGTTTTTCCTCATACCAGGCAACACCCTAATGAGTCTGTGCTGTTAACTTTCTGTTGCCCATCACTGCCTACGGTACTCAAACTATGGTATAACAAGGGTTTTACATAGATTCACCATTGCATCTTGATTTTAATATTCTATATCTTTATTGCTATTGCAACAGAGGGGGCTGGATTTTATTTTGGCGGTGGCTGACCTGCCTGAGCCCTCTATCAGACCGCCAGCCAAATTCAACGGCAGGCAGGTAATTAACTTTCCCCCATTGGGGATGACGTCCCCTGTAAGGGACAAGATCCCACCCTAAGAGCTGTTGGCCAATTAGAGGAAGCAGTGGCTATTGCTGCTACTGCAATAGGCCCGGGACCCAGGAGTAGCCATGGAGCCCTGGACTGCAGGCATGCCGCCGGGTGCTCTCCATGGGGCAGAGATTGCTCAAGCAGGAGGGCACCTTCCCAGCCCACAGGGAGGCCATCTGGTGTTATTGGGCAGCCTCCCCATGTGGCGGAGGGCGTCCCCATCACTGATAATAAGCCATCCATGAAAGGAAGAGGCTCATAAGTGGCCATTAAGGGCCTCAGTTGGCCTCTGGGTGAGAAGGCCGTCCTTGGCCTTCCTCATCCCTGACAAAATTGAATGCCATCGGAAGGCAACGGGCACTCCAGGCACCCTCTGCCCACCACCTCCCCCCTTCCCTCACAATTTTATGGGCAACCCCCACTTCCCTGCCCATTCCTAGAGTGCTGATAAAATTCAGCACAGTATTCCATTGAGCTGAAATATCAGCTCTGTATCTCTCTCCTGATCTGCTTACTGTTTCCAGCATTTTCTCTTTCTACAATAGTACTCTATTAGTTTTATAATGGCCATAACTACTGGGATGATGCTGTGAATATCTTGTGAACCTGACCCCCAAATCCTTCTGATCTTCTATATCACCTAACTTTTCCTCAGTCAAAGTTTAATTATTACTTTTGTTACGACCAGGTGAGAAAGGTGTCCAGGGGGTCCCTCTCAGCCTTCATCTGGTCTTACCATAACAGGGTTTAATTTTAAACACACCATGTTTTTAGTTCACCCTTGGTGAATCCTTGTTCACTGCGTTCCAATTATAAGGCAAAGAAACCAGCACAAACAGGTTTTCTTAGGTTTAAAGAAGAAAAGTTGAAATTTATTAAACTTAAACTCTAATTCGGTTGATGCCTACGGATACACGAAGTGCCCACGCTTGCAAGCATACGTGATACATGCAAGTAGAGACAGAAAAGAGCAGAAGAAAAAAAATCAAGTGGAAAAATTTGAGACAATATCTGAAGAGTTTTTGTTAGTTCTTCAAGCTCACTGTAGAGTCCTTGATTGTAGGTAGATCTTGCTTTTCATTGGTGCCCAGTATTATTCTTAAACCTTGTTCGCTGTAGGAGATTTCTGTCTCTTGGGATTCATGTGTCTTCAGTGGATTCAGAGGCTTGTGAGAAGGAGATGGGAGCAGACAGGAGAGATCGTCTCAGTCCAGGAGCAAACAGTTTTTCCGAGTTCAAACTCTCTGTGGCTAGTTCAAAAAACCCTGGAACAGCCAGTTAGTCATGCGAGCAGCTGGTCCAACCAGTCCTGACCCCTGTGGTTTTCATCACCCCAGCAAACCCTGGAATGCGCTTCCCCACTCCCTCACTGTCTGGTGATCAACATCCATTGTGGGTTGAATGTGTCAAGGACTGGTCCTTTTTCTACACAAGCTCCGTCTGTTATTATGCAAATGTTTTTTCCAGCCAGGGCTGATCTGTTCAAGTCATTTCCTCGCTCCAGCAACAGTTCAAAATCAATGTTCATATGACAAAAGCAATGTGCCTCACTCTTGACAGGTGGGGGCCTGTATGACACTTATTTTGGCAAAATACATTATTTCACATTTATTGACATTGAATTCTATCTGCCACATTTTTGTCCATTCTGACATATTATCAATATTCCCTTCCAAATCACTTTGGCGGCGCAGTGGTTAGCACCGCAGCCTCACAGCTCCAGCGACCCGGGTTCAATTCTGGGTACTGCCTGTGTGGAGTTTGCAAGTTCTCCCTGTGTCTGCATGGGTTTTCTCCGGGTGCTCCGGTTTCCTCCCACATGCCAAAGACTTGCTGGTTGATAGGTTAATTGGCCTTTATAAATTTCCCCTAGTACAGTTAGGTGGTAGGGAAATATAGGGACAGGTGGGGATGTGGTAGTAATGTGGAATTAGTGTAGGATTAGTATAAAAATGGGTAGTTGATGGTCGGCACAGACTCGGTGGGCTGAAGGACCTGTTTCAGTGCTGTATCTCTAAACTAAACTAATTATTTACTATACCTTTTTATATTAGGATCATGCCCTACATCCAAAAGTGAACAGAGGCAGTCCCAAAACAGACCACTGTGGGATACTGCTATTCACTTCTAACTACTCTGAGTAACAGCCCTTTACTTCTACTCTCTGTTTCCTCCATTTTGCAATGAGATAAATGACCAGACAATCTGTTTAAATGATGCTGATTGAGGGTTAAATATTGGCTAGCGTCCACTGTGTTTTGTCCATCCATCATATCTGTTACTTCCTCAAAGAACTCTATCCAGTTTGTCAACCATGATCTTCCTTTCTGAATTCTATGATTACTGCTTCTAATTGTGTTCTCTTTTTCTGAGTATTTAGTGATTTCATCTATCATTAAAGATTCCAAAATTTTCTCTAATCATGTTGTTAAACTACTTAGCATGTAAATGCCAAGTTAACTCTGTCTCCCTTTGTGAAAACAGGTATTACAGTCCTTCCGCACACATCGCTTTCGTTTCAAACCTTGAATTAAACTTCTAGTGTCTCCATTAATTCTTTTGCCCTTTCCCTCAGAAACATTAGATGTTTCTCTTTCATATCCCAGTACTTTGTCCACATTTATCAAATTCAGTAATAAACTGAACTAATTACTGAGTGAATGTAATAATTATATCAGTTAATGACTGAATTTAATAAATAACTACCTGATTTAAATTAATTAAGTAACTTGCTACTTTAGTAATTAGTACTGGCTAAATTTAAACAATTAAACTACTGATTGAATTCAAATGATCCATATATTTAACATAGTTGATAAATCAATAAGTTCCCACTATAATTTATGAAATTAGTGTCTGGAATCATCAACTCATTACTTGTCATGTTACTATGCAGCCACACATTTTATCCATGAGCTGTGCCATGAAACACAAACTATATTGAAAAAAGATACAATTATTGTTGGATGGATTATCATCCATCATGCTCAACATCAGAAAATGTGCACAAATTCCCCAGACTACTGATGTGAAATTCCATGAGATCTGCTAGTTTTAAATGTAAATTAAGAGTCCGAGCATCAGTAATAATTTTTACCAAGAATTATGAGCAATGTTTTTTTTGTTATTGTTTAAATAGTGATAGCTGATGATATCACTGGGGTGTAGTCCCTCATTTTGACAGTATGATTTGAGTTGAATCAATATTGCTTCAACTGTGTACATTAATTCAGCTCTGTCACACTGTCAAATCCCATCAGACTAGTTCCCCTTAGTCACTCGGGTTCATTTGTTCAGTTTCTGAATATTAAATGGTATAAGAACACAATGCAACTTAAAGCAACTGTGATAACATCAGATGCTTCTTGAAATTATCCAGGTGGCACTTGAGAAAACAGAGGCACTTGGGCAATTTGTGCTGGATGCAACTGGCAAGTTTAAGTGTTCTCATCCTCCACTTACCCTGGATTGAACAAGTGAAAGGTACTTTGGTATTTGAGTTTCTGCACAGAAGAGACAATGTTATCAGCTATGACACTGACTAAGGGAGACTTCTACAGGCAGAAGTACTATGTGAAGCATCACTGCTGGCATTCTAGGAAAGTGTTTTCTGCAGTACAACAGAATATTGAAGTGCAGCTGCAGAAGTTCAAATGCTCCTCGCATAAGTCTTGATGTCTTTAATTATCATGGTGATGGTCTAGTCATAATCTTGTGGAAAACCGCTGGCCTGGCACTGACATTCCAGTGATAGGCAAGACAGACTCTTCCATGGAGTAGGTCATCCTTACCCAGTCAACTGGTTTTAATGGCTTTAAATTTGAGAAAAGACATGCTTCTTGTCAACCACATAGACAAGATGACAACATTCCATTACTGCTGGCAATCCTTTTTTATGTGCCATTTTAAAGTACTTTTCAGAAATAAAAGACTTGATTCACAGATTGTGTATTGGAGGCCATAGTGTAGAAGGTCCTGCAAGAAAGTGGGACCTGATGCAGAGAAAAAGGTCATTCTCCAATGCAGGCCTTCCATTTATTTGCAGGTTTCCATTGAGTCTCCATTGCAAATGGGTGCAGAGCTGTGGGTACTTAGCATAAGAACAGCGACATTAATGAGCCTTGCAGGCTGTCATGTGCTGACAGTGCATGGGATCCACACGAAGGATCAGTGTGCACATTTGGCATTGAATAGCCTCAGCAGCTAATAAGTGAGATACACGCAATACCCAGCAACCCTTTGAGCACTACGCATAGAATTATCAGCCCCATGGCGGTACTCTTGACTTAACTCAACGCACTTTTTTTTTTAAGCCAGGGAACTTCTTACGGATCTCATTCTCATGTAAGTTAGTGGACTTCCAAGTCTCAAAAGTAAAAAAAAAATTCCAGCAAATTATCATTCCAGTGTTGAAAATATCCTGCATCATTGCATCAAGTGTTTATTTTGCTGATCCAGCTGTAGAATACATTCAAGTTTCATGCTGGATATATAGTATTTTACTGCTTAAGAAGTATGATAGTAACAGTATTATTTTTATTTATTTAGAGATACAGCACTGAAACAGGCCGTTCGGCCCATCGAGTCTGTGCCAATCCATTTATTCTAATTCCAAATTCCTACCACATCCCCCACCTGCCCCTATATTTCCCTACCACCTACACTAGGGGCAATTTATAATGACCAATTTACCTATCAACCTGCAAGTCTTTGGCATGTGGGAGGAAACCGGAGCACCCGGAGGAAACCCATGCAGACACAGGGAGAACTTGCAAACTCCACACAGGCAGCACCTAGAATTGAGCCCGGGTCGCTGGAGCTGTGAGGCTGCGGTGCTAACCACTGCGCCACTGTGTACTGTCAGTAGGTTTCTTTAATTTCTATTTCTGGTTGCATAGAAATGCTGGCAGTAAAAATGATAGCCACTATCTTAATTTGAATTTCCACAAAATAAGACTCATTAATCCTTTATTCAACAAAAGATAATCTATGTAGAATATATTTTGTATGACATGAATCTCACAGTAATACAGAGATGGTTCACTGCACTTCAAATAATTTTTAGCCTCCTAACAGGACCAAGAAAATTCCATTCTCCTTGCACCTAAATTTTCAGCTAATGCTCTGTGATACTAGTTACATTGGAACATAGGAACAGGAGTCGGCTGTTCCACCATTTGATGAGATCGTGGCTGACCTGTAATCTAACTCTATATACTCACCTTTGCCCCATATCCTGTAATAACTTTGGATAAGAAAAACCCATCAATCTCAGATTTAAAATTTACAATTGATCTAGCATCATTGGGATTTGTTGAGGAGTTCCAAACTTCTACCACCCTTTGTATGTAGAAGGATCATAGCAAGTAGGAGTAGGCCATTCGTCCCATTGAGGCTGCTCTGCCATTCAAACAGATCATGGCTGACCATCTACCTCTATGCCATTTTTCTCCACTATCCCCATATCCCTTGATCTTGTTAGTATTCAGAAATCTTATCGATTTCTGTCTTGAACAAACTCAAAAATTGAGCTTCCAGAACCCTCTGGGGTAGAGCATTCCACAGATTCACCATCCTCTGTGTAAAGAAATTCCTCCTCATCTCAGTTTTAAATGGTCTGCCCCTTATTTTGAGTCTGTGTCCCCTTGATCTAGACTCAACAGCCACAGGAAATACCCTATCCACATCCACCCTGTCACACCCTGCAAGAATTTTGTAAAATGAGATCACCTCTCATTCTTCAAAACTCTTAGTCTGGTGGACCTCCGTTGCACTCCCTCTATGGCAAGTATATCCTTCCTTAGATAAGGAGACCAAAACTGTCCAATACTCCAGGTGCTGTCTCACCAAGGCTGTATACAATTGAAGCAATATATCTTTACTCCGGTACTCAAATCCCCTTGCAATGAAGGCCAACATACCATTTGCCTTTTTAATTGTTTGCTGCACCTGCATACTAACTTTTAGTGACTCATGAACAAGGACATCCAGGTCTCTTTGGACATCAACACTTCCCAACTTCTCACCATTTAACAAATACTCTGTCTTTCTGTTTTTTCTTCCAAAGTGGATCACTTCACACTTATTCACATTATTTCCATCTGCCATGTTCTTGTCCGTTCGCTTAGCCTGTCCAAATCCCCCTGAAGCCTTTTTGCATCTTCCGAACAACTTGCATTCCCTCCTAGTTTTGTATCATCCGCAAATTTGGAAATATTACAATTGGTCCCCATATCCAAGTCATTTATATAGATTTAAACAGCTGTGGTTTGCGCACTGATCCTTGCGGTACCCCACTAGTAATAGACTGCCATCCTGAGAATGTCCGATTTATTCCTATTCTCTGTTTTATCTCTGTTAACCCATTCTCAATCCATTGCAGTAAATTACCCCCAATCCCATGTGCTGTAATTTTGTTTACTAACCACCTGTGTGGAACCTTATTAAAAGCCTTTTGAAAATCCAAATACACCACATCCACTGGTTCTCCTTTATCTATGCTACAAGTAACATCCTCAAAAAAAAACTCCCAACAGGTTTGTCAAACATGATTTCCCTTTCACAAATCCATGTTGACTCTGCCCAATCATATCATATTATTTTCCAAGTGTCCAAGAAGTGTTTCATAATTTTTAGACTCTGACGCCCCCCTAGTCGTAAACTCCCCAACCCGCAGAAATAATTTCTCTTTATCTACCCTATCTCATTCCCAAATATCTTGAAGACTTTTATCAAATCACCCTTAGCCTCCTAAGTTCCAGGGAATCCAAGGCCATTGCATCCTTCCTAAGTTGTGGTGCCCAGAACTGCTCACAGTACTCCAGGCATGGTCTAATAGGGCTTTGTATAGCTGAAGCATGAATTCTACTCCCCTTGTATTCTAGCCTTCTAGATATAAAGGCCAGCATTCCATTAGCATTTTGGATTATTTTCTGTACCTGTTCCTAACTTTTTAATAATCTATGTACCCAGACTCCCAAGTCTCTTTGGACCACCACTGTTTCTAGTTTTTTACCATTTAGAAGGTACCCTGTACTATCCATTTTAGGTCCAAAGTGAATGACCTCACATTTGCCTGTATTGAAATCCATTTACCACAGTTTTGCCATTCACTTAATCTATCAATATCACTTTGTACTTTATGCTTCCATCTACGTTGCTTGCAATGCTGCTTATCTTTGTGTCATTGGCAAATCTGGATTTGTGGCTCTATCCCATCTTCTAAGTTGTCAGTAAATATGGTGAATAGTTAAGGCCCTCATACAGAACTTTGTGCGATATCATAGACCGGATCTTTAATTGCCAGCGGGGTTGGGACCTGGTGCAGGTGTGATTTAAAAATCGAGGTCCCAGAGGTCGCTTCTGGATCCCATTGCCTCCCAGCCAGTCTGCAATATTCAAAGTATTTGGTGGGGGCGCGGGAACGGGAAACATACTTACCTCCAATTATGAACCCATTGAGCTCCTTTAGGAGTTGGTTAACAGGCCGTACAGGTTAGAACTGTAATTCATATCGGAGATTTCAGTGAACTGAAACATTCTGGTGCACATGAGTGCACAGCTGTTGGGTTCTCTGTGGGATGAAGGAAAACTTTTTTTCAAGTTTAAAATTATCGGGCCCTCTGGTATCCTGCATCAGAATGTGCGCAGTACCTCTGTTTTGGCCATTTCCACTCCATCTTATCCCTTTATGCTTCTGGCCCTCTGAGGAGTTGCCTGCTCTCTTCAGCAATGCAGTGGCAGGTCTCATTATGGCTGCCACTTGCCTTTGCCGCTGGTGCCAGGCAGGCAGCTCCCGCCTCCATGAGGCGCTTAGTGCCATTAATTGGAAGCTGAGCTCACCACCTGCCCATTAGGGCTTTAGCATTTAAAAATAGCATCACTATTTGGCACTTGATCCAGCGGGTCTTCCCCTGAGGAGGCGACACTGTAAAGCCTGGCTACCTGACCCGAACCCAACTAGCCTACGTGTATAGGGGTCAGGTTCGGGTCAGGTCTAAATTCCGAATCCAGCATTTGGGCTCTGGTCGGGTCAGGTCTGGCTGGACGGTGCTGCTTCCGAGAAGTCACAGGATCAGGCTTACCCATGATTCCTCACAGCCACATCTGCAGGAATAGCCTGCTGACTGAACGGATGAACGATATTCGTGTCTGGTCGGGTCGGGCGTGAAAAAAAATTAAAGGACTCTGGCTCGGGTCGGGTTTGGGTTCGCTGTGGTCGGGTCGGGCCAAGGTCAGGTTTTAATTTTATACCCGAGCCAAGCTTTATAACATGAGGCTCTCGTCAGCTCTTCTGCCAGAGGTTGAGACCCCTGTTGCCTAGACATAATCCCAGCCTTTGTCTCCTACTGCTCAGCTAATAAAGGTCAATAATTTACTTTTAGTTCCATGGGCTTCATTTTTAGTTAACAGTCTTGTTTGTATGAAGGATATTATCAAATGCCTTCTGGAGCCTCATATAATTAACATCCATAGACAGTCCCTTGCCCACTACTTTAGTCACCTCTTCAAATAAAAATCAATCACGTTTGTCAGGCATGCCCTACTATTTACAAATCCATACCGGCTCTCTGTTGAGCTGAAATTTAAGATGTCCAGGCACATTATTCTTAATGATAGACTCTACTAATTTCCCAAACAACAGATATTAGGCTAACTGGTCTATAATTCCCTCGTTTCCCTCTGTCACCATTCTTAAATAATGGAGTGGCATGTGCAATTTTCCAGTCTAAAGGAGTGGTTCCCGAGTCGAGAGAACTTTGGAAGATTATGGTTAGGGCATTTGCAACATTCTCACCTCACCTGATCCTGGGGATTGGACACTCTTTAGCGCTATTGATTTCTTCATTACTGCTATTTTTTTAACATTAATTTGGGTGAGTTCCTGTCCCTGTCCCTGATTCAATATTAGTTTCCTTGGGATATCCAGCACGGTGACCTCTTCTCTACTGTAAATAGTGACACAAAGTAATTGTTCAACATGTCTGCCATTTCCTTACTTTTATTGACAATATCATATAATTATCAGCTATCAAGGAACCAACATTGCTTCTGACCACCCTCTTTTTCCGAATGTAAAGGCAAATTTTTTTGTGTTGATTTTGATAGCACTTGCAAGTTTCCTTTCATGCTTCCTTTACATGTTAGCTCCTATCCCTGAGCAGGGGCCCTAACAACCCCACTGCCTTGTGGGCATCTTGGAAGAGACCAAGGCTAAGGGAGTAAACCTGAACAGAAAAGCCGGAGCGGAACCCCTATGGAGGTCATGCGTCACCTTTGGCATGTTTCCGGCAGTTCCTGCAGGCATACCGGTGCCAAACGTCATGCTCTGCACTCCTTTGGACCCCACTTGGAAGGTCGAGAGCGGGGTTTTGACGCTTGGGCACCTCACAACCTCCATAAATTCTGTCCAGGCATGCGCCATGGAGAGGTCACTCCATAGTTGCCTCACAGCGATCAAAACAACACTGAAGGCAGCAGTTATGGGTTATAAGTCCAGCTCAATTGGCGTAGAGATTGGGCGCCATGGGTTGCCTTTGTCGGTGAGAGGTCATCGCATCTCACTGGACAGCTACCGCCTGCCTCAAACTGGGCAGCCCCCGGTCAGAAAGGTTCTGTCCCGCCACAGTCTGCCTGCTTCAATGGGTGCTTGGAACTCAAGGTCATTGCCTGACACGTGGACTGTAACACTGCACCAAACAGCATGACAAAAAAAGGAAAAGAGGTATAAACCTTCGTTTTGCAAGCTGAAATGTCAGAACTATGTGTCGTGGCCTGTCGGAAGACCTTGCACAAATCAACGACTCTCGGAAGACCGCCAACATTAACAATGAGCTCAGTAGACTCAATGTGGACATTGCAGCACTTCAGGAGACACGCCTCCCTGCGAGCAGATCTCAGAGAGCAAGACTACACCTTCTACTGGCAGGGTAGGGATCCTGAAGAACCAAGACAGCATGGAGTGGGCTTCACCATCAGAAACTCTTTGCTCAGCATGATAGAGCCACCTTCAAATGGTTCGGAATGCGTACTGTCCATCCGACTGTTCACCGCCTCTGGCCCAGTGCACCTACTCAGCATCTATGCTCCAACACTCTGCTCCCCACCTGAAGTTAAAGTCCAGATCTACGAGGAACTCCATAGTATTAGTAGCATTCCTAATACTGAACATTTGTTCCTGCTGGGGGACTTTAATGCCAGGGTTGGGGCCGACCATGACTCATGGCCCTCCTACCTTGAGCTCTATGGCATTGGAAGGACAAATGAAAATGGAAGAGACTGCTGGAGTTGTGTACCTATCACAACCTCTGCATCACCAACTCGTTCTTTCATACTAAACCCTGTCACCAGGTTTCATGGAGACACCCAAGATCACGTTGGCACTAGCTGGACCTCATCGTCACAAAGCGAGCCTCTATAAACAGTGTCCAAATCACACACAGCTTCCACAGTGCAGACTGTGACACTGACCACTCCCTGGTGTGCAGCAAAGTTAGACTCAAACCAAAGAAGCTACATCACTCCAAACAGAAGGGCCGCCCATGTATCAACACTAACAGAATTTTTTATCCACAGCTGTTACATAAGTTTCTAAATTCACTTGGAAAAAACCCTTCAAAACACTCCAACAGGGGTTGCAGAGACGCAGTGGGCCCATATCAGAGATGCCGTCCATGACTCAGTAATGACCACTTTGGTGAACATGAGAAGCAGAATGCAGACTGGTTTCAATCTCACTTTGAAGAGCTGGAACCTGTCATAGCCGCTAAGTGCGCTTCAACAGTGGTTGAAATACAAGAAAGCCCCCCAGCGAGCTAATATCCGTAGCACTTAAAGTAGCCAGGAGCACTGCACAAAGAACAGCCAGGCACTGTGAAAATGACTACTGGCAACACCTATGCAGTCGTATTCAGCTGGCTTCTGACATGGCAAACATCAGAGGAATGTATGATGGCATTAAGCGAGCTTTTGGGCCAACCATCATGAAGATTGCCCCCCTCAAGTCTAAATCGGGGGAAACGATCACTGACCAATGCAAGCAAATGGACCGCTGGGTGGAGCACTACCTAGACCTGTACTCCAGGGAAAATGTCACTGAGACTGCCCTCAATGCAGCCCAGTCTTTGCCAGTCATGGATGAGCTGGACGTACAGCCAACAACATCGGAACTCAGTGATGCCATTGATTCTCTAGCCAGTGGAAAAATCCCTGGAAAGGACGACATTTAACCTTGAAATCATCAAGAGTGCCAAGCCTGCTATACTTTCAGCTCTGCATGAACTGCTTTGCCTGTGCTGGGATGAGGGAGCAGTACCACAGGACATGCGCGATGCCAATATCATCACCCTCTATAAGAACAAGGGTGACCGCGGTGACTGCAACAACTACCGTGGAATCTCCCTGCTCAGCATAGTGGGGAAAGTCTTCACTCGAGTCGTTTTAAACAGGCTCCAGAAGCTGGCTGAGCGTGTCTACCCAGAGAGATCCACCATTGACTTGCTGTTCTCCCTTCGCCAGCTACAGGAGAAATGCCGCGAACAACGGATGCCCCTCTAAGTCGCTCACCAAAGCCTTTGACCATGTCAGCAGACGTGATCTTTTCAGACTACTGGAAAAGATCAGGATGTCCACCAAAGCTACTAAGTATCATCACCTCATTCCATGACAATATGAAAGGCATAATTCAGCATAGTGGTGCCTCATCAGACCCCTTTCCTATCCTGAGTGGCGTGAAACAGGGCTGTGTTCTCGCATCTACACTGGGATCTTCTTCTCACTGCTGCTCTCACAGGCGTTCAAGTCTTCAAAAGAAGGAATTTTTCTCCACACAAGATCAGATCGCAGGTTGTTCAAACTCGCTCTTAGATCGAAGACCAAAGTACGGAAAGTCCTCATCAGGGAACTCCTCTTTGACGATGCTGCATTAACATCCCACACAGAAGAGTGTCTGCAGAGACTCATCAACAGGATTGCGGCTGCCTGCAACGAATTTGACCTAACCATCAGCCTCAAGAAAATGAACATCATGGGGCAAGACGTCAGAAATGCTCCATCCATCAATATTGGCGACCACGCTCTGGAAGTGGTTCAAGAGTTCCCCAACTATCACCTGCAACCTGTCTCTCAATGCAGAAATCAACAAGCGCAATGGGAAAGGGGTCTGCTGCTATGTCCAGACTGGCTAAGAGGGTGTGGGAAAATGGCGCACTGACACGGTACACAAAAGTCCGAGTGTATCAAGCCTGTGTCCTCAGTACCTTGCTCTACGGCAGTGAGGCTTGGACAACGTATGTCAGCCAAGAGCGACGTCTCAACTCATTCCATCTTCGCTGCCTCCGGAGAATCCTTGGCATCAGGTGGCAGGACTGTATCTCCAACGCAGAAGCCCTCGAGGCGGCCAACATCCCCAGCATATACACCCTACTGAGCCAGCAGCGCTTGAGATGGCTTGGTCGTGTGAGCCGCATGGAAGATGGCAGGATCGCCAAAGATGCATTGTACAGCGAGCTCGTCACTGGTATCAGTCCCACCGGCCGTCCAGGTATCCGTTTTAAAGATGTCTGCAAACGCGACATGAGGTCCTGCGACATTGACCACAAGCCGTGGGTGTCAGTTGCCAGTGATTGCCAGAGCTGGCGGACAGCCGTAAAGGCGAGGCTAAAGAGTGGCGAGTCGAGGAGACTTAGTTGTTGGCAGGAAAAAAGACAGAAGTGCAAGGAAAGAGACAACTGTGTAACAGCCCCAACAACCAATTTTACCTGCAGTGCCTGTGGAAGAGTCTGTCACTCGAGAATTGGCCTTTATAGCCACTCCAGGCGCTGCTCCACAACCCACTGACCACCTCTAGTCGCTTACCCATTGTCTCTCGAGACAAGGAGGCCAAAGAACTATCTATTCTTGCAACAGAGTCTGTGCTTTTTTTGTACTATTTATTTTATCTTTATACTGTCTCTCACCTCATCAGTTGCCCATGGTTGTCTTTTATGGCAAGTAGAGCTCTTGCTGCTTCGGGGTATAAACTGGTTCTGTATCATATTAAATTCCTTTTTGAACAGCTCCTACTGATGTTTTGTCATTTTACCCATTAACAGATTTGTCCAGTTTAGTCTGAACCGTATCTGTCTCATCCCATTGAAGTCAGCCTTGCCTAAATCTGGAATTCTAGCAACCGTTTCACATTTCTCCCTTCCAAACAGTATTTTGAACTCAATCAAATTATGACTGCTGTTTGATAAGTTTCACCAAATCTGTCTCATTATTCATTACTAAATCTAATATGGTATTCCCCCTTGATGGTTCTAGGACTTAATGCTACAGAAAACTATCCCAGACACACTCTAGAAAGTTACTACCTTTCTGACAAGCGCTAGGCTGCTTTTCCCAATCTATATGAAAATTAAAATTCCCGATTAAAATCACTCTGCCTTTCCTGAGAAAAAAACCAGCATTACTGGACTAATACTATACAAATGCCAGGATTGCATTATTATCTTCTACAAAAATAAACAATAAAAACAAAAACACTTTACTTCTGTCTTTCCATTTTACTGTACCCACCACCTCTTCCCAGCCCACCCCCAGTCCTCTGGCTAAGTACTTACACAAGACCTTTGCTAAGTTGATGTTATGTAGTCCGTGTTAAACACTGCAAGAAGCAACTTTTCAAAGATTGAATACTGCACATGAAAGGGGAAACGAGACATAATTGAATGAATGGAGACATGAGGCTGGATTTTAAGAGTCCGCTGCCGATCTCGGCGGCGAGCTCAAGAAATGGCAGCACGTGCGTGCGGGCCGCAATCTCAAGCCCAGTGGCTCATTTAAATAGCTGGGGCGACCTGCCCTCCGCCCTTTTTTTCCCCCCCCCCCTCCCAATCTCGTGGAGGGGACGGGCTGCTCGTCCCCAGAAATGGTGTCGGCAGCCAGCCTTGCCGCCTAACTTAAATTTTTATACACATACACCCAAAATTAAATGAATTAATTTCTTATGCCCCTTTCCCGCTCCCCAGTAACAATTACATTAACTATTTGCCCTTCCGCCCCCCCACCCAGCACCACCTGAAAACACTTACCTTTTACATCTGGGGCTGAATTTTATCAGCGTGCCGAGCACCGCAGCGGTGCGCTGTGAAGTCAGTGGCCTTCCGACACCGAAGTGCTGCCGCAGAGCCCCCGTGATATTACGCACGGAGATTCATTTAAATGGAGGGGGCGGAGCGACTGGCACCAATGATGTAGAGGGGGCGGCCACCGCGTCCCTGGCAACGGCATCCGGCGCCACCGCACAGGCGCTGGTGCCATTTTTAAAGGGTTTCAAGCCCTTCAGGTAAATTTAAATGTTTAAAGCGTTGTAACAAAATTTTTATTTCAAATAAGAACTTGAAACATGGAGGCCCTTTCCCAACCCCCACAATGGTGTTTTTATTGTCTGAAGTGTTTGAAATGTATTTTAGTCCCAGCACAAACTTTGCCCCCCAACCTCACCACATTCGCCCTTCAACACCTTTCCACCTTCCAAATGGCCAATGATTATTGTTTTTCCTGCTTTTCACCCCCGCCCCCCAGTGTCTCGCCTCGGACTCCGTATGGAGTTGTGGCAGGTTGCTGTAAAATCGGCATGGGACGGCTGCCGGCAGCAGGTAAGTTTGTCTGCATTTAATTAACCTAATTTTAATATTCTAATGAAGGCCCCACTGAGGACCCGCCACCGCCGCTAATATCCGGTGGGGCCTTCTCGGCGTCCTTGGTCGTGGCGGGTTGCTCCCGCAAGCATTTTACAGGCCTGCCCGCCTCGATCCATGATGCTGAGGGGCTGGTAAAATTCAGCCCCTGACCTTCGCCCCCTCATCTGGACACACCTTCAGGTCCCCTGCCATGAAACCAGACGCCGGGGGCGGGGGGTTGGGGGACAACAAGATCCAGCCCATGGTTGACATTTACTTCACATGAGGTTTTAAATATTTAGGAAGCAATGAACAAAATAGATAGAAAAGGGTTTGCATTACCAATGAAATAGATCTGATAGAAATGAAAAACAGCAATTTGACTTCACATGAAAGGAATAAATGTGGCTGGAAATCTTTGGCATCAAAGGAAATAATTTAATTGGGAATCATTAAAAAATGTCAGTGCAATGGGAATTGTTCAGTTGGTAAGAGCATTAGAAAAAAAGGAAGGAACTAGTTATTGATGACTTTAAATTAAACCAGATAGAGATCTTCAAAATTGCAAACATAAATTCAAGGGGCGACTGCAGGATTATTTCTTGACACAGAATATTCAAGAGTACTGAGGAAGAGGTAATATGCAATTGTTTAATATTTAGCAGTTAGTCTGAAGAAATTTGAAAGTTAGGGACTAATTGTTGTACCATTTGGATCAACCTTGTACCACTGGACCTGAGGGAATCTATCGATTCTGGCAAATCCCAAAGCCCTCTGTGCTGGCCATCTGTGTCCAAGTGGCTGAACTCCCCCACTCTCATGAATATGGCATCCATGACCTGCCTGCTGCCATGAAAAGCTGTTGATTGCGAGTTGCCACCTAGGTCTGTAACTGATCCCTGTAACGATGTGGTTAAATAGAATTTTAGGGTCCACTGTGACCTCGACGGCTGCAGGTAAGGAATTTCCATGGCAGCCACGAGGCTTCTGGACATTATGGATCAGAGCACAAATGTCTGCAGCCAGCTGCCTAGATAGGCATAGCCTCCTATGTCACTGGTGCTCTGTCATTTGTCACATGCCTGGATGAGTGCAACTCCAACAACTGTGAAGAAATTCGACACTATTCAGGACAAAGCAGCCCACTTGATAGGCACCCCAACTACCACCTGAAACATTCACTCCCTCAACCACTGGCACATTGTGTAAAGCATTTACAAGATACACAGCAGCATCTTGCCAAGGCTTCTTCGACAGCACATTCAAGAATTACAAGGGCAGCAGGCTCATGGGAACACCATCACCTCTATGTTCCCCTCCAAGTCTTGCACCATCCTGACTTGGAAATGTATCACTGTTCCTTCGCCATCACTGGATCAATATCCTGGAGTTTTGTCCCAAACAGCAGTGGTTCAAGAAGGCAGCTCACTACTATCTTCTCAAGGACAATTAGGGATGGGAAATAAATGCTGACTTTTCCAGTGACGCCCACACTCGAATGAATAAAATAAAAACTTATAATGTTAAACTTTTAAAATGAAGCTGAAAAAGCTGCTATGTTTCGTATGGTGGTTCTTGGCTGCACTTCTAGATCTTGGACAGATTTGGCAATTTAGTTGTATTGTGGTTCTTTGAGATGCTGTTGTGTGTGCCAGCCATTTGGCCGCTTTCTCCCTGCTACCACTTTTAAAACAATAACAGCAGCACAGGGAGCACAGAACCCAATGGGGTAAGCTGGACGGAGAGACACTAATCAATGAACAATGAAATAAACATATTGCATACTCAGCAAGTTCATATTTTGTAAGAAAACTAATCTTTATGAAACCCTCTTCCTTTAGTTTTATATGCAATACCATGTATCACTTAGTTCTGCAATGTGGAGGAAATGTTAAAGCAGCATCTCATTAATGTATTTTATTAGTTTACAAATAATTAATAATGCAAAGAACAAATCATTAAGTAGTGGGCTTTATGTAGAGCTAATTAGTACAGCAACTAAATATCTAATACTTTGCAGTCCTTAAATACTGCATAATCACCTGCTCAAGTTGCAAACCATTTGCTCAGTACCCCATCTCTTAAATTATGAACATATAAAAATAGACATGCAATTACTTATGGAAAGTGCTTAAATTCCAAGACTAAAGGGTTTTGTGAACCATTTAATCGCAAGCATTTTTGGTAAAGAATTATTTTCATCATTTGAAATTTTGATGTGACTGTCATCTGTGACAAATTCCAGTGGCAAGAGAACTGCTGGTACAGAAAGTCATGGAGTGGAAGATGTTACAGTTGACATTTATAGTGAAGTCTGCTGCACTTTGCTCCCACCCTGCAAATTGCAAATCTCTGTCAGATTATCAGCTGCAAGAGAGTGGAGAGAAACACAGAACATAATTTCATAATTAAACCACCAAAAGGTTAAATACTTCCTTTGAATGTTTTAAACCATCAGATTTGAAATGAAATGAAGGTGACTCTATTCCTAGATATAATATGTATTAATGATCATAGCCATAAACACAAAAAATGAATTCTTATTTAAATTGCAAAGAGCCAAACATGAAGAAGGTAAATCCGATTTTCACCAACATGACACAGAAGGCCAGAGACAGAGAATCTAAGAGTGTGAGAGGAGACTTAAGTCTGGAGGAAGATGTTATGCTAAGATATCAGTGAAATCAAAAGATTGCATCACTATTCCAGATTGTTCAAAATTAAACCCCTCCCCTAATCCCCCAGAAGAATGATTAAACGGGATGAGCCAATAGGAATGATATGGTACTATTGCCATAACTTTCAACTTCAGTCGGGGTATAAAACAAGTGATATCAGATCAGCCACTGGACCGGGGTGTGTAACAGGTGGCCTATAAGATGTTGCCCATTTAATGTGTCTGCTTTGGGTGCCTGTTAAATTTCCATGCTGAAAATAAAAGTTCCACCCCACAGTTAATACAGTGCAATTTCTGAAGAGGATGATTTTGCCATTTATTTGCAATTTTAGGTTACATTATTAAGTGGAATGTACAACTGAGTTACAGTGACATAAACTTTCTGAAAAATGAGGTATTGAAAGTCCCCAGAGAGTAGCAGTAAACTATTTGCCAATATCAGTGGTTATTGTTATGCTGATTGTTATGCTGTGGTGATGCCATTTCCTGAGGGCTTTTGGCTCGGGTTAAATTCGGTGTAGGTGATTCTGTAAGACATGACAGCAAGTAACACATGGAAGGTTATTAAGGAAATCAATCTCTACTGTTTCTACTACAGGTTTAAAATAGTATTAAAAGGCAATGGCTACCAGTGGTGCATTGGCCACTTTGAGATTTATTTGCTTTTGAATCTTAACTTCCTTAATGACAGATGCTTAAAATATCTGTTGTAACAAACACTGGGCTGAATTTTATTAGCGCACTTCTCAGTGGTACACTTAGAAGTTGGCGGCGTGTCCGCACTCACTGGCCATCGCAGAGCCCCCGCGATATCATGCGTGGTGGCTCATCAGCATCACTGTGACGGGCTGCGCCCCCCATATTACGTGGGGAGAGGCAGGACATCCGGCGCCGTGAGGGGCCTTTTGTCAGCTGTGCAGCAGGTGCTGGGGCCCTATTTAAAGCACGCAGCACTTGCTTCCTGACCGCTGCCAAAGAAATACTTACCTCAGTATTGAAGAGTGAGGATGCTGTCAATCTGGCAGCCAAGCAGAAAGTGCTGGGGAAACTCAGCAGGTCAGGCAGCATCTGTGAAGAGAGAAGCAGAGTTAACTTTCAGGTCTGTGAACTTGTGACTCCAGACTGCTGAGTTTCACCAGCATTTTCTGCTTTGCTGTCACATACTTACCCTGCTGTTTCCCAGTGCCTTGTGAAGTTATGATCCTTTTCTTCCACTCAAGTGCAACATTTCTTGTAGGTGTGCTGCACCTGGGTGAATAATCTTAATTTGTACATTCCAGGACATGAGACTGCATTGTATCATAAAAGGCAAATACACAACAGAAATAAAACCATAATTGAAGAATATCTACATTTCTATGGGCTTCTAATCATCTGACTGTGAAAAGCTGCATACTGATATGCATTTGGAATCTGTATTCATTTCTCTGCTAACTGTTATGTGAAAAGACATGTAAAGATCTTTTTAAAGAACCAGGAAAGTATGTTCATATTCTAGCTGCCTTGCAAGCTAGAAATATTATATCAATAATTATGATCAGCTGCTGCAGAAGCAAAGTGAAGGTGAACATGTGTCGATCTGCCATAAATGAAAAGCCATGACAACAGCACATATTTCCTCACTGGTCCTACATTGGTTTTCAAACATGTGCAAGAAAAATCTTGCAGCTAAAAGATAGAGCAGTTACACTGTAGAATCACCTTTGCATTTAAAGGACCAGAGCAAAAACTGAAGATGGCAGAGGTGTGCTCTCGGGTGGCCCTACAGCTCAGCGTGTGTTGCTTTTACTGTATGAATGAAGTGTACCAGCATGCACCATTGTGTCTCCTCCAATTACATCATTGGCCTTTCAGAACTGCTCCTGCCTTGCCCACACAGCCTAGAGGAGAGTGAGCAGGGAATAACATCATTGCCATGCCAGTATCACTCATGTGCGTCTCCATGGAAGCAGTAACATGGACAATGGCTCAGTCTGCTGCTGCCAGTAATGGTGGATGCAAAGATGTTGCAGATGCAGACTGCTGCACAACAGGTGAATGAAGGTGCTGTGCTGCTTGCAGAGCCCACGGTTGTTCCTATGGCATGGAGAACCTTTGATCAATGAGGCACCGCCGTGCATCCCGTGCTCACTGCTTGCCCTGCATTTGGCGTCTGGATGCTCTCTGACCTCCCATATGCCTTTCCTGCTCTAAGTCCTCATTGTCCGAGGATGAGTCCTGCTCACATCTGTCTTCTGAAGCCCCTGGGCTGCAGGTCATCGTTGAGCAGGGCACAGAGATGTGTCACCGCCTCTCTCGACATACACTGTCACATCTGCACACTGACACTCTGACATCTGCAGGTATGTCATTTTTATTATTTTTTATTATTTAGAGATACAGCACTGAAACAGGCCCTTCGGCCCACCGAGTCTGTGCCGACCATCAACCACCCATTTATACTAATTCTACACTAATTCCATATTCCTACCACATCCCCACCTGTCCCTATATTTCCCTACCACCTACCTAGACTAGGAGCAATTTATAATGGCCAATGTACCTATCAACCTGCAAGTCTTTGGCATGTGGGAGAAAACCCACGCAGACACAGGGAGAACTTGCAAACTCCACACGTCATGCCGGACCTGTAGATGTGCGACAATCCGTACTGGCGAGCTCTCCTTGGGTGCTGCTGCTCACAACCGGGGGCCTCTACATGGGCTGCAACTGATGTTGATTTTGCCTGCGGTGCAGATGGAACCTCACGAAAAGCAGGAAAAGGCATATATAGTGAAACATCTCCGTCACAAAGTTGCAATTAAACTCATTTCTTCACTTCTTCGAAGGTACCTAACAGGGCAGAAATTGATGTTGACTGGTACATCAGGTGCTTTCATGCATCAACTATATGGCATAGCATGACATTGCCCGTCTTAGCTCTCACTAAGAGTGGCACCGCATGACCACATAAAGATTGTACAAGCTGCATTGATTGGCCCACCAGACATATAGGCTTCACATGCCTACCATTTCTGGCATTCTCCCCACATACAGGGTGACTTGAGTGCCATTGCTCCTTCACTGACAGAGGAAATCAATGGCACAGAGCTGACAACCTTTACGGAGGGCGGAATCGTAGTGGCTTCCTACACATCTGCAGAGCTGTGCCCTCAGTAATCCCATTCTCCCTCCCGCTTCCCTTTCAGTATGCAGAGCTATGCCCCCTGTAATCCCATCCTCCCTCCCTTCAAGGATGCAGAGTTGAGATCCTGGTATATCTGGACTTACATGTACTGTGGGAGCGAGTACTCCTGCTTCTGATGTCCTGTTGGCTTTTCATGTTTGTGAATGGCATGGCACGTGATGGTCACCTGTTCAACAAAAAATCCAGAATTGTGGAGCGAGAGGTGGTGGGATGCACAATCAGAAGAGGTAAGCAGTGTTTTACATATTAATTGGGGTGTCGCCGCCGAGCGGCTGGGGGAGGGGGTGCCGCACCGAGGTCCTGCCGCCACTGGTAATTTGCAGTGGGGCCTTCTCGGCATCGTGGGTTGCAAGTGAATGTCATATGTGCCAGAGCATAGAAATCGAGACATTCCCTAAGTGACTTTTGTTAGTTATTTTGAAGCACAAGGTGAAAGGCTTGGAGCAGGGGTGTCCAACCTTTTCATGTGCGGGGGCCACATTACAGTTTCTGTCTTACATGGGAGCCAGTGAGACAATTTCGGAAAGATAAACGCATTAAAAATATTATCTTACTATTACTCAAAACAACAACAAATGTACATTTTTGTGAAGAATCTTTAAATGAGAAGACTAATTTATTGACTTACTTTCTCATTACTATGTTGGACACTGATTTAGTGAGATACCTGTTTTTTCTTTGCTTGCACTGGTAGTCAGTGTCTGCCCACACATTTGTTGTGATGCAGGGTATTGCAGATAGATGTCCATCTGTCAGCAGTGATCTTGATCGCTCTATCTCCCTCCTCTCTCTTTTTCTCCCTGTCTGTCTCTCTCCCCCTCCCTCTCTGTGCCCCCCCTCTCTGTGCTCCCACTCTCTCTCTCTGTCCCCCCTCCCTTTCTCAGTCCCGTCTCTGACCCCTCTCTGTCCCCTCTCCCTCTCCCTCTCCCTGTCTGTCCCCCCTCTCTCTGTCCCTCTGTCCCCCCCCCGTCTCTCTGTCCCCCCCCCTGTCTCTCTGTCCCCCCTCTCTCTGTCTCTCTTTCCCCCCCCCCTCTCCTGTTCCCCCCCCCATGTCCCACCCTGTCTCCCCCCCCCTCTGTCCCCCCCTCTGTCCCCCCCTCTGTCCCCCCCTCTGTCCCCCTCTCTGTCCCCCTCTCTGTCCCCCTCTCTGTCCCCCTCTCTGTCCCCCCCTCTGTCCCCCTCTCTGTCCCGTCCCCTCTCTCTGTCCCGTCCCCTCTCTCTGTCCCCCCCCCTCTCTCTGTCCCCCCCCCTCTCTCTGTCCCCCCCCCCCCTCTCTCTGTCCCCCCCTCTCTCTGTCCCCCCCCCCTCTCTCTGTCCCCCCCCCCTCTCTCTGTCCCCCCCCCTCTCTCTGTCCCCCCCCCTCTCTCTGTCCCCCCCCCTCTCTCTGTCCCCCCCCCTCTCTCTGTCTCCCCCCCCCTCTCTCTGTCTCCCCCCCCCTCTCTCTGTCTCCCCCCCCTCTCTCTGTCTCCCCCCCTCTCTCTGTCTCCCCCCCCCCCTCTCTGTCTCCCCCCCCCTCTCTCTGTCTCCCCCCCCTCTCTCTGTCTCCCCCCCCCTCTCTCTGTCCCCCCCCCTCTCTCTGTCCCCCCCCCCTCTCTCTGTCCCCCCCCCCCTCTCTCTGTCCCCCCCCCCCCTCTCTCTGTCCCCCCCCCCTCTCTCTGTCCCCCCCCCTCTCTCTGTCCCCCCCCTCCTCTCTCTGTCCCCCCCCCCCCTCTCTCTGTCCCCCCCCCCTCTCTCTGTCCCCCCCCCCCTCTCTCTGTCCCCCCCCCCCTCTCTCTGTCCCCCCCCCCCTCTCTCTGTCCCCCCCCCTCTCTCTGTCCCCCCCCCCTCTGTCCCCCCCCCCCCTCTGTCCCCACTGTCTCTCTCTATTTCTGTCCTCTCTCTCTCTGTCTTTGTCCCCCTCTCTCTCTCTCTGTCCTCCCTATCTCTCTTTCTGTCTCTCTGTTCCCTCTGTCTCTGCCTCCCCACTCTCCCTGCCTCCCCTCTCTCCCTCTCTCCATCTCTCTCCATCTGTCCTCTCTCTCTCTGTCCTTCTGTCACTTCTTTCTCTCTCTGTGTCCCCTCCCTCCCTCCCTGTCCCCTCTCCCTCCCTCCCTGTCCCCTCTCTCCCTCTCTCTCTCTCCCCTCCCTCCCTCTCTCTCTCTCCCCTCCTCTCTCTCTCTCCCCTCCCTCCCTCTCCCTCTCCCCTCCCTCTCTCTCCCTCTCCCCTCCCTCTCTCTCCCCTCCCTCTCTCTCCCCTCCCTCCCTCCCTCTCCCCTCCCTCCCTCTCACTCCCCTCCCTCTCTCTCCCCTCCCTCTCCCCTCCCTCCCTCTCTCTCCCCTCCCTCCCTCCCTCTCTCCCCTCCCTCCCTCTCTCTCTCCCCTCCCTCCCTCTCTCTCTCCCCTCCCTCCCTCTCTCTCTCCCCTCCCTCCCTCTCTCTCTGTCCTCCCTCTCCCTCTCTCTCTGTCCTCCCTATCCCTCTCTCTGTCCCCTCCCTCTCTCTCACTCTGTCCCCTCCCCTCTCACTCTGTCCCCTTCTCCCTCCCCCTCCCCCTCCCCCTCCCCCTCTCTATCCCCTCTCTCTCTCTCTCTGTCCTCCCTATCTCTCTTTCTGTCTCTCTGTCCCCTCTGTCTCTGCCTCCCCTCTCTCCCTCTCTCTCTCTGTCCTCTTTCTCTCTGTCCTTCTGTCACTTCTTTCTCTCTCTGTGTCCTCCCTCTCCCCTCCCTCCCTCCCTCTCTCCTCCCTCCCTCCCTCCCTCCCTCTCTCTCTGTCCCCCCCCTCTCTCTCTGTCCCCCCCCTCTCTCTCTGTCCCCCCCTCTCTCTCTGTCCCCCCCTCCCTCTCTGTCCCCCCCTCCCTCCCTCTCTGTCCCCCCCTCCCTCCCTCTCTGTCCCCTCCCCTCTCACTCTGTCCCCTCCCCTCTCACTCTGTCCCCTCCCCTCTCACTCTGTCCCCTCCCCTCTCACTCTGTCCCCTTCTCCCTCCCTCTCTCTGTCCCCTTCTCCCTCCCTCTCTCTCTCTCTGTCCCCTCCCTCCCTCTCTCTCTCTCTGTCCCCTCCCTCCCTCTCTCTCTCTCTGTCCCCTCCTCCCTCTCTCTCTCTCTCTCTCTCTCTCTCTCTCTCTCTCTCCTCCCTCTCTCTCTCTCTCCTCCCTCTCTCTCTCTCTCCTCCCTCTCTCTCTCTCTTCCTCCCTCTCTCTCTCTCTCTTCCTCCCTCTCTCTCTCTCTCTTCCTCCCTCTCTCTCTCTCTCTCTTCCTCCCTCCCTCTCTCTCTCTCTTCCTCCCTCCCTCTCTCTCTCTCTTCCTCCCTCCCTCTCTCTCTCTCTTCCTCCCTCCCTCTCTCTCTCTCTTCCTCTCTCTCTCCCCTCCCTCTCTCTTCCTCTCTCTCTCCCCTCCCTCTCTCCCTATTTCTCTCTCGCCCTTCTCTCTCTCTCTCTCTCTCTGTGTCTCCCCTCTCTCTCTCTGTGTCTCCCCTCTCTCTCTCTGTCCTCTCTCTCTCTGTCTCCCTCTCTGTCCCATCCCTCTCTCTCTCCGTATCTCTCTTGCCCTTCTCGCTCTCTCTCTGTGTCTCCCCTCTCTTTCTCTGTCTCCCCTCCCTCTCTCTCTGTCCCCGTCCTCTCTCTATCTGTCTCTCTCTGTCCCTTCCCCTCCCTCTCTCTCTTTCTGTTCCCTCTTTCCCTCCCTCACTGTCCCCTCTCTCGTTGTCCTGTCTCTGTCTGTCCCCTCTCTGTCTCCTTCTCTCTCCCTCTCACTCTCCCCTCTTTCTCTCTCTGTCCCCTCCCTGTCTCCCTCTCCCTCTCTCTCTGATCCCCTTTCTCTCTTTGACCATTGCTGAGACCAGGAACAGCAGTTTCTGAACTTCTGACAACTTAGTGATTTTCTGGCGGGCTTTAAAAAAAATTGGTACCAGCTGCAATTTTTTTTTTTAAAGCCAGTCTAGTCGGAAAGAAGCAGCCAATGGGAAATTTCTCATCCCTGAAATTACTAGTCACGACCTCAAAAATCTTTTACCTTGGACATTGCCAACCTGTGGTAAAAAAACCACATGCCTATTACATTAACAACAACAATTTGTATTTATATAGTACTTTTAATATAGTAAAACATTGCAAGGGACTTCACAGGAGCGATTATCAAATAAAATTTGACACTATGCCAAATAAGGAGATATTAGGGCAGATGACCAAAGATTTGGTCAAGGAGGTAGGTTTTAAGGAGTGTCTAAAGAAGGAAAGAGGTGGAGAGTTTTAGGGAGGGAATTCCAGAGTTTAGGGCCTTGGCAGCTGAAGGCATGGCAATTAAAATTGGGGATACTCAAGCAGCCAGAGTGTAGATACCTTAGAAGGTTATAGGGCAAGAGGTCCTACAGAGATTGGGAGGGGCAAGGCCATGGAGGGAAATGAAAACAAGCATGAGGATCTTTAAAATCGAGGCATTGCTGAACAGGACCCATTCCAGGTCAGTGAGCACAAGGGTGATAGGTGAACAGGTCTTGGTGCGGTTAGAACACAGGCAAAGCATTTTTACCTTCTCTCATGTGCTATCAGAAACCATTAGTTTTGACATGGTTCCCAAAGCTGATAGCAGGCACATTGGCGTGAATGTGATTTATCCGATATATGTGGCATTAAAACCAGAAAGGTAAGTAACCAATATAGCTTTATAAAAAACAGGAAATCTTACTTCACAGCTGCCTCTTATAATTGTTAGCAGCTGCATCCAGAATCTCATCACTGAGGTAATCACACTTTAAAGTGGTGCAAACAGCTGATTGAAACTACTTGAGTACCTGACAACCTGAAATCAGCAGAACTTTATAAAGCAGGAAGTCCAGGGCAGGAATTTGTTGAACTTCCTGAAATCATTAGCGTGTTTAATAGGTTATAAGTGGCTCCTTTGTAATTGACTCTTGTAGTGATGGCAAATGGTTAGCATCATCTGCCCTATGCAGGTTCATGATAAGTGTAGGTGTTGTATGTGGTGGGGACTGTACTAGTTGTTTAACAGTTGCTTGCTTGGAAACAACATTAATTGATATGATTTCATACCCAGTAGGCTCCCAATATGTTTCACGGTATATGCTGAAAAAATGCATTACAATGGCAGGTGAGGTACAGGCTCGTTATTTTATTCTAAGCACTTTGCTAATGTTTTGGTTTTGATTTTGCATTTAACAATAAATAAATAATTTCCACATAATTGGCACCACCAGACGAATGATTCAGTCCTCAGCTCTGCATTATGCTGCTGAATGAGAATAAGTACACCGACAGAAATATTTTTTCGCCAGCCTGTGTTCATGATGCAAATAAACACATTCCATTAAACTATCATGCACCACCTCAGAGTACTGGAACAAATGCTAATGCAGATGAAGTTACTTTTAAAACTTGCCAAGCAATTAAACAGATGAATGTTTTTTAATTTTAACAATGCTTTTTACAGTTTAGAAGTGCGAACATGAATGGAAGTTAATGAAACTTTAAATAAAAAAGCATTCTGAAATACTTGTATTGAGGTCTGTGTGTAGTGCAACCAGCTGACTTTGTCACAGCTTATATTCACATATAGGGCAGGATTTTCCTGCAGGCTTCAGGACCCCATTGTCAGGCTCAAATGGGGGTCAGAAGCCCAAAATAGAGGCATCCTCTCTAACCTTTTCAGATTTAAAGTATATTTTGCAGCTGGGCCCCCACTGTTGGGTGGGGGTGGAGATGGGGGAGGAGATCCCCTCCACAGGGTGGCCTGCATCTGAATCCAGGCAGGCAGGGAGGGCCTCTAAAACTGCCTGGAGCGCTGACCACCTCCCAAACTCCGGTCTGCCACTGGGAGTTCACCTCCAGGCAGCTTTACTGTCCCCTGCCGTCTGCAGCGACCTGCAGGCGTACTGGAAAATCCCAGTCAGTCTCCAACAACAGGCCTCAATAGGCATTTAATTAGTTCAATAAGCCACCCGCCTACCTTCATCAACAGGAAAGGATTCTACTCAATCAGCTTTCAACTGGTCTGCGACCACCGAAAGCGCATCCTGCAGGTGTGTGCCTGGTTCCCCGGTAACAGTCATGCATTTATACTTTGACAATCCCAGGTGCCATAGCTGTTCCTGCCTTCCCTGCACCTTCAGAGTTGGATTCTTGGAGACAAGGGTTACCCACTCAAGACATGGCTGCTGACACAAGTGAGGAACCCTCGCTCTGCAGCTGAGGAAAGTTACGATGCCTGTCACAGGTTGATCCAAGTGACAATCGAGCAGGCCATTGGCCTCTTAAAGATCAGATTCCCTTGCCTGGACCGATCCGGTGAAGTGCTGTAGTATGCCCCATTGAGGGTTTCCTGTATCATCATTGTCTGCTGTGCTCTGCTCAACCTTGCACTGCAGAGGGGGGAGGCCTTACATCAGGAGGTCGAGATGAGCGTCACTCTTAATCTGACAAGGAGGATGTGGAGGAGGGGACAGAATGGGCAGAACAGGATGATGATCCCCCTGCATTGGAGGTTTGAGCCAATGAGAGACATGCAAGGGAGGCTAGAGACAATCTTATTCACAGCTGCTTCCTGCAGCCTTCATGCCCTTTCAATGACTGTCTACTAACGCTCACACCCACTTTGGCCGGACATTGCCTCCTTCGCATTGCTCAGCATTGCCTAGCACCCAGCCTCTCCATGAGCACTGACACATCTGGGACGACCTGACTGGGCCTCCCCCTACACTGGCAGCCCACTGAGGGTGCAAGGGTATAGTGACATCTGAAAAAACAGCAAATAACTCCATAAAAGACCCACATCACAAAAAGTCATATATATTTATTGAAAACACACTATCAATCCTTAATATGTGCTAACTGTAAACATCCTTGAGGCCCTTATGCATCTAAGTGCTCTTCCTAATGTGCTTACAACTGGAGTGGAGGCAGGCTGCTGATTGAGCTGCCTCGTGGCCTGGGATGACTTTGGCAGCCGTCCTCCGGCTGCCCGAGGCCTGGAAGGTCCTGGCATGCTGAGGGGCTCCTGCACAGTTTCTGCGGCTACTGGAGGCATGGGGGTCACTGGTACAGGGACTGAGGAGCCACTGTCCACAGCTGGAAAGACCTGAGAGGAACACCTAGATGCAGAAGGCAGCCGGTCTTCCTCCCTTGCATGGCACAATTGTATTTTTTTGCATACTGCTGGGGGACTTTAATGCCAGGGTTGGGGCCGACCATGACTCATGGCCCTCCTGCCTTGGGCGCTATGGCGTTGGAAGGATGAATGAGAACGGGCAGAGACTGCTTGAGTTGTGTACCTATCATAACCTCTGCATCACCAACTCGTTCTTTCACACTAAACCCTGTCACCAGGTTTCATGGAGGCACCCAAGATCACGTCGTTGGCACCAGCTAGACCTCATTGTCACAAGGCGAGCCGCCTTAAACAGTGTTCAAATCACACGCAGCTTCCACAGTGCGGACTGCGACACCGACCACTCCCTGGTGTGCAACAAGGTTAGACTCAGACCAAAGAAGTTGCATCATTCCAAGCAGAAGGGCCACCCGCGCATCAACACGAGCAGAATTTCTCACCCACAGCTGTTACAAAAATTTCTAAATTCACTTGTAACAGCCCTTCAAAACACTCCCACAGGGGATGCTGAGACCAAGTGGGCCCACATCAGAGACGCCATCTATGAGTCAGCTTTGACCACCTACGGCAAAAGTGCGAAGAGAAATGCAGACTGGTTTCAATCTCATAATGAAGAGCTGGAACCTGTCATAGCCGCTAAGCGCATTGCACTTTTGAACTACAAGAAAGCCCCCAGCGATTTAACATCCGCAGCACTTAAAGCAGCCAGAAGTACTGCACAAAGAACAGCTAGGCGTTGCGCAAACGACTACTGGCAACACCTATGCAGTCATATTCAGCTGGCCTCAGACACCGGAAACATCAGAGGAATGTATGATGGCATGAAGAGAGCTCTTGGGCCAACCATCAAGAAGATCACCCCCCTCAAATCTAAATCGGGGGACATAATCACTGACCAACGCAAACAGATGGACCGCTGGGTTGAGCACTACCTAGAACTGTACTCCAGGGAGAATGCTGTCACTGAGACTGCCCTCAATGCAGCCCAGCCTCTACCAGTCATGGATGAGCTGGACATACAGCCAACCAAATCGGAACTCAGTGATGCCATTGATTCCCTAGCCAGCGGAAAAGCCCCTGGGAAGGACAGCATTACCCCTGAAATAATCAAGAGTGCCAAGCCTGCTATACTCTCAGCACTACATGAACTGCTATGCCTGTGCTGGGACGAGGGAGCAGTACCCCAGGACATGCGCGATGCCAACATCATCACCCTCTATAAAAACAAAGGTGACCGCGGTGACTGCAACAACTACCGTGGAATCTCCCTGCTCAGCATAGTGGGGAAAGTCTTTGCTCGAGTCGCTCTGAACAGGCTCCAGAAGCTGGCCGAGCGCGTCTACCCTGAGGCACAGTGTGGCTTTCGTGCAGAGAGATCGACTATTGACATGCTGTTCTCCCTTCGTCAGATACAGGAGAAATGCCGTGAACAACAGATGCCCCTTTACATTGCTTTCATTGATCTCACCAAAGCCTTTGACCTCGTCAGCAGACGTGGTCTCTTCAGACTACTAGAAAAGATCGGATGTCCACCAAAGCTACTAAGTATCATCACCTCATTCCATGACAATATGAAAGGCACAATTCAACATGGTGGCTCCTCATCAGAGCCCTTTCCTATCCTGAGTGGTGTGAAACAGGGCTGTGTTCTCGCACCCACACTTTTTGGGATTTTCTTCTCCCTGCTGCTTTCACATGCGTTCAAATCCTCTGAAGAAGGAATTTTCCTCCACACAAGATCAGGGGGCAGGTTGTTCAACCTTGCCCATCTAAGAGCGAAGTCCAAAGTACGGAAAGTCCTCATCAGAGAACTCCTCTTTGCTGACGATGCTGCTTTAACATCTCACACTGAAGAATGCCTGCAGAGTCTCATCGACAGGTTTGCGTCTGCCTGCAATGAATTTGGCCTAACCATCAGCCTCAAGAAAACGAACATCATGGGGCAGGATGTCAGAAATGCTCCATCCATCAATATTGGCGACCACGCTCTGGAAGTGGTTCAAGAGTTCACCTACCTAGGCTCAACTATCACCAGTAACCTGTCTCTAGATGCAGAAATCAACAAGCGCATGGGTAAGGCTTCCACTGCTATGTTCAGACTGGCCAAGAGAGTGTGGGAAAATGGCGCACTGACACGGAACACAAAAGTCCGAGTGTATCAGGCCTGTGTCCTCAGTACCTTGCTCTACGGCAGCGAGGCCTGGACAACGTATGCCAGCCAAGAGCGACGTCTCAATTCATTCCATCTTCGCTGCCTTCGGAGAATACTTGGCATCAGGTGGCAGGACTATATCTCCAACACAGAAGTCCTTGAAGCGGCCAACATCCCCAGCTTATACACACTACTGAGTCAGCGGCGCTTGAGATGGCTTGGCCATGTGAGCCGCATGGAAGATGGCAGGATCCCCAAAGACACATTGTACAGCGAGCTCGCCACTGGTATCAGACCCACCGGCCGTCCATGTCTCCGTTATAAAGACGTCTGCAAACGCGACATGAAATCGTGTGACATTGATCACAAGTCGTGGGAGTCAGTTGCCAGCATTCGCCAGAGCTGGCGGGCAGCCATAAAGACAGGGCTAAATTGTGGCGAGTCGAAGAGACTTAGTAGTTGGCAGGAAAAAAGACAGAGGCGCAAGGGGAGAGCCAACTGTGCAACAGCCCCAACAAACAAATTTCTCTGCAGCACCTGTGGAAGAGCCTGTCACTCCAGAATTGGCCTTTATAGCCACTCCAGGCGCTGCTTCACAAACCACTGACCACCTCCAGGCGCGTATCCATTGTCTCTCGAGATAAGGAGGCCCAAAAGAAAAGAAAGAAAGAGAGGGATGAGCACCTGGAGGAGACTCCAGGGACCTCATCCTCCTGTCGCCTTGCCACTGCTGCATTGAACTCATGGCCAAAGCGATGGTATGCAGGTCTGCATACATCTTTGGCGTCCATTGAGCAGTCTGCTGGATTTGGCTCTCCAAGTGAGTCGCCAGCCTCTCAGTAGAGGAAGCCTTGCATGCACATGCCTGAGACATGGCGGCACCCATGGCCTGGATGGACTCCTCCATCGTTTGTGCATGGCTGCGCAAAGCCTCTGGTAGCAACAGCAAATATTCCCCTACTTATCGCTGAAACTCCATTAGGTTTTGTGTGGAAAATACCAGAGGTCCATCATCAGCCTCAGGCACAGCATGGGCCTGGTCTCCCACAGACCTCCAACTGTCAGTGGCCCCAGCTGTCACAGCCTTCTTCAGCTGCTCGGGTGCTTCTGCACGGTGCTAATCAGCTTGTGATTCTAAATCTAATGACGAGTGCATACCCACTGACGTGAGAGTCTCTATGCTGGTGGAGGGTGCAGGGAAATGGTGTGATGCTACATCCTCTGAGGACGCCTCCTCCTCCTCCTCCTTAGAGATGGACTGCAGGGCCCCAGTCTCGGGGTTGACCATCCTTATGGAGTGTGGAAATCTGCATGAGAGGCCACAAACATTTAGGTGGTCTGGTAGTGTGAGAGAGTCCTTGAAGTCTGGGTTTCCCTGCATACTGTGGACTGATTGACAGGTTTGGCTTCCAGTCAGACTTGGAGCACTCTGGAGGTAACAGCAGGACCAGGTAGATCTGATACCTGACCCTGGGGATGGGGGGTGATGGGTGTGGTTTGATCCCAGGAGGGAGTTTGTACGGGCAGGAGGGTGGGTTGGATGGTGGGAGAGGTTGCAACACTGGGTGGAAACACACTAGCTCCCCCTAACCTCACAAGGAATGCCATGAAGGCACTTGCCTTTTCCCCGAAGCTGTCCTCTCCTTGCTGCAACTTCTGGGTTTCCTGAAGTCCAGGAAACCTGGTCAGCCACAGATAAACCTCCAAAGCAGGTTACATATGAGGCTTTCAGCGTCAATTGACATATTTAAAATGTCAACTCGCCTCCTGGGAGCAAATTAGCTGCTTGCCCCTTGTCCAGCCTCAGTAAAACCCGGAAGTCGGCACTCGGATTTTATGTCCATTTAACACCACACCACCTGCACCCAATTCCACCCACTCACCCATGTTAAAATTCACCCCATAATGTCTGTTAATGTTTCTGTTTCTCAGCTTGCAGTTCATATGATTTAGCCATCAATAAAGCTTTTCTTGTTGTTAGGGATGCTTAAAACAGATTTTTCGTTCAGACACTTCCCAACACTGCTCACTAAGGGGACTTACAACTTGCAGAAAACAACTTTCATCCAATAAGTCTTGGACTGGATTCAAACCCAGAACTGAGAATTGAAGGAGTGTGCCACATAATCCATTTAATCATTTGTACGCATAAATGTACACAGATAAATAGGTGGTTGAAAATATGGTTGAAAAACTCATTTGCCCATTATTGTATTTAATGAATAGAACAAACTAAAAGCCCAGAATTTGCAGAGTTTTTGATGACAAACCATCTTTACTCCTCTGGAGATGACTGTAACTTCAGGATTTAGTGCAAACATTGATTAATGCAGATATTCTAAAGTTGCAGTTTGTCAATCACTGCTTTTCCACAGGCTGTGCTGTGGATCCCCTCCCACAACCCCCCGCCCTCTCCCCCACCCACCCACCCCCACTGCCCCTGTTCCCTGCCCCTGGAGCCACCAATCAGTGAAATTAATTGATCTGGTGAGAACTTCTCCTTTTCTGCTGTAATAGTGGTTTTTAACAGTGATCTGAGTAATAGCTACAGCTGAACAACTGGTCTGGCCCTGAAAATATAATTTTGTATCTGTGAAATGCTGTTAAATGTCTCCATTATGATTAACCTGACTGGTCTTAACCCATTTATTTCCAACCAGTTAACACTGGTGTTAACATTATTCCAATCAGCAATTTAAGCCATAAAGTACTGCCTTGATAGTAGTACTGAGGTTAGGTGGTTGTGACAGACAGATGATTATTAATTCACACTCTTTACTGTGTGGAGCATCCTTGGTTGACACTCATCCCAATAAGCAGTCAAAATGGCATCCGAGCCCAATGTACAACATAGATTGCATAGATTAATGAGACTCCCCATTGATTCAGGTGAACCACTCAGTCACCTTGTGTAAGGGCCTGAGAAAAATATCCACCACCTCCATTTTAATTCCATTATCACCCCATTTCAGCCAGGCAAAGGGAGTTAAAATCTCCCACAAAGTGTCATGCATTTTGAAAAAGTTACTCAGACATACATTTTGGGTCATCACAATATTGTGAACAGACCTCATGAGACTTTTTGACTCACAAATCATGTTTTGGTCTGTTGATATGCTAAAATTATCTATAAAAGTGCACATGTAATGAAATGCGCTAAATGGGAATGACCTAATTTTGGTCTTGTTTTAAATAATAGAATAGGTAGATAAAAACACAATAGGAAACAATTTATACTGTTGTGTGAAACTTCACACTGAGCAACAAGAAATTTATAGCTGGATTGATGATGCTAATAGCTTCAAAGGAAGCAGTGGATTTTCATTATAACTGCATATTTTATTTGAACGGCAAAGTCCATTCTGTGATGAGTCATTGAAAAGTAAAGCGTTCCATCTATTCATACCCAACCCCCATTACTTTCAAATAGCTTTCATCAGTTTTCATCGTTTCTATTAATTAGGAGGTTCATTAAATTTTCAAAAAATATGTTTCATGCCAAAAGACACTTATAGATATCTTAATCAGTTTATACTATATGGCTTTGATATTTTAAATATAAAGACAATGAATTAGTTAACCTGTTATATGCTCTGCTAAGTGAGTTTAAAGACATTGCCATATTCCAGGTACTGGTTTGAAATCAAATCCTACAAGGGAGTGATACAGGGCAAGCAGAACGAAGTTATACTGCCAGCTCAATGTTGCTCTTTGATCAGAGGGGGAAAAAAATCTGCTCATCAAATTCTTTTCAACTCTTTCAATATTAGCCGAGAGTTGACCATACTATCAGGGTGAGATCTGAACTAGAAGCAAAATATGGTGGAAATACACAGAAAGTTTGTCAGCATGTGTAAAACAAAAGACAAGTTAACACTTCTGGTCTGATAAACGGTTTATACCCAAAATGTTAAAGTACAGTTGTGCTACAGCCAATGTGAATTTGAAGTCATGAGAGTCTAACTTCTGAAGATGGTCTTGCACTTTTGTGATTTGACAACTTCATGCCTGAATTTCTCTACACATTTTGCGTTGATGTGAGCGATAACTGCATTTAGAATAAAAAGAGGTGGAATAAGAAGGTTGCATATTACCCAGAAAATAGGAATCTAAATGGGGGTAGAGTAGCAAAGGGATCTGGGAGTACAAATCATTAAAAGTAGCAAAATAAAAGCAAAATACTGTGGATGCTGGAAATCTGAAACAAAAACAAGAAATGCTGGAATCACTCAGCAGGTCTGGTAGCATCTGTGGAAAGAGAAGCAGAGTTAACGTTTCGGGTCAGTGACCCTTCTTCGGAACGAAGAAGGGTCACTGACCCGAAACGTTAACTCTGCTTCTCTTTCCACAGATGCTGCCAGACCTGCTGAGTGATTCCAGCATTTCTTGTTTTTGATTAAAAGTAGCAACACAGGTTAACAAAGCCATAAAAGTAAGCAAAGCAAGCACGAAGGTTTATCTCTAGAAGATGGAATTGGAAAGCAAAGAAGTTATGCTAAACTTGCATTGAACCTTGGTTAGAACACACTTGGAGTACTGCATACAATTCTGATTGTCATATTATAAAAAAAATAGAGGCACGGGACAGGATGCAAACCAAATCTACAAGGATAATCCCAAAAGTGTAGGCCTATACCAGCAAGAGAGGGTGAACAGACCGTGCCTCTTTTCTTCTGCAAAGAGAAGGCTGAGAAGTCCCCTAATAGAGGTCTTGAAAATTATAAAAGGTTTTGATAGAGTAGACACAGAGAGAATATTTCCACTTGTGGGGAAGAGCAAAACTAGAGGCCATCAACATAAGATAGTCACCAAGAAATCAAATAGGGAATTCAGAAGAAACTTCTTTACCCAGAGAGTGTTGAGAATGTGGAACTTGCTGGCAAAGGGAGTGGTTGAAGTGAATGATATAGATGCATTTTAAGGAGAGGCTAGATAAGCCTTTGAGAGAGAAGGGAATAGAGAGTTACGCTAATAGAATTAGGTGAGGAACCATGGGAAGAGGCTTGAGTGGAGCATAAACACTGGCATGGGTTGGTTGGGCTGAATGGCCTGTTTTAATGCTGTATATCCTTTCTAATCCTATGTAATCATATGTAAAAGCTATTCCAACTCAAAAGTAATTGTATTGTAACTAATTGGCTCAATGCGAGCACTCTCGCCTCTGGGTCAGAAGTTTGTGGGTTCTTTTGGCACTCCAGAGATTTGAAGCTGCAGGCTGACACTTCAGTGCAGCATTATTGGAGGTAATCGTTTCTATGAGATGTTAATTTGAGGTACCATCTGCATTCCCAGGTGGATGTAAAACATCTCATGGCATAGTGGCGCAGTGGTTAGCACTGCAGCCTCATGGCTCCAGCGACCCCGGTTCAGTTCTGGGTACTGCCTGCGCAGAGTTTGCAAGTTCTCCCTATGACCGCGTGGGTTTCCTCCCACATGCCAAAGACTTGCGGGTTGATAGGTAAATTGGCCATTGTAAAAATTGCCCCTAGTGTAAGTAGGTGGTAGGAGAATTGAGGGAAGGTGGGGATATGAGAGGGAAATGGGATTAATGTAGGATTCGTATAAATGGATGGTTGATGGTCGGTGTGGACTTGGTGGGCCAAAGGGCCTGTTTCGGTGCTGTATCTCTCTATGACTCTATTATTTGAAGAAGAGCAAGGGCGTTCTTCTGGTATTGTGGTCAATATTTATTCCTCAGCCAACACCACTAAAATAACATTGTCTGGTCATTATCTCATTATTGTTTATGGGACACAAGTTGTGTATACAAATTGGCTGATGTATTTCCCTACATTACAAGAGTGACCTCGCTTCAAAAGTACTTCTTTGTCTGTGAAGCATTTGTGATGTAATGAAGTCATGAAAAGTTAGGCTTAAATGCAAATTCTTTCTTTTCATTCCCATAAGGTATCTAGAGATTCTTGACAGAAGCACTCTGGGAGCTTTCTCCTTCCTTCATATATTTAATGCTTTTAAAAAATGTATTTGTAACATGGAACATTCCATTTCTGATGCCACATTCCCATTACATTTTTTAAATGTAAATGGACATAAAAATATAATACAATTTATGCAAAGTTACGATGCACAGATATGAATTATCAGCACAAGGTCTTTCAATAGCTCTGGACTTGGATATGTCCACAACATATGTGGACATGCCTCCATCCAGACTGAAGTCATAACTTTTTGTTTGATTTTCCATGACATTTTATACATTATATATGCTATATGTTACATATTCCTCAATTAATGTCAGAATTCACATTTGAAGCAATGAGAGAAAAGCTTATTCATGCAGTAGCTTTATAAGCCTCTCACTTAATTATGGTGTAACATATGAGGATAAATGCCAAGCATTATATATACACAATAAAATCAGAATGTAGGCTTATGAAAGCAATTCTTATTTCTTATCACATTGATCTGCCTTGCTGCAGGAATTTTAATGTATTTGCTAACTGAGCCTCATGATTATTTCTGGAACGATGCTCTAATTGTGACAGTCTTGATTTATGATGATTAAAATTGCTGAACTATGAAGCTGAAGTTGAAACATATAGATGGAAACTATAACTGACAAAAGCCATTTAGGATTCTGATATTTTTTATGAATAGCAAGTAAAGGCTGTCTTCTAGAACTATAATGGACCACTTAATAGCCCTTGAAGCAGGTTCAAGTGAAGACAAATTCTTGCTTTCATTATATCTAGCCTGGGCTCACATGTTCAAAAGAACCTTTCCTCAAATGTCCAAACGTACAGAAAGTACCTCATTAAAGTGCTATATGGCTTTAAAGCCTTCCAGAATACTATGATAATGAGCATTTAATATTATTGTACCCTATTAAGGTCACCACTCATAAAACAATGCAGTAGAAATTGGCTATCATTTTCCAGATGGAAAATAAGGTCCCTGCACCCCAAGGATGCTTGGAAAACATACAATGCCACATTGGTCTCAGATGATTTTCAGGCATCAATCTTAAATCGGCATTAGGCCCTTGCTGATGGTAATGAGACGCAATGCATGTTTCAGGATGAATTTGAGGGCATGTTTTGCTCAGGTTTCCCTGCCATTGATGTGGCCTGAGAACTGTCTGCCTTCATCCATTGCCCATTGTTCCCTTCACCACACATCCCGGCACTTACCTGAGGATTGCTGGCAGCAGGGCCTGGGCGAGCTACCTTTAGAGGCACTGGCAATTTGCCCAAATTGTTGAAATGTGACCCAAGGCCAAAAATGAGGTTGGCCTTGGACCTCCAAGTTAGAAAATGAACTGCCTGTCAATTCTGGGCCAGAAAGTGGTCAAATTTTTAACTCTACCTTTTTAAAAAAATACTTTAAGCATTTTTAAAGCAATTTCATTTAATTATTTCTAAAGCAGTTATTTCTAATTCAGTCTTTTTCTGGTCAAATTCAATATGCTATTGGCAAAATTGCATTGATTTTACTGGAATTTGTTTCTATGTTAACATGTGTTGGAGAAACATTCATTTTGCCAACAGACTGAACTGCCAACAATTAATTTGTTACAAGGTTAAGGTGCAAGAATAAAAGTGAGGTTAGATCTTATGCCTGAATCAGTTAGCTAAGGCACTAATCTCACAAACCTGTGTTTGAATAGAGTCCAAGGAGAAGGCAGCAAGTCTTTGTTTTTGTCAGTTATGTGGAAAAAGCACAAAATTACACACAAGGTAACATTTTTGCATTGGCACAGCAAATTGAATGTTGCATCTTGAAAACAGACTCACAACCAAGGAGTTAGATAATATGTAGGGCGGTTTGCTACAGCACTTGTGATATTGATATTTCCTACCCTGACTAGCTACAACGAACATGATTCAACCATTTAGCACCCCCACCCTCCTCCCGCCAAGCTTTTCCAACATTCTATTATATCATGGCTGATCTATACTTCTATTACAAGTGTATGAACAATGACAGAGAAGAACAGATCCTCTGGTCTATCCAGCCTGTCCCACACAGCTGCAATGCCTTGTGCAGTACAACTTTATGTGCTCCTCACCTCACCTGACACCCACATGATCTCCTGGAAGAGGTAGGAAACCAGATATAAATCCATTATATAAATCAAATTGCAGGACAGGAGGAAGACCTGGAAAATTTCTCTCTGACCCTCTTAGTTGATTGAAACTAGTCCAGGAGAAACCATTACGTTTAATTACTTTCCCTCCCTACCCCTTAATACCCTTTGTCATGAGTTTCTTTGTGTTATCTTAAGCAACACAATGAGGTACATGGATTCCAGTTCCTTGAAGATCTCTAGCAGGTTTATTCACAGCTAAACTAGTACATACAATACAGAGCATACTATATACAGAACCTTTGTCCAGGGTGTTGCTGTGCAGAGTGACTACGGCTTCTAGTCACATGATGACATCCTGGTACTTTATTAGCATACTGAGTTCTTAAAGGGATATCACTCTTAAAGCAATCATACAACACCCTTAGCCAACAAAAATGTATTGTTTTCAGTCATGAAAATTTCAATTGACCTATTATACGCAACCATTTTGGGGAAGAGAGTTCCAGATTTCCAGTACCCTTTGTGTGAGAATACAGCTGTAACTTTTCATTTGTGCAGAGAAAGTTGTTTTGGTTATGAGTGGCAGGTTGAAGGGCTGGATTCTATGAGCCTGCTGCTGAGATTGGTAGCCTGTGAGTGCCACATGCCAAAGAGCTGCGCGATCTTAAGCGCGGTGGCTCATTTAAATAGTCGGGGTGGCCCAACCCTCCCAGTCACATGGAGGGGGCAGGCTGTCCGTCCCCAGCAATGGCGTCATTTTTAAAGGGCAGCCAGCCCTGCTGGCTTATTTAAATTTTTAAAGAAATATACAGCAAAATTAAATAAATACATTTCTTTTGCCCTTTCCCACAACCCCCCCCAATAACAATTATGATAACTATTTGCCCTTCCCCTCCAAAACACAACTTTATATCTGACCTTGTCCCCCAAACTGCACAAAGTTTATGGTTCAACTCTTCCCACCATCCCCTGCACCCATTACGTGTATATGACCCTGTTTCCACCCCTCCCCCCGGCACTGACAAACCTACCTCCTCACCCCTCTCCACTAGTATTGCATCTCATTTCTCCAGATGGGGATCTGAAGGCACGGGAGTGCCGGATGCCACGCAAAAGTTTGCGGCGGGCCCTCAAGATCTGAGGTAAGTGTATGTAAATTAATTAATTTTATTGATTTGAATATTCATGTTGTAATCCCGTCACCTAGCGGCGAGGGGGCCGCCACAGAGCCTTGCCACCACCACTGGGAGGATCAGGTCTGGAGCATCCGGCGTTGAGGTCCGTGGCGGACCTCATCCGGAGCCATCTTCAGGCCCCCCCACACCCCCACCACGGATCACAACATCAAGGGCTTCTTAAAATTCAGCCCTAAACATTGACACTTGTTGGCAGAATGAAATATGGAAAAGGTATGTGGACATAAAGAGATTCAACAGCACTTGAAGAAGAACAAGGGTTTTGTCTCCGTATCGGCCAACATTTATTCTTCAATCAGTACCAAAAACAAATGATCTGTTTGTGGGACCGTGCAGTGCACAGGTTGGCTGCTGCCTTTCCTACATTGCAATAGTGACTACACTTCAAAAGTACCTCATTGGGTATTAAACCACTTTGGGTCATTCTGAGGTCATGAAAAGGTCTATAAAAATGCAAGTTTTTCTTAGAAATATCTTTGAACTGAGCTGGGCTTTAACAAGACTTTATCACCATCATAAAATATCCCATAGGACACCATGGGCTTAATTCGTAGGCCCCATTGGAGCTGGGAGCAGAGACAATGGGATGGGGGGGGTGGGGGAGGTGGAATAAAAACTGTTCCAGTTCACTGGCTGCATCCCACCCCCTGGCCATATTTGCAGAGGCGGAATGAGGGTGGGGGCTGGCAGGGCTACCTGCCCACATGGGGCAGGTAACCAATCCAACTCGTTAATAGCCTTTTAAGGCCAATTAAAGGAGGCTGACTGGAATTGTGTCTGCCTCCAGAGTCCAACTGTACTGTGATATTATCTTCCTATCTATTTGCACAAAAGTTGGCCCTGAGCATTCGGCACCTTTTGAGACTATCAGTATTAATTAAGATTTTTTAAGATTTAGAGATACAGCACTGAGACAGGCCCTTCAGCCCACCGAGTCTGTGCCAACCATTAACCACCCATTTTCTTTTCTTTTCAATCTTTTCTTCTTTCAGTCTGCAGGTATTTTTCTTTTCGTTTTTGATGGTAGTGGAAATTACCCAGCAAACAGCATTGATATTCTTGTCAGCACTACTTATTCCAGTCGGGTTCTCCAAAACGGGCCTCTGTTTTCATGGGCAACGTGTTTCATTTCAAATGCATTTAGACATAGCTTAGTTGGAGAACAGCTCATCACAGAGCATCCTGTGGTAAATGGCAACATTCATTCACAGAGTGAAAAGAAAAGTTTATTCATAGCCTCCAAAATTCTTCATCCAGAGCCTCACCCTGTGTGAACAAACAGAGCTGAAAAAGTGAGTAGCACAGCACAATGTTAGCAACAGGAAACCATGTTCTGAATGGAGATAATGGCAGCTTTCAAATAAGTCCTGCTGAGTGCAAAATGCTACATTTAGTTTGATATGAAGCTGGGATGATAGCAACACATTATAGTCTTTATATAATCACCTCCTTTGCTCATGAAGATTCTCTATAGCTGCCCTGGAATTTTTTTAAAGACAAAATTCACAGTAAACAGCAGCAAGCTTTAGCAGCAATGGGGATGTCTCCTGTGTTTGAATCTCAGCTGCCCGTCAAGAGCAAAGTGCAAGTGGGAAGATTAAGAAGATCAGCGGCTGTTTGTATTGCTGGCAGGAAAAGGGTCTGTTAATTTTATAACCTATCTATTCATCTTCATCATCTTCTTTGGCCTCCTTGTCTCGAGAGACAATGGGTAAGCGCCTGGAGGTGGTCAGTGGATTGTAAAGGAGCGCCTGGAGTGGCTATAAAGGCCGATTCTAGAGTGACAAACTCTTCCACAGGTGCTACAGATAAAATTGGTTGTCGGGGCTGTTACACAGTTGGCTCTCCCCTTGCACATCTGTCTTTTTTCCTGCCAACTGCTAAGTCTCTTCGACTCGCCACACTTTAGCCCCGCCTTTATGGCTGCCCGCCAGCTCTGGCGATCGCTGGCAACTGACTCACATGACTTGTGATCAATGTCACACGATTTCATGTCGCGTTTGCAGACGTCTTTAAAGTGGAGACATGGACGGCCGGTGGGTCTGATAGCAGTGACGAGTTCACTGTACAATGTGTCCTTGGGGATCCTGCCATCTTCCATGTGGCTCACATGGCCAAGCCATCTCAAGCGCCTCTGGCTCAGTAGGGTGTTCTCTGCTGGGGATATTGGCAGTCTCAAGGACTTCTGTGTTGGAGATATGGTCCTGATGCCAAGGATTCTTCGGAGGCAGCGAAGATGGAATGAATTGAGACGTCACTCTTGGCTGATATACGTTGTCCAGGCCTCGCTGCCGTAGAGCAAGGTACTGAGGACACAAGCTTGATACACTCGGACCTTTGTGTTCCGTGTCAGTGCGCCATTTTCCCACACTCTCTTGGCCAGTCTGGACATAGCAGTGGAAGCCTTTCCCATGCGCTTGTTGATTTCTGCATCGAGAGAAAGGTTACTGGTGATAGTTGAGCCTAGGTAGGTGAACTCTTGAACCACTTCCAGAGCGTGGTCGCTGATATTGATGGATGGAGCATTTATGACGTTCTGTCCCATGATGTTCGTTTTCTTGAGGCTGATGGTTAGGCCAAATTCGTTGCAGGCAGCCCATTCATACATTAGTTAAAATGTAGATGTTATCAGGGACACGGAAAGCATTTCAACCAAAGTAAAATATAGAATTTGGGAAACTTTGTTATCTTTGCGTGTAGCCTTCCTACTTAGAGAATATCAGAAACAATTCAGAGTTCTAAATCAAGATGAAACTTATGGATAAATATTGCAAAAGAACTATAAATTGTGCACAAGGCATATGCCATATGCTGTACCTGTCTAAACTATGCAGCAACTAAATCCTACAATCATGTCCTTCTGTCAAAGAGGGAAATGATTTTAGGATTCATTGACAGAAGGACATGATTGTAGGATTCAGTCAATAAATTGTTATGGCCAGGTGAGGAGTGGGGGGGGGGGGGGGCGGGCGTGGGGTCACAGGCTCCCCCGTGCCCTTCCTCTTATTTGATCGCAACCAGGTTTATTCCTTTTTAAACAGTGGTTCTGCTTACCACCTCAGTGAGTGTTTTGCCTTTTACCTTTAATGTGATTGTGAAAGAACCAATCAGACATGTTTTCTTGAGTTTAAACAAGAAAGAGGTGAGTTTATTATGCTTAACAATCTAAACCCGATCTAAAAAAGTTGAAAAAAAAACGCTACAGATTCACGCACACATTCACACGAGAATCACACACACACAAATAGATTACAGAGTGAAAAGTAGATTTTGTGTTGGATTAGAGTCCAGAATAAATGGAAATTAAATACACAGTCTGTGAGGTTGGATACTTCAGTGGTCTTCCAGGTGAAGTTGTATTCTTGAAGTCTTTGGATGGTCAAAGTGCACATTGTGACTGACCTTGTCTCAGAGTTTTCTTGGAAGCAGACTCATGGGTGGCTCTCTTCCCTGGTCTCTGTCTGTTGCAATCTGTAGGCTTTGAGGGTCCACAGTCACAGACGGTTTTCAAACTTGTGGTATTATCTGTGGGGAGGGGAGAAAGAGAGAGGGAGGCACACACTCTTTCTGCTGCACAGTCTGAGTTACTGGCTTGACTCTTTGTTCAAGGAAACCCCAGCTTTCACAGAGATGGACAGATGGTCACATGACTGCCTCAGTGTATTCTCTGGAACCTTCTAATGAGATTCAAGGTTTGGAATTGGCTCCCCAGGCCCCAGGATGTCAATATTTACAGTTGGAGGGGTTTGCTCTTTCAAAGTTAAGGTGTTATGATTGCCTTGAATGTTGTGCTAATGAAGCAGTCTTTGGTAATTCAATCACTTAGAGCAAGTCATTATTTTGGGTCAATACTCCAGATCTCTGTCTCCTTTGGAATGTGAAAAGGTTTCAGATACAAATTGTGGTGGTCATCTTGGCTGACAGTCTTTTAAAAGTTAACTGCAGGATTTTTTCCGTTAAAGGTTGAATGTAAATTTCCAACCGATGGATTAATATTCCTTATTTGACATATCGTGTTCTTGACAGGGCACAAGATACAGCCCACATATGAAAACCTCAGAGAGGTGATCCTTCTCAAGGAGTTTAAAAACTCACTTTCCCTTTCTATTAAAACCCACATAGAGGAATAAAAAGTTCAAAGAGCCAGGCAGGCCACAATTCTGGCTGATGAATTTACCCTTGTACACAAGCCCTTCCCCCAAGGGAAACTCTTTCCTAGTCACCCCCACAAACATGAAAAGGATAAAAGATGGGAGAGTGGTAGGAGCCTGAACAACCATGGGCAAGAAGGGAAAGCTGAACAAACAGGGGGCCCTCCTCAGGCCAAAAAGGATGGTGCTGAGAGCAAGAGCGACACCCAGAGACTTATGTGTTTACACTGTAACAAAGCATGTCACCTTCAAGCTGACTGCTGGAAATTATGGGGAAAACCTATAGGATTAATCAGGACACACCAAGCCAGTGCAGGAGAAGGGGCCTGATGGAAAGCACAGCAGAGCAGGCTGTGACTTTAACTGCGGCAGTCAGACCCATGAAACCTACTGCTGTGAGTGTGAAAAAATTTGGCAAAATCCCTGAAAGCTACCAGGATTTTTTATCCCAAGGAAAAGTGACCCTATACCCCTTGACTGAGGCAAGCAAGCCCATGGTCATACTCAGGGATACAGGGGCAACCAAATCTCTGTTTCTCTCTCCACAGATGCTGCCTGACCTGCTGAGCTTTTCCAATATTTTGAGTTTTTAAACAGGTTATTTTATTATTTATCTCATTGCTGTTTTGGACCTTTGTTGTGCCAATTGGCTGCTTTATTTCCTTACATTACAACAGTGATACACTTCAGAATACTGAATTGGCTGTGAATTGCTTTTGGACATTTGGAGGTCATGAAAGAAGCTATATAAATGGCCGTGTGTCATTTTTTTTCTCATTTCTTGTGCAAGGGTAAGTGTGCAAACCTTTAACAGTATCTTAATATGCTGTCTTGTAATTAGGTGGCTATTTCTGTTCTGTTAACAGCTCAGCTGTACAAACAGTTTAAAAAAAAGATGTAATACAACTTTAAGTAGCAATCAAGAATTTCCTTTTTTCTTTTGTTGCATAATTTGATGATTTAGCCAGGCTGTTGATCAATAAGTTAAAACAATAAATCTTTGTTTATTTTCTTCTCAGGCAACAATGACCATCATTTTATTTTTTCTAAATGTGCATGTGTCGGGGAGAGGGAATGGAGGAGGAAGGTGGAAAATAAATGGAGGGGTTTTGTACCTCTCTGATGGGCAGTGAGAATAGTTTCAGAATAAATAGAACTGTTTCTAAAGCATTTCTGACAGCTTCAACACAACATGAAACGCTCATCAAAATACAATTGCATGTAGCATTTAGACAAACCCACCAGAATAAAAAGAATTGAAGTTACAAGACTGGTATTAGGCTACGAGGCAGCTTGTCTGTGGGATCAGCCAGTTATTCTACAGCTCTTCATATTGGAGGACTGCAGCTACGTGAGTGAGTTCAGACCAGGATTAACAGGTTGAAGCTCAACCTATTTTCAGATTTCTACATCACAAAGATTTGAATTCAAACCTTTCCTTAATAATTGACAAAATTTATCAGGGGTTGTATTTCCTATTGTGGTTCTTGAGATTTTAACCTGGAGGCCCCATAGAACCAGAATATTAATCACGGGCGAGACAGTGAAAGGGTCAATTAATGCCATTTTAGTCTTTGTGGAATACTATATAGCTGGTAATAATCATGGACCACAAATTAATGATTTTAGCAACTGGTGCTGTTTTCGCAATTGTTATTTTGTGGATCAACTCACCCTCTCCACAGCAATAATAATGAAAGCAGAATCTAATTTCAGAGTAATTAAAGTTTTGAGAAGCTATTCTGACCCGGAAAGATGAGCTTCTCCTTTCCACAAACACTGTAGAATCCTAATGACAGTTAATAAACTATTTTTCTACTGTTTCTGAGCCTTTGATGTATACATGTATAACTGCTATATTGAGTAATGAAAGAGTGTAACACAGTATCACTAAAGCTGTGACAGGAAAAAAAAAAAGGTAAATCAATTTGCTCATATTTGTGTGCATTGTCCAAGGTCTTTATTTAGAGGAGAGATATAGGGGCAGGAATTGAGCTTCACTGCACCCGTAAAATGGGGGAAACAAGGTCCAATTTGGAGACCAATGTATTGTGCCTCAAGGAAAAACATCCAACTTGAAATTGAGTCAATCCCAGAATCCCATATGCTTTATTAACCACTTTGAAGATTGCAGGGCAAGTTGAGAATGATTTGAGCACATATAGCCCAGGTCCCTCTGTTCCTGCACAACCTTTACAATTGTACCCTTTCATCAGAGTTGTCCAACCATTTTGCATGGGGCGGGGGGGGGGGGGGGGTGGGGGGGCACATTACAATTTTTGTCTTACTTGGGGTGGGGCGAGGAGGGCACAGTGAGAATTTCAGAAAGATAAAAGCATTAAAAATGTATCTTATTAATCAAAACAACAACAAATGTGTATTTTTGTGAAGAAGCTTCAAAAGAGAAGATTAATTTATTGACTTACTTTCACATCACTATACTGGATACTAATTTAATGAGATACCTGGCATTTTTTTGCTTGCACAAGTAGTCAATGTCTGCCCGCACACTATTTGCAGAGTATTCCTATAGATGTTCATCTGACACCATCTGTTGGGAATGATCTTGACCAGTCTCCCTTTCTCTCTGTCTCTCTGTTTTTCTCCTCTCTGACTCTCTCTCTCCTTATGTTCCCCCCCTCTGTGTTCCCCCCCTCTGTGTTGTTCCCTAATCTCTGTTGTTCCCCCCTCTCTACATTGTTCCCCGCCATAGTATCCTCACTCTGTGTTCCCCTCTTTCTCTCTCTATCCTCCCTCTTTCTCTCTCTGTTCCCACTTTTTCTCTCTTTGTCTCCCCCTCTCTCTCTTTGTCCCCTCTCTCTCTTTCTCTCTCTGTCTTCCTCCCTTTCTCTCTCTGTCCCTGCCCTCTCTCTCTCCGTACCCCTCCACCCCCCTCACTTTCTCTCACAGTTGCAGGGAGTGAGAGTGCTCAACACAGCAGCTTTGCAGTTGGTCAGTTTTTGTTTTTTAAATCGTGCTGAATTTCACAGCTGACAGGTGCTGACATCGGGAACAGGAGCTTCTGACCTTCGGACTGATTCGGGGTTTTCCGGTGCCTTTTTAAAAAAAGTCGGAAAACCCCAAATCTGTCCAAAGTTCAGAAACCACTGTTGCCACTATCATGCTGCAGCTTTCAGCTGTGAAACTGACACTTGTGAATTTTTTTTTAAACGCCTGTCTGAAAGAAGAAGACAATGGGAAATTTCTCATCTCTGAAATACATCCACGGGCCAGATGGAAACCTTTGGTGGGCCAGAGCGTGGCCCATGGGCGATACGTTGGACAACCCTGCTTTAATTTATATTGTCACTCCTCATTCTTCCTGCTAAAATGAATCACTTCATACTTTTCTGCATTAAATTTCATCTGCCACTTATCCGGCCATTCCAGCAACCTATCTATGTCCTCTTGACAAAAGGAAATTCCCAATAATTTTACAATATCTAGACTTTGGTGTAGTATTGAGAGTTTCTGCATTACCCATATATCTATCCATTGAACAGATTAACAGAACATCTAAATAAAACAACGACCACAATTTGCGTTTATATCCATTGATACTATGCAGACTTTAAATATCCTCATCTGCCCATACAGGTGGAAATAAAAGATCCCATAGCACTATTTTGAAGTAGACCAGGGGAGTTTTCTCCAATGTCCTGGCCGTATTTATCCCTTGACCTAATCACTCAAATATTACCTCATCATTATCACATTGCTGCTTGTGGGATCTTGCTGTATGCAAATTGGTTGCTGCATTTCTTACATTACAACAATGACACTTCAAAAGTTCTTCAAAGGCTGTAAAACGGTTTGAGACAATGGTGCTATATAAATACAAATGCATCTTAATGTACAAAATAAGATGCAGTGGTGAGTTTAGGAGGTGTAGGCATGAATTTTGGAATGGGAGTAGTGATAAGTCTGAATTAGGAACAGATTATTTGTGGGGATCTCTTGCAACACGTTATAATACTAGTTGAATAGGAATATGAGTGTGAAGATAGCTACTGAGCCTCTGTATGCTTCTGTTTACATTTACCATATTGTAACCGTACTTCAAGGCCAATGTTCTTTCTGTAGCCTCAAATCTTCAAACAGACAATTTACAAAAACTGTCATGACAACCACAGTGAATAAGTCTGCTGCAGTGAGTGCTCTCACAACAGTGCCTTCATTTTATAGGATTTGATTTTTACTGTGTAGACCATCCATTGACATGTAAGGTATCATGATGATGCAAGTGAACATCCAATAATATCATCATACTTGCAAAGTTGCATAATGTTGTAAAATGTCTTGTTAGAAAATTTTTCAATTATGTAGAATTTGCCATTCATCGTGAATAGTGTGGGAAATCCAACAAAGGCATCTTTACATCTATTGCAATGGAATTGTTTTTAAACACATTCACATTTTGCCCATTTTATGATAATAATGCCTTTTGGGGCAGGGTTGCTGCGTCCCAATGGCTGTGTGACTGGTTGCAAGCTACTAATGGGGCTTATTGATCGCAGTCTTCCAATTGTTTACAAAATGTAATTCAAAATCAGGGAAGTTCAAGGTTAGATTCCCATTTCAAGCGCTGGATTTCTGAAGGTAAAAAGTAATAAAATGTAAGACGGTTTATCCAGCCCTTGGAGACGAGATTGGGGGTGGGGGGCGGGGAAAGGGGAGACAAGATGCCTTGGGGGGGTGTTGGGTGGCATGCCCGATGTTTTCCTGCCACCATGCTATTTTGTCCGTGGCGGGGGAAGTGGAGGACAGCCCTCCCGCCCAAGGCCAATTAAGCCACTTACGCGACCAATTAAGGGCCACTTAAGGTCAGCTTCCCACCTCTGCTTCCATTTAACAACGTCGGTGGGGCTTGTGGTCATGTGGAGACACCACCAGTTAAGAACTGACAGCCTCCTAGTGGGCTCAGGGTATCCCTTCTTTAGGAGCAATCCATGGCCCATGGAGGGCTCCTGGTGTTGATGGCCACTCCTGTGGTGGCTGACTGGCCCTGGTGGTCCTGACCCCACTTACCTTTGTCCCAGGGCAGTAACCATGATGCTGCTCCGGGCTGGGTGCAGTCCCTGCAGTGGCCCCCACTCCTGGTGATGCTGCTGGGATTGCTAAGCTCCCGGCCCTCTGATTGGATGGCAGTTCTCAGGAAGAGATCTTGTCCCTTGAAGTGGGCAGCAGCCCTGAGGGCAGGGAGTTAACTACCTGTCCACCATTAAATTTGGCCAGGAGTCCGACAAATGGCTGAGTCAGGGTCACCCCCTGCTTTTTAGCCCCTTGCTGGAGCCGCCACGGCCAGAATAAAATTCAGCCCAGTATCTTTCACGCAGTTGGATTTGAGGGAAACCACTGCAATGTCTTTATAATTTAACCAGCTGCAAGTTTCAAAATGCAGCAAAATGGACCATTTTTCACTCTTGATTTATCATATGACTTATGATAAGTATCACTGGCAGAAATCAAGAAGGCACAATGTAAAAGTAGCTGCTGTACCGTGCAACATTGTCAAGCAAGGACAATTTGTGAATCAGTTTTCAATAAGAAACGAGGGACTTGTGTAATTAAAATGTCATCGTACTTAGTCCATTATTGACACTGTGATTAATTATTGTGTTTGTACTTGTCTTTTGCCATTTCAGACCTATACTATTGACCATTGTTAGTGTGTGAATTGTCAGTAAACTATTCATCCAATTATCATTCTGCAGCACTCCTTATTCACTCTGAGACCAAATCCAACTCTGATACAGGGTGCAGAATTCTTCCTTTTTTGATTACACTAAAGATACACAAGTAAAATGAAAATAAAATTGGATAGTTTTAATCATAGCTCGAGCCATCATCAGTTTGCAGTACAAATCTGTCTTGCGTTTACTTCATTTTATAGCGTCACTGTTTCAATGCCATGAATTCTAGATTTTGAAGAATGTAGCAGAAATCAGGAAAATGGTGGTTGAGGAGGTGGAGAGTTGCTGGTTCTGGTACTGAGCCTGATCAGTGAAGTTAACAGGCTCAGTTTAGTAATGGACTCATTCGGTAACTTATCTGGAAGTGCATGATGTCATAATTGGAAAACATGTCATTATTTGGCGGTTATCAGCCTTACTTCCATGAACGTAAAAGTAAATTATTATAGCTGCAACATTTTAGCAACACTGTCTAATGATGGGTTTAGGGTCCACCATTCAATGGATGTTGCCTCCTCAGTCAATCAAAGGGACAGTTTCCCAGTAAGTTCAATTTCTCAAATATTTAAAAATAACCCACCCTGAAAGGCTCTACATTGTAACCATCTGCTCAATTGACAGCACCGTTTAAATGTGACAGCTTCTGTAACTGTTGCAGGATGAACTTTAGGCTCTGAATGTATGCACTGCGATATGAACATATGACTGCTTCAACTGAAATTCCCCTCCCCATTAACTTAATGGATGAGTTAACCAGTTTCATGCCTCTGCTAAAATAGTGCCAAGAGGTATTACAGATGATTATGTGAGGCATTTGTTTGTTAACATCCTACAGCACATTTTCAAGGCCTTAACTCTTATTTAGTCTAAAATGAAAGATTAGTCGTAGACACTGTTAGTAATAAGATGATGGTACCTATACCATTGCACATGCACTTCTGGCCCCTCTAGTTATAAACCAGGTAAAGTGTCTTAAAAACATGGTGGGATTAGTCTCATTTTCCTGGGTCAGTGTCAATGCAAGGTAGTTCCTCAGAACTATCTCTGCTCTGCAGAAGGAGTTCATTACTGTTTGGGAGGACAATATTGTAGAGGCCCGGGGGCACTTGTGGCAGTTGCAGAAATTGTGGGTTAATTAGCAAAGGGCCAGTAAACCACAAAATATGTAAATGTTATTGTTACAAGACTTTCAATGAGCCCTTATTGCAAGAAAACTGGCAGCTGGAAGGAATAGGAAAGGGAGAAGTGACCAAATCACAATTCTTTCCTTTCTTTCACACATTGTCCCTGCCTCCTGCTGCAAATGAAAATCGAAGACAGGGAAATCAGTCCCAATTTCCTTTGCTGTCATTTACATGAGGGCAAAGGGTGAGTGGTTGACTAATGTTACTGGCAGTGATGGCAGTGAAGGAAATGGTTGGTGACTCATTATAGTTGCGTGGATGGCGTGCTAGGCCTCCATGTTCTATTGTCCTCTTACCAAAATAGATGGATTCCCAAGAAAAAATCCTGACCATTACCTTTTTAACCTATGCTCCTTTAATTGTAGCCCTACAACCCTCTGAGATCACTGCACTCCTCCAATTCTGTCTTCTTAATCATTCCATCATTGGTGCCGTGAGTTCAGCTACCTCGATCCTAAGCTTTGAAATTCCCTCCCTAAACCTATTTGCCTGTCTACCTCACTCTCCTCCTTTAAGAAACTCCTTTACACCTACTTCTTTGATCGATCTTTTGATCACCTGCCCTAAAATCACCTTATGTGGCTCGGTGTGAAATTTTCTTCAAGAATGCTCCTGTGAAGTGCCATGGAAAATTTTACTGCATTAAAGGTGCTATATAAATGCAAGTTGTTGTTGTTATAGGTCTGCTCTATGTGAACCATTCACCATTGGGAACAGTTAGCAAGAGGTACAGGTGATGTAGCACAAAGTGTCACAGCAATAAGAAAAGCATCAAAATTGTAGACGTATTGTGTTCTTTTCTGCAAAATAATAATAGAATATTACAGCACAGATGGAAACCATTCTGGCCATCATACCTGAGCTGTCTGACTCCCTGAAAGAACTTTCCGTTTAATCTTGGGAAGTTTAACAATGTGTGGATTTTCAGCAAAAACACGAAAGTAGGAGTAAGATTATAAACAGCAGACACGTAGCAATTAAAAAGTTCAAAAACACAAGGTGGGAGTGGAACTGAGAAATGGAAACATCAGCAATAGGAGGAAAATTGACAGAGTGGGATTAAGACCAAAGAAAACTGAAATACTAGGAGCAGGAGTTAAAACCAGAAGAGTTGTACTGAAATACTAGTAGTGGTACTAAACTATAGCTGGACTAGCAGTTAAATAAACAAGTACAGAGAATGGAAGTAAAACCAAAGAGCACAGCTGTCATTTAAGGAAAGAAACACTGGAAGAGGGAAAGAGCAGATCTACGTCTGGATTTGAAGCAGAAGCAACATAGCGAAGGCTATAATAAAACCTAAAAAGGTGGAGCAGAACTTAGAAAAAATATAATTATTTTAGGTAAAAAAAAGTATTGTTGTAGTTGCACACAGGGCTGTAGGACAGATTTGGAATAGTGAGTTGGAGTGATTTGATTAATGTTTGAGGAAAATTTCAGGTTTCAGGACAAAAGATGCGGTCAGGGTACATACATCTTATCCCCAATCCATTAAGAATGCACCTTGGCTGTTTGAAACTGCTCTTTTTGTTCTGTACCATAACTTGTCCATGCTGTGTTGTATATCAGAGCTTTAGGCCCTAGCTGTGTATCAGCTGTGGCTCAATTGGTAGCACGCTGGCCTCTGAGTCAGAAGTTGTAGTTCACTCCAGGACAATCTAAGCTGACACTCCAGTGCAGTATTGAAGGGCCAGAAACTGAACTGGCGCAGCCACATAAATACTGTGGCTACGAGCAAGTCAAAGGCTGTGAATTCTGTGACGAGTAACTCACCTCCTAACTCCCCAGAGCCTGTCCACCATCTGCAAGGCACAAGTCAGGAGTGTGATGAAATTCTCGCCATTTGCCTGGATCAGTGCGGCTCCAAAAACACTCAGGAAGCTCGACACCATCCAGGATAAAGTCACCCACTAGATTGGCACTTCCTCCACCACCGGCGTGTAGTGGCAGCAGTGTGTACCATATGCAAAGTGCACTGCAGCAAGTCACCATGCCTCCTTTGACAGTACCTTCCAAACCCATGGCCTCTTCCACCTAGAAGGACAAGGGCAGCAGATGCATGGGAAGACTACCATCTGCATGTTCCCCTCCAAGCCACACACCATCCTGACTTGGAAATATATTGCCAATACTTCACTGTCACTGGATCAAAATCCTGGAACTCCTTCCCTAACAGCAATGTGGATGTACCCACACCAGATAGACTGCAGTGGTTGAAGAAGACAGCTCACCACCACCTTCTAAAAGGCACTTAGGCAACAAACGTTGGCCTTGCCAATGACGTCCACATCCGATGAAATGAATAATTTAAAAAAAACATGCGCCCGATCAGCTTTCTACAAATTGCGGCAGCAAGTGTTTGACAACAAAAATGTCCTCAAATCAACAGTTGTTGTCACCGCGCTCCTGTACTACAGCGAGACCTGGACTGTGTATCAGCAACACATAAGAGCGTTTGAGAAATTCCATCAGCAAGACCTGTGTTGCATCCTCTGGACTCAATGGGAGGACCATCCAACAAACTCTAGTGTCCTTCTTGAAGCCAGATCCACAAGCATTCAAGCAAAACTCCTGGAAAATCAACTCCAATGGACTGGCCACTGTTTCCACATGGCTGAAAATCAAATCCCCGCCAGGTCCTGTTCTCACAACTGTCAAATAGCCAACATTCCAGGGGAGGACAAAGAAAATTCTTCAAAGACACTCCCTGAAGCTTTCCTTGAAGCTTGGATGTATTAACCTTAACAATTGGAGGAGCTTGCTACCAATCTTTCAGAATGGCGACAACTTGTCCACCAAGCTGCATTACCTTCGCTTTTCAATGCCTTAGTGATGAGGCAGAGCGACAGCAGAGAAAGAAAGAAAAGGAAGCAAATCCTGCATTCTGGATACTGCAACCTCATGGGACATCCTGACCCATGTGCCATCTACGGGTCGAAAATCGGCCTGCTCAGTAACATGAGGACACATGGCAGAAACTCAAAACCCTGAGTAGACATTGGCTGTCCCTCAATCAGAGGACAAAGACTTGTCTGTTACTGTCTCACTTTCATCATGCTCTTGTCGATCCTTTCCTACTAATCTCTCCCATTCCTACCTCAGTTTTGTTCTCATTCTGTCACTATTGTAGCATACTGTCACCTGTATATCAGATGCTCTGCTTCATGAACCCTCTGTCATCCCCTATCATTGTATCTCTGCCTCATCCCATTTCAACCCTCCCATCCACATGATGTCTTTTCATACTTTGTCCTTTCTGAAAGATGCCCTGTTTCTTTTTTCTGGCACAATCTCATCTCCTCCCCTTGGCTGATCAAACAGCATCCTCGTCAATTCGCTCCATATCAAATCTCTCTGCTGACTCTTCGATATCTCACTTTTTCTTCAACTCTCTCCTCACCCTCTTCTGCAGGTGAATGTTTTTTGGTTTCCACAATCTTGCTGTCTGTTTTCAGCCCTCCTCCCTTCATCTATACTCAATACTGGGCAAATATCATTGCCCACAGAAACAAATCTAAACTCCAAAGGTTAATCAGAAAATATCACTGCATACACAAACATATCCACACCTCCAAATAACATAGTAAATATCAGTTCCACATAGACATGTCTACACCCCAAAATAAGTGAGCAAGAAACACTGCCCACCCAAACCTACACTACAAAAATACTACAATAAATGCATCGCTCCAAACACAAATACACATCAAAATCCCAAAATACTAACAGCAACAGAAGGAACTTACATTTACATAACTCATTTAATGTAGAAAATGCCCCAATGTGCTTCACAGAGCAGAATCAAAAATATTGTGCTAATCCAAATATTACAGGGGTGACTAAAAACTAACATCAAAGAAATAAATTTAAAGAAAGATTTTAAAGGAGGGCATGGAGCTGGAGAGATGGAACAGTTGCAAGGGATTTCAAGAGCAAGGGGCCTAGACAGCTAAAGGCAAGGCTACCAGTGCTGGAGCGAATGTTGAGTGGGACATACAATAGGCCATAGATAGTGGAATGGCGAGTTTGGAGAGGCAGGGGGGTGGGGGGCGGTGGGGTGGCAGTGGTTTGGAGGAAGTTATAGCAATAGGGATGAGCAAGGTCATGAAGGGATTTAAACAAGAGTATAAATTGTAAAATTGTAAATAATAAACCCAGAGACAATATTGGTCAATAATGATAGGGGTGATAGGTGAGTGGAAATTGGTGTCGAATGGGATATAGGCAATAGAGTTTTGGAAGAGCTGATGTTAATGGAGGGTGCAGAATAGGAGGATGGATAGGAAAATATTGGAATATTTGAGTCTGGATATTACAAAGGTCTGAGGAATGAAAGAAAAGAGAGAGAGAAAATTGTATTAATATAATTTAATGCATGACCTCAAGACATCCTAAAGCAACAGCCAATGAAATACTTCCAAAGTGCAGTTGCTGTTGTCATGTCAAAAAAGTTGGCAAACAATTTGCACACATTAAGATTCCACAAACACGAATGATACAAATGACTAGATAATCTGCCTACAGTTGGTCAAGTGATAAATGTTGGACAAGACAGCAGAACTCACCTGCACTTCTTTGAATAGCACCCTGGGATCATTTACATCCATCAGAGAGGGCAGATGGGACTCAGTTTAATGCCCCATCTGAAGGATGGCACCTCCAACAATGCAGCACTCTCTCAGTACCACATAGAAGTGTCAGCTCATGATTATCTGACCCAGGTGTGTTAGAAATGGATTTTTGTAATAATACAGACAAAAGCTGCAGTTCCACATCTTATGTACCAGATGTTTGGGTCCGAGATGTAGGAGTCAAACACTTGCAGTTTATCAAGGGTTAAATATTACATACTTACCAGGCAACACACAGACGTGCTGCGCTGTAGAAGATCACACCTTATGATCAGTTGCATTCAACCTTCCATGTCATCTAGCCTCACATTACAATTTCACCATTATTATATATTTGTAACTAGATTATTTCACATGATCTTGATGAATTTGCACTAATTTTCACTACACTCTGTCAAGAAGTTTTTGTCTCTCTATACATCCATCACTGAAGGCTTTCTTTCTGACATTCATGGTCCCAAGCCTCACAGACTGGAAGGTTAGCAAAGCATGGAGAGTATTATTATAATAAAAGCAAAATACTGCGGATGCTGGAAATCTGAAACAAAAACAAGAAATGCTGGATTCACTCAGCAGGTCTGGCAGTGTCGGAGCCGGAGACAGTCACTATTATTATGGTTGATTACAGATAATTTAGCTTCTATATGTAAACCTGGCCCAGAAAGTAGGCTGTTCTTACCTCTGTACAGACACAGCAAAGTTCTGCACAACCAATTACAGGCTATAGGGCAAGAAATTAGGCTAGTTTGGGCGCTAAGGATGCCTTTCAGGGACCAAGATGGCATTTGTTGCGCACACACATACTTCTGCCATGAATCGCAATGGATACCATCTTAGTGAAGGCGTTAGAGTGCACGTAGTTAACATCCACCAGAAATATGCAGAGCAGGCAGATCATGGTGTCAATCAGCATGCAACACTGATTTGAGGCTAGTCCTGCCATTTTGGAGCCCCGTGCTCCAGCCGATGCCTTCTCTTAACTTCACACAGCTGAACAAATGTTAAGCAGCAGGAAGGATCCCACCCCCCCACCGACCCCCCACAACCAGCATATTTAAAGGGATCATCAAATACTTGCAGATTTGTTGCTGGTTGATTTTCTTCTGGCTGTTAGTATAATTCTCCAAATGTTTGGTGCTTTCCATTGTTGTTTAAAGTTGCTAAAGACTACAGGGAGTGGTGTGGCAGATGCTGAAGGTGTTTTTTTTTTCATTCATGGGATGTGGGTGTCGCAGACCATTTATTGCCCATCCCTAATTGCCCTTGAGAAGGTGGTGGTGAGCTGCCTTCTTGAACTGCTGCAGTCCATGTGAGGTAGGTACACCCACAGTGCTGTTAGGAAGGGAGTTCCAGGATTTTGACCCAGCGACAGTGAAGGAACGGCGATATAGTTCCAAGTCAGGATGGTGTGTGACTTGGGGGGGATCTTGCAGGTGGTGGTGTTCCCATGCATTTGCTGCCCTTGTCTTTCTAGTTGGTAGAGGTTGCGGGTTTGGAAGGTGCTGTCTTAGGAGCCTTGGTGCATTGCTGCAGTGCATCTTGTAGATGGTACACACTGCTGCCACTGTGTGTCAGTGGTGAAGGGAGTGAATGTTTGTAGATGGGGTGCCAATCAAGCAGGCTGCTTTGTCCTGGATGGTGTCGAGTTCCTTGAGTGTTGTTGGAGCTGCACGCATCTAGGCAAGTGGAGAGTATTCCATCACCCTCCTGACTTGTGCCTTGTAGATGATGGACAGGCTTTGTGGAATCAGGAGGTGAGTTACTCGCCACAGGATTCCTAGCCTCTGACCTGCTCTTGTAGCCACGGTATTTATATGGCTACTCCAGTTCAGTTTCTGGTCATTGGTAGCCCCTAGGATGTTGATAGTGGGGGATTCAGTGATGGTAATGCCATTAAATGTCAAGGGGAGATGGTTAGATTCTCTCTTGTTGGAGATGGTCATTGCCTGGCACTTGTGTGGCGCGAATGTTACTTGCCACTTATCAGCCCAAGCCTGGATATTGTCCAGGTCTTGCTGCATTTCTACACGGACTGCTTCAGTATCTGAGGAGTCACGAATGGTGCTGAACTTTGTGCAATCATCAGCAAACATCCGCACTTCTGACCTTATGATTGAAGGAAGGTCATTGATGTCCTGAGTTCAAGGCTTCTGCACAAATCAGTTGCTCCCAGATATGGGTGCACTCATAGGCCTTCCCCTTGGAATACAGCATGACAGGGAGAATGATCAGAGGGAACACAGAGCAGGACAAGTTGCTCGAAGAGGGAGGAGGAGGAGGGAGAAGGACTCTCTGCAAGAAGCCATTTCCACCCAAGATATTCAGGGAGCAATTCTCCTACCTGAACCTCGGGGAGGAACAATGTGTGAGATGCTTGCCTTCAATAAGGAGGTCCTCACTGAAATCTGCTAATTGTTACAGCCACAACTACGAACTTAGGGCAGGCAAGGACCACATTGTCAGTGGCTGTGAAGGTGACCGTGGCAATGAACCTTTGTGTGTCTTCTCCTTCCAGGCTGGAACTGAAGATATTAACAACATCTCACAGTTTGCTGTCCACTGCTGTCGAAGGAGGTCACTGAGGCTCTCTATTCAAAGAGAGCAAACTGCATTTCCTTTTCTCTTGCCAGAGAGAACCAGGTAGAGTGAACACAAGGTTTTTCTGGGATTCCAGGCTTCCCCATGGCGCAAGGTGCAATTGACTGTACGCACATGCTTTGCAGGTGCCGCATGCCAACCTTGCCATGTACCGGAACTGAAAGGGATTCCATTCCCTCAGCATCCGGCTGGTATATGACCAAAGGCAGGATATCATGCAGGTCGATGCCCGATATCAAGGCAGCAGTCATGATGCGTTCATTCTGTGGCATCTTCTGTGCCAGCTGCATTTGAGCCACCATAGCAAAACAAAGGGTGCCTATAGGGCAGAAAGGCGGTCTGCTGATGTCATGGTTCATGACTCCATTTTACAACGTACGCACAAATGTGCAGCATGAATATAATGAAAGCCATGCTGCTACCAGAAATGTGATAGAGCAGACAATTGGTGTGTTGAAATAACAAATCTGCTACCTGGAAAGCTCTGGAGGAACCCTGCGGTATTCAGCTGAGTGGGCCTCAAGATTCAAGATAATCTGCTTTATGCCGCAAAAACTCACCATTATGAGGGGACACCCCTTGCCACTAGCTATCAGGAGAGCAGCTGAGGAGCAGGAGCATGAGTAGGAGGAGGAAGAGAAGCAGGCGGAAGTGGAAATGGAAGGGAGGTGGCAACCTAGACAACCCTTTTCTGTCTGGGCTGACTGTAAAGAACACATCCGAGTGCTATACCAGTAGCCACAATCCCAATTCCAAATTTATCAACAGTCCAACAGTTTTTATATTCCCACAGTCACTGACCAATGCATTATTCTCTTCGCCACAATGCAAAATAAACTACAACACAAAATAAACATTTTAAACAAAATTTATAAATGAAATCATTCCATATTGTATACGTTATTAAATGAATCATCCTTGTGCATTCCATAGGTGTCTTTTTTCCATGTGCCTTTGCTTGTCCTACTGCTCCTATGATGTGCTTCCCCAGTGGCTGCAGAATGGCTGGTGGAAGGTTTCTGACATTCTGTGGAAGAGTCTGGGATGGCCTTGCAGGATGACATGAAGCACCTTCAGGCCTAGAAGTCCAGGCTTCAGGCTGCACGATCTTGGCATGGGCAGCAGCAGTCTGGACTGGCTGGCTGACAGGCAACAGCAAGAACATTGGCAGAATGGCAGGGAGCATGAATGCTGTCATCCTAAGAGAGGACAGCACATTCATGCTCCACAGAGCTCCTGGGGCAGTGCCTCAGCAATTCTAGTAATGTGTTGGAGGATGGATTGCTGGACTGCTGTGACACCCTGCACGCCGATTTGAATACTGATACCTGCAGTCATGATGGCAGCAGTCTGAGTTTGTTTGAGAGCAGTCTGAGCTTGCATGGCTGCAAGCTGAGCTTGCATGTCATTAGTAGGAGCTTTGACTGCACCACTCAGACGTTTGGTGGCAGCCACTTTAGGCTGCAATGGAAACTGAGACATCAGCTACCAGCTGCTGCGTTATGGTTAGGTCTGCAAGTGTGCTCATGGAGTTAGCCACCATGCTGGAAAGAGTACGCGAAGCCCTGTGCCAAGTTGATGCTGGGCTGCTCCATGCTCCTTGACATTGAAATCAGACTTTCTGGCAGGCTTCCTAATGTGCCAAGCATTTTGTTGTGTATGTTCATCAGCATTCTCCTGTAGGCAGCCCCATGAAAGTCCTCATCTGAGCTCTCGGGAGTAGACTTCATGTGTGACCTCACCCTTTTGGCAAGCTGAAGTTATCCTTGTTCCCCACCCTGGCTGCAGCACACTCATGCCTCATGTCTCACCACTTGCAGATCCTGCTCTAATCTATCTTGCAGTGTCAGTATCTAAGCTGCTGGCGGCAAATGTGAAATCAAGTGATGGTGTTACTTTATTATCACTCTCTTTTTGGCGTTCCTCCACTGTCTGGCCAGGTTACACCTCTTGGGTATTTAAAATGTAAAAGGGACAAGGCTAAGTTTGTGGTCACGGCAGGGAGAGACAAAGTAAGAGGTACATGCTTACAACATCTGCAGCTTGTAAGTCAGAAGAGATTGTGGGATTAAGGGTAATTGGGATGTGAGAAGGAGGATTAGGTATGAGGATACTGTCATCTTTAATGGTTTCAGCCCCGCTGCTGGTCAGAGCCTCATCAGTGGTGTTCCGAGAACAGCCAGCAATGTCTCTTCCATGGTTAGGACAGGCAGGTGAACCTGTTCCCTGTCGGTTAGTTCTTGCTGCCTCTGATTGTATAATACCTTGTTCTGAAAGAAAGAAGTGTCTTAGTGAGTGTCATGCAATCTGTTTCACTGGTGTGGCTGTTTTGGTTGAATACTATGTGCAAGCTATGAGAGGTGGGTGTGACACTTGGACAGTACTAAGTGTGTGAGAGTGCAGTGAAGCATGAAGTTGCAGTTAGGCATGAATCCTAATTGATCGAGATTGTTGGTGGGTGCGTAACTGGGTTGTGGTTAACTGAGGAATGTCTGAGACTAGTGGTGAAGTTGGTAGGATATCGAATTTGAAGATGCATTCACTGACCTTGACCACTTGTGTGAGGTTATTGAATTCTTGTGGCACTACATTCAAGTGCTTGAGACTAGACTCCTTCCTTTTACCTCCATGGCTATCTGCTCTCGCTACCATTTTCCCGCGTCTCTGGACGCCCTCCTGGCCCCCTGCGGATAGAAGACATCTCTGCTTCTTTCCACCTTCTCCACCAAGACCTCTAGTGCAGTGTCAGAAAAAATTGGAGCTCATTCTTTCCCATGTGGAGCCCGTTTTTCACAGTTTGCTGGGTCAGATTCACTTCCTGCATGACTCCAAGCATCTCCTTTAGCCCCACTGCACCTCCCTTTGAGAGGTGCAGGCTAGCTTTAAGCATTGCAGTCCAACTTTAAGTGAAATATCTATGATCACTTACGAACAGTCAACTTCACATTGTTTGTAGTTCTCCAGTGACTGACCATGTCGCTCCTTCCCTATGGTTGCAATTCTGAAGTTTCTTTAACAGTTTCTTTTATACATTAATTCTAGGGAGGGACAAGGTAGTATACTTATAGGAACTTATCGTCCAATTACTATTTGTTTTAGGCCAAAATACTCAAATTCATGCTGAGCCCTTTGTTTGAAAAAGCTTGTCCTGGCAGTGTCAATCTTCTTTAAACTTCCTTCAGCCATTTTCCATCAGATATGTGTGCTTGGCAGTGGTTCCTTACCCTCCGACGTTCAGCTGGACTCGTCTGTGTTGGCATTCTTCCAAATGAGTTTGTGTCTTTAGCTCGTTATCTATTGTTAGTTGTCAGTGCCTTATCAAAACTCGTTAATTCTCAAGGTCTGTTAAATCATTTCAAACAAAGATGTTTCATCACTGAACACAATGAGCTGGATTCTATGGGCCCCCCTGAAGTGTAGTCAGAGGTGGGGGGTCACGGAGAACTGCAACAGGTAGTGGGGGGGCAGAGGCCCTGTTGACAAGTGATTTTCCCGGGGATGGAATATGCCAATGGCAGCTTTCCTGCTCAGAGGCCATTTGAGGCTCTTAAGTGGCCGTTAATAGACCACTTAAGGGCCTCTTTCCCCCATCGTTGGGATCTTACCAGCAGTGAATGGGGGATGGGGGGGGGGGGGCTCCACCATGTGGGTAGGACGTCGTAAAATGAGGTGCCCTTCCTGCATGCTTGGGGTATGTCCTCCTCCGTGGGCCATCTGTGGACCACAGAGGTTCCCCAGCCAAGAGACAATGCACCTCCCAGGATCCCTGTCCCCCAAGACTTTACGACCAACACCCCACCCCACCTCACTGGGCCCTTCTGTCCTGGCCCCGGCAACCCCACCTCACTTTCCTGAGGTCCAGAGTTCCAGCGCTGGGCCTATGTCAGAGGTCTCTGCAGTACTGGCAGTGGCCATTGCTCCCAGTGGCGCTGCCGATACTGCTGAGCTGCTGGCCCTGCGATTGGCTGGAAGCTCTTGGAGGTGGGATCCCCGTCTTTAAAGGGACGGAGATCCTGGCGCCGGAAACGTAACAATAGAGGATCGTACTGGGGGTGAGGGGGGGTGGGTGGGGGTGGCGAGGTGCGAGAGAAGACCGAGGTAGGGATCCCCCCGCTTTTTCGGCCGGTGCTGGCAGCCCCGCCTCCTGCACAAAATCCAGGCCAATGGCTTTGATCAATTTGATAGCACTGTCTGAGGAAACATGATTACTACAGAATGCTACAGTTCAGCATGTTTGCACTGAAACCAATGGTTTTCCCATTGAACTGTCCTCAGCTTTAAAGGCATGTTGGTCAAACCTCAGCATGAAGTTAATTTTTTTTAGTAAAGCCATTACTGTATTACATTAGCACAGGCTGCATGCAACAATTATGCTAAACAATAAGCAGCACAAAAATGGCGTGCTGCCTGCATTTCAATCAACGGACGCGGGTTAATCACACTGTGATCCCAGCACCCGTTTTTGGGTGCCCTCGTAGACTTGTAACTTTAGGTTTTTAACTATAAAGCTCAATAAAAATGGAGTGTTTTACCAGCTCTTTATCACGATCAGATGTGAGAGTGATAACACTGAGCCATGGCCAATACCTAATTGGTGGGGGTTAGAGAATCAGCTTGGGGTGAAATCTGTGGAAGCAGATGGAATTGATGACAAATGTATCCAGGGGGATATGGACAAAGGAGATGGTTTTAACTGGAGGATATTATGGCCCATCCAAGACTGGATGCCAGGCAAGCAGTTTGATAAACCAGAAGCAGTGGTGCGCTTGAAAAAGGTGGAGGACAGGTAGTATTAAGTGTTGTCTGTGTACATGTGGAACCTGACCCCATCTCTATGGATATGTTGGGTGACAGGAAGAGAAGGAGACATGAAAGCAGAAACTGGGTGGGGCCAAGAGTATAAAAAGGGAGCTAGAAGTAATGGATTTGCATATAGGGTGGCACCAAATGTGCATGTAAATGGAGAGGGAATTCTTGTTATAATAATGTTTAAGTGCTCTTATACGGAAGCTTACAAACATCTGGTTGAAAACTGAACATTAAACCTCAGAAGTTAGCAAACCATAAATAATGGCCCAGATTTTGCGGTCAGTGGTGAAGCAACAGTGCGAAACTGATAGAGTAAAAATGCAAATTTTCATCAGTTCATTGATTTCTACTTAATTGCAGTCTGGTGGACTTCAACAGCACACCCTGTGGAGAAGCATAGAATCATTGACAGCAACTGCTGGATTTCCGCATTTAACTGTGCTTCTGTAGAAGTGGTAGTCTGGTTCAGAGGAGTAATGATGGCGAATGCTGCTAGTTTTGCTGTCATTATTACATAAAATCTGGATGAAGAGCTTTGTTTAATTTGCATTTCAGTGGTGCTGAGTTGGCATTTGTGCTTACAATGAGAAAGATCAGTGTACTGATATTGAAGGATATTTAAAAAGATAGACACCCCCAACCACTCCCCCCAAAAAAAATATTGCACAACCCAGTATGCTAAATGGCTGCAGAATTTATCAAACAACTTACAGATGTTCTTTTATCTGCAACTTGATACATGTGTTAAAAGCTGCTAGGGCATTTCAGACATCCAGATCCAAAAAAAGCATTTTGTATTAGGGAGAGTATCGGAGACTTGTACATGGTGATGGTGCGTTCCTGGGCATTTGGAGATGTCTCTTAGCACCTCATAATTTTGTTTAACAATGGAGAGGATGCCAGGCCATTAACATGTTTGTAGGCGGTGGCAGTAAACTCGAGGAAGCTGGCTGGATACTTGCAACGAATGGATGTGCTGCAATGGAGGCAGAGGGTGACCTTGTGGAAGTTGCTTTAAACAAAATAATGTCACATACTTGAGTCAGGATTGGCAGCGCTGATGTTGAATAAGTTATGTCCTCAGATGAGGTAGTGTCATATGGAGGTTGTTGATGATGATGTGGTTAGTTACAGCAAACTACATCAAGTTACAGCAATCTCCTAGATGGCAGGAATACCCACAGGAGCGTGGCAACATTTATTAAGAACTGACCACAATCTGATAGATCCTGCTGATATTGTTGGGCTTGTGGACTTATTGGGGATATTAACAACACTGTATGAGCTTTTATGTTAATTTCAAAAATTGTCCACAGATATCTCTGCCCAGTGTAAATGATCACAACTAGCATCAAATGAAACTGTGAGTTTACATGTGCGTTATTTTGTTTACACCAGGACGTAAAGTAAAAACAAGATATCCGATAGAATAATTGAGCATTAAATTGGGACCACCATGGTTGCCAAATCTTTTTGCAATTGGTTTTCAAAATGTTAAAGATTTCTTCCAAAGGGGTACCAATCACAATGAATGTTATAAGCCTCTTTTCTTTAATTTGGCTCAACTGTGCTTAAATGTCTTACTTACCAGACATTAACACGAATCGCTCAGACATTTCATCATCTTCCTTGTAAAAGAAATCAAGTAATTCACCATCAGTAATGATGAGGTTCAGTTTAATTTCAGATTAATTCTTTATCATATGGATCAATGAGCTGAGTTTTAGCACAGGGTTGGGTGCGGGACAGATGTTAAAATTTTAAAAATCTGAACCCCAACCTGCGTCCAACCTATAGAATCATAGAATGGTTACAGCGCAGAAGGAGGCCATTCAACTGTCATGTCTTCTGGCTCACTGCAAGAGCAACTCACCTAGTCCCACACGCCCATTTTTCCCCACAGCCTGCAAATTTTGTCTCTTCGGATAATTGTCCAATTCTCTTTTGAAGGCCTCGATTGAATCTGCCTCCACCACACTTTCAGGCAGTGCATTCCAGGTCCTAACCACTTGCTGCATAAAAAAGTTTTTCTTCATGTCACCATTGCTTCTTTTGCCAATCACCTTAAATCAGTGTCCTCTGGTTCTGAATCCTTCTGCCAATGGGAACAGTTTCTCCCGATCTACTCTGTCCAGATGCCTCGTGATTTTAAACAGGAGACAGGTCGGCAATTTAAATATTTTAATGAGGCTGGCAGCGTCTGATTCATCCTGCTTTACAGGTTTTACAGTGGGCGGCCAGGTTTCACAGGGTTCTGGAGCATACCTACCTAGACTGTGGCCTGCTCTGGAGTGAACATTGAACATAGAACAAAGAACAGTACAGCACAGTACAGGCCCTTCGGCCCACGATGTTGTGCCGACCCTTTAACCTACTCTAAGATCAAACTACCTACATACCCTTCATTCTACTATCATCCATGTACCTATCCAAGAGTCGCTTAAATGTCCCTAATGTATCTGCTTCTACTACCATCGCTGGCAGTGCATTCCACGCACCCACCACTCTCTGTGTAAAGAACCTACCTCTGACATCTCCCCTAAACCTTCCTCCAATCACCTTAAAATTATGCCCCCTGGTGATAGCCCTTTCCGCCCTGGGAAAAAGTCTCTGGCTATCCACTCTATCTATGCCTCTCATCATCTTGTACCCCTCTATCAAGTCACCTCTCATCCTTCTTCGCTCCAATGAGAAAAGCCCTAGCTCCCTCAACTTTTCTTCATAAGACATGCCCTCCAGTCCAGGCAGCATCCTGGTAAATCTCTGCACCCTCTCTAAAGCTTCCACATCCTTCCTATAATGAGGCGACCAGAACTGAACACAATATTCCAAGTGCCCTCTGCCCGATTTGAAAGCCAAGCCTGTCCATCAGACTGACTTCCAGACAGGGAAACTATCAATGACAGAAGACACATGCTGTGGAGTTAAAACTACAAAGCATGCAGGAAAACCCAGACAAACTCCACCCCACCCACCAATGTAAACCTGCCCTGGCTGGGTTATCCAGGGCAATTAATTTTCATGTTTTACTTTATCTGAACGAGTAAAATATGGGAAATGCAGTCTTGCAAAATAGGAACTTTGTTGACTTCTTTCTTGACAGAAATACCGATGCTTCACTTTACTCAAGACAATGAAATGAAAGAGAATGCAATCTTGAAATGGGAGCTCCGATGATTCCTCTTCTAACTGAGATATTAATACATCACTTTGATGGTGCAAGTTTGATTAACCAAGATGTTCAAACAATTCAGAAGGTCAAGAGTCAAAGAAACCATCTTGTCTCATCTGTATCAACAATAGAAACTGTAAAAACAGAATTAGCAACTTCTGACAGGACACAGAATTCATTGAACCGAGAATTAGAAAAAGTGACTTCAGAGGGGTTATTAAATAAATGGAATTTAAAATAATTATTCAATAGGATTCTAGTTGAAGTATGATCTGGGGCTACACTCAAGAAACAAATGAAATTATATTTTAGTCGAAAATTTAAAATAAAGTTTAAAACAATTGGAGCTTACAACTTCTTGATGTCCATAATTTGCAAAAAAAGGAATTAATTTGGACAATATTTAAAATTTTGCTCTGAGTATGAGAAATGCTGTTAATGCTAAATTTATTGGCAGTCCTTCATTATCTTGAAAAGGTGCTGATGGGCCTTCTTTTTAAACCACTGCTGTTCTTGTGCCAATGGTACTCCCACAATAGAGTTAGGAAGAAAATTGCAAAATATTCAACCAGTCATGATGAAACAACAGCAATATTTACCTGCTAAGTCAGACACTTATGCACAAAGTGATCCAGATTAGAGAAAAGGGGCTCTCACTTCAAAGGTGGTAATGTCCTACTGATGGAGGATGTGGTGATGTGATTAGTTGCAGCAAACCCATTAAAGGTGTGTGACTTGGTGAGGAACTTGTGATAATTGGCAAACATAATCATTTTTTGTATCAAGTATGACACTGGCCAATGGAGGTTTCTCCATTCGACCCACTGACTTCAGTTTTGCTAGAGTTCCTGGGTGTCAGACTCAATTGAATGCCGCCTTTATGTTGAGTCAAGTTACTTTCACTTTTGTTCTGGCATTCAGTTCTTATATCCAAGTCTGAGTCCAGGTTGTGATTGTTGTTTGATTGCCTTTAAGAGTAATGTCCCTTTAAGATCTTAGTATGCTAATGAGCTAAGCACCAAAATGCAGTCATGTGACTACTTGCCAGGCTCACTCAAAAACTGTGACACCAAGAGGCAAATCCGACAAATAGTTAGCTCTGCACTGTATATACTAGTTAGCTGTTTAATAAACCTGTTTGAGATTTTCAACAACCTGGACTCGACGCATCTCATTTATCACCAGACAACATAAAAAGCTTCTCATTACAGTGATGAAGTCTGAGACTGAGTGGATTTAGCAGAACGTGAAGGGAACATCAGTGAGGTGGCCAAAGGTGTTGCTTGATGACAGTATGATGACTCCTGCATCACTTTACTGATAATTGGGAAGGATTGATTAGATGGAAAATGGCCGGGTGAGAATTATTCTTTTTGTGGATAGTGCATACCCGGGCATGTTATCTATAGATGCCAGTGTCATAGCTAAACTTGAAAAGTTTGGTTGTGCCGGTGGCAGGGTTTGGATCACAGGCCTAAAGCATTACACCTAGGAAGTTGCCAAAGCCCATAGCCAGTACACTTAACAGCCTCATAATGTCATGTGAAGTGAACTGAATTAACTGGGCATTAGCACTATGCTGACGGAAATCTTGGGAGGAGGCAAAGCAAGAGCATCCACTCGGCAATTTTTTCTTCAGACACTTGCAAGCACTTCAGCTTTGCCTCTTGCACTTGTGTGCTGGGCTCCAGCATGGTTCAGAATGAGGATGTTCATGGAGCTTCCTTCTCCTGTAAGTTGCCTGGTTGTCCACCACTATTCTCTGGTGGGGCTACAGGGTTTTATCTTTATTTATTTGTTCTGAGACTGCTTAGCTCTGTGCAGCCTGCTGTTTTTGGTGTTTAGTATGGAGGTACCCTGTATTGTAGCTTTACTAGGGTCATATCTCATTCAAAGATAGGCCTGGTGTTTCTTCTGATATGTCCTCCTACACTCTGCTTTGTACTAAAGTTTGTCTCCTAACTCGATCATGAGCACGGAGTGAGCGATCTGCTGAGTCATGCAATTTTAGATTGTGGCAGTATCTAATTCTTCTGGTTTGATGACCCACAGTTGGTCATGGCTGCCAAGTTTTGGACTGTTAGATCCATCCTTAGTCTAATCTGGTGGAAGTGTCACGCTATGCAAAGGAGGATGTCCTCATAGCGGAAATGAGATTTTGTCTTCACTGCGGTGATCACTTCAACAAATGCTGGCATGGACAGACATGTCTGTGACAGGTAGATTGGTGAGAACAACACCAAATAGGTTACTTCATCAAGCTGTTTCCTTCACCACCCAATGCAGGCCCAGTTTGGCAACTATATCCTTCAAGATTTGGCCAGCTCAGTGATTGTACACTCTTGATGGTGGAAATTTGAGTTCCCTACCCAAAGTACATTCTGTACCTTTGCCTCTCTCAGCATTTCCTCCTAAGTGATGTTCAACATGGAGAAGTACTGATTCTTTAGCTGCGGGTGGGAGAGTAGGATGGGTGGGTGTGCTGAGAAGTAGGTGGTGATCAGTAGGAGTTTTCCTTCACCTTGGTTGGCTTGAAACTGTAATGGGGGCTGGAGTCATTATGTTGAGGAATCCAAGGTCCACTCTCTAAATCAGCCTTTCTCCACCACTGATGGGACAGTGGGATGGGACATACCCAAGGGTAATGATGGATGCATCTGAAATGTTGCCTGATGGATATGATTTTGAACGTACTACTGTGTCAGACTGTTGCTTGAGTATTCTGTGGGTCAGCTTCCCCAACTTGGGCACCAGCCCCACTGCACGAAGCCCCCCAACTCCCCCCCCCCCCCCCCCCCACCACCGCCCATATGTTGGTTCGGAAGACTTTGCAGCATTTTGGGCCAATACCAATTTAGTCTTTTTCTGATATGATTTCTGGGCCATTTCCGAAATGTCCCTTTGACTTTATTCTTCTCATTGAGCTTTGTAGTGATTATTTACGGCCAAGTAGTTTTCTAGGCCACCTCAGAGGGCATTAAGAGTCAGCAATGTAGTGTAAGACTGCAGTCACATGAAGGTCAGACATATATCAGATGTCAAACATCTATAGCCCCAATGTGATACAAGATGACTGCCTTTAATGAAGGAATGCCAGATAGTCATTATGGGAAAAATGTCACTACTCCTAATTTGAACCAAAGATTTTTTTTTAAATTTCCATAAATTTCCATCCCATCCTTCTTTGCATAGTGTGACACTACCACCAGAACACACTAAGGACGGATCTAACAGTCCAAAACCTGGCATCCTAGGCACTGTGAGCCATCACATTATCCCTTCATTATCTTTCTAATAATTACAAGTAGTAGCAATCCTCTATTCCCACAGTTTCCTGCTGTTTTGAGGTGACTCAGATTTTCATACAGTGTCAAATGAGGCAATGACCTTTTTTAAGCAAACTGTTGACAAGGAAACAAAGTAAGGCTTGGGATTTTTCTACCAGCTGTGAGCTTATTCTTATCATGAATGCAAGATGGATTACCTGATTTTTTTTTTTGTATTTTTTAGAAAAGTAAAATAAATAAGCTCTAGTTAATGTCTTATTCATTGTGGTAGTCAAGTAGATTTAATAGTAATTTCCATTGCTAACATCTTTGCTGAGATGGATTGTACCTTTTGAACTGCTTATTGATTGTGCAGAGGCACTAACGTACCCTTCAATCTCAATTAATAGTCTTCAAATATCATTTTAAGAAATGGAAGCAGAAAACATGGATGAGGAAATCACCTTAAAAATTATTTAAGTCAATAACACAAAAAATGCAATTAAAATCTTAAAGGAATACTTTGGTATAAACTGCACCCTATCTCAGTACAGTGAGATACAGACTGTGATCAAAAAACAAAACTCCAATGGACCAAACGCTTGCTGATTGGTGATAGGTTGGAAATTCCCCGTGTTATTGTGCCCAGAGGCACGCGCAATCAGAACACAAACCAAATATACGGCCTAAAAGACTGTGAAAGTTTGGCTGTAAGTGAGTTTCGCTGCTATGTAAAATGCCTCCAAATCTCCTCAGCCTGTTATAGCCATCTAACAATCCCTCCACTCGAATATATCACCACTCATAATAATGGCCCCCAAGTTATATGTGTGAGTTTCCTGCAACTCCGCTTGCTCAGAGGCACTCTTACAAATTAAAAACAGATCTTCAGGCACCGCATGAAACAGTCATTTCTCTGTTCTTTTATTGAAACATTTTTTAAAAATCCTCTTTAAATTGTACTTTCTGTTTCTTTTAATGCATTTTTACAGCATTCGTAAAAGTCACATTAAAAATTCAAAACTTTCCCCGATTGCTGGTTCCTAAATATTGTGCACCTAATGTGCATGAATGGTGATTAAATGAACTGAAGTTTTAACTTTTATACTTAAAAAAGGAATATCTGATATGAGTTCAGTGCTTTCCTTAGACCCCATTTGTTCATGCTGATTTCCATTGATTTATGCCTATTTGCAGCCATTTTAATCCCAGGTGTATTCTAAAAAGGTTAGAGTGTAACTTGATATCAGTAGAATGGTGGGGTGCATTTTGGGTCTAACCTCTGGGTTGTGCCCATGGAGGATATTCCAGGCCATGATTTCTAAAATTTGTGCAACTTTTCTCTTAAGTTTGTGTTGGGGGAACACAAGGAATATTTAAAGATGGAACAAATTTCTCCAAAAAAATTCCAGGATGCTTATGCTCACCTGTTGTAGGGATAATTGCTAAAAATGATTGCTGCCAATATTAGTAAATGCACTCAACACATTCGTGTGATATTCCTTTGCCTGCTATCTTAAATGAGTTGTTAACCAACATACATCAAACAAATTAGCTGCCATTAAAATAATGGACAGGGGAATATTATCTGAACGAATTAAGGATTTGTCCAATCAAACGACTAACACTCATTTCTAGCCTATTGTCTTTTTATAGACACTGTTACAGCTTTACTTAAACACTGCAATCAATCACGATTGGGGTTGGTTTTGCTGAAGGTCTTGAGATCCTATGTCGAATGGACCGCCAAGATATATAGCTCTGAACAAGAAGAATGGTTCTATTATTTCATGCCTGTGCTAGCAACCTTCAGTGACTGATCTGTGAAGGTTTTCAAATGGATAACATGAATGACTATAATTGGCCTTCCCTTTTCATTCAGGGACCTCCCTGACCAAAGTGCTACATTCAAATGGTGAAAAGTTGTAAAAATGCTTCGACATTTTCTTTGTACCTTAGGCATAAACCTTACAGGGGCCACTGGAAACATAATCCTTCTAAATAATATACTTTTAACTTACTAGTGCTCATCAAAAAAACTGGTTTCCCACCCCAAAGGATCAGGAAACATCTATATTTGAGAATCATCAGGCAGCCAAAAGCATGAAGTGACAGCTCTATGTTGCAGTGCTCCTACAGCTGATTCAGAATTATCTAACCAGTTGTGACAGGATATCAAGTCATCCATATGTAGATTTATTTATACACTGAGTCCAACAATGTATGTAGGAACCAGGGAGGTAATCGTTTCTGTGATTCAGTGATGACCTCTCATATTTTCTGGTTAAGGATAGTCAGCCCAACTAGAGCAACAGGTGTGGCAGCATCTATGGAGAGAGAAGCAGAGTTAACATTTCAGGTCAGTGACCCTTCTTCAGAAGAAGGGTCTGAAGAAGGGTCACTGACCTGAAATGTTAACTCTGCCTCTCTCTTCACATATGCTGCCAGACCTGCTGAATATTTCCAGCGTTTCTCGTTTTTATTTCAGATTTCCAGCATTCGCAGTATTTTGCTACTATATTAGAGCAACAGGTGTTTCAACACATGAACCATTTTGGCAAAATTCTCAGATTTATTCTTAGGTTTATGATACAAACAGTTGTTCTGGGATACAGAAACCTTTTGCACTAGATATATAAATATAAATAGGAAACAGAATACATCTGAAATCAAATTCAGCCGTAAAATAGGAAAAGTGTTCCAAGATCTGGTTTGCAATGAGTGGGAAGAATATATTAATTTTCTGATTGGTCAATCCTTTGGATTCTTTTATTTTGAGAAGGAAATTTGAATGAGCTTGGAAGATTATTTTATGGTTAATGATCTCTGCATCACCAGGACTCATAGGGATATAAAGTTCAGTGGCTCTCCTTACTGACCCAATAGCTGCAAATAAAACTATTTTGCATGATATGAATTTTAGGTCAATGGTACTGAAATGCTAAGCAGTCAGAATTCATTTTTTCTCAACTCAGCAGTCACAAAGAACACGTGCCTAAAACTGGCAGGCTTCTTTTGTTAACAGGAGATATTATCGGGACCTGATTGCAATTTTAACATGATGGCCTGAATGGGAAGCCACAGTGATTTTCCTACCAGGTGAAGAAAGCGGGGAAGAGTATGTGAGACCTTCTTCTTCTTCGGCCTACTTGTCTATAGAGACAATGGGTAAGCGCCTGGAGGTGGTCAGTGGTTTGTGCAGCAGCGCCTGCAGTGGCTATAAAGGCCAATTCTGGAGTGACAGACTCTTCCACAGGTGCTGCAGATAAAATTGGTTGTCGGGGTTGTTACACAGTTGGCTCTCTCGTTGCGCATCTGTCTTTTTTCCTGCCAACTGCTAAGTCTCTTCGACTCGCCATGCTTTAGCCCCGCCTTTATGGTTGCCCGCCAGCTCTGGCGAGCACTGGCAACTGACTCCCACGACTTGTGATCAATGTCACAGGACTTCATGTCGCGTTTGCAGACGTCTTTAAAGTGGAGCCATGGATGGCTGGTGGGTCTGATACCAGTGACGAGTTCGCTGTACAATGTGTCCTTGGGGATCCTGCCATCTTCCATGCGGCTCACATGGCCAAGCCATCTCAGGCTCCGCTGGCTTAGTAGGGTGTATATGCTGGGGATGTTGGCCGCCTCGAGGACTTCTTGTTGGAGATACGGTCCTGCCACCTGATGCCAAGGATTTTCCGGAGGCAGTGAAGATGGAATGAATTGAGATGTCGCTCTTGGCTGACATACGTTGTCCAGGCCTCGCTGCTGTAGAGCAAGGTACTGAGGACACAGGCTTGATACACTTGGACTTTTGTGTTCTGTGTCAGTGTGCCATTTTCCCACATTCTCGTGGCCAGTCTAGACATAGCAGAGGAAGCCTTTCCCATGCACTGTTTAATTCTGCATCGAGAGACAGGTTACTGGTGATAGTTGAGCCTAGATAGGTGAACTCTTGAACCACTTCCAGAGTGTGGTCGCCGATATTGATAGATGGGGCATTTCTGATGTCCTGTCCCATGATGTTCGTTTTCTTGAGGCTGATGGTTAGGCCAAATTCATTGCAGGCAGCCGCAAACCTGTTGATGAGTCTCTGCAGACACTCTTCAGTGTGAGATGTTAATGCAGCATCGTCAGCAAAGAGGAGTTCCCTGATGAGGACTTTCCGTACTTTGGTCTTCGATTTTCGACGGGCAAGGTTGAATAACCTGCCATCTGATCTTGTGTGGAGGAAAATTCCTTCTTCTGAGAACTTGAATTCATGTGAGAGCAGCAGGGAGAAGAAGATCCCAAACAGTGTAGGTGCGAGAACACAGCCCTGTTTCACACCACTCAGGATAGGAAAGGGGTCTGATGAGGTGCCGCTATGCTGAATTTTGCCTTTCATATTGTCATGGAATGAGGTGATGATACTTAGTAGCTTTGGTGGGCATCCAATCTTTTCTAGTAGTCTGAAGAGACCACTTCTGCTGACAAGGTCAAAGGCTTTGGTGAGATCAATGAAAGCAATGTAGAGGGGCATCTGTTGTTCACAGCATTTCTTCTGTAGCTGGCGAAGGGAGAACAGCATGTCAATGGTGGATCTCTCTGCTCGAAAGCCACACTGTGCCTCAGGGTAGACATGCTCAGCCAGCTTCTGGAGCCTGTTTAAAGTGACTCAAGCGAAGACTTTCTCCACTATGCTGAGCAGGGAGATTCCACGGTAGTTGTTGCAGTCACCGCGGTCACCCTTGTTCTTATAGAGGGTGATGATATTGGCATCGCGCATCTCCTGTGGTACTGCTCCTTCATCCCAGCACAGGCAAAGCAGTTCGTGCAGAGCTGAAAGTATAGCAGGCTTGGCACTCTTGATTATTTCAGGGGTAATGCCGTCCTTCCCAGGGGCTTTTCCGCTGGCTAGAGAATCAATGGCATCACTGAGTTCCTATTTTGCTGGCTGTGCATCCAGCTTATCCATGACTGGCAGAGACAGGGTTGCATTGAGGGTGGTCTCAGTGACAACATTTTCCCTGGAGTACAGTTCTAGGTAGTGTTCCACCAAGCGGTCCATTTGCTTGCATTGGTCAGTGATTATGTCCCCTGATTTAGATTTGAGGGGGGCAATCCCCACTGCCTTGTGGGCATCTCGGGAGAGACCAAGGCTAAGGGAGTAAACCCTAACAGAAAATCCTGAGCGGAACCCCGAAGGCGGTCATGTATCACCTTTGGCATGTTTCCGGCAGTTCCTGCCGCCATATTGGTGATAAACATCGTGCTCTGCACTCCTTTGGACCCCACCAGAAAGGCCGAGAGGGGGGTTTTGACGCTTGGGCAACTCACAACCTCCATACATCCACCTAGGCATGCGTCATGGAGAGGTCACTCCATAGTCGCCTCACAGTGACCAAATCAACATGGAAGGCAGCACTTACGGGTTATAAATCCAGCTCAATTGGCGTAGAGATTGGGCGCCATGGGTTGCCTTTGTCGGTGGGAGAGGTCATCGCATCTCACTGGACAGCTACCGCCCGCCTCAAACCGGGCATCCCCCGGTCAGTAAGGTTCTGTCCCGCCACAGTCCACCTGCTTCAATGGGTGCTTGGAGCTCAGGGTCATTGCCCGACAAGTGGACTGTAACACCGCACCAAACAGCATGACCAAAAAAGGAAAGAAGGTACCAGCCCTTCGTTTTGCAAGCTGGAATGTCAGAACTGTGTGTCCTGGCCTGTCAGAAGACTTTACACAAATCAACGATTCTCGGAAGACCGCCATCATCAACAACAAGCTCAGTAGACTCAATGTGGACATTGCAGCACTTCAGGAGACACGCCTCCCTGCGAGCGGATCTCTAAGAGAGCAAGACTACACCTTCTTCTGGCAGGGTAGAGATCCTGAAGAACCAAGACAGCATGGAGTGGGCTTCGCCATCAGAAACCTTTTGCTCAGCATGATAGAGCCACCCTCAAATGGCTCGGAATGCATACTGTCCATCCGACTGTTCACCGCCTCTGGTCTATGCTTCAACACCCTGCTCCCCACCTGAAGTTAAAGACCAGTTCTATGAGGAACTCCATAATATCATTAGTAGCATCCCCAACACAGAACACCTATCCCTGCTGGGGGACTTTAATGCCAGGGTTGGGGCCGACCATGACGCATGACCTTCCTGCCTTGGGCGCTATGGCATTGGAAGGGTGAATGAGAATGGACAGAGACTGCTTGAGTTGTGTACCTATCATAACCTCTGCATCACCAACTCATTCTTTCACACTAAACCCTGTCACCAGGTTTCTTGGAGGCACCCAAGATCACGTCGTTGGCACCAGCTGGACCTCATCGTTACAAGGCGAGCCTCTTTAAACAGTGTTCAAATCACACGCAACTTCCACAGTGCGGACTGCGACACCGACCACTCCCTGGTGTGCAGCAAGGTTAGCCTCAAACCAAAGAAGCTGCATCACTCCAAGCAGAAGGGCCGCCCGCGCATCAACACTAGCAAAATTTCTCATCCACAGCTGTTACGCAAGTTTCTAAATTCACTTGAAAAAGCCCTCCAAAACACTCCCACAGGGGATGCAGGGACCAAGTGGGCCCACATCAGAGACGCCATCTATGACTCAGCAATGACCACCTATGGCAATTGTGTGAAGCGGAATGCAGACTGGTTTCAATCTCACATTGAAGAGCTGGAACCTGTCATAGCCGCTAAGCGCATTGCACTGCTGAACTGCAAGAAAGCCCCCGGCGAGTTAACATCCGCAGCACTTAAAGCTGCCAGAAGCGCTGCACAAAGAACAGCCAGGTGCTGCGCAAATGACTACTGGCAACACCTATGCAGTCATATCCAGCTGATGTGAGACCAGAAGATGCCAAAGCAGGAGAGGTTTTTAACTTTTACTTGCATTTCTTTTGGGGCTTCGAGGAGTAGGAGAGTGCTCCTTCAGACCCAAAAACGAAAGTTTAAGCCTCCCCTGTCATGGAGCTGGCCCTCTTCTTGATTGCGAGACCCTGGCAGGATGGCCCAATCCTGCTGGCCTACCTAATGTTCTCAGGAGGTCATTGCACAGGCTGATTTTCTGCTGCATTCTGATGATTTCCCACCTGGAATGGGTGGGATTTAAAAGAGAATCCTGAGTTAAAGTACCTCCAGCTTCATTTCTGGAGCAGCAAGTGAGCTTCCCACTTACATCAGTACTCACCCATACAAAACCAGTTTAAATCTGGCCTCATATGTTTGTTCCAGCATCATAAGAATAACAATAATGAATATTTTGGTGGAACAAATGAAGTAACCAGATGAAATAATCATATTCCAAGACGATAACAATGAACTATTCCTTGGGTTATACTGGTAAAATTCTTTGTTTATTGAGACTTGTGCAAACATCTTAATAAAAATGTGTTTGACAAACCTTCCTAGAGTTTGGGGAGAGAGATGACTTGTGTTATTTGTGATGATATATTGCAGAAGTAACATAATAATGTGTTTCAACTCAGTGTCAGTCATTGCACCGTATCTTTGTAAGCAAACAAAAGCAAGATTTTAACAAACATTTTTCTTACTGAAGAAGGTGCCATTCAAACACAGAAATGTGTGTGAATGAGAAGTTATGTGGCAACATTGTAAACAAATCTTTGATGCCTCATATTCAATTTTCTCAGGCCAGTCTTAATCACTTTCTGTTACCAATTTTGGATGGATTACTGAAAATACTTGGATAAAAGAAAAGCCCTTGGAGACATGTAGTCAGGTTAGCTGTCAGTACAGAAGGTCATTTGTCCTGCTGGGATGAAGTTTGTTACTGCACACAATTAAGCTTGTTTCAGTAGGCTTTACTCCTGCTAAATCTGAGTATGGCAATTGATATAAGTGTCTGCGTTGCATGTCTTCAACATCTCAAGTTACTAATAGGCAACCTACTGTTATAGTGCAACACATCAGAGAGACAGAAGGAAGTGCCTAGTTCAGAATCAGAAGGGGAAAAAAAATCTTCCTCATTTGTTCAATTTCGACATACAAATAGAAATTGCTTGCATCCCATCATGGGAAATCAATTAGATGGGACATGATCCCTTTAAGCAGTTGAAGTCATGGGTGGCCAGTTGATTTCTCCCACTCTACTGCACATAAGGATTCATTCTGGGATGTACCTTTCACTTTTCTGTCTCTTCCCTTGTCAGCAGCAGATCTTCTCTAATTTCCACATCAGAACAATGCTGAATGCCATTTATTGGTTTCCTTTTTTTCTAATAAACTGTTCAAATCTTCCCCTATTGGGTTCTGGCTTTCAGCAAAAATCTGTCTAATCTATTGAACTTTGATCTGAAAAGTGCTCATGCAGTTTCATAATTATTTAAATTTGACTTGTGGTCAGTTGTGGTTCTCTCGATTCATCTGGTCTTCATTGACTTCTGCTGCAGCCATTGAATCCATGCTCGCTTCTGGTTTTAAAACTTCCATTGAAGGGCTTCTCCAGTCATGCCAGGTTTATCCAGTGAATAGCTGAGTCACTCAGACCAAGGAAGTCCAATGTTTGATCATCAGTCTTGGCTGACTTGGCTTATTGCAGCAGGCAAAGTAGTAGATTGCTTTCATTGACCTCAGCACCTTTGCTTAAGTGGAGGAAAACTTTCCAGTGACCCCTGCCAGAGTAATCATGATTAAATATCAGGTGAGTACTGCTTAGGCTGTGATTTTTCCCACAGTTAAATAGCCTGCCGACACACACCGACCAAGCTTCATGTGAAGAAAAGCCATTTGAACAAGGTACTGGAGAATGTCTAATTCTGGATCCATACCCCACAGGGATATAGAAAGAATGCAGTAGAAAAAAATTGGTGGGAAAATTTCTTACTCTGAATGCCACAGGTCTTTTCAATTGATTGATAATTTCTGTATCTATGGTTCCAAACTTAGCACAAGGGCATGATGGTGACTGTTCCTGGCTATTCGATGTGCACTTGATGTGCTGTAACCTACAGACCAAGAGCTGGATAGCTCCTTTGTTGGCTGGCACAGACACAGTGGGCCAAATGGCCGCCGCCTTTGTGATAAATTTTCAATGTTTCCATGTTCCTATTCGGTGCAAAGTGGATCCAGCCTGATGTAGAAGTTCATCTTCATTTCCAGGACCAACAGAGCAAGAACATGCAATGTTCACAAAACAACTCTCTCAAAAATGAGCTAGTTAAGCTATGTTCAATTTGCATGGCCAAGTCGAAAGTGCCCTCTTAACAATAGTTATGATGTCATCCTGGTAATTTTATTGGATATACTAGGCTTTGTAATAATTTCAACTAGAAGCATCAGTCAGATACAAGAAAATTGTGTCCACTTAATTATGTAATATAAAATGTAGAGCTGTCTTTTTTATACTTTATTCTGGACATCATTGGCACTGGAATTGTCTAATCCCATTTCTGATCCCATTTTTATTCTCTCCCAGTATCTTTCGATATTCTAATTTTCCAAATACTTGACCAATCCCTCTTAAATGATATTCCAGTAGCTGTCTCAATAGCCACTTGTGCTAAAACGTTCTGGGGTAGAAATTTGGGAGGTCCTGTTTTAGGGCACACAGGGTACCTTCCCTGCATCTGAAGGGTGAGGTCTGAGATGTTCCTGATATTGGGCCTTATTCCACTAAGCCAGTGTGACGTGAACAGTCAGTTGGGGAAGAGGAAAAGATTAATAGTGTTGCAGTGACTCTCAGCTGGAGCACTGCAGTTTCATTCATTTCAAAAACTTACCTTTTCATAAGCAGGCAGTCCCAAGGCCTGGTTTTACTGAGTGCGGCCAGCGCTGGCACCGCCTGCCTCCGCGCAAACTAACTTTACAGTGGGGGTCTCAAACAGGCATTTGATCCCTTGCATGTACAAAAACAGGCCTAATGCCTGTTTCACATGTAGGCCCTAGATGCGTAGTTTTATTCCTTCACCAGTATTGCGAGTGGCGCATTATTGGCCAGAAATGCATGCGCACACTTCCTGTCTGTCATAATGGTGCCTTTGTATGCCAGATTTTCTAGGCGTATATTTTCTAATGACCCTCCATGTGAAAAAATGTCTTCGAGCAATAATCCAAAATCTATGGCCTCCTGTTACCGATTTTCCACCCAGTGAAAAAGGGGTAGATTCTTGCCCTTGTTGTTTTCTGGTAGTCACTCAGTGGAGCACACTGACTGAATGTTTGATAATGCCAGCAGGAGGCCAGATCCATTTTGAGACCCAGTTGTCATTAACATATTGCTGGCAGGCCGTGAGTGAAAAATGAGCACCTGAGCTGCTGGAATATTAGGGACGTAGGCCAAACCTCTGCTCAGGATTGAGATAAATCATTTGGGAGATGGGGTGGGGTGGAGGGTGGTGGTCAGTGCCTGGAATGTGGAAAGACCCAGTGCGACAGCCTTCTACGCTGTTTTTGTGGAACATGCAGGAGTGCTCTTCTCTCAGCCCCACAAAAGTAAATAAGAACTTGTTTTTGGGCTCCTCTTCAGCTGGACTGCAGCTGATACTGTGCAGAGTGTGCATGATGCATGAGCCATTGAGTTGAAGTCTAAAATGGCATTCACGTTCCTGTATACATTCTTGGACTCTGATTGCATATTAAAAGGGCACTCCACCTGACTCAGGCAGACATCCAGCCATCTGGTGGTAGACCCTTGGGAAGATAGCATCAGCTGCATCATCAGTGGGTTTGTGGAGGTCCCCAGCTTTTTCAGGGTGTTACCAACCAACCTACGCCCAGTGGGTGGCCTTAACATTTCCTCCAATCTTTCAGTGCCATCTCAAAACTTTGCATAATTTTGTGTGCTTCTATTAGATCCTTCCCTAACCTTTTCTGTTGAAGTGAAAATGTCCAACTTTTTCAAGTCTTTTGGCATTACTATGATCTTTGATTCTTGGTGTGGTCTAGTGAATCTTCGCTGTATTGTGACTGCGGCTTACACAACTCATTTTACTTAGTCTTTTTGAGTTCTAAATGTCTTTTGAAACTTGAACATTTGTTAACTTAAAAATGATTCAGCCATTATTTAGAAAAGCTTGTACTTCATCTGGACTTGAAACAGTGGGCGGGATCTTCCCAGAAATGGGGAAGTCTCGACGTTAGGGTGTATTTGGGTGGCCAGCACGCTCGGCAGGAGGCCAGACTTCCTCCGTGATATTACCAGAAGGAGACAATCAAAAGCCAGCAGGCAAGGGACGTGGCTAATTAGGGATAGTGGGAAGGTCTTCCATACTGCTGGTCCAATTAGAGGGTCGGCAGCTCTGAAGCCTCGGTAGCACCACCGAGAGAGGTGGCTGCTGCTGAAGCAGAAAGGGAAACGTGAGGGTATTTCTATTTTGAGGCAGAGAGTATTTTTTTTGCCAGGGTCAAGCAGGCAGGCCCAGGCAATCGGAGGGGAACCCCTCCAGTGGATGCATTGGGGTCGCGAGTGTGGTCTTTGCCACTGGCAGCCCCTTCCTTAGGCCATGGAGCATCTGGCTCCAATGGTCCTCCTTGGGAAGCCGCAGGAAGGCCACCTCCTTGCAGCTGACGGCCTTCCCACGTAGTTGGGGGCAGCTCCGCCACTAGCAAAATGCCAGCGGCCTGGGAAATGGTCCTTATTTGGGCCTTTAATTGCCCATGTTCGCCACCCACCTCCAGTCGGTGGGCAGCCAAACTGCTGCTGCTCCTACCACAGGGAATCTTCCCCAGTGGCGGGACTGTGTCAGAGAGCCATTCGGACGCGGCTCCCTGGCATTTTACTGGCCATGTTGTTTCCTAACCCACCACCCGGGGCCAGTAAAATTCCACCCAGGGTCACTGATGCAGAAAAATATGTTTCTAACACTGTGAGATCCAGCCTGCTTGGGTATGCAATTGATACCTGACCCGGGCCCGACCTGACCACATCCAACCCGAACCCGACCCAGGCCTGAGTCCTTTGATTTTTTTCCTGAACCGACCCAACTACTGGAATGAAGTTAATTATATGAAAGAGGTTGTGCTCTACATTGGAACCTCCGTTCCGGCAGCAGGCTATTCCTGCAGAATTGTGCAGAAGGAGTTGGGAATCGGAGCTTGATCTCAGCACCCCCACCCCTGCCCCCCCCCCCCCACCCCCCTCCCGCAACTTTCACACACGAGCACTTTAGTTTGTGGCCGAGTTCATTGGATAGTGATCAGGACTGCACAGTATTGCTGATCTCCAGTACTGGTTGCTTGAAGACTTCTGGTTGATCAGCTTACTTCCCTTTCCCTCTCTGAGCAGAAGGCAGCACTGTGTCTGACCCGGCCTGATCCGACTCGAGCCCGACTGCCGGACCCAGAAGAGAGACCTGGCCCGACTCGAACCTGACACATGTCGTCGGGTCTGGTCGGGTTTGGGTCGGGTAGCCATGCTCTAATCCAGCCACTCACTCTGTTATGAACTGCAGTTGGAATAACTAAATTGGAAAATCGTGTGTGTTCAGCCTGAATGAATAATAACTCACATCTTCAGATCAAATAGTTTCCAAATTGATTCATTGGCCCCAATATTTAGTGGGTTGGGACTTCTAAGTGGGGCAGAGGAGTGCCGGTTTCCCCGAACTCTGAGAAGACTTAACTCCTTGGGATGTGAGTTGATTCTTTTTAACAAGTTCCCCATTTGGAAGCCAGCCGAACTGACAGAAAATGTCAAGGAATGCTACAGCAGAGACCATAGCCCAGAAGCAGGTGAGTTTCATGCTGCTTCGGATTGAGATCGTGGGGTGGGGGAAATAGCATGGTTTGGAAGGTCAGGGGGTGATCGGTGGTGGTACAAAAGAGATCAAGGGCATACTGCGGGGGGGGGGGGTGGAGGGGGAGGTCAGGGAGAGATTGGAGGGGGTCAGAGATCGGAAGCCGAGGAGAGATCGGAGTCAATGGGGGGTGTGGGGAGGTCAGAGAGAGATCAGAGGGAGGGATGGGAGGTGGTGTGATTGGGAAGATTTGCTGATTATGGTGAATGTCCTTAATTGCTGGGAGAGGTTGGTGATCATGGGGGTGTCAGTGATCGTGCGGGGAAGTCGATGATCATGGGGGTACGGGTCAGTGATTGTGGAGGAATGTCAGTGAATGTGATGGGCTGTCAGTGATTGCAGCGGAGGACAGGGATGCTGGGGAGTTTAACAGCTTTGCTTGGTGGGACCTCCTGCTGATGAGCAGTGCTAGAAAAGTGCTTACCTCTTCCATGCAGCGGTCCTCATCTCCCTTCAGCTGCCGGGTTTCCTAAGGCCCTGGAAATCTGAACAGCCAGTGTTAAAGCTTGGAGCAGAGAAGAAAATCTGATGCAAGCAACTTCATTAAAATATTTAAATGAGTGACTTGCTTCCTCAGAGCTGTTTCCTCCTCTGGCGTTTTCCCTCTGCACCCCCACCCTACTCCGCGGAACCCCGTCTTGCTTCCGTTAAAACTGGAAGTGGATCGGTTCAAGGTGGGTTGGGTTCGGGCTTGAGATTTATTTATATTTTGACTTCCCATTAGACCCAAACCCACCTATATTTGGGGGTAAAATTTCCCCATTCTGTTAAGAGTTGAAGGGGGGAATTTTAATTTTCTTGGGCCACCGGGAGCGGTGGAGGCCGGGGCCAGTATAGAATGGGAAATTCAGAATTCAGGGTTTTCATCATTCACTGAGGAGTAGCTCGTCTGCATGTGACATCACTGATAGTGTTGTATGTTGGTTTGGGACACTGCCTCCTTACTTAGTTTGGCTGATAGAGATACTTCAGTCTGCGTCAATTAGAACATTGATATTTATTATATTAGAACTATATACATCTTCATACTAGTCTGTATGACTCCACCAAATGCCATGCTGCATCTAGCTTCAAGTCTCTCTCACATGTGATCTCTTACATCATCATGGTAGGAGGTATTCTTTACACACTCAAAATTAACCCTTTCAGACCCATAAACTACAGATAGGTTTTCTACCCGGAAGCCAGCCTGAGTGACAGGTTTGGCTTCCGGTCAGGCAGGGAGCAGTCCAGAGCTGACCACAGGGTCAGGTCAGTCTGAGCCCCGACCGGGTAGGGGTTGGGGTCCAGTCCCAGGGTGGGAGGGGGGCCGTTTCCAGGAGGAGGGTGGACACTGGATGTCAAAGGTCTGGGGTAGTGGGCAGAGGTGGAAGCCTGTGGGGGGGGGGATGTCTGGAGTTGCAGATTGAAAGCCAGTGGTGAAGGGGGGGGGATTGAAGGTCTGAGGGATGGGGGGAGAGGTCAAAGGCCTCAGTGGAGGGGCAGTTTGCAGACCTTTTGGAGGAGATCAGGAGTCGTAGAAGTGTCCAATTGTCAGGGATTGGCCAGGCAGGCATGCTGGAGCAGCCAGGCAAGTCACCTCCTGATCCAGCAGCCCGTCACCTTGTTTCAAAGGTTTCCCGAGGCAGGAGAAATCCAGATGGCCAGGGTTAAATTTCAAATGGTGAATAAAAATGAGTCAAGCAGCCTCACTATAATAATTAAATTGCCAACCCAACTCCTGCGAACAGGTTGGCCACCCCCCACCCCGCCTCAGTTAAACACTGAAGTGGGCGGATTGGAGGCTGGTTGGGGTCGCGATTCAGACTATTATCTCTAACACTCTTCCCCACCCCCCCCACCCAACCCAAACATGCCTGTTTCTTGGGGTTAAAAGCCAACTCCCCACTACCCTGCCAAAGGGTCTGTTATTCCATCAGACAGTAATTAGCTGGTTTAATTATTCATTCTCAAAGTAGGGTTGGGGAGTGTTGGTAGGGAGGTGTGGAGGGGTGTGTGCAAGGTCTTCTCTATCGCCATTGTATCATCATGTAGAGGACATCTGAGTGTCTCCTGAAACCTCCAGATGTCTGTTATTGGTTAAATGCCTGTTGTAAGTTTTTCATGGCTAAGAAACTGCAGAGAAAATTTTCTCAACTGAGCTATAATTGTAGATAATGCTGTAAAATTAATTTCATCATTGTTTGCTCCTGTTAAGTTACATTTTCATTTATCTTGTTACATGGAGGACTTTATTTTTTAGTAATTTCATACTTACATTTTGTTGTCTTAATATCTAATTCATACGACAGATTATTAGATGGGTAAAATGCAATGCCGACAAAAGCCTGGATTTCTTGAAGAGCAATAGAAGTATCTTGCCAGAAAGTCTAGCTGAGGAGGCTCCACAAATATCCTATCCTAAATGATGGGGGAGTCCAGCACATCAGTGCAAAAGAAAAGGCTGAAGCATTTGTGACCATCTTCAGCCAGATGTGCTGAGTGGATAATCCATCTCAGCCTCCTCCTGAGGTTCCCAGCATCAGTGATGCCAGTCTTCAGCCAATCCAATTCACTCCACGTGATATCAAGAAATGACTGAAGGCAGTGGATACTGCAAAGGCTATGGATCCTGATACATTCTGAAGACTTGTGCTGCAGAACTTGTCGCGCCCCTATCCAAGCTGTTCCAGTACACCTACAACACTGGCATCTACCCGACAATCTGGAAAATTGCCCAGGTATGTCCTGTTCACAAAAGGCAGGAAAAATCCAATCTGGCCAATTACAGCCCCATCAGTCTGCTCTCGATCATCAGCAAAGTGATGGAAAGTGTTGTTGACAGTGCTATCAAGCACCACTTGAACAGCAACAACCTGCCCACTGATGCTCCGTTTGGGTTCCGCGAGGCCCACTCAGCTCCTGACCTCATTACAGCCTTGGTCCAAACATGGGCAAAAGAGCTGAACTTAAGAGGTGAGGTGAGAGCGATTGCCTTTGATATCAAGGCAGCATTTCACTGAGTGTGGCATCAAGGAGCCCTAGCCAAGTTGAGGTCAATGGGAAGCAGGAGGAAACTCTGCACTGGTTGGAGTCATACTTAGCTTAAAGGAAGATGCTTGTGGTAGTTGGAGGTCAATCATCTCAGCCTTCGGACATTGCTGCACGAGTTCCTCAGGATAGTGTCCTAGGCCCATCTATGACTTCATCTATGACTTTCCCTCCATCATAAGGTCAGAAGTGGGGATGATAGCACAATGTTCAGCACCATTCGCAACTCCTCAGATACTGAATCAGTCCTTGTCCATATGCAGCATGATCTGGACAACATTCAGGCTTGGGCTGATAAATGGCAAGTAACATTTGCGCCGCAGAAGTGCCAGGGAATGACGATCTCCAACAAGAGAGAATCTAACCATCTCCCCTTGACATTCAATGGCATTGCCATCGCTGAATCCCCCACTATCAATATCCTAGAGGTTACCGTAGACCAGAAACTGAACTGGAGCAGTCACATCAATAATGTGGCTTCACTGCTGTAACTCAGCACACCTCCTTTGGCAGCACCTTCCAAACCCACGACCTCTTCCACGTGGAAGGACAAGGGCAGCAGACGCATGGGAGCACCATCTGCAAGATTGCCTCCAAGGCATACACCATCCTGACTTGGGAATATATCGCCGTTCCTTCACTGTCGCTGGATCAAATTCCTGCAATTCCCTCCCTAACAGCACTGTGGGTGTGCCTACACCAGATGGACTGCAGCAGTTCAAGCAGGCAGCTCACCACCACCTTCTCAAGGGCAATTAGGGATGGGTAACAATGTGCTGCCCACATCCCATGAAACAAACAATAAAAAATGCTTCCATGTCTCTGCTGGAACAATTTACTCATGTGGAGAGGGCAGAAAATAATAAGCAGGACCAAATGTCGCCTACAACACTGAAAGAGAGAGGTTTTAGTGCCATTTTTGTATCATTGTGAAGCAGTTTCTGCATTGCAGTAGCACACATGTGACAGCATGTCTCTGGAGTCAAGTCCTGATTTGACTCTGAAACAATTTGCATTGAGATTGCCTTAGGTAGGCCATGTCATATTGGTTGAGATTGACATCGCATGGAGTACACCTCAAACACAGTTTTTTTTTGTGCCTTCCCTTGGAGAATACTGTGAAGTAGTGGATGGATTTTCAGACTGATTAACAGGGTGACAGGCATGAAGAATCCTTCCATGCTGTAACTATCTTTACACTAGCCAAGAGGGTGGTTCATCCCTGTCAGTGGGAGACAAGTAGAGGGAGGAACCATTCACACCCACAGGACACGAGTAATCCCGCTGGATCTCAACCCAGAATTCAGAGCCTGAGCTCCAGTTTCTGAAATATCAGGAGCAAGATTCAAAGTCTACACTTCTGACTTGCAGGCTGGAATGTTACCACAAAGCTAAAGGCTATCGCCTTTCAAGTGCAGTGCAATACGAGATTATAAAAGTGCTTATGAGGTCCACTGGACTTGAGTTTCTTAAATATTTTGTTGAAACAGGTGCTCCTGCCTGCGAGCTCAAAATAGTCCAAATTTACCAGCTGGAGCCTGTGCAAAGATCATTCCTGGTTCCCAGAGTGTGATCTACAGCCTGCAGCATAATTGTGGCTGCAAATCGCTCTCTGCAGCTACCACCCACAGACTGGTTGCTCGGTATAACCATAGCATTAGTTCCGGAATTATTATAATTGTGTGAAAGAGCATCATAATTCACACTTCACTACTTGTAAATTGCAATGGTCTTTCAGACGTATCAAAGAACTGTCAGAGTTCACCAAATCATGGATGAGAAGCCCTACTTTACAACTATTAAGAGAGTGCTTAAACTTTGTACTCTTCATTACAATACTTTACCACAACCTATCAACATCACAGCCTCTGTGAAATAACAAGTAGTTTTTAGAACGATGGTGAAATGAAGAAAAACTAATACACGGGATTTGTCTAACATATGTCAAACTGGATGACAGCTAGTTTGTTTTGCTGTATGCTCACTGAAAGAGTGATACTGTTACAGTGAGAGGAAGTAGCAGAAACATAATAACTGCCATTTTATTAATTGTGAAAACACCATGATACAATGGGGCAGATGTGTTGGAGTTGAAATAGAAACAGAAAATGCTGGAAATACTTAGCAAATCTGTTTTCTGTTTTTATTTCAGATTTTCAGCATACACAGTATTTTGTTTTCGTGTTAGAGTTGAAGGAGGTTTCCGCAAAAATTAATGCTTAACATATTTAAAATGTTCAATTGTACTTTTCCACTTTTTTCAAGAAAGACTGCCTTCCATATATTTTCTGTCAACCATTTTTGATGTTATTGCTGTGTAGGCAATATCAATGCTTCCTTTTTACACTTCTGCGCTGGGATGCATTAATCAGAGGCTGATGCTCTTTAGTCTGCTCGCTGCAGTATGTTGAGCTGATTTTTAATGGCAGGTAAACTGTGTGCACAGAACGTTTCCTGGAACTTTATCTAGAATTGATGCTGACAGAAATTCGGATAGAATAAGTGTGTTTTTTGATCTTTCTCAAATGGATATGTAATTTTCATAAATGCTAAGTGAGCATGCTATTCTTAATAGTGTCACAGAAAAACATGGCAACTTGAAACTAGAAAAACATCCCAAAGCATTTCACAAAGTTGTAGGGAAAGAAATGAATGCTGAACCAAAGGAAGAGGTGACCAACGACTAGGCGTCACTAACTTTGGAATGAAGGGAAGGGAGATGCATAAGAGGCCAGAGTCAGAGTAATTGGGAGATTGGGGGAAGTATTTTTTAAAAATTCATTCATGGTATGTGGGCATCACTGGCTAGGCCAGCATTTATTGCCCATCCCTAATTGCCCTTGAGAAGGTGGTGGTGAGCTATCTTCTTGAACCGCTGCAGTCCATGTGGGGTGGGTACACGTACAGTGCTGTTAGAAAGGGAGTTTCAGGATTTTGACCCAGCGACAGTAAAGGAATGGCAATATAGTTCCAAGTCAGGATGGTGTGTGGCTTGGAGGGGAACTTGCAGGTGGTGGTGTTCCCATGCATCTGCTGCTTTTGTCCTTCTAGGTGGTAGAGGTCGCTGGTTTGGAAGGTGCTGTCTAAAGAGCCTTGGTGCGTTGCTGCACTGCATCTTGTACATGGTACACACTGCTGCCACTGTGTGTCAGTGATGGAGGGAGTGAACGTCTGTGAATGGGGTACCAATCAAATGGACTGCTTTGTCCTGGATGGTGTCGAGTTCCTTGAGTGTTTTTGGAGTTGTACCCATCCAGGCAAGTGGAGAGTATTCCATCACACTCCTGACTTGTGAATTGTTGATTGTGGACAGGCTTTGGGGAGTCAGGAGGTGAGTTACTTGCTGAAGGATTCCTAGCCTCTGACCTGCTCTTGTAGCCACGGTATTTATATGGTTACTCTAGTTCAGTTTCTGGTCGATGGCAACCCTCAGGATGTTGATGGTGGGGGTTTCAGTGATTGTTTCAGTGATCGTAATGCCATTGAATGTCAAGGGGAGATGGTTAGATTCTCTCCTGTTTGAGATAGTCATTGTCTGTCATTGTGTGGTGCAAATGTTACTTGCCACTTATCAGCCCAAGCCTGGATATTGTCCAAGTCTTGCTGCATTTCTACACAGACTGCTTCAGTATCTGAGGAGTCGCGAATGGCACTGAACATTGTGCAATCATCAGTGAACATCCCCTTTTCTGACCTTATGATGAAGGAAGGTCATTGATAAAGCAGCTGAAGATGGTTGGGCCTTGGACACTACCCTGAGGAACTCCTGCGGTAATATCCTGGAGCTGAGATGATTGACCTCCAAAAACCACAGCTATCTTCCTTTGCTCTAGGTACGACTCCAACCAGTGGAGAGATTTCCCCCTTATTCCCATTAACTCCAGTTTTGCTAGGGCTCCTTGATGCGATACTCAGTCAAATGCTGCCTTTATGTCAAGGGCAGTCACTCTGACCTCGCCTCTTGAGTTCAGCTGTTCTGTCCATGTTTGAACCAAGGCTGTAATAAGGTCAGGAGCTGAGTGACCCTGCCAGAACCCACACTGAGAGTCACTGAACAGATTATTGCTAAGCAAGCACTGCTTGATAGCACTGTTGACGACACCTTCCATCACTTGACTGATGATCGAGGGTAGACTGATGGGGCGGTAATTGGTCAGCTTGGATTTGTCCTGCTTTTTGTGTACAGGACATACCGGGGCAATTTTCCACTTTGCTGGGTAGATGCCAGTGTTGTAGCTGTTGGTTCCCTCACCTCCTGCCGCAGACCCAGTCTAGCAGCTATGTCCTTTAGGACTCGGCCAGCTCGGCCAGTAGTGGTGCTACTGAGCCACTTTTGGTGATAGACATTCTGCACCCTTGCCACCCCCAGTGCTTCTTCCAAGTGGTGTTCAACATGGAGGAGTACTGATTCATCAGTCGAGGGGGGCGGGGGCAGTAGGTGGTAATCAGTAGGAGGTTTCCTTGCCCATGTTTGACCTGATGCCCTGAGACTTCATGGGGTCCGGAGTCGATGTTGAGGACTCCCAGGGCAACTCCCTCCCACCTATATACCACTGTGTCGCCACCGCTGCTGGGTCTGTCCTGCCGGTGGGACAGGACATATCCGGGGATAGTGATGATGGTGTCAAGAACATTGTCTGCAAGGTATGAGTCAGTGAGTATGACTATGTCAGGCTGTTGCTTGACTAGTCTGTGGGACAGCTCTCGCAACTTTGGCACAAGCTCCCACATGTTAGTAAGGAGGACTTTGCAGGGTCGACAGGGCTGGGTTTGCCATTGTCGTTTCCGGTGCCGAGGTTGATGCCGGGTGGTCCGTCCGGTTTCATTCCTTTCAACTTTGTAGTGAGTGGGGAAGTTGAAGTACTGGAGAATGTTCCAGTGATCGGGAGGGCAAGTTGGTTAAATACAAGAAACAGAATTTTAAATTTGAGGCTTTGGAGGAGCCAATGCAAGCAGGACCTCATACAGGACAGGATGCGATTCGCAGTTTTCTATGAGCTGACAATTATAGAAAGTAGGAAGTTGACCAGGAGTACATTTTGAATAGTCAAATCAGGAAATGACAAAGGCCTGAGGGTTTCCGTTGCAGACTAAGGTGGGGACAGAGAGTTATTGGAGAAAATATATGGTCAGAAGCTTGGTTTGCATAAAACACTGAGGTTGTGAACAATCTGAGTCAACATGAAAAGAATGGTGCATGCAAATTCAATAGTAACATTCAAAAGGGAATTGAATAAATACTTGAAAGGAAAAAGCAATTACAGGGCAATGGGGAGTGGGACTAATTGGATAGCTCTTTCAAAGAACAACACAGGAACGATGGGCTGATTATGAATAGCCTCTTACTTTGTTATATCATTCTATGATTCTATGAACCTGAGACTGTGGCCATGGAGAGAATGGAATCAGAAGCAAAGGTTCAGATTCATTACAGCAGCTGAAAATTATGTTTTCATTCTTCCCACTGTCAATCTGAAAAAAAATTGCAACCATTCCAAGACTGGATGTCAGAGAGGCTGTCTGACAACATAGCGACAGTGGTGGGGGGTTAAGAGAAGTGGTGGAGTGATAGAGCTGGGTGTCGTCAGCACATGTGTGGAAGTTAACCCCATGTAAGCAGATGAGGTTACCAAAGGCTGCATGTAAATAAAGGAGGGGGAGGCCCAGTATGTGCATTCCCAACCATAACGCAGGGTTGGAAAGAGAAACCATAAATCAGATACACAAATCTCAGGTTAATAAGGCCATAAAAAAGTAAACAAAGCACTGGGATTCATTTCTAGCTGGAAAAAAAAATTAAAAAGCAGAGAAGTTATGTTAAATTTGTATAGATCCTTAGTATGTCTATTATAAAGAGGATATGGAGGCACTGAAGAAGGTGCAGAAAAGATTTACAAAGATGAGACCAGAACTGAGAGGATATACAGGCTAGGGCTTTTTTTTTAAGAGAAGTGAAGGCTGAGGAGTGACCCAAGAGAGGTCTTTAAGATTATGAAAGGGTTTGATAGGGTAGATGTAGAGAAGATGTTCCACTTATGGGGGCTACCATAACCAGGGACTATAAATAGAAGATGATCACTGTTACGACCGACTGCTCCAGCCAAAGCCCCCAATCAAAATATACGATTCTGATTGTGGTGGGAGAAACACACTGATAATTCAATCCTGTTGCTCCACAGATCACCTAACATATCATTTAAAACTTCCCAAATTAAAGAGAGACCCAGCCAAATTGTACCATCTATTATCCCACAAATGAGGCTAACCAAACCAGGTGTCTTTAAATCAACAAATTAACTCTTTAATTAGAAGAACTAAATTCTTAAACACTATGAAGATATAAACAACATTTAAAATATAAAAAGTTAGAGTCCTTGCAAATTTACAGTCCAATGTTGCTTGAAGTCTTCACAGAATGTTGCTTGAAGTCCTCATAGAATGCTGCTTTCCTTCTCCAGCGAATTTCAACAATTACCGACTTGCAAACACTTTCAACAGAATCAATCTGACTTTAGAGTTTTTGAGGGATAAAAGATTGTCACAGTCTAACTTCCCTCCCTTCAGTTTAAATTACCAGAGATCTCTATTTTGGCTTGACTTTTTTTTTAGAATTTTGGAGAGATAATAATTAAACAGACTAAAATCCTCTTCCTTCAATTTAAATGGTTGAGAGCTCTTTTTCCAGGTACTGTCATCACAGCTGTGTCTTCTGTCTGTGTTAGAACAAACTGTCTTCAACTAAAAGCCAGTTCAAAACTGAATTGTAACAAATGTATTGCATGAGACTTACTCTCAGTGGCTATATCTATGGTAACGAGAATGCATCCTTTGAATCGCAGTCTCCAAATGGCTGTTTCTAAGGCAACAAAAATGTACCTTCCTATAACTCCTGAGGCTTGCCGGCTCTTAAAGCAATACTGATCCTCTGCAAATCTTAAAGGCAAACCGCATATTTCCGGAAAAAAAAATATAGGACCACGACAATCACTTTAAAAAAAGAAATTTCAGAGAAACTTCTTTACCCAGAGAGTGATTAGAATGTGAAAGTTGCTCCCACAATAAGTAGTTGGGGCAAATAGCATAGATGCATTTAAAGTTAAGCTAGATAAACACATAAGGAAAAAATAAATAGAACATGTTGGTAGGGTTAGATGGTGTGAGGAGGTTTGTGTGGAGCATAAACACTGGAATGGACCAGTTAGGCTAATTGGCATGCTCCTGGCCTGTTTATGTGCTGTATGTTCTATGTACTTCTATGCACTCAGTAGATATGCTCTGGCTATAATTGGTTAACTGAGAGTGGAACAGAGAGCAGTCCCCCGAACTCACAGAATGGAAAAAAGGCATTAAATGGCAATGGTGTGACTGACCATGTCAAAGACTACAGAGAGGTCAAGAAGGCTGAGGGTTGATCATGCACCAAATTCAATATCATAAATGGCATTGGCTAAGGCAGCTTTGGTGCTATGAGGATGAGTGGAAATCCAATTGGAGGGCATTGTTACGACCCGGAGAGGAAGGTGTCTAGGGGTCCCTCTCAGTCTTCACCTGGTCTTACCATAACAGGGTTTAATTTTAAACACACCGTGTTTTTAGCTCCCCCTTGGTGAATCCTTGTTTACTGCATTCCAATTATTAGGCAAAGAAACCAGCACAAACAGGTTTTCTTAGGTTTAAAGAAGAAAAGTTGAAATTTCTTAAACTTAAACTCTAATTTGGTTGACACCTACGGATACACGACGTGCTCACGCTAGGATGCATACGTGATACAAACATGCAAATAGAGACAGAAAAGAGCAGAAGTTTGAGGCAATATCTGAAGATTATTTGTTACAGTTCTTTGAGCTTACTGTAGAGTCCTTGATCGTAGGTAGATCTTGCTTTTTGTTAGTGCCCAGTATTCTTCTTACACCTTGTTTGCTATTCTCTTTTGAGGTTCATGAGTCTTCAGTGGATTCAGAGGCTTGTGAGAAAGAGATGGGAGCAGACATGAGAGATCTTCTCAGTCCAGGAGCAAACAGCCACTCTGAGTTCAAACTGTTTGTACAATTCAGAAAACCCCAGGTTGCCAAGCAGGTTAGTCATGTGACTAACTTGTCTGACCACATCTTGGATTGTATCGCCTTCGCTGTCTCTGGAATGCTCCTCTTACACACAATACCTGGTGATCAAGGTCCATTGTGGTTTGAATGTGCCAGGGAATAGTCCTTTGTCTTTCCAATCACCATTTGTTAATATGCAAATGTCTTTTCCAGCCACGGCTGATCTGTTTAACAAGTCCTTTCTTCGCTCCAGTAACAGTTTAAAATCAATGTTCATGACAAAATTAATGTGCCTCATTCCTGGCAGATGGGGGCCAAGCATGGCAGCATTCAGAGAGATGGGCACAACTGTGGGAGTTACCCACATGCTCAAGATCTGGAGAGAAGATGGAGATTTGATGCATGCTAGTTTTCCAAGACAGAGTGGAGAAGGGGGTGGTGTCAGGGAGGGGAACAGTGCCTGAGTTACAATATCACTAGCATGGAAGAGTTCTTAGGTAGTCAGCAGTTTATTGGGAATGAGAACAAGGAAGCAAGTGGCAGGACTCAAGGATGAAAATATGCCTCTAAAACAGCTGCAATGAGGCCCAATTTTTGTCTCAACACAGGTTCTCCCTTCTTGCCTTATGAACTTCAACCTGGTCTAGCTCATCTGTTGAACCCACACAAATCTAAAGCATAGGGTTCTTTTGCTGGCTAGAAAACCGAAGATCTGACTGTTGCCTCCTTCACAGACAAGCTTACCCCCAAAAATATGATTCAAACTTCTTTAAAATTATACTGAACCAAAAAAGAGAATGGGCAATGACAATGGGCATTCACTGATACTTAAAAAGATCAACAGTCATTCACATGTCACTAACTACTTGTAATGTTTTCCCACTAAAATACAGTTATCACCACCAGTAATTGTGGAGACATAATGTTATGCTTTCTGCACCAATTTTTATTTGTGAGGCCCACCGCACTGAGCCTGCCTGCAGCTTATGGTCTTTCCTTTGAGAAATACCTTGTGTAACTGTGGACTCATTAACTCTTCATGTTTTGTTTTTAATAATAGAGAATATAAATAAAAACTTTAGTGGACTAGGATCCATTTATGTTACATTAGGAAAGAAAATAAGAAATCTGTAAAAAAAAAAAAAAAAATTGAAAGTTGGTTACTATTTAGTTTGTGAAACTAAGGTCTTAAAATACAAAGGCTTCCTTTTACTTTTCTACTGTGAGGCTATTTTTTCAGATTAAACCCACTTTCATACTTTGTGCATCGAGTGGATTGAAATGTATAGAATATTGGTATGACGTTCCATGATAATACTAATCAGACTCTGGATCATGATTGGTGGTTCCTGATTGGTTTATTTTGCTATTTATTTTAAATTATAAAGACACTGGTAAAAGCATGTAACTCATTTTAATACATAAAATGTTTCACTCCCAAGGTCCATAATATAATAAGGGTGGTTGAGGAGGCCACCAGTTATCCGCAAGCATTTCGCCATCTAATGAGTTAAGAAGAGATCAGTTTAGTCAAGAATATGGTAGTGGTAAATTACCTGTTCTACACTTCGTGCAAGGGCATTCTTGGTGCAATAGTCATCATTAGTAAAAAGCATTTCGTTCTATGTGGGCGTTACATTTACTCATCATTGAATTTTGAATGTAAGTTAAAGAAATTGAAGCAGTGAAAGCAGCAGAGTGCAAAGAGGAACAGAGCTAATTCATTTTGCTGAGGAAACTGGTCAAGTGAAAGCAGAACCATCTTCTGCAGTTTTGTACTAAATGGACTGCTGCTGAAAAAATTGGAATTGAAATGTTCAATGGCCGTCAAGCCAAAAAAAAGAAATAATGAGCTATTCTTCTGATTCAACATTAACTCTACAGAGACAGTTGCTTGGAAATGCCTGTTTTTCATGGGAAAATTGTGAGTTCAGTGAAAGTTTCCAGGATAATTTATTTCTGTTGTTTTATCTAGTGCTATTTACAGTCTGTGGACAAGGCTGTGAGTGGCAATGATGAAGAATTGGCACTAAATTCTTCAAATCTGGTTGAACTGCAATTAGGTGCCAGATAAACAATTGAAATGACACTTAGAGGGCAAAGCTAACAGATTACTCACTGTAGAATTTTTTTATTTCCAAAATATACTTTATTCATAAAAATCTGTAAAAACAAAATACATTACCAACTGTTTCAAACAGCACCAAGTCAAAAAATACAAACAGTGCAAAGGAGATCAGTTTCCTTCAATACAATCATGAGTTGCCTCACAACCCTTCCATTTCATTGTCGTGCCATATACATTTTTACATTTTACAAGAGACAAAATTTTCCCGATACAGTTCGAGGGGTTTCCCATGGATCCAGCCCCTCAGTTCAGCTTGGTGGGGGGACCTTACACAGTGGTTTTTCCCCATTGAGCCTTTGTTGCGGCTGCACCAAGCTTTAGTGCATCCCTCAGCATGTAGTCCTGGACCTTGGAATGTGCCAGTCTGCACCATTCGGTCGTGGACAACTCTTTGTGCTGGAAGACCAGCAAGTTTCGGGCAGACCAAAGGGCGTCTTTCACCTCACTGTAGATTTGGATGCTACTAAATGAGAAACTGTTTCATTGTACAAGAGCAAATCCTGCCTAACAGTCGCCTCCACAAATGTTGTCCTTCCCTTCTCTCCACACAATCCAGGCTGGATTTTGTTGTCCTGCCACTGGGAACGACATTGGGTGCAGAAAATGGCTGCCACCCTGTGTGGGACCCACGCCGCCGTGATTCTGCGGAGATAGCCACTTAGTATGTTTATGGCAGCCGTCTCCCCCAATCACATGGCGGGGGTGGCATTGGCAACACTATTCACGGCATCACCTGATGCAGGAACAGGAGCTTGTGCCATTTTTAAAAGGCTGCCAGCCCTGTAGACAGTTCAACAAAATGCAGAATTGACCCCTTCCCCCAGTTCCCTATACAAATAGCGCAGAGCTGACCCCTTCCCCATCTCAGAGGTGCCAGCTTTCCCTGGATGGGAAAGTGAAAGTGTGTGAGTGCCGCACATCATGTTGAAGATCAGGAACTGAAGGTAAGATCGATGCGGGTTACAAAGATCTAATTAGCATATAGAGAGTAAGGTCCTGTCGCAGAGTGGAGGAGGGGCCGCCACGGAGCTACCCTGCCACTGGGAAGATCGGGCCCGGGTGGGAGGCCTTGATAGCCACTGACAATGCATACCCACCTGGTCCACTGGATGGAGGTCTTGTTCCAGGTGGCTGCAGATGTCAGCAATGACCTGCTGTGAAAGCTGAGCCTCCGGAGGCACTGGTGCTGACACATGATGAGAGAGCTAATTCTCTGTTTGTAGACCCTTATTTGGGCATCTCGCCTCTTTTGGGCTGGATCTCTGTGACCATCCCCTCTTCCCTGTGAAGAGGCATGTGGCTGAGGAGAAGGCAGCTGTTGTTACTCCCGCTACTGCTGGTGTTGGTGTTGTTGCTGCTCTTGTCCCACATCAGAGGCCCAAGGTTGAGCTGTATAAGCTGCTCCCATGCGCAGTGAATGCTGAGCAGTGAAGTTCCATTTCAAGGTGAGTGAAGTCCAAGAGAGGCGAAATGACTTCCAAGAAGTTGGAAATCACCTGTCCAATGAAAGCACAGTCTCAGAAGTAGTGCTGTGAGCACTAGACTCTCATCTAAGCAGGGCTGCAGCTGTTCAGTTTCATTCTTTAAAGGCTTCCCAACCTCTTAGTTTCATTGGACAAGCCCTCCCTGGTGTGCTCTTGCCCTATTGACCCTGATGAGTTTCACACAGCTTGGAAAGCCTGTGCGCTGCTGTGAAAGCCAGAAATCTGGGTTAAATCCTGAGTTAATTGAGGATTTAAATATTTCATTTACTTACCAACAGCTCTGCAGGGTTTTTTTTGCTTGCCTGCAAACCTGCCCAGATTAAACCTAGTAGGCGGGATTATGCTGGGTTCCTGACCCGATGCCATTATTTGGGGCTTTAATTCGCCTGTCGGCAGCCGATCTCGCACCCCCACCCTGTTGGCAGCTAAAATTCTATCCTTAGATGCTGACTGAGTTACTGTGCATTACCAGTATTTTCTTGTTTTTTTTTCTCTACCATGTAAAGTGGAACTCTTTTAAAAAGTCACTCTGAAACTTCTGAGCATCTTTATTGAAGTCGTACTTTAATATTTAATGCCCGATCATTTTTAATAGAATTACATTTCCTTTACAGTTTCACCATCCTTTTTTCTCGAGGCAATTACAGAATCTCTATAAAACCAGACCAGAGCATAACATTAAAAAAACTGTATAGCAAACACATTCGCATATACAATTGCTCATAAATCCTGAAAGTATAATTGCTTTGCACAATCACTATGAATTTTACAATTTCCTTTTCTATAAAGAAAGATCCGTTTTTGAAATGTTATGATTGTTTCCTGCATCAAGTTCTTATTGTTTAATGAATTTCAAAATATATCTCCCCAGTTCCAAGAATATACATGAAGTTCCATACTGGTTTTCAGTAGCAAGAGGAAAGTAAATCCCCAAATGAAGAGAAAAATCTTGACAGCACCCCTGATGTTTCAGCTGGCTAAATCAAAGAGTATTTGAGTGATACAAAGGAGAATGACTTCACGTTCAATCCCCAGTCTCCATGAAAATAGCTGAAAGCAGCTAGAGTGAAGTTGGGCATCATAGTTGGCCTCAGCACACTGAATGAAAAAGTGAAAATGCTTAAATTTTCTCAGTGAAATCAGTATCCAACAATCCCTGCAAGTGATGCATTTGGGTTAACAGGATCACCATAGTTGTGCTTTCTTTATTCAAATAATTTGTCACCATTTATTATCTAGGCTTACAATGAAAAATAATCATTTGGATGAAGGCCTGAAGGATTACCAGTGTCAATGGAACGGTGCCAAACCAAGGATTCAGTGCCTCCAAGGAGGAGTAAGAGGGGAGGGAGGAACAAAGCTAAACATTATAGTAATGAAATAATACTTTTTAGTATGATTGTGTGAAAATGGAAAGAAAGCAAATGACTGTACAGAACTAACTACAGTGCTCATGGAATATTGCAAATTCACATTTCAAGTGGTCATGGAGGGGAAGGGTTAAAAAAACTGTTTATATTTTATTGAACCTTATCTATTCTCTATTTCACTGCTGCTAAACCAACCCAATGGCTGATTGATTCCGAATCTTTGAAACTGACCTGAAATTGAAAATCTAAGCAATGGAAAAAGGGCACTAAAGCTTCAAAGATGATCTTTGCTTTCTTTAGCAAAACATGAATTGATCTTTTCAGCTTAACTGTATTCTGATGTTCAGTTAGTCAAGCACTTTCTGCATTCAGTAGATATGAATTTTAGTAGTCCAGGTGATTGTGGATGGTTGGGAGACCTTGATTACTGTCAAATGGGCTTCTATGTGCAAGTTATTCTCAGTACAAAACCTTATATCAATAACGACATGGTGCAACAGCACATTTACACTGTGTAACCAACTGGTTGATTCTGCTAAAATTAATCATAACAGTGTTTCAAATCGTGTTTCAAGCAGCCAATATCTTCATAATAAAGTGCAATAGAAACTGTGGAATACATAATAGAAAATTCATTCCTTTGTAAAAATAACATACATTTCAGTTGGTTGATTATCCTTTGACAGTTATCACATTTCGAAATTTCTGATTATGCCTCCATGGGAGTTCTTAGTATAATATATGCTAAAATGCTAATTTTGAATTAAACTTCGCCTTCAACAGGTTAAATTCACAGCACAGCAGAGCTGCGAATGTGGATTAAGACACAGATGTGGTGTCTGAACTTGCATGCTTCAGACAATGAATGTTAGTCTGATCATTTCAATGATTGTTCATACATATTCTGGTTGAGATGGGTGATTTGTTTGAATGCAGCAGGGATAGTTATCAAGTAGTTTATTGAAATTCTATGTCCCGGGATCAGAAAAACAAAAGACCAGAAAACAACAATGGGCTGAATTTTTCCAGCTCGCCTCTCAGCTTCAAAACCTGCGGGGTGCAGGCGCAGGAATTGCTCCACGGAGCCACCGTGATTTTTAGCGTGATAGCTCATTTACATGGCTGGGGCGGTCCGCCCTTACCCGAAAATGTCTTCGGGGGGCGGGCGCTCCATTCCCAGCAACAGCATCCGGCGCCTCCGCGCAGGCGTCAGTGCCATTTTTAAAGGGCCTCAAGCTGGTCCAAATCATTAAAATTTTTAAAGCTATAGTGGATATAAAATTAAAGTGAAATATTTAATAAATGTTCTAATCCCCTCTCCCACCACCCCCCCATGACTAAACAATTAATTGCCCTCTTCCCCCCCCCCAAAAAACTTAACTAACGATCCTGACCTACCTCCCCCACCAAAGTTTACAACCATTTACCTTCAACCCCTTCCCACCATCCCCTCCACCAATCGCAATGGTTTTCAGTGCTCCTCCTCCCCCCCCACCCCACCCTGAAAACTACCTGCTCTCCCTCCCAACCAGTGTTCTGCATCGGATCTCCAAATGGAGATCCGAAGGCACGGGAGTTCTGGCAACCGGCCGGGATATCGCAGCGGGATGGTCGGCGCAACAAGGTAAGTATTTATTCATTAATCTAAATAAATTAACATATTTTAATTATGTTCCCATCACCGAGCGGTGGGGGGACTGCCACGAGGCCTTGCCGCTGCTAGTAATATGAGGTGGGGTCTTCCCAGCGTCGAGGCCCATGGTGGGCCTCTCCTGGAGGCATTTTCTGGTTCTCCCGCCATGACCCTCGATGTCAGGGGTATGTTCACAGTTAGTTGGGTCTAACAAAGGCTGCAAGAAGGCAGTTCTTTGCTTGAGTTGGAAATTAAAGTAGAACAGGTTGGTTTTTCCAGCTAGAAGTGGACCTGAGGTGAATATTCTGTCCATTATTCGGGATAGTATGGATGCTTTCAGCTGTTACAAGAAGCATGGTAGGAGAAATGTAAAAATGTGTTGAATTGCTATTTTCGTCCAGTCATGTGGATTGTGTAAAATAGACCAACTTCTTAATTGGTCGGCAACCTTGTCTTATTAGATCGGTCGTCAGTGAACATGTGGGGTCACATGTGAATTTGCAGGCCTGGAGTTTCCACTCGATTGTCTTGTCTTTGTTCAGTGCAATTCACCCAAAATCAGTGCAACCAGTGCAAAAGATCACGGAATTTTAAGAGCAAATTGCGTTCAGTGCAACTTGTAGTTTTCACGAACCTTTGCACTAGTTTTTAAAGCATATCACTAAAAACAGGCGCTGCCAACAAAACTGGCCACACACCAGGGTGAATTAATCAGCATTGGAAGTTTCTGCTAAGAAATCTCTTGTAAATCTTCAAGGAGCTTCGAAAGACACTAATAGATAACAGGCTTTGAATGTAATTTCAAAAAATGTACTAAGAAACTGACTGCTGTACCCCAATCGAATGACAAAATAGTTTTGTATATTTTTTTAAAGTAATTTTCAGTAATTTAAAATTGGGTTCCACACACTTGATGGATTGACACTGTGATAAAAATGCTTCTTTGTGATTGACCCATTTCACCCGTGAGTTAAACTTCATCAAGTTACCACTATTAAATATTCAAGGAATATTTTTAAAAAATTATGTTCAAAATGCTGCCTGATTGCACTGTGTCATGGCTGATTTTGCATTTGGCAATATGCAAATGATTTGAGCAGAAACTCAGGGAAAGAAAACGCTTTTCAAAATGGGCACAAATCAGGTTTTGTGATAGTAACTTTTCAAATGAACATTTGAACAAATAATAAACAGTGTCTTTGTGGTTCTTTAGGTGATTGTTTCATGTGGAGAAAAGTTAAGAAAATTAGTTAGATTGTCTTGAAAGTAGAATTATTAAAATCAATTCTTACAATCAACTTTTATATTAAGGTATCATTGATTTATAAAATGTCGGTGATAATTGTGTTGTTGATGCATTATTTTGCTTTTCATAGTTATGAGAACAGTCTGGTGTTAAGCTTAATACAACTTAGATTACTTTTTTAATACTGATTAAAAATGAAAGCTAGGCTCAGCAGGGGAATCCATAATTTCCTATGTAATTATGAATGGACAAGAGCATGGGAAAGAGATTAGAGAAAAGCTGTCGGCACTCAGTAGGTGCACAACAGTAATGCTAGACAACAAATTTCATAACAAAATGTAACTAGTAATAATGTAGAGTAAGAAATAGAAAATTTACTTTTGATATGCCCCATATCTAGGCAGAGGAATGGAAGATGAGAGCACATTTCTGGGAGACAGAATGTACGGAAATTGTGGGTGTAGTAGAAAGTGGGACATGGACAACATGTGATGGAAGTGATGAGAAGAAAAAATATTATAGCAAAGACGGGGAGATAGAGAGAGCAGCAGGTCAGGGAGATGAAAGGCTAAAGGTCAAAAGGGGAAATAAAATGAATGGAGTCCAGGCACAGAGTTTGACCAAGCTTTTGGTCATCTATCGTGATAGTGCCTTATGTGGCTTGGTGTCAAATTATGTTGCCATAACATTTTTGTGAAGTGCCTTGGGACATATATTTCTAGGAAATAAGAAGAGTAGACAATCGAGTACAGAGAATGAAGAGACAAGGAAATTGACAAAAAATCAGGAAGATAAATCAAATGGGTGGCGATGAAGCACAATGAGCACAGGTTCCGAAGGATGGACAAAAAAAACCTGGGAATGTGGGGAGAGTGAAAATTGACAGCAAAATAGTGAATTAAAATACTCAGTGTTTGCAGCTCTTGTGCAGGAGCATGAAAAGAAATAAATCAGCTCAAAGGTAAAGATGGCACGAGATATATTAAATGCTGTTCCTGAGACTAGACATGTGTCAACATTGTCTTCATATCTCAGACGTATCTCCTTTTTTAAAGATGTCACATTTTCCACCCTCGAGTCCTTTGGAAAATTAGTCAGATCCTTTTGTATTTCTTCCCTAGCTCACCTTCGGTCCTCAGATGTAAACTATCAGGTACCGATGATCATCTTTAAGCTTGAGCAACATTTGTTTTTTTTTACCATTTCTACAGCCACTTCTGGCGGTCTACAACACAAATATTTAAACATATGATAATATTACACTCCTGTTCAAAAAAGGAGAGAGGGATAAACCTGGCAAGTACAGGTCAGATAGCCTAACATTGGTAATGGAAAGACTTTTAGGGACAATACGTCAGGACAATGTTAATATGCAATTGGAAAAGTATGGGCTAATAAATAGAAGTCAGCACAGATTTGTCAAAAGGCAAAATGTGTTTGACTAACTTGATTGAGTTCTTTGATGAAGTAACAAAAAGGGTTGATGAGGGTAGTGTGTTGCTATTGTGTATATGGACTTTCAAAAGACATTTGACAAAGTACCACATAATAGACATAAGTAAAATTAAATCCGATTAAAAGCAAACTCTTGTGATTAAAGGGACAGTGAGTGCATGGATACAAACTTGGCTGAAGGACAGAAAGCAGAGAGTAATGGTGAACAGTTGTTTTTCAGACTGGTGGTAAGTATACAGTGGTGTTCCCCAGGGATTGGTATTAAGAATAAAAGCAAAATACTGCGGATGCTGAAAATATGAAATAAAAAACAAAGTGCTGGAAATACTCAGCAGGTCTGGTAGCATCTGTGGAGAGAAAAGCAGGATCATTCAGCGTCACAGAGGGGAAGGTCAGAGGGGTATTGTGAATACAGGGCAAGGGGTCAGATTAGGAGAAGGGATGGGGTCAGAGGGAAGTGAAGGGGAAGAAGATTTGGAGGGGCATTAGTCCTCATCAGCTGCTGGAGCTTGCGTTCCTTAACACCTGAAAGGAAGAGTATACGTTTTCTGTTAATGCGTCGGATCAGATGAAGGATAAAATGAAACTGTGGAGCAGGACAGCTTTGAGACAAGGTGAATTAATGCTTTTTGAGAGAGGGGTCCAGTGTGTACATGTGGCAACACATGGCACTGCGAGTGAATCTCAGGATGCGGCGAGAACCGCAGTCTGAGTAACATTGTATATCTCGGATATACCTGTGATCCTATGTGGATTCAAAACATGAAGGATGCAACTTCAGTTGGAATCCATATAGAATAAGTCGGAGCCGGAGACAGTCACTGAGGAAGGAGATGTGGCTGTGAAAACGAGTTTTGGTAGACACCTTATCAAATACCAGGAGGGAAATAGAAAGCAATGAAGGTGAACAAGGTAAAAGAGACAAACGGAAATCCCGTCGGAGGGAAGAGCAGAACTTTTTCAAGGTAGGCATTCCTGGAAGAGAAGTGGCAGTGAATTAAACACTAGAATAAAAGTAAAATACTGTGAATGCTGGAAATCTGAAATAAAAACAGAAAGTGCTGGAAATAGTCAGCAGGTCTGGCAGCATCTGTGTAGAGAGAGGCAGGTGCTGTCATATCTGCTGAGTATTTCCAGCACTTTCTGCTTTTATTATTGATATGAAGAACACTGCTCTTTTTGATATTTATTAATGACATATACATTAATATAAAATATTAATATCTTGGACATACAGAATATAATTTTGAATTTTGAAGATGGCATGAAACTCGGATATGCAGTAAACAATAAGGAGGATAGTAAGAGATTTCAAGAAGACATAGACAGACTGGATTAATGGGCAGACACATGGCAGTTGAAATTTGATGAAAAGATGAAAGAGATGTGAAGTGATACATTTTGGTAGCAAGAATGAGGAGAGGCAATATAAACTAAATGGTACAATTTTGAAGGGAATGAAAGAACAGAGGGTGTGTATATACAGAAATCTTTGATAGTGACAGGGCAAGTTGAAAAGGCTATTGAAAAGCATATGAAATCCTTGGTTTCATAGAATAGAGGCATAGAGTACAAAAGCAAGGAAGTTGTACTAAATCTTTATAAAACACTAGTTAGGCCTCAACTGTTCTATTCTGTCTGGGCACCACACATTGGGAAGCATGTCAAGGCCTCGGAGAGGGTGCAGTATAGTTTCACTAGAATGGCACCAGGGATGAGAGACTTCAGTTGTGTAGAGAGACTGAAGAAACTGAGGTTGTTCTCCTTTGAGCAGAGAAGGTTAAAATGAGATTTGATAGAGGTGTTCAAAACCATGAAGGGTTTTGATAGAATAAATATGATTTGGGAAACCCATACACTTATGTTTCCCGTTCCTAATTTCACCCACTGAACGGAACATGTCCCAAAGATAAGATCGAGAACATTGGTCTCAATTCTGTTCATCAAAAGCAATAATCTGCATTTATTTAGTGCCTTTAACATAATAAAACATCCCAAGGTGCTTCACAGGAGTGTTATCAAACAAAATTTGGCACTGAGTCACAAAAGGAGATAATACGACAGATGACCAAAAGTTTGGTCAAAGAGGTAGGTTTTAAAGAGCATCTTAAAGGAGGAGAGAGAGTTAGAGATACTTCGGGAGGGAATTCCAGAGCTTAGGGCCTAGGCAGGTGAAGGAATGGGTGCTAGGTTGTAGTGATTAAAATTGGGGATGCACAAGAGACCAGAATTAGAAGAATGAAAAGACCTGAAGGCTTGTCGGGCTGGAGAAGGTTACAGAGATAGGGAGAGGTGGGACCATGGAGGGATTTGAATATAAGGATAAAAATTTTTAAAATGAGGTGCTACCTGATCGGGAGCCAATGTAGATCAGCGAGCACAGGAGTGATGTGTGAACGTGACTTGGTGTGAGTTAAGATACATGCAGCAGAGTTTTGGATGAGCTACAGTTAACAGAGGGTACAAGGTGGGAAGCTAGGCAGGAGAGCATTGGAGTAGTCGAGTCTAGAGGTAGCAACGACATAGATGAGGATTTCAGCAGCAGATGAACTGAGGCAGGGCTGGAAGCGGGCGATGATATGTGGTGGAAGTCGGTGGTCTTGGTGTTGGATAGATATGGGGTCGGATGTTCATTTCAGGATCAGACGGGATGCCAGAATTACAAACAGTCTTGTTCAGCCTCACGGAGTAGTCAGGGAAAGGGATGGAGTCAGTGGCTAGGGAATTAAGTTCAGTTGTAGTTTGTCTTGACAGTTTCTTTCCTTTCCTTCCTTTCCTTTTGGCTTCCTTGTCTCGTGAGACAATGGGTAGCGCCTAGAGTTGGTCAGTGGTTTGTGGAGCAGCGCCTGGAGTGGCTATAAAGGCCAATTCTAGAGTGACAGACTCTTCCACAGGTGCTGCAAATAAAATTGGTTACACAGTTGGCTCGCTCCTTACACTGCTGTCTCTTTTACTGCTAACTACTGAGTCTCTTCGACTCGCCTCTCTTCAGCCCCGCCTTTATAGCTGTCCGCCAGCTCTGGCGATCGCTGGCAACTGGCTCCCACGACTTGTGGTCAATGTTGCAAGACTTCATGTTGCGTTTGCAAACGTCTTTAAAGCGGAGAAATGAAAGGCCGGTGGGTCTGACACCAGTTATGAGCTCGCTGTACAATGTGTCCTTAAGGATCCTGCCATCTTCCATGCGGCTCACATGGCCAAACCATCTCAAGCGCCGCTGGCTCAGTAAGGCATGCATGCTGGGGATATTGGGCTGCCTCGAGGACTTCTGCATTGGAGATACGGTCCTGCCACCTGATGCCAAGGATGCCCTGGGGTCAGTGAAGATGGAATGCATTGAGATGTCGCTCTTGGCTGATATACGTTGTCCAGGCCTCGCTGCCATAGAGCAAGGTATTGGGGACACAGGCTTGAAACACTCGGACTTTTGTGTTCCGTGTCAGTGCGCCATTTTTCCACACCCTCTTGGCCAGTCTGGACATAGCAGCAGACGGCTTTCCCATGCGCTTGTTGATTTCTGCATCTAGAGACAGGTTGCTAGTGATGGTTGAGCGCGGGAAGGTGAACTCTTGAACCACTTCCAGAGTGTGGTCGCCAATATTGATGGATGGAGCATTTTGACAGTACAGTTCTGTATTACCCCAGAATTCAACCCAATGCAAAAGGAATCTGAACATTTCTAACCACAGATTTACTATCCTGTGATTACTTTGAAGTCTTGTTTCTTAAACTGTGACCTAACTCCTGAAGCTCATCCCTGTTCTTCCATATATTTTTGGTTTCAATGTGAATCACTACAGCCTGACTTGCCTTCTCCTCCAAAAACTTTGCATGCATTTTCGATGTAGAAAATTAATGCATGTCAGACATACCAACAGTTATATTTTTATTTTAGTCGTTGCTGTATTCATAATTTTCAAATTCAAACTGTGTTTTTGCTTCTGTCAATCTAATGCTTCACCGAGTTTTGTACTTAAAATTGACAACTGACCTACCACCAGATTCAGCTCGAGACCCAGCGAAATAATGAGTTGAATGGGAGCACTGTGGAATTCTTTCTGACCTCATGAAAAATCCATCACAGTTTATGTGTCCTGTTAATGGGATAGTTTGAATAGAGAGAATGTTTACTCATTCCCTGTACAATGAATAGAGTGCGTTTGACTCAAATGATCCCCTATACTTAATAGTTTGTTCGCTATAGTGTAACCTCTATTAAAAGGATGTTATTCCAAATCTTTACTGCAAACCATCAGCTCATTTACTGCAAAAATTACATACAAGAGGTTTATTTGTGCCAACCATGTCATGGTTCCATTAAGAACTTGCAACACCCTTTACCTCCATTATAGTATTTCTTATTTGCAAATTTGAACTTTTTCATGGTTTTTCTACACTTTGGGCATTCAACTGTGTTCTTCTCTGTTCTTTATGGAGAGTTCTCTGATAGGTAAAAACAAGATTAATCTAGTCTACATGGACATTTAATAGGAATATTGCTAACTAATCATAATATTACATTAGGTTTCCACAACAGATGCATTCATCACAAAACACAGTAGGGATCTTAATTAACAGATAATGTCTGGCACTTAGTCTGTTGCAGGAATTTGCTATACAATATAAAATAGATTTATTAACCTGAGCACAAAGTCTCTGTTTTCAGAAACAGAGTATGAGATATGATTCTGTGGACTGGTCAGACTTCCAAAGTTGCATTTGTACATTCCTGTCAAGTGTCAAAGATAAGATGTGTGAAGAATATATTGTATGCAGAAATGTGAAAATATTTCATCATAAAATCTTTGGAGGTTGTAGATCATATTCGCTGTAGGAATGAATCTAACAGTATCTGCCATTTGTTAAGCATTCCCTTGCACATCTAGGGTTTTAAATATTTTGAGTGGCAAGTTGCTGAAAATGCAAGCTGACAACAACGCAGCGAGGGAAACCTGAGACCTGAGTGAACAGTACAAGCAACTTTGTATCTCCTTAATCAATCAGATTGAAGGATTGTGGAATTAACAGTGCAAGGACTGAGAAGGAAGTGTAAACTAGAGTGGGTGAAATCAATGCTAAATCAGGTGCAGAAAGAGAAATAAAGAGATAGAGTGAAAGATTGGATTAAGAGGAAGAGAAAAAAAAGGACAGAAAGGAAAAGTTTAAAAAAAGACAAAATTTTAAACAGTACATTTTAAATATCTTCAGCAATTAAAACGTAAAGGAATGAAACTCTACTCTTGTAATAGTTCATTTTCAGTGTCAGTGAGGTTGTTCAGCAGTAATTAATACTTATCATGTCGTTAAAAGGGTACGTAGACTGAAAGGGACAAGACTTAACTTTCTATGGTGAGTTTAGTTTATATCTACCATGCAAATATAGGATCTACATGACAAACATTGCATTTTATTGGTAGGTTGGAGAGCAAGATGCCGTTTTCTCAAACAGCTCGGTGGAGTGGCACAACTTGAACATGTTTAACCCTGCATTTGCCCTTTCCTGAAGTTCTTATACCATTTGCACGTAAATAACAGTGAGCACCATTAGCCTAACCATTATTTCAACAGCAAGTTTTGACCCAATGATTTTTAAAAAAAAGTATAACAGAAGATGAATGAACAAATAATTTTATGTTGTGCTGCTTACATCTCCATTCCCTTTCTCCCTTTCATGCAATGAAATGCAAAAACTCTGTCTACCCAAACTCAGGTGTGGAGAGATCCCTTAAATTGGGAAGCTTACCGTAATCACCCAATATTTTGAACATCTATTCTTGATATATGTAAATTTTATGTACAGGAAAGAAAACATTTACTTATTTCAAATAAATGGCTACACAAATGAAAATCAGCACATTATCGATATATTATTCAGGAAGGATACATTTAGTAAGAACGAAGTCATGTCTTACAATTTTTTTGGACTTCTTCAAGTAGATAATGGACCTAATGGACAAGGGAAGTTGGTGGATATTATGGAACTAATTTTCTTCTCTGTAATGCCTGGGAACACTAAGATCCTAGGCACAAAGTAGGAAAAGTGGTATGGTGACCCCTTTTAGATTGGCTAGTCACTGCCTTTATATTGCTGCAGGATTTTTGGGTTTTTCCAAATTGGGGGAGGAAATAGTGGCTGTGTCTACAGTTCTGTAAGTGCGGTGGTTCACCAGAAAGGAACCCATTATGAGGGGCACAAGGTGAAGTTGGAGGTACGCCTTGAACTTGGTGCCCCTCAAATTGGAGGATCTGAGTAGCGCGAAAAGCAAGGCAAGTGAAGTCCACAAAAGCTTTTATTTTTACTGCTTCTTGTGAGCCATCAGGCTTCTATTTTTTGACATGGGTGCATTGAAATTCAGCCCCCTTTTTGATACAGTGTTGCACACAATTCTTGTGCACAAAAGTCTGTAGTCTCAGAATGGGGAGAGCTTTTGTAAAGATCAGAAATTGGCTTAAGCAAAGAAAGCAAAATGCAACTGCAAATCCGAATGGAAGAAGGTGTTTTGTGGTGTGCCTAGGTGTTAAGAATATATTTACTTGCATTGTACATAAATGATGCAGATCAGAAAAACTATGGTAAGTAAACTAATGAGATGTAACTGGAGTAGGGGACTGCAAGTAACAGAACAAGCAAATACAGAGGCATTCAGATCGTTTGGGGTAAAGCTTAGGCTGACAGGTGATTTTCACAATTGCAAGCTTATGAAACTGTGGTTGGAGATAAGTAGTGCGAATATATGATGAATGGTAGGACACAACAGAGCAGAGGAATCTAAATATACTGGTGCATTGTTTGTTGAAGCCATTAGTGTAGTATGTGACAGCAGTTAAGAAGATGAGGAAGATGTTGAAGTATAGAGCCAGGGGATAGGACATAAGTTCCCTGGTGCTTGTATAGAATTCTGGTTTAGCAGCACTTAAAGCACTGACTAATTTCTGATCACTATAGGACAGGGAGGATAATGTGGCTTTGGAAGGGTACAGAGGGCAGCAACCAAACTGATGCTGTGAATTAGGAGAAAATAAGGATACTGAGAATTATGACAATGGCAAAGAGAAAACTGAAGGGACATCGTACTGGTCTTTTCAAGAAACAACAACAAGAAACAACAAACTGTTCAGCAATAATTCTTTTAAAAGGGAATTCGTTTCTTGAAAAAGTAATGATAAAGCATATAAGAAAAAGAGTGGGATTAGACTAGATGGTTCATGAGGAGAAATACACCACACATTTGACAGGCCAAAAGGTTTCCAATTATAGAATTCTATATATTAATAAATTCTGTACACAGGGACAAATTTAAGCCAGGGAATACAGGGAAGGTGAACAGAAAGGGTGATGAATGCATGAAACAAACTACTACGGGACACAGTGGAGATGGGTCATGTCAGTAAATTTGCAGGAAACCATTCGGCACAGCATGCCTGGGGCATTTCTTTTGAAAGACATGTTCAATTAATCTTACTTCCCCACTCTTTCCCCATAGCCCTGTAAATTCAGTCAATAAACTGTGGTGGTGGATTCAAATTAGTATGGCAAGAGCAAAAGGAAAGAAGAACAGACTAGCTTACGAATAATTAGGAAAAAGGGAGTAAAGATGTTAAAGGATAATCTGAATTGCACTTGTAAGGAGTCTAAGGAACAAAATAGGAGTCAGAGACATGATGCTGCACAGGGAAGAAATGGAAGTTGCACTAGTGACTGAAATCTAATGATGATTGGGGAATTAATTTGCCTGTATAACAATTTGTTTCTACAACAGTGCATTAAGTAACACAAAAGAGGCAATGCAATTTTGGATTTAGTTCTAATGAATGATGGGGAAACAATAAATAAAATAGAAGAAAGGGAACGATGAGACCATAAAGTTCTGACATCACCCCACATAATATGCTACTGCATAAAGACTATACACATTAAAATGGGTTGGCAAACAGCCCGCAGTTATATAGTAAAATGCCCCAAGGCACTTAACAGCAGCATTATCAAACAAAATTTGAAATCGAGTCACATAAGGAAATATTAGCATTGGTGACCAAAAGCTTTGTCGAAGAGATAGGATTTAGTCTTTTGGAGGAGGAGAGAGAGGCAGTGAGACAAGGAGGCTGAGGGAGGAAATTCCAGAACTGAGACCCCAGGCAGCTGAAGGCATGGCTGCCAGCGATGTAGTCATTAAAATTGGGGATGTTCCAAGAAGCCAGAATTGGAGGAATGCAGAGATCTCAGAGAGTTGAAGGGCTGGAAGAGGTTACAGACATAAAGTGGGGCAGGTGGGTAGGGGAGGACATGGAGGGATTTGAAAACAAGGATCCAAATTTTAAAATCGGCGTGTTACTGGAAAGGGGAACTAAATTAGGACAGCAAGCACAAGATTGATGGGAGAATGGGACCGTGCAAGTTAGGATACCAGCAGGAGAGTTTTGCATGAGTTCAAGTTTATGGAGGGTTGAAGATGGGAGGCCAGTCAGGAGTGCATTGGAATAGTTGAGGCTAGAGGGAACAAAGTCATGCATGAGGGTTTCAGAAGCAGATGATATGAGGCAAGGGTGGCGACAGTTGATACAGAGGTAGTCTTGCTGATTGAGCAGAGATGGGAGGAAACTATATGGAAGGTGTCATCAACAGTGTGATCAAATGGCACTTGCTTAGCAATGACCTGCTCAGTGACGTTCAGTTCTGCCAGGGCCACTCAGCTCCTGATCTCATTACAGCCTTAGTTCAAACATGGACAAAAGAGCTGAACTAAAGAGGCGAGGTGAGAGTGACTGCTCTTGTCATCAAGGCAGCATTTGACTGAGTATGGCATCAAGGAGCCCGAGCAAAACTGGAGTCATTTGCGACACATAAGTGCCAGGCCATGACTATCTCAAACAAGAGAGAACCTAATCATCTCCCCTCGACATTCAATGGCATCATGATCGCTGAATCCCCCACTGTCAACATCCTGGGGGTTACAATTGACCAGAAACTGAACTGGAGGAGCTATATAAAGAACAAAGAACAGTACAGCACAGGAACAGGCCATTCGGCCCTCCAAACCTGCACCGATCTTGATGCCTGTCTAAACAAAAACCTTCTGCACTTCTGGGGTCCGTATCCCTCTATTCCCATCCTATTCATATATTTGTCAAGATGCCTCTTAAACGTCGCTATCATACCTGCTTCCACAACCGTCCCCGACAGCAGGTTCCAGGCACTCACCACCCTCTGTGAAAAAAGACTTGCCACACACCTTCAACCTATGTCCCCTAGTAACTGACTCTTCCACCCTGGGAAAAAGCTTCTGACTATCCACTCTGTCCATGCCACTCATAACTTTGTAAACCTCTATCATGTCATCCCGCCACCTCCATCGTTCCAGTGAAAACAATCCGAGTTTATCCAACCTCTCCTCATAGCTAATACCCTCCTGACCAAGCAACATCCTGGTAACCCTCTCCAAAGCCTCCACATCCTTCTGGTAGTGTGGTGACCAGAATTGGATGCAATATTCCAAGTGTGGCCTAACTAAGGTTCTGTACAGCTGCAGCTTGACTTGCCAATTTTTATACTCTATGCCCTGACTGATGAAGGCAAGCATGCCGTATGCCTTCTTGATTACCTTATCTGCCTGCGTTGCCACTTTCAGTGATCTGTGGACCTGTACGCCCAGATCTCTCTGCCTGTCAATACTCCTAAGGGGTCTGCCATTTACTGTCTACCTCCCACCTGCATTAGACCTTCCAAAATGCATTACCTCACATTTGTCCGGATTAAACTCCATCTGTCATTTCTCCACCCAAGTCTCCGACCGATCTATATCCTGCTGTATCCTCTGACAATCCTCATCGCTATCCGCAACTCCACCAACCTTTGTGTCATCCGCAAACTTACTAATCAGACCAGCTACATTTTCCTCCAAATCATTTATATATACGACAAACAGCAAAGGTCCCAGCACTGATCCCTGCAGAACACCACTAGTCACAGCCCTCCATTCAGAAAAGCACCCTTCCACTGCTACCCTCTGTCTTCGATGACAGAGCCAGTTCTGTATCCATCTTGCCAGCTCACCTCAGATCCCGTGTGACTTCGCCTTTTGTATCAGTTTGCCATGAGGGACCTTGTCAAAGGCTTTACTGAAGTCTATGTAGACAACATCCACTGCCCTTCCTTCATCAATCATCTTCATCACTTCCTCAAAAAATTCGATCAAGTTAGTGAGACACGACCTCCCCTTCACAAAACCATGCTGCCTCTCGCTAATAAGTTCATTTGTTTCCAAATGGGAGTAAATCCTATCCGAAGAATCCTCTCCAATAATTTCCCTACCACTGACGTAAGGCTCACCGGCCTGTAATTTCCTGGATTATCCTTGCTACCCTTCTTAAACAAAGGAACAATATTGGCAATTCTCCAGTCCTCTGGGACCTCACCTGTAGCCAATGAGGATACAAAGATTTCTGTCAAGGCCCCAGCAATTTCATCCCTCTGGGGTAGACCCCATCAGGCCCTGGGGACTTATCTACCTTAATGTTTTTCAAGACGCCAACACCTCCTTTTTGATATTGACATGACCCAGACTATCTACACTCCCTTCCCGAGAATCATCATCCATTAAGTCCTTCTCTTGGGTGAATACTGATACAAAGTACTCATTTAGTACCTCGCCCATTACCTCTGGCTCCACGCATAGATTCCCTCCTCTGTCCTCGAGTGGGCCAACCCTTTCCCTGGCTACCCTCTTGCTCTTTATATACGCATAAAAAGCCTTGGGATTCTCCTTAATCCTGTTTGCCAATGACTTTTCATGACCCCTTTTAGCCCTCCTGATTCCTTGCTTAAGTTCCTTCCTACTTTCTTTATATTCCTCAAGGGCTTCGTCTGTTCCCAGCCTTCTAGCCTTTATGAATGCTTCTTTTTTCTTTTTGACTGGGCTCACAATTTCCCTCGTTTTACAAGGTTCCCGAAACTTGCCAAACTTATCCTTCTTCCTCACAGGAACATGCCGGTCCTGGATTCTAATCAACTGACGTTTGAAAGCCTCCCACATGTCAGTTGTTGATTTACCCTCAAACAGCCGCCCCCAATCTAAATTCTTCAGTTGCTGCCTAATATTGTTATAATTAGCCTTCCCCCAATTTAGCACCTTTACCCGAGGACTACTCTTATCCTTATCCACAAGTACCTTAAAACGTATGGAATTATGGTCACTGTTCTCAAAATGCTCCCCTACTGAAACTTCGACTACCTGGCCGAGCTCATTCCCCAATACCAGGTCCAGTACGGCCCCTTCCCTAGTTGGACTATCTACATATTGTTTCAGGAAGCCCTCCTGGATGCTCCTTACAAATTCTGCCCCATCCAAGCCCCAGCACTAAGTGAGTCCCAGTCAATATTGGGGAAGTTAAAATCATCCACCACACCAACCCTGTTGCTTTTACAATTTTCCAAAATCTGTCTACTTATCTGCTCCTTTATCTCCCGCTGGCTGCTGGGAGGCCTGTAGTAAACCCCCAACATCGTGACTGCACCCTTCCTATTCCTGAGCTCTACCCATAATGCCTCGCTGCATGATCCCTCCGAGGTGTCCTCCCGCAGTACAGCTGTGATATTCTCCTTAACCAGTAATGCAACTCCCCCACCCCTTTTACATCCCCCTTTATCCCATCTGAAGCATCTAAATCCTGGAACGTTTAGCTGCCAATCCTGTTCTTCCCTCTACCAAGTCTCTGTAATAGCAACAACATCATAGTTCCAAGTACTAATCCAAGCTCTAAGTTCATCTGCCTTATCTGTTATACGTCTCGCATTGAAACAAATGCACTTCAGACCACCAGTCCCGCTGTGCTCAGCAACATCTCCCTGCCTGCTCTTCCTCTTCGTCTTACTGGCCTTATTTACTAGTTCCCCCTCATTTATTTCACTTGCTGACCTACTGCTCTGGTTCCCACTCCCCTGCCACACTAGTTTAAACCCTCCCGAGTGACACTAGCGAACCTCGCAGCCAGGATATTTGTGCCCCTCCCGTTTAGATGCAACCCGTCCTTCTTGTACAGGTCCCACCTGTTCCGGAGGAGATCCCAATGATCCAGATATCTGAAACCCTCCCTCCTACACCAGCTGTTTAGCCACGTGTTTAGCTGCACTATCTTCCTATTTCTAGCCTCACTGGCACGTGGCACAGGGAGTAATCCTGAGATTACAACCCTAGAGGTCATGTTTTTTAACTTACTACCTAACTCCCTGAACTCTCCCTGCAGGACCTCGTCACTCTTCCTGCCTATGTCATTGGTACCTATGTGTACCACAACCTCTGGCTGTTCAGCCCCCCCCTTCAGAATGCCCCCTGCCCGTTCAGAGACATCCTTGACCCTGGCACCAGGGAGGCAACATACCATCCTGGAGTCTCTTTCACGTCCAAAGAAGCGCCTGTCTGTGCCTCTGACTATAGAGTCCCCTATAACCATTGCTCTTCTGCGCTTTGTCCCTCTCTGCTGAACAACAGAGCTAGCCGTGGTGCCACTGCTCTGGCTGCTGCTGCTGTTGTTTTCCCCTGATAGGCCATTTCCCCCCAATAGTATCCAAAATGGTATACTTGTTAGAGAGGGGGATAGCCACGGGATTCTTGCACTGATTGCCTGCCCCTTCTAGCGGTCACCCATCTATCTGCCTGCATCTTGGGTGTAATCACGTCTCTAAAACTCCTGTCTATGATGCTTCCCACCACCTGCATGCTCCTAAGTGCATCCAATTGCTGCTTCAACCGATCCATGCGGTCTGTGAGGAACTGCAATTGGGTAAACCTCCTGCAGATGTAGTTGTCCGGAATGCTAGAAGTGTCACGGAACTCCCACATGTCACAGGTGAAGCACTTTACCCCTCTAGCTGACATTTCTAGCATGAATTAATAAATTAATTTATAATAAATACTATTAAATCCTTATTAAATTAAGTTACGATTAACTATATGGTCTCTAGCGCTAGATTTCTGCTATAAATGTTAAATGCTAAATACAGTAATCTCCTCCCCTCGGTTTAGTTACTCCTCTACTTATTAATTAATTAGTTAATTAGTTTGTCAATGTTTTATTTTCAAATTCAGTGCATATTCCCTGCCAGCCAATCAGGTCACAGCTTTCCTAAATACCATGACTACAAGAGCAGGTCAGAAACTAGGAATACTGTGGCAAGTAAGTCACCTCCTGACTCCCCAAAGCCTGTCCACAATCTACAAGGCACAACTCAGGAGTGCGATGGAACACTTTCCACTTGCCTGGATGGGTGCAGCTCCAACAACATTCAAGAATCTCATCACCATCCAGGACAAAGCAGCCCGCTTGCTTGGCACCCCCTCCACAAACATTCACTCCCTCCACAGCTGCACAGTGGCAGCAGTGTGTACTATCTGCAAGATGCACTGTAGCAACGCACCAAGGCTACTTAGCACCTTCCAAACCCAGACCTCTACCATCGAGAAGGGCAAGGGCAGCAGATGCAAGTTCCCCTCCAAGCCACATGCCATCCTGACTTGGAAAGATATCACCATTCCTTCACTGTCACTGGGTCAAAATTCTGGAACTCCCTTCCTAATAGCACTGTGGGTGTACCTATGCCACATGGACTGCAGCGGTTCAAGAAGACAACTCATCACCTTCTCAAGGGCAATTAGGGATGAGCAGCAAATGCAGACTTCGCCAGCGATGCCCACATTCATGAATGAATAAAAAAAACACAGCTTGGGGTCAAATAGGATATGAGGGTTGCGAATAGTTTGGCACAAAATGGGCAGTAGTGCATGGGCAGCTATCTAGTTTGCAAACAATTACCAGTGGAGGGCCACAAAGTGCAGTGTTGATGATGCTATTGTTTATAATTTTTACAAGTAATTTAGAGGAAGAAACTGTGTCCAAAAGTCTGAATTTGTAGACACCACCAAATTGGAAGAAGTAACAATGATGAATATCAATGCACACAAACTCAAAAGGAATTGTAATGTTTTGAGATTTGGCAGAGGGAAGGTTGTTGTGGATTATGTGCTAAATGGGAATGAACTTGAAGTGGAATATAAAAGTTTAGTGGGTTTCAAAAAGGAACTAGACAGGTTCTTGCCCTACAAATGGGATTCAGGTTTCTCAGAAATACTGTGGCTAGGTGGGCTAGATGGATTGACTGTTATCACCTGCCTGAAACTGTTACAATGTTACTGATTTTCTTAATGTAATTTTGTTCCATTGAAAATTCTGATCTTGGTCCTCGTAACTTTGGAATGGTTTATACTTAGCTGCTTCTGAATATAATAGTACTATCTTTAATTGTCTTAAGAAAATTGCCTCTAAGAGTTACTAAACTATGTATGATACTGTAGTTCATTCTCTAATGATGCGATAATGACATTTGAAAAGCTCCTTTTTGTACTGGGTAAAGCGATTACAGTTGTGGTTGTGGTTATGGTGGCCTGATTATTGCGAGCCTATGACAGGAAATTTCAGATTTCACTTTGTTCTTGTGGACAAAATCCACAAAACCCAAATAAGTAGCTAAGGTGTTGAGATCAAGTTATTTATATAGTTCTGTGAAATGTCGCAGTAACTCCTGCATTAATTTTAAGACTTAATTTTTATCACAAAATTGATATAGGTGTGGGATGAAAATTCCCTCTCTCTGCTGGGTATAGTGAAGTTATAAACGTATTTTTTGTTTAAATGTGCTTCAATTTTGCAACACCTGGTACACGGAAGACAGGTCTATTTTTAGCTGTGAGTGCCTGAATGTGTTCTCACAGTAGTAGGAGGTGATCTCAATCACTTTCTCAAACCTCCAGTGGGTAAACTAGCGACCAGCAGACCTCCTTACTTTGTAGAAAGCATTAATGTAATTGCACAATTGTGTAATCTATTCTACCTTTTAAGCTGGGCGGGAGGGGGAAGCTCTCTCTCAGTAAAGTGCCAAGTTGAGTCATTTATCCTGTACCTATAAACATAGAGGGGAGAATATCTTTATCCTGCGCTCCCAACTGGAATACAATGCGTGTCAGATTTAAGACCTTGGTTCACCTGCATGTGGAACTCTCATCTTGGAGTGCGGGATTGTAGAATTATTCCCTACATTGAATATGTACTGTACGTAAAGGGAAACAATGAGAACAAAAAAAAGCACTGGCTCTATAATCATGCATGAGATATAGAGGACGATTTTGCAAAATTGCACTCTCGGAAGGAAGCCTGTGCAAATGAAAAATCACAGATGCGATCCCTGTGATTTGAATAGCCGCCGAATTGAATGAAGATGCTTGCAATTTCCCAATATATACTGGGGGAAGTTGCCTGCGGGAGAAAGTTCCTAAAATTATTTCCATAATGCTGCAGGTGGCTGATAGTCTATACACAGTTGGTAACTGCTGACAATTTCACATGTGACACTTCTCTGTAAACTATGACCAGAAATTTGGTGATATACATTCCTCTTATTCACAAGATGTTTCGCAACAGTTAGGGTTTAGTTTTACACAAACCACTTGAAAGAATCAATTGAACATTTTTAGTTGATTTCTCGCAGACTTGGGCTGGAATTTTACGCACCCGCACACCTCCGCCCTCTCCCACAGGAGCGGGCTGGTGGCGGTGGTGGAGGGGGAGGGAGGGTTTGTAAAATTGAGTGCGGGGCGGGGGATGCCGTTCCCAACGCTTTCCCTCCCCATTTGCAATTTTACCCAGGGCAGTGACTGCAAGAAACGGCCCACCTACCCCAGGCCAATCAAGGCCCTTAAGTGGCCAATTAACTGCCACTTAAGGACCTCCTACTGCTGCTGCTGGTATTTTATAGTGATACAGAAAGGGAGAACCTAGGTTTAAACCATGTAAAACCTGGAGGCCTCCTTACGGGCTGTGGAGGGTCCCTTCTGATGGGGCAATCTGTGCCCCATGGAGGGGCCACCCCCCCCCCCCACCCCAAGCCCCAACTGATCTCACTGAAATAAAGTGCCCCCCTGCTGCAACCAACCCCCCTTGCCTCGCTGGAGCCTGGCAGATTGTCCCCGGCGAGGCCCCCAAAACTTACCTCTCCTCAGGGGCCAAAGTCCACGATCCTGCTGTGGCTGGGTGCAGTCCAAGCAGTGGCCACCATTGCCGCTGGCACTGCTAGGACTGAGAGCTGCCTGCCCACTGATTGGCTGGCAGCTCTTGGAGGTGGGACGTCCTGCTTCAGAGAGCCTTGGGAGCGTAAAATTCTGGCGTTGCTCCCCAGGCCCGACTGAGGCGGGCTCGCCCCTGAATCTTTGGCCAGTGGCAGGGCCTCCCACCCAATGTAAAACTCCGGCCTTGGTATTCTCAATCCACCAGGATAGTTGTTATCCGCATTGCTGGTTTCTGGCAGGATGTATTTCACTTGTATGGCTTTGGGTCCAGGGGCGGCTCAGTGGCGCAATGGTTAGCACCGCAGCCTCACAGCTCCAGTGACCCGGGTTCAATTCTGGGTACTGCCTGTGCGGAGTTTGCAAGTTCTCCCTGTGTCTGCGTGGGTTTTTGCCGGGTGCTCCGGTTTCCTCCCACAGCCAAAGACTAGCAGGTTGATAGGTAAATTGGCCATCATAAATTGCCCCTAGTATAGGTAGGTGGTAGGGGAATATATGGAAGGTGAGGATGTGGTAGGAATATGGGATTAATGTGGGATTAGTATAAATGGGTGGTTGATGGTTGGCACAGACTCGGTGGGCCGAAGGGCCTGTTTCAGTGCTATATCTCTAAATAAATAAATAAATAAAAAACTGGTTTTCCAGGATTATTTTTCAAGATTAATTCCTTACTAGAAAAGCATGGCTCTCATTTGCACGGTAGTCTAAATAGTCCAAACAAAATACAAAGGTAGCGAGGGAGCTTAGAATCACCTTCCAAATTTCATTATTCTTAACAACAACTTATAATGCCTCTAATGTAATAAAACCTCCCAAACTGCTTCACAGGAGCATTATAAAACAAAAGATGACACCTAGCCACGTAAGGAGATATTAGGTCAGATGACCGAAAGCTTGGTTTTAAAGAGTGTTTTAAAGGAGGTAGAGAAGTGAAGAGGAGTAGGGAGGGTATTCAGAGCTTAGGGCTGAGGCAACTGAAGGTGCAGCACCGATGGTGGGGCGATTAAAACTAGGGGGATGCGCAAGAGACCAGAATTAGAGGAGCGCAGATACCTTGGAGGGTTGTAGGGCTGGAGAAGGTTACAGAGGTAGGGAGGGGCGAGGCCATGGAGGGAATTGTATACAAGGAAGAGATTTTAAAATCAAGACATTGCTTGACCAGGACCCAATGTAGATCAGCGAGCACAGGGGTGATAGGGAATGGGTTTGGTGTGAATTAAGACACGGTCAGCAGAGTTTTGAATAACCTCAAGTTTATGGAGGGTAGAATGTGGTAGACCAGCCAGGAGTGCATTGGAATAGTCAAGTCTAGAGGTAACAAAGGCATGAATGAAAGCTTTAGCAGCAGATGAGCTGAGACAGGGGTGAAGTTGGGTGATGTCATGGAGGTGGAAATAGGCAGCCTAAGTGATGGCATGAATATGAGGTCAGAAGCTCATCTCAGGGTCAAATGTGACACCAAGGTTGCGAACAGACTGGCTTAACCTTAGAATGTTGCAGGAAGAGGGATGGAGCTGGTAGCCGGGGAACCGACTTTGGAGCGGTAACCGAAACAATGGCTTTAGTCTTCCCAATATTTAATTGGAGGAACTTTCCAAACTTAGTACAGCTCATAAATAAGGCTGCATATGAAATACTACAGACAAGTTTGCCCATTTTACCTTGAAAAGTTCATAGAGGCATTGGAGCAGGTTCAAACAGGAACGATAAAGATGATTCTAAGAATATGTCTGACTCAATTTAATTTGTTTTCACTATAGAAAATGCTGAATGATGCAGATACTGTGGAGATAATCAGGTTATTTAATTTAAATGTATAAGCAGATAATTAGTAAAATTAGCAAAGCACAAACAAGGCCAGGGATCAACAAAGGATTTAATGCTGTGGACTATCATTTTTTTTAAAAAAGATGAATATCTAGTTAAGAATGGATTAAAGTTGCAAGGATCAATGTGGATTTTCATCGTTTCCCATTTTATACTCAGGTTGACTTTTTGAGCAAATTTATCAACAGAAGGGATTTCACTTACCTTCCCAAAAGTTCTATGTACTATTACAAAACTAGTCCGGCTTCAGTCATGTGCATTGCAATATTAGGTTCCTACCTTGAAATTGCCATTCAATCATGTTCTGTGGTCAAGGAGAAATTTTACAAGATTTTCTTTGTGTAAATGTTATCTCTGGTTATTCACTGCACGCAGGATGTTAAATAAGTTGGAGAAAGTTCTTGACAGCACAAGCTGTAGCTGATCATCACCGCGAGTAGCTTTTTTTGCTCTCTATGTTCTATCATGTTATAAGGCAAATATGTTTCTTGAGCTTAGCCAGGGCTTAAAGGTGAAGAATCACCAGATAGGGGATGTATTGTAGGTGTGTTGCAGTAGTGTACCCCAGCAACAGCCAGAGGATGGGAGAAAATTGCTTTACTTCTTTATCTACTCCCTTAATCACTGTACATTATTTGTTTCTTCTCCCACTTGCCACATTATTTCCTGATAATTAGATCATTTTTATTAGTACTGGCTGAGATCACAATCTGCAAGCTGTTTTCTAAGTTTCCAATGATCATGTTTACATTAATATAATAAAAGCAAAATACTGCAGATGGAGGAAATCTGAAATAAAAACAAGAAATGCTGGAAATACTCAGCAGGTCTGGCAGCATCTATGGAGAGAGAAGCAGAGTTAACGTTTCAGGTCAGTGACCCTTCATCAAAACTGGCAGAGGCTAGAAATGTAATAGGTTTTAAGCTAGTAAAGCCGGGGTGGGGCAAGAGACAACCAAAGAGAAAGTACTGATAGGACAAGGTCACAAAGAATAACTGACCAGAAGGTCATGGAGCAAAGGCAAACGGTATGTTAATGGTGTGCTGAAAGACAAAGCATTAGTACAGGGAGGGTGTTAATTGACAGAAAACTGAACAGCCCAGCCCCAAGCTCAAACCTGAAAAAAACCAGTGGGTAGGGACAGTAGAAACAAACTAAACAAACTAAAATAAAATAAATACATAAAAAAGAAAAAAAATAACTAAAAATAAAAATAAAAAGGGGGTCACATCATGCTCTGAAATTATTGAATTCAATGTTCAGTCCGGCAGGCTGTATCATGCCTAATCGGTAAATGAGGTGCTGTTCACTGGACATCAATCCCAGGACAGAGATGTGGGCATGAGAGCAGGGGGGAGTGTTGAAATGGCCAGCAACAGGAAGCTCGGGATCATGCTTTCAGACTGAGCGGAGGTGTTCCGCAAAGCGGTTACCCAATCTGCGTTTGGTCTCCCCAGTGTAGAGGAGACCACATTGTGAGCAGCGAATACTGTATACTAAATTGAAAGAAGTAAAAGTAAATCACTGCTTCACCTGAAAGGAGTGTTTGGGACCTTGGGTAGTGAGGAGAGAGGAGGTAAAAGGGCAGGTATTACACCTCCTGCGATTGCCGGGGAGGTGGTGCGGGTAATGGAGGAGTGGACCAGGGTGTCGCGGAGGGAATGATCCCTTCGGAATGCTGACAGGGGAGGGGAGGGGAAGATGGGTTTGGCAGTGGCATCACGCTGGAGGTGGCGGAAATTGCAGAGGATGATCCTTTGGATGTGGAGGCTGGTTGGGTGGAAAGCGAAGACAAGGTGAACCCTGTCGACGTTCTGGGAAGTGGGGGAAGGGGTAAGGGTAGAGATGTGGGAAATGGGCTAATGTTTACATTATTCTTTGGGTCAGGCTTTCTCCTTGCCAATGCAATTCTTTATTAATGATTTCCTCCTCTTTAACATATGCCACTTAATGCACTCCCTTGTCACTAATTCCTCACATCCCCTCCATCCTCTATCCCCCATCCTTTCAAGCTGGTCTAGACCCATCCATAATCTTGGCATCCTAAGCTTTAAACTCCCATGTCCTATCTAGCAACAAAACCGCTTACTTCCACCTTTGCAACTTTGTCCACCTCTGCCCCATCTCAGCCCCTCCATTACTGAAACCTTTATACCTGTCCTTGTCACCTTCAGGAGCTACTTGTTGGCCATCCATCCTACACTGGCCATAAGCTCCAATGTATCCAAAGCTCTGCCACACACATTGTCTCCTGCATCTAGTCCTACTCGCCCATCACCCCTCACCTGAACTGGTACTCGAATCCCCAATTCATTATGTTTAAAATCTTTATCCGTTTCTATAAATTCCTCCATGACTTTGTCCCACCTGATCTCTGCAAACTCCTTGAGCTCCACAATCCATTTAAATGCTCTGTTCCTCTGACTCCAGTCTTCTGTACTTCTCTCCCTTCCTTCACCCCATTAATAGTAGAGCATTCAGCTACCTTTATCCTACATTTTGGAACACTCTCCCTAAACCTCGCTACTTCTCTCTCCAATTTTTAGAATGCCCTCAAGATCTATCTCTTTGACTTAACTTTCATCTAAGCCAACTAATCTCTCCCTTCTTGGTTTGACATCTGTGTTGCTTATCCCTATTAGTGAAATACCTTTACGTTTCTCTTATTAAAGACACTATATAAATGCAAATTGTTATTAACACATCCCAGGATTACACTAGTTGTCTTTTCGAACATAATGAATTGAAGACTCTTGTTGCATTATGCAAAACAATGTATGAATTGGTGATATATTTGAGTTTCTACACTAGCTTTCAGATCATTTGTTCTGTATTTTATTGCATGTTTGTGGACTTCAGTGTGATTTAGCCTTTGATTGTGCTCCACTGATGGCCTACTGAATCAAGGCACCACCTGTTGTTGTACTAAGTCACAAGAGATGAAAAGAGTCCTAGGTTCAATTCCTGGTTTGTACTGAGGTAGCTGATTTCAGTTGCTGTTTAGCAGAGAGACATGAATACAATAAAATGACATGTTAATGCCGATCTTTAACTAATGGCAGAGGAATATCATACAAATGTATTAAGCATTTGTCTGATGATAATACCCAATAATAACTTTTAGGCTCTGTCCAGAAAGAAAGAACTTACATTTATATAGCATCTACCATGTCCTCAGGGTGTCCTGAACTGTTTTGTAGCCAATGGAATGTATTCATTGTTGTAATGCAGGCAAATGTGATGGCCAATTTATACACAGTTTTTAGAGGTGTTGATGGAGGGTACTCCCCTGCTCTTCTTCAAATAGTGCCCTGGGATCTTTTACATCCACCTGAGAGGGAAGCCAAGGCCTTGGTATATTTTCTCTGAAAGACAACATCTTAGATATTGCTGCACTCCATCAATATAGTACTGAAATGCCAACATAATATTTGGAGTAGGGATTGAACACAGTCCATTGAGTCAGAGGCAAATGAGCTTAGCCAGGGCTGACAATCTCTAGGCTTAAAGATGAAGAATGACCAGTTAGGGGATGTAAAGTTGTAGAAGTATACTCCAGGAAGAGTCAGAGGATTGGAGAAAATTGGTTTACTTTTTTTTAATCTACTCCTTTAATCACTGTAGATTACTTGTTTTTCTCCCACTTGCCACATTATTCTCCATAGACTCAGTCACTTGCTCTTCTGCCAGATCTCAATGCTCGTGGACTCTACTTGCTTTCGCATTTGTACTGTGGGCTGTGAATGAATCCCAATTTAAAAACAAAGTGGATATGGAATATGCCAATTCATTTCATTTAAAACCCTTATGCCATTAGATGTTCATCCCATTATTCTGAGCTTTACTGAAACCTAAATCTTATCAATCAATGCGCATTGTTACTCATTCATAGAGAAATCTTTTTTAAATTCATGGAATAATATCTGTATTACTGATTACCACTATGGCATTAAATGCTGGCCTTGCCAGCAAGGCTCACATCCCATGAACGAATAAAAAAAGTTCTTCATACACACTGTAAATATGTGTTTTCATAGAGAAAAGTTCAACATTTCATCTCGTTTAATCTTCATGCATAACCAAGCAACATTAAATTACCCGTTACATAAATGATCAGGATAATTTTGATTAATCTGTTCTTTTCAACTCAATTATTTATTGAGCTTTCACAATTGTTAATGAACCTAATTAAATTCTTGGGCATTAATCCAGTTTAATTACAGTTTATTTTTGTCAGGTGCATTGGACACATTAATGGTCTTTGCTACAGTTTGCTTACAACAGCACATATTGCACAATCTGTAGAATTTACTGATGTGACCATTACCATGCCTGCCGTGGAAAGTGACTATCATCTCCTCATCAACTGAATGTGGAGCATGCTTATTGGTAGCACTTCAGCAGGAGCTCCTGACCAGAACTTCCTAACCAGTTACCTTTAAAGGGCCTTAATATTTTGAAAGTAGCTTTGCAGGTTGCTATAGAAATGGTGAATGTACATATTAAAAAAATCATAACAGCTGAATGGAGACACAGTTCACGGCCAGTTTGAAAGGAATGCAGTATATTAAAAATGTATTAAAAGCAGGCATAGTATTGCATGCAGCAATAATTTCTACAGATTGGGTGGTGGATTAATAGGAAGAAAGTCAATGCACTATTATATTAGCACTGTAGTGTGAGCTTGTCTATTTTCAATGTATGAACTTGACTATAGGATCGATTGTTGGATGAAAGAAAGAAAGACTTGCATTTATTTAGCACTTTAAATGACCACCGGATGTTTTAAAGTGTTTTACAACCAATGAAGTACTTTTGAAGTGTAGTCACTGGTATAATGTAGGTTGAGGCTTGTGTTCAATGTATTTAACTGCCCATGAGTTCACAAAAGTTTCAAGATTTTACAACAGTAATGATTGCTTTTTTATTTATAAAAAAGAATTTTAAAATAATTGTTATGCAGACTCACACTTATTTTATGTTGCTGGCGGAATTTTCATTATAATATACTAAACATATTGGGTTAGAGTTTATGTTTTGAGCATAATCAATGATTCTGACACAAAGTGCGTTCCAAATTGTTCCCATTTGAAAAGTGTTTGCTTTCTTTGGGTTTCTGCTCAAACTAATTTTCAACCAGCGCAATCAGGTCGTGTTTTAAAATGTAATTGTAAAAATGTTACTTAATTTTTTTTCTAATATTTGAATGTGGTAACTTGAAGTTTGATTAAAACAGCTGAAAGTAGGTTTATCACAAAAATAAGCATTTTTAATCAGAGTGTCAATCCACTACCTCTGAATAAATTGATTGAGAATCAGGGAGGTGGTGGCGTAGTGGTATTCTCACTGGACTAGTAATCAAGCAATGCAGGGTATTAATCTGGAGACATGGGTTTGAATCTCACCATGGCAGAAGGTAGAATTTGAATTCAATTAATAAATCTGGAATTAAACGCTAGTTTAACGAAGGCCATGAAACCAGTGTCGATTGTTGTTAAAAACCCATCTGGTTCACTGCTGTCCTTACCTGGTCTGGACTACATGTGACACCAGACCCACAGCAATGTGGTTGACTCTTAATGCCCTCTGAGATGGCTGAGCAGTCAGCTCAGTTTTGTATCAAACTGTGACAAAGTCAATAAGGAATTAATCTGGACAGATCACCCGGCATTGACCTAGGCATCAGAAATGACAACGGCAAACCCAGGCCTGTCGACACTGCAAAGTCCTCCTTACTAACATCTGGGGGCTTGTGCCGAAGTTGGGAGAGCTGTCCCACAGACTAGTCAAGCAGCAGTCATAGACATCGTCATACACACTGCCGTCACCATTCCCGGGTATGTCCTGTCCCACCGGCAGGACAGACTCAGCAGAGGCGGTTGTACAGTGGAAAACAGTCGAGAGGGAGTTGCCCTCGGAGTCCTTAACATCAACTCTGGATCCCATGAAGTCTCATGGCATCAGGTGAAATATGGGCAAGGAAACCTCCTGCTGATTACCACCTACGCCACCCCACACCGCCCCCCCCCCCCTTGGCTGATGAATCAGTACTGCTCCATGTTGAACACCACTTGGAGGAAGCACTGAGGGTGGCAAGGGTGGAGAATGTACTCTGGGTGGGGGACTTCAATGTCCATCATCAAGAGTGGCTCGGTAACACCATTACAGATCGAGTTGGCCGAGTCCTAAAGGGCATAGCTGCTAGTCTGGGTCTGCGGCAGGTGGTGAGGGAACCATCAAGATGGAAAAACATACTTGACCTCGTCCTCACCAATCTCCCTTTTGCAGATAGACCGTCCATGACATTATTGGTAGGAGTGACCACCGCACAGTCCTTGTGGAGATGAAGTCCCATCTTCACATTGAGGATACCCTCCATTGTGTTGTGTGGCACTACCACCGTGCTAAATGGGATAGACTTTGAACAGATCTAGCAACTCAAAACTGTGCATCCATGAGGCTCTGTGGATAGTCAGCAGCAGAATTGTATTCAACCACAATCTGTAACCTCATGGCCTGCCATATCCCCCAGTCTACCATTACAATCAAGCCGAGGGATCAACTGTGATTCAATGAAGAGTGCAGGTGGGCATGCCAGGAGCAGCACCAGGCATACCTCAAAATGAGATGTCAACCTGATGAAGCTATTACCCAGGACTACGTGCATGCCAAACAGCGTAAGCAGCATGTGATAGACAATGCCAAGTGATCCCATAACCAATGGATCAGATCTAAGCTCTGCAGTCCTACCACATCCAGTCGTGAATGGTGGTGGACAATTAGAAAACTACCAGGAGGAGATGGCTCCACAAATATCCCCATCCTCAATGATGGGGGAGCCCAGCACATCAGTGCAAAAGATAAGGCTAAAGCATTTGCAATAATGTTCAGCCAGAGGTGCCTACTGGATGATCCATCTCGGCCTCCTCCTGAAGTCCCCAGCACCACAGATGCCAGTCTTCAGCCAAGTCGATTCACTCCGCGTGATATCAAGAAACGACTGAAGGCACTAGATAGTGCAAAGGCTATGGGCCCTGACAACATTCCAGCAATAATACTGAAGACCTGTGCTTCAGAACTTGCTCCACCCCTAGCCAGGTTGTTCCAGTACATCTACAACACTGGCATCTATTCGGCAATGTGGAAAATTGTCCAGGTATGTCCTATACACAAGAAAGCAGGACAAATCCAATCCGGCCAATTACCGCCCCATCAGTCTGCTCTCAATCATCAGTCAAGTGATGGAAGGTATTGTCAACAGTGCTATCAAGCGGCACTTGTTTAGCTATAACCTACTCAGTGACGCTCAGTTTGGGTTCTACCTGGGCCACTCAGCTCCTGACCTCATTACAGTCTTGGTTCCAACATGGACAAAATAGCTGAACTCAAGAGATGATGTGAGACTGACTGCCCTTGACATAAAGGCAGCATTTGACTGAGTATGGCATCAAGGAGCCCTAGCAAAACTGAGGTCAATGGGAATCGGGGGAAAACACTCCGCTGGTTGGAGTCATACCTAGCGCAAAGGAAGATGGTTGTGACTGTTGGAGGCCAATCATCTCAGCTCCAGGAAATCAGTACAGGAGTTCCTCAGGGTAGTGTCCTTGGCCCAACCATCTTCACCTGCTTCATAATTGACCGTCCTTTAATCCAGAAGTGGGGATGTTGGCTGATGATTGCACAATGTTCAGCACCATTCGCGACTCCTCAGATACTGAAGCAGTCCGTGTAGATATCCCGCAAGACCTGGACAATATCCAGGCTTGGGCTGATAAGTGGCAAATAACATTCGCGCAACACAAGTGCCAGGCAATGACCATCACAAACAGGGGAGAATCTAACTATCTCCCCTTGACATTCAATGGCATTACCATCGCTGAATCCCCTACTATCAACATCCTGAGGGTTACCATTGACCAGAAACTGAACTGGAGGAGCCATGTAAATTCTATGGCTACAACAGCAGGTCAGAGGCTAGGAATCCTGCGGCGAGTAACTCATCTCCTGACTCTCCAAAGCTTGTCACCATCTACAAGGTACAAGTCAGGAGTGTGATGAAATACTCTCCACTTGCCTAGATGGTTGCAGGTCCAACAACACTCAAGAAGCCTCCAGGACAAAGCAGCCCGCTTGATCGGCAATTCAATCCACAAACATTCACTCCCTCCACCACTGACGCACAGTGGCAGCAGTGTGTACCATCTACAAGATGCACTGCAGCAATGCACCAAGACTCCTTAGACAGCACCTTCCAAACCCACAACCTCTACCAACTAGAAAGACAAGGGCAGCAGTTGCATGGGAACACCACCAGATGCAAGTTCCCCTCCAAGCCACACACCATCCTGACTTGGAACTATTCCTTCACTGTCAATGAGTCAAAATCCTGGAACTCCCTTCCTAACAGCACTGTGGGTGTACCTACCCTGCATGGGCTGCAGCAGTTCAAGAAGGCAGCTCACCACCACCTTCTCAAGGGCAATTAGTAATGGGTAATAATTGCTGACCTTGCCAGCGATGCCCACATCCCACGAATGAATAAAAAAATTACTGAAATTCATTTTTATAAAATATATTTTAAAATTTCTAGTTATAATGGGCTATATTAGTCTGTTTCTTTGTGATTTTTTAAAACTCACTTTTTTAAAACTATCTGTAAATGTCCTTGTGCCGAAATGAACCAGCTTAATTTTTAAAGCCTCCCTGAAGGCCTGCAAATAAGCGTAGTTAGCAAAAACTCCTAATACTTAACTCACACTGGTGTCATGGCCAATTTTATGGTCAGGGCCTGATTCCAGGGGCTGAATTTTTGCCAGGAAGGTGGGAAAAAACAGCCAAGTTTGCTTTCATGTCAGAAACCCGCCTCGGGTGGGAAACAGATTAAACTTAAGATTTTCACAGGGGTGAGACCTTAATTGATATGGAGACGGATTTCCTGTCCGCGTAGAGCTAGTGAGACGGGAATGGAGGTGGGCCAGAAGTGTGGGACTCATTTAGACATACACGTCGACCATCACTGAGGCTGCTGCTTGTCCTGAGGGAGAGATCTGCGGTTTGTGTCAAACCCTTCCACTGCACCACATGGAAGTGAGATGTCACAGGGGAGCAGGAGGCCTGGCACTCAGGGCTGGGCAGCTATTTACTTCATCGATGCTGACCTGGATTTAATGCTGAAGGTTGTTGGGGAGAGGAGGGAGGCCCTCTTCCTGGAGGGTGGCAGGCGGAGGCCACTTTAATGTGCAGCAGGGTTGTGTCTCTGTTTAGTGTCATCTCCCTCTGCCTCCTCTCCTCTTCCTCTGCCTCCTCTCCTCTTCCTCCTCCCCTCTCACCTCCAGCTCCTCCCTCGATGTGCTGCCTCCCTCCAGGGCCTCACCATCCTCAAGGTCCACACCTCTCTGGAGGGCCATGTTATGGTGTGTGCAGCAGACCACCACAATGACCAAGACCCTTGCAGGAGGGTATTGGAGGGCATCAGCCGACTGGACCAGGCACCAGAATTGCATCTTCAGAAGCCCGGTCGCCTGCTCAGTGCTCGTCCTAGTGAGGATGTCATTGGTTGTATCACCTCTGTGTTTCTGTCTGGGGCGCCCGCAGAGGGATGAGTAGCTATCTGTTCAAGGGACATCCCTTGTCCCCTAGAATACATCCACATATTTTGGAGGTTAGCGTGAAGATAAGAGGTAGTGTGGACTGGCAGAGGATGAATGAGTCAATGCAGCTGCCAGGAAAGCGATTGCACACATGGAGGAAGCTCTTTTTGTAGTCCCAGATCAGTTGGATGTTGAGGGAGTGGAAGTCCTTCCTGTTGATGGATCTCACTGGGTGCCTTGATGGCCACATGGGTGAATTCGATGACGCCCTGCACCTGGGGGAATCCAGCGATGAAGGCGATACCCAATTCTCTCTATCCCTGCGTGGCCATGTATGTTGTGAAATGAATGTGCTGTTCAGCTCTGGCAAGGTGACCTGCAAGATCCAGTGGTGTGCAGCTGCTTTTGAGATCCCACTAAGGTCCACAGCTGACCCTTGGAAGGAGCCAGAAGTGAAGAAGTTCAAGGCCACAGTGACTTTGATGACCACTGGCAGGGCATAGCGACCAGTGCTGTGAAATGTGAGGTTTTTAGCAATGAGGGCACAGATCTCTGTGACCATCTGCTTGGAGAGCTGCAGTCTCCCACTGCATTGGCTTTCAATCATCTCTGGAAGGCTTTGTCTTCGGCAGTAGATCCTGCATTGAGGGTTTGGCCTCTGTTGATTTCCTGCCTCTTTTTCCTCTCCCGTGCCCTCCTGATGCCTGGGGTTTTTCTCTTCTTGCAGATGGTGTTGCCTCTCATCACCATACGGGCGGCACAGTGGCGCAGTGGTTAGCACCGCAGCCTCACAGCTCCAGTGACCCGGGTTCAGTTCTGGGTACTGCCTGTGCTGAGTTTGCAGGTTCTCCCTCTGATTGCATGGGTTTCCTCTGGGTGCTCCGGTTTCCTCCCACATGCCAAAGACTTGTGGGTTGATAGGTAAATTGGCCATTGTAAAAATTGCCCCTAGTGTAGGTAGGTGGTAGGAGAATTGAGGGAAGCTGGAGATGTGAGAGGAAAAAATGGGATTAAAGTAGGATTAGTATAAATGGATGGTTGATGGTCGGCACGGACTCGGTGGGCTGAAGGGCCTGTTTTGGTGCTGTATCTCTCTATGACTCTACCACTAGGCCCAAAATCTGACAGTCATGCCCCCACTGCAAGCTGAAGCCTTCCTTCTGGGTAAGTGCCCAATTGTCCTTGGCAGCCTTCTCCCCTGCTCTTCTGCGCCCCGGTGCTGAGGGGTGCTGACCACGTTCAAAGTCTGGGCGCTGAGTGCCTACTCTCCCATCAGTGCCATGCCAAGGGCACCCTCTTACCAAGTGCTCAGTATCTCTTTGCCCTGCTGACACTCTTATGGGGCTGGTGTGATGCCCTGGGGCAGACATTGCATGGCTGGTTCCCCATTCTTTACCCACCTCCCTTCAGCTGGTCAGTTTCTGAAGGTGCGGGTAAACTGTCTGCCCCTTTAAAAATTTAAAGTTCACCCCTTGACAAGCTCCTAACGAACTTTAAAATAGGGTTAATTGGCCTCAAGTAGGAGTAGAGTGAGATTCCTGTCCTGCCCTAGCCCCCCCCTGTCCTTGTGATTATTGCTGGTTCCAGGATTGGCACCTTGAAATTGACACGCATGCCAATATTTTCAGCCCCCCCCCCCCCATTTCTGACTTCGGAGAGCCCTGAAAATTCAGCCCCTGTGCAATGTTTATAAAACTTGTGCAAAAGATCACGGAAGCTTCAGTTGTGCTGAATGCAACTTACACCTAAAATTCCATGATCTTTTGTGCCGATTATGTCGATTTCAGCCAAATTGTGACAGAAAAACCAACGCAATCGAGTATAAACTCCAGGCTATTATTTGTAATGGCGAAATTATTGCTATTATTCATGCCATGGAGCATCTTTCCAGACAGCTGTGAAGAACAGCATAACAACACAGATGTACTGCTCCTTTTCCTAGTTACTTCCTGTATCCCTTTATGTATTGAAATTTGTAGTCACATTTGCCAGTTTCTGTGTTGTATTTACACCTGATTACTGAAAATCAAGTCAAGCAGCAACATATCACAACTGAACAGGTGAGAAATTAACAATTAGCAAATAACAAATAGGAAAGAAATCCACTCATTATGATGGTCAACAAAACTTCAAACACAAATGGCACAGCAACATGAAAAAAATAAGAATAATGTAAGCCCATTAAGTTGCTCAAAATATTTTCTGAAAATCCTTTGACCATCCTCCTGGTTCCTCCAATAAATGGATTGCATACAATTGGAAATAATGCTCGCAAAATAATAATCTAAAATTGCAACATTTACAAGAAAACGAATGAACATATTTATACAGTGGCATTTTCTGTTTTTGAAATGCATATAACAGTGTTTTCCATCGGAGGCTGATGCAAGTGTGAGAAGAATGAGTTTGAAATTTATGCAGGTTCCTAGACATGACTATCAACTGAAGAGACTGAACATGATAGCAGGCTACAACTACTAATGTGCAGTATTACCTACAATTTCTAATTTTTTGTTTCTGAATGACGGCAGGAGTATCTATTCACAAAGCAATAACAAGACCTGGGCCCCTTATTACTGAGAACCCCCCCTCCCACCACAATCCATAGAAATTATTGAGAGTGACTCAATATCGAGTAAACTCCACAAAACATCAGAACAAGGCAAAACATGAATTCTTCAATTTTTACTGAGGTAAATTTGAAAGCAAAAATATATAAATGATATATTAACTGATCTCTCCACAATTATGTTGGAAGGTTAAAGAGATGATCTGTGAAGATACTGCTGAGGAGAAACCCTACAATTAGAAAATGACATGTGTGGGAATGACTTAGAATAGTGTTCCAAATAGATATGCCAGCTGTGGTTCTTATATTTGTGCTCATACACAAAACTCAAAACAAATCGCCACTGTAACCTTCATCTCATTGTGAGCAATGCCACAGGAGACCTGATAATATATAGTTATATATCATATTAAAAATCTTGTGTTCACTGAACACCTTCTGTAAGCATCACACTTAATTCTTGTCACACTTCAGCTATCACACTTTGCTGAATGGCTCATTGTAAAACAGCAGCAAATCAGAATTTAACAGGTAGGGAAAACAGAAATATGACGAGAAAGCTACCAATAAGAAACCAGTCAGGATTGATAAAAATAACTCTTAAATGAATATTCAAAAGAACCTAGATTAAAATAAAGGTAAAGTCACTCAAAAAATTACCAAAAAATTGCCACTTTTCTTACTGTAATTTCTAAGTATATAAAATAAGATTTGTAATATAAAAAGACAAATACTTATTTCACAACAGTACAATTAAACTTAAGTATAAAGTCTATCATTTTTTTTGAAGGTCTTATTTCTCTTAAAAACCTGAGTTTAGAATTAATGACCTAAATTGTACAGTAGCAATCACAGTGAAACCATCATTACTTCTCAAAACTGACAATAAGGTCTGGAATGCACACATGCAGTTAAATGCAGAAACACAGAAGTTGCTATCATTGATTCTACATTTCCCCATAGGGCGCACTGTTGAAGGCCCCCAACCACATCAAGTAGAAATCACTGAACTGATGAGAACCTGCCCTTTTACTTTGTAAGTCTCGCTGTAAAAACCCTTGAAAAAGTTGCATCTTGTTGAATGAGGTGTAACTGGACTATTAACAGCATACTCTAATTATAATTACTGCTGAAAACTGTCTCTGGCCCTGGAAAACTATTTTTATATTTGTGCAATGTCACATTCCTCCATTATGATAAATTTCTAATTTTTAAAATATTTTCTTTTGAAGTTTTTTGATATTTCAGTTTCTACCTTAAACTCATGTGTATGTCCCAATCATTTACTTTCTCTGTAAAATGTAATTAAAAGTGCACTTCCCAATTTGCTGTCTGTGAAAATACCTCAATGTGATTGGCTGCTTCCCTGCTTGATGATATTACTGTTGCTGGTCACCTGGAGATCTCCTTGGTGCCAGATTCAAACTGACGTTGAGAAAGGGGAAATCCACATTACAGAAATCGCTAGATTTTTGTGGGCAGCTTTCTTCGAGGTCAGCGATAAGTGCTGTTGCTTTGTCACTGACCGTGAAATCTTGTTGAATGAGGTGTAACTGGACTATTAACAGCATACTATAATTCTTCCATTTCAGCGGGGAAAAGGTCTGCCCAGGTTCTCAGTCTTCCACAAATCGTACCAGAAGATCTCCATCGGCCTCAGGCTGGGACTGCATATTTGAACAAAGAGCTTAAAAACTGCTGCAGCTGCTCCCTTACTCTTTGTTTCACTCCAAACAGTTTGCACAGAATGCCAGCGGCAAATTGTGTAGCGCCACATTGCATGCCTCTGAACTTTCTCCAGACGTGTCTTTGCCCGGAGCTCTGCCCTCCTGCACCAAAGGTTAAAGGTGGAGTCACAAACATTTGTTAAATCTAGGGTTCCTGCAAAATCACTAAACTGTCTACTGGAATTCCAATGCAGCTTCTCCAAGTCTTTTCATTGTTGCAGTACCCATCATCGTCAATTTTGTGAGACATCTGCCCTTCGTAAAGCTATCTCCAGCTGCAACTGTTTATACCAACTTAAATTTTCTATTTTGTTGAAAAAAAATCTATTGATTGGTTTATAGCAGGGTCTGGCCCTCCAAAGATTTCCATCCGGTCTGCAGATGTATTTCAGAGATGAGCAATTTCCCTTTCCCTTCTTTCAGAGCGGCTTTTTGAAAAAAATCGTTTCACAGCTGACATCGAGAACAGCGCTTTCCCAACTTTGGACTGATTTGGGATTTTCCAGCAGGTTCCAACTTTTTTTACAAAACACAGGTGGAAAATCCCGAATCTGTCTGAAGTTGGGAAACGGCTGTTCCTGCTGTCAGCACCTGTAAGCTGTGAAACTGACGAGATTTATTTTTAAAAACCTGAGCAACCACAAAGCTGCTCTGCTGAGCATTCAAGCTCTCTGCAACTGTCAGAGAGAGAGGGCAGAGAGAGGGGTCAGACAGAGATAGGGGTCAGTGAGAGATGGACAGAGAGAGAGGGGATAGAGAGAGGGACAGAGAGTGAAGGGGGACGGGGGGGAGCAGAGAGAGAGAGGGGGGACAGAGAGAGAGAGGGGTGGACACAGGGAAGGAGACACAGGGAACGAGAGTATCAAGATCACTCCTGATGGATGGACATCAATCCAGAATACTCTGCATCGCTACAAGAAGTGTGTGGGCAAACATTGACTACTTGTGCAAGCAGAAAAATGCCAGGTATATCACTAAATCAGTGTGCAACATAGTGACGAGAAAGTAAGCCAATAAATTAATCTCATTTATAGCTTCTTCACAAAAATGCACATTTGTTGTTGTATTGATTAACAGTAAGATACATTTTAATGCTTTAACTTTCCGAAATTGTCTCACCAGCTCCCTATGTTAGACAGAAATTGTAATATGGACCCCTCCCCCAGAAACGGTTGGACAACCCTGGTTTATAGGATGGTATGCACTGACTTCAAATGCAAGTTGTTCGAGAGTCATTAGGAAATTCTAAAGGCGTTTTTAGTTAAATAAATAGGTTATCAATATAGGCAATCAATTATTAAACATTTATCTGGAACTTACGAAGCTTTACTGACCTCTTCAGATTATATTAAAATAAATTGGTGCTCTGCCCCATTTAATGACAGACTAATTGCTGAAGTGAATTCTTGGGTTTTCAGCTGCTCGTTGATCAATTCCATTCTGTGCTGAAATGCTGCAAAGTTCATCTTGCTCAACTATCACCCATTAAATTTGCAAAATGGAATATCAATGTTAATTTATTCAGTGCAAACAAAAGTATAAGTGTCCTGCATTTAATGTGAAAATTACTGGTGAGACCATCTGAAAACTATATTGTAAATGATCATTACCAAATTGAAGGATTAAGTTAACAAGGTGAGGAAAACTCATTCCATTTGCAAACAGTTTAGAAAAAAAACAGCTACATATAATTAAGGCTATAATGTGAACTTTCAAATTCCAATGTGACTCATCCAATAAAACATTACTTAAAACCTTTAATACTCTTACTCCATAGCAATATCACCAGGTTGCAGATAATGTGGTTGATTTCAATTTCCTCTGCCAGGGAGAAAACTTGGCAGGGTGCAGTTAAAATGACCTCGATGGAAAAAGAATGAGATGGGCTTTAAAGCAGTTGGCAGATTTACTATCACAAGTGATAAAAGTTAAAATTACCTCTGATGCTTTACTGCTCAAAATGGAACACTGTTCTTTCTGATTGGGTTCAGTATACTGATCCTGAGCAATCTAAAAGTAGATGAATATTTGGAAAGCAGTAAACACAAATGAAATAGGTTCTGTTTAAGAGAAAAGGAAAAATTAAGGCTTGATGAGAAATGAAAGTAAATTATCACAGGATTTAAAGGGATCTTTCCCAGATTAAATATAGGGAGATACTGGCAGCTGAAACCATTGAATAGCATTTGGAAATATTTAAACAGGAGATGGTACAAGTTACAAATATTCCAGAGAGGAAAAAAAGGGAATGGATTTAATAAGGGGAATAGATCAAATTTTTTTTTTTTAAAAAAAGCATTTTAGTTTTCACTGAGCAGATATTTTGAAAAAGAGATGGAGGAAATTATAAAGAATATAAAAGCTATGAAAGGGATGTTAGAAAATCTGAAACAGAGGTAGAGAAACTTAGGCCTCAATATTAACTCCTTTCCCAGGGAGGGTAGGGGAGGGGGGCAGTTGTTAAAGACTTAAATATGGAGAACATGCCCCTAACATGCTTTATGGTGGCGAGTTTTGTGGTGTCTGAGTGTTCTGCTGTGGAGAGCCTGGAAACCACTTCAACATATTTAAATCAGGCTGCCACAGTGCAATTACCAGCCCAATTTGAATCTAGTGCTGCTATAGCCAGGGGAGTTGCCAGCTCCCCAAGGTAAGTTCCTTTTCCAACACTCCTTGTGGGCTGGAGGAGCAGGAGTGTTCACAGAAGACTTTGGCTTCTTTCTCCACCTTGCTGTGATTGCCGGTCCCTCCGCTCTCCAACTCCACTGTTCTCTCTCTCTCTCTCTGTCTGTCTCTCTGTGTCTCTGTCTCTCTCTCTCTCTCTCTCTCTCTCTGAAGCCTCGATGGGCTCTCTCTCCACCCTGTTGTAATTACTGACCTCCCTCCCTGCAAAAACTCTCCAGCACCGATGGCCCCTCTCTCTGCCCCACCCCCAAGCTTGAAAGTATCTCTCGTTCCCCAGCCCCGATGGCCTCTCTCTCCACTTTGCCATGATTTCTGACCTCCCCCTCCAAAACCTCAGTCTTGATGGCTTCTCTCTTCCCTGCAGCTGTGATGTTCTCTTTCTCCCCCTGAGCTCCAATGGCCTGTCTACCCTGCATCAATCAACTACCTTTCCTCACCTCGATTGTTGAGGACCGTGCCCAAGGGTCCACGGCTGTGACCTCCTGCCATTGTTTTTTTCCTCGCAGCTGCTGGGTGTGAAACAGAGCAAAACAAAAATAGCAGCAGAACCTAAGTTCGGCAGGAATTCTGCAACCCTAGCCTTGCTGGTTCTTTGTTTGTTCTCAGCCTTCCTTGCACCTTCTCCTGATAAATATCAGAGCCCTAGTTTAAAAAAAAGTGCAGCAATAAAAAAAAGTTTTCTACAGGATGCGTAAGTAATGCAAGGAGCTCAACAAAGGGGTAGAGCTACTTTAACAGTGCTGCCATAAGCTGACTAGCTACCTATGAGACTATGGCAATTAGAACCTTGTAAACACATACACACAATGCAGGTAAATATATTTACTTCACAAATATTTACTGCTGTTGAGTAAACAAAGAAGTAAAGCACTAAGCGATCAAATAACACTTGCACAATTTGCTTTTCATTCTACCAGGTTACCAAGGAGCAAATTGAGCAGCTTGCAAATTATTCAGACCCACCAGTTGCAGGATTTGAGCTTTAAAGGAGCTTCTGAAGTTCTTATGCAAAATTGACCAGTAACATGCTGATGCTATCTGCGTCCAGGGATCCAACCATAACAATAGCAGGCAATGCAGATTAAAACATTATCCCGTCATCACTGCCTACCACTTTGATTTCCACATCAACCATTACTTCTAATGGAAAATCTCCAAATTATGGCAATTGGCGACAAGCTATTGGAATAATTCCTGGCCCACATTTATCCCTGCCCACCCATTTTATACTAGAAAAGTATCTGAACTGAAGAGGAAAATCCTCCCGTAGTACTTTACCAACAATTGAAGTAAAAATAACATCCGCTGTGTGAATAAGTATTGAGTCAACATGAATCTGTTGATTATTTTTTAAATATACTAATCAGAGGTAGCTGCATTTGGATTCCCAAATAGCCAGATGTGGCTTGTGGTTAATGTATTGTGCCAAAAGAAGAAGGAGGCAAGATTGCAGTGTAGGGTGAGGGAGTGGCAGAAATACTTGAGAAGCAATGGACATTGCAATTATAAAACCACCCAGAAGTGGCAGCTGTGGAGGTCTCTATTTAAAGAGAAATGGTTTTGATGAAGTTGCTTAAACTTGAGCTAAACAGATCACATGGTTCTGATGGTTTATACTTGAGGATCCTAGCAAAGTTAGGAAAGAAATAATGAAGGCTTAAGCTACAATTGTGCCAGAAAACTGAAAAGCAGTCCTTCTTTAGAAATGGAGCAGGGGGAAAAAATTAGAGGCCTGTTATTTATACTTCAATTGTTGGTAAACTACTACCACCATATCTGAATAATGTTTTCCAGCTGTATATTCCACGCAAAAAGATTGGACAACCCTGCTTACACTGTCCCTTCTGGATTAGGTTATTTTTCCATTCCTGCACTTTACCTTCAATGGCGAATCTATCAAGCACTTTACGCCCATGCTCTTCAGAACTCAATCCCAAAATCATTTTGACTTGTTGCCTTTCCTCCCTCTCTTCAAAAGCCTGTTTGTTTGGCTGTGCTTTCAGACTTCCCTCCATAATTTTTCCATTTTCTTACTTAGTAACCTCCCCTGTAAACTGCTTTGAGACATCCTTGTACAAGAGAGGTACTGTAAAACCTATAGGTTATTGTTGCTAAGAACCATCCCCAAAGTATTTAGAGGCTTGTTTCTAGGAAGCTGAATTCACATATGATTCACTCCATTATGAAGTGCACTGCATTTGAGGAGCTTTTCATTCAGAATGTTTTGTGTGTATTTTATGGAAAAAGTCTAATTGAAAAATAGAAGTATTGCATTTATAGGTTGCCTTATCATATCAAACAACTGATCTTCACTCTAGAGTACATTTTGCAAGAACCTGTGCCACAACTTCAAACAAAGCCAGCACACATGGACAATTATCAGGCTGACTGACAGAGATCTGCGATGCACAAAGGCCATGGGAGCTTTGAGATCTCATTAGAATAGCTGAACCTTTTCCAGGAGCTTGATGACTGCCTAAAGTTCACAAACTGGCACAAATCTAACCGATGACTGTGAAATGCATCTCCTCTACTTGTCCTCTTTAACAACCCCACAAAGCACATCTGTTGAAGGAGAGGCAGGCTAATGCAAGAAAGAAAATGAGAACATACCATCATTTGCTCAAGGCTTCATAAAAATGGTGACCAAACCCAGTAACGCTCCAGGAAAAGATAAAATGGCCTTTATGGACTGCTGCCCAGTCACCTCCTTCTTCCCAGTAGCCACTTAATCCTAAGAGTGTGTAAACCCATTATGCCCAATTATGCCAACTAATTATATCAAATTGTGATTTGATAAATGTTCTTTTTTTGAAAATGCACACCAACTAAAGCAATCCTCATTTTAATTTAAAAATAATGTATGGGGAAGAAAGATCTTTGAATTCAATTTTATTGCACTTTTTTGTCAATTGTCATTAGTTATGCAGGTCTAGACTTGATACTCATCCTTGTGCATAATAATGCCTCAACAAACATTATGCATTTAGCCACAGTTTTGACATGAAGACAATTGTAATATGTCATAAATAATGCATAGATGTGCACTTTCAAATTGTCTGTAAATCCATTGAAAACAGGTTTTGTGCCATTCTAGAGATTTCTGTCTGGACCATTAGTTTAAAAACGGGGACCTAATTGTGGAATTTACTTTTGTATCTGAGAATACTCTCCTGTCCTTTGAGGAAATACAATGACACTTGTGCAAATGTGACAATTACCTGTAGACTCCTTAGATTCTTATTGTTGGAGCCCTGTATTGGAAACAATAACATAATACATCAGCCTGCAATTAGTAAAATGCGATCAGTAGATTTGGAGGAATGTCATCCTGTTATTCCCATTTTTGAGACTGACAGAGTGACATTAGGATGGAGGGGAATTGACAGAAGAAATGCTTGTAAACCCCCCCTCCCCCAGCCCCCTCTCTTGTCAATGAGAATTTTGCATTGGGAATTAAAAAAGAGTGGGCACCCAGCAGAATCAGAATTATTTTTCCCCACCTGACCTAGATTGCATGATTTAATAGCCCACAAACTCGAATATATTTTGGGGCTTTTTTTTTTTTCAATTTAGAAGGAACATTGCCCCACATTGATCCAGACTATAGTATGTTCTACCACAGCTATTACTTTCTCTGTCCTTTGGAGATCCTCTTTTTCTATTTCTTTTCCTAAAGCACTGGCATATCTCCACCTCAAACTGTTGCCCTCCAAATCACAAAATATTTGCACCTCCTATCTGCTGCATGATTGTTCTTGTCATTTTCTCTAAAGCCACTACCATTTCCATTCCACTTTATTCTCACAACAGGGCAGGGAACAAGTGGCATTTTGATGTCAATCATGGCACAGTTGGTAGCACTCTTACCTTTGAGTCAGAAGATTATGGGTTGAAGTCCCACTCCAAAGACTTGAGTACATAATCTATGCTGACACTCCAATGCAGTAATGTGGGAGTGCGGCACTGTTGGAGATGCTGTCTTTTGCATGGGATGTTAAACCAAGACCCCTTCTGCCCTATCAGGTGGACATAAAAGATCCCATTGCACTATTTTGAAGAAGAGAAAGGGAGTTCCCCCGGTGAACTGGACAAAATTGATCCCTCAGTCAATATCACTATAACAGATTATCTGTTCATTATCATGTTGCTGTTTGTGGGACCTTACTGTGCACAAATTGGTTACTGTGTTTCTTACTTTACAACAGTGACCTTTGAAAGTATTTAACTGATTATGAAAGTGCTTTGGGACATCCTGAGGTTATGAAAGGCCCTATATAAATAAAATATGATCAACAAGAGCAACCTATACATGAAATAAAAACAAGAAATGCTGGAAATACTCAGCAGATCTGGCAGCATCTATGGAGAGAGAAGCAGAGCTCTCCTTCAGAAGAAGGGACACTGACCTGAAACGTTAACTCTGCTTCTCTCTCCACAGATACTGCCAGACCTGCTGAGCGTTTCCAGCATCTGCAGTATTTTGCTTTTAATTTAGGACTTAGGGGTGCAGATTTCCCCTCAACCTGGCACATGTGGCAACTCCTGCAGTACTCCACCACATCCTTGTGGAGTTTTGGCCAGTCAAACTGCTGTCGTATGTGGGCTTTGATCTGTCATATACCAGCATGTACAGCTACTGTAGTCTTGTGGGCCCTTAATATTTCTCCCTGGTACCTCTGTGGCACCACTAACTGGTGAACTACGGACCACTCCTTGCCCTCAGGTCTGTGAGGAGATCTCCATTTCCTCATCAGTACCTCATTCTTTAAATAGTAGCAATCAGGGACTCCCTCTGCTTCACTTTCAGATTGGGCAGCCTGTGCAAACTCTCGCAATATTAGATCGGCTTGCTGAGCCTCAGCAAGGGAAAATTCATTTAATTCATTTCCTGGGTCTCCTAACTTTCCAAAGAAAGTCACCGACAAGCAGGCCTCATGGTCATTTGCCTACAGTGCCAATGCAGTCTCCTCTGGGAGAACTGATTTGATCATGGCCTGACCCACTACACAGGAGACCGTCTCCTGCCACCACCCTGTCTCTCTGACTTCCTGCGGTCTTTCTTTCACTACTGGGGGGGCTGCCACCTTCACCCCTGCCAGATCATTACCTAGGAGCAGGTCAACCCCATCCATAGGCAAACTAGGGACAATCCCTACAGTCACCGGTCCTGAAACTAGGTCGCACTCCAGGTGCAGGCGGTATACCGGTACAGGCATACACTGCCCTCCAATACCATTCACCACCATTTTGTGTTCACTGCACTCTTTAGGGGAAAGGTCAGGACTTTTCCCAGTAAAAGGGATCTAGTCGCCCCTGTGTCCCTGAGAATCACTATGGGCTTACCTGCCCCAATTGAGGGATATGGGGTTATTTTCCCTTCAAATACAAAACCCTGTTAACCTTCAGGAATCCTGTTAATGTTTTCTGCACTGGCCATGGTAAGCTTCCTGGGTTAGTTTCCGGTTAGTTTTCTTTGCAGTAAAACAGACCGGGTCTCAGCTGGCCATTTTAGTTGCCTTGCCAGTTTCTTGAAAGACACAAAAAACACTTCCATATCTTCCTCATTGAATTTTGGAATTAATTGAGCGAGTTTTAGCAATCTTGTACCCAGTCCTGAATTGTGCTCCTCCATATTGGCCATGCTTTCACTAAGGTTACTTTATCGCCCCCGAGCTAACTCAAGCCGCTTCAACTCTCTTCGCATTCTTTCCGGAATTTTCTTTCTCTCTCTCCTCTCTCTCTCGGTCTTTCTCCTGCCTTTCATTTTCTTCATATTCCCTTTGGAAGGCTTTCTCTTTCTCCCTCTCCTGCCTCTCTCTCTCTCTCTCTCTCTTTCCCTCTCTTCTAATTCAAGTTTCCTTTGTTCCAATTGTATCTTTGCTAGCAGTACCCTCTCTGGGTCTACTTCTAACCCTGCTTCTGCTTCTTCAGATTCAAGGGAAAAATGGTTGGCCACTAGCCTTAGGAGTTCAGACTTCCTAGCCTTGCCACGTACCGTGATCCCACACTGCTCAGCCATTTTCCTCAACTCCTCCATAGACAGTACTTTTAAGTTATTCCAAGTTACTTCGCCCTGGCTTGGAGAGCTACTCCCTTCAGTTGCAGACTTGTTAGTATTCAATCACACACAACCACAAGAAAACCTGTATTGAAAATATGCTCTTTTCGATTGGGAACAATTTGGCTTCCCACTTCAAGATGATTGACCTCCAACAACCACAACCATCTTCCTTTGTAAAAGCAAAATGTTGCAGATGCTGGAAATCTGAAATAAAAAGAAGAAATGCTGGAAATACTCAGCAGGTCTGGCAGCATCTGTGGAGAGAGAAGCAGAATTAACATTTCGGGTCAGTGACCCTTCTTCAGAACTGGTGCAGGTCATGAAAGGAAATCTATGGAGTGCTCATAGAATAGAACCAAAGCCAATAGCAGGTTGAGAGGACATGTTATGATGTGTTCTTTCTCCCAACAATTTTGTCTATTGCTTAAAGTAAAAGGGCTGATGAACTGACACACACATTTTATACATGTTATGAACAGTTAATATGCAAGGGGAGATGCAATTACCTGTAAGTTACAGTATACTGCACTGGGGACCACGTGGGATGCCTATGATGTTTTCCTGTTCACCCTGAAAGCTGGTAAATATTCTTTACTAGCAGAGATCTGCAAAACATTTGCAGTCAAATTTGTATAATGAAGCCAATCCCATCATCTCATCCATCCTCCTATGCTATACCTCCCATGCCATCCCCACCCCAGGCCATTCCATCCTTCCAATGCCATCTCGTCCCTCCCACTCCTCCTATGCCATTTCATCCTTCCCATCCTTTCCCTTCCGTGCCCATCTCCATCCATGCCATGCCATCCTTCCATGCCATCCTTCCCATCCCATTCTTTTCATCCTCATATCATCCTCATCCCACCACCCATCTCACCCTTCTTCCTGTGCCATTCCCATCGTCAATTCCAATCCTCCCATGCCATCCCAACCCCACCCCCATTCCATACCTCCCATGCATTCCTTCCCTACCAATCCCTTCCCCACCTCCCCTTCCCAATCCCTCCAGCTAGAGTACTTTGCTATTGGGTTTCCCTGACCTTCTGCTGTTCCCTTTCTCAAGCAAAACCCCTCCCCACCCCGCCGCTAGCAGCTGCATATGTGTCACATGATCATCCTCTGCGTACCCACATGCCCTTGCATGCGCCAGGCTCCACCCACCAAATAAACCTACTGACCAATCAGAAAAGTGCGGACAGACAAAAACTGCATATTATTGTTGTAGATTATTTTTAGACTAAAACTAATTGCTAGATTATTTTTACAAGGAAAACCATTCACAGAAGCAATAAAACACAAAAGATAATGATGCCTCAGAGTAACCCCCTTTGCTTGTTCAGCCTTTTAAAACATTTGTTTGTAAACCCTTATACTTTGACAATTGTGAGCAACTGAAACCATTGCTCTGTAAGCTTAGCTTGGTTTTGAATCTACAAATAAAATATCCATGTCCCTTCAAAGAACTAATAATTTTGGTTAACATCTAGAACTGAGCTAATTAATTATCCTGACCAACTGGAGAGTAAGTTGTGGGCAGGAGCAGGATGTTGGGTGGCAAGAGGTATTGCACTGAACCTTGGGGAACACCATTGTCTACAATCCCCCAGTCTGGGAAAACAACCATTTACCACGACTTACTGCTTTCTGTCCTTAAGCCAATTTTTTATCCAAGCTGACACTGACCCTCCTCTTCCATGAGCTTCAATTTTGTTAACCAGCCTTTTATGTGGTAATTTGTCAAACATTTTCTTAAAATCCATACAGACAACATCCATTGCTTTCCCTTCACCAACCTTTTCTGTTGCTTTATCAAAAAATTCAATTAGATTAGTCAAGCATGATCTTCCTTTTACAAATCTGTGCTGGCTTTCCTTAATTAACTCAAACCTTTTAGAAGTGCCTGTTGATTTTTTCCCTGATTATTGTTTCTAAAATCCTACCCACCACTGATGTTAAACTGACTGGTCTGTAGTTACTAGGAATGACCTCACACCGTTTCTTGAACAAGGATGTCATATTTGCACTCTCCAATCCTCCGACACCTCCCTCGTATCTAGGGAATATTGGAAGATTATGGTAAACCCTTCTGCTATCTCCACTTCCATGTCCCTTAGCAACCTGGGATGCAAGCCATCTGGACTAAGTACTTATCCACTCTAAGCTTGGCCAGCCTTTCCGGTACATCCTTCCTATCAATTTTCACCCCATCCATTATCTCTATCACTTCCTCTGCCATCTCCGCTTCTACTGTTATTTTGTCAGCATCCTCTTCCTTAGTAAACACTGATACAAAGTACTCAGTTAGTATTCTAGCTTTGCCCTGTGCCTTTTAGCATATATCATCCTCTTTGTTCCTAATTATCCCCATCCCATCTCTTACTACCCACTTACTATTTACATGTCGGTAGAAGATTTTTGGGTTCCCTTTTATGTTGACAGTCATTCTATTCTCATTTTCTCTCTTTGCCAGTCTTATTTTCCTATTCATTTCCCCTCTCGACCTATTGTATTTGGCCTGGTTCTCGCTTGAAGAATTCACCTGACATGCATCATATGCCTTCTTTTTTTTTGTTTCATCATATTCTGTATCTCTCTCGTCATCCAAGGAGCCTTACCTTTCACCCTTGTTGGAATGTACCTAGCCTGTACTGAAACATCTCCTTAGAGATCACCCATTGTTCTGTTATAGATTTTCCTGTCAATCTTTGGTTCAATTTTATCCTGGTTAGATCACCTCTCATTCCATTGAAGTTAGCCCTCTTCCAATTTAGAGTTCTACTTTAGATTGTTCCATGCTTTTCTCCATTACTAATCTAAACCTAATGATACAATGATCACTCTTACCCAAGTGTTCCCCCACAGACACGATCTACTTGGCCCATCTCATTCCCCAGCATCAGATCCAGCAATGTTTCCTTCCTAGTTGGACTGAGAACATACTAGTCAAGGAAGTTCTTCTGAACACATTTCAGAATTTCGTGCTCCTCCTTACCCTTTACTGTAACATTATCCCAACTGATATTTGGGTAAAGTTCTCCCAATATCACCATTCTATAGTTCTTGCACATCTCAGTGATTTCCCTGCAGATTTTCTCATATATCTCTCTCACTAGTTGGAGGCCTATAGAACATCCCCAGTAGCATGATGATACCCTTTTTGTTTCTCAAATCTAACCAAATGGATTCTGTCTTTTCCCCCTCAAGGACATCCTCTCTTTCCAACACTACAATGTTTTCCATAATCTGTACTGTCACCCCACCTCCCTTTTCTCCTTCCATATCTTTTCTGAACACTTTGTATCCTTGAAAATAAGCACCCAGTCCTCACCATTTTTCAGCCACATTTTTGTTATTGCCACTACTTCATACTCCTACACAATTATTTATGCTTGTAGCTCACCATCCTTAGTCACCACACTTTGTGCATTTACATGCATGCATTGTTAACCAATCTTTGCATTCCCTTGTAGTCCTTCTAAGTCTTATGTCTAATATGTTACTATTTCCTTCTCTAGAACTATCCAACACATTCACTCCTTTATGCACTCTATTTCTCTTTTCTACTTCTTTATGCTGTTTCCTACCCTTCTGCTAATTTAGTTTAAATCCTCTCCAACCACATTAGTGAACCTCCCCATGAGGACATTGGTCCCAGTCCTGTTGAGGTGCAGCCCTTCCCTTTTGAATGGGTGCCGCCTGCCCCAGGACTGGTCCCAATGTCCCAAGAATCGAAAGCCCGCCCTCCTACATCATGTCTCAAGCCATGCATTGATCCTCCCTATCTTCCTATTTCTACTCTTGCTCGAGGGTGGCATTGGGAATAATCCAGAAATTACTACCTTCGCGGTCCTATTTTTTTACCTTTCCCAATGCCTGAAAACCTGACCGTCGGACCTCAATACCTGCTCTGTCTACGTCGTTGGTACCGTAACTTCCGTCTTGCTTCCTTCCACTGTAGAATATTTGGCATCCACTCCGTGATTTCCTTTACCTTGGCACCAGGGTGGCAACACACTATAATGGTTACAGAAATACCTGTCTGTCCCTCGAACTGTAGAATCTCCTATAACGACTGCATTTCTACTCTTTGCTGTTCCCTCCTGTGCAGTCCCTTGCTCATTAGTGCACTCCTTCAAGGTGTCATCACTCCCAGCAATCTCCAAAGCTGTTTTCCAGGCTGAGACAGACAGATTTTTGATCACTTAGGGAATCAAGGGATATGGGAAGTGGGTAGGAAAGTGGCATTGAGGCAGAAGATCAGCCATGACTGTATTGAATGGTGGAGCAGGCTCGAGGAGCCATGTGGTTAACTCCCTCTCCTATTTCTTATTGTTCTTATATTCCAAAATAAAAATCTTTGAAAGTATAACTTCACACAAAGAACTAAGAATTCAGAAGTGATTATTGCAGTTTTTTATTGTGGCATATATTAGATTAGTATTTCTTTTTTTATGTTGTGTAAGATTCAACCAAAATTATATATTGTGAATTAGCATAAATAGTTAGCATTCAGTGTTGTATCTGGTACTCTGTGACTCTTAATACAATGCTAAAGCAGAAAGCTTCTGAATGGGATATATTTGCATATTTAATATTTTTCAAGTTGTTAATATAGCAATGCATGATAAAGGAAATAAAATAACATGGTTATAATCAATTATTGTGTAAATAAAGCATCATTCTGTATGCTCACTGCTAGCGCTGGCTGATTCCTTGTCTGGAGCTGGGATTTAACAGTATTAATTGCAGCATTGCTACAGTACTTACTGGTATTCCAGTATGTCTATAGATTTTTATACTCAAACTAATATATTTTTGCGGTTGACATTTTTGAAAAAATGTTTTCCAGTCGTGTTGCAGTAATGATTGTAAGGAATGAGTTTGATTTAAAGGGCTTCTGCACTGTAACAGATCATACCATTTAAGCCATTTCAAAAGTATTTGCAACTTTGAAAATTATCCAAAGCTTTCTGATATTAATTGGTTTTCACTTCATGGTATCCTGCTGAGAAATAATCTTCACATATATTTTGTGTACATTGTAATACTGCATGAGACATTGAGTTAAAATATATAAAAGTTTAAAGGATATTGATTGGCAATCTTGCCCATTTTGCCCTTTGACTTAATCTCTATTGCGGAGGCCATGGTGCAAAAACCGAATACACAGAATGCAAATTCAATGTACATCATCGTCCTAAAATTCCTGATGACAGTATTAGGATCACTGTCAGTGGTGTCCTCCAGAAATGTTCCCTCGAGAGTCTTCGGGGTTAGTGACAGATTACCTCATTAGCACAATGAATGCAGGTGCAAACACTACTTCGAGCGTACCTTTGGGAATTGCTTATTCCAAGCCTCTGGAAATCCCAAGAGGTTATCAATATCTTTTTCTGACCCTGGAAATCCTTCCATTAGCCCCTAATTCATTGGATAATTTTCTTCAAAAACTTGAACTCTGTAGAGATCTCAGCCACTTGCCTGTCCTGGACTCCACCAGTTGGGACCAACGTATCCTTATGGAGGCTGCTAAGCCTCCAAGGACTCAATGTTCCAGCAACCACTGAAAAGTTGAGTCCCTGCTGTAGACAGATGTGGGATTCCCTCTGTCTGGCCCCATCTCCAGCCCCAGCCAATTTTTGGAAGATCTGCCCTTAAAAAGGCAATGAGGAAAATCTTGGATACCGTGGAGGCCTGGTATAATCGGGTCTCCTGTGTCTTTCTGAGTTCTGCTGGACTCTTGTGGAATTTCAGGCTCAAATACATTTACAAATTAAAATGCATCCATTAGTAGCAATGCATTAAGTAATAAATAATGTGTGCAGTATATAATTAAAAAATAAAGCTTGCAATTAAACTATACTTGTGTATTGTGTTAAAAATGCATCTTTATTTTGTCACAAGACAACAACTCACAATGTATTTTCTGATAAACACCTTTTTACTATGCAATTTGAAAGTGCATGACAAATGTGGCTGTCAAAATAACACATCTTGTTGATTTTATGGAAAGGACACTGCTGGTAACTGAAGATTTGAATCCTAAACAACAGAACTCAAAGGGGGAAGCTCACTGGCAAAAAAAAATTAAATCATGTCAAAGTGTATTACAGCTTACAGTGACAGCTTAATGCTCAAAGTTCATCCTTTTTCAAAAGAATTATTAGAGTCCCATATTTTGTTCTGGGCTCTTATTTAACAGGAGAATAAGTGGTGGGCAGGAGCAGGATGTTGGGTGGCAAGAGGTTGTTGTCAGAGACCCAAGGCATAAGGCAAGTATTTGGGCATTGGTTCTGACGGCATCTTAGATCATGATTGGAGGAGGAGGAGCATGAAGCCCACGGCTTCCTTGTGGTGCAGAAGGAAACCTTAAAAGGAGAAAATGTAAGTTTTACTTTGGCCTCTCCTGGCCACAATCCTGTCACCTGCTTGGTTTTATTGGCAGCCCAGGTATTGAGTGTCACCATCACAATCAGCAGATAAGGTTGTGTTGGGGTCCAAGTGACATCATTGGACCCTGACACTTAAATATTGACGACTCCTCTGCTTGTCTAAAGTGGGGGACCTCAATGCTGATGCAAATCCGGCAGTTAAAATGGCAATGGGCATGAACACATTTGCTTTAAGTGCTAGACGGCCTATCTAACCACCTGCCCACCTCATTCTTGCCAGGCAGGAAAGGTTAAAATTTACTTTTCCACCATACTCACACCCATCTTATTTTCTCTATAGTTTACATATTTAAATAAACAGTGTCTTCAAATGGACTGACTTTTTATGTAAATAACATTTATTATATTGAATTGCCTTATCTTATTCTGGGTTATAATCTCCTTGCAACACATATTCTGAATGGGATGGCCAGTTTGATGGCTTAAACATCTGTGATTGCCAACAGCACTATTGCATTCTACTCTTATATAAATTATCCAGACACAGCATTACTTCTGTATATGATAATGAATGGTCCCATCTTACAACACACAGATAAAAATGGATGTGAGCAAGGAAGAAAAGGTCAGCCAAGAATAATTTGCTGACATGATATAAAAGGACAATATTTAGCCTTTATTAGATTATTTTCCATATCGTTGCTCTTTCTGTTTTGTGGAGAAGTCCTACAAATACTGCCGAACCATTAACACTTCCTATTCACACAGTGTCCATGAATCTTTGATCATTATTTTTCATAGATGCTTCATGCTTTTTTGTAGCCTCGGAGCAGATCATTACATTACAATGCCAGAGGTTGTGAAGAAAGACAGGCTGACTCCCCATACTATTCAGACCACATTTCAATGTAACATGCAGGGAGGCAAATGATTCTTCAATCAGATTCTGTTTCTGTGCCAGCTCCCTTTGGAAAGCAGATCCAATGAGGCTTGTATCCTATGCAGCTTTGGAGGGCACCCAGTAAACTGGGCTTCCACCCGATACCACTTGGCCTCTCATGACCCACCATAATGGCTATCATTTGTTTCTTCCAGTACTTGATAATTCAGAGTCTGTTCCTTTTTCAGCATCATTAGATACTTTTCCCATAATGTGTGTGTTTGATGTGTTTGATATGAGAATAATGCTTCTTTGATGAATGTTCTTCAAATTCAGATGGATGGATTATCCTTGCTGAAGACAGCAGATGGCACTTTAATCAGGAGAATTTTCTGCGAATGTGCTAGTTCTGATTTTTAACCTGCTCTTCTGGGCAGGCATATGGGATACATGCTGGATACTGCTGGGGACCTTTTATAAAAATGCAGATCAGGCTCCATTAATGTCATTGGGTCCCACCTGCTATTTTAACCAGAGGCTTAGGCTGGGAAGCTGTTCTGACTTTACTCCCAGACCAAGATAGCAGGAAGAGGAGTCGGAGCACAAGAAGCCCAAAAAGATAAGTCATTTTACTTTCTTTTACTTTTGTGAGGACAGGAAGAGCAGGAATGTTCCTCTGGGCACCACAAGGAAAGTTCAGGCCTCGCCTGCCCAGGCTTTGCCCTACCCTAGATTGCGAGACTCTCCTGAACCTGCATCCTGTGACTTACCTGAGTGTAGGGGAATATTCCTTTGACCCCTGTTGACAGCCTCCTGCCGCCTGACATTGCCCCTTGCCTGCTGACCAGCTGCCATTTTGGGCAGCAGACTAGCTAATTATTTGCAGATGAGAACCAGATGTTGAAATATCCCAGGCATCATGCTGCTATGGTTGGGATTATTCTCTGCCCACCTTGGGGCCTTGCCTGGACAACTACTGTCCTGAGATAAAATCAGGCTTCAGTTCCTAAAGAGCAGTGTAACTCTGCAATAAAATTGACTCTCCAATAAGTATCGGACCAGCTTAAAAGGTTATTGTTATGAGAATCTCTAACTATTTAACCATGAGTCTTCCTATATCAGATACTTTTATGAATCATGCCAAAAACCATTGTGGTGGTCTTGAACAATACAGTACAGGTATCACATTTGTGAAGCAGTTTAGATTTGCAGTGAAAAACTGTTGTAATATTACTCACTTAAAAGGAACCCTGCTGCTGAGGCTCGTGTCAGGAGCTCCAAGAATTATTCTGGAAAGTTGCATGTATAATAGGAAACTGGATATGATTTCAATGGGACTGTCACTCACCTTCCTTCTGGAGTTTCCATTTTTATTGATGTTACTCTAAGCTTCTGAAATATTCTTTAAAAAAATAACTTTTGAGAAGGGGTAATGGTGATGTCATTGAGCTAGTAATCCAGAGGTCCAGGATAATACCCTGGGGACGTGGGTTCAACTCCCAACCACAGTAGCCGGTGAAATTCAAATTCAATTAATTAATAAACATCTGGAATTGAAAGCTAGTCTCAGTAATGGTGCCATGAAACTATCATCAATTGCCACAAAAAACCATGTGGGGCACTAATGCCCTTTAGGGAAGGAAGTCTGCCGTCCTTCCCTGGTTGGGCGTACATGTGACTCCAGACCCACAGCAATGTGGTTGACTCATAAATGCCCTCTGAAATGGCCTAGCAAGCCATTCGGTCGTCAAGGGTAATTAGGGATGGGCAACAAATGCTGGCCTTGCCAATGACGTCCACATCCAATGAAAGAATTTTTTAAAACTTCGTACGAATGAAATGGAATTAAAAACCTGCAAAACTGCTGTATTTCAAACTACCCTGCAGAAAATATATTCTCAGATACTAGAAAGTGACAGCAATATACACGTGCTCTTCAATTATCAATGCTGTAATCTCTCTTCTAATGTCAGTATTGCCATTGCTTTTTCAAGATCACAAGATAGGTTAGAATGAAAATGACCCTTCAGGCCATTTGTTCTCATCCTTCCAGAATACCAACATTTTTTGTTTGTTTCTTAGTTTTAGAATTTGTTCAGAAGAACAACAAAACATAGACCTATCCTTAATTTTCCGCTCCTATAGCATTAGTTTATCATTACTGCCACAGAGTACCTGGCATATATGAACTGAAGGGTAATTTTTGAGAAGGAAGGATATGAACACCTCTTTATGAATAAATAGACTTCAAAGTAAACTGTCAGAATTAATTGTAATTAGTCATTTCCAGTACTTCTATAAGATTTAATAGAGAATCAATCACTACACATGAGAAGAAACATTTCCATTATTTTAAAACAACTCTTCCGATCCATGCTGTAGCATTAAGAGGAATTATATCATTTTGTGTTGGGTTGACTCTTGTATCCTTTGAACAGAAATATGGCTTGGTCCTATATCCTGATATCTGCAATGGCTGCCATGTCAGGGGGCTGAGCTGGAAAGGTCACATGAGAGAAGATGTCATCGTGAAGATAGATTCTAGCCATGCTACTTGTGGTGGGTCCTGGATCTGAGTTCCCCCTGATTAGTGTGAGGGCAGACTTGATCATAACTGTTAGATCCTGCAGACTCTAAGGGCAGGACTTGCGACCCACGCCAGGGCTGGGTTCGGAGGCAGGCAGGACTGAAAATTAGCCCCATTGGCCAGCGTGCCATTTCCCAGGTTCCATCCTGCCTCTGGGACATTTTTGCTGAGGCAGGATTGGGGCCTGTAGGGCTTACTGCCTTATTAAGTCCAATTAAAGTTTCCTGCACTGGCAGGGGTCAGTTTAGGTGCCTGGAGGCAGGCACCGTGGCAGGCCGGAGGGGCTAGAACCCTGCCTGGGTACGAGAGCAGCCACTGTAGAAGGGCTGCCCTTCTCTGCCCCACCCCACAGTGATGGCCTGGCTGCAAAAATGATTTTTTAATTAAAGCTTTTAAAAAGTTGGTGAGAGAGCATCCTCTCTCTTACTTACCCTCTATTGCAGACTGTTGCTCTTCTCAAGATGGAAGGCTTCTCATAGGCCATCTACCTTTGATTTCCCGCTCATTGCCCTTAATTGGACAGAGTCACCTTGCCCATTAAGGGGCCAACCCCATGGAAATCTCAATGAGTGACAGCTGGAACAGTCCCGACTTCTGTTTCCTGCCCCTGAGGGATAATCCTGCCCTGAGAGTCTGTTGTCTTGAGGCTTTTGGAAGTTGCTTTTCCATCATTCTCTCCAAAGAGTCCCCCAAAGGCCAGTGGTCAAAGCATCCACTTTGGATGCACTGACTGGTCTGGAGTTCTTTCTGTTGGGAGAATGGGTACAAATATTTATACTGCCACCATTGGCTACTTGGTGTTAAATCTTCCTCTTATATTGGCACTGAGGATGATATTGACTACACTGTTATCTCTGCCATTTCTCTCAGGTCCTTAAAAATGACCTTCAGTGTCTCCACTTGAGTGTAATGCTCATTTAGCATCTTTGTGCCTAGAAAAGGACTCCAGAGATCAAGGTCCACTGGCTTGGGAATTAGAGGCTGCCTTAGTGGAGTGTTCAGTCCCAATGTCAGATTCCAATTTAACCTCGACTCCTCTGGCAGCCTGACTACAATACAAAGAAATGGAAATGAAAGGTCCAGGGAAGTAAGCAGTTTACCTCTGGTGAGGTCATTGAACTTCTGTATGCCAAAGAAGATCTTGAGTTCAAGGAAGTGATGCAAAAGAACATAACATAAGAAATAGGAACAGGAGTAAGCAGTTGGACCCTGGGAGCCTGCTCTGCCATTCAATAAGGCTGATCTGATTGTGGACTTAACTCCAATTTCTTGCCTGCACCACCCCCCACCCCCCCACCCCCACCCCACTCCACCCCATAACCCTTTACTCCCTTGTAGATCATAATTCTGTCGAGCTTAGTCTTGAATATATTCAATGACCCAGCCTCCACTGCTCTCTGGGGTAGAAAATTCCAAAGATTAACAACCCTCAGAGAAGAAAATCCTCCTCTTCATTTTGGAACGGTGCTCCCTAGTTCTAGATTCCCCACTCGGGGAAACATCCTCTCAGCATCGACCCTGTCAAGCCCCCTCAGAATCTTTTATGTTTCAATAAGATCACCTCTCATTCTTCTAAACTCTAATGAGTATAAGCCCAACTTGCTCAACCTTTCCTCATAAGACAACCCCTTCATCCCAGGAATCAACCCAGTGAACCTTCTCTGAACTGTCTCCAATGCAAGTGCATCCCTCCTTAAATAAGGAGACCAAAATTGTACACAGTACTCTAGGTATGGTCTTCCCAATGCCCTGTACAGTTTGAGTCTAACCTTGCTGCACACCAGGGAGTGGTCGGTGTCGCAGTCCACACTGTGGAAGCTGCGTGTGGTTTGAACACTGTTTAAAGAGGCTTGCCTTGTGACGATGAGGTCCAGCTGGTGCCAACGACATGATCTTGGGTGCCTCCAAGAAACCTGGTGGCAGGGTTTATTGTGAAAGAACGAGTTGGTGATGCAGAGGTTATGATAGGTACACAACTCAAGCAGTCTCTGTCCATTCTCATTCATCCTTCCAATGCCATAGCGCCCAAGGCAGGAGGGCCATGAGTCATGGTCGGCCCCAACCCTGGCATTAAAGTCCTCCAGTAGGAACAGATGTTCGGTATTGGGGATGCTGCTAATGATGTTATGGAGTTCCTCGTAGAACTGGTCTTTAGCTTCATTGGGGAGCAGAGTGTTGGAGCATAGATGCTGAGTAGGTGTGCTGGACCAGAGGCGGTGAGCAGTCGGATGGACAGTATGAGTTCTGAACCATTTGAAGGTGGCTCTATCATGCTGAGCAAAGAGTTTCTGATGGCGAAGCCCACTCCATGCACTCCACCGACCACTCCCTGGTGTGCAGCAAGGTTAGACTCCAACCAAAGAAGCTGCAGCACTCCAAGCAGAAGGGCCACCGGCGCATCAACACGAGCAGAATTTCTTATCCACAGCTGTTACAAAAATTTCTAAACTCACTTGTAACAGCCCTTCAAAACACTCCCACAGGGGATGCAGAGACCAAGTGGGCCCACATCAGAGACGCCATCTATGAGTCAGCTATGACCACCTATGGCAAACGCGTGAAGCGGAATGCAGACTGGTTTCAATCTCACTTTGAAGAGCTGGAACCTGTCATAGCCGCTAAGCACATTGCACTGCTGAACGACAAGACTCGCCCCCAGCGAGTTAACATCCATAGCACTTAAAACAGCCAGAAGTGCTGCACAAAGAACAGCCAGGCGCTGCGCAAATGACTACTGGCAACACCTATGCAGTCATATTCAGCTGGCCTCAGGCACCGGAAACATCAGAGGAATGTATGATGGCATTAAGAGAGCTTTTGGGCCAACCATCAAGAAGATCGCCCCACTCAAATCTAAATCAGGGGACACAATCACTGACCAATGCAAGCAAATGGACCGCTGGGTTGAGCACTACCTAGAACTGTACTCCAGGGAGAATGTTGTCACTGAGACTGCCCTCAATGCAGCCCAGTCTCTGCCAGTAATGGATGAGCTGGACGTACAGCCAACAAAATCGGAACTCAGTGATGCCATTGATTCTCTAGCCAGCGGAAAAGCCCCTGGGAAGGACAGCATTACCCCTGAAATAATTAAGAGTGCCAAGCCTGCTATACTCTCAGCACTCTACAAACTGCTTTGCCTGTGCTGGGATGAGGGAGCAGTACCACAGGACATGCGCGATGCCAATATCATCACCCTCTATAAAAACAAAGGAGACCTCGGTGACTGCAACAACTACCTTGGAATCTCCCTACTCAGCATAGTGGGGAAAGTCTTCGCTCGTGTCGCTTTAAACAGGCTCCAGAAGCTGGCCGAGCGTGTCTACCCTGAGGCACAGTGTGGCTTTCGAGCAGAGAGATCGACCATTGACATGCTGTTCTCCCTTTGTCAGCTACAGGAGAAATGCCACGAACAACAGATGCCCCTTTACGTTGCTTTCATTGATCTCACCAAAGCCTTTGACCTCGTTAGCAGACGTGGTCTCTTCAGACTACTAGAAAAGATCAGATGTCCACCAAAGCTACTAAGTATCATCACCTCATTCCATGACAATATGAAAGGCACAATTCAGCATAGCGGCGCCTCATCAGACCTCTTTCCTATCCTGAGTGGTGTGAAACAGGGCTGTGTTCTCGCACCTACACTGGGATTTTCTTCTCCCTGCTGCTCTCACATGCGTTCAAGTCTTCAGAAGAAGGAATTTTCCTGCACGCAAGATCAGGGGGCAGGTTGTTCAACCTTGCCCGTCTAAGAGCGAAGACCAAAGTACGGAAAGTCCTCATCAGGGAACTTCTCTTTGCTGACGATGCTGCATTAACATCTCACACTGAAGAGTGTCTGCAGAATCTCATCGACAGGTTTGCAGCTGCCTGCAATGAATTTGGCCTAACCATCAGCCTCAAGCAAACGAACATCATGAGACAGGACGTCAGAAATGCTCCATCCATCAATATTGGCGACCACGCTCTGGAAGTGGCTCAAGAGTTCACCTACCTCGGCTCAACTATCACCAGTAACCTGTCTCTCGATGCAGAAATCAACATACGCATGGGAAAGGCTTCCACTGCTATGTCCAGACTGGCCAAGAGAGTGTGGGAAAATGGCGCACTGACACGGAACACACAAGTCCGCGTGTATCAAGCCTGTGTCCTCAGTACCTTGCTCTATGGCAGCGAGGCCTGGACAACGTATGTCAGCCAAGAGCGACGTCTCAATTCATTCCATCTTCGCTACCTCCGGAGAATCCTTGGCATCAGGTGGCAGGACCGTATCTCCAACACAGAAGTCCTTGAGGCGGCCAACATCCCCAGCTTATACACCCTACTGAGTCAACGGCGCTTGAGATGGCTTGGCCATGTAAGCCGCATGGAAGATGGCAGGATCCCCAAGGACACATTGTACAGCGAGCTCGCCACTGGTATCAGACTCACCGGCCGTCCATGTCTCCGCTTTAAAGACGTCTGCAAACGCGACATGAAATCGTGTGACATTGATCACAAGTCGTGGGAGTCAGTTGCCAGCATTCGCCAGAGCTGGCGGGCAGCCATAAAGACAGGGCTAAATTGTGGCGAGTCGAAGCGACTTAGTAGTTGGCAGGAAAAAAGACAGAGGCGCAAGGGGAGAGCCAACTGTGCAACAGCCCCAACAAACAAATTTTAATCTCGTATTCTAATTTCTCCCTCTTTATTTTTTTTTTAGGTACATCTCCCTGAAAAAAATCTGTACCCTATTCTTGACAAGTCTCTAGACTTCACTCCAAACAGACAATCCCTTTTGCTTCATATGTCAGTTATGAGGACATGCAGGGCCACCTCCACAAAGTTTAGTGCTTATTTCTTAAGTCTGGTTGCCATTCTTAGTAATAAAAACAAGCAACGCTGGAAATACTCAGCAGGTCTGGCAGCATCTGTGGAGAGAGAAGCAGAGTTAACGTTTCAGGTCAGTGACCCTTCTTCAGAACTGTTCTGAAGAAGGGTCACTGACCTGAAACATTAACTCTGCTTCTCTCTCCACAGATGCTGCCAGACCTACTGAGTATTTCCTGCATTTCTTGTTTTTATTTCAGATTTCCAGCATCCGCAGTATTTTGCTTTTATGCCATTCTTAGTACCCTGGTTACCTGCTTCAGCTAATGCTTACGGTATCCCTTAAATAACAGCAGGACTTAGATCCTGCTACTATAAGTCTCTACATCCCTTTCAAGGACTTTCTGGCCATTGTCCAGGTTGCATATTTATTCCAGTGCAAACTCTCATACTGAAGCTATCTACTCTAATCCCATTTCCTTGCTGTTTATCTGCATCCTTTAGCATTTTACTTCTCTTTCTATTTCCCTCTGAGTATTGTGATCAGTCCAGATTCAACATCGACTTATGGTAATGTATTCCATAATATAATAATTCAAATATTTCTTACCTCCTCGTTTATGCTTCTAATGCAAATTCTGCACTTATGGTCTTGTTAACCATTCACTGGATCAGTGAAAATAATAGTTACCTCCTCAAATCCTTTCACAATTTTGAACATTTCTGTTAGATCTCTTAATCAGCTCTTCTCTTGTGAATGCAATGCTAGTTAAGTCTCTCATCATGACCACATCCTCTCATTCATAGTGTCATCATGTATGTAGAATGAAACTTTTCCATGTTGGGCTGGATTTTATAGAGTCCTTGATGTCTCGATCCGTGGCGGGAGGAGCATGATGATTGCCCCGGCTGAGGCCTGCAGTGGACCTCAATGCTGTCAGGGCCCAGCCCGATATTGCCGATGGTGGCGAGGCCTCGTGGTGACCCCCCCCCCCCCCACCACTTGGTGACAGGACATTTAAATATTTATATCAATTAACTTACCTGACTACACAAGTCTCCCATCGCCTCCTGAAGTCCAGCCACAATCTGCATCCCGGCGGCCAGCACTGCTACGCCTTCGGGTCCCTGTCTGGGGAACGAGGTACAACACTGGTGGGGAGAGGGCAGGAGGTAAGTTTCTCAGTACAGGGTTGGGGGATGGGATCAAATTAACGTCATGGATGTAGGGGATGGTGGGAAGGGTTTTAATTTAAAGTTTGTGCAGTTTGGTTGGGGGGAAAAGATCAGATTGTGAAGGTAAGTGTTTTGGAGGGGGAAAGGGAAAATAAGTAATTTAATTGATATTGGGGGGGGGGGGGGTGGGTGGGAGAGGGGCAAAAGAAATGTATTTATTTTAATTCAATGTCACTTTAATATTTAAATGTCCCCGTAGGGATGACAGCCCTTTAGAAATCGCGTCAGCGCCTACACACAGGCAGCTGACGCTATTGCCGGGGACAGACAGCACACTCCATCCATGTGATTGGGGGGGGTGGGGTGGCGGTCCACCTCGGCTATTTAAATGAGCCGGCGTGCTTGGAATTGCAGCGGTTCTTTGGCGTGTGCGGTCCACCATTTTTTTCACCCGCCGCCGATTAAGCCCTTAATAATAATCAGTTATCCAAAGCTGTACACAATACCTTTACTGTGGCCTTCCCAATGTCTTGTTCAGATTCATCATTACCTCCTTGATTTTGCATTCATTGCCCTCGTGCATCTGCGCTCCTAAATGTACTTCTTCATCGATTCCATTCAGAGTAATTTATTTATTTATTTATTTAGAGATACAGCACTGAAACAGGCCCTTTGGCCCACTGAGTCTGTGCCGACCAACAACCACCCATTTATACTAATCCTACATTAATCCCATATTCTCTACCACATCCCCACCATTCTCCTACCACCTACCTACACTAGGGGCAATTTACAATGGCCAATTTACCTATCAACCTGCAAGTCTTTTGGAGGTGGGAGGAAACCGGAGCACCTGGCGAAAACCCACGCAGACACCGGGAGGACTTGCAAACTCCGCACAGGCAGTACCCAGAACTGAACCCGGGTCACTGGAGCTGTGAGGCTGCGGTGCTAACCACTGCGCCACTGTGCTGTCCATTATTTAGGATGTATTCCCATTCCTCATCTTTTACTAGTAACTTAATTTACATTTAACTGTGTTAATCCTGTTTCTTCTTAAACTGGCATAAACAATGTAATTCATTTAAAAAAAACTTTACAGAGTAGTTAATATTTTGAAAGTATTTTCCTACTGTTAAGAGTATATAACATAATATGCACTTGTAAAGTCAACATTCCATTTAGAATTCCTGGGGAGTAAATAGCATTGTAGTAAACAGGAATTCACTGACACTACATTATTTAATCAGCTGCAATCTGTATTTAGAAGAAGAATGTTGGATTCATTTGAAAAAAGTTTTCAGTCCTTTTGTTCGTGAATGCTCTGTGAAGCTACAGGTTGGTAATGTTTGGGGGGGGGGGTGGGGTGTGGTGGGGCGTGGGTGGAGTTGGGGAATAGGAGTGGAAGAGGAGAGTGAGAGCGAAGGAGTATAATAAAAAAGGGAGTAAATCAAGGAATATGAAAGCCAGTGGATGAAAGGTAGTGACAAAACTATTGTATAGCATTGCATGTTGGAGAACTAGAAGAATTTACAGTGCAGTAATCACAATCAGTAAACTGTAACTGGCTGAAAAGTTTAGTATAGGATGGCATGAAATACCTGACTTTTTTTTTGAGTTTTTACACTTTATTTTGTTACTACTATACATCAAGGCATAGTACAACAGACCAATGTACAAGATCTTCTCATGACCAGCATCTGAGGTGCCTCTAAATTGTTGGTCTTCGTGAAACATCTATAAACAGAAGCGTCAGAGTCCATTTGCCATGTAAGATTCAATGCAGCCTGATCAGTACTGCATCTTCAGCAGTTGTTCACCTGGACCTCTGCCTCATCTTTCGTCTTTTACGCTTCAGCCTGTGCATACACTTCTTCCGCCACTTAGTTCTCATGTCGACAAGGATCTCAGAATCTCGGAATTGAAAGTCTGTGTGGTGCAGGGCAAGGTAGATGTCTGCTAACTGCAGCCACCATAGAAAAATCCTAGAGGCCAGTCCAGTTAGAAAGAGACCTTTGTTCATTTTGCTTTACCCACAGAGAAGAGAAAACCTTTTTGATGTTTGCAGATCATATGTCACAATACCAATAATTAGAATAAATTCAATGTAGAGTGGAACAGTGAGGGAAGATTTGAACAAGTTGGTCTACAATACATAAATTCAAGAACTTGCATTTATGTAGTGCTTCAGCAAATCCTCATTCAATGTTATGAAGGTAAACACAGCAGCCAACATGCACACAGCAATGTCTCAGAAACAGCTCATGAGATTAAATTCCTTAGTTTTGATTGAGGGAGGAATGTTAGGACATTGGATGAATTGTCTGCTCTTGAATTTATACTTTTATCTGAATGTGCAGGCAAGGGTTTGGCATAACTCCTCGTCTGAAAGATGACACCTCCAGCATTGCCTTAGTGTTGTACCGAAGCATCAGTTTAGATTATATGCTCATGTCGTGGAGTAAGACTTGAACCCACAACCTTCTGACAGAGGTACCAAACGAACTGCTGATACTTACAGCAGATACTTATTCATTCTCTTTCAGTGCTGCATAATAACATTTCAGACAAGAATATTGAGTGAACATGAACTATGACTCTTGATATCACCTGATAAATTTTCAAAAGAGGCTGGAAATAGAACTTGGATGGAGGTCAATGACTCAGCAGCTTCTGTCAAATGTAGTATGGCAACTACATATAGTTCCTGACATGAGCAGCTTTAAGTGGGACACGTGGAAAAAAAGCACAATAATAATAAATGATCTTTTCCATTTATACAATTATTAAGATGGAATGGGTCTTTTAGATAGCTCTTGTAGCTATTACTTCACCTGCAGCACCTGTGGAAGAATCTGTCTCTCTAGAATTGGCCTTTATAGCCACTCCAGGCACTGCTCCACAAACCACTAACCACCTCTAGGCGCTTACCCATTGTCTCTCGAGACAAGGAGGCCAAAAGGACTGTGCGTTGTTTGTAGCTATTTTCATGGCATAAATTTTGAACATCATTCTGAGTTAATAACTACTTGTCTTAGGTAATGTGCATGATTCAGACACAAAGCTGAATGCTAAAAGCCTTCTGTTTCTTTTTCTTGCTTACAAGTAACAAAATAGGAGACAGCATACGCAAAGTACAAGGTCATAGCTGCTTATAGTGCAACATGTGCAGTTAGAGTGAATATTGTGATGGCAGATTGAATGTATTATTTTTTTTTTACTACGTTTGTGAGGTAGACTCAGTAGGGAATCTTTATACAAGAAATCTACCTTCAAGATTCTGCTATTGAATGCCTCAGTCAATCTTCATTGCGAAACATCACAGCTGTGTCAACCTAAATGCCCTGTTTGCAGTTATTAAACATGTTTCTATATCACAAAACCGGAACCTCACATCTCACTATTTCTACCAGGAATATGTTACTTCAAAAATCAGATTTATGGTGGCACTGAAGTTCAAGTAGAGTTTTACTAATCTATATTTCAGAACTTAACATAGTTCCATCTTTCCATGATCTGAGAGCAAGGTTACCACTTATTATGTATTTTCCAGAATTATTAGCTTTAAGTTCTCATGTTTGGGTCACAGTTAGGTTCCCAATTTTCAGATGCCTGGTGGAGGTCACCTTCATGTTTTTTGACATTGTAAGAAAATGTCAAAAGACAGTGGTGTCTTTAATGATTCAGTCTATCTTGGTAATTTCAACTACCGATGTTCTCATGCAGGGAGAGTCTGCTGTAAAATTTCCAACATAGAACTTAGCTCCTTATCTTCTCAACAGATGTATGTTTTGACTCGTGAAGATATGTAAATATCAGCATCCCTAAAAAATAACCCTTTCAGCTTAGTGTCCATCTTTCTGTGGCTTGCATGGCTGGAGCTTTTCCAGGCCCGTGGAGGCATGTTTGGAGGGCGGGGGGTGCGGTCCAAGGAAATTTGGAAAGTTGCGTGTCGGGTCAGTTCCCCGACGTGCTCCCGCCTCCGTGTGCTTTTGCTGGAGATGAACTAGCACGTTCGATGGTAACCCACCTGGCAGCGGCAGGAAGCCAATTAAGGCTGGCAATGAGCCACTTATCTGCAATTTTCCATGTCACAAGACATTTTCCCTGGGACGCTCGGGCCGCCCGCTGTGTCAGGAGCCCAGCAATGCATTGGAGTCGACTTCACTGCGGGAGGTCCGGGCTGCTACTCAGTCGAGGGTTTACATTTATTTACTGGCCGTAATTCACAAAGGGGATCTATCCCAAGCAACATACATGCCCTTGCAGCCACATCATGGAGACTGATGTTTCCACTAATGCTTGCCCTGCCTCCATGGCAGCCGCTTCCCTCCCACTGAAGCTGCTTCCATGGCACCGCAGCTGATCCTGCTGATGGCCTGGCAATTTGATAGGCAGAAAGCTTGGCCTTCCACCTTGTACCAGCCACTCCTTAACCATCCTCCCTGGTTCAATTGTGCCAACCTTGCCTTTAAGAAAATGAGAAGTGGGGATTGAGACATGATGGACTGTTATATTAGGAGTCTGATATGTGCTTAAATTCCTGATATGCGTCCCTGGTACATGAGGCTCTGTATTGGAAAGATGAAAAGTTACTCAGTGATTTGCCCTATGGAAATCCCTCCTTGCAATATGTTCCTCTCTTCCATTTTGTGTAACATAATTTATAGTGGTATTTTTACTTCAGCTGCTGCATGCCTGTTAACATTTTTTGATTCACTCATTTTTGTTGCAGGTATCTTTTGCAATTTCTGTCCTTCATTAAATATTCATGATGCACTTTCTGAGCTTCTTTACACCAGGCATCTTCGAGTCAGGTCCTCTGAGTCCTGAATATCTTGCCTGCCACATATTGCCACACCTCCAGCCTTCTTAATGTGCAAAAGAGCTGTCCTCCCACACCAAGAATGTGCTTACATAACTCCATTACAGAGCTTGACAGGACTTGCAGAAGCTCGTTATTAAATTGGCTTTTTCTTTGTTGGATAGCAGAAATTTTCTCAAAATTGGGCATTTCTCATTTGCATGAACAACATTTTTAGTATTTATTCCAGTTAACTGGTTCATTTGTCGCTTGAATAGCATTAAAGAATCATTATTACACAAATGCATTATCATTGGCTGCTAATTTTTTTATAGCTGCTCCCAAAATTGTTTGACAAATTGCTTGAAAGGTGGATGTTACTGTGATTTTAAAGACCTCATTAACTTGCTAGAAAAAAAAAAATTCTCGTTTTAACAAAATGAACAATGTCACATCACAGTATAGGGAAATTTAGATATGAAATAAGGTTGACATATTTTAAGTTATTGGCTGGTAAGTCAAAATTTATGGTTGTAATTATACCTGCCATTACAGTTCACAGTATGCCCAACTTAAAAAAAAACATTATTGGGGGTAATTTTAAAGTTGTCCAGCCCAAAGTCAATGTTATGGAAAATTGGATAAGGTTAAAAACAGGAGGTTAGAATTATCCCCATTGCTTTACGATAGAAAGACAAATATTGGAGTTTTATTCAGATTCAGGGTGGCACAGTGGTGCATTGGTTAGCACCACAGCCTCACCATTCCAGTGATCCAGGTTCAGTTCTGGGTACTGCCTGTGCGGAGTTTGCAAGTTCTCTCTGTGACTACTTGGGTTTCCGCCGGGTGCTCTGGTTTCCTCCCACAGCCAAAGACTTGCAGGTTGATAGGTAAATTGGCCATTGTAAATTGCCCCTAGTGTAGGTAGGTGGTAGGGATGTGGTAGGGAATATGGGGTTAATGTAGGATTAGTATAAATGGGTGGTTGTTGGTTGGCACAGACTTGTTGGGCCGAAGGGCCTGTTTCAGTGCTGTATCTCTCTTTGACTCTATCTGTTCTTATGATGTAAAAAAATTTCCAGACTGACAATTGGAGAGCAGAGTGATGTAAACCTGAAATATTCTAATGATGTCGATGGAGTAAAAATGAATGGATTAAAAATGAATGGCCATCTCATAAATTGTCACTTGTAGTTTTCTTAAAAGCTTCCATATTTCGTGAGGCCATATTGATAAAGAGCTTCCACAGCAGGAGTCTGATGTTGGGTGGCTGCTGCTTATGCTGCAATGGAAGTTGCGACATCAGCCATCAGATGCTGCATCATGTTTGAGTCCACAAATATGCAAATAGAACTGGCCACCACTTCCACGCGGGAAAGGATGGGCTTCAAGCTCTGCGCAAATCCCTGTGCCAGGTTGGTGCTGGTCTCCTCCATGCTCCTTGGCACTGACTGCAGTCTTTCTGGCAGGCTTCCCATGCACCAAGCATTTTGTTGTGCATACCCATCTGCATTCTTCTGTAGGCCACCCCATCGAAGTGTTCATCTGAGGCTTCTGTAGCAGAACCCATGTGTAACCTTGCCCTATGGCAAACTGGCACCTGTGCTATCCTTGTCCCCTTCCCTGGCTGCAGCCCACTCATGCCTGGTGTTTAACTACGTATAGATCCCACCTGTAATCTATCCTCTAAGGTACATGTAGTGTCAGTATCTGAGCTAGTGACTGTGAGTGCAAAATTCAAGTGATGGTGCTGAGTCTTCATCATCACTCTCTTCTTGGTGTTCTTCCACCGCCTGGCCAGATTACATCTTTTAGGTATTGGAAAGCAAAAAGGCACAAAGGTCAGGTGGTGGTACGGGGAGGGCAGGCCGGGGTGCTGAAGTAAGAGGTAGATATTTTCACCATCTGCAGGCTTGTAAATCAGGAAACGTGCAGGATGAAGGAGAAGTGGGATGGGAGAAGTAGGGTCAGATATGAGGTTACTGTCCTCTTGGGTGATTTCAGTCACACCACTGGCACCGCCTCATAATGGGCATCCCAATAATGGCCAGCACTGTCTTCTCCATGGGGGTTAGGACTTGCAGGTGTGCATGCTCCCCTGTGATTAGCACCTGCTGTCTCTGGTTGTGCACTGCCTTGTCCTGCAAGAGAGAGGTAAGTGTCTTAGTGAGTGTCATGCAATCTATGTGGCTGATGTGGCTGTTATTGTTGAACAGCTGGCAGTGTGTGCAAGCTGTGAGATGTGGGTGTGAGGCTTGCAGCAGAGCTAAGTGTGCGAGGGTGAGGTGAAGCATATGGGTGTTAGATATGAGTCCTGATTGATTGAGATTATTGGTAGGTGAGTGATGGGAATGTAGTGATTTGTGCAGGTTAGTGGCGCATTTGGCAGGATATGGCATTTGAAGATGCACTCACTGACCTTGACTACTCTTGAGATCCTTGTTACACTGTATCTAGGCCCTCGGGGCTTGTGTCCAGGCATTAACCTCCATCTATCTGCTCCCATTGCCTTTTGAACATGTGTTGAGAGGGCCTACTGGCCTCCTGTGGACATCTCTTCTCCTTTCTACCTCCTCCACGAAGACCTCTAGTGCAGCATCAGAAAACCCTGGAGTCTGCACTCTCCCATGTTGTGCCATTCTTCGCTGTTTCCCAGGTCAAAATCACTTCCTGCATGACTGCCAGCACCTGCTCCAAGCACTATGTGCCTCCCCTTTCAGCAGTGCAGGCTAGCTTTAAGTTACAATCTTGGGCCTCTTGTTGATGCATGCAGCCAACGAACAGTGTAGTTAGCACGAGCTGTATGCAGCAATTGTTCAAATGAGCTGGCAGCATGAGGTTGATGTGCTGGCTGCATTGCATTGAATGGGAGCTGGTTAGTCACTCATGACAATCCCTGCATCTGTTTTCGGGTGTTATCCAATTTAGCCAGGGGTGTGTTTTGATAGTGATGGAGTGCTTGAACTTAACTGCACACCTATGAGAAATATATGTTCTTGTTGTTCATGCCAGTAAGTGACTCCCACCCCAATATCACTTTATCAGTATGAGGTCAATTAAACAATTTTTGCTGTAATGCTTCACAGAAACCACAATGCTTATTTTATCTTTTGGTACTTGTGATGAACGATGTTTTATAAGATGACAGATTAATGACTCTTTCCTTTTATAAATCATCTGATTTAAGGCACATCAGGTACTAAAAGATAATCCCCCCTGTAATTCCAGGAGCATTGAATCAGCTTTCTGGTGTGCACAATAATAATTACAACTTGTCAAAACTGATGCCACTCCTGGTTCTTATTTATTATCTTCTGGCTCTGGTACTTGTGCAAACAAGAAAGAATAGAGCCTGGGAGAAGGGGACTAAAATGTCTGCGACAATGATTTAGTACTAAATTCTGATTGGTTGAATAAAATGGTTACTGTGTGGCTGGTATAGGACGGCAGGCATACAAAGAGTAAAAATGTTATCTAGATTCAGTCTTTTGTGCATATTTGTGCTGAAGTACAACAGTTATTTCACAGAAGAAGTCAATTATTAATCCTTTCTCTCATGATTGTCTATTTTAGCAGAAAAAAATCTATAGCTGAAGGTATGAGGTGTGAAGGATTCTGTGTGGGTTGGGACATCAGTTAGTTATTAATGGGAAAACAAAGGGAAATGGAGGAGGATATTACAGTTCTGTTCAACTAGGATCAGCTGTTATTAGTGGCTTTTATGAGTTTTTCAGTATTGTATTTGTGTTTAGCCTCAGTATTTTTCCTGGCAGAGAGTAAAATTATACTTTATTGCAACTTTTTAAAATAACAGTTGGTAAAAGAAAAATGAATTAATCATATTCAACTGAAAGACCACTTAGCAAAGATGGCACACTAGAATTTTGGAATTTGTTGTCCTTTAGTCAAGAGATTGATTTTATCTTACAAGCTGTGGGATCTCTGAGTCAGCGGCCCATTGGTGCATCAAGGGGGTCATCAATGCACTTTTCAGTAGGGGCATGCAGCTGTGTGTGCCTCCACATGGTTCCCAACTCTCAGGGTGACAGGGCTATCAAGTTCAGGGCCATCGCTGGATTCCCCAGGTGCAGAGTTTCTTCGACTACACTCATGTGGCCATCAAAACTCCTGAACACCAGCCAGTGGCCTTCATTGATAGGAAGGACTTCCACTCCCACTGGTCTGCTGAAGATGAGATTCAGGTGCCTAGATTAGTCCGGTGGAGCCCTTCAGTATGCCCCGGCCAGGGTCTTGCATATCGTGGTGGTCTGCTGTGCACTGCACAACCTGGCGTTACAGATGATGGAGGCCTTGAAGACTGAGGAATGTGAGGAGCATTTTGCCTTCTCAGAAGATGAGGATGTAGAGGAAGAAGCTGGCCAAGTATCACCAGATGCAGGAACCCAGGGACAACAGGAGAGATGCCATGAGATATGTGCAAGGGAGGCCCACGATGCCCTTATACATTTGTGTTTCTTTTGATCCTTATTGCCAATTGTATGTTGACCAATTACCTTTATGCAACCCTGTTTTCGCCTTTTCTCCTCCAGGGAACGATCACAGATTGATTAGTTGCACAGCACTGAGCTGACAGGCTCCAGACTCTTGCAGCATGATCCTCGCCTCAAGCCTCTTCACAGAGGCAGGGTTGAAACAAAGTGCCAAATGCCTTAAGGAAGAGAGAGATCTTGTTTGTTGGAAAAAAATGCTTTATAGACACTGACAGCAAATGTTACCCTTTCCATCCAGAATACACATTCACTTGTGAAAACCCCATACTTCTAAATGCTCTTCCTCATTCTTTTGCGTGCACTCCTATGAGGTGCTTCCCCTACGCTGTCAGCTGAAGTGGAGGCAGGCTGTTGACATTGCTGCCCCTTGGTTAATGAAAGCCTTGGTGGCTATCTGAGACCCAGTGGGACCCGGCATGTTGAGGTCCTCCTGCACAGAAGCAGTAGCACCCTCTGTCATCAGGGATGAAGGAGTATCTGATGTCATTGTTAGAGGGGCAGAGGAACTGCTGCTCACACCAGGTGTTCCCTGAGAGGAGCCCCCAGCAGTGGTGGGCAGCCGCTCCTCCTCCCTTGCAAGGTGCAATGTGCCTGGGCTGCCTCTTTGAAAGAGCTATCCGATTAGTCCCTCTCCCCAGCTCTCTCCCCATAGCCATGGCCAAGAAGATGAGTAGCTACAAAATGTAAAGAAACAAATAGAATAAAATACGTAAAAGTGACAATAAAAACAAATGTAATTTTTAAAAACTGCACAGAATTTGAAATAATTATCTTTGTCTCTAATGCTTGCTTATTTGCTATAAACCTTGTTCTTTTCAATAAATTCGTGTTTGATTCTCTGATATCACTTATTGGTTTCAGTACTTCTTTCATGCTTCAGGCCTTTACAAAGTTTATTTTCATCTTCTTGTCCTGCTAGCCCAAGGTAAACATTTCCTGCTGTTTTGCAATGAGAAATGTAATTACTATTTTCGTGCAAACTGCAGCAGCAATCATTGCAAAAGTGACCTGAGTTATTTTATAGTTGTTTTATTGCCAATAAGGTTCATCTAAAGGAGTTTTTGAGGAAAACTGCATTGTATTGAAGTGAAAGAGTCGATATAGTTCTTAGGGCTAAAGGGATTAAGGGATACGGGGAGAAAGCGGGAACAGTTTGGATGATCAGCCATAATCGTATTGAATGGTGGTGCAGGCTCGAAGGGCTGAATGGCCTACTCCTCATATTTTTCTATGTTTCCATGAAAACCTGACATTGTTACTTCCCATGCGATATAATGTCTTTGGCTGGTGACCAAAAAGTAATGATAACAGGAATCTACTGTACTTTAGCCCTGTTGTTAGCACATTAGTCAATAACAAATGGTCAGGATCAATATGATAAATCTAGTTCCACACTATGATAGCGGCTTTAATGTACCTCTGAACCATAATGTAATAGACAAGTGACTCTATCTGATGCGCTTTGATGTGTGGATTAAGCCTTACATCAATGCAAATTCTGTAGTAGAATTCAAGCATGAAATTACCCAAAGTGAATTAAGGCAAGTAGTGTAAGACGACCTCCAAGACATGAGGGTAGGTTTTCAACTTATCACCCAGGTGTAAAATTGGTGTTGCAGATTAGCGGCCAGTTTCGGAAACTATAGCGCCAGTTTTAAGTCAAGGCCGCAGTTTGAGAATCTGTTCTATAGTCTCACGCTTGTAGTTTTCTTTCTCACACCCACTGCAGGATAAAAGCAACTGGTGTGAAATGAACTTGCAGCAGAATTTTATAAACTTAATTTTTAGTTGTTGTAATATTAGCAGAGTGTCAACTGTTGGCACTTTATTGAAGTTAAATTTAACATTTTCTCAAAACACAAGAGGGCTTTATTTTTTGGCAGAAATCAATGTGGAGCTGGCAATCAAAAAAATATCCATTTGATGTCATGATGCCGGCAAAGAGACATTAATGCCCAGGCCTAGTTGTTATTCTTCAAAGGTGGTGGTGGGCAGTAGGATTTGTTCTTAATAGCCATTGATTTTACAACTAACTGAATTACGAGGCCATTGAGAATCAACCACATGGTATGGGACTGGGATTCCATCTAGACCAAGCTGATAATGGTATGTAGGTTCCCTTGGTTGAAGGACATTTTTAATCCTCTTATATTTTTATGATATTCCTGTAGCGCCCCAAATAGAACTCTTGTATTGCCTCCAGCTATGGTGATGCCTTGTAGATGTAAATGGGCGCAAACTCCAGTTGTAATTCTTGAGGAAACTTGTTCCTCTGCATTACATTGTCGATATGACTCCAATTATTTCTTTACTGAACAAAACTCTTCAGCAACTCCAAATTTTTAATTTGATGATATTGTTAGTCTTTACTGATTAAGTGAGTAAATAACAAACATGATGTATAAGTAAATAACATTACTTTTGTTGTGTAAAGTCAATACACTTCCTTATAGCAGTTTTGACAGGCTGATCCAAGGAAAGAGATTATAGAGGAAGGAAGTAATTTGTTGCAATTCTTTCCATTGCCTATCTATTTAGAATATAAACATAAAGATACCTGTTACTGTAATGAAGGGAAGTTATGCACTAATGAAACACAGAATTAATTGTAGGGCCAGCGAGGAAGAACTCGCAAAACATGTCTCCACATTTGTTTGCAACCTTGATGGAGGTTTGTTTTAATATTTTACCTTGGTCAATGATTAATACAATAGAACATTCAACTTAAGTTTCAGAAAACTGTGATATTTTTCGATGGCCCAGTGGCATGCCATATTGTTTTCTCAACATGCCATAGATCAGAATGGCATTTGTTGTTCATCACATAGGACGATTCGTGTTCTTGTCCATCAGAAATGTTCTTGAGATGCAGAGAATGGAAATTCCATGGCAAGTCAACCTGCACCAACTTGTTTAGTTTAGTTTAGTTTAGAGATACAGCACTGAAACAGGCCCTTCGGCCCACCGAGTCTGTACCATCAACCACCCATTTATTCTAATCCTACACTAATTCCATATTCCTACCATATCCCCACCTGTCCCGATATTTCCCTACCACCTACCTATACTAGGGGCAATTTATAATGGCCAATTTACCTATCAACCTGCAAGTCTTTGGTATGTGGGAGGAAACCGGAGCACCCGGAGGAAACCCATGCAGACACAGGGTGAACTTGCAAACTCCACACAGGCAGTACCCAGAATTGAACCCGGGTCGCTGGAGCTGTGAGGCTTCGGTGCTAACCACTGCGCCACTGTGCCGCCCAACTTGTGACTAATGACAATCTTGATAGAAACAAGGAAATAGGCCATCAGTTGCATATTGATACACGGGGGTGGAACTGCCTGTTTATATGGCCGGTGACACATGTAAGCGATGCAAAAAGCAAATACCCTGTGTAAAAGTTTGAGGAAAGACAGACACAAGTATAGTAAACATTATGTTACGCTGGAATTTCCTCTATCATTTGCAGGCATCTAATGATCCTTGTGCTGAATGCATCTTGACACCAAATAACTTGCAAGAACGGCTCTGCTCCCAGGCTAATGAGTAGTGTATGTGAATTCCCTGCAATTGCACTGGTTAAAAGCAGGTGTAAGATTAAGCCTCAAAATATATCTCGTGCTTTATTGCGATTTTTAAGCAAGATTTTAAAATAAATTATCCTCACTGCACTGTGTTTCCTGTTTTTTTGAATATATTTTATGACATCAGTATGACATCTGAAAGATTGAAAAGCTTCTAACAATTGCATGCGATGCCTAATGTACACGAATGATGGTCAGATGACTTGAAACTTTAATTCTCACATTCAAAGAAGGAATACCTGTTTTGACAAAAGCAATATAGTACAGATGTTATAAAATCTGAAATAAAAACAGAAAGTGCTGGAAATACTCAGCAGGTCTGGCAGCATCTGTGAAGAGAGAAGCAGAGTTAACGGACCAGCCATGGGGAGGCCGCTTTGGTGGGCAGTGGGGAATTTTGGAAAATGGTGTGTCAGGCCAGCCATCTGGTGCATTCCTGCCTCTGGGCGAGCTGGCCAGAGTTGGGTGAGCAACAGAAGCAGCTACCCACTCAGTAGCGGCGGGCAGCCAACTAATGCCAATTACCAGGCCAATTGGGGTCAGATTGGGGACGCTGCTGGGAATTTACCGGCAGCGGACAGGCCCCATGCTAGAACAAAGAACAAAGAACAAAGAAAATTACAGCACAGGAACAGGCCCTTCGGCCCTCCAAGCCTACGCCGATCCAAATCCTCTATCTAAACCTGTCGCCTATTTTCTAAGGGTCTGTATCTCTTTACTTCCTGCCCATTCATGTATCTGTCCAGATACATCTTAAAAGACGCTATCGTGCCCGCGTCTACCACCTCCGCTGGCAAAGCGTTCCATGCACCCACCACCCTCTGCGTAAAGAAATTTCCACGCATATCCCCCCTAAACTTTTCCCCTTTCACTTTGAACTCGTGTCCCCTTGTAATTGAATCCCCCACTCTGGGAAAAAGCTTCTTGCTATCCACTCTGTCTATACCTCTCATGATTTTGTACACCTCAATCAGGTCCCCCCTCAACCTCCGTCTTTCTAATGAAAATAATCCTAATCTACTCAACCTCTCTTCATAGCTAGCGCCCTCCATACCAGGCAACATCCTGGTGAACCTCCTCTGCACCCTCTCCAAAGCATCCACATCCTTTTGGTAATGTGGCGACCAGAACTGCACGCAGTATTCCAAATGTGGCCGAACCAAAGTCCTATACAACTGTAACATGACCTGCCAACTCTTGTACTCAATACCCCGTCCGATGAAGGAAAGCATGCCGTATGCCTTCTTGACCACTCTATTGACCTGCGTTGCCACCTTCAGGGAACAATGGACCTGAACACCCAAATCTCTCTGTACATCAATTTTCCCCAGGACTTTTCCATTTACTGTATAGTTCACTCTTGAATTGGATCTTCCAAAATGCATCACCTTGCATTTGCCCTGATTGAACTCCATCTGCCATTTCTCTGCTCAACTCTCCAGTCTATCTATATTCTGCTGTATTCTCTGACAGTCCCCTTCAGCATCTGCTACTCCACCAATCTTAGTGTCGTCTGCAAACTTGCTAATCAGACCACCTATACTTTCCTCCAAATCATTTATGTATATCACAAACAACAGTGGTCCCAGCACGGATCCCTGTGGAACACCACTGGTCACACGTCTCCATTTTGAGAAACTCCCTTCCACTGCTACTCTCTGTCTCCTGTTGCCCAGCCAGTTCTTTATCCATCTAGCTAGTACACCTTGGACCCCATGCGCCTTCACTTTCTCCATCAGCCTACCATGGGGAACCTTATCAAACGCCTTACTGAAGTCCATGTATATGACATCTACAGCCCTTCCCTCATCAATCAACTTTGTCACTTCCTCAAAGAATTCTATTAAGTTGGTAAGACATGACCTTCCCTGCACAAAACCATGTTGCCTATCACTGATAAGCCCATTTTCTTCCAGATGGGAATAGATCCTATCCCTCAGTATCTTCTCCAGCAGCTTCCCTACCACTGACGTCAGGCTCACCGGTCTATAATTACCTGGATTATCCCTGCTACCCTTCTTAAACAAGGGGACAACATTAGCAATTCTCCAGTCCTCCGGGACCTCACCCGTGTTTAAGGATGTTGCAAAGATATCTGTTAGGGCCCCAACTATTTCCTCTCTCGCTTCCCACAGCAACCTGGGATAGATTCCATCCGGACCTGGGGACTTGTCCACCTTAATGCCTTTTAGAATACCCAACACTTCCTCCCTCCTTATGCCGACTTGACCTAGAGTAATCAAACATCTGTCCCTAACCTCAACATCCGTCATGTCCCTCTCCTCGGTGAATACCGATGCAAAGTACTCTTTAGAATCTCACCCATTTTCTCTGACTCCACGCATAACTTTCCTCCTTTGTCCTTGAGTGGGCCAATCCTTTCTCTAGTTACCCTCTTGCTCCTTATATATGAATAAAAGGCTTTGGGATTTTCCTTAACCCTGATTGCTAAAGATATTTCATGACCCCTTTTAGCCCTCTTAATTCCTCGCTTCAGATTGTGCCTACAATCCCGATATTCTTTCAAAGCTTCGTCTTTCTTCAGCTGCCTAGACCTTATGTATGCTTCCTTTTTCATCTTAGCTCGTCTCACAATTTCACCTGTCATCCATGGTTCCCTAATCTTGCCATTTCTACCCCTCATTTTCACAGGAACATGTCTCTCCTGCACGCTAATCAACCTCTCTTTAAAAGCCTCCCACATATCAAATGTGGATTTCCCTTCAAACAGCTGCTCCCAATCTACATTCCCCAGCTCCTGCTGAATTTTGGTATAGTTGGCCTTCCCCCAATTTAGCACTCTTCCTTAAGGACCACTCTCGTCTTTGTCCATGAGTATTCTAAAACTTACGGAATTGTGATCACTATTCCCAAAGTAGTCCCCTACTGAAACGTCAACCAACTGGCCCGGCTCATTTCCCAACACCAGGTCCAGTATGGCCCCTTCCCGAGTTGGACTATTTACATACTGCTCTAGAAAACCCTCCGGGATGCTCCTTACAAATTCTGCTCCATCTAGACCTCTAACATTAAGTGAATCCCAGTCAATGTTGGGAAAATTAAAATCCCCTATCAGCACCACCTTGTTGCTCCTACAGCTTTCCATAATCTGTTTACATTTTTGTACCTCTATCTCACGCTCGCTGTTGGGAGGCCGGTAGTACAGCCCCAACATTGTTACCGCACCCTTCCTATTTCTGAGTTCTGCCCATATTGCCTCACAGCTCGTGTCCTCCATAGTGCCTTCCTTCAGCACAGCTGTGATATCCTCTTTGACCAGTAATGCAACTCCTCCACCCCTTTTACCTCCCTCTCTATCCCGCCTGAAGCATCGGTATCCTGGGATATTTAGTTGCCAATCATGCCCTTCCCTTAACCAAGTCTCAGTAATAGCAATAACATCATACTCCCAGGTACTAATCCAAGCCCTAAGTTCATCTGCCTTACCTACTACACTTCTTGCATTAAAACAAATACAACTCAGACCACCAGTCCCTTTGCTTTCATCATCTGCTCCCTGCCTACTCTTTCCCTTAGTCACGCTGACTTTATCATCTAGCTGCAGGCAAAGCCCAGCAGGTCCCTGGAGGCAACCTCCGGGTGACAGGCCAAGGGGCCAGCGAAGCCTCCTGTGTTTAAACACCCACTTCCTGGGAAGCTTCTGCCAGAGGGCTGCAGCTGCAGGCCATTCTGTGGAGGGGGTCCCTCTCCACAATATTGGCCTGCAACTGTGGCCACGAGTTATTTTAAATAAGTTGCATTTCCCCAGAGTGTGCCTCCATCTTGAGGTGCCTTCACGTTCTCCTGCCCTGCCTGACGCAGCAGCTCTCACCTCTCCCAGTGGGGCTGCTGGCAAGACAATGGTTTGGGCCCTCCCATTGGCTTAGCCGGGTGCCTATCCTTATTTGGACAGTGCTCCCGTAGGCAATCTCTTAATTTGCTGCCTTTGGTAAGATTGCACAGAGGGGTGGCCAGGCACCACCAGTGGAGACGGGACTCCCTTTTGGTCCTGGCCTCTCAAAATTTTTTAAAGGTAGCAAGATTCGGCCCAATGTTTCACACTGATGACCTGTCATAAGAACTGTAAAAAGTTACAGATGTAACATAAGCAAGCACAGAGGGAGGGAAAGTGGGGAGGAGAGGAAAGAACAAAAGGAATGTCTGTGATTGGGTGGAAAGCAGGAGCAGTTAAATGACAAAAGGGAGATTAGAGCAGCTATATATGACAGTCATAGACTCACTATCAGCACCTGCTAACTGAAAAGATGGGAGCAGTGGTTATAATCTGAAATTGTTGAACTCAATGTTGAATCAGAAGGCTGTAAAGTGCTCATTAAAAGATGAGGTACTATTCCTTGAGCTTCCTTTGAGCTTCATTAGAACAGTGTAGCTGAGGGCAGAAGGGTCAGAGTGGGAGTGGGCCAGAGAATTAAATGACCAACATGGAAGCTCAGGATCAGGCGTGTGGACTGAATGGAGGTGTTCCACAAAGCAATCACCCAATCTGCATTTGGTCTCCTCAATGTAGAGGAGACCACATCATGAGCAGCGAATACAGTGTACTAAATTGAAAGAAGTAGAAGTAAATCACTGCTTCACTGGAAGGTCTGTTTGGAGCCCTGGATAGTGGGAAGAGAGGAGGTAAAAGGGCAGGTGTTGCATTTCCTGCACCTACATGGAAAGGTACAGTGGGAAGGGGAGGGATTGTCTGGGGTGATTGGGAAATGGACCAGGTTGTTGTGGAGGGAAGGGTCCCTTGGGGAGGGGAAGATGTGTTTGGTGCTGGCATCATGCTGGAGGTGTTGGAAATAGAGGAGGATGAGCTGTTGTTGGTGGAAGCTGGTGGTGTGGAAGGTGAGGACAAGGGGAACTCTATTGTGGTTCTGGGAGGCAAGGGGAAGGGATGTATGCAGAAGTACAGGAAATGGGATGGACTCAATCGAGGACCCTGTCAGCCATGGTGGAGGGGAATCTCAGTTGAAGAAAATGTAAGACATAGCAGAAGCACTGGTATGGAAGGTGGCATTGTCAGAACAGATGCAATGGAGACTGTGAAACCGAGAAAATGGAATAGAGTTCTTGAAGGAAGCAGGATGGGAGAAAATGTAATCAGAGCAGTTGTGGGAGTTCCTCACTTTTCTTGGACCAATGAGGTTGGCTGGAATTTTATAGGAACATAGGAACAGGAGTAGGCCATTCAGCCCCTCGAGCCTGTCCCGCCATTCGATGAGATCATGGCTGATCCGCTGCCTAACTCCATATACCTGCCTTTGGCCCATATCCCTTAATATCTTTGCTTAACAAAAATCTATCTATTTCAGATTTAAAATTAACAACTGCTCTAGCTTCAACTGCTGTTTGTGGGAGAGAGTTCTAAACTACTACCACCCTTTGCGTGAAGAAGTGCTTCCTAACATCTCTCCTGAACGGTCTGCTCCTAATTTTTAGACTATGTCCCCTAGTTTTTGAATCTCCAACCAGTGGAAATAGTTTATCTTTATCTAGCCTGTCTTTTCCTGTTAATATCTTGAAGACTTCAATCAGATCACCCCTTAACCTTCTAAATTCTAGCAAAAACAGGCCTAATTTGTGTAACAAAAACAAGAAATGCTGGATTCACTCAGCAGGTCTGGCAGCATCTGTGGAAAGAGAAGCAGAGTTAACGTTTCGGGTCAGTGACCCTTCTTCGGAACTGACAAATATTAGAAAAGTCACAGATTATAAACAAGTGAGGTGGGGGTTGGGCAAGAGATAACAAAGGAGAAGGTGCAGATTGGACCAGGCCACATAGCTGACCAAAAGGTCACGGAGCAAAGGCAAACAATATGTTAATGGTGTGTTGAAATTTGTGTAATTTGTGTAATCTCTCCTCGTAACTTAACCCCTCTAGTCCAGGTATCATTCTTGTAAACCTACATTGCACTCCCTCCAAGGCCAATATATCCTTCCTAAGGTGTGGTGCCCAGAACTGCTCACAGTACTCGAAGTGGGGTCTAACCAGGGTGTTGTACAGCTGCACAGCATAACCTCTGTGTCTTTATACTTCAATCCTCTAGATATAAAGACTAGCATTCCATTAGCCTTTTTGATTATTTTCTGCACTTGCTCGTGGCATTTTAAAGATCTATGCACCTGAACCCCAAGTCTCTTTGGACATCCACTGTACTTAACTTCTTCCCATTTAGAAATACCCTGCTCTATCCTTTTTTGGTCCAAAATGGATAAGCTTACACTTGCCCACATTGAAATCCATCTGCCACAGTTTTGCCCACTCACCTAGTCTGTCAATATCTCTTTGCAATTTTATGCTATCATCTAGACTGTCTACAATGCCACCTAACTTTGTATCATCAGCAAATTTGGATATATGACTTACTATGCCATCATCCAAGTCGTTAATGAATAATGTGAATAATTGAGGCCCCAACACAGATCCCTGCGGGACACCACTAGTCACATCCTGCCAATCGGAGTACTTACCCATTATCCCCACTCTCTGTTGCCTACCACTCAACCAACATTCTAACCATGTCAATAATTTGCCCTCAACTCCATGGGCTTCTATCTTAGTTAACAGTCTCTTATGTGGGACTTTATCAAATGCCTTCTGGAAGTCCATATAAATAACATCCATAGACACTGTCCTGTCCACTACCTTAGTCAGCTCTTTTTAGGCATAAATTGACATCGCAAGGTGGGTGCATGATTGGGTTTAATTTCAGATGTAACTTCTCGATTTATGGCCTTACAGAAAATACCACTCATAACTAAAGCATTTTAATTTTGAAACATATTATTCCCACCAAGTATTCATCAAGGGTACAAAACAATACCCATGTCAAGGAACAGTTTACCATTGAGGAGTTTATGCCCAGAAGTTAAAGACACTTGAATTTGGCTTGGCAATCTGTTTTGTGTTATCCAGTTTGGATCATATAACCATTTACACTACAAATCTCCCATCAGGAGTGCACAGCTACTGAATGAATCAGGTAACCCTTTCTTGCCAGTTATGAAAGAAAAAGTCAAACAACCTACCCATGAACTACCAATTGTTTATTAACCTTGGAATCAGAGTTAGGAACAGCAGAACTTAATTATTGAGCATGCAAATAATTAGTAAATAGAGTTAGTTGACAAAATAATATAAGTTACAAGCACAGTTCAGTTAAGTTATAATAGTTCAGCATTAACTGAGATCAGTGCTGGGGCCTCAACTATTTACAATCTATATCAATGATGGGACGGAATGTTTGGTAGCTAAATTTGCTGATGACACAAAGATAGGTAGGAGAGTAAGTTGTGAAGAGGACATGAGGAGTCTGCAAAGGGATATAGATAGGTTAAGTGAGTGGGCAAAGATTTGGCAGATGCAGTATAATGTGGGAAAATGTGAACTTGTCCACTTTGGCCAGAAGAATAGAAGAGCAATGTATTATTTAAGTAGGGATTGCAGAACTCTGAGATGCACAAGGATCTGGGTGTCTTAGTACACGAAACACAAACAGTATGCAGGTACAGCAAGTAATTAAGAAGGTAAGTGCAATGTTGTTGTTTATTGCAAGGGGATTGGCATATAAAAGTAGAGATGTTTTGCTACAGTTGTACAGGGCACTGGTGAGACCACACTTGGAGTATTGTGTACAGTTTAGGTCTCCTTACTGAAGAAAGGATATAATTGTATTGGAGCAGTTCAGAGAAGCTTCACTTGACTGATACCTGGGATGAAAGGGTTATCTTATGAGGAAAGGTTGGACAGGTTGAGTCTGTATTCATTGAAGTTTAGAAGGATGAGAGGTGATCTCATTGAAACATATAAGATCCTGAGGGAACTTGACAGGGTGGATGTTGAAAGGATGCTTCCCGTTGTGGGAGAGACTAAAACTAGGGGGCACAGTTTAAAAATAAGGTGTCTCCCATTTAAGACAGAGATAAGAAGAAATTTTTTCTCTGAGGGTCGTGAGTCCGTGGAATTCTCCCCCTGGAGAGCGGTGGAGGCAGGGTCATTGAATGTTTTTAAGGCAGAGGTAGACAGATAGACAAACAAGGGAGTCAAAGGGTATCGGGGTAGACAGGAAAGTGGAGTGGAGTCCACAAACAGATCAGCCATAATCTAACAGAATGGTGCAGCAGGTTCAAGGGGCCGAATAGCCCACTCCTGCTCCTGGTTAATTTGTTTGTATTTTGATTGCAGGTCAAAGATTTACAGGTGTCAGTGATTGATATAAATTGACAAGATTAATTTAAGCCTTGACCCCTTAGGTAGTCACTGGTTGACAGAGTTATTAACATTTAATGTCCATATAATCCTTTAATATTTCTCATTTCAATTTCTAGAAAATTTCATTTTATATACTAATAACTTCAAAAGACTTACTATTTGATGTACTGGCATAGATATTTTTGTTGAAAAGACTTGCATTTATATAGTACTTTTCATGACTACCAGATGTTTCAAATCACTTGACAGCCAATGAAGCACTTTTGAAGCGTAGTCCCTGTTGTAATGTCGGAAACGCAGCCAATTTGCACACAACGGGCTGGATTTTATGCAGGTGGCGGGGGTCCCGACGCTGGGTCAGAAAGGCGAGGGGAACGCCACCTCAGTTGTTCTGAGGGCCTTCTGGCCACATTTTACAGTGCTGAGGCAGTTAACTGCCTGGTGTCGGGATACCCGTCCTTTCAGGGATAAGGACCCGCCTCCAAGAGCTGCTGGCCAATCAGAGGGCCAACAGCACAGCAGTCCCAGCAACACGACCGGGTGTGGTGGCCACGGCTGGTACTCTAGTAGGCCCGGGACCTGGACGACAGCTGGAGCCTCAAACTGCAGATAAGTGGGAGTGGGCTCGCCGGGGCCAGTCAGGCAGACCCCGGAGAGGGGTGGATGGGGGTGGCTATTGAAGGCAGTGGGATGGGTTGACATAGAGGGAGGCCTTTGCTGCCAGGGGCCCTCCATGGGCCACATATTACCCAAGCAGGAGGTGACCAGCCCCAGACCGCAGGGAGGCTGTCTGGTTTTACTGGGTGGCCTCCAACTTGACAGGGCTCCCACCACCCCCTGGTGGGAAGAGACCCTTAAGTGGCCATTAATAACTCAGAGGCAAGAATGCTACCAACTGAGCCATGGCTGATGTTTATTCATCGAAATACAAATGAATGCGGGTTGGATATCCAGGGAGAAGACTCGGAGGGCGGAGTTCCGGACCGGTAAGGATAAAAAACTTACCTCAGGGATTCGCGGCCTACATCCAGGGAGAAGACTCGGAGGGCGGAGTGTTCTGGACCGGTAAGTATAAAAAATTTACCTCTGGTAAAAACTGAAAAAGTGACATCACAGGAAAGCTGTGACCTGATTGGCTGGTAGGGTATATGCACTGAATTTGAAAAAACATTGATAAAAATTGATTAAAACCCGAATTAACTAATTAATAAGGAGAGGAGCCCTTTCTTTGCAGCAGCTTTTTCGGGAGCAGAGAGTGCGAGTGAGTGAGCAGCTGGAAAGGTCAGTTTAAAGTAAATTTAATTTCCTTTTGTTTTCGGCAGAGACCAGGGGGCTGCTGGGTAAGTAAAACCCTATATATTTGGGCCGTTTCTGAACCCGAGACACTACACTTGTAGTGTCTCCCACCCGCCCTCCTCCTCTAACCAAAAAAAAGGACTCGGTGGTGTGTAGATAAGGTAAGGCTTTTTCTATTTCTCTTTTTTTTTATCGTGTGATTGGTAAAAATCTTTTCGTTCCTTTTTCATTTAACTAAGTTTAAGCTTAAGATTAAAAATGGCAGGAGATCTCAGACCCGTGACATGCTCCTCTTGCTCAATGTGGGAGCTCAGGGACATGGCTGATGTCCCTGACTCCTTCACGTGCAGGAAGTGTGTCCAGCTGCAGCTCTTGTTAGACCGCATGACGGCTCTGGAGCTGCGGATGGACTCACTTTGGAGCATCCGCGATGCTGAGGAGGTTGTGGATAGCACGTTTAGTGAATTGGTCACACCGCAGATTAGGATTGCTGAGGGAGAAAGGGAGTGGGTGACCAAAAGGCAGAGAAAGAGCAGGAAGGCAGCGCAGGTGTCCCCTGCGGTCATCTCCCTCCACAACAGGTATACCGTTTTGGATACTGTTGAGGGAGATGGCTCACCAGGGGAAGGCAGCAGTAGCCAGGTTCATGGCACCGTGGCTGGCTCTGCTGTTCAGAAGGGCGGGAAAAAGAGTGGAAGGGCTATAGTCATAGGAGATTCGATTGCAAGGGGAGTAGATAGGCGGTTCTGTGGTCGAAAACGAGACTCCCGAATGGTATGTTGCCTCCCAGATGCACGGGTCAGGGATGTCTCAGATCGGCTGCAGAACATTCTGAAGGGGGAGGGTGAACAGCCAGTTGTCGTTGTGCACATAGGCACCAATGATATAGGTAAAAAACGGGATGAGGTCCTACAAGCAGAATTTAGGGAGTTAGGAGCCAAGTTAAAAAGTAGGACCTCAGAGGTAGTAATCTCAGGATTGCTACCAGTGCCACGTGATAGTCAGAGTAGAAATGAAAGAATAGTCAGGATGAATGCGTGGCTTGAGAGATGGTGCAGGAGGGAGGGGTTGAGATTTTTGGGACATTGGGACCGGTTCTGGGGGAGGTGGGACTATTACAAATTGGACGGTCTACACCTGGGCCGGACTGGAACCAATGTCCTTGGGGGTGCTTTTGCTAACGCTGTTGGGGAGGGTTTAAACTAATGTGGCAGGGGGATGGGAACCAAATGAGGTCAGTGGAGAGTAAGGATGTAGTAACTAAAGCCTGTAAGGAACTAGATAATGAAGTCAGCGTGACTAAGGGAAAGAGTAGGCAGGGAGCAGATGATGAAAGCAAAGGGACTGGTGGTCTGAGGTGAATTTGTTTTAATGCAAGAAGTGTAGTAGGTAAGGTAGATGAACTTAGGGCTTGGATTAGTACCTGGGAGTATGATGTTATTGCTATTACTGAGACTTGGTTAAGGGAAGGGCATGATTGGCAACTAAATATCCCAGGATATCGATGCTTCAGGCGGGATAGAGAGGGAGGTAAAAGGGGTGGAGGAGTTGCATTACTGGTCAAAGAGGATATCACAGCTGTGCTGAAGGAAGGCACTATGGAGGACTCGAGCTGTGAGGCAATGTGGGCAGAACTCAGAAATAGGAAGGGTGCGGTAACAATGTTGGGGCTGCACTACAGGCCTCCCAACAGCGAGCATGAGATAGAGGTACAAGTATGTAAACAGATTATGGAAAGCTGTAGGAGCAACAGGGTGGTGGTGATAGGAGATTTTAATTTTCCCAACATTGACTGGGATTCACTTAATGTTAGAGGTCTAGATGGAGCAGAATTTGTAAGGAGCATCCAGGAGGGTTTTCTAGAGCAGTATGTAAATAGTCCAACTCGGGAAGGGGGCATACAGGACCTGGTGTTGGGAAATGAGCCGGGCCAGGTGGTTGACGTTTCAGTAGGGGACTACTTTGGGAATAGTGATCACAATTCCGTAAGTTTTAGAATACTCATGGACAAAGACGAGAGTGGTCCTAAAGGAAGAGTGCTAAATTGGGGGAAGGCCAACTATACCAAAATTCGGCAGGAGCTGGGGAATGTAGATTGGGAGTAGCTGTTTGAAGGTAAATCCACTTTTGATATGTGGGAGGCTTTTAAAGAGAGGTTGATTAGCGTGCAGGAGAGACATGTTCCTGTGAAAATGAGGGGTAGAAATGGCAAGATTAGGGAACCATGGATGACAGGTGAAATTGTGAGACCAGCTAAGAGGAAAAAGGAAGCACACATAAGGTCTAGGCGGCTGAAGAAAGACGAAGCTTTGAAAGAATATCGGGATTGTAGGCGCAATCTGAAACGAGGAATTAAGAGCGCTAAAAGGGGTCATGAAATATCTTTAGCAAACAGGGTTAAGGAGCAAGAGGGTAACTAGAGAAAGGATTGGCCCACTCAAGGACAAAGGAGGAAAGTTATGCGTGGAGTCAGAGAAAATGGGTGAGATTCTAAACGAGTACTTTGCATCGGTATTCACCGAGGAGAGGGACATGACGGATGTTGAGGTTAGGGACAGATGTTTGATTACTCTAGGTCAAGTCGGCATAAGGAGGGAGGAAGTGTTGGGTATTCTAAAAGGCATTAAGGTGGACAAGTCCCCAGGTCCGGATGGAACCTATCCCAGGTTGCTGTGGGAAGCGAGAGAGGAAATAGTTGGGGCCTTAACAGATATCTTTGCAACATCCTTAAACACGGGTGAGGTCCCGGAGGACTGGAGAATTGCTAATGTTGTCCCCTTGCTTAAGAAGGGTAGCAGGGAAAATCCAGGTAATTATAGACCGGTGAGCCTGACGTCAGTGGTAGGGAAGCTGCTGGAGAAGATACTGAGGGATAGGATCTATTCCCATCTGGAAGAAAATGGGCTTATCAGTGATAGGCAGCATGGTTTTGTGCAGGGAGGGTCATGTCTTACCAACTTAATAGAATTCTTTGAGGAAGTGACAAAGTTGATTGATGAGGGAAGGGCTGTAGATGTCATATACATGGACTTCAGTAAGGCATTTGATAAGGTTCCCCATGGTAGGCTGATGGAGAAAGTGAAGGCGCATGGGGTCCAAGGTGTACTAGCTAGATGGATAAAGAACTGGCTGGGCAACAGGAGACAGAGAGTAGCAGTGGAAGGGAGTTTCTCAAAATGGAGACGTGTGACCAGTGGTGTTCCACAGGGATCCGTGCTGGGACCACTGTTGTTTGTGATATACATAAATGATTTGGAGGAAAGTATAGGTGGTCTGATTAGCAAGTTTGCAGACGACACTAAGATTGGTGGAGTAGCAGATAGTGAAGGGGACTGTCAGAGAATACAGCAGAATATAGATAGACTGGAGAGTTGGGCAGAGAAATGGCAGATGGAGTTCAATCAGGGCAAATGCGAGGTGATGCATTTTGGAAGATCCAATTCAAGAGTGAACTATACAGTAAATGGAAAAGTCCTGGGGAAAATTGATGTACAGAGAGATTTGGGTGTTCAGGTCCATTGTTCCCTGAAGGTGGCAACGCAGGTCAATAGAGTGGTCAAGAAGGCATACAGCATGCTTTCCTTCATCGGACGGGGTATTGAGTACAAGAGTTGGCAGGTCATGTTACAGTTGTATAGGACTTTGGTTCGGCCACATTTGGAATACTGCGTGCAGTTCTGGTTGCCACATTACCAAAAGGATGTGGATGCTTTGGAGAGGGTGCAGAGGAGGTTCACCAGGATGTTGCCTGGTATGGAGGGCGCTAGCTATGAAGAGAGGTTGAGTAGATTAGGATTATTTTCATTAGAAAGACGGAGGTTGAGGGGGGACCTGATTGAGGTGTACAAAATCATGAAAGGTATAGACAGGGTGGATAGCAAGAAGCTTTTTCCCAGAGTGGGGGATTCAATTACAAGGGGACACGAGTTCAAAGTGAGAGGGGAAAAGTTTAGGGGGGATATGCGTGGAAAGTTCTTTACGCAGAGGGTGGTGGGTGCATGGAACGCATTACCAGCGGAGGTGGTAGACGCGGGCACGATAGCGTCTTTTAAGATGTATCTGGACAGATACATGAATGGGCAGGAAGTAAAGAGATACAGACCCTGAGAAAATAGGCGACAGGTTTAGATAGAGGATTTGGATCGGCGTAGGCTTGGAGGGCCGAAGGGCCTGTTCCTGTGCTGTAATTTTCTTTGTTCTTTGTTCTTTGTTCTGAAACCGGAGGGAGGAGATTACTGTATTTAGTTAGCATTTAATATTTATAGTAGAAATCTAGCACGAGGGACCATATAGTTAATTGTGACATAATTTAGGAAGGATTGAATAAGTATTTATTTATTTTAAATTAATTTATTAATTAGTGCTAGAAATGTCAGTTAGAGGGGTAAAGTGCTTCACCTGTGAGATGTGGGAGGTCCGTGACGCTTCCAGCTTTCCGGACGACTACATCTGCAGGAAGTGTACCCAGTTGCAGCTCCTCACAGACCGCATGGATCGGTTGGAGCAGCAATTGGATGCACTTAAGAACATGCAGATGGCAGAAAGCATCATAGACAGGAGTTTTTGAGAAGTGGTTACACCCAAGGTGCAGATAGATGGGTGACCGCTAGAAGGGGCAGGCAGTCAGTGCAGGAATGCCCTGTGGCTATCCCCCTCTCGAACAAGTACACCATTTTGGATACTGTTGGGGGGGATGGCCTATCAGGGGAAAACAGCAGCAGCCAGAGCAGTGGCACCACGGCTGGCACTGTTGTTCAGCAGGGAGGGACAAAGCGCAGAAGAGCAATAGTTATAGGGGACTCTATAGTCAGGGGCACAGATAGGCGCTTCTGTGGACGTGAAAGAGACTCCAGGATGGTATGTTGTCTCCCTGGTGCCAGGGTCAAGGATGTCTCTGAATGGACAGGGGGCATTCTGAAGGGGGAGGGTGAACAGGCAGAGGTTGTGGTACACATCTATACCAACGACATAGGCAGGAAGAGTGATGAGGTCCTGCAGGGGGAGTTCAGGGAGTTAGGTAGGAAGTTAAAAGACAGGACCTCGAGGGTTGTAATCTCGGGATTACTCTCTGTGCCACGTGCCAGTGAGGCTATAAATAGGATTATAATGCAGCTAAACACGTGGCTGAACAGTTGGTGTAGGAGGGATGGTTTCAGATAACTGGATCATTGGGATCTCTTCAGGGACAGGTGGGACCTGTACAAGAAGGATGGGTTGCATCTAAACTGGAGGGGCACAAATATCCTGGCTGCAAGGTTTGCTCGCGTCACTCGGGAGGGTTTAAACTAGTGTGGCGGTGCGGGGGCGGGGGTGGGGGGGTGGGGGGTTGGGTGGGAACCAGAGCAGTAGGACAGCAGGTGAAATAACTGAGGGGGAACTAGTAAATAAGGCCAGTAAGACTAAGAGGAAAGGCAGGCAGGGAGATGTTGCTGAGCACAGCGGGACTGGTGGTCTGAAGTGCATTTGTTTCAATGCGAGACGTATAACAGGTAAGGCAGATGAACTTAGAGCTTGGATTAGTACTTGGAACTATGATGTTGTTGCTATTACAGAGACTTGGGTGAGGGAAGGACAGGATTGGCACCTAAATGTTCCAGGATTTAGAAGCATCAGGCGGGATAGAGGGGGATGTAAAAGGGGTGGGGGAGTTGCATTACTGGTTAAGGAGAATATCACAGCTGTACTGTGGGAGGACACCTCGGAGGGGTCATGTAGCGAGGCAATATGGGTGGAGCTCAGGAACAGGAAGGGTGCAGTCACGATGTTGGGGCTTTACTACAGGCCTCCCAACAGCCAGCGGGAGGTAGAGGAGCAGATATGTAGACAGATTTTGGAAAAATGTAAAGGTAACAGGGTTGTAGTGGTGGGTGATTTTAACTTCCCCTATATTGACTGGGACTCACTTAGTGCTAGGGGCTTGGATGGGGCAGAATTTGTAAGGAGCATCCAGGAATTCTTGAAACAATATGTAGATAGTCCAACTGGGGATGGGGCCGTACTGGACCTGGTATTGGGGAATGAGCCCGGCCAGGTGGTCGACGTTTCAGTAGGGGAGCATTTCGGGAACAGTGACCATAATTCCATAAGTTTTAAGGTACTTGTGGATAAGGATAAGAGTAGTCCTTGGGTGAAGGTGCTAAATTGGGGGAAGGCTAATTATAACAATATTAGGCAGGAACTGAAGAATTTAGATTGGGGCGGCTGTTTGAGGGTAAATCAACATCTGACATGCGGACTGCGACACCGACCACTCCCTGGTGTGCAGCAAGGTTAGACTCAGACCAAAGAAGTTGCATCATTCCAAGCAGAAGGGCCACCCGCGCATCAACACGAGCAGAATTTCTCACCCACAGCTGTGACAAAAATTTCTAAATTCACTTGTAACAGCCCTTCAAAACACTCCCACAGGGGATGCTGAGACCAAGTGGGCCCACATCAGAGACGCCTTCTTTGAGTCAGCTTTGACCACCTACGGCAAAAGTGCGAAGAGAAATGCAGACTGGTTTCAATCTCATAATGAAGAGCTGGAACCTGTCATAGCCGCTAAGCACATTGCACTGTTGAACTACAAGAAAGCCCCCAGCGATTTAACATCCGCAGCACTTAAAGCAGCCAGAAGCACTGCACAAAGAACAGCCAGGCGCTGCGCAAACGACTACTGGCAACAACTATGCAGTCATATTCAGCTGGCCTCAGACACCGGAAACATCAGAGGAATGTATGATGGCATGAAGAGAGCTCTTGGGCCAACCATCAAGAAGATCGCCCCACTCAAATCTAAATCAGGGGACATAATCACTGACCAACACAAGCAAATGGACCGCTGGGTTGAGCACTACCTAGAACTGTACTCCAGGGAGAATGTTGTCACTGAGACTGCCCTCAATGCAGCCCAGCCTCTCCCAGTCATGGTTGAGCTGGACATACAGCCAACCAAATCGGAACTCAGTGATGCCATTGATTCTCTAGCCAGTGGAAAAGCCCCTGGGAAGGACAGCATTACCCCTGAAATAATCAAGAGTGCCAAGCCTGCTATACTCTCAGCACGACATGAACTGCTATGCCTGTGCTGGGACGAGGGAGCAGTACCCCAGGACATGCGCGATGCCAATATCATCACCCTCTATAAAAACAAAGGTGACCGCGGTGACTGTAACAACTACCGTGGAATCTCCCTGCTCAGCATAGTGGGGAAAGTCTTTGCTCAAGTCGCTCTGAACAGGCTCCAGAAGCTGGCCGAGCGCGTCTACCCTGAGGCACAGTGTGGCTTTCATGCAGAGATCGACCGTTGACATGCTGTTCTCCCTTCGCCAGATACAGGAGAAATGCCATGAACAACAGATGCCCCTCTACATTGCTTTCATTGATCTCACCAAAGCCTTTGACCTCGTCAGCAGACGTGGTCTCTTCAGACTACTAGAAAAGATTGGATGCCCACCAAAGCTACTAAGTATCATCACCTCATTCCATGACAATATGAAAGGCACAATTCAACATGGCGGCTCCTCATCAGACCCCTTTCCTATCCTGTGTGGCGTGAAACAGGGTTGTGTTCTCGCACCCACACTTTTTGGGATTTTCTTCTCCCTGCTGCTTTCACATGCGTTCAAGTCCTCTGAAGAAGGAATTTTCCTCCACACAAGATCAGGGGGCAGGCTGTTCAACCTTGCCCGTCTAAGAGCGAAATCCAAAGTACGGAAAGTCCTCATCGGGGAACTCCTCTTTGCTGACGATGCTGCTTTAACATCTCACACTGAAGAGTGCCTGCAGAGTCTCATCGACAGGTTTGCGGCTGCCTGCAATGAATGTGGCATAACCATTAGCCTCAAGAAAATGAACATCATGGAGCAGGACGTCAGAAATGCTCCATCCATCAATATTGGTGACCACGCTCTGGAAGTGGTTCAAGAGTTCACCTACCTAGGCTCAACTATCACCAGTAACCTGTCTCTAGGTGCAGAAATCAACAAGCGCATGGGAAAGGCTTCCACTGCTATGTCCAGACTGGCCAAGAGAGTGTGGGAAAATGGCGCACTGACATGGAACACAAAAGTCCGAGTGTATCAGGCCTGTGTCCTCAGTACCTTGCTCTATGGCAGCGAGGCCTGGACAACGTATGTCAGCCAAGAGCGACGTCTCAATTCATTCCATCTTCGCTGCCTCCGGAGAATACTTGGCATCAGGTGGCAGGACCGTATCTCCAACACAGAAGTCCTCGAGGTGGCCAACATCCCCAGCTTGTTCACACTACTGAGTCAGCGGCGCTTGAGATGGCTTGGCCATGTGAGCCGCATGGAAGATGGCAGGATCCCCAAAGACACATTGTACAGCGAGCTCGCCACTGGTATCAGACCCACCGGCCGTCCATGTCTCCGCTTTAAAGACGTCTGCAAACCTGACATGAAATCCTGTGACATTGATCACAAGTCGTGGGAGTCAGTTGCCAGCGTTCGCCAGAGCTGGCGGGCAGCCATAAAGACGGGGCTAAAATGTGGCGAGTCGAAGAGACTTAGTAGTTGGCAGGAAAAAAGACAGAGACGCAAGGGGAGAGCTAACTGTGCAACAGCCCCGACAAACAAATTTCTCTGCAGCACCTGTGGAAGAGCCTGTCACTCTAGAATTGGCCTTTATAGCCACTCCAGGCGCTGCTTCACAAACCACTGACCACCTCCAAGCGCGTATCCATTGTCTCTCAAGATAAGGAGGCCAAAGAAGAAGAAGAGGCAGGAAATGAAGAATTTAGATTGGGGCGGCTGTTTGAGGGTAAATCAACATCTGACATGTGGGAGTCTTTCAAACGTCAGTTGATTAGAATCCAGGACCGGCATGTTCCTGCGAGGAAGAAGGATAGGTTTGGCAAGTTTCGGGAACCTTGGATAACGAGGGATATTGTGAGCCGAGTCAAAAAGTAAAAGGAAGCATTCATAAGGGCTAGAAGACTGGGAACAGACAAAGCCCTTAAGGAATATAAAGACAGTAGGAAGGAACTTAAGCAAGGAGTCAGGAGGGCTAAAAGGGGTCATGAAAAGTCATTGGCAAACAGGATTAAGGAGAATCCCAAGGCTTTATATCCGTATATAAAGAGTAAAAGGGTAGCCAGGGAAAGGGTTGACCCACTCAAGGATAGAGGAGGGAATCTATGTGTGGAGCCAGAGGAAATGGGCGAGTACTTTGCATCAGTATTCACCAACGAGAAGGACTTGGTGGATGATGAGTCTGAGGGAGGGACTGTATATAGTCTGGGTCATGTCGTTATCAAAAAGGAGGAGGTGTTGGGCGTCTTGCAAAGCATTAAGGTAGATAAGTCCCCAGGGCCTGATGGGATCTACCCCAGAATAGTGAGGGAGACAAGAGAATAAATTGCTGGGGCCTTGACAGAAATCTTTGTATCCTCATTGGCTACAGGTGAGGTCCCAGAGGACTGGAGAATAGCCAATGTTGTTCCTTTGTTTAAGAAGGGTAGCAAGGATAATCCAGGAAATTATAGGCCGGTGAGCCTTACGTCAGTGGTAGGGAAATTATTAGAGAGGATTCTTCGGGACAGGATTTACTCCCATTTAGAAACAAATGAACTTATTAGCGAGAGGCAGCATGGTTTTGTGAAGGGGAGGTCGCGTCTCACTAACTTGATTGAGTTTTTTGAGGAAGTGACGAAGATGATTGATGAAGGAAGGGCAGTGGATGTTGTCCATATAGACTTCAGTAAAGCCTTTGTCAAGGTCCCTCATGGCAAACTTGTACAAAAGGTGAAGTCACACGGGATCAGAGGTGAGTTGGCAAGATGGATACAGAACTGGCTCGGTCATAGAAGACAGAGGGTAGCAGTGGAAGGGTGCTTTTCTGAATGGAGGGCTGTGACTCGTGGTGTTCCGCAGGGATCGGTGCTAGGACCTTCTCTTTTTGTAGTATGTATAAATGATTTGGAGGAAAATGTACCTGGTCTGATTGGTAAGTTTGCGGACGACACAGAGGTTGGTGGAATTGCGAATAGTGATGAGGATTGTCAGAGGATACAGCAGGATATAGATCAGTTGGAGACTTGGGCAGAGAAATGGCAGATAGAGTTTAATCCGGACAAATGTGAGGTAATGCATTTTGGAAGATCTAATACAGGTGGGAAGTATACAGTAAATGGCTTAGGAGTATTGACAGGCAGAGAGATCTCAGCATACAGGTCCACAGGTCACTGAAAGTGGCAACGCAGGTGGATAAGGTAGTCAAGAAGGCATACAGCATGCTTGCCTTCATTGGTCGGGGCATAGAGTATAAAAATTGGCAAGTCATGCTGCAGCTGTACAGAACTTTAGTTAGGCCACACTTAGAATATTGCATGCAGTTCCGGTCGCCACACTACCAGAAGGACCTGGAGGCTTTGGAGAGGGTACAGAAGAGGTTTACCAGGATGTTGCCTGGTCTGGAGGGCATTAGCTGTGAGGAGAGGTTGGATAAACTTGGATTGTTTTCATTGGAACGACGGAGGTGGAGGGGCAACATGATAGAGGTTTACAAAGTTATGAGTGGCATGGACAGAGTGGATAGTCAGAAGCTTTTTCCCAGGGTGGAAGAGTCAGTTACTGGGGGACATAGGTTTAAGGTGCGAGGGGCAAAGTTTAGAGGGAATGTGTGAGGCAAGTTCTTTACACAGAGAGTGGTGAGTGCCTGGAACTTGCTGCCGGGGGAGGTGGTGGAAGCAGGTGCGATAGCGATGTTTAAGAGGCATCTTGATAAAACATGAATAGGGTGGGAATAGAGGGATACGGTCCTCGGAAGTGCAGAAGGTTTTAGTTTAGACAGGTATCAAGATCGGCGCAGGCTTGGAGGGCCGAATGGCCTGTTCCTGTGCTGTTCTTTGTTCTTTGATATATTATTGTGAAGGACGTAAGACAAAGAATAGGGAGGGATAATGCATATGACGTCCATTTGGCAGAATGTAAGTAGTAGAGTCCCTCAGGGATCTGTGCTGCAGCTCAGCTTTTCCTTATATTTATCAATGAATAGATGAAGGAATAGAGAGCTGTATATCCTGTATATAAGCATAGATAGTAGTAGAATGTTTCAAAGCGACGTTGATAGATTGAGTGAGCAAAACTGTGGCAGATGGAGTTCAATGTAGAGAAGTGTGCGGTTAACACTTTGAACATAATAAAGACAGATCAGAGTATTTTCTAAATGTGAAACCAGGAACTGTGAAGGAGCAGAAAGATTTAGGGATCCATGTACAGAAGTCACAAAAAGCTAGGGGACAGGTACAAAAGATAACTAAGAAAGTTAGCCTTTATCTCCAAGAGGCTGGAATACAAAGGGAAGAAAGTTGTATAAAGCTCTGGTTAGACTGCATCTAGCGTAGTGTATCGGTCTGGGTACTACAACTCAGGAAAATATATTTGTCTTGGAAGTGTGTGCAACACAGATTCACCAGAATAATACTGGAGCTAAAATTATTATGTTAAGAGGACATTTTACAGTTTGTATACCTTTGAGTACAGAAGAGTAAAGGGTGACCTAATTGAGGTGTTTATGCCAATTAAAGGATTTGATAAAGACACTCTTTCCTCTAGTGGGAAGTCCAGAATAGGGTGGCATAACAATCAAATTAGAGGTAAGTTGTTCAGGGGTGATGCCAGAAAGCACTTATTCACACAAGGGCTAGTGGAAATCTGGAAAACTCTCCCAAAAAGCTAGTGAGGTTAGATCAACTGAAAATTTCAAAACTGAGATCAACAGATTATTTTGAGGGTAATGGTGTTTGGAACATGAGAACAGGAGTAGGCCATTCACCCTCAAGCCTGTTTTGCCATTCAGTGAGATCATGGTTGATCTGTATCCAAACACCATCCATTCACCTTAGCTCCATAACCCTTAAAAACCTTTGTTCTAATGATCACAGATTTAAAATTGTGCTCACGTCTACTGCTTTTTATGAGAGAAGGTTCCACATTTCTGCCACATTTTGCATGAAGATGTTCATCCCAACTTCTCTCCTGAATGGCCTGGTTCTGATTTTAAGGTTATGTCCCCTTGTCCTAGACTCTCCCACCAAACGAACAAGTTTCTCTCTTTAAACCCTATCAATTCCTTTCAAAATCCTAAAATCCTCAATCGAATTACCCCTTAACCTTCTATATTCCAAAGAATACAAACCTATGTAATCTCTCCTCATAAATGTAACCCTTGGATCCCTGGTAACATTCTGGTGAATCTGCCCTGCACTCCTTCCAAGGCCAATATATCCTTTCTGAGGTGCGGTCCCCGGAACTGCACACAGTATTCTCGATATGGTCTAACCAGGGCTTTGTATAGCTGTAACAAGACTTCCTTCCCTTCATATTCTTAACCTGTAATTATAAAAGCTAACGTTTGATTAGCTTGTTTTGATTTTTTTTGTTCCTGACTACGAGTTTTGTGTACATGGATCTCTTAAATCTCTTTGGACTCCACTGTTCCTGCTTTTCACTATTTAAAAAAAATGCTCAAATCTCTCCTTTTATGTCCAAATGGATGACCTCTCACTTAGCTGCGCTGAAATCCATCTGCCACAATTTTGCCAACTCACTTAATCTATTAATGTCTCTTTGTAATGTTATTCACTATGTCGCCAATCTTTGTGTCATCAGGAACTTACATATATGGCTCTTTATTGTATTATCTAAGTCATTACGAAATATAGCAAATAGTTGAGCCCCAGCACAAATGATCAGCCACAATCTAATTGATGACAGAACAGGTCCGAGGGGCTGAATGGCCTACTCCTGTTGATATGTTCCTATCTACATTGTCATTTTATTCCACAAGAAAAATACTCTGATGCATACAATAAAATAAATATTCAGCATCACATGTGATTCTTTATCCAAAAAGATACATCGGAGGAGTACAGTTATGTTTAAATGTAATTGGTTCATGATAGCTTGACAAATCAGTTATAATTATTCTACCCTGATGTAATCACAGACCACTGAGGGAATGTATGTCATGTTATTCATGTGAAATTGTTGCTACTCACTGCTTCCAGATAGACAGATTTATATTGATTTTACCATTAGCCACTTAAAACCTGTATAAGTACACTGATCCAGAGCTGACTATGCTACATTGAACAAAAGCCAAAGTAACAACATCAACAACAACTTAAAGCCTTTACATAGTAAAACATCCCAAGGTCCTTCACAGGAATGTTATCAAACAAAATTTGGCTCTGAACCACATAAAGCGATATTTAGGGCAGATAACCAAAAACTTGGTCAAAAAGGTAGTTTTTAAGGAGCGACCTAAAGGAGGAAAGAGAGATAGAAAGGCAGAGAGGTTTAGGAAGGTTCAGAACTTAGGACCTTGGTAGTTGAAGGCATGGCTGCCAATAGTGGAGAGATTAAAATTGGATATGCTCTGATAATTTTTTTTTAATGGCAAGAATTGTGCTCTAACATCTTGCCTAAAGGACACAACATTTCTGCAATTTGCTGAGACGGTGGCATCATCCATTCTAAAGCAGGTAACTATTGGAAGTAAAAACAAGAAATTCTGGAACCACTCAGCAGGTCTGGCAGCATCTGTGGAAAGAGAAGCAGAGTTAACGTTTTGGGTCAGTGACCCTTCATCGGAACTGATAAATACTAGAAAAGTCACAGGTTATAAGCAAGTGAGGTGGGGGTAGGGCAAGAGATAACAAAGGAGGTCTAGATTGGACCAGGCCACATAGCTGACCAAAAGGTCACGGAGCAAAGGCAAACAATATGTTAATGGTGTGTTGAAAGACAAAGCATTAGTACAGATTAGGTGTTAATACACTGAATATTGAACAGCAGCAAGTGCAAACCTGAAAAAAAAACAGTGGGTAAGCAAACTGAACAAACTAAGATGAAATGAAATAAATGCAAAAAACAGATTGTAAAAAATGTAAAAAAGAATGTAAAAAAAAGGAAGAAAAAATAACTAAAAATGAAAGTAAAATGGGGGGCTGTCATGCTCTGAAATTATTGAACTCAATGTTCAGTCCGGCAGGCTGTAGTGTGCCTAATCGGTAAATGAGATGCTGTTCCTCGAGCTTGCGTTGATGTTCACTGGAACACTGCAGCAATCCCAGGACAGAGATGTGAGCATGAGAGCAGGGGGGAGTGTTGAAATGGCAAGCAACCGGAAGCTCAGGGTCCTGCTTGCGGACTGAGCGGAGATGTTCTGCAAAGCGGTCACCCAGTCTGCGCTTGGTCTCCCCAATGTAGAGGAGACCACACTGTGAGCAGCGAATACAGTATACTACATTGAAAGAAGTACAAGTAAATCGCTGCTTCACCTGAAAGGAGTGTTTGGGGCCTGGGATAGTGAGGAGAGAGGAGGAAAATGGGCAGGTATTACACCTCCTGCGGTTGCAGGGGAAGGTGCCATGGGACGGGGACGAGGTGGTGGGGGTAATGGAGGAGTGGACCAGGGTGTCGCGGAGGCAACGATCCCTTCGGAATGCTGACAGGGGAAGGGAGGGGAAGATGCGACTGGTAGTGGCATCATGCTGGAGGTGGCGAAAATGGCGGAGGATGATCCTTTGGATATGGAGGCTGGTGGGGTGAAAAGTGAGGACAAGGGGAACCCTGTCACGGTTCTGGGAGGGAGGGGAAGGGGTGAGGGTAGAGATGCGGGGAATGGGCCGGACACGGTTGAGGGCCCTGTCAACCACAGTGGGGGGAAATCCTCGGTTGAGGAAAAAGGAGGTCATATCAGAAGCACCGTCATGGAAGGTAGCATCATCAGAGCAGATGTGTCGGAGACAGAGAAACTGGGAGAATGGAATGGAGTCCTTAAAGGAGGTAGGGTGTGAAGAAGTGTAGTCGAGGTAGCTATGGGAGTCGGTGGGCTTATAATGGATATTAGTAGACAACCTATCCCCAGAGATGGAGACAGAGAAGTCGAGGAAAGGAAAGGAAGGGAAGTGTCAGAGATGGACCATGTAAAGGTGAGAGAAGGGTGGAAATTGGAAGCAAAGTTGATAAAGTTTTCCAGTTCGGGGCGGGAGCAGGAAACGGCATCAATGTACCGGAAAAAGAGTTGGGGGAGGGGTCCTGAGTAGGACTGGAACAAAGAATGCTCGACATATCCCACAAAAAGACAGGCATAACTAGGACCCATGCGGGTACCCATAGTGACACCTTTTACTTGAAGGAAGTGCGTGGAGTTGAAGGAGAAGTTGTTCAATGTGAGAACAAGTTCAGCCAGGCGGTGGAGGGTGGTGGTGGATGGGGACTGGTTGGGCCTCTGTTCCAGGAAGAAGCGGAGAGCCCTCAAACCATCCTGGTGGGGGATGGAGGTGTAGAGCGATTGGACGTCCATAGTGAAGAGGAGGCGGTTGGGACCAGGAAACTGGAAATTGTCAAAATGACGTAGGGCGTCAGAAGAGTCACAGATGTAGGTGGGAAGAGACTGGACCAGCGGAGAAAAGATAGAGTCTAGATAGGAAGAAATAAGTTCAGTGGGGCAGGAGCAGGCTGACACAATGGGTCTGCCAGGACAATCCCGTTTGTGGATTTTGGGAAGGAGGTAGAAGCGGGCTGTCCGGGGTTGTGGGACTATGAGGTTGGAAGCTGTAGAGGGAAGATCTCCAGAGGAGATGAGGTCAGTGACAGTCCTTTGGACGGTGGCTTGATGTTCGGTGGTGGGGTCATGGTACAGAGGGAGGTAGGAAGAAGTGTCCGTGAGTTGGCGTTGAGCTTCTGCAAGGTAGAGGTCGGTATGCCATACGACAACAGCACCACCCTTCGTTATTTTTACTTCCTTTTTTTTTACATTCTTTTTTACATTTTTTACAATCTGCTTTTTTGCATTTATTTCATTTCATCTTAGTTTGTTCAGTTTGCTTACCCACTGTTTTTTTTCAGGTTTGCACTTGCTGCTGTTCAATATTCAGTGTATTAACAGCTAATCTGTACTAATGCTTTGTCTTTCAACACACCATTAACATATTGTTTGCCTTTGCTCCGTGACCTTTTGGTCAGCTATGTGGCCTGGTCCAATCTAGACCTCCTTTGTTATCTCTTGCCCCACCCCCACCTCACTTGCTTATAACCTGTGACTTTTCTAATATTTATCAGTTCCGATGAAGGGTCACTGACCCGAAACGTTAACTCTGCTTCTCTTTCCACAGTTGCTGCCAGACCTGCTGAGTGGTTCCAGCATTTCTTGTTTTTATTTCAGATTTCCAGCATCCGCAGTATTTTGCTTTTATTTAACTATTGGAAGTGCTCTGGACGTCAAAGAAAATAAGTTGCTGCAACTTCTATTTTAACAAGTTAACCATTTTATAAATTCAATTATGCATTTACAACTAAAATAAAATCCACTATTTCAAATTTAACCTCACTGTATTAGCTAACCATGCCAATATTTCTGAGTATGGAGACTTGCGATTTACAGCTGTACTGTAATCTTTGACTTTATGATTCATCTGCAGCTAACTCAATGAGTTGCAAAACTCCAGGCGAGTGGAATTGCCAGTATGGCATAGAGACTCGTATACATAAGTGTGCTTGCTACTAAATTCTAACATTGTGATCTCCTAATTGCTCAGACATAAAAAAGTTATGAAAATGTAAGTTATGGAGGAAAGATGGCCATCCTTGAGTAATAATTGTAGATAATTAGAGTCATTATAGATAATTAGAGCAATATTTATTGTCTGGAACAAAGCACTGTGGGGGAGGGCAGGGCTCAAAATTTTCTGTACCGTGCAGTCTAAAATGTGTTTGTTCAACAAAAGGTTACAATGTAGTTCTATAGTATTAACAAAATGATTCCAACATCTGTTTGTTTGAAAATGTTGATACTATAATTTTTATATTGATAGCAAAAGTCACAAGATAGCAAAGACCAAAGGAAAAGTAACAGGCATTCAGGATCTTTCAGATCATCAGTGGTAATGCAACCTCAATTTTGTATTGTAATGGAGCCAATGAACCCAATATTTACAGGGAGGATGCGGTAGCACATGGTAAACCTAACAAGGCCATGGACGCGGAGGTCCTGCCAAACTTAACAACAGGATCTCATTTTAATTTTTTTCCTCATTTCTCACCCAGTAGCCAGCTAGACTGACAAGCTGGCTAATTGCCAGGCAGAAATCCAGTGATAGGACATCACAGCTGGAGACCCATGGAGACAGCGCCCAGCAATTGGCAGTGTGAGGGAGTGAGATTTTGGGGCTTTGTTTGGTTGTGGGGGGAAAGTGGTGGGGGGTGGGAAGAGTGAGGCCACAATTGGCGGGATGAAGCCAAAGACTTCCTTGAAGGGTCAGGGGGAACACTTGCCTTCTTAAACTGGCAGCTCCGTATTCCCTTTCACTGCTGGAAACCTGCATGACAACTGTTTAAATTTATATCAGTTTCCAGGTGTCCAAGGCAGACGCTCTCATGGCTTGCAATCCATCACCTTAAAAATGGCAACAGGCACATACGTGCCACGCTGGGGACGCTTTCTCCATTTTTGCAATTTTAACACCCTCCACTCCCCCAACCCTTACCTGTCCGTCTTGGGAATTAGTATTGAGACCAGAATCACTCAGCTAATTTTCCCCACATTTCCCTCTCCCTGAGGATTTCAAATATCCTTCAGCGATAGTGATTGATTGCTATGTGAAACGATGACCCTTTCAAAAGTATATGATTGTGTATTATGCTTTTTTTAAGGACTGTGTTTGCTCATTTTCCTGTCATGTTTTGTCTCTGTGGATATTGCCTGTAATTACAATTAAAATCATGTCATTGCAAAGCACGCCTTATAAAACATATAAAACTAATTTGAACAAGCTTCCTTTGCACTGTTGGACTTTGTGCTTTCCATTGTAATTAAGACATGTTGCTTTCTTCTCCATCCATGTAATGCTGCTGTCCATTCATATCTTGTCCTTGGTAGAGTTTTCTCCATCTTGTGGAATGGTCAGCCCATATCAGGATCTGTTGCCATGTAATTTTTGGCCTAGTTAGTGCCCTTTTTCTTCTGCCTTCTTCCTCCTGACATTCCACAATTCTAGAAGATAGAAGCACACTAAACTGACAGCTTCTTTTATATTGCTGTCGGACTGCTGGCTCCACATAGCCAGGAATAACATTAGGCTAAGCTTACTGAATTTATTTTTAAGACTGGCAGCTAGGAAGACCCATTTTTTTTATTGGGTCATCCTGACTGCCACCAATGTTTGTGAGGCCTGTAAATATACAGTTCCAACAGAGGCACCCTTGTCCTTGAGGTAGCATCATGCCTTCATCACCAATACATACCTAATGGTTTCTTGTCATAACCTCAAGATATCAGTACTTTGCACAAGTACACTGGGCAAACTGCCCTGTCTGTTTTGTATATACACATGGAGTATTGGGATCCACTTTGCAGGAAGACCCGGTTCATTTTTCAGACATAGTTGTAGGAGAGCAGTGCACTTAGATCAGCCTTATAAGATCAGAGCTTCAACATAAAAGCATCCCTTACATCATGAGGACAAGAAATAAATGATAGTGTATGTAAAATACAAATCCCCTGTGGAAGCATTAATATTCCTTTGTACAAACTCAAGAAATAAAATTGGTGCACACTAGCAAAGCGGAATGTGTTTTTGCATGTTTGCATGTGCAGGAGTGATAGTTTTTAAAATTAAGTGGCTAATTTACTTCCTTTCTATATATGCTATGAAGGGTCTAATTTCAATTAATTTTGGTTCACTCTTCATTCAAGAATTCTCACATTTGTAAAGATGATAGAACACTTGTTAAGATGATTTTAACATCATTGAACCAGCACCTTTAATCACTTGCACTACAACTTGATCCAAGTCATGACATTACCATACAACTATGCTTTTGTAAGGAAGTTTAGATAAAACAGATGATATATTTAATAAAATATGTATACTTGGTGAATGCATTTAGCTTTGGACAGGTCTGTATTTCGCTTCAGAATGCAACTGGAAGAACCTGCCTTGATCCAGCCAGTTTAAACCAATTGATCTGCTTACTAATGACAAAGTTACCAGAGGCATTTTATGTAACTGACTCCATTATATCTAACTCTTCTCATTCTCCTTAATTTCTCCATTACTTCTGTCATGATTGATTACTATATCAGCAACAACTTATATTTGTATAGTGCCTTTATTGTAATAAAACATTCCAAGGCGCTTTTCCTCTTTTCACTGCTTCTCCTCAGTGATCCACATCTGTGACACTAATTTTGATTGAATTTGTTTTTTCCTAGCCAAGCACGACCCCCAGATCTCTTGCAATGACTTTTCCTCCAGCTACTGCATAAACACCTCTAACATTTTATAAGCTTCCATTCTTGGTCCCCTTGTCTTCCTCATATACATGTTGTCCCTCACCCAACATCATCCATACACATGGAGTTAACTTCTATATATATGCTAATGATATTGTGTTTTTTGCTTGGATGTTTGTCAGGTGTCATGCTGAACTACAACTTTCTCCAAATTTAATATTGGCTGGATGGTAGTCATCCATTTTGGTTCTCACTCGTAACTTCAAACACTATTCCTCTTTTTAGTTGCTCACTGAGAACCTGACACTGTGCAGCTGTGGTCACCTGTTTGACCTAAATTGAGCTTCAAATCCCACATCCAGTCTGTAACCATGACTACCCACTTCAACCTCTGGAACATTGCTTGCCAATATCGATGCCTCCCCAGCACTGCTGAAACCCTAATCCATGCCTCTATCACTTCATGATTTGATTTCGACAACACTGTTCTCGTCAAGCTTCTGACTGACTACATGAACTTCACCTCGTCCAGAATTCTGTTGATTTTATCCCATTCTTGTACAAATTCCTTAACTTCTATCAATCTGATCCTCATCAACATCTTTTAGCTCCCCATTCTACAGTATACTGACTTTAAATCCTGGTCTGGAGTGTGTGCCTCTCAATTCTGCAGCTACCAAACCCTGCACTCTGAAAATCTCCTCCAATGCGTCTGCTTTGCCTCCACGCTCCCCACTCTCAAAAGCTTCTTAAAAACCTACCACTGTCACTGCACCTTTTGCCAACTCCTATACTTCACTCCTACTTCGTGTTCTGTGTCCTGCAGTTGTCAATAAAGTGTCTTGGGATGTTTATCACATGAAAGATATTGTACAGGTTGTTATTAGCAGTACATAAAGTGATCTTCCAGTCTGGTGTCAAGGCATGTTTTAAAACATGCTGAGTTAGTTTGCTAGATCTTCTTTGCAGTTTAATGATTGAAGCGAGGTTATTAATTTTAAGTGTTCCCTGCTGGGTTTCGAAATAAACTATTGTCTGTGAGCACAGCACCACAGATGTGTAAAAGTGCACAAATGCTGCATTTTCTCAGTGTTTGGAACATGCATTCACAGCCTGCGTATAAATCTGGTGCTGCAGGGCGTGAACCATTACTGCAGCTATTGATCTTATACCAGTGACAGCAGGCAAAATGTTTGCTCAGATCAGGATGTTTCAAAATTCATTCTCAGGAAGTGGATATTGCTAGCAAGGCCAGCATTTACTACCTGTTCCTGGTTGTCCTGAAAAGGTGGTGGACCTTGTGTTATTGGCTTTTAGCACAAATGTACCAAACACTACAATAATGATTGATAAATTTAAACAAAGGGTTCTTTATTGAAAATAACAGGATTCTAGGAGAGCTCTTCAATACACGTGCTACGTGCTGACTAGCACAGCTCCAATTACTGTATTACGTTAACTTTTATCACATCCTGTAGTGATGTATACTAAGCAATTTACATATTCAGTAGTATGTTAATTTGTATTAAAGCAATGAAAATAATATCACACATCCCCTTTTCCTTAAATAGAAAAAAATACATAAATTATAAGCTATGTACATAATGAAATAGGATAATTGTGAACAGTATTTACACATGTATGGACTCTTAGATTAATTTATTCAAGTGTTTCTGAAATGTTCAGGTGGTCTGCTGCCTCCACCTGATCTGGTCGCAGTGAAACTTTGCTGAGATCTGGAATTGTCATTAATTTTCTCTTGACTCGTAAGTCTAGACTGATAATTATCTTGTACTTGAGTGTTGTATGTGTCATCTTCCTTAACTCCACTCTCCGATCTTGAATGCAAAAGTGTTCTTGACACTACAGGAGTGTTAGGTATGATGCTTTTGATAACTCTCTCAGCTGACATCTATTCCTCCTCAACTTCACTCCGTTCGGGGTGGTAACATAGAAACATAGAAAATAGGAGCAGGAGTAGGCCATTCAGCCCTTCAAGCCTGCTCCATCATTCATTATGATCATGGCTGATCATCCAACTCAGTAACCTGTTCCCGCTTTCCCCCCCCCCCCGCCATATCCTTTGATCCGTTTCACCCAAGAGCTATATCTAACTCCTTCTTGAAAGCATACAATGTTTTGGCCTCAACTGCTTTCTGTGGTAGTGAATTCCACAGGCTCACCACTCTCTGGGTGAAGAAATTTCTCCTCATCTCAGTCCTGAAAGGTTTGCCCCGTTTCCTTAGACTATGACCACTGGTTCTAGACTCCCCCACCATCGGGGACATCCTTCCTGCATCTACCCTGTCAAGTCCTGTTAGAATTTTATAGGTTTCTATGAAATCCCCCCTCACTCTTCTGAACTCCAGCAAATATAATCCTAACCAACTCAATCTCTCCTCATTCGTCAGTCCCGCCATCCCAGGAATCAGTCTGGTAAACCTTCGCTGCACTCCCTCGATAGCAAGAACATCCTTCCTCAGATAAGGAGACCGAAACTGCACACAATATTCCAGGTGTGGCCTCACCAAGGCCCTATATAATTGCAGCAAGACATCCCTGCTCGTGTACTCGAATCCTCTCGCTATGAAGGCCAAAATACCATTTGCCTTTTTTACTGCCTGCACCTGCATGCTTACCTTCAGCGACTGGTGTATGAGAACACCCAGGTCTCGTTGCATATTCCTCTCTCTCAGTTTATAGCTGTTCAGATAATAATCTGCCTTCCCGTTTTTGCTACCAAAGTGAATAACCTCACATTTATCCACATTATATTGCAACTGCCATGCATTTGCCCACTCACTCAACTTGTCCAAATCACCCTGAAGTCTCTCTGCATCCTCCTCACAACTCACCGTCCCACCCAGTTTTGTGTTATCTGCAAATTTGGAGATATTACATTTAGTTCCCTCATCTAAATCATTAATATATATTGTGAATAGCTGGGGTCCTAGCACTGATCCCTGCTGTACCCCACTAGTCACTGCCTGCCATTCAAAGACCCATTTATTCCTTCTCCTTGTTTCCTGTCTGCCAACTAATTTTCTATCCATCGCAATACACTACCCCCAATCCCGTGCGCTTTAATTTTACACGCTAATCTCTTATGTGGGACTTTGTCGAAAGCCCTCTGAATGTCCAAATAAACCACATCCACTGGCTCCCCCTCATCAACTCTACTAGTTATATCCTCAAAGAATTCTAATCGATTTGTCAAGCATGGGGGATTTCCCTTTCATAAATCCATGCTGAATCTGTCCGATTCTCCCACTGTTCTCCAAGTGCTCTGCTATAAAATCTTTGATAATGGACTCAAGAACTTTCCCCACTACCAACGTCAGGCTGACTGGTCTATAATTCCCTGTTTTCTCTCTACCTCCCTTTTAAATAGTGGGGTCACATTAGCTACCCTCCAATCTGTAGGAACTGTTCCAGAGTCTATAGAATCTTGGAAGATGACCACCAATGCATCTACTATTTCTAGGGCCCCTTCCTTAAGTAACCTTGTATGACTGTGGCTTATTACAGATCATTGACACTTTCGCAGGGAACCATGTCTTCGCTTGCAGTTGGATCACTTTCACCTTCTGTCCTACCTGTAGAGGAGGCCTGCATGTTTGTCATGAGTGATTTTCATTTTCTCTCGTCTTCCCAATAATTTATCGTATATTGACAACGATCTGATCAGATAATGACTTGGAACAGTTGTCCTGACTTCCCTTCTGACCATGATCTCTGCTGGGCATGGTAATCCCGTGCCTAGTGGTGTTGCTTGTAGGTGCAACATTGCTATTTGAATGTCTTGATTGGGCTCCTTGCATTTCAAGATTAGTGACTTTACCGTCCACACCATCCTTTCTGCTAGTCCATTTGACCTTGGATAGTGTGGAGACGACATAACGTGATTTACAGCCCACTTTGCGCACATGTCTAGAAATGACTTACTGGTGTACTGTGGACTGTTATCCAACACTATCTCCTCTGGGGAATCTAAAAGACTGAAAACTGCATTCACTGTGTTTGCTACTAATGTATTTGATGTATCCCTCAGTTGCCAAATGATAGGAAATTTGGAGAAGTAGGTGGTAATAAGTAACATATATAAGTAAGATATATCACCTCTGACAGTTCATAAGTCAGGAGCTATTCTTGACCGTAGATGTGATGGAACATCATAAGGATGGAGTGGTTCTCTGTGTTGACTCGGTTGATGCTCTTGACATGCACGCATATCCTCATTGCTCGTTCTATATTGTTACTGATCCCTGGCCAATAAACTGCTGCAATTGCAAACCTCTGCCTGTGAATGACTTCAGGCTTGCTGATTTGCACCTTTACCGTGCAGATTACATATTATTTTCATGGTGCTGTGACCTCCCGCTGTGCATTTGCCTCCTGTCAGTTAATTTGCTGCGAACGCTACAGGGGTCCCATGCACCGCTGGTAAAATTCCATTGCCTTCAGAAAATGCCTGCTAATTGCTTCATTTAACAACCGCTATTGGTTTCTCACCCCTGCCGGGTGGGTTGCCATCAATGCAGGGAAGTAACCTCCAGCAAAAATGGGAGAAGGTGGGAACACGCGAGCCTCAATTTTCCTTGCCCCACCCCGTCTCCAAACCTCCTCCAAGGGCCTGGTAAAAATCCCCCCATGGTCTCTGGAGTCGCTTTTTCTCTCTAAGGCAGTTGCTCAGGAACGAAGATGACTTTCTTCCACTCCAGGGTTGTGGGTCCTTAGGTGACTGAATAGTCCAATTCTGGATCCGCACACTCTGCCACAGGTGGGGCAGGTGGTGTTTGGTGGGGCAAGTGAATGGGATGCTCGAGTTTCTGAACGCTGCTTCTGCTGTTTGCACTTGGTCACTGCCTGGGCATGTCGATGTTGTTCGAACTGGCTTGCACCTTCCTGGATGCTTCTTCTCCATTTTAGGCAGTCATAGGCAAGAGATTCCCACGAACCAGTGGAGATGGCACATTTTTTCAGGGAGGCTTTAAGGACATCCTTACAGTGGTTCCTTTGCCCTCCTGGTAACCTCTTGCTATGACAGAACTCAGAGCAGAAAGCATGTTTTGGGAGTCTTGTGTCAGGCCTGCGGACGATGTGGCCCGCCCAACGTAACTGACTAGCCATGACCAGTGTCTCAATACTGGGGATGTTGGCCTGAGAAAGGACACTGATATTGGAGTGCCTGTCCTGCCACTGAATTTGCAGGATCTTGCAGAGGCACCACTGGTGATATCTCTCCAGGGCTTTGAGATGTCTTAAAGACCAAACGACAAAGAACTCAAACCTCACACCAAGCTCATGGTCTACAGGGCCACAGTGTTACCTGCCCTCCTGAATGGGTCAGAAACATGGACACTCTACAACAGACATCTCTCTGGAGTATTAATTCAGAGACATAACCATTACTTCCCCATACCTGTGTGGTAATAAAAATTAATTAAAACTATTGTCCATTGGAACTTCCTGCTTGGATTGGAATTACATTCAGGACATCTGCTCATCTAAAATCAAGTACACTTTATTTCCTTGAACCTTCTTTACATTATCAAATAATCTGTTTTGGTGTTTATCTGAAAATGCAATCAATTACATCAGATTATCATGCAGCAGGACTTAGAACTTACACTTCATAAATTCATTCTATGATTTAGAGTTGTGAGGTGCACCTTTTAATACATCAGGCTATCTTCAAACTTTGTGCTCTAAGTGCTTCTTCTAAACAACCATGTTAATTTTATGGGCTGCGTGGCATCCTCTTCAGTGATTTGCAATGTGTTTGATGCCCTGTTGATCAATCCATTATGTGACTTACTGAGAAGGGAAGAAGAAGAAGCTGTGAATATACATCATCAGTATGAAAACTATATTTTAAGAGAGCAGTGAAACATTTGTTTTGCCTTGTAACCAGGAGTAGCATTAAGCACCTCCCAGGCAAGATAACATGAGTACGAGATGGAATCCTGCACTCGTTTAGCATTGATCCAACAATATGTTTAATCCTCAACCAAAGAAGAGAATACCCTGCTGCACTAATGTGACAGCCAACCTTTTCTTGGTCTCAATGAGTTTGCTGAAGTAATGCCAATTAACAACAATTTCTGGACAGTTTTGTGCTGACGGCTTGTGTCCATTGGGAACTGGGTTGAGGTAGCAGGAAAACTGGATTCACTTTAGATACTTAACAGCTGCCAGGGAAATCTGGATTTTTCTATCTCCCTGGGTTTCATTCAAACTTGAGCTTTAAAGATAAAATGATGGTGACAACGTGGCATGATTCTGTCCAATCCCCAGCAGTGAATTGATTTTTAAGTTTAAAGGGTGACAAGAAACAGACAAAAGTCTAACGGCTGCTTGGAATTTTACTTAAATTGCAAATGCTGAAAATATAGCTGCTGACAAGACAGTTGGCATCTTTAAAGTCTGATGTATCTTTAGAGTTGCTATATTGCATAGTAAGTTGAAATTATTTAAATTTTCAATGTACATGTACAGTGTGATGTGATAAAAATAAAGACATATCAAACCATCAAAACACCAAAAGTCTGAGGCATGAAGCATGATCATGATGTTTAGCTGTCAACCTGGCCTGTACCTTTAAGTTCACTTAATCGCTGTTGGAAAGTGGTAAAAATAGGGATGTCAGGTAATTGTAGCTTCTTGTAAATACTTAGTAAACTGCAGGTCAGTTGGAACCCTGCAATTTTCAGACTTCACAGGTTACTGACTGAGTTTTTTTTTCAAAAGATTGTTTTGCCTTTACAATTAAGACAGGTAGGGGAAGGGGGTTTAACTGGGAGTGATTTTCAGGTGGGTAGTGAATGGGGACAGCATCAAACTGCAGCCTCTGGAAGGTATCAGTTTGAGGCCCAGGGTTATTTTAACTCCAAGCCCAAGTGATCCATTGTTCATGGTTGCAGACCAAGATAAATCTCTGGAGGATAACAGTGCTCCATTTAGTGTGGTTTCCTGTAAAAAAAAAAAATTCTTGTTTTAAAAACATGCTTCAATTTTCAAATGATTACTATTTCTCTTCCTTCAATCTATACTGATTTACATTATAAATAATCACTGAAGAAATTAATGGAACCACAATCAAATCATTATAGGATCACACATTTTAAAAATGGTGAACCAAAATCCGAATGTGGCTTTCTGAACCTCTATGATCAAAGACAAATGACAGCATGTAAAGTAGACCTTGTACAGAATGTACAGTCGTAAGAAATGAGAAGCGGTGTGCCAGATGGTACTGTTGATGGAGATGCACAGTGAATCCAGTCAGCAATATCTTTGAAGCAAGCTAGAATATAAAGGGATGGGAAGAGAATGAAAGTTACGGTAACAAGTGAACAACTGTGACTATCCTACAGGGAAATTGATGTGGCAGGACATGAGTCTCTTGAAGTATGTTCCATGGAAATTATGGTTAACTCAATCAAGGAATCAGCAGTCATCATATACAATAGACCCAACAGAACAAATATGTCACCTTTTTATTTATGATTTATTATGTTGCACGTGTTACAGGCCTTGTGTAGCTTAGAAACAATACCTTTTGCATAGAAATATAAAACATTCAAGTTTTTAGATAATCACTATTCCCTAATTAATATATTCCAAAAAATACTCATCACTACAATTATTTTAATCTTTAAAACCACAAATTGTTTATTCCTGATCTGCCAATATGTTTGGCAGGCACAGGATCATCATTTTAATTTTCTGTTCAGTGGAATGGGTCAGCCTACTAAGGATGTCAGACTTGCCATACCCCTTAGACACTTTGACTTTTTGGTTCTAAGATAAACTTCTGAGACTGGAAACTACTAAAATTTGAATTATTTCAACAAAGGCATCCTGTTCCTTTAACTAAAGAATATGAGACTGCTGGATGAATGCCACCAAGTAATGTTTTGTCGACTTGAAGGCACTTTTCATGTAACAGTAGCTGTGAGAAAATATGGCAAACTAGCATTAGGTAGCAATAAATTTCAAAGGAACAAATGCCAAACGCATTGTACAGCTTAGTTTTTTTTTAAATCCCCATGCAGAGATGCATGGAAAGCTTTGAGTGGGCATTAACCTTTTCCAACAAAATATGCTCCCTCATGTTAAATGCTTAAATTCAGCAGATCATTACAAATATCTAAGAGGAGCTATTATTGATGTTGAAAGTGGGTCAATCTGTCATGCAACTGTAACTGTTTGTGCCTTTAGCTTGGTGAGATGCTGGGAACGCCTTAAAATCTGGGTTCTACTTGCAGGAGAGGGAAGATCAAAAGCAGTAGATAAAATTAAGAATTTAATTAAAACCCCACTAGCTCTTGACTTGAATACTTCCTAATGAAAGATGCTGCTGTGCCTTTGAGAATCCCAATTCATCACATCTGAGGTTTCCTGTTACTGGTATCACAGGAAATGCTACAATCCTCTTGTCACTCAAGTTTTTTTAGTGATCGTCCACATAACCTTTTAATTATGTTGTAGTGATTCATGTAAAGGCTGTTTTTGTACTTTACCTTTCTTTGATTCAAACACCCCCCTCTACTCCCCAACACCTTGCCTCAGTCCTTAAAAAGATAATGAGTTCGAGCATCCACAACTCAATTCCCACTGTATAAAGCTACAAAATGGAGCAAATTTTCTGTTAAATTGGCAAAATTATTTGGGGAAGTTTTAACTGACATGGACCTAGATTTTTAACTTTTTGGCAACTGACTGGCAGAGAGTGCTGGCTGTCTCGCCAGCCATGTCAAGAACTAAGAGGTGGGAACCCTGTCGAGGTCTGGGTCTCTTATTTAGAACTGCTGAGCTGCTCCAAGTGAAATATCTGAAGGCCACCTGGCCAGCAACTAGGTCATTCCTGAGGGAGGGATGCATTCACGGGAGGTGGGGGAAAACCTGGGGTGGCAGCGGTCCTGATCATATTTGTGGGGCACCACTTCCGATCGTTCTGGTCCCACAGATAATATTTAAAACTTGGCTTTTTTGTTTCATTTTTAATTTTAATTTGAGTTTATATGATATTGCTAATCAAGATATCAAATTCTAGGTCAGGAAGGTTTGCTGATTTAAATTGCTACATCAGCTGCAATAGTTAACTGTAACTTGAACAAGTTATTCTGAGGAGTGGGTTCGGCATCTTCTTGTGGTAAAATAGATAGAGCTTCATTCATGCTGATCCTTGCATTGCTCAGCCTGAGAATGCCTGATGCTGATATGGGTACCAAAAATGGAAAAGTAACTCCATACCCCAGGAATGCTGGACACAACTGATTAACAGCTACATACTTCATAATTTATATTTGCTTTGTGGAGAAAGACTCAAATGAGTCAAAGGACTCATTGAAAGGCACTACATTTTTATACGTGTGTTCTTTTTGTTACAGATTCCTCAGATAAGCTATGCATCTACAGCCCCAGAGCTGAGTGATAACAGCAGGTATGACTTTTTCTCTCGTGTGGTCCCATCCGACACCTTTCAAACACAGGCCATGGTTGATATTGTCAAAGCGTTACGATGGAATTATGTCTCTACTCTTGCCTCTGAGGGAAGCTATGGAGAGAGTGGAGTCGAAGCCTTCATACAGAAATCTCGGGAAGACGGTTAGTATTCCTTAGCATTGATTTTCATTAGTGCAGTAACTAAATGGCCATAAATGGATTAAGAAAAAGTTGCTTATAAAGCAGTTTTAGATGAAGCAGATAAGCCTTTATGTTTCCATTAAATGTTTACATTGTTTTAGCAGTGTTCTCTGTTAAAAGACAGGTAAAAACAAAATAAAATATGACAAATGAGTGAACTGACAATCAATGCCATGCTAGACAATGTAAGAATTGAAGGTAATTTATTGCATTCATTCATTCAAACAAGTTAAGCGCTTATCGTTGCCACAACAGGAAGAACTCTGTAGACATTATAAACCACAGTGTTTCTCATCGGTATGTAAGTCACCCTAGTATATACCTTAGAGTGAATCGATATCTCAGACATACATCTAATGTAAATTGATCCTAGGCATTATCAAAGCAGTTCAAAAAAAGGAATAAAAGTCTTTTTTTTCCTGAGCAATTTCATATAGAATTGTGACCCCTGGGTGCCATAAATGTTTTAGGGGAGGCGGTGGTGTAGTGGTAATGTCATTGAACTAATAATCCAGAGGTCCAGGCTAATTCCCCGGAGACATGGGTTCAAATCCCATCACAGCAGCTGGTGGAATTTAAATTCAATTAACTAATTAAAAATCGGTGGCAAGAAACTATCATCGATTGTTGTAAAAACCCATTTGGTTCATTGATACCCTTCAGGGAATGAAATCTGCCTTCCTTGCCTGGTCTGACCTACATGTGACTCCAGACCCACAGCACTGTGGTTGACTCTTAACTGTCCTCTGAAACAGCCGAACAAACCACTCAGTTGTCAAGGGCAATTATGGATGGGGAACAAATGTTGGCCTTGCCAGTGACACCCACATCCCATGAAAGAATAAAAAAAACTTAATAGGGCAAAAGCAACAGGCAACTAAACTGTGCCACCCTGGAAAAATCAACTGGATATTTCAGTGAATTCCCTGAGAGTTAATGGGCTCAAATGAGTGAATAGTTATTGATATTAAGAACTCTTGACAGAACAAAAAGTCAGATAGTAATTGGATGAACAGTTTCAGGGTTGCATAAGCTGTACATAATGTGACTACTAGCATTGATACAAAGTATTTGCATTTATTTATGCGTTACAATGTTCACACAGTTCCATAGGCTATTACATTAGAACTCTGTTTTAGAGTGGTATTTACAAAAAAATGTCTTTCACATGATATCTGGCGTTTGGCATTTTTATTTTTGTGCATACAGCTCATGTCATAAAAAAGGGAAGACGTTTTATGTACTGTGACACCAGTATATCAAAAGAGCAACACACAGTACACAGTTTTATTTGTTAAAGGGGGAAAAATCAAAGTTGCTCAGTGCAGGCATCAATCAAAATGGTGCTATAACAGTCTTCACTACACAGGTAGTTTTAGCCAATCCCTTTCCTTTAAGCAAGGCTTACATGCTGTTGAAAATCATACCATTGGTAGACTAACTTCTTACATCATCAAACATTAATGTTTTCAGATCTTGGTGGAGGCATTGCTATGTTTTCTTATAGATATTTCATCCAAAGTCCAAGTTTTACATTTTTGGTATCTGTTCATGCTCAATTTAGAGCACAAGAACCCAGAGAAAATGATCAATTATTTGCTGAGAGCAACACATGATCATAGATGAGCAACAACACCTATTTCTGTAACGTTGATGAAGACTCATTTCAAACTCGTTATCTTTGTTCATATTATACTTAACCCAGTATTCTGCTGAATATGACATCTTGTTATAGATCCAATCAAGCCCATTTGTAAAACACTTTGATGTTTTTGAGAAATTTGCTAGGCATTTATCGATTACAAATGTGCACAGTGATTTGGAGACTATGAAAACTGATATTGAAATGGTAACCTTTAATCATACTATCGCTGCAAAAGACAAGAAAAAAGAATGACAAAATGAAGAAATGGAGGGGTCATGGGAAGAAATTAGGAAAGGGAGTTCAGGGGCAGAGTGAATGTGAGGCGAGAGACATTTGTCTTGATGGGCAAAGGGAAAAGGGGAAACGAGTGGAAGTAACTGATTGGATGGTCTAAGAAATCTATGACCCCTATTATTACAATCCTTCATATATTGAGTGAAATTTTAAAAGTTTTCTAAAACACATCTGTTTACACCATTATGGTGGATGCACATGGCTTCTGCCATTTTTGGAGTTCCAAAAAAAAATTGTTAAGAAACAGAATTTTGTTTTGGCTTACAAGCAAAACAAAGTCTAACCTTTCTAACTAATTGACCCCATTGCTGATTTCCCAGTGTCAAACCATTCACATGATGATTCCATGGCTGACGCTGGAGTCCCATCAGTAATGGGCACAAAATTAAAACATTTGTAGCACCTTAAAGGAGAAATGGCAGCAGGAGGAGCATGAGAGAGAAGGTGAGAAATGATGGCAGTCGGAAGATCTATGGGAAAGAGAGCATAAACTAGTGAACCTGCTTGAGCCTACAATGGACTGTTAACTGAAATGTTGCAGAGATCCCCGACACTAAGCTGGAAGGATCCCAGTGCGTAATGTGTCAGGATAATGCAAACCTTCTCCTCCACAGACAGCAATTGCTTGAAGATAGCTTCAGGTGGGGTTCCAGCACTCTGCATAAACTATGAAGCGCATCTTTTCAGAATCTGAGTCTGCTCAAGCACTAGTGTTCAGACAGCTGAAGGTAAACATTTCATGCTCTGTACATTCTGGTAGCTGAGTAACTCATCTATCCTCTTGTCTCCTCTGATGCAATTGCAGTCTACTTTGGTCCCATTGTGGCTGCTATTGCCCCTCCTCTTCATTCTCCTCAATATCAAGAAATGTATAATAGAGGAATATCCAGAGATATTTTCATAATCTGTCACCCCAATGAAAATGCCCCTTTAAGAGACTGTGCAGAATCCTTTAAAACCTTCCCATGCTGAATCCACACTTTCAGGCCACAGTAGTGATGAGCCTTAAGTTAATATTCTTAAACTGATAGCAACACGAAGATACGATTTGCTACTTGTTATGGAAGTGATTCTGTTTTTTGTTAAAAGATGTTTTGAGAAATTCATAGTCAAACTGAATAAATGTTGGACCAATTTTTTTTCAAGAGGGTACTGAAAGAACTAAAATAAAAGCAAAATACTGCGGATGCTGGAAATCTGAAACAAAAACAAGAAATGCTGGATTCACTCAGCAGGTCTGGCAGCATCCGTGGAAAGAGAAGCAGAGTCAACGCCTCGGGTCAGCGACCCTTCCGCTGGCCCGAGGCGTTGACTCTGCTTCTCTTTCCACGGATGCTGCCAGACCTGCTGAATGAATCCAGCATTTCTTGTTTTTGTTGCTGAAAGAACTAGTTTGACAACAATGGTTACTGGTTGTCACATGACTCAAGTTAAAACTAGAACATAAACCCTTGTATCAGGAGAAGATGTGTGCAGAGAACTCAGTCGCGCGCCCCTTGATAGGACAAGCCCGGGAGCAGCACCGTGCACCTGAGAGGGCAACAAACTAACAAGCTTTTGGTGCAATGTCAGTGTGTTTTACCTTCTGGAATGAGAAAAAGTTAGCCTGCTGCTGAAGAAGTGTCAAGGAAGGAGAGAAGATCACAACCCAGTTCTCTTTCCAGCATCTCTCTAAAAGACCCTGATAAGGCCACTGTCAATACATCTCAGCTCCTGTCTATGAAGAAAAGCCTGCCAAATTAATTCTCAGTGCCACCTAAAAGAACCTAGTAATCCGTCTACAAGTACTCGGAAGTTAGACTGTATGCCAGTTTTGGAACACAATATATCTCATCTGCTGTTTTCTTCAGAAATGAGTAAGTATTCAGCCCAAGTTTATTTTTTTGTCTGGAAGAGCTCTGAACCAAAATCCCTTTTATTTTTCTGGTTAACCGGTGTATGTGTGTATGTGTGTGTAGTGAATGTGAGGGGCTAAGGTTAAAAGGGAACTTTAAAATTTCAATCTGGGCATTTATGCTTAATAAACTGATAATTTTGTTCATTAAAGAAACCTGGTTAGTGTGTTTTATTCTGGCGAAAATAGAGTATATGATTTACTGTATCGGTAAGTGGAAAAGTACGGAAAGTCCTCATCAGGGAACTCCTCTTTGCTGATGATGCTGCATTAACATCCCACACAGAAGAGTGTCTGCAGAGACTCATCAACAGGATTGCGGCTGCCTGCAACAAATTTGGCCGAACCATCAGCCTCAAGAAAATGAACATCATGGGACAGGATGTCAGAAATGCTCCATCCATCAATATTGGTGACCACACTCTGGAAGTGGTTCAAGAGTTCACCTACCTAGGCTCAACTATCACCAGTAACCTGTCTCTGGATGCAGAAATCAACAAGCGCATGGGAAAGGCTTCGACTGCTATGTCCAGACTGGCCAAGAGAGTGTGGGAAAATGGCGCACTGACACGGAACACAAAAGTCAGAGTGTTTCAAGCCTGTGTCCTCAGTACCTTGCTCTATGGCAGCGAGGCCTGGACAACGTATGTCAGCCAAGAGCGACGTCTCAACTCATTCCGCCTTCGCTGCCACCGGAGAATCCTTTGCATCAGGTGGCAGGACCGTATCTCCAATGCAGAAGTCCTCGAGGCGGTAAACAACCTCAGCTTATACACCCTGGGGAGGTGGTGGCGTAATGGTATTATCACTGGACTAGTAACCCAGAGACCCAGGGTATTGATCTGGAGACATGGGTTTGAATCTCACCACAGCAGAAGGTGGAATTTGAATTTAATTAATAAATCTGGAATTAAAAGCCAGTCCAATGATGGCTCTGAAACCACTGTCAATTGTTGTAAAAACCCATCTGGTTCACTAATGTCCTTTCGGGAAGGAAATCTGCTGTCCTTACCTGGTCTGGCCTACATGTGACTTACATGTGACTCCAGACCTACAGCAATGTGGTTAACTCTTATATGCCCTCTGAAATGGCTTAGCAAGGCACTCAATTGTATCTAACCGCTACGAAGTCAATAAAAAGGAATGAAACCGGACGGACCACCCGGCATCGACCTAGGCACCGGAAAGGACAACGGCAAACCCAGCCCTGTCGACACGGAAAAGTCCTCCTTACTAACATCTGGGGGCTTGTGCCAAAGTTGGGAGAGCTGTCCCACAGACTAGTCAAGCAACAGCCTGACATAGTCATAATCAAGGAATCATACCTTACAGACAATGTCCCAGACACTGCAATCACTATCCCTGAGTATGTCCTGTCCCACCGGCAGGACAGACCCAGCAGAGGTGGCGGGACAGTGGTCTACAGTAGGGCGGGAGTTGCCCTGGGAGTCCTCAACATCGACTCCTGACCCCATGAAGTCTTATGGCATCAGGTCAAACATGGGCAAGGTAACCTCCTACTGATTACCACCTAAAGCCCTCCCTCAGCTGATAAGTCAGTACTCTTCCATGTTGAACACCACTTGAAGGAAGCACTGAGGGTGGCAAGGGCACAAAATGAACTCTGGGTGGGGGACTTCAATGTTCATCACAAGAGTGGCTCGGTAGCACCACTACTGACCAAGCTGGTCGAGTACTAAAGGACATAGCTGCTCGACTGGGTCTGTGGCAGGTGGTGGGGGAACCAACACGAGAGAAAAACATACTTGACCTTGTCCTCACCAATTTGCCTGCCGCAGATGCTTCTGTACAAGACTGAGTGACTGCCGCACAGTTCTTGTGGAGATGAAGTCCCGCCTTCACATTGAAGATACCCTCCATTGTGTTGTGTGGCACTATCACCATGCTAAATGGGATAAATTTCGAACAGATCTAGCAATGCAAAACTGGGCATCCATGAAGCGCTGTGGGCCATCAGCAGCAGCAGAATTGTACTCAACCACAATCTGTCACCTCATGGAATGGCATAACCCCCACTCTACCGTTACCATCAAGCCAGGAGATCAACCCTGGTTCAATGAAGAGTGCAGGAGGGCATGCCAGGAGCAGCACAGACATACCTCAAAATGAGGTGTCAACCTGGTGAAGCTACAACCTAGGACTACTTGCATGCCAAACTGCATAAGCAGCATGCAATAGACAGAGTTAAGCGATCCCATAACCAACGGATCAGATCTAAGCTCTGCAGTCCTGCCACATCCAGTCGTGTATGGTGGTGGACAATTAAACAACTAACTGGAGGAGGTGGCTCCACAAATATCCTCATTCTCAATGATGGGGGAGCCCAGCACATCAGTGCGAAAGGTAAGGCAGAAGCATTTGCAACAATCTTCAGCTAGAAGTGCCGAGTTGATGATCCATCTCGGCCCCCTCCTGAAGTCCCCAGCATGACAGATGCTAGACTTCAGCCAATTTGATTCACTCTGTGTGATATCAAGAAACGACTGAAGGCACTGGATACTGCAAAAGCTATGGGCCCTGACAATATTCCAGCAATAATACTGAAGACCTGTGCTCCAGAACTTGCCGCACCCCTAGCCAAGCTGTTCCAGCATAGCTACAACACTGGCATCTACCCGGCAATGTGGAAAATTGCCCAGGTATGTCCTGTACACAAAAAGCAGGACAAGTCCAACCCGGCCAAATACCGCCCCATCAGCCTACTCTCAATCATCAGTAAAGTGATGGAACGTGTCATCAACAGTGCCATCAAGCAGCACTTGCTTAGCAATAAGCTGCTCAGTGATGCTCAGTTTGGGATCCGCCAGGGCCACTCAGCTCCTGACCTCATTACAGCCTTGGTTCAAACATGGACAAAAGAGCTGAACTCCAGAGGTGAGGTGAGAGTGACTGCTCTTGACATCAAGGCAGCATTTAACCGAGTATGGCATCAAGGAGCACGAGCAAAACTGGAGTCATTGGGAATCAGGGGAACACTCTCTGCTGGTTGGAGTCATACCTAGCGCAAAGGAAGATGGCTGTGGTTGTTGGAGGTCAATCATCTCAGCTCCAGGACATCACTGCAGGAGTTCCTGAGGGTAGTGTCCTAGGCCCAACCATCTGCAGCTGCTTCATTGGTGACCTTCCTTCAACCATAAGGTCAGAAGTGGGAATGTTCGCTGATGATTGCACAATGTTCAGCACCATTCGAGACTCCTCAGATACTGAAGCGGTCCGTGTAGAAATGCAGCAAGACCTGGACAATATCCAGGCTTGGGCCGATAAGTGGCAAGTAACATTTGTGCCACAGAAGTGCCAGGCAATGACAATCTCCAACAAGAGAGAATCTAACCATATCCCCCTGACATTCAATGGCATTACCATCGCTGAATCCCCCACTATCAACATCCTAGGGGCTACCATTGACCAGAAACTGAACTGGAGTAGCCATATAAATACCGTGGCTACCAGAGCAGGTCATAGGCTAGGAATCCTGCAGCGAGTAACTCACCTCCTGACTCCCCAAAGCCTGTCCACCATCTACAAGGCACAAGTCAGGAGTGTGGTGGAATACTCTCCACTTGCCTGGATGGGTGCAGCTCCAACAACACTCAAGAAGTTCGACACCATCCAGAACAAAGCAGCCCGCTTGATTGGCACCCCATCTACAAACATTCACTCCCTCCACCACCGACGCACAGTGGCAGCAGTGTGTACCATCTACAAGATGCACTACAGCAAAGCACCAAGGCTCCTTAGACAGCACCTTCCAAACCCGCGACCTCTACCACCTCGAAGGACAAGAGCAGCAGATGCATGGGAACATCACCACCTGCAAGTTCCCGTCCAAGTCACACACCATCCTGATTTGGAATTATATCGCCATTCCTTCATTGTCGCTGGGTCAAGATCCTGGAATTCCCTTCCTAACAGCACTGTGGGTGTATGTACCTCACATGGACTGCAGAGGTTTAAGAAGGCAGCTCACCACCACCTTCTCAAAGGCAATTAGGGATGGGCAATAAATGCTGGCCTAGCCAGTGATGCCCACATCCAATGAATGAATAATAAAAAAAAAACCCTACTGAGCCAGCGGCGCTTGAGATGGCTTGGCCGTGTGATCTGCATGGAAGATGGCAGGATCCCGAAGGACGCATTGTACAGCGAGTTCGTCACTGGTATCAGTCCCACCGGCCATCCATGTCTCCGCTTTAAAGACATCTGCAAATGTGACATGAAGTCCTGTGACATTGACCACAAGTCGTGGGAGCCAGTTGCCAGTGATCGCCAGAGCTGGCGGACAGCCATAAAGGCGGGGCTAAAGACTGGCAAGTTGATGAGACTAAGCAGTTGGCAGGAAAAAAGACAGAAGTGCAAGGAGAGAGCCAACTGTGTAGCAGCCCCGACAACCAATTTTATCTGCAGCGCCTGTGGAAGAGTCTGTCACTCTAGAATTGGCCTTTATAGCCACACCAGGCACTGCTCCACAAACCACTGACCACCTCTCGGTGCTTACCCATTGTCTCTCGAGACAAGGAAGCCAAAGAATAAGAAATTGGAAAATTTAAATATATATTGTGACCTGTGAAGAAGTTGAACTAGAATTAGCAGTGCACTCCTCCTGCCTCGGGTCGTAAGATACGATTCTCCTCATAACAGGTCAAAATCACATCTCATTGAAGCCGACATTTAATTTTGGCATCTTCCAACATCTTCCACTGGAATGTGAAAGCTGGGTATATGAACTTACGAATTGGGAGCAGGAGTAGGCCACTCAGCCCTTCGAACCTGCTCCGCCATTCCATACGTTCATGGCTGAATTGATTACTCCACATTTCCTACTACCCCCGATAACCTTCCACCCCCTTGCTGATCAAGAATCTATCTCCCTCTGCCTTCAAAATATTCAAAGACTCTGCTTCCGCTGCCTTTTGAGGAAGAGAATACCAAAGACTCACGACCCTCTGAGAGAAAAAATTTCTCCTCATCTCTGTCTTAAATGGGCGACCCTTATTTTTAAACAGTGACCCCTAGTTCTAGATTGTCCCACAAGGATTGAAACATCCTTTCCACATCCACCCTTTCAAGACCCCTCAGGATCTTATATGTTTCAATCAAGTCACTTCTTACTCTTCTAAATTCCAGCAGATACAAGACTAGCCTATCCAATCTTTCCTCGTAAGACAGCCCGCCCATTCCAGGTATTAGTCAAGTAAATCTTCTCTGTACTGCCTCCAATGCATTTGTATCCTTCCTTAAGTAAGGAGACCGGTCCTGTCCACAGTACTCCAGATGTGGTCTCACCAATGCCCTGTATAGCTGAAGCATACTGTCCCTAATTTTGAATTCAATTCCCCTCACAATAAACAAAAATCTTATTTTAGTCCAGTGGGTTTTGCACAACTGATGTAAAGAGGAGTGAGATGATGAACATTAGTGCAGATGTTGCCACACCATTATTCTGTTCTCAATTGCATCTCCACGACTGCATTTCGAGCAGGCCTTATCAGTTCTATTCTCCAAGGGGTACAGAAAAGTTGATGGATCAATGTGCGGGGAGAACTAAGTGGAGTACAATCCGAAGTCACCTTCTGCTCATACTTCCCGCTTCAGCATTTATTTTCTGGTGGGCATGTTAGAGATGGAATATCTAGGTCTCTGTCTCACTGTATTAGCAGAAAAGAATACGCTGTCAAATGAACGGGATTAAAGTCCATGCCTTAGCATACCAAATCAAAAGGGTGGTAATTGGGGTCCATATGGACGAAAAGGAGATCACTGCTAAGCCTTTTCCCTTCAAACATTGACTTGGCAGGCTTCCTGCTGCTGCTCCAGGGCTTACCACTACCCCACACCTGGCAGTCACTTGAGGACAAAAGAGCACCATCCCCACTGGCAATTACATTCAATGTTTGGCAAAGGGGACCATTGGCTCTCCTGATGGGGGGCAATGTGCTGGTTCGTTGCCTTGTTTTTCACCAGTATCCCATTTAAATAAAGCAGGAGCTAGAAGAGTAGAGGGAACTCCTGGAGTTACTGGACAGAGTTCAGCTAGTGCAATAAATCTCATGGAATTGTCTTTGGTCCAGTACATCTACTGAAAGAGCAACCTGTAGAATGCAAATCCATGATGAATGGAGATAAAATGAGGAGGAGCATGAAATACAGGGCAGTAGGTTTTGGCTGTTATAGGGGATAAAATCCGCCACAAGAACTTGATGGAACTCAGCTTCCTGTAAACCACAATGAACTATGTGGGAAAAAATATTCCAACAGTGAAGCCTAAAATGAACTGAATGATCTAGTAAATAAACCGCATGGACTGCAGTGGTTCAAAAAGGCGCTCACCACCACCTACTCAAGGGAAATTAGGGATGGGCAACAAATGCTGGCCTTGCCAATGATGCTCACATCCCATGAATAAATTTAAAAAAAACAGCTGGAGCACAGAAGTAAGCACATCTGTGCTGCATTTAAAGTAAAACTACCTTAGATTCCTGTGTAAATGGCTCATTCCAGCTACCCACAGGAAACTTCATTAGAGCCAGTCCATTTGCCATACCCCTGTGTTCTAGTGAAGTTAGAGATGCCTCTTTCCTCATGTCAGGAGATGCATCAATTTTTATCTCATAGCAGCAGCCACAGCAGGAGAGACAAACATCAATTGTGGCATTCCTATGGTGCTGGGCATCAAATGCACCAGCTTGCCTATTTGTGTACCTGTATAGCACACACAAACAGCAAAGGATATTACTTCCTTAACATCCATATGAAAATGCCTGTAGGCAATGTATCACGTATGAATTGATGATTTCCCAGAAGTTGCATGATGCATTTAGTTTTATGGCAATACTGTGTCTCTTTAGTACCATCTTTGAAGGTGATAATAGTTTACTTGGTTGATTCCTGGACGATGTGGCTTATTTTTGGAGTCATGTTTGTTAACACCAATTCAAAATTCCCATGCTGCAGAGCAAACTCCCTTGATTGAAGCAAAAGCATTATAAAACAACCATTTGGGGTATTTGAACAATGGTTGTGACACTTGTAGGATGTGGCTTGGACAGGAGACCTGATCACATATCCCAGAATAGAAAGAACTGTTATTATGTGTTGTATGCTTGGCACAAAGGGACCAATTTCAACTGCTTTTACCAGGCAGAATTGGGGTGGCGGTAAATGGTGGTGCTGCACTTACCGTCCCATTCCCAATCTACCTACCTGCATTTTGTTTGGGTTTTTCATGAGGGACACCCAGGTCCCTGCCTGAAATAGTTTGGAGCCTCACTGAAGTATTTAAATCAGGATCCTGTGTCATCAATAAGACCCTGATGTATTTTCAGCTGGAAAATGTGGAAGTAGATTGCAATGCTGGACCCACCCTGGAAAGGTGCTTACCTGCAAGTACTCAGCTTATTAGAAACATTGTACAATTCATTTGACTGATTTTTACTTTTCCCTCAGAAATAGCTGAATTTCTGCTTTATTTTGCTCGAAAATATTCAAGATCGGGAGGCATTCTGCAGTACAGCCCGTAGAGAGATTATGGTTGCCTTCTGCACTCTGAACACAGGGACAGAAATTGGGGTCTGCAAGCTAGAGATATTTGATCTTCAACAAGTGAAGACTCTAATAACAATGACAATGGAGAAGAAGTAGGACGCCAGCAGTCAGAGATCTTCATCATTTGATTGACCAACACTTCAGTTGATCTACTTCTTCAGCACACCCTACATTCTACAAGCATATTAACAGTCCTCACCACCAACTCTCCCTGTCCTTCCACCCCCCAATAAAGTACTTCCAAGCTCTGACCAACATTGATCTACATGACACCTGGCATTGCCGGCTTAGTCCCCATTACAGAACTGTACTGTGAACAAAGTCACAATTTATGAGGGAGTAACATTTAATGACTGAAATATCAAACAATATTTTCACTTAGGTGCTAGCCCGTGGCTTTTTTCTTGACTGCTCTTTTTTTGCATTCTTGTGTTCCTAATAGGTGCTCAGTGGCCTCAGCATGGATAGTGAAAGGCTGCTGAGTTGAGAGCTCTTACAACACTCATAGTCAACAACTTGGAGAAGCCCAGACCTGAGAGGGCCCAGCTGCAGACTGTAGCATTTCAGCTGCTGCTGAGCAGTCTGGCCCATATACCTTCCAGGCACCATGGTGGGCATTGCTTGAGGAAGTTGTGAGGGAGTAGTCATCCTGAGAGGGGGCAACATGTGTCATGCCCATGACATCACTGCCACTGAACTGTGGTTCATCACTCTCATTGATTTATAGAAGAGCAAACAGTAAGACATCTCTAACATGATTGAATACCCTATCAATGCATTCCCTTGGCCTTTTGAAGGCTTTGGAGACCAGAGACTGAATGGTGCCACTTTGAGTTACGATCAAAGCGGTAAGACCTGGTGACAGAGACTCCTGCAGCATTCATAGAGCTGATTACACACTCCAGCACTGCAGAGTGCTGATGCTTTGTGCAAGAATGCCACATAAGCTTGAGGCAAGCTCCTCCATACTCTCAGACAGCACCTAGGCAGGTTGTCTATACCTTGAACAATTACTGATGTGCAAAGAGCTGTTTTCTTTTGAAGGCTGGGCCCCAAAAGTTAGCATCACTGTCCTCTCTGTCCTCTTCCGCAAAGTTAGTACCCAAGTTTGCCATCTGGCAATTTATCTCATAGGTTGTCCTTTCAATTAGTCTCTGCTCTATGATTGACCTGGTCCAGATGGTTCTGACTCACTTTCTACACCACCTAGGGTACTCATTTCTGTGCTGCTGCTTGGGAAGGATGGAGTGAGCTCGTACTACTTCTGGAGATTTCTCCCCTTCCAAGTTTTGCTCTGCAGACATGGTATGGATTCAAAAAATGGGAAAGAGGGACAAGGGTCAGCATGATGCAAAAATAATATGCAGTAGCAGATAAGTAAGTGGAAGTACGATGTGGCACCAGGGTCGCCATGCTGCATGTATGTGTAATTGCTTAAGGAAAGAAAAAAGGATAACAGAAAGGGTAGGAGATATCCTGTTGAGCATGGCCTCTAGCAACACCATCTTCAAAGCTCACTGAGGTGCATGCTCCAATTATCTGCATGACTTCCTCCTCAATCTGGGTGAAGACCTGGTTGGAGGCTGATCTGTCCCTGGTTCTGAACCTTTCCCTTGTGTTGTCAGTCAGCTTGTCTTCCATAAAATGCAGGAGTGGATTATTCTCCAACTCTTGTAAAGGGTTGTCTAAATATGTGAGGCAGCTTCACGCAGTGTGTATGCTGACAAGGAGAAACATCAGGATGGCAAGGTGTTCATGTGTCAGAAAGTTGTTCCAGTGTAAAATGTGAAAGCAGTTAGCAGAGGAATAAAATGTTTTCCAGTTGCTACCAGACAAAAGCAGAATGCTGCTTGTGTCTGTTGTGAGGGCAGTGACACAGGTGAGTGTGTGATTAAAACAAGGAGGAGAGATGGTGCAGGGTCCTGTTGTAGTTAGAGGAGAGGCATGTGGAGTGGGAGGGAAAATTGTTTAGAATGCTGGAGGGGACAGAAAGTGCTTTGGCAAGGTTACAATGCACAGAAATAGAGATAGCAGGACAGAATTCTCACCTTTGTTGAAGTGCTTGTGACACTGAACTCATGTCCTGGGAGTGATGGTCTGAATGGTGATATTTTTATATTTGTCAGGGTTTTTAAAAATGGAGCGTGGGACTGGGGCTACTTGTGATGCTGTTAAATTGTCCGCCTGAAGGAGGGGGAAGATAAGTGCAGCAGAGTGAAGCCTTTGGTGCTGACTGAAGATTTGGCAAAGTTCTAAAAAAAATTTACATGTTTAAATCTCATGCTTTGACTGAAAAAAATCACTATACCTGGCTCCAATGAGCAGTGAAAAGCTATCAGCAACACCGTCTCATATCATGCAGAGCACAATACTGTAGCTGACCTTACAACTTCTGATCATGTAAATTTGTTTTCTTAATGCTTTCAATGAATACTGCACAATTAGTCATCAATTAACCTTTTCCACAAGCAAGCTACAATGCATTTTATATATGGCATCTGACAGTACTTGCAAACAACCCAAATAAGCTTCCATCATGTTGCAGGGTGACCATGACTGTGGCTTTAAAAGACTCTTTGTCAAGCTATTCAAGAAAACATGATTGACACTGGCGGGTTAGTTTTATGTCCATATTAGGCTTTCTCTCTTCAGGAATTCTGAAAGATTCTGATTGCTTACTTTTTGCACCTTGTTTTAAATCTGGCATCTTGTATATGGCAAATGTTAAAACTGGGTTTAATCTCCTACTCGTAGGCGTTCACCTCCCAGTTAACTGTTCCTGCTCCTATTTGTTACCAGGCATTTTTGTACTGTAAAACACTACATTGTACCCTGTACTGTACAATAATATCCTCAAGCTCAGCAATGATCTTAGCTTTTCAAGCCCTAAAACCCCCTGAGATCTCTGCGCTCCTTCAGTTCTGGCCTCCTGTGCATCCCTGATTTTCAGTGGTCCACTATTAGTGGCCATGCCTTCAGCTGCATAGGCCTTAAGCTCTTCCTAATCACCTCTGCCTCTTGACTTCTCTCTCCTTTAAGATGCTCCTTAAAACCAATGTCTTTGACCACGCATTTGGTTATCTGCCCTACTATCTCCTTATGTGGCTAAGTGTCAAAGTTTGTTTGATAATGCTCTTGTGAAGTGCCTTGGGTTGCTTTGCTAAATTAAAAATACTATAAATCTGCTGCTGTTATTCTATGTTGCTGCCATTTGCAGGAACGTATGCATTGCATAACTATATCTATTTTGGTTCATAGTTAACATTTGAGCACTAATCTCCCATTGACCTCTGGTGGATCAGAAATTAAATAGTTTGCATTGAAATATCAAGCATTCCTCTACCCTTCAGTGTCAGGCTGCTCAGAGCATTAGGTGTGAAATGTTTTCTGGCAAGAGCTGGAAGCCCCCACTTCGTCATTAAAGCCAACCCTGAGGTTATAACTAATGCCACTGCAGTTTCATTAGAGTTCTTTTTTGGCCTCCTTGTCTCGAGAGACAATGGGTAAGCGCCTGGAGGTGGTCAGTGGTTTGTGAAGCAGCGCCTGGAGTGGCTATAAAGGTCAATTCTAGAGTGACAGACTCTTTCACAGGTGCTACAGATAAAATTGGTTGTCGGGGCTGTTACACAGTTGGCTCTCCCCTTGCGCTTCTGTCTTTTTTCCTGCCAACTGCTAAGTGTCTTCGACTCGCCACTCTTCAGCCCCGCCTTTATGGCTGCCCACCAGCTCTGGCGATCGCTGGCAACTGACTCCCACGACTTGTGATCAATGTCACAGGACTTCATGTCGTGTTTGCAGACGTCTTTAAAGAGGAGACATGGACGGCCAGTGGGTCTGATACCAGTGATGAGCTCGCTGTACAATGTGTCCTTGGGGATCCTGCCATCTTCCATGCGGCATTAGAGTTATTTGATTTATAATTAGCAGCACAGTTGCAGCAATTGGCTGACATCAGACCCGTTTTAAATTCAGCAAAATTATTTTTCCATTTGACAAACTCACAACACCAACATAACATTGATTAAGATTCACGTTATATATTTTCACTTTAGTTTAGTTTAGTTTAGAGATACAGCACTGAAACAGGCCCTTCGGCCCACCGAGCCTGTGCCGACCATCAACCACCCATTTATACTAATCCTACACTAATTCCATATTTCTACCACATCCCCACCTGTTCCTATATTTCCCTACCACCTACCTATACTAGTGGCAATTTATAATGGTCAATTGACCTATCAACCTGCAAGTCTTTAGTAGATGTATTCCAGTACATTATTTTGTAGGTTTAAGTGCCTCCAATCCAAAGCAGCTGGCAGCAGTTCTCATGCAGTTGCCTTTGTGAAATATAATTTCAACAATGAGAATGAAACAAAACCAACCACTACAAAGAAACACAGTTTTGTCCATGGTTTTCACTTCTTTCTTACTGCTGAAGTAAATATTAGGCTAAAAGCCAATTTTTTTTTTTGGGCCTCCTTATCTCGAGAGACAATGGATACGCGCCTGGAGGTGGTCAGTGGTTTGTGAAGCAGCGCCTGGAGTGGCTATAAAGGCCAATTCTGGATTGACAGGCTCTTCCACAGGTGCTGCAGAGAAATTTGTTTGTCGGGGCTGTTGCACAGTTGGCTCTCCCCTTGCACCTCTGTCTTTTTTCCTGCCAACTACTAAGTCTCTTCGACTCGCCACAATTTAGCCCTGTCTTTATGGCTGCCCGCCAGCTCTGGCGAATGCTGGCAACTGACTCCCACGACTTGTGATCAATGTCACACGATTTCATGTCGCGTTTGCAGACGTCTTTATAGCGGAGACATGGACGGCCGGTGGGTCTGATACCAGTGGCGAGCTCGCTGTACAATGTGTCTTTGGGGATCCTGCCATCTTCCATGCGGCTCACATGGCCAAGCCATCTCAAGCGCTGCTGACTCAGTAGTGTGTATAAGCTGGGGGTGTTGGCCGCTTCAAGGACTTCTGTGTTGGAGATATAGTCCTGCCACCTGATGCCAAGTATTCTCCGAAGGCAGCGAAGATGGAATGAATTGAGACGTCGCTCTTGGCTGGCATACGTTGTCCAGGCCTCGCTGCCGTAGAACAAGATACTGAGGACACAGGCCTGATACACTCGGACTTTTGTGTTCCGTGTCAGTGCGCCATTTTCCCACACTCTCTTGGCCAGTCTGGACATAGCAGTGGAAGCCTTTCCCATGCGCTTGTTGATTTCTGCATCTAGAGACAGGTTACTGGTGATAGTTGAGCCTAGGTAGGTGAACTCTTGAACCACTTCCAGAGCGTGGTCGCCAATATTGATGGATGGAGCATTTCTGACGTCCTGCCCCATGATGTTCGTTTTCTTGAGGCTGATGGTTAGGCTAAATTCATTGCAGGCAGACGCAAACCTGTTGATGAGACTCTGCAGGCACTCTTCAGTGTGAGATGTTAAAGCAGCATCGTCAGCAAAGAGGAGTTCTCTGATGAGGACTTTCCGTACTTTCGACTTCGCTCTTAGACGGGCAAGGTTGAACAACCTGCCCCCTGATCTTGTGTGGAGGAAAATTCCTTCTTCAGAGGATTTGAACGCATGTGAAAGCAGCAGGGAGAAGAAAATCCCAAAAAGTGTGGGTGCGAGAACACAGCCCTGTTTCACATCACTCAGGATAGGAAAGGGCTCTGATGAGGAGCCACCATGTTGAATTGTGCCTTTCATATTGTCATGGAATGAGGTGATGATACTTAGTAGCTTTGGTGGACATCCGATCTTTTCTAGTAGTCTGAAGAGACCACGTCTGCTGACGAGGTCAAAGGCTTTGGTGAGATCAATGAAAGCAATGTAGAGGGGCATCTGTTGTTCACGGCATTTCTCCTGTATCTGACGAAGGGAGAACAGCATGTCAATGGTCGATCTCTCTGCACGAAAGCCACACTGTGCCTCAGGGTAGACGCGCTCGGCCAGCTTCTGGAGCCTGTTCAGAGCGACTCGAGCAAAGACTTTCCCCACTATGCTGAGCAGGGAGATTCCACGGTAGTTGTTGCAGTCACCGCGGTCACCTTTGTTTTTATAGAGGGTGATGATGTTGGCATCGCGCATGTCCTGGGGTACTGCTCCCTCATCCCAGCACAGGCATAGCAGTTCACGTAGTGCTGAGAGTATAGCAGGCTTGGCCAATTAGAATCACAGAATATGGTCTAGCTTGTTTTAATACACAATTACACCAGAATATAGATGTTTTTCATATTGACAGTAAGTCTGGTAAATGAGAGTACAGTTGATCTACTTCATAACACGACAGAATAATTTTACTAAATCAAATCTGATACTTAATCTGAAAGAACAGGACACTTTAGGCAGTTCATAGGGGCTTTTAAATTATTAGCAGATCACAAGAAGTGAAATAACGAAATTTGGGCTGAGAGACTCTTACCATCAGTTAGCAATAAAGCACTCACTACATTTTCTCTTTTGAATCCAATGGATAGTGCAGACAATGACATTTTAAAACGTACTACTCTTACTGTTGATGATTTAACAGCTCAAGCATACGATAAAAATCTTAAGTTGCTGATAGCTTTGTTTGGTACTTAAAGAAATAAACATGCAGCTAGAGTATATTTGGAAATTGTGGCTAGGTAGGGTGAATGTAATATTGATGTTAAGGGATTAACTTCTGGAAACACCAGATGGTCTAGTTGAAGATCTACATGGTTCCAAATGACAAGATATAGGAACACGATTTTCAACATCGTGTATGGGCTGTAACGTGGCGAAGTAAGTTGCCCAAACTTTAAGGAACTTGTTTCATTTTCATATCAAGGTTTTACAGTGGGCAGGTGATCTACTCCACAGGTTACTGCCTGGGTAGCAAAGATGATCTACTGCTGGCTTAATTATGGCTAAAATGTCACGTGGTAGGGCAAAAGAAGTAGGGGTGTCTATGCTTGCACCATTTTAGGCATTGTTCAGGAATGATCTGATGATGAGGACTCCATAGCTCAAATGATACCTGGAGGCAAAGCTTCGTGGTTACTTAGAGTCAGGCAAAGACTGTAGAGCTGAACGATGGATTAATTTTGTACTATGTGTTACCAATGTCAGTGTTTGGGTAAACTGGAGAATCACCACAAAGTGCTGTTGCAATCGCAATTAATAATCATTTCAAGAGCATGGGGTTGGAGGGTTGTCAATGGTAACTTACACCAAAATTTCTTGTGGAGCTCATTTGTCTATAATGGGACATAAAAATCTTTCTCCATTATTATGCAGAACAGGGATATGCCCATTGGGATGGCCAATCAAAGTCCAGAAATCTCAATTACACTGCTATCAGATGACTTCAGGCCATGCTGCAGCTACATCTTTGGACATATATCTATGCCAGTGTAATACTGGCATTACTGCAGGAAACGCATGTGAGCTGTCCTTTTCCATATGGAGACGGGCAATGTAAATGAGTAACAGAGGGTTTTGGAAGTTTAGCTCCTTGGGATATCCAGAGCTACACTGAAAATCCTTGGATTTCTGTTCAGTCTCTAGGCTCGCTACAAATTGCCTATCTGGGTATCTTGCCTATTCAACAGGTAAGGAAACAACCTGGTTTGTCGGGAATGAGGGATCGTCTATGAGTGTGGTCTTGAGAAAAAATATCGAGTAAAAACCTGTTGACACGACAATGGCAAACCATCAGTTCCGAATCAACTAAATTTCCAGTTCCATGGTATGGTGTATGAAAGGTTCATGCAGATAACTGTAGAATGAGTGAAACTTATGTTTAATGGTAAATATTTAGAAATTCCCAATTAACTCAGCGGCCTATATGGAGTCAAAATTCCAGTACTCTTCGCGGACTGTCTTTAAACTAGGTGCAAAATGGGCAGCTGTGTCCTACTTTCTCAAAAATTGTGACATAACAAAAGAAGTCCTCATTATATATAACACTATAAGTGTGGCTGTAAATCAGTTTTACAGCTCACGATCTTCCATCATTATAAATTAAGATCTGATGAGCTAACCAACTAACATCGTGCATAAGATTTCAGTGGGATGCTGCGTATCTTATAAGCAAAACCAAAGGCTGCTATCACTAATATTTCATGAACAAAGCTGGATGGAAAATATCTGAAATGCTTTACTGAAGTGCTCCTGTAATTAAATTCAGTTTTGTGTCTTTGACATGATTTCTGACTTCACAACGAATTTTGGTGAGATAAGCATCCAACATGCAGAAACCTGTTCATCTGTTACATTGCTATAATACGGTGTTATATTCAGATGAGGAGGGGATGAAGGGCTTCCATCTTTTTCCTCCCTTTGTTTGACCACAACAGATTTAATTCTTTTTTAAAGTGGATGTACTGGCCAATTTAGTAGGTGTTTGGTGCTTGTTATGATCATAGCAAGTAAGTAATCAATCAGACAGGTCTTCTTGAGTTTAACAAAGAAAGAGGTTAACTTTATTGTACTTAAATCGAACTAAGTTAAATAATAAACTATGCGCCAACTTTCACATGCACACACACTAGAGGTTCACGCACACACAAATAGGTTACAGAGGGGGGAAGGGTAGATTGGTCAAGTTACAGTAGTAAAAAGGGGTATACAGTCCATGGAGTTTGATGATTTGGCTGGCTTCTAGCTGAACTCAGTGGTCCTGAGGCTTTTAGTTTGAAGAGGTAGATGACTGATTCGGTGAGTCTCTTGGAGACAATGATGCGCATGATTGCCTCCAAAAGGGTGTCTGATTGTAGCCGGAGTATGCAAAGGTGGTCAGTCAACAGTCAGAGTATTGAGCAGGAAGAAAACTGATTATATCGCAACAGGGCAGAGAGACCGTACCAAGTCCTTCAGCATATGCAACTCCCTGTAAACTTCAGCAACTTTCAATAATTGTAGAAACCAAACACTTTTACAAACTCAGCAACAGCTAATAGAAATCAATCAGCAACTAACCTGAAGGTAATTAAGGCCCCTTCAGATAGTACTGCTGGGGTGGGAATAGGGAGGCCCTTTCAGCTGCTGAGGTTAAGGGAGGGGATTAGCTGGAGCATTCAGGTAAAATATAGCACCGCTGGTGTCAAATCAGCAGTAGATGCTGACTGATATCACAATCTGCCTCTGCTTCATGCCTCCAGTACATGCTCCCTGACCTATACTAACATCATTAGCAAAGTGGTGTCCAGTGCAGCTAGCACTGGACGTGTGTATACGAGGCATGGATGCCGTTTTGAAGCCTAAATAGCATCTGTAGTGTCAAAATTACAGGTGCTATGCAACTGAATTATGCAACATCAGTCTTTTAATTTGCTGTTACATTGGCATGTGATTGCCATCCAGCTCACCTCTGCCACAATTCCCTGTTCACATCCTTTCACTCCAGCTTCTGCGCTGCCCACAGTGTTGAGTCTTCTCTGCTAAAGTTGCCAATGATATCCTTTGTGATTGTAACTGTAGGCCTCCTTGACTTCTTAGTAGCATTCAACATGATTGACCACTCAATCCATCTCCACCACCTCCCCTTAAATTTCTAATGGGATACAAGGAATGGCTAGAGTGGGCAGAAAGTCAGGGTACAGCTCAGCCAAGCCCGATCTGTTCTTCGCTGATGTTGACAGATGCGGACTTTCCAGTAAGGTTCACCAGATAGCAATATGGAGTGGGAACTCTGCTTTTCCCCTCTGTAGCCTATACATGCAAGGAAAAAGACAGGATTGCTTTTGCAAATACCTTAAATATCTCAGAAACATCTCAAAGTGCTGACCACAACACTAAAAGAGCTCCATGTTGTTCAAGTAGTCTCTAATGTTCATCTGAACCATCACAACAAGCAGATGGTGCTTCAGTTTATTGTCTCAAACAGTACAGAGCTTTTTCCAGCACTGTGCTGAAGTATCAGCCTACAATACATGCATATGTCCTCGGTTGGGACTTGAGACTACAACCTTCTGACACGGAGCTGAGTGCTACCGAATGAGCCAAGTTGACACCTACAATTAGCCAGGGCCAATTGCAGCATTCCTATTGAGATCATCTAATTCATCACAAGTCAGCAATAAAACCCAGGACCTTTGAATCTGTCTGCCTCAGATACACATTCTTCATTAACTAAGCTACTAAGCAAGCTTTAAATAGTGAAACACTCATTGCCTAAACTGTACCTTATAATTGTATCATAATTGCAACTTGTAATCTGAACCAAAACAAATCCCTAAATTGTTATATAAGGTAAACATATGAACAAATGGAGCCACAAGGGCATTTTATACTGTACAGAGCACAAATTCTGCATGTAATCATTTTCAGTCTGAAGTGAGTACATTTGTGTTTGTAAAAGTTCTTGTTTGTTTTGGCCCTTTATTCCAAATAAATAATTGATTCAAAATCTTTTAACTGGGGTGTTCCATCAAATCTGCATAGAGCCATATCTGCTCCACTTGAGTGTAACCATTATTCATAACTGTAATATGGGCAGTCTGACCACATTTCAGCAAGCTAATGTGAGCAACAAATAATGAGTTCAGCTTGAGATATTGTTATTTGAGTCATGCCTGCTTTGACTAAGATGCACGAATGTTAGTTTAGCAGCTAGAAGCTGATTCTGAGAATAACCATGTACTTTTAGAACTACTGCTAGTGTTTGAAGAATCTTTTATTTGACAAATCTATAATCTAATTTTACTTGCATGGAGAGAAAAAAAAATCAACCTTTTCACCAGTAGCAATTTCTTACCTCTTGACCCTCACATATGGACCGTGGTCAGGGACAGGAGTGTGTGACTGCGAGTGAGGCAGGTATGGGGATCCAGAATTTAGCTTTGGAGGAGCCTCAGCCAGTGCCCTTATCCAATAGGTACGAGGTTCTTGCTCCTGGTGTGGACGAGGGCACAGGCTGCAGGGGGGGATGAGCGAACTGACCACAGCACCGTTGTTCAGAGCACCATTTAAGTGGGGGGAGAAAAGAGAAATGTAGTAGTAATAGGGGATAGTATTGTTAGGGGAATAGATACTGTTTTCTGCAGCAAAGACAGGAAGTCCCGAAGGCTGTATTGCCTACCTGATGCCAAGGTTAAGGACATCTCTTCTGGGCTGGAGAGGAACTTGGAGTGGGAGGGGAAGGATCCAGTTGTTGTGGTCCATGTTGGTACCAACGACATAGGTAGGACTAGGAAAGAAGTTCTGCTGAGGGACTATGAGCAGCTCAGAGCTAAATTAAAAAGCAGAACCACAAAGGTAATAATCTCCGGATTACTAGCTGAGTCATGTGCAAATTGGCGTAGGGTAAATAAGATTAGAGAGGTAAATGCATGGCCCAAAGATTGGTTTGGGAAAAATGGGTTCCAATTCATGGGCCACTGGCACCAGTACAGGGGAAGGAGAGAGCTGTTCTGTTGGCACGGGCTTCATTTGAACAATGCCGGGACCAGTGTCCTGGCAAGTTGTATAACTAGGGTTGTAGATAGGACTTTAAACTAATTAGTGGAGGGGAGGGTTCAATTGAAGGGAAGTTTAAAAAATCAAAAAGAAACGAGAGAGCAGAAGTGCAGGGCAGTGAAGAGTCGGACGGTAATCAAAGTGTGACAGGAAGGTGCAGAACGTATAAACAGAAGAGTGCAGCAGAAATTAGAACCAGAATGAGTAATAATGGCAAAAAGTCAAAGCTTAAGGCTCTTTATCTGAATGCACGCAGCATTTGTAATAAGATAGATGAGTTGATGGCACAAATAGATCAGTATGACTTGATACCTATTGCAGAGACATAGTTGCAGGGTGACCAAGACTGGGAACTCAATATTCAAGGGTATTCGACGTTCCAGAAAAATAAGCAAAAAGGAAATGGAGGTGGGGTAGCTTTGTTAATAAAGGAAGGTATCAGTACAGTGGTGAGTAGTGATATAGGTGCAATAGATTGTGATGTGGAATCAGTTTGGGTGGAAATAAGGAATAGCAAGGGGAAGAAGTCAAGGGTGGGAGTCGTCTATAGGCCCCGAAAAGTTGCCTCACTGTAGGACAAAGTATAATTCGGGAAATAACAAAGGTGTGTAAGAAGGGCGTTATAATTGCCATGGGTGATTTTTAATCTGCGTATTGACTGGACAAATCAGATTGGCAGAGGTAACATGGAAGACGAATTTGTAGAATGCATCAGGGATTGTTACTTAGAGCAATACGTTTCAGAACCTACCAGGGAACAGGCTATTTTAGATCTAGTAATGTGTAATGAGGTCAGATTAATAAGCGATAACGTAGTTAAGGATCCTTTAGGAGGTAACGATCGCAACGGTAGAATTTCAAATTCAGCTTGAGGGCGATCAACTTGGGTCTCAAACCAATGTCCCCAACTTAAACAAGGGCAATTACAGAGATATGAAGAAAGAGTTGTCGAAAGCGGGCTGGGAAAATAGACTAAGGGGAAGGTCAGTGGATGAGCAGTGGCAGACATTTAAGCAGATATTTCATAAAGTTCAGCAAAAATTTATCCCGGTCAAAAAGAAGGACTCGAGAAGGATGAACCACCTGTGGTTAACAAAGGCGATCAAGGAGAGTATCCAATCAAAAACTAAGGCATACAAAGCGGCAAAAACTAGTGGTAGGCCAGAGGATTGGGAATTGAGGCCCTAGGACTGATCCTTGTGGCATTCCACTAGTTACCTCTTTCCAACCTGAAAAAGACCCATTAAGCCTGACTCTCTGTCTTCTGTGAGTTAACCAATCCTCAATCCATGCTAATACATTACCCCCAATACTGTGAGCTTCTATCTTGTGCAATAATCTTTTATGTGGCACTTTATCAAATGCCTTCTGTAAATCTAAATACACTACATCTACCAGTTTCCCTTTATCAACTCTGCTTGTTACATCCTCAAAAAATTCTAGCAAATTTGTCAAACATGCTTTCCCTTTCACAAAATCATGTTGACTCTGTTTGATTGGGTTAAGCTTTTCTAAATGTTGTGCTATTTCTTCCTTAATAATGGACTCTAGCATTTTCCCAACGACTGATGTTAGGCTGACTGGCCTATAGTTTCCTGCTTTTTGTCTCCCTCCCTTCTTGAACAGGGGCATCACATTAGCGGTTTTCCAATCGGTTGAGACCTTCCCGGAATCCAGTCAGTTCTGGAATATTTTGACCAATGCCTCCACTATCTCTGCAGCCACTTTCTTTAAAACCCTTGGATGTAGGCCATCAGGTCCTGGCGACTTGTCTGCCTTTAGTCCCATTAGTTTGTCAAATACTTTGTCCCTCATGATAGAGACTGTTAGAAGATCTTTCCTCCCATTAGCTCCTTGCTTATCTGATATCTGTGGGATGTTTATAGACTTCCACCATGAGGACCGATGCAAAATATTGGTTGAAATTATCTGCCATTTCCCTGTTCCCCATTATCAATTCTCCAGTCGCATCCTCCAAGGGTCCCACGCTCACTTTAACTACTCTCTTTCTTTTTATATATCCGTAGAAGCTCTTGCTGTTTGTTATTATATTTCTTGCCAATTTACTTTCATGATCAATTTTCTCCCTCTTTATTAGTTTTTTAGTTATCCGCTGTTGGGTCCTAAAAAAATCTATATTAATGACTTGGAGGAGGGGACAGAGTGTAATATATCCAAATTTGCTGACGATACAAAAATAGGTGGGAGGGCATGTTGTCATGAGGACATAAGGAATCTGCAAGGGGATATAGATAGGTTGCGTGAGTGGGCAAAAACTTGGCAGATGGAGTTTAATGTAGGAAAGTGTGAGGTCATGCACTTTGGTAGGAAGAATCAAAAGTCAGACTATTATTTAAATGGAGAGAGACTTCAAAAAAGTGCAGCACAGAGGGATCTGGGTGTTCTTGTGCATGAAACACAAAAAGTGTGCAGGTGCAGCAAGTAATTAAGAAGGCAAATGGAATCTTGGTCTTTATTACTAGGGGGTTGGAGTTTAAAAATAGGGAAGTCTTGTTACAACTATATAGGGTGTTGGTGAGGCCGCATCTGGAGTACTGTGTACAGTTTTGGTCTCTGTATTTAAGAAAGGATATACTGGCATTGGAGGCATTTCAAAAGGGATTCACTAGGCAGATTCCTGGGATGAAGGGGTTGACTTATCAAGAACGGCTAAACAGGTTAGGCCTTTATTCATATAAAAGCAAAATACTGCGGATGCTGGAAATCTGAAACAAAAACAAGAAATGCTGGAATCACTCAGCAGGTCTGGCAGCATCTGCGGAAAGAGAATCAGAGTTAACGTTTCGGGTCAGTGACCCTTCTTCGGAACTGACAAATATTAGAAAAGTCACAGATTATAAACAAGTGAGGTGGGGGTGGGGCAAGAGATAACAAAGGAGAAGGTGCAGATTGGACCAGGCCACATAGCTGACCAAAAGGTCACGGAGCAAAGGCAAACAATATGTTGATGGTGTGTTGAAAGACAAAGTATTAGTACAGATTAGGTGTGAATACACTGAATATTGAACAGCAGCAAGTGCAAACCTGAAGAAAAACAACCTGAAAAAAACAGTGGGTAAGCAAACTGAACAAACTAAGATGAAATGAAATAAATGCAAAAAAAGATTGTAAAAAATGTAAAAAGGAATGTAAAAAAAAGGAAGAAAAAATAACTAAAAATGAAAGTAAAATAGGGGGCTGTCATGCTCTGAAATTATTGAACTCAATGTTCAGTCCGGCAGGCTGTAGTGTGCCTAATCGGTAGATGAGATGCTGTTCCTCGAGCTTGCGTTGATGTTCACTGGAACACTGCAGCAATCCCAGGACAGAGATGTGAGCATGAGAGCAGGGGGGAGTGTTGAAATGGCAAGCAACCGGAAGCTCAGGGTCCTGCTTGCGGACTGAGCGGAGATGTTCCGCAAAGCGGTCACCCAGGCCTTTATTCATTACAGTTTAGAAGAATGAGGAGTGATCTTATTCAAACGTACAAGATTCTGAGGGGGCTTGACAGGGTAGATGTTGAGAAGATGTTCCCACTAGTGGGGGAATCTCGAACTAGCGGACATAGTTACAGAATAAGGGGACTCTCATTTACAACTGAGATGCGAAAGAATTTCTTCTCTCAGAGGGTAGTGAATGGCTGGAATTCTCTATCCCAGAGAGTTGTGGAGGCTAGATCACTGAAAGTATTTAAAGAGGAGGTAGATAGATTTTTGAAATTCCGGGGAGTTGAGGGCGATGAGGAGCTGGCATGAAAGAGGAGTTGAGGTCTGGGGTACAGCAGCCATGATCTTATTGAATGGCGGGGCAGGCTTGAGGGGCCAAATAGCCTACTCCTGCTCCTATTTCTTATGTTCTTATGTTCTTACATAGGGCTGGATATTGTTCCTAGCCCAATGTTGAGTTCCATGGCATTGGGGGGGGGGGGGGGGGGTTGCTGGTGTTGGTGGAGTGGGTTGGGACTTTTCACTTCCAATATCAACCCTTCAATAAATTGGAACACGATCAAAATTGGAGTGATAGGTCTGGGACTTTACCTTGGAGTATATAGGAACAGTTTATTTGCAAGTATGAAGTAGGTATCTTACTTGTGATGTCATTTTGCAAACATTACAGAAAAATTTCAGATGCATTGAATTATATTTTATTTGAATTATGAAATAAGTGCCTAACAGCTGATATCCTCAAAAGTCGCAGAAGCTAATGTTATTCGCCAGAGTAACATTAAATCGAGTTGTGAGTCATTTTAAGTTGGAAGAATTTGGAAAGATGTGAGTTTTTAAGCCGTTATTCACACGCAGAGAATGTAATCACACATAATGGTTTAGAAGGACAGAGCTCAAAAGGGAAATCTGTCTGGTTCAGTGGCCATGTCTTCACTGCACAAGCAGTGAAATTAACATTTATTTGAGCCTTCCTGAATTTGATGTGATTGAGTGAGCTTGCCTAATCAGTAAATGGTCCTTGGTAATTACAGTTGTTCTAGAAGAATGCATATTAAATGACCCCAATAGTGTTTTCTCATCTGGAACTAGAGCATAAAAAGCACACGTTCCGTTCATGCCATGTGGCAATTCCACATGTTGTAAAATATGAAACTTAACAGTAGTTGCTCCAGCCGTATAATCATTGAACGCATTGTTTAAAAACCTGTTTATTGTAATTGGAATGTTTGAATAATCATAACATTTGTTCAGTTCTTTTATAATTTGGTCTGTATTTAATCTGTAAACATGAGGATATACCCTTTTCCCCAATCCATTAAGGTGTCCTCTAGTTCTTTTTCTTTAGTCGAGTTTTTGAGACCATATTTTAGTTTGCTCACTTCCTTGGGACAAGCTTGATACGTATTCAACAGAAAGAAAATCGATAGCCCAGGATTTCCTGAAAGCACAAGCCTTAGTAATGATGTAAATACAGTGTACACTATTATTCTAGCGTCTAAGTTTTAGGTAATTATGGCGTGACTTACACTATTATTTACGGCGTGCCAGAGATTTTGGCCATTGCCATCACCGGAACACTGAAAACTTAATTATATTAGTTCTGCCCCCATTAGAATCGATGCAGTATGTAAATTTCCTGAATGGACGTTAATTTTATTGCCACTGCGTTGAAAGTAATGGTGCTGATGGCCTGGTAGCAGAGTGATTTATTGCTCCTCGATCAGTTTCTTTAAACATATTGCCAATGCCTGCATTAATTATTTATAGTAACTTCAACAACAGCAGCTGTGCCGGAAGCATTGCATCAACAGCTACAAAACAGTGCTCATAGGATCAATGTTTATCTTATCTAATGTTCTTACTTGATGTGGCAAGTTTTGGCAGCAGAATGTGCATCTTCCATATCATCAAGAAGGCATCTTGCTTGAACCTCTGAAGTTTGAAAATTACGACTATCATCTTCCTCTTCCAAGTTGAAGTTTGCTCCCCTGCGGCTGTATATGTCACTGGCAGGATTTAAATTTTGTTTTTACTTCTATAATCTCTTAAATTTAAGTATACTAAGTAATTATATCACAATCAACCTTCCATGAGTTGGAAATGAAAGGTCACGACCTGAAATGTTAACTGTGTTTCTCTCTCCACAGATGCTGCCTGACCTGCTGAGCATTTCCAGCAGTTTCTGTTTTTCTATGAAATTTCTTCCGATGCAGATTTCATGTGCTCCTCGTTCATCCTAATGGTAGCATTCTGAAGTTTCCTCTATGTCCACATCATCTGAGCATTTTATAACAGTTAATGGAAGTTTCATGACCCCATTGTTTTTGGTTGGATACTTTTTGATTTAGTTAGATAAACTTGTATTTTAGCTGTCCATAAAGGGATTCAAGTCATAGAGTTAGAGAGCACAGAAACAGGCCCTTCGGTCCATCATGTCTGTGCCGGCCATCAAGCCCCTAACTATTCTAATCCCATTTTCCAGCATTTGGCCCATAGCCTTGTATGCTATGGCAATTCAAGTGCTCATCCAAATACTTCTTAAATGTTGTGAGGGTTCCTGCCTCTACCACCTCTTAAGGCAGTGTGTTCCAGAATCCAACCACACTCTGGGTGAAAACATTTTTCCTCAAATCCCCTCTAAACCTCCTGCCCCTTACCTTAAATCTTTGCCCCCTGGTTATTGACTTCTCCGCATCCTCTCCAGTGCAATCACATCTTTCCTTTCGTGTGGTGTCCAGAACTGTACACAATACTCCAGCTGTGGCCTAAATTAGCGTTTTATGCAGCTCCATCATAACCTCCCTGCTCTTATATCCTATGCCTCGGCTAATAAAGGCAAGTATCCCATATGCCTTCCTAACCACTTTATCTACCTGTACTACTGCCTTCAGTGATCTATGGACAAGTACACCAAGGTCCCTCTGACCTTCTGTACTTCCTAGGGTCCTAGCATCCATGGTATATTCCCTTGCCTTGTTAGCCCTCCCAAAATGCATCACCTCACTCTTCTCAGGATCAAATTCCATTTGCCACAGCTCCGCCCATCTTACCAGTCCATCTATATCATCCTGTAATCTAAGGCTTTCCTCCTCACTATTTACGACACCACCAATTTTCATGTCATCTGGGGACTTACTGATCATAACTCCTGCATTCACGTCTAAATCATTAATGTACACGACAAACAGCAAGGGACCCAGCACCGATCCCTGTGGTACACCACTGGTCACAGGCTTCCACTCGCAAAAACAACCCTCGACCATTACCTGCCTCCTGCCACTAAGCCAATTTTGGATATAATTTGCCAAATTGCCCTGGATCCCATGGGCTGTTACCTTCTTAACCAATCTCCCATGTGGGATCTTATCAAAAGCCTTACTGAAGTCCATGTAGACTACTTCAACTGCTTTACCCTCATCCACACATCTAGTCACCGCCTCGAAAAATTTAATCAAGTTAGTTAGACATGCTATCCCCCTGACAAAGCCATGCTGACTATCCCAGATTAATCCCTGCCTCTCCAAGTGGAAATTAATCCTGTCCCTCAGAATTTCCCAACCACTGATGTTAGACTCACCTGCCTGTAATTACCTGGTTTATCCCTGCTACCCTTCTTGAATAATGGTACCACATTGGCTGTCCTCCAGTCCTCTGGTACCTCTGCTGTGGCCAGAGAGGATTTGAAAATTTCTGTCAGAGCCCCTGCTATCTCTTCACTTGTTCATCAAACATGAGGGCAGTGAAATTGGTATATGCTATCAGTGCAAAACAGGTTCGTATCTAATCAGCAGCCAATTTTTGACCATGCCCTTCTTTGATCTTCTTTCCATTGAAGTTCACAGGATGATAGTTCAAACTCTCCTTGGAGACTCGTTTCCTAGTCTCACTGTCGCTTTTACTTAATTTGAACTTAAAAATCTTGGCAATAGTTTCCAAGTCATTGGAAAATAAAAACTGGTGCGGTGAATAATTGGCTGCTGGTTCGCTATGATTTATTGACTTATCTGCAGTTGTACTTGTTGAAATCAGTATCAGTGACAATTGCATTAATCATTCATATGGATTTCTTCTGTTTTAACAAAAGAAAATAGGTTAATACCATTATCAAAATAGCAATGTTTCATATAAATGTATAAATGTGTTCAATGGTAACATCGCACAGCATGGCTTTGTCCAAAGGCCAGGGATAAAAATCAACAATCTTCAAGGAATGTAGAACAAGCAGGTGCTAGCTGTGAGTCATACTTCCTGTGATCTTTGAGAACCACTGGAACAAAGCAAGCATATGTAAGTTGATACGAAGGGATAGCTACACAGATGTAAAACTGGCATTACAGATTGACCTCCCATTAGGGGAATCACTTGATTTTCATTCTCATTAAACTTGGAGGCCAATCCACATTGTCAATTTTATGCCTAGGCAACAAGTTGAAAATCTCCCCAAATTTTCTTAGTCATATTGGGTTGAATTTGTATTGCACGATTTTGAAAACAATGTCTAGGAATTTTGGTACATATAATGCATTTTCTATAAGTGTGCATGTGTATCCCATAACATTTGTGTGTCACAGTATTTCCATCACATTGTTTATTTCTGTCACAACTGTCTGTAATACTTTCTTTTGCCATGCTTACACATGTCAAATTTATTATATTTACTTTGCATTGTGTTCTCCCAGTAAGTCTGTAAATGGTGATCCTGTGGCACTATGTATAACACCTACTGCCTGAGGCCTTTTAAAATGGACCCTGTCATTGAATATTGTCTGCAAGCTTGCTTTCCCCAACATCCTGCTGCTTTTCTCACTGCTGTGAGATGACTTTTCTTCCCTCTTGATGTCTCTCGATGACCCCCGTGGATGCTGGGGCAAACGTGTCGAAGTAGTCACATACACAATTCTTTTCTTTTCAAGTGAAATTCTTAATTCTTCCAGTATAAAGAGGCTGCAAAGCATGCATAAATGTACACAGAGGCCAAGTGACAGCAAAATCACACATACACACACAATCACTCAATCACCCTTTTTTAAATATCCTCACTTTGGATCAGAAACCATCAAACCCACTGACTAATCACTGACTTATAACAAAACTCTGTTATCCATTATAAAGGTAACATGTAAATGGGGCCTCAAGTTGCTCAGGTTTGAACCTCATGACTCTCCTGCATCGTTTGTTTTTGACTATTTGTCTCCTATCAGGGCAGCTGTGGCTATACCAGAAGACAAACCTCATATCAAGGAAACATAATATTTCTGATCCCTGAGAGGTGGCTACTATCCTGTCTCTCAGTTGATAATGACTCTTTATGTGTTTACCACATTCCAATCAAGGGACCTAACCTTGGTACCTGGTACATCATGCACTTTGCTTGTGTGGTGTCCATTCTCAGCTCACTATCAGGGTCCTGTTTACCCTTTACTAGCCGACATACCTAATACTGCCTAATTACACTAGTAGTCTAGCCTGTCCATTTCATATGTTCCAACACCTCCCTGCTCAAACCCCACCTCTTTCCCCAGCCACACCCTGATACCCTCCCCACCTCATCCCAATTATCTCTCTGCCTCATCTGGAGGGGGAGGGAACCAATTAAAACTTAGAGCTTTCATGCACGATCACCATTTCCCCTGCTCCCATCCCAAGCACTCTTGGCCCTCCACCCCTTGTCGCTTCATTCTATCACCTCTTGCTGCTCCTGCCCCAAAAAACAATATCTTCCTTCCATCACTTTTTGCTACATTCTATTATCTCTCGTTGCTCCCACCACCCCATCCCAAGCACCCATTTCTTCCCTCCCCCATTCGCCTGAAAAAACTGAACATTGTGTTCTTGACCAAGTTAAGTTCTTTAAAGCACTTACAATGTTTTCACTGAGATAGTGTAAGTATACTAAGTTCTCTCAAGAACCTTTGGCTGGGTTCTGGGTCGCTGCTACAAATAAAACTGTGGCACTTTTGTCGATGGCATGCCATGGCCTCCTGCCCTGGATCCTATATCGTTGCATTCCTCTCTTGCCATTTCCGCACTCCTAACACACCATTCGCAATACTCATAAGCAGGAACTCCTCATGAACTACACCAGGGGCCCAAGGATACCTTCCCTGTACTCCCTTCCACACTGCACTAAACCCACCCATTGCTCCCAAACTCTGAGAACCACTCTTCCACACAGCCAAGCCACATCACACAGTCCTCCGTACTTCTGTACAACTCTTAGCTAATTTTAGCCTAGAAAATCCTCTCTATCATCTTCCTCTGTATTCTGGACATTAAAAAATGTATGACATGGAGCTCAGTATATAATTAAAGAAACAATAATATTTAAGGCCACTGATATACATTTTCCAGGAAAATGGAGTAATTTCAACCTGCAAATACTGTCAACACTCCAAACATACTTTGAATAAGTGAAATTGCAATCTTCTTATTAATCATAAATCAGTGGGCCTGATAATACACTGACACACAACATAAAATACCATCTCCTCCGACTCACTGTGAGGAGCATCACTGGAGGCTGCTAAAAATATTTTAATCTGTGCATGCAGATATCACACTCCAAACACTACACTTTGTTACAGATCAAAGCAACCTTAAAATCTGCAGTCCTCTGAGCTGCAATCCGAATTCTCGAAATGAACTCACAGCATGTGAAGAGAGACAAAAAGAAACTAACAAAGATAGATACAGACAAATACTTACCTAGAAAGCAAGAAGCAGAGAGACAAGAGGACCAATTTTTCCAACTGCAGCTCACAGCGTGGAATCTCATCTTCTGGGAATATATAAAATGGAATGTATTTTGTGGCCCTCCATAAAAACCCACACTCTAAATGATGGAGAGTGAAGGTAAAAAGTTACATGCAAATATTATTTATTTATGTAACTGTGGTATGCAACTAGCACAGATTTATTCTTCTATTTCTCTATAGCAGGCAAGGAAACTCTTATTTATTTATCTATCTATTTCCCAGGAACTAAGCAAAATAAAATTCAGTATCTCTGAGGAGATCGCTTACAAATTTCTTCTGAATTATTTTCGGTGAAAATGCGTAGCAGTCTTCAATTTTAACACCTCAGAGCCCCTCTCACCTTGCAACATTGAACGAACATATCTTTGAAATGCTGTGAGCAATAACAGAGGAGATCTACTAGAATAGTGCTGTAAGCCAGGACAGAAAATAATAAGAGCAGATGAGTATACAGTATTAAATGCTCAGGCATTTTACAGATTGAATCCAAAGCTATCCACCAGACAAGAAACTGAATGTATCTTTAATTTCAAGCAATATTTGGAGAATAATTATTATTCAGAAATGATTACACATGACTGATCTCTTCATGGAATATATGAACTGTGACAGTAGTGGTCAATCAATTTGCCATTGCTTTCCATCCGCTCAGTGAGAGTATGGCCTTGTAATCGCTCTCTTATCTCTGTTTTATAACTTGGAGCTTCTGAATTGGTTTCATCCACATTTTGCTGGGGGTGAAAGTGCCACTTGAACATTAATGGTCAGATTGGATTTTGTAAGGCAGTTAATTAAAGGAACATTCCCCTTTAGTGGAGCAAAGATTTACAACAGCCCCTAGCGAACATCACTGCAAAGATTCTGTACAACATATTCTGCTGAAGATGAATATTCTTTCTTTCTTTTTGGGCCTCCTTATCTCGAGAGACAATGGATACGCGCCTGATGGAACAAGCTTTGTAAATAAAGGTTAGATGTAAGCTAAAATAGAAGGGTATTATTTACAACTATTTTGCTTGTCATTTTAATTCTCTGTCCCACTCCTCCTCTGACCTGTCTGTCCTCAGCCTCCTATGCTACTCTAATGAAGCTTATTGGAAGCGTGACAAACAGCATCTTATTTTTCGATAAGGCAATTTACAACCTGCGAGACTCAACATTGAATTCAACAATTTCAGATCATTAACACTGCTCCCAGACAGTAGCCACTGGCAAGGATTCTGCTGTTGTCATTTATGCCTCCTCTAAACTGCTCTTCTTCTTTACTTGTCCCTTTACCACCTACTTTTGCCTTGTACCATCATTCCTTTAGCCATTTAATCTCTCATGCCTTCCACTTAATCACAGCCCTTTCCCTCTGGACTTGCTTAAAACCTGTTACCTCTAACTTTTTCCAGTTCGGATGAAAGGTCACCAAGCAGAAATGTTAATTCTGTTTCTTTCTCCACAGATGCTGCCCGCTTTTCAGTATTTCTAGCATTTTCTGTTTTTATTTTAGACTTCCAACATATGCAGTACTTTGCTTTTTTTTTATTTTCAAGCATGTATGTGCAAGAAAGCTATCTTTTCATGAACACTGTATCTCCTGATGGTGACTTGAAGACATCTTTGGCAACTTTGCACATGCATACACTTGACATGCACGCGCAGTTTTCCCCGTCAGTTGGGTATATGATATTAGTGCTGAGGAGAGTTCAAATTTACTTCAGTGTTTTTAATCAGCTCCAGGCAGAAAGTAAATTTTGAGGTGATCACGCAGAAATCAGATGCCAGATTTGATCAATTAATAAGGAGTAATCAGTTACAGTGCCACAAATCATAAAGAATATGCCATTAAATAGCGGAATGTTGGTTTCTTACCAGCTCACATAAGGACGTGCTAGAGGTTACAAAAATAATAAAAGGACACAACTAAAGGCTCTGTATCTGAATGATAGCATTCGAAACAAAACAGATGAACTGATAGTGCAAATAAAAATAAATAAGTATGATTTGATAGCCATTACAGAGACATAGTTGCAGGATGACATAGATTTGGGCCTGAATATTGAAGGGTAAAAGAAATTTAGGAAGGACAGGATGCTTGGAAAAGGTGGAGGGGTGGGTCTGTTAATTAATGATGGTGTTAACACAGTAGTGAGGGATGACCTAAGTTCAGGAAACCAGGATGTAGAAGCAGTTTGGGTAGAGATGAGAAATGATAAAGGCAAGAAGTCACTTGTGCGAGTGGTGTATAGGCTCCTAACAGTAACCACATGGTAGGATGGGGTATCAAGGAAGAAATAATGACAGCTTGTCAGAAGGGTATGGTGATAATCATGGGATATTTTAATCTACAAATAGACTGGAAAAATCGGATGGGCAAAGGTAGCCTGGATGAGGAGTTCATAGAATGTTTTTTGGGATAGTTTCTTAGAACAGCATGTTCTGCAGCCAACCGGTGAGCAGGCTATACTAGACCTGGTATTGTGCAACAAGATAGGATTAATTAGTGACCTCATAGTGAAGGCACCCCTACGCAGCAGAGATCATAATATGATTGAATTTTACATTCAGTTTGAGGGAGAGAAGAGTGGGTCTAAGACTAGTATTTTAAACTTAAATAAGGGCAATTATGAGGGCATGAAAGCAGAGCTGGCAAAAGTGAACTGGCAAAGTAGATTAAGTTCCGAAGAAGGGTCACTGACCCGAAACGTTAACTCTGCTTCTCTTTCCACAGATGCTGCCAGACCTGCTGAGTGAATCCAGCATTTCTTGTTTTTGTTTCAGATTTCCAGCATCCGCAGTATTTTGCTTTTATTAAAGTAGATTAAGAGATAGGTCAATAGAGATGCTGTGGCAGACATTTAAGGGATATTTCAGAATACACAGAATAGATACATTCCAGCAAGAAAGAAAAATTCCAAGGGAGGACCCACGATCCATGGTTAACTAAAAAAGTTAAAGATATTATCAAACTTAAAGAAAAAGCATATAATTGTGCAAAGATGGGCGTCGGGTCATAAGATTGGACAGAATATAAAAAGCAGCAAAGAATGACTAAAAGATTAATAAGGAAAAAAATATTAGCATATGTGAATAGCGAGCTAGAAATATAAAAACAGATAGGAAGAGTTTCTTATAGATATTTAAAAAAGAAAAGTTAACAACGTGAGTGTTTGTCCTACAGAAAGTGAGTCTGGGGAATCAATAATGGAAATAAGGAGATGGCAGATGAATTGAACTTGTATTTTGCATTAGTCTTCACTATAGAGGATACAAGTAACATCCCAGAAATAGCTGTAAATCAGGAAATGGAAGGGAGGGAGGAACTCAAGAAAATTACAAATCACCAGGGAAGTGATACTGAGCAAACTATTGGAGCTGCGGGCTGACAAGTCCCCGGGTCCTGATGGACTTCATCCTAGGGTCTTAAAAGAAGTGGCTAGTGAGATAGTTGATGCATTGGTCTTGATTTTCCAAACTTCCCTAGATTCGGGGAAGGTTCCATTAGATTGGAAAATAGCGAATGTAATTCCTTTATTCAAAAAAGGAGGGAGACAGAAAGCAGGAAACTACAGGCTGTTAGCTTAACATCTGACACAGGGAAAATTTTAGAAGCTATTTTTAAAGACGTTCTAGCAGGGCACTTAGAAAACTTCACGGTAATCAGGCAGAGCAAAATGGTTTTGTGAAAGGCGAATCAAGTCAAACCAGTTTATTGGAGTTCTTTGAAGAAGTATTATGTGCTGTGGATAAAGGGAAACCAGTGGATGTACTGTACTTAGCTTTCCAGATGGCATTTGATAAGGTTCCACATTTTTTCTAAATCATGGGGTGTGGGTGTCGCTGGCTAGGCCAGCATTTATTGCCCATCCCTATATTCCCTTGAGAAGGTGGTCTTGAGCTGCCTTCTTGAACCACTGCAGTCCTTGGGGTGTAGGTATGTCCACAGTGCTGTTATGAAGGGAGTTCCAGGATTTTGATCCAGTGACAGTGAAGGAACAACGCAGTAGTTCCAAGTCAGGATGGTGTGTGGCTTGGAGGGGAACTTGAAGATGGTGGTGTTCCCATGCATTTGCTGCCCTTGTCCTCTTAGGTGGTAGAGCTTGTGGGTTTGAAAGGTACTGTCAAAGGAGTCTTGGTGAGTTGCTGCAGTGCATCTTGTAGATGGGACACACTGCTGCCACTGTGCGTCGGTGGTGAAGGAAGCAAATGTTGAAAGTGGTGGATGGGGTACCAATCAAGCGGGTGGCTTTGTTCTGGATGGTGTCGAGCTTCTTGAGTGTCGTTGAAGCTTCACCCATCCAGGCAAGTGGAGAGTATTCCATCACACAGAAGGTTGATGGTCAAACATCAAAGATTATGGCAGAAAATAAAAGTTCATGGTGTAGTGGGTAACATATCGGCATGGATAGAAGATTGGCTAGCCAACAGGAAACAGAGAGTAGGCATAAATGGGTCATTTTCTGGTTGGCAAGATGTAACAAGTGGTGTGCCACAAGGATCAGTTTATATAAATGACTTGGATGAAGGGACCAAAGGTATGGTTGCTAAATTTGCTTATGAGTCAAAATTAGGTAGAAAAGTAAGTTGTGACGAGGACATAAGGAGGCTACAAAGGGATACAGATAGAGTAAGTGAGTGGGCAGAGATCTGGCAAATGGAGTATAATGTGGGAAAATGTGAAATTGTCCATTTTGGCAGGAAGAATAAAAAAGAAGCATATTTTCTAAATGGTGAGAGATTGCAGAGCTCTGACATGCAGAGGGATCTGCCTGTCCTGATGCATGAATCGTAAAAGGTTAGTATGCAGGTACAGCAAGTAATTAGGAAAGCTAATAGAATGTTATTGTTTATTGCAAGGGGAATTGAATACAAAAGTAGGGAGGTTATGCTTCAGTGATATAGGGCATTGGTGAGGCCACATCTAGAGTACTGTGTACAGTATTAGCCTCATTATTCAAGGAAGCATGTAAATGCATTGGAAGCAGATCAGAGAAGGTTTACTAGACTAATACCTGGAATGGGCGGGTTGCCTTATGAGGAAAGGTTGAACAGGCACGGCTTGTATCTGCTGGAGTTTAGAAGAGTGAGAGGCGATTTGATTGAAACATATAAGATCCTGAGGGGTCTTGGCAGAGTGGATGTGAAAGGATGTTTCCTCTTGTGGGAGAATCTAGAACTAGTGGTCTAGTTTAAAAATAAGGGGTCACCCTTTTAAAACAGAGTTGAGGAGAAATTTTTTCTCTGAGAGTCGTGAATCTTTGGAGCTGTCTTCTACAAAAAGTAGTCTTTGAATATTTTTAAGGCAGAGCTGGATAGATTCTTGATAAGCAAGGGGGTGAAAGGTTAACGGGAGTAGGCAGGAATGTGTAGTTGAGGTTACAACGAACCTGTTGAATGGTGGAGCAGGCTCGAGGGGCCGAGTGGCCTACTCCTGCTCCTAACTCGTATGTTCATATTTCCTCTGCAATTGCAGCGTCACCAAATGCGGCCTTTCATGAAATCTGCCATTAACATTGCTTTCTCTTTCAATAAATGTTTTGACTCATTTCTAATCATTTGTGGGCCAATCTGTTTCACACAACCTTCTACCCCCAAAAGCCAAGGTAGTTCATAACTCATTCACGATCATTGTCAATTAGTTATTGTTGCACAGGAGGAGATATTACTTTAACTATCAAAGTTAGACAATGTTAATTTTTACATCATTACAACAGAGATGCTTGTGGCTATGTCAGAACGTCCGAAAAGTAATGTTGATGTAAAGTTCACACATCTTTTTTGGTCAGTAAGATTTATTGAATTACATTGGTAATTCATCAAATGAATGACTCCACAATGCCTAGTAAATTAATAAGTAAAAACTCTTTGCTTCATGACCCATGCAATTAGTTCACCTTTCTTTTAAAATGTACTTTTGTAAATTAAATAACTATTGTTATGACCAGATGAGAAGGGGTCTATGGGTTCCCTCTCAGCCTTTGCCCTGTTTAATTGTAACAGGGTTTAATTTTAAAAACACCGTGGTTTAGCTCCCCCTCAGTGAATCCGTGCTTACCGCTTTCCAATTGTAAGGCAAAGAAATCAATCAAGACAAGTTTTCTTAGACTTAAACAAGAAAGATGGATGTTTATTAATCTTAAACTCTGATCTGGTTAACGACTACGAATATGTGACCTGACCACACCAGCATGCATATGTGATAAACACACACGCAGATAGAGACAGAAAAAGTAGAAAAGAATAAAGGGGAAAGGTTTGAGGCAATATTGGGATTATAATTACAGTCCTTTAAGTTCGATGTGGAGTCTTCGGTTGCTGCTAAATCCTGATGTTCGTTGGGGCCCAGTTCACGCTTCAACTTGCTTCAATGTCAGTCTTTTCTCACTTGAAGTTTATGTGTCTTCTGTGGGTCCGGTGGCTTGGGAGAAAGTGAGAGAGAGATATTTAGGAGAGAGGCTTCCTTGTTCCAGCTTCAGTAGCAAACTGCCTTCTCAATTCAAACTGTCCTGTGGCTAGTTCAAAAAACCTGGACCAACCAGTTGGTCATGTGACCAGCGGGTTTAACCAGTCCTGGCTTTGTGGATTGTATCATTATAGCAGTCCCTAGAATGTGTTTCCTTACACCTTCAATGTCTGGTGATCAAAATCCATTTGGCTTAATTGGATCAGGGAGTAATTCTTTTGTCTCTCCAAGCATTGTCTCTTTGTATGCAAATGTTCTTCCAGCCAAATGTCTGGTGATCTTCAAACAAGTCATTTCTTCACTCTAGCAACAGTTTAAAATCAATGTTCATATGACAAAATTTATATGCCTCATTCTTGGCAGGTGGGGATCTGCATGATACTATGCATAAGTTTGGATGAAGCTCATAGTATGGCAAACCTCACAATTTAGTTAATTATACGGTTGCTGAATAAGGAATAAATTATTTTAACTCAATGGTGATGTCTTACATCAGTGATAACATTCAAAACTATTCAGATGACTTGGATCCACTGAATCCAAAGTTTAAATCTTTAAGAACTGTTGGTTAGGCCACATGAAGACATGGGTATCCTAAATACAGCAGAAGTTCTGATGAAGGGTTACTGACCTGAAACATTAACTCTGCTTCTCTCTCCACGGATGCTGCCAGACCTGCTGAGTATTTCCAGCATTTCTTGTTTTTATTTCAGATTTCCAGCATCTGCAGTATTTTGCTTTTACGTTTGATATATAATCCTAACAAAGCCTGCTTTGAGATCACCACTTTATGGTCAGTTTCATTGACCTCCTCCCCCTACCAGTGCTAATTGGCATTATATTTATTCCTTAATAAAAGTTAGAATTCTCAAAATGATTATGAGTAAATTTCTCAAGTAAATTGAATCAATTGTTAAATGCTAAGCAGCCAATTTTAGTATAAGGGGATTACTTGATCAGGGATTATGAAATGGAAACCACAGACTAATATGAAATGTAAAAGGCACACGGTAGAAATTAATTTCCTGAACATTGACAAAAACACAAAGTTGGGCATATGTGCTTGAGTTGCATCAGAGAACAAGATATATATATTTTTTTCAGACAAGAAATCATAAAGCAAGGGGACATGCATAAGGCCAGGTGAAATTTAGCTTCTGCCACTCTGACAATTAACTGCTCCTCTTAATGTTTGATTTAATTCCAGGCAACTAAAAAGGGAAAAGTCCAAAATATTGGTGATTATTTCTTGTCAAATATGTAACAACAACAAAACAGTGAAAAAGAAAGAAAGATTTGCGTTTCTATATTGCCTTTCATGACCTCGGGACATCCGAAGTATTTTACAGCCAATGAAGTACTTTTGATGCGCAGTGCACCAATTTAAACACAGCAAGGTTCCACAAATAGCAATGATGTGATGACCAGATTATTTGCTTTTACGTACTAGTTGCTCAGAAAACTGGGGCAAAATCCCCTGCTCTTCTTCAAAATGGTGCCATGGGATCTTTTACATCCACCTGAGAGGGCGCGACAGGGGCTCAGTTTAATGTCTAATGGCACTTTGACAGTGCAGTCTAAATTTTTGTGTTCAAGCCTTTGGAGTAGGACATGAACCTACAACCTCTGACGAAGGAAAGGGTGCTACCCACTGAGCTACGGCTGATGCTTTACATTTACATCTGAGCATATTTCACCTTACCTTAGGACTCATCCATACCAGTTGATTATAATTATTCTTCTTAGATCAAGTTCTCCCCTTGAAAAATAGAGAGTTAATTTAAAGTTATTTGAAGATGCATTGGTGACAATTAATTTGAAGATGGCTTTTTTTCAGAATTATTTTGCTCATGAGTTATTTACCGATTCCATATAGTTTTTCTTAAAAAGAAAATGTTTTAATTGAAATGTTCCAGTTGCTCTGCAGAGGCAGGAATCCATTAAAAAAAATATTGGGGTTGGGAAAGGAAAGAGATTTTGTTAGTCAGGTGAGGAGGGGTCGAAGGCTTCTCTCTTTTCCCTCTCCTTGTTTGACCACAACAGTTTAATTCTTTTTTAAAGTGGATGTACTGGCCAATTCAGTAGTGTTTGATTACTTACTTTCTATGATCATAACAAGAACCAATCGGAGAGATTTTCTTGTGTTTAACAAAGAAAGAGGTTAACTTTATTGTACTTAAACCGAATTAAGTAAAATAATAAACTATGCGCCAACTTTCACTCTCACGCACACACACATACACAAGAGGTTCAGTCACACATAAATAGGTTACAGAATGGTAAAGGGTAGATTTGTCAAGTTAGAATCCATAGAAAAAAAGTAGTATACGTCTGTGGAGTTTGGTGATTCGACCTGCTTCTAGCTGTATTCGGTGGTCCTGAGGCTTTTAGTTCGAAGAAATAAATGCCTGATTCGGTGGGTCTCTTGGAGGCAGCGATACGGATGATTTCCTCCAAAGGTGCTTCTGATTGTAGCCAGAGTGTGCAGAGGTGGTTAGTCAGCAGGCAGAGTTCGAAGCTTGTAAGCTGGAATGGAGAGCGAGAAAGAGAGAGAGAGGGACCCCCACTTAGGTCTGCACGTGTCAGAGTCTAGATGCTTCTCCTTGCTGCTGCAGAGAAACACCAGCTTAAAATCACAGATGGATGGATGGGGGTGGGGGGGGGGGGGTGATTGTCACATGACAGTCACCCAGTGATTCAAGCATGGTAGTTAGCAGTGTATTTCTTCTTGCTAAAAAGAACAGATAGTTCCCTTAAACCTTCTGTGTCTTGATTCTTGCTCGGATGAGCAGACATTTCATCTCCACCTCACAGGCCTTGCAATGTAGGATACTTTATTACAAATTAGGTAGCCATTTTAATCTGCTAGCAAAATCATCTTTTATCTGTTCCTTTTTAAATTTCTTTATAAAATATAAATTCAGGTCTCCAGCTAGTGGATTCAAGAAAATTTTCATTCACAAAGCACTTTGGTATGACAACATACAATTCCATTTGATGAGACTGGCTTCACTATTATGGAACACATATCACAAGCTCAGACAAGATGATAAGAAGAACTCAGAAGATTATCTGTTCACCAATTCTTAAAATTCACCCTCTGATATTATCTTAGTCATAACTTTATCGTTTATTGGATCCCAGCAGGATCAGTAGCAGCCCACTATCTGTAGCTGCAGGACAGTATGGATGAACAGCAAGAGTAGTTCAGCATCAAGGCCATTGTCCAATCTGTCTAATTCAGTATCATAGAATCATAGACTGATGTAGTACAGGAGGCCAATTGGTCGATCTTTTTGTACCATCTCTTTAATAGAGCTATCCAATTAGTTCCATTCCCCTGCTCACTTGTCATCATCCTGCAATTTTTTTTCCTTCGCATTTTTAATCCAATTTCAAAGTTATTATTGAATTTGCATCCATCACCTTTTCAGCAGTGCAGGAGGGGAGACTTTAGGGTTGTGTGTCCTGTTTGGAGGAATCTGTTCCGGGTGAAAGATAACGGGCCCAAAGATTTTTATGGGACCCCTGCTCCTTCTGGCCCGACAAAAATCATTTAAACACCAAACACAATGACGTACCTTTTGGGGAGAGGCCTCCAGCAGTCCCTTTAAGGACCTCAAGTTAGGCCTCTTAAAGCCAGGAGCAAGTCAGACTGGCATGCACTTTGCGTAGATTCTCCCATTTTTGATTTTAAGTTGTAATTGGGATCCTACAACTAGTGTAGGAACACAGTTTGCATATTTAAACAGTTTGCTGACTGATTTGGGCAGGAATGCTGGATACCCATTTAAACGCCTACCTGAAAGTTGATCCAGGCAAGCAAATTGGTGTCCAAGGTCCCCACCAAATTTTCAACTGCCAATCACTCATTGCCCCCTGTCAATCATTGATTTCTCCCAGTGTCTATTAATTAAAGCTTGACTCTCTCTCCAGTTTTATCAAGATTATCCAAATGCTGACTTCATCCAACCCTTAACATTTCAGTCGTGAGTTCTTATTCCTTATAGAACAATTTCAGATTGACTGATTGGTACTTACCTTGCAGACAGTTGTTAGTGCTATTCCTTGAAGAAATCAGCTGTCACTGAAAGCTGCAGTGTGCAAACATAAATGAAGCAGACTCTTTGCAAAATGTAACATTGACTGACAGTGGGGTTTTGGACAAAGACACTTTGCAAACTGACTACAAAATAAGCAATAATCAGTCTATCTGAGTTCTTGCCATATTGAATGTGACAGACAAATATTAAGGATATTCTTTCTGACCAAGGCAGGCGTGTAATGACTTTGATAAGACCAGAATGGAATTTATGGGTTTATTAGTGGTCATCAGTCTAGAGTTTGCTGCATGTTTATGCCACATTGTCCAGCCATACCTCACAGAACATGATCTGAAATAGGTCTGGCATTGGATAGATGAAAATAACCTTCAACAGTCCCAAATGCTTTTAATCTTCCTCATTCTATTCAATAATACTCCCATGTGCTGTGACAAGGGCAGTTAGTTTTCTTTAGCAGATGTAAAACATTTAAGGAGAATATCAAGTGACTGAAGGAGGAAAGCACTTGACTTAAACCAAATTCAAAGTGATGATTTTTTGTATTGTAAGCACCAGCTAAGGTTTAATTTAGTTGTTCATCGAACAAGTTAGACATTCACAAATTACATTTTCTGTGTCTGTGACCATGGTGCACTATACCCCTTCATCCTTCTTGAGCTCTGCAACCTTTGACATGGTTTACTCGGCCATCTTCCTCCAACACATTTCTTCCATTGTCTGGCTGAGTGAGATTGCCTTCACCGGGTTCCATTCTTACCTATCCAGTCTTAGGCAGAGAATATTGTGCAATGGCTTCACTTCCTGCTCCCACTCTGTTACCTCTGTATTCTTCCAAGTGACCGGCCTTGGCTCCATCCTATTTCTCTTTACAGAGATTGTAATTTGTTTCATGGAAAGCTTTCTTGCAATTATAGATAATTAGGAGATAAATGCTATTTATTGCTTGCAGTAAGTGCCATTGTTTCTACTTATTGGCTCAGTAGTCCAGTTCCATTTTAAAATGCCTGTTTAGAGCTCCTCTTAAATGAAATGCAGCCAAGGAGAATTGCCCTCTTTGGAATTCCAAAGAACCCTGCTGCGAGAAGAAATTCTCAGGCTGTGAGCAGGAATTGGCTGAGTGAGTGAATCGAATCTTAAACATGCAGAAGACCTGTGCACAGATGAGAGGAAAAAACAATATGCTGCTAAGGTGAGGCTGAAGGGCTCGATGAAATTCAGAATGTGTACTGTCCTTACTTTATTCTTCTCCCTCCCGTTAATAACTCATTCATTCATTTACTCAAGTGCATAGATTGCATTCAAAACACAGTACAACACAGTATTAGCCATCTGAGCTCTGTTTCATGGGGTACATCTGAACCTGTGTTGTAACATGCAGCTCATCTGTTTCTATAGAATAAGTTACTATCCTGAATGGCAACCTCATGCAAATGTGCACCAACATTTTCTGCAGGTTTTCGGTAGTATATTATGCAAGTTCTAGTAGTGAGTGTGGAGCAAAATATGAGCCAATTCTATGTAATCATGCACAATGGTTTCTCAGCACTGTAGTCAGCACAGAGCATATGGCAACTCCAGAGCCATTTGTAGCAGAAATTCCAGTCATAAGCCCAGTTGGAATATCTCTTGTGAATGTCCCCACTGCAGCTACAGAGGCCTTTGGCTCCATTCTCCAGCAAGCTAGACTGTCTAGTTTCAATATGCTGTGATCAGATGGAAAGAACCATTGCTCAGGGCTCACTGACCTTATTGCTACCCAGAGCTGTCCTCACAACAGATCACTAGATCGAGAAGCAAAGACATAGCTGGAATAGATATGACTGAGGCTGCTGCCTCTCATTGAAATGTGAATCAGCCTCTTCCAGCCACCCAATCCAACCAATAATAGATATGCCATAAAGCGTGCAGGATCAAACAATCACTGCAGCAATAGTTATGGTGAATACAGCAACGTAATTCACTAGCAATGACCAGTGTCCCAATACTGGGGATGTTGGACTGAGAGAGGACACTCATATTGGAGCGCCTGCCCTGCCACGGAATTTGCACTATCTTGCGGAGGCACTGCTGATGATATCTCTCCAGGACTTTGAGATGTCTGTTGTGAGGTGTCCATGTTTGTGACACATACAGGACAGCAGGTAACACTGCAGCCCTGTAGACCATGAGCTTGGTGCCAGCTTAGAGGTCTTTGTCACCAAACACTCTTTTCTTCAGACGACCGAAGGCTGCGATGGCACACTGGAGGTGATTCTGCTTTTCATCCTTGATGTCTGCCCTTGCTGAGAGGAGGCTCCCAAGGTATGAGAAGTGATCCACATTGTTCAGTGGTTTGCCGTGGATCTTGATAGTCGGGGGTCAGTGTTATGCTGCGGGAGCAGGCTGGTAGAGGACCTTTGTGTTCTGGTTGTTTAGCTTAAGGGCTATTCTTTCATACGCCTTCATGAATGCATCAACGAGAGTTTGAAGCTCGGTCTCTGAGTGTGCGCATATGCAAGTGCCATCAGTGTACTGCAGCTCGATGCCAGAGGTTGGAATGGCCTTGGTTCTGGACTGGAGGCGATGTCGGTTAAATAGCTTCCTGCTCATCCTGTAGAGTACATCTACTCCCGCAGGGACTTCATGGAGATGAGGTAGAGTGTTGTGGCAAGGAAGATGGAAAAGAGTGTTGGTGCGATGACACAGCTTTGCTTGACCCCAGTTTGCACTCAGATTGGGTCAGTGGCAGATCCATTGGCAAGGATTACAGCTTACTGGTCATGGCTATTTAGTTTCATTGGGCGGGCCACATCGTCCACAAGCCTGTCACAAGACTCCCAAAACAAGCTTTCTACTCCAAGTTCCGTCACGGCAAGAGGCGACCAGGAGGGCAGGGGAAATGCTACAAGGATGTCCTTAAAGCCTCCATGAGAAACTGTGACTTCTCCACTGATTCGTGGGAATCTCTTGCCCAAGACCCCCAAAATGGAGAAGAAGCATCTGTGAAGGTGCCAGCCAGTTTGAAAAATATCGACATATCCAGGCAGCGACCAAATGTAAACAGCGGAAGGAACGTTTGGAAATTCAAGCATCCCATTCACCCGCCTCACTAAATACCACCTGCCCCACCTGTGGCAGAGCGTGAAGATCAGAATTGGACTATTCAGTCACCTAAGGACCCACAACCCTAGAGTGGAAGAAAGTCATCCTCGGTCCCGAGGGACTGTCTAAGAAGAAGAAGGAATGCACAGAAGGACCATTTTAAGGAGGTATAGGGCCACTTCAATATCCAGAAGCTAATTATTTCATAGTTGCCACCAGGGGAACAGTAACAGCACTACATAAGGCCCTAGAATGCTGAAATCATACACCATCACCAAGAGGAAACAGTGTAGAGGCAAAAAACAATGTACATACAGTCATACACTCAACATGTTCAATAAATCCAATTTTTTTTTGCAGTTTATTTCAGCTGTGAGGTTTTTTGGAAAGTTGTAGAATAAGCATCTGTAAAATGAAAAGAATGCATTGTTTATTTGCTCATGAGATGTGGGCGTCACTGGCAAGGCCAGCATTTATTGCCCATCCCTAATTGCCCTTCAGAAGGAGGTGTTGAGTTTCCACCGTGAACTGCTGCAGTCTGTGTGATGTATGTACTCCCACAGTGTTGTTAGGTAGGGAGTTTCAGGATTTTGACCCAGAAACAGTGATAGAGCTGGCACGGACATGACGGGCCGAATGGCCTCATTCTGTTCTGTTACCATTCTATGCGGCTGGTCCAGTTAAGGTTCTGAACAGTGATAACAGCAGGATGTTGATGTTGGGATATTCGGTGATGGCAATGCCACTATACGTCAAGGGGAGGTGGTTAGACTTTCTCATGTTAAAAGGTGGTCACTACCTGGCACTTGTTCTGTCACGAATGTTACTTGCCACTTATCATCACTAGCCTGAATGTTGTCCAGGCCTTCCTGCATGTGGGCACACTGCCTCATTATCTGAAATGACAGGAATGGATCTGAACTCTGTGCAATCATCAACCTCTAATGGAGAGAAGATCATTGATGAATTAGTTGAAGATGGTTGGGCCTAGGTCACTGGCCCTGAGGAACTCCTGCAGTGATGTCTTGGGACTGAGATAACTGCCCTCCAGCAATCACAACCATCTTCCTTTCTGCTAGGTATGACTCCAGCCAGTGGAAAGTTTTGCTTCTAATTCCTATTGACTTCAATTTTAGTCGGGCTCCTTGATGCCATGCTTGGTCAAATATTGCCTTGATATCTTGCCACCCCTCTGGAATTCAGGTCTTTTGTCAACGTTGGACCAAGGCTACAATGAGGTCTGGAGCTAAGTGGTTCTGTTGGAACCCAAACTGAGCATCAGCGAGCAGGTTATTACTGAGTAAGGGCCGCTTGATAGCACTTTCGCTGACACCTTCTATCTCTTTGCCACTGATTAAGAGTAATAGGGCAGAGTAATTGGTCAAATTGGATTGTCCTGCTTTTTATGGACAGGGCACTTTGTCAGGTGGATGCCAGTTTTGTAGCTGTACTGGAACAGCTTAGCTAGAGGCTAGTTCTGGAGTACATGCCTTCAGCTCTACAGCCAGGATGTTGTCAGACGCCATAGCCTTTGCTTATCCAGTGCACCCAGTTGTCTTTTGATATTGTGGAGTAAATCAAATTGGCTGAAGACTGGCTTCAGTGATGGTGGGGACCTTAAGAGGAGGCTGAGATGGATCATCCACTTGCCACTTCTGGCTAAAGATAGCTGCAGACGCTTCAACCTTGTCTCCTGCACTCACTTGCTGGGCTCCATCATCATTTATGATAAGGTGTTCATACAGCTTTCTCCTCCCTTTAGTTGTTTAATTGGCAACATCATTCACGACTGGATGTAGCAGGACTGCAAAGCTTTATTTTGATCCGTTGGTTGTTGGAATGCTTGGTTCTGTCTATAGCATGCTGTAGCTTCACCTGGTTGGCAGCTCATTTTTAGGTAAGCCTGGTGCTGTTCATGGCATGCTGTCCTGAACTCCTCATTGAGCCAGCGTTGATCCGTTGCCTTGATGGTAATGGTAGGTGAGGGAAATCCTGGTCCATGATGTTACAGATTGTGGTGGAATACAATTCTGCTGCTGTTGATGGCCCACAGTGCCTCATAGATGTCCTGTTTTGAGCTGCTAGATCTGTTCTGAATCTATTCCATTTAGCACTATGATAGTGCATGGTGGTAGGACTGTGCAGTGGTCATTCCTACCAATACTGTTATGGAGAGATGCGTCTGCGACAGGTAGATTGCTGAGGATGAGGTCAACTCGGATTTTTCCTTATGTTGGTTCTCTCAGTACCTGCTGCATGCCCAGTCTGGGACTTGTGTCCTTCGTGACCTGCCCAGCTTGGTCAGTAATGGTGTTACCAAGACATTCTTGGTGAAGGACATTGAAGTAAATGGTTGTTTTCAGATTGGAGGATGGGAAACAGTGGTGTTCCCCCAAAGGCCAGTGCTAGGACCACTGCTTTTTTTGATATATATAAATGACTTGGATATTGGAATACAGAGTAAAATTTCAAAATTTGCTGATGATACTAAATGTGGAGGTGTGCCGGACAGTGAGGATGATACCAGTTGACTGCAACAGAACATAGGCTAGCAGAATAGGCAGACCAGTAGCAGATGGAATTTAATACAGAGGAGAGTAATGTGATGCATTTTGGCAGAAAAGTCAGGGAGAGACATTATAGAATAAATGGCACAGTTCTAAAGAGAGTACAGGGACAGAGGGATCTGGGGTTTATGTGCTAGTTCTTTGAAGGGGACAGGACATATTGAGAGCGTAACTAGCAAAGCATATGAGATCATGGGCTTCATAAATAGAAGCAATGAGTACAAAAGCTGGCAAGTTATGCTGAACCTTTATAAAGCTCTGGTTAAGCCACAACTAGAGTATTGAGTCTAGTTCTGGTCATCACACTTTAGGAAGGGTCTGAGGGTCCTTGAGAGGATGCAGAGGAGATTTACCAGAATGGTTCCAGGGATGAGGAATTTTAGCTACAAGGTTAGGTTGAAGAAGCTTGGAGAAAAGGAGATGGAGGGGAGATATGATGCAGGTGGACATGTCTAGGATAGGTTTAGATAAGGTAGACAATGAAAAGCTTTTCCAATTAGCTGATGGTACAAGGACTAGGGGACACAGATTTAAGAGTTTGGATAAGAGTTAAATGGGGGATGTGGGGAAGAATATTTTTACTCTGTGAGTGGTAATGACCTGGGACTTGCTACCTACAAGTGTAGTGGAAGTGGAGACAGTCAATGATTTCAGAATGAAATAAACTTGCAGGGGCGTATGGGGATAGAATGGGGGAATGGGACTGACTGGATTGCTCTACAGAAAACTGTATGGACGTGACGGGTCAAATGACCCTTTCTGTGCTGTTATGGTTCTTTGACTCTCTCCACCCAGAGTACCCTTGCTACCCTGAGTGCTTCTTCTAAGTGGTGTCAACATGGAGGCATATTGATTGTCAGCTGAGGGAGGGTGGTAGGTGGTCAGTAGGAGACATCCTTGCCCACGTTTGACCAGATTTCATGAAACGTCATGGGGTCTGAAGTCAATATTGAGGACTCCCCGGGCCCCTTCCTCCTAACTGTACCCCTTTCCATTCCCTGCTCGTGTGGGTCTGTCCTGCTGATGGGACGAGACATTACCCAGGGATGGTGACAGAGAAATCAGGCACGTTGGCTGAAAGGTATGATTTAACAGTAACTAGTTTATTACATATTAGAGAACTATATACAGCTTCATATAAGAAATCTAACTCTACTGATGCCACATTGTTTCTCCTTCAAGTCTCTCTCATGTGATCTCTTACATTGTAATAGTGGGAGGTATTATTCACACTGTCCCAAACACTAACTCTTTCAAACTCTTATACTACTGTCCCCAGATGATGGTGAAGAGGACTTTGTTGTGTTGGCTGGGCTGGGTGTGCCTTTGTTGTATCTGCTGCCTAGATCGATTCATGGTCACCCATTAGTTTTGCTCTCCTTACAGTTTTGCATAGCGGTTTGATACAACTGAGTAGCTTGCTAGGCCATTTCAGAGAGCAGTTAAAAGTCAATCACATAGTATAGTAGATGAGTTAGTAAAAAGGTTCAATGATAAAAAAGGTTCAATGCACTTACCTTTAAAGCGTATGAGCCTTTTGAATGGCTTTCTGCTTGCAGATCCATTCAAGGCTTTGTCCCTGCCAAGATTCATTAGTGTGCTGGACACTCGACGGTGTCACACAGAGAATTTACCCAGGAGTTTGCTTATGATGTGAGGTGGGATACAGGAAGTCTGATGTGACAGCCAAAAAATGTCATATCGCATAGTGGGCAGAAGTATTATACTGTTCTGTCTGTGCCTTTAAGGAAACAGTCTACATTTGGAACATCAAATTGACAAGATTTGACCATCATTAGAAATTACTTTCAGCTCATCTATTGAAATTAGTTATGGTTCAATTCCTTGTTAAATTATAGCTTGCAAGAACCTCAGCTTCTTTCTACTGTGGCTACTAGTTGAATGTGGGTTGTTTTCCAATTTAGTGTTTATGTTAGGTCCTTTGTGTGAAAGCGTTATTAATTATATTCTTCTAAGACAACAAAAGTCACATAATTTTAGTGACATACTTAGGCTGCGCTAAGGAAAAGTGATTGGCATTTAGATTATTATTAAGAAAATTTTTTCACATTTTAGCTGAGAAATGATTGGTTACATTATTAACAGATGAATTGTTAATATCTTTAAAGGACATTCCTTTGTCTGCTGTTTTATAAAAACAAATGCCTGAGTCAAAGTTATGAACAAGGGAATATCAATCAAATACACTGGGTTAGAAATTGGATAGTGCTGGTCTGCCAGCACAAAGTGGGCACAGTGAACAATCTCTGGGAGGAATAGGTAGGGCTGAGGCCTGATCGACATTGGGCCTCAGGCCTCATTTGAAGTAGATTGGTGAGCTGCTGATGCTTGTAATGCATCTGTAGGCAGCTCACCGTCAAAGTGGATGCTAATTTTAGGATGCTCCGACACTGGCACCAGATCTCATGTAGGTCGTCAGGGCAGGGTGAGAGAGGGAGGCAATTGGAATGGGGCTGAGCAAGGCCAGCGTCGGTCTCAGTTGGAAGAGTGGAATATTTGTAGAAGCTATCGGTCTCTTCAACCAATCACAGGAATTACCAAACTTTGAATGGCATTTGTGCACATACACTGCTTCTGAGGTATGACCTGTTAGCAGCTGTCATCCTAAGTCTCAGAGTTTCCATATCAGTGGGCATGCACTTCCAGCATGGTGAAAGGATGTATGCAAGGGAGCTTGCAGTGTGTCAGCCATTTTGACATCATAGACATTTGTACCATACCAGCAGAAAAAAATTCTCTCTATCTACCCTGTTAATTCCTTTCTAACTCCAAAAAATCAATCGAATCACCCCTTAACCTTCTTTATTCCAGGAACTACAAGCCTAGTTTATGTATCTAACCGTTGGAGGTCTTGTTGATCAATTGAGCTATTAAAACAAAATTTTGTTTAAAGGGATCTCTTTCTAATGCTGTGCTCCCTAGCTTAGCAGTAATGAAAATCCTATTTAGCTTTCAATGTCTACAGATGTTAACCATTCCAGATTTATCATGTGAACACTGTGGGTGGGATTAATTGTTCTGTGGTAGGAATTTCCATAAATAAGAAAGGAGAGTGCTGCAGTGATGAGCTTTTAAAGCTGAATATATTATTTTAGAACTAGCAATGCAAGCTTTAAAGTTTAATAATGATTATAGCAATTTCAAAAAAGTGGTTTGATGCAGCTTAAATAGAATTGGGCATTCATAAACATTGTGTAATATCCTGTATATTATTTCACAAAGTACCAGTAAGGCCATCAGTATTGATCCTAATGGAGTTAGTGAATCACTTTGCAACTCTTGTTAGTTCAGTAGCCATCTAAACATTGTATCCATATCTCAGTCCTGGTGGAAATGGATCAAACATAAACAAATTTCATTACTTCGTAATTTTTTTTCAAAAAAAATCAATGAGCTGAATTCTATTTGGGTGTTGCTCTCCGCTGTGGCGCCCTTTAAACACAGCGGCAAGCTCCCATCCAGTGGCAGCTGCTGAGCCCCCACGATATTATGCGAGGGGGCTGATTTAAATAGAGGAGGCGGAGCGGCCATCCCGATGACGTAGAGGGGGCAGCCGCCCCGCCCCGCAATGGGGTCTGGCACCACTGCGCAGGCACCGGCGCCATTTTTAAAGGGCTTTAAGCCCTTACAAATATTTCAAATTTTTAAAAGGAAAACATCACTGATTTTTATTAAATATAAAATAACGTGAAGGAGGCCTTTCCCCAAACCCCTCAATGGTCATTTCATTGCCTGAAATGACCATCAATTTATATTTCAAATATCCAAAGTTTCCCCCAATCTTCAATCTTTTGCCCTTCAACCCCTTTGCACCGTGCGGAGTTCTGAAGGCGCGCGAAGACCGATCGGAGGCCGTAAAATCGGTGTGGGGTGGCAGGTAATCCAATTTGAATATATTTAATGACAATTTACATATGGAGATGAAGGGCCTGCCACCAGGCGGCGGGCCCTTCTCGACATCGCGGGTCGAGGCGGGCCTCTCCCTCCAGAATTTTACCGGCCTCCGCGTGCAACTCGTGGCGTCGAGGGGCCAGTAAAATTCAGCCCAGTGTGTCTGTTTTAGCACGAAGAGTATAACAAGCACTGCAAATACTCAAAGGCCAGTTTACCTCTCTATGAAATTGTAACTATTTATTTCATGAATACTTGCCAAACTACTGACAATGTACCTGCAGAGATTGAGTATATTAACTGTAAATTCATAATGAGCCCTGACATTAAAATCTTTGAAAAGGGAACCCAAATCCCATTCATGAAGAACTGCATTTTTATAGTCCTGTTATCCCCCATGAGGTTTCATGAAGTGTCATTGGTTGTGCCGACTTGTACCTGTGAAATCTTTTCACCTCCAGTCGAGCACCATTGCGTGAGCTGTAACTCATCTGGTCAGTGAATTGGGTTTATTTACATATTTCTCTCATATTAACTTTACGTGGAATATAAATGATCATTTAATACAAAATTTGTCAACTGTTGTGTGAAATTATTAATCGATCAATTAATCATCTGTGTCTCACCTTTCATTATTATCATATTAAGATATGTATCAGATATATTTACTACAGATTGATTAATGACTCATTTTACCTTATTTGTCCTGAAACATATTACATTCTTTATGGTTGTTTGCTGTTAATTTCTGCTGGTGATTTTTTTCAGGACTCTAATTTTACCTAATAAACAAACTTTTTTTTTTGCTTTAGGATGTATTATTTTATACAAAAATGATGAAATAGGATTTTTTTTACACTTTTACTTATCTGGATCAATGACGGTTGGTTCTTAAATCTCGTCAGACACCTATAATGCTACTGCATTCCAGATAAGATCACAACTGGAACTGCTTATCACTCTCTGACTACTGCCATGCTTAGGCGCTACATTGCACTATACCATATAACTGGCTATGCAGTGTTGCATTTTCTAAGGCACCATTTTCGTTTAAATTTGGCAACACATTCTTTTTGTTTACTTTTTATGTACAATTGCGGAACTATATAATTTAACTAGCTCCCTAACCAATGAAAGTGTTAGTAAGTTGTGGGAATGGCAGAGAAAATGCAATATTTTTCCTGACAAGAAGCTTTTCAAAATGGTGGCAAATGACTGAAGGGAACGTCAAAGGGGAGCTCAGAGTAGATGATTGGAGTATATAATTGCACTAATATTATTTAAATACATGCTTTATAGAAATAATTGGTTACAAATCATGAGGTTATTGGTTATGTTCAGTTCTTTTTTTTTACCTTTAAACATCTTGAATGGACTTTGTCATCAGTGTAACTCAGTATCCCAGGTAACTGCGACCAAATGTTACACGTTAGAGTTTCTTGTACATCCCTTCTTGGGTTCAGTGGTGCCATTTACTCTCCTACTTGTAAGGACATTGACTCGCACTGTCCATATTCATTTCTATGACAACAAAACCCAGCAGTTACAATCTTACCCTTTGGTGACCTGTCACATATATTTATGCCTTTCATATGAGTGCTGCTTCAATCTTTCTGAGGGTGGACTGGATAAACATTGATGTGATAAGACCTGATGCAAATCAATAATCTATTGTGTTTCACAGTAAGACCAGTATACAGAGCAACTTTTATTATTTGACTGACTTAATTCAAACCTTGCAGAATAATACCATATAATGAAGATGCCATGCTTCCCCACCTTATCTTGTTGACTTAAGATGACTTCAAACTATTCCTACAGTAGTTAAAACCTCTTAGTCCTGGTGACATTCTTCTGGGAGAGGGTGAACAGCCAGAGGTCATGGTCCACATTGGTACCAATGACATAGGAAAGAAGGGGGATGAGGTCCTGAAAGCAGATTTTAGGGAGCTAGGAAGGAGATTAAAAAGCAGGACCTCAAAAGCAGTAATCTCAGGATTACTCCCAGTCCCACACGCAAGTGAGCATAGGAATAGGAGAATTGAATGATTGAACACTTGGCTGGAGAACTGGTGTAGGAGGGAGGGCATCAGTTTTCTAAGACTTTGGGACCGGTTCTGAGGCAGGTGGGACCTGTACAAGATGGATGGATTGCATGTTAGCAGGACTGGGATGAATATCCTTGCAGGGAGATTTGCTAGTACTGTTGGGGAGGGTTTAAACTAAATTGTCAGGGGGGTGGGAAACTCAAAGGGAGCTCAGCTTGGACGTAAGCAAAACTGGTAACTAGTTAGGGATGTAGGAACTAGGAGCAAGTATGAGAGAGGGATACCAAGGTGCACAGAATACTGGAGGGAGATAGATAGCATGACAGTAGGGAATAGTACGTTATTAAGTGGGGTCAGAGTAAGGGAGAAAATAATAAAGTCTGAATCAGTGTTAATGTGCATATATGTGAATGCACGGAGTGTGGTTAATAAGACTGGTGAGGTACAGGCACAGATTTCCTTGTGGAAATGTGATCTTGTGACTATAACAAAGACCTGGCTCAAAGAAGGGCAGGACTGGGTGTTAAATATTCCTGAATACAAGGTATTCAGGAAAGATAGGAAAAGAAAAAAAGGGGCAGGGGTGGCAGCATTGATTAAGGAGAGCATTGCAGTGCTGGAGAAAAAGAATGTCCGAGAAGGGTAGAGGACAGAATCAATTTAGCTGGAGCTAAGGAACGGAAAAGGTGCAGTTACAGTGCTTGGTGTTGTCTATAGGCCACCAGCTAGTGGGAAGTATGTGGGGGAACAAATTTTCAAGGAAATTACAGACAGGTGCAAAAATTATAGGGTTGGTTTCAAGGGGGACTTTAATTATCCAAACATAGACTGGGATAATAGTGGTGTAAAGGGCAGTGAAGGGCAAGAGTTCCTAGAGTGTGTTCAGGAAAATTTTCTACAGTGGTATGTTTCTAGTCCAATAAGAAAGGAGGCACTGCTTAACCTGGTTCTTGTGAATGAGGTGGGCCAAGTGGATCAAGTATCAGTCAGAGAGCATTTAGGGGATAGTGATCATTGTATCATAAGGTTTAGGCTGACTATGGAAATGTACAAGGAGCAATCCAGGGTAAGAATAATTAACTGAGGAAAGTGCAACTTCAGTGGGGCAAGAATGGAGCTGGGGTTAATAAATTGGAGTCAAAAGCTGGCAGGAAAACCAGTAGCTGAGCAATGGGTTACCTTCAAAAAGAGATAGTTCGGGCACAGTCAAGGTATGTTCCCTCAAAGAGGAAAAATAGAGCAAACAAATCCAGAGCTCCCTGGATGACAAAAGAGGTAGAGATTAAGGTAAAGAAAATAAAGTGTGCTTATGACAGATGCCAGGTAGAAAATATTATTGAGAACCAGGCTGAATATAGAGGGTCCAGAGGGGAAGTGAAAAAGTAAATAAGAGAAGCAAAGAGAGAGCATGAGAAGAGACTGACAGTTAGCAATAAAGGAAATCCCAAAGTTTTCAAAAGGCATATAAGTAGTAAAGGTGTAATAAAAGGAGGAGTGGGGCCGATTAGGGACCAGAAAGGGGATTTACACATGGAGGCAGAGGGCATAGCTGAGGTATTAAATGAATACTTTGCATCTGTCTTTGCCTGGGTTGCATCTTCTTCTTTGGTAATGTTGAAAGAGGAAGTAAGTCAGACACTAGAGGGGTTTAAAATTGATAAAGAGGAAGTATTAGATAGGTTGTCTGTACTTAAAGTAGATAAAGCACCTGGGTTGGATGAGATGCATCCAAGGATACTGAGGGAAGTGAGGGTGGAAATCGCAGAGGCACTGGCCATAATTTTTCAATCTTCCTTGGACACAGGGGTAGTGCCAGAGGACCACAGAATAGCAAACGTTACACCCTTGTTCAAAAAAGGTATAAAGATAAGCCCAGCAACTACAGGCCAGTTAGTTTAACTTCGGTGGTGGGAAAACTTCTAGAAAAAATTATTCGGGACAAAATCAATAGTCACATGGACAAATGAAAGTTAATTAAGGAAAGCCAGCATGGATTTCTTAAGGGAAAATCATGTTTAACTAACTTGCTGGAGTTTTTTGAAGAGGGAACAGAGAGGGTTGATGAGGGCAATGCTGTTGATGTGGTGTACATGGACTTTCAAAAGGCATTTGATACAGTGCCACATAACAGACTTGTGAGCAAACTTGTAGCTCATGGAATAAAAGGGACAGTACCAACATGGATATGAAATTGGCTGAATGACAGGAAACAAAGCGTAGTGGTTAATGAACGTTTCTCAGGCTGGAGGAATATGTGTAGTGGAGTTCCCCAGGGATCAGTGTTGGGATCCTTGCTTTTCTTGATATATATTAATGACCTAGAACTTGGTGCACAGGGCACGATTTCAAAGTTTGCAGACAATACGAAACTTGGAAGCATTGTGAACTGTGGGGAGGATAGTGTAGAACTTCAAAAGGATATAGACAAGTTGGTGGAATGGGCAGGCAGGTGGCAGATGAATTTCAATGCAGAGAAATGTGAGTTGATTCATTTTGGTAGGAACAGTATGGTGAGACAATACAGAATAAAGGGCATAATTCTAAAGGGAGTTGCAGGAGTAGAGGGACCTAGGTGTATATGTGCATAACTAAAGGTGGCAGGACAGGTTGAGAGAGCAGTTAATAAAGCATACAGTATCCTGGGCTTTATTAATAGGGGCATAGAGTACAAGAGCAAGGAAGTTATGTTGAACTTGTATAAGACAATAGTTTAACCTCAGCTGGAGTATTGTGTCCAATTCTGGGCACCACACTGGAGGAAAGATGTGAGGGCATTGGAGAGAGTACAGAAGAGATTCATGAGAATGATCACATGGATGAGGAATTTCTGTCGTGAAATTAGATTGGAGAAGTTAGGACTGTTTTCCTTGAAGAGAAGGCTGAGAGGTGATTTGATAAAGGTATTCAAAATCATGAGGGGTCTGGACAGAGTAGATAGAGAGAAACTGTTCCCATTCATGACAGGATCATGAATGAGAGGGCACAGATATAAAGTATTTGGTTAGAGAAGCAAAAGTGACGTGAAGAAAAACTTTTACACGCAGTGAGTGGCTAAGGTCTGGAATGCGATGCCTGAGAAACTGGTGGAGGCAGGTTCAATTGAAGCATTCAAAAGGGAATTAGACAGTTATATGAAAAGGAAGAATGTGCAGGGTTATGGGGAAAAGGCAAGGGAATGGAACTAAGGGAGTTGCTCTTTCAGAGAGCCAGTGCTGACACGATGGGCCAAATGGCCTCCTTCTGCACTGTAATGATTCTGTGATTCTGTGAAAGTTTTCTTTTCAAAATCTGACTGCCTGAGCAGGATCCTGTTTCAAAAAACCGTCATTCTCTGTGACAGCTGACATCGCAGACTTTATCTTTTATGTCTTTGATCATGCGCACAAAAAGGATTTCAGACTTTCAAATACAATGCATGTGATGTGTTTTTTGATAACCAAGATAGGCTGGAGATTTATTTATAGTTTATGAGTAAACAACAGCACGGCTAGCTTAATCACATCTTAATTGCCTAAACAAAAAGCAGCAATGCTGGAAATCTGATAGAAGAACAGAAAATGCTAGAAACACTTAGCAGGCCAGTCACTGGAGGTCACTGAGGCTCTGTATGCAAAGAGAGGGATATATATTGCATTTTCTCTTTCCAGAGCGAAGAGCAGAGTGAGCAATCAGTTTTGCAAAGATAGAAGCTTCCGCATAGTGCAGGGTGCCATTACCTGCACACATGTCACTTTGTAGCCGCATGTGAGTTCAGAGATGTACTGCAACCGTAAAAGGTTCAACTCCCTCAATGTTCAGCTGGTGTGTGACCATGCTCAGTGCATCATGCAGGGAAATGCCTGCTATCCTGGCAGTAGCCATGATGCCTTTATTCAGTCCCAGTCCGCTGTACCATCAGCATTTGAGCCACCACGCAAAATCAGAGGGTGGCTATTGGGTGACAAGGGCAATTGCTGATTACCTGGCTCATTACACTGGTGCAGCACGCTGCCACATAAAATGTCTTTGAGCAGATCGTTGGGGTGCTTAAGCAGTGTTTCTGCTTCCTGGGCCACTCTGGAGAGGCCCTATAGTACTTGCCAGAGTGCATGTTACGATTTATCATAGTCTACTGTATCCTGCACAACCTCAACATCATGATGGCACAGTGCTTGATACCAGGTATTTGGCAAGCAGCTGAGGAAGAGAAGGAGGAAGAGGAAAGGAGATGCCAACCACAACCGCTTTCTGACCAAGCTGTCTGTGATCGTCTCATTTCACTGTGATATCAGTGAATCCCACCCCAATTCCCCATTCAACGATTGACCCAACACCTTCCCTTCCCTCTGTTACTGGCTATCATTGCATCCTTTTGGCTACCATGCTGAAATAAAAGCCACCACAGAACAAATGTTCCAAGCCAACGTTATCAATTAAGCCATCCAATATTCCATACAAAAGTCAACTAGTGTGTCTTCTGTGTGCCTTTGCCTGGCCTAGTGCTCCTATGCAGTGCTACCCCAGTGCCTGCAGCATGGCTGGTGGAAGGTTGCTGACTTTCCGTGGGCAGATGGCCTTACTCAGCTCTGGCCCTAGAAGTCCCTGCTTCAGACTGCAAGGGCTCTAGCAGTCCAGGTGGCTGGCTGACATGCCACAGCAAGGAAGTCAGCAGAGTAACAGTGGTGGGAAGACAAATGCTATCATCCTGAATGAGGACAGAATGTTTGTGCTCTACGGCACCACTGACACGCCCCTGGATGACACCTCAACAATCTAGCAATGTGTTGGGCGACTGATTGATGAACTGCTGTGAGACCCTGCATGCCACTTTGAGCACTGGTATCCAAAGCCACAATGGCAGCTGCCTGACCATTTGAGGCAGCAAGCTGAGCTTGCATAACTTAAGCTTGAGCTTCCACTGCAGTACTCAGATGCTGGGTGGCTTCTGCTTGTGCTGCAATGGAAACTGAGACATTAGCCATCAGACCCTGCATTATGGTTGCGTCCTCAAGTCGTGTAATTGAGTTGGCCACCAATTCCACATTGCAAGTGATGGGCTGCAAGCTCTGTGCAAAACCTTGTGCAGTGTTGATACAGATTGGCTTTAAGTAGTGCAGGTTGGCTTGAACTCAGGATAGCCTCTCACTATTTTGTATGCCCTGCTCAGGCATGAAGCCACTCAACAGCTCACTTGGTGCCAGCAGCACACTGCATTCATGTAAATGAGCAGGCAGCACAAGGTTTACATTCTGTCTGCATCAGAAAGAACAGATATGGGGTAATCACACATAGTAATCCCCACACCCGTTTTTGAGCCTTATCAAATTTTGCGACCATTATCCTTTTAAAAACTCAACATTAAAAGTAACTGTTTTTCTCCAAATCATTCCCCTGGAAAAGTGGACAAAAAAGCTGTATGTTACAGCAACATAATCATAAGGGCATTTTCGGTTCATAAAAATATTTACACCAGCATTAAGCTCAGCCAGTGCATTAAAGGTGATGTCTTGTCTGTTTGTCTTTGGCCTCCTTGTCTCGAGAGACAATGGGTAAGCGCCTGGAGGTGGTCAGTGGTTTGTGGAGCAGTGCCTGGAGTGGCTATAAAGGCCAATTCTAGAGTGACAGACTCTTCCACAGGCTCTGCAGGTAAAACTGGTTGTCAGGGCTGTTACACAATTGGCTCTCTCCTTGTACTTCTGTCTTTTTTCCTGCCAACTGCTAAGTCTCTTCGACTCGTCACTCTTTAGTCCCGCCTTTATGGCTGTCCGCCATGATTGCCTTTAAAGGGTGATGTAAATCTACATAAAGGTGGGACTGTCTACCAGAGAATATGGTGACTTGAATTAAACAGAGTGGTCATTTCAAACTAATCACTGAGGCAGAGCTTAATGACTCAAGTATATAAGCTAAATACTGCCAGAAATCTGAAATAAAAACAAAGTGTTGGAAGTGCTCATCAGGCAATATCCGTGGAGAGGGAAACAGCGTTAACATTTCAGGATGATGACCTTTCATCAGAACTGGCAAAAGTTAGAGGTGTAACAGGTTTTAACCAAGTATAGAGATATGGAAAGGTTAGGAGGAGAGGAAAGAACAAAAGGGAAGGTCTGTGATCAGGTGAAAGACAGGAGAGATTAAATGAGAAAAACGATGTTGGGACAAGGTAGAAGTGGGCAGTAATGGAACAACAACAGAAAGAAAAAATGGATCTAGAGGAGCTGTAAATGACAGCAACAGAATCATTGCCAGCAGCTGCTGTCCAAAAAAATGAGAACAGTGGTCGATCTGAAATTATTGAACTCATTGTACACCTTATTTACTGGTATGTTTTGATACAATTTCATACCTGGGAAAGCAGAATCATTGAGCATTCTCTGCTGAAACAATTCCTCAGCAGTTTAATGTCAGCTTAAGCCAAGAGAGACTGGGTCAAACTATCGAGCAATGTTTCTTCTTCATTGTGGGCCATGCAGCTCTGTTTGCTCTGAACAAATGAATATCACCCCATTCATGCCAAACTTGTCTCTTCAGGCAATTGACCTTAATAGCAGCAGTGATCCCCTTATCTATCAAAATACTTCTCAGCTACTCGAGCCCAGTGAAACATTGGTTGTACACAGTGCTTCAAATATAAAAGCTGCTATCTACCTTTTTGGCTATGGTGAGCAACACAAGATAGGTTGTATCACTACTGCAGACAATGTAGAGAAGAGACACAAGGATGATTTTTGTTATAAAAAGTCGATGTCATGAGGGAAGAGTGGGGAAATTCAGAATTTTCAGTCAGGAAAGGAGGCAACTGAGAAGTCATCTTTTAAAGTGTACAGATAGTTAAAGAGTATGGAAATGGCAATTCCAGAATATTACTTTATACTGAACTGCATGAGAACGGCAAGGAGGCACAGGTTCAAAACGGTAAAAGGTTCTGTTACGATCAAGAGCGGAGGGGTCGCAAGGCTCCCCTCTTGCCCTTCCTCTTGCTTGATCGCAACAGGTTTTATTCCTGTTTAAACAGTAGTTGTGCTTACTGTTATGACCAGGTGAGCCATGTGTCTAAAGGTCTTTTGCTGACTTTACCTGGGCTTAGTGTAACAGGGAAGAAGGAGCTGCGGGACCCGAGAGAAGTCCTGTGAAAAGGTGCCCCGAACACCCAAAACATCCACGAGCGGCCCCCCCGGCCGCAACTTCAAAGCGCCCGCGGGAGATGGCTCGGAGAGCATCTGCAGCGCACTGTCGGCAATGCTGCATGCCTTTATTTAAACCACTGCAAAAAAAAAAAACCCTTAGCAAATGTAATCACCTCTAAGTCTGCCAAATGATGCTTCACCTCCCGAAGGACGTGGATGAGCTTTCCGGACGTCGATGGTGGGCACTGAGGAAATGGCTTATTACCTGCACCAGATTCCACCCCCCCTCCCCCCCCCTTTACCCCCCTTCCACCCCCCCCCACCCCCGTCCCCTTCCCTGCTCCACCCTCTCAGCTCACCCCCTCACAACCCCGTCCCAGCCCGCCCCCCCCTCGCACCATCTTCACCCCGCACCCCCTTCCCCTGCACCCCCCCCCCACCCCCTCCCTCTACCCCTCCCCCTTGCATCCCCTCCTCCCACCGGCACCATCCTACACCTGTGTAGGGGCCCCAACAACCCCACTGCCTTGTGGGCGTCTCGGGAGAGACCAAGGCTAAGGGAGTAAACCCTAACAGAAAATCCGGAGCGGAACCCCGTAGGCGGTCATGTGTCACCTTTGGCATGTTTCCGGCAGTTCCTGCAGCCATACTGGTGCCAAACGTCGTGTCCTGCACTCCTTTGGACCCCACCAGAAAGGCCGAGAGGGGGGTTTTGACGACTGGGCAACTCTCAACCTCCATAAATTTGCCCAGGCATGCGCCATGGAGAGGTCACTCCATAATCACTGACCACCTCCAGGCGCGTATCCATTGTCTCTCGAGATAAGGAGGCCCAAAAGAAAAGAAAGAAGAAGTGTAACAGGGTTTAATTTTAAACACACCGTGTTTTGAGCTCCCCTTTTTGTGAATCCTTGTTCACAACTTTTCAATTATAAGGCAACAAAACCAATTCACACAGGCTTTCTGAGGTGTAAAGAAGGAAGGTGAAATTTTATTAAAACTTAAACTTAAGCTCTAATATGGTTCACGCCTACGGATATACAATGCGCCCACGCTAGCATGCACACGCGATATATGCATGCAGATAGGAACAGAAAAGAGAAGAAAAGATAAGGTGGAACAGTTTGAGACAATATCTTGTTACGGTGCTTCGAGCTCATGGTTTGTAAATAGTCTTGCTTTTGTTGGGGCCCAGTGTTCTTCTGAAAACCTTTTTCACATAGGAAACTTTTCTCTCTTTGAGTTTCACAAGATTCAGTTCCGTGGGAAGGAGATGGAAGCAGGCAGGAGAGAAGTCTTCTTGCTTCAGTTCCAGGAGAGATCTTTACTCCATGAGCACATGGCTTTGTCTCTGTTCAATATTCTTTGTTGGAAGTTCCAATTCTCTGCAACAGCCAGTTAGTTCTATGACTAAAACTGGTCTGACCACTTCTTCTGTGTATTAGGGAAGCAACAAGCAGGTCCCCATTGTTCCAACATTGCTAGAACTATGCAAATATCCTTCCAGTCAGGGCTTGCAATTTTAAGTTTTACTGTTCATGTGGCGAAATGATGTATGCCTCATTCTTGGCAGGTGGGGGGTTTGCAAGACATTACCAATTCAGTGAGTGTTTTACCTTTTTCCTTTGCTGTGATTGTAAAGAATCAATCGGACAGGTTTTCTTGAGTTTCAACAAGGAAAAGGTCTGTTTATTGTACTGAAAAAAAACTAAACCTGATCTCGATAAAATAATAAAGTTACGCTACACTTTCACACACACGTACACGAGAATCATACACACGATAAGAAATATTTGGTTTGGATTAGAGTCCAGAACAAGTAAAAATTAATGCACAGTCTGTGGGGTTGGATGATTCAATTGTCTTCCAGCTGAAGTTGTGATCTTGAGGTTTTGCCTTGTGGCTGGCCCACCTGGCTCAGGATTTTCTGAGAGGCAGAATTTTGGGTGGATTTCTTCCCCTGGGGTCTCTCTCTGTAGAAATCTGTAGGCTTAGAGGGTCCACAGCCACAGGTGGTTTTTAAACTTGTGATGTTATCGGGAGAGAGAGAGGCATAAAGTCCCACTGGGGTTCTGCCTGGTTAGCACATGAAGCCTCTGTTTCAAGGTCTAGGTAGTTTGTCCCCTGTGTGTAACAAAACTCCCAGTTTTACACAGCCTGGAGAGACAGTCACATGGTTCTCTCAATTCCCTTTGTTTTTAATGAGGTCCTAAATCTAAAACCCAAAACCTCTCTCAGGTGGTGATGTCAGTGTGCACCTCCTGGAGGGACATCTCCACTTGTGAATGCCTCAAGATGGCTTTGAATGTCCCACTAACGAGGGTGATCTGGATAATCTACTCAGTTCACCAAAGCATTGTCCTGGCTGGGCTTCTTGTTAGACATGTGTCTCCAATTCGATGTCTTGGAATGTGGGGTATTCAGATGTAAATTGCAATGGCCATCTTGGCTGCCAGCTTTTTAAAAGTTAACTGTAGGATTCTAGCTTTTTTTTCATTAAAAGTTTAATGTATGTTCCCTACCAATGAATTAAAAAATCCTCATTGGCATAGCAGGTTTTCTTGACAGTACATTTAAGACTGCTTGACGGCATTTATCGAGGCCATCCTCCTGCAAAGCCAACTGTGTTGGGCAGGTCATGTTGCCCGGATGGACGACAGTCGCCGGCCCAAGGTTGTGTTGTATGGAGATTTGACCACGGATAAAAGGAACAGAGGGGCCCCATGCAAACAGTTCAAGGACTCCCTGACGAAGTCTCTCTCTGTGTGCCACATCGACCATTGCCAGTGGGAAGCGCAGGCCATAGATTGTGAAGCCTGGAGATGCTACATCAGGAGGGCTACAGCCACCTTTGAGACTGAGTGAAGAACCAGCATGAAAGAGAAAAGGAGGAGAAGGATAGATCCAATTTCCCCCAGCAGCAACTGCACCTCATTTGTACCCTCTGTGGGACAATCTGTCAGTCACAGATAGACCTGACTAGCCGCCAGCGGGCCTGCAACCGATGACTACAACCTTCCTAAAATCTTTGTCCACATTGAAATGCTAAGAACATTTAAGACTGATATCAGGAACAACTTTCTCACACAAAGAGTGATCAAAACATGGAATGGACTTTGAGATAAAGTGATGAAAGCAAAAATACCCTGGAATCATTTAATAAACAATTAGATGTCTTAATTAGAGGAGCAGAAGGTCTTTCTGTAAGGTTTTTTTCATCTGTAAGACTTTGTGATCTGACTAAATTTGTGCACACGTGGTTTTCATTACATTGCAGCTTTAGGGTCAAACAAATATCAATGATATATTCAGGTTTGCACTAGGTCAGAATGGCTGTAGCAGAATGCATGCTTCTATATTTTGCATTAAAGTTAAAAGGGTAAACCTGAAATATATACATTCTGTTCTGGTATCTCATCTAACTTTTATGGAAGTGCAATTTTGGTGATAACTTTAAGTTGGAGTGACCATTTTAGATGCTGTGTTAGTAAGGCAGTGTACTTTTTTCAGCAAACATGTTTTTTCCTTATTCTCTGTCGAAGGTGCTGACATTTTCTTGGTACAAATCTATGAATACTGATCTCCCATGGCCATTCTTAATGTATGACCAAAGTTAGAGAGTATCACCAGGCTATTCAATCATGGAGAATGTCATGCTAGGCCCCCATCTGCCAAGAATGAGGCACATTAATTTTGTCATGAACATTGATTTTAAACTGTTACTGGAGTGAAGAAAAGGTGTGGCTGGAAAATACATTTGCATATGACAGACAGTGTTTGGAAGGACAGTCATTTGGAAGGACAGACACATTTAACCCACAGTGGACTTCTGATCACCAGATGTTGAAGGTGGGGGAGCTCGCATTTCAGGTTGACTGCTAAGATGGCTGAATACACAAACGGACATGGTCAAACCAGCTAGTCACATGACTAACCTGCTGGGCAACCTGAGTTTTTGAATTTGTACGAACAGTTTGAACAGACTTTCTGTTTGCTCCTGGACTGAAAAGATCTCTCTCCTGTCTGCTCCCATCTCTTTCTCACAAGCCTCTGAATCCACTGAAGACACATGAACCCCAAGAGAGAAAAGTCTCCTACAGCGAACAAGGTTTAAGAAGAATACTGGGCCCGAATGAAAAGCAGGATCTATCTACAATCAAGGACTTCACAGTATGCACGAAGAACCGTAACAACAACTCTTCAAATATTGCCTCAAATGTTTCCACTTTATTTTTCTTATGCTCTTTTTTGCGTCTATTTGCATGTGTGTATTGCTTGTGCATGTTAGCGTGGGTGCATCGTGTATCCGTAGGTGTTAACTGAATTAGAGCTTAAGTTTAAGTTTAATAAATTTCAATTTTTCTTCTTTAAACCTAAGAAAGCCTGTTTGTGCTGGTTACTTTGCCTTATAGTTGGAAAGTGGTGAACAAGGATTCATCAAGGGGGAGCTAAAAACACAGTGTGTTTAAAAATAAAACCCTGTTACAGTAAGACAAGGTGAAGGCTGAAAGGGAACCCGAGACCTCTTTCTCACCAGGTCATAACAGGTAACAAGCCTCATACAGTCTTTATCTGATTTCTGCCTTCCAGTAGGGTTTGCTGAATGGTTATCAGGAGTGGGAACCAAGACTAAATTTGTCTTCCCCAAGGGCCGTCTGAATTCCATGTCGGCTCTCCGTCAAAGTTCCACACATCGGTCACCATTTTCTCACCAAGCTTGCTGGCTCCCTATGTCCAGAAAATTGATTTTCAGGATCTTCATCCTTGCCTTCAAATTCCTCCATGGCTTCAATCCACCCTACTTGGAAAATCTTCCTGTTTCACACATCCCATCCTGTATCCTCCCCTCTAAATCTGGATTCCCTGCTCCCTCTACTCTATCACTGGTCGCTGATCTTTCACTCACTACATCCTTTTCCTCTGAAATTCTCTGCCAAAATGACATTACCTGAGTACTTCATTCCCTACCTTATAAAACTTCCTAAGCACTTAATTCTTTTGACTATCAATCTTTCCCACTCTGCCCTGAATTCTTTAGGTTCCTGCTCAGTTCTACATGGGAAGCACCATTAAAGTGTAAGACAAAGACTGTTATCAATTTTCAACTGGCAAAAAATTATATTTTGTGTGATTGCAAAATACAAATGGGTACAAGGGAGAAGTGAGAAAATGAGTTTGGAAAACCATTAACTCTATCAGATTCTGAAAGATAATGAAAACTGCTGAATTTGGTAACTTGTTTGCATAAACATTGTTGCTGATTCTGACATTTTAATACAAGGCCGTAGAATGACTGCTGATGTGTTACTGGAACATAATGAATTATGCAGACATTTGTTGGGAAGCGGAAGCTTAATGTTTCCAACAAAAAATATGCGAACATTATCTTGCATCCTTCATTTTAATAGTTCCAACAGATAGTTAAAACACAAAGCTATAGCTTTTTGAAAAGTTCTATATAGAGCAGTAACCTACTGTAAAACATAATTGAAAAGCAAAAAATGATAGAAATATGTGATTATTTTAAATCATACATGCTACTAATGCCTTTTATTGTATTCTGCCAAGTCAACTTCAGGAACAGATTTAATGGATTATATAGTGGAACTTCATAAATTATTTGTAGCATTTTGTTTTTCTTACCGCAGTGACAACTTGAATTATTGCTAGGTTTTCAGCTTCCTCAGCTGCTAATGTATGCTTGGGATTGCCACTGGCCGATTGGGTAGCCTGTTTTTCTGGGCAATTTTTCCGAGTACACATGCTAGCAGAGGGAACCTCGCCTCCCTGTAGCACATGTCAAAACATTACAAGTGTGCTGTGTAACATTAAAATCCCAGATAGCGTGCTGCAATTTTCTGATATGCATTGCCAGTCAGCCAGTGCGTACTCGATAAGTTGTCCCTCTAAGTGCTCCAATGGGCCAAATGAACTTGCCTTGAAGACATGTAGAAGAAAATATAACCGACCAACTCCAGTCCCAAATAAAAACAAAAAAAGCTGCAAATATACAACAGGTCATTCAGTATACGTAAAGAGAAAAGACAAGTCAACATTTTGGGTATATCTCCCCTTTCATCAGAACTCATGTGACGTCTGAAAGATTGAATTTATTTTTTATTCATTCACAGGATGTGGGCATCACTAGCTAGGACAGCATTTATTGCCCATCCCTAAGTGCCTCAGTCTTGGCAGGTGGGGTTTGCCTGACATGTCTCAATTTTTTATATAATTGTGGTAAAATTTCTTTACTCTTGTAATCTAGTCCATTTGTAATAAAGGCTAACAACCTTTTGCTTTCCTAATTGCTTGCTGTACCTGCATTTTAACTTTCTGTGATTTATGCACAAGGTCAGCCAGTTCCCTCTGAATACCAAAATTTCCCATTCTCGCATGATTTAAAAAATATTCCGCTTTTCTATTTTCCCTACCAAAGTGGATAACTTTACACTTTTCCACATTATATTCCATCTGTCATGTTTGTACCCACTCACTTAACCTGTCTATATCCATTTGCAGCCTCTTTGTATCCTCTTCACCAATTTACTTTCCCATCTAACTTTGTATTAGCAAACATGCATACATTACACTCAGACCCCTCATTTGATCATTGATATAGACTGTAAATAGCTGAGGCCCAAGCACTGATCCTTGCAGTACGCCAATAGTTACAGCCTACCAACCTGAAAAAAACCTGTTCATTCCTGCTCTCTGTTTTCTGTCTGTTAACTAAACCTCAGTGCATGCTAATATGTTACTCCCAATTCCATAAGCCCTAATTTTGAGTAATAACCTTATATGGCACATTGTTGAATGCTTTTTGAAGATCTAAATACGCTACATCCACTGCTTCACCCTTATCTACCTTTGTAGTTAAAAATCTCAAAAAAATCTCGAACGGATTTGTCAAACATGATTTCCCTTTCAGAAATCCGTGTTGACTCTGCTCAGTTATATTATGATTTTCTAAGTACCCTGTTATCATGTCCCTGATATTAGATTCTACCATTTTCCTTACTACTGATGTCAGGCTAACTCGTCTATAGTTCCCTGTTTTCTCTCTCCGTCCTTTCCTGAGCAGCATGGTTACATTTGCTATCTTCCAATCCCTGAGGAAAGTTCTGGGGTCTAAGGAATTCTGGATCATCAAAGCCAATGCATCCACTATCTCTGTAGTGTTAGGACCAGATGAGGAAGGGGTCTAGGGCTCCTCTCTCAGCCTTTTCCTGGTTTTGCTGTAACAGAGTTTATCTTTTAAAACACAATATTTTTAGCTTCCCCTCAGTTAATCCTTGCTCACTGCTCTCTCAATGTACTTGTAAAGGAATCAACCAGATAGGTTTTCTAAGATTTAAACAAGAAAGGTGTAAGTTTATTAACCTTAAAACTCTTACTCAGTTAAAACTACTAAAAATATGTGACGTGACCACGCTAGCATGTATACATAATAAACACACACACTAATAGGTACAGAGGTGGAGAAAAAATTAAAGGGGGAAGGTTTGAAGTAGTAGATGGAATTCAGTTACTGGTTTTGGGTTGGATGTAAAGACTTTGATTGAAGTTAAGTATTGCAGTTCTCGTTGGGACCCACTGCACACTTTCAAACTTGTTTCACTGGTACCAGAACGTTGCAGGGTCTTTTGTCTTGAGGCTTAAATTACTTCCATGGGTCCCTGGAACTTTGGATGAGAGAGAGAGACAGAGAGACCTTGCTTCTCTTTGGTCTTCAAAATGCAGTCTGTCTCAAAACATTACTGTGAGCACAATTCAATCAGTTGCCTGGTTGGCCAGCAGGTTAGTCATGTGACTAGCTCTTTGTTTGAAACAGCATTGCCTGTGAAATTTGTTGATTCTTCAAAGCTTACCAGCCAAATTCAGTGGGGGAGTGGAATGCTGGCTCTTACACAGATAATATGCTCAATGTCTTTTGCTCATCACTATTGACAAAACCCATCTGGCTAATTGAATCAGGGAGTACTTCCATTGTTTCTCTGTGCAACTGTCTCTCAGAATGCAAATATGCAGCCATGTTTTCAGCCACTGTGGTCTTATTAAATAGGTTATTTTCAATGTCCAGTGAGTGTTCAAATAGTGTACCGTATGACAAAATTCATTGTTTCCATTTGGCAGGTGTGGTTTCCGTCACAGTAGCCACCTCTTTTAAAACCCTATGATGTAGGCCATTAGGTCCAGGAAATTTGTTGGCTTTTAGTCCCACTAATTTCTCTAGTACTATTTCTTTAACAATACTAATTTCTCTAAATTCATCATTTTCACTAGACCTTTGGTGCACCACTATTTCCACAATATTTTTTTATGTCATCTACATTGAAGATAGGTGCAAAATATCTGTTTAATGTCCCTGCCATTTCCTTATTCCCCATTATAATTTCTTTTGTCTCTGTCTCTAAAGGACCCACATTTACTTTTGCTAATCTCTTCCTTTTTACATATCTATAAAAGCTTCTACAATCTATTTTATGTTTCTTACTAGATTACTCTCATTCTCTATTTTATTACTGTATCAATTTCTTGGTCCTCCTATGCTGAATTCTAAAATCCTCCCAATCCTCAGGCTTATGACTCTTTTAGCAACATTATAAGCCTCTTCCTTAGATCTAATGCTATCTTTAACTTCTCTTGTTAGCCACAGTGGACCATTTTTCCCATAGGCATTTTGTTTCTTAAGGGAATATATATTCATTGTAAATTATGATTTTTAATGCTTTCCATTGCTTGTCTACTGTCATGTCTTTTAGTATAGTTTCTCATCTACCTTGGCCACCTCGGCCCTCATATCAATATAGTTTGCTTTGTTCAGATTTAAGAACCTAGTTTTGGACTTAACTATATCACTTTCAAACACAATATAAAATTCTATCATATTATGATCACTCTTCCTCAAAGGCTTTTCTGGTGTGTTTAGTTGGTAATTAGAGGGCAAGTACAGCAATGTCACACCCTTACATGTATTTCAATGCTGACTACTTTGGCGAGGCATTGGTGTAGCACAGGTTGAGGAGGAGCAGGGCAAATTTTGGCTTAACTTCTGGATTTCTATGTTTAACTGCAGATGTGCAGACTCTGGAAGTTGCTGTCCAATTTGCACCCTAATAACAGTGAGCATTGACAATTTCACTTTTATTCTTAATGCAAAATACAGTCTGAAATCTCCAGTGGAAATTTTGTGTATAAGGAAATTGACACAGAACTTTGTTCTTACACATATGATACAGCAAAAGCCAGTTGATGAAGCATAGAACTGCAACTAATCTTCACACACTTTTATATTTATTTACAATTATACATTACAAGAATACACCTCCTAACCTCAATAACTACAGTTATAGTCTGTGTCTGTTTATAGGGGCTCAAGTGAATGCCCAGTTAATGCTGACCTCCTGTATACAATTAATATTGTTATGACCGAGGCAGGAGTACTGCACTGTTAATTCAGACCCACTACCCCACAGGTCACAGCATATTAGCAGATTTTCCCACCTACTTTATTAACCTCAGAATAAAACACACCAAACCAGCTTTCTTTAAGCAACAACAAATTAACTATTTATGAATAAACTAAATCTTAAACAATATTGAGATAAATCCATGTGTGAAAAGACTTTACAACTTCTTATTCCTCCTAACCCCTATGCACACACGTACATTCAAAAACCAATACTTAACCAGTTTTTAAAATGGTGTTTCAAATTAGAGCTGTCTCTTAGGAATAATAAAATAACTGGGTTGTAAGTCTTGGTTGGTTACTTTCCCAGAACGGTGAGGTGTCCCAGAGTCGAATAGTCGGATGCCACTTGAAGTCTCCAGACGAGTTTAATGAACAGTCTGTAATGGATAAGCGTTCAAGGCAATTTGACAACAGCAGGCATCACACAGATCTTTCAACAAAGAGTATAGCAATGGGTCTATTTGGATTTTGAATTAGCAGTCTAACAGTGGAAACTTTCCTGAGATTCCAGAACTGCCAGAAAGGCAACAGAAAATCACTCCTGAGGCAGAGACTTCTCAGAGACCGGAAGTAAAAAAGGAATTTGCTACCTCCAACAATGCAAAGATTCCTTTCCAGGGGTAGTTTACTTCTTTAGGTGAAACACTTTAGAGTATATGACTGACTGCATTGGTACATATTTTAAAAAATATATGTTGTGACCTTTGGAGAAGTGGAACTACAAAAGGCAGTACACTCCTCCCGCCTCAGTCATAATATATATTTGTAAAATTTAATTAATGAAGTACAGTAAGAATGTCAAAGCAACCTTATATGCCTGATATTGTTTTAAATTAAAATATCTGCAGTTTTTAATTTGTTAGGAAATTCTGGCACAAGTTCCAAGAAGCAGACAAAGTGATAGCATTCTTTACCTCCCCCCACCCCCCCACCCCCCCGCCACCCTCCAAATACACATCCCAGTCAACAGGTGGAAACTGGACATCTAAATTCATTTTACCAGCACAAATGGCTTGATTATAGGGTAAGGTTTCCTCCACGCCACGGCCTGAAGACATCCAGCCCAAAATTGGATGAGGTTATTTTTTCAGGCACCTGTCCCTTTGCAAATGCTAATGAGGGGCACCAATTTTAGGACCCCCTCAGGAAAATTGGTATAACCTGATTGGAGTAGAAGTGGACCTGCTCCATCCAAACAGGTTTTCCTGGTGTGGCTCCACCTGGATAGCCACCACCAACAGAAAAGATTTTTGAAAATTCATATGGAGCCAGGAGAAGTTGATGGTTGCATTGGGCTCCCTTCCTTTCCTGGCATTTAACTGAGTGTTTCCGAGGGAAGTGACTCGAGATTTATTTTTTGGAGATGAGCCCCAATTTCAGGCTGGCATCAGGCCCACCGGTTGACATGGTGCTGCCGACGTGAGCCCAGATGAGTTTTTACTTTGTTCAGCTCAATTTTAATTATTCAAGGTAAACCAACTATTGCGATTAATATAAACTCAACCACTTCTATTGAGACTGGAGCTTTCTAAAATAAGCAACAACTATGACACTCTTCAAGTGCAGGTAGATGTCTCAAAGTATAACCAGAAAATCAAAGAAATTGGTTAAAGAAATTACAAAGCACAAGGGAATCTAATTTTAGTCTTAAATAATCATTGCATGTTGGAAAACATGAGTGTTTCTCTCTATAGGTAATGACCATTTTTACTCTGAAAAGCAGAAATTCTCAGTAACTAACGCAATGCCCATTTCTGTGTCTCTGATAGCACTTACAGAACCCTAGTCAGTTATATATTTTCATAATGATACTTATAACACTGTAACACTGAAAAAATTGATACAATTTAACAATTGGTGCATTATGGGCTGTAATTTGCTGTAGCAAGGCATCTACTGCATCTCCCATTAGTTAAATTTGTCCTTGCATGCTTAGGTTTTAAAATAATCACAGCAAGTTGCTGAAAGTGCATGTTAATAACTGCACAAGGAGGGAAACAGGGCAACTAGGACCTTACTGAACAGGCCAAGCAACTGTGTATCTCCTTAACCAATCTGATTAAAGGATTGTGAAATCAACAGTGCTCCAGTGAGAAGCAAGTGCAAAGTAGAGTGGATGAATAGGGCGGCACAGTGGCGCAGTGGTTAGCACCGCAGCCTCGCAGCTCCAGCAACCCGGGTTCAATTCTGGGTACTGCCTGTGTGGAGTTTGCAAGTTCTCCCTGTGTCTGTGTGGGTTTTCTCCGGGTGCTCCGGTTTCCTCCCACAAGCCAAAAGACTTGCAGGTTGGTGGGTAAATTGGCCATTATAAATTGCCCCTAGTATAGGTAGGTGGCAGGGATATATAGGGACAGGTGGGGATGTGGTAGGAATATGGGATTAGTGTAGGATTAGTATAAATGGGTGATTGATGGACGGCACAGACTCGGTGGGCCGAAGGGCCTGTTTCAGTGCTGTATCTCTAAAAAAAAAGAATTCAATATCGTCAGTTACAAAAAAAGAAATAAAGAGAGGTAAAGAAAGATTGGATTAAAAGAGGAAAAAGAGATAGAAAAGTAAAGAACATTTTTAAAATGTTGCATTTGACACTTTTAAATCTCCAATGATGATTAAAACCTGCAGAAATGAGAGACCACGCTTGTAATAGTTAATATTCAGTGGCAGAGAGGTTGACTGACAGTCATCAACACTTACCACGTCATTAGACTGAAATGGAAAAAAAGTATGATTTGCATTTAGATAGTGCCTTTTATGACCATAACAGCATCCCAAAGCACTTTACAGCCAACAACATACTTTTGAAATGTATCACTGTAATGTAGGAAATATGGGAGCCAATTTGTGCACAGCAAGCTCCCACAAACAGCAATGTGATAATGACTAGATAATCTGTTTATTGTGATGTTAATTGAGGAATAAATATTGGTGAGGACACCAGGGATAATTCCCCTGCTCTTCAAAATAGTGCCATGGATGAAGTGCCATGGGATCCTTTATGTCCATTCTGAGAGGGTATATCGGGCTGTGGTTGAATGTCTCGTCCGAAAGGCAGCACCTCCAACAATGCATCATTCCCTCAGTACAGCACTGAACGGTCAACATTGATTTTTGTGTTCAAATCCTAGGAATGTTACAAGACGTAACTCTCTGTGGTGAGGTTAGTTCATGTCCACTATGAAAATACAGTTATTTCACATTGTTCAATGCATTTCAACGATGAGTGGCGCAACTCAGACAGCAACTTTTGGATATTCGAATTCAATCATGCATTCGCCCCTCGCCTGCAGTTGCTGTGTCATTTGTGCAAAAAAAATCCCACGAGCGTCATTAGCCTTATTGTTATTTTGAGAGCAAATTCTGGACCATTTGTTTCACACATTGTAGCCGTAATAGGTATTAAAGTTGGATTGCACTGCGTAACTAGATGGTGCTTTGATTCTGTACAGCAACTGTGTGAAACATATCAATACACTATTAATGCAAAAATACAATTATCAGCACTGAAAACACACAAGTGGACTTGACAGAAGTGTTCAGGTGTGAATTCTTAACTTATTCAAGTCCTGGTTTTAGTTAAAGCATTTAAGGCCAGAGGCTATTGTTTTGGTCATCATAATCTTTGCTCAATCTTTCTGCTGTGGTATTAGCCATTGCAAAATTGTTAAATTGCTGGAGGTGGAATTTTCTATGTATTTGTGTCCAGAGGCACACATAAAAAAGAAACAAATTCAGGCAAGGTGTGTTCTGCACAGAATGACACTACACCTGAATATCCTCAATCTTTTACACCAGTGTATCAATTCTGACACTGAAATGCATTGCAGCTCAGTATAATGGTTCTGCCTCCATTGTTGTGTACATGAATTTCCTGAAATGCTGCTTCAAAACATGTGGAAAATTAAGGACAGAATTTTTGTACAGCAGGACACAAATTCATTTTTCTGGTGCTTTATTGTGATTTCTTGCAAGCATTTTTTGCCTTCATCCTCGCTATAACCTGCACTGTTTTTTGTTTCTTTGAATGCATTTTTAGGGGTTCAGTATGTTGTATGATTGCCTTTAAGAGTAATGTCCCTTTAGGATCTTGGTATGCTAATGAGCCAAGTACCAGGACACAGTCATGTGACTCAGAGCCAAGTCATTCTGCAACTGTAACACCTAGAGTAAGGTTCTGTAAATAGTTAGCTCTGTACTGGATATAAAAGTCTGGCTGTAAATAAACCTGTTGAGATCTTCAACCAACTGGATTCCACACATCTAATTAATATTGCATCAGACAACATAAAATAACTCATTACATGGTTGCAGCTGTGGTGAGAAGAAAAAAAGTCTTAGTTGTAGACCACGGGTAAAACAGCTCTGAAAACAGCCAGTCCTACAGCCACTGGGGAGAAAGTTCAAAAGATATTGGCTCAAACAATTAAAAAAAAGGAACTTACCTCAAGTTATAGAAGACAGAGCTCAGAACAACAGGCTGCAAGTAAATCAGGTGAGTCATTGTGCCGATGGGTGAAGAATACTGCTTTAAAAAAAAAGTTTTGAAGTCCTTCAAAAGATTTTTTTTTCAAAAGCTCCATGTAGAAAAAGAACGGGGAAACCCCAACTCCTTTCCCGAGCTGATCGATGTTGGCGTCATTACAGGAGGCATCCGTTAAAAAAAATGCAGGAAAACTGAGATGACAGCAGAGCCTTCATCCACGCAGCTGAAGTTTAAAAAACTCATTAAATCACTTGAGTGTGAAGAACATAAACAAACTCTTAATAGAAAGCTATTGAACTGCCTAGTGAACAGCTGTGTAAACAGACCAGCTCAAGTGCTAGAAAAAACTCTTTTTAAAAAAACAATTGAACTGCCTATTGAACAGCTGTGTAAACAGGCTTAAGTGCTGGAAGCAAGGTAAACACACAGCAGTGAGTATAAATAAGAGAGTCTCTTAAAGGGGAAACAGTGCAGAGTCATAGAACAAGTATTAAAGCAAATTTTAAAGCAAAAGAACAGCAGAAATATGGATACCAAATTTCCCAGCATGAATTGGAAGGCCTTGGATATCCTATCCGAGTTCCAACTGTTCAAACAAAGAATGCAGTTATTCTTCACAGACCAAATAATTGTAGAACTAGAAAAACAGGCTGTTAAAATACAAATAGAAGCTGGAAATGAGGAAATACACAGAATCAACACCTCTGAACTGTCTGATGAGGACCAGAAAGATCCCGCAAAGATATGGTAAGTGCTAGAAGATCAGCCACAATTACGAGTGAATTTTAGAATTCACCTCTTGGAATTGATGTCCTACAGGCAACAGCCACAGGAATCAATAAACCAGTTCATCAGTGGATTTTGTAATAAGGGCAATGAATGCGACTTTTTAGAAACTGAGCTGTTGGACTGTATAATGGAGCTAGGGATTGTATCAACACCCATTGAAGCATTTCAGAAAGACCTCTTGGGGAGAAAGAAAAGTCACAGCATTGATGCACGGCTGGAAAATGGCAGAAAATACAAAGGCTTTGTAGCTGGACAACAGCGCCTCCAAGCACTAGGTGCAGCCAACAGTATCAGCACCGTAGCCAGGTTGAAAAGAGCAAGCAGGCAGTGTGGTAAATGTGGTCTGTCCCACTCATGGCGAAATTGCCCTGCATTTCCAGACCTGTGTAGGGCGTGTGGTGGAAAAGGACACTGGCCTCGCCTATGCAGGAATTCTGACTCCCAAAGACACAGCCAGAAATAATGATCAGACACAAACAAACAGAAAGCAGGCACAGCAACAGGGCAACAGCAGCAATGAAAGCGGCAGAGACCTGTGTAAATGCAAGCCGATACACAAAATGCATGGAGAAACAGACCTGAGGCAAGACTCCGGTAGGTGCAAGTCTCAGACAGAAAGATGAGCAAACATTCCACATTGTGAACCTGACACACCATGTCGATGAAGTCAAGCAAGTGGAAGCTTTCACCACTATCAAAATCACGTGCCCAAAGAAAGCTGGCAAACATACATTCAGGGTCAAGATTGACACCGGCATGAGTGATAATATCCTACCAGCCCGAATACTCAAAGATATCTACCGGAGTCATTGGAAATCAATGATATAACCAACAGCTGCCAAGTCGTTTGCAGACAACGGGTTACCCATCCCCTGCAGTGAGACACTAACAATGCAATGCAGAAATGGCAAGTTGGCATGAAAACCACAAACATTCTAGTAGTCAAGAGCGGACCAGCAGTGGCAGGACTACCAGCCTGTAAGAAGCTGAACATCATAACCATCCACAAGGTCACCAAGGTACCCATTACAGCTGTGATGGGAACCACACCTGCCAAATGAAACATATTAATTTTGTCATATGGAACACTATTATTTGAACATTTACTGAGCATTGAAATAACTTGTTTAAAAAGACCACAGAACAGTGGCTGAAAACATGGCTGCACATTTGCATTCTGAAAGACAGTTACATGGAGAGACAATGGGAGCACTCTCTGCTTCAATTAGCCAGGTGGGTTTTGGCAATAGTGATGATCAAGAGACATTGACAGACATTGAATGTGTAAGAACCAGCATTCCATCCCCCACTGAGAGTGTCTGGTAAGCTTGGAGGAATCCAAAACCTCGCAGGCGAGGTGGTTTCAAACAAGAAGCTAGTTATATGACTAACCTGCTGGTCAACCTGAAGTTGATTGAATTGTGCTCACAGAAAAGTCTTGAGACAGACTACAATTGAACTTCAAGAAGAGAGCACCTCTCTCTCTCTCTCTCTTTCTCGCTCTCTCTCTCATGCAAAGTTCCAGGGACACACAGAAGTGACTTAAGCCTCAAGACAGAAGAGCAGCGAAACGAGTTTAAAAGTGTGCACTGGACCCCAACAAGAACTGCAAGACTTAACTTCAGTCAAAGACTTTACATTCAACCCAAAACTAGTAACTGAATTTCCATCTATTACTTCAAACCTTCCCCCTGTTTTAATTCTTTCTCCTCCTCTGTATCTATTTGTGTGTGTGTTTATTGCGTATGCATGCAAGCGAGGTTACGTCGCATATTCTTAGTAGTTTTAACTTAGTTAGAGTTTTAAGGTTAATAAACTTACACCTTTCCTGTTTAGATCTGAGAAAACCTGTCTGGTTGATTTCTTTACAATTACAATTCGAGAACAGTGAGTAAGGACTCACTGAGGGGAAGCTCAAAACACTGTGTTATGGTCAAACCAGGAAAAAGCTGAAAAGGTAGCCCAAGACCCCTTCCTCACCTGATCGTGACACAGCAGAAGAGACCAAGAGGAAATCTCCAAGGACTGGAACCCACTCAGAGAATCTGGCTAGCATCAAATGGTGCAGTCTGGAAACCCAGCAATAGCACAAATGTGCTGCATCTTCACTTCTGCTCTCTAGAGAACCACCATCACCACAACGAGCCAAAATGGAAAGGCACCTCCATGAAGCAAGTCCTCCTCCCACAAGTCCTTGACCTTGAGCCTCAAGCCTTCAGACGTGCAGGATGAGGAGAAGCGAAGGACAAGCAGTGTCATGAGGAGACAAAAGAGGAGTGAGTTGAAGCATTGTCTGCTGGATCTTCAAGATGAGGTGCTGCAACTCTCCAGGAATGACAAGGCCTCAAAAATGGTCATCTTGAGAAATGTAACAGAGTATGTTAGCAGGCTGAAGGCAGAGCAACAGAAACTGAATGCAGACAGGGAGAAACTTCAGAAAAAACAGCAACAGATGAGACACAAATTCCCTGAGTAAGAGTTGCCAAACCACCGAGATGATATATGGACTTCTGAGCCTCTACATTTGTAAAGTTCATAATCTTTATCCATGTGTAAATAATTTTGATGCTATCCAAAGTTATCTGCTTTTACTTTTAGCATACGAGACTTATCTTTGGAAAGAAGGGGGATGTTGTATGATTTCCTTTAAGAGTGATGTCCCTTTAAGATCTTAGTTTAGAGATACAGCACTGAAACAGGCCCTTCGGCCCACCGAGTCTGTGCCGACCATCAACCACCCATCTATACTAATCCTACACTAATCCCATATTCCTACCACATCCCCACCTGTCCCTATATTTCCCTACCACCTACCTATACTAGGGGCAATTTATAATGGCCAATTAACCTAGCAACCTGCAAGTCTTTGGCATGTGGGAGGAAACCGGAGCACCCGGAGGAAACCCACGCAGACACAGGGAGAACTTGCAAACTCCACACAGGCAGTACCCAGAATTGAACCCGGGTCGCTGGAGCTGTGAGGCTGCAGTGCTAACCACTGCGCCACTGTGCCGCCCGTATACTAATAAGCCAAGTACCAGGATGCAGTCATGTGACTGGGAGCCAGAGTCACTCTGCAACCTAGAGTAAGGTTCTGTAAATAGTTAGCTCTGTACTGTATATAATAGTTTAGCTGTAAATAAACCTCTTTGAGATCTTAAACCAACTGGACTCCACACATCTCATTTATGTTGCAGCAGACAGCTTAAAAGAACTCATTACACAGTATGACTCCGCTTAAAAATTGCACAGCTTCCAAGATTGCATGTTTTTAAGCATTTGCAGCTGATGCGCATGACTTATATTTAGATGGCTTGAAACTTTAATTTTCATATTTAAAGTCGGAATATATGGTATGAGCTTCCCACTTTCTTTGGCCCTGATTGTACATACTGATTTCCACCCAAATTCCAAATTTTACATTCTGGTAAATGCTAATGAAATTGGCACTAAATTTAATAGGACATTTATATTGGTAAAATGGGTTCACAAATGTTGAAACATCCCATTGCACACCTAAAGGAAATGCCACCCCTTCAAGCCTTCCAGTTAGTATCCAAGATTGAGTCGGATCCTTTTTTTTGATCTTGGGATGTGGGCATTACTGGCAAGGCCAGCATTTGTTGTCCATCCCTAATTGCCCTTGAGAAGGTGGTGGCGAGCTGCCTTCTTGGAGCATGCAGTCCACGTAGTGTAGGTGCACCCACAGTGCTGTTAGAGAGGGAATTGCAGGATTTTGATCCAGCGACAGTGAAGGAATGGCAATTTAGTTCCATGTCAGGATCAGGAGTGACTTGCAGGGAAACTTGCAGGTGGTGCTGTTCCCATGCATCTGCTGCCCTTGTCCTTCTAGGTGGTAGAGATTGCAGGTTTCGGAGGTGCTGTCAAATGAGCCTAGGTGGGTTGCTGCAGTGTGTGCCGGTAGTAGAGGGAGTGACGGTTTAAGGTGGTGAATGGGTTGCCGATCAAGCAGACTGCTTTGGCCTGGATGGTGTCAAGCTTCTTGAGTGTTGTTGAACCTGCACTCATCCAGGCAAGTTGAGAGTATTCCATCGCACTCCTCACTTGTGCCTTGCAGATGGTGGATAGGCTTTGGGGAGTCAGATGGTGAGTTACTCACCACAGAATTCCCAACCTCCGGCCTGCTCTTGTAGCCACAGTATTTATATGGCTGGTCCAGTTCAGATTCTGGTCAATGGTAATCCTCAGGATGTTGATGGTGGGGTATTCAGCAATGATAATGTCATTGAATGTCAAGGGGAGGTGGTTAGATTCTCCTTTGTTAGAGATGGTCATTGCCTCGCACTTGAGTGGCGTGGATCTCACTTGCCACCTATTAGCTGAAACCTGAATGTTGTCTGGGTCTTGCTGCATGTGGGCACGGACCCCTTCAGTATCTGAGGAGTTGCGAATAGTGCTGAACACCATGCAGTCATCAGCGAACATCCCCAATTCTGACCTTATATTGGACGGAAGTTCATTGATGCAGCAGCTGTAGATGTTTACGCCGAGAACACTACCCTGAGGGAACTCCTGCAGCGATGTCCTGGTACTGAGATGATTGGCCTCCAACAACCACAACCATCTTCCTATGTACTAGGTATGACTCCAACCAGTGGAGGGTTTTTCCCCTGATTCCCATTGACGTCAGTTTTGCTAGGGCTCCTTGATGTCACACTCTGTCAAATGCTGACTTGATGTCAAGGGCAATCACTCTCACCTCACCTCTTGAATTCAACTCTTTTGTTTGGACCAAGACTGTAATGAGGTCTGGAGCTGAGAGGCCCTGGTGGAATATGAACTGAGTTGGCCATTGTGCAGTTTCTCATTGATAGGCCTGCTACCTATATCAGCTGAGAGTCTTTTTGCCATTTTTTTCAAATCCCAATTTTTCTTGCCTTTATGAGGCTGTGGGGAGTGAGTTAATAAATGAAGTTTCTCAAAGTTGGGGAGGTTAAAACTGGTTTTGTTCAGTAAATAATTGAAAGTACTTCCAGTAGTAATCACTGTTAAGCTTACTGCTTTATTAATTTCACAGAAGTGTTGATACAAATGGAAATACACTTAAATGCAATACAGTAGGGATTATCTTTGCAGCACACTAATACATCACATTTTACAATCATTATGAAATCCCTTTCGCAGGAAATCCATTTATCTTGCTAATAACTATCCTTCCTACCCCTAGTCCCTAATCTCCATGAGGCCAGACATTTAAATCTCAGTTCAATTTCTTCTTTCTGAGCCCACGTGGCTTGGGAGCTCTCCATTAAACCCCTGCTAGCTCCCTTGTGACTCCTTCAAACTTACACATAACAGGCTGATTTATACCTTCTGCCTAAATATAAGATATACAGCCATGGCAGTGTTGAGTGTAAAGTATATTCATCTCACCACTGTGTAGGAGGCCTGAGCTCCTAGTTCTGAGCAACATTTTTTTTAAAAACCAATGGGACCCTGAGTAAGTTCTTTATTCCTTTTCGTTCGTTCCTTTTCATCAGAAGATCCAAAAATTATGGGAAACATCTAATCCCTGACCAAGGAAAAATGACTGAGCTTGTTTTACTAGAGTGCTGTTTCTGACATTTGTTATGTGTCTTGACAAACCAGCCAGATACTAGTGCTTTTGTACAAAATACAAGTATTAATGCATCAAATAGCTGTGCTTAAAACCTACACAAAATCACAAGTGTATTCATGAATGGCCGTGAGACATTTTAATACCAGTAACTTTTATACTTTATTTCATGTTAAAATTCTCTCTTTCCAGATGTTTTGTCTAAATATAAGATGTGGTTAGTTCTCCCTGCTTTATTAAAGTCTAGTGAGTTCATCTCCTTTTATTTAGAATGTTTTAGCAGTGAGACATATTCACTTTACTGTAATGGAGTTAAGGCTGAAAGTGTGCATTTAGTCTATTTCAAGATCATGAGCCAAATTTCCCCAATTCTGGCATAGGTTTGGTGAGGTGGTGAAGACTGAATAAGGAGGTATATTGAAAGTCACCGTATAGGTGTCTAGATAAGCAGAGGAGCAGAATGGGTGAAAACAAAGTAGTTGACACAGACAAGTTTGGATGTACTTTAGGAAATGTTAGCAACAGCAATTTAAAGTTATATACTAAACGGGGAAGAACAGAATAAAGGTAGACACAGTTGGGGTGAACTTGGTATTTGGCGGTCACACAAAATGGGAATTGCATCCAATAGAAATGGAAATCAGATAGGGTGTAATAATGGGCTTCCAATTCTCTACCATCCCTTTTGCATTACTGCCAAGCACCAATTCCACCCCAGTGTGTTGGACACTCTAGAAGTGGAGGATCCAGAAGAAGTACCTGCTATTGAAGATGTGGAAAGACCTGCCAATGGTACCAAGAGGACAGAAATAAAGTAGATTTGCTGTTATGTGTCCCAGAATCCAACTTTCAGCACCAACAGGAATTCATAGCAGAAAAGATATAAACTCAGAAAAGGAGTGGCATGTATGCCATCACAAAGTATTTCTACAAACCTTCTCCCCTATCTCCACAACAAGGACTAAGTGGATGCAACTACAATGAGAAAATCCTGTTTTGTGGAGTCTAGTCTGTAATCAAATTAAGAGAAGCAAACTCAATCCAGAGGAATACACTGAGGAGTCACCTGATGTTATGAAGTTATTGCGATAATGAGATTGGCTGAAATTGCACCAAAGACTATATAAGCTCATCTGGCAACTGAAGCACCTTAGGACCACACACCAGTGGTTCCTAGCAGCAGAAGTGAACCACAATTCTTCACCTTGGGAAGGAATTTATAATGCATAATGCAGGAGGGGCAGGACCTAGTTCTGACTGGTCTCCACTGTTTCATCCACATAGCAAAATTCCAATGAGGGTTGCTGCATCTTGTACCTAACTCCTCTCCCTCCCCAACCACTATGCTGGTGTTAGAAGTGGGGGCAGAGCTTGTAGGATGATGTGAACCCCTAGTTTTGCCTTCTTTGCACAATTTGCCTACATGATTTACATCACTTGTCATCATTGCATATTAATGGATATGGTGCGGGTTTCCTAATGACAGTTGATTGTTCTTCTTCTTTGGCCTCCTTATCTCGAGAGACAATGGATACACGCCTGGAGGTGGTCAGTGGTTTGTGAAGTTGATTGTAGAGTGTTAAGAAAGCGCTACTACAGGAATTCTAATTTTTAGCAAAGCATTTCACTCCTTGGCCATTTCAGAACAGCCCACAAGCCCCTTTCTCCCAATCGAGTAGCAAGCTGCTATCCCAGAATTCTGAGCGCCTTATTGAAAGCGCACCCATGGAACGATGGATGTCTGTCCCATTTATAATAATGATCCTGTTCTAGTGACTGTGGACAGGGTCAGTGTTGGGGCAGACAAGCTGGTGAAAGTCCTGCACCACTGCATTTGCAGCAGAGCAATGGCCCACAAGAGGTTTTGTGTGTAGGCCCTTTAAAAGCATGAAGCTGTCAAGGTGACAAGTAAGGTTATTCTTTATATGACTTCCTGCTTTTCTACCAGATTTTATAAACACTTACATTTACTGATCCGGCCTGCTAATTGAATCAAGATGCTGAATGGTCATTGAAAGACAGTTTGCAACTGTTGGGGTGGGTATACAACATCATGATTAATCTTTCTTGAAAAAGCATCATAGTTTACATAACAAGTAAAAAGATAATTCAATGGCTGTATGGCTTTCCTTTATTTTTATCATCTGAATATCTCGAAAATACAGTAGGTTGAGATAGCTAATAAAGATGCCTGGAATATTCCACAAAGCACCTGAGGAACTACTTACCATGAACCTTTAGAGCATCAAGGATGGTTTAAGCATTTTGCATGTTTGCTTCCTCAATTATTGTTAACTAATTTTTTCAGTCACCACTAGAATTGAATTCTCCTCCTCACTTTCAGACCAAATGATTAGTTTGTCAACTTTACTTAACCCTTTAAGTACATTTTTATGTTAACACAAATGGGTTGGAATTGCACTGTACAGTAGCCATGAATGAGGTAAAGTATTTGTATGAAATTCCATTGTTGGCAATTTTAATCAATATGTGAGTTATTAATTATCACCCAGCACTATTTCAATGCAAAATGTATATTTGCCGTAAGGAACCAATGCTACTGCAGAGTTCAGGAACACCAAGCCTCATAATTGGGGCACTTGTACATTACGAGTCTTATATTTATGAACCTAGTAGTATGCCACTGCTGCTGTGGTATTCTTTATTGTACATCTTTTTATGTCTGTGTGAAAATAGAAGAGTTCAATTTTTGAATCTTTTGAACAGCTCAATTTTAACACAAATGACTGTGGTTCCCATGGTAATGACTTTCTCTTCCTGTCTTTCCATAATCTGTATATTTTAATGATTTTTTTTCCTGCTTTTCAATACCGAGGAACAAAACATCAGGCTAATTTTGCCAGGCTCAGTCTCAGGTACAGAGCCTTGCTGCACAGGAATATGGATTGCAAATCAAACTCAACATGCTCGGTGCACCAAAAATGTTGCTGCATCCTTCCTACACCTGTGAATACTAAATGAATGCATCAAAATTGATTCCAAGTTGAATCTCCCCTCTCACAGTCTTGCTCAACAAGGAATATTTGGATGGCCGGGGGGGCCTTTAAAGAGTTTGTTTCTTAATAAGTTGTCTTATTTGAAGTGTGGCTTGAAATTTTTCCAGTTTTATCATCTGCATGTTCAGTGGGAGGAAGAAAAGAAGTGTGAAAAGGAAATTTCCACCTCATATTCTATTTCAGCTGCTCCCATTTGCTGCACATGAAGTGGCATAGCTATATTGGCCTTCAGACTTCTGTCTATAAAGAGCGAGTTTATGATTTTGCTACAAATAATAAGCAGAAGAAATTCCCCCCTGCATGTCTTGTGATCTGCAAAGATCCTCCCCTCACCCAAAAACAGAGTTAATTAAATCTATATGATTAATTAATAATCACTGATGATTGCACAATTCTATTCACAACTCTTCAGATAATGAAGCTGTCTGTGCCCACATGCAGCAAGACCTGGACAACATTCAGGCATGGGCTTATAAGTGGCAACTACCTGGCACACAAGTGACAGGCAATGACCATCTCCCACAAGAGAGAATCTAACCATCTCCCCTTGACATTCAACAGCTTTACCATCACTGAATATCCTGCCATCAACACTTGGGGATTATTATTGACCAGAAACTTAAATAGACCAGCAATATAAATACTGCGACTACAAGAGCAGGTCAGAGGCTGGGAATTCTGCGGCAAGTAACTCACCTCCTGACTCCCCAAAGCCTGTCCACCATCTATAAGGCACAAGTGAGGAGTGTGATGGAATACTCTCCACTTTCCTGGATGGGTGCAGCTCCAACAACACTCAGGCAGCTCAACACCATCCAGGACAAAGCAGATTGCTTAATTGGCACCACGTTCATCAACTTAAACTTCCACTACCTCCACAGCAGTGTACACCATCTACAAGATGCACTGCAGCAACTCGTTAAGGCTCCTTCAACAGCACCTTCCAAACCTGCAACCTCGACCACCTAGAAGAACAGAGACAGCAGACGTGTGGGTACACCACCACCTGCAAGTTCCCCTCCAAGTCACGCACCATCTTGACTTGGAACTATATCATGATTCCTTCACTGTAGCTGGGTCAAAATCCTGGAACTACCTGCCAACAGTCTATTGGGTGTACCTACACCACATGGACTCCAACGGTTCAAGAAGGCAGATCACCACCACCTTCTCAAGGACAATTAGGGATGGGCAATAAATGCTGGCCTTGCAAGCGATGCCCACATCCTATGAACGAAAAAAAAAATTAGATAACAAGCAAAGTAAGTATGGTTCAGACCAAATTCATTACAGTCTAACACATAACTTGGAACTAACCATGGAACAGTTTATTTATGTCTGTGCATCTGTCGATTGCATAAGGCCGGTGGTAAGAATTTTAAAGAATCCATGAAGTGTAGAAACTGTTCTTAGAGCAAAGAAAAGTGCACAAACAGTACCTGCAGAATGATAGACAAACAAATTCAAGAACTGTCTGCACAAACACGAACAATTATGCAGGATCTTCTTTGGGTTATTTTGGTCTGCTCTGCAAAGTGATCCATTGTGCTTTCAATTATTGTTCCTGTCTGTACCTTAGACTGCTTTATACTGCACAATCTAAACAATGCCACCATCTCTCAATTGTCTAAAGGGTTCAAAATCTGTGCAATAGCACAAGTAACAGGTTTGTGTGAAATTTCCAAAACATAGGCGGCACAATGGTGCAGTGGTTAGCACCGCAGTCTCACAGCTCCAGCGACCTGAGTTCGATTCTGGGTACTGCCTGTGCGGAGTTTTCAAATTCTCCCTGTGACCGCTTGGATTGTTGCCGGGTGCTCCGGTTTCCTCCCACAGCCAAAGACTTGCAGGTTGATAGGTAAATTGGCCATTATAAATTGCCCCTAGTAGTGGTAGGGGAATTGAGGGAAGGTGGGGATGTGGTAGGAATATGGAATTAATGTAGGATTAGTATAGATGGTTGATGGTCGGCACAGACTCGGTGGGCCAAAGGGCCTGTTTCGGTGCTGTATCTCTAAATAAAAATAAAATAGGCTCAGGTGTTGCAGTCAGCTACTTGCTTCTGATCTTGAAGATAGTTGCCCACAAAGATCTTGATCTATGTGACATGGACTTCCCCTTTCCCAATGTCAGTTTTAATCTAGCACCAAATCAAGGGAATCTTTAACAAAAACAAGAAATGCTGGATTCACTCAGCAGGTCTGGCAGCATCTGTGGAAAGAGAAGCAGAGTTAACGTTTCGGGTCAGTGACCCTTCTTCGGAACTCAAGGGAAATCAAGGGAATCTTTAGGTGTCCAGCAACAATGAACATTGAAATCATAGAAAGTTTATGGCACAGAAAGAGGCCATCTGGCCAATCATATTGAACTATTCTCACAGACAGCAAACCAGGAAGTAAAGTGCACCAAATTTTTCATTTTTAATTGAGCTTTTACAAAGAGCAAAATAAATGATTGGGACATACACATAGGATTAAGGTAGAAGTTGTAATGTCATAAAATACCAAAATTTCATGAAAGATTATTTTAATAATGTGAATTTTTTATCATAACGGAGAAATTTAACATTCCACAAATATAAAATTAGTTTCTAAGGACAATGAGGCTGTTTATCTATAATTATGAATTTAGTATGCCATTAAAAACCCAGTACACCTCATTCAACAAGGTATAACATTCTGAAGCATTTTTCCAGCAAAATTAATTGTTTAAGAGGGCAAATTCTCATCAGTTCAGTAATTTCTACTTGATTGCAGTCTGGGGGCAATTCAACAACACACCCTATGGGGAAGCACAGAACCACTGACAACCAACTTCTGGATTTCCATGTTTAACTGCACTTATGCAGATGCCAGAAGTTGCTGTCAGTTTCAGAGGAGTAATGGTTTGCCATCATTACTACTGCAAAATCTGGGCCATAGTTTGGCAAAAAAATTGCAATGATATTGTCCATGATGAGCTCTTTCAACTAGCTGTATTTTTACAAACAGACATGTAACAAATTAATTAATGCATTTCTTCAGATGCTTGCTAAAATATAACTCCATAGTGCTTTACCTCTGTGAAAGAGGAACTTCTAAAACGTTATTGTTCATGTTTGATAGTTCTGCTTTCACTATTTTCTAATTAACCTGATTCATATATTTAATTAAACGTAATTAGGATAATTCATTAATGTAATGTCTCTAACAAACACTTTCTGCTGAAATTGCTATGTAAGATCCATGAAAAATTACTGATTTTTTTGTGTGGTTTACTCTCGATGAGCATCCATCAGAGTTAATCACATCCTGTGACTGTTCTGCAATGTCTGTTGATGTTAAATGGCACCTTTTAGCTTCATGGACAATCACAGGCATTAATACTGTAACAGAAGCATTCAAACTCATGCAAATTTTTGAACATTCAAACAGAAATGTTCATGAATATCCATGAACTATCTTGAGTTCTTTATGTAAAACGGATGAACCTTTCTCCAAGTGCATGATTTATTAGTGAATTCTGTGGCTTATTCTCAATGACCGGCATCATCGTTCATCCAGTTATGTATGTAAATTTACCAACTGCTCAACTGTAAAGCTGTGTAAGCAACACTTGATAAAAAATGTGTTAGAAACAAATAATCATTCATGAATATTCATTAAAAATATACAGCAATCTTTCTTCAACATCAATTCATTGTTAGCCAGTGATGTGTTAAAAAAAATACAGAATTCCACAAAGTAGCTTGACTCAAATGATTACCATCAAATCAAATATTTCATTGGTTTGAGTTAGTTCTAAAACATTGTTTAAAATAAACAATGGTTGAAATCAGCATCATGTAGAGGGGCAATAAAAAGTGAGAGATAAATTGATTGGATTACCTATGCAATGCCTTTGATAATCCTTGAACTTTAAGAGCGATCGCCTCTCTCCGTAACGCACCCCAAAAATAATTATTATTGCTGGTAGATTTCCCTTGGCATTACAAATACTGAGTTGGTGGGTGTGAGTTGGCCATGTTTTATTACATGGGTCTCCTAAACCCTGGCAGCAATCATTCCAACTGCTCCCAGCAGAGTCAAAGCTGTTCTTCCCACTCCCCTCCTGCAACAAGATTTGACTCTTTTCCTTCCTCCTCTACTCAGTGTCTCTCCCCTCTTTCAACAGGGTATTCTCCCTCAACAAATTTTCCTATCAGCCTCTGAAAAAGACTCTATCAGTCTCTGTCTCTCTCTCTGTAATCTCTGTCTCTTTCCTTCCCCTGAATAGTGCTGAAACAACATCAGTGGCTAGAGTTTCCGCTTTGGGCGCTAACAGGAAATTGGTGGAACTTGCACTTGAAATTGTGCTGATTCAGTTTCCATGAAAGTTCACTTGCATTATCACAACCGTAAAATCATCCATGAGCCTGCCCAATCGGTCAATGTAATAGAACATAATCGGTTATTTATTTTCTTGCAGTCAAAAATATTCCTCGATATATTTAAGATTGGTGACCTGATACAGTTCTATTAATATAGCTGAAAATGGGGTCGTCATAAAAAATAAGCATTTTTAATAAGATTGTCTAGTCTGCCATCTGTGAGTAACCTGATTTTAAATCAATGATAAACAATACCTTACCATTTACTAGTTTCACTTAGTAAATTAAATATTTTAACATGTAAAAACATTGAAAATGTGCTTGCAAGTGCCCTTGCACCTAAACAAAAAAGCAGCTCCGTTTGAAAACCCTCCTTGAAAGGGCTGAATCAGTGGATACTCCCCAGTCTCATTATTTCGACTGGGGCAGGGGTGGGGCCAGTTTTGGCCGAGACCTGCTTCTGGAGAAATAATTTTTAAACTGACCTTAAAAATTGCAGAAATTCGATTTATACTTGGCATAACTGAGGCTTCAGTTAGCTTTTGCGCAAATTCAGTCAATTTCACCCATATTCTGCTGATAAAACTTACACAAATTACTGGAAGGTCTACATGCAGAGGTTTGCTCTTTGAAGACATACTCCTGTTCATGCCTATTTTCATGTCTCTTCCTCATCGTATCTCTTATTCTTTAGAATGAAATCGTCTTTCTCTTCACTTCAAATATAGACATAGGGCTGGATTTTAAGAAGCCCTCGATGTTGTGATCTGGGGGGGGTGGGGGGGAGGCCTGAAGATGGCTCTGGATGAGGCCCACCACGGACCTCGACGCCAGCAGGGCCTGGCCCAGTCCTCCTGGTGACGGTGAGGCTCCGTGGTGGTCCCCCTGCTGCTGGGTGAGGGGACCACAATTAACATATTCAAATTGATAAAATTAATACATTTAAATACACTTACCTGAGATCTTGAGGGCCCACTGCAATCTTCAGTGCGGCGACTGGCGCACCCGCACCTTCAGATCCCCATCCGGGGAAACAAGGCATGCCACTGGTGGGAAGGGGAGAGGAGGTAAGTTTATCTGTGCATTGTGGGGGGGGGGGGGGGGGGGGAGTGCGGGTGGTGGATGATGACGGGGTCAAATATGCGTAATGGGTGTAGGGGATGGTGGGAAGCGTTGCACCTTAAACTTTGTGCAGCTTGGTGGGGGGGGTGGGGGGAAGGTCAGATATAAAAGATAAGTGTTTTGCAGGGAGGGGGAAAGGGCAAATAGTTATTGTAATTGTTATTGGGGGTGGGTGGGAAAAGGGCCTCAGAAACTTATTTATTTACTTTTGGGGGATCTTTCTTTAAAAATTTAAATGTGCTGGCAGGGCTAGCTCCCTTTTAAAAATGGCGCCAGTGTCTGCGCACAGGCAGCTGTCGCCATTGCAGGCAAAGAACAGCCCGCCCCTCCACATGAATGTGGGGGGGTGGGGGGGCGGGCCGACCCAGCTATTTAAATGAGTCGCTGTGATCTTTGGCGCAGTCCGTCATTTTTTGAGCTCACCGCTGAGATGGGTGGCGAGCTACTAAAATGTTGCCCATGCATCCAATTGACTACATGCAGAATGTTTAGCTTTGTGAGTTGTATTGCTTTCTGGTCAAGTTATTAAGCATGAAGAAATACTATACTAAACTGTTCAGAGTAAAATCAGCAAAAGTTAAAATCTATTGGGTTCTATTTTGTAGCTAACCTGAGGCAATATTTCTGCTGACTAACTCAACAGTAAAATATTTGAGTGGAAATAAACAATTATTTGCATTATTGTACAATTCATGTAGCATGATGAATAATGTATATAGTGCGCCATCACTAAGACCTATTTCCACCTCCGTAACATTGCCCGACTTTGCCCTGTCTCAGCTCATCTGCTGCTGAAACCCTAATTAAAACCTTTGTACTTCTGGACTTGACTTTTCCAACACACTGCTGGCCAGCCTCCCACATTCTACCCTCTGTAAACCTGCGGCCATCCAAAAGTCCTCACTTGCACCAAATCCGGTTCACTCCTCACCCCTATGCTTGCTAACCTACATTAGCCTCTGGTTTGGCAATGCCTTGATTTTAAAATTCCCAACCCTCCATGATCTCCCCCTGCCTATCTCTGTAACCTCCTCCAGCCCCACAACCCTTCAAGATATCTGCACTCCTCTAATTCTGGCATCTTGAGCATCCCCAATTGTTATCGCTACACCATTGGTGGCCGTGCGTTCAGCTGCCGAGGCTCTAAGATCTGGATTTCCCTCCCTTAATCTCTGCTCATCTCTTTCCTCTTTTAAGATGCTCCTTTGACCAATGGTTATCTGCCCTAATATCTGTTTATGTGGCTCAGTGTCAAATGTTGCTTTACAACACTCCAATGAAGTGGCCTGGAATATTTTATATAAATACAAGTTGTTGTTGTATTCATCACCTTTACAGTGTATCAACAAATATATACAAATATACTGCCTCAGATACTTTTCCCATCTTCCTGCCTTTTCAAAATATTAGGGTCAAGGTTCATTGTCTCCTACTCTAACTCATTCTTTCTGTAGATCTCAAAATGGTTGAACACCGAATTTGCTTCATCCTACAATCTTTAGACATCTAAAACCTAAACTTGGTATCACCTAAACACGACTTTCTGATTTATCTTGTCTTCTCATTTACCCTTTTCAACTTTCCTGCTGGACTCTAGCATGGACTTTGGTCCTGGTTTTTCATAATTTTAAAAAAATTAACCAACTTGGTTTGGTAGATTAACCAGTAAACCCATTGATACAATGCACGTTGTAAATCACACATGATTAATAGTTGTCATCGGCTGTCCCTCTATTCAAGGATGACGTCACTCAAGGTCATTAGTTTCTGTCATGGGTCCTCATGTGACTGAACAGGCCCATTCTTGACCAGCAGATCTTTGGGCACATGGGGCAGGACGTCCCCGAGGTAGTGGGATCCGGAGTGCAGGATTTGTTTCCTTTTCTTTCCTTCTCTGCTGCCGTCTGCCTCATCATTAGGGTGTTTGGGCTCAAAGCATGATGCAGCTTGATGGACAAGTTGTCAACATTTTGAACGATTGGTAGCAAGCTCCTCCCAGTCATCAATGCCAATGCTGCCGCACTTCAAAGTGAGCTTCAGAGTGTCTTTGAAGCGCTTTCTTTTGTCCTCCCCTGAAATGGTGGACATTTGAGAGTTGAAAAAACAGGACCTGGCGGGGGAGATGGTATTCTGCCATCCGAATATATTGTCCAGTCCATCGAAGTTCAGATAATTAGTAGCTGTCACATGTAGACAGGATATGGAATGTGTGCTACCTAAGTGAGAAAAGAAATGGATGAAATAATTTCCCAGAAATCACTCAAACATTGCACCTGTGATCAGTGCCAGTGGATGGATGCCAATAACAAAAACTACCTGAGAGTACATTGTATAAGTTTGTACTCCTGGAGCAGAGTTTTATGCTCAGGCATTTGAGCGAGGAAGTAATTATAATGGACAGAAAATCCTGCAAGATCGAATACCAGTCAAAGCACCATGTTCTATGCAAAAAAAAAGTCATAACACAACAACAAGTAATCTGATACCTTTAAAGTCAAACAACTTATCAAGGTGCTTTGTAGAGGCTCAGGAAAAATGAGCAAGGATCAGAGAATAGGAGGGGTGATCAACTTGTAAATTTATTTGAACTTTTAACGAAATAGTATAGAACAACAGTTAAAGCCAAGTGGGTTAATTACCTGCTCAGAACTGATCCCTTTCCCACAGCCTGCAGTGTTAACCCACAGAATTCTGCAGGCAAATGAGCCATCCACCTAAAGCAGGCAGGGACCTCCTAAGTGTATGTAAAATGGGATACTATTATTTTAATAGAACCCCAAGTGCAACCTAACTAGGGCTGGAACAAGGAAGCCTCCATGATTTTCCTGCCAGGAGAAAGAAGGTTTCCAGTCATCTGGATAGCTGCAAAGGCCCAAAAGCTAAGTGAAAATCTTTCCTTTGTGGGGGAGGAGGACTAGTGTCGCCGCTATTTACACAGAAGCCAGCAGGCATCTAAGGCTGCCTGACCTTCGGTCGCTAGCAGCCATTTTATGCTCTCTGTCTATTATGGGCAAAAAGTGGTCCAGTGGCATTTAAATGAGGCCCAGCAGTTAAATTTTCTGAAGGCCTTCTGCTAACATTGGTGGTCAGGAAACAAACTCACTGAAGCTGTTTTCTACTGGAGTTAAAATTCCCCACTCCACGTTCAGGGGCCTTGAATTTCATGTGTGGTCACAAAATTGTGACCATCCTGTGCCCAATCTCCTGAACTCAAATTACACTGGTGTTCCCTGCCAGTAGCTTCCAACATGAACGTGAAAATGAATGCAAGTCAGCATAATCAATTGGCGTCTAAGGAAAGAACTAAACTCATATCAGTATATTTCTTGTTTAAGTATGAAAACTAAAGTTTCAACTCACTTACATATCATTCATGCAAAGCATGTTTAGGAACCTGTAATCGAGCAAGCTTTTCAATTTTTAATGTGACTTATATTTATGCCATAAAAATGCTTTATAAGAGACATCATACAGAGCAGGTCTCAGTGAGGCTATATTTTAAAGAGTGCTCAAGAACTTGCAATACACCACAAGAAAAATGACTCTATTTCCTGCAAGTGTCTGAAAACCAGGTTGTAATTTCAATAGAGCCTCTAAGCAAACACAATTGGAAGAAACTCCTGTTTTAGGCTCTGTAATTTATGGGCAAATGGTCATTATAATGGTCAGAGAGGCATTTAGGCACAGGGATCGAAAGATGGTCATAAAAGATCGAGGAGATTTGTATGTATTTTCCTTATGTGTTTAACTCACTTGCACCCAAAATTTGGCAAACTTCTAAGGCATGTAATTACATGTGTCTCTGGTGCAAATAGGGAGGAAATTCAAGGCTGTGGTGTTTCTTGCATTTTTCAAGGATAGATGATTCACATAGATTAAACATTTTGTTCAATGAGTTCCAGTTGTTAATTATTTACAACAGAATTGTACTGGGCTCTTGGGTATCCCCGATTTTCATCCCTCCACTGGTGCGTTCAGCTGCCTCGGCCCTAAACTCTGAAATTCCCTTCCTAAACCTCTTTCCCCTATATCTCTCTCTCCTCCTTTAAGACTCCTTCAGGTCTATGTCTTTGACCAAGTTTTTGGTCCCTTGCCCCAATATTTCTTCATTCGAACCAGTGTCAAATTTTGTTTGCGAACACTCCTGTGAAGCATCTTAAGATGTTTAACTACATTGAAAGCACTATATTAATGCAAGTTGTCATCGTTATAGTAATGCCACAGTACCAACCTGATTTCACAGTGGAAGAAAAATGCACTGAGTTTGGATTCCTCTTTCTTGATGGTCAAGAAGATACAAGTATTTTTTCTGAAATTTTCTTAGAGAAAGAATGAAGGCAGTATTAGGGTGACAATAGATGCATCACTTCTGTCATTTGAATGATTTTTCAACTGTGCCTTAATCCTGCACCTTGCTGATATTCCCGTCATAAAGGTGTCACGGACAGCTGCACTGCTCTGACATTTCCAAACAATATCAAATAAAAACCTGTGTCGGGCTAACAGGTTGCAGGTACTTTCATTGAAAGCTTCTACCATCATCCCTGAACTGTTTGTTAGTTCCGTACTTCAGTATGGCTTTTATTAACTTCTGCATTACTGAGTTAATGTTGCTATTGCTAATGCTATTTTGTTCCATGTGATCACAAGAAACGGCTGGGTGCACTGGATACATCAAATGCTATGCACTCCAACTGTAGTTCTGAAGACTTGTGCTCCAAAACTAGCCGCATCTCTAGCCAAGTTGTTCCAGCAGAGCTACAACACTGGCATCTACCTGACAAAGTGAAAAATTGTCCAGGTATGTCCTGTCCACAATAAGCAGGACAAATCCAATCCAGTCTACACTCATTTATCACCAAAATGATGGCAATATTGTCAACAGTGCTATCAAGTGGCACTGACCGATGTTCAGTTTGGATTCTGCAAAGACCACTTGGCTCTGAATCTCATTATATTCTTGGGGTCCAAACATGGATAAAAGAGCTAAATTTCAGAGGTGACATGAGAGTGACTGCCCTTGACATCAAGGCAGCCCAGCCTTTGACCAAGTGTGGAATCAAGGAACACTCGCAAAATTGAAGTCAATGGGAATAAGGAGAAAACTCTCTACTGGCTGGATTCATACCTAGCACAAAGGAAGATGGTTGCTGTTGCCAGAGGCTAATCATCTCAGCACTAGACATTGCAGCAGGAGTCCCTCTGAGCAGTATCCTAGGCCCAACCATCTTCAGCTGCTTTATCAATTACGTTTCCTCCATCATAAGGTCAGAAGTGGGGATGTTCACTGATGATTGTATGTTGTTCAGTTCCATTCATAACTCCTGAGATAATGAAGCAGTCCATGTCTGCACCTAGCAAGATCTGGACAACATTCAGGTTTGGGCTGATTAAGTGGCAAGGAACATTTGCGCCATGCAAATGCCAGGCAATGACTATCTCCAACAAGGGAGAGGCTAACCGTGGCCCCTTGACATTCCATTGCCATTGTTGAGTCCACTAACATCAACATCCTGGGGGTCATCATTGACTAGAAACTTAACTGTACTAGCCTCATAAATACTGTGGTTACAAGAACAAGTTAAAAACTGGTTAATCTGTGGCTAGTGATGTCCCTTCTGACTCCCCAAAGCCTTTCCAACATTTACAAGGCACAAGTCAGGAGTGTGATGGAATAACCCCCACTTGCCTAGATGAGTGCAGCTCCAACAACATTCAAGAATCTCAACACCATCCAGGACAAAGCAACCTACTTGATTGGCACCCCATCGACAGCCTTAAACATTCACTTCCTCCACCACCAGACATGGCTTCTATGTGTACCATCTACAAGATGCCTTGTGGTAACTTACCAAGTCCTCTTTGATGGCATCACCCCATGACCTGTACTACCTAGAAGGCAAGGGCAGCAGGCACACAGGGGATTATCACTACCTCCAAGTACTCCTCCAAGTCACACACCATCCTGACTTGGAAATATATTACTGTTCCTTCATCATCACTGGGTCACTCCTTCCCTAACAGCACTGTGGGATTACCTTCATCACATGGACTACAACGGTTCAAGAAGGTGGCTGACCACTACCTACTCAAGGGCAATTAGGGATAGGCAATAAATTCAAGCCATGTTGGCAATGCCCACATCTCATGAATGAATAAATTATAAAACTGTAAATGTTTATATTAAGCACAGAGAAGCCTCAGTATTACAGTTCAAGCTGCTCAAGTGACTGATTCTGTAGCAGAAGGTTATGAATTTAAGAGTAGGGCTGTGTGTTTCTTGGGCTCAGCTGCCTCATTTGGATGAATAATGTCCTTTCTCAAACAGGCTGCTAGCTATTAGTCAATTCTTCTATCTCCGTGGAGGAGAAAAATGATCATATTGAACTTTGCCCTGCTTCATGCCTTTTCCGAGATTGATAAATGTCAATCAATATTAATAAATGAAAAAAATTAAATACTTATTCATTCTAAACAAAGAATTACCACTATTGTGTCGCACTGTGGGGTGAATAATATGAATTTACTTAAAACCTCCGTGAAGGACATAAAATATGAAAAATGAAGAAAGCCTTATTGGCCATGAAAGCCATTTGTTGGCCAGACCAGGGGCTCTGTTCTACTCGGGGAGCTGATTAATCAAAAGTAAAATTTAAAAGAAGCTGAAGGTCAGTGAATTTTCTCAGTGATGCTCCTCTTTCTTCTTTCCCAAGCCAATGTGGCAAAAAATTGAGGAGGGAGGGGGTGGGGAGGGAGAGATGGAAGTATGATACTTTGGTTCCTTGTTTAATGGAATTAGAGATGAATTAAAGAAAAACATGTTCACAATGTCTCTACATATAATGACCAGAGCAGTTCTTCCTCAAGGAAATTAAAGAAGAACCTAAAGAAGTTAAATGATCATGTTGAACTTTGTCCTGCTTCATGACTCTTTTCAGATCGATAAATGTCAATCAGTATTAATAAATGAAACAAATATTCATTCTTAACAATCATCGTGTTGCACTGTGGGATGAATAATATGAATTTACTTAAAACCTACTTAAAACTTAAAAGAGTCTTATTATATTTAATGCTCAAAATGTTCAAACTAATGAAGAGCAGCAATCAACAGTAGAATATTGAACTACAGTGCCTGAACAGTAGAGTGCAAGTCAGAGGAAGTTGTTGTTAAATAGTGTGCTGGTCAGACCGCATCTTCAATATTGGATCTATTGTTGGTCACTCAGATGTTGGAAACAATGCAGAAGAAGCCATCGGGTTGATTCCTGGTGTCAAAGATCTGAGTAATGAAGAAAGACTGAAGAAACTTGGAACCTTTCAGGATTGTGAAGTGCTTCAAGCACTGAGTGATCAATCTGTCGAATGACCTACCGGGCAGAGTAGTGTAGGCACAACATTTCTAATGACTTAAGTTTAGCAACATTCTAAGATGAGCCAAATGGCCTTCCTGATGCATTACTATCTTCTGACTTTGTGATTAATGCAGCATTTCAACCTACATTTTTCAACTCCAATCCCGGCTCAATTTCCAAGAAGAAATCCATGACCTGTGAAACGAGAAGTTACAAATTCCATGCTTCAAATTTGAGCTGGACAAAAAAAGGTGGTAGTGTCTTAATTGATGGTAATCCTGCCTTTTTTCCATTCCTGAGAATTGAAGATTGTCCCAGGAAAGCCTGTGAAATAGATAATTGCAATCTCATTGCTGGAAAAGGATGTAGGATACTTCAGAATATTTCATGATGAGAAATTAAATGAGTGGGATAAATTTTATGATAAAATAGATTGTTTATGGTATTTGGAAGATACTTAATTTCCTTTAATCACACAGCAAGTAGCTACAAAGATGAAAAACATTCAGACTAACAGAGGAAAGAAAATAATGTATAAAGAAAATTTTAGGGCAAAACTGAGGTAAATGACAGTGAGCATCCCAGATTCAATCCCTAATCTGTTGTGAATCAACTAATCTGAGTTGGGCAATAGGAAGGCCATCTAATTGGACTTCTCTAGGTTAGAGAAGAGAAATTCAGCCAAAGTCTTTCCTCCTGATTACTATCTAGACCTCTTGCTGGCACGACCCACATGAGGATATTGGATGAGGACAGGCTTGGACTGAGCAGTGAAGGTCAGCATCGATAAATAACATGCCAACGCTTACTGTCAAGGCTCATAAATAAGTATTAGCTGACTGACTGAGATACCAGAGGGCATTAGGTGCCTGTGGAATTGAATCCCAGTAAGGAGTCAATGTCTTCAGGGTGCAAAGATGGCAAGAAAAATAATGCTAACAAGAAACAGGTTAATATACCACAAAGCAGCAAAGGACTGTTTACTAAAAAAAAGTTGCTTTAACAGCCTTTTTGGCCTATGGAAAAATTTTAGTATTTAGTTCTAGGATGAAATACTGGTTTGGGATACTGTCCTTTGACTTCCGGAGTCTTAGTAAATCTCAAGTTCACATGCCAAAGCCTTGCAGGTTGATAGGTAAATTGGCCATTGTAAATTGCCCCTAGTGTAGGTAGGTGGTAGGGGAATATAGGGAAGGTGGGGATGTGGTAGGAATATGGGATTAGTGTAGGATTAGTATAAATGGGTGGTTGATGGTCGGCACAGACTCGGTGGGCCAAAGGGCCTGTTTCAGTGCTGTATCTCTAAATAAATAAATAAAAGGGCTAGGGAAAAACCACAGTTTATAGCAATAAGTGATTGGTGTAGCAGGGAAAAGTAATTTGTGTGAACTGGAAATGCAACCTGTAAAGCAAGGCAAAATAAGATAACCAACAGAGAGTTGCAAAATCCTCTTCTGTGAATGTTTTTCTCAAGCAACATTGTTATTCTAGCAGGGAGTTTTCAGGCAGGCTAATGTCTGGAACCAAATCCCTAGTTTGACACAGGCACATTGCTGTTTGGAAAAAGTTGAACAGATTTTAGGGAAATTTGTTCCAAACAAAAATATAACGGATCTTGAGGACAATTGCATCAACAAATGCTTGGTACATTTTTTCAGTCTACAATTTAATAAAATGGCCCTTTAAGCTTTAATTAGCATCTGATTAGCATGCCACAGTAGGATTTTTTTTTTAGCAGTTTTCACTCTGCTCCAAATTAGAACTGGAGAAATTTTGATTTGTTGGAAGCTATTAGAATTGACCAATTTGAAAGAAGCTTGGCTTTGCAATTAGTTTCGGAACTCATCTTGGAGAAACAGCAGAAAAAGATTTTGAAACCGTTGTTTCTGATTCCCGTACCAATTATAGTAATATAGTCCCTAAAGAATGAATGGTATGTTGAGCACGGTATCAGTATGTCTGTGTAGCTGTTTGTGAAAATTCTCTAGATGAGTGGCATTGTCTTAATTGCCCATTTGGGATGGAATTTGCTGGTGCAGTTCCATCTTCCAGCAGTCACAGCAGGGTACATTGCCTAGTATAGAAGCATAAAAGCAGACCCTATGGTCCAAGTGGCCAAAGAAACTATTGTAGATGAAAGCACAGTGTGAGGTTTTGAAAGGATAGATTTTAATGGAACAAATATCAACCATACAGTGCAATTTGATACAGCCACATCTTCAGAGATCAGCATTATTACAGTTTCAAAAAAAATGTTTCAAGTAAGTTGACATTTTCTAAACTTAAAGCAGCCCTAAACAGATGAGTGAGTTTATGATGATGCATATGCTGTTGATTTTGCACTTGAATATGCACAGCAATCCATCCAATCACTCCTCCACTCGTTTTATTGTGGACATGGGTGTAAGTCTGTGCAAGAGAGAGCCTTTCATCTCTCTGTCAGTGTTTGAACAGCAACAACAGCAATTTGCACCCCTTAAATGTTGCAAAATGTCTCAAGGCGCTTCAGATGTGTAATCAGACAAAAATGACCAAGACATAGAAGGAGATGCTAGGATCAAAAGCTTAATTTTAATGTGGGTCTTAAAGGAGGCAGAGAGGCATAGGGATTTAGGGAGCGAATTACAGAGTATAGAGCCTCTGAATTACAGAGTGCACGAGTGATCCTCCTAGACCCAGACAATGACCTTGGGCTGCCTTTGCCTTAAGCTTCCTCGCATGATCATGCTCACCTCTGGACACCTCATCCTCATTACTTTCCAGACAGCTGGGAACTGTTCCCGCAGGACCTGACAATGGCCTCCTATTGCTCAAATTTGTGGACCTGCCCACCAGCCAATCAATGATTCCTGCCTGGTTCAGGCAGGTGTTGCAGCTTGAATATGGAAATAAGGCTCAGGAGTTAAAATTGTGACACGGCGAGTTTGTCATGTGCCCTGGACTCCCGAATGGATTGATCCCGGCCCGAGTTAAAACATAGTCTCCTATCTTTGGACAATGTTGCAAAAGGACAGAGGCAGCGGAGGGGAGGAGAAGCCATTAGTAAAGTTGTGTTGGTTACGATTGCAATCAAGCAAGCACAATCCCACTGAGCTGGACACAAAGTGATGTCAGTGTGGTAGTGTGGCTTCTGTACTCAGTATCCTGTAACCAATAAAGGGGAACATGGTGCAAACACACCCTGCCACCTTAACTCAGTACCCTTATCATTGGCACTGGGCAGGGGAAGGGTCAAACTATTTCCTTAAATGCTTAGAACGTTGACAGGGACTGAGCTAAAAACAAAAAGCATGAAAATATATGGCAAAAGAAAAAGTTCTTCTGTCCAACAAGTCATATCTTTAGAATGGGCTGTATATAGGTGACAGCATCATGGCTTGTCCCTGATTTATTTTAATTTATTGCAAATTTCCTGAGCTATGACTTCAAAGAAACCTTTGAATTTTCTCTAACCTCAAATGCAATTTCGTAAAAGAAGAAATGGCATAGCATTGATTAAATATAGATGGGCTAAACTTTACAAATTAATCAAGGAGGAAAGAAAAAAAAAATCAATTTTGCTGGAAATTTGGCAGATTTGTACCCTTGTGGTATACGTTAGCAATTAATCTGGGTACTGATATAAACACCACCAAACGTTATTGGCACCAATTGTTAACTTTGGTATCCAGAGTCAGTTTTGTTATCCAGAGTTAACTTTGTTATCCAGAGTCAGCTCTAAGGAGATACTGTTGATATCAGTAACAAAGTGGCACTGTCCTTTCTTTTCTGGCATCTTAATCAGAATCTAGTTGAAATGGAAGGAGTGGAGTTCTGCTCTCATCGCCAAAAGTATAGCATGATGCAGTTCCCAATGCAGTTCCTGAAAAATGCAAATCTATAGCATAAAACTGCTGAATTAGGATTACATTTCGTGATTTTTCTCCTTGGTTATAAAATATCAGGCTAACTAATAAGTGCATGGATGCAGGATGGAAAGAAGAGACTGATAAAGATGTTTGGTGTATTTTGTTCTCAAAAAAAAATGTCAACACACAAACCACCATCTTAATTGTTGAGGACAATTATAGTGTTAGGATAAAGAGACGCATTCCCAACAAGTGAGCCATGTCAGAATTGTAGACTTCTCTGGAACAAATTATGCTGTGATACCATGCTAGATGTTGTCGAATATATACAGTTGGCTTCAGTTTAGTTTTTCTTTTTTTTGTCCCTCTGATTTGCTCCTGTTCTCTCCTGAAACTGCTAACTCTTGCTGGGGTATGGTTCTACAGGCTCTAATCATTCACTGCTGCTTTACCCAAATTTTCTCGTGTGAGATAGTTAATGAGTCATAAAGTCGATACGCTCTGAAGGAGGCCATTTGGCCCATCAAGTCCATGCCGGCTCTCCATGGAGCTATCCAGTCAGCCCCATTCCCCTGCTCGATCCCCATAGCCCTGCAAGTCTATTTCCCTCAAGTGGCCATACAACATCCTCTTGAAGTCATTGATTATCTCTGCTTCCACCACCCTTGTGGGCAACTATATGGACTTCACAGCCCAGCTTAGTTTATAGTATGTCCACACATGTACATTTTCCAGTAGGAACCTTTGGCTGACATTTGTCCTCGCTAACCGATGACCTATTAAAGCAAATAATATAAGGTAGATTCCAGAATCAATCCATATCTATATTGCCATTGAGTGTATTATGAATTTATATTGAATAATACTTTAGCCAGGAAAGTTGGTATCCTGAATACACTCTCTTGAAGCAGAATGAGCAGCATACAGTGCAGCAGAACACAGAGTAAAGGTATAGGAATAACAGCTGTAAATCACAGGTCTGTGTGCACTCTAATATGGCCAAAAAACTGGGAGGCAAGTGATAAAATAAGTAATTAAAAAAAATGTGAAATTGCCTTTTGGCAGCTTGAACTTTTCTAGAGGAGTAATAACCTGCATTATAAACAACTCCCAGGAGCAAAGAAATAACATTCTAAATCTTTTGCTCACTGTGTGTCAGAACTTTTCATTTTCGTACGTTGTCACTTTTCTGGATAACCTTTCTGTCTGGTCTATAGACAAGTGAAAGGTGAACTTCAAAACTTGTTGTCGACAGAAATCTGTTAAAGGTTAAGAGCTCAGGATTACAACAAGCAAGCCAATTAAGGGCTGGAGTGGTTTGATGTGGGAATTCACTAAAAATGAAAGGAGCTGTATTGCATTTACAACACTACCAACTGTCCCTATGATGCATTCACAAATGCTGTACTTTATTGGAATTGAAATGATTTTTAAACATCCAGAGGAATATAAAATACAATAATTTGTCAGGTAATGACTCGATAACATCTCTTGTAAGGTCACATCCAGTTTAAATGTAGGGATGTTATTTTCATGCATTCTGATTCCATTGTTTTTTCCTATTTGTTAATGGGAGGTTGTTGCACTGCATCTTGTAGCTGGTACAACCTGCAGCCATGGTGTGCCGGTGGTGGATGGAGTGAATGCTTAAGGTGGTGGATGGGGTGCCAAGTGGGCAGCTTTATCCTGGATAGGGTTGAGTGTTGATCTTCTTGAATGTTATTGGTGCTGCACTTATCCTGGCAGGTGGAGAGTATCCCATCACAGTCCTAACTTGTGCCTTGTAGATGGTGGACAGGCTCTGTAGAGTCAGGAGGTGAGTTACTTGCTACAGAATTCCCAGCCTCTGACCTGCCTTTGCAGCCACAGTATTTATATGGCTGGTCCCAGTTTAGTGTATGGTCAATGGTGACCCTCAGGATGTTGTTAGTGGGGGATTCAGTGACAGTAATGCCATTGAATGTCAAAAGGAGGTGGTTAGACTCTGTCTTGTTGGTCATTACCTGGCATGTGTGGCATGAATGTTACTTGCCACTTTTCAACCCAAGTCTGAACCTTGTCCATATCTTGCTGCATGTGGGCATAGATTATTGAGAGTCATAGGCTGGAATTTTATCAAAAAGTAAGTAGTCCTGCCATTAGGAGTGAAAGCAGGACCTGACCTTATGCGGGTGCGCGGTAGGACCCTGAGCAGCATTTTACCAGTGGCAGCCAAGTAAGAGGCCGCTGCTGGGACCAGTGTCCGATTGAGGACTTTGATCTGCTTGCCAGAGTCACTGGCCTAATCAGAGGGTTGGCAGTTCAGCAGCTTTGGCAGCACCACTGATAGAGGTGACCACTGCTGAGGCTACAGGAAGAAGGAGCGGGCACCTCCATGATGAATCACCCTCAAAGGCAAGGTATTTTTTTTTATTTACTATGCCGGGGTCAGGCAGGGAGGCCCCAGTGATTCAGTGGGTCCACCTTTAGGGTGGGAAGTGGCCAATAATAGGCCACTTAGTTTGCTTAATTGGCAACCCCATTGAGGTTTCCGCAGCTGGACAATGGGCTCCCCTCCCGATGCCTTCTGCTGCATTTTACGAGGCCTCCTGCCTGCCAGCCTACTTCCAGGGGGCTGGTAAAATCCAACCTATAGAGTCAGTATGGCACAGAAGGAGGCCATTTGGCCTATCGAGTTGTTACAAATGGAACTGAACACTGTGCAATCATCAGTGAATATCCCTGCTACTGACCTTATGATGGAGGGAAGGTCATTGATGAAGTAGCTGAAGGTGGTTGGATCTAGGACACTGCCAGGAGGACCACCTGCAGCAATGTCCTGGGGTTGAGATGATTGGCCTCCAATAACCACAACCATCTTCTTTTGTGATAGATGTGACAACAGAGTTTTCCCCCTGGTTCCCATTGACTTCAAATTTACGAGGACACCTTGATGCCACACACAGTCAGATGCTGTTTTGATGTCCAGGGCAGTTACGCTCACCTCATCTTTGGAATTCAGCTCTTTTTTTCCACTTTTGGACCAAGGCTATAATGATGTCTGAAGCCAAGTTCTCTGAGTGGAACCCAAATTGAGCAGTGGTGAGTAGGTTATTGGTAATTAAGTGCTGCTTGTTAGCACTGTTGACAACATTTCCATCAATTTGCTGTTCATTGAGAATAATGATGAACGGTAAATGGCCAGATTAGATTTGTCCTGCTTTTTGTGGACAGGATATACCTAGGTATTTTCCACATCGTGCAGTAGATGCCAGTGTTTTAGCTGTACTGAAACAGCTTGGCTAGAGGCACAGCTAGTTCTGGAGCACAAGCTTTCAGCGTTGCTGCTGGGATGTTGTCAGGGCCCATAGCCTTTGTTATATCCAGTGTGATCCGCTACTTTTTGATACCATGTGGAGTGAATCAAATTGGTTGAAGACTGGCATCTATGAAAGTTGTGACTTCAGGCAGAGGCCAAGATGGGTCGTCTACTGGCTGAAAATAGATGAAAACACTTTAGACTTCTGTTTTGCACTCACATGCTGAGACTCCTCCTCCCAATAATTGTTTAAATGTCCACCACCATTCACAGCTGTATGTGGCAGAACTGCAGAGCTTTAAATTGCTCCATTTGTTGTTGCTTAACTCTGCCTCTAACGTGCTGCTTCTGCTGTTTCGCTTGCATGTAGTCCTGTGTTGTAGCTTCATCAGACTGGCATCTCATTTTTAGGTATGCCTGGTTCTGCTCCTGGCATGCTCCTTGACACTCCTCAAGAGGCAAAAGGGAGGGAGGAACTTAAAACTATCACTAAAGAAAAGCACTAGGAAACCTAATGGGACTAAAGGTTGACAAGTCTCCTGGATCTGATGGCATGCATCCTAGGGTCTTAAAAGAAAAGGCTACAGAGATAGTGGATGTATTGGTTGTAATCTTGCTGCCATGCAGGCTCCCACCTGCCCAGAATGAGGCACATTAATTTTGCCACATGAACATTAAAACTTAAGATTGTTGCTGGGAAGAAAAGAGGGCCTATCACAAGGAATTGCCAGGCCCCCCACCGGAAAGACCTTTTGTCTATACTAGCAGACAGTGTTGGAACAAAAGATCCAGTCCCTGCTTCCCCAATACACAGATGGCATGGTCAGACCAGTTTAGTCACATGACTAACTGGTTTTGGAGCTTTTTGAATTTGAACTTGCCACAGAATTTTAAAACTCAGAAAACTGTTTGCTCGTGGATTGAGAACATCTCTCTCCTGTCTGCTCTCATCTCTTTCTCACAGAACTGAAGACCCATTGAAGACACATGAACCCCAAGAGAGAAAAGTTCCTATAGGGAAAAAGGTTTAAGAAGAATACTGGGCCCCAACGAAAAGCAAGAATTATCTACAAGCAAGAACTACCTACAAAAGGACTACAGTGAGCTCGAAGCACAGTAACAAGAAACTCTTCTGATATTGCCTCAAACTCTACACTATTTTTCTTCTGCTCTTTTCTGTTACAGTAAGACCAGGTGAAGGCTGAGAAAGGCCCCTAGACACCTTTCTCACCTGGTCGTAACATTCCAAAATTCGCTAGATTCTGGAAAGGTCCTAGCGGATTGGAAAACTGCAAATGTAACACCTCCAATTAAGAAAGAAAGGAGACAGAGAGCAGAAAACTAAAGGTGAGTGAGCCTAACATCTGTCATTGGGAAAGTGCTGGAATCCATTATTTAAGGAAATAGTAGCATGGCATTTAGAACATCATGAAACATGGTTTTATGAAAGGAAAATCATGTTTGACAAATGTGTTAGAGTTATTTGAGGATGTAACAAGCAGGGTGGAGAAAGGGGAACCAGTAGATGTAATGTATTTGGATTTCTGAAAGGCATTCGATAAGGTGCCACATATAGGGCTACTACACAAAATAAGAGCTCTCGGTGTTGGGAGTAATATATTGGCTAACTATCAGGAAACAGAAAGTAATAATAAATGGGGGACTTTCAGGTTGGCAAACTCTAACAGGGGTCAGTGCTGGGGCCTCAACTATTTACAATCTCTATTAATGACTTGGATGAAGGGACAGAGTTTATTGTAGCCAAATTTTCTGACAATACAAAAATAGGTAGGAAAGCAAGTTGTGAGGAGGACACAATGTGTCTGCAAAGTGATGTAGATAGGTTAAATGAGTGGGGAAAAATTTGGCAGATGAAATATAATGTGGGAAAATTTGAGGTTGTCTACTTTGGTGGAAAGAATAGAAACACAGAATATTATGTACATGAAGAGAGATTGCAGAGTGCTGTGGTACAGAGGAATGTGGGTGTCCTTGTGTATGAACCACTAAACGTTAGCATGCAAGTACAGCAAGTACTTAGGAAGGCAAATGGAATGTTGGCCTTTATTGCAAGATGGGATGGAGTGTAAAAGTATGGAAGTCTTGCGACAACTGTACAGGGCGTTGGTGAGACCACATCTAGAGTACTGCTTACAGTGTTGGTCACCTTATTTAAGGAGGGATATACTTGCATTGGAGGCAGTTCAGAGAATGTTGACTAGGTCGATTCCTGGGATGAAGGGGATGCCTTATGAGGAAATGTTGAGCAGGTTGGGCCTATAGACATTGGAGTTTAGAAGAATGAGAGTTGATCTTCTTGAAACATATAAGATTCTGAGGAGGCTTGACAGGATCAATGTTGAGAGGATGTTTCCCCTCGTGGGGGAATTTAGAACGAGGGGACACAATTTAAAAATAAATAGTCTCCCATTTAAGATGGAGATGAGGAATTACTTCTCTCAGAGGGTCATTAATCTTTGAAATTCTCTACCACAGAGAGCAGTGGAGGCTGGGTCATTGAATATATTCAAGGCTGAGCTAGACATATTTTTAATCTACAAGGGAGTGAAAGGTTATGGCGGGCAGGCAGGAAAGCGGAGATAAGGCTACGATCAGATCAGTCATGATCTTATTGAATGGCGAAGCAGGTTCGAGGAGCCAAAAGGCCCACTCCTGCTCCCATTTCTTATGTTCTTATGTTTCTTATGTCTGTTAGCATTGAACCAAGGTTGATCCCCTGGCTTGATGGTGATTATAGATTGAAAGATATTCTGGGTGATGGGATTACAGATTGTGGTGGAATACAATTCTGCTGCTATTGATGGCTGGCAGCACCTCATGAATGTTTAGTTTTGAGCTGCCAAATCTGATCTGAGTCTATCCGATTTTGCACAGTGGTGGTGCCACAGAACACAATGGAGGGTGTCCTCAGTGTAAAGATGGGATATTGTCTCCACAAGGACTGTGATGTGGTCACTCTACCAGTACTGTCGTGGATAGCATCTGTGACAGGTAGATTGGTGAAGATGAGGTCAAGTAGGTTTTTCCCTCATCTTGGTTCTCCCACCACCTGCCGCAGGTCAGCTCTGTCCTTAAGGTCTCAGCCAGTAGTGGCACAGAGTGAATCTTGGTGGTGGCATTGAAGTCCTTCACTCAGTGTACATGTTGTGTCCTTACTACCCTCAGAGCTTCTTCCAAGTAGTGTTCAACATGGAGGAGTAGTGATTCATCAGCTGAGGGAGGCTGGTAGGTGGAAATCAGCAGGAGATCTCTTTGCCCATATTCAACCTTATGCTATGAGACTTCACTGGGTCCAACGATAATGTTAAGGTCTTCCAGGATCACTCCCTTCCAACAATATACCTATACCACTGTGCCACCACCTCTGGTGGGTCAGGACACATTCAGGGAAGGTGGAGAACGACGATGTAGGTGTAGAGATCAGGGAGGGGGATTGCAATATACTTGAACATATTAACATTGAAAAGGAGGAAGTATTAAATGCTTTAGCGGGCTTAAAAGTGGATAAATCCCCAGGCCCAGATGAGATGTATCCAAGGCTGTTGTGTGAGGCAAGGGAGGTGATAGCAGGGGCTCTGACACAAATTTTCAGATCCTCTCTGGCCACGGGAGAGGTGCCAGAGAACTGGAGGACAGAGAATGTGGTACCATTATTCAAGAAGGGTACCAGGGATAGACCAGGTAATTACAGGCAGGTGAGTTTAACATCAGTGGTTGGGAAACTATTGGAAAAAATTCTGAGGGACAGGATTAATCTCTACTTGGAGAGGCAGGGAATAATCAGGGCTAGTCAGCACGGCTTTGTCAGGGGGAGATCGTGTCTAATTAACTTGATTGAATTTTTCGAGGAGGTGACTAGATGTGTAGATGAGGGTAAAGCAGTTGAAGTAGTCTACATGGACTTCAGTAAGGCTTTTGATAAGGTCCCGCATGGGCGATTAGTTAAGAAGGTCAGAACCCATGGGATCCAGGGCAATTTGGCAAATTATATCCAAAATTGGCTTGGTGGCAGGAAACAGAGGGTGATGATTGAGGGTTATTATTGCGGGTGGAAATCTGTGACCAGTGGTGTACCACAGGATTTGGTGCTGAGACCCTTGCTGTTTGTAGTGTATATTAATGATTTAGACATGAATATAGGAGGTATGATAAGTAAGTTCGCAGATGACACGAAAATTGGTGGTGTCGTAAATTGTAAGGAGAAAAGCCTTAGATTACAGGACGATATAGATGGGCGGAGTTGTGGCAAATGGAATTTAATCCTGAGAAGTTTGAGGTGATGCATTTTGGGAGGACTAACAAGGCAAGGAATATACAATGGATGGTAGGACCCGAGGAAGGACAGAAGGTCAGAGGGACCTTGGTGTACTTGTCCATAGATCACTGAAGGCAGCAGCACAGGTAGATAAGGTGGTTAGGAAGGCATATGGGATACTTGCTTTTATTAGCCGAGGCATAGAATATAAGAGCAGGAAGGTTATGATGGAACTGTATAAAACACTAGTTAGTCCACAGCTGGAGTACTGTGGACAGTTCTGGGCACCAGAAGGATGTGATTGCACTGGAGAGGGTGCAGAGGAGATTCACCAGGATGTTGCCTTGGCTGGAGCATTTCAGCTATGAAGAGAGACTGAAAAGGCTAAGGTTGTTTTCCTTAGAACAGAGAAGGATGAGGGGGGACATGATTGAGGCATACAAAATTATGAGGGGCATTGATAAGTTAGATAGAAGAGACTTTTTCCCTTAGCGGAGGGGTTAGTAACCATGGGGAAGACAGTTAAGGTAAGGGGCAGGAGGTTTAGAGGGGATTTGAGGAAATTTTCTTTCACCCAGAGGGTGGTTGGAATTTGGAACGCACTGCCTAAAGTGGTGGTAGAGGCAGGAACCCTCACAACATTTAAGAAGTATTTAGATGAGCACTTGAAATGCCATAGCATACAAGGCTATGGGCCAAGTGCTGGAAAATGGGACTCGAATAATTAGATGCTTGATGGCCGGCACAGACACGATGGGCCACAAGGCCTGTTTCTGTGCTGTATAACTCTATGACTCTATGAGAGAGGAGTCTGGGACATTGGCTGAAAGATATGATTCTATAAATATGACTAGGTCATACTGTTGCTTGACCAATGTATGGAACAGCTGTTCCAATTTGGCACAAGTGCTCAGATGTTAGTGAGGAGGACTTTGCAGAGTCGACCGGCTGTGCCATTGTCATCTCCAGTGCCAAGGTCAATGCTGGGTAGTCCATCCTGTATTATTTTATCATAATGTTAAATAGCAATTTAAATAATAGAGTGGTTTGCCAGGCCATTTCAGAGGGCAGTTAAGAGTCAACCACATTGCTGTGGGTCTGGCATCACATATTGAGTAAGGACAGCAGATTGCCTTCCTTAAAGACTTTAGTTGAGTTTTTAGCATAATCCAGTAGTTTCATGGTCACCATTACGGATCCCAGCTTTTCATTAATTAACTGAATTTAAATTCCCAACTGCTGTTTTATAATTCGAGGTGTCTGGGTTACTCACCACTGGCGGCACAGTGGCGCAGTGGTTAGCACCACAGCCTCACAGCTCCAGCGACCCGGGTTCAATTCTGGGTACTGCCTGTGTGGAGTTTGCAAGTTCTCCCTGTGTCTGCGTGGGTTTTCTCCGGGTGCTCCGGTTTCCTCCCACAAGCCAAAAGACTTGCAGGTTGGTAGGTGAATTGGCCATTATAAATTGCCCCTAGTATAGGTAGGTTGTAGGGAAACATAGGGACAGGTGGGGATGTGGTAGGAATATGGGATTAGTGTAGGATTAGTATAAATGGGTGGTTGATGGTCGGCACAGACTCGGTGGGCCGAAGGGCCTGTTTCAGTGCTGTATCTCTAAACTAAACTAAACACTATGCTACCACACCCCATGCAATGTTAAAAGAATTTAAACAACGTTGAAATGAGCAAATTTTAACTGTATTAAGACCAGGCTGTCCTTCACAAATTATTCCATAGGAAATTCTAACAGCTTTTTTTTGAACAGAGGTGGGGTAAATAATTTATTATTCATTGTTTATTTCTAAGAAGGCTCACTATTTGAAACAGTCACTCATATATGGTAAATTGATGCTGCCTTCTCTTCATTTCATGCTGTTCTGTGGGAATAATTGGGTCTATTAGATATGATTCAACAGTGTCTCAGTGACAATTAAAATATATTTTAGGCTACAAATTACTGTTCATTTTAAGTTAGCGCTAGCACTTAATACATTTAAACAACTTTGCTCTGTCCAATATTTGAATTCAGACATGATCCTATTTATTTTAAATGGTTGACTCTTCTTTTAAAATGCTGGACAGAGGAATTTCATATGAATGTTTTAGGCATTTAACTGCTGTTATCACCAATAGTAATACTGCCTGATCCTTTTGAAATTACAGACCCTAAACCCCTGGAGCTGGAGAGGGTATAAGTTGCAATTACATCAGGGATGTGAGACTGGAAGATGAGCCAGATCTACTGCCTGACCCCCAAGTCAAAGGGCTGAATTTTACTGGTCCCTAGGTGGTGGGAATAGAGGCAGTGGGGCTGGTAAAATAGCAGGGAGCCATGTCAGGACGGTTACTCTATACTGTCCCACTGCCGATGAACCTTCCCTGTGGCAGGCAGGAGGTGGGCTGGGGTGCAGGTTAGCTGCCTGTTCCATGGTGGTGGGCAGCCAATTTGCATAAGTAAGGGCCCAATTACAGGTCATTTTTCAGGACCATCGGTGTTTTGCCAGCAATGGGGCAGGCCTCCGCCGAGCGCAGAGGCCGCCAGCTTCAGGAAGGCAGCTTCCCTGCACCCCAGCCCACCTCCTGCCTGCCACAGGGAAGGGCAGCCCAGCGGGGGTCAGGGGTGGGGTGCCCAAAGAGGGTGCCATGGGCAGGGAAGGTAACCCCTCCAGCCCCAACACTCCCCTCTGACCATCAGCCCCTGAATTTTTTCTTTTTTATTTATTCACCTGGAGACACTCCGAGACCTCTGACCTGCCTCAGCTGTGCCCACCTCTCCCAGTGGTGATGCTGAGGCTTCAGAGCTACCTGATTGGGCCAACAGCATCAGGAGCCCGCCTGCTGCCCTTGATTGGACAGCAGGCCTGCAGGTGGTTAATTAGGAGGCCGCCTCCAGTAAAATCGCCAAGCTGTTCCCACTGCTGGCAAATGGGGGCTTGGGACCAAAGATTCATGCCAAAGACTTCTGAACAACACAGAATTGTTTGACTTATATAGAACTGAGAAAAGTTAGAGAAGCACTTTGATCTTATATTTTGTTTTAAAATTGTATATTTGATGCAAATGTAATTTCAAATTATATTCAGGTATTAAGTGTGAGCAAAATAATTGTACATTGTTATTATATCCATATTTGATTAATAACTGAAGACATTGCATTCCATAAGTTGGGTTACCACGAACCCAAGTGCATAAATCTAAAGTGTATGGAAAGCATGATAAATTGTTTGGTCAATATACTGTTCACAAGAATGAAAGCCTCATTTATATGTTGGTCACCAGCATGATCATATTTATGAGCAAGGTATCATGAGATGTTTTTACACACTGCTTAATGCAACTAATGTTATGTGATTTGAGCAGCTATAAATACATGTTAGTACATAAGCAACAATAAAGTGGAGTATAATCTGAATTTCTAAGATTGTCTTTTCTCTCACCAGTGCCTTGGAGTCAGACTCCTTTTTGATTCCTCTGATAGTTTTACCAAGCTGTAAATAGTCTGCAGGCCATGCATTGTCGTCTCAAGATGGTAGATGGTTTAGACCTACAGTGTTGGATTGCTTTTCCAGAATGCTTGTGGTGTGTGACTTGTCTGAACAGTATACAGCTTCCCTGCATTCTCCCAGCTACAGTAGTTGGGATGGTGCAGTGACGTTTCCTGTATTGGGAGCGCTCTGTCACACATATTTTGTGTTATTGTTCTTTGATTCACTGTGGTGCAGATATATTCAGATTCTTCCACTCAACTGTTGTTACAGTTCATTCTCTCAAGATTCTTTGACTTAAAGAGACCTTGGGTGCAAGTACATAGTTCCCTGAAAGTGGCAACACAGGTAGACAGGGTGGTGAAAAAGGCACATGGCATGCTTGCCTTCATCGGCCGAGGAATTGAGTGCAAGAGTTGGGATGTCATCTTACAGTTGTCCATAACGTTAGTTTGGCTGCATTTGGAGTACTGTGTGCAGTTCTGGTCGCCACACTACAGGAAAGATGTGATTAAGCTAGAGAGGGTTCAGAAAAGATTCACAAGGATATTGCCTGGTTTGGAGGGCTTGAGTTATAAAGAGAGATTGGATAGGCTGGGTCTGTTTTCCCTGGAGCGAAGGAGGCTGAGAGGGGACACGATAGAGGTATGTAAAATTATGAGGGGCATAGATAGGGTAGATAGCCAGAGTCTGTTTCCCATGGTAGGGGTGACTAAAACTAGAGGGCATAGATTTGAGGTGAGAGGGAGGAGGTTTAAAGGGGATCAAAGGGGTAAATTTTTCACACAAAGAATAGTGGGTATCTGGAATGAGCTGCCAGAGGAGGTGGTGGAGGCAGGAACAGTAGTGACATTTAAGAGGCATCTGGACAGTTACTTGAATGAGCAAGGCATAGAGGGATATGGAATAAATGCAGGCAGGTGGGATTAGTATGGATAGGCATTATGGTCGGCATGGACGCGGTGGGCCGAAGGGCCTGTTTCTATGCTGTACGACTCTATAACTCGCTAAAGGATGATGTTTTCCATGACATTAAGAAATACTTCACAGCTAATATTGTCTCAGCTATGACTCAGTTGGTCGCACTCTTATCGCTAAGTTAGCAAATTGTGGGTTCAAATCCCACTCTGGGACTTACACACAAAAATCACTCCAGTGCAGTATGGAAGGAGTGTTGCACTGTCAAAGATGTTAAACCAAGGACCTGTCTGCCCTCTCAGGTAGATGTAAAAGATTTCCATGCCATTATTTCAAAGAAGAGCAGGGGAGTAATGCCTGGTGTCCTGGCCAATGTTTATCCCTCAAAATACATCATTAAAAAAAGATTATCTGGTTATTGTCATATTGTGGGAGTTTGCTGTCTGCAAATTGATTGCTGTGTTTCCTACATAATAGCACTTCAAAAATACTGCATTGGCTGTAAAATGCTTTGGGACGTCCAGTGGTCATGAAAGGCACTATATAAATACAGGACCTACTTTCCTTACCTTTATTTGTGGTTCTTGATGAAAAAGTATAGGGATGCAATTCTCTAACCGACTGATCTACCTTTTTAAAGAAATGACACACATGCAAGTATCTAAAAAGTCAGGCTTGTGAAGACAATAATCAGTTTGGAGTGAATAAAATTAAATCAAGTTGTTCAGGGCTGATTGGCTTGGCATTGGATGTTTTTGTCCTGTAGTTGGAAATTGACATTGATACAGACTGGCACTAAGTCCAGCTGATCGTGAATGAGAGCTTAAGTTGTTTCTGCATTGCCAATGACACCATTAATGTGTTTTGCTGAAAATAGAGACATGTTTATCAAAGCTTTCTGTCTTGCATTCATCAGGACAATATGCACGAATAACCAATGTAAGGGGAAAACAACAATTTATACTGCATGAGAAGAGAGTGCTGAATAGTTGGCAAGTGAACTCTGATTGGTAAACGTATTGTCATGGAGAATGCACTAGTTTATGGGGACTGACAGTTATCTGCCAAGTTTTGTTTGAAATTTAAACCAGGCAGCTTGACTCTAATTGGCCAAGGCATTGCTCTGAGGAATGAACCAGTGAATGTCTGTCACTCACTTTGTTCAGCTGAAACAGGCACAATATGTTTACATGTTCTTTCTGTCTGCAAAGAACAGGGCCCTGTGTCTTAATATATGTAGCTTCCAGAACACGCAAATGCACCATGCTGCGAGCCCTACTGACAATCTTAAATTGGTTGTCAGTGTAATTCCTAGCACACTGCAGATTATTTGGAAATGTTGGCCAATTGCGGAATCACATCTAATGTTGGACACTGTCTTTTGAGATTTGCAAGCATGGGTTGGTTGGGTACGGCCTGTACCTTGCCCATTGCGGACAGCAGAAGGGACATGTTATTTGATATGATCCACCTGTCTCAGGGATGTATGGCCTATATACCTAGCATCACACTGGCATTGAAATTCATATATCACATTACTCATTTGTGTGATAGGCAGGACCTCTTTTAGGCTTGACGGCAGCATTCTGTTAGTGGCAAATACCACACGTGTTGCTACTGCATAGTAGCAATGTGAAACAGCTTGCTTAACCTGTTGCCCAAATTTTTGGGGGGATACATTACCCTTCCAGGGTAATTTGAGGAAGATTGGGCACTTTTCAGGGCCGAAAATGACGGCCTTAGGCTTGTTCATAAGTTTGCGCGATATACAGCGAGCAATGATCTGATCAAGGTACCCATTGTCATGCAGGATGTCTTTGATTCGCCCTATTGCAACATCAAGCTTGCATGGTGAACAAATGGCACGGGCCCTATTTACGAGGTTGCCGATAAGGCCAATCTTATAGCGTGTGGAACTGTAAGAAGCCCAATTTCAAATAAAGATTGACGGTTAACAGTCAGTCATCGTAAACAGGTGCATTCTCCATGGCAATCAGAGTTCATTTGCCAACCAATTAGCACCGTCTTCTCATGCAGTATAAGTTGTTGTTTTTCCCTTACATTGGTTATTCTTGCGTATTGTCCCGATGAGTGCATGATGAAAAACTTCGACAAACATGTCTCTATTTTCAGCAATTCTCAAGTTCTGTACTACCAAATGACTATTAATGTGTTTGTTGCTTTGGTTAATGTCCATATGCCAAAGAGTGCAGGGGTAATGTTTTTATGAACTACATATGGCAGTAATACTTGTGAGTTGAATCCCTGATTTAACTAGCAGCTACTACTACTATCCCTTTGTCTACATGGTCCTGTGTTGGCAAACAACTATTCTGTATAGATGGGACCATTTACACTAGGCTTTCTCCTTGCTCAGAGGATAGTTTAAAATGTTTGATTTGAGTAAAAGAAAAAAATAATTACAGAATGCATTTAAAAGCCAAGATTTCTAAAAAAAAAATGTCAGAGTCTAAGTGGATTTCATCTGGGTGATGGAGAGGGTGACCAATGTTATAAATTGTTGTATATGTTTTGAAAAATGCGGGTAATTGTCATATATAATTGGAGACTGTTATGTGTTTGAGTAATGTTAGTTCAAAAATATTTTCAATTTGTTTGAGGTTAATAGAAAGGGATGCAGGGAAAATGTCACGTTACATATAAGTAAGGGTTTTCTCTTATTGATTTTTTAAACAGTGCTGACAGTGTTTCTTAATTATTCAATGCAAGTTGCATAAGGAGCTAGCTTTTGGAAATGTATATTTTGCTACTCAATGTTCGAGTTCACTTGTAATATCAATATTAGTATTGGGTGAAGTCATCAGTGGTTCAAACACCAACTGACATTGACAATTTTCACTGATGTAGTAGATTAAAGGATGTTGATCTATTTGCTGAATATTTAGTCAAATAGTAAAATAAGTAAATATTAAGGCCAAAGACTCTGTCATCTTGCCTGCCATTTTGGAAGCCTGCGATGTCTGGAATAGTGCAGGCTTTGCCTCTTCGTGACAACATCAAATCATCCAGTTTCTCGATAACTGCATCGCTGAATGTGCACTGATCCCTCACATCTCATTTGCTGCTTAGCAGTAAGATCATTAAACCAGACAGTTTACTATGATTTTTTCTGACTTGTAAGCTTCATTTTTATTTAAGTTTAGGCAAAGCCTGTGTTTTTCTCTCTAATGGAACCAATTTGAATTTGATACCCTCACTGATGCCCTGTGGGCTTGCAGTGCTCCTTTTTCTCTGCTGAGCATTATTTCAATGTCCAGATTTTAATTGCATTATTTATATTAATATGTTTCCAATAAAAAAGATGAAATGTGAATTTATTATTCAGGAGATTATTCTTGAATGCAGCATAAATTTTTGCACACCCATTTTGGTAAACTGTTCTCTCATTGCAGAACGATAACAAATAGTCAGACCTGTGAAATGTTCCACCATAGTGCACCTTAAAATCGCAAAGTGTTACAGAGTAATCTTTCGTTCAGGCTCTCTGAAATTGTGCCATGTCGGATAATTTCCTCTGAATTTTCTCTATTCACATCAATGTTAACATATAGCTCATCCCATGTCGATGCAGATGTTGTTGCAGATAATACTTAATACTTCCTGAGAAATTGTAAAACTAAGAAATTCAAAGTATTGAGCCTGAGTCTGATAATCTGAATCTAAATCTGACTTCCAGATTGGATTCTTCAAACGTATTCAGTCTATTGGAGGATTTTCTTAGCTACCATTTCATGAGGTCATAAGAAATAGGAGCACGAGTAGGCCATTCAGTCCCTTGAGCCTGCTCTGCCATTCAGTAACATCATGGCTGATCTGATTGTGGCCTTAACTCCACTTTTCCCTCGGCCCCCATGACCCTTGACTCCTTGATAAGGCAAGATAACATGCACACTTGAACATTCCTGGAGCTAGACAAACTGCAACTTGTCTCTTGTGTTACCAAAATAAATCAGAAGATTCAAATTTTGAAACATCTCAATTCACCGAATTAAAGTAACAGAAATGAACTTTAGGTTTATCTTTACTATTGTCAACTGAAAGTGTTACGTTGCATATGTGTAAATGTTTGCATTGTACATTGCAATCAGGATACAAAATGCAATGGTGCAATGTAGAAATAGTATTTGGTGAGATATTACTTTATAGAGTACTGATTGGATATTCTGAATGATGTGCGCTGCCTAGGCTGCATTGGCGTAATATAACTTTTTTTGAGTCAAGCTCAATATTAATACTGTTCAAAGCATTAGTCCTTGTAGCTGATGTACTAGGTTTGGTTGGTTTCCACCTACAGTTTCAGAACTATTTCATTTTAGATGAACAAAAATTCTGTTAATAAATCCTCTGTTTCCTCTCACAGCAGAATAAAACCACTTGCTTTCTGCTTTGCTAGAAAATATTTGAAATAAGAGTTGGTTGCTGCAGTGTATTGACATCATGCCATTGGTTAATTACATTTATTCAGTGCCGTGATAATTTTAATGACTACAGAACAAATTATGGCCAGGGTCAGCATGTTTCTAATGGTGTCATTCACTTAAGTCCGACATGTGGCAAATGGTCTCATTATTTTCAACAAAATGGCAGAGAATATTCAAGCTTACAAGACAACCTGTTCTCCCATCACTAAATAGAACACCGAATTCTTTTCCCATGTTGCTCCAGAGCAACTAATAACCTGACATTTAACGTCTACCTTTCATTGCCCCTGTCAGTTTTGAAGCTGTACTGTCGTAATTTACAAAATAATTGTGGCTTAACAGGGAAAGTTTAGATTTGCCGACTTTGCTGTGAGTATTTAATGGTTTGCACTGAGAGTTTAGCCCCTGACCCATTACTTTTACTCAAATGCTCTTATACTCGAGCCATATTTCTCTCTCTTCAATAAGATTAGCATATAAAAGTTGATAATATAAAAAAGTGTAGAGCAGATAGAAAATGCTAATGACTTATTTGTCCATGTTTACCACTTCTCAGATTTCCTGTCAGTCCAAAGTCGTTTCAAATATGTTTGCAAAGGGATCGGAATCCCTCAATCAACATCACAAAAACAAATTATTCGGTAATTATCATATTATTGTTAGTGGGACCTTACTATGTGCAAATTGGCTGCCATGCTTCCTACATGACAACAGTGACTAAACTTCAATAGTACTTAATTGGCTGTAAAGCGCTTTGGGAAGTCCAGTAGTTGTGAAAGACACTATAAATGCATTTCTTTTTCCTTCCTTCCTTCCTTCCTAACACACTCCTGGCCAGCCTCTCACATTCTACCCTCCATAAACTTGAGGTCAACCAAAATTCTGCTGCCCATGCCCTAACTTGCACCAAATCCCATTTGCCCATCACCCCTGTGCTTGCTGACCTACACTGGCTGCTGGTTAAGCAATGCCTCAATTTTAAAAGTCTCATTCTTGTTTTCAAATCCCTCCATGGCTTTACCCTCCCTATCTCTGTAATCCCCTCCAGCTCCACAACCCTCCGAGATACTTGCACTCCTCTAATTCTGGCCTCTTGAGCATCCCCAGTTTTAATCTCTTCGCCATTGGTGGCCATGCCTTCAGTTGCCTCGGCCCTAAGCTCTGGAATTCTCTCCCTTAAACCTCTTTGCCTCTCTACCTCACTTACCTGCTGTAAGATACTCCTTAAAACTTATCTCTTTGACTAAGCTTTTGGTCATTCACCCTAATATCACCTTATGCAGCTCAGTGTCATATATTGTTTAATAATGCTCCTGTGAAGCACCTTAGAAGTGCTATATAAATACAAGTTGTTGTTGTTCTTATTAAAGGGCCAATTATGAGAACTTATCCAGAGTTATCCAATAGTAGGGGGTAAATGAACAGTATTTACTCCAGTTCAGACCTGGCAGGAGTGAGAAGATTTCAAATTATCATCACAAATGCAGATGACTCGCGTTAATATATCGCCTTTCACAACCTCAGGACTTCCCAAAAAAGTTTACAGCCAATTAGATACTTTTGGCAGTCACTGTTGTAATGTAGGAAACACGGTAGCCAATTTGCACACAGCAAGGTCTATAAACAGCAAGGTATTTTTGACCTCATGATCTGTTTTCAGTGATGTTGGCTGAGGAATGTATATTGAGCAGGACATTGGGGGGAATCCCCTGCTCTTCTTCGAATTGTGCCACGGGATCTTACGCATCCACCAGGGAGGGTAGACGGGCCTCGGTTTAACGTCGCCTCAGAAAGATGACACTTCCAACAGTGGAGCACTCCTTCAGTACTGCACTGAAATATTGGCCTGGATTTTGTGCTCAGAACACTGGAATGGGACTTGAATCCACAACATTCTGACTCAGGGGCAAGAGTGCTACCACTGAGCCACAGTTAACACTCAAATGAATAACAATCAAATGAATGGCAATACTGTATGTGGCATGGTAAAATACCCAGAAAGTAGAAAGAATGTGATCATCACCATGTGGTTGACTCAAATATGCCCAATGAAATGGCCTAGCAAGCCACTCACTTGTATCAATCCTCTACAAAGTCTAAGAAAAGGAATGAAACTGAACGGACCACCTGGCATTGACCTAGGCACTGAAAATGACAACGGCAAAACCAGCCCTGTTGACCCGCAATTACCTCCTTACTAACATCTGAGGGTTTGTGCCAAAATTGGGAGAATTGTCCCACAGACTATTTAAGCAATAGCCTGACATAGTCATACTCAAAAAATCATATTTTGCAGACAATGTCCCAGACACAGCTATCACCATCCCTGGGTATGTCCTGTCCCACCGGCAGAACAGACCCACCAGAGGTGGCGGCACAATGGTATATAGTCAGGAGAGAATTGTCCTGGGAGTCTTCAACATTGACTCCGGACCCCATGAAGTCTCATGGCATCAGGTCAAACATGGGCAAGGAAACCTCCTGCTGATTACCACCTACCACCACTCCCACCTCAGCTGGGAGACTTCAATGTCCATCACCAAGAGTGGCTCGGTAGCACCACTACTGGCCAAGTCCTAAAGGACATAGCTGCTAGACTGGGTCTGTGGCAGGTGGTCAGGAAACCAACAAGAGGGGCAAACCTACCAGACCTTGTCCTCACCAGTTTACCTGTCGCAGATGCATCTGTCCATGGTAGTATTGGTAGGAGTGACTACCGCACAGTCCTTGTGGAGAAGAAGATCCCTCTTCACGCTGAGGGTACCCACCATCGTGTTGTGTAACAATATCACCGTGCTAAATGGGATAGATTTCAAACATATCTAGCAATGTAAAACTGGGCATCCATGAGACGCTGTGGGCCATCAGCAGCAGTAAAATTGTATTAAACCACAATCTGTAACCTCATGGCCCAGCATATCCCCCACTCTACCATTACCATCAAGCCGAGAGACCAACCCTGGTTCAATGAAGAGTGCAGGAGGGCATGTCGATAGCAGCACTAGGCATACCTAAAAATGAGGTGTCAGCCTGATGAAGCTAAAACACAGGACTACTTGCGTGCCAAACAGCAGATGCAGCATGAAATAGACAGGGCTAAGCAATCCCACAACCAACCGGTCAGATCTCAGCTCTGCAGCCCTGCCATATCCAGTCGTGAATGGTGGTGGACAATTGAACAACTGACAGGAGGAGGAAGCTCCACAAATATCCCCATCTCAACGATGAGGGAAGCCCAGCACATCATTGCAAAAGACAAGACTGAAGCATTGCATCCATCTTCAGCCAAAAGTGCCGAGTGGATGATCCATTTTGGCCTTCTCCTGAGGTCCCCAGCATCACAGATGTCAGTCTTCAGTCAATCTGATTCACTCCACATGATATCAAGGAACAGCTGAAGGCACTGGATATGCAAAGGCTATGGGCCCTGACAACATTCCGTCAATAGTACTGAAGGCTTGTGCTCTAGAACTAGCCGTGCACCTAGCCAAGCTGTTCCAGTACAGCTACAACACTGGCCTCTACCCGGCAATGGTGAAAATTGCCCAGGTATGCCCTGTACACAAAAAGCAGGGCGGTGGTTGGCCGGTCCGATTTGTCCGATCAGTCTACTCCCGATCGTCAGCAAAGTGATGGAAGGGGTCGTCGACAGCGCTATCAAGCGGCACTTACTCAGCAATAACCTGATCACTGACACTCAGTTTAGGTTCCACCAGGGCCACTCAGCTCCTGACCACATTACAGCTTTGGTCCAAACATGGACAAAAGAGCTGAATTCCAGAGGTGAGGTGAGAGTGACCGCCCTTGATATCAAGGCAGCATTTGACCGAGTGTGGCCTCAAGGAGCCCTAGCAAAACTGGAGTCAATGGAAATCAGGAGGAAAACTCTCCACTGGTTGGAGTCATACATAGCACAAAGAAAGATGGTTGTGGTTGTTGGAGGTCAATCATCTCAGTTCCAGGATGTCACTGCAGGAATTCCTCAGGGTAGTGTCCTAAGTCCAACCATCTTCAGCTGCTTCATCAATGGCCTTCATGCCTTCATAAGGTCAGAAGTGGGGATGTTCATAGTGCAATAATCAATGTTCAGCACAATTCGCGACTCCTCAGATACTGAAACAGCCCATGTCCATATGCAGCAAGACCTGGACAACAGCCAGGCTTGGGCTGATAAGTGGTAAGTAACATTCGCGCTGCAGATGTGCCAGGCAATGGCCATCTCAAACAAGAGAGAATCTAAGCATCTCTCGTTTATGTTCAAAGGCATTACCATCACTGAATCCCCCACTATCAACATCCTGGGTGTTACCATTGACCAGAAATTGAACTGGACCAGCCACATAAATGCTGTGGCTACAAGAGCAGGTCAGAGTAACTCACCTCCTGACTCCCCAATGCTTGTCTACCATCTACAATGCACAAGTCAGGAGTGTGATGGAATACTCTCCACTTGCCTGGATGGGTGCAGCTCCAACAACACTCAAGAAGCTCGACAGCATCTAGGACAAAGCAGCCCGCTTGATTGGCACCCCATTCAACATTCACTCACTCCACCACCAGCAGACAGTGGCAGCAATGTGTACCATCCACAAGATGCATTGCAGCAACTCACCAAGGCTCCTTCAACAGCACCTTCCAAACCTGCGACCTCTACCACCTACAAGGACAAGGACACCAGATGCATAGGAACATCACCACCTGCAAGTCACACACATCCTGACTTGGAACTATATCACTGTTACTTTGTTGTCGCTGGGTCAAAATCCTGATTCTTAACAACATTTTTACAACACTGTTGGTGTACCTACACCCCAAGGACTGCAGTGGTTCAAGAAGGCAGCTCACCACCATCTTCTCAAGGGCAATTAGGGATGGGTAATAAATGCTGGCATAGCCAGCGGGCACCCACGTCCCCGAGCGAATAAAAAAAACAGGAGGGAGATCACAAGGACTGGCAGAAGAATTGCTGACATATGGCCTCCCTCGACGGTTGAGGAGGAGGCACTCACGTTACTGGGCACTGAGGGCGGCTACTAAATAGCAGCTGGAAAGACTTGAGTCTTGGCGCAAAAGGGTGAGGATTTTGTTCAATCAAGATATGACACATTTCTGCAGATACACATCATGCATGGCTGGCAAGATCTGAAATGCCTAACCCACACATGCTTGTGTTCTCTCATACAGGTTGGCATCCACAGGAGACTCCAGTAGAAGAGAGACACAATTCCACCTCTGAGGAGGATCTGGAGTCAGAGGATGCACTGTCCCATGACTCTACTGCACCTTCCACCATCAAAGATACTTTCACCTCAGTAGGTTTCCATTCTGCTGTAGAATCAGGGTCACAAGCTGGTGAGAGCACTGCACATACACACACAAGCAGCTGGCTGAGGCCACTGACAGTTGGAGGACTGTGGGTGGCCAGGCCCATGCTGAGCCCCAGGCTCATGACAAGCCTCTGGTTTCGACAGTACAGGGTATGCTGGAATTGCAGAGAGAGGTAAGGCAACATCTGGCTGATATGCCAGATTCAATGTGCAGCCATAAGCCGATGATGGAGGAATCCATCCATGCCATGAGTGCTGCCATGTCTCAGGCCTGTGAGTGCATGGCTTCCTCCATCAAGAGGTTGACGACCCTCATGGAGAGCCAGATCCCACAAATGCACACAGACCTGCACACCATCGCCTTGGCCATGAGTTCAATGCAGCAGTGGCAAGGCGAGAAAAGGACGAAGCACCTGGAGTCTTCTCCAGCTCCTCATCTTTCTCTGGTCAGCAGGGACATTCAAGTGAGCCTTGAAAAGGAGGAGGAGAAGCTGATCTCCACAGCTGGGTGCTCTCCTCAGGGTGCTCCGAGTATGGACAGTAGCTCCTCAGCCCCTCAGCAAGTGAACCCACCTACAGTAGATGCAATGCCTGAGGAGTGTCCTGCACATGTGCAGGAAGCCCTTGGGCAGCTGGGGCCCTCCAGGCCTCAGAGGTCCAGAGGACGGCCACTGACGTCATCACAGGCCAAGGGACAGTGTGATCAGCAGCCTGCTTCCTGCCCAGCTGCTAGCGCAGGGGTCACACCTCATAGAAGTATGTGTAAACATATAAAGAAAACCAGCTAGAGAGACTTGGGGTTTCACAGGTGTTTGACATTTAACTTTTGTTTGATCATATAAAGTTCTTTCGTTTTTGAAATTAACTTTCATTGTGGAAAATGATTATTCTATCATGCCTTAATTGTGATCTGCTGACTTCCCCCTTCCCCCTTAGTGGATGCCAATGTAGGCACAACCCTCATTTGATTAGCATCTCCCATGGGCCATAGCATGTAGCTCGGCTGGGCACTAGGCATCGAAAACAAATAGACTGACTGCATGCATTGAGGTGAATCTTTATTGATTTTACTCTGAGAGGCCATCATAGTGACTAGAAGTGGGTAAGCATGAGATTGCCTCTTGCCTCCTTGGCCGATCACTCACTGTGCCTGACCTATGGTGCAAGGGGTTCAACATCCAGTGCTGTCTGCTCATCACCCTCCTCTGTGTCCTCCTCGTTGGTTGAGGAATGGCGGGCAATCATGTCCTCGTCAGAGCACAGCTGACCACCATGATACGCAAGACTCGCTGGGGCATACTGCAGGGCTCCACCAGATTGATCCAGACAATGGAATCTTATCTTCAGCAGCCCAAGGGCCTACTCCATGGTCGTTGGGGTGGAGCTGTGGCAAATGTTGTACCTCTCCTCTGCTGCAGTGTGAGGGTCCCTCACAAGCGTCAGAAGCCATGTCTTTAATGTCTTTGAGAATCCATGAAGGCAAGGGGGAGCCTGATAAGCTGTGGCCCCTGGGACTGTTGAAGTATGTAGACGTAATGGCTGCTTCCTGGGATGCGTGCACACACCTGCAGGAAATGCTTTCGGTGGTCACAGATCGGTTGAACGTTGATTGAATGGAAACCCTTCCTGTTGATGAAGGTGGCTGGCTGGTCCATTGGTGCCTGGATGGCTATGTGCATGCAATCTATTACACCTTGCACCTGTGGAAATCCAGCAATGGCCCTGAATCCGATGGCCCTCTCAGCCTGACTTGTCAGGGTTGGTTTAGTAGTGCACATAGTCACAGCCCTCTTGGTCAGGGCATTGGTCACCTCCTTGATGTAACAGTGAGCTGCTGCCTGAGAGACCCCACACATGTCCCCTGTGGATCCCTGGAATGATCCAGAAGTGAAAAGTGCCACAGTGATTTTTAATGCCACGGGCATAGGGTATCTACCAAATCCCATAGGTTGTAACTTGTCCTGCAGCAGGGGACATAAGTCGGTTTTGGCCTCCCTGGAGAGCCTTAGTCTTTGCTGACAATGCCACCTGGACATTTGGAGTGAGCTGACTCGAGTCCGGTAAACTCTCTGGCGCAGGTGGGCCTATCTTGCCATGGCTGGCTGCTGTTTCTGTTGTCATGAAGCTTAACGGGCAGGTGCAGCTGCCTCCTGGCCCTCCCTCTGCCAGAGACGCTGTATCACGCCACGGGGGTCCAAAAAGATGGAGTGTATGAGAGCCATGCCAGTAGGCCTCCATAGCACTGTCCTTGCGGGTACAAACCTGATTTGACAACTTTTCTTTTGCTACTTCTCCCAGCAGACTCCCTAATGGCCCTCAGAGCCCAGCCTTGCTGGTAGTCGACCTTTTCATCCAGCATCTGATACTGCCACCCGAAATCAAGCTCCCCCTCCTTGCAGACCACCCGACATCCAGCACCCCTTTGTAGAAAACCCAACACTCAAGCAATAGTGGATCGACCATTGACTCTACACCCTGACTGTATTAATTTGCATTGAAGTCAACAGAAAAGAAAAATGAAAGACTTGTATTTATATAGCACCTTTCACAATCTCAGGAAGTTCCAGAGTGCTTTACAACCAATGAAGTACTTTTGAAGTGTATTCACTGTTGTAAAGTAGGAGACACAGAAGTCAATTTGCACAGAGCACGCTCCCACAAACAGCAACATAATAATGAGCAGGTAATCTGTTTTTTGAAATGTTGAGTGGCCCGGACACTGTGGTGAACTCCCCTGCTCTTCATAAAATCAGGGTTATGGGATCATTAACATCCACCTGAGAGGATAGAAAGGGCCTCTGTTTGACAGCTCATCTGAAAGACAGTACCTCCAACAGTGCAGCACTCCCTCAGTACTGTTAGCCTAGATTTTTGTGCTGCAGATCTAGGGCTGAATTTTATTGGGGCACCGCTGTCTGCGGTGGCGCCTTTTGAACTCAGCGCAGTGCCCGCATTTAGCGGCCGCCGCAGAGCCCCCACGATATTACGCGCAGGGGCTCATTAGCGTCACTGCGCCGAGCTTCCCCCCCAATATTACGTGGGGAGAGGCGGGACATTCGGCGCAGTGAAGAACCCTTTGACAGCTGTGCAGCAGGTGCTGGGGTCCTATTTTAAGCGCCCCAGCACCTACTTCTTGACAGCTGTCAAAGAAATACTTACCTGACTGCTGAAGAGTGGGGCTGCTGTCAATCTGGCAGCAAAGCAGAAAGTGTTGGAGAAATCCAGCAGGTCAGGCAGCATCTGTGGAGAGAGAAGCAGAGTTAACTTGTCCAAGTTCACAGACCTGAAAGTAATTACCTATTTTCTCCTTAAATACAAGATGCATCTATATTATACACCTCAACTACTCTCTGCCTCAGTGAGTTTCACATTCTAACCATCCTCTGAGTAAAGAAGTTTCTCCTGAACTTATTATTGGATTTATTAGTGACTATCTTGTATTTATGACCTATTTTTGCATTCTCCCAAGAGTGAGAACAACTTCCCTATGTCTACCCTATCAAACCCATTCATAATTTTAAAGGCCTTCTTGACATGCATGTGCATAGTATCAGAGGTAGGCCAATGTCTGAGCTATTCAGCATAAGCTAGTGAAAAAATGCACATTTTACAAAGGCACCAGCAGAATATTGGATAGTTGTGCTCAGAATGCCCTCAGAAAAAAGCTTTCTTTGAAAAATAACTTAGTTTGAAGAATATTATTGTTCCCTGATTGATCAGTTTAAAATAGATAAGTAAAAACAGAAAATTCTGGAAATACTCAATAGGTCAGCAACATCTGTGGACCGAGAAACAGAGTTTAGGTCGATGACATTTCATAAATGATCATTGTGGATATACACAAAGAAGGTAATCTTAGCTATGATGAAAGATTAGATAGGCTGGAATTGTATTCTTTGGAACAGAGCAGGCTGAGGGGAAATTTAATTGAGGTGTATAGATTTATGAGGGGCCTAGATAGGACATATTTCCCTTAGCAGAGAGGTTAATAACCAAGGGGCTTAGAATTAAAGTAATTAGTAGAAGGATTAGAATGGAGTTGAAGAGAAAGTTTTCACCTAGAGGGTGGTGAGGGTCTGGAACTCCCGACCTGAAAGAGTGGTAGAGGCAGAAACCTTCACCGCACCTGAAGTGCCGTAACCTACAAGGTTACGGAGGAAGAGCTGAATAGTGGGATTCATGTGGTTAGCTGTTTTTCAAGTATGATGGGCTGAAGGGCCTCCTCCTGTGCTGTAAATTTCCAGGGTTCGATATGAAAACATGTTTCATCTCTAAACTCATCTTCTTATCTCATGGCTTGTTGAAATTTTCTCTGCCAACAATTAGATTAGACCAGCATGCCTCTTTCCACAGCTGTAACAATAGTGCCATTGTTGTTAGAATAGGCATAGGACCAAAAAATATAAATGTTGCTTCTGTGCACGGCAACCATCCACTTACAGCTGCATCATTTTAGTTGAGGAAGTTTTCAGGCAGACTACCCAGTGACATATTTAATAATGCTTCCTTGTTGCATATCAAAGAAAATGGCCAACTGTTGACCAATCGCTGAGTAGGAATATTATTATTCCTATATTATTCCTACTCATTAAGAAGTCTACAAGCTCATTAAGAAGTCTACAAGCAAGACCTGTTCATCCCAACTGAAGGAAGCTACATGAGGAGACACAAAAAATCTCAAGATAATTACTGAGGATCCAAAATGGTGTGGATGAATACATGATAACCTGGAAATGAAGAGCCAAAGCTGGTTGAACCACATTGGTGTGGTATTTTAAGACTCCTTGTGGGACCTTGCTAAGCTTGATTGCCAGATGGCAGGAAAGTTCTCTTTCAATAAAAATTGTCATCAGATTTTGAGCCTAGATCCTTGCTGCATCAGGGATGTTCACTCTGCATCCTTCATAAAGTTAGATTATACTGTTGAGTAAGCTTCAAATCATTAGCACTGTAATTCTAAAATAATACCAAAAACTTTTCAAAGAGTCTTTTTCACTGACTCTTCATCCTTTTAATTACATAAAGCATAGAGTGAGGAAAAGCCATTCAGCCTAGCTCCCTGCTCACCTCTTCCACACTCTGAATTTCTCCACTTTAATTTGTGCTGCTCCCACAGCATCAAAAAGCAAAGTCACAAATGACATTCTCTGTGACTGTAACTATCCCTCGTCATCCCCCTCAACTTCTCTGTAGTCACCGATATGGTTGACCAAACCATCTTGTTCCAATGTCCAGCTTAGGGGAGCTGCCCTTTCTTGGTCTCACACGTATCTATCCAAATGTAACTAGAGCATCACTAACAATGGCTTCTCTTCCTTTTGCCACATTGTCACATCAGGTTATCATCCTCTTCTTCATCTACATGATGCCCCACGTCGACATCATCTGCAGACATGAAACCACACTTCTACTTATATGCTCATGACACCCAGCTTTACCTTTTCACCATTACTCCCAATCCCTGCACTGCCTCTGGAATGTTAATCTGCTTGTCCGACAACTGGTCTTGCATCACCATCTATTTCTTCCGGCTAAATGTGGGAAGACTGAAGCCATTGTCCTTAGCCTCTGCCATCAACGCCTGACTCTTGCCACTGTTTTAGGCTGAGCCACACTCTTTACAACTTTGGCATTGTTTTTGTCCCCTCATAACCTCTCGATTTCAAAGACTGACTCTTTCCACTTCTTTAATACTATCTGTCAGTGCCTTGCCGCAGCCTAACTGCCACCAAAATGATCTTTTTTGTGTCACTGGCAAGGCCAGTATTTGTTGCCTATCCCTAATTACCCATGCCATTGCTAGTTCCAGAGCTGTCCTGACCAGCTTCCATCCTCCACTCTTCATAAACTCTAGTTGATATAAAACTCTACTTCCTGTATTCTAACCTACACCATCCAGCCTGCCCATCCTGACTGTCTTCACATTGGCTCCTGGTCCTTCAACTTAAAAGTCTCATCTTCGTGTTTAATTCCCTCCATGGCCTTGTCACTCCTTATCGCTGTAGCCTCCTCTCCTTTGAATTCTTCATTTCTCTAGTTTTTCTCCTCTGATGCATCTCCCCTCTATTCCTATGCATCATCTACACTGGATATCCCTACAACTACCTTGGCCCTATTTTCTGGACTTTCTTCCTTTATCTCCACTGCTTATTCACCTCTCTATCTTTAAGCCCCTCCTTTAAATCCACTTCAACTCTTCTGATATCTTTTCCTTTGGATCTGTATGCATTTTTCCTTATATACCACTGTGAAGTGTTTTGGGATGTTACTCTATGTTGAAGGCATTATATAAATGCAAGTTTTCTCTAGTGTCTGTTGCTCCTGCGACTGCTGCTATAGGTAAACTGAATATAACTCCGCAATACCTGCCTGAACTTGCATTGTTCACCTTTGGTTGCTTTCCATCCTTAGCCTGATGCTCCTGTGGTTTTAAAGGCTCAGGGAACCTCCTGCCCCATAGAACATTAGATTATCCTTACCTGTACATGTTATTATAATTCTCAGTCTTGTTCCAAATGAGAGCTTCATCCAAATCATTTGTAACTGTGTTAATCAACAGCCTTAATTACAGATCTCTTTCACGTGCTCATAAAGGAAAAGCAAAAAATGAACTTGTACAGCAAGTCTAGTCAGTAACTCCCTGAGATAACTATAATTTCACATACATGAAACATCAAATTTATTCTATGAATAAGATGACAACATAGTTGGAACTGTTTTCCTTTGAGCTTTGGCAGGTAAACATAATTCAAACAACACTGTATGCGTCCTCTGTCCTAGTGAATGCCAGCTGTAACCTTAGAACACATGCCAAATAACCATCCTTGTTCAAAGTACTCTTTATACAGAAGAAAAAAAAGCCATGCCAGACAAAGCATGCAACATAACATGAGACTGGAATACCTACCCTCACTAAGTAGAATGCTAAATCTGAAGCTGTAAAGTATGCTTACCCAATTTGTGAGAGAGAGTCCGATCAGTATCATCCAGTTCTCTTGCAGATGAATCCTGTGCATGTGCAGTGATGATTGTCAGAGACAATTGTATGTTTATACATCAAAAATTTACACTTACTGCCACAGCTGTGAGAGAACATTTGAATATCAAGATTTAAAAAATGGTAAATCTCTTAAAGAATTTACTATAGCATATGGCTGACAAATTACACACCCATCTGACTGCAACTCTCAGTTAGAATTTCTGCAGTCAGGTTTCTGTCCCAAGCACAATATTCACCAAAGTCTTTGATCCGGTCGACTATTCCATCTTCTTCCAACATCCCTCCTCCATGTCCAGTTCAGTGGTACTGCCCTGACTTGGTTTCACTCTTACCCCTGTAGCCACAGCATCTCCAGCAATGGCTTTTCTTTCTATCACCGCACTGTTACGTTTTGATTATCCCATGGATATATCTTTGGTCCCTCCTATACACCATCTTCTTGCTGCCTTTTGGTGACATCAGCCAAAGACATGAGATTAGCTTTCACATGTTAGCTTTCAGCTTGATAACCCCCAAAGTTACCTCTCCACTACCTCCCTTGAGCCACCCAATGCCTCTGTATTGCCAGTCTTGGATGAGCCATAATTTCCTCCAGTTAAACTCTGGGAATACCATAGCCATCATCCCAATACCCATGTCCTCGCTGACTACATTGGCTCCCAATCTCCTGACACCTCACATTGAAAATTTTCATTAATTATGTTTAAATCCACTCATGATCTCACCTCTCCCTGACTTTCTGACATCCAATAACCTCCCTTGATCGCTCCCTTCCTCAAATTCTTACCTTTGTGCATCCACCTTCTACTCTGGAATTTCCCCCTTGAATCCCTTTGCCTTTCCAACTCCCTCTTCTCCCTGGAGGTCCTTTCAAAAACTCACCTCCTTAATCAAAAGATTGGTCAAACCTCCAAATACATCCTTCCAAAGCTTGACACCCATTTTTGTTCAATTATGCCTCTACAAAGTGCCTTAGAATGTTTTTCTATGTTAAAGGCACTAGAGAAATGCAAGTTGTTGTTGACTGTTGATTAAACTTTGATTTTGTATGGTTAAGCAGGATATGTACTCATGTTGATTATGTCACAGGTTTATAAATGATACAGGAAATGGGGAGTAATCTGATCAAAACTACATAGGGCAGTATGTAACATTATGCAGTATTAAGGGTGACTTTTGTTAGAAGTGATAGGATTTGATAAAATTCTGGCAATATCTTATTGGACTTCTGACTAATACTGGCTGAGACATTATTTACAGTATCTTCATTAATTCCATGGAATAGAAAATCTTTTTATTTAATATGCATAATTCTCCAATATGCTTAATTGCATAATCTAGGCTGATGCTTCAATCCAGTATTGAGGGAGTGCTGTATTGTTGTAGGTGCTGTCTTTCAGGTAAGACATTAAACTGAAGCCTTTGTCTGCCCGCTGAAGTGGTTGTAAACAATTCCACTTTACAATTTGAAGAGCAGAGTTCTGCCGATATTTCTCCCTCAATTGTCACCACCAGAAATAGATTGGCCTAGAATTCAAAAGAGTTCTCCTGATCTCCCATTGCAACTTTGGTAGAAGATTGTTGCAACTCCTGGAGAAACGATGTTAAGAGCCGAAATCAATGTTTTATGTTGTTCCTTTGGGGTTTCTGTTCGTCTCGTGCTGGAGTTCTGGTGGGTATTCAGTAATAATCCTGTGGAATTGTTGGGTGTTATCTAGTCACTAGGGATAAAGTAGGTAATATATGCCAAGAGGCACAAGGCAAGATTACTTAATAAGTACTTTGCATCGGTTTTTACTAAGGAAGAGAATGCTGATAAAATATCAGTAGAAGCAGAAGCAGAGATGGTAGAGGCAATGGATGGGGTGCAAACTGATAGGCAGGATGTACTGGAGAGGCTGGCTATGCTTAGCGTGGATAAGTTGCCTGTTCAAAATGGCTTACATTCCAGGTTGCTAAAGGAAGTGAGAATGGAGATAGTGGATGGGCTTGCCATAATCTTCCAATCTTCCCTAGAAATGAGAGGAGGTGTCAGAGGATTGGGGAGTGGCAAATGTAACACCCTTATTCAAGGAAGGATGTAAAAACGTTCCTAGTAACCATGTGCTGGTCAGTTTAACAACAGTGGTGGGTAAGGTTTTAGAAACAATAATTAGGGAAAAAAAATCAACAGGCACTTGGTGAGGTTTACGTTAATGAAGGAGAGCCAGCCTGGATTTGTAAAAGGCAAATTGTGCTTGAATAATCTAATTTAAGTTTTTTGATGAAGTAACAGAGAAGGTTGAGAAGGGAATGCGATGGATGTTGTCTATATGGATTTTAAGAAAGTATTTGACCAAGTATCACATAAAAGGCTAGTTAACAGAATTGAGGCTCGTGAAATAGGAGGATCAATATCAGCTTAGATAAAAAAAAATGACAAGAACAGGAAACAGCAAGTTTTTGTAAAAACTCGCTGTTTCCTGTTCTTGTCAATGTTTTTCAGACTGGAAGATGTAGACAATGTTCCCCAAGGTTCAATGCTAGGACCACTGCTTTTTTTGATTTGTATAAATGACTTGGATATTGGAATACAGAGTAGAATTTCAAAATTTGCTGATGATACCAAACTTAGAGTTGTTGTGAACAGTGAGGATGATACAAATAGACTCCAACAGGAATAGATAGACCAGCAGAGTGGGCAGACAAGTGGCAGATGGAATTTTATGCAGAGACGTATGAGGTGGTGCATTTTGGCAAAAGGGATAAGGAGAGGCAATATATATTTAATGGCACAGTTCTAAAGAGTGCACAAGGACAGAAGGACCTTGGGGTCTGGGTGCACAGATCCTTGAAGATGGCAGGACATATTGAGTGGGTAATTAGCAAAGCATATGAGATCTTAGGCTTCATAAATAGAACTATTGAGTACAAAAGCAGGGAAGTTACACTGAACCTTTATAAAGCGCTGTTGAGGCCACAACTAGAGTATTGCATCCAGTTCTGGTCACCACACTTTAGGAAGGATTTGAGGGTCTTTGAGACAGTGCAGAGGAGAATTACCAAAATTGTTCCTGGGATGAGGGATTTTATTACAAGGTTAGGTTGGAGAAGCTGGTGTTGTTCTCCTTGGAGCAAAGGAGATTGAGGGGAGATTGGATAGAGGTGTACAAGATTATGACAGATTTAGATAAGGTAGACAATGAAAAGCTGTTCCCATGAGCTGATGGTACAAGGACTAGAGGACACTGATTTAAGTTTTGGGCAAGAGATGTAGAGGTGATGTGATGTCTGGTAACAACCTGAAACTCACTGCCTACAAGGGTGGTGGAAGCAGAGACAATCAAACATTTCAAAAGAAAATTGGATGGGTACTTGAGGGAAATAAACTTGCAGGCTATGGGGATCGAGCAGGGGAATGTGATTAACTGGATTGCTCCACAAAGAGCCAGCATGGACTCGATGCGTTAAATGGCTTCCTTGTGTGCCATAATGACCCTATGGGCTGAATTTTGTGGAGTGGACAAAAATCCCATGCCAGGGCCGAAAGCAGGAGGCAACCACACTTGGGTGGGCCTGGGTGGCATCTTGCCAGAGGCAGCCAATTAAATGGCCACCACTGGGCTTCTGTCCAATGAAGGACAGGGGTGTGCCCCCCCAAGAACTACCAGCCCAATCAGAGGGCCTGCAACTCAGCGGCTTCAGCAGCGTCACCACTAAAGGTGGCCAGTGCTAAGGCTGCAACTGCAGGGAGAGGGGACCTCAATGGTGAGGTGCCCTTGAAGAAGGGTAAGCATTGTTGGGAAAGGTGGGATGAGGTAGGGAGGGCCTGGCAATGTGGGTGGGGTGTATCCTGTGCCAGCGGTGGAGACTTAGGTGCGGAGCAGCCATTGCCACCAAGGAGGCCCTCTCTGTGGGCCATGGAGTGCCTATAATGGAGGGGCCCCTGAAAGCCCACTGGGAGGGCACCAGGTTTCGCTTGGCGGTCGCCCCATGTGGTTTGGACCCACCCAACATGGGCAAAATGTCCGCAGAAGTGGAAGTATCCCCTAACTGGCCACTTAAACTCACTTGATTGTCCACCGAGTGGACAATTTGCCAGTCTGCCAACCTTCCCACTGCTGGCAATATGGCATGGCAGCGGGAAGACATCGGGCACCCCTCCCAACGCCTGTCCCCGCCATTTTGCCAGCCCTCCTGCCTCCCAACCTATCCCAAAAGTCTTGGGAAATTTCAGCCTATGACTCTATGAGGGGAGTTTTATGCTCTCCCCCATGATGGGTTTGGAGGCGGGGAGAGCATAAAATTGGGTGGGATGGTGGCGGGGGTGGGGTGGGTTCCTGCGACCATCCCACCTCTAAAAAAAATTTAGTCCGGTGCCTGCAAATGGCTTTCCTGCTCCCCTGCCAACTGTGGCCCTGAACTGGGCAATTAATCCCTAATTAAGGGCCTCTTCCCACTGTAGCCACAATTGAGCGGCTCAGTGACGCTCAGTTTGGGTTCCATCAGAGCCACTCAGCTCCAGACCTGATTACAGCCTTGGTTCAAACATGGACGAAAGAGCTGAACTCAAGACGTGAGGTGAGAGTGACTGCCCTCGACATCAAGGCAACATTTGACTGAGTATGGCATCAAGGAGCCCTCGCAAAACTGAGGTCAATGGGAATCAGGGGGAAAAACCTCCACTGGTTGGAGTCATACCTAGCGCAAAGGAAGATGGTTGTGGTTGTTGGAGGTCAATCATCTGAGCTTCAGGACATCACTGTAGGAGTTCCTTAGGGTAGTGTCCTGGGCCCAACCATCGTCAGCTGCTTCATCAATGACCTTCCTTCAACCATAAGGTCAGAAGTGGGGATGTTTGCTGATGATTGCACAATGTTCAGCACCATTCACGACTCCTCAGATACTGAAGCAGTCCGTGTAGAAATGCAGCAAGACCTGGACAATATCCAGGCTTGTGCTTATAAGTGGCAAGTAACATTTGCGCCACACAAGTGCCAGGCAATGACCATCTCCAACAAGAGAGAATCTAACCATCTCCCCTTGACATTCAGTGGCATTACCATCATTGAATCCCCCACTATCAATATCCTAGGGGCTACCATTGACCAGAAACTTAACTGGAGTAGCCATATAAATAACGTGGCTACAAGAGCAGGTCAGAGACTAGGAATCCTGAGGCGAGTAACTCACCTCCTGACTCCCCAAAGCCTGTACACCATCTACAAGGCACAAGTCAGGAGTGTGATGGAATACTCTCCACTTGCCTGGATGGGTGCAGCTCCAACAACACTCAAGAAGCTCAACACCATCCAGGACAAAGCAGCCCGCTTGATTGGCACACCATCTACAAACATTCACTCCCTCCACCACCGACGCACAGTGGCAGCAGTGTGTACCATCTACAAGATGCACTGCAGCAATGCACCAAGGCTCCTTATACAGCACCTTCCAAACCCATGACCTCTATCAACTAGAAGGACAAGGGCATCAAATGCATGGGAACACCACCACCTGCAAGTTCCCATCCAAGTCACACACAGTCCTGACTTGGAACCATATCGCCGTTCCTTCACTGTCGCTGTGTAAAAATCCTGGAACTCACTTCCGAACAGCACTGTGGGTGTACCTACCTCACATGGACTGCAGCGGTTCAAGAAGGCAGCTCACCAGCACCTTCTCAAGGGCAATAAATGCTGGCCTGGCCAGCGATGCCCACATCCCATGAATGAATTTTTAAAAATTGGCCATAAGGCAGGCAGCCCTGTCGCCACACTTGGCATGGAAAACCGTGTGGGCTGCTTCCCCGCTCTGCAGTGGGGTCCCTCATTAAAAGGCACTTAGTGCTTAACAAGGGATCCAGCATCAAGAATGGGGGGGGCCCCACTGAGTGGGTCCCTTGCTTCTGACCCCCGTCCCCCACGACCCCCACCCCACGAGACCCTTCCCACCCTGACGTACCTGAGGCCTGGTTCCAGTGACGTTCCTCGGCCTCCAGTTGGTGCAGTTGCAGCAGCAGCCACCACCTTTGATTGGCCGGCAGCTCTGTGACAGGGTCCTTGATCCTGTGGAAGGCCCACCGCTGTCCACTTAAGTGCTTTATTTGGACTAAATTTGGCAAGCCTTCTGTCAAACAGACGTCGTGAGGTTCTTGGTTCCTCTGGACATGGAGACCCCCGCGGCCAGGATAAAATTCCCCCCAGGCCTCTCTTTGCAAATTTGCTGCCATGTTTGTCTATATGAAGAAAAATAACTTGCATTTATAAAGCACCTTTCATGTCATCAGAATATTGTAAATCACTCCACAATCAATGAATGACTTTCTTGAAGTGTATTCACTGTTGTCTTGTCGGCAAACATGGCACCTGATTTGTACACAAGGACTGTTATGGCTGCCTGGATCAGTCTTAGTTTCATTCTTGGAACCACACCCCCTCAGGGCTGACTGACAACAGTCTTACAAACACAGCACAGAAAAATCAATCACTGAGCAATCAAACACAGCAAGGACAACAATAGTGACTGCACTTTAAAACAAGACCATTGGTTGTAAAGCATTCTGTGGCTACCTGAAAATATAAGAAGGTACGTTTGTATATACATGCTTTTTGTACTGTACTCTTGATCTATGGAGGTTGGGGGCAGGGGAACTTTCCTTTTTGGGTTATTCCTTTGGTGGGTTGGCACCTCCGCTTGGCTCCCCTGTATCAGTTCCAGTCCTGACACATTTTTGAAGTTTGTTATGTATGCATTGTGGTATTCCTGCCTTTAAGAGGGATCTTGCCAGTACAAAAGCAGAGACCCTGATGGTGCCACAGCTGCTGTAGCACCAGAAGATCCAGCGAAGGATCTTAAAGTGATAGATGTGCCTTGAAGATGGGAAATAACAACCTTCTGAAGGCCTCGGAGAAGATCCCAGCCTTCAATAATTAAATCACAAGGGACAGAATGAAGTGAGTGGAGGTAACTACCAGGTCCTTTCCTTCCAGTGGGGACACCTCAGGACAGTTATTGTTGCTTCTCAAGGCCATCACCATGGTGGACCCAGGAGGCAGTGGTGTAGAGGAGAAAAATCCCAGTCAGGGCAGTTAGGTGGATGTAGACTTCACCGCATCATTTTCCCATAATTTCTGCCACAATCCAACCTAAATTTGGGCAGGATAATAAAGGAAATCACCCTTTATGGTGTCACATCTGTGAAATTTTTACAACAAAATTTGCTTTCATGAGTAACCAAATGAGAATGGTTGTCAATTATAGCTCAGTTTTTTATTTTAAACTTACCTTTTTAACTTCATTGCGCTTTGTTACAAAAATAACTGATTAATGGGCGGTCCATAATTTTGGATCCACTGCAAGAGCTGGGCCACTCTATTGACCTTCATTCAGGTTTTCTGTGCCTCTGGGCATGAGTGATGGTCATTAAGCACTCTAGCTCTCGCAGTGACAGTAAGGTGAATCAATGAGTTACACAGGGCTGTGGGAGACTGAAAGTTTGGCAGGTGGGCATGAATGAGAAAGATACAGCCTTGAGCTTCTGGATATGTAATTTTAACAGCACTAGAGCTATCTACGAGGAATCTGTCTGCAAACTCTTTAGGGTAACAGTTCAAAATGTAACCTTGGCATAATTAGTACTTCATAACATGGTATGATCAACACACATTGCTTGGATGTGACACTGTATACCTGGATGAGTGTTGAAATGTTTTCAGTCAAAGGCTTCAAAGATTCACTTAAGGATCTTCCAGGAACCAGGTGCTCATAGAATAAATGGATTAGCTTGTGAGAAGGTTTACAACACATCATTATACATGAGTTATCGTTGATGTATTGAAAACTGAACAACGTGATGTTTTCCATCGATTAAAATATATTATGACATTAGACTGACACACTAAAATTAATTGAGCCATCATATTTGCGAAGACCTTTTTCATCTAGCTCTGTCTATTAATAAATATTAATTGGCAATAGTTCTCAATGACTTTGAAATTGAGCCACATAGTGTCTATCAGTAGCTACGTGCCCTAAGTGGCCGAAATAGTTGGCAGGACATGCATGCACATTTCCAACTGCAAGTGCGCCACCCACCATATTTGGTAAGGCCAAACAAGAGGTGTCCTGTACCCATGCCTGAAATAGGCAGTAGGCCCTTTGCATATGCAAATAAGGAATCTAAAACCTGCTTAATGTCCCTGTTACAGCATTGGTTTGCCCTAGGCCATTGCTGGCTGCAGTTGGGGAAACAAACCCTGCAGAGCTCCTGCAATAAAAACAGCCCCTGAGGCCCATGGTTTCCCCCCCTCCAAAAGCCATGTGTCCCTGATGCCCCAAACTTTCACCACTTCCCTTCTTACCTTCTTAGCCTCCTCCCGCAAAGCCGTTCCAATACGAATGAGGTCCAAGGCCCAACACACAGGACTTCTCAGACTGTACCATTCATGCACAGGGTAAGGATTGAATTTCTCTAACAATGCGTAGTGTAAAGTGGCAGTACACCAGAGACTATCGCTCACTGACATTATGAGCAGGGTTACAATTGTTTGAAATGTTAGTCATTTCTAAATAACATAATGCTGCATTTTTCAAAGTGTAATTGCCCCTTGAATTATGGAAAGGATCTAGACTGTGTTAAGTTCTGCTTTTATAGACACCAATTCACACAGGCTGAAATAATGTTAAAGGAAATTTTAATGACTTACCCACTCATTCAAGATATTTTAATGTCACAGCTGGGGATACCTTTACATTATTCTGGCATTATGAACATTTTAAAAATATGTATTGAAGGATATCATGAATCATGCCAAATTCCTCTGGGAGCTGAGGATTATAATGCAGGCAGTTTGATATAAGTTAACAACGCATCTGGTTAAAAATATCATTTTTTAAATTATCTCAATTGCTCAAGATTTCAATATCATCAAATAGTGCTTGCAGACTAATTGACATTGTCCACATTAAAGAGTCCATGATGGACTTCTCAGTTCCCTTCACTTTGATTGATTAAAATCAGGAAACATCCCAAGCAAAATTCAACTCCGTAGTGTCGGTAGTTTTGTCGCTATGGGTGCCACTTTAGCCCCAAAATGGCATCCACTGTGCTTCCGCTCACTTCTGGTGTGGCACCAGCAAATGCATCTTGGTGAGGCCATTAGCACAGCATTACTAGCATGCGCCTGAAGAATGCAGTGTAGGCAGATTGTGATGTAAGTGAGCAACTAACACAGATTTGAAGCCATTTTGGATCTCCCTACTGTAGTTAATGCTTCACAGCAGAATGGAGGACCCCCACCAGTGCTATTAAATGGGATCATCAACAACTTGCAGTTTAGTTGCTGATTACTTTCTATTGGCACTGTTTGAGTTTGTGGAAGTGTAAGTCCCCCTCTCTGGTCTAAAGGTTCTTGTCTTTACTCTTGATATCAATGGCACACAACAACTTGGATACAGTTTCACTAATTGTGATACACCTTTATTAAATCTCTAAGCAATAGTACGTACTCACAATGACACTGGTTGCTTAGGAATCCTGTGAGCTAGTGTCCGTCTCAGGTAGTCAGTCCTTCAACAGATCTCCAGGCGCGACTTCGGACTGGCTGATCAGACCGCTGTACCGATTGCAGTAACAATGTCCTTGAGCGCGGTGGCTTTATACACCTTCCTGACCCTGGCCCTTGGCATATAAGGCATTACCTTAAATCAGATCATCTGATTGGGTTATTAATCCCACCCTGGCCATCCAGGACCACCCTACGTGGTCATATCCTGCCCTCAGCAGGCGGGGGTGTCTCTGGTTGCATGCCAATAATGGGTGTGATGACTGTATCTTGGGGCAGGAAGAAGGCCATTCACACATTCCCGAGGGGCCGTTGTCCAGTTCAGTTTCTGCAGACGAAGTGTCTGTGGCAATCCACCACATCAGGGACATGCCCTGACATGTCTGTGTGTGTCTCTTTTAGTTAAAACTGTCCCAGCAATAATGTTTTCAGTCAGAATTCTCCCTTCTTACCACCATGAGACAACCTCTGCCCACAGGATTCCAGCACATCCAGCTGACATTCATTAATTTGAAAGAAATGAAATCACAGTTTACATGATTAAGAGTGATTAATACAATTAAGGTCAATAATGCATTGACTTATGGAAGTACTGGGTATTTTGAGGAGTTGGCTGCAGTTGGTGAAGTTTTCTGGGGTAGTGCTGCATGACAGGAAGATGTTGCTTGTAACTGCAAGGACTCTGGATATACCACTTGTTTCCAGTCATGCCTACCATAGTAGTAGTCCCCCTTGGGCTGCAGCATGAGAGGGAGATGATGCAGAGGCAGCAAATAAGAAGATAAGCTGCTCCAAGTGAAGAGGAGGTGGAGAAGGGCTTTCAGCAGGAGGCCTTATCCACCAAAGATCTCCCAGGAGTATTTATCTTATCTTTGCCTAAGACAAGAGCAGTATATGCATCACCTGTGATTCACGAAAGATCTTCTCTCAGAACTCTGCTACCTCTTAGAACCAGACTTGTGGCCTTAGAGCAGGTAGAGGACGGCACTGCCAATGGCTGTGAAGGTGACTGTGGCCCTGAATTTCTTGGTGTTGGGATCTTTCCAGGCTGGAACAGGCAACATTTGAAACATCTCCCAGTCCACCATCCATTGCTGCATCTGGGAGGTGACACAGGCTCTTCATGCCAGGAGAGGTAACTTCATTGTGTTCTCTCAACAGTGAGAAGCAGTCAGAGTGCACACATGGCTTTGCCAGAATAGTGGACTTCCCCATAGTGCAGGATGCCTTTGACTGCATACCTGTGGTATTGTAGATGGTGCATCTCAGTGCCTTATCCTTAGTGCCTGCCTTACATGTGTCTTTATCTGTCCTAGAGCTCTGAGTGTGGAGATTCAAGTTTGGTGAGTAGCAAGTTCAGTGAAGGGGGGAAGGAGGTGCTCCATTTTCTACCTTTTTTCCTACTTTTTAACCCTCCAGTATTTGGTTCTTGCTTCAGTGCAGTGGAAGGAGCTTTTGCTGAGTAACTGGTAAGCTATTGTACTTATAATAAATAATCTGTGAAGTTAAGGTATGGCAGGGCAGCTCTGGCGAGTGGAATGTACAGCCTGTGGCATATGGCAAGTCATGGACGCACCATGTGTCCTAGACAGACACATCTGCAGGAAGTGTCACCAGCTGCAGAAGCTTGAGCACCGGGTTTTGGAACTTGAGCGGCGGCTGGAGTCACTGTTGTGCATCCGCGAGGTGGAGGACTACATGAATACCAAGCTTAGGGAGGTGGCCACACTGCAGGTTAGGAGCATACAGGCAGATAGGGAATGGGTGACTGCCAGGCAGTCTAAGAGAACCAGGCAGGTAGTGCAGGAGTCCCCTGATATGACCTCACTTGCTAATTGGTTTTCTATTTTGGATACTGGTGAGAGTGATGGTTCCTCAGAGGAGTGCAGTCAGAGCCAAGTTTGTGGCACCACAGGTGGCTCAGCTGCACAGCAGGGGAGGGTGGAAGAGCAGTAGTGATAGGAGATTCATTAGTTAGGGGAACAGACAGGCTTTTCTGCGGCAGTAAACGCGACCAGTGCCAGGGTCAAGGATGCCACGGAGCAGTTGCAGGACATTCTTCTGGGGAGGGTGAACAGCCAGAGATCGTGGTCCACATTGGTACCAATGACATAGGTAAGAAGGGGGATGAGGTCCTGAAAGCAGATTTTTGAGAGCTAGGAAAGAGATTAAAAGCAGGACCTCAAAAGCAGTAATCTCAGGATTACTCCCAGTCCCACATGCAAGTGAGCAAAGGAATAGAAGAATTGAGTGATTGAACATGTGGTTGGAGAACTCGTGTAGGAGGGAAGGCACCAGATTTCTGATACATTGGGACCGGTTCTGGGGCAGGTGGGACCTGTACAAGATGGACGGGTTGCATCTTAGCAGGACTGGGGATGAATATCGTCGCTGATTTGCTGGTGCTGTTGGGGAGCGTTTAAATTCAATTGTCAGGGGGATGGGAACCTGAGAGGGACCTCAGATTGAAGGGAAGCAAAACTGTTAACTTGTCAGGGATGTGGGAATGAGGGAGCAAGTATCAGAGAGGAATACCAAGGTGCACAGAATACTGGGGGAGAGAGATATTATACAAGATAGGGAATAGTAAGTTATTAGGTGGGGTCAGAGTAAAGGAGAAAGTAATAAAGTCTGAATCAGGGTTAATGTGCATGTATGTGAATGCACGGAGTGTGATTAATAAGACTGGTGAGGTACAGGTGCAGATTGCCATGTGGAAATATGATGTAGCGGCTTTCACAGAGACCTGGCTCAAAGAAAGGCATGACTGGTTGTTAAATATTTCTGGATACAAGGTGCTCAGGAAAGATAGGAAAGGGAGACAAGGGGGACGGGTGGTGGTATTGATTAAGGAGAGCATTGTAGCGCTGGAGAAAAAGGATGTCCCAAAGGGGTCGAGGACAGAATCAATTTGGCTAGAGCTAAGGAACAAAAAAGGTTCGGTTACATTGCTCGGTGTTATCTATAGGCCACCAGCTAGTGGGAAGGATGTGGAGGAACAAATTTGCAAGGAAATTACAGAGAAGTGCAAATATTATAGGGTAGTTATAATGGGGGACTTTAATTATCCAAATATAGAGTGGGACAATAGTAGTGTAAAGGACAGTGAGGGGCAAGAGTTCCTAGTGTGTGTTCAGGAAAATTTTCTGCAACAGTATGTTGCTAGTCCAACGAGAAAGGAGGCACTGCTAGAACTGGTTCTTGGGAATGAGGTGGGCCAGTGGATCAAGTATCAGTCAGAGAGCATTTAGGGGATAGTGATCATTGTATCATAAGGTTTAGGCTGACTATGGAAAAGGACAAAGAGCAATCCAGGGTAAGAATAATTAACTGGGGGAAGGCCAACCTCAACGGAATAAGAATAGAGCTGAGGCGAATAAATTGGAGTCAAAAGCTGGCAGGAAAACCGGTAGATGAACAATGGGCTACATTTAAAGAAGAGATAGTTCGGGCACAGTCGAGGTATGTTCCGTCGAAGAAGAAAAGTCGGGCAAACAAATCCAGAACTCACTGGATGACAAAAGAGGTAGAAATTAAGATAAAGAAGAAAAAGTGTGCTTATGTCAGATGACAGGTAGAAAATATTATTGAGAACCAGGCTGAATATAGAAGGTCCAGAGGAGCAGTGCAAAAACAAATAAGAGAAGCAAAGAGAGAGCATGAAAAGAGACTTGCATTAAAGGAAATCCCAATGTTTTCTATAGGCATATAAATAGTAAAAGGATGGTATAAGGAGGAGTGGGACCAATTATGGACTAGAAAGGGGATCTATACATGGAGGCAGAGGGCATAGCTGAGGTATTAAATGAATAATTTTCATCTGTCTTTACCAAGGAAGAAGATGTAACCCAGGCAATGTTGAAAGAGGAGGTAAGTCAGACACTTGAGGGGTTTAAAATTGATAAAGAAGAAGTATTAGAGAGTCAGTATGTACTTAAAGTGAATAAAGAACCAGGACCAGATGGGATGCATCCAAGGATAATGAGGGTGGTAATTGCAGAGGCACTGGCCATAATTTTTCAATCTTCCTTAGACTAGGGGGTGGTGCCGGGGGACTGGAGAATTGTAAATGTTACACCCTTGTTCAAAAAAGGGTGTAAAGATCAGCCCAGCAATTACAGACCAGTCAGTTTAACTTCGGTGGTGGGAAAACTTCTAGAAAAAATAATTCAGGACAAAATCAATAGTCACATGGACAGATGCAAGCTAATTAAGGAAAGCCAGCATGGATTTCTTAAGGGAAAATCATGTTCAACTTACTTGCTGGAGTTTTTTGAGGAGGTAACAGAGAAGGTTGATGAGGGCAATGCTGTTGATGTGATGAACATGGACTTTCAAAAGGCATTTGATACAGTGTCACACAACAGGCCTGTGAGCAAACTTGTAGCTCATGGAATAAAAGGGACAGTACCAAAATTGGCTGAGTGACAAGAAACAAAGAGTAGTGGTTAATGGATGTTTTTCGGGCTGGAGGAAGGTTCATAGTGGAGTTCCCCAAAGATCAATGTTGCGATCCTTGCTTTTCCTGATATATATTAATGACCTAGAACTTGATGTACAGGGCACAATTTTAAAGTTTGTAGACGATACTAAACTTGGAAGCATTATCAACTGTGAGGAGGGTAGTGTAGAACTTCAAAAGGACATAGACAAGTTGATGGAATGGGCAGACAGGTGGCAGATGAAGTTCAATGCATAGAAATGTGAAGTGATTCATTTTGGTAGGAAGAACATGGAGAGGCACTATAGAATAAAGGGCACAATTCTGAAGGAGGTGCAGGAGCAGAGGGACCTGGGTGTATATGTGCATAATTCATTGAAGATGGCAGGACAAGTTAAGAGAATAGTCAATGAAGCATACATTGTTCTGGGCTTTATTAATAGGGGCATAGAGTACAAGAGCAAGGAAGATATGTTGAACTTGTATAAGACACTAGTTCGGCCTCAGCTGGAGTACTGCAGCCACACTTTAGAAAAGATGTGAGGGTATTGGAGACAGTACAGAAAAGATTCATGAGAATGATTCCAGGGATGAGGAATTTCAGTTATGAAGATAGATTGGAAAAGTTAGGACTGTGTTCCTTGGAGAAGAGAAGGCTGAGAGGTGATTTGATGGAGGTATTCAAAATCATGAGGGGTCTGGACTGAGTAGTTGGAGAGAAACTGTTCCCACTCAAGAACGAGAGGGCACAGATTTAAAGTATTTACCAGAGGAGCAAAAGTGACATGAGGAAAAGCTTTTTCACACAGCAGATGGCTGAAGTATGGAATGTGCTGTCTGAGAACGTTGTGGAGGCAGGTTCAATTGTAACATTTTTTTTTAGAGATACAGCACTGAAACAGGCCCTTCAGCCCACCGAGTCTGTGCCGACCATTAACCACCCATTTATACTCATCCTACACTAATCTCATGTTCCTACCACATCCTCATCTGTCCCTATATTCCCCTACCACCTACCTATACCAGGGGCAATTTATAATGGCCAATTTACCTATCAACCTGCAAGTCTTTTGGCTGTGGGAGAAACCCACGCAGACACAGGGAGAACTTGCAAACTCCACACAGGCAGTACCCAGAATTGAACCCGGGTCGCTGGAGCTGTGAGGTTGCGGTGCTAACCACTGCGCCACTGTGCCTCCCATTTTCTGCCCATCATAAAATTCACCTCGTCTAAACCCCAGAGACCCGTACCCTGTACTACATTAAGTCCTGCTCATCTATCATTTTTGTATTTGCTGACAGAATTTAGAATGCTCATAGTCATTTCAAATCTCTCCATTCAAAAGGGAATTAGACAGTTACATGAAAAGGAAGAATGTGTAGGGTTATGGGGAGAAGGCAGGGAAATGGAACTGTGGGAATTGCTCTTTTGGAGAGCTAGTGTCGACCGGATGGGCCGAATGGCCTCCTTCTGCACTGTAACGATTCTGTAATTCGGTGATCCTACAATTGCTACCGCAATGGCTTCAGCATGGCTGGAAAAAGCCTGTTGATGTGGAGTTGGGGAGACTGCAGATGGCCTTGCAGAATGCCCTCAAGCTGATCTGAGCTCTAGAAGGCACGGCTTTGGACTGCAGCACCTCGGAATTGGCAACAGCAGTCTGGGCTGGCTGGCTGGCTGACAGGCAACAGCAAGGACACTGTTGGAGTGGCAGTGGTGGAAGCAGAAATGTTTTCAGCATTGTAGAGAACACAGCAGGTTTGGGCGATGCCTCAGCAATCCAAGTAATCTGCTGGAGCATAGATTGAGCACTTGTATCTGCAGCCATGATGGCAGCAGTCTGAGCCGACATGGCACCAAGCTGAGCTTGCATGGCAACAAGTGGTGTCAGCTGTGGCTCTGTTGCTCGCATTCTCGTTCCTGTATCACGTAAGAACATATGAGCATATGAATTAGGAGCAGGAGTAGGCCATTCGGCCCTTTGAAACTGCTCCGCCATTCAATAAGATCATGGCTGATCTGATTGTAACCTCGCCTCCACATTCCCACCTACCCCTGATTACCTTTCACTCCCTTGCTTATCAAGAATCTATCTGCCTCTGCTTCTACACCTTTTGAGGAAAAGAGTTTCAAAGACTCACAACCCTCTGTGAGAAAAAAGTTCTCCTCATCTCTGTCTTAAATGGGCGACCCCTTATTTTTAAACAGTGACCCTTAGTTCTAGATTCTCCCAAAAGAGGAACCATCCTTTTCACATCCACCCTATCAAGACCCCATAGAATCTTATATATTTCAATCAAGTCACCTCTTACTCTTCTAAATTCAAGCAGATACAAGCCTAGCCTGTCCAACCTTTCTTCATAAGACAACCCACCCATTCCAGATATTAGTCTAGTAAACCTTCTCTGAACTGCTTCCAAAGCATTTACATCCTTCCTTAAATAAGGAGACCAATACTATTCACAGAACTCCAGATGTGGTCTCACCAATGCTCTATATCACCGAAGCATAACCTCCCTGCTTTTGTATTCAATTTTCCTCGCAATGAATGATAACATTCTAATAGCTTTCCTAATTACTTGCTGTACCTGCATACTAACCTTTTGCAATTCATGTACTAGGACATCCAGATCCCTCTGCATCTCAAATTTCTGCAATCTCTCACTATTTAGATAATATGCTTCTTTTTTATTCTTCCTGCCAAAATGGACAATTTCACATTTTCCACATTATACTCCATTTGCCAGATCTTTGCCCACTCACTTAACCTATCTCTATCCCTTTGTAGCCTCCTTATGTCCTCTTCACAACTTACTTTCCTACCTATCTATGTATCATCAGCAAATTTAGCAACCATACCTTCAGTCCCTTCATCCAAGTAATTAATCCAAATTGTAAAAAGTTGAGTCCCCAGCACAGATTATGGTTCAAATCCCACTCCAGTACTTGAGCACAAAAATCAAGAGTGACGCTCCAGTGCAGTACGGAGGGAGCACTGCACTGTTGGTGGTTCTGTCTTTCGGATGAGACATTAAACTGTGCCCAATCTGTTTTCTCAGGTGGATGTATAAGATCCCATGGCACTACTTAGAGAAGAGCAGGGGAGTTATCCCCAGTGTCCTGGCCACCATTTGCCCCTCAACCAACATCACAAAAATGGATTATCCGGCCATTATCACATTACTGTTTGTCGGAGTTTGCTGTGCGCATACTGGCTGCTGTGTTTCCTGCATTACAACAGTGACTATACTTCAAAAAGGTACTTTGTTGGCTGTAAAGCACTTTGAGACATCCAGTGGTCACAAATGCAAGTCGTTTTTTTCTTTTTTTTTCTTTTCAACACTTCTTTCAACACTTCCACCTCCTGCTGTTGCCAGAATGCACCTTGACCTGGCTTTAAGTGGTGCTAGCTTTGTCCAAACCTGGGCCCCTGCTGAGGCCTGCAGCCACTCAACAGTATGTTTAATGCTGGGCTGCACGCCTCATGATTATAATCAGCAGGTAGCACGAAGCTTGGGTACTGCCTGTATTACTTTGAATGGCTGCAGGTTAAACACGCATTACGATCCCTGCCCCGATTTCGGAGGCTATACAATTTAGCCCCCACGTTGTTACTAGTTGCAAATATCTATCTACCATGATAGATGACACAGAAATGGGCGGCACAGTGGCTAGCACCGCAGCCTCACAGCTCCAGCGACCCGGGTTCAATTCTGGGTGCTGCCTGTGTCGAGTTTGCAAGTTCTCCCTGTGTCTGCGTGGGTTTTCGCCGGGTGCTCTGGTTTCCACCCACCACCAAAAGACTTGCAGGTTGATAGGTAAATTGACCATTATAAATTGCCCCTAGTATACGTAGGTGGTAGGGGAATAGAGGGACAGGTGGGGATGTGGTAGGAATATGGGATTAGTGTAGGATTAGTATAAATGGGTGGTTGTGGTCGGCACAGCCTCGGTGGGCCGAAGGGCCTGTTTCAGTGCTGTATCTCTAAATAAATAAATTTAAAAAAAAGAAATATTGGGCTGAATGTTCCCAGCCCTATGGAGATAGGGTTGGAGATGGGGTGTGGTGGAATCAGTGGGTTGGGTTGGGTGGGGGGAGGGGGGGTGGGGAGATGGTCTGATGTTGGCAAAATAGAGGGACCGTGTCAGCATGGCTTTCCAATACATTCCCACCTCTGGTGAACTTTCCAAGGAGCAGGTTGGGACCAGGGTCGGCTGCCCACTCCATGGAGGCAGGCAGCCAATTAGGACAATTAAGGCTCCACTGAGGAGTCATTTTGCAATGGCATTTGTATTTTCCCACCATTGGACCCACTGCCCCCGAGCTTGGAGGCCACTAGCTTATTGGAGACGTCCTCCCGGTGGCAGGCCGGGTCACCATCAGAGCCAGAGTCTCCCAATAACGGGGCTACAGGGATCAAAGGCTGCAACATCATCAGTCGTTATTCCTGCAGGTGGGGTTCCCCTCCACCCTGAAGACTTCAGGCCTTTTTGTTTAGTAACTTCTTTGCAGGTAATCAAGGCTGTCTCCATATTGAAGTGTCCTTATTCTTGCCTGCCTGCCTCAGCAGCGTCCACCTCTCTCGGTGGGGCTGCTGGCCAAACATTGCAGCAAGCCGTTTGATTGGGCCTCCCAATTCCCTAGTGTGCCCTCTGTCCTTAATTGGACGGGGCTGCTGGAGACGGATTCTTAATTGGCCTCCTCCGGGAAGATTGCACCTGACATCCTACCACAGTCACCTTCAGGTTTCCAACCTGGACTTGGGGCCAACCTAAGAGGGAAAATCGAGCCCATTTACAATATTATCATTTTGTAAGCCTCAACTTCATTATGTATCAGCCATGGCTCAGTGGGTAGCACTGTTCCCTTTGAGTCAAAGGATTGTCAGTTCATGAAACATTCCAGATCCATCAGCACAAAATTCTCATCTGACACTCCAGTGCAATGCTGAGGGAGTGCTGTACTTTCGGAGAAAAAGTAAAGAAAGACTTGCATTTTTCAAGTGCCGTTCATGACCACTGACATCTCAAACTGTTTTACAGTCAATAAGGTACTTTTTGAGGGTAGTCACTGTTATAATGCAGAAAACGTGGCAGTCAATTTGCGCCCTGTAAACTCCCACAAACAGTAATATGATAGTGACCAGATAATCTGTTTTTATGGTGCTAATTGAGGGATAAATATTGGCCAGAACACAGGGGATAACTCCCAGCTCTTCTTCAAAATAGTGCCATGGGATCTTTTATCTCCACCCGAGCAGGCAGATGGGGCCCCAGTTTAACGTCTCATCCAAAACACGGCACCTTCAACATTGCATCATTTCCTCACTCCTGTATTGGAATGTCAGCCCTGATTGTTGTGCTTAAGCGCTGGAGTGGGAATTGAGCAGTGAACTTTGTGACTCAGAGGTAGGAACACTACTGACTGAGCCACAGATGTCACATTTCAGTACAGCTATTAAACAGAGCCCTGTCTGCCCTCTCAGGCAACTGTAAAATAACCCATTTTATTTTGAAGAAGAGCAGGGGAGTTATTGTTGGTGTCCTGCCAAATATTTATCCACAGCCAACATTACTGAAGCAAATAATCTGGTCAATGTCACATTGCTGTTTGCGGGAGCTTGAAATGCAAAATTGGCTGCCATATTTGCAACATTACAACAGTAACTACACTTCAAAAATACTTAATTGTCTTTAAAATGCTTTGGGACATCCTGAGATTGTTGAAGGCGCTATATAGAATGCCAGTCTTTCTTTTATTTTTAAATTTTAGAGATACAGCACTGAAACAGGCCCTTCGGCCCACTGAGTCTGTGCCGACCAACAACCACCCATTTATACTAACCCTACAGTAATCCCATATTCCCTACCACCTACCTACACTAGGAGCAATTTACAACAGCCTGCTTACCTATCACCTGCAAGTCTTTGGCTGTGGGAGGAAACCGGAGCACCCGGCGCAAACCCACGCGGTCACAGGGAGAACATGCAAACTCCGCACAGGCAGTACCCAGAATCGAACCCGGGTCCCTGGAGCTGTGAGGTTGCGGTGCTAACCACTGCGCCACTGTGCCGCCCAAAATGTTCTGTTGTATTACAAGCACATAGGTCTCTGGATCTCACTCGTTGAACAATACCTTCCAAAGTTGGGGACAACTTGCTACTCCCTGAACAGTATTTATGACACCTAAACAAAATGGCAGAGCATGCTTAAATTTAAACAAAAAATAAAATTAAGGGGGTTCGCAAGTGAGTTCACCACTCGAGTTTTGATAGAGGAGGAAGGAGGATGCAGTGGAACCCATTTCTTGCACAATGATAAAAGATAATGAATTGTTGGCGTGAAGAGAAGGGTGACTGTTTGTTTATTCTCAATATGGAAGTAACCAATGTTTCACACAAACAGAAGGAAGGATGTCGTGAATGCTGGAAATCTAAACTAAAAAGAGAAATAACTTAAACACTCAATCTGCCTTTGCAGTCAATGTCTGAAGCATTGCATATGCACTTGGATGAATCTGTCGTCTATATTCTGCATATTTTGAAGGGTTTACTGAGTCAAAATCTCAAAATGTCTAATATGTTGACAGTGATAATTATTGACTATAGGCCCTTGTCTGCTAATGGACACATCCTGGGCTGGATTTTCAAAACGGGTTCAGGAACCTGACGCCTGGATCATTTGTGGGTCCAAACCCTGTGCCTCAACTGTGCCACTCACACAATGCAATTTTGTTATGTTAATATCCTAATTGGGCAAGAGGCGAGCTCGGCATCCAATCAATTAGTGGCACCGAGCATCTCCAGGAGGCAGGAGCTGCCTGCGGAGCGCGAGCAGCAAAGGCAGACAGCAGCCACAATGTGTTCCAGAGACTCAGATGGGGTTGCCGCTGCTTTGCCGAAGACAGCAGGCAACGCATTAAAGGGCCAGCTGCCTAAAGAAGACGGCGTTGTTGAAAGATCCAAATATGAAGTAATGGCCATGATCTCGTGCAAATTTCCCCAGGGCCCCAGAATTTTTAACCTTATATAAAAATAAAATTTCCCTTTGTCCTGCTGTGAACCCGACCGCCGTGCACTAACGTGCACCAGACTCTTTGGGTTCGCTGGAATCAAAATTGAAAGTAGCAGTTCCAACCTCCCCGGCCCCTTAACAAGCAGGTTCACTGTTCACTCGCCCCCCCCCCCGCCCCCCCCCAATCCCACCGCCACCCACCACCCGTCTTCACTTTAAAAATTGAAGTCTGTCCCGGAGGTGTTGGGATCCAGAAACACCCTCCAGGACAGTGATTTTTAAATCGTGTCTGCACCTGGTCCTGACCCCACCGGCATTCGAAAATCCTGCCCCCATGTCTGCTACATTCTTTTGACGTAAAGACAGTGGAAGCAGAGTCTTTGAATATGTTTAAGACAGAGGTAGATAGATTCTTGATAAGCAAGGGGTGAAAGGTGATCGGGGGTAGGTGGTAATGTGGAGAAATCAGTTCAGCCATGAACGTATTGAATGGCGGAACAGGCTCGAGGGGCCGAGTGGCCTATTCCCACTCCTAATTCATATTTTTGTATATTGCTCCTGCTGCCATTTATAAGATTGTACAGGTTATCAAAAACCTTTGAATGAAAGAATTCATTGCGATGATTCCTAATTTTAGCTGGAATATCAGGTGAGCTGCAGAGTTTAGCTGATCACGGGTGACTCATTGAGAGCAAGAGACAATTAATGTAAGAGTCTCCCTCATTGGTGAATGTTTACAGATTCAGACATGTGTTATGGCCAAGTGGGTGCTGGTGTGGCTGGTTTCCACTGTTCACCTTCCAACTGACCACAGACTGTATTTGTTTAAATTAGTGTGCTTATATTAACTGGGATGCTATTTTAAAATTCGTCTGATAGAATCACCTCTCTCAAATTTTCATAGGAGGGTTTTAGCTTGAGAGAATGTATCCAGTGATCAAAAGCCATATGCTTAATTCTTTCAAATTCAACAGAAATCTAGGTATGTCTTTTCCCAGTGTTTCTGAATTTCTGCTGATAGATTTCAGGTACTAACTCATATGCATACAGAATCGCTGTTTTAGTTTGTTCATAGTCAGAAGAACTCTTCTCTGATAACAGAGAAAAAGCTTCATGAACTCTACACACTAAGTTGTCTTGCAGGAGAATAGTCAATGTTCTTTTGGCCATTTTAGTCTATCAGCTATTTTTTCAAAGGCTGCGTTTGCTAACAACGCAACCACTAGGTGACGCTGTACTAGCACATGCGCATATGCAGCCTCATCCACTTAAACGTCACTATCTACGATGTTCAGGCTGCTGCCAGGATAAAAGATGGTGCTGCTCAATTTATCATAGAAAAACAACTTCAACCTGTGGCAGCACACAATGGACATGTTTGACACACGGAGGACATTGCGCTGTTTAAAGTCTCATCAGTGGGTCAGCACCTCTGACAGTGCTGCACACCCTCCGTAATTCTGTGAAGTTTCAGTGACATCCCGCTCTCTGGCTCCCCGCTCTCCCCCCACTCCCCGTCCCGCTCTCCGGCCACTTGTTCCCCGCTTCCCCCACCCCCATCTCTCCAGACGCTAGCTCTAGGCTGCGCCACTTCCCTCCTCTCAGCCACTCACTCCTACATCGCCCTGTCACCCCTTGAGGGCCACTTTGCTTCTTCGGGCGGAGCAAATGGCCGAGAGGAAGGATGCGGCCCGTGGCCTAGAGCTAGCGTCTGGAGGGATGAGGGTCGGGGGAAGCGGGGAGCGAGCGGCCGGAAAGCGGGACAGGGGGGTGAGCAGGGGTGAGCGGGGAGCAAGCGGCCAGAGAGTGGGTGAGGGGGAAGCAGCCGGAGAGCGGGTGTGGGGGGGAGGCGGCCGGAGAGCGGAAGAGGATTGTTGGGGAGTGGAAACGAGGAGCAAGCAGCCTGGAGTGAGTGGCCGAGGGGGGGGTGGGGAGGGCATTTTCCTGCACATGCGCCTTTAGTCCTGGCAAGGCAAGACATAGGTTGCGCATGCGCAGCATCTCAGAGCGCAGGAGACCGTTTACACATGTGCGCAGCTTGGTGCACTCTGATGACGTCAGCAGGCTGCTGCGTTGTCAGGAGTCACTTTGTTTTTCAAATGAGATGAAATAAGACTCAACCTCCTATTTATTAAATTTTGGCACCAGACTTGAGTGTCTTGTAATTTCAAAGTTTTGTTCCGAATTGTGGTAGCATTCTCACCTTGTGCTTACAGGCTTTCTAACTCAACCTATTTTGCTGCTGCCTTTCTTTCTTTTCTTGATCTTTGCAATTATATTTCCTCTCTTTTCAACTGGTACTCTCTTTCCTCTCTTTCCCTTTGAAGTTCCTGTTTTTTCAACTGCATCTGCATCTCTTCTCTTTGTAACTGAATTCTAGCCTGGGCTACCTTCTCGGTCTCAGATTCCATGTCTGTTTCTTCTGGTTCGGGGCAAGATTAAAACAGCTAAACTCTTCCCTGTTTCCAGTTTCTTTGCCTTTTGCTACAAAGTGACTCCTGCCTGGGTAGCAAGGGTTTTTAAATCTTCAATACTTAATTGCTTTAATTTGTCATGGGATATATCTCCTTGCTGTACCAATACGTTAGCATTAAATGCAGCTAAATCTTTTGTTTCTAGCACGATAAAGGAAAAAATACAAGGAAACCTGCTTGTTTAGTTTTCTACAGTTTTAGAGATCAATTTTCCTCCTGTTTCTAAATCTCTCATTTAATCCGATTGTTCAAAAAATTCTTGCTCAAAACCTATTACAGCTAGGTGGGCGATGGCATGACTGGTTTCCACTGTTCACCTCCCAACTGACCACAGACAGTGTTTTAGTTTAAATTAGTGTTTCAGTCCTTGTGTTTTGTTTGCCAAATAAATGGGCAATGACAGGCTTTCTCATAGGTTTAAAACAGAAGATTAAATATTTATTAAACAATATTCATCACCCGAAATGTTGGTTGTTCGCAACACCAATCGCATGCTAAAGGCCTGCTACCCAACCCGAATCCGATGGGACCCGACTACATGTGTCGGGTTTGGGTCGGACTGGGTTCCACTTCCGGGTCCAGCATTCGGGCTCGGGTCAGGCCGGGTTGGACACGCTCTATCACAGGTAAGTGGCTCCACTGTTAATTTAATTTTTGGACTAGTAAGGTGGTTTTGTAACAGTTATTTTAACCTTGTGCAGATCGGCAACAAAGTGAAAAACGGAAGGATGGTTGGTCGTATCGGGTTGGGCGGGGGGAAAAATGGAAGGACTCGGCCGGGTCAGCCTTGGGTCAGATATGGTTCTGTCAGGTTCGGGTCGGGTTTTTATTTTGCAGACCCGAGTAGGCCTTTACCGCACACATTCATTTTAATAATCACACTCCAGAAGAGATAGAAGGTAAAGGGTCAGAGGTGTTAAGAGTTTAAGGTATATAAGTCGGTTGTTTCAGGAAAACCTGTGGAATCCTCTTGGAGGGCGAGTTTTAAAGTTGCAGGCATGTTTGCTGGTTGTCTTGTATTTGCTGGGCTGCTGAAGACTTTTGGCGGTTCACTTCAGTTTGAAGATGGTGCTGATATTCTTAGTTCAGTTTTCACAGGTGGAAGAGTTGTTTCAAAGGCAATCTCTTTTCTCTGCTGCAGTTGGCTTTCCACTTGTCTCAGCAGGGTTCAAAAGTTAGCTGGAACTGGTCTCTCTCTCTCTCAGCCTTGCGCTGAATTGAAGATGGCTTTCGATGTTTACTGTGTAGTTGGAGAGACCAGACTAAGGTTGATGACTTGATGGCTGAACTGGAAAAGACTCCTTTGTTCTTCAAAACGATTATCTTTAAGCGTCAACTTTGTCGATGTGACTTTAGGTTTCGGTTCCTGATGGACTGTACAAGAGCTTTTGATGGCCGCATTTTGATAATATGAGGGCTAGTCACACTCGATTGCGGTGAAGGAGGCTAGAGACGTAGAGTCTGGGAGTGTCTTTGTTTTAGCTCATTTTGTGTATAGCTCACATGATGTGTGGTAAGCTGTCTCATTTCCATGTAGACGGGGTTAATTGGTTTTAGTTCTGGTAAAAGTGGATGTGTATTTTGGTTCAAGAGATGGTATGGACCAGATGACTGGCCTCCATTTTGTTGACATTTTGTTTAAAAATTGTTCTAATTTTTCATAACTCTTCAGTTTGTTTCTGTATTTTCATGGCTGGACTTCTCTTGAGCGTGACACATACAATCTGGAAAACTAGCAAAGGTTGATGCAGAATCAAACAACTGACAACTCAAAAATCGATCGTTGATACAGGTCTCTGAAATTTTAGTTATAATGCATGTGCTACATTACAATGGTGAATATACTTCAAAAACACTTGATTCACTGTGAAGGACTTTGAGACATCCTAAGGTCATGAAAGGCACTATAAATATAATTTATTTATTTCTCTTCCCCTCTCTTATACTGAATGTTCAATGGGGAATGAGCTTGTCATAACTAAACAACCTCAGCTTCTCAGATAGGTTCAAGGACCTTGATCGATTTACATTAGAGCAGCAGACTTGCAGGTGACTTGATAGAGGCCTACAAAATAGTCAAAGAGCTGGACAGCCTCCCTGTTGTTAGATTATTCCAGTTTAACAGATTGAGGAGGATCAGGGATATGAGTTTAAATTATTTAAGAGTAGGAATAGACTGGATGTTAGCCAGTTCCTTTTTAAACAGAGAGTCCTGAGCCTCTGGAACACATTACGGCTGATGTGGTCTTAGAGTCATAGAGTTATACAGCACAGAAACAGGCCCATCGCCCCACAGTGTCCACGCCGGCCATCAAGCCTATCTATTCTAATCCCATTTTCTAGCACTTGGCCCATAGCCTTGTATGCTATGGCGTTTCAAGTGCTCATCGAAGTACATCTTAAATGCTGTGAGGGTTCCTGCCTCTATCACCCTTCAGGCAGTGTGCTCCAGATTCCAACCACCTCTGGGTGAAAATTTTTTTCCTCAAATCCCCTCTAAAACTCCTGCCCCTTACCTTAAATCTCTGCCCCCTGGTTATTGAGCCCTCCACTAAGGGAAAAAAGTTTCTTCCTAATTACCCTATCTATGCCCCTCATAATTTTGTATACCTCAGTTATGTCTCCCTCAGTCTTCTCTGCTCTAAGGAAAACAACCCCAGCCTTTTCAGTCTCTCTTCATAGCTGAAATGCTCCAGCCCAGGCAACATCCTGGTGAATCTCCTCTGCATCCTCTCCAGTGCAATCACATCCTTCCTATAGTTTGGTGACTGGAACTGTACACAGTACTCCAGCTGTGGCCCAAACAGCATTTTATACAGCTCCATCATAACCTCCCTGCTCTTATATTCTATGCCTCGGCTAATAAAGGCAACTATCTCATATGCCTTCCTAACCACCTTATCTACCTGTGCTGCTGCCTTCAGTGATCTATGGACAAGTACACCAAGGTCCCTCCGACCCTCTCTACTTCCTAGGGTCCTACCATCCATTGTATATTCCATTGCCTTGTTAGTCCTCCCAAAATGTATCTCACACTTCTCAGGATTAAATTCCATTTGCCACAGCTCTGCCCATCTTACCAGCCCATCTATATCGTCCTGTAATCTAAGGCTTTCCTCCTCACAATTTACAACACCACCAATTTTCGTGTCATCTGCGAACTTACTGATCATACCTCCTATATTCATGTCTAAATCATTAATGTACACTACAAACAGCAAGGGTCCCAGCACCGATCCCTGCGGTACACCACTGGTTACAGATTTCCACTCGCAATAATAACCCTCAATCATCACCCTCTGCCTCCTGCCACTAAGCCAATTTTGGATCCAATTTGCCAAATTGCCCTGGAGCCCATGGGCTCTTACCTTCTTGACCAATCTCCCATGCGGGACCTTATCAAAAGCCTTACTGAAGTCCATGTAGACCACATCAATTGTTTTACCCTCATCGGCACACCTAGTCTCCTCCTCGAAAAATTCATTAAAATTTGTTAGACTATATCTCCCCCTGACAAAGCCATGCTGACTATCCCTGATTAATTCCTGCCTCTCCAAGTGGAGATTAATCCTCTCCCTCAGAATTTTTTCCAGTAGTTTCCCTACCACTGACGTTAGGTTCATCGGCCTGTAATTACCTGGTTTATCCCTACTACCCTTCTTGAATAATATAACATTGGCTGTCCTCCAGTCCTCTGGCACCTTTCCTGTGGCCAGAGAGGATTTGAAAATTTGTGTCAGAGCTCCTGCAAGCTCCTCCCTTGCCTCACGTAGCAGCCTGGGATACATCTCATCTGGGCCTGGGGATTTATCCACTAATTTATCCGCTAAAACCACTAATATCTCCTCCCTTTCAATGCTAATTTGTGCAAGTATATCACATTCCTCCTCCCTGATCTCTGCACCCTCATCATCCTTCTCCATAGTGAACACAGATGAAAAGTAATCATTTAAAACCTCACCTACGTCCTCTGGCTCCACACACAGATTATCACTTTGGTCCCTAATGGGCCCTACTGTTTCTCTGGTTATTCTCTTGCCCTTAATATACTTATAAAACACCTTGGGATTTTCCTTTATCTTGCCTGCCAGTGTTTTTTCTTGCCCCCTCTTTGCTCTCCTAATTACCTTTTTACACTTTCTATACTCCTCTAGGGCCTCCGCTGTTTTCAGCCCTCTGAATCTGCCATAAACCTTTTTATTCCTTATCCAATCCTCTATATCCCTTGACATCCAGGGTTCCCTGGACTTATTGGTCCTCCCCTTCACCTTTATGGGACCATGTTTTCCCTGAACTCTCACTATTTCCTTTTTGAATGACTCCCACTGGTCTGATGTAGACCTTCCTACAAGTAGCTGCTCCCAGTCCACTTTGGCCAGATCCTGTTTTATCATATTGAAATCGGCCTTCCCCCAATTCAGTACCTTTATTTCTGGTCCATCTTTGTCCTTTTCTATAACTACCTTAAATCTTACAGAGTTATGATCACTATTCCCGAAATGCTCCCCCACTGACACTTCTACCACTTGTCTGCCTTCATTCCCTAGGATTAGGTCCAGTACTGCCCCTTCTCTTGTAGGACTTTCTACATGCTGGCTCAAAAAGCTCTCCTGAATGCTCTTTAAGAATTCCACTCCCTTTAAGCCTTTTGCACTAAGACTATCATAGTTAATGTTGGGGAAGTTGAAATCCCTTACCATTATTACTCTATTATTTTTACACCTCTCTGATATTTGCCTACATATCTGCCCCTCTAGCTCTCCTTGACTGTTTGGAAGCCTGTAGTACACTCCCAGCAAAGTGATTGCCCTCTTTTTGTTTTTAAGTTTTACCCATACAGCCTCATTTGAGGAACCTTCTGAGATATCATCCCTCCTTACTGCATTAATTGACGCCTTGATCAATAGTGCAATGCTGCCTCCTCTTTTACATCCCCCCTGTCACACCTGAAGACTCTGTACCCTGGGATATTGAGCTGCCAGTCCTGCCCTTCCCTCAACCATGTCTCAGTGATAGCAATAATATCATATTCCCATGTGTTAATCAATGCCCTCATTGTATGCCTTCCAGAGGGAGCGGAACCTATTGCTGACTGGGGCAGAGATTGCAGCATAAGTTTTTTTAAATTATTTCATGGGATGTGGGAGTTTCTGGTAAGGCCAGCATTTGTTTACCATCCCTAATTGAGCTTGAGAAGGTGGTGGTGAGCTGCCTTCTTGAACTGCTGCAGGCCATCTGGGGTGAGTACACCCACCATGCTGCTAGGGAGGGAGTTCCAGAATTTTGATCCTGTGACAGTGAAGGAACGGCAATATATTTCCAAGTCAGGATGGTGTGTGGCTTGGAGGGGAACTTGCAGGTGGTGGTGGTCCCCATGTATTTGCTGTCCTTGATCTTCTAGGTGGAAGACATCGTGGATTTGGAAGGTGCTGTCAAAGGAGGCGTGGTGTGTTGCTGCATTCATCTTGTAGATTGCTACCACTGTGCATCGATGGTGAAGGGAGTGAAGGTTTAAGTTGGTGGATGGGGTACCAATCAAGCGAGCTGCTTTGTCCTGGATGGTGTCGAGTTTCTTGAGTGTTGTTGGAACTGCACCCATCCAGGCAAGTGGAGAGTATTCCATCACACTCCTACTTGTGCCTTATAGATGGTTGTTGTGGGGAGTTCGAGCACCCTTCCCTATTTCACTACCTGTGCGGGAGTTCATTCACCCTCACTTACCCCTGGTACTTGCGGGAGTTAGGTCACCCTCCCATAGCCGCTTTTATTTTATTCATTCATGGGATGTGGGCGTCACTGGCCAGGCCAGCATTTATTGCCCATCCCTAATTGTCCTTGAGAAGGTGGTGGTGAGCTGCCTTCTTGAAGCGCTGCAGTCCGTTTGGGGTAGGTATACCCACAGTGCCGGGTGGTCCGTCCGGTTTCATTCCTGAGTTCAGTCACCCTCCCTTGCATTCTACTACCCATGAGAGTTCATTCTCCCTCTCCACGTGCAAGTGGTTACCAAGCGAGACTCAAGACTCAAGTTTCTTTGTTTGAACACTGGTTTATTCAAGCATGTAGGGGAGCCACACGAATCAAGTTGAAATGTGCAAGCTCCCCGAAACACAATGGTCATACATGTTTATAGGATTACTTATCAGACATTGTTTACATACACCAATCAGATTATACAGATTGATTTAAATGATCCAATCACGACTCGTACATCCCTGCGCCACGTTTAACTTTGTTTTAACATGATCATAATGAAGTAGTTCGAGGGGCCCCTTGGTGGTCAGCATGACAGCCTGTCCGAGCGGCTGCACGTACATACTGATAAAAAGACTCCAATTAGAGGCCAACGCACACACATCTCCTGAGCACCAGTTCGTTATCAGAAAGCCACACCTCCCCCAACTTGTCCGATTCTGTCTGCCTCAGCAATTTCATGTACCCAAGGTCTTTTAAAGCTTGTTCTTTGTTTCATGTATCCTTTTAGCTTATTCTTTGTGTCATACATCTTCTTAGCTTATTTTTTTTCTTTTTCAATGGTGGACAGGCTTTGGGGAGTCAGGAGGTGGCAGAATTCCCAGCCTCTGACCTGTTCTTGTAACTATAGTGTTTATGTGGCTGGTCCAGTTCAGTTTCTGGTCAATGGTAACCCCTAGGTTGTTGATGATGGGGGATTCAGCGATCGTAATGCCGTTGAATGTCAAGGGGAGGTGGTTACATTCTCTCTTATTGGTGGGCGTCATTGCCTGGCACTTGTGTGGCGCAAATGTTACATGCCATTTATCAGCCCAAACCTGGATGTTGTCCAGGTCTTGCTGTATTTCTACACCAAATACTTCACTATCTGAGGAGTTGCGAATGATACTGAATATCGTACAATCCTCAGCAAACATCCCTACTTCTGACCTTATGATGGAGGGAAGGTCATTGATGAAGCAGCTGAAGATGGTTGGGCCTACGACACTGTCCTGAGGAACTCCTGCAGCAATGTCCTGAGGCTGAAATGATTGGCCTCCAAAAACCACAACCATCTTCTTTTGTGCTAGGGATGACTCCAAACGGTGGAGAGTTTTCCCCTTGATTCCCATTGACTTCAGTTTTGCTAGGGTTCCTTGATGACACACTTGGTCAAGTGCTGCCTTTATATCCAGGGCAGTCATCTCACCTCACTTGTTGAGTTCAGTCCTTTTGTCCATGTTTGGACCAAGGATGTAATGAGGTCAGGAGCCAAGTGGCCCTGGTGGAACCCAAACACAGCGTCACTGAGCAGGTTATTGCTGTTTAAGTGGCACTTGATAGCCCTGTCGACGACACCTTCCATCATTTTGCTGCTGATCGAGAGTAGACTGATGAGGGGGTAATTGGTCGGGTTGGATTTGTCCTGCTTTCTGTGGATGGGACATACCTGGGCAATTTTCCACATTGTTGGGTAGATGTCAGTGTTGTAGCTGTACTGAAACAGCTTGGCTAGGGGCGTGGCAAGTTCTGGAGCACAGGTCTTCAGTACTATTGCCGGAATGTTGTCAGGGCCCATAGCCTTTGTAGGATCCAGTGCCTTCAGCCATTTCTTGATATCATGTGGAGTGAATCAGATTGGTTGAAGACTGGCATCTGTGATACTGGGGACCTCAGGAGGAGGCCGAGATGGATCATCCACATGGCACTTCTGGCTGAAGATGGATGCAAATGCTTCAGCTTTTTCTTTTGCACTGATGTACTGGCTCCCTCATTATCGAGGATGGGCATATTTGTGGAGCATCCTCCTCCACAAATGTTGTTTGATTGTTCACCACCATTCACGAATGGATGTGGCAGGACTGCAAAGCTTAGATCTGATTCGTTGGTTGTGGGATCGCTTAGCTCTGCCTATTTCATGCTGCTTTCGCTGTTTGGCATGCAAGTAGTCCTTTGTTTTAGCATCACTGTGTTAACACCTCATTTTTAGGTATGCCTGGTGCTGCTTCTGGCATGCTGTCCTGCACTCTTCATATGTAAGCTAAGTGTCTTTATAGTCACACTTCATCCATGTGATCTCATGGAACGGTTACAATCACCAGAGGCACCAGAGGGAGTAAGAGAGGAAGATTACAGACTATTTTTTTCCCTTATTGCTCCTTTTTGGGGGGCTTTTTTTTCTGCCTCTCCTGAGAGATTACACTGCTGCGGGGTGGGTGTCAGGGAAGGGTGGGGATGGAGGGAGAATAAAGCCACGATGATCGAACCTTTGTAGTGTGGCCTACCTGACCTTTTCTGATCTCTCATTTTACTATGTTTGGAAAGCTTCAAGTTTACCCACATTCCTTATATAACAGAAAATTGTGGCCCAAATTGCAGGTATTTTCTCTACTTCTTGCAGAGTAATTATAATATATTGTGCATTTATATTAATATTCATAGTTTAATTGTATTCAAGTTACTTATAGAGTTCTAACTGACATATCTTCAAGCTGTCCATTTTCTACACACTGGCATTCTCATTCCACATGAATCATGAACTGTTGGCATGTATGGAGATTACTTTTGGCAGCAGCCTAGGGCATATCATGCCCCCTCAAGTACACAAATGTGCACACTATCAGGAGCGGTCTAAAGGTGAATAGAACTTCTAAAACTTCTAAAGAATAAGAGAAGTTACCTTGGAAATATTTCTGAAAGATATAACAATTGGAGATTTTAATTATCAGGCCTGATGTGCATACCTCAATATTGCTGATCTCTATTAGCAGTCAGAATGTTTCAATCATGATATGCAACATGCACTGCAGGCCAGAGAAACTTGCAGTGGTGCTCAAACTTCGCTCTTCTAATGCTGCTAGCCATAGTCAGGTGTCCCAGGGTCATGCTTTTGGCTCAGAACAGAAAATACCCAATGCCTATGAGGCAGCACTTTGGGTGCACTACTTCAGTCCAGCATTGGAATTGAGGAGACCTGGAAAATCTGCCACTATTAGTCCTGACAATACACTGGTTAGATTACATGTAGAGCATTCTGTTCACTTTTGATGACCATGACACCCAAAAGGGAACAGAGCTCCTCCAATTCTGGTCTCTGCGAGTACCCAATTTTCATCGCTCCACCATTCGTGTTATGTACTTGGTGTTCTTTATCAAACAGATGAGCAGACTCCAGAATATTGGGAAATTCAAAGTACAGTTGATGGTATAATGTCAGGTAATAGTGGATAGGCTCTGATAGGCCAAGTGACATTTTTGTATGCTTGATTTTTATTTTGTTCCCAAAATTTCACATTTGACATGTAAGGTCTAAAACTTGCATTCAGCTGCCTAGGCCCTATGATATGGAATACCTGCCCTAAACCTCACCATCTCTCTACCTCTCACTCTGCCTTTAAGACAGTTCTTAAAACCTACCTCTTTGACCAAGGTTTTGTCATCTGTCCTTATATCTTAGTTGGCTCAATGTCAGAGTTTGTTTGATAATGCTCCTGTGAAGTCCTTATATCTTCTTAGGTGGCTCAATGTGAAGTGTATGGGACATATTACTGCTTTAAAAGTGCTATGTAAATGCAAGTTATTGTTGTTGTAAGGCTGATCGTGAGAATATGGGGAAAGACTGAATCATATACTTTTCAGGTTGGAATGAAAGAGGTTAAGAAGCAAGAACTTTAAGTGAAGCATATTAAATTTTAAATTGTGTATATAGATAAGTCCAGATTAATACTTCAAAGTAAGTTAGGGAAGTAAAATCAGTGAACATCAATGGAAATGAGTGAAAAGTGCAATTAAACTAGAGATATTAGCAAAGACTTCACTGAAAGTGTGTTACGTGCCTGGTATAATTTACCAAGCAGATGTATGGAGACTGGAACATTGGGCTATTCAAAATACAGTTAATGATGCAATGTCAAGTAATAGGGGATAGCTGTGATGGGCCAAATGACCTTTACATATTCTTGATTTTTACTACGTCCCCAAAATTTCAAATTTAATGTGAAAGTTCTAAAATGTGGTTCTATAATTCTATAATTGACTGACTGCTTCATATGAATTTTGATGTCTTTTACATTTTGAAAATGATTCTAATGTTTCTTTGAACACTTTTAAAACCAAGCTATTTTTTTTTCAACATTCATATATGCATGTATGTCACATGTATATAAATTAATTTGTGTAGTAAGTGGAAATTTAATGAATAGTTAATCAGTTTTACATTAATTAAATATACCATAAATGCGATTAAATATTTCCACTGTTACAACCGAGGAGGGAGTGCACTGTTTATTCTAGTTCCACTTCTCCACAGGTCACAACATATATTTAAGTATTTTCCCGCTTACCAATACGGTCAATCATAGACTCTATTTTTAATTCCAGAATAAAATACATCAACCAGATTTCTTTCATAAACAGCAAAATTCAGTTTATTATAAAACAAGTCTAAACCAGTAATGAAATAAAGCATAAACACACAGATTGAAATATTAAAGTTCTCTTTTTACCTTAGCACCTCACACTTACGCACACACACACACACACACATACACTGGTTAAAAACTGGAAAAATAAAGGGATTTTTGTTTTTTAGAGCTCTGTTACAGACAAAAAACACAGGCTGAATACTTGCTCATTCTTGAAGAACAGCAGATGAGATATGTTGTGTTCCAAAACTAGCATACAGTCTGGTCTCCGAGTACATGTAGACGGGTCACTTGGATCTTTTAGAATAGTTCTTTACAGGCGGCGTTGAGAATTAATTTAGCAGGCTTTTCTTCAAAGACAGGAGATGAGATGAGTTGACACAGTGGGCTTCTCAGGGTCTTTTAGAGAGGTGCTGGAAAGCTGAGCTTGGTTGTGGTCTTCTTTCCTTCCTTGGGAATTCTCTTCTCTCCTTGGAACTTTTCTTTCTTTTATACAGTTCAACCCCAACTTATAACAATTCAAAAGTGAAACTGACAACAGGAGGTAAACCTTTTGACCTCCATCAATCTTGACCTGTCACTTCTTTGTAAACAACTTCTCCAGGTGTCCAAAGTTCTCTGTTGTTTATTGAGCTGGAAGTCAGGTGGTTTCCCGGAAAAGCTTGTTGTTGTTGCTGGATGTCAGGTAGTTTCCCAGAATGGCTTGTTTTCCTCACAAGACCTCTTAGAGCCCCTTTTAAAAAATATTTACAGGGACTGTTTTCAAAGTCAAATGGCCTTTACATGACCCCCTTTGAAAACCCCAAAGTTTAACATTTCTTCAAGCTTCCAAAAATGAATCCTCAAAAAATATATTTAACAAAACACTGGGACACTTTCGTACACTGTCATGTAGATGAGTTTATTACTATATAATTCCGAATTGTGCTATATCTAATACATTAACAAGACATCCGTGCCGGTACTTGGTATGTCTGGAGCACAATAAGGACCTTGTAATAATTAGTGTAGAAATTGATTAAATAACAGATAAGCAGAAGGGAATGATCAACATCTAATTGAGTTCTGGAGTAAGTTGATGAATATTTATTTGTTATTGTTTTATGCCATTTTAGCAATATTTCAGGATATAGTTTGTTGGCATTAAGAAGTAAAATGCATTCTAGAATACATTTTGCAGGACAGATAGCGTACTAGTGAGATTTCGAGACAGATGCAGTCTTCAACCAGTGTCATACCTTTACATATTTCTATCTTATTATTTGAAATTGAAGCTATCCCTAATTACTGGGTGTTAAAATCAGGGTCTACTGGTTATATCTGAAGAGGATTTTCTTCATCTTTGCCTTGGGGCCTTGGGTGAAACAGACATGTAGATGAACCTTCCTTTTGTAATATTTGAACTCAACTGACCTCTGGAAATATGGGCATCAACATATGAATTGTTTGGCCAATAACTTCACACTTTTGAAATATACGCAAGTGAGTTAACTGAAGGAAAAAAACAAACCAATTATCTGTTTGCTATCTAGGTACTTAATATATAAAGTTAAGATTTGGTTCATAAGATGTGTGGGAAGCTATTTTGAAAGTGTGCTTTAGGTGAGATAGTAACAAATTAGATTATTATGTCTACATCCATGAAAAGTTGAATGTGCAATACAACTGACCTGTAGAAGACATAAGGGTTGATATTCCACTATTGGTGCATTAACAGTGCTAACAAATCTATGTTGGTGTATTTTGGCAGCACACTAAGAGGACTTGCTCAGGTTTTCCATGGCTCCCACATTGCGAATGTGCTCCCAGTGCACTGGCAGCACAGAGGCCGGGGCACCTGAGCTTCCTGTTGGTAATAGGGTTTGAAATCGGACATTTCCTGCTGTGTATTATGAGGTGAGACAGAGTTTGCTAATGTCCATGCTGTAGGATGCAAAACTTATATCAGGCAAAGTGTCTTGAACAGTTGTGGCACAGCAGTAATTTTAAACTAAACAAGGGGAAAAATTGGATCCAATCCAAACAAACGATAGTGCATTGCAAAGAAAAACAAACAGCCTAAAAATAAGGACTCATCTCCATGACAGTTTAAGTCGAGAGTTTTAAAACTACTTCCAGTGGCTGGAAGGAACACAGCGCTGGCTGCCTACTAATCGGGTAACACATTGAAATTCCCAGGCTGCAATGACATACCTCAACATAACCATGCAAGGCCAAATATTACAATTCCAAAATGTTCTGTAGAAATTGTCAAATTACAGGAAAATTGAGGGTATAGAATCATAGAGAGATACAGCACTGAAATAGGCCCTTCAGCCCACCGAACCTCTGCTGACCATCAACCACCCATTTATACTAATCCTACATTAATTAATCCCATATTCCCTACCACATCTCCACCTTCCCTCAATTCTCCTACCACCAACTGACACTAGGGGCAATTTACAATGGTCAGTTTACCTATCAACCTGCAAGTCTTTGGCTGTGGGAGGAAACTGGAGCACCCAGCGGAAACCTACACGGTCACAGGGAGAACCCACAAACTCCACACAGGCAGTACCCAGAACCGAACCTAGGTTGCTGGATCTGTGAGGCTGCAGTGCTAACCACTGCGCCACTGTGCTGCCCCAAATATAGCATGGTTTAAATCTGCAGGACGTCAACACTTGTAATCTTCTGATATACCCAATTAGGAAGCCTCTTTGCAGTCAAATGCCAACTTTTTACTTTGAATGGCAATGTTCACCATACCCTGTCAAATGATATTAATTCAAAATAATTAGAATAGATTTCATCTGTGGACTTTGTGTGGTGAAATTAAAAATCCATTTCTGAAGAAAGTGTTTACGATTTCACTACACATGGTGTACAGCGGAAACATTCTTCCCAGGAACCTTAAGGAAAACACAGGCTCAATTTTGACCTGGTTAAAGTGAGATTATTGAACATTGCAGATGTTAATATTGTTGATTCATACCTACGCCTTTGTAAAGGATTTAAAAATAATTGTCGTCAACTTACCTCAATTGTGTAAATCGACTGTCATCTTTTATACAGATATGAAAAATTCATAGGGAAACAAAACACCATTAAACATTAGAGTAATCTCAACAGCATCATTCTTCAGATTAGTTTCTGTTGAATAGTGGGTTGTAGGGGTTTGATTTTCTGATAGCTCTGAAATACATCCTGGGCAGGTCAACAACCAATACAGTCCAAAATGAGCCACTGTTAATTTGGTAACAAAGCTGAAACAATGACTCTGCTTCCATTTATTTCAACATATGACAAATCCCAAATACCCATCTAACAGGAGACAGTTCTGTCAAAACTGTTGACTGAGTCATTAAGTAGCCATAGAAGATGATAAACAAGCTTATTTTTTCATATCTCTTCCAACGAATTAAATTATCAGGAAGTCAGGGACTTTCTAAATATTTGTCTTGACCTGCTAATGTATACTTCAATTTATAAAAAAAAACAAACATTTTAATTCTGAAGTAGAATTCAATACAGGGAATAAGGATATATTTCCTAACTCAGTGTTACTTGACATATTCAGCCACAGAGACATCAGAATGTATCCAACTGTGTATATAGAGGAACAAGGCTAGGATGCTTGCACTGCAAACTCTAAAATATAATCTCAGAATGATGAAAATAATGTTGAGTTTATATTCATTTATTAAAGGACAGTGTACATAATGTATGCACCTATTAACAGTACCAAGCTTATGCTCATGTCTGAAACAATGGATTTTGTCATGCAACTGATGAATATTCACACAGACCAGGTGGGATTGAGAGGGAAATCAGTTACACTTCAAATCCTATCAAAAGACTCCATAGGAGTAATTTTGACTTTGAATGATAGTATAAAATGCACAATATCATCTCAGCCACCCGTAAAGAACCTCTCCTGATTTTCATTTCCAAAAGTCAGTGGACAAGAAAGTATTACATGAAAAGTTTTTGTCCTTTTTGTTAAAAAAAACATGGAAATTTGTGCACTGCGGGAACATAGCACAGATTCAGTCAAATGGATCGCCATTAAACTTTCTGCTCTATTATACCCCAAAAATCAATACACATGGGACGCAATGTAGATGAAAATCACCCTGAGTATTTTTAGTATCTGTGGGCTTTTTGTTTCAATTGATTATTGCAGCAGTCAGTCTAGCTGTAATATACATATGCTATGGTAACCCAGACTCCACCAACCTGGCTCATGGTTATTCAAATCATTTCCCATGTGTGAGACAGATCATGCACATATCATCAAAATCATCTGGGGGCCTCAGTAACTTACGTTTTAGAAACTGAACATCAGGGTAGATATATTGGCCTTGGAAGTGACCCTTGAGAAATCCAGAACAATGGCATAATCTTAAAAGTAGAGCTACGCCATTTAGGAGTGAAATCAGGATGCACCTTTCCTCACCAAGGGAATGAAATTCTGGAATCCAGTCCCCAAAAGGCTGTGGCTTTGTCAACTGAATTGATTGAGAGATTTTCGTTAGGTAAGGGTATCTAGGGATATGGAACAAAGGCAGGTAAATTGAGTTTTTTTTATTCATTCATGGGATGTGGGCATCACTGGCCAGGCCAGCATTTATTGCCTATCCCTAATTGCCCTTGAGAAGGTGGTGGTGAGCTGCCTTCTTGAACTGCTGCAGACCATGTGGGGTAGGTACACCCACAGTGCTGTTAGTAAGGGAGTTCCAGGATTTTGACCAGCGACAGTGAAGGAACGGCGATATAGTTCCAAGTCAGGATGGTGTGTGACTTGGAGGGGAACTTGCAGGTGGTGGTGTTCCCATGTATTTGCTGCCCTTGTCCTTCTAGTTGGTAGAGGTCGCGGGTTTGGAAGGTGCTGTCTAAGGATCCTTGATGCATTGCTGCAGTGCATCTTGTAGATAGTACACTGCTGCCACTGTGCAGAGTTGAGGTACAGATCAGCCGTGATGTAATTAAGTAACAGGTCGGACTCAAGGGGCTGAATGGCCTACTCCTGTTCTTATATATTAAGGTTTGCAAGTTGTGTCAGGCTTGAGGATCACCAAGAATTCAAGAATTTCGGGTCACACCTGCTGAGTTGCTGGCACTTGAGGCACCTCCATAAGCAACTTGCCCAACAAGCAAAATCAATCTGGACCACCTGCCTTGCCTGCAGTTGCCCTCAGGTAAGACTCATTAGGGCGGCCTTGTGCGAGATTCGGCGGTGGGGAGAGGAAAGTCAAGTGACCACATGGAGTCGGGGAACACTTCCGCTCTTCTTGTTGCCACAGTAAGATATTCTTTTTTTAAAAAAAAGTCTTTAGATAAAATCTACTTTTTGTTGGTTGCTACAAGGGCATCTGGAGAATTCTTAGTGGGCAGGTTCAATATGTGCTCCACTCACCTTAAATCATTAGTAAGTGGCCCTTCACAAGCAGTACATTTACACATGCAAGGTGCCTGACACCATAAAAATAAGCCCAATGAATTTAGCAGTGAGCTGAATCCTGGTGCAGATTAGGCATAGGCTGTCCCAATGCGAATTTTTTAAAATCAACTTTGTCTGTTTTATACCTGAAAAATGGGTGTAATGCATAACCAACTTTGATCTAAGCATAAATTTTGCCCTTTATTGACCTTCATACTCAAGCTCCTCCTATAAGTCAATCTTTGGCCTTTCTCAGTCGCTTGGCAAGGTGTATGAATTCATGTCTGGAAGCCAACACTGAAGCAAGTTGTGGATCTTGAATTTTGGCATAACAGAAGATGCTAAAATATTATTTACATATTTAGGTATGTTATAAAAATAGTTCATGTTTTATTTTTAAATTCCTGAAGATATGCTGTGGAAAATGAGTTAGCTTACTAAAACCATTAATCGATTTTATTAAACAGGTTAATGTCTCTGCAAAAGTAGAAGAAATACAGTTTTCGGAAGAGTATGTCAAGCGTTCTTCTCTCATATGCTATGGCATAATTTCAGTGCCAAGATGTTTTATTGAGAGAATGAATAGTTGATATATTCAATGATTAAATAGAACAAAGATAATCTGCAGTTCTTTCAAGTAACCTTTTTATACACACTTAACGTTGGGGCTGGATCTTGTTGGAAAACTAACAGCGTGTTCTTGATGCATGCCATTATTAATGTGCAATTTGGCATTAAGAGATATGCCTTGAGTTGTGAATCTCCAGAACTTGCTACTCGATATATGCCACACTGCTGTTTGCTTCGTACAAATGGCAATTCATCCTTCGCTTCATTGGTATTTTTATGACTTTGCTGGATTTCCACATTAATTGATCACTAAACTCAGATCAGAAAGTTAAATCTGTAATTAAGAATGCATACCTTTTTAACAATATGATAATTGTTAATGAAATTCAAATCAACCTCTGGCCCAGAGTGGAAATAATGTAAAATCTTCAATCTCATTCCTACGTGTAGTTAATAGTTGTTAGAAATTTTAAAAATGTCAAAAATTCTTACTTTTCTGTCTCTTTTATTCTCTATCCCAATTCATTCTTTACTTCCCTTTATTTATTTATATATACCTGATATGACTCCAATTCACCTGCCTTCTCTGTCGTTCCTATGTTTCTCAATCCTTATCATTGAGTAAAGAGATACAATGTTGGTTTCATTGTTCATTATGGTCCCAGATGCCCCATTGCCCTCGCCGTTATCAACTTGTATTTTCAGCAAGTTATGGTGCAAAAACATTTCAAGCTGAAGGGCGCTGGAAAAAGTCTTAACTAACAGGGCACACTGTGAGCTGCCCCACTCTAGCAAGATCTGGCCCAATATAAGCAGACTAGAAAATCCTTGGTCTAGATCAATGTTTTTTTTTATTCATTCATGGGATGTAGGCGTCACTGGCCAGGCCAGCATTTATTGCCCATCCCTAATTGCCCTTGAGAAGGTGGTGGTGAGCTGCTTTCTTGAACCGCTGCTGTCCATTTGGCGTAGGTATACCCACAGTGCTGTTAGGAAGGGAGTTCCAGGATTTTGACCCAGCGACAGTGAAGGAACGGCGATATAGTTCCAAGACAGGATGGTGTGTGACTTGGAGGGGAACTTGCAGGTGGTGATGTTCCCATGTATTTGCTGCCCTTGTCCTTCTAGTTGGTAGAGGTCGTGGGTTTGGAAGGTGCTGTCTAAGGATCCTTGGTGCATTGCTGCAGTGCATCTTGTAGATGGTACACACTGCTGCCACTGTGCGTCGGTGATGGAGGGAGTGAATGTTTGTAGATGGGGTGCCAATCAAGCGGGCTGCTTTGTCCTGGATGGTGTTGAGCTTCTTGCGTGTTGTTGGAGCTACATCCATCCAGGCAAGTGGAGAGTATTCCATTACACTCCTGACTTGTGCCTTGTAGATGGTGGACAGGCTTTGGGGAGTCAGGAGGTGAGTTACTCACACAGGATTCCTTGCCTCTGACCTGCTCTTGTAGCCACGGTATTTATATGGCTACTGCAGTTCAGTTTCTGGTCAATGGTAATCCCCAGGATGTTGATAGTGGGGGATTCAGCGATGGTAATGCCGTTGAATGTCAAGGGGAGATGGTTAGATTCACTCTTGTTGGAGATGGTCATTGCCTGGCACTTGTGTGGCATGAATGTTACTTGCCACTTATCAGCCCAAGCCTGGATATTGTCCAGGTCTTGCTGCATTTCTACACGGACAGCTTCAGTATCTGAGGAGTTCCGAATGGTGCTGAACATTGTGCAATCATCAGCGAACATCCCCACTTCTGACCTTATGATTGAAGGAAGGTCATTGATGAAGCAGCTGAAGATGGTTGGGCCGAGGACACTACCCTGAGGAACTCCTGCAGTGATGTCCTGGAGCTCAGATGATTGACCTCCAACAACCACAACCATCTTCCTTTGTGCTAGGTATGACTCCAGCCAGCGGAGGGTTTTCCCCCTGATTCCCATTGACCTCTGTTTTGCTAGGGCTCCTTGATACCATACTCGGTCAAATGCTGCCTTGATGTCAAGGGCAGTCACTCTCACCTCAGCTCTGTTACCTGTAAAATGTTGTTCTTGTGCATGAACAGTTTTTTCAATGCATTGTACCTTTAAATTTTTTTGTGCGCTGCACCGACAGTGTTTAACATGTAATAAGGCCTGCATGGTACCTTCCAGGCTGCTGCAGGGCCATGCCCGCTGGCAGCTTAGCAGGAACATTGGTCCAGATATATGACTGGGAAAAATAGAAATGCATTCAATGTGATTAATTGCAAATACTTGACTGAGAAAGAAGATCATGGTTTTGTACACTTAGTTCATCCTTCATCTCAAAGTCAGTGGTGATAACTGAAAGATAATGGAATAAAAGCTAAATATGGATTTAGAAATGCAGCAAGACCTGGACAAATATTGCAGGTGCTCGAAATCTGAAATATAAACAGAAAATGCTGGAATTACTAAACAGGTTTGGAAATATCTGTGGAGAGAAGAACAGAGATAATGGGCAGGATTTTCTGCAGGCTTCAGGAACTCAACATTGGGTCTCAAGCCCACACTTGCCGGGTGCCAGACTGGGGGAGCTGTTGTCCTGGAGGCGGCCTCCTAATTGAACACCTTTGAGCTGGGCAGCCAACTAAGGATGGCAGATGGGATCTTGATGCTGCTGGCACATTTACAGGGCTGGCAGTTCCAGGGCCTCAGCTCATCCGCTGAGAGAGGTGGGCACTGCTGAGGCAGGTCAGAGAACACTAAGGCACCTCAAAATGGAGGCGCCCTCGGAAGAGTGAAAATAATTACATTTTTTAGAGGGGCCAAGCAGGCAGGCCCCTCTGATCAGAGGGGAAACCCCTCCGGTAGCAGCTTTGGGCCCCCTCTTGGGGGGATGGAGCCTCTGGCTCTCATGGTCCCCTTGCCTGCTGCAGGGAGGCAGCCTCCATTGAGGTGGCAGCCTCCGCACACGCTGGGGGGGGCCTCTCCGCTGCTAGCAAATGTCTAAATTACCCCTAATTGGGATTTTAAATATGCAGATTGGCTACCTGCAATGAACAGCCGATCGGACCCCGGAACATTTCCCCAGTGGCGGGAATGTGTTGGGGATCTGTCCTGATGCTGCTCGCCGCTATTTTCCTGTCCACCCTGCCTCCACACCCGCCACCCCAGGGACAAGAAACTTCTGCCCAATGTTTTGGGGTTTGACAAAATGTTAGCTGAAATGTTAAATCTGTTTCTCTCTCCACAGATGTTGCCTGACCTGCTGAGTGTTGTTTTTATTATAAAGGAACAACACCCTTCACCTCTAATTAAAATCATTCAAAAATTTCACCTTTTGCCATTTTTTCCATTAATTGAAACACCTCTTGAGTCATCTATTTGTACATTTGCACCACTAAAGTCAACATGGATACTAAGACTTTGATTTATATTAATAGACAAATTGCTTTGTGTATGGACAACCTCTTGTCTTTACTGTGGAAGTATAAGAATAAATCCTTTCAAGTGTAATTCACTGTAAAATTGTTCAAATGACACAGTGAGCTGGATTTTATTAGTGTGCCACACTCTGCAGCAGTGCACTTTGAACTTGGCGGCCTTCAGACACGGAAGTGCCGCCGCCAAGCCCCCGTGATATTACACGCGGTGGCTTATTTAAATAGAGGGGGCAGAGTGGCCACCCCTGATAATGTAGAGGGGGCAACCGCCACGTTCTCCGCAACAGCGTCTGGTGTCACCGCGCAGGTGCCAGTGCCACGGCTCAGACGCCAGCGCCATTATTAAAGGGCTTCAAGCCCTTCAGTAACATTTTAATATTTAAAGGCCCCGGTCTCCGGGAAATAAAACTAAAAGTTTATTTCATCTCTAAATCCCCTCTCCCACCCCCCAATAGGCAATTTAGATATAAATTGCCCTCTCCCCTCATAATAAACTGTTACTGATATCCCAAATTTCCCCCCCCCCGCCTGAAATTTGTTCCCTTTGACCCGCAACCCCTTCCCAGCATTCTCACAGCCAATAAAATTGTTTTCCCCACTCCCCCACCCCTCCCGCCCTGAAAATGTTATTCCTCCCCCATCCCCACCAGGTTCTCGCCTTGGAACTCCATACTGAGTTCTGAAGGCACGCGAGGTGCGTTCAGCGGCCGTAAAGTCGGTGTGGGACAATCAGGTAAGTTCATTTACATCTAATTTTTATTAATTTAAATATTTAGATGAAGGCCCCGTCGGCTACACTGAGGCCCCCCCCCCGCTGCCAGTAATATGCGGCGGGCCCTTCTCAATGTCGGGAGTCGAGACAGGCCTTTCCCCACAGAATTTTATGGGCCCCCCATAACCCACGGCGTCGAGGGGCTGGTAAAATTCAGTCCTGTAACAAGATTGCCTTAAAATCTGGGCCATTGTGGACTTAAATACATTTGAAAGAAAACATTCTTGTGCAATGAAGCCCAGTTCACTACTAGCCGTGCAACAAATCCATTGCGAGGTTGCCCAAGCATGAAGCAGTTTGCTGATTAGCGAGAATCAAAGCATTAGAATTCTTGCGGACTACATTGCAAATACTTTGAGGAATTGCTTGAAAGCATAACCTGTCTATTGTACATGAAAAGACACTTCTTGTTCTGGTAATTAATGCATTGAAATATTGAGGGTGAATTTCCTTGGGGATTCTCCTTCTCTGTCACCGTAACTTTGGAGGAGATGTGGCAGAAACCTTGTTTATGCATGTTAATCGGCCTTCTCCCAAACTTGCACTGAAGTTGGGGCAGTGGTGTGGGAGAAGTCCCAGGAAATTCACCCCATTTGTTCCATCTAATACGAGAGTGTAAAGCTTGCAAACTGGGGCCATTGGATCACTGTGCCATCTTATCAGAAAGATGAGAGATATTGTACACTGAAACATTGAAAAAGGTGGTGTTCAATTTTTGTGATGAGATTACAGAATAAGTGAGAAAACAGTTTTGTGTGTCCAGGGTTTAAGGATATCAAAATAAATTTTGTGTTATTTTAGAGCATAAACAATGTAGTTCTGGCATAGGGGACTGGAACTTGTAGCTTAAGGCAGATACCCACTCCAAAATACAGCTAAATTTCTGTGGTATTGTTTGCTTCTAAGAAGATGCACCCATCCCTAAAGTGGAGATTACATATAAATGACAGGATAATGAGGGTCAAAGGTGCTATCCCAGAAATTTTGCCACTTACACCAGAAGATACCTGCATATCTTGTGAAAGCAGGAAGTTTTGACTTTACATGTTCTTAATGTCCACAGACTCTGAAATATTAGCGTGGATCTAAAGCAATTAGAATTTTTCTAAACTTCATAAGTAAGAAAGCATTCTATAAGTACTTTTCCATAGCTTCTGACAGGAACATCTTTTGCATCTCAACCTTCTGCTGTGAAGTTTTTACCATAGAGTTCATTATGGACATTCCTATCTATACCCTTATCAGAAGGTAGAACAGGAGCCGGAAGAACATTAAATGAGAAAGGCATGCAGGATAAGGCTATACCATCAGAGAAGACCAACTAAACAAACTTACAAACCACACTGTTCCTTCAATTATGTCTCAGAAGACATCTGCTTAAGGAGGCAACAGTTCAGTATTAAGCCAAAGAGCTGACTCTGTCTCCCATTGCAAATTGATCTGCAAGCATCCTTATAAATCAGAAAAATGAAGAACAGACTAAATTCGGAGCACTGGACTTCACATCACAAAGTGGCTTCACTGTGCACACATAAATATTTACAGAAAGTGCTTCTTATGATCATTGTGCCTATCTCTAGTGTTTCTCTTTACTTTTTTTAAACCTGTCCTGGTGCTGTGTCAAGGTGATACCCGAGGGCCAGGTACAGGGCTTTGCAATGGTATTATCAGCCTTAGGGCATTTGTACTCTGGAAGTATTCAACATTACTGGATGTGCATGAGAAGCCTTGCTGTGTATCCTAAGATCTACATGAGTAAGCAGCTGAGAGTGCTGGCTGGTAAAAACATGAACTGTCATCAGGAGACAGGATGGCATCTTGTGCTGGATTCTGGATCTGAATGTCCATTGACCAATGCGAGGGAAGAGCTAATGGTATTAGTTGGATGCTGCAAACTCTGAGCAATAACAAGACTCTCAGAAGTTGCTTTCCAACATTCTTCAAAAGGGACTCCAAGCATTGAAGGGCAGTGGTCAGAGCATCCACTTTGGATACTACGGAGGCCTCACTGTTGGGGTACAGATGTTTATGGTGACAGCATTCCCCGCCCCTCCCCCCTTCTGTTAGTGCCACATTATGTCGAATTCTTTTCAGATTAGCACTGAGGATATATTGGACTTTGTTGTGAACCTTGCTATCTTTCTGAGATTTTCCAAAACGGTCCGAAACAGCACATCATTCAACACCCTTTTTAGACCTGGACCATGGAGATTTAAGTTCACAGACTCAGGAACCAAAGGATGAATTCTGCAGAGCCTCCACACAACATTGTCATACCTCATGGTTGCCTCAGAATCCTCTGGCATGATGAGGATAATGAATGAAGGAGTGCCACATATATGAAGAGACTGCAAGGAAAGGTAAAGGGGAGCAGGTGTTTATCTTGGCAGCTCTGATGAGGTCATTAACTGTCTTCCTGTGCTGTAAAGGATTCCTGGGGTTCTGGGAGCTGATACTCACTGCACTGCGACCTCCCTTCACAAAATACATCCCAAATATTGTGTGGGTCTCCTGCCCCAACCATAAACAGATCATTCCTTCATTTCCATATCTTCATTAGGCACGCTGGCCCATTCTGTGAAACTTATTGCTCATTTCCTTAATCTAGCTGTCGTTCTTATCATCCAGTTTGCTAGCTATCTACAGTACTGCCTTTGCCACTTTGAGCAGCGGTAATTTTTGTATCCTGCTTGGAAGGGGCAGGCAACCTATCAAATATTAGGGGCACATTTTGTGGAGGGAGGTGGCTGTGCACTGAGTTTCAGCTGTTTGAACTCTAGGACTCCTTTACAGCACAGAAAGGTATTCAATGACCTCACCAGTGCAGTTGAGGTAAGCTGCCTGCTCTCCTTTGCTTTTTCTTGCAGTCTTTATATATATATATATATTTGAGGTGACACGGAGCTCTTGCCAGCACTTTAACCGGTGGGAGAGACCCCCATCGCCCAGATAAAATACCCCCCATGGAGTCAGAGGCAGCCATGAGATCTGACAGTGATATATGGAGGCTGTGCAGAATGCGTCCTCTGGTTCCAGAGATCCAAGTATGAAAATTATGTTGAATGAGCACCATACTCACAAGGAGCTGCTGGGGACCATTTCAGAAATCTCAGAAATACAGCAAGGGTCATGGTAAAGTCCAAAGACATCCTCATTGCTAATCTGAAAAGAATTCAACATAATGTAGCATTAACAGAAGTGGGATACTGGCGCTGTGGGCATCTGCATTTGTCACCCCAACAGCGAGGACTCCATTGCATCCAAAGTGGATGCTTTGCTTCCACCTGCTGCACGAGGTCTCTGCATATTTTGTGGCCCCCATTCCCCATTTCCTTTTCCACACCCCTGCCCTCATCAGCCACATTATCCCTAACTGCTCTCTTTCCCCCATTTCAATCCAAGGCATTTTTCCACTCCTCTCTCGCTTGTTGGTCCCTTTTATGCCTAATTCCCACTCCTGCACTACTTTCCATTTCCTTGCCTGGAGAATGTGAGATATTGCAGTCTGGATTTAGACAGCATTTATGCTCCTGCCTATATAAGAAGACTGATCCCAGAATTTAGTCCTGCTCTACCTCAGTTTTGATGTTCAATCACAATTTTGGACTTGTAACATTTTGTAAGTTTTAGTCCTTTGGTGTTGTAGTGTTGGGTATTTGTCAGTGGAAGGCCCTAGTGTATATGATGTAAATAAGACAGTTCCTCTGGCAGATAGATATTACGGCATTTCACTTTACTTAACAGGACACTTGAATCAACTCCATACTAGTATTTTCTGAATACCTTAATTGCTTCCCTTGACAGCTTGGACTTGTGAAAAAAAAAAGCCTCTGCTACTAGTTTTAGCTGTTTCATTTTAGGTTATTCCATATTGTGGGAGAGAAATAGAAATTTCTTTTAAGGCATTGGACCGGATCCTTGTTCGGAATTTTGTTCATGTGCTGCAAAGCAATGTCCAAAACAAATTGATTTTTAACACCTTTGTATATTGCCTGTGCTCCAGCAAGAACAGAAGAGATAATAAAGCATAAGAAAGAAAGTAACCAATTTTACAAAGAGAGTCTCCTGATTAACATTATTTGTAAATCATCAACACTATAAACACACCCATCCAACCAAAGAACTTTGAGGTCCATTAGTCAATAGATACTTAAAATAAAAACTAATATTTAAACAGCCACAAAAATAGATGATTAATTATGAAAAATTAAGCAGGGGTTGTTTAATCCTCTGAACATGGTAAAAAAGGAATTATTAAAAAAGGAACGATTAAGTGTAATAGATAATATTGGTGGAACCTTAAAGAGAGGCAGTTCTCAGCACTGATTTAGTACACACTACAAGAATGCCGCCTACAGATATAACAAAATAAATAATATAAACTTATTATCTTATGCTGTCACAGAGACCCTGTGGGGGAGTTTTAATACCCCAGGAAGAACAGGAGAGGAGCGGGGTTGGGATCCACGATCTCTTCAACCTATCCCTACAATCCCCCTGACCCATTATCTGTTCAACGTCTCCCGCGATCTCCCTCATATCTGTGATCTCTTCGACCTTCTCCCACAACCACCCCCTCTCCCCCTACCTGGCTGCGGCTTTCCAGCACTGGCCTTCCCTCGCAACAGCTAGATGGTTTCTCAATATGACTGACTGCTGGCCAAAACAATTAAATTATGTCCTGCCTTTCAATCTGGCAGGACCACTGCAAAACCTGCATTTCTGGGTTTCCTGGCAGATATGACCCCTTTCCTCATCCCTGAAAATATCACTGCCTTCATGTTAAATTGTGGCCCATTCGCTGCAGGTTTAGAAAAGATCTGTGGTTCCCTGCCCTTTGTCAAGTTCAACCAAAAAATTTCAAAGTGCAAACTATGGAATTGCTTTTCTCTGCAAATAAATTACAAGGGTGTTGCTGGAAAACATATTGGGGCTGAAAATCTGTACCCATTCCAATGTACTCCTGCCATAACTTTGGTGGGAATCTGCTGAAACAGGCACAAAATCAGTCAGGAGCCAGACATGCTGGGTTCCAGCCTTACACTAACATTTACTCTATGGCTTTATGGGGTAGAACCTTGGCTCCTTGTGGGGTGTGAGATGAGGGGTGAAGTTTATGATAGAGACTGAAAATAATGCCTTCAATTTTCTTGCCATCCATTGGAGGAAGTTGTGATTGAACTGTAACTTGATATCAGGGGGTGATTGTATGATCGAGCAAGATGGTGGTGAGGTAGAGGGAGGTGTTAGCAGCATACCTATGGAAGTTGACCCCATACCTGTTGCTAAGGATGTGGATCAGGAAGAGGAGGAAGCCAAGGACAGATCCTTGGGAGACTCAGGAGGTAATAGTATGGGGTTATAATAACTTACCTTAAATGGCATCTTTTGGTCCTGGATCCACTTAACCTAACAGGAACCCCAAATTAGCTTCTCCAGTCAAATAGAGTTAAAATTGCAGTTGGGGCCTAATAATATCGTCAGACCCCAATCTACATATTTAAAGAAGGACCCTGCTGACTTTAGGCAGGTGTCCTTGCTGCCTGTTCAGGGAAACAGGTTAAGATTGAAGACAGAGAGATCCATGTGGACATTGGTAAGTCACCTGTCGAATTTTAGCTGCCCACCTGGTTTCCCCTGGGCAGGTAGGATTACAAACACCCTTATCTACCAGGCTTGTCAGCAAAATTAAAGCCCATGTAATAAAAGGGACAATGCCAGCATAGAGATGAAGATGGCTGAGAGACAGGAAAAGAAGAGGAGTTGTGAATGGTTGTTTTTCGGACTTGAGGAAGATATATAGTGTGGTTCCCCAGGGGTTGGTGTTAGGACCACTGCTTTTCTTACTATATATTAACGACCTAGACTTTGGTGCACAGAGCACAATTTCAGTTTTGTGGATGACACAAAACTCGGAAGTCTTGTGAACTGTGAGGATAGTGATAAATTTCAAGAGGACTTAGACAGGCTGGTGGAATGAGTGGACAAGTGGCAGATGAAATTTAATGCAAAGAAGTGTGAAGTGATTCATTTTGGTAGGACGAATGTGGAGAGGCATGATAAACTAAAGAGTACAATTCTAAAGGGGTGCAGGAGAAGAGAGATCTAGGGGGATATGTGCACAAATCATTGAAGCTGGCAGGGCAGATTGAGAAAGTGGTTAGTAAAACATATGGGCTCCTGGGCTTTATAAATAGTGGCATAGAGTACTAAAGCAAGGAAGTTATGATGAACCTGTATAAAACCCTGGTTCAGCCTCAACTGCAGTATTGCCTCCAGTTCTGGGCACCACACTTCAGAAAGGATGTGAAAGCATTAGAGAGAGTGCAGAAAAGATTCACGAGAACGGTTCCAGGGATAAGGAACTTCAGTTACATGGATAGATTGGAGAAGCTGGGTCTGTTCTCCTTAGAGAATCAAAATCCTGAGGGATCTGGACAGAGTAGATAGGGACAAACTGTTCCAGTTGGCAGAAGGATTGAGAACCAGGGCGGGATTTTAACTGGACCCAACGGGATAGGGAATGTGGAACCAGAAGCAGGTGGCAAAGGCCCTCCCGTTCTGACTCCTGTTTCCACAGCGATCTCATGCCAGATAGTCAATTAAGGGCCAGCAAGCAGGGTGGCTGACTACTCAGCGGCCAGAAGCAGGCGTTGAGGCAGTGACCGCACCGTCACCTGATGTGGAAGTGCTGGTGCCATGTTTAAAGGGCCGCCAGCACCAGAGTGCTGATGCAAGTGTCCTTTTCTGCAGCACTGATCCCTACAACCATCCTCTGAACAGTCAGGCCTGCAAGCATCCTCCAAACATAGAACCCTCCAGCATCCTTGGAAGAAATCTCACCTCCCACCCTCTCTGGTTCTTCTCCTCACTGGAGGACCCTCCTCCTGAATGAATGATGCCGATTGGCACTTGAGCACTGCTGAGCTGATTAGGCCACCCAGCCAGTTGCTGCTGCAACACGGTCCACTTCACTCCCCTCTCAGTCCCCTCTCAAGTGATCCTCCTGTCAGGACCACAATGGTATCAAGGGGCCCAGATCAATGGCCTCCCAACTCCTTCCTACCTACAAATGAAAATGCCTCACTCCACAGCTGTCGATTGCAGAAATGTCAGCAGCTACCCTTGCCCGTTACCCCACTTTAAAACTTGCTGAGGCTCCAATGTCCCTTGTCCCCCCCTGCGCTTACCATTAAATCTGGAGCGGCTGTAAAATCGCAGTCTTTGCCTCATTAACTACCTTAAATGGCTGTCAATTGCTCATTTTAAAAACATGAGCAGTGTTTCCACGTGGCTTGCTGTCTGCTGCTCGTAAAATGTGGCCCTGGTGTGATGACATCGGAGGACTGACCCCACGCCACCCCACCCAAATTTTACGCCCCTTCCCCGCCTCCATTGCCATCTATTTCGGAGGCGTAAGATTTAGATGAGCACTTGAAACGCCATAGCATACAAGGCTACGGGTCAAGTGCTGGAAAATGGGATTAGAATAGTTAGGTGTTTGATGGCCGGCACAGACACGATGGGCCAAAGGGCCTGTTTTGTGCTGTATAACTCTATGACTCTATGACTCTAAAATCCCACTGGACATCAATTTAAAGTGATTGGCAAAAAAAAAGCAAAGGCGAAATGAGGAAAACCTTTTTTATTCAGCACATGGTTAGGATCTGGAATGCCCTGCCTGAGAATGTGATGGAGGCAGATTCAATCAAGGCTTTCAAAAGAGAATTGGATAATTGTCTGAAGCAAAAAGATTTGCAGGGCTATGGGGAAAAGGCGCAGGAGTGGGAGTAGGTCAGTTGTTCTTGCAGAGAGCTGGCATGAACACAATGGGCTGAATGGCCTCCTCCTGTGCTGTAACCGGTTTATGATTCTAATGGTTATATAAAGATGTACTGCCATCTCACTTTTGGAGTGGGTATGAGAAGACAAGAAAATTACAATCACAACGTCCAATTGTCTGAGCTTTCCTCAGTATCCAATATGTTGGTAGACTATGAACTCTTCCGCTATGTTTTCAGTCGCAGTATTTCAAATTTTTAAAAAGGGCATTAATATTTTGACCTAGGTGGTATCAGATCTGTCCTATCTCCATCTTACAAAATGAGCATCGGAATGTTGCACCCTATCTTACACTACTTTTCAGCATTCTACATATTTCATGTCCTGATAGTAACTAATTGGCTGCTGTTATATTTATTTTATATTTAGAGATACAGCACTGAAACAGGCCCTTCGGCCCACCGAGTCTGTGCTGACCATCAACCACCCATTTATACTAATCCTACACTACCACATCCCCACCTGTCCCTATATTCCCCTACCACCTACCTATACTAGGGGCAATTTATGATGGCCAATTTACCTATCAACCTGCAAGTCTTTAGCTGAGGGAGGAAACCGGAGCACCCGGCGAAAACCCACGCAGACACAGGGAGAACTTGCAAACTCCACACAGACAGTACCCAGAATTGAACCCGGGTCGCTGGAGCTGTGAGGCTGCGGTGCTAACCACTGCACCACTGTGCCGTTAGGTGAAGTAAAGAGAACCGAATGGTTTTCCTCATCCATAAATATCTTGTGATCTGTAAATGTGGCATATTCTCCAATCTACAACACTACATAACACATTGTTCCTTTCTCACTTTCATTGGCTATGTGTGTTTGTGCATTCCCTTAGCTTTTCTTCAAATTTCTAAACAAAGAATGAAATATTCATGAAGGAGTTTCTATATGGTGATTGCACTAAGTTGTTATGCTAATGTGTTTTGTTGAATGATAATTTTCTTTAATCCACTGACTATGTCACAGCAAGAACCAAGACCCAGGCAGTTTAAAGGAACGACCAGTTCTCTCCGCAAGCAGAGAAATACTGCTAACTGCTATGTTTGAAAGACTGAGTGACGGTAATGTGACAAATCTTTTGTTTTATGGACTCTGACTCAACCAATCTACCTTTCCCCACTCTGTAACCTATTTGTGTGTGTGTAAACCTCCAGTGTGTGTGTGTGAGTGAAAGTTGGTGTGTTTATTATTTTATTAGTTCGATTTAGGTACAGTAAAGTTAACCTCTTTCTTTGTTAAACTCAAGATTATAGCAAGTTAGCAATCAAACACTGACTGAATAGGCCAGTGCATTCACTTTAAGAAAGAGTTAAACCTTTTGTGGTCAAACAAGGGTAGGGAAAAGAGGGAAGTCCTTCAAAACCTCCTCTCTTGACTGTATCAAAGTTTATATACTTCAGAAGCACCATTATTGAAGAATTGGTTAGAGATTTACATTATTTGCATTGCAGTGAGCAAATAATCTGTTTTCATATTTGTATGTTTTGGGATGGAAGCTTTTAACAACAATGCCCTTTTCTTTACAGTCTTTCCACCAGTATATTTTAAATGTGACTTTATATTAACCTTCAATATTTTGGAGTGAAATTATTTTCTGTTATGCTCTATTAAATCACTCCTCTTTGAAAATATCTTACTGATTGTTCGAAGACTGTGAAAGAATGAACTTTAAAGGCTCATAATGTGATAATGGGTCATTGAATTCAAATGATTCAAAATGTACCAAATGGAATGAGATTTGGATATAAACATTTAAAAGGATTTTTACACTCTATCACTTTTTACATTTCAGTGACCATTTCCCTACACTGAGTCACAGAGTGAGGCTATTATTCTGTAATCAGCGTTGGTACGAGTGACAATATATAGCACTGTACAAAATGACCATTCAATTTGGTTGTATAACATGTCCTGAAGCATAGCTGCTTGCAATTCCAATATGCATCACTGGCTTCATGCATCTTGAAACCTCACTAAGGGAATGGGTTCAACAGCACTGATAAGTCTGGGAAATTCTCTTCCCTGGCTCCCTCCCCAGCATTTTGTTATTATTATTCTTTTCCAGATTGCTACAAAATAGCACAAATAGAATTGAAGGGCTTCAATATTAACTCGGAGCTGTGTTGGGAATGGAGAGGGGGCTCCTGAATCACATGGAAAATGTGGAAATAAGTTCAGCATGTCAGTCAGTGGCATTTGATGGCAGCCAAATCATTATTATTTTACTTCTAGCTTTGGCTTTGATTGCACAGCTGCAAGCGCAATGAGGACCCACATGATGCAAATGCGACTTCAGTATTTATAGATGGAATTTGAAGGAGTTTGAGTTGGGAGGAAAGAGAAGACAAGGTGTGAGAATGGATTCAGGATGTGTCAATGACACCTCTCTTGATGTATTTCTGGGGGCAGTGAGGATCCAGGGAGAGATACTCTTGCCCAACAACAGGAGAAACATGCCGTTGGCTACAGAGCACAGTGCCATGCTGTTGGATTCAGTGCAGGAAGCGCTTTAATGACCCAACCAGGTCAGGAAAGGTAAGTACCCCATCACATCCACTTAATTTGTAAGTGCATCCATTCTTCTCTTTCTTCACATCCCCATCTATCCATCTGCCACTGCCATTCACCCGCAAATTTATGCTGCTCCCCAATTTATCACACTCACTCCATTGCATGAGCACATGTCATTACAGTCACTCATAGCTCTGCTTTTCACCCATTGTAGGAGAAAAGAACACAATACACTAGGGAGAGAATCAGAGGTGGTTCTCCATAGATTTCGCAGGCAATAATTGCAGAGAAAGCACTGAAGATCAGTCACATTTTGGTGTCCCTGGCTATCAAAGATGGGGACCTCCCAGCTACCTGGTGACACATTACATATTAGCGGCCCCCATGTCGTATAACACTCAGTCGTGTTGACTTAATTTCAACAGTGTTTGTAATATGATCATCTTCATAAGGTAAGCTCCAAAATACTTACTTTGCTATTACCAATTCATACCTTTTCTCTCCACAAGAGAACCTCAGGGATGACAAATCCTTAGAGGAGCTGATTCCTTCTGAGGGTGCACCATCACAGCACTCATGCTCACCATACACAAGCTCAAACACCTACACTTCATTGGAACCAATTAGACAGATAGTTGGGTTTTCACCTGATGACTCATACTTCACGATTAAGCAAGAGATGAGGGTGGCGACAAGGACAGCTGTGGAGAGTCCACGTTGGAAGTTGCAGCCCTATCCAAGCTCTGTTCAGCTGGACACAGTTGCCGTAACATGATGGTCGTTGATTAAAAGGAGTATCATTGAGGAGAAGCAGAGAATGTGTGATGTACTGACAGGTTTTCCATGCACACTGACTATGATTGAAGAGAGAATGCAACAGTCCAACTCAAGCATTTGTGGGTTGATATTGCAGGACTTTGCGTTGAGATATTCTTGCGTGGATAGAGTGGCCACCTCCGTGGAACATCAAATCCAGCCACCAGAAGAGTCCATGCAGGTCTTGAGCACGACTGTGCAGAGTCTGGATGCTAATATGTCTGCCACCTTAAATAAGTTGACAGGTACCTTAGTCTTGGCTTTGCAGCTCACCAATGATCTGCACCAAAGAGTTCTCCAGCAGAGCAGTAGCAGTGAAGTGTGGCTGGGCCATGAAAGGAATGATGCTGAAAGGGAACATGAAAACACCACTCAAAGTGCTTCCACTTCTGACTCATTGTGTCCCCCACCCCCCGTCAGTATCTGACATGCTGCATCTTGTCCCAATGACCAAGGTAGTCCTTGCACCAGTGCAGGTGGAGCAGTCTTACAGTCATTATCACACATTCTCTGCTGCTCCTCAATGATACTCCTTCTGCCAGATGTCATCAGCCTAGTTTGAAGTGGCTGCCTCTCAAGCGTGCGTGCAGATCCAATAAACATTTGGACTGTTTCAGGACAAAAACCTCATGGCAGCTCCCTGGGAATCTTGCACACACTTGCAGAAATATATTTTTGTGGTTGCACAGCAACTGCACATTGATGGATTGGAAGCCCTTGCAGTTCACAAATACTCTTGGGTGATCTAGGGTGCCCGGATTGCCACGTGTATATAGTTGATGATGCCCCAGACCTGTGGAAGGCCAATCAGAGGATCAAAACTCAGTGCACTCTCGGCATCATCACAAGCGAAGTTGCCGCAATTGGCAGCTCTGGCAAACAACCCATCGGTACCTGTCTTACGAATTTGTGGCGGCTGACTGGGAGATCCCGGATATCTCTCCAGCAGACCCCTGGAAGGATCTGGAAGCAAAAAGGTTGAGAATGGTGGTCACTTTGACAGCTAATGGTAACATTGGCTACCAGTTCCAGCAGGGAGCAGGTTTCCTTTTAGGAGGCTGCTGATGTCTGCCGACACCAGTGGTGACATCCTGAGCCTCCTGAGACACTGGTGTTCCAATTTGTCAAGGAAACTCAGATTCTGCCTTACACTCTGTGTCACAGATAATGCCTCCTGCAAGATGCACCCCTCTGCTGCTCCAGTCTTTGCTGTCCAGTTGCACATCTGTCAATAACAGGCTCTGCGGCTGCCAGTCCCTTCTCTGATGCACAGCTACAGGAAAAACTCTTTGCTGCAAGTAGGTGAGAAAGCAGTTGAGTGCTGAATATTTGTTGCAGTATTTTCATATGTTTTAATCAACCCATTCAGTTGCCATTGTGTTCTCACCTTACTTTCAACGGCAAGTTTCAGGAAGTCCAGGAAACCCATGGATGTGATGTTAAACTTAAAACTTTGATTAAATATCACTTCAACTGAGTGATTAATAGACTCGAGTTAAATGCGGAAGTCAGCAGGCTGGAGCTGGCTTCCTGGTACGCTCGTATTTTTCCAGAATTAACCCCCTTCACTGCATCCAAACCCACGTGCTCCTCCACATTAAAACTCCGCCCAAAAGCTCTGTTACATTGGCAACAAAAGTTCATCCTCATTTCTTTTAAGCATGTGAAACATAATGACTGGTGCCTACATTTTCCTGCCACACATGATTGTAATGCGCCAAAAGTTGAAGTAGTTTCTTACATTACAACAATGACTACACTTCAAAAGTACTTCTTTGAAGTGCTTTAGGCCATCCTGACAATGCGAAAATAGCTATATAAATGCAAGTCTTTCTCTTTCATGTACTGTTGACTTTTACTGCACTGAGGTAGATTTTCAACTGGCTGTTTAGGTGTAAAACTGTAGATACCCATTATGGGAACTGCTCAAATGATTCCGTTGTCCGGGCAGCAAGTAGAAAATCTGTACTACATCACAACAATTTGTAATTCTTCTGTTGCAGAGCACTAATCCGCAAACAGTAGTTAACAGAGTATGTTTAGTTCAGTGATACTGCCAAAACAAAGGTATGTATTGTGCTGAAAAGTATTTTACTGCCATCCCAGTGTTAATAGAATTATGTCAGGGACCATTGGTAATCTTATAGAAATGTGAAAGGTTTGTTCTGTGACTTAAAGATCCACTCGCTGCACCACCGGTGCAACATGGCAACAGTGTTTACTATTCACAGGATGCACTGTAGCAACTCACCAGGTTATTGTTGGCAGCACCTCTACCACATTGAAGGACATGGGCAGCTGGATCAGCTGCAAGCTATGCACCATCCTGACTTGGACATCTATTACCATCCCTCCATCGTTGCTGGGTCAAAATCTTGGAACTCCCTATAAAACAATACTGTGGGAGCACCTTCACCACATGGACTGCAGCAGTTCAGGTAGAAGGCTGACCACCATCTTCTCAAGGGCAACTACGAATGGGCAATAAATGCTGACTTGCCAGCAACACACACATCCAGAATGAAGAAAAGAAAACAAATAGCAATGCTGGCACTGTGAGTCTTAAAACATAGTCAATGTAAACAGCTAAGAATCTGAATTTGTTTTAGGCACCAAATACCCAAATAGAAAGGATGTAGCGTTTTTAGTCCAAACATATGATTGAGTAAAAATTATTCCTTCTGGGTCGCTAAGTAGGAGATTTTCATCAGGCTAATGAAGCCCACTGGGAAAAGACGTGTGGTATGCTGATTGTCTATTACTGTTCAGTCCATGCATTGAGTCTCTGCCATCCCTGAGCAGTCACTAGAATAAATACTGGAATATTGTATTCAGCTTGGAGCACTCTCATTTGAACAGTGTGTGATCTCAACAGGATTTGTAACTGTGTACAGTAAGGTTCTGAATGCAGTTCTTACTTCATGAATAAAACTGACCCTGTAACATACAAGCTTGTAAGTTGTTGCTAAATCGAATATGTTTCACAAGTGGTATAAAAATTCTAATCAGCATCTTTGGATTGTAGAACTTATATTGTCAGATTTAAGTACTGAAATTCCAGTCGACTGGGAGAGCAGAGGAATACAAAAAAAATGTTATAAGAGATGCTAAAAGGAAATATGAAAACAATCTTGCAAGGAATAGCAAAGCTAACTGCAACCATTTTTCTAAATATACTAAGAGAAAGAGAATGTTAAAGGTGTGGGTCCATTGAGGGTGGATGGATGCAGGAGAGACTATAAAGGGTAACAAGAATATGGCAGGCTTCTTAAATGAGTACTTTGAATTGTTTTCACAGTGGAGGAAGTGGGGAAAATACCTGTGGTACAAGGCAACCTAAAGCTATGTCAAGGAGAGGAACTTAGAGGATCTAATATAATTTTTAAAAAAGGTAATGATGGAAATAATGGCACTTAAGATAATCAGATCTCCACGGCCTGAAGGGTTCCACCCCAGAATATTAGAAGAATTATATGAGGAAATTGCATATATATTAGTCACAATTTTCCAAAGCTCTCTTGGTGGATGGCAAAATTGCAAATGTCACTCCATTATTTAAGAATTGAGGAAGAGAGAAACCAGGTAACTACAGACCTGTCAGTTTAACATCAACTGTGGGGAAATTATTGGAATCTGTCATCAGAAACAGAGTGCCTGAGCACTGGACAGGTATTAATTGACCAAAGAGAGTCATCATGGATTTGTAAAGGGTAGGTCATGCCTGACTAATCTAGTTGGATTTTTTGAAAAGGCAACTAGCAAGGTGGATGAGGCACTGTCTATGAATATTGCATATGCTGTATTTCCTGACACCAATGTGAAGGCTCAATTATGCAGGCATATATTTGCGCAGGCGCTCTTGCCGTGCATTGCATCTGCCCACATGTGCGCAGTTTTCCCCATTGGTTGAGTATATATTAGTGTCGAAGGGAGTTCAGGTTTACCTCAGTGTTTTTATTATATGTTTCTCGAGCAGTAATCATGCCAAATTTGATCAATTATTAGGGATTAATCAATGAAAGTACAGAATTTGCCATTACATAGCAGGATATGGGCTTCTTACCAGCCTGCACAAGTAATTTTTGTGACAGAAAATTGAGAAGAAAAAGTAATATGAAATGGGTATGTTGATTATAGGTTTACAAGAATTAAGGATAGAATGTAATGATATAGTGGAAAGTATATTAATGAGTAGTAAGCATAGTTCATTCTGGTGTATAGATTAAAGAAGATTAAACATAGTAAATGCAATGGGGATGTGGAAAGACTATTATTGGGGATTAAATATAGTAGGTAGTATGTGGTATATTACAGTATGTGGGCTATTTTATTAATACAGGCACTGCAACCACACATGGGTGGGAAGTGTGCCCTCTGCAGTTGCAGCTTCACCAAATGAAGCCTATTATGTCTATGCAATTCTAGAAGGCATTTGATAAGGTTCCACACATGGGATTATTATCAAAAACAAGAACATATAAAATTGGAAGTACCTTTGTGATATGTGTAAATAATTGACTGGGAGGTAGAAGACAGTGAATAAGGAGAAAGGGTTTATTCTCTAATTGGCACATTGTGACTACTGGTCCTCCCCAGGGATTTGTACTGGGCCTTCAGCTTTTCACCTGCAATATTAATGACATGTATGAAGGAATAGACAGTTGTATCTCCAAGCTTGCAGATGACAGGAAGTTAGGAGACACAATAATTTATGTGGATGGCTGGAGAAAATTACAAAGAGACATAGATTAAATGAATGGACAAAACTATGTGGGTGGAATTCAATGTGGGGAAGTATGAGGTCATCCACTTGAGAACTGAGAAAGACAAATCGAAATATTTTCTTAATGATGGGAGACTAGGAGCAATGGAGGGGGAGACTAGGAGCAATGGAGGAGCAAAGCGACTTCGGTGTCTAAGTACACAAATCACAAAGCTAGGAACGATATGTTGGCCTTGCAAGGGGTATAGCACAACTTCACCAAACTAATACCAGGGTTTGAAAGGTTAACCTATGAGGACAGGTTGGATATACTTTCTTTTATTCGTTCATGGGATGTGGGCATCACTGGTTAGACCAGCATTTATTGCCCACGCCTAATTGTCCTTGAGAAGGTGGTGGTGAGCTGCCTTCTTGAACGCCTGCAATCCATGTGGTGCAGGAACACCCACTAGACTGTTAGGCAGGTAGTTCCAGGATTTTAACCCAGTGACAGTGAAGGAGCGGCAATATAGTTCCAAGTCAGGACGGTGTGTGGCATGGAGTGGAACTTGCAGTTGATGGTGTTCCCATGCATCTGCTGCCCTTGTCCTTCTAGGTGGAAGAGGTCGCAGGTTTGGAAGGTGCTGTCTAAGGAACCTTGGTGCAATGCTGCAGTGCATTTTCTGGATAGTACACACTGCTGCCACTGTTTGTCTGTGGTGGAGTTTGTGGATGGGGTGCCAGCTAAGCAGGCTGCTTTGTCCTGGATGGTGTCGAGCTTCTTGAGTGTTGTTGGAACTGCACCCATCCAAGCAAATGGAGAATATTCCATCACACTCCTGACTTGTGGCTGGTAGATGGTGGACAGGCACTAGGGAGTCAGCAGGTGAGTTACTTGCCTCAGGATTCCTAGCCTCTGACCTGCTCTTATAGCCACAGTATTTATATGGCTACTGCAGTTCAGTTTCTGGTCAATGGTAACCCCAAGGATGTTGATAGTGGGGGATTCAGCAATTGTAATGCCGTTGAATGTCAAGGGGAGATGGTTAGATTCTCTCTTGTTGAAGATGGTCATTGCCTGGCACATGTGTGGCGCGAAAGTTACTTGCCACTTATCAGCCCAAACCTGGATATTGTCCAGGTCTTGCTGCATTTCTACACGGACTGCTTCAGTATCTGAGGAGTCGCGAACGGTGCTGAACATTGTTCAATCATCAGCGAACATCCCCACTTCTGACCTTATGATTGAAGGACGGTCATTGATGAAGCAGCTGAAGATGGTTGGGCCTAGGACAATACCCTGAGGAACTCCTACAGTGATGTCCTGGAGCTGAGATGATTCACCTCCTACAACCACAACCATCTTCCTTTGCACTAGGTATGACTCCAACCAGTGGTAAATTTCCCCCCGATTCCCATTGACTCCAGTTTTGCTAGAGTTCCTTGATACCATACTCGGTCAAATGTTGCCTGGATGTCAAGGGCAGTTACTCTCACCTCACCTCTGGAGTTCAGCTCTTTTGTCCATGTTTGAACCAAGGCTGTAGTGAGGTCAGGAACTGAGTGGCCCTGGTGGAACCCAAACTGAGCGTCAATGAGCAGGTTATTGCTAAGCAAGTGCGGCTTGATAGCACTGTCGATGACACCTTCCCTCACTTTACTGATGATTAAGAGTAGACTGATGGGGTGGTAATTGGCCAGGTTGGATTTGTCCTGCTTTTTGTGTACAGGACATATCTGGGCAATTTTCCACATTGCTGGTTAGCTGCCAGTGTTGTAGCTGTACTGGAACAGCTTGGCTGGAGGCAGGTCAGGTTCTGGAGCACAGGTCTTCAGTAGTATTGCCGGAATATTGTCAGGGCCCATAGCCTTTGCAGTTTCCAGTGCCTTCATTCGCTTCCATTGGAGTGAATTGGCTGAAGTCTGGTATCTGTGTTGCTGGGGACTTCAGGAGGAGACAGAGATGGATCATCAACTCTACACTTCTGGCTGAAGATTGTCGCAAATGCTTGAGCCTTATCTTTTGCACTGATATACTGGGCTTCCCCATCATTGATGATGGGGATATTTGTGCAGCTACCTCGTCCAGTTATTTGTTTAATTGCCCGTGACCATTCATGACTGGATGTGGCAGAACTGCAGAGCTTAGATTTGAACCATTGCTTATGGGATCGCTTAGCTCTGTCTACCGCATGCTGCTTACACTGTTTGGCATGCAAGTGGTCCTGGGTTGTAGCTTCACCAGGTTGAGACTTCATTTTCAGGTATTCCCTGGTGCTGCTTCTGGCATGTCCTCCTGCACCTTTCATTGAACCAGGGTTGGTCCACCGGCTGGATGGTAATGGTAGAGTGGGGCATATGCCGGGCCATGAGGTTACAGATTATGGTTAAGTACAATTTTGCTGCTGCTGATGGCCCATAGCACCTCATGGACGCCCAGTTTTGCATTGCTAGATGTGTTCAAAATCTATCCCATTTAGCATACCCACAACACGATGGTGGGTATCCTCAATGTGAAGACTGGTTTTCGACTCCACAAGGAATGTGCGATAGTCACTCCTATCAATACTGTCATGGACAGATGCATCTGCAGTAGGCAGATTGGTGAAGACGAGGTCAGGTATATTTTTCCCTCCTGTTGGTTCCCTCACTACCTGCCACAGATGCGGTCTAGCAGCTATGTCCTTTAGGACTCGGCCAGTAGTGCTGCTCCAAGCCACTTTTAGTGGTGGACATTGAAACCCCCCACCCAGAGTACATTCTGTGCCCTTGCCACCCTCAGTGCTTTCTCCAAGTGCTGTTCTACATGGAGGAATTCTGATTCATCAACTGAGGGGTGGGGGGTGTGGAGCAGTAGGTGGTAATCAGCAGGAGGTTTCATTGCCCATGTTTGACCTGATGCCATGAGACTTCATGGGGTCTGGAGTCAATGCTGAGGACTCCCAGGGCAACAACCTCCCGACTGTATGCCACTGGGGATAGTGATGTCTAGGACATTGTGAGGTATGATTTGGTAAGTATAACTATGTCAGGCTGTTGCTGGACTAGTCTGTGGGACAGCTCTCCCAACTTTGGCACAAGCCCCCAGATGGTAGCAAGGAGGACTTTGCAGGGTTGACAGGGCTGGATTTGCCGTTGTCGTTTCCGGCGCCTAGATCGATGCCAGGTTGTCCGTCCGGTTTTCATTCCTTATTGACTTCATAGCAGTTAGATACAGCTGAGTGGCTTGCCTGGGCATTTCATAGGGCATGTAAGAGTCAACCACATTGCTCTGGAATCATATGTAGGCTAGGTCAGGTAAGGACAGCAGATTTCCTTCCCTAAAGGACATTAGTGAACCAGATGGATTTTTATAACAATCGACATTGGTTTCATGGCCATTAGACTAGCTTTTCAATTACAGATTTTCATCAATTGAATTCAAATTTCACCTTCTGCCATGGTGGGATTCGAACCCATGTCACTCGAGTAATACTGGGTTACTGGTCCAGTGACAATACCATACACCACCACCTCCCCTTACTTGGCTTGTATTCTCTTGGGTTCAAAAGATTGAGAGGGCATCTGATCGAGGTAAATTGATCTGATAGTGTAGATACAGAGAAACTATTTCCTCTGATGAGGGAATTCAGAACAAGAGGAAAGGATCTTAAAATTCGAGCTAGGCCATTTTGGAGTGAAAACACTTTTTCACACAATGGTTAGCGGAAATCTGGAACTTGCTCCCCCAAAAGGTGGTGGATGCTGATTCAATTGAAATTTTCAAGATTGAGGTCAATAGATTTTTTGTGGATAAAGGTCTTATGGGATATGGAAAAAGTCGGGTAACTGGAGTTGAGGTACAGAGCAGCCATGATCTCAGTGAGCGGTGGGACAGATTTAAGAGGCTAAATGACCTACTTCTGTTCCGATGTTCCTAACATAGAACTTGAATTTTTAAATTAACTTTCTATTTTGAGTGTCTGATACAGGAAACCTTTTTGCTATTAGGCTGTGTCGTATCACAGGATCATTTACTGGAGTAAGTTGTATTGGATGCCATTAGATTGTAGCGAGATATCTCCTTGAACCATTGTTTAAATAAAGGATTCTCAACCTTTTTGCTTCTGAGGTCCCCCATGTTATAAAAATTCCATAGATCTACTGTAACACAAGTATATTTTCTAGTTTAGTTATATAATTAAACACATATATTTATTATTATTTTTGTTTTACTTAATGTGAAACCTGGATGGTTGAACTAAGATGGGCTGATTGGCCCTCATCTGTAATTATCATGATGTTGCGGAGAGACCCTAGCACCACATTTTGTTTGCATTAAATCTGTTTAGTTAGACTTCTAGGTTGTGGTCCCATGGTATTCAATGGACAGGCTGCTGAACAATTATGGTACATTACAACCAGGGAATTTCTGAGCTTGCAGTGTGGCAGGAAAATATCCTGAGGAATGCTTCCCAGCTTTCATCATAAAATTATAAATAACATACCTCACAAAGGGCTGCATCTTTTCAAACCTTCGCAGAACTCATAAGTGGAAATGTGTATAAAAATATTAATACATATTCAATATAATTTCTTACAAGTTAGGAGAAAGTATCAAAATTCCCAAAGGGGTTTGTTAATTTTTAATCACGGGAACGTTTGCAGCCAACAGTTGAACAGGATCATTCTTAAATGCGGAACAAGAAGATGGCAGCTAGCTTTGTATCAGCAAAATAATGCAGCTTCTACTGCAGACACTTAAAGAAACATTTCAGTATTTATTCAATTTGCTTTCCGTGGTTATTAATTGAAATCCAGTTTTAATATTAACAGAAGGCAAAAGTGAAGCTTGAAGGGCCAGATCCATCAGGTAAGTGCCTTTACAGAACTGCTTGTGGGCCAGGAAAGCTTCCCCCCCCCCCACCCCCCCCGGCCCACCATGCTTACCTTACATGATGGGTCCCCTATGATTGGCTTAATTCCTCCATCCCAGCACCCCAGATGTCCTGCTCCCCCATCACCGTCACCTCCCCCCCCCCCCCCCAACACAACCTCCTACCAAGAACAAGGGTTACCAGATTGCTTGTCAGTGACTTCGGCTGAAAAGTGAGTCTCATGAAGATTGAGTGAGACGGTGGCGGTGGCGTAGTGGTATTGTCACTGGACTAGTAATCCAGAGACCCAGGGTATTGCTCAGGGGACCTGGGTTCAAATCCCACCACAGCAGAAGGTGGAATTTGAATTCAATTAATAAATCTGGAATTAAAAAGCTAGTCTAACGATGGCCATGAAACCATTGTCGATTGTTGTAAAAGCCCATCTGGTTCACTAATGTCCTTTAGGGAAGGAAATCTGCTGTCCTTACCTGGTCTGGCCTACATGTGACTCCAGTCCCACAGCAATGTGGTTGACTCTTACATGCCCTCTGAAATGGCCTAGCAAGCCACTCAGTTGTACCTAACTGCTACGAAGTCAATAAAAACAGCTCTGTGGGTGTACCTATCCCACATAGACTGCAGCAGTTCAAGAAGGCAGCTCACCACCACCTTCTCAAGGGCAATTAGGGATGGGCAATAAATGCTGACCTGGCCAGCGATGCCCACATCCCATGAATGAATAAAAAAAAAACATGCATCCTTGCACATGAAAAATGGTCACTTGGGCAAGATACTTGCAACATTTCTTAAACCACAGCATCTGCAGAACTACATCCACATTGCCTTTAGAAATGTATCCAAGCACTGTCAGCACCTTCAGACCAGCAAGGGGAAAATTGGAAAATAAATTTACTTTGTTTGAAACTAAAAGCTGTTCCAAGTGCTTAAGATATTCCCACATGCTGTGCAAGCAGTGAAAACTAATCTTCCCTTTCAGTCAATGAAGTACAACATCCCTCAGCATATTTAATCTGAGGCATGTGGAGCTCTCACATCAAACAGTTGGGCGAGACCAGACAAATTAATCATATTTCTACAAAGCATACAAATTATAATACCCAATATCTTCATTAATTATGTCTTAAATGGCCAACAGCTGGAATTCCAATTGCCTGTCTAGATATTAATGAGCTTTAGTCTGTAAGCTCGACTCCTTACACAAACAGTAGACTACTTTGCAAAGTGATGACCTGTGACACTTACAGATGGAAATATTTGTCTGCATATGTACTCACCTGAGAGATGCCAACAATTGTAACAAACGCTTTACATGCTAATTCCAAAATCATATAATTGAATTTGTCAGCTAGTTGTTAATACTTTGCAGAGAAATGTTCATTTTAGCAACTTCAGTGTGTTTTTGGAAAGTATTCCATGTTGGAAATTTTGTAATGCCCCACACAGTTATCCTGATTACAACAGATGACTGAAATTCCTTGAATGATTACTTTGAAATGCAAATGAAGTTTCTGTTATCCATTTATTTCAGCTCTATCTCAGTTTACACTGGGTGCAAACTAAAGCACTATCATAATTCCAGCACAGATAATCACACTTCAATAGAGGTCCCACCTGCTTCCCTAATAGTTAAAATGATTTTTCAAGTACACTTAACGCAGAACTCCTTCATCACTGACCTCACACTGTGGCTTGTTGTGGTGCAGCCAGCAGTATAACTTCAATCTGTTCGACCCATTGCACCCCATTGATACCAGCCTGGGAGCAACAACTTTCTTACTCTTCAAAACAAACTGAAAATATACCCATATTTCTTACAGTTTGACTGACAAAATGCCTCACATTGTGTTAAGTCCCCAAATACCCCAATTCTTCCAGTCAGGTAGTGCATCACATGCCCTGATAAGTGCCTCAACCAGAATAACATATTCTGCTAAGCCCCCAAGGTCCTACTGGCTCATCAGCCACAGCCAGAAGGTGTTACAGTTATGTATTATCCAGACCAGGGGTTATTAACAGGAGGTCCATGGCCGTCTGAGGGATCCACAGGTAGGTTTAAAGTGATCCACCAAAAATAAAATTCTAGCTGACACTGCCTTCATCCAGGATCACCTGCATGTTTGGAGTGTGGGCGGGTAGTGGTGGATGGACATTTATGCCCCTTAATGGGTCGATTAAGGCCACTGTGCAGACGGCAACTGGAATTTGCCTGTCGGCCATCGGGTCCCCGTTGAGGCTGAGTTCCGACTGATGAATGGGGGCGGCTTCCTGATGGCAGACTGGGGGTCAGCGCTCCATTTATCACGTTTAATCTCGTTACATGGCCGCAAGTGTGTTCTCTCTGTCTCCTACCTACATCAGTAGCTTCCACCTGTGATGGTGGGGCTGCCTATCTGTCATTGCTGGAGGGCTTCCTCCTGGATGGCGAGTACCCATCCTGGCCATTGATCGGCCTGCACTCGTCAAAAGTCATGTCAGGCTCTGACACAACATGGGGTCGGGACCCGGAAATGCACCCAACATTGGGGTCCTGACCCCAGAACAAAATTTCAGCCTGTGGAGACTGAATGAGTTTAGGAGCAGGCTCAGCTGTAGTGCCCCATCTTTAACAGGCTTCCGAAACTTTCAAGTTAAGACACACATAAATAATGGTCATTTGGCTGAGAGTCCAGCGGGGGCACATTTCCACCCAAGAAAATAATGAAACATTTTGTGGATATAGCCATATCTATTAGTTGACATAATTTCCAGGAATAGTTTTCACCTCTGGTTATGAAATCTCCCCACTTTTGCAATTGAAAATAATATAATTGTGCTTACACTTGACTCTAAATAAAGATGTATCCAAGCAGATATGCAGTGGGATAATTGCATAAATCCTTGATCGAAGTGTCGTGGCATTATAATGGAAGTTTACAAACTCTTGTTAATTGAAAGAACATCGGCAGGTAAAAGCAAAATGATGCTAATCAGTAAGACTGCAAATTACTTGAACGCTTAAACCCTCGCCACTCAGTGAAGGTACACCCATGCCAAGAAACACTAATAAGTCATTGAATGCCTCTCACAAGTGCTACGTAATCATTATGTACAATCACTTTATAAAATATATTTGTGAATGAATTTCCTTAAAAATATAATTTAAAAAGGTCAGCATGGTACCAAATTACACCTGGAGACAGCTGCATATTTCAGATGTGTAATCATGAACGTGTAAAGCACAGGGCCCTTGTTACTGTTTACCATGACTTTTTTTTAATCTAAATTAAAGTGCTAATTAAATAGGCACAAAATTTTGCAAATTATTATTGGCACAATATTAAAATTGTCTTCTATAAATAATCCTGAGCTAAGCATAACTTTTCTTGCCAAACTAGGTAAATATCAGAATTCAATTGTATCAGCACGAGGAAGCCATATCTGGCTCAATACATTTAATAAAATATCTTATCAAGAAAAAATCCCTTTTTTGAAGAGTTTTGTTCTCGAAACTAAAAATAGGTTTGTCCAATAACTAAGCTTAATATAATTTTCAAATTGGCTTCGAGTAAATGTTTGCAAGTTCTCCCTGTGACCGCGTGGGGTTCCGCCAGGTGCTCTGGTTTCCTGCCACAGCCAAAGACTTGCAGGTTGATAGGTAAATTGGCCATTGTAAATTACCCCTAGTGTAGGTAGGTGGTAGGAGAATAGTGGGGATATGGTAGGGAATCTGGGATTAATGTTTCTTTTGGGCCTCCTTATCTCGAGAGACAATGGATACGCGCCTGGAGGTGGTCAGTGGTTTGTGAAGCAGCGCCTGGAGTGGCTATAAAGGCCAATTCTGGAGTGACAGGCTCTTCCACAGGTGCTGCAGAGAAATTTGTTTGTTGGGGCTGTTGCACAGTTGGCTCTCCCCTTGCGCCTCTGTCTTTTTTCCTGCCAACTACTAAGTCTCTTCGACTCGCCACAATTTAGCCCTGTCTTTATGGCTGCCCGCCAGCTCTGGCGAATGCTGGCAACTGACTCCCACGACTTGTGATCAATGTCACACGATTTCATGTCGCGTTTGCAGACGTCTTTATAACGGAGACATGGACGGCCGGTGGGTCTGATACCAGTGGCGAGCTCGCTGTACAATGTGTCTTTGGGGATCCTGCCATCTTCCATGCGGCTCACATGGCCAAGCCATCTCAAGCGCCGCTGACTCAGTAGTGTGTATAAGCTGGGGGTGTTGGCCGCTTCAAGGACTTCTGTGTTGGAGATATAGTCCTGCCACCTGATGCCAAGTATTCTCCGAAGGCAGCGAAGATGGAATGAATTGAGACGTCGCTCTTGGCTGGCATACGTTGTCCAGGCCTCGCTGCCGTAGAGCAAGGTACTGAGGACACAGGCCTGATACACTCGGACTTTTGTGTTCCGTGTCAGTGCGCCATTTTCCCACACTCTCTTGGCCAGTCTGGACATAGCAGTGGAAGCCTTACCCATGCGCTTGTTGATTTCTGCATCTAGAGACAGGTTACTGGTGATAGTTGAGCCTAGGTAGGTGAACTCTTGAACCACTTCCAGAGCGTGGTCGCCAATATTGATGGATGGAGCATTTCTGACATCCTGCCCCATGATGTTCGTTTTCTTGAGGCTGATGGTTAGGCCAAATTCATTGCAGGCAGACGCAAACCTGTCGATGAGACTCTGCAGGCATTCTTCAGTGTGAGATGTTAAAGCAGCATCGTCAGCAAAGAGGAGTTCTCTGATGAGGACTTTCCGTACTTTGGACTTCGCTCTTAGACGGGCAAGGTTGAACAACCTGCCCCCTGATCTTGTGTGGAGGAAAATTCCTTCTTCAGAGGATTTGAACGCATGTGAAAGCAGCAGGGAGAAGAAAATCCCAAAAAGTGTGGGTGCGAGAACACAGCCCTGTTTCACACCACTCAGGATAGGAAAGGGCTCTGATGAGGAGCCACCATGTTGAATTGTGCCTTTCATATTGTCATGGAATGAGGTGATGATACTTAGTAGCTTTGGTGGACATCCGATCTTTTCTAGTAGTCTGAAGAGACCACGTCTGCTGACGAGGTCAAAGGCTTTGGTGAGATCAATGAAAGCAATGTAGAGGGGCATCTGTTGTTCACGGCATTTCTCCTGTATCTGACGAAGGGAGAACAGCATGTCAATAGTCGATCTCTCTGCACGAAAGCCACACTGTGCCTCAGGGTAGACGCGCTCGGCCAGCTTCTGGAGCCTGTTCAGAGCGACTCGAGCAAAGACTTTCCCCACTATGCTGAGCAGGGAGATTCCACGGTAGTTGTTGCAGGGATTAATGTAGGATTAGTATAAATGGGTGGTTGTTAGTCAGCACAGATTCGGTGGGCCGAAGGGCCTGTTTCAGTGCTGTACCTCTCTATGACTCTAAACTAATGTTACAAAGCTACATGGCTCATGAATGACCTAATTATACTCCACCATCCAAAAGAAAACTTTGCAGAAAAATATAAACTGATGAGACCTTAAATGTTCATTTACCATGAGCTCACAATTATGTATGTTATGCTGCCAGCAAGCTTCCTGCCAGTGTTTTAAATTTCCCAAACTTAACCAAATCTTCAGCAAAGCAACAGTGTGGAAGTTAACTTCTTCTCACATGCAAGTTGGGGAATTCATCAAATAACTGATGCAAAACTGATCTCATCTGCCTCTTATGTTATTAGTTTCAGAGCAGCCGTGGTGGATGAAGCATGTAATGAACACAAATGAAAATTCAACAGAGATGGTTATCATTTAAATATTTCGGAGTGTCTCTTGTCAACGCAGCCAGTGAAGGCACAAGCTCTGATGTCATCTGAGCACATCCACAAATTTGCCAGCGTGCCAGGATCAACTTGCACATGCGCACGCTGACATCAGCATGCACTGTGATGTCATCGTGTGCGCAATGTTCAACCGGGCAAGACGGAGCGAGTGAGCGAGCAGGGGGAACGGAGCGGCGAGGGGGCTGCGGGATGGGAGGGAGTGGGCGGGTGGGCAGGTAGCGAGAGAAGTGACGAGGCCAGCCAGGAGGGAACGGGGGAAGAAGCGCCAAGTCCAGCTGGGAGGGAGCGAGCAGGGGTAGAAGTGGCCATTGAGGGGGAGAGAGGGGTCGTGCTTTCTTGACTGACTTTCAGACTACAATGCCGCTGAGCGGAATTTGCCAATGCAGAGTTTATTCGCTTTTCTGTGTGTGATTGTACAGCGCCATCTTTATTACAGGCATCTGCCTCAGACATTGCTGACAGTGACGTTTCTGTCAATGACACTGCTTATGTGCATGTGCGAGTAGCACGCCATCTAGTGGTTGCGTTGTCAACAAACACATCCTAAATATTTTAACAACATTAACAGAAAATCATTGCATATAAAGTGAGCTTTAGGTCACCTGGTTCTTCATATAATAAATGTGGATAAACACCAAGGAGCCATAACAGTTAACAGTGTTTCAGTTAGTTTTATTTAGCTGTGCTATTTACCAGCTTTTTGCCCTTTTCATGTTACACAGCAGTCTTCCTAAAATATGACTGGATGGCACCTTCTTTAACTTCTAAGTGACTTGGCTATCAACACCATAAAACATTATCCCACTCTTTACAACCAATTTTTTTACATTGTATTGTTGACAAGTAGTTAGGTTTTACTGATCAAACTCATAATGCAGGGAAGTTCAGGGGATGAGTCATGATTTCCCTGCCATTATCCCATTGTTTACTAGGCTGTTAAGAATCTGTTTGCTTTGACATTTTCAGCGAGATTGCAAAGTTCGGTAGAAACTGGGGACACTTATCAACTGAAGGAGAGAATCACGAATGAAGTGGCCTAAGCAAGGGAATTGTTAATTGTATGAGAAAGATGGCCATGTGCAGCACATAATAATGACATAAAATATCAAAAGAGAATTCTTCCTGTAATTTTCTCCACTGATGACTTGCCAAATTGCTTTGAAGAATTTTCATTTTAGTGCACCAATAATTTGTTTACTTTATTTCTACTGATGATTAAGAACTTTATAACTTGGTTCTGCAAGTTATGGCCCTACCGTACAGTCCAGTCCAGTGATAGAGCTTATTTTAAAAACCATTCATTAACATTTTTGCCATTACTCAGAGACACAGGGTAGAAGGGCATTTATATTATGACACTATGATTCATCAATTTGTTCCATAATGCCAAAACTTTTTGCAATAATTTAAGCATTTCTCAGAGGATTTTAATTAAACTGTGGCGTATATAATTATCTACACTTCCTCCTCATGACAAACAAACTGCTTTTTGAATGATCTATGCAGACTTTTCAGGGGAGGGGTATTTTTGTGAGCGTTGAATATATTCCTAGATTGTATGGTAAACTTGAATTTAAAGGACAGCACTAGGGAAGATGCAGCAAAGTTCAGGGCTGATTTTAACCCCTCCTGCCCGGTGGGAATGATGAAGATGAGGGGAGTAAGGTGGCGAGGGGAGGTTCACGCCACATTACCGTTGCATTACCACCCTCCCCCCCCCCCCCCCCCATCATATTTACTTGTCTGTATTCAGGCACAGGAAGGCTGCCCACCAAGGAGAAGTGGGGGCCTGATTAAAATGTTAGAGTTGCATTCCGATGCCATGGGGAAGCATGTGCCATTTTAACCAAGGGCCTTACTGTGCTCACTAGTGAAAGTCCAAATACACTACATTCTCTGATTCCCCCTTATCTATCCTACCAGTTACATCCTCAAAAACCCTAACAGATTTGTCAAACATGACTTCCCTTTCATAAATCTGTGTAGACCTTCCTTAATCCTATTATGATTTTCTAAGTGCCCTGTTATCAAGTCCCTAATAATAGATTCCAGCATTTTGTCTGCTACTGATGTTCGGCTAACTGGCCTATAATTCCCGTTTCCTCTCATCCTCCTTATATGGCAGGGTTATGTTTGCTACTTTCCAATCCTTGGAACTGCTCTCTAGAATCTAGGGAATTCTAGAAGATCAGAACCAATGTATCCACGATCTCGGCATCTGCTTCTTCTAAAACCCGAGAATGCAAATCGTCAGATCCAACGGATTTGTCGCCACTTCATCCTCATAATTTTTTCAGTACTTATACTGATTTCTTTAAGTTCTTCATTCTTGCTAGACCCTTGATTCCCCATTATTTTTGCCCTGCTTTTGTATGTCTTCTCCCATGAAGATAGATAGAAAGTATTTGATTAATGTCGCTGCCATTTCCTTATTCCCCATTATAATTTCACCTGTCTCTGCCACTAATGGTCCCATATTTACTTTCACTAATCTCTTCCTATTTACGTACCCATAGATACATTTATAATCTGTGTCTGTCTCTTGCTAGTCTACTCTCATATTCTCTTTTTCCTTCCCTTATCAATTTCTTGGTCCTCCTTTGCTGAATTCTAAAATCCTCCCAATCCTCAGCCTTGCTATTCTTTTTGACAACATTATAAGCCTCTTCCTTTAATCTAATACTACCTTTAATTTCTCTTGTTAGCTATGGTTGGACCACCTTTTTGTAGAGTTTTGTGCCTTAAAGTAATGTATATTGGTTGTGAATTATGTGTTAATTCTTTAAATTCTAGCCATTGCTTGTCTACCATCATACCTTTTAAGGTAATTTTCCAATCTGCCTTAGCCAACTCATCCCTCATACCTACATAGTTTGCTTTGTTTAGATTTAAGACCCTAGTTTTGGACTTAACAAAATCACTTCCAAACTCAATATAAAATTTTGTCATATTATGGTCACTCTTCTGTAGAAGCCCCTTTATTACAAGGTTACTAATTAACCCTTTCTCATTGCACAATACTAGATCCAAAATAACCTGTTCCCTAGTTGGTTCCTTGACTTACTGATCTAGAAAACTATCTTGTATACACTTGTATTAAAGAAAGCTTTTAACTACTGAGAAATGGCAGTTGCTTCCTTTACTAAGTGAAAGGCTTTTGCTCACAGGACTTGTCCTGCGAATGTGCTTTTATCACTTTGGAGGTGATTTCCAATATTTTGGAGGTCATTCCTGCTTTATTGGAGTTTCTGTGCCTTTGATCTGCACTTCCCAGCTGTCAGCCTTCACAGAAGCACGGGAGCCACTTACTCAGCTTGACCTTGATCTCTGATGAGGAACAGGAGGAGTAGCAGGAGCACCAGCAGCTTTCTCCTCAACCAACTACAGCTCCATAGAACAGAGGGGATGAGCACAGAGTTCCAGCTCGCAGGAGGCAATATCCTCAACACAGGGATATAGAGACAGTGGATTAGCTTTCTAGACACAGGGCGGCGCAGTGGTTAGCACCACAGCCTCATAGCTCCAGCGACCCAGGTTCAATTCTGGGTCCTGCTTGTGTGGAGTTTGCAAGTTCTCCCGTTGTCTGCGTGGGTTTTCGCCGGGTGCTCTGGTTTCCTTCCCCAGCCAAAGACTTGCAGGTTGATAGGTAAATTGGCCATTATAAATTGCCCCTAGTATAGGTAGGTGGTAGGGGAATATAGGGACAGGTGGGGATGTGGTAAGGGTATGGGATTAGTATAAATGGGTGGTTGATGGTCGGCGCAGACTCAGTGGGCCGAAGGGCCTGTTTCAATGCCGTATCTCTAAATAGATAAAACATGACTGAGCATCAAAGTATCAGGATGATCAGAGTTTCTCATCAGGGGTTTGCTGACCCCTCCTGGAAGACCTCCTTCCAGGTGGACCAGGTGAGCACAAATTTCCTGTGGCAATCAAAGTCACCATGGCCCTTAATTTCTTCACTGGTTTCTCCTTCCAGGGATCTACTGGTGATATTTGTAGAATCTCACAATCTGCTGCCCTCAAGTGCATCTCCCAGATGACGGATACCATGTTTTCCAGGCCCGCAACTGACTTGCAAATTGCCACTGACGAGCCAGTCAGAATGAAAGGGCCCTCGGATTTGCTGCATTGACTGGATTCCCACAGGTACAGGGAGCCATAGATTGCACATATGTGCCAAAAAGCAGTATTTATCAACCAAAAATGATGCCACTCCATCTATGTCCACCTGGTGTGCAACCACCAGAAGGTATTCATGCATGTCCGTGCAAAATATCCTGGAAGCTGCCATGGTGCCGTCATCCTGCATCAGTCAAGTCTCCCACAGATATTCCCACCTCCAAACAGAGTCAGCGGATGACTCCTCGGAGACAAGGACTACCCTCTAAGGATGTGGCTAATGACACCTGTGAGGAGCGCTACCACTGATGCCACATGAGCACAAGAGTGGTCATTGAGCAAATCATGGGATGCTGAAGATACGATTCAGTTGCCGAGATAGATCCGGCCAGTATGCACCATCAAGGATTTCCAGAACGAAAGTGGTGTGCTGCACCTTGCACAGCATAGTGCTGCAGCGAGGACTGCAGCTGCAGGAGGACGAAGGTAAAGACCACTCCGCATCTTCAGAGGACAAGGCGGAGGAGCTAGAAGTGCAGGACAAGGAGGAGGAGGAGGAGCCTAATGTGGTGAGGGCACTCGTAACCACACACTTAGCTGCCAGGGTTGCCCAGCACAGAGTGATTCAGGCACACTTCTACTAATCTGAGGCAATGCAGCCATCTGGCAACCAATTCTGAACGCACTGTGCCCTCCCCACCCCCCACCCCCCCATCACATCCCCAGCACAAAGTTGTCCCACAATCAACAATACATCCCTATCGGAGACACCCATTACCTGTCTTTAACTCTTGTCATACCATTTTTCACAAAGTGGAAGGCTACTTGGCAGGCGACAAGCAAAAACGGGTAGGATGGGACAATGGAACTTTGAAAAAAGTTTATGGTTGGTAAACATTGAACAGAACAGTGACAATGCAACACAGTGTTAAACACTCAAATGAATACCCTTGTGCAACTACAAACCATTTCTCTTCCTTTTCCTCTTACTCCTATGTGGTGTAACCCATGTAACTTCAGCAGAGCTGGAGTCAGGCTGTTTGTTTCCCTGCTCTGACAGTGCAAATGCCTGTGGTGGACACCCTCGGGGTTTTAAGCTCATGTGGGCAACACCAAAGACTGCTCCCCCAGCAGCTGTGCAGGGGGAGACTTGGTCATCGGGGCAGGAAGCAGCATGAGGGTTTCTGACTGAAGGGAGGGGCAAAGGGGGAGGAGTGGGAACACTTTGAGCAGAATCCCCATTTTCATATCACCTTTCTTCATCTACTCTCTCATGGCCCACCCGCACTTCCCTGCTAGCCAAGAGTTCAGTGAGGTACTGAACTGCCAAGGCAAGACTTTCCTCCATCCTGTTTAAGGTGACAGACTGAATGTGCAGGTCAGCATGTTCTCAGTTGCCTGCTGTGTCTGATGCTCCATGTAGACGGCCACCCTTTCTGTGATTGTGGACATCAGTGCGACTGCCTAAGACATCATGGAACTCATGCTAGAGACAGACTCCACCAATCTCTCCAATCATGCACAGTGCATCTGAAAAGGCTGACACAATCTCACATTTTCTATTGCTGCTCCAGGATAGTCCTCTCCACTGACGACCCTAAGGCTCAGCATTTGCATCCAGCTGAGAAGAACTTGGAGGGTCCTGCACCCTCTGACAGACAGTCTCCTCTGCTGATCCTGTTTCCACTGCTTGCTCCTGTTCATTTATGATGTGTGCTTCACCATGATGTAATAACCCAACCACGTCTCTTGGTGAGCCTGCCGAGATGCGTGTATCCGAGTTGTGGAGAGTGCCCATGAGTCGTGTGATGGTGCTTCCTTAGAATGCGTGACCTCCTCTAAGCAGTCTTGCTCCTCCTCTGGCACTAACTCCTGAAGGATCCCTGCAGGACCTGTGGGAGATGAAAGACATGAATTAGAATTGAGAAGATTCTAAGTCATCATTGTGCAGTTCATCATATTTCAGTGACTGTTGACATCAAGTCAACATGAGTGACTGTTGTGTGTCATGTAGCTGTGTTATATTTCATTCTTTCAACCATGTAGCTGGGAGACACCCATCTCTCCATGGCCAATGGCCAGATATTCCAAGACCCATTTTATCCCATTACTTCCTCCTCCACAGATCTCAATGTGGTGATGACTGGATGGCCACTTCTGATTCTCTGGCTCTTCCTGATATTCTGTGCTCTCTTCTTCTACAAGGAGAGAAAAAAGAGACTAATGAGTGTGAGCATTGAAATGTTTTAAGAAGATGTTGAGGGTCACTGTAAGAGTTGGATGTTAACATTGTAATAAGATGAGTGCTGGCTGATCAGATGGGGATATGAGGAGGTGCCTCAACATAGAGAGATGGGTTCACCAAAAACTTTTGTTAGTCTGAGGAGTGATGTGGAGGAGAAGGCTGACAGAGGGTTTGTAGTTGAATATGCCATGCCTCTCACCTTCCCTGCCCTAATCAGGTCATTGAAGCTGTTGCAGCACTGTATCCAGGAACTAGGCACCACACTCCTGCTACTGACCTCCTCAGCAACCTCCAGCCACACCTGCTTGTTCTCTGTGCAAAATAATCTTACAACATGCAGCATGATGTCCCGGGATGCATCTCAGAACCCTGGTGAAGGCTTTCCATGTTGGCACTGCATCTGTCAAAATGCTGGCTTTGTTTTGACAGTTCTGGAATGCTTCCATTCAGACTCTCGTCAGGATCCCTTTAAGTAGTGGAGCTGAAGCAGATTGTTGTGGCTTGTCATCATGTCCACCCTTTCTAATTGGTCGCAAAACCTGAAAGTCAGATACAAATGTTGTGGTTGCGTTAATAAGCCACTGACTAATGTGTTGCTGAAACTTCTGGATTCCCGACACACTGCAGACCTCCCCCACTGGGTCAACCCTCTGGATCAGGGAAATAGCATTTACACCTTTAGCTAAACACACAGATCCCAAAAAATATTTATGTGTTCAACTACAGATGGAGCACTCAACGAAAAAAAAATAGTCTGCGTCACTGTGCCTTAACTTGACAAGAATCTCACTCTCCAGTTTCATTGATCTCTGAAATTGATGCTTATATCAGAAAAGTGGCTGTTAAACCATTTCAGAAATATGAAACTCCCATGATGGTAGGTTCTGGTCACAGTTCCAGTGCTAAATGGGTAGATACTTCTCTCTGTGGAAAACTCATGGAAGAACGTGAGCTGCAGTTTAACCCAAAAATCGTGTTATTCACATGCAAAATAAACAAAGCTTGATTGTATACCTGTAGTTGTGCAAATGTTCAATTTGCACTGTATGATTGTAAAAAAAACACAATTATTTTTAGGCTCATTTTCTTATTTTTACCCTTTCACTCATTTTCTAATGTGATTCACAGGCAAAAATTATCCTAGCCAAGTAACCATGTTCATGTGTGAGTGTATATCATTATTCTAATTATTTTAAGCTGTTTACTGCTCTACTCAAGCATTTTACCTGTTGTCCCCATTTGTGCACTTCAAAGTGCAATAATGTTTGGAGTTTAGAAGGGGACATGAAATGGGAGAGACAAAGAAGTTGGACTGAGGTGTATAGAATATGATGCAGGCTTTCTATTTTGTGCGTACATGCATATGTGTTGCTACTCAAGAACAGCAGCTGATTTGCTTAGTTGAAATCAGGCAGCTGAACAAAGATGTTCAGGAAGAGCACACCACATGACAACAAGTTGTTAGTTAGGGGAATGTAGCTTGGGAAGGGCACCAGTCCATACATAGAATTACAGAAAACCATGCAGCACAGAAACAGGCCATTTGGCACAACAGGTATTAATGCTCCACATGAGACTTCTCTCTCCGCTTCATCTAATCCTATCAGCATAACCGTATTTTCCTTTCTCCCTTGTGTTCATTTTGCTTCCCCTTAAATACAATAATGGAGTGACGAAAAACATTACAGTCTGCTTCTGCTAATGCAGCATGTTATGTTTGCACTTAAGATGAAAATACAAAAATTTGATTTCAAGTAAAATAAATAATCCAATTTAACCAACAAAATCAATACCCTATAATTGGGTGATGTGAATGAGAAAATATCTTTACGTCAGCTTTGAGAAACATACTACTTTATAGATTTGGTAGCTCGCCATACAGTAATAAACCACTGGTTGTCATATCCTAATCTTGTCTGGAGCTTCAATCAGAACAATATGAAAAATAAGTCAGAATATTATGGCAAACTAATCACCTTCCCAATTATGTGCAGCCCCGTCAAAGGTCTTTGCCTCATGATTCTATCTGAAGATCTATTTCAAGTGTGGATTACTCATAGGGTCAGCTTGGCTGGCGCATATATTAGTATCTCATTCCATTTTCTCAAGGCAGAATAGAGATGGGTGAGATGAATGTATTTGCAAATGGTCTGCACTTTATCAAATGATTCATAAAATATTCAGAGGGAAACTTCTATTTGCATTGCACTAATGGGATGCAATTGCATTTTTAGTTGTGATTGATCACTTGACAATACACCTGAGAATTTTTGATTCCTATTTATTTTACATTTGTGATGGGCACAATTATGTTCTCATTAATTAATATCATTTCTAGTATCAAAACAGTCATTAAAGATACTGTATTTCAGCTTTGTCCCAGGTTCAGATTCAACATAGACAGGGTTAATTGAAAATACAAACTCACTCCCAGAGGAGAGAGCAAACAAACCAATTTCTTGCTTTTAAAGCCTTCTCCCAAGAGCATGCAGGTCTACAGCATGAAACTATGATTCATTTGTTATTGCCAGCTCTGAGACGTATGCATTGAAATTGTGGAAAAGGGGATGTCGGTTTGTACTGGACTGGATGCACGTGCATGCCCATAAACTATTTCATTCTGTTAATATGCGGAGCTTTTTATATACAGAGAGCAAATTTTGTAGGCCTCCCATCATACCATGCATCTGCCTCATGAATGAGTCAAAGGTCTTTGCCTCATGATTCTATCTGAAGATCTATTTCAAGGGTGGATTACTCATTATCTGAAGCAATTCTTCCTGACTTAAGACTTAAATTTGTCTTTTGCCAATTTGAACCTATTCCTCTTTGTCCTACCTAAAGTTAGCCTTTGGATTTCCCTTTTCTGTACCATAAGGTCCTCTCTCATCTTATCTTAAGGCTGTGGAGCCTCTGTTTCTCCACTCTTCACTTGTAGCTCAATCCTGTGACATCGATCATTAGTATCATGACACTTCTTGTCCAGGGCTTGAATGTGTCCCTTGTATCTTGGTCAGCAAAAGTGAACAATGTACTCCAGGTGGATATGTTATGCCCACTAACACCCTCATGTTTAGCCAGCTCTACACCATTTGTAGAATATGCATATCACCCATTTTTACAAGCACTACCTTACTACTTACGTATATTACACTTTATATCGCATTGTTCTGTCTACTTATAGATTTTATTTATTTTCTTTGCTGAGTCATAGCCGCTAATTTCCTGCTCCCAAGCTGGACTGGTTCCCAGCTGGGGTGGAGATTATACCGTACAAGAGATAAGTACTAGGTAATGTAAGTTATGGTCAATGTGGTCTCTTGGACTAGTTTTGATTAACTCAATGAATCGGAGAGAATTTTTTCAGATTTTTTTGCTCGAATTGGGGTTGGATTGTTATCTGGTTTTCCACCTCTTTATTTATTCATTCATGGGATGTGGGCATTGCTGGCAAGGCCAGCATTTATTGCCCATCCCTAATTGCCCTTGAGAAGGTGGTGGTGAGCCACCTTCTTGATCTGCCACAGTCCATGTTGTGTAGTTGTTGTTGTTGTGGATATACCTACAGTGCTGTTAGAGAGGGGTTTCAAAGTTTTTAACCCAGTGACAATGAAGAAAGTTCTTACAAATTGCATGGCACCGAGTGGGTAAGGAGAATCTTAGTTATGATGCATAAACCATCACAATTGTATTGTACAAACTAGAAGGACCAGCTGGTCTTTTCCTGTCTGATATTTTTCTTTGCTCATATATAAGCATGGTGCTATCTGCAAACTTGACTGAATTTCTGTCCTTGATGCTAGTCACTCCATCATTTATCCTTAAAGAAATGTTTGCTGCTTCCTAGCTTTCAGATAGTGTCTTATCCATTTCCACGTTACGTTGAATTCCCACAGCTTTCAGTTAACATTGCAGTCTTTTACGAGGGGAAATCACTTCCCCTAAAATGACAGTAAGATTAAATCAGGTGCATTTTCACCTTCTGAAATCATGTTGGCTGATATTTATTGTTACGATCATACTAATAATCAGCAAATTTGCTGCTGATTGATTCTGTTACTTTACCTGTTACTGATATAGGACTAAGGAGTCAGTGGGCTCTTAGATTGGAGTTGCCAATTCTTTTTTACAATATGCAGCATTGGACATAAGCTGCCCAAATACTCTCATATTCTTTTTATTTGTTCTTGGGATATGGGAAATCCTGGTGAAGCTGCATTTATTGCCCAACCCTGGTTGCCCTAAGAAGCTAGCAGTGAGCCTTCTCTTTGAGCTTCTGCTATTTTTGTGGTGATAGTGCTTCCATAATAGTGTTAGATAAGAAATTCCAGGGCTGTAACCCAATGGTAAAGAAAGAGTATTGATGAGAAAGTGAGAATAACGTGTCTTGGAGGGTAAATTGGAATTGTTGGTGTTTCCACACATTGCTGTTCTTCTTGTTTCTGGTGGCAGAGATTGCAAGATGGCGAGGTATTGTCAAAGTTTGTTTGTTTGTTGGTGTCATCTTCTTCCCAGAAGGTTCACTGTCATGGATCGCCACCTCTGTCTGTCCTGTGCTGTTCTTATACATTCTGCATAAGTTAACTGGATCCTGTCCATTATATCTATCATCCATTTTCTTCTGTGCTTCCTTCTCCTATGTTTTCCATCTATCTTTCCTTCCAATAATTGTCTCTGTCTACCGTCTGCTCTAATGATGTGACTGAAGTATTGTATCTTTCTCTCTTTGATGTTATGCACTAATTTCCTTTTTTCTCCTTTTGCCAAAGTAACCCTACTGAATTTCTGCAGAACATTCTATAGTTTGTACATATTGCAGTCTGAGTGTGCTGGGGTGATTGTTGTGGATGGGGGAAGGTCGGGTGGGGGAGGAGATGGTGGGGCCAGTGGCAGGGACACCAAACAAGCTGCTTTATTCTGGATGGTGTTGAGTTTCATGGGTATGGTTGTGGCTGCACCCATCCAGGCAAATGGTGAGAATTCCAGCACACTCCTGATCTGAGCCTTGTAGATGGTGGAGAAGCTTTGATGGGTGAGGAGATAAGTTAGTTGTTACAAAGTACCCAGCCTGTGCCTACTCTTGTAGCCAAGCTTTTCATATGGTTGGTTAAGTTTAGTTTCTGATCAGTGGTGACACCATCCCTCCCCCACCTCACGCTCCCACTGCAAGCTGTTAATGGTGGCAGACTGAACAATGGAGTGCCATTAATGTCACGAGGAGGCGGTTGGGAATTCTCTTATTCAACTTGGCCACAACCTGCATTTACGTGCATGAATGATTCCTGCTACTTGTCAGTCCAATTCTGGATGGTATACAGATCCCGTGGTCAGTTATCATGGACTGCTTCATTAAATAAGGGATTGTGAATGGAGCTGAACAGTTTGAAATTTAAGCAAGCACTCCTGGCATTATGATGGAAGGAAGAGTATTCACAAAGAAGCTTAAGATGATTAGGCTGAGGACCCCCTGACAACCACTACCATCTTCCTTTGTTTCAGGTATGACTGCAGCCATTAGAAGGTTTCTTTTTGACCCCATATTTATTTCTGTTTTGACAGGGCTCCTTCATTCCACACTCAGTTGATTGTTGCTCTAATCAGTAATTAAGTAACATGCTTCTGTATAGCTCACAAAGTTTGCAGAAATCTATCTTGAAAGGTGTATAAAAGCAAAACTGTTTATATGTCTATAGCTGAAAGATTCTTCTAGTACTTGGGAAATTAAAGAACTTCCATTAAAAAGACAACCTCATGAGTAAATATGTCAGTCCCAAAATGCATCGTTCCCTACATAGCTGCATCCTTAAATCCCAAAGCTATTAAATCCACCATCATTTATGATGAGCCGTCTCAGCCCTCATCTGGGCCATGGCGGGGAGATTGTCTTATAACGATGGTGTGATCCACTTTCGAGAGTGGGGAAAGAGTGACAGCATCTTTCCCACTGACTGGTCACAGAGAGCTAATGGTGGGTATGAGCATGGAAATATCTGCAGCAAGACTACCTAATGGGGCTACGCAAAAATGAGCTGCCTTGTGAGATAAACAGAATTTTTAAAATACCAGGAGAAAATGATAATTAAAATGCTTCATCCTTTGCGATACATTAGGGTTTAAAATTAGGGCAGTGCAAACAATTGCATTCCACTTGCCCTTTCAAGGTACACTTTGCTATAGTTAATGATCTTATTTTTGACTAGTATTAAAATGCAGCTTTTTATACCACGGTAACAATAGCTTGTTATATGTTCATCAAAAGTCCTATTTTCCTCGAAGGAGTAACATAACCAACATGAGGTGATAAAAACCTGATTGGAAAAATAATGGAGGGTAAGTGTTTCAACAGGGAGCCAGGTGGAGCTGGGGCAAGTATCAAACCTACTCAATATCATCAGTTTGGGGCCTGGGACTCATTTACTTTCCACCAACCCGATGCCCACTCAAAACCTTTTGAAGTATGGTCAGTGTTCTAATGAAACACAGCAGCCAATTTGCACACAGCCAGATTCCACAAACAGCAATGAGATACTGACAAGATAATGTTTTAGTGATGTTGAATAAATATTGGCCAGGAGAAGGGGGAGGACTCCCCTACACTTCTTCACATAATATCATAGGATCTTTTACATCTAACTGAGAGGTCAATCAATAATAGAAGTTTTATAATATCAGCAAATGTTTGTGGCAACTAAGTTGTATGCTGTATAACCAGTAAATGGAGAACATATTAAAGTCCTCAGGAATCGACTTCAGTAATATTGTGAACTGACTTACTTCTAGGAATTCTTTTGGGCCTCCTTATCTCGAGAGACAATGGATACGCGCCTGGAGGTGGTCAGTGGTTTGTGAAGCAGCGCCTGGAGTGGCTATAAAGGCCAATTCTGGAGTGACAGGCTCTTCCACAGGTGCTGCAGAGAAATTTGTTTGTTGGGGCTGTTGCACAGTTGGCTCTCCCCTTGCGCCTCTGTCTTTTTTCCTGCCAACTACTAAGTCTCTTCGACTCGCCACAATTTAGCCCTGTCTTTATGGCTGCCCGCCAGCTCTGGCGAATGCTGGCAACTGACTCCCACGACTTGTGATCAATGTCACACGATTTCATGTCGCGTTTGCAGACGTCTCTATAACGGAGACATGGACGGCCGGTGGGTCTGATACCAGTGGCGAGCTCGCTGTACAATGTGTCTTTGGGGATCCTGCCATCTTCCATGCGGCTCACATGGCCAAGCCATCTCAAGCGCCGCTGACTCAGTAGTGTGTATAAGCTGGGGGTGTTGGCCGCTTCAAGGACTTCTGTGTTGGAGATATAGTCCTGCCACCTGATGCCAAGTATTCTCCGAAGGCAGCGAAGATGGAATGAATTGAGACGTCGCTCTTGGCTGGCATACGTTGTCCAGGCCTCGCTGCCGTAGAGCAAGGTACTGAGGACACAGGCCTGATACACTCGGACTTTTGTGTTCCGTGTCAGTGCGCCATTTTCCCACACTCTCTTGGCCAGTCTGAACATAGCAGTGGAAGCCTTACCCATGCGCTTGTTGATTTCTGCATCTAGAGACAGGTTACTGGTGATAGTTGAGCCTAGGTAGGTGAACTCTTGAACCACTTCCAGAGCGTGGTCGCCAATATTGATGGATGGAGCATTTCTGACATCCTGCCCCATGATGTTCGTTTTCTTGAGGCTGATGGTTAGGCCAAATTCATTGCAGGCAGACGCAAACCTGTCGATGAGACTCTGCAGGCATTCTTCAGTGTGAGATGTTAAAGCAGCATCGTCAGCAAAGAGGAGTTCTCTGATGAGGACTTTCCGTACTTTGGACTTCGCTCTTAGACGGGCAAGGTTGAACAACCTGCCCCCTGATCTTGTGTGGAGGAAAATTCCTTCTTCAGAGGATTTGAACGCATGTGAAAGCAGCAGAGAGAAGAAAATCCCAAAAAGTGTGGGTGCGAGAACACAGCCCTGTTTCACACCACTCAGGATAGGAAAGGGCTCTGATGAGGAGCCACCATGTTGAATTGTGCCTTTCATATTGTCATGGAATGAGGTGATGATACTTAGTAGCTTTGGTGGACATCCGATCTTTTCTAGTAGTCTGAAGAGACCACGTCTGCTGACGAGGTCAAAGGCTTTGGTGAGATCAATGAAAGCAATGTAGAGGGGCATCTGTTGTTCACGGCATTTCTCCTGTATCTGACGAAGGGAGAACAGCATGTCAATAGTCGATCTCTCTGCACGAAAGCCACACTGTGCCTCAGGGTAGACGCGCTCGGCCAGCTTCTGGAGCCTGTTCAGAGCGACTCGAGCAAAGACTTTCCCCACTATGCTGAGCAGGGAGATTCCACGGTAGTTGTTGCAGTCACCGCGGTCACCTTTGTTTTTATAGAGGGTGATGATGTTGGCATCGCGCATGTCCTGGGGTACTGCTCCCTCGTCCCAGCACAGGCATAGCAGTTCATGTAGTGCTGAGAGTATAGCAGGCTTGGCACTCTTGATTATTTCAGGGGTAATGCTGTCCTTCCCAGGGGCTTTTCCGCTGGCTAGGGAATCAATGGCATCACTGAGTTCCGATTTGGTTGGCTGTATGTCCAGCTCATCCATGACTGGTAGAGGCTGGGCTGCATTGAGGGCAGTCTCAGTGACAGCATTCTCCCTGGAGTACAGTTCTAGGTAGTGCTCAACCCAGCGGTCCATCTGTTTGCGTTGGTCAGTGATTATGTCCCCCGATTTAGATTTGAGGGGGGTGATCTTCTTGATGGTTGGCCCAAGAGCTCTCTTCATGCCATCATACATTCCTCTGATGTTTCCGGTGTCTGAGGCCAGCTGAATATGACTGCATAGGTGTTGCCAGTAGTCGTTTGCGCAACGCCTAGCTGTTCTTTGTGCAGTACTTCTGGTTGCTTTAAGTGCTGCGGATGTTAAATCGCTGGGGGCTTTCTTGTAGTTCAAAAGTGCAATGCGCTTAGCGGCTATGACAGGTTCCAGCTCTTCATTATGAGATTGAAACCAGTCTGCATTTCTCTTCGCACTTTTGCCGTAGGTGGTCATAGCTGACTCATAGATGGCGTCTCTGATGTGGGCCCACTTGGTCTCAGCATCCCCTGTGGGAGTGTTTTGAAGGGCTGTTACAAGTGAATTTAGAAATTTTTGTAACAGCTGTGGGTGAGAAATTCTGCTCGTGTTGATGCGCGGGTGGCCCTTCTGCTTGGAATGATGCAACTTCTTTGGTCTGAGTCTAACCTTGCTGCACACCAGGGAGTGGTCGGTGTCGCAGTCCGCACTGTGGAAGCTGCGTGTGATTTGAACACTGTTTAAGGCGGCTCGCCTTGTGACAATGAGGTCTAGCTGGTGCCAACGACGTGATCTTGGGTGCCTCCATGAAACCTGGTGACAGGGTTTAGTGTGAAAGAACGAGTTGGTGATGCAGAGGTTATGATAGGTACACAACTCAAGCAGTCTCTGCCCGTTCTCATTCATCCTTCCAACGCCATAGCGCCCAAGGCAGGAGGGCCATGAGTCATGGTCGGCCCCAACCCTGGCATTAAAGTCCCCCAGCAGGAATAGGTGTTCGGTGTTGGGGATGCTGCTAATGATGTTATGGAGTTGTTCATAGAACTGGTCTTTAGCTTCAGGTGCGGAACAGAGTGTTGGAGCATAGATGCTGAGTAGGTGTACTGGACCAGAGGTGGTGAGCAGTCGGATGGACAGTATGCGTTCCGAGCCATTTGAGGGAGGCTCTATCATGCTGAGCAAGGAGTTTCTGATGGCGAAGCCCACTCCATGCTGTCTTGGTTCTTCAGGATCCCTGCCCTGCCAGAAGAAGGTGTAGTCTTGCTCTGCTAGAGAGCCACTCGCGGGGAGGTGAGTCTCCTGAAGTGCTGCAATGTCCACATTGAGTCTACTGAGCTCGTTGTTAATGATGGCGGTCTTCCGAGAATCGTTGATTTGTGTAAGGTCTTCCGACAGGCCAGGACACATAGTTCTGACGTTCCAGCTTGCAAAGCGAAGGGCTGGTACCTTCTTTCCTTTTTTCATGTTGTTTGGTGCGGTGTATCAGTCCACCTTTCGGGCAATGACCCTGAGCTCCAAGCACCCATTGAAGCAGGCAGACTGTGGCGGGACAGAACCTTATTGACCGGGGGCTGCCCGGTTTGAGGCGGGCGGTAGCTGTCCAGTGAGGTGCAATGACCTCTCCCACCGACAAAGGCAACCCGTGGCGCCCAGTTTCTACGCCAATTTATCTGGACTTATAACCCGTAACTGCTGCCTTCCGTGTTGTTTCAGTCGCTGTGAGGCAACTATGGAGTGACCTCTCCATGGCGCATGCCTGGGCAAATTTATGGAGGTTGAGAGTTGCCCAGTCGTCAAAACCCCCCTCTCGGCCTTTCTGGTGGGGTCCAAAGGAGTGCAGGACACGACGTTTGGCACCAGTATGGCTGCAGGAACTGCCGGAAACATGCCAAAGGTGACACATGACCGCCTACGGGGTTCCGCTCCGGATTTTCTGTTAGGGTTTACTCCCTTAGCCTTGGTCTCTCCCGAGACGCCCACAAGGCAGTGGGGTTGTTGGGGCCCCTACACAGGTGTAGGATGGTGCCGGTGGGAGGAGGGGATGCAAGGGGGAGGGGTAGAGGGAGGGGGTGGGGGGGGTGCAGGGGAAGGGGGTGCGGGGTGAAGATGGTGCGAGGGGGGGGCGGGCTGGGACGGGGTTGTGAGGGGGTGAGCTGAGAGGGTGGAGCAGGGAAGGGGGGGGTGGAAGGGGGGTAAAGGGGGGGGGGAGGGGGGGTGGAATCTGGTGCAGGTAATAAGCCATTTCCTCAGTGCCCACCATCGACGTCCGGAAAGCTCATCCACGTCCTTCGGGAGGTGAAGCATCATTTGGCAGACTTAGAGGTGATTCCATTTGCTAAGGGTTTTTTTTTGCAGTGGTTTAAATAAAGGCATGCAGCATTGCCGACAGTGCGCTGCAGATGCTCTCCGAGCCATCTCCCGCGGGCGCTTTGAAGTTGCGGCCGGGGGGGGCCGTTCGTGGATGTTTTGGGTGTTCGGGGCACCTTTTCACAGGACTTCTCTCGGGTCCCGCAGCTCCTTCTTCACCTCAATGGACTTACCGCATGCCGTGGCTGCAGACACTCTGGACTGTGAAGACAGCAGGATCGGAGATTAAAGTATCGGCAGCTGTGCTCGTCAGTTTCATCCGGATCAATTTCATTGAGAAAACAAAGAGCAGGTGTGGCTGGGGGAGGGCAGTGGGCCCAGGTAACATACACTAAACTAACTGTTAACTTTTAGATAGGGCTAAAATGAAGTGATTTAAAGAGCCAGGGGAATTTAAACAGTTTAAGAGGGCAGATTGGGGGAGAAAACGTTAGGGATGGGAGCAGATGGCCATGGAATACCAATCAGTTATACTGCCACCTCTTCAATTAAACGGTATATCCCGAACAAGAGCATCATTACCTCATTTTCCACATGATTTTCAAAAAGTAGATTTGAGTTAGAGAGGCTTCTATAGATGTAACAGCTCAATTGTTAAGATAACTCAAAAGATAACTCACAGCACAAAGACTTCTGGAAACATTGCAGGTACTTGCATTTAATCGAGGTTTTTTCAGGAAATATCAATAATAGCTAGATTACTGTACACCACCACTCCTTCTCTGTCTGTCTCACTTCCTTTATTAGTTTCAATTATTCCTTGAGATAACGAAAAGATGAATCTCTTAATAAAAATGTATATTAGAATAGATGATTATAATAAAATGAAAGGCATCAGACCCATTTGTCATTAGCTCTCCTGCTTCATTACTTGCCAGAAAAGGGTACAAAATAAATTAACTTCAATGCTGTAACTTTAAGATAAAGTATTGTATTTTTTTTCTAATTTAGACTATGTTCTGTCTATTCCAACATTTTAACTTGACTCTAGCAATACCACAAATGTTCTTATGAGGTCTAGCAGCGCAAATGCTTTTCACATTAAAGGCTTATTTGGAAAGCAAAACACAAGTCACCTGATTGAATCAATGGAATTGAAAATCATGAGAGATATATATCGGGCTGCTGATTTATTATTGTCTGTTTTATACGACTGTGAAAAGTCAATATTACTCTCATGGGGTGGGGTAGAAATTGTACCTTGTTGGGCCATTTTTACGGGCATCTGGGGCAGCCACCTAAAACAGAAGCCTAATAAAGGGCCTAACACCTGTTTTAGGAACTCGCTGAGAAATTGGGCAGCTCTGAGTGGAGCAAGCAATGGGCCTGGTCTGCTTAGGTTTTCTCGACATGGATGCAGCCAAGCCAGAGCAGCTGCTGAAGAGGTAAAGTTAACTTCAGAACCCGGAGTTTTCTGGAGAAGAGTCATATCTGACTTGAAATGTCAACTCTGTTTCTCACCCACTGATGCTGCCAGACCTACTGAGTATTTCCAGCTCTTTCTGATTTTTTGCCTCACCTGAATTCAGGACTGGGCTACTCTGCTAGCCCTTGGTTTCTACTGTTGTTTATCTACTCTTCCTTATAACTCTCCAAGCTACCACATTTCCTGTCCCCGCTTTGCTGCTATGTGTTGCACCTGGATGCTGTTTTCTGTGCTGGCATTTATGTTCCTATCTGTTCTCTGGGAACTCTCTGCTACAGGAATCCATTGATGTACATCCTGGGCCGCCTGCACTGTCGAGAGTCTCTGTGGCAGCAAACTATCCAGGGATCGCTGTCTGTCTTTTATCTCCTGGACTCGTGGCTAAACTTCACTGCATGACCTACCTCTGGCTTTACTCTGCCTCCTGGGTAGTGCTGTAGTTCTTACTGTCAAGACACAACTTGGTTTCACATCAACTTCTCTGACACATTTTCTTCCTTCAAACACCTTCTATCCCTCCCAATTTTGCGTCAAAGTCATGTAACCTCCCAAGCTCCACACCAACTTCCTCATCAAGATCAGCTACATTCTCTCCTTCTTTCACCTTTGGATGAGCAACTTTTCATCATTGTTGACTTCAAAACTTCCTCACCCCATCTTCTTCAACTTCTCTGCCCACCTATCCCCACTGAATCTCATCCTTCACATAAACTCCACACACCTGTACTCAACTTCACCAATTGTCATGGCCTCTCTTCTCCTGAGGTCTCAATCACTGGAAAGGGTACCTCTGATCACTTTTAGGTCTCCCTTCTGACCCTCATAGGCTTACACTTTTGCTGTTGTCAACCTATATTTGTTAAACTTTTTCAGATTTGTATTAATAAAATTATCAACCTAATTCCATAAATGTATTTTGTTGCAATGCTACACTTTTTTTGTTGCCCATCCCTCATTGTCTTTGAGAAGGTGATGGTGAGCTACCTTCTTGAACCGCTGCAGTCCATGTGGTGTAGGTACACCCACAGTGCTGTTAGGATGGGAGTTCCAGGATTTTGACCTAATGACAAGGAAGGAACGGCAATATAGTTCCAAGTCAGGATGGTGTGTGGCTTGGAGGGGAACTTGCAGGTGGTGGTGTTCTCATGCATCTAAACCTAACCCTAACCCTTGTCCTTCTAGATGGTGGAGGTCGCACGTTTGGAAGCTGCTGTCGAAGGAGCCTTGGTGCGTCGCTGCAGTGCATCTTGTAGGTGGCACACATTGCTGCCACTGTGGTAGAGGGAGTGCATGTTGAAGGTGGTGGATGGGGTGCCAATCATGCGGGTTCCTTTGTCCTGGAGAGTATATAGAGTATTTATGAGGTTTGCTATTATGGGACTGTTGTGCTGACACTTAGCTGAAAATTGACATTATACCTCTGAGTGAAGGCATCAATCTACAAACTGCTGATGGGTGACATCATTCACAGGAAGAAAGCATACATACAATTCATTCAATACTATTAATAATTTAAATGGCAATATGGGCACATACATTAAGATGTATGTCCCACTCACTCAGATGTTAATTATCAAATTACAAGAACTTTATTGACCACAACAGTTTTAAGTATTACATTCCGTTGCTATTGATTTCCTTTCTTTCAACATGACACTTCTTCACTTAATTTCAGTCATTATGATCAACTTACTTTCCCCATAACCTGTAGTCTTCCAATGATAATTATCAAGTTCCCAGCAGATACCATAGTTATTGGGAGATATATGAGGTACAGTGTCATTGTAGTGTCAGCTGGGCTCTCACCTGTAAGTCAGAGGGTTGTGGGTTTGACTCCTGCTCCAAGACTTAGGAGCATAATTTAGGCTGACACTTCAATGCAATATTGGAGCATAGAAACATAGGAATAGGAGTAGGCCATTCAGCCCCTCAAGCCTGTTCCATCATTCAGTTAGATCTTGGGTGATTTGTAGTCAACTCCATTGATTTGAAGCAGAGATGCATTGTGCTACCCTTTGGATGACTTCTCTGTTCATTTAGATGGATGAAGAAGATCCCAAGGCACTATTTGAAATACAGGCCGGAGTCATCCTGGTCATTTTTCACTCACCAGAACAGATTAATTGGTTATTCCCTTCATTTGTTACGCATATTCGATCTTGCTGTGCACAATTTTGTTGAAATGTTTCTCGATATAAAAAAAAAGTACTACCTTTTAAAAGTAATTTTTTAAGCATGAATCTTGAAGTCACGGGACACCCTGAAATCATGATAAGTTCTCTGTAAATGTCACTCCTTTCTTTTGATGAATCTTTTAAATGAGTAACTTAGTGCCTTTGTTAAAATATTGTAATACAATGGAATTCACGGTTTACCTGCCTCTCACGTTCCTTAAGAGCACATGGAACTCGCTACTATAATGACTTTTGACTATAGATCTGCTTCAGAACATTCCACTATTGCTTAATGTTGATGATACTTTAACACTAACCATCGGCCAAGGCATTTGTCAAATTGAGTAACAATCTCAATGAGCACCCTGAAGGTGAACAAGGCCAGAGAGTTGGACATGATGATCACTGGCCTTACAATATTTATATTCAATTTTATGGATGCATTATCATTTTAAACCTCACATCTATTCCCAAAGGGATACTCACCTAGCAAATTGTTTTAATTTATGCTTAATAAGGCATAACATACTTCATCTGATATCTAGTCTTTTCTCTACTGCAATCTGACTTCTTAATACCCGCAACCCTGGCTTCTCCACCCTCGCCCCCAATAATAAGTGTGAAGAGCTCACAGACTTCTTTGTCACAAAGAGCAAGACCATCTGATCAGCAGCCTTTGCCGTATCCCTCCCTTCCACTAGCCCACCAGGCCAAACCTCCTCCAGCGTTCCCTCCTGCCCTAGCCCTGAAATTGCATCTTCCTCTAGTTTCTTTCCTATCTCCCCTCATGCTCTCTCCGATCTCATTCTGTCCCAACTCCTGCTCCCTCGGCCCTGTTCCCACTAAACTGCTGACCACCCAACTTCCCCTCCTGCTCCCCATGTTGGCTGATATTATTTATTGTTCTCTCTTTTCAGATGTTGTCCCTTTCTCCCTGATATCTGCTGTCATCGCCACTCTCCTCAAAAAACCTACCCTTGACCCCCACCGTCCTTGCAAACTACCACCCCATTTCCAATCTCCCTTTCCTCTCCAAAGTCCTTGAACTTGTTGTTACCTCCCAAATCTATGCCCGTCTTTCGCAGTACTCCATGTTTGAATCCCTACAATAAGGTTTCCACCCTGCCACAGTACTGAAACGACCCTTATCAAAGTCACAAATGCGATCCTATGTGACTGTTATAAAGGTAAAACTATCCTTCCTCATCCTTCTCGACCTGTCTGCAGCCTTTGACATGGTTGACCACACCATCCTCCTCCTAACAGCCCTCTACTATCATCCAACTGGGTGGGCCTACTCTCACCTGGTTCCATTCTTAAGTAGCTAATTGTAGCCAAATAGATTCTCTTCCTGCTCCTGCACCATGACTTCTGGTGTCCACCAAGAATCTATCCTTGGCCTATTTCTCATCTGCATGATGCCCCTCGGCAACATCATCTGAAAGCACAACATTATTTTTCATATATCTGCAGACATCACCTAGCTGTACCTCACCGCCACCTCTCTCGATGACTCCACTGTTGCTAAATGATCAGACTACTTATCCGACATCCAGCACTGGATGAGCAGAAGTTTTCTCCAATTAAATATTGTTTGCAGTTACTTCTCCAAACTCCATTCCCTAGCTACTGACTCTATCCTGCTCCCTAGCAACTCTCTGAGACTAAACCAGACTATTTGCAACCTTGGTGTCATATTTGACCCCGAGATGTATTTCTGTCCCTATATTCACGCCATCACTAAGAATGTCTTTTTCCACCTCTGTAACATTGCCTGACTTCGCCCCTGCATCAGCTCATCTGCTGCTGAGACTCTCATTCACGCCTTCGTTACCTCTAGATTTGACTATTCCAATGCACTTCTGGCAGGTCTCCCACATTCTCTTCTCCTAAACTTGAAGTCATCCAAAACTTTGCTGCCCATGTCCGAACTGGCGTCGAGTCCCATTCACCTATCACCCCTGTGCCTGCGGATCTACATTGACTTCTGGTCAAGCAACGCCTTGATTTTAAAATTCTCATAATTTTCAAATGCCTCCATAGCTTCGTCCCTCCCCATCTCCTCCAGCCCCATAATCCTCCAAGATATCTGTGCTCATCTAATTCTGGCCGCTTGAGCATCCCCGATTTTAATTGCTTCACCTTTGGTGCCCAGGCCTTCAGTTGCCTAGGCCCTAAGCCTCTGGAATTCCCTGTCTGCACCTCCGTGTCTCTCTACCTCGCTTTCCTCTTTAACATAACACATGAACACAAGAAATAGGATCAGGAGTAGACCATATGGACTGTTGAGTCTGCTCTGCCATTCAGAACGATCATGGCTGATCTTAGGCTTCAACTCCACTGTCTCGCCAGATAAGACACTCCTTAAAACCTACCTCTTTGACCAAGCTTTTGATCATCTCACCTTATATCTTATGTGCTCAGTGTCTTATTTTGTTTTATAATGCTATTGAGAAGCACCTTGGCATGTTTTATTACATTAAAGGTGCTGGATGAATATAACTTGTTGTAGTCCAAATATCCACTACCCTATTCTCCTTTTGCTTGACGCTAACTAGCCTTATACTGACCATCCGGGCTGGCTGACTTTTCTACTTTGAGAGCTGCCAACCTTTTAAGTACTTCCTCTTTTTCTATCCATGTGATGCATAAGTATTCAATGTAGAAATTCTATGACTTAGCTCCTCAAAAACAATAACAGGCTTCAATCTATTGCTCAGCTATTTTACAGATTCTTGTAATCATTTCTAACGGTGGGAACAAGCGAGATCATCTAATTTTACTGTAAAGATTCTGACTAGCTTGATATAACTCCCCCCACGACAATTTTTCTTTACTAACTCAGCAGTATGAATAGTTTCAGCCACTTATACACCCTTTGATGGGTTGCCGAGCCTGTTGGATTTTAATCACAGGCACTCACATTCAGAAATAATTGGTTCAGTTATGTGAATGACAGGCAATCACACTGTGTGTATATATTTCCAATATGTGACTGGGTACCTCTCTCACATCCTATATTCTTGGAAATAAACCTTGCAATATTTGTACTGATTTAAATTGGAATGATGCAGTTGTCTTCTAAATTCTTTTGGGCCAAATTCCTGGAGTAGGAAGAGGTAACAAAGGGATAAGTTTGAAAAACAGAAATTTGGAAGTTAAACCCATGTCTTGCAGGCTTTCATTCCATCAATAATTTATTCAGAAATCCAGAAATCATTGCTAATTTGGGCACAATCTGAGGCCACTTGACTTCTTCCACATTTATATTCAGCTGGAAATTCAAATCCATGGAGGGGTCTATCGTTCAGTTGAATACAAAAGATCCTGTGGTACGATTTGAAGAATAATCAAAGGAGTTCATCTCATTTCCTGGCCGATATTTATCTCTCAACCAACAACACAAAAACAAATTAGCTGGTCGTTTATCTCATTGCTCTTTGTGGGATCTTGCTGTGTGCAAATTGGTTGCCAAGTTTCCCTATGTTACAACAGTAAATACACTTCAAGAAGTACTTCATTGCCTATGAAGCACTTTGAGGTATACGGATATCAAGAAAAGTGCGATATAAATGCAAGTTCTTTCTTTATTTCTTTATATGCTATCTCCTGCTCCCCTACACCTGCTATATCCTAGCAGCAGTTCGGGGACGTGTCTAGGAACATAGCCCCAGGAATTCTGCCTCACTCATCTCTTTTAGGCCCAGATAAGGCATGGGTTCCATAGTGAAGTCCCAGAAATGTAAAGCTAAACCCTGATTTTAACTCAGGATTGGAAATGAGGGTGCAGGGGTCCAAAGCAGGCAGCTTTTGCTTGGCCTCTATTTTCATAACCCCTCTACGCCATCTCTTTCCATCCTGGATTAAAATCAACCCTTTAAAGTTTAATCAGGCACATAAGGGGGTCAATTAATGCCTCAATTATTAAAATCTATGACATAAAATGCTTCATTTGACCTAAATACACTGCACAACCAGTTATCCACAATTCAGTGTTCAATTTGAGTGTCTTGCTTTCACTTGGGTTTCAGTTGCTGTACTTGGTACTCAGTCAATGGGCAAACATTGAATCAGGAATGCTACGATACCTCCAAAAGACTTGCAGATTGTAAGAGTTTGAAGAAAACATTTGAGGGGTAATTTGCTCAGTCAGTGAAAATCCTGCCAATTACAGTTTAACACTGGTAGCTAACTGTGCATATTAAATTGAGGCTGGGCCACAAAAGTGGATTGGGCTTCATGGTGGTGTCATCAACTGGGTGGAGAAGATGCCCCACCAACTGCTGTCTTATTTCCTCAATAATTAAAATCAGTCCCTCTCAGTTTAGTTTCAAATATGTTGCCATCTGGATTATCCTAATGCTGTGCCTTACTTTAAGAATTAGTGCATTGCCTGTTGCTACAGATTTTGGGAGTGCATTAAAAGGTTATGAGATATAAATTTCAATAATTTTTCTATCTGCAGTACGATAAATAGAGATTTTCATGCATACTGTACTTTGTGGCTGAAAAGCATCCATTTTGTGAATATGGATATTCATATTAATTTAAATATATATTTTATCAATGCTTGCATGCATTGATTGTTTGGCACAGCAGTAACATATTTTCCATTGGTAAAAAGTAAACATATTTCGCATCAATATTCCCAAAGGATATTGAGAATAAATATTTAGAAAGCTGTTGTCTTGATGACTGTTATTAGGAGCAATGATGTTTAATCTGAAAGGATTTTATGAGCTTAAAATTTTGATTGGAGCTCATCATTTAGCTTGGAGGCAATGGCGCTGAAATGCATTATAAAATAATAGCAATTCCAGAGAAATGGTTCATGAATTCCAGCCAAACTTAATTTTATTATTTATATTGCTACTCTTAGTGGAAACCTTTCCACAATTTAGCCAGGTGCTATTCATGGTTAAGAAAAGTTCAGACGCTGCTGTGATTATAGATAAGGTCTTGAGGGGATTATATGATAAAATTAATTAAAAACTTATCAAACAATGTATATATGCAGCAATACATTTAGCAGCTAAGTTATATGGCTGTGTTGCATCTTATCTTGTGAATGAAGACCCTGGATTTTCAATCAGGGTTCAGGAACCCAACGCCTGGATCATTTCCGGATCCTGACACCGTGTCACATCAGCTTCAGTGACGCAACGTGATTTTCAAAAGCAAAGGGCCGAATTGGCTCAGGGGCGAGTTTGGTGCCCAATTAGAGGTGCCAGGAGTGGCCTGGAGGAAGGGCACAACACAGGACTGGGATTCTCACTTTCTGAGCTGGAGCAGCAGGGTGCTCAGAGGGCCAGTGCTGGTATGGGCAGGCATCCACAGGTGGCATCAAGGTTCTCCAGTGCCTCCCTTGAGGCTTTAACAGACAGGTGAGAGATCTTGTTCCCAGTGTCTGGAAGAAGAAATGTGCCGAGAGACACAAAGAGAGCCTGGATGGAGGTGGCGAAGGAGGTCAGCAGCAGAGGAGTGACCAGAGGGACATGGATCCAGTGCCAGAAAAGACACAAGGATCTGATAGGTTCTGGAAAGGTGAGTAGCAAGCGGCACCCGGGTGACTGGCCTCTAACTCTGTATACACCAGCATGCAGACCAGCTGAGCAGATTTGAGTGCCCATAGTTCTCCCTAATATTGTCAGATCAAGTGCCCTGTTACACCACTGAGATGTCAGCAACCCTCGCACATGAAGCGCAACTGAGCAGGCGGCATCACTCAGGAGTGCATCTGCACATATGAATGTCTTGCTGGAATAGGTGAGGGAAGGCTACTGATAAATCATTCCCTCCTCATCCTGCAGGATAAGATAGTACATAACTACCTGGAAATGTCCAGGAGGAGGAGGCAGTGCTGAAAATTGCGACGGTGCTATCGTATCAGGCCGTGGGTGATGACGAGGTGGGAAGCCTGAAGAACAGGGCCATTTAATAGCTTTATCGTCAGGTGAAGGGCATGGAGGAAACTCCAGATAAAGGCGCGCTGTCATCTATGGGGTTGGTTGTTCCGAGGCCCCTGCTGAGTAGCCCAAGTTCTCATCGCCACCTTCTTGTGTTTCCCTCAGGGCCAGTAGTGGAGTGGAAACAGTGTTCCCGCTCAGTCATCGCCAGCCTCCTCAACTGGGGGTGATGTTCCAAAGCCTGTAATGTCACAACATTCCTCTGCACCATCCACCAGTACAAACATACTCACCTCAGTTGGGCCTCATTCAAGATTAGAACGGGGAGCACTGAGTGAGCAGCACATCACATGTGAGTGGGAGGAGGAAAGTGAGGCAAATTCAGCTGGGTGAAGATGCTGGGCCTCAGGTGTCACAAACAAGGTGGGTTTTTTTGAAGCATCAGAGGCAGATGAATTCCTGTATATCGGACATCCCTGAAGCATTGCGAACCATGGGCAGACAATGGAGGAATCCATGCAGCACATGTACACTGTTACGACTTAGGGTTTTGAGCGCATGAGCTCTCCATTGAGAGATTTGCCAACCTCTTGCATAGACATATGCAGCACCATGCTGAGTGGATTCAGGAGCAGTGTGCTGATATGCATAGAAAGAGTGACACTCTCTGTAGCATGGAACGCTCAATGTCACTGAAGGCACAGAGATGCTTGGGGTGGATGTAGATGGGCAGTTAAGATGGGTAGAGCAGTGGCAAATGGAATTTAATCCTGAGAAGTATGAGGTGATGCATTTTGGGAGGGCTAACAAGGCAAGGGAATGTACAATGGATGGTCGGACCCTAGGAAGTACAGAGGCTCAGAGGGACCTTGGTGTGCTTGTCCATAGATCACTGAAGGCAGCAACACAGGTAGATAAGGTGGTTCGGAAGGCATATGGGATACTTGCCTTTATTAGTCGAGGCATAGAACACAAGAGCAGGGAGGTTATGAGGGAGCTGTATAAAATGCTAGTTAAACCATAGCTGGAGTACTGTGCGCAGTTATGGTCGCCACACTATAGGAAGGATGTGATTGCACTGGAGAGGGTGAAGAGGAGATTCACCAGGATGTTGCCTGGGCTGGAGCATTTCTGCTATGAAGGGAGACTGGATAGGCTAGGGTTGTTTTCCTTAGAGCAGCGAAGGTTGAGGGGGACCTGATTGAGGTATACAAAATTATGAGGGGCATTGATAGGTTAAATAGGAAGAAACTTTTTCCCTTAGCGGAGGTGTCAATAACCAGGGGGCATAGATTTAAGGTAAGGGCCAGGAGGTTTAGAGGGGATTTGAGGAAATTTTTTTTCACCCAGAGGGTGGTTGGAATCTGGAGCTCACTGCCTGAAATGGTGGTAGAGGCAGGAACCCTCACAACATTTAAGAAATATTTAGATGAGCACTTGAAACGCCATAGCATACAAGGCTACGGGCCAAGTGCTGGGAAATGGGATTAGAATAGATAGGCTTGATGGCCGGCGCGGACGCTGTGGGCCGAAGGGCTTGTTTCAGTGATGTATAACTCTATGACTTTATGATGCCAGCTGCATCCCAGCTGGTGACCTCATCCAGCATGCATGGGTGCCATGAAAGGGCTGAGGAAGTCGATGAGGCTGATGATGGGGCCATCCCTCAGGGGGCACCAGTATCATCCCTTACCTCCTCAATGATCTGACTCAGGAAGCATCTGTGCTGCAAGGCCCTGACAGAGGCTGACCTTGCAATGATGAAGGCACAGCATCCTGTAGAGCGGCGCTCGTGGGCACTTCCAAGATGAGGATGGAACCACGGGCATCTCAGCCAGATGCAGAGACAAGGAAATAGACTGCCTCCACCACATCCTCAGCCACAGAGGGAGGATCCTATAGAAATGGAAAGGAACACAAAGCGCCATGTCATTAATTGCACTTTATGGTCACTTGGGTGATGTTTTCTCAACTTGTTTCTTCATTGACATTTCCTATGATAATAATTGCTTATGCTTTTGATCAGACTTATATTTAGGTATTGAGGGGGGGAGGTGGGGAGTGGGGGTGGGGAGGCCTGGGTTTGCTGTGATGCTATAGATGTGATGTGGGAGAATGTTGGCAATGGAGAGCCATTCTCAATGGTTTGGGTGGCAATGGGATTCTTCAGATGTGTGTGCTTGCTGGATGATTTCTCTCTCTGATGGAAGGTGAGTTACAGATGCATCTGTCAGAAGGGCTGCCAGGCGCTTAAGTGAAATGTTGTTGAATTAGCATTGCCCTTGCAGCCATGCCAGCCTGCCATTTACTGTGAGGCCTCGGAGGACCTCGGAAGTCATCCTCCAATGCCTGGGCAAGGCGCATATCTGGTGCACCCCCTTCGTTCTTCTCTTCATCTTCCTCCTCTCTGTCCACCTCCGAGGAAGAGTGGCATTCTAGGTCCTCCTCCTCATCCAGCACCAGGCCTCATGCTGGGCTGGATTTTGTGTAGGAGGCGGGGCGCCGGGCTGAAAAGGCGGCAGGAACCGTACCGCTGCATTTTCGCGGCCTCCTGGTTTGATCCTCTGGTGTTTTTCAGTTAAAGATTCATGAGCAGGGATGCCCGTTCTTTAAAGATGGGGATCCCGCCTCCCTGAGCTGCCAGCCAATCAGAAGGTTGGCAGCTCAGCAGAATCAACAGCGCCACCAGAAGCGGTGGCCACTACTGGTACTGCAGAGGCCTCAGACCCAGGCCCAGCACTGGAACCCCAGACAAGAGGTAGATGAGGTAGGGTTGCTGGGATCAGTCCAGAAGACCCAGGCAAGGGGGGTTGTGGTGATGGTCATGAAATCCAGAGGGAGGGTGGTCCCGGGGATAAAGTTGTTCCCAGTGAGGGTCCTCCATGGGCTACAAATTGTCCATGAAGGAGGCCCCCCCCCCAAGTCTGCAGGGAGGGCACCTCATATTGCAAGGCGTCCTCCCCGCTTGGCGGAGGCTCTCCCCCACACCCCACCGCCACTAGTAAGATCCCAGCGGCGGAGGGACTATGCCCTTAATTGGCCATTAATAGGTAAACTACTGACTAAAACTCAACTCACTAAACTGAAACCTTTCTCTTCCACTTACAAATTGTAACTTCTTTATATTCTGTGCCTAATTTTCTGTGCAAAAGGGCTACAATATTACAGTCGCAATTCAATACACAAGTATAGTAAGAAAAACGAAATTGAATCCAGCTTTTAAAGCATTATTTTGTGTAACTGGCAGAATAATGGTAGTGTGCGACTTCTCTTTGCTGCTTAGTAATGTAATTATGTATTGCAGGCCTCCAGAACTTGAACGTGTTCTGTTAAGTGTATGCGGAGCTTAAATGCTGCTTTCTAAAAAAAAGTGTAATCATTTTACCCTTTCAGCTATACTAGAAATATTCTGTGAACCATACGTTTTCAAACCATGATCACTGGCATTAGGTAGTCTGTAAAGTCATCTCAGAGGATCAATGCGTCGATCAGATTTCTCTTGGGCCAGGCAGACTGTATGCAGTATCTTGAGAATTCCATATCTTTCTCCTGTATTTGTTGGCTTACCAGCATGTTATCTCTGTTGAAGTGGAAAGATAGGCTCAGGATTTGCTTGGAAAATGTGAGGTATTTAATAAATGCTTTTAATAGTCTTTAAAAAAAGCAGACATTTGTGATGAGGAAGAGATACAGCATGTCATAAAGTCATAATGGCACAGAAGGAGACAATTTGGCCCATCGAGTCCATGCCGGTTCTCTGTAGAGCAATGCAATCAGTCCCATTCCCCCACTCTATCCACGTAGTCCTGTAAGTTTATTTCCTTCAAGTGCCCATCTAATTTCCTTTTGAAATCATTCATCCTCTCCACTTCCACCACCCTCATAGGTAGCGAGTTCCAGGTCATTACCACACACTGTGTAAAAAAAAGTTCTTCCTCACAACCCCCCCCCACCACATCTCTTGCCCAAACCCTTAAATCTGTGTCCCCTTGTCATAGTACCATCAGTTAATGGGAGCAGTTTTTCTTTGTTTACCCTATCTGAACCTGTCATAATCTTGTACACCTCTATCAAATCTCCCCTCAATCTCCTTTGCTTCAAGGAGAACAACCCCAGGTTTTCCAACCTAACCTTGTTGCTAAAAACCCTTATTCCTGAAACCATTCTTGTAAATCTCTTCTACACCTCAAGGACCCTCACTAAAGTGTGGTGACCAGAACTGGATGCAATATTCTAGCTGGGGCCTAACCAGAGTTTTATAAAGGTTCAGCATAACGTTGCTGCTTTTGTAGTCAATACCTCTTTTTATGAAGCCCAAGATCCCATATGCTTTGCTAACTACTCTCTCAATTTGTCCTGCCACCTTCAAGGATCTATGCACATGAACCCACAGGTCCCTCTGTCCCCGTGTGCTCTATAGTCCCATTTAGTCTATATTGCCTCTCCCTGTTGCCAAAATGCATTCCATCTGCCACTTGTCTGCCCATTCTGCTATCCTATCTATGTCCTGTTGAAGTTGATTGGTAGCATCGTAACTGTTTGCCACACCTCCAAATTTGGTATCATCTGCAAATTTTGAAATTTTACTCTGTATTGCAAAACCTAATTTATTTATATACTGCAAAAAACAGTGTTGAGAATTGCTGGCTGACTTGTTCCGCTGCACCATTAGCCTCGCAAAAAATGGAGCTTGCTGTCAACCTCATTGTTAGTTTCAAGAAATTGCTGCATTTGCACTGTTCAAACAGATTAAACTTGCCACATAAAGTTAGGGCTGGTATTTAACGATGTAAGAACCCTTTTAATGAGAAGAATTATGTCCCTGCAATGCCACTTAACATCAATGGCCCAGTAAATTGTTCCAAGAGGTAGTTACATTTGTTCTACCTTTTCCTTTCAGTCTCATTTTTACATCTCTTTTAATCCAATCTTCTTTCCTTCTCTTAATTCTCTTTATCTAATTTATGCTATTTCCTTTTCTGTCATTCTTCTATTTCTTTCCCAATTCTTAAATTTCATTGGTTAAGGAGATAGAGAGTTGGTCCCATCATTGTCCAAGATCCCAGATGCCCTGTTATCAACTGTCACTTCCAGCAATTTGCAGTGTGAAGGCTTTTTAAATGAAGATCGAGGGAAAAATGTAACATATGGGGCAGGCCACGAGATGCCTTTCTCCTGAAAATTCTGGGCATTTTCTACAATAATGTCTTTTTGGATAGCTGGCACTATCTTTCAAAAGCCTTGGAGTCTGTTTCGATGGTGATATCTACTTTATGTCGACAGTCTTACTGAGCTTTGAGCTTTCACAATGAAGAGTAGCTGAGAGAATGGCATTGTCGCTGAAATATCATATTCAGTTGCACCTGACAGTCATACTTCAAAGTGTCACTGCTGAGGAGGATGTACCAGCGGTTTAGCTGATTAAGGCAGTTGCTCATTCAATTAACAGACAGTGAACCTGGAAAGTCAAATCCATCAAAAGGGTTATGAAAAAAGACTTGCTTTTTCTCAGTACATTTCATGACCTCAGGACTTTACTGCCAATGAAGGCACAGAAGACAGTCTAGTTAGTGGAATATCTGACTAGTGAAGTTTTCAGCTGAAAACTGGAAGCCTGGAGACAATGTTAACAGCAGGAACTGTAGGAAAATATGGTGTAGTTCAGGAATTGCAGGATCCAGTGCCATAAAGGTGAAACAATTCAGAGGCTTGAAATTTGTTACAGAGCTCTGAGGACTAGCAAGTATGACTGCCAGATTTTCTTTCTGTATCTATGAATACTTTGTGCATAAATTGACCTTTATTAATTACTTCAACTTCACATCAAATGCACAATATTAAATGTAAAATCTTCAAATACTATCTTCCCATTGTTAACTCGAGAAATCTAGTTTAAGACCCAATGTCTAGAGGGGAGAACACAACCAAGATTCCAATTAAAAGTAAAAGAAAGGGCAGGATAAATTAAGATGTAGTGAATAGTTGACACCCAGTTCGAGTTTTTAACAGCCTGTGTTATCTTTAACTCTTTGAAACAGAGGAACCAATATGGTGTTGTTTTTGTTTTTGTTTTTATTTCAGATTTCCAGCATCCGCAGTATTTTGCTTTTATTTAACCAATATGGTGGGTCTGTTGAGCTTAATCAGTGTTCAAGACAGAATATAACACACTAATTATACAGCAAAAACATAAGACCATGACAAGTAGTGAGTACTGGTCCAAGTCGGACAGGACGGCTGGCATGCATGAGCAGCTCTTTTCCTTTCTCTGGTGACTCATGTCTTCATACTCCAAGGCACTGGAGCCTCTCCACTTTGTCGGTTTTTCCATGCTCCCTCCCTCTCTGTTTTAATCATTCACACATCCACTAGGTCTCTAACCTCTCACATATTGCCTCTTTTTGTCTTATGTGATCATCACTTCTATTGTGTAATTGTCTCCCCTTCTCCATCTAATCACTTTACTGATTCTTCTTTTCCCTTTCTTGTGTATGTGATCAGGTTTTTCCATGCAACTACTCCCTTGCTCTGTAATTTTCATAAGCCGGCATCTGTAACAGCATCTGGTTCTGGCGAAGGGTCAGATGCTGCCTTATCTGCTGAGTGTTGATAGCGTTTTCTGTTTTATTGCTGGTAGGACAATAAAGGGTCCTGGCAGCACTCAGCGTAACTTTTTTTTGTATCATGTGTCCATGCAAGTATCTTGTACTTTATATTATCACTCTCTCTTCTTTTGGAGCATATGCTGTTACATGTTGAATTGAGCAAACAAAGGATTGCCAAATTCCTAGAGAAAAAAAACCTTTACCTTGATCCCTGGTCTCTGTTCCATGTAAAAATAACTGAATTCAGAGAAGTCCACTTACCTTAATCTCTTCAGTGAGAACATTTCTGCACCGTAACAATAAAAATATTTTTGATGTAGTTACAATCTAAACAAGTAGTGATAGAACATTTTATCACTATGGTTACAATAATGGTTGACCAATATTTCGGCATGCACCACAGTTTGGAGTATTGCAACAGATGGTAATGACTTTCACCCATTAAATGCTGGTTTAGAATGCAGCTTCTCTTTACATGGAGGAGTACTGAAATCTCAACAGCAGGGAGTGATGATTACACTTATTGGAAATGTGCCCTTGACATGCTCCCAATTACAGCATACTATACTCATGCCACAAATTGTAATTGTCCATGATCTATTAATTTCGACAAAGAACAAAGCAGATCAATTCAACTGCATCCAATCTATACATGATCTTTCAACTTATTTCACTTGTTTTTTTCATGCAATATGGGTCCCTGTAGGCCACTTATAAATGTGCAGTACAGTATTAGCTATCTGAAATAACTCAGTGGGGGAGAGAGGTCAAAAAGAACTGGATATATGGACAAAAAATGTATGATTGTATAAGCACACAGCGAATCTAGAACAGTCTCAGGGTAAGAGGCCGATCATTCAGGACTGAGATGAGGAGAAATTACTTCACTCAAAGGGTTGTGAATCTTTGGAATTCTCTGCCCCAGAGGGTTGTGGATGCTTCATTGTTGAATACATTTAAGGCTGGGGTAAATAGATTTTTGGTCTCACAAGGAATCAAGGGATATGGAGAGCGGGCAGGAATTGAAGCCCAAGATCAGCCATGATCCTATTGAATGGCGGAGCAGGTTCGATGGGTCATATGGTCTATTTCTGCTCCTATTTCTTGTGTTCTTGTTCTTGTGCTAAATCTGGAAATAATTACATTGCACCAAACATACACTTAAATTGTGCAATGCAATGTACTTGACCTTACAAAGGTAAGTACAGTTGATCCATCCACAGAAGCCTGTAGTTTCCGTAGTTTCCCCATTGCAATATTTAACTGTCTCTTGGATGATTCCAGAGACCTTGTCTCATCTATATTATCAGGAGATCATTCCACGTACTAATTATACTCTGATGTTGATTTTCACATTTGGGCTACAAATTGGTCTAGGATGGGAAGTGTGACTGTGTATTTCACCCATAAGAAATTGTGAGAAACTCAAAGCATTTAGAGCCTATCGCAGGCAAGCTGCCCACAAATTTTCCAGCGTGAACAAGCAGCTCACCAATGAGGAGGCAGAATTTCCAACTGATCCATCATCATGAAAAGAGAGGCAGCATCTTCTAAAGTGAGATTCACCCTCTCTTTAAACAATGACAATAAGTTAGCATTGGAGCACTGTGAGATCACATTGAGCATGGGAAATGTCCCAAGGACGAGCAGCACATTTCTCCTGGAGATTTGATGCTTGGTTCAAGTGGACACAATTTTCACTGTCTAATCCCTGTTAGTGCCAGGCAATCTAGGGGAAAATCAGCCCCAAATTGTGAAGACATGCTTCCTTATCTCAGAACTGATCTTGCCTTTTACCTGTTTGCACCTATGTTCTTTTATCCTACAGTCATGGTTTAAGTTGAAATACTGTGCGTAATTAACTTATTCTATTCCACTGAGTGTTTGGGGCCCATAATTTGGGGTCAATGATGAAGCCATGATGATCACTGTTGACCTCGAAGAACGCAATGGCGAGAGATCTAGCAATCTTACTAGTGAAAACTTTATCTCTGTCAATGTGCAGTTGATTGTAACTCTGTTTAATGGGGAAACCCAGTGACAAGCTGCAGTGATGTCACTAAGCTGTCTAAGTAGCCAATCACATTAAAGAATTTTCACAGACAGCAAACCAGGAAACTGAAAGCACTAATAATCAATCCACTTAATTAAAAATTTTATAGAGAGCGAAATGAAGATTGGGGCGTACACATGGGGTAAAAATAGAAGCTAATATATAATAAACGGCTTCAATTTTTTACATTAATCAAAAACATTGTTTAAAAAATCTAGTAATTAATCATAATGGGGACATTTAATAACATTCCACAAATATGAAATAATTTTTTCAGGGCTAGAATGATTGTTCATCAGTCGTTATCATTCAAATCGTTATTAAAAACCCAATTACACCTCATTGAACAAGGCTTAACTTTTTATGGGCCTCTGAGCAGACTCTGGGGGCAAGGCCCTCCTTTAGAGGCACTCCATGGCCCATGGAGAGGCCCCTCCAGTGGAAATGGCCCCTCCAGTGGCAATGGCCACTTCAGCGGCAATGGTACCGCCTGTCCTCAGCGATTCCTCCCCCCCCCAATAACGAGGGCCTGCCTGCCAGGCCCAGGCTGCCCCCAACTCCACTTACCCATCTTTGATGGGGCCTTGAACATTTAGGCACCTTCTCCTTGCAGCTGCAGCCTCAGCACTATCGCGGCTAGCAGTGGCGCTACTGCGACTGCTGTGCTGCCAACTCTTTGATTGGGCTGGCAGCTCTTGGGGATGGGCCACTATCCCTAAATTGGGATGGCTATCCCAGTGGTGGCCACTAAATTGGCTGGCGCCAGCAGTACGCCTCCCCGTTTCAGACCTGGCGGCAGGACTTCAACCATCCCTGTAAAATTCCAGCCCATGTTATACTTGTTTGGCTGAACTTGTTCTCACATTGAACAACTTCTCCTTCAACTCCACTCATTTCCTCCAAATAAAAGATGTTGCTGTGGGTAGCTGCACAGCTCCTAGATATTCTAGCCTTTTTGTGGGCTATGTGAGCAGTGTTCTAATGAACCTCAATGTAAGCTTGAGGCACAGCACCACATCTTTTGACAGGGCACATTACAACCTTCTGGACTCCATATTGAGTTCCACCATTTTAGATCATAACCCCTCCCCCATTTTGTTTCCTTTTTCTTTGCCGGTTTCTCTCTTTTTTTCCTTTGCTTTTGGACAGTAACTATTCATGATTCTGCCATTCACACCTCCTCTAGACATATTCTGGTTTTACTTGTCCCATTACTACTCCCTTTTGCCTTGTACCATGAACATTTCTATCATTTAATCTCTCCTGTCCTTGACCCTATCACAGACTTTTCTTTTGTTCCTATTCCCACCTTCCGCCCCCCCCCACCCCTTCTTCCTCACTTGCTCAAAACATATCAAATTCTCACCTTTCACAGTTCTGATGAAAGATCACAGACCTGAAACACTACCTCTACTTCTCTCTCCACAGATGCTGCCAGACCTGCTGAGTATTCCCAACATTTTCTATTTTGATACACTTAAATGTCTTAATCATTGCTTTCACCAAAATTTGTTCCGGCTTCCACCTGAATTTATTTCCACTATCTTCCTTGGTGCTCTGGTCTACATATTCACCATTCTGTGTGTGAACTTGTTAAATCTTCTTCCTTGCTTTTGAGTTCAAGTCATTTGATAAGCAACTGGACATCAGATGGATGTCAGTTGTTAATGATCAGTCATTTGTAATTTTGTGATGTTAATGTTTTGTTCATTTAATCAATCATATAGATAATTAAGACTGATTTTTTTCTCTTTAATTTTCTTATATTAGTTGTTGCCATCACACATTCCAAGGACATTTAATACGAGAGATAAAGTTGCCTCTGTCACTGTCGTTATCCTTCAGCAAAGTACTACAGCAGGTGACATTATCCATGAATCACAGTTACCTCCCTCAGACATTCTCTTAATTAGGTTATGAACTTAGGTTCAATTGAAGTAAGGACACATTTATGCCATAAACTTAACAGGCACAGGTGGGTTATGAATGGGACAGAGTACTTTAACTCAGGAGACTTTCACTTAGCAGGGAGATATTAATCAAATTGATCTGGGCTGGATTTGAATTGCTGGGGAAAAGATAACAAATGGCTCATTCAGTAAATTATGTTAAACAGAAAACCTCTCTTTTCATTTTTAGTTCATTATACTGCACAACACCAGTAAAAGCTGTTTAGTTGTTTGCAAAAAAGAAATCAGCAACTGAAACTTGTACAACTTATTAAACTAAAAAGTCATCAATGAAATTAAACATTGTGACACATTCAACTTGGCCCTTCCACAAACCAATGTAACTTGTTCTATCATAAACTGTATGGGCTGAATTTTCCCAGCCCCATGACAGCAGGCTTGGAGGCAGTGGGGGGGAGGGGAATCGGGAAAATAATGGGGAGCCGCATCGAGACGGCTCCGCGCCACATTCCCACCGCTGGGGACCTTGGCCAGGGATGGGGCTGGGAACAGGATTGGCTGCTTGCTCCATGGCATTGGGTAGCCCATTAAGAATGTTAAGTCCCCAGTTAGGGGCGCTTTTGATGCCTCGCCTGCATTTTACCACTGGCAGAGTACTTGTGTTTTATTATGCTGTAGTTCTAATAAGATTTTAAAACATCTGCTCATACCTAAATGATTAGTGTTCGTGGAACGTGTGATGGCAAAGGTGAAAAAGAATTTTCAGCAGAAAATATGTCGGATCCTTGTGGAGTTGATTACACTGGAAAGTGACAAGCATACCAATGGAATTCAAAACTTTGTGGTCGACTTGATAATCAAGTCTTGAATCAGTACTGAGGAGTGCTATTCATGATTTTACAGCCAACTTGGCTAATTGATGGACTCTGTGGGGATTCCTGGAAGCTGTGATTCCTCTCACTTTCCTCCAGATAACCCTGAAAGCTAATGTCCCGATGGAAAGGATGGCATTAAGCAGAGAAACAATGGGTGTCATCAGTGTACATGTGAAACCTGATGTTGTGTGGTGGATGCTGACACTCTGCAAAAGAGAGCTGGACTCGCCTCTGGTTGGGGCAGAGATTGCATCATATAGAATGTAAGAGGACTAACAGTTAATTAGGCATGGTAAATTTGATTTGTTTTTGATTACCTGAGGGCACAGAAAGACATTTTCCAAAGGTTTTTATTTCCTTAATAGCCCTGCATTTTCTGTCACTCCCAGGAGGTTACATGGCTAAAAGGGGGATGGGGATGTTGGTATGGAATGCCTAGTCATGATGCTTTGGGGATCCTGAGTGTGGACGAGTGGGCCTTTTCTTGTCTGTCATTTTTGTAAGTTCTTTTGTTCATTGTATCCCTACATTGAGAAAGTATGTAGTCCATTGTCAGGCAAATAGCAAGTCTATAAATTTGGATTTATCAGTAGTTTGGTTTGGAGACTATAAAGCATACTGTTCGATTTCTGCCTGTATCAGATACCCGGCTGAATACAAAAAGAAAGGCTTTCAGTAACTGAAAACCCTGCATCACATTCTTTCTTAATTACTTTCACCAGCGAATCCCTCTTCATAAAATAGAATCCAATATCCTAAAATAAACCTTATAGCTTGTCACATGTTGAGAATGTTCATTCTTATTTTCTTCATCAAATTGATTTTGTGATTGACTTATAATTAAGGGTTGAGCCTTAAAACACAGTGAATTTTTCAAAAGAAATGCCAAGACTGCCAGTCCTGGGTAATGCGTACTACAACAATAACAACCTGCATTTATAGAGTGCTTTTAACATTCAAAAATGCGTCATCGTGCTTCACAGAGGCATAATCTGCTGAAAATGGACACTGAACCAAAGAAGGAAATGTAATGAAAAGTGTAACCAAAATCTTGGCCAAAGATGATCTTAAAGGAGAGAAAGATGGAAAGGTTTAGAGAGGGAACCTCAGGATGCCCCAAACTGTAGTCACTGTTGTAATGTAGGAAAAGCTGCACCCAATTTGCACGCAACAACGTCCCACGAACAGAAATGAAATAAATGAGCAAATCATAGGTTTTATATGTTGTTTGAGGAATTATTGTTAGCCAAAACACCAGTAGGGCACCTCTGCTCTTCAAATAATGTTATGGCACATTTTACGTCCACATGAGAGGATAGAGGGGCCTTGGTTTAACATCTCATACATGGAACGAGACAGCAGCTGGTATAGCTACTAATTGTAGAGTGAAGAATGGGGAATTCCACAAGAGACCAGTGTTGGAGGAACAGAGAGCTTTGAAGGATTGTAGGGCTGAAGGAAATGATAAAAATTGGGAGGAAAAGGCAATGGAGCAATTTAAACATAAGGATGAGAATTTTAAATTGGAGCATTAGGAGAACTAGGAACCATTCCAGGTCTGTGAGAACAGATGTGATGAACAAGTTGGGCTTGATGCAGGTAGCAGAGTTTTGAATGAACTGAAGTTTCTGGAGAATGGAAGCTTGGCTAAGAGAACATTGAAATAATTTCATCTAGAGGTGACAAAGGCATGTTTGAGGTTTTCAGCAGCAGATGGGCTGAGGTAATTCAATACCAAATCAGGTATAGAGTGCAAAATAAAGAAAGGGAAAGAAAGATTGGATTAATGAGCAAGAAAAAAGAAACAGAAAGAAAAAGTAAAGATAGAAATAACTAATTTAACATTTAAATAAAACAGGAACAATTAAAACCTTAGGGTATGAAACACCACCCTTCTAATAGCTAATTTTCAGTGCCAGAGAGGTAGTCTGGCAGTAACTAACAGGTGACATGTCGCTTACAGGATACCTAGACTGGACTAGGCAAGACAACTTTCTCTGGCAAGTTTACTTCATATCTATTACACTAATGCAGCAACTTCACACCATTCAATGCATTTCAATGGTGAGGCCATCGGTGAGATGCTGTTTTTGAAAAGCTGATGTTAGAGCGGCGCAATTTGGACAACAACTTTCGATTTTTGTGTTTAACCATGCATTTGCCCCATACCTGATGTTGCTATTCCATTTGCATGTAAATAACAAATGCCATTAGCCTCACAGATATTTCAATAGGAAAATCTGGGCCATTGTTTCAAGCCAAGATTGTGTGTAACCTCAAAGAGAATTTGGAAGTGATGGTATTACTTTGTGTCTGTATTTACAGTAGGGAAAGAGGATAGCATGCCAGATATTCCAAGGAGACAAATATCTGACTAGCAAAGCGGACTCACTAAATTTAACATATGCCAAATAACAATAATGAAGAAAATAATGGCACTAAAGAGTGACAAATCCCCAGAACCAGATGGTTTTCATCCATCGCTTTATAATCTAAAAGGCTTATGAAATTCTGGCCTTTATATCTAGAGGATACAAATACAAGGGTTAGAAGTTATGCGACAGCCATACAAAGCCCTGGTTAGACCTCACCCGGAGTACTGTTACGACCAGGTGAGGAAGGGGTCTCAGGCTCCCCTCTTGCCCCTTTCCTGGTTTGGCCGTTACGGGGTTTATCTTTTAAAACAGTGATTTTAGCTTCCTGGGAAAAGCCCCTGGGAAGGATGGCATTACCCCTGAACCCCTGAAATAATCAAGAGTGCCAAGCCTGCTATACTCTCAGCACTCCATGAACTGCTTTGCCTGTGCTGGGATGAGGGAGCAGTACCTCAGGACATGCGCGATGCCAATATCATCACCCTCTATAAAAACAAAGGTGACCGCAGTGACTGCAACAACTACCATGGAATCTCCCTGCTCAGCATCGTGGGGAAAGTCTTTGCTCGAGTCGCTTTAAACAGGCTCCAGAAGCTGGCCGAGCGTGTATACCCTGAGGCACAGTGTGGCTTTCATGCGGAGAGATCGACCATTGACATGCTGTTCTCCCTTCGTCAGATACAGGAGAAATGCTGCGAACAATAGATGCCCCTCTACGTTGCTTTCATTGATCTCACCAAAGCCTTTGACCTCGTCAGCAGACGTGGTCTCTTCAGACTACTAGAAAAGATCGGATGCACACCAAAACTACTAAGTATCATCACCTCATTCCATGACAATATGAAAGGCACAATTCAGCATATCGGCACATCAGACCCCTTTCCTATCCTGAGTAGCGTGAAACAGGGCTGTGTTCTCGCACCCACACTGTTTGGGATTTTCTTCTCCCTGCTGCTCTCACTTGCGTTCAAGTCTTCAGAAGAAGGAATTTTCCTCCACACAAGATCAGGGGGCAGGTTGTTCAACCTTGCCCGTCTAAGAGCGAAGATCAAAGTACAGAAAGTCCTCATCAGGGAACTCCTCTTTGCTGACGATGCTGCTTTAACATCTCACACTGAAGAGTGTCAGCAGAGACTCATCAACAGGTTTGCGGCTGTCTGCAACGAATTTGGCCAAAACCATCAGCCTCAAGAAAACGAACATCATGGGATAGGACGTCAGAAATGCTCCATCCATCAATATCGGCGACCACGCTCTGGAAGTGGCTCAAGAGTTCACCTACCTAGGCTCAACTATCACCAGTAACCTGTCTCTAGATGCAGAAATCAACAAGCGCATGGGAAAGGCTTCCACTGCTATGTCCAGACTGGCCAAGAGAGTGTGGGAAAATGGCGCACTGACACTGAACACAAAAGTCCAACTGTATTAAGCCTGTATCCTCAGTACCTTGCTCTATGGCAGTGAAGCCTGGATAACGTATGTCAGTCAAGAGCGACGTCTCAATTCATTCCATCTTCGCTGCCTCCAGAGAATCCTTGGCATCAGGTGGCAGGACTGTATCTCCAACACAGAAGTCCTCGAGGCGGCCAACATCCCCAGTTTATACACCCTACTGAGTCAGCGGCGCTTGAGATGGCTTGGCCATGTGAACCGTATGGAAGATGGCAGGATCCCCAAAGACACATTGTACAGCACGCTCGTCACTGGTATCAGACCCACCGGCCGTCCATGTCTCCGCTTTAAAGACGTCTGCAAACGCGACATGAAGTCCTGTGACATTGATCACAAGTCGTGGGAGTCAGTTGACAGCGATCGCCAGAGCTGGCGGGCAGCCATAAAGGCGGGGCTAAAGTGTGGCGAGTCGAAAAGACTTAGCAGTTGGCAGGAAAAAAGACAAAAGCGCAAGGGGAGAGCCAACTGTGTAACAGCTCCGACAAACAATTTTTTCTGCAGCACCTGTGGAAGAGTCTGTCACTCTAATATTGGCCTTTATAGCCACTCCAGGTGCTGCTCCACAAACCACTGACCACCTCCAGGCGCTTACCCATTGTCTCGCGAGACAAGGAGGCCAAAGAAGAAAGAAGAAGAAGGTATGCCATTGCTCACTGCACTCTCATTACAATTGCAAATGAACCAGACAGGTTTTCTTAAACTTACTGTTTTCTTGTTTAAATTCATTCGCCTATCACTCTAACCTAGTTAAAATTACTAAAATACGCGACACAACCATGCTCGCATGCATACAAGAGGCGCACACACACTAATAGATACATGGGGAGAAAGAATTCGGTGGGGGGGGGGTGTGTGGTTTGAAGTAGAGTATGTAATAAATAGAATACAGATATGGTTGGTAGTGTCCTTGATTGAAGTGAAGGTTTTGGCATTCTTGCTGGGGCCCGGTGCACAATTTCAGACTTGCTTCTCTGGTACCAGAAGGCGGAAGAGATGCTTTGCCTGTCACCTTGAAATCTCAAGCTGCCACCATGGGTTCCCTGGGGCTTTGCTGGTGAGAGAGAGAGAGAGATCTTCTCCTTGGTGTTCAAATTGCAGTCTGTCCCTTTCTGTGAGGCACAATTCAAAAAGCCCCAGTCTTACCAGCAGGTAGGTCATATGACCATCTCTTTTTGAAACCGCCACTTCTTGGAGAGTTGTTGGATTTCAGAGCCTCCCAGACATACATGGTGGGGAGTTGAGTTTTGTCTCTTACAAAGTCAAAAGCTGTCAGTGTCTTTTGATCATCACTATTGACAAAACCCATCTCGCTAATTGAATCAGTGAGCACTCCCATTGTCTCTCTATTCAACTATCTCTTGGCTAGTCCTGGTCTTTTCAGAATACAAATGTGTAACCATGTTTTCAGCTGTTCAGTTCTGGTTTTAAAAACAAGTTCCTTGCAATGTCCATTAAAAGGGTTTCAAGTAGTGTTCCATATAAAAAAATTAATATGTTTCCATTTGGCAGATGTGATTTCTGTCACAGTACTGTGATCAGTTTTGGGCACCACACCCTAGAAAAGATAATATTGGCTTTGAAGGGAGTGAAGCGTGGATTTACCAGAATGATATTTGGACGTCAAAGGGTTAAATTACAAGGTGACATTACAGAAACATGGACAGATATTCCCTTGAATTTAGAAGGTTAAGGGGTGATTTGATCAAAGTTTTCAAGATATTAATGGGAACTCGTAGGGCAGATAGAGAGAAACTATTTCTGCTGGTTGAGGAGTCTCAAACTAGGGGACTAACTTCAAAATTAGAGCCAGACCTTTCGGGAGGGAACTTAGAAAACAATTCTAATTGCAAATGTTGGTAGAAGTGCGGAACCTTCTTCTGCAAGTGGCAGTTGACACTAGGTCTATTGTTAATTTTCAATCTGAGATTGATAAATCTTTGTCAGCCAAAGGTATCAAAGGATATGGGACAAAGGCAGGTACATGGAGTTAGGTTACTGAATGGCAGAACAGGCTCAAGGGGCTAAAAGGCCTACTCCATTTTTTTCTTTTTTTTAAATTAGTTTGGGGGATGTATGTTGCTGGCTAGGCCTGTATTTATTGCCGATCCCTAATTGCCCTTGAGAAAGTGGTAGTGAGCTGCCTTCTTGAATCGCTGCAGTCCTTGGGTTGTAGGTACACCCACAGTGCTGTTAAGAATGGAGTTCCAGGATTTTGACAGTGAAGGAATGGCATTATATTTCCAAGTCAGATGGTGTGTGACTTGGAGGGGATTTTGCAGTTGGTGGTGTTCCCATCATCTGCTGCCCATGTCCTTCTAGGTGGTAGAAGTTGCAGGTTTGGAAGGTGCTGTCGAAGGAGCCTTGCTGAGTTGCTGCAGTGCGTCTTGTATATAGTACACACTGCTGCTACTGTGAGCCGGTGGTGGGGGGAGTGAATGTTGAAGACGGTGAATGGGGTGCCAGTCAAGTGTGCTGCTTTTTCCTAGATGATGTCAAGCGTTATTGGAGCTGCACCCATCCAGGCAAATGGAGATTATTCCATTACACTCCTGACTTGTGCCTTGTAGATGGTGGACAGGCTTTGGGGAGACAGGAGGTGAGTTATTTGCCACAGAATTCCCAGCCTCTGACTTGCCACAGCATTTAAATGGCTGGTCCAGTTCAGTTTCTGGTCAATGGTGGTCCCTAGGATGTTGATAGTGGGGGGGGGGGAATTCAGCGATGGTAATGCCATTGAACGTCAAGATGGGATGGTTAGATTCGCCTAAATAGGTAATATGGAATGAGGTGTGGAATCACACATTTTGTAGCGGAAATGCGCCACCCGCCACATTGGTAAAGGCTTCTGTATGTATGTTGGGAGCCCTAATGCCTTTTTGAGGCTCCCTTTCTAAAATTCGTTAGCCACTGACTGCAGCATATAGCAGGCATGCTACGATTAGTGTTCTCAGGCGCTTGGCAGCAAAACTGGCAGGCCTTAAAGGGATCGCTGGAGGCTGCCTCCAGAAAGATAAGCTTTTTTTTTTACCTTACTGTGGAAGCAGGAGGAACATTAAATTCATGGGCTGCTGCCAGTAGCTACTCACAATTCTCCTCATTCCCCCAATTGCCTTTGCGCCCCCTCCCAGACACTGCTTACCTCCTGGCTTGTGTCTGAGCTAGCCAATCTTCATTCTTCCTGAAACCAGTGAGCTACCTCTGGGGCTGTGACTGATGCTCATAGCTTGTTGGTAGTTAACAAATGAGGCCAGCAGTCCAATTTTACAGTTTCCTGCGCAGCACCAGGACTGAATTCCAATTCAGACCCAATCCAATCGCCTGGCCAAGTACTTTGAACCTGAATGGTTGATGCCCAGATAGCTGACTTCAGTTGTATTTGGTTCAAATTTGTAGCATCATGGCATTGTGGCAACGCTTTGTGTTGCTCTCGTGGATGTTTGATGTTTTTTCTGGATGCAGCAATTATTGGAAACAGCGGTGAAAATACTGTAAATGAAAAACAGAATATCTGATTTTCTGCTTCAGAAGCTGTGTCTTTAAAGGAAAAAATCCTTCTGTTACACAAATGATGCTTCAAAAGAGAATTTCCTGACTACAATATCTTCAGTTCAGTGATTTATTTGTTGCTGCCACAAAATTGACAAAATGATTCCTTCCTTTGTTCCTTATCTTTTCTTGGAGATGCCAGAAATATCAAATGATCTTTTCAAAAACAGTAAGGTTTTAAGTATATATGTTATATACATTGCACATTATTCACATGTTGACATTTATTTGGTTAAAATCTTTGTATGAATATTAATAAAATATCTAAACTACACTAGACATACCATACCCAGTTATACTTCTTGTGTGCCAGCCACAGCTCAGTAATAGGTTTGTCATCTCAGAGTTAGAATGTTGTATGTTCAAGCTCCACTCCAGGGACTTGAGCACAAAATCCAGGCTGACACCAGGTAGCGGATCAAATTTGGAGGAGCGTATGGGCGGCTGGCTTAAACTGGGAAAGATGTCAGCATGTTGGGAAGCTTGGCCCAACCCACCAATTTCCACATTTAACTTGAGCACATTTGCCTACATATGCGCAATCTCTCGCAAGAGGCTAGTTACCAATTACCATATGCTAATTGCTCAATGAGATATTAAACACCTTTTTGACTTTATCGGGCTGCCTGAAACTCAGCAGTGAAAGCACAGTGTTATGCCAATGTGTTGCTGAATGATAATTTTCTTTAATCCACTGAGATCTGAATTTGTTTTTTTTTAAATACAATTTAAAAAAGACATTTTAAAAAAGATGACTTGGATAGCAGCTTGAGATGATCACCTAGTTTGCAATCCTATATCTGGCATCGCAAAGGACTGTGAGGAGGGAGATGAAATGTCTGCTAATTTCCCAGCAAGAACCAAGACCCAGGAAGGCTAAAGGAACTACCTGTTCTTTCAGCAAACAGAGAAATACTGCTGACTGCTTTGTTTGAATCACTGAGTGACTGTCACATTACAAGCCCCTCCCCATCTGTGGTTTAAGCTGCTGTTTTCTCTGCAGCAGAGGAGAAGCAACTGGACTCTGACACATGCACACCCAAATGGGGGTCTCTCTCTCTCTCTCTCTCTCTCTCTCTCTCTCCATTCAGGCATGAAAGCTTTCAAATCCTGCCTGTTGACTGACCACCTTTGTATACTCCGGCTACAATCAGAAACTCTGTGGGAAGAAATCATCTGCATCACAGTCTTCAAGAGACCAACTAAAACAGTCATCTACCTCTTCAAACTAAAAGTCTCAGGACCACTGGATTCAGCTATAAGCCAGCCAAATCACCAAACCACACAGACTGTATACCCTTTTGCTTCATGGACTCTAACTTAACCAATCTACCTTTCCCCACTCTAACCTATTTGTGTGTGTGTAAGCCTCTAGTGTGTGTATGAGAGTGAAAGTTGGCACGTTGTTTATTATTTTATTAGTTCAGTTTAGGTACAATAAAGCTAACCTCTTTCTTTGTTAACTCAAGAAAACCTGTTTGATTACTTTGTTGCTATGATCATAGCAAGAACCAAACAAACACCTACTGAATTGGCCAGTACATGCACTTTAATAAAGAATTAAACCTGTTGTGGTCAAACAAGGAGAGGGAAAAGAGGGAAGCCCTTCAACCCCTCCTCACTTGACCGTAACGGTGAATACACAGTGGCCATTGAGGAGCTGAATCAATCTGAGGCAAATATGTCCATTGTTAATCAGTGCTTTCTGCTTATTTTTTTTAACCTGCTAGTGGGAAATAGTTTATCTGCAGTACTTTTGCTGAGAGTTTACTTTCTACACTTTGGAGATTTGCTCTGTCCCATCAGGATGGAAACCGCTTATTCTGCCTTAGATTGGATCTCAGTTGAAGACCAACATGGCAAACAACAGCACCAGAAACAGCACCTGCAGCAACCTGCTGCTCAGACCAAAGCAGAAAGGGCAGCAGCAGAGAAGTGCAGCTTACAGGAGCCAATACTCACAAGACAGCATGTAGAGGCAGAGGCTGAGTTTCAGTGTCTCAAGAATCTCAGGATGTCACATCAAGTGGTGGCAGATATCTGCAGCTTTCTTGAAGAAGATTTACTGCCTGCTGGACCTGGTGGCCATGCGTTCCCAGCTGTGAAAGACAACACTGTCCTCAACGTCGTTTGCTTCCAGATCCTTCTCGGGCTTTGAACAAAGAACAAAGAACAGTATAGCACAGGAACAGGCCATTCAGCCCTCCAAGCCTGCGCCGATCTTGATGCCTGTCTAAACTAAAACCTTCTGCACTTCCGGGGACCGTATCCCTCTATTCCCATCCTATTCATGTATTTGTCAAGATGCCTCTTAAACGTCGCTATCGTACCTGCTTCCACCACCTCCCCTGGCAGCAAGTTCCAGGCACTCACCACCCTCTGTGTAAAGAACTTGCCTCGCACATCCCCTCTAAACTTTGCCCCTCGCACCTTAAACCTATGTCCCCTAGTAACTGACTCTTCCACCCTGGGAAAAAGCTTCTGACTATCCACTCTGTCCATGCCACTCATAACTTTGTAAACCTCTATCATGTCGCCCCTCCACCTCCGTCGTTCCAGTGAAAAAAATCTGAGTTTATCCAGCCTCTCCTCATAGCCAATGCCCTCCAGACCAGGCAACATCCTGGTAAACCTCTTCTGTACCCTCTCCAAAGCCTCCACGTCCTTCTGGTAGTGTGGCGACCAGAATTGCACGCAATATTCCAAGTGTGGCCTAACTAAGGTTCTGTACAGCTGTAGCATGACTTGCCAATTTTTATACTCTGTGCCCCGACTGATGCAGGCAAGCATGCCATATGCCTTCTTGACTACCGTATCTACATGTGTTGCCACTTTCAGTGACCTGTGGACCTGTACGCCCAAATCTCTCTGCCTGTCAATACTCCTAAGGGTTCTGCCATTTACTGTATACTTCCCACCTGTATTAGATCTTCCAAAATGCATTACCTCACATTTGTCTGGATTAAACTCCATCTGCCATTTCTCCGTCCAATTCTCCAACTGATCTATATCCTGCTGTATCCTTTGACAATCCTCATCACTATCCGCAACTCTACCAATCTTTGTGGCATCCGCAAACTTACTAATCAGACCAGCTACATTTTTTTCCAAATCATTTATATATACTACAAACAGCAAAGGTCCCAGACATATCCAGGATCTCCCAGTTGTCTGCCTACAAATGCATAAGATTGATGGCTCGTTTGCCAGGGCAGCAATTATGTCAACATTGCCACCAATGATGCTTATCAGAATTAGCGGGCCCTCGGTTTTGCAGGTCTGGCTGGCTTCCCACACATGCAGGGCATCATCGACTGCACACATGTGGCAATCCAAGCACCCACAGAACAAGCATGAATGTTCATCAACCGACAGGGTTTCCACTCCATTAATATGCAGCTGGTGTACAACCACCAAACGATATATATTCAGCTGTGCACAAAATTCCGAGGCAGCTGCCATGATGCTTCCATCCTGCAGTATTCCAAGCTTTCTGAACTCTTTGCAACTGGAAGCAGACTTAAAGGGTAGCTGCTAGGTGACAAGGATAGCCATTGCAAACTTGGCTGATGACACATATCAGAAACATGACTACTGAAGCCCAACAACGTTACAGTGAATACAATATCACCACCAGATATGTGATTGAACAGGCCATCAGCATGCTGAAGATATGGTTCAGCTATCCAAACAGCCCTTCAGTATGCACCAGCTATGCTCTGTAGAATCATTGTGAGTTGCTGTGTTCTGCACAATATTGGGCAACCCTGAAGCTTAGACCTGCAGGAGTAACCAGGTGAAGAGTTCAGATCCTCCTCAGATGATTCAGAGGGGAAGAAGGAAGAAAAGAGGAGGAGGAAGAAAGTGATGAGGCCAATACACCTGTAGCTGCTCACATTACTGTCCAGAATGCTCTTAATGATGCACCAATGGACCCATGTCACAAGAAAATGTAAACACCACTCTTCCTGCTCCATCCCCACCACCAATACCACTGACACAAAACCATCCCTTCAACAACCCCTCATCGGTCCCCATCAATACATGTCCTGACATTCATCTTCAAACAACTTAAAAGACCACTTACCATCAACACCTGTGAGTGGACAAGAAAGGAAAGTGGTGTAAAAGGAGAATATTTCTCTCATGCTAATAAAGAACAGCAATTTATCAAAGCATTTTCTCAGACACTTGTGTGCATATTTATGTGCAGCTACAAAGCCTAACTCTTCCTTTTTCTGCTTCTCATAGGTGGTGCGATCCCTGTGGCTTTAGCAGAGGTAGAGGTAGGCTGATTAATCCCCTGCTCTGACAGCTAGGATGCACTTGGCCGATGTCCTCTATGTTTTAGAGCCCATGAGGGTCCCATCAAAGACTGCTCCACCTGCACCTGCGCAGGGACAGACACAGCTATCAGGACACAAGGCAGCATGTGGGCTATTGACTGAGAAGTGGGCTGTGGGTGAGAAGTGGAAGTACTATGAGTGAAGTCCCCACTTCACTGATCCCTAAACCATCATCCCTCTCATGGCCCAGCCCCACTTCCCTGTGCTGGGGGACAATTTGGTGCAGATGAGTGCAGTAAGGAATGATGTGATGGAGTAGGCTTGAGAAAGCAGAATGAGCAGGTGGGTGATGTGCATACCAGGACGTAGGTGAATGTGGCACAGCACTCACCTTTCCTGCCCAATTTAGATCATTAAACCACTTTCTTCATTGAGTCCATGAGTGTGGCACCCACTCCTGCAGCTGACCTCCTCAGCAGCCTTCAACAACACCTTCTTCATTTCAGTAGTAAGCTGCTTCTTTTGTTGCTCGGGAAGAGTTTCTCTCTCTGGTTCCTCATAGGCCCCAGCAGAACATCCACGAAGGCATCTGTGAAGCAGGACACAGCCTTTGTCAATCTCGACTCCATTACACTACTTCCAGTTTTCTGACAGCCAACTTCAAATCTTTCAACTTACATATTTGGATTGTTCCTTTAAATGCTGGAGTTGAGATCGCATCATGTGGGTCCACATCACACCTGCTTGTGCAGACACGGTTAGCTCAGAAGGGAAAGTATAATGAGGTAGCTGAATTAACAAGCCACTGACAGACGTGCTTAACATATTTCTGAGTTTCCTACGCGCTATCAGACCCCTCCCAACATATCTGCATGTTAAAATCTAGCCGTGTCTTCCGGATGAGGCATTAAACCGAGGCTCTGTTTGCCCTTTCATGTGTACATAAAAGATCCCATAGCACTATTTGAAGAACAGCAGGGCAGTTATGCCCATTGTCCTGACTAGTATTTATTCTTAATCCCATATCACTAAAACAGATTACCTGTTCATTAGTGTATTGCTGTTTATGGGACCTTGCTGTGGACAAATTGGCTGTCACATTTCCTATAACTGTCACTACACTTCAAAAGTACTTAATTGGTTGTAAGACACTTTGAGTAGTCCTGAGGTTGCAAAAGGCACTATATAAATGTAAGGTTTACTTTCTTTCTTTGCAGCCAGAAAGTATAACTTTGTGCCAGTGATAGTAATGGAAGTAGGCCTATTCCAATTAACGTTGCACAAATTAATGGTGTGTTTCATGGAAGCTTTTGACAGCAACCACAAAAAAAGGACATCAGAGCCATAGTTTGGTACACCTGAGGAACAGATTAGATTAAAAGGAAGCCAGGGCGATCTCTCAAATATGCTGTATGGTATGCTGTCTACAAACGTTATTTACAGAAACCTTTTATGTGCAATTGCACATTCTATTATGTATTGTTCTGCTTTTCCAAATCAAGCATAACTAAGATGTGAGCTTCAAAGAATCACATGCACCTACTTTGAAATTAATCCCAAGAATGTGCAGGGTTTCTGAATGAAATAATTCACGGAGTAATAAAATTATAATTTAAAATAATTCACCTAATATAAGACTCTTGAAGCAAATACATTTGGTTCAGGAAATGTTCATTCGATTTATCTCTTAACATAGCAAAGTTTACAATAAACTGAAGGTTTCACTGGATGAAGTGTTTCCTTCTGCCTGATGCTCTCTCTATTAACCAGCATGAAAAGCTTAGGTCATACAAACGTTTTTTTGTGACTGCTGTAAAGCAGTGATTCTCAAACTGGGATTCACAGACCCCTGGTTTCATATGAAGCATTTTGAAATAAAAATTTTCTAACCAGAGACCGCTTTAATAACAATAAATTAAATGTCACTAACACCAATAATAACCAGAAAGTTGTGGATGTTCCAATGTTGTGTATATTCAAGGCTGGGATAGGTAGCTTTTTTAATCTCTCAGGGAATCAAGGGATATGGGAAGCAGGCAGGAAAGTGGAGTTGAGGCAGAAGATCAGCAATGATCATATTGAATGGTGAGGCAGGCTTGAGAGGCCATTTGGTCTTTTCCTGCTCCATTGTATATGTTCTTAAAGTTAAACTTTGACTGATAAGTTTCAAGTTACATTTGTGCCACATCAGTCCCAAGCAATGACCATCTCCAACAAGAGAGTGCCTAACCACTTCCCCTTGACATTCAATGACATTGCTGAGTGTTGCCCTATCATCAACATCCTGGGGGTCACCATTGACCAGAATGTCAACTAGAATGGCCAGATGAATGGTGAGGCTACTAGAAAAGGTCAGAAGCTGAGTATTCTGTGGCGATTGGCTGACCATCTGACATCCCAAGGTATCTCTACCCTCTACCAGACACAAGTCAGGAGTGTGATGATGAAATGCTCTCCCCTGCTTGGACGGATGCTGTCTCAACTACAGTCAAGAAGGTCAGCACTCTTCAGAACAAAACAGTTTAATTGTTCAGCAGCCAATCAGTTGGTTTAACGATTCACTCCCTCCGATATCGATGCACTGTGGCTACAGTGTGTATTGTCCACAGGATGCACAGCAGAAACTTGCCAAGACATCAGCAGTAACTCCCAACTCTGCAATCTCCCATCTGGAAGGAACAAAGGCAGCAGGTGCATGAGAAAACTGTCACCTCCAAGTCACTTACCATCCTGACTTAGACATATATTGCCATTCTTTTATGGGTCGCTGATTCACAATGTATAAAAATGGGCAATAAATTACAGTGTTGCCACATCCCAAAGAATGATTTAACGAATATACTCCATATATTTTTGTCACACTTAATTCCACTCTCTCCATTTTTTCTCATTTACCCTGGACTATGTATAGTTCTTGTTTGAATTACTACACCGAGAAAGAAAACCATTGTCTCGCAATGAACATGTTTTCTAAGTCTCTTTGATCCTCTTGATCAGTCAAGCATGCTATTTGTTGTACCTTCAACTCCTGTGACTGTTTGCCCAAAGCAACTTGCACTTCAATATCAATGGATGCACATTCTCCTACTTGTTAATCAACAGATGCTGTCTTGTTGGCCTCTGGTTCAAAATGCTTTGTACCCAGTTGAAAATATAAAGGCAGTACCGTTTCCATCACAGTCTCTCCCTATTTTAAAAGTTGCCTAATATTCTCAAAAAAGAGGACTTAACATACAATATTAAAGTTATAATAGATTTGTTTGCTCGAGTGTAAAGCATTGCAAATCTATCCCCTTATTGTGTCAAATATATCAGTATCATTTAAAATAAAATTTGAAATGTTCATGTGTTTACGTCAAAGTACAAGTCTCACTAAATTGTTATTCTGATCATTTTATTTCATCTGATTTGACAGCAACACATCCATTTTATAAATAATATTTACCGATGAGTGATGTCATCTTGTACAGTATTTCTAAACACATACATCTGTTGTTAGAGCTTTGCATGATATTTTAAGAATCTGGGGAAAAAGAACATTTCCTATATCACACATACTCAGAAATTATGCCAAAATTTATGATAGTTTCTGTGCTGTTGTGAACGTAAATCGAAATTTTCATTTGCCTGTGGCATAAAACCGGCATAAAAGAAGCTCAAATGCAGCATCACCAACAGAGAAAAAGTATTGATTGCTGTCCTCTTCCATGGTGCCTCATTTTAAGAGCCTGTTGCTTCTGCTGCTCTTCTTCCTCTTCCACTATTATGTAGGAAAAGGGTATGCCCTTTAGGAAGGCCATTCCATTGGCTTAGACCTTCTGAATATGTGAGGAGGGGGGCTGAAAAATATCAAGTACACTGAGACTGACAGCATTTTGGTTAAGTATAGCCCAGGTCTCAGTAAGAAATATTTAGAAAAGAAATTGGGCAGAAAATCACTCTCAGCCCTTGGATATCTCAGTTACTCTGCATATGAGGTGACTTTAGGGCATGATGTGCTTACAGGTTTGGGTATAAGTCCATGCTAGTGCATTATACGCATAAATCCAGGAAACCTGCATGAGCCCCTTTTGTAAGGGGCAGAGCTATGTAAGTGAGTAGCCGAGGGTTTCAGAGGGTAGATCTCAGAAACGATGTAAAACGATTGAGGACATTTGCAGATAGCGATGTTTTGGCTTAAAACTGACGTAAATCAAATTAAATGACAAAAATGCCATGGGACAAAGGCAAAAGGAGTGCCAATGGTGTGCTGAAAGACAAAGCATTAGTCCAGAGAGAGTGTTAATGACAGAATAATGAACAGCTCTGTCCAAACGCACAAACATGAAAAACCAAGTTTAAGGTAGGAACATGGTTTAAAAAAAATGAAATAAAATAAAATGATAATTAAAAAGGTCAGTCATGCTCTGAAATTATTGAACTCAATGTTGAGTCCAGACGGCTGGAGAGTGCCCTATCGGAAAGTGAGGTATTGTTCCTCGAGCTTGCGTTGATGTTCACTGAAATATTGCAGAAGGCCAAGGACAGAAATGTGGATGTGGGAGCAAGGTGGTGAATTGAAATGGCAAGCAACCATAAGCTCAGGGTCATGCTTGCAGACCGAGTGGAGGTGTTATGCAACTCGGTCACCCAATCTATATTTGGTCTCCCCTGTAGAAGAGACTGCACTGGACCTTCTGTTGTTAAAATTTCTGCCACTATTGATTACTGAAGTAATTTTACATTTGCTGATTATTAATTGATGAATCAAGTAATAAATGCAGTTAATCAGCAGATGCCCCACTTTTCAACTGGTTGGTTGTTACGAACTGTGATTGTATTTTCCATAGTGTAATAAGCAATCTGTAAATCACTCTACATGAAAGAAAGCTTTTCCTTTGCACTTTCTCACTGCAGGTGGAGTCTGTGTGGCCCAGTCATTGAAAATTCCGCGAGACCCCAAGCGAGCAGAGTTCGACAAAATTATCAAGCGTCTACTGGAAACCCCCAATGCGCGTGGAGTCATTATATTTGCTAATGAAGATGACATTAGGTGAGTCTTGATACTGCAGATGAAAGAAGCCTCACATTCATTAAACTCTGTGTTAGATGGTTTACTTTATAGAAAATAATAGGTAAGACAGCTGAATCAGAGGAGGCAGTGCAGGAACAATGAGTTAGATACAATGTGATGGAACCACTGCTGAAGGCATTTATTACAAATGAAGGGAAAATATTGGAAATGAGAAGAAAAAACAGATTTTTAGATTTTAGATTTAGAGATACAGCACTGAAACAGGCCCTTCGGCCCACCGAGTCTGTGCCGACCATTAACCACCCATTTATACTAATCCTACACTAATCCCATATTCCTACCACATCCTCACCTGTTCCTATATTCCCCTACCACCTACCTATACTATGGGCAATTTACAATGGCCAATTTACCTATCAACCTGCAAGTCTTTTGGCTGTGGGAGGAAACCGGAGCACCCGGAGGAAACCCACGCAGACACAGGGAGAACTTGCAAACTCCACAGAGGCAGTACCCAGAATTGAACCCGGGTAGCTGGAGCTGTGAGGCTGCGGTGCTAACCACTACGCCACTGTGCCGCCCTCAGAAATCAGACATATTCCAGGAGTAGGTATAAAATAGCAAACAGCCATGTTGAAAGAGATCTAGGAGGTTTAATAAACTCTGTGTTCAATGTGTCCAAGCACTACAGAGCCGCAATCAGTGAAGCATGTAAAATGTGAAACTGTAGGTAGAGGAGGCCACGCGATACTGTACAATACTCCAGTCTGACTACACCTTGAGTACTGTGTCCAGGCTACTGAAACACAAAATCATTTCAAGTCCTGTATGTGGATAAGCCAAGATTGATCCCCTAACATTACAACTGAGTGATGAGGAAAGGCTAGAGAAGTTCAGACATTTCATCCTTAAAAGGAGATCTTCTAGATGGCATAGAAAAGTTAATCCAGAACATGACTTCAAATAAAACTATGATAGCCAACCAGAGCCCCAAGTTCAAACACGTCAAAATGTAAATTTAGGGCTGATGTCAGAGAGTTCTATGTCACACACAGAGAGATCAACACATAGAATGGACTTCTGGGTAGGATAACAGAGGCAAAATTCACATAAGAAACATTTGGATGTTGTAACGGGATACTCTAGCATATTTCCCAATGATATCCAAGGTGGGTTGCATGCAGCTCCTCATTCATAACTATCTTCTGATATAACATCATGTGAGATATATATATTAATAAGAAATAGACAAACTATATGTTAATTTTACATTCGCTAAGCCATCATAAAAATTGTGCTCATTTAAAACAATTATTGTGAATCAGCTGATCCACAAGATATGATGCATTTTCTCATCCATACAACACATTACAAAATAAGCAACATCATCTAATTAATCCTCCCCCAAAAATGCAAATTGCTTTCTACTCTGCAAGCTGCTCTTAAAAGATGTTATTAAGAAATAATGAAAAATACCATCTGATTCATTTTTATGGTCGCTGAGGAGAAAAGAAACGCCGATGTAATAAGTCAAAAAGCTGTGCCATTAATGTTACTTTTTACCTCAGGGATCATTCACAACTTACTTGTCAAGTAATATATTGTGGTTCTGTAATACGTGCTGTGACCAAATTAGTCTTCAAAGTGCAGTAATCAATTTTGTGCCATATCCCCAAGGCATAGTTTTTGCTCCCAGCAAATAAGTATTAAATTAATTACTTTTATGTTCTTTTCCTTTCTGTGTAGGCGGGTGCTAGAGGCAACTAAAAGGGCCAATCAGACTGGCCACTTCCTCTGGGTTGGCTCCGACAGTTGGGGTTCCAAAGTGACACCAGTGCTGCAACAGGAGGAAGTAGCTGTAGGAGCTGTCACTATCCTTCCTAAGAGGGTTTCAGTCCGAGGTGAGAGAATCTGGCCATGTACCTCAGACATTTCATTTCTTTTAATCCTTGTCTTATCAACAGAAACAACTGCAAATTAAAAACATAGTAATTGCTCTTGTCTTCATTTAATCTGCAGTTCTTTTTTCACTACACTTCTGCAGGCTGAAATTGTAATTTCTACTATGTCCCTGGGTTGAAGTTCTGTGATCACGTTTTACTTCCACTAATTATTTAAACTCTTCAAGGGTTGAGAAAAATAAAAAGAAAAGCTAAGCTTATTAAATAGCACAGTATGTAAATGCATGACATGTTAGTGCACTGTATCATCCAGACCAGGAAAACACCAGATTTGATCCCTAGTTTATGATGAGTTAGCTGATTTCATTTGGTGTGGGTTTTTGTTTCGTCAATTAGTCTCACTATTGCTGGCCATGGGAAGGTAAACAAGCTGACCAGGGCGGTTGTCCTGGTTACGGTTTGGTGAATCCCTGCTGGAAATATATGTATGTGGATGTCAGACAGGAATAGAATCAGGGTTGGCTGCAGTGGCTCTGTACTCTGTCAGCAGCAGGTAAACTATTCTCAGGAAAATAGATTTAATGGGATGGGAGAAAAAAAATTACAGGTTTGCATTTATATTAAATTGTTTTGGTACCTATATTGTTCAAGAGACTTTTATTGAGTTCTTCCGCCCAGGTTTCAGTGGACAGTTGGCTCTAATATGCTTAGAACACAGCTGGAGTTCAGACCAACAGTCCCCTCTGTATTTGGCACTTCAACCTCTGCATCTAGTTTTCCGAGGTGCCCACCATTGTATCATCCGCATCACAGTATAAGGATTATCTAATGTAAATTATTGATGTGTTTAATAATATAAAAACTTTAGCTATGTACATAACCTCCTACCTTTTGTGCTTCAGGTAGCCTTCAAAATGCAGATGTCACATTTTCTAATGCAATTTTAGTTGCTATACTTGAAAAAAGCTCAAAAAATAAAAGGCAACCAAGCTATCAGCATATGTGGAGAGGCCACATAGGGGGAGTGACAGTTTGCTTAGTCAGGAGTTCCTGTGCTCTGATCTTGAGTCAGGATCTAGCATAGTGTAATAAAGGCATACCTCGCTGCTAATTAGCTGAAGATTGGGACCTGTACTCTGAAGATTAGGGGTTTAACTTATTTTATTTTCAAAACTGTCCTCTGACACAAGGAAAATCTTCACCTCCTCAATCCTGCCAAACATAATCCCCTGTTTCCAACTGTTCAGCAGAGGGAGCACCAAAGAAGCACCATAAACAACAAAGAGACCAGTCCTACTGATTCTTCAAAATGACATGGCAAATTCTGGTGGGCCAGCAGTGGAGTTCACCTCATGGAACATGAAACAGGCAGAGCTGCCAGGATCACATCCCAATATAAATTACAGGCTAATACATTGAAAGCAGTATGTGTACACATACCAACTGCCACTGCAGACATCATGTTTTCTTATCCATGGAAAACAATTTTAAAATATGCCGCACATCTAAGCCAAAGCCAGAAATTGCTGAGCATATTCCAATTCGCAAAGTTCCCTGACTAAACGATGATTAATCTCTGAAAGACCTAGGGCTTTTTGTTGATGAACTATTAGACTTTGTGGCCTTGAAAGGGCATTAAATATCCTTATCAGTAAAATAATACATTGTGTATTATTACTCCTGGCCTTTCAGATCAGTGTATCATCTGACATAGCATGGATAATACCATGGGAAAGCCATTAGTTTTTAAGATATTTATTTAATTTTCTTTCTCTTGTAAAACTATCCCTTGTCTTTGGCCAACTTGACCTAGCTATTGCTGTGTTGGTGGGACGACTGTCAATGGGTTTTATGGTGCCCACAATGTCGTACTAGCTGGCAGCCAGCTGTGGCTCTCCTCTGACTTTTCCTCCAGTCATGTACAGATGATGTACTCTTTACTTAGTGTCTCCCTACTTGCAGCAACTGAGTGTGAGATATTAGTGTATGGAGATCAAACCTGTACTCCTCCATCACTCTCTGACTCAATTAAAATATGTTTAAACAGATGTATTAAATCTTTGCAATTGTATTAAAACTGGAGTGTCACACAGACTTACTTGACTCCTGGTGTGTAGTTTCAGGAGTAGAGAAATTAAATTGCAAACATGCCATTCAACAAGGTGGTAATATCTTCCCTTAGGTCCAATTGTACTGAGCTTTATAATGTAATACAGAGCTCTTTGCCTTCCAAAAACTCTCCAAATACTTACTGAAAGATTGAACTGGATTCTAAAATGAGTAAATGAAATTCCAATTTTTTCCCATTTAGTGACACTCGGTTATTCATATGAAAGCTTTGATTTGTGAATCAATTAATGAATAATAACTGCCGTCTTTAGGTAGTATTCACCCATTGGTGAGAACATGGCACTTGCTGCTACCTAGAGTGACGGAGGCAAATAGCACAGATGCATTTAAAGAGAAGTTAGATAAGTACATGAGGGAGAAAGGAGTAGAATGATATATTGATAGGGTGAGATGAAATAAGGTGGGAGGAGGCTCATGTGGAGCATAAACAGGGCAGAGACCAGTTGCACTGAATGGCCTGTTCCTGTGCTGTAAAATTCTATGTAATTCTGTATGGTTCTATGTAAATCTATCTGAATCTCACCCAATTTAAAACTTGGTATGACCAAATGTGTACCCTGTTCAACCTTCAGTATCAGCACTTGTATTCCCTTTCTGAAATGATAAGCTGTGAAAATTATGAATCAACTTCGATATCCTTTTTCCTGCTTATTGCATTTGAAAAATTACTACTGTTAATATTGTTGAACAACAGGACTAGGGACTGATTTGACCTTGGAAGTATAAGAAAGTTACACTAGCAGGTAGAATTGAAATGAGAAGACTGCTGAAGATCCTTGGATTAATGTATAGATCTTTGCTGTTATTAATGTATCTGGTGCATACCAGTGGCTGATGTGAGACTTTTAAGAATACCCATATGCTTGATTCTTGCACCAATTCATCTCTTTTGCTAATAATCAATGCAAGAACCTGGTGAATTTCCAGCTACACATTTTGAAATAAGATACAAGTGAGAAGTAAAGTGAATAGGGGAGGGTGAATCAAAGGCCTACCATTTGCAATTTTTTTCTCCCCCAACTCACTCACAGTCGCAATATATTGCCATGTAAACTCTGTTTGAAGAAGTGTTTTGCAGCCAGCAGTTTAGCACCTGTTCTCTTTCCCATTTCTTTCGACATCCTCTAAGAACCAAGCACACATAAAACCAGCAACTCACAGCCTCCTGCACTATCAGTCCATCTTTTGTAAGCACCTGTACAGATACATCCACTCTTGGGGTATTTAGGCAGTTGGTTTGAAGAGGGAACCACTGATTGGAGGTGTAGCCAGGATGATTAGTGATAGGAGAGGTAAATCTGCCACAATGTGTGCTTGTAGATCTGATCAACCTACCTCCTGAGATATTTATAGAAGCATAGAATCATACAGCACAGAAGGGGGCCATTCTGCTCATCGAGTCTGCAATGGCTATTTCGAAGAGCAATCCAGTTAGTCCCACTCCCCTGTTCTTTCCCCATTATTTTTTCTCCTTCAAACATTTATCCAATTCCCTTTTGAAGGCTACCCTTGAATCTATATCCACCATCCTATCCAGCAGTGCATTTCAAATCCAAACCACTTGTTGCATAAAAAGGCTTTTCCTCCTGTCTCCTCTGTTTCTTTTGCCAATCACTTTTAAATCTGTACCATCTCATTATCAACCCTTCAGCCATTGGAAGTAGTTTCTCTTTATTTACTCCATTTAAGCCCTTCATGATTTTCAGTACTTCTATTAAATCTCTTCTTAGCCTCTGTGCTCAAAGGAGAATAACACCAGCCTCTCCACTCTACGTAACTGTAATCCCTCATCCCTAGAACCATTCTGGTAAATCTTTTCCGTATCCTTTCCAAAGCCTTCACATCCTTCCTAAAGTGTGGTTCCTAGAATTGGACACAATATGCCAGCTGGGGCCAAACTTGTCTTCATATAGGTTTAGCGTAACTTCTTGGCTGTGCGGGCGGAGGGCAGGATTGCAATCCTGCTTGATCCCCAATTAAAGCAATTAAAGTACTTGCAGAGTTCATTAAGAGTTTGTTAACTTTAGGGCGGAGGAAGTTGAGAGTTTCACAGAAGTGCATGGGTTAAACGCGCTGTCTGGGGCAGACCAGGTGAAAGGAAAAAGGTACAGAGTGGGAAGCCAGTCATGGCCTCCCCAGGGAATTATCCCCATGGTGCAGAGGGGGACTTGGCCATTGGGAGACAGGTGCCCCTGGTGCTGCACAGATGGCGGGGTGAGCAGAGAGTCAGCACTTGGACAGTGCAGGGGATTGTCATACTCCTGGCATCACGGGGCAGAGGAACAGAGGAAAAGGCAGCCATGGACAACTGGGCAACCAACTGACCGCATGGAAGGCAGCAGCTGGCAATGGGGGCATAACTGTCAGATTTGAGGCCCAGTGGCGATGAGGAGCAATGCCCTCCACAGGAAGGGCAGAACCCTGGGCATCAGGAGGGCGGGGAGAGCAACGAGGGGTAGGAAGGACAGGAAGGCCATACCCTCCGTATTTGATCTACCATCGAAGAAGAAGATACCTGAAGATTACTGAGACCCTGTGCCGCAGGAGACTGTGACTCTCCAGATGGTCACAAACATCTGTGCCCTTGTCACCAAAGACCTCACACCTCACTGCACTGGTCACCATGCCCTGCCAGTAGTCATCAATGTTACTGTGGCCATGAACTTCTGCGGACTTTGGTGGCATTGTGCAAATGGCTGCACACCACTGCATCTTGCAGGTCACTGATGCTGTCATTGCCAAAGCTGAACAATACATTCATTTAAGACAGATGAGCTCTCACAGGAACAAAGGGCATTGGGTTTTGCCGCCATCCCTGGATTCCCCCACGTGCAGGTTGTAATGAGAATACAGGCCATCATCGATTGCACCCATGTGGCCATCAAGGCACCTAGTGACTAGCCAACGAGATTCATCAATGGAAGGGTTTCCACTCCCTCCCTCAACGTTCAGCTGGTCTGTGACCACAACAAGAGCTTCCTCCATGCGTGTGATCGGTTTCCAGGCCACTGCCATGACTCATTTATCCTCCATCAGTCCACGTTGTCACATGTCTTCACTCCACCCCACAAAGTCTAGGGATGGATTCTAGGGGACAGGGGATATCCCTTGAAGAGATAGCTCCTAACCCTTCTACAAAAGCCCCAGATAGAGGCACAGAGGCACTACAACCGAACACATCTGCCCCCAGGACCACCATTGAGCAGGTCATCTGGCTTCTGAAGGTGACTGGATTGGTTTGGTGGCACCCTGCAATACATTCCTGCAAGGGTCTCAGTCATTGTGGTGGTCTGCTGTGCCCTCCATAACTTGGCCCTCCAGAGAGGCATGGACTTTAAGGAGAGTGAGGCCCTGGAACCAGATAGCTCAACAGAGGAAGAGGCAAAGCAGGATGTGAGAGGAGGAGGAAGTGAAGGAAGGGGGAGGATGCAGATAACTGAGGTGCTCTGGCTGCACAACGAGGTGGCTGGGCATAGCGTGGGGTGGGGGCAAAATTTCCACAGGGTGCCATGAACGTCAGGGATCTTTTGGTTCAGAAACATTTCAGCTGAATCCCTCTGACCCTGGATGTAGTGTATGGGATGCAATGGATTCTGAGGTCTCTGTACCAACACATCTATTGAAGATGAAGACTGGAATACCTAAAGTCTGAATGCTAATGAAGGATGCACAAGTGCACAGAGCCTGTACCCTCTCCTTGATCACACCCTTCATCTCCTTCACCACCTCTTACCACTTTTTCTGTCACACTGCCAGTAAAGGGAGTTTGAGACATGTGCCTCGAAGTGTAATTATTTATACAGTCATGCAGGCCCCCACCTGACAAGAATGAGGCATATTAATTTTGTCATATGAACATTGATTTTAAACTGGCTGGGAAGAAGAGAAGGCCTGTTATAAGGGCTGCCAGACTCTTAGCTGAAAAACATTTGCATACTAACAGACTGTGCTTGTAGAGACAAAAGGACCATTCTCTAACACAACCGACAATGGATTTTGATCACCAGACATTGAAGGTGTAAGGAAGAACATTCCAGATTCTGCTAAGGTGATACAATCCACAAAAGCCAGGACTGGTTAAACCAGTGACTAACTGGCTGGTCCAGGTTTTTTGTACTAGCCACAGGAAAGTTTGAATTCAGAAGGCAGTGTGCAACTGAAGCTGGAACAAGGAAGTGCCTCTCTCCCACTTTCTCCCAAGTCACCGGACCCACAGAAGACATGTAAACATCAAAAGAGAAAAGACTCCTACATCGGAACAAGTTGAAGTGTGAACTGGGCCCCAATGAATTGCAAGACTTAATGGCAACCAAAGACTCCACATTGAAGTTAAAGGACTGTAACTAGATATTGCCTCAAACTTTTACCCTTTATTCCTTCTACTTTTTCTGTTTCTATCTGCGTGTGTGTTTATCGCATATGCATGCTAGCGTGGTCGCATCGCATATTCGTAGTCGTTGACCGGATTAGAGTTTAAGATTAATAAACTTCTACCTTTCCTGTTTAAATCTAAGGAAACCTGTTTGATTTCTTTGTCTTACAATTGGAGTAGTGAACAAGGGTTCACTAAAGGGGAGCTAAAAACACAGTGTTATTAAAGTTAAACCCTGTTACGGTTAAACCAGGCAAAGGCTGAGAGGGAACCCCTAGACCCCTTCTCACCTGGTCGTAACAAATGCAGCGCCACTGACTGTTCCAGCTTACACAAAGTAGCATATATCCTGTGTATGTATCCACTCAGAGTAATGCCACATATGGCTCTCCATGAGGTTGGCCAGTGCCTCCATGGAGGTGCTCATGCACTCAAAGCCCTGAGGCATGGTGACACACATGAGCTGGATGGACTCTTGCATCCTTAACCCATGACCCCACACTGCCTCAGGAATCTCTGACTTGTGGGAGCACATCTCCTGCTATTGTTTCAGGTAAAATCTTCTTTCTTGTGACTTCTGAGGCCCTGAGGCCCTGCATCTGTGCCAAACTGAGCAGGGCTGTATCTGTCCTCTCTCCTCTGAGGGAAGCTGCCAGAGTTGTCTCTGTCTCTGTCTCTGTCTCTGGCACCTCCTCCTGCACACTTTTGCAGTGTTCCTCACCCAGTGCCACCCCATCTAAAAGCATGCCAGGACCCACCGAGATGAGAGTATCCGCACTGGCGGACAGTGCGCTTGTCAGGTGTGATGGTACTTTGCCGGTATTGGGAGGCTCCTCCAGGGCCACGGCGGGAGACAGTGTCATCAGGTGGGCACCTGCATCTATAGGAGACACATGAAGAGATCATGAGAACCAGTCCAGAAGAGCAGAAGCCACTGCAGTGCCGAAGCTACCCAATGCAACTCAGTGCTCAGCATGCTACTGGATGGGGTGGCCTTCTCTGCATCTGCCTAATGAGTGCTTCTCCCTCTATAATCACCCTGGGTTCCCAACTCGCCAGCTTAAATATTCCCTGTGTCCGTAATCTTGGCTATCTCCATTCCCAGCCGTTAAAATCCCATTTCTCCTGTATTGACAAAAGAGAGCAAGATAAGGCATTGGTATCCTCTACGGCCATCGGAAACTGTTCCTATCCATTTGAAGCTGCACATCTCAGTACTGTCAGGTCCCCAGCAGCGCTGTGGTTCTGAACCATTCTGAAGGGTCAGTAAGTGGCCTGGGCACACACCCTTCCCATGTTCAGGTGCAGCATGAGGGTCTTCAGCTGGTGTGTCTCCTGGAGGGTCCAGGTACTGAGGGCTGGAGGTAGCACTCAACTTGCCAGATTGTATCAGATTGTTGAACCTCTTATGGCATTGGATCCATCATCTTGTATTAGTGCTTCTGCAGCTGACGGTGGCTGCTACCTCAACCCAGGCCTGTTTAGTTTCAGTGGGTAGCCTCCTCCTGCCACCCTCTGGGAAGATGACCTCCCTCCTCTCCCTCATGGCTTCAAGCATCACCTCCAGGTCACTATCTGAGAACTGGGTGCTGCCCTGCCCTGAGTTCCAGTCCTCTGGTTTTCCAATGCCATTTCTGGAATACTTCAGTTCGATACAAAGCTCACAGGAGGTCTCCTGCTTACTCTATATTTAAATGGCAGCCACAGTAATGGCTGGTGTGGGGATTTAAATCAGGCCCATACTTCATCTGGCCCACCTCCATTCCTGTCACTGCAGCCTCTAATTGGTCACCAAACCCATCTCCAATTTAATTGGGGATTGCCTCTATGAAAATCATGCCTTGGATCTACTCCCCCCCCCCCCCCCCCCCCCCCCCGCGCCGCCGCCCCCCCCCCCCCCCCCACAAGAGAAGGGATTTGGACTTGGAAGCAGTCCCAACTTCAGTTTCCCTCCTCCTTCGTAAAATTTCAGCCCCATGCCTTCATTTATAAAGCCCAGGATCCCATTATTAACTGCTTTGTTAACCTGACCTGTCACCTTCAAAGATTTGTGTACAAACATCACCAGGTTTCTTTGTTCTTGCACTTCCTCCTTAAAATTTTACCATTTAGTTTGCATTGTCTCTCCTCATTCTTCCTATCAAAATGTATCACACTTTTCCATGTTGAATTTCATCTGCCATTCCTCTGCACATTCCACCAGCCTGTCCACATTCTCTTGAAGACTATTACTATCTTCCTCAGTGTTTACTACACTTCCAAGTTTCGTGCTGTCTACAAGTTTTGAAATTTTGCCTGTACCCCCAAGTCTAAGTAATTTATAACAGTGGTGTGAGTACTGAACCTTGGGGAATGCCACTGTATAAACTTCCTCCAGTCTGAAAAACAACAATTCACCACAAATTCTCTGTTTCCTATCCCTAATTTGTATCCATGCTTCTGCTGCCCTTTTATCCCGTGATCTTCAATTTTGCTATCAAGCCAGATATGTGGTACTTTATGAAATGCATTTTGAATGCCTACATACACATCAGCTGCACTGCCCTCATCCCCCTCTCTGTTACTTCATCAAAAAACTCAATCAAGTTTGTCAAACATGACTCACCCTTAACAGCGCCATACTGGATATTTGTCATTTGTCCATAAGTTAAGGGTTGCAACCCAATATTGTGCTCCTGTCTACCTTTGAAATCTCTATTATTACAATTTTCTCTAAACTGATGGGTCCTTTTAAAGTTGTTTGTATTATTGTCCATTTCTTTCACCAGAACTCTCTTTTCTATCTCTGTCTGATTTACCACTGTCCTTTGATCTTTACCGTTCAAGAACATGAAAAGACTGATCCCTTGTATGCCAGGAATTTCAAAAGGGAACTTGGAAAATAGAGGAAATGTATATTTCTAAAATAACGTACCTTAATACCACAAAACTAATTCATAAATAAGACACATTTAGGAATGATAGTTTGCCTAAAATTAAATAATTTCTTAATTTGACAAATTTATGTAGTGTGATGTTCTTCTGTGTTTCTTTTAGAGAATACAGAGCTCCATATAGTGAGCTAAGATTTCTCATTATGTTCAGTCAGTTTAATGCCAAAAAAACTTACATCCAACTAATGTTTTCAGTCACGCAACCTTTTAATTACCTATATTGAATTTTTTGTTCCAATAATTATTTGCCACCTTTCTTTCATCTAAACACATAAATTATCAATGAGTAAAAGCAATGGAGAGAAAATTGCCGTGTTTCTACCATGAAGTCAGAATAATCTGAAATAATTGCAATGGAGAGTTGGAGTGATGAAGTGATGACAGCAAACATGTTTTATAAGTTAGACACTGATGTATGAATGGTTGGTTTTGAGTTTGAAGTTGTTGCCGTTACTTGTTTGCTCTCAGATAGTAGGTGGCATTAATAACTACTCATGGGAATATGCCCTCAAACATTCTCTCAAATACTGAGATGTTTGAAAGATATTAGGGATGCAAACTGCTTTAATACTTAAAAGCTTTGTTGTATGTGAAAATCCCTTTTAAGTGAAGCATATCTTGGGAGGAAAACTCATGCTGCAGTTTTGACTCCAATGTTCATATTCAGAGCAGATTTTAATTCCAGAAATTTTTGTTTTGTCTTTAACAGTTCCATGTAGGATATTCACTAAATAAGCATTTGTAGAATTAACCTAGTTTCTGATTGACTTTACAAAGCAAATATTTCAGCCAGGGCTATGCTTCATGGATTTTTTTTTCTTCTGAAATAACATACTAATGATCTAAAACTTTGAAGTAGGCCAGAGCTGTCAGATGGGAGTGAGAGATTTTGAGTAAAACCCACTGCAGAGAGACAAAAACAAAATATTGCAGATGCTGGAAATCTGAAAGAAAAACGGAAAATACTGGAATTACTCAACATGTCAGGCAACATCTCTGGAGAATGAAACAAGAGTTAATATTTCAGGTTGATGACCTGTCATCAGAACTAGGAAAAGTTGGAAATGTAATAGGTTTTAAACAAGTGAAAAGCAGGAGGGTGGAAAAAGAACAAAAGTCATAGGATGGAAGACAGGAGAGATTAAATGACAAAACAGTTGATGGTGCAGGGCCAAAGGGAGTAAAGAAACAAAAGATGTGTCTCGAGGAGTTGTGAATGGCAGAATGATGAACAGCTGCCTTCTGAAAACAAGATCAAGAGAAAAATGAGAGTAAAACCAAAACATGCAAAGACAAAGGGAACATAATGGTGGCAGAGGTGTTACGGTCTGAAATTGTTGAATTGAAAGTTGAGTCCAGAAGGCTGTAAAGTGGCTAATTGAAAGATGAGGTAATGTTCCTTGAGCTTACATTGAGCTTCATTGAAACGCTGCAGGTGGCTGAGGACAGAGAGGTCAGAGCGGGAGAAAGGTGTAGAATTAAAATGACCAGAAGTTCGGGGACATGCTTGCGGACAGAATACACTTGTTCTGCAATGCAGTCACCCAATCAGCGTTTGGTTTTCCCAGTGTAGAGCAGATCTCATTGTGAGCAGCGAATACAGTATATTACATTGAAAAAAGTACAAGTAAATCGCTGTTTCACCTGGAAGGACTGTTTGGGACCTTGGACAGTGAGGAGAGAGGAAATAAAAGGGCAGGTGTTGCTTCTCCTGCGCTTGCATGGGAAGATGCCATGGGAAGTGAACGGAGTGTTGGGGGTGACTGAGGAATGAACCAGGGTGTCGCAGAAAGAATGGTTCCTTTGGAATGCTGAAAGGGGAGCGCAGGGAAAGATGTGATTGCTGGTGGCATCACGGTAGAGGTGGCGGAAATGGTGGAGGATGATCTGTTGAATACAAAGACTGGTGGGGTGGAACGTGAAGACATGTCGGAACAGGCTGAAAGAATAGGTCTACCAGGGCAGTCTTGTTTGTGGATCGTGGGAAGGAAGTAGGAGGGGGCTGCTCAGGGTTTGGGGACATTTTTTTATTCTTTCATGGATTGTGAGCATCGCTGGCAAAGCCAGCATTTGTTGCCCATCCTTAATTGCCCTTGAGCAGGTGGTGGTGAGCCGCTTCTTTGAACTGCAGTAATCCATCTGGTGTTGGTACACCCACAATGCTGTAAGGGAGGGAGTTTGATCCAGCGATAGTGAAGGATCAATGATATAGTTCCAAGTCAGGATGATGTGTGCCTTGTAGGGGAACTAGAAGGTGGTGGTGTTGCCATGTGTCTGCTGCCCTTGTCCTTCTAGCTGGTAGAGTTTGCAGCTTTGGAAGGTGCTGTCGAAGGACACTTGGCCGGTTGCTGCTGTGCATCTTGTATATTGTACACACTACTGCCAATGTGCACTGGTGGTGTATTTATATAGCTGGTCCAGTTAAGTTTCTGGTCAATGGTAACCCTCAGGATGTTGACAGTAGGGATTAAGTAATGATAATACCTTTGAATATCAAGGCAAGATGGTTAGATTCTCAACTTGTTGAAGATGATCATTGCCTGGTACTTGTGTGACACAAATGTTACTTGCCGCTTATCTGCCCAAGCCTGAATGTTGTCCAGGTCTTGCTGTTTATGGACACGGACTGCTTCAGTATCTGACGGGCAACGTATCGTACTCAACACTGTGCAATCATCAGCGAACATCTCCATTTCTGACCTTATGATGGAGGGAAGGTCATTGATGAAGCAGTTGAAGATGGTTGAGCCTAGGACACTATCCTGAGGAACTCCTGTCGCGATGTCCTGGGGCTAAGATGGTTGGCCTCCAACAACCACAATCATCTGCCGTTGTGCTAGGTATGACTCCAACCAATGGAGAGATTGCCCCCTGATTCCCATTGATTTCAATTTTGCTAGGGCTCCTTGATGCCACACTAGGTCAAATTCTGCCTTGACGACAAGGGCAGTCACCTCATCTCAATTCTTGAATTTAGCTCTTTTGTCCACATTTGAACCAAGGGTATAATGAGGTCAGGAGCCAAGTGGACCTGGTGGAACTGAGCATCGGTGAGCCGGTTGTTGCTGTGTACATGCCCCTTGATAACATTGTTGATGACACCTTCCATCACTTTGCTGATGATTGAGAGTAGACTGATGGGGCGTTAATTGGCGGGATTGAATTTGTCCTGCTTTTTGTGAACAGGACTTAACTGGGCAATTTTCCAGATTTTCAGGTAGATGCCAGTTTTGTAGCTGTACTGGAAAAGCTCGGCTAGGTGTACAGCTAGTTCTGGAGCACAATTCTTTAGTACCACTGTCGGTATATTGTCAGGGCCCATAGCCTTTGCAGTATCCAGTGCCTTCAGCCATTTCTTGATAGTTTATGGAGCGAATCGAATTGGCTGAAAACTGGCATCTGTGATGTTGGAGACCTACAGGAGGAGGCTGAGATGGATCATCCACTCGGCATTTCTGGCTGTAGCTGGTAGCAAATGCTTCAGCCTTGTCTTTTGCACTGATGTGCTGGACTCCCCCATTATTGAGGATGGGGATAGTTGTAGAGCCTCCTCCTCTGGTGAATTGTTTAATTTCCCACCACCATTCATGACTGGATGTGGCAAGACTGCAGAGCTTTGATCTGATCAGTTGCTTTGCTTTGCCTATCACATGCTGCTTCTGCATGTAGTCCTATGTTTTAGCTTCACCAGGTTGGCACCCCATTTTTAGGTATTCCTTGTGCTGCTCCTGGCATGCTCTCCTGCACTCCTCATTGAACCAGGGTTTATCCCCTGGCTTGATGGTAACGATAGAATGGGGGATATACTGGGCCATGAGGTTACCGATAGTGGTTGAATACAGTTCTGCTGCTGATGATGACCCACATGGATGCCCAGTTTTGAACTCTCGATCTGCTTTGAAACTATCCTATTTAGCACAGTTGTAGTGCCACACAACACATTGGATGGTATCCTCAAAGTGAAGATGGATGGTCGTCTCCACAAGGACTAAGCATTCCTACCAGCATTGTCATGGTCAAATGCGACAGGTAAATTGGTGAGGATGAGGTCAAATAGTTTTTTCCCTGTTTTTGGTTCCCTCACCACTTGCCAGAGGTCCAGTCTGGCAGATATTTCCTTCAGGACATAGCCAGCTTCATCAGAGATGGTGCTACTGAGCCACTATTGATGATGGGTATTGAAGTCCCCCATTCAGAATACATTTTGCACCCTTGCTACTGTCAGTGCTTCTTCCAAATGATGTTCAATGTGGAGGAGTACTAAGTCATCAGCTGAGGGAGGGTGATAGGTGGTAATCAGCAGGAGGTTTCCTTGTTTCCATGTTTGACCTGATGCCATGAGATTTCATGGGGGTCTGGAGTCAATGTTGAGGACCCATAAGGCTACTCCCTCTTGACTGTATACCACTGTACTGCCATCTCTGTTGGGTCTGTCCTGCCGTCGGGACAGGACATATCCGGGACTTGTGATGGAGGGGTCTGGGACATAGGTTGTAAAGTATGATTCAGTGAGTATGACTATCTCAGGCTGTTGCTTGACTAGTCTGTGGGACAGCTCTCTCAATTTTGTCACAAGCCCAATATGTTAGTAAGGAGGACTTTGTAGGGTCTGTAATGAGTTATTTATGTTGTCTGATGCAACAAAAATGAGATGCGTGGAGATGCTGAAGTTCTCTAACAGGTTTATCAACAGCTAACAAGTATATACAATACAGAGCAAACTATTTATAAAACCTTACTCTAGGTGTTACAGTTGCAGAGTGACTCTGGCATGTAGTCACATGACTACATGCTGGTACTTAGCTCATTAGCATACTAAGATCTTAAAGGGACATCACTCTTAAAGACAATCATACAAGGGTCGACTGGGCAGGTTGTGTTGTTTTAGTGTTGTGCTGTGTTCTTAAGTCTTCATTAAAGATAGATGCATGCTTTATATTTTGATTCAACAGAGACACTATGTATTGTCTTATCTATATTGCATGATCTCAGGTCCAGGTCTTTTCCTTGCTGTTGTGTGTGTGCACTCTGCAAGCCATGTGTTGAGTGTGTCTCAAAATGGCTTCTCCTCCTGATAAATGAATGATGATGTCATCAGTTGCATCAGTGGCCTGATCTCTTAAAGATACAGTTTCTTGAAGGTGAAGTCACACTACATTTAATTTTCCCCTTCTTTTAAATTTAAAGTCGCCCCATTTTCTTTGAAGATTATCAATTGCTCACTTAATTATGCAAAATTATATTGAACAAAACTTGGTTGGACTGAAGTTTGAAAAGTTGGACGGGAGAGGTTTCAGGAACATCACCCTCAATACCAGACTTTTTACGCACCTGGCTCTCTCCATCATTGATGCATGACGTAGGCCGGAATTTTATGGCCCCCTCACACAAGCAGGCTGGTGGCGGGGCGGCTATAAAATTGAGTGGGAGACAGAGGGTGCCCTTCCCGATGCCTTTCTGGCCCCGCTGCAATTTTACGCGGGGGCAGTGGTGTCAAGAAATGGCCCGCCCGCCCCGGCCCAATCAATGCCCTTAAGTGGCCAATTAACTGCCAATTAAGAGCCTTCTCCCACTGCCGCTGGTATTTCACCCATGGAGCACCTCCCCTACGGCCCAACCACCCCCGCTGCACAACACTCCTCCCCCCACTCCACCCCCCCAACCAACACCCCTTGCCTCGCTGGGGCCTGGCCGATTGTCCCCGGCAAGGACCAAAACCTAACCTTGGTTTTGGGGCCATCGTCCCTCTTGCTTCATTTGGCTGGGTGCAGTTCTAGCAGTGGCCACTGCCCCTGGTGGCACTGCTGAAGCTGAGAGCTGCCGGCCTCCTGATTGGCTGGCAGCTCCATTAAACGGGACCTCCTGCCTCAGAGAGATGGAAGTTCCGTCCAAGGCCAATTAAGGGCCTGGGGACCATAAAATCCCGGCGTGGCTCCCCAGGCCTGGTGGAAGTGGGCTCATCCCCGACTTTTTGGCCGGTGCGTGGGGCCTCCCACCCAACGTTAAATTACGGCCATAGTCTTTAAATTTGACAGGTAATCTATGAGGCCTCGATCTTCTCTACGAATTTTGCAGTATCGATTTCAACTGTGCTTGATTTGGCTGAGCTGCTTCTTGAGTTGTCGCAGGCATGAAGTCATCAAAGTTGTCTTCGTCACTTTCTTCTGGAATTGTTTTAGCATTGGCTCTTTGGAAGAATGTGACGCTGCTCTTCACAATGTAGTTTCCTCTCTTCCCTATGATCATGCTTCCTTTTCTCTGAACTACCGTAAGCACTCTTGGGTCAAATGGTGAACTAATTTTCGAAGCTTTCTCTTGCCGAACCAAGACTTTGTCTCCTCTTATCTCGCATTCTTTTGCGTGCAACCGTCAGCCAGCATGTGTCTTTATCTGCTGTTTTTGACTCATGACTCTATTTATCAAGTTTTCTGTTGAGTGCGTATTGGGTTGTGTAGGTGTAAGTTGTGTCAGTCCGCACCTTATCTATCTTCTGACATTGTTGAGCATGATCATCTTCAATTTGCTGGCAGTCTCAAAACCTAGCAGATTTCCCTTGCTTGAGTCAACAACATGGAGCTCAGTCTGACATGTGGACCCATGGGAGGATTTGAAAGTAACTTGGATCATCCCTAGGACTGGTAGAGTGGTATATGATCCATTGGAGAAGATTTTGGATATCGGCTTGTACAATTGCAGTTTCTGTTTTCTCTAACTCGTGGAATGTCGGGGCATCCATTATGTTGACTTGTGAAATGTTCCATTTTTCCACAGGCTTTACACTTCTTTCCTCTTGCAGGACAAGTTTTGTCGTGAGGTTCTCTGTCTTGGTCTTCCTTGACATGCCTCTGACTTTTTTCTGGGTTTCTTCTGTTCCCTTGTGTTTGGTGTGCTCCTCTTGTGGCATTCATGGATTCTGTCAACGATCCTGACCTGGCCTCAGGGGATTCTCATCTTAGGTTATTTGCCTCTTTCCCTTCTAAGACTTTGGCTTGTCTTTTGCTGGCTTCCAGCATTCTGCCAATATCGAGTAACCTTTACCTGTCAAACGATTAGGTGGGTAGGGGGTCAAAAGGCTCCCCTCTTGTCCCTCTCCTTGTTTTACTGCAACAGGGTTTATTTCTTTTAAACAGTGGATGTGCTTACCCATTCAGTGCATGTTTAACCCTTTGTATGCTATGATCCTAAAAGAACAAATCAGAAAGGTTTTCTTGAGTTTAAACAAGAAAGAGGTTAGTTTATTGCACTTAAAAATTAAAACCCGATTTAAGTAAAAATAATAAACTATGCTTCAACTTTCACGTGCACACACAAATACACACACACGCACGAATCACACACACAAATAGGTTACCGAGTGAAGAAGAATATATTGGTTGGATCAGAGTCCAGAACAAATAAAACAATATACAGTCTGTGGAGTCTGGTGATTCAGTAGTCTTTTGGCTGAACTCGTGGTCCTGAAGTTTATGGCTGGCAGAGGTGGCCACCTGGTTCAGGGTTTTCTTGGAGACAGTGATATAGATGGTTTTCTCCTCCGGGGTCTCTGTCTGCAGCGATGATAGACTTGGAGGTTGTGTAGCCAGCAGACAGGGTTCGAACGTTGAAGGTCACCTGGAGAGAGGGGAAAGAGAGAGAGAGAGATATCCCCCTTGGGTCCTGCACTAGTTAAAAACTCAGTCGCTCGTCTGTTGTAACAAGAAGAAACTGCCAGTTTTCACACAGATGGAGAGACTGTCACATGATTTCCCAGTGTATTCTCTTTTGCACTTTAATAAGATACATGTCTAAGAATATCAATCTCTCTCGTCTCATTGTTTCAGTGTTAACCGCTTGAGGGGTTCGTTCCTACCAGTGTTAATGTTCCAAGATGGCTTTGAATGTCTTGTTAATGGACATGAAGCAGGTAGCTCATTCAAAATCCTCAAGCCGTTGTTCTGGATGAGGGCTATTCAGACTTGCGTCTCCACCTCGATACCTTGGTATGAGGGGTGTTTTGATGCAAATTGTGGTGGCCATTTTATCTGCTAGCAGTGACCTTATCAGTTCTTTTTCTCCTCTTATTTAAAATTTAATTCAGGTTTCCGACCGATGGATTAAAAATCATCAATTGGCATAGCACATGTTCATGACAGCAAGTTAAATGATTCATCCTCTCTAAGAGCTTGCCTTCTTAGTCTTGGTGATTGGCAGGTCATAATGATCTGGGAGATGATTTCTTTGTATACGTCTGTAAAGTTGCAATTCTGGCACAGACTTCTGAGTCTGGACAAGTAGTGGTCAAGGGTCTCGCTCTTATCTTGTTGTGCTTGCCTGAAGACAAATTTTGTGGTGAGGATTTGGCCTCGGTTGAAAATACCTTGTTAGAGCATTCTTCGATGTGTAATAATCATCGTCAGTTCCAGTGTCAGTGAGTGTGTCGAAGATATTGCCGACGTTTAGTCCAACCTAGTGCAGGAGTAATGCCTCGGGGAGTATTGATATCGAGTGCCACCATTCGGTGTTGGAATCTTGCTCACCATTTGCTCCAAGATGACCCTGGGTTGCTGTCTATCTATTTAAGGGTTAGAAAAACTGGCAATTGTTGTGCACACATGGTGATTGCTTTTGCTTAAATCTGGAATCGTGGATGCAAGTCTTCTGTATGTTCTTGGATTGTCTGTGTGGTTTGCCTCTTGTAAATCCTTTTTAAAAAATGGCTAGTGTGTTTAGATTTGCACCCCTTTTAATAATTAATTTATGGCTGAATCATGTTTATTTTTCTTATTTCTGTATACCAGCAAAACTTTTTCTTTATCCATTCCAGGTTTTCTCTTTGTTCCAGTCCACGTTTTCTCTCTGATCCAGGCCTGGTTTTTCCTTGACTTTGCTTTCCCCTTGTGTTCCTTAACCTTGGAACCTTTTGTGCTTTGTCTTTTTTTTCTCCTTGTTGCCAGAAAAATGTAGTATTGTGCTGTGTTCTTAAGTCTTTGTTAAAGATAGATGTAGGCTTTATATTTCAATTCAACACACTATTTATTTCTTATCTACATTGCATGATCTCAGGTCCAGGTCTTTTCTTTGCTGGTGTGTGTGTGCTCTCTGGAAGTCATATGTTGCATGGGTCTCTCAAATGTATGATGATGTCATCTGTTGCATCAGTGACCTGGTCTCTTAAAGGTATGGTTTCTTAAAGGTGAAGTCACCACTATACTACATTACACCATTGTCGTTTCCAGTGCCTAGGCCAATGCTGGGTGGACGGTCTGGTTTGATTCCTTTTCAACTTTCCTATAGTGGTTTGATAGCAGCTCACTAGGCCATTTCATAGGACAGTTAAGACTCAACCACAGTGCTGTGGGTCTGGAGTCAAATGTAGGCCAGGCCAGGTAAGGACAGCAGATTTCATTCCCTTCAGGACATTAGTGAAGCAGATGTGTTTTACCAACAATCCAAAAGTTTCATAGCAAACATTACTGAGACTAGCTTATAATACCAGATGCAGTCATTAATTGAATTTAAATTCCACCAGCTGCTATGGTGGGATTTGAACTCGTGTCTCCAAAGCATTAGCCTGAGCCTCTGGATTACTAGTCCAGTAAGATTACCACTAAATCACGATCCCCTATGAGGTTGGAGGTCATGGAAGGATGATCTCCAGAGAAGATGTGGTCAGTGACTGACATGGAGACAATGGTTTGATGTTTGTTGGTGCTGTCATGGTCTGTGGGTGGTAAGAGGAGGTGTTGCAGAGTTGGCTTCAGCCCCTGCAAGGTGGAGAACAACAACAGCACCATCCTTGCCAGCAGGTTTGTTGACAATGTCAGGGTTGGATTTAAGATAACGGAATGCAGCAAGTTCAGAGGGAGACAGATTAGAGTGAGTGAAGGGAGCAGAGAAATTGCGACGGCAATATCATATCAGCAAATCTGAATAAAAAATCAAAAGAGGGGAAGAGGCCAGAGGGAGAAGTCCAGGTGGAGGGAGAATACTGGAGATGGGTAAAAGGGATGGGAGGACTCCTGGCCAAACAGGCATGATCTGAAGGCTCTCCATGAATGTCTTTGATCTGTCTATTGCCCCAAAACCAATGGTATGATACCCATCCTCTCAACAGATGGCAATCAATTCCTAACGAACAGGCATGAGATTCTCTCACATTGGGCAGAGCATTTTAACAATCCCCTGAACCAAGAATCCGGAGTGTGCAAAAACGCCATGAATCACTTCCACAGCATCATGTTCTGGATGAGCCTGCCCTCAATCCGTCTCAAGCCAAAGTCACCAAGGCCGTAAAGCAACTGTCTGTGGCTAAATCTTAGGGAGCTGATGGCAATCCACCTGAAGTATTCAAGTACGGAGGAACTCACATGGTTAGGAAACTCACTAGCCTCTTCTGCTTAATCTGAAACCGGGGCATTGTGCCCCAAGATTACAAAGATGCTTCCATAATTCACCTGTACAAATGGAAGGGAAGCAAGTCCATCCATCTGTGACAATCTCAGGGTATTTCACTTCTCTCCACAGTGGGAAAAAATCTTGCAAGGGTTATTCTCAACAGGATGGTCACTCATCTTACAGACGCAGTGAACCCAGAATCACAGCGTGGCTTTCATGCTGGACAAGGAACGGTCAACATGAGCTTAGCGGCGCGTTAAATTCAAGAAAAGTCCCACAAACAGAACAAGGACTTCTACATGTTGTTTGTTGACCTGACTAAGGCCCTTAACATGGTAAACTGTAAAGGCCTGTGGCAGGTCCTGCACAAATATGGCTGCCCTGAAAAGATGATCATAGTCATCTACTCATTTCATGATGGCATGATGGCCAGTGTGATGCAGAGCGGTACCTTGTCAGATGCCTTTCCTGCCAGTGGCACCAAGCAAAGATGCCTAATGGCTCCAGTTCTGTTTGCCATCTACTTTTTGGCCATGCTCTTGTATGCAGTCAAAGATCTCGATGTAGGTGTACACATTCAGTTCAGGACAGACGGCAACCTCTTCAATCTGCAAAGGCTCAAGGCTCTCACAAAGATCAAAGAACATCTGCTAAGTGAACTGGTTCCAGATTAAGCAGAAGCTATCCAGTCAGTCCCATTCCCCGCTCGATTCCTGTAGTCCTGCAAGTTTATTTGCATCAAGTGGTCACCCAATTTCCTTGTGGGCAGCGAGCTCCAGGTCGTTGCCACCCACTGCGCAAAAAGTTCTTCCTCATTATCCCCCTGCATCGCTTGCCCAAAACCTTCAATCTGTGTCCTCTAGTCCTTGTACCATTAGTTAATGGGTACAGTTTTTCTTTGTCTAACTTATCTATGCCTACTATAATCTTGTACACCTCTATTAAATCTCCCCTCAATCTCCTTTGCTCTAAGGAGAACAATCCCAGCTTTTCCAACCTAACCTTGTAACTAAAATCCCCCATCCTTGGAACCAAATATCCTCTGAACCCTGTCAAGGATTCTCACATCCTTCCTAAAGTGTGGTGACCAGAAATGGATGCAATACTCCAGCTGGGGCCCAACCAGAGCTTTGTAAAGTTTCAATATAACTTCCCTGCGTTTGTACTCAATGCCTCTATTTATGAAGCCCAAGATCCCATATGCTTTGCTAACCACTCTCTCAATATGTTCTCCCACCTTCAAAGATCAATGCCCTTGCACCCCCAGGTCCCTCTGTTCCTACACACTCTTCAGAACTGTGCCATTAAGTATATAGGGAAGAGAAGGGAAGGTCTGATTAACTTGATTGAATGTTTTGAGCAGGTAACAAGGATGATTGATGAGCATAGTGCAGTTGATGTGGCCTGTGTGGATTTTAGCAAGGTTTTTGACAAGGTCCCACATGGCAGACTGTTTAAAAAAATAAAAGCCCATGGGATCCAGGGAAATGTAGCAAGCTGGATACAAATTGGCTCAGTGGCAGGAAACAAAGGGTACTTGTTGATAGGTGTTTTTGCGACTGGAAGGCTGTTTCCAATGGCGTTCTGCAGGGTTCAGTACCAGGTTCCCTGCTTTTTGTGGCTTTTATTAATGATTTGGATGTAAATGTAGGGGGAATGATCAAGAAGTTTGCAGATGACACAAAAATTGGCCATGTGGTTGATAGCGAGGAGGATAGCTGTAGGCTGCAGGACAGGCAGAAAAGTGGCAAATGGAATCTAACCCAGAGAAGTGTGAGGTGATGCATTTGGGGAGGTCAAACAAGGCAAAGGAATACCCAATAAATAGGAGGATACTGAGAGGTGTAGAGGAAGTGAGAGACCTTGGAGTGTATGTCCACAGATCCATGAAGATAGCAGGACAGGTCAATAAGGTGGTTAAGAAGGCATATGGAATCCTTTATTAGCTGAGGTGTAGAATATAAGAGTAGGTAGGTTATGCTGAAACTGTATAAATCATTAGTTATGCCACAACTTGTGTACTTTGTGCAGGTCTGGTCACCTCATTATAGAAAGGATGTAATTGCGCTAGAGAGGGTAACAAGGAGTTTTACGAGGATGTGGCCAGGACTGGAAAATTGCAGATAAGGGAAAGCTTGGATAGGCTGAGGTTGTTCTCCTTGGAAGAGAGGAGGCTGAGGAGAGATTTGATTGAGATGTACAAAATTGTGAGGAGCCTGGATAGAGTGGATGGGAAGGGTCTGTTTATCTTAGCAGTGGGGTCAGTGACTAGGTGGCATAGATTTAAAGTGATTTGTGGAAGGATTAGAGAGGAGATGAGGAAAAATTGTTTCACACAGAGGGCGGTGGGGATCTGGAACTCACTGCCTGAAAGGGTGGCAGAGGCAGAATACCTCATCTCACTTAAAAGGTGCCTGAATGTGCACCTGAAGTGCTGTAACCTGTAGGGCTACAGACCAAATGCTGGAAAGTGGGATTAGGCTACGTGACTGTTTTTTCTTCCGTCCGGTGTAGACATGAGGGCTAAGTGGCCTCTTTCTGTGCCATAAACCTTCTATGATTCTATCATAATGTCTCTTCCTGCGCCTTCTGCCAAAATGCATCACCTCACACTTGTCAGTATGGAATTCCATCTGCCACCTGTCTGCCCACTCTGCTAGCCTATCTATGTCTTATTGCAGGTGCTTCATGTCATCTTCACTGTTTGCCACAACTCCAAGTTTGGTGTAAAGGGCAAATTTTGAAATTCTACTCTGTATTCCAAAATCCAAGTGCTTTATATATAGCTTTTTTTAGCTGTGGTCCCAGCACTGACCCTTGGGGAACACCACTGTTTACCATCCTCCTGTCTGAAAAACAACCATTTACTATGACTCACTGTTTTCTATTCTTTAGCCAATTCTTAATCCAATTCTGAACAGGGATTAGCGCATGAGGCCATGCAGTAGGAGTTCGATTAGGAGAGGCAATTTGAGATCCTGACTGTATGGGACTTTTTGTGGATGAAGAGAATCTCAACTCTCTTTGAGATAGAGTGAATCAATACTGCTGAAGCGAGAGGTCGAGTGTGTACATGTGGTGGAGCATGGCATTGTGTGTGGATCTTAGGATGTGGTGAGAACAGTGGTTTGAGGAATGCTGAATGTCTCAGAGATATCTGCAATCGTGCATGGAACCAAAACACGAAGAGTGGAATTGCAGTTGGATTCCATGTGGAATAAATCAGAGCCGGAGACAGTTGCCAGGAGGAGATGTGTCTGGGAAGTGAGTTTTGTAGATAACTGATCAAACACGAGAAGGGAATTAGAAAGAAATCAAGGTGAATAAGGTAAAAGAGACAAATGGAAATCCCATTGGAGAGAAGAGAACTTCTTCAAGGTGGGCATTCCTGGAGGAAAAGTGGCAGTGAATTAAACACTACTACACAAGCAAAATAGTGCAGATGCTGGAAATCTGAAATAAAAGCAGAAAACGCTGGAAATACTCAACAGGTTAGGCAGCATCTGTGGTGAGAGAAACAGAGTTAACGTTCCAGGTCAATGACCTTTCATCAGAACTGAGAAAAGTTAGTAATGTAAGTGTAAGGGGGGAGGGTGGGAAAAAGAACAAAAAGAAAAGTCTGTGATAGGATGGAGGACAGGAGAGATTAAATGACAAAAGAGTTGGTTGTGTATATCTGAAGGATTTTAAGTCGTGGAGTATTTCAAAATGGGAAACCATTTTCCCTCAAATTATAGTCCTCAGCCATCTATCAGACTAATAATTACTTACCTGAGGTGTCCTAGTTAAAATGTATTTAAAATTTGGAGCTGGGGTCCCTTACGTCTGGATAAATCTTGAATAGACAGGAGTGAACAGATGCTCTTTGATCTACTAGTCATATATGGTGGTCACAGTCCATTGAAAAAACTATATCTGGATGTCATTCTCAATTGTCGAGCTATCCCACTGATAGTCTAGATTTTCACTTGCTGGAGAAATTGTTTTTTTTTGGTTTGTTTCTCAAACCTATTCAGCAGATGTTCAGTTTTCTTATTGACTGAGGCAAGTGGTGTGCCATAAACTGGAAACCAGCAGTTCGAAATAGAATCTGTCCAGTTCTAACAAACGTCTTGCATTGATTTGTGACCTTAAGGGTATTCTTGGCTATTTTATCAACAATTGCTGCCCTCGATCTATACTAGAGATTAAAGATTAGCTAGTATCCATTTGAAAATGTCATTTTGAATAATCTTTTCTCCATGTCCAACAGGAACTTGTTGCAATAAACTGCAGTGTTGTGCAATATTGATTTACAGGAGATTTTTTGTTCTCTTGCTGCAAGTTTGTAAATGTTGGTAGGAGCGTGTCTTACTTCAGCTGTTCTCTCTCTAGATTTTGATGATTCAGGAAGACTTGGTCAACAGCTAAAGCTAGGCCAGAGTCTCAGGCCACTCTCTCAGTTCTATTACAGACCTCTGCCCCCGCCCCCCCAACCCCTCCCAAACAAAATAGTTCTTGTTCTCCCCACTAAAATATGGAGATGATTGGATGATCTGTGCATTTTCTCTCCATTGCTAACTGCAATTGCAATATGGCTACAATGCAACAGTCATTCTGTGCTCCGTTCCTACTGTCCCCAGCTGCAGTGCCTAATACTGCTTGAAGATAGTTAAGAATTTCTCTTGAAGCTTGTCACACTGTTCACGGAGATAGTCTTCCAGCTTCCTACTGCTGTAGCATGCCTGGAGTCACACAGCTCTCAAATTCCAATTTAACGTTCAAAGTGACTTATATTCTTCAACGAAATTGAATTGTTAACAATGCCAGGTTAATGTGCGATAAAATTGATTAGTTTTCCATTCCTTTCACTGAATGGCTGTTGTGGTCTGGGCTGAGCTGTACTGAAATATTTCCTCTTTTTCCCAGATCAATGAATAAAACACTTAAGGATAGTACAGAAGTTAACAGTTGTGCAAACTTTTTTGTTGAATCCACTGCAGTGAAGTTTTTCTTCCCTCCAGCCATTTTGTTTTATTTTCTAGATAGACTGCAGCATAAAACTTACTCAGATAGATTCTCAATCTCAAATAAAGCAGAACATATGATCTGCAAGGAAGGGCAAATGGAAGTTGATGGAAAATCACAATAATAGAATCCAACTAGCTTTTTACCAAATTAATTACTTGGGTTTAATTCAGCAAATCTAGTTTTTTAAATTTAAATTATATATTGTGGCAGAGTTAGTGAGGCCTCTGGTCCCTGAATCAGGGGATGCTGCCTTTAAGACCATTCCCTTTGAAGTCTTGGAGTGGGAGGAGACTTTCCCTACCCAGATGAGCATAACAGGGGAGAAGAAGGGGGAAGAGAGAGAGAGAGACAGTGCTGAGCAACAGCAAGTGAGTGCTGAGTGAGTATTGAGTAAGTGAAAGCAAGGGACTGCTAAGTGAGTGAGAGCAAGGGAGTGCTGAGTGAATAAGAGCAAGGGAGTGCTGAGTGAGTGCAAGTGTTGAGTCAGCGAGAGCTGAGTGAGTGAGTGTGAGCAAGCGCTGAGTGAAGCTGCGAGATGAAGAACTAAACGATGTGTGATTTTGCTTTGTGTAATGTGCAATAAAATCTGGAATTTGGGAATTGGATTGATCAAGGACTACTGTTTGTGTCGGGAAGAAGAGCCTAAGATGGAAGAGTCATGCAACAATATACTATACATGTTGTTCCAAAATGTACCAGACAGAGAAGGAAAGCAACAGTTCTAATGTACCATTCATTTATTAATACTTAGCATTATTTCAATGCTATATTAAATATTCTTAAGTGGGAGGGAAATCTGGTGATAGAACGATAAGAAGGCTTTACCATCTGGTCTGATTCTGAATCCTCCCAAACCTTGTGCTTTTGCAGTCTTCTGTCTTGCCAGTTGTAAGGCTCCTGAATACAACAAATTGGAGCAATTTTAGCTTAACTCAGGCCAACAGGACACAAATATTCATAACTTTAATAAACTTGCAGAATGGGTGTATAATTGGCAATTGAATTTCAATATAGAAAAGTGTGAGTTGATACAATTCAGTCGGAGCAATAAGGAGGCCACCCACTGCTTGGATAATAAGGGAGTGATTTGGATGGATCCTTTATATGCCAAAAAGCATCTGAGGTGGCCGAGATAGCGTCTAGAGATAAAACGCCAGTATAGAACATGTTTCGTGAGTAAAGGAGTTGAAGCATGTGCTAGGAATGCCCCCGCCCCAAGGATCATTAAGGGTCTGATTTCCATGTAAAGTGTCTGCTGGTGCTCATTAAAGAGCCTGCACGCATATTGATTAGCATTTGACCTAACACTCACTCCTAAATGCAAGCAGCTGATTGGGAGTAAACAAGTCATTGCTAAGTATTTTGAGCATTACTTAAAGGTATACTGAAAGGTATGCTTACATTTTGCTGTTCACTTGTTGATGGAGGTACAAGAAGCTGTATTTCAGTGAAGTGAAACTTCATCCATTTGTTATTGCATTCAGTGAAAGCAAACAATCTTTACTAAGCTGCAAAGCTACACGATCCCTGTCTTGTTGGCTGCACTAATGGTATGAACCAGTGGCATTAAAGGGTAAATATTTATTCCTGCCACAGAAATGTATGTGTCCGTCAAATTGCATCAATGACTAACTGTTTGTAGCCCAATCAATTTTCTACCATTCAAGGATCGAAGCTATGCTACCTAACTACAAAATACCAGCTAAAAAATTGGCGACAAGGCTAGAGAAAAAGCTTTGCACATGCACAGATCTTTGAACTGAAACCAAAGATGCTATTTTGATTTTCACATTGCAGCACAAACTGATGAAGGGTAGAAAACGTACATGTTTTATGTGATTATAACTTATCCAAAAATAATGTGTATTAAGTCCACTATGTGTGCAAGGCAATACTATGGAGTAACATCTTGCATGTTCCTCTTCTCCCATTTGTTGTTGACCAATGCAATATCTGAATGCTTTGTTCTTTGTCTTTTGCTGTAATATTAGTGTAGGTACCATCATGAGTTTCTTTGTGTTATCTTAAGCAACACACTGAGGTATGTGGATTCCAGTCCCTTAAGATCTCTGGAAGGTTTATTAACAGCTAAACTATGCAACACAATACAGAGCAAACTATATACAGAACCTTTGTCCAGGGTGTTACTATGCAGTGACTATGGCTTTTAGTCACATGACTATATCCTGCTACTTAGCTCATTGGCATACTGAGCTCTTAAAAGGGACATCACACTTAAAGCGATCATACAACATCCCAATCTTTCCAAAGATGTCTCGTACGCTAGAAGTAAAAACACATAAAATTGGATATCAAAATTAGTTATATAGGGAAAGAGATCATAAAATTTACAGCTAGACAGATAAGGATTGTGAAATTTATGAATGCAGAAGCTTAGTAGTCCATATATCATTTCAGTGGTGTGACAACTCTTCCAGATCTTGTTACGGTATAACCTCCTGGGGATGTGGATTTCACCCTTGGCTTTTCTTAGCTTGCATACGTATTGTCAATCTGTTGGTTGCTGTCCTGTTGTTCTGTCACACTCTCATCATTGGAGTATGGTCTTTTGAGTCCGCTGTGCACAAATGGAGTATTGCACACTTTTCTTAATTGGCTTCGGTTCCTCCTCAACACTGCTCCGTTAATATTGTAACCTCGTAAGACCTAGGCTCAATTTGGATATCTGAGGGTAACCATGTTCTCATTGTGGAGTGTGTGACCCTGACCTTTTGTCCTACGTGTAGTTGAGGTAGTTCCACCCCTGCATGTCAGTCATGCACCATCTTCATTCTCCCTTGTTTTTCGAGCAGTGTCTCCTGCATCTTGGAGAATCTGTGTCTCAGCTGTTGCTGTCTTTTCTGAAGTTTCTCCCTCTCTGCATTCAGTTTCTGTTGTTCTGCCTTCAGCCTGCTAAGATACTTTATTGCTTTTCTCAGGATGCCCATTTTGAGGCTGTGTCATTCTTGGAAAGTTCTGGCACATCACCTCAACAGACAATGCTTCAACTCATTCCTCCTCTGCCTGTCCAGGACACTGTGTGTCCTTCGCCTGTCCTCATGCTCGGTATCTGAAGGCCTGGGGCTCAAGGTCGAGGACTTGTTGGGGGAGGAGTACTTGGCCAGATGGAGGTACCTGTCAGTTCTGGCTCGTTTTCGTGCTGGAGGTTCTCTAGAGAGCAGAAGTGAGGGCGCAGCATAGTTGTGCTGTTGCTGGATTTCCAGACTGCACTGTTAGATGCTGGCCAGAGTCTGCGACTGGGTTCCGGTCCTTGGAAATTTCCCCTTGGCAGTGCTCCCCACTGCGAGCCTTTGCTTCTCAATGGTTACGTCAATCTCTTCTTCCGAGTTGCTGGAGCATGAAGAAACACTGCCTGTTGATAAAGAACTTTAACCATCTGTATTTGGATCTTCATTCTCTTGATGCAGCATCTCTGAGAAGGAGCTGATACTCACCAAACCAGAACCAATGATATCCTGGGAGAACTGTGACTCAATCTCAGACAGCAGGGTGTTGGACACAGGGAGTGCATCCTCTCTGATGTGCATTATGTTATCGCCTATGAAATCTCCTATGGTGTCGAACTGGTCCGGGCACATTTGTAGGTCCTGGACTGACTCAATGTAGATACCCTTGGTCTCTTCTGCTGTAATGGGTACCTTGGTGATCTCGTGGATAGTCACAACATTGAAATCCTTACATGCTGGTAGTCCTACCACTGCTGGTCGGCTTGTGTCTACGGTAAATTATTTGTGGGTCTCTGCCGACTTGCCATAGCTGCATTGCATTGTTAGTGTGTCACTGCAAGGGATGGGTGATCCATTGCATGCAGTTAACTTTGCAGTTGTCGGTTGTATCATTAATTTCCAATGACCCCAGTACATATCCTTCAGGATTTGGACTGGTAGGACATTTGCACTAGCTCCCATGTCAATCTTAGTCCCGAGTGTGTGTTTGCCAACTTTCTTTGAGCACATGATATTAAGAGTAGCAAAAGCTTCCAGTTGTTTGACTTCATTAACACAATGGGCTGGATTTTAAGAGCCTGCCACTGCTCTCATCGGCGAGCTCAAAAAATGGCAGCTCGCCTGTGCAGTCTGCACGCAAAAGAGCCGCCGCAATTTCCCGCGTGGCGGCTCATTTAAATGACCGGGACGACCCACCCTCCCAATCATGAGGAGGGGAGGACTGTCTGTCACCGGCAATGGCACATGCTGCCTCTGCGTAGGCACTGGTGCCATTTGTAATAGGCAGCCAGTCCTGCATGCACATTTAAATTTTCTAAAGAAGCAACCCCCCAAAATTAAATTAATTTATAACATCCCTTTCCCACTCCCCCCTTAACAATTACAGTAACTATTTGCCCTTTCATCCTCAAAATACTTACCTTTTACATCTGACTCCCACCCCCCCCAAAACTGCTCAAAGTTTAAAGGTCAACCCTTCCCACCATTCCCTACACAGAGTACGTTTATTTGACTCCCCCCCGTTTCCCCCATCCCCCTGCATTGAAAACCTGACCTCTTTCCCCCCACTCCACCAGTGTGGTGCCGCGTTTCCCCGGACAGGGATTTGAAGGCACAGGAGTTCCAGCCATCACACTGCAGATCGCGGTGGGCTGTCACGATCACAGGGAAGTCTATTTAAATGTATTGATTTTATTGATTTGAATATGTTAATCGAGGTCCCGTTGCCCAGTGGTGGGCCTCGCCGCTGCAGGAGGATTGGGCCAGGCCCTCATGGCGTCAAGGTCCATGGTGGGTCTCATCCGGAGCCATCTTCAGGGCCCCCCGCCACAGAACCCGATGCCTGGGGGAGAAGAAAATTGAGCCCATAATGTGTCAAGTTCATAATATGAAATGCCTGCTCATCTTCTGACTCATTATGAGTCTTGTCTCAGGTCTACTTCACTGTGGACTTTATGTATCAGTTTGTGTTTACGCAGGTCTCTGATGCTGGTGGTGCCCTATCACTGTGCTTGTCTTCTGTTTGTATGTGTCCTGTTGTGATTTCTGGCCGTGTCTTTGGAGCCAGATTTCTTGCATTGGCCGCCCAGTGTCCTTTTGCAGAGGACGCCTTGCACAGATCTTGAAATGCAGGAAAACTTTGCAGTGAGTGGGACAAACCACACAGTTTGCTTGATTTTAGTGACCTGGTTACCATGCTGATACTGTCGGCTGCATCTAGTGTTTGCAGATGCTGTTGTCCACCTGAAATGGCCTCATATTTCCTGCCATCTTCTAGCAACGCATCAATGCTGTGAATTTTCTTTTTCCCCCCAAGAGGTCCTTTTGAAATGCTTCAATAGGTGTTGAGACAATCACCAGCTCCATTATTCACTACGACAGCTCAGTTTCTGAAAAAACACATTTGTTGCCCTTACTGTGGCATCTACTGATGAACTGATCTATTGATTCCTCTGGTTGTTGCTTGTAGGACATCAATTCCAGGTGATGAATTATAAAATTCACTCTTACTCAAAGCTGAGCTTCTTGAAGTTTCTATATCTTTGCGGGATCTTTCTGGTCCTCTTCAGAGAAGCCAGAGGTATTGATTCTGTATAAGCCCTCATTTCCAGCTGCTATCAGTCTTTTCACAGCCTGCTTCTCTGATTCTGCAACCGCTTGGTCCACAAAACATAATTGCATTCTTTGTTTAAAAAGTGTGAACTCGGATAGGATATCAGTAGCCTTCCAGTTCATGCTGAGAAATTTTATTATCCATCCTTCTGCTGTTCTTTTGCTTTCTGCTCTATATTTAACTTTGTTCAGCTCTGTGTGTGCCTTCAGCACTGTGTTTTCTATTTGTGGCTTTAAACCTGTTTTCAAACTTGTTCTGTTAATTCTGCACTGTTCCCCTTTAAGAATTTGTTTTTTCAAAGTTAGCTGCTTTGACAGAGTGTAACAGGTGCTTGACAGTGTTCTTTTTTTCTCTTTCAACACTTTGCTTGTATGTGTACACAGCAGTTCTATAGGCAGTTCAAGGGTTTTTCCCTTTGCTTTTTTTTTGCGAGAGTTTATATATCTTCTTCACGCTTGACTGTTTTAATGATTTTTTTCAGCTTGACTGCTTTACTGAAGACTCTGCTGTGTTGGGGGTTTTCCCACGCTTTTTTGTTTCACGAGTACTTTTCAGGGTTTTCCCTTTTTTCTATTGCTCACATGGAGACTTTAGAAAATAAATTTTTAAAACTCTTCAAAAGCTTTTTTTTAAACCAGGATTTCTCAATCGTCAGCACAATGACTCACCCGATCGCTTGCTTTTCAGCTTTGCCTCTATTCTATGGAGCTTTTTTCAGCCTTCTAAGATATATAGCTTTCTTTCACTCTTTTCACATACTTGTTTTAAAGTTTTTTCACTCATTGCTTCAAATTTTCTCTTCTATTTTCTGCTTTTAAATTTTGTTTGCTGTTTTACCCGTGGTATTCAAGATTATATCTTCTGTTTTCACCACTGCTACCACCATGTCATGAGTTTCTTTATGTTATCTTAAGTAACACAAAGAGATATGTGGATTCCAGTTCCTTGAAGACCTCTAGAAGGTTTATTAACAGCTAAACTACTACACACAAAAAAGAACAAATTATATACAGAACTTTTTACCAGGGTGTTACTGTGCAGAGTGACTATGGCTTCTAGTCATATGACTACATCCTGATACTTAGCTCATTAGCATATTGAGTTCTTAAAGGGACATCACTCTTAAAGCGATCACACAACAGGTACAGCTGAGTTCCTTGCATAGTTCAAAGTTAGATAGTAAATTCTCTCCTACACCTTTGCAGCAGAGTCAACTGTGACATCATTAAATCAATGTGCAAGCCCATCATAATTTCTGAAGGTGATGAAAACACAACACAAACAGAAGTTGTGTAGGGGGTTATTTTGGTGAAAGGGGGAAAACAGGCACTAAATGGGCACTATGCTAATAAAACATGCCTGTTTGAAAGTCCGGCTTTAACATGCAATTTTAGTCCTAATTGCTGATTAGCATAATTTGAACTTGCCTAGAACCTGCAGGATTAGCATTCAAATGCTGATTAGAAACAATTTTTGTGGACCAGTGTAAGTGAGCTACATTGTACCCACTTCTAGTGAATGTTTGTTGACTGACACACAGCGATACATTTCAGCATAGCCCAGGGACTGAGTGAGAGGACACATAGGTTCTCAGATGCAGCACTAAAGGTTCTGGTGGAAGAGGACCAGAGGAGGATGGAAGTTTTGTACCTGCAGGGAGGTAGGAGTCTGCCTTGCCATCCTGTCTTTACTCTCTTTCTCTCCTACAGCAGCTGGTGCTACTCTGCCTGGCCTCATATCCTCCTCCCAATCCTCCTGTAGACCAAAAGGGACCCCTAGCAAGATGCCCTTGGCCAAACACTCCCTTTCTCCTATAATAAAAGCAAAATACTGCAGCTGCTTCAAATCTGAAATAAAAACAAGAAATGCTGGAACCACTCAGCAGGTCTGGCAGCATCTGTGGAAAGAGAAGCAGAGTTAACGTTTCGGGTCAGTGACCCTTCATCGGAACTGACAAATATTAGAAAAGTCACAGGTTATAAACAAGTGAGGTGGGGGTGGGGCAAGAGATAACAAAGGAGAAGGTGCAGATTGGACCAGGCCACATAGCTGACCAAAAGGTCACGGAGCAAAGGCAAACAATATGTTAATGGTGTGTTGAAAGACAAAGCATTAGTACAGATTAGGTGGAAATACACTGAATATTGAACAGCAGCAAGTGCAAACCTGAAAAAAAACAGTGGGTAAGCAAACTGAACAAACTAAGATGAAATGAAATAAATGCAAAAAAAAGGATTGTAAAAATGTAAAAAAGAATGTAAAAAAAAGGAAGAAAAAATAACTAAAAATGAAAGTAAAATGGGGGGCTGTCATGCTCTGAAATGATTGAACTCAATGTTCAGTCCGGCAGGCTGTAGTGTGCCTAATCGGTAAATGAGATGCTGTTCCTCGAGCTTGCGTTGATGTTCACTGGAACACTGCAGCAATCCCAGGACAGAGATGTGAGCATGAGAGCAGGGGGGAGTGTTGAAATGGCAAGCAACCGGAAGCTCAGGGTTCTGCTTGCGGACTGAGCGGAGATGTTCCGCAAAGCGGTCACCCAGTCTGTGTTTGGTCTCCCCAATGTAGAGGAGACCACACTGTGAGCAGCGAATACAGTATACTACCTGGTCCAATCTGGACCTCCTTTGTTATCTCTTGCCCCACCCCCACTTCACTTGCTTATAACCTGTGACTTTTCTAATATTTGTCAGTTCCGATGAAGGGTCACTGACCCGAAACGTTAACTCTGCTTCTCTTTCCACAGATGCTGCCAGACCTGCTGAGTGGTTCCAGCATTTCTTGTTTTTACTCCCTTTCTCCTTCTGACTCCTGTAAGGTGACCAATAAGATAAGAGTAGCACAGCACTTAATCTTTTTAGGTGAAGTTCTCCAGTAAATTTCTGGAATAAATTCTAATAAAGAATAGATGAAGTCTTGATAAAGTGTCCTAGAAAGTCTCCCAATGTGTTTTAAAAGCCGTCTTCAAATCTCCAGCAGCAAATGAATAGTAAATGTGAATATGCTTAAGTAGCCCTCAAAATCCTCAACAATGACTAGTTTACTCACAGTCAGCTGATTGCTATTAAGAGTGAGTGTTATTTCAAGTGCCAGCCACCAAGATGCCATGCAGCCTCATTACTGAGTGTTAGCAGGCAATTTAAATGGCAATCAGCCCCTTAATGATCCTCGGGGATACCATTCCTCGTGCGCGCTTTAACTGCTTTACCAAGATGGCATCTTACGGTAAATCGTAGAATCATAATCATAGAAATTTACAGCACAAAAGGAGGCCATTCAGGCCATCATTTCCTCTCTGGCCAACAGGTAGCCATCCAGCCTACTCCCACTTTCCAGTTTGGTCTGTAGCCTTGTAGGTTACGGCACTTCAAGTGCATATCCAAGTATTTTTTAAATGTTATGAGGATTTCTGCCTCCATCACCCTTTCAGGCAGTGGGCAGGATTTTATATGGGCGATGAGGGTCTCAAGCACTGGCAAAAGTGCCAGTGAGAGCCCCTCGTTGCCACCTTTAGGGAAGGCCTTTCCAGATCAAGTGCCAATTAGGCATTTAAGATGACAGTGATGGGCCTTCCCGGGATCAAGGACCTCGATAGCGGGTGTCCCGCCTGCTAAGGGTTTACAGCCAATCAGAGCCCAGCAGCTGTTTAACTAAGTAGTGCCACTGCGGAGGCGGTGGCAGCTGCTGGTAGAGCACTCACCTGAAGTCCTGGAACCAGGTAAGTCTGAGTGGCAGGGGTTTCATGGTGTAGGGGGTCACAGGAAAGGGGTGTGTAGGGGGTTTTGCAGCAAGGGCCGGGGTGTGGCTCTCAGCGGGGCCCCCTCTTCCCAATACTGGGTCCCTCGTTCAGGCACTGTGCCTTTTAATGAGGGAATGAGGCGTTAGTTGCCCACTTAAGGACCTCAATTGGTGATGGGGCGGGAAGGCCATTCACAGGCCTTCCTGCCCTGGACTTAATTTGGGTGGAGGCAGGAAGGTGGAGGGGTCTCCCTCCCACCACCATCCCACCCGATTATATACTCTCCCCACTTCCAAACCTGACAAGGGGGAGAGAATAAAATTCCCCACACCACCCTCTGGGTGAAAATAATTTCCTCTCGAATCCCCTCTAAATCTCCAATCTCATCCTCTAAATCTATGTCCCCTGGCTATGAACCCAACAACCAAGGAGAATAGGGCCTTCATATCCACTCTATCTCGACCCTCATAATTTTATACACTTGAGTTAGGTCTTCCCTCAGCTCCTCTGTTCCAAGAAAACAACCCTAGTCCATCCAATCTTTCTTCATAACTAAAATTCTCCAGTCCAGGCAACATCCTCAAAAATCTGCTCTGTACCCTCTCTATTGCAATCACATCTTTCCTATAGGGCAGTGACCAAAACTGCATGCAGTACTCCAGTTGTGGCCTAACTAGTGTTTTATACATTTCCAGCATAATCTCCCAGCTCTTGTATTCAATGCCTCAGCTAATAAAGGCAAGTATCTGGTATGCCTTCTTAACTACCTTATCTACCTGTCCAGCCACCAGGAATCTGTGAACATGCACTCCAAGGTACTTCTGTTCCTATACACTTCTCAGTATCCTACCATTTATTGTGTATTCCCTTGCCTTGTTAGCCTTCCCCAAATGTATTAGTTCACACTTCTCCAGATTGAACTCCATTTGCCACTGTTTCGCTCGCCCATCTGACTCGTCCAGTGCTATCTTCCTGCAGTCTACAGCTTCTTCATTATCAACCACATGGCCAATTTTTCTATCGTCTGCAAACTTCTTAATCATACCCCTTACATTCAAGTCCAAATCATTCATATATTTATGACAAAAAGCAAGGGACCCCACTGGAAATAGCCTGTCACTCACAAAAACGCCCAATGACCGTTACTTTTTGCTTCCTGCTGTGAGCCAATTTTGTATCTACTTGCCACTTTGCCTTGGATCTTATAGGCTTTTATTTCGTTACCAGTCTGCCATGTGGGACCTTATCAAACCCTTGCTAAAATCCATATCGACTACATCAAATGCATGACTCTCATTGACCCTCCTGTTACTTCCTCAAAAAATTCAATCATGTTAGTCAGACACAACCTTCCCTTAACAAATCTGTGCTGACTGTCTTTGATTAATCCATGTCTTTCTAAATGAAGATTTATCCTGTCCCTCAGAATTGTTTTCATAATTTTCCCACCACCCAAGGTGAGGCTGACTGGCCTGTAATTACTCGGTCTATGCCTTACTCCTTTTTCAAACAATGGGCTAAACCAGCTTTTCAGCTCAAGGCTCGATCTTGGTCACCTTGCAGACCCTTTAGCACCTAAAGGAGCCAGTAAAATTGATCCAATATCTCTTGACACGGCTGGACAGATAATTGTACTGATGATTGATACAAGAATACATTGCCTATGACAGAATCCTTTGCAGGGCCTTCTTTGGTATTTGTGGACAGTCATAAATGGGTCATTAAGGGGCATTGCAGTCTGAGGGGCAGAGGTCACTTCTACATTCTCAAACCCAAAATAATGCTGCATGCAAGGTTTATAATCAACCTGCTCACCACAAGACAGTAATTTCTCCTGTGTCACCATCATGCATTAGCAATATGCCAACATTAATAGTGAATGGGAATTCTATGTAATGTATCAAAGAACATTGACATTTTTTTTTAATAATATGAGAATCAGAACAGTGTGGCATATAACACAAGTGGCATAATAATCAGTAATATCAGGGAATGAAGGATTACTTAAATTGTTTGGGCATGAATCTTTGCAGTTGATTAAACTGTTGTTAAATCCATAATGAGAAAATACAACTTGTCATTATCAACAGCAATTAGGGCCTGGTTTTAACTCATTCGAAACCCATTCAATAACAAAGAGTTAAAATTGGGTCCTACTATACTAGATTTGCTCTTCTCCAAATATTACCAAAATACAAGAAATACCTCCCATTATGGGTGCTGTGTGAAATGGAAATATCACATAAGTATATTACATGGTGGTTTTGTGATCCTGGTTAAGGTATGTTGTTGGACAAAATAGAGATTGGTTTGTATACTATACCCAATTTGATGCTGCTGGATGCTGATACTGATACTGAATAGAAAAATGTTAATTTCCCAGCACTGAGACACCTTTTCAGTTGCATCAGAAGAAACTAAAGGGGAAAAAACTAATATAAAAAATAAACTTCTCTCATTTCTGTTGAGATTATATTCTCTTTATCAATCTTTTTTTTGAAATGTGAATTATACCAGATAATCATCACAATTATTTCTATTGGTAGCAGTTTACCTTGAGTTTAACCCATCCCTTTACCCCTTTCCCACTAAACTGCTGACTACCCAACTTCCTACTCTGGTCACCAAGTTAGCTAACATTGTAAATAGTAATCTCTCCTTGGGTACCGTTCCCCTTCCCTTCAGAACTACTGTCATCAACCCCTTCTCATAAAACACTTTCAGTCCTTGCAAGCTACATCTCCAACCAATCTCCAATCTTCAGTTCCTCACCAAAAATTTTGAACATGTTCTTCCAAATCTGTGCCCATCTTTCCCACAGCTTCATGTTTCAATTTCTCCAATCAGGTTTCCATCCATGCCGAAACACTGAAACGACCCCGTGGCATCCTCTCTGACTGCAATAATGGTGCATTATCCCTTTTTGTCCTCCTCGACCTCTATGCAACTTTTGATATGAGCCACCAAGCTATCTTGCTCCAATGCACTTTCTATTGTCCAGCTTCGTGGGACTTCTCTTGATTGGTTCTACTTGTACCTATCCAATCATAGCCAGAGCATTCCCAGCAATGGTTTTTCTTTGCACCCTTGCCATGTGTTGTTGCCTTCAGAGGCCCCCAAGGATCTATTTAAATATACAAAAATGACAGACAAAAAACACAACTGATTCATCAAGCCTGTCCCATACAATCATGCTGAAATTAAGCCTCATTGCCCCAATGCTCCTACCCTCCAGCAGCCACGTAATCTCCTGAAAGAAGCAAAAAACAATTGATTTCAGAAATCTTCGGACAATTCACTTGGTGTCCATTTATTACAATTATGCTTCTGTTAAGCGCCATAGATTGTTTTTCTATATTAAAGGTACTATGTAAATGTAGATTGTTGCTGTTGAGTTTAATAGAATTAGCAGAAAAAATGATATGTGATACACAGAATTAGCAGAAGGTTACCAGTTTAAGCTTAAATGTTTCTGCTAACTATTCCTTGGAATTCACTGTCACTGCAGAGCTATTTAGCAGATTTGGGCTTGTTACATCAATGAAGTATTTTAGTGATGTGTGTAATTAGAGATAGTGTTCACATAAGGACAGAGGCTAATCTAATATTCATGATATTGGAATACATACTGTGGTGCATCACTGTGCCTTAGGAACTATTCAGATTAGTCTTCTTTCACACTTGAAACTGACAGTTAAATTATAATATAGTTTTATATTGCACAATCTTTTATATTTTCTACTCTTGAGATTCTGGCAAAATTATTTATTGGCCATATTAAAAAATTAAATGTCATTAAGTCAACTAGCCAGAATGTCAGTATGGCACTATTCAAGTCTGGAAGCCATAGAGAATTTTGTGTTGTACATATCTGTTTGTCAGGCTAAGGATATACCGCATGAATGAAAGAGGCATGGCTGTGCAGAGAACACGCTGACACAGAAGTCACTTTGATTCACTTCAATCCGAGATGTTCCATAGACATTTTGCTGAGTAAGATGTAGACCTAATTAGCAAATGATAATGATTTAAAGCTATTTAAAAGACAAGATCTAAAGTAGCCTCTGCCACCTTCCTTTGTATTCTGATCACCGAGGCAACATTGGTATCTCAGGGGATTGTCCATTGCCAGCTTAACAAAAGTGAATAGTTATGATACTTTGAAGGAAAAATGTAGAATGGGGAATTGTTGAGTGACTATGTGTGTGCATAAGCCAAATGTTTAAATGAATGAATACTCAGTTATAGTGAACAGCACAAAACTGGGACTAGAATCCTGACAGTTAAATTATAATATTATTTTATATTGCACAAGCCTTTTCATTTTACGCTATTGTACTTCTGGCAAAATTAATTATTGTTCATACAAATTAAAGTGCATTAGATTACTTTAGCCAGAATGTCAGTAGGGCACTCTGCAAATTATTTCAGTGAATAGATGAACCAGATAGAATCTGTTTGATCTTCAATCTACATTGGGAAGTGTAGCTGGGAAACAGTGGCAAGTGTTGCAATTTGACTCTGGATTAAAGAAGTTCCTGCTGTTGATGACTATCCAGCTACTCCTGCTGGAAGTCCACGTGTGTGGATATCAGACAAGAACAGGATGAGTTCAACCTTGAATCATCTCATAATCAAATAGTCTATTAAACTCCAGGTCATGGGTTAATTATAGAGAATGGACACATGAGCAGGAAACTGGAGGGTGTCTAGTGCTTGAGGAAGCAAATGTCACTGAAGAGTCAATGCCTTCTGGAAAAACATGAGGGGAGAAAATTGGTGAGGGAAAAACAATGCAAAACTTCACCAATTACAGGTACTGGAATTGAGTGAATGCACACAAGCTCAGACAGCTACATGATCATCATAGTTCATCTGTGCCAGTCTTATTACATTGCCTAATCAGTGAAGTTAATTTTTTCATGTGACTCTCAGATAGTTGAATCTGGCAGTAAGAGATCATTCACCAATGTTCTGGATAGAAAGTTGTCCACAATCATTAGCAGTGTGAGTGACAAACAAAATTTTCCTTTTGTAGGTTTTGATAGATACTTCATGAGCCGGACCCTGGAGAACAACAGAAGAAACATTTGGTTTGCAGAGTTTTGGGAAGCGAATTTCAAGTGTAAGCTGAGCCGACATGGATTTAAACGAGGGAGCCATGTTAAAAAGTGTACAGGTATTGTGCAACCTTTATTCTTTTTTTGTAAACTCCTCATTTTCTACATGTTTTCTTTTCAGCTTTGATATTTATTTTAGTTGTGGAGTTCTATACTCTGAGGGATAAATGATTCCGACAAAATTGATGTAAATGAATTCTAAATATTAAGCAAAATCAGCCTTCAGAAGACAGCTTCTTGTTCTTAAATAAATTGGGCTGTTAGTGGTAGAATTATCCAGCGTTTAATTTGGCAAGGGAATTGTTGTAAAGAAAATGTATGATTGCATTTTACCTGAGAAAAGCCACAACATACTTGGAATCACAATTGCAGACTCTGTGTGTTTAAGGCTTTGTCCCAGCTTTACTATAAATCAATATTTCTCTTTATGCTACTGTTGGCACATAGTTGTTTGAACAGTGAAATGATCTGTGACCTGAAATGCTCTGCAAATGGCATCTTTAAAAAAGATCAATTGATCAAACAAATTAAAAATTCAGACCAATCTTTACAGTGAGTGTTTCACAATTACTGGAAAGTTACTGCTTTGATGATCACCAACTATAAAGTGCTTTAGACTGTTTTGCTACATTAATGGTACTGTCTGGAACTCAGTTTACACATTGTGAGGCCTCCTGAGGTGGGATCGGAGGCAAGGGGGGGCACGGTGTATCGCAACGAGTGCGGGCATGCGGTGGGATGGAGGGCCCGTCGGCCAGTGATCTTCCGAGGTGGCAGAGGCCAACAATGGCCTCCCTGCCTCAAGGCCAATTGAGGCACTTAAGTGGCCTATTAACAGCCAATAACGGGTCTCTTCCCACTGCCACTGGGGTCTTACCGTCAGCTGGGAGCCTCTGCCGCGCAGGGAGGATGCTTTATAAAATAAAGACGCCCTGCCTGCTGGCTTGGGTGGGAGGTGTCCCTCCTTCATGGGAAATTTGTGGTCTACGGAGGATCCCCACCGGGAACAACTTTACTCCCTGGAATCCCCCTCCCCCTGGACTGCATGACCACCCCCTCACTGGGGACTTTTGGACTGGCCCCGGCGACCCCGCCTCACCTACCTCTTGTCTGGGGTTCCAGCACTGGGCCTGGGTCCAAGGCCTCTGCAGTACTGGCAGTGGCCATTGCTCCTGGTGGCGCTGCCAATACTGCTGAGCTGCCAGCCCTTTGATTGTCTGGCAGCTCATGGAGGTGGGATCCCTGTCTTTTATGGGACAGGGATCCCGACTCATGAATCTTTAATTGAAAAACACTGGAGGATCGTTCCAGGGGGTCCATGAAAATGCAGAGGGGGAGCTGACCCCCGCCTTTTTGGCCTGCTGCCGGGAGCCCCGCCTCCTACACAAAATCCAGCCTTAGGATGCACAGAAATTTGAATGTTGTATTTTTTATATATAGAAAAAAATGTTAGGGCAATTTACTTAAAATGAATTAGCATATACTAAATGAGTTTGTATTACCTTTCTTAACTTGTATAAAATAAATGGGTTACTGTAAAAGACAAAAGAAATTCATACAAATGTATTAAGTGTTCATACAATTAAAAAAAGAAATTATTGAAATCTGAAATAAATTAATAAGTGCTTGCAAAAGATCAAGGTTGTGAGCATTTGTAAAGAAAAAAGTTACTGCAATGTACACGAATCTTTGCATAGCATAATTTCAAAATCAGTGATTTCTCAACAAGCTTTGGGCTTCAGGAGACCTCAAGATGTTTGGCTAATTATGGAATTTCTTAGCATCATATTATAAACATAAAACAAGATAAACTGTCCCAAAATCTTTGCCAGACGTAAAACTATTGATTAGTTTTGTTAAGTTTTTGTACGCTGCCAACATATAAAGGCAACAAGCCATTTTTCCTTCATGAATGTTACTGACCGGTTGAGCAATTTTTGAAATTGCTTGTCATGTTTCTCAATCTTGATGCTGAAATAAAAATTGATCAACTTCATGGTGTCATATTGTTGAACCAACAGAATTAATCATTAAAATAAGAAAACAAATCAATGCAAACATTTCGATTAAAAAGCCTCCTTAGGCGAAAGACAGGCATACACACATCTGGTACTGCATGTCGCATGTGTGTTTCAGTGTTAACTGTGATACCTGAGTCCTGTATGTAGTTATGTGCCCAACAAAGTAGTGGAGTCAATATTTCAGAACAGTATACGTAATGAAGGAGATAACACTTATTTTCTCATCCTTGTAAGATACAGCTCCTTTGAAGATGTTATAGCACCTCTCTACATACTGTTGTCATTCACATTGCACATCCTGTATGGGAGGTTATGATAAAATATGTACTTTTAGAAGATAAGAATGCTTAAAAACAGGAAAGGATTATTCGGCACCATCTATTTGTGCCATCTCATCATATCCATCAAGGCCTCCTTTCACCAGAAAAACATCTAATTGTCTCCAACCCATTTATACTGTGGCCCATTAGCCTATTCAGCTGAACTAACTTTCGGGCGAGTTTTCACCTTGGACAGATATTGCATAGGTGGTTGGTGACTGGGCCCCATTTGCATATTGCCAGTCAGCTGTTATACGGAACCGGTGCTCTAAGGCAGCTTGCCAGTTAAGGGGAATGGGACAGTTGGTGGCTCCTCTGCAGAACCTGGAAGTTGAACCTTAAAGGGAGCACTTGTGGTCCTCCTGGCCCCACAAAAGGCTGAAATAAAACATTGGGCTGAATTCTGTGCTCCGTTCTTAGGCGAGTTCAGTGGCTTGGGGGAACAAAGAATCACCACTGAGCCATCCGCCATGAAACCCAGTGCTGTACCGCACGGTGCCGATTATGTCAGAGACGGTGAAGTACTGTGGTGGCATTGATGTGACAGCAACCTCATTTAAATTGCTGAAATGCTGATTAACATTAATGTAATTATTTTTGATTTAACGAATGGAATTTGTGGCTGACGTGCAGCACTCGCATGCCTTCTGTTTTGCAGCCCTCAAAAGCTGGCGGCACCGAGGCCTCTTGTCGCCTCGGTGCCGTGAAGGGGAAGGTTTCCTGACCATTGCAGCATAGGGGAAGTGGGTGATACTGTGGCAATTGCGCTATGCTGATTAAGGGTGTGCAAGGGGGCTGTGTGTATCAGGGGGCTCTGCAAGGGGGCTGTGTGTATCGGGGGTCTCTGAAAGTGGGTGGTGTGTTTAAGACAGCTCTGCAAGGGGGCTGTGTGTGTATTGGAGAGCTCTGCAAGGGGGTTCTGTGTATATCGGAGAGCTCTGCAAGGGGGTTCTGTGTGTATCGGATGGCTCTGCAAGGGGGCTGTATGTATCAGAGGGCTCTGCAAGGGAGTTCTATGTTTATCGGGGACTCTGCAAGAGGGTTCTGCGTGTATCGGGGCCTCTGCAAGGGTATAGGTTCTGTGTGTCTGTGGGCCATTAGAGGGTATTATAAATGATGTCTCACACAGCTCAAAATGATGGTAGACCAACAGTAACCTTTAGTCTTGAGGCACATCAGGTATCCAGATGAGGAAAGATTGACGAGCAGAGTTGCCTAGGCAGGCTAGTCTCTGCATCTGAAGCAAGCCAAAGGCCCCAGGGCACCTGTCATGAGTTTCATACACCCTGTGGGTGGTGAATTTGTCGAATTCTCTACCCCAGAGGGCAGTGGAGGCTCAGTCATTGAGTATGTTCAAGACAGAGATCGATAGATTTCTAGATATTAAAGACACGAAGGGATATGGGGATAGTGCAGGAAAATGGCATTAGGGTAGAAGCTCAGCCATAATCTAGCTGAGTGGTGGTGCAGGCTCGAGGAGCTGAATGGCCTACACCTGCTCCTATTTCCTAAGTTCCTATGTGATTTTGGATCCCCTTAGCATATTGAAGTGCCTTTGAGAGAGACAGGCCCAAGAGGCATCTGCGCCTGGCCCTGAAGCTCCATGATGTGAACAGCAGCAGCTGAACAGGCCAAGTATGACAGAGAGGCTAACGCGACCTGCATCATCTACCTCCAGATGTCGAAGTGACACTGTCAGTGAAGTCTACAACTCCCCAGGGAGGTGGTCACTGACTTATGTGGCCTTCTGCAGAACGATTTGCAACCTCTGGGATTTGGTGATCACCCTATGCCAGTGACCTTAAAGATAACAGTGGCACTAAACTTCTACGCATCTGGATCTTTCCAGGGATTCACTGGGGATGTGTGGGTATCCCAGGCCACAGTGCATCAAGGAGGTGATCAATGCCCTGTTCAAGAGGGCCAGCAACTATGTGGACTACCAGACCGACCCTTACAGTTAGGCCAAGAGGGCCATTTGTTTCGGGATAATAGCTGGATTCCCCTGTTGCAAGATATCATTGATTGCTCCCATTGACCAGTCAGCCCCCTTCACCAACAGGAAGGGCTTCCATTCAAGAAATGTTCAACTGGTCTGCGACCACCGAAAGCATTTTCTGCAGGTGTGTGCCTGTTTCCCGGGAAGCAGCCATGACTCCTACATACTTCGACAGTCCCAAGTGCCTCAGCTTTTCACTCCCCCCGCTCGCATTCAGGGGTGGCTTCTCAGGGACAAGGGCTACCCATTGAAGACATGGCTTCTGGCAACTGTGAAAAACCCTCGCAATGCAGCGGAGGAGAGGTACAACGCTTGCCACAGTTCCATCCAAATGGCCATTAAGCAGGCCATTGGGCTGCTGAAGCTGAGATTCCGCTGCCTTGATCGATCTGGTGGAACTCTGCAGTACGCCCCAGCGAGGGTCTCACATATCATGGTCTGCTGTGCTCCGCACAATCTAGCACTACAGAATAGAACGGGGAGGCCTTACATGAGGAAGATATGCCTGAGCGACAAACATCCTCCGGCAAAGAGGATGCGGAGGAGAGAGAGGGCCAAGCAGCTATGGATGATGAGAATGTAGTGTTGACTGATCAGTGTTCGATTGTATCAGTCTGTCCACTATCTGTGTTCATTGTGTTTGATTGTTTAAGCCTCCAGGTGCAGTTGCTGTGCAAAAGTGAAATTAAGACGGAGACTGCTAGAAGCTTCCATAGAATACTGGCTGCTGCAAGACATGCACTGAAATCCTGTATGAACTTTTCAGTTAATGTGTTGTAAATAAATCAGTTGGTTATTTAACACAAGTGTGATATCTGCATTGCTCATAGTTAAATCAGATATTACAAACTAAACCCAGGAACCAAGCATAAACATAACAGAGAACACAGCGATGGAGGCCAGACATGGTGAGCGACACGCAATGGAGGCAAGAGACAACCTCATAATGAGCTGCTTTCAGCCACCCTGATGTCTACTCAATGAGACTCCAATAAAGGCTCTTTCATGCATGTAGTCTTCTGCCTCCTTCCCTTCTGTGTTACCTGAATGCAGACCAGCTGCATTGTGCGCTAGGTGCCCATGGGAGAGAATATGTTCATTAGATCTTCAGTCACATTGTAATGATAATGAGGGCTGTGGCCACATTGGCACTACACAAAGGGGTAGGGTGGAAGTTAGAGGCTCAAAACTAAGGCATGGTGGAACATGCTTTTCATACAATGATGGCTAATGATTGGCACAAAAGAGTGTTTAATTGCATTGCAAATAACATATTAGGTGCCATGGACTGCTGCTTGTTGAAGTTGACAGTGATGTGAAATTATAAACTTTTCAGCTAAATGAGCTTCTGTGGAATGCAAGGAAGAAGTGAGGCTGTAGGTTTTTAAAGATGGCACAAGCACCTGCTGTGATGTCAGCTGATGACGTGAGCAGCGTCACGCCTGCTGCCCCTGCCATGTGATTGGGGGAGACCTCCTCCATTATGTTAAATGGCCACTGGCCGCGTAATCGTGCAGGCATGGCTGCACACGGGACCTCCACCATTTACCACGCCAGATCATTAAATTCAGCCCACTGTTTCTAGTGTGGTTTGCAGTGGTCCCTTTTAACTCTTTAGACTGCTCAATGCTTAGTTTCAATGGGTGAAGTGCGCATATTGTGCATTACATCCACTGGTTCCTCAAAATTGCACCAGGGTTGTATAACAGGTGTTAGACCCCAATATGCACCATATACTTAGGCTCCAAAAAGCACCACCTGGGCTGTCCCTGTGAAGGCCGAATGAAATGCTGCCATATCGATCAGGAGTATGAACAGTGCGGTAAGTTCAACCCCATAATTTTTGTAGAACCTTTGTCCCATTCCTGCCTAAAATTGGAATAAAAATTGCCCTCTTTATAACATATTGGCGAAATATTCTGCCAGACTTCGCTTTTTCCTCAGTTCCTAATTTTTAATTTTGTATTCCCCTACACATGAATTCTTCACCATACTGAACAATTTTCCTAGATCGATTTTTGCCAATTCCCTAATGTTGAATCCTTCCAGGAGCTCACCTCCATCCTTCTTTCACATTTTTCAACACTTTCCTGAAACCTGGAGTCATCAGTAATTGCCTCTGTATTCTCCCAGTGGCAATAATATATTGTGATTAGATAATAGAATTGCAACACAGTGCAACAGATGGGGTCTGTGAAACACCTTACAAAGCAAGAATACAATTCCTTCTGATTTGCATTCTATCCATCATTTCTTCAATTCAGTATTTGATATGATATTTTTACCGCAGCTGATGACTGAGCTAATGGTTTCATAGATCTGTCCATTATATTAGATCTTAACCTGATCGGCATTTATCCACTTGGCAGATATTTCCTTTTTTGGTCCTTTGCTCCCATAACAATTACTTTGCACTCATCCACGATGATTTATGTCTTCTGCTTATTGATCCCGATGCAAATAATCCAATTCTTCTGAATTTTGAAGCCCCTCATTATTTGTCCTGTCTCCTGTTTTGTTATTCTCTGCAAATTCATCAATCAAACTTCAGATGTCACACTTAAAAGTGCTGAAAGTATATAAAAACGAAAAAGTAGACAGTCATTTCATGCTGTCTTTCTATGCCAAAGCCAGAAGTTTTCAAGCAAAGGTCACTTTACTGAACAGAAATTAAACTCATTCACCTCAGACTGGTTGCACACAACAATTAGGCTCTACAGCCTTAAGGGAAAAAAAATTACTTTAAGCGTAATGTCTCTTAACAGCACAATAGTACATTGTGTAATGCTGCTGTCATTGCAAAACATTGTATCATTCAACTGACCATGAGCAGGTGCCCAAATGGCCCACTACTCATTCAAAGTCAATGCCTATGGTGTCCTATTTCAAGCCCCGAAATTATTCATAGCTGCCCCCATTCTGAAGGCGTTGCTTTACCAGAAATGCAACAGGATCCTGGTTTATGCGCGAAACTAGCTTTCTGCTGCACCTCCAGCGAAGTAATGGCAGTGGGCAACAGGGGCAACTCAGGAATTTCCTGGCCATACACCAGAAGTTTGTACTCGATTGCACTGTGTTTTTCAGAGCAATTCCCCTGATGTCGGTGTAATTGGCACAAAGGATTGCAACATTTTAAGTGCAAATTGAGTTTAGCGCCACTTATGTTTCTGCGATCTTTTGCGTTAGTTTCAAAAACATTGTGCTAGAAGCAGGCCCCACCCACAAAATTGGCCAGGCCCAAGGGTGAATTAATCACCATTGGGAGTTTACAGTAAATAGTCTATTTTGCTGTCCTTGGAGGAGAATTCAAAAATTCAGCTGGATCCTTTGGGTGCAAGAGCAATAACAGATACGTTTTGAAAGGTTTTGAATGATTTTCTTTCAATTTACAAAGGAAATGACCACTGTACCCCAATCTAACCAGAAAATAGTTTTGCATATTTCTTAATCGTCATTTTCAGTAATTTAAAATCCGGTTACTGGTGGTGGTTTAAAATGCTTATTTTTTGTGATACAGCCATTCTCAGCTCTATTGATCAAACTGAACCAAGTTACCCCTCTTAAACATATCAAGGGATATATCAAAGCAAAATTTGTTTTTTTAAAGTTTATGTTCTAAAATGCTGCCCAATTGTACTGGCCCCTGGCAGATTTTGCGTTCAGTGATATGCAAATGGGCACAGTTTGGGTGCAATTTGTGCCACATAATTTCCTTCCAATTTGAAAAATTCCTGTTTATGGCTACCTTGAGTCCTGATTTTCAATCATTTTTCTATCCAAAATCATATATTTTCCTCATTTCTTTGGTCTGGATATTAACAGGGTAGGTTACGTAGGCAGAGGGCAGAGTTTCGGACGGGAAACTCGAAAGTCCGGATTTGAACTCCATAGCATATGTCTTTTATCCTTGGCAGGTTCCCTGCCCAGAAGGTAGCCAGATTGACAGGTTTGGCATTCAGTCGGGCAGGGAGGACTCCAGAGCAGGCCACAGGACCAGGTAGTTCCAATGCCGAAACCCCAGGGGTGGAGGTGGGTGGCTGTGGGTGTCTGATCCCCAGTTTGGGGGGGGGGGGGTGTGCGGTGGGAGGCAGCTCAGATCCCCAACCCCGTATTGGGCATCCAATCCTCGATTCCAAGGGGCTTTGTATGTGGGGGGTGGTGTAAGCACTCCTGTTCCTCCTAGTCCACAAGCAGTACTATAAAGGCACATACCTTCTCCCCGAAGCTGTCCTTTCATCTTTTAAGTTACCTGGTTTCCTCAGGCCTGAGAAAAACAGTAGGCCACAGTTTAACCTGTAAAACAGGTTAATTCAGACGGTGCCACCCTCATTAAAATATTTAAATTGCCAACCCACCTCCTGGGAGCGGGTTGATTACATATCTCTTGTCCCACCTCTGTTAAACCTGGAAGTGGGATGGTTGGAGGTGGGGTGGGGATTTTTTAAATTTTAACTTTTGACCTGACCCCAACCCACCATCTTTGGATGTTAAAATCCAGCCTTAGTTATTAATTGCTGATTCGGAAGTTAGTCAAATGGTTTCTAAAATTCCAAGTGTCAAATATCAACTTGCATTTCTCAGTCCAGCAGTTCAATAACATCTTCAGATATAATTTAACGGGTTTTGTATGTAATTTAGCTGGCTGTATTTCCCAGCAAGCTCACTTAAAGTCACCATGAGCTACTTTGGTTTAATTTAATCTTTATTCATAAAGATGCTGCTGTCACTGTGCAGTTTTAAAGCTAAAGCAGAGAACAGCAGAGCAAATCTAATAGGTTAATGTTGTCCTGAAGGCATTTTATTTAAATCTCTGAGTACCGTGTTAATCTCATGGAGAGGTTACTGCTGTAAGTCCTGGCCTGGAGATATGTTTGACTTGACATGGGCATTAAACAGTTGCCTTTTTGCTTCATGGTTGAGATGTTATTCAGGTGAATGTATTGGATACAAGCTAAGTGCCAACTTTGAAATGAAAAGCTTTCAAAAGGCCGTCATTTGACCAGGAAATTAGTATTAGTAAGAAAGTTGTATTGGAGAAATTAATGGGGCTGAAGGTTGATAAGTCCCTGGGACCTGATATTCTACATCCTAGGGTGTTGAAAGAGTTAGCTATGGAGATAGTGGATGCATTGGTGATCATCTTCCAAAATTCTGTAGATTCTGGAACAGTTCCTGCAAATTAGAAGGTAGCAAATGTCACCCCACTATTTAAGAAGGGAAGGAGAGAGAAAACAGGGAACTATCGACCTGTTCGCCTTACATCATTAGTGGGGAAAATGTTAAAATCTATTCTAAAGGATGTGATGAATGGACACTTGGATAATAATGATCTGATTGGGCATAGTCAACATGGATTTATGAATGGGAAATCATGTTTGACAAACCTGTTGGAGTTTTTTGAGGATGTTACTAATAGAATTGATAAAGGGGAGTTGGTGGACGTAGTATACTTAGATTTTCAGAAGGCTTTTGATAAAGTCCCCCACAGGAGGTTGGTTAGCAAAATTATAGCAGGTGGGATAGGAGGTAATATAGTGGCATGGATTAAGGATTGGTTACAGGCAGAAAGCAGAGAGTAGGAGTAAATGGGTCATTCTCATGTTGGCAGGCTGTGACTAGCGGGGTACTGCAAGGATCAATATGTAGGCCCCAGCTATTCATTATATATATCAATGATTTGGATGTGGGGACCAAATGCAATATTTCCAAGTTCGCGGATGACACTAAACTAGGTGGGAATGTGTGTTGTGAGGAAAATGCAAAACAGCTTCAAAGGGCTTTGGACAGACTTAGTGAGTGGACAATAACATGGTAGATGGAATATAATGTAGAAAAATGTGAGATTATCCATTTTGGTAGGAGGAATAGATGTGCAGAGTATTTCTTAAATGGTAAGAGATTAGAAAGTGTAGATGTACAAAGGGACCTGGGTGTCCTTGTCAATAAGTCACTGAAAGCTAACAAGCAGGTGCAGCAAGCAATTAGGAAGGTTAATGGTATGTTAGCCTTTATCGCAAGAGGATTTGAGTACAGGAGTAGCGATGTCTTGCTTCAATTGTATAGAACCTTGGTTAGATGGCACCTGGAGTACTGTGTGCAGTTTTGGTCCCTTTACCTTAGGAAGGATATGATTGCCATAGAGGGAGTGCAACAAAGGTTCACCAGATTTGTTCCTGTGATGGCGGGACTGTCCAAAGAAGAGAGATTGGGGAAACTGGGCAGTATTCCCTAGAGTTTCAAAGAATGAGAGGTGGTCTCTTTGAAACCTATAAAATACTTAAAGGGATATACAGGGTAGATGCAGCTAAGATGTTTCCCCTGGTTGGGGAATCTAGAACCAGGGGATGCAATTTCAAAATAAGTGGGAAGCCACTTAGGACCAAGATGAAGAGAAATTTCGTTATTCAGAGGGTTGTGAATCTTTGGAATTCTCCACCTCAGAGAGCTGTGGAAGCTCAGTCATTGAGTATGTTTAAAGCAGAGTGTTACGACCTGGTGAGGAAGGTGTCTAGGGGTTCCTCTCAGCCTTCATCTGGTCTTACCATAACAGGGGGGTTTAATTTTAAACACACCGTGTTTTTAGCTTACCCTTGGTTAATTCTTGTTCACCACTTTCCAATTATAAGGCAAAGAAACCAGCGCAAACAGGCTTTCTTAGGTTTAAAGAAGAAAGGTTGAAATTTATTATACTTGAACTGAAACTCTAATTCGGTTGATGCCTACAGATACACGACGTGCCCGCGCTAGCATGCATACACAATACACACGTGCAAATAGAGACAGAAAAGAGCAGAAGAAAAATTAAAGTGAAAAGGTTTGAGGCACTATCTGAGGAGTTTTTGATACGGTTCTTCGAGCTCGCTGTAGAATCCTTGATTGTAGGTAGATCTTGCTTTTTGTTGGGTCCCAGTATTCTTCTTGAACCTTGTTCGCTGTAGGAGACTTTTCTCTCTTGGGTTTCATGTGTCTTCAGTGGATTCAAAGGCTTGTGATGAAGAGATGGGAGCAGATAGGAGAGATCTTCTCAGTCCAGGAGCAAACAGACACTCTGAGTTCAAACTGTTTGTACAATTCAGAAAAACCAGGTTGCCCAGCAGGTTAGTTATGTGACTAACTGGTTTGACCACGTCTTAGATTGTATCACCTAAGCAACCTCTGGAATGCTCCTCTTACACACAATACCTGGTGATCAAGGTCCATTGTGGGTTGAATGTGTCAGGGAATGATCCTTTGTCCTTCCAATCACCGTTTGTTAATATGCAAATGTCTTTTCCAGCCACAGCAGATCTGTTTAATGAGTCCTTTCTTCACTCCAGTAACAGTTTAAAATCAATGTTCATGATGAAATTAATGTGCTTCATTCTTGGGAGATAGGGCCTAGCATGACAAGAGATTGACAGATGTCCAATGACATAAAGGGATATGGGCATAGTGTGGGGAAAAAGGCATCGAAGTGGATGATCAGCCATGATCGTATTGAATGGTGGAGCAGGCTCGATGGGCTGAGAAGCCTACTCCCGTTCCTATGTTCTTAACATTTTTCCCAGTATTTCTAAGATTGCTTTCCAAAGGATCTTGTTTGAGTCGTGTATCTGGCATAGCTTAGCATTCCAATCCTCCTTGTGAGCTGCAGCTAGTCCTTAGTCCAAAAGGAGAAGATCTTGCTGTCTGTCCTGGATGGTGTCAAGCTTCTTGAGTGTTGTTGGAGCTGCACCCATCCAGGCAAGTGGAGAGTATTCCATCACACTCTTGACTTGTGCCTTGTAGATGGTGGACATGCTTTGGGGAGTCAGGAGGTGAGTTACTCGCTGCAGGATTCCTAGCCTCTGACCTGCTCTTGTAGCCATAGTATTTATCTGGCTACTCTAGTTTAGTTTCTGGTCAATGGTAGCCCCAGGATGTTGATAGTGTGGGATTCAGCGATGGTAATACCATTGAATGTCAAGGGGAGATGGTTCAATTCTCTCTTGTTGGAGATGGTCATTGCCTGGCACTTGTGTGGCGCAAATGATACTTGCCACTTATCAGCCCAAGCCTGGATATTGTCCAAGTCTTGTTGCATTTCTACACGGACTGCTTCAGTATCTGAGGAGTCACAAATGGTGCTGAACATTGTGCAATCATCAGTGAACATCCCAACTTCTGACCTTATGGTTGAAGGAAGGTCATTGATGAAGCAGCTGAAGATGGTTGGGCCTAAGACACTACCCTGAGGAACTCCTGCAGTGATGTCCTGGAGCTCAGATGATTGACTTCCAACAACCACAACCATCTTCCTTTGCGCTCGGTATGACTCCAGCCAGCGGAGGGTTTTCCCCCTGATTCTCATTGACCTCAGTTTTGCTAGGGCTCCTTGATGCCATACTCGGTCAAATGCTGCCTTGATGTCAAGGGCAGTCACTCTCACCTCACCTCTTGAGTTTAGCTCTGTTTGAACCAAGTATGAACATCACTTTCCCAGAATTTCCAGATTTCACCCCCACAAACACCCCACCCTTCTCTTACCCACTCCTCAGAAATATAGGAGCCAAGTTTTAAATTCTGTTTACAGTCTGTAATATGACTAACAAAGGCATAAGTTTCTTCTGAAACAATGATCAATTAATTTGATTCTTCATAATGCTCAATGATTTATTCATGAAGAATTTGAACTATTGGTTATGAATGGAAAAACGTAATGGTCAGATTTGTCATTTAAAGAGCTTTGCTCACATCAAGAGCCATAGACTTATACAGGCACAGAAGGAGGCCATTCAGCACATCGAGAGGTATTCACGGTCACATGTCACTGAGGAGTTTGTAGGTATATTTAAACATCAGAGACTCACAATGCTTAACCCACCTGCCTTAAATAAAATTAATTTTGAATCAAAGTCAAACATGGAGAACAAGTCACATAACCACACAACAAAGTTGATTTAAGTTAGGAAGATGATTCAAATTGAGGTGAAGACAAAATAAATTATACAGTGAAACATTCCATTGCTCAATGAAGTTATATCTTAGGAACCTGATCAATAGAGCAAAGAAAAGAGTAAAATATACATATAATCGTGGACCTAAAAAGATTTCAAGAAGTCAACAACACAGAACCTTGATTACAGTGCTGGCCTGAAAATTACACAGGAGTTCTTCTGGTCTCAGGTTGAATTTCTGCTCAGAGACCAGCAGAACTTATCAAATGTTATCAGTTTTATCTTACATTGACTTTAGGATTCATAATAATTCAGATCAAACTACAAAGGAAAAACAACTCGTTTATTATGATTAAAAACAATTTAACTGGCAGCTGTTCCCTACAGTCTTTATCCTGCAGACTGACTGACCCCTACTGGTATCTAACCAGTTCCTAATTGAAACGTTGACAATTAAGGGGACATTACTCTGATATATCATTGCAATTGCCTGTCAGTATTACGTGTTTTTTTTTTACATGAACCAAGTTTCATGTTTCACAAAGCAGTCACGAAACACTGATTCTGTCATATTGGAATGCATGATGTGTGTTACTTTGGTTAAGGAATGAGCTCCAATGGAATTCTAATTAATGACTATTCAAGGAAGTGACAAGAACATCCTGGTAGATTATGTATGCAGAGGTGAATCAGTTCATTTACATTTGGGAACCTGTCAAGCTATATCTGCATCCAATGACTTGCTTTCCTAATGAAGACAAAGAACAGCTTAAGTGAGTGGGCGTAAATGTGGCAGATGGATTTTCAGTACAGGTAAGTGTAGGGTTATCCATATATCCAAAAAAGTATAGATCCAAGTATTATTTAAATAGTTAAAAGCTAGGTACAGTGAAGGTCCAAGGAGATGTAGAGGCTCCTGTACACAGCCAACTTCAAGCTGGTGGTCAAAAAAAAAAATCAAACAATGCTCATGGAACTTTAGCCTTTATTACTAGAGGCCTAGAATGTAAAAGGGAGGAGGTTTTACTACGGCTGTACAAAGCCCTGATTAGGCCACATCTGGAGTACTGTGTACAGTTCTAGACACTGCACCTTAGAAAGATATATTAGCCTTGGAAGGAGTGAAGGACAGATCACCAGAATGTTACCAGGGCTCCAAGGATTAGATTATAAGGAGAGATTGTATCAACAAGGCTTGTATTCCCTGGAATATAGAATGTTAAGGGGTGATTTGATTAAGGTTTTAAAGAGTTTGAAAGAGATTGTTAGGGTACATAGAACCTTTTTCTACTGGTGGGGAGACTAGGAGAAGGGGACATTACCTTAAAATCAGAACCAAGCCATTGAGGAGAGAAGTTAAGAAATTCTCCTTCATACAAAGACATGTTGAAGTGTGAAACTTTCCCACAAAGTACAGTAGATGCCAGTTTAACTAATCATTTTAAATTGATAGTTTTTTGCTAGACAGGAATATAGAATAAAGATTCACATCAGCCGTGACCTCACTGAATGGTGGAGCAGGCTCAAGGGGCTGAATAGCCTACTCCTGCTCCTATGTTCCAAACAGAATTGTTACTGACTGAAATACACTGGCACTATTTCTGACAGTAAAATGTAATCTGTTGTAACCTTGTCAGAAATAAGGAATCCAATTCCATTTTCTATTTAATTGAACAGGCTCTTATTTAATGGCAGAAGGTTGTAGCTCGAAACAATCTCAGAGGCATATAATTTATGAATAGAGATTCTTATATCAGGTAAGGTTAAAAATGAATTATTTTGTTATTGTAATGCAATATGACAGTGGTTTTGTTTTCTGTGTAATGCAAGTAGTTTCAATTATAGGTGAATAAAGGTGAAATGAAAGGGGTGTACTGCAGCATGAAGATGCAGTGGAAAAGGGACCAGAATTCCTTAAAAAGACAATTTTTGTACAACATAAAGTTCTCTCTATACATGATGACAAGGTTCATCTTTCTGCAGGATTCTCTTTCAAATTCTTTTTTAACAAAGGCTGGCTCTTTTCACTCAGCAGGTAATTGGTTTTCTGGGACATGAAAAAATATATAACTAAATATGCATTGGATATTTGTATTCATCTCCATCTGTCTATATTTATCCTCACAATTTTCATTCTCACATTTACCAGAGACTAGTCAGTAGCATAGCAAAAGGAGTTAATTAACACAGCATTTCCTGGTTCCACTGCATCTCAATTCCTCTACTACCTCTGGGGATGGTGGGATGCAGGAAATAGGGGAACTCTATGAATTCCTTGTCTTTCATAATCTTGAGAATCTTCATAATCTAAGAGAAATAGCCGACGGTTCCTGCTATGAATTTGAGTAGGAAACATAGTCTGAATGGGTCCTGATTATAACATGATCTGGACAGATGGAGTGTTTTTTTCTTATTCTTGCACATTTTTGATGGTCTCTTTAAATTACTATACACACATCCTGCTTTCCTTGCCGATAAATGTAGTGCAAATGTCCAAAATGTTCAAACCACCTGTTTATGTCTCACAATAATCATGTTACCCAGTGCTTCTCTAAAATATTTACTTTAAAACTAAACTCTTTAATTATTTGTGTTTAACTATTTAGCTAATTTCCTCCACTGTTTCAATGGCGATGTCAGCCTGTTTAAACTGAAAAGATTAATGTTTCTGTAAAGATTTTAGGAAAAAAAACAGTTTTGTATAAATACTCTGGAAATATGAAAGTACTGGAGTTTGAATGACTGACCTCTTCAAACTGCAATTCCCCCATCATGGATGACAGAAAGCTTACCCAGACTCAATTGCCACTCAACACCAGAAAACCATGAGATAAAAACAGAAAATTCTGGAAATGTTCAGCCGATCTGGCAGCATCCATGGAGAGAGAAACAGAGTTAACATTTTAGGTTGATGACCCTTCATCAGAGCCAAGAAAGAAAGCATTGATGGACTAACATGTATAGTTGGACTTTGTTATTCCTGTTTTCAGGTGTATTTCAAGAACCAACATTCTGTGCCCCAAGGATATCTGACCTGATATTGGGACAGGACTTTTTGGATCCTTGACGACCACTTAAAATAAGAGTTTCTGCTCCTTCTGGTCTGATTTAAAAGCCTCTGGGAATTTGAGCTGCCCTGCTCCATATTTGTTCCTGTCAGGTTTCTTAGGTGGATGTGACCTTGCAAGCGGCCCTCACTAAAAATTTAAGTACTTTTTTTAAAAGTTTGCTGCAGAATTAGGAGGATCAGGAATGCTTCTCTTGGCTGCACTAAACTTGCGAAGGCTGCTGCCAGTTCACGATCGGCCATACATTTTGCCTTCTGTTCGCCCATTGCAACTTAGATGTGTGGCTGCTGCTGAGGCAAACAACCCAAAATTGATGCATTCTCAATGGTTGTACTGCCTGCAGAGACACAGGCAGATGCCAGTAGCTCAACCAAAGAATGCTAATAAGGCCTCAAGTCTTTCTAGTTGGAACGTGTACCCCTTGCATGGTACCCATTTCAGGCCTGAAAATGAGCCTAAAGGAATTTTCACCCCAAAAGAGTCTAATTCCAAAGCATGAGTTTTTGGCTCCTATATTTTTCTCATGTTTCTTAACAAAATATTGTAGCAATAATCAGAAGTAAAACATTTTAAAAATTCTCTAACTTTATCAATGATAAATTGGTAAAATAGTATGAAAATCTTGCTGTTGATCTTGTCGTATGGTGATTTATTTGAGTGATTGCTTTTATTTACTTATGGAGCATAACTTTTATTTCCTAAACTTAAGTTTTTTGCACCAGTGATAATATTGTTCAGAAAATTCAGGCAGCTGAGCTGACAGACAAACCACAAGTGATTTCATGGATAAAACTATGACAACTTAGTAGCAGTAGCAGAGACATCACAGGCCATCAACCAGCCACTTAAACAAACAAACAAAGTGCTCCCCAGGGTAATAAAACCTCTAGCAGGTTGACAGCACTGACTTAAAACAAACAGGCCAGTAAGGAGCTCTCAGGCATATCTAGCACAGGGCAGCAATACTTATTTCAGAGAAAATAGTCTAGGGATAATCATTCACTGTCATCAGTATGGGGGACATTACCTCTGTTATTCATTCTTTTTATTGGTATTTTATGATTTTGCTACTGATAATGAAAAGAGAAAATCCTTTCTGCAAATAAGACAATAGTTACAGGAAAGATCATGTGGGTAATGAGGGATATTTGGAGTTATGGTTCTTAAAGTTCAATGTAATCAAAGCTGTTGCTGCGAATTACATCTTTTATAATATGTTGCTATGGGGTTGACGTTTAGACATATTGAAGGACTAGAGTTTGAACGCATGACCTTATATTCAAACTGCAATTCCAGCAGGTTGGATGATGGAGAGCTTACCCATTCTCATATACCAGTCAGCACCAGTAAGACCTTATATTCCACTGCAGTCCTCATCAGGACCACGGAACTGACAGCTGCAAGTCTGTTTAGCCATCTGGGAAGTGTACACTTCAAGGGCACCATCATTGATCAAGAGGTATAAGCAGATGTTAAGAAGGCATGCTCATTCTACTAGTATCTACATAAATTTGTAAAGAGTCAACATGACCTCACATTGCAGTCCAAGCTGAAGGTCCACACTGCTGTAATACATGCCTTTTATATTCTTGACATCAATTGAATTAAAATTTTAATAAAGCAGGTAATTTTCTGCCCAGCAAAACTGTTTCTTTTCAAAAGCAAAATATTGCAGATGCTGGAAATCTGAAATAAAAACAGAAAAGGCTGGAAATACTCGACAGGTCAGGCGACATCTGTAGAGAAGGAAACAGAGTTAACCTTTCAGGTTGATGACCTTTCATCAGAACAGACTGTTCCTTTTGGTTGGTTTTGGGCATGCAGGAAACTGAATATAGAGCAGGGACACATTTCACCAGTCCCCTACTGCACTTGTGAATGATGCAATTTGCCAGTGGACTTTTAAGGGAGTGCTTGGTCATGACCATTTTCATAGGTTAACCCCTTGGCCTACTGGAGGAATGGGAGGAGAACATGAGATCAGGCAGTGCAGCACCAGCTGCTGCAGGAGTGAGGGACAGGATGACAGGGTTGACTCCATCCTCCATGCAGGCACAGGACATCCCTCCTCCCCTGGACCACTTCCACCAGGACCTCCAGTGCTATATCTGTGAACCTGGGCACCTACAGTTGATCCCTAAGCCATCCTGAACCCTGCCAGTGTGTCAGCTAATCCACTCCTCATCTTCAGTGGAAGTGGGTGAGTTGGGCCCATATATACCGCTCCATGAAAATTGTGTCTAATTAGCATTTGAGTGCTAAACCTGCAGATGTCTGTTTTAGAAATTCTTATGATGGTAATCAGCAATTAGGACCGATATTGCATGCTAAAACCAGACTTTCAAACAGGAGTGCCTTATTAGCACAGCACTCATCTAGCGCCTGTTTTCAGCCTTTCACCAAAATAAGGCCCTAAGCTCTTTTGAGGAAAAACTGGATACATTTTCAGAGCAGAGGAAGAAATAACTATGGGAACAGAGTAGGATAATGGGACGATTTTTGGATTTCTCTCGCAATAAGCCACATGATGGGCTGAATTGTTTCCTTCTGTTCTGTGAACATCTATGATATATTATATTATATATGATTCTAAGTACTTTCTTAAAGACGAATGAGCCATTTGAAAATTGATCGCAACCAAATTGTCAAACATGAACATTCAATGCAGATATACAGGTCATTAAGGGCAACTGAGTTGGTAAATAATGTCATTAAAAATACAAACCGAATCCTTGGTTTTGTATTTAGAGATATTAGGGGGAGGAATTAGTCGAGTGTCAAAATCCACACTTGATGCCATCGGCCTAAGGTGCACTAAAAATTGGGGCATAGGCCTTGTCTATATAAAACGGAAGAGCTGTGGTTGCCAAAGGAACACTGGGTATTCCAATGCAGTTCATCCATCAGGACCTGAACAAAATTGGTCTGCAAAGCCAGCCTGCAGGTAGGTCCTGGAAAAAGGGTGGTGGAAGGGGGAAAGCCCAAGCCTGCAATACTTCTGTGGATCCAGGAGGAGTACTCTTGCTCCTCTGGCTCCACATAACATATTGAAAATGGTTTTACTTACCTCTTCATGGAGAGATTCAGTGATCCCTGTAAGGACCATTGGTTAGGCTGCTGTATTCCTGAAAAAAAAACTGAACAGAGCCTGCACGAAATATCTTCTGCACTGTTTATGCTGAATTTGACAGTTGGGTTCTATAATGGAAGTGAGGCCCCTGATTAGCATATTCAAGGTGCATTAGGCCTGTTTCAAGCTGATGCCCTGGACACTTGGAAGTCGCTTCCTGGGGGTGATCAGGTGTAGGTCAGTGCCACCCGAATGTTCTGAATCGGGTCTGATGAAAGGTCACAGACCTGAAACGTTAACTCTGTTTCTCCCTCCCCAGATGCTGCCAGACCTGCTGTGTATTTCCAGCACTTTCTGTTTTTATTTCAGATTTCCAGCATCTGCAGTATTTTGCTTTCATTGTTGAAGGAATACATTTCGGGTGGCAATGAAGAGGTCGGTAAAAATATTTTCACTATGTTAATGTGGAACCAGAAGGAGCAAGAGTACTCCTCCTAAATCCACAAAAGTATTGCAGGCCTGGGTTTGACCCCTTCCACCACCCTTTTTCCAGGGCTGGCTTTCATCAACCTGAAATGCTAACTCTGTTTCTCTCTCTACAGATGCTGCCAGACCTGCTGAGTATTTCCAGCATTTTCTGTTTTTATTTATTATAAATATGTACAGATCTTGGAATGGGCTGACTGCAGCCTGTTAATATATTCACAGTCTATTCCAAAACTGCAACTCAGTCAATAATCCATTACTTTCACACTTTATTCTGCATCGCCAGTCTGGCACTACCATATTTGCCAATTTTGTGGTTGGAAAATACTTGAGGATTTATCTTGTGTGTTGTTTCTTGAAGTAGAAAAACTGATTGAGCATGTAACAGTCCTTCAGGCTTCAACATAGTACTATCATTTGAACACTCTTCTCCCTTGCTCATTCGAGCATGAAGCTTGTATTGATATAACAATGAGCAGAAAGATGTGGGAATGCAAAAGCTCAGTCAGTATCATTCAGGCTCTTCATATGCTTATATAGGTTGTAAAATAACAACAAAATTATGCTTCTTGTTTCCAGCACCAGAGAAAAGATGGTAATACTGAAGACTGCAGTGTATTATTGATAGGCTGGCACCTATGTGCTATTACGTTTTGAACAACAAGCTCAACTGCATCAAATCACTCACACTACTATGACAATTGTACAAGTATATTTAAAAATAAGTTCAAACATTTAAACTGCTGCACAGAAAGTTTTGGTCAAGGAGAGCAAACAGAATCATCTGTTCTACTATTTACAACAGGTTCAGGTAGAAAAATGAGATTGTCACTATTTTGGTTTTTATGCTAAATATTTTTTGGGGATCTGCATCACCCATCACTCCTATAAGTAGACCTTGTGTCTCCTGAGATCCAAAGCACATGTAGCCTGCCCAATATCTACACATATGATAGCTGGAGTTCGAAATTGGATCAGGGAACCCTTAAGCTGTACATCAACTGCTGTAATTTATCACATACTGTCATGTGAGTCTCCTTGCTTTGAAAAGCAAGCTGATTATTCACACTTGCCAGAATGAGACTAGTGCTTTGAACTAACAAATTGTTTTGTTTATATGAAACAAATTGATGAACAATAAACCATATAAAATATTGAATCATAATATTTTCTACATTGCTCACTACATAAGATAATAAAGGCATGCTCACTTTCTCTCTAATCGCCAACCTTAAAAGATAAGTTCACTTCTTGGACTGCAGTATTTAGCATGGTCTCAATACTTACGCAGTGCTTTTGTTGGTCACTGTGAAAGACTGTGAATATAGATGTTAAACACAGAGCTGTTTTCTGGCTCTAGGTTGGAAAGCTGAACTGATATCCTGGTGATCTCAACCTTTTTTTCAGTGCAGAAAAGAAAAGCATTTCTCATTTCTTTTAGATTGATGGCGATCCATAGAACGCTGCATTTCTTTTATCAATAGCGAATAGATAGCCAATCTTGGAAAATGTCGCAGTGACGGCTCTGGTCATTTACACAATTAACACATGGGGCAGCCCTCTGGGGACAAGCTGGGAGGTGGCGTGTTGGGTGGGGGGTGGAACTGAAAAATGGCAAGGCAGGGGATGGAGTGCCCAACATTCCCTTGCGACCGTGTCATTTTACCAGTGGCAGGGAGGGTGGAGGACGGCCCTCCTGCCCAGAGGCCAATTGAGCCACTTGAGTGACTAATTAAAGGCCTCTTCCCACTGCCATTGGCATTTTACCAGCCGCAGTGGGGCTTCCGTCGCGTGGGGAAACTGCCTGACGAACCGTGGTGGCCTTCTTGCAGGCTCCGGGGTAAGGGATGGGGGTGCGGGGAGAGGGATGGGTGGGGTGAGGTGGGTGCCCTCCTCGTCTGGCACTCTGTGATCCACAAAGGACCTCCATCAAGCAGCAATGGCCACCTCCATAGGAGCCCCAGCCCTCACCAACACCCTCCCTCGGCCTTGCCGGGGCCTGCCTGACTATCCCTGGTGTTCGCAGACTCATGCACTTACCTAATTGGGAGAGCAGCCAGCTCCAATGGCATCCTTTTTTCCAGGCCCAGGCGTAGACCCGCAGTAGCTGCAGCTCCCAGTGGCTGAGACTGCAGAGCTGCTGGCCCTCCGATTGGCTGGCAGCTTCTTATTCTGATATTGTATTGTTGCACAGGGAATTTTACCTAGACCAAATTTGGCAAATTTAGCTTGGGTTTCATATATCTATTTCTTGAAATTAGTTTTATGTTTGTGTATGTGAAAGCAGAACTAATACTGTCTGAAGTCATTACATGTTAATTTTGCAGAAAATCTCTATTTCCAATTATTAAAGATACAATAACTTAAGATGCATAATGCTTGCTAAAGAGGAATATACATTAATGAAATGCCAATTGGCTTTAACTCAAGCTTGACTTAATAAACCTTTTCATAGAGTAATGAGGGGTGCTGTTCATGTCTCAGTCAGGTGATTGTATTAATTAAAAGAAAAAGGACCTTGCAGTTATCTACCTCAGTGGAGTCCCAAAGCAATTCACAGCCGATTAAATACTTTTGATATGTAATCATTATTGTAATGCAGGCAAATGTGGCAGCCAATTTGCACATAGCAAAATCCCACAAATAGCAATGAGAAAATGATCAGAGAATCTGTTTTTAATGGTGTTGGTTGAGGGATAAATGTTGATCAGGACACCAGAACTCTCCTGCATTTTGTCTAATAGTGCACAGGGATCTTTTTCATACAACTGAAAGAGCAAATGAGTTTGCAATGATAGATAGGGCCTCCGACTTTGCAGTGCTCCCTCAGTATTGCATTGAAGTGTTAGCCTAGATTAGGTGTTCCTGTCTCTTAGGTGTTCAAGTGGGGTTTGCACAAAGTGAGGATGCTACCGCAAAGCAAAAGATAGAAATTTATTATTGATTTCATGTTTATTGAAAATAATTTGTCTACTGCAAAAAAGGCCTGCTTTGAACTGCAGAAAATCTGTGTGGAGGGGTGCATTTGGTTGCTAGCTTTCCCTGTTTGTCAGTTTACCTATTTTGCCATGTTACTGCAGGAAGGCAGAATTTGATGGCGATGACCATTTTCAGAAACATAAAATGACTCAGCTAAAGGATTCAAAGAATTTGAATACTTGTTTTAAGTAAGTTTAATTTTGCAATGCTTTTGTGTATATTTATCACTTTTTTAATAAATTGAATTTGTAGTTTTAGCCATGTCTGACAGCATGGCAGTTTTTGCGACATTCCATATGACCTCCAGTGAAAAATAACTCACTAAAAGGATCATTATTTTCCTGTGATACATGAACCTAATCACTTCATGTAGAAAAATTCTAAGTGTTGGTTGTTTAGAAATGCAGACCTACTGATGGAAACTTTTTTTATCACTGTGGGCATGAATAGTAAATGTCGAGAGATAGCCCAAAATGTATCAGTACCCTTGTATAGCATATCATGATTCTCATTTGATTAATTTCCAATCCACAGATAAGATTCTTTTATTTATTGTGTGCAGTAACATGATAAATGGATTGGGTTATGATCACCTGGTTCATAGTTTGTATTAATTTTGTAGTGGTAACTTGTAATTTGGGAATTCAATTTTTTTTAATGCAAGACAAATGAAAACACCTGGTTTGAGAAGCTAGCAAACAAACCTAGGGTGGTTACAAATCAAAGGGTGGTCCATGTTTATTTAGTAAGGTCATATTAGGAAATGCAAAGACACTACACAATGGGAACCCATCTTAACTTCTTGAAGGAGATGGTGTGCCTGCAGCTGCCACAATCAAGGGTTTAAATTATTCCTATGATTTCCCAGAACAAAGAGAAGATTTGGAGTTCGAAATAATTAGTTTAAGTTGCTATCTAGGACATCCCATATGTACCACTTGCCATAGAGATAGATGATGCAGGGGGTGTCTTTTGGTTTTTTTGATCAGTGTACTTACTGATACAGTCAGTCAATTGCCTTTGAGACAGTCAATTGGCTTTGAGACAAGCAGTTGGCTTTTGGACAAGCTGTTGGCTTCAAATAAGCAGTTGGCTTTTGGAAGTCAGCTGGACTAAGGAGCAAAAAGGTGGTCAGGAACCAGGAGTGTTTTTGTTTTGAGGCAGGCCCGTGCTCAAGCTGGGAAGTCCAGATCCAGGAGATCTGATATCTCAAAAGACAGCTGAGAAATTAAGGAAATTGAAGCGAATTTCTAAGAGCTGTGGTATACTTTGGTTTGGTCCCAGGAGAAGTGAACAAACCACCAAGCTCCTGTAAAGTATAAGGGAATGTTGGGATACAAATAACAGTCAAATAGGAGTATTCTGTTTAAGATTTTAAATTCAAAATATGTGTTTCCAAATTGTAGTGTTAAGTTAGTAGCGCTTTAGTTTATTTAATTCTTGTACAGTAAAGTTTCTCTTTAAAACGTGAAATCTTGTCACATTATTCTTTCAGTAATAACTGGAATTCAACTTTGTCTTTTTAAAAGTTAATGGTTCCTAACGGGATCATAACAATTGGTAAAGATTTTCTCACTACATTATTTCAAACAAAATTTTAGACATATTCTAAAAGATTATATTTGATATGAAATACTGAGCAGAGGAAATCATTGTGAATGCATTTACAATGGTCCCAAATATGTGGGGCATAAGAAGGAACAAATTACATTCATACTGAGTGGGATTCCACAGGTTCCAAATCTTTATTGGAGTTAGCACTCCATACTTTAAAAAAAGACAGAGAAACCTTGAAGAAACTTCAAAAAAGATGTAAAAGGATGATACCAGAACTGAGATCTTAGGCTGAATTTAGTGGAGCCAGCTGGGTTCCCGATGCCAGGTCGAAAAGGTGCAGGGAACCCTGCCTCAGTCCTTTGGAGCCCCCCATCACTATTCAACAGCGTTCAGGCACTTAACTGCCTGGCGCTGGGGTCCTTGTCCCTTTAAGGGTAGGAATCCCGCCAGCAAGAGCTGGCGACAATCAGAGGGCCGGCAGCTCAGTACTATCGGCAATGCCACCAGGAGTAGTGGCCACTGCCAGTACTACACCAGGCCTGTGACTGGGACCATTGCTGGAGCCCCAGATTCCAGGTAAGTGTGGCGGGGTCACCGGGGCCAGTTCGGCAGACCCCGGCAAGAGAGATGAGGGTGGTCGTTGAGGGTGGGGTGGGGGGTGTTGTTTGTGGCGGGCTGGCCCTTTCCATTGGGGGACCTCCATGGGCCACAGATTGCCGTGGAGGAGACCCTGCCTCAAGCCAGCAGGAAGACCACCTTGTTTTACTGGGTGACCTCCCCGTGTGGCGGAAGCCTCCCCCCCACCCCGTCACCTCTACTGGATTAGTTCCAGTGGTGCCAGGAGGAAGCCCTTAAGTGGCCCTTAAGTCCCAGCCCATCTCTCGGGGGCCCATTAAATTTTGCCCATTACAACTTTCAGGAAAGATTGAACAGGGTTGGGCTTTCATCTTTAGAAAATAGAACACATAGAGGAGACCTGATAGAGATCTTGAAAATTATGAATGGATTGGAAATGGTAGATGTGGAGGGAATGTTCCCACTTGTGGAAAAATCCAAAACTATGGCCATAAATACAAGATAGTTACAAATAAATCTAATAGAGAAATAAGCAGATATTTCTTTACTTAATAAGTTGTTAAAATGTGGAATTTGCTACTATAGGAAGTGCTTGAGGTAAATAGCTTAGATGCTGTTAAAAGTAAACTAGATGAGTGCATGAGAAAAAAGGGAACAGAATGATATGGTGAAAAGCTTAGATGAGGTAGATGGAATGGGAGGAAACTCGTGTGGAGTATAAACACCAGCACAGACTAATTGGGCTGAATGGCTTGATTCTGATTAGTATATTCTATGTAAGGTAATTGACATTTGAGCTTCACAACTGCAGATTGGCTTAGGCTGGGGTGGAAGCCATTCAGACACCACTGCAGGCTGCAGTGACCCACCCCACCTATGCAAATATCTGAATTTGGGATGGGATCACTTGCTTTAGGTGAGAGAGAATTCCACTAACTATATAAATGGCACTCAAAGGAATGTCCACTAATTTGCCAACAGTAATTTCTAGGCTATGTCTCCTTTGGGTTTTGAGACGAACTTGAAAATTTCAATGAAGTGCAGTCAGTGCTCTATAATAGGTAGAAGAATAAAAACAAAAGCATGCTCCCCCTCATTATTAAATTCAGAACTGAAGGCCTGCTACCCGACCCGAACCCAACGGGACCCGATGATATGTGTCGGGTTTGGGTCGGGTCGCTCTTCCAGGTCCGGCTTTCGGGCTCAGGTCGGGATCGGGCACACACTGTACTCCACAGACTCTGAATCTGCGCAGTGAGTGAGTGAGCATCTCTATGACGTTATCGTGCTCATTCTGCAGCAGTGCAGCTTCCTTCCATTCCATCCATCCCCAAAAGTGGTAAGTACAGCGAGTGCACTATGGTCGGGTCGGGTCGGGTGTGGGAAAAAAATGGAAGGACTCGGGCTGGGTCAGGCTCGGGTCCAATGTGGTTCTGTCGGGGTCGGGTCGGGTTTTTTCTTCCAGACCTGAGCAGGCCTTTATTCAGAACCAAGCATTTCACACGTGAAGTTCTGCAATGATTTTTTTAGTAACAAAACTTTACATGCAACTTGAATGTAGCTTTTTATCTGAGAATCTCAAAATGGGATGAAGAGTACTCCTTTATCGTACATATGTTATACGACAAACATTTAATAATCCATGACAATTCTCTCTTGCATTGTTATATGTATGGTACTTTTAAACATGCAATGGATGCAGTTGTTGTCAGAGAGATTCATATTTTCTTCCTGTGGTCAGATTGTGATTGCTAATTAGGACAACGGTTACAATTACTGCATTAAAACATAAGAGTTGTTGAAAGATTAAAATGGTCATTCTAGGATTACCTTGTTTGATTAATAAACAATCAATATAAACACAGACAAAGCATAATGAACTCCAACCTCCAAAAAGGATAAATAATAAAAGATTCTGATAAAGGATTCATGACCAGGAAATATTTTAAGTAGATTGGGGGGGAAGGCGATAATTTCATCAGCATCACATAAGCTGTAAAACATAAACATTTAATGTTCAGAGCCTTAAGGAATTCATTGCACAAAAGAGTTCAATTTCAAATCAATTTTAAATACATGGCCAATTCATTTTTGCCATCATATAACATTAAAAACTTTACAGTGGAAATGATTGCATCTGTTCTTTTTTCTTTCAAAGGACAATTATAATCATAACTCTCGAAAAAAAAATCATAATTATGTTTTGCATAATCTCATTTAGTGTACCAATTTGAACTTTCACATAGTATTCAAATATATTTTAGGCAGTTGTTTATATATTACAGTGCCCCACTTAATGTTTGAATTCTGTCAATAAATCAGATGCTATTTTGCTTCTTCCAGCAACAGATTTAAAGGTTCACAAACAAGAAAAAGATAGAATAGTTCCTAACAAACACATTCTGAAATATCATCTTAAGAGTACAGGACAGAGGACAAGTTCAGTTTAACTCAAATATTTTGTGTATGCTCTTTATTGCATCACCTTTTCAGTCATGTTCCCATAGTTCCTATCCTGCCTGAACATTTCTTGTATTAATCCCTTATCTACACATAACTTAGAAGTTCTACAATACTGTAAAATCATTAGTTTTGAAACAACACATAACATCAACAACTTGCATTTACATAGCGTCTTTAATGTAGTGAAACATTTCAAAGTGCTTCAGTGGAACGTTGTCAAACAAAATTTGACACCGAACCACATAAGAAGAAATTAGGACAGATGATCAAAAGCTTGGTCAAAAAAATAAGTTTTAAGGAGTGTCTTAAGGGAGGGTAGAGAGGCAGAGAGGTTTAGGGAGGGAATTCCAGAGCTTAAAGCCATGGCAGCTGAAGACACATCCACCAGTGCAGGAGCGATTAAAATTGGGATGCACAAGAAAACAGAATTGGAGGAGCGCAGAGATCTCAGCGGCGTATAGGGCTAGAGGAGGTTACAGAGATCAGGAGGTGTGAGGCCATGGAGGGGTTTGAAAACAAGGATGAGAAGTGTAAAATTGGGACATTGCTGGACTGTGAGGCAATGTAGGTTAGCGAGCACAGGAATAGTGGGTGAACGGGACTCGGTGCGTTTTAGGATATGAGTAGAAGAGTTTTGGATGAACTCATTTATGTATGATGGAAGATGGCCAGGAGTATGTTCAAATGGTCAAGTCCAGAGGTAAGAAAGTACTGGATGAGCGTTTCAGCACATAAGCTGAGGCAAGGCTAGAATCAGGAGATGTTATGGAAGTGGAAGTAGACAGTCTTGGCAATGCAGTGTTTATGTGGTTGGAAGCTCATTTCAGGTTCAAATAAAACACTAACAGTCTGGTTCAGGCTCAGACATTTGTCAGGGAGAGTGATGGAGTCGGTGGCTAGGGAACAGAGTTTGCAATGTGCTTCGAAGAATATATTAATTCACAGTTCATTGATAGAAAAACTATATAAAACTTGCCCAAAATATTCCTCGGAAGAAATTCCTTGTTTCTCACTGCTTCAAAGAACACCATCGAAGAGAAGGTCTATTGTACTTTAACTTCACACAGGCCATCTCGATACCTGCTCCTGAGGATGGAGATTTTGAAAAGAGCTTCTACAGTCTTGAGAGAAAGCAAAAGGGGTAGATTTTAAATTTCACCTCTTGCCAGTAAATTGGGTGTTGCAGTTCGTCTGGTCGTTATACACCCCATTGGATTTTCTTTTCCATTGATTCCAATGGAGAGAACAATTGGATGATATGTTTAATGGCATCCGATCTGTTACTGCCAAGTCTGTTTGGCAGTGAAAGTTAAAATCTACCTCAATGTCTTTTTCATTCTTTACCACCAAGACCAGGCATTAGTGCTCCTAGTATAAGGTTGAAGAAAAGGGTGTTGCTGTGGCCCTTATCCAGGATGGTAAATGAGGTTAGGAAGGAGTTCAATGACTTGCTAATTGTACAAAGGTCATTCATTACAATATATAAATGCAGGTTTGAAAGATGGATGTAGATAGTGAGGCCATCAAAGGGTCCAATTCCTCATAGTTGTTTCTTCGATTTAATACCAATTTCCCTGGGCACTAAATTGCAGAAAATGTACTCAATTGAAGATTTTTATGTTCCACTCCATAATATTTTATTTTTAACAGCTTTCTTTACCAATTGATATGGTATGATACAGGCTAATCGATACATACATTTAGATCCCGTATGATACTCTAATTACATCATATATAGCTGGTGCTCAGCTTCCTCAGAGGCTTCACTGTTCTGAGAGGAACACAGAGCTGATCCTACTAGATCTTATTTTAATAACTTCCAATATCTCTGTATTCTAAATACTACATAATGACTCAGCCAGACTTTTGGAACTAATGTAATAAAGGTTTATTAACAATTCTAAGAGCATAAACAGAGCAGCAACCCAGTTGCCATTGTGACTCTCTTACCCAAAACATACACTTTCTCTTTCAGCATGATGATGAACCATTGTTCTCTAACTAGCTTCTCATATTACAATAGCATTCTCAAGCCTACCCTTGGATACCATTTCATAAAGACAAAGTACTATTTTCCTTTTTCCATTTTTGTCCAATAAATATTGACATTATTAGATTGATGTTCAGTTTACTCTGCATGCCCATAACCCCTAATCTGTAACAGTTCCCATCATGTCATGAAAAAATACACTGATCTACCAATGATCAGTATTCATTTGCTAACTTTCTTCCCCTTAGTCCAGCACAAAGACTGCTGGAAGTGGCATTAGATCCACATTATAAATCTGAGTACTTCCTCAACAAATGCCAACAATTACATCTAGAAAACACAAATATCATAATGAATAGTCAGTGTGGATTTCAAAAGGGAAAACCTTGCTTGACCAACCTTATTGGATTTTTTGAGGTGGTAACAGAGAGAGTAGGCAATGGTAAGGCAGTCAATGTAATTTTCCGGGATTTTCAAAAGGCCTTCAATAAAGTGCCCCATAATGGACTAATCAATAAGGTTAGAGAATGCAGAGTCAGGGGACAATGGTTTGCTAGCTGGCTTCAAGACAGAAAGCAAAGAGTGGGACTACAGGATACTTATTCAGAGTGGCAGAAGGTGGGAAGCGGTGTTCCACAAGCATCAGTGCTGGAACCACTGCTGTTCACAATTTGCATTAACGATCTGGACTTTGGAATCAAAAACACAGTTTCTAAATTTGCAGATGACACCAAATTGGAGAGGGTAGTCAATACTGAGGAGGACTGCAACAAATTACAGGAAGACATTAATAAACTTGCAGAGTGGGCTAATAATTAACAAATGAAGATAGATGTGAGGTAGTACATTTTGGGAGGAGGAGTAGGGAGGTCACATTACTTGGAAGGTGCGAGTCAAGGTGGGGTAGAGGAACAAAGGGAACTTGTAGTGCAAATACACCAATCGCTAAAAGTTGTGCCACAGTTTAGCAAGGCCATAAAGAAAGCAAATCAAGCACTTGGCTTTATTTCTAGAGGGATAGAATTGAAAAGTAGGGAAGTTATGTGAAACCTGTATCGAACCTTGGTTAGACTGCATTCAAGAGTACTGCATGGAGTTCTGGTCGGCATGTTATAAAAAGGGCATAGAAGCACTGAAGTGTGTGCAGAGAAGAAAAGGATGATACCGGAAATGCGTGGGTATACGTATCAGGAAAGGATGAACAGGCTGGATCTCCTTTCTCTTGAGAAATTAAGGCTGAGGGGCCATCTAATCGAGGTCTTTAAAATTATGAAAGGATACAGAGAAAATATTTCCAATTGTGAAGAAGGGCAAAACTAGAGGCTATCAATATAAGATAGCCACCAAGAAATCCAATAGGGAATTCAGAAGAAACATCTTTACCCCAAGAGTGGTGAGAATGTGGAACTCGCTACCATAGGGAGTGGTTGAAGCGAATAATTTAGATGCATTTAAGAGGAGGCTAGATAGGCATATGAGGGAGAAGGAAATAAAGGATTACAATGAATGATTTAGATTAGGAAAGGTGGGAAAGGCTCGAGTGGAGCATAAACGCCGGCATACACTGGCTCGGCCGAGTGACCTGTTTCTGTGTTGGATATCCTATGTGGGAAAGCTTCTAATACCAAATATAAAAAAAACAAATATTGATTGATTCAAGTCCAATGGGTGGTATGTGCAATGCAAAATCACAATGGAAAAAAAATTGATTGCATGGTGTTCCTCACTGATTTCATTGAAGAAAGCCAAGCAGCCAGCACAGGTAGCAGCCAGCCCCTAGGGAATTGATGTCGTCTTTGCAGTACCACTTGAAGTGGTGCTACTTGAATGAATTTCTCCCCTATGATGTTAAGAGAAAGGGAAATCCTGTTCAACAAAAAGGTTAATCAATAGTGATTTTTGTTTTGAATAAACTTTAAAACTCTTAATTGCTTTCTATTTTATGATTGTTAAAAAAAAATGTTGACTTACTATCTACTTAACCTGCTATGCTTTGTCCTGTTGCTCAAATGATTATTGGGGCTGGACATTGCTCGCGAACTGTGTCACTGGGAAAACTGAAAAATTAATCTGTCAACATCCTGCTGTACACTCATGACTAAAATTATTAACTACACATTGGCAATCAGCAGGAGAGGTCATTAAGCAATCTGCGTGTCTAAGTCCATAGCCATGATATGCATACTCAAATCAACTGGAAACGTAGGACTTAAAAAAAGTCTTGAAATTACATCATAAAATACGAATGAACAAAGTTTATCTGAAATCCTTCTCCCTGCTATTTTACCAGGAGTGCTAGCTCATTTAAAATAAATTAATTCATCTGTCTTTCCTCAAAATGCAAGGAGCATGGCATTTGACCAAACATTACAAGTAAAATGCTCTACCCTAATGGGCACGATGCACCAAAGAATTACTTCGCCTGTACACTTGGAGGGCAGCTCCACCTTGGACTTTTTTCAAACCAAGAACATAATTGTTAGTCAAAAATAAATAAGTCTGATTATACATGAGTGTATCAATTCTTTTTTCTAATAGTTTTGTAGAAAGTATGTGGAGAATGTGGGAATAATATAGGATAGCACATGACTGAAAGCAGCCAATGCTCAGTGGAAATGGCTATGAAACCACCAGTTGCTGCATTGCATTTTCTATGGAGAGTACACACTCAACCATTGCACACTAATAGTGGAGGGAGTGGGTGTTTAAGCCAGTGGATGGGTTTTGATCAAGTGGGCTACTTTGTCTTGGATAATGTCAAACTTCTTGAGTGGTGTTGCAGATGCACCCACCTCGGCAAGTTGAGAGTATTCCAATACTCTTGATTTGTGCTTGATGGGTGGTGTAAAGGTTTTGGGTAATCAGGAATTGAGCAACTCACTGCAGAATATCCAGACTTTGACCTGGTCTAGTAACTATGGTATCTATGTGACTGATCCAATTCAGTTTTGACTAATGGTAACCCCCAGGGTGTTGATGGTAGGGGATTTGATGATGGTATAACATTGAATGTACTGGGGAGGTGGTTATTCTCCATCTTGTTGGAGATGGTCATTATCAGGCATGAATGTTACTTGATACTTATCAACACAAGCCTGAATGTTGACCGTGGTCTTACTGCATGTGAGTAATTGCTTCATTATCTGAGTAGTTGCAAATGGAGCTGAACACTATGTAATCATCAGCAGACCAGCCCACTACTGACATTATGATGGAAGGAAGGCCAATGATAAAACAACTAGGACGCTACCCTAAGCACACCTACAGCAAAGTGCTGAGGTGGAGATGATTGGCCTCCAATGACCATAACCATTTTCCTTTGTTTCATGTATGACTCCAGGCACTAGGGTATTTTCCCTATGATTGTCATTGATTTCAGTTTTACAAGAGCTCCTTGTTGCCAACCTCAGTCAAATGCTGCCTTGAAGTCAAGGGAAATCACTCTCTGGAACTCAGCTCTTTTATCCCCATTTGGACCAAGGCTGTAATGAGGTCTGTAGCTGAGTGGTTCTGGTGGAACCCAACTGAGCATCAGTGAGCAGGTTATCGTGCGTAAGTGCTGCTTAATAGCACTGTTGACAACTTCATCCATCACTTTGCTGATGATTGGCAGTAGGCTGTTGGGATGTCAACTGGCGAGGTTGGATTTATCCTGCTTTTTGTGGACTGAGACATTTTGTACATACATTATGTTCTAAGGGTAACTTCAAGGTATAACCTGGTTATAAAATAAAAAATACTATTGCCTGAAGGTAAAAGGTATACATGGATGGATAGCCATAACAGACATTGGCTCGATTTTAAGTTTGCAATGTGTTGGGAGCTGGGGTGGTCAGTTAGTGCATGTGAAACCCAGAAATAAGTGCAGCTCATCTTCAACTTTTTAACTCAGCTCCCTCTTGCTAATTTTACTTCCGGGTTTCCTGTCCAATCAGTGGCAGCAGGCATGATGTGGACCCACATGTTGTGATCTCAACTCCAGTATTTAAAGGGACAATCCAAACATGCAAGTTGAAGGAGTTGGAGTTGGGAAGAAAAAGGAAGGAAATGGCAGAATGGAGACCAGACAGGGAAAGGCCGTGTCTCATTTCAGTGTCACCTCCCTGGATATGCTTCCGGGGGCTGTTGAGGAGTCGGAGAGAGATACTGCTCCCTGCCAACGGGAGGGAGAAACCTACAGCAGAGACCATGAAAGCGAGGTTAGAGTTTGAAGACTAAGTAAGAAGCAGGAGCGTGGTGCAACATTCCTGGATTCAGTGCAGAAAGCACTTTAGTCACCTAAGCAGGTCAGGAAAGGTGACTACAATTACACATTAACCTACATCCTGTGGTGTGCATCACCCCACCTGCTCACTCTGCCTTCTCAAACCTACTCCATCACATCACTCCTTACACCCGCTTAACTTGCAGATGCACCCTTCCTTCTCTTTCAATAAACTTCCTCACATCCCTATCTATCCATACCTCACTTCCACTCACTCTCATGCCTCTCCCTCATAGACACCCTCATCAACTGCATTCCATCCATCGAATGAACTAATGGTATTACACTGCCTTCTAGTGCTGATCGTTCCCTCCTTGCAAAAGAAGAGAGCACAAAACATGAGGGTGCGGAAAAGAACTGGAAGGGGCCCTCTGCAGATAACACAGCATTCAACTGCAGAGGAGGAGATGCTTGAAGTAAGTTGTGGTTTGTTGTTCCTGGCTGTCAGAGATGTGGAGCTGTGGTGTCACAGCTACATGGTGACACAATTAAATGAAAGCCACCTACATGCCATACTGCATTTGGTCATGTTGACTTGATTCAAAGAGCAAGTGAAACATGATCATCTTCATTATGATAAATTTCAGCATTCTTACCTTGCTACAACTAATTCATGTCTTTTATCTCCCACAGGGCTTTCATGCATGCAACACGAGTCAGTAGGCATGGCAGGAGATGAGTCCACAGAGGATCTGAGTCCTGCTGAAGGTGCAGGATTCATGCAGATCATGCACAAGCTCAGATACTCACACTTTGAGGGGGCCAGTGAGTCGGATATTTGGGTTTTCACCTGGTGAATCACACTTCATAAGTGAGAAAGAGCAGATGGTGAAGACAGGGACAGCAGTGGAGAGTTCACATTGGAGGGCGCGGTGAGTCACTCATCTCCTGATTCCCCAAAGCCAGTCCACCATCTACAAGGCACAAGTCAGAAGTGTGATGGAATACTCTCCACTTGCCTGGATGAGTGCAGCTCCAACAACACACAAGAGGCTCGACACCATTCAGGACAAAGCAGCCCACTTTTTTGGCATCCCATCCGCCACCTTGAAACATTCACTTCCTCCACCATCGGCACGCAGTGGCAGCAGTGTGTACCATCTACAAGATGCACTGCAGCAACCTGCCAAGACTCCTTCAACAGCAGCATCCAAATCCATGACCTCTAGCACTTAGAAGGACAAGGACAACAGATGCAGGGAACATCACCACCTGTAAGTTCCCCTCCAAGCCACACACCATCCTGACTTGGAACTATATCACTGTTCCTTCACTGTTACTGGGTCAAAAACCTGGAACTCCCTTCCTAACAGCACTGTGGGTATATCTACACAATTAGGAATGGGCAACAAATGCTGGCCTTGCCAGCGATGCTCACATCCCATGAAGGAATTTTTAAAAAGCCTTCTTGAAGCTCTGCTCAGCTGAATGCAGATGCTGTACCACAGGTACCATTGATGAAGAGGAGAATCATCGAGCAACAGCAGACAACATGTGATGGACTGACAGGCCCTTAAAATGAAACTATCACAATTGCAGAGATTGGTAGATTCTGCCTCAAGCATAAGGTGGGGGAGGGGGTGGGGTGATGTTATAGGCCACTGAGATGACACCTTCTTCCATGGATAGACTAGCCAGTGCCATGAACTATCAAAGCTCCAATCACAAGTCCATGCATGCCTGAAACACCACCGTGATGATTCTGAATGCCAACATGCCTGCCATCTTAACTAAGTTGTCACATACCTTACCTTAGGTCTTACAGACTGCATTGATCTGCAGGAAAGTGTTATCAGGGAGTAGCAGAAAAAGGAACAATAAGGTGTCATAGTTGCACAATGGTATGCACACGGGTGGCTGAGAAAATGGTGCTTTGAAAAGTTTTTTTTTCTTTATTAGCTCACATAAATGTTTTTCTTTTTCGCCACTTTCCCTGTCATGTCCATTCTTGGAAGCTGGGGGTCCAGTTGCCTTCTAAGTTGTTTGATGATGAATGTGAAGAAATTAATTGATGAGGACCGATAGGGGATGGCCCAGGGTTGCTTGGCAGGTTGCTGGACTGCTTTGCATCAGTGGCCTTAGGGTGGGGAAGGGAGAAGAGTGATTGATGAGCCATTGCATTTTCTGGTGACAGGGCTGTACTGGTGCAACCTTTGTGAAATTTGCATTAATAACAGCATCCCTGGCATCCTGAGTGTCTGCTCATTCTGACTGGCATCACTGGTGGCAAAGCTGAAATAATTGCTGGCCCTGTTAAACTAACTATCAGTCACGTATCTTGCGCATTTGTGGGCAGCTGACTGGGAGATCCTAGATCTGTCTGCAGCAGAGCTCTGGAAGGATCCAGAGGCAAAAAAGGTTGAAGCGGTGTTGACTTTGGCAGCCACTGATAATATGTGCCCATTAGGTCCAGCAGACAGCAGTGTCTTCCAGTAGTTTGCAGATGTCTGCCACCACCTGATGAGCCTCCTGAGATACTGGTGCTCAGACATGTAAAGGAAACAGCACCTCTACGTGTAAGACCCTATTTCGTGGGTATTGCCTCCTGCATGTTGCATCTCTCTGATGGTCCCCTCTCTGTTGCTCGCCTCTCTCCTGTGCAGCTACAGGTTTGTGATCAGCAGGCTGCGGGTGCTGTTGCTGGTCATCTTGGTCCTCATCTGAGGTCCAATCTAAGGCAGCATAAGCGACACGCATCCTGATGTGAAAGAACGATCCTCCAAACTGTAGAAAGCAACCTCTGTGCAAAAATACTGTGAACAAACCATTTCTCACAAGCAGGTAAGAAAGCAGCTGTGAGTACTGTAATATTTATTGGCATATTACCCAGAGATTGAGACAGCCGCCTCAATTGCCGCTGTGTACTTGCCTTTGTTTCACTAGTGAATTTCAGGAAGCTCAGAAAACCCATGAATCTGACATTAAACTCAAAAGAGTGTGTTAATATCTCTCTGATTGAGCCATTACTGTATGGAAATTGACAACCTATCTCACTCATGGGGGTTGTGCATATGTAGTCTATTGCATTTCAGTCAAATACGGAAGTCGGTGGATTGGTGATGGCTTGCCAATGCGCGATCAATTTGTCAATTTTAAGCCCCCCACCCACACTCAAACCCACGAAATCCGGCAGATTAATATTTAACCCAATATTTCCAATGTTGCATTGTTAATTTTTTTTAAAGAAAGCTTATATTTCAACTGTGATTTAGATTTTTTTTTTTGACATTGTTTGCAGTTTATTTTATTTTATTTGCATGTCTTTCTTCCTCAATTTTGTTCTTTTTCTTCAATTTAAATTGGAAAGATTAAAACTCCACTGGCATCAGCATATCAAATTGTGTCCTTATTCCGATACCTAAGTAAACAGTCTCTGGGATGTGATCATTTTCAGACTAATCTTTTTAAACTGAGAGAAGGTTATTGCCCTTAATATCCATGCTGGTTTTACTTAACCCCAGTTATTAGTGACAAAGGAGTGAGCAGCCTTTAAAAGGAGAGTCAAAACTATTAAAAACCACTGCAACTTATAACAATTTATTGCAGTGCAATTCTCTACCAATCATTGTAAACTGAACTCTAGCTTGTTGTGGGGAAATCCAGTCTGCATCATTGTGTTTATTTATCACTGGGAGAAGGCCACTTCTTTCTCTTTGCTGTAATGGATGTTCAGTCAGAGCTGTGTGACAATACTGCAGACAACAGAGTTGTAGAGCTGTTCTACACAGCTTGTCAGGGATAAATCTAGTGCAGATGCACAGGTAACATATTATTTAGAATACTGGTGCAGTATGCTGGTCATGAAACAGATCTAGAACTTTTAATAGTCAAGTCTACCAGTGCAGTGCATAGCTGCAGTAAAAAGACAAATGGGGTATTTGGTTACATCTCGAGATGGAGTGGCAACCAAAAGAGTTTGTGCTGTTGCTATGTAAGATGCTGCTCAGACCCCAATGGTATATTATATTGTAATTCTGATCATGTCATCATAAGGATATTATTGTCATTGAGAGGATGTAGAGTTGCGTGATGAGAATGATTCTGGAGTATCATCCTGAGAAACACCTTGGGACATTTTGAGTCAGTTGCCAGCATTCGCCAGAGCTGGCGGGCAGCCATAAAGACAGGGCTAAATTGTGGCGAGTCGAAGAGACTTAGTAGTTGGCAGGAAAAAAGACAGAGGCGCAAGGGGAGAGCCAACTGTGCAACAGCCCCAACAAACAAATTTCTCTGCAGCACCTGTGGAAGAGCCTGTCACTCCAGAATTGGCCTTTATAGCCACTCCAGGCGCTGCTTCACAAACCACTGACCACCTCCAGGCGCGTATCCATTGTCTCTCGAGATAAGGAGGCCCAAAAGAAGAAAGAGAGGATGTAGAGTTGCGTGATGAGAATGATTCTGGAGTATCATCCTGAGAAACACCTTGGGACATTTTATTATGTTTTTCTTCAGGAAAGAAGGAACTTTAAGATGACCTATTCACATTTTTTAAGATAATCATGAGTGGGACTGACAAGCAGCCTCTTTACCATAGTGAAGGGAGATGTGTAAAAGATGAAGATACATTGTAAGAAGAAAAGTCACGTGGAACTATTTTCCTGGAGAAAGAAAATAGGCTTCTGGAATAAGTTACCAGAGAAGGGTGTTAAAATATTATAATTGACACGAACACTGGAATTAACATTATCCATTATCCTGACTAGTAGGCAAATTTTTAGTTAATATGATAATTTTACTCCAATTAAATATGGAAACCTTAGGAATTTTACCGGAGGTAAGAATTTTAAAATGTGGATGGATGAGGTTTTAATGATCTCTGCTTCATCAATTTAACACAGGGAGTAAGTTATTGTAATGTGAATGGGGTATAACCTTTCAAAACTGAAAGAAAATGATATTCAAAGTCATATGAGAATAAATCCAGGGTAACAGTTGAATTAACATAATTGGTTTCAATGGAATTGTTGAACATCTAACCATAAAGTGGCTGCTGTTTGTCAATGATAGTGTCAACAAATATTACCATTTATGATGTTTCTGATTTAATATTTGTGCTGCTCTGTAAAACAAAGCTGCAAATCTTGTTGGCCCTTGTCTCTCTACGAAGTTAGAGTAATTATTCGACAGGAAATTGATTTGTTACTGAGCTCAAATACCCTATTTTTAGAATAAAGAATGAAAACTGGAGCAGTCATTGAGTAAGGAACAAAACTCCACAACCTTCATCATTTCACTTCAAAGGCCTTAATAAAATGGATTATACTATTATGGACTGACTGTTTTTTGAGTTTAAAATGGCCTTGACAGAGAAATTAGACTGGACATGGATTCTTTCAGAAAACCTTACTGCAGGCTACAATTAATGTACTTTCAGTGAGAAATACTCAAAGTTACGAGCCGCATGAAAATATCAACACACTCAAAGAGCTAAAAGATTAGAACCTTTGTTTCTTTTGCTTTTGGTGTTATGTCTTTGTCATTTATTGTAACTGGACTTTATTGAACGGCAGAAGCTAAAGCAGAGCTCAGCGCAGAAATTGAGGTCACTTCAAGACCTTGATGGGGCCTGAATGAATGCTTACGTAGATATTGATCTAGTCTGCTCCTCTGTGATCCAGGTGGTTTATTGGTAAGGCTACTATTTTGTCACTGCTGTCAAAGCTGGATAGAATCTTCTGTAAGACTTAAAGGAACGACAAGACAATCCCAGCCTCCCACCAGCGCATCTTAAAACTTCTTTCATGACATAAAAATAGCAAGACGGTACTATATTCTCAGGTGATTTGTTAGATTTGAACATTCTTTGGTGCTTGTCTTGATTTGTCCTGTTTGCATGCCATTTTGATACATTCTTTGATGGGTCTTTTACCATTTTCACACTTTTTAGGTCAATTAGAATCTATCTTAACACTAAGGAAAGCCAACGTCAGGACAATCTGGTACTTGTCGAACCTATGTGCGAATTGTGCATTTTTAACATAGCAACCAGGAAACTTTAGATACGGGAAATAAGCTGACTCTGTTTCATCCCCAGCCACTTTTCACCAATGGTAGAATTAGAGAGATGATCCCTTAACCCAATCAGATTCATAGCTGTCCTGACTATCTCAATTTTGGCAGAAAAATAATGAACCATAATTTCTCTATCAATCTATGCAAGAAATAGGATCAGACTCTAGGGGAATTGAAATACAGATTAATCCACAGCTTGGCCCAAGCAGGTTTAAAATACTGGTCTTGAGAAGTAATATTTTAGATGTGGGTATTTGACAGTCTCTTGATTAAGGAACAAAAATTCAACTAAATCTAAGACAATCATGGTGCACATAGACTACAACAGTTGCACCATGGTGAAGCAGTTCTGCCATAGTGCAACGGTATTCTAAAATATTTGAAATCTTAATTGGAGAAAAGTTTTCCTTTATAACCATCTGCCATCAGAATGTTCTGATTTACAAGTGTATATTTGCTTTTGCTGCACCATGAGCAGACAGTATCATTGCTAAGATCATTGTTTATTGAGTAGCTAATTGGTGACAGCCAATTATATCAGTTTTAGGGATGCAAATGGATATGCCAATGGATCAATTGAGCGCCTTGTGACTGTTGTGTTCAATGAGTTGGTTTTATTATTGTGGCATTATTGTGGTACAATTTCTTCAATGAGTGGAAGGGTAGATTTGTAGTAGAATTCCAGTACTGCAAGGTTTTCAATTTTATTGCACTTAGGCAGATTTCAAGTGACATTACTTGCAGTGAGGGAGAGGGTACAATAGCTTTTATACCATGCAGGATCTAACATCAAGGTCACTGGTTTGAAGTGACTGAAAAAAGGAACTCCATTTTGATTAAATTGTATTCTGAGAAACTTCTGATGCCTTAACTCAGTCCATTATTCTGCAAAAATCATAAATGAGTGACCTTTATTTTATATACTAGTTAATCTCACACACATTGCACATGCAGAGTTGAAAGCCACTGTACTGTTCAAAGGCAATGTTTGAAAATCTGAGACAATTTGACCAATACCCTGTGAGTCTCAAACCTCATTTGCACCAGGCCCACAAGCTGTGGAATCTGCTGGGTGTCCCTGAAAGCTTGCTACTGGTGCACATTTGAATTTGGGGCCACTGCATCGCCAGTAGGTCAGGAGAATGACCAAGAGAGCAAGTGACTCAGAAGGAGGGGTGTGATTGAGAGGGGGTTGATCAGCAGCAATGGCCCATGTTTAAAATAATAAGTAGGAAGGAGAATTCATGCACCTTCAGGTTCCACGTTCAAGTTTTTTTTTAAAGTGTACATTTTTAATGGCCACCTGCAGTGGTCCCCATATGGATAGGCTAGGCTGCATTTTCAGGCAAACCAATTTAGTAAAAAAGGACTCAGTTTCCGGCCACTTATTTCCATATGCAAAAGGTCTAACACCTGTTTTAGGCATGGACTCTGGATGCCTCTTTGGAAGCCTAAACCCATATGGTGAGCAGTGCACTTCTGGCGGGCTGCCAGCCATATTTGGCACTTTGGTGACCCTTTTATGTTTGTAAAATGGGCACAGCATCATCAAATTTCGAGGTTTAAATCTCTGCAGGCCAGTTAACTGTGTGGAGGCAGTATAGCTGAGCATGATCCTGCCTTTGCCCAAAGCCACACACAAGTAGTTTCTAACAAGGGTCACTGAAGGATTGGGAGCCATAGCTGATTTTCTCTTTCACCTCTCTCCAACTTGGTAGGGGGCACTGAGGTTAACTATGATGCATTCGCTGCCACCCCAGATGAGAACAGTTAATTTAGCACAGATGAGGTTTGTCTCAGCTCCACTTCACATGATACATTTACCAATGAAAATCACACTTCTTCAAAAAATCAACCCATGTAAACCTTCTGGACAGTCATAGAGTTTGGGCATTTATATATTTCATTTCATTACATTTTCAGAGATTATACAAATGCAAGTCCTTTCATTCATTTGCTGTGTCTTTGTTAAATTGTTAAGTATTCAATATTGTGCAACGGAAGGGTTGCTCTGTCTCGTCATCAGCTGCTGTGAACTGATAAGCAAGCATTTCCTTGGAGTTTGGAGCAGCTTCTGCTTCATTGGATATTCTCCTCAAGGTGCGCACCTCCGGGCCAGCAGGTGGCAGTGGTTGTGGATAGCTTCGGGTTGGAGCAGTTTTCAGCACTTGGAAGTGCCTTTGGGGACTGGAGGAGTGTCTTTGGCAGGCTTGGGGATGGAGCCAAAGAGCCATGGGCAGCAGGGAGAGGCATGGGCAGGAGAAGAAAGACCCAGAGGGAGCAGCCTAAGATCAGCAGTTGGAAAGCAGTGCCAGCAAGAGGGAATTGGAGTGTGCATCCAGCTACCAAGGGCCACGGACGTCTAGCTAGGGAGGACAGAAGTCCCAGAGATCGAGAAGCCCTGAGATACTGAAGAGGCCTCTGGTGATCTGTGACTCATGGGTTCAAGTGGAACTAGGAACAGGAGGGCCACAAGCATGCCTGCTCTCACCTTTGTTCTTGTGGTGCTTCAAGTACAGTATTTAAGTCTAAAACCCCCTTGTGAAGAGTGGGGATAAGAGGTCGAGAGAGAAAGGTTCAGGATCACAAACCTGCATGCCTGTTGAAGCAAGCCATTCCTGTGTCCCACTGTTCAGCAAACAAGTCTGAAACTCTGCTAATTCAAAATAGAGAGTTAAACTCTCAACAGTTCTCCCGCTTTGGGGTGGTGAGCAACAGTCGTCCACTGTAATGAATTTGTTTCTTGAAGATAAGTTTTCATTCTTCACGAGTGCACTATCATGTTTGGTGCCAGTGGAATAAAGAGATACTCAGCTGGAACCTTCACACGTTCAGTGTACTTTTTACTACATTTATAATTGCCTCAGGAAGACTACAGCAACAACAACCTTTAACATTCCAAGGCACTTCACAGGAATGTTATCAAACAAACTTTGACACTGAGCCACAGAAGATGATGTTAAGACAGGTGATCAGTCAAAGTTGTAGGAGCGTATTAAAGGAGACAAGAGAAATAGAGAGGTAGCAAGGTTTAAGGAGGGAATTCTGGAGCTTAGGGCCTAGGCAGTTGAAGGCATGATGGATCAATGGCAGAGCAATGAAAATCAAGGATGCACAGGAGTCCAGAATTGGAGGAGTGTAGCTATCTCGGTGGGTTGTAGAGCTGGAGTAGGTTACAGACATCAGGAGGGGTGAAGTCAGAGAAGGATTTGAAAACAAGGATGAGAATTTTTAAATCAAGTTGTTGTGACAAAAGGGATGAGAAATACTTCGTACATTGTAATCCCATCATTTGCGTCTTGTATTAATGCGTCCACCCAAATGTGAAGTATGTGCTCAACATCACATTAGTTATAAATCTTGGAAATGGCTTCAGGTGGTAGGGAACTGGCAGAAATGTTCGCTGTCACATTTTCCTCCCCCCTCCCCCACCAACCCCCTGCCCAGAATATGTACTAGTGTAACTAAAACGAAAATGTCCCCCACATAATGTGATATGGTAACACTCCATCTACGTTTTAAAAAATCACATCTTCCAATTCGCTGCTGTCTGACAGAATGATAAAACTCCTGTTATAATTAAACTATTATAATAAAACCCTTAATTGCAATCGGTGATCAATGTGTAATACTGTCATTTTTGTCTCAACAAAGGTAGGACGTTACCCTTCTCCATTATTTGGGGGTTCTACATAATGGGAAGTAACAAATCCTGTAAACAGTTTACTGCAGTGGAGAATTGACGTTTTTTTTTGCCCTGTTCCTTTTCCACCTATTTTCTATTTTTGGACAGCAAAAACCATACACATGGGGCACTGCAGACAGGATTAGGAGCAGCAGTTGGTAGCAGCACAGAATGCTGTGAAAGCCATTCAGACGCTGCATTCATTTCATACGGAAAAGATTTCATTAAGTACAATATTATGAATGAGGAATGATTAAGAAACAAAATAGCCAAGAATCAGGTATTCATTTTATTTCTGATAAAAAAATAAGCATAATAATAATTTGCTGCACAAATGTTAACAAAAATCATACCTCGGAGAATTGCGACTGGAGCCATTTGTGTATCCATCATTATCAGCACGTCTGTATTAAAGGGGCAGATCATGGCCATTTTGAAGAGGGAATTTCACTCTGTTGTGCAATATCTGAGCATGATTTTCATAGTTCTAACATCAGGCACAAAGAATACAGTAATATGTTTATTATCTTTTACCTGAGAAATGATATCATGTTGCGTGAACATGAGAAGAGTTTATAAGGATTTCAATATAACTTGAAGGCATGGTAATGTGCCTTTAAAATGAAATAGCTGTGACTAACAATTTCAGTATTCTTCTGCTTAGCTCCCAGTTTGTTCAATTTGTTAAGCCAATAAACAGGCAAGTCAAACAGGTTAGGTAATAAGTTAAAGATCATGTCTGTGCAGAGTTAACTGATGCTAACTGGCACTAAAGTTAATTAGAAAGAAGAAAATTGGCTGACATCCCAATGTGCATTTGTGGTGATTGGTCAGTTGTTAGCACACTTGCCGCTGAGTCAGAGGTTGTAGGTTCATCTCCCACTCCGGAGACTTCAGCACAAAATCCAGGCTGGCGCTCCAGTGCAGTACTTGATAGAGCGCTGCACTGTCAGAGGTGCTGTCTTTTGGATGAGATTTGCCCTCTTGGATGGAAGTAAATAGGTGCATTATTCTGAAGAAGAGTGGGGGAGTTATCCCAATGTCCTGGTCAACATTTATTTCTTAACATTGTGGGAGCTTGCTGTGTGCAAATTGGCTGCCACATTTTCTACATTACAACATTGACTACACTTCAAAATTGTCTGTAAAGACCTTTGGGATGTTCTGAGGTCATGGAAGATGCTTTTTAAATGCAAGACTTTCTTTTTTTGGAATGGACAAGCTGTGATACCAACCCCCTCATAGTTACATAGTCTGCAGTAATTCATTGTCGATGCTCACTAATTAATAATGGTCATTTGTGCAAGGGTGATGGTAACTGCAGAGCCTTCTCCAACATCTTCAGCAAAGAAATATGGGAAAAGATTTTATTTTGTGTGAATATTCGTGTTAAACAATTAGGTACCGATTTTCTGAATGAGCTAATAGCGAGGAGCATCAATCATGGGCGATACACATCAGAAAATTGCAGGCAGACAGCCCAGCATTCTCTATCCATTAAAATTAATAGATGGAAAATTATGGGCAGTGACCCCTGTTATACATATATGTGTAGCTGGAGGACAAAACCTCATGCAGATGCTGCACATTTGGAAAACCAGTCCTTTTACATTGCTTAACAATGCATATCAGGCATGTAATGCCAGACAGAATCCTGTCCCAAAGTTCTTTGATTGAAGAGCTCTGGAAGATTGCCCATTTGGAGAGTATCTTTTACTGTGCCTCATGTTTCCTGCAGACCTGGATATCTTCCTGCTTTACGATTGCAGCTCACATGCATAGAATGACCCAATATTTTACTAAAACTCCATGCCCTCCCGTTCCCTCCAATATACTGCTAAATTCTCTTTCCTTGCTACTGGGATGCAGCCTTTCCTGATTCCAAAATAAAGTTGAGGATTGTGATCCAAACCTGAGGAGTACCACATATTTGCTCCCTCTGAAACACTCTCGGCACAGTGTTTTACTTCAGTGTTTTTTGTTTATTTCCTTCTTCCATTCCTGAAGGCATTGGCTGCTTCTGGAATAAGGATTGACCACCCACAAGTAACTATTCTGTATCTGAGAACCCAGGCAGTGAGTGTCATCAGGTTAGTTACCTACTGGAGGCATCATACCTGAGCCTGATCCTATCTCACTCAACTTCCAGCAGAAGCAAGAACCCTGGATGATATTATGGTCCCTAATCAAAGGGTGCTGAATATGCTTGTAATGCTTATCTGGCTATCCAGCCTCATCCTATTCTTGAGTGCTGTCCACATGTGCACATTTTTTCCAACAGGAGTCGAATGGATTGCAATTAGGAGCAGGATTGCTCACTAATGTTGGGCCAACCTTAATAGACCCACTACTGCTCTAGCTCAGCTTATCTTATTCAGCTCAGATCAGGAACTGAATCTACGTCTTTCTGGTATATATGGTTCAGCACTATACTAAGAGAACCTTTACAATCTTTATGCTTAAATATATAGCAGTACGCCTTTATGCAAAGCATACGTTCCTGAAACTCTGTTTTTGTATGAGCTACCTTATTCTGTCAGCAAATCTCCAATTGTCCTTTTCTGATAACACAGCAAGTCACTGTCTACTAATATTCACCATAAGCCCACCGACTCCCATGGCTACCTTGCCTACATTTTCTCACACATTTCCTGTAAGGACTCCCATTCTCCCACTTTCTCCAATGCATCTGTTCTGATGATGCAACCTTCCACAATAGTGCTTCTGACATATCTTCCTTTTGTCTCAACAGAGGATTCCCTCCCCGCCACTATGGTTGACAGGGCCCTCAACTATGTCGGACCTATTTCCTGCACTTCTGCCCTCGCACCTTCCTCGAACCACGACAGGGTTCCCCTTGTCCTCACTTTGCACGCCACCAGCCTCCACATCCAAAGGATCATCCTCCGCCACCTTTGGTGTGATGCCACCACCAAACACATCTTCCCTTCCCCTGTCAGCATTCTGAAGGGAGTGTTCCCTCAGTGACACCCTGGTCCACTCCTCCATCACTCCCAACACCCCTTCCCATTCGTAGGAGGTGTAGTACCTGCCCTTTTACCTCCTTTCTCCTCACCATCTAAGGCCCCAAACACTCCTTCCAGGTGAAGCAGCGATTTACTTGTACTCAATTTAGTATACTGTATTCGTTGCTCACAATGCGGTCGCCTCTATACGTGGGAGACCAAACGCAGATTGGGTGACCATTTTGCAGAACAGCTCCGCTCAGTCCGAAAGCATGACCCCGAGCTTCCGGTCGCTTGCCATTTCAACACTCCCCTGCTCTCATGCCCACATTTCTGTCCTTGGCCTGCTCCAGTGTTCCAGTGAACATAAACAAGCTCGAGGAGCAGCACCTAATCTTTCGATTAGGCAATCTACAGCCTTGCGGACTTAACATTGAGTTCAATAATTTCAGAACATGACTGACCTTTTTTATATTTTTATTTTATTTTTTAAACATGTGCTTGTTTGGCATGCAGTCAGAGCTGCTCATTATTCTGCTATTAACAATCTCTCTGGACTAATGATTTCTCTTTCATCACAAGCATTAACACATTATTTGCCTTTGTCCCAGGACAGCTTTGTTATTTAATCTCTCCTGCCCTATCATGCACCTTCCCTTTTGTTCTCTTACCCACCGACCTCCCCCCACCCCCTCAACTTCATTTGCTTATAACTTAATTCTTGTCTAACCTTTGCCAGTTCTGATGAAAGTCTCAGATCTGAAACGTTAACTCTGAATTTAGAATTTCTCTCTCCACAGATGCTCCCTGACCTGCTGAGTATTTCCAGCACTTTCTGTTTTTATTACAGCAAGTCTCTAGCTATTTATCCTCTTTATAGCATCCCACATAATGTCAGTTGTTTCATGAGCAAGTTTCTCTCCATTTCCCACCTCATCCAGGATGAGAATGATAATGTCCTAGACCTGACTTTGTAATTCTTTTCACTTCCCATTGAAACTGTCCCACTTGGCTATACCTACAATTACATCATCTGCTCAGACTGGTATAGAGATGATGTAGTATTGAGCTCCAGGTCTCAGCTTTGACTATCCCAATACCACTTTGACACCTTTTCCTCATTTGAATATTTCATTCTCTATTATTCTTCTTGCTTTCCTAGATTACAACAGTGACAAAACTTCAAAAAGTATTACATTGGCTCTAAGGTGCTTTAGGATGTCCGGAGGTTGTGAAAGGCACTGTATAAATGCAAGTCTTTTTTTTTTCTTTTTCCTTTAAGATCCTCGTCAACCATTAGTCCCTTAACCCTCGGTTCCTTCCTTTCTGAAATCTCATGCCTTCCATCCTCTCATCTTATCCTCTGACCTGTTTTTCATCCTAACTTTAACCTGATCCTAAAGCTACCTTACTCAGCTGGTCCCCATCCCTCGTCTTTTCTCCATAGCCCTGCAAATTGTATCCTCATCAGATAAATCTCCAACTCCTTTTTGAAAGTCAAAATTGAATCTGCCTTCACCATACTCTCAGGCAATGCATTCCAGATCCTAATCACTCACTGCATGAAAAAGGTTTCCTCATGTCGCCATTGCATCTTTTACCAATCACCTTAAATCGGTGTCCTCTGATTCTTGACCTTACCGCCAATGGGAACAGTTTCTCCTCATCTACTCTGTCCAGATCCTTCATGGTTTTGAATACCTCTATCAAATCTCCTCTCAACCTTTTCATCTCTAAGGATAACAGCCCCAGCTTCTCTAATCTATCTACGTAATTGAAGTTCCTCAGCCCCAGAACCATTCTCGTAAATCTTTTCTGCACCCTCTCGATTCTTTCACATCCTTCCTAAAGTGCGGTGCCCAGAATTGGACCCATTACTCCAGTTGAGGCCGAACCAGTGTTTTATAAAGGTTCACCATTATTTCCTTGCTTTTGAACTCTATGTCTCTATCTATAAAACCTAGAATCCCTGTGCCTTATTAACTGCTTTCTCAACCTGCCCTGCCATGTTAATGATTTGTGCACATAGACCCCCAAGTCCCTCTGCTCCTCCACCCCCTTTGGAATTGTTTATCCTTTATTTGACATTGTCTCTTGTTCTTCCTACCAAAACGTATCACTTAACGTTTTTCTGCATTAAATTTCTTCTGTGGTGAACGCCCATTCCACCAGCCTGTCTATATCCTCCTGAAGTCTATCACTATCCTCCTCACAGTTAACAATACTTCCAAGTTTTGTCATCTGTAAATTTTGAAATTGTGCCCTGCAAATCCAAGTCTAGGTCATTGATATAGATCAAGAAAAGCAGTAGTCCCAATACCAATCCCTGGGGATCCCCACTATATACCTTTCTCCAGTCCGAAAAACACTGTTCCCCAGTACTCTGTTTCCTGTCACTCAGCCACCTTCGTATCCATGCTGCCACTCTCCCTTTTATGGCATGGGCTTCAACTTTGCTGGCAAGCCTGCCATGTGACATTTTTCAATCACCTTTTGGAAGTTCATGTACACGACATCAATGGCATTACTCTCATCAACCCTCTCTGTTATCTCTTTAAAGGCAGCCCATTTTTCCATTACAGTTTTGCCTGTCAATCTTTAATTCCAATTTACTTGGGCCAGATCGATTCCATTATAACTACTGTTATGGTTTTTGCACCTCTCTGTAATTTCCTTGCAAATTTGTTCCTCTATAGTTTTCCCATTAATTGGTAGTCTGTAGAATACACCCAGTAGTGTCATCATACATCATACCTCTTACCTCAAATCAAATAGATTGTGTCCTTTACCCATCTAGGACAGACCCTCTCTCCAGCACTGTAATATTATTCTTAATCAATACTGCCACTCCTCCTCCTTTCTTTCCTTCCCTCACTTTCCTGAACACCTTGTATTCAGGAATACTTAGTACCCAGTCCTGCCCTTTTATGAGCCAGGTCTCCGTTATCACCATGACATAATATTCCCACGATTCCACCTGCGCCTACAGTTCACTAACCCTTTATCACATTCCATGCGCTCACATCAATGCACAGTAAACCTAAATGATGCCTTATTGCATTCCTTCTTACTCTGACCCCACCTAATACCTTACTATCTCCTACTCTAGTGCTATCTGTCTCTTCCAATTTTCAATGCACCTTGGTTTTCTTCTCTAATATTACCTCCTCATTCCCACACCCCTGCCAAGTTAGTTTAAACCCTTCCCAATAGCACTAGCAAATCGCCCTGCATGGACATTGGTCCCGGCTCTGTTTAGGTGCAACCTGACTGGCCTTTACAGGTCCCATCTCCCCCAGAACCAATCTTAATATCCCAGGAATTTAAAGCCCTCGCTCCTGCACCATCTCTCCAGCCATGCATTTATCTTCTCTAATATAAAAGCAAAATACTGCGGATGCTGGAAATCTGAAACAAAAACAAGAAATGCTGGATTCACTCAGCAGGTCTGGCAGCATCTGTGGAAAGAGAAGCAGAGTTAACGTTTCGGGTCAGTGACCCTTCTTCGAAACTCTGCCTACAGGACCTCATCCCTCTTTCTACCTATGTTGTTGGTACCGAAATGGACCACAAGCACTGACTGTTCACCCTCCTCCCCTCAGAATGCTCTGCAGCCACCCAGTGACATCCTTGACTCTGGCATCAGGGAGGAAATACACCATCCTGTGTTCGAGTCTGCAGCCACAGAAGCACCTGTTTGTTCCCCTAACTATAGAATCCCCTGTCATTATTGCTTTCCCAATCATCTTCCTGCCCCCTTGGTATAGCTGCGCCAGACATGGTGTTGTGAACTTGGCTCTGGCTGCACTCCCCTTTTGGAACCATCACTCTCACCAGCCTTCAGAACTGAATACTGGTTAGAGAGCAAAATACAATGGGGTGGGGGGGCTGCTGCACTACTTGCCTGTTCCTGCTTGACTGCCTGGCGGTCATCCATTCTCTCTCTGCCTGAACACCCTTAAGCTGTGGGATGACCACTTCCAGAAACGTGTTATCCACAAAACTCTCAACCTCGTGGATGCGCTGCAGTGGCACCAGCTGCTGTTCAAGCTCCGAAACCCGAAGCTCGAGCTGCTGCAGCTGACGACACTTCCTGCACATGTAGTTGTTCAGCTCACGAGAAATGACCTGGAGTTCTCACATGGAAAAGATGCGCACTCCATGGGACTGAGGTGTCCTTCCATGCTTCGATTTAACAGAAATAAACTTAAGACATAAATAAATACAGACTCACCAGCTACTTACCAACAGCTGCTACCCTTGTGCTGATGTCACTTAATAACTCTTATTTATATACCTAAGACTTTAATTGATTGAAAAATTCAGAACCCTTTAGTGTTACTATTCCTTGTCTGATGATACCAAACTTGGAGTAGTGGCAAACAGTGAGGATGATATGAACCGCCTGCAACAGGACAAAGATAGGCTAACAGAATGGGTAGACAAGTGGCAGATGAAATTTAATACATACAAGTGTGAGGTGATGCATTTTGGCAGAAGGCATAGCGTGAGACAATATAGGCTTAATGGCACACTTCTAAAGAGTGTGCAGGGACAGAGGGACCTGGGGGTGCATGTGCATCGATCTTTGAGACATATTGAGAGAGTGGTTAGCAAAGCATATGGGATCTTGGGCTTCATAAATAGAGGCATTGAGTACAAAAGCAAGGAAGTTATGCTAAACCTTTATAAAGCTCTGGTTAGGTGCCAACTAGAGTATTGTGCCCATTTATGGTAACCACACTTTCGGTGTGAGGGCCCAGAGAGGGTGCACAGGAGATTTACCAGTATGTTTCCAGGGATGGGGAATTTTAGTTATAAGGTCGGTTCGAAAAGCTGAGGTTGTTCTTGGAGCAAAGGAGATTGAGGGGAGATTTGTTAGAGGTGTAAAGGTAATGCAGGCTTAGTTATGTTAAACAAGGAAAATCTGTTCCCATTAACTGATGGTACAAGAACTAGGAGACACAGATTGAAGCTTCTGGGCAAGAGATGCAGGAGGAACGTGAGGAAGAACTTTTTTACGCAGTGAGTGGTAATGACCTGGAACTCACTGTCTACAAGGGTGATGGAAGCGGAGACAATCAATGATTTCAAAAGGAAATTGGATGGGCATATGAAGGAAGTAAACTTGCAATGCTATGGGGATCGAGTGGGGGGCTTGGGACTGAGTGGATTGCTCCATGGAAAGCCAGCATGGACTTGATGGATGGAATGGCCTCCTTCTGTGCCATAAATGACTATGACTCTATTTAATTTTAACTTTATCCACTAGATTTGATTAATTAATTGAACACTGATTGCATGATAAATTACCAAACCATCTTTAGTTTTTATATGAATTAGTTGATCTAGTTTTACTTTATCATTTAATTTACATTAGATTAAAATCTTACCAGTATACTCACTGCATGTGATTCTTTGACCTGTGACATCACTTTGAGATTTTTCTTTTCCCTCCTGTTTATTCAGTCTCACAAGTATGATCACAGATCACTGATACTTAAGTTATATACTTGCCTTAAAAATCTCGGGTTCTGCTGCTCCACCCTTTGTGCTGCTTCTGATGTCATTCTGATGTCACTTTTTGATCTCTCTGCCGTCGCTTGGGGTTCCTACTCTCCAATCAGCTGCTGCTCTCTGCTGCTGCTCCTTTTCAATCCCTATGTCTGGGGTTTCCACTCTTTCCTCAATGAAGCTCATCACCACATTTGTGCCTTTTTTACTGCTTAAACCATTATCCATTCCTTCATTCTTTGCTTTTCCTAATGCTGTCTTCACCAGTTTTCCTGCCTTGATGCTACAACTAATCTAAAGCTCTGCAGCCTGAGCCTCCTCTTATTCACAGTCCATCATGCCACTACATTTCTTCCTTACTAAACTCCATTGCCCCCTCCCCCACCCCACCGTGCCTCAGCCAATTGTCTTCCAGATTGTCATCCTTATTTTCAAATCTCTCCATGGCCTTGCAATCGCTATATGAGCAGCCTTCTCCAATCATACATCAGAGCTCATGCCCTGCATTCCTCTGGTTTTCAATTGCTGTTTACTCTCCGGGTGGAATTTTGTCACCAGTAAGGAAGTCCTGATATTGGGATGCAAACTAGGTGGTGTAGTCACACGGTGGAAGGTGAAACAGATTTTTATTGGGGCCATCCAATTAATGGCCAACAAACGTGAGAGCCAGCCAATAACGGGGAGCGGGCGGAGGGATGTCCCCAGAAGCTGAGAAGCAGATGCCATATTTGAACAGGAGGCACCACTCTGTTGTAAGGCAGCACAAGATAGGAAACTGAAAGTGAGGCCAAACAAGGGTAGCGGGTAGCGCAATGGCAGCTACTAGAGGGCATGAGACCCATGAGCAGCACTCGCCTCTTACTCCCCATACACAAGATGCACCTCGGAGTGACCCGTTAATCTTTATATCAGCCTCCAGCTTGACACTTCCCTGCTTTATTCACTCTCATCCTTCCTGTGCTGCAACGCTGCAGCTTGCAATGGCTGCCAACACTGACCTGCCACTGAGCTCCTGCCTCCTTATAGCTGGTAAAACTCTGAAGCTCAGTTCTTCACATGCACCCTTGGAAAAATCTGAAAAATTCCTGAAAATACCTCTTAATTGACTCTTTCATCAGCTGAATTGCCTGCCAGTCGCTGATAAGCGCGGTCTCCGCCCTGCATCCCAGATGCCTCTGGGAAACTTCAACAGCAGTGGGAACATGTCAGGATTCTGTCCCGCACATCCTCCTGCCATTTTGCCGGCCTACCCACCTCCCAGCCTATAACTCTGGGTGCGAGAAAATTCTGCCCTTTGCACCCCTGCTCCACCAACAGAGGCCCAATCCTTCAGCCATTGCATTCCTAGCCTTTGAAACTCTCTCTTGCAACTGCTTTACCTTCCTGTCTCTCATTCTTGATCCAAGATAATGTACCTTGCTGGGGCGGATGCTATTGAAATGTAATTTGTTGTATTGTGTGTGGAAATTTAAAAAAATAAAGTTGAAACTACAGTATGATGATTCATTTTGGGTCCTGCTAGCTTTGAAAAGTGAATAGGTTTGTCAATGTATGGAGATCTATCAATATATTGGGGACATGATCATCAACCAAGAGTGCTGTAGTAATTCTGTACCGTCAGTCTCAATAACTCCTCTCAGCCATTGTCGTGATAACATAATCAGCATTCACCTTTTTCATAAAAATATTCAAGCAGGTCAGCCAAAGAAAATAGAAAATAGTGAAAAAGATTTATCAGAATTCTTATTCATTTTCTGATTTTAAGGAAATATTATTGGTGATACCAGGGTGAGGGGGGCAGGAGTGGTGAGAAGTCATCCACTTGTCTTTGGTGGAGAAACCATAGAACCCTTGTAAAATGGTGCAAACAGCCATGCAAATTCACCCTCACAATGTGATCGGGAGGCAAAGTTTGAAGCTACAAAACAAGCCTGTGACTCAATTCGTGTCTTAATGACGGAGTCTGAACCTTTTTTGGTACAAATTTAAAGCTTGGCAAAGAGGCCTTTTGGAGAATAGTTACAGAAATCCAATAAAATCATTACCCATGAATTGAAACATGATTAATACAAAGGCGTTTTTCTTATTTTCACGCAAAAGTTCTATTTCTGCTGGCAGTATGAAATCTGTGAAGTGAATCGTTAATAATTTACTACAGCATATATATAACTGAAATGTAATTACATAGGTAGGTCACAGTCAATAACAGTCTTCCAGGGAGAGTTATTTTCACGCACAAGGGATATATCATTTTGATCGCGGACAATGAAATAGCCCAGAATGGATAGGACTAATGGGTCTCATAAGCAGTAGATTTATAATTTGCCTTAAATAAAAATTTCACCTTCTCACTGCTGGGGGTAACATCCATTTCTTGACAAAAAACAGCAATCAAAATGATACCATTTCACTGCACAACTTTTTCACACAAAAAATGCAGCTTGCAAATTCAACAAGGCCCCAAAACTGGTGCGAGGATCAGGATTAACCTGTGCCCATTGCTTCTGATGCAAGCAGCATGCAAACTTCATGCTGCCTGCTCATAGCATGCAGATAACATTAACCATGCTGTTGAGTGGCTGCATGCTGGAGCAGAGCATGGGGTGCAAAATCATGAGACGCGAGCACCACTTAAAGCCAGCCTGCACCTTTTAGAGGGGAGGTGCTTTCTGGCTGGAGCAGGGGCTGGAACTGGTTGCAGAAGCGAGTGTGAGTAAGAAGAATACTGAATGATGGCATAACATAGCAGAGAGCATGCTCCAAGAATTTATGATGCTGCACTGGAGACCTTGGTCAAGGATGTGCAAAGGAGGAGAGATGTTATATATCGGCACTATTTTCCTTCCTCCTCCTCCTCCCCCTCTTCCTCCAGCTCCCTCAGCTGTTTACCATATACCTGGTGTCAAGGGCTGTGACCCCATGATGGCGAGGTTGTGCAGCATTCTGTAGACCACAGCAAATCGTGACACATGCTCTGTTGAGTACTACAAGGCTCCTCTAGAGCGGTCCAGCCAGCAGAAGCATTAATTAAGCACCCCAATGGTCTGCTTGATGACATTTAGTGTGGCTTCATGGCTTTCAGTACATGCATGTTGCCCAGGTGGGTGCGGGTTGTGCACCAGAGTCATGAGAAGGTGGTCAACAGATAGTCCTTGTTGCCCATGTAGCCATCCTTTGGTTTCTTGTGGTGGCTCAAATGTAGATAGTACAGCAGACTGTAGCAGAATAAATGCATCACAACTGTTACCAGGGTGCCAGGCATTGATCTCCATGATGCGCTGCCTTTGGTTGCACACCAGCATTGAGGCAGTGGAATTCCTTTCGGTTGCAGTACATCTCAGAGTTGACAAGCAGTGCCTGCAAAGCAAAGCGCACACAGTCAATGACACCCTGCACCATGGGGAAGCCTGCAGTCCTGGTAAAGTCATGTGTTCACTGTGGCTGCTTCTTTCTGGCCAGAGAGAATGAAATGTATTTAGCTTTCTTTGCAAACAGAGCCTCAGTGACCTCGCTTATACAACAGTGGATGGCAAACTGGGCAATGTTGCAAATATTACACAAAAACAAGAAATGCTGGAATCACTCAGCAGGTCTGGCAGCATCTGTGGAAAGAGAAGCAGAGTTAACGTTTCGGGTCAGTGACCCTTCTTCGGAACTGACAAATATTAGAAAAGTCACAGATTATAAGCAAGTGAGGTGGGGGTGGGGCAAGAGATAACAAAGGAGAAGGTGCAGATTGGACCAGGCCACATAGCTGACCAAAAGGTCACGGAGCAAAGGCAAACAATATGTTAATGGTGTGTTGAAAGACAAAGCATTAGTACAGATTAGGTGTGAATACACTGAATATTGAACAGCAGCAAGTGCAAACCTGAAAACAAACCTGAAAAAACCCCTGCAAAAAACAGGTTTTTTCAGGTTTGCACTTGCTGCTGTTCAATATTCAGAGTATTCACACCTAATCTGTACTAATGCTTTGTCTTTCAACACACCATTAACATATTGTTTGCCTTTGCTCCGTGACCTTTTGGTCAGCTATGTGGCCTGGTCCAATCTGCACCTTCTCCTTTGTTATCTCTTGCCCCACCCGCACCTCACTTGCTTATAATCTGTGACTTTTCTAATATTTGTCAGTTCCGAAGAAGGGTCACTGACCCGAAACGTTAACTCTGCTTCTCTTTCCACAGATGCTGCCAGACCTGCTGAGTGATTCCAGCATTTCTTATTTTTGTTTCAAATTTCCAGCATCCGCAGTATTTTGCTTTTATATTAATGTTGCAAATATTGCCTGCTCCAGCCTGTAAAGAGCCTGTCGCAAAGAAGTTCATGACCACAGTGATCGTCACAGCCACTGGCAATGCTGCCCTCACCCTGCTTTGAGGCTGCAGTTCGGACTGTAACAGGTGGCAGATTTCAGTGAGCACCGCATTCATAAAGCAAAGATGTCTGGCAGACCCTGGGCAGATATAGCTTGTGCTGAGAGCCTTTTCCCCTTCCTCCTCCTCATTCTCCTCCTCCCTCTTCGAGCATCTTGTTGATCTCTGAGTTGTCTTTCCTCATTCTCCCTGTCATGCTGCCAGACTGAGAGGGTTAGAAACTATTGCATTTACGTCTGGGAGCCAATAGTCTGAGCAACAGTCAGAACAAAGGCTTTGACTTGGTTGAGGGTCGGGAGGGGGCCTCCTGCTGCACAACACATATTCAGCTGTGCAAGATTAAGAGAGGGCATTAGCTGGAGTGTTCAAGTTGAAAATGGTACTGCTGATGTCAAATCAGCTTTTTTTAAATTTATTTATTCGTTTTCATGGAATGTAGATGTTGCTGGCAGACCAGCATTTTATTGCCCATCCCTAATTGCCCTTGAGAAGGTGGTGGTGAGCTGCCTTCTTGAACCGCTGCAGTCCATGTGGGGTAGGTACACCCACAGTGCTATTAGGAAGGGAGTTCCAGGATTTTGACCCAGTGACAGTGAAGGAACGGTGATATAGTTCCAAGGCAGGATGGTGTGTGGCTTGGAGGGGAACTTGCAGGTGGTGGTGTTCCCACACATCTGCCGTCCTTATCCTTCTAGGTGGTAGAGGTCGTGGGTTTGGAAGGTGCTGCCTGAGTAGCCTTGGTGTGTTGCTGCAGTGCATCTTGTACATGGTACACACTGCTGCCACGGTGTGTCGGTGGTGGAGGGAGTGAATGTTTGTTGACCGGCTGCCAATCAAGTGGGCTGCTTTCTCCTGGATGGTGTTGAGCTTTTTGAGTGTTGTTGCAGCTGCACCCATCCAGGCAAGTGGAGAATATTCCATCACACTCCTGACTTGTGCCTTGTATATGGTTGACAGGTTTTGGAGAGTCAGGAGGTGAGTTACTCGTCACAGGATGCCTAGCCTCTGGCCTACTCTTGTAGCCATGGTATTTATATGGCTACTCCAGTTCAGTTTCTGGTCAATGATAACCCTAGGATGTTGATAGTGGGGGATTCAGCGATCGTAATGCCATTGAATGTCAAGGGGAGATGGTTAGATTCTCTCTTGTTGGAGATGGTCATTACCTGGCACTTGTGTGGTCTAAATGTTATTTGCCACTTATCAGCCTGGATATTGTCCAGGTCTTGCTGCATTTCTCTGCGGACTGCATCAGTATCTCAAGAGTCGCGAATGGTACTGAACATTGTGCAATCATCAGCAAACATCCCCACTTCTGACCTTATGATGGAAGGAAGGTCATTGATGAAGCAGCTGAAGATGGTTGGGCCGAGGATACTGCCCTGACAAACTCCTGCAGTGATGTCCTGGAGCTGAGATTATTGACCTCTAACAGCCACAAGCATCTTCATTTGTGCTAGGTACGATTCCAACCAGCAGAGAGATTTCCCCCTGATTCCCATTGACTCCAGTTTCGCAAGGTTTCCTAGATGCCATACTTGGTCAAATGCTGCCTTGATTCCTCCCCTCTTGAATTCAGCTCTTTTGTCCATGTTTGAACCAAGGCTGTAATGTGGTCTGGAGCTGAGTGGCCTTGGCGGAACCCAAAATGAACGTCACTGAGCTGGGTATTGCTCAGCAAGTGCGGCTTGATAGCACTGTCGATGACACCTTCCATCACTTTACTGATGATCGAGAGTAGACTGATGACGCAGTAATTGGCTGAGTTGGATTTGTCCTGCTTTTTGTGTACAGGACATACCTGGGCAATTTTCCACATTGCCGGGGAACAGCTTGGCTCGGGGTGCGGCAAGTTCTAGAGCACAGATCTTCAGTATTATTGCCGGTATGTTGTCAGGGCCCATAGCCTTTGCAGTATCCAGTGCCTTCAGTCATTTCTTAATATCACGGGGAATGAATCGAATTGACTGAAGACTGGCATCTGTAATGCTGGGGACTTCAGGAGCAGGCTGAGATGAATCATCCACTCGGCACTTCTGGCTGAAGATTGTTGCAAATGCTTCAGCTATATCTTTTGCACTGATGTGCTGGGATCCCCCATCTCTGAAGATGGGGATATTTGTGGAGCCACCCCCACCTGATAGTTGTTAAATTGTCCACCACCATTCACCACTGGACGTGGCAGGACTGCAGAGCTTAGATCCGATCCATTGGATATGGGATCGCTTAGATCTGTCTATCGCATGCTGCTTACACTGTTTGGCATGCAAGTAGTCCTGGGTTGTAGCTTTACCAGGTTTACACCTCATTTTGATGTTTGACTGGTGCTGCTCCTGACTTGCCCTCCTGCACTCTTCACCCTTCTATACGTTGCTTGACATCACAATTTGCTACTCTGCGTACTTAAGGTGCATGTTCTCTGTACCTGTATTCATGCCCTTACAAAAATGACATCTGGCATGGCCCGCACCTAACAAGTGCATGTGCATGACTTCAGGGGCAGCCCTCCGAGGGGCATCGGGTGCCCGATCAGGAGGGCCCCCCCAGCCTGCCGGAAGGCTGCCTGGTTTTACCATGCGGGATTCTTGGGGTCTTTGTCGTCTGGCTGTGGAGGGTAGAATACCTGCGACAGCTGGAGGAGGCCCTTAACTGGCTGTTAATTGGCCACTTAAGGGCCTTGATTAGTCTGGGATGGGTGGGCCATTTATCGCCACCGCTGCCCCACGTAAAATTGCAGTGGGGGCAGGGGAGGGAACGGCCCCTCACCTCCCATTCAATTTTACGCTCCCCCGTCACCAGCCCGCTCTTTGGGGGGCTGTAAAATTCTGGCCATGGTACAGTGGCAAGATAAGATTTCAATATTTCATTCAGCTCCAAAAGTTTGTCAGTTAATCAATTCCTTCATATAGAAAATTATGTTCCTCAAACCATGTCATATATCGTGCTCTCCTTCCATCACAGATTTCTGGTGCACAGGCTGGTGCAATGGAGTAGTCAGTACTTTTATGCAAACAATGGCCGAATTTTATGCACCCTCCTCCCAGCCCCGAGAGAGGGCTGGGAGGTGGGGGCGGCATGAAATTGGGCAGGATGGTATGGGCACCATGCCCATTGCCTACCCACCTCTGCTGGTATCTTACCAGCAGCGGAGGAGATGGCAGATGGCCCGCCTGCATTTAGGCCAATTGAGGCCCTTTATTGGCCAATTAATGGGCACTTAAGGGCCTCTTCGTGCTGCTGCTTGGCAGATGAGCACTTCGCCACCGGAGGAGACCACCCAGTAATAACTGGTGGACTTCTTGCGAGCTGGGAGGTGGCTGTCTTGATTGGGCACGCTGCCACCCAAAGAGGGCCCCCCAGTGGCACAGACCACGCCTGCTGGAATAGCCCCTCCCCCCGTCCTCCCCATCGATGCCCTCCCTACCCTCACTGGGGTCTGGCCGATTGGCCCTGGCAATTTCTGATCCCAGTTACCTATTCCGAGGCTGGCATCCATGGTGGCTCTTCTCTCTGGGTGCAGTCCCAGCAGTGGACACCACTCCCAGTGGCGCTGCTGGGACTGAAAAGCTGCCGGTCCTCTGACTGGCCGGAGCTCTTGGAGGTGGGATATACTGTCTCAGAGGGGCGGAAACCATGATTGCAGGTAATTAATTGCCTGAGTCACGCAAAATAGCAATGTGACTTTCAGGGCCGGTGGAGGCAGGCTTGCCCCTGGCTTTCAAGTTGTTGGGTGGGGCCACTGCCTCCTCGTGAAATACCAGCCAATGTATTAATTTAACTATTAAAGTCGTCTCTTGGTGCCAGTTGATCCATAGTAACAAGAATCTTGGTACACCAGGAACTCGATGCTGGGTTTTTACTGTGACTGATAGTTCAATAAAACAAAGAAAATTGCAACATCCAGTCCAGTTACAGCTTATAGAAAGTACATCCTGAATTGATGCATTTAGCAATCTGACTGGAAAAAAATCCCTGCTTCTTTAGGCCATGCAACTGACTTGAAACTGATTGTAAACTGAAGCTTGCAAAGAACAGATCACAGACTTGAGACTGATTTGTTCCTGTAGCTGAATTGCTATTCATGCTTTTAAACAGTGTAATTAGGGATTTAGTTAGTTCGAGATTAATCACTTTATAATGATTGTAAGATCAGTCTTATTGATTTATGTGGTGCATTACCCTGCCTCCTAGGGCTATACATTGGCAGATTAAAACTCTAAGAAAGTGGCAGTTTCATTTTCTAACAGATGTGTTATTACATTTAGTTACAAAGCAAATGAAGTGAGGCATTTTCTACATAGATCAGCTTACTCAGTACTTCCTGAGTTATACACTTCGGTAAAGGTTAATCTTCTTCTAGTAGTGGTCAAATATAGTCACCAGTATTTCTAATGATCACACAACTTTTATGATTCAATATCACTTTTGTTGGTCCATTTCTTTCCAATTAAGCTGTTTAACTCTGGCAGCATTCTCTAGCAATGCTACTGCAGCTGTTTAGACAAAAAGAAAGGTGTTCGTGATCTATAGTTGCTTTCCTTCAATTTTTAAGGCATGAGAATACATGGCCCAGAATCCTAGAAGTTACAACGAGATCAGGACCACTGGATCCCTCCACCACTGACCCCAGTAGAAGTTATGTGGTCAGTGGGGGGATACCGAAGTAGCATCTGTACAAATGGATGCCTGCATTACAATGAGCACTTTTCTGGCATGTTCCCACCTCCTGCTGCCAGGAAATCTGACAAAGTTGAACAAAACAGAACTTCCGATATCAACTTGAAGGTGCAGCTGACGAGTTTTGTCATTAGAGGTGCCAGCCCTATGGTGCTTGTTGGCAGCAGGTGATAGAAACATAGAAAAATAGGAGCAGGATAAGAACGATATCTAACTCTTTCTTGAATATATTTAATGATTTGTCCTCAACTGCTTTCCGTGGTAGAGAATTCCACAGGCTCACCACTCTCTGGGTGAAGAAATTTCTCTTTATCTCAGTCCTAAATGGCTTACCCCTTATCCTTAGACTGTGACCCCGGTCCCGCCATCGGGAACATCCTTCCTGCATCTAGTCTGTCCAGTCCTGTTAGAATTTTGTAGGTTTCTATGAAATCTCCTCTCATTCTTCTAAACTCTAGCGAATACAAGCCTAATCGACCCAATCTCTCTTCATACGTCAGTCCTACCATCCCAAAAATCAGTCTGGTGAACCTTCGCTGCACTCCCTCCGTAGCAAAAGCATCCTTCCTCAGATAAGGAGACCAAAACTGCACGCAATACTCAAGGTGTGGTCTCACCAAGGCCTTGTATAATTGCAGCAAGACATCCCTGCTGCTGTACTCGAATCCTCTTATTATGAAGTCCAACATACCATTTGCCTTCTTAACTGCCTGCTGCACCTGCATGCTGACTTTCAGCGACTGGTGCACAAGGATACCCAGGTCTCGCTGCACCTTCCCCTTCCCCAATCTATCGCCGTTCAGATAATAAACTGCCTTCCTATTTTTGCCTCCAAAAATCCTATTGCAAAATACATTACTGTCTCTGGCTCTCTGCTGACCCAGGCCGTGCAAAGTTGCTTTCCCATATCCGTGGCCAGATTGGTATGACAGTACCTGCAGATATGCTTGGTCGCATATTGGCAGGTATGGCATGTTGGGTTTCACTGGCTGATGATCATCTTTTCAATCATCAATCAAGTATGATTGGAGTGCTTCTGAAGAACTGTCTAGAATATTGGTTAGTCAGGCCTTCAAATGTAGCAGATACCATCAGGCCTGGTGTCTCACTTAACTTCAGATCTGAAGCTTCCAGATAGAGCAATCATCTGTCAAAGTGAGGCCTGATCATCACTGACTACCATGTAGGTGTATAGTACTGATTGGAGGCACAGAGCACCGCTTATGCAGCTCAATCTGCCTAGCCTCCATCTGGAACTTATCCTCATCTTCTAAGTAACTCAGGGGAGATTCTCACTAGAAAACCCAGTAATTTGAGTAACAGAGCTGGAGGCAAAAGAAATAATCAAAATAATTGACACAAAAGCCCACAAGAATTGAAGTGCCACGGAATTGAAAACACGTAATATAAGAAAAATAGGCCACAAATAACCTTAAAATTGCTCAATCACACTTCTCTCTGGCCTTTTCAACTTACTTTCAGGATATGCCTCAGCACCAAGCAACCCCAGACATTTATACCTTCAGCGGGGGTATAGACCAAAGATGTAGGCTGCAAAAGGCAAACGCAAGTTTCATAATGGTGCTCCTTCATTGTTATATTATAATGAAATTCAACTTCCCTCTGTTTTGAGTAGGTCACCAGAAATGCACATCACATATAGTAAGGTCAGAATCTGCACTCCTCATTCTTATCTATAATGCCCCTGGAACTAAGTACACAGGGTGTGCTGGACTGGAAAATCTGTCCCTGTATATATATTTGTTTTATTCTATTCAAAACTACACAAGTAAAGTAAATAGGCAACTGATATCCCTGCAATTGCATTTCTGAATGGATCTTATTAATGAACATTATTATTACCTTGCCTCAGTATCTCTGAAGGATGTGGAGTGTGTATGTTAATTTCATTGCCACTGACCAATAACATCATGATTCCATACTTGCAGGTAATGGTAGTTTCACATTCACAAAGAGGCATTTGTAAAGAATTGTTTCCCTGTAATCGACTGGATCCAATCATTCTGTGAAAAATGCTAATCTTCAAAATAATGTCCCAGTTGTTTTAAGTTGAATAGAATTCTAATCTTTGTAATTCCCTGAGCATGACTGATGTGAATACTAAAAACTTTATAATTCACTGTAGTGATATTTCACTGCAATGAATTGCCAGATTTTTTTTTATCTTCAGAATGCATTAACACTTAAAATGAATTGGCAGTCTTGTGGTCGAATACACTGCAAACTCCACCATAGAGAGTTTGGTGATTGCATAGTGCCCCCATACAGTGAGTTCCTGACCTCAACTGTGTTATCAGGTCAGACATGAGGTAGGTAGAGCATTTCCTCCTGGAGATCATGCATTCATTTCCTTCTGTACTTGAACAGGTGACAGGGTTTTGCCAATGCTGCTTTAAACACTAATTTGTCTGGTGACTTTCACTGGGGAACTAAAAGGGAATAAAAAATGGCACAGGACAAGTCTAAAAAAACAATTATTTACATTAATGACAACGATTTGCTTCTGTGGAAAGCTGTTATAACTCCACGATGGAGGAACACTTCTAATTCACTCACAGAGGTAAGTCAGAGGATATGATGTATGAAAAGGACAGGAGTGTTATGTCATGCAATACAGAATGTATTATTTTGCTCAAGTATATTCTGTTAAGGAGGTAAAGCCACAACATTAAATAATTTTTCAGTAAGGTTTGAATTCAAGTGATGATTTGTTAGGGAACTTTGCAGAAGTACATAACATTTTAGAATTGTTTATCTAGAATGAATTGCAACGTTTGGAGTGTTATGTCCTGACATACTAATTAATATGTATTTGAATATGTTAACAGTTGATCTCTTATAGCAGTGGGTGGTGAGTGTTGGAGGGAAAATGATGTGTATTAAAGTTGTTCACATGCAGGCTGAGTTGGTGCAATCATTTTTGCCGTGTGTATGTGAGAGATGAAAATTATGTATGTAAGGAGCCAGGGATGGATGTTATACATGCGAGTTAATGTATTCATTGTGTAAAGTTTTTTTTTATGCTTTGCTTCTGTTGTTTTTTTAGGTTCTCCTGTATTGGTTTTGTTGGCTGTGGAAATTATGTATGGAAGATTTATTGTTTGCATTTTTTGATGTTTTTGAATTTGTATTTGGTGCTGGAAGGAGGAAGAGTTTTCCTGTTTGAGGCGATCAACAGTTATGAGTGTGGGAAAATGTGAGTGGAACTGGAATAGGGTGGTTAGCTATGGTTGGAGGCAATCTTGGTGGTTTGAGCACGTGACATTCTGACGACATGACATTCTGATAATGTGACATCTGATCATGTGATGCCTGACCGCTGATCACATGAGTATTTCTGTTCCTGGTTTCATGCCAGCAGCTTTTATGCCAGATGCTCGAAGTTGAAGGAGGGCACTCTTGAGCAATCAAAGAGGGGAACCGAGGAACCCTGAAATGTCAGCCCCTTTTTCAGACCACAATCATTTTAGACATCCATTTCGAATGGTCTGCATTTCACAGCACCATTCCCCTGCCTCTGATTGCCATATTCCCCAATTCCTGACTCTCCAGCCCTCTGCTGACAGCACTCCACGAGGTTGCTGTTCTCTGCGACAGTGTTCAAATGATGTCACTGAGCTGGAGGATTAGGTGGGGGTTGGGAGTGCCTGCACTATAGAAAATTTAAATTGCTGATCTCCTGGGCTACTGGAGGGCAGCACTCGGGGAAGGAACCTCCAGTTCCAATTAACTCCAGTCCTTCCAGGAGGGTTAGGAACCCCAGACTGGGACTATGGGAATGAAATTTAACTTAGTGTTACCAGTTTTTTCTGGCATAAAACATGGACCAAAATCGGGAATGAATCTCCTGTTATGAATTTGCTCCCAATGTCTGATGGCTGCCATTTTGGATCGATTGACTTTTAGTTGCACAAGGCACCCACCTGAAATAGGTCTGAGCTATTGTTTATGTGACACTGATGTTGAAATATAACCAGGACAATGCCTCGATCTTGAAATTAAATTCAAACTTTTAAATTGTCATTTGAATTTTCTTTATTAGCAATTTCCTGTAGGGATTGCTGCCTCCCCATATATTGCTCTTTCTCTGAGTATCAAAGATCAAGCTCGGGGGTCAGCTCAGCCTCTCTCCTCCCCTAATTTGTCAGGCTGTTAATCAGTCTGGCAGTGGTAATCCTGCTCATCTTCCTGCCTTGCTCCCCCTCCCTCACTCCCATTCTTATTCTGGGATCTCTCTCCACATCCACACTCCATCCCTGCTCTTGGCTGCTCTATTGTATAATCATCCTCCCTGACTCTACCCTCTGCCAATAGCCTCATACCAAGCCTGCAGCCAGTCTTGAGGCCACAGTTGGTGCTGCTGGTCCCAGGCCTGTCTCTTGCAGCAAATTATGGATCAAAACACAAAAAATATGCTGGTGTGCACTTCACTTTGGAAAGCATATCGATTTCAGCCTCATGATTTTTCTTTACAGAAATAGTGGGCTGGATTTTATGGGCCCCCCTGAGGAGAATCGAGGCAGAGGGCGGATGGGGCCATCGCCAAGCGATCTGACTGAGGGTGGGATAGCCCGATGAGGCCAATTAAGTGGCCAGTTAAGGGCCTCTTCCTTCCACTACTGGGATCTTACCAGTGCAGGAGTTGCCTCCGCCATGTGGGGTGGGCGCCTTGTTAAATGAGGCGCCCACCCTGTGGGTTTCGGAGGGGAATAATCCCTTTTCTGCGGGAAATCTGTGGCCCACGGAAAACTTCCACCAGGAACCACTTCACCTCCCAGGACCCCCCACCCTCTGGACTGCACGATCACCCCCATGCACCACCCGCCCCCCCCTCGCCTCACCAGGGGCTTCCGTACTGGCCCCAGCGATCTCATCTACCTCTGGTCTGGGGTTCCAGCACGGGCCTTTGTCCAAGACCAGCAGTGGTGACCATTCCCATGCTGCCAACTCTCTGACGGGAATCCTGCCTCATGAAACTCTGATGTAAAATGACTGGAAGATCTCTCCCGGGGTTGTGGGGGGGTGTTGCAGCGGGGGCTGGTGGGTGCAGGAAAAGGCCGAGGTGGGGCTTCCCCCTGCCTTTTTGGCCTGGCACCGGGAGCCCCTCCTCCTACACAAAATCTAGCCTGATGGGTGTTCCAAAGGCCCATCAGATCGCTTTAAATTGAATCATGTTACTGGTGATCAGGGGATTGCTCTGTTTAAATCATGTGTTGGATTCTTTCATTGCTGTATATTTATGAGATGTATATTTTATACATGGACCCTTTCGTCTAGAGCTAAATTATTACTTGGAGCAATATTGAAAACTCATTGTTACATACGGTTATATTAACCACAGTCTCTCCAGATATATTGAAGGTTCTTATTTAATAGAGATCAAAACAGAAACATAGCTGAAACATTATCATAGCATATATGTTTATGAGCATTTACACATATTAATAAAACATCTCCTTCTCTGTCCATCCCCACTGGCACATGGATGACAGAGATTTTTTATCAAAGATTAAATGCTTAGCATCTGCTCTGACAATCTACCCACCATGCTGAGTGAACTTAAGGGGGTGAACTTCCTTGGGAGCTCTCCTGCCCGGCCGCTATAACTTTGGTGGAAACCCTGTTTACGTGGGTGAACTGGTTTCAGCTGAAGTTACACCTGCTGATTGACAGAATCCCAGGAAATTCCCAGTGTAGACCTTTTAACACATTTCCTTTGAGTGTAAGTCATTGTAAATTCCTTTGTCTGGCGGAAAGTCTGATTTAGTAAAACCAAACCATAGGTTATTTGCCTGCAGTCACTTGAAAACAACAGTCTTATGTTCATGTTTTGTTCTGCAGTTTAAAAAAAAAATCATTGACTTTCTCCCCTTATATTTTTTCCATTTCCACACAACTACTGCATTAATGCAGTGCTCTGAATCTAAATGAGTATTACAGTATCAGGTAGTGACTAATTAAAGACAGGCAAAATAATAAATGTTATCTTATCTCCTACTGAAACCCTCAACCGTGCCTTTGTTGCTTCTAGACTTGATTATTCCAAAGCACTCCTGGCTGGCATCCCATGTTTTACCATCGGCAAACTTGAGGTCATTCAATCCTCTCTAATTGCGCCAAGTCCTGCTCACTCATCTCCTCTGTGCTCGCTGATCTACATTGGCTTCCATTTAGCAATGCCTCAATTTTAAAATTTACCTATTTGTTTGCAATTCCCTCAATGGCCTCACCTTTCCCTATCACTGTAATCTTCTGCAAATCTACAATGCCCACCCTTCCCCCCCCCCCCAACATCGCTGCACTCTGCCAATTCTGGCCTCTTGAGCATTTCCAATTTTAATCACTTCACCATTGGTAACTGTGGGCGGCACAGTGGTGCAGTGGTTAGCACCGCAGCCTCACAGCTCCAGTGACCCGGTTTCGGTTCTGGGTACTGCTTGTGCGGAGTTTGCAAGTTCTCCCTGTGACCGCGTGGGTTTCCGCCGGGTGCTCTGGTTTCCTCCCACAGGCAAAGACTTGCAGGTTGATAGGTAAATTGGCCATTGTAAATTGCCCCTAGTGTAGGTAGGTGGTAGGAGAATTGAGGGAAGGTGGGGATGTGGTCGGGAATATGGGATTAACGTAGGATTAGTATAAATGGGTGGTTAATGGTCGGCACAGACTCAGTGGGCCAAAGGGCCTGTTTCAGTGCTGTATTTCTCTATGACTATGCCTTCAGCTGTCTAGGCCCTAAAGGCTGAAATTCCCTCCCTATGTTGCTCTGCCTCTCTTTCCTCCTTTAAGACATTCCTTAAACCCTACCTCTTCGACCAAGCTTTTAGTCATATCTCATATCTCCTATGTAGTTAAGTGTCAAACTTTGTTTGTTAACCCTCGTCTGAGGCACTTTGGGATGTTTTATTATGTTATTGGCGCTACATAAATGCAAGTTGCTGTTATTATAAGGTGAATTAATCAGGCAGTAATTCCACCATTGTTCACAACCTTATTGAAAACCCTAAGCAGAATTCTTCCCTTATTGCTCTTTTTTTTTAATGCTTCCATGGGATGCGAGTATTGCCAGCCATATTTGTTGTCCATACCTACTTGCCCTTGACAATGGCTTGCTAGGCCATTTCAGAGGACTATTAAGAGTCAACCACATTGCTGTGGGTCTGGAATCACACATTGGCCAGACCAGTTAAGGACAGCAGATTTCCTTCCCTAAAGGGGCATTAGTAAACCAGATGGGTTTTTAAACGACAATCGATGATAGTTTTATGGCACTACTACAGAGACGAGCTTTCAATTCCAGATTTTTAAAAACTAATTAATTGAATTTAACTCCACCAGTTTCCATGGTGGGATTTGAACCTGTGTCCCTACAGCTTTACTTGGTCACTTACATTACTACTACACCACTCTCTCCCTACACCGCAGTATTATATATCTTTGACCCTATACCAAAACTTAAGCCTGCTACTTTAATTTTCTGTGAGATGATCAGAGCAGTTTAAACTTTGAATTGTTCAAAATAAAGGCATTTCTCATTCTCGGCTATCTCAACCTTCTACGATTTTCTTAATCGCCAGTTAATTTCCAGGTGGAGGGGCTCTGCAATGTCAGCAGCCAATATGAGATTTGTAAACTTTATTTATCGACACAATTATAGGAAAATGACATGTGAAGTGCAAACTTATATTTATTTTATCTTACTACTGGATATAATCAAAAAGTGTGACACGCTCTACAGTACAACTTAATCTACCCAATAATTGGAAATTGGATGTGGAAATTGTAGTAAACATGGTTGCTTTTCATCATTCAGTTTCCCCCTGTGTATTGTAGAGGTCTGACTTGCTGTGGATTTTTAAAATTACTGTTTTATTCCTCTAAGATCATCCTATTTTATGTCCTCTGTGAACCAGTTTTAATTCCTTCTTTACTATTGACCTGAGGGGCAGAAGTTTTCAGCGATTATCAAGTCCGGTCGATCCTGCGTGGGCGGGCGGTGGAACCCTGGGGCGACATTTTACTGCCGGCAGCCAATTAACAGGCCACCGCAGGGGCCACCATCCAATTGAGATTGCACTTTGCAGACTGGAACATAATTTATGCTTTTCAGTTCCAGAAAACATATGTATCCAATTAAAACATACATTCCTATCCAGAAAAATGTGGGTCATGAAGTGGCAGCTTAGATGCACCATGTCGATATGTAACTAGTGAGGTCCTTCCCTCCAAATGGGTATATCAGTGGGCTTTACACCTTCAGCTGTAAACACTTCACATCAGCTGCTCCAACCGAGACTTCAAGGCGAATAGTCATTGTGAAATGAAAATGTTGCTGCCGAGCTATTTTCTGTACTACAGGTGAAACACATTTTCTGCACACAAGTATACTCTAACAGAAAAGGCCATCTTCTGCCCACCTGCTTCATAGTTACTTCACAGGTCCTTGCAGACTATTTAACTACACAATTTAAAATATATATCCAATCTTAGTCACTAAGGAAACATTCTGCCCAGACACTTTTAAAATAAAGCTAATGTAACCTACAACAAGAAGTTCCAATTTAGAACAGGGTTACTGACATCAATAATAATTTTGCATCAGTAGTAAGTACATTTAAATTTTTTCTTGCAGTCACTTTATCTGAAGCTCCTTGTGGTTTCCTTGTGGCCATGCTTCCAGTTTGAGTTTAGTCAACAGATGTTGGCAGGGGAATCCAGCTACTGATGGCATCACAGCCACTGCTAATCCAGCTAATACACTCACACTTTCAAGTGTTGGTCCCTGCACAGCAACTGGGGAAAGGGGTCCTGATGATTTTCCCCTTGTCAGCTCAAGGACACCAAAACCAATTCTAATCCCCACTCTGGTACCCTGGCTGAGATCAGTTAACTTGTATTATAAATTAAATGCATGACTTCCAGTCTATTTGGCAAAAGGAATCACAACACTTCTTAAACCATTGGGACTGTCAATATTGGTTAATAGCTTAAACATATTGCAGTTGCTTCAGGTGTACTGCTGCAATATTTTCAGTCACGTTTTGTAAAAATGGTCTTGAGTTTTGTGCTCCCCAGCAGGAACAAAACAACTTTGCCCTCCCCACCCCCCCGACCACCTCCACCTCCAGCAACACCCCCACCTCCACCAACACCCCCACCTCCACTTGGACTTTGAAATTCCTGATTTGCTTTGGGATTGTAAAGTTCCAAATATAAAAAGTTAAAGATGTTGATAGTGTGGGAACCAGTTGTAAATTCAGACATATATGTGGTCTTTTCACCTTGTGTGTTAGTGCAATTACTTTGTTTTCCCTTATTTTCTATCATTTTCAAGTTCACAACAGGGAGGCCAGACTTGTCAACAGCTATAATGCCAATGGTATCTCATACTCAGCCACCTACTTGTTACAGAACAACATGCTGAGCAATTGTCTTCCTTTTCCCTAGGGTCAAAGTCTTAGGGCCATATATTCCCTTTTTTATGAAAAAAAATAATTTAACAACTGTCAATCAACAAGTCATCGAAGCAAAATTTTCCCACTGGTGGCTTCATAGAACCTGAATTCATTAGCAAGATGAACGGAATAGCTGTCCAATTGCCATGCCCCTGCAGTAATCCTCCTTTCACACTTCTCAAGCGACTAAATTGCCATTTGTTTGATATAACTGATGAAAAGTTCTGTAACCCCAGCTCTGAACTGCTCAGTGCTTGTGCATAATGACACAATATAGAAGTAATATAGAAAATCTTGATTTACTCACGAGTCTCGTTCTTCCTGAAAAGCACGTCGCGGGTCTTTAATATTTTTAACATAATCTGTCCTCCACTGTATCGTGGCTGCTACCAGCCCGCACTTCTTCAGTGCAGTCAACATACAGTGGGGTTGCATTTCTGTGTGGGTTCTGCTGACTATCTGCTGTAGCTATGGTGGATGGCTTGAGGAAGCCCCAGAGAAGCAACTTAAGCATTTACATTGTTTCTCTGGGGTGTGCGTGGATCTTCTGCCAAAATTAAGGCAGAGGATCAGAAGAATCTCTATGGAAATTAAAGCTCAGTCTAGCTAAACTGACAAAATATCACTGCCAGGATTCTCAGATTTCTTGGTATAATTTATTTACTGAACTATAATAAATTACACCCATGTGTTTTGATGATTTTATGTACTCGTTACATGTCAGAAATTGATTTTTGTCCTGATCTTATATAATTTGGATATGTTTATTTCAAAAGTAGGACAAACCCATATCTAGACGATTCAATCCATTTTGTCGAAGGCTGAAGTGGTTGGTTGGAGCTGATTTTCTGACCTGCAGCCACAAAATTCTTTGATCAACAATCAGTTCAGATAGAGTGTCTTTGATAAGGATATATCTTTAAAATGTTTAATCACATATAAAAATCTGTGCATTCAGTAACCAGCCGCTTCCAGGCAGGAATATAGTTTATGACAGGTGTAATGTGTGATTCTGACCGCAAAAACCATGGCCCATTGTTTCCTGACTGCATGGGATCAATATGGCCATGTGTCAACTCATCAATTGTGTCAATTGTGCATGATCTGTAAGATCATCAAAGTCAGCTGTCAAAAGCAATCTTCAAGGAAATTGCTCATACATTAAAGGAAATGCAACTAAAAATTTAGTTTTAGTATTTGAAATACATTAGGGTGGTTAGGCATCTGTCATTATTCGGGTCTCAGGTATTTGATCTATAATAGCTGATGGGGCACACTTTGAAATTGTATTTTGGGAGAAGAGAGGATGCTAATGTTTCATTCTAAGAAACTGTTCCATTTTTAAAAAAGCTTTGCGGGATCAGATTAATCTCTTCTGGACTGTTTCTAGATACCTTTGTGGTTATGCTATGTAGCATTTGATGAATATATCTGCAAATAGTTTAATTGTAAATATATTTGATTAATAACCTTAGCTTGTGCAAGATGGGTCGGGTACTTGATATTTTCCACTTTCCAGATTGACAGGAGAAGTACAGGGAAATAACTATTATCTCTAGAGTACAGTGTTAGCACTGAAAGGCTAATTGGTAGCCTTGGGCTACACAACATAAGAGATCCACTCCCAATTCTGCAGTGGTGTGGCCCTGTCGAGGGGAATCTGTTATCATTTTTGATAAAGAAATGGAATTTTACAAGCCCAAACCATAATTGTGTTTTTGAAGTTTTATAATGTCTAATTACAGAATGTAACTGATTTATAGCTCACTGTTTATTTATGTAATACTGTTGATACGAAATAACATTCTTAGTCCAATGGGCCAACATTCCACGGCTAAAGTCAAACTCCTATCTGTCAGATTTGGCGTAGATTAGTTAAAGTAAAAATTAAATTGTTGATAAATAAAGTCAATTAATTTGAAGTTAATTATGTTTAGCTGAAAACAAGGAAGAAAATAGCATGATGAGAATTTGTTTTATTTTTAAAATTCAGTTATATAGAATGTGGTTATTTCCATTTGGTTCATTCACTGTCTGCATCATTAAACACCAGAGCTTTGACATGAGCAACGAGAATAAGTGAGGGATTGAAAAGTGAAATATATGTTTGAGAAAGTGAGCATCACAATACTTTACCATACAGTTGATGTTTCTCATTGTTTGAGAGTTGCTTAGTAAGCACCAGTATATTTCATGTTTTCAATTATGATTGATCTCTTTCTGGCAAATTTGCCTTTAGACCCCAGTAAATACAATTCATCTCCATCCATTCTTCTTCCACTTACCATATGTTAGCATATCATAGACCAATGTCCCACTCCAGCAACTTCCTTGTATTACGCATTAAATTAATTTTGCATTTATATTTTTAACATTCTGATTGCAGTGGATATATAAAATGTACACCCAGATTCCAGATTCAACATCTAGTTGTTTGAATTTTCATCTCTCGATAACGAGTTTTTCTGAGTTCTTATGGCAAGTACTTCAGTGGCTGAAGGCTAAAATTATTTAATCTCCATATATTTCTTATATCAAGAATTTATTTAAAAACACAAATTTCCCTTGAAGATTGTTTTTTTTAGATTAGATTAGAGATACAGCACTGAAACAGGCCCTTCGGCCCACTGAGTCTGTGCCGACCAGCAACCACCCATTTATATTAATCCTACACTAATCCCATATTCCTACCAAACATCCCCATCTGTCCCTATATTTCCCTACCACCTACCTATACTAGTGACAATTTATAATGGCCAATTTTCCTACCAACCTGCAAGTCTTTTGGCTTGTGGGAGGAAACCGGAGCACCCGGAGAAAACCCACGCAGACACAGGGAGAACTTGCAAACTCCACACAGGCAGTGCCCAGAATCGAACCCGGGTCCCTGGAGCTGTGAGGCTGCAGTGGTAACCACTGCGCCACTGTGCCGCCCGTTTGTCGCACTGTTTCTCATTTGGGAATATCTGCACGCCACAAACATCAAACAAAATGCTGACTGTTGCTCTCTGCATTTATTGTCGAACTCACACAAAGGAGTGATCCCAACACAATGTGGTTATTATTATGGCTGTGTTTGCTGACAATGCCACCATTAGGTGGCGCTGCAATGGCACAAGCGCAAATGCAGCCTGTGCCACTAAAATGTCACAGTCTGCAGACGTCAGGCAGCTGCCAGGATTAAAGATGGTGCTGCTCAAATAATCACACGATGGCAACCTAAACACATGACAACACACAATGGCTGGAGGGGAGGGAGCGAGCAGGCCGGGGAGGGGAGAGGAGGGAGGGAGCAGGCCGGGGAGAGGAGGGAGCAAGCGGGCCAGGGAGGGGAGGGACCAGGCGGGTAAATCAGCGGTCGGTGGGGGAGGCGGCGGTGAGTGAGCGGGCTGGGGGCGGTGAGCGAGTGGGCCGGTGGGTGGGGGGGGGGGGGAGGGTGAGCCAGCAGGCGGGCAGCGTGGGTCGGGTGCGGGCAGCGGAGGGAAGGAGGAGAGCGCACCCTCCACGAGCAAGGTCTTCGGCCGCGCTCTCCCCAGACCCCCTCTCCCCCCACCCCTGCTCTCTTCCCAGACCTCCTCTCCCCCCACCCCTGCTCTCTCCGGCCCGGATCCCCCCACCATCTGCCCGCGTTACGTGATGATGTCATCTGCGCATGCGGCAACCATTCCTGGCACTGCAGAACGCAGCGCATGCACAGAGGGTAGGAACCAATCTGCTCATGGTAATAATAATACAAAGTGATTACTGACAACGCAGCTGGCAGCTTGCATCATCCGACTGCGCCAATCTGCACATGTGTGATGTGCAGATTACGTCGGATGACGTAAGCTGCCGGCTGCGTTGTCAGAAATCACTTTGTATTATTATTACCATGTAATGGTCTGCCCTTTCAAACAGAAACAATCTAAACTTGGAAAGCAAAATACTGCAGACGTTGGAAATCTGAAATGAAAACGGAAAGTGTTGGAAGTACTCAGCAGATCTGACTGCATCAGAATTCTGATGAAAGTTTACAGACCTGAAACGTTGGCCGGGATTTCACGTTGGGCGGACGGGAGCCTACCACCGACTGAAAAGTCGGTGGCGTATCCGCTTCTGCCTTACCTGGGGATCTGACCCTCATTTTACAGGTCCCCAGGCTTTAACTGTTCTGAAGTGGGACTTCCAGCCGCTTGAGGGAGGAAGTCCCGCCTCATTGAGCTGCCAGCCAATCAGGAGGGTGGCCACTGCTGGGACTGCAGCCCAGGCGACTGCAGAGGAAGACATGGAGCCGGGAGTCCAGATAAGTTTTGGTTGCTTCGCTGGGGGTAATCGGTCAGACCCTCAGGCAAGGGTGGTCGTTTGGGGGGAAGTGGGCATGTTGAGTCTTGGGGGTAGTAGGGAAAGCCCTCCATCGGGCACCCTATGCCTGATAAGCAGGCCCCCCCCTACCCTGAGATGATCGGAAGCCACCTGCTTTTCCTGGCTCCAGGACGCCAGCTTGCCACGTGTGGAGGCGGGCGAAGGCCCTTAAGTGGCTGTTAAGTGGCCACTCTACATAAAGGGGCGGAGGTGGGAGTAGGTCACGAAAGCGTCCCGGAGCCTCCAGCTCTAATTTATGCCACACCTGCCACCATCTGGCTCGTTGGGGTGGCGTAAAATTCCAGCCGTTAATTCTGTTTCTCTTTCCACAGATGGTGCTAGACTTGCTATTTCCAGAACTTTCTGTTTTTTATAAACTTGGAAAGCACTGCTTTCAAAATCAGCTTTGTATTTCCTTTAAATGTACAACACATTCACCGCAGACTCTTAATGGAAAGTAGATAAATTAATTAATTCTTTCAAATTGTGCTTCATATAATTCATTATTTATCACCAATAATAGAAAGATATCAACTGCTGAGTTGAGTAGAATTGTGCTGATATTTCATTTCTTTCCCTTTAGTAATCTTACTAATTCCTGGTCAAACTTTATTTCCAGGGTTCGTTAACCTTACTAACCCCAGGTCTGACTGAGATTCCAAATATCACTAATCTTGCTAACTTCTGGCCTGACCCAGAGTTCAGGAGTTATTTTTTGTTTATACCACCCCCAACTCCACCCCCATCCCATTGCTTTGCTCCATCCACAAATTTTTGTTCATAGCCAAACACAGAACAGCTGAGACACAATAATTGTATCATAATTTTTAAACCTTCCATATCAGGCCACACATACCCTAGAAATCTTGGCTCTGATAGCAAACACTGGCAGAAGATAGAAGGTGAAACAATGTTAGTTATTAATTAAAAACCTTTTAACATTTATTTATAGTAATTGAACCATAAATTATAAAAAACAGATCCCACTTTAATTAAAACTGATTGCGAATGTGTTAAGGGGCTGATTAAATTATTAATAATTAATTATCCATGATTATTTCACCATGTTATTTCAATAATAATTGCACCACTGGACAAAAGAAGATAATGCTCCTGCATCCTAGGGCTATAACTCTCTTTCCCATGACATTTAAATATCTCATGCAATAATATTAAGAATTAAGGTTTTTTTTGTGAAATTAAAACAAATTGAAATAATCACTTAATATCTTCTCCAATTTTTTTCAATTCCCTTCTGAGGTAAATATTTTTCCAGGCTCATTTCATAAGGTTTAGACTCATAATGCAGAAAACTAAGGAACAATATAAAGTAGAACAGCTAGACTGGAAAAGGGCTCATTTCAATGCGATGTGAAGGGATTCAGCCAGGATAAAATCGAACCAAAGACTGATAGGAAAAACTGTAACAAAACAATGGGTTATCTTTACGGAAGAGATGCTTCAGGTACAGGCTAGGTACCAACAAGGGCGAAAGGTAGGGGGTAACAAAAACAGAGCTCCTTGGATGCATGTCGGGTGAATTCTTCAAGTGACAACCAGGCCAAATATATTAAGTTGAGAGGGGAGATGAAGAGGAAAATAAGACCAGCAAAGAGAGAATATGTGAATAGAATGGCAGTCAACATAAAAGGGAACTCAAAAATCTTCTACCAGCATTGTAAATAGTAAGTGGGTAGTAAGAGGTGGAGTGGAGTATTAGGGGCAATGAGGGTAATATATGATTAGAGGCACAGGGCAAGGTTAGAATACTCAATGAGTACTTTTTATTCGTGTTTACTAAGGAAGAGGAATCTGACTAAATATCAGTAGGAGCAGGGAGAGTAGAGGCAATGGATTGGATAAAAATTGAGGGGAGGGGAGGTACTGAAAAGGCTGGCAAGACTTAGAGTTGATAAGTCATCTGGTCCGGATGGCTTGCATCCCAAGTTGCTAAAGGAAGTGGGGATGGAGATAGTGGAAGGGCTTGCCATAATCTTCCAGTCTTCTCTACATGTGGAGGAGGTGCCAGAGGATTGGAGAGTGGCAAATGTGACACCCTTATTCAAAAAAGTGTTTAACGACAGTCCTAGCAACTAAAGGCCAATTAGTTTAACACCAGTGGTGGGTAAAGTTTTAGAAACACTAAGGGAAAATATCAACAGGCACTTGGAGAGGTTTGACCTAATTAAGGAAAGCCAATACGGACTTGAAAAAGGCAGTTCATGCTTGACTAATCAAATTGAATTTTTTGATGAAATAGCAGAGAATGTTGATGAAGGGAATGGGGTGAATGTTATCTGTATGGATTTTAAGAAACTTTTTCATAAAATATCACATAAAACGCTGGTTAACAAAATTGAGGTTCATGGAAAAGTAAAGTCAGTGTCCAATTGGATAAAAAAAAAATTGGCTTAAGGACAGAAAACAGCGAGTTGTTGTAAATGGTTATTATTCAAACTGGAGGATGGTAGACAGTGGTGTTCCCCAAGGGTCAGTGCTAGGACCACTGTTTTTTTTGCTATATATAAATGATTTGGATCTTGGAATACAGAGCAGAATTTCAAAATTTGCTGATAATACCAAACATGGAGGAGTGGACAGTGAAGATGATAGGAACCACCTGCAACAGGACATAGATTGGCTGGCAGAATGGGCAGACAAGTGGCAGATGGAATTTAATAAAGGCAAGTGTGAGGTGAAGTGTTTTGTCAGAAGGAATAGGGTGAGGCAATATAGAATTTATAGCGTAGTTCTAAAGAGGGTGTAGGAAAAGAGAGACCTGGGGTGCATTTGCATCGAAGATGGCAGGACATATTGAGAGAGTGGTTAGCAGCATATGGGATCTTGGGCTTCGTAAATAGAGGCATAGAGTATAAAAGTAGGGAAGTTATACTGAACCTTTACAAAGTTCTGGTTAGGCCCCAACTAGATCATTGTGTCGATTTCTGGTCACCAGACTTTAGGAAGGATGTAAGGGTTCTTGAGAGGTGCAGAGGAGATTTACCAGAATAGTTCCAGGGAATGGGGGATTTTAGCTACAGGGTTAGGTTGGAGAAGCTGGTGTTGATCTCCCTGGAGCAAAGGAGATTGAGGGGAGATTTGATAGAGGTGTACAAGATTATGACAGGTTTAGATAAATGAGACATGGAAAAACTGTTCCCATCAACTGAGGGTACAAGGATGAGGGGACAAAGATTGAAGGTTTTGGGCAAAAGATGCAAGTGGAAGTGAGGAAGAACTTTTTTACACAGCGAGTGGTAATGACCTGGAACTCACTGCCCAGGGGGGTGGTGGAACTGGAGACTATCAGTAACTTCAAAAGGAAATTGGATGGGCACTTGAAGGAAATAAACTTGCAGGGCTGCAGGGATCAAGTGGGGGAGTGGGACTGACTGAATAGCTTCACGGAGAGCCGGCACAGACTCCATGGGCCAAATGGCCTCCTACTATGCCATAAATGACTCTATGTCTCTATGACTCTATTTTCATAAGCAATGCATGGCCTGATCAGGAGGCCCAAGGCTCGACTGATATTAGGCCTCTGGCCCTCATTATAATAATTTGGGTAAACTGCCAGCTCTTGTTACCCCTCCTAAGTCCAGAATCAGCTCGTCCATTGTCAGGATTTCAATTTCATGACACCTATTTTTCTGACATCAACTCAGATGTGACTCCTGAGGAGGGGTTGGAAAGACAATGGAGTTGGTGGGAGGCAGGGGGGGTGGCAGGAATATTTGCAAGCTACTGCTGCTGTCGGGAGTGATGTGGTTCCACAGGAAATTTTTAATGCTTTATAAGATCATAAGATCATAAGAACTAGGAGCAGGAGTAGGCCATTCGGCCCCTCGAGCCTGCTCCGCCATTCGATAAGATCATGGCTGATCTTTTCATGGACTCAGATCCACTTACCCGCGCTCCCACCGTATCCCTTAATTCCTTTATTGTTCAAAAAGATATCTACCTTAGCTTTAAAGACGTTTACTGAAGAAGCGTCAACTACTTCACTGGGCAAGGAATTCCATAGATGGCAATTACTGCTTACATCTCAGAAATCACTTAAAAGTCCGGAGAAAAACAGGCCTTGCGCTTGCTTTGCTCATCACCGACCAATTACGTGCAAAGGTCCTGAAACAGGTGTTAGGCCCCTCATTTACATATGCAAGTGGCTTAACCCTTGTTTTAAGCAGGCACCTGGCCAGCCACTTGTGCCAATATAGCGATGCCATACTCTTGGCTCTGGTTGGGCACAGGACATTGCTCCCTGAAATTGGCCCTCATTGTGTCTGTTTTGTACCTGTAATAGATTGCTATCTCTGTCTGGAGTTACAGCAAATAAAAGTCATTTTTTGATTTTGTTACGGTCAATTGAGGAGGAATCGAAGGGCAGCCATCTTTTCCCTCTCCTTGTTTGAACAAAACAGGTTTAATGCTTCCTTAAAGTGTATATACTGACCAATTCAGTCGGTGTTTGATTGATTCTTATTATGATCATAGCAAGTAAGTAATCAGACAGGTTTTCTTGAGTTAAGAAAAAAAGAGGTTATCTTTATTGTACCTAAACTGAAAGAATAAAAATAATAAACAACGGGCCAACTTTCACTCACACACACACACCAGAGGTTTACACACATGCAAATTGGTTGCAGAGTGGGGAAATGTAGATTGGTTGAGTTAGAGTCCATAGAAAAAAATAGAGGTATACAGTCTGTGGCTTTTGGTGATTCGGCTGGCTTATAGCTGGATTGGGTGGTCCTGAGGCTTGGGCTAGATTTTACCAGCTTCTTGGCATCCTGGATCGTGGCAGGGAGGCTCATAAAATACTTGTGGGTGAGGCCCGCCAAGACCTACAATGCCAAGAAGGCCCCACCATATATTACTGGCGGTGGGGATGCCTCAGTGCGGCCCCCCCCCCCACCCCACTGCCAAGTTGCAGGCCTTCATCTCAATATTAAAATAAGCTGAATAAATATTGAAATGAACTACCTGGTCACAGCAGCCTTCACACGCCGATTTTATGGCTGCCCACCACAACTCATGAGCCTTCGAAACTCTGTATGGAGTTCCAAGGCGAGACACTGGTGGGGAGGGTGGAGGAGTCAAATTATCAGGGTAGGGTGGGGGGGCGGAGCGGACAACCATTTCCCTATTGGCTGTGGGGATACTGGGAAGGGGTTTAGGGTCAAAGGGATTAATGTTTGGGGAGGGTGGTGGAGAAGGTTGTGAGTGGGAAATATTTTTTTGTGGGGGGGATGGGGCATAAAATTAAATTTTCATTCATTGGGATGGGGGATGGGAGAGGAGATTGCAGGTGTGCATGGATTAATACTACATTCCTGAAATAAAGAGGTACCTTTAATCATGTAAATTTCTTCTAGGGGCTTGAAGCCCTATAAAAATGGCACCAGCGCTTGCGCGGTGGCACCGGACGCCATTGCTGGGGACGCGGCGGTCGCCCCCTCTACATCACGGGCACGGCCGTTCCGCCCCCTCCCCCCCCCCCACATCATGGGCATGACCGTTCCGCCCCCTCTACATCATGGGCATGGCCGTTCCGCCCCCTCCAATTAAATGAGCTCCCGCGCGTAATATCGCGGGGGCTCTGTGGCGGCGCTTCCGTGTTGGAAGGCCGTCGACCTCAAAGTGCGCCTCCGTGGAGTGCGGCCCGCTGATAAAATTCAGCCCTTTTAGTTTGAAGAAGTAGATGACTGGTTCGGTGGGTCTCTTGGAAACAACATTGCGAATGATTTCCTCCAATGGTGTTTCTGATTGTAGCTGGAATATGCAAAGGTGGTCAGTTAACATGCAAGATTAGAAAGCTTTCAAGCTGGAATGAAGAGAGAGAGAAGGAGAGGGACCCCCACTGGGGGTCTGCACATTTCAGAGTCCAAAAGCTTCTTCTCTCTCTGTTGCAGAAAGACACAAGCTTAAAACCACAGATGGGGAGGGGCTTGTCACATGACAGTCACTCAGTGATTCAAAACATAGGGCAGTTAATAGTATTTATACTTTTGTCTTCAGTAGCTTTTTTGCTATTGGAAGAGTAGTTTGGGTGCGGTGTGAGATTAGTTTTCGTACTGAGTTACTTTCCATGCCTTCAGTAGGTGTGTTTCTCCACTCGAGGATTGCCTTGTATACATCTATGCAGTATTTATTTGATTTCTTTATGATTCCTTTGGCACTTTTCACTGCTGCCTCAGCCTTTCCATTTGACTGGGGATAATGTGGAGCTGAAGTATGGTGTTGAATTTCCCAATCTTTTATGAAGCGATCGAACTCTTCACTCGTGAACTGAGGGCCATTGTTGCTCATCACAATGTCTGGAATGCCCTAACGACTGAAGTGTGTTTTCAGGCATTCTACAATCTCACCAGGGTCATTGAGGTCAGTTGGTCTATCTCTCAGTAGTCAGAATAGTAGTCTACGGTGGCAAGATAATCAGTTCCTGTGAGAGTGAAGAGGTCTATTCCCAGCTTCATTCCTGGTCTGTCTGGGATGTCATGTGTCATCAGTGGCTCTTTAGCTTGCTTAGCTTGGTACTCGTTACATGCAGTGCACTGGCTGATGTGATCCTTGATTTCATTGCTCATGTTTGGCCAGTGGAGCACTTCTCTTGCCTTCCTCAGACTCAACTCAATTTCTTTGATGGCTTGCATGAATACTTTTTAGCATCTCTCCTCTCAACTCCTTAGGGATAATGACTCGATTTCCTTTGTACATGATGCCATCTCGGGCTGTCAGTATATCTCTATACGCTCAGCATGCTCATGTGACAACAGGCGTGTCCTTGATGCTTTCAGTCCATCCTTTCATCACTACTTCTTACAAAACTTGGAGAGTTGCATCTTGTTGGGTAGTTTACTTAATTTGAGCAAAGTGCTTGTCTGTCAGAATCACTGCCTCTGCTGGGTTGATGACTTCCAGAGCATGTCGAGCTGCAGCTTCACGTTGGATCTGGAAGATCTCACACTCTGTCGTAGCATCCTCTATTTTCTTCATAGGGAGTGCTGTTCTTGACAGCATGTCAGCAATGTACATCTGTTTCCCTTGCTTGTATGTCACATCCAGATGATATCTCTGTAACCGGAGTAACATTCTTTGCAGATGTTTTGGAGCAAATAGTAGTGGCTTGAGGACATTTTTTTTTAATTCACTCATGCGATGTGGGCGTTGCTGGCTAGGCCAGCATTTATTACCCATCCCTAATTGTCCTTGAGAAGTTGGAGGTGAGATTCCTTCTTGCTTTGAAGTGGCTTGTGGTCTGTCTCGACTGTCACTTTATCTCTTCCAAATAGGTATTGATGATAATGTTCACAAGCAAAGACAATGGTCAGGCATTCTTTCTTGATCTGAGCATAGTATTGTTCCGTTTTGCACCCTGGACGCAAATACAACCAGCTGTTCTTGCTGCATTAAGGTTGCTCCAAGTCCTGACTCGTTGGCGCACACTGCAGGATGACTTCATCATTTATGTCATAGTATTTCAGCACTGGCGTTGCCACCACTAGTTGCTTGATATTAGTGAATGCTGCTTCTTGTTCTGTGCCCCAATACCACTGCATGTCCTTGGCAGTGAGTGCGGCTGATAGGAAGAAACAAAGACCAGCAGTCAGCTGCACAGCCTAAAGAGAGAGAAAAAGGGACTAGGGAAACAGCTGCTCTCAGATTACTGATAGAGCAAAAGGCTGCTAAGATTTGAACCTGGTTCGAAGGCTCGAGGTTTGCAGAGGAGAAAAGACCAATGGGGTCACCAGAGATTGCCTTATTAACAGAAGTTCAGTTGAATGTACTCGAAAGAAGTGACCGAAGAGGACGTTGGCTTTGAGAAGGACAGGGCGATCCAACCGATTGGAGCTGGGAGGAGTTTGGGACTTTTAACTGCTAGGATATCTTTTTTGATGAGAGGACTGTGTAACATAAATGTGGTGTGGGGTTTTTGAGTGTGTTAATAAGTTAATGGGAAATGCCTTTCTCTGTAATTTAGCGTATTAGCTATCTAGTAAGTACTGTTTAGTTAATGTTTTTTTTATTCATTCATGGGATGTGGGCATCACTGGCTATGCTAGCATTTATTGCCCATCGCTAATTGCCCTTGAGAAGGCTTAGTTGTTATAGTAAAAATCTTAAAACATGAAATCTTGTCATATGATTCTTTAATTGGTCACTAGGAATTTCATATCTCTTGTTTTAAAGTTAGCAATCGCTACTGAGGTTGTAACATCAGGATGTCCCGAAGTGTTTTACAGCCAACTAATTACTTTTGAAGTGCAGTCATAAGGTAGTGGTATTAATTAGGGACAATATCATAGCACTAGAGGATAAGAATTTAAATAGAAATGTGGTCCTTTGGATTGAGTTGAGAAACAGCAAGGGAGTGGTCACATTACTGGGAGTTTATTAAAAGCCACTGAACAGTGGAAGGAAATTGAGGATGAAATTTGTAGACAAAGTACAAGTGTGTAATAATAATAATTGCAGGAAACTTTAGTTATCCATCAATATTTGTGATAGGGAAATATGTTTCTGATGAGAAGGCAGATAAAAAAAAGTGTGTGGTTTATTTGGAGTTTCAAGAAGCAATTGATGTTATTTCTGTAAAAGTGGCTAGTGAAAATATTTGTTCCCTTTCCCAGTGCTGAGGTTTAGCACTTCTCTAACATGTTTAAATGATTTATTTCTATTTCATACTGCCATGAATAAACATCGCAGAGCCAGTAATATTTTGACCCATTTCCTAGCAGGATGTAGTTATATATATATATATATATATTATATATAAATGGAAGTAAGTGACCAAAAAAGAAGGAAGCTAAATAATGTTCAATATCCTAAATTGTTGGAACAGACTTGGAGTGCATATCGCAGGTTAAAGGTTAAATCACTCATACCTTGTTCTGTTTACCTAATGTATAGTTTTGCATCAGCTTACAGACATATGTCAACCATTGAGGAGGCACTTTTCATATATCTATCATTTTAGATGGGTATAGTTAATATATTTGTACCTCACCCCCACCAATTGAAAACAACTGCACAAACAGTACTCCAGATGCCCAAGCAGCAATTTTATTTTTCCCTCATGCTCTGATTATTTTGACATGTGCAATTTACAGTATATGTAGCATAAAAGATAATACCAATAAAAGTCTTTTTTATAAATGTTCAGTAATCAAGTGATTCATCTTAAGCAGTTAATGCAAGTGATGATATCAAGCACTTGCTTGGTTCCAAATATAGGTCCTTTTGCTTTTACCCCTAATATCTACCTCAGCAAACAGATGGCAAAGGTATAATGAGCCTTAAGAATATTTCCAATAAATGCAACGGGAATTTAATTTTTTCAGTCTGATTTCCAAAAGATCAGGTGTAATCTAAACATTAATTCCGAGTTCTCCTTAGAAAATAATTATCAGTTCCAGTGGAGAGTAGCAATAGAGTGTGCTAAGGTGGCAGGTATAGATACTTTGAGTGATGGCAGATATCTCATTTCTGGTCATTGCATTGCTCATAGATACCGACATCTTGGATATGGGAAAAGTGTCAGTGCATTTGGATGACTTCCACTGTCTCATGGAGGAGGTATAGAGTAATCACATGCAATGGCTTGTATTTGTCTTTGGCTCAGAACCCTTAAGACACAATTTTAAATCTGAACATAAATCAATAACTTCACTTGCTGTGTATTTGGGTCCCAAATCAAATTAGTGGCTCATTGCGTTCCCATTAATCTTAAGTACAGAAGAGTGAAAAGCATCCTTTATTACTAAGATTGACCACTTCAATTACCTAAATGAATGCAGGAATGTGAAGTCACTTGGTCTCAGGGGACAAGTAGTGCTGCTGGATGGATGGATGTTGAATGTGAATGTAAATCATCTGGAATTACTACTTTTCCTCAGTCCGTGGGAGAGTTGTAGTCGAGAAAATTGCCATTCTCCACAAGAAGCCTAACACTTCCCAACAGTGGGAAGCCATTGAATAATGATTACTGGAAGTGCCACTAACTTTATTTGATGATTAGCAAAGGCATTGAATCTGGTTCCCAAAGAGTGGAGTAGAAGTATTCTCCCAGTAAACTAAAAGGAGAAAGTTGCCAACCAATGCATATTCAGCAGATCAGTGCAAAATTGATACAGTAGAAGGTCTCCAAGGGAGTGTCATCACAATGAAAAAGTTTGTATTGATTAATCATCAGTTATAATCAATTTTTAATCGCAGTTCAGGGTGTGATGAAGCAACAGAGCTGGTCCTACTCAATTTAACAGCTGCTCTCCTCTGACAGCACTGAATCAGTAAAATATCATACTTACTTGAGATAAAAGTCCCTCAGAGACAAATTACATTTGATATGTAGAATGAATTATGGAAAGAGAATTTACTTTTATGAAGTCAGACTGTAATCTAACAAGAAAGGCTAAATATTGTTGTCAGGAAGTAACTATGCAACTGTAGTTTCACTTAATTAACCAATCCAAACTACATCAGGACATGCTTAAAATTAACTTGGAATGCAACATATTGTTGAATAGTCTCCTTACTATAAGTATAGTTTGGGTGGGAGGATGCTTGTATTAACGTTGGCATGGGCCTGTTGGCCAAATGTGGCCTATTACTGTGCTGTAAATACTTCCTAATATTTTATAATTTTTAAATAATGTTATGTTTGTTTTCAGTTTTTCTAGTTGACTAGACAGGGTAATAATTTTTACAAATGTTAATCTTGATACATTCCTGCATATTCAAATTGTCGTTGAGAACTGGTGATATGTTATGGGTTTCTCTGGGCTACACAGAACTTTGAGGGGAAGGACTGAGCTACACCTTAGAACACAGGATCCATGTCAACCTCAAATACTTATGGCATGACATGATTGCTGAAAAAGAACCTTGTTAAATAACCCACAATGCTGATAGTATCTTAATTCTGAATATGTTAATATGAGCACTGGTGACAGCTATTTATCTTAAGTAGGCAGACTCTATTCTTAGGCCATTTTTAAGCCACTATTTTCACAGTATGTGATTGGAACTTCTCAAAGTATTTCACACAATTATTTTTTCTGAAATGTCATGATGGTTGTTAAGCAGATGTGGCAGGCTTTTTAGACCAACGTTGTCCCAAAAAGAGCAATAAATGAATGAATAGTTTCTAAGTGGTGTAGTTATGATGGAGATGTATGGACCAGAACACCAGGAAAACTTTCTGGCTCACCTTAAATTAGTGCCAAAGGATTTTTCACATCTACCTGAATATGCAGACAGGATCTTGGTAGAACATCTCATTTGAAGAACAGTACCCACACTCCATCAGTATTGCACTGGTGTACCAACCCAAATTCTTGGCTTCAGTTCCTGGGCTGCAAAATAGGTTTGCTTCGATCCTGGCAGTGGCCAGCCCTGACCACCCTCCCCCCACTGATTTTCAGGGGTTCCAGACTATTTCCCTGCTGAGGTAGGACTCCCAATGTCAGAGTCCACAGCTCCACCCCAAGTGACATGGCTAGTCTTGTAAGGGGTTGTTAAAGGCTCTGCAGGATTTTCCCAACTCATTACAGAACCTGATGTAACTGGGTCCCTCCTCCCGTATTCCAAATGGTTCTGCTGAAGACCTGCTGGAGCACTGATGAGAATCTGCTGAAACTGCTGAGGCAATTTGTACATACCATGTGGGCCTTAAGCCCAGAATGGTTAGACTCAGAAATGAGATTGCTGTTAACAGGTGGTCAATTATTGTTCCTGGGAGCCAGGAGGAGTAGTCCTGCTCTTTCTGACTCCACAAATTACAAAAATGTTGGGCCTTTTGCCATTGGCCTCCAGCAGTCCTTTTGAGCAATGCTTGAAACTCAATACAAGTGGTCAAAGCTTGCATGGTGTAAGCTCTGCCGATCTGTACTTCAGTTATGCAGACAAAATTCTACAACTGGCATAGAACCCCAATTTGCATAAATAATCAGCTCAAGTGCCTGCTTGAGGCAGGTGCCTGGCAGACTAAAATTTACCTCTTCCAATGTGGCAGCCACTGAATTTTGGGTGTAAATTGGCAGAAGAGATCCTGGCTTTATTTTGGTATGTGCTTCTTAATTTAATGCCTTACAAACTGGTGAAATAAGGTTGACTTTCCTTTTGAGCTCAGAATGACTTCATCGATCGCTTCTCTACTGATTGTTATCTGTGGCTCACTGGTAGCCACTCTTGCCTCTAAGTCAGATGGTGGGGTTTTAAAGTCTCACTCCAGAGACTTGAGCACAAAATCTAGGCTGACACTTCCATTGGAGTACTTAAGGGATATTAGACTGATGAAGGTGCTGTCCTTTGGGTGAGATGTTAAACTAAGGCCTTTTCTGCCCTCTCGCATGGACGTAATAGATCCCATGACAACATTTCAAAGAAAAACAGGCCAATATTTAGTCCTCAATCAACATCATTAAAACAGATTATCTGCTTAATATCACAATGTTGTTTGTGGGGCTTTGCTTTTCATAAATTGGCTCCTGCAATTCCTACATTATAACAGTGGTTTCACTTCAAAAGTACTTAATTGGCTTTAGTTCATGTAAGGCACTATATAAATGCAAATCGTTTTTCTTTTTATTTTCATTAACTTGATTATTCAGCCACCTTCTGGAAATAACAATAGCTACATTGAACTGAAGTAAAGAACAACTTTTGTGTTCTGTGACTGTAAATTTAAAAAAATTAATTATCTAAGTCTCAGAGTTCCAAAAAACTTCAAATTCTCTGACTTCTTGGTGAAAAAAAGAGAATGTTAGCTGGAGACGACCATGATTTTTTTTATGATAAAGGCACAGAAAAATGAAAAAGCAGCTGTAGGATGTAATGGGGAAACAAAAGTCTGCTTCATGTTTATAAAAACAGTACAACAATTCAATTTCAAGCTAAAAACAATTCTTGAATGGAAAAGAATTCCATACTTCTTAAATGGAATGCAAGGTGTTTAGCCCCATTTTGAAAGACCTACCCAGAGTATAGAACAGGATTTTGTATCATGTAAAAATCCATCAGTAGCAGCTGATAGATTATAATTAATGGCTATTAAAGACTGTTTTATCCACTTTCTGGCAGATGTTGCAAATCTCCTACTTGTCAGCAGTTCAAAACTAAAACTGCAAAGTGATTTTTTTTTATTTTGAATGTCTGCCTGATATCGGTAAACTAATTATGAACAGATGTACATTGCAAACAGAGTTGAAAGATGAGTGGGAGTTTGTTGGAAAATCAAAATGGAAGCAAACAATTCCTGCAATGACAAAAGGAAAAACGAAACATGAATGCTGGAAGCCAGAAATAAATCAGAAGATACTTGATGTACAGAACAGTCAGTCAGTATCCAAAGGTAGATTTACGTCTCAAGTGAGATTCTTCTTTGCAACCGCTCTGCTGAGTCATCCCAAACAACATGCTAAGCAATCTTTCTCTTCCAGAAGCATCTCCTGTGTAGTTTTTCTTTTATTTGTTCATGGGATGTGAGCATTGCTGGCAAAGCCAGCATTTATTGCCCATCCCTAATTGCCCTTGAGAAGGTGGTAGTGAGCTGCCTTCTTGAACCACTGCAGTCCATCTGGTGTAGGTACACCAACAGTGCTGTTAGGGATGGAGTTCCAGGAGTTTGACACAGCGACAGTGAAGGAACAATGATATACTTCCAAGTCAATATGATGCGGTCTTGGAGGGGAACTTGCAGGTGGTCGTTTTTTCCTTCATCCGCTGCCCGTATTCTTCTAGGTGGCAGAAGTCGCAGATTTGGAAGGTGCTGCCAAAGGAGCCTTGGCAAGTTGCTGCTGTGCATCTTGTAGATGGTACACACTTGCATCACTGTACATCAGTGGTGGAGGGAGTGAATGTTTAATGTGGTGGATGGGATGCTGACCAAGCAGCTGCTTTGTGTCAAGCTTCTTGATTAGTTTAGTTTTAGTTTAGTTTAGAGATACAGCACTGAAACAGGCCCTTCGGCCCACCGAGTCTGTGCCGACCATCAACCACCCATTTATACTAATCCTACACTAATTCCATATTCCTACCACATCCCCACCTGTCCCTATATTTCCTTACCACCTACCTATACTAGGGGCAATTGCTAATGACCAATTTACCTATCAACCTGCAAGTCTTTGGCATGTGGGAGGAAACCAGAGCACCCGGAGGAAACCCACGCAGACACAGGGAGAACTTGCAAACTCCACACAGGCAGTACCCAGAATTGAACCCGGGTTGCTGGAGCTGTGAGGCTGCGGTGCTAACCACTGCGCCACTGATTGTTGGAACGGCACTCATCCAGGAAGTGGAGAGAATTCCATCACACTCCTGACTTGTTCCTTGTAGATGGTGGTCAGACTTTGAGGAGTCAGGTGAGTTACTCGCTGCAGAATTCCCAGCCTCTGATCTGTTATTGGTAGCCAGGTAGTTATATGGCTGGTCCAGTTAAGTTTCTGCTCAGTGGTAACTCCCAATTTGTTGATAGTCTAATAGTTTCTGTTTTTATTAGAGTTCTTTTAACATTAATAGTGACCTTGCTCATGGTTAGTTGGAGCAAATGATACATCTTTTAGCTGCATTTGTAACAGATAACCATGGCCCCGCTGCACCTGGATGACTGATGTCATTGTGTTAACAGGTGGTGGGAGCAGTGAAGAGCAGTCTTTATAATGTTCCCTATTAAAATTAATAAAAGCAGCCATTACTGTTACACCTCTGCTGTTGTATCACAAAAGTATTACTGTATCATAACATCATGTAGACATGTCTCAAGGATTTTAAAAAAGTTGTTTAAAAAAAAAAAATTGTCTCAAAAGTCCACAGATATGGCACCTGTAGGTGACACATTGTTATGTGATAATTTGGAAGCAATAGGACACTACCTAAATGGCACTTTGCATGGTTCCTCAAACTGACCATAGAAAGTTGCACAACACAAAATGTCAATTCAGTTTTTCTGATTGTATAAGTTTGCCTGCCAAGGAGGTTCCAAAACATATCGAATAGTATGGTGGAGTCCACTAGCAGCTTGCATTCGTTCTCACACATGGCTATGACACTTTGCAATGAACTATGTAGCAGATGGCCACTTTAATGGTCATTGCAGCTATAACACCGCTCCCTTCCCCCACCCCATTGCAGGAGTCTGCAAAACTAGGAATAGCATCTGTCAGGGATTTTCATACTGTGCTCTGGGCTCAACCATCTCTTCTGCCTTTGACAGGCTGAGAGGGCAGTTAGATGGAGGTTTCATTCGAAGTGAAAATCTAATATATTCTGCTCTCCCGTAGATCAGTGGGAGTGTTCATCTGCAGCCCTGTAGCAGGGATAATTGACACAATCTCTCACAAAGAAATGGGTTGAACTTTTCGATTCAGGGTTAAGTCCCACCGCTGAGGCCAAAAATGGAAGCCGACCCCACTCTGATGGGTGGCAGGACCCTAGGGCAGCATTTTTAAAATTCATTCATGGGGTGTGGGCGTCACTGGCAAAAATCAGCATTTGTTCCCCATCCCTTATTGCCCTTAACAGCTAAGTGGCTTGTTAGGCCATTTCAGAGGGCAGTTAAGAGTCAACCACATTGCTGTGGTCTGAAGTCACATGTAGGTCGGAACAGGTAAGGAAGGAAACTATCCTTCCCTAAAGGACATTAGTGAACCAGATGGGTTTTTAACGACATCAATGATAGTTTCATGGCTCCATTACTGAGACTAACTTTCAATTCCATATTTTTATTAATTAATCGAATTTATTAATTAATTGAATTACTACTAAGTAGTAATCAATCATGTTTCACTAATTTCTTGTTTGTAGTTCGGTAATTATTTACTTATATTTGCTTTGGATAATGCCATAATGTAAAACAGTAATTCTGGTATTATTCTATAAATAAACATTTGATTTAATGCATGTTAATGATTGACTGGTTAGCAACTGTAATCTGTAAAAAGCTAAACAAAGGTTATTGGGTAAAATATTCTTGTCGCAATAAATATGAATTAACAAGAAAAGTGAAAGTCAACATGAAATGGTTAAAACCTTATTTTTCATTTTGCGGTGTAAACCCAAATGCAAATTAAAAGAAATGGACCTGTTTGAAAACAGAAGGGCTCAGTTTCAGAAGGGAAGGATTTGTGTCAAAGTAAACAACCTTTTAGATGTTCTGAACGTCATGAACTTTGACCAACTGCAGCTACCTAATAATTTAAACAACATTCATGTTTCAACAGTGGCTTGTTTATAATATGATAGTGTCACACAAGCACAGAATGAGCAATTGTGACAGACTCCCCAATTTCAACACAAATATTTAGAAAATAAAGTTAGCCTTCATATAAGTGCTTGGAACATCTATCTATGTAACTATCAGTCTACTTTTCAATCGATCTATACAAATTGACCATAACCTGCTGCAGCGGGGCACCGAATGGCATCTGCCATTAATTAGACTTGCCCTTGCACATTTAATCGAAATGATATTTTGTGTGGCAAGTTGTTGAAAGTGAGAGCTGATAACCTCGCAGTGAGGTTAACTGGGCATCTGTGATCAGATTGTAAAGGCCAAGCAACTGTGTATCTCCTTAACCAGTCAGATAGAAGGATGGTGAAATTAACAGTGGAAGGACTGAGAAACAATTTAGAATGGATGCATTAAATGCCAAATCAGGTACAGAAAGATAAATAAAGAGAGGAAAGAAAGATTGGGTTAGCAGAGAAAGAAAAAAAGGGACAGAATGCAAAAATAAAATTAATTTTTAAAAAAATGTTACATTGTATTTTATTCGTTCATGGGATGTGGGCGTCACTGGCTAGGCCAGCATTTATTGCCCATCCCTAATTGCCCTTGACAAGATGGTGGTGAGCTGTCTTCTTGAACCTCTGCAGTCCTTGGGCTGTAGGTACACCATTTAAAGCCTGAATGGATGAGACACCACATTTGTAAGAGTTGATTTTCAGTGCCAGAGAAGTTATTTGGTAGCAGTGTACACTTACCATGCCATTAAAGGTGTACTTAGACTGAAATGGACAAGACTTAACTTTTTGTGGTGAGTTTAGTTGCTAGTACAGCAACTCTATGCCATTGAATGCATTTCAGTGATGAGGCAGTGAGATGCCGTTTTTGCAAATCTAACGACAAAGTGGCACAAATTGCACAGAAACTTTTGGATTTCCACGTTTATTTGCGCATCTGCCCCTCACCCGAAGTTGCTGCACCATTTGTGCATAAATAACAGCGAACGCCATTAGCTGTATCGTTATTTTGAAAGAAAATTATGGCCCATATGGGTAATATTGTGCAAATATCAGATGTCTGTGCCTTCTGATGTCACATTGAAAGAGTTGCACCTTGTAAAATATGAGATCATCTTTAAAGTGCAAAAAGTAATAGTTTAGAAAGGAAGACATTTGTTTCCTTTTTTTCTGACTTTGATAACCTGGTGTCTATTCAAGGGGCTGGATTTTTAGTCCCCGCTGGGGTTGGAAACGGAGGCAGGTGGTCACAGAATTTCATGCTGCCGGCATGCTTGCCTGTTCCCTGGCTGTATCCCGCCCTGCGCTATTTTCCCAGAGGCAGGATGGGAGGGAGGCAAGACTACCCGCCCGCAAGTGACAATAACCAACAGAAGTAATTACGGGCCAATTGAGGCCTAATGTCGGAGGCCAACTGGGATTTTCCAGTCAGCGTCCAAGTCCTTGCAGGCAGCGTGGGACGGTTTAGCTGCCTGGAGGAAGCTGCCCAGCAGCAGACACAGTGCGGACTTCTGACCCCTATTTGAGCCAGACGATGGAGTCTTGAAGCCCACAGGAAAGTCCTGCCCAAAGTTTGGAGCTAGATATTTTCAATCAGCTACCAATTTTAGAAAGTTCCCTTAGCAAATAACTATTAATTCACCTCAGCATGTTTCTATTTAGACAGAATTTCCACAGAGAGGATCAGAACAGTAGCCTTGAAGGGATCATCCACTATAAATACAGCTTCATTTTAGCAGTTAAAATTCCCAACCACACTCCAAACTTTAGACCATCCCTGAGAAAAGCCACTGAGGTCAACTAGTATATATATTCAAGGCAACACATTTTAAAATGCTACATAGGAGTGAGCACTACCAAAATTTCACTCTTGATTATTTCAGGGGTAATGCTGTCCTTCCCAGGGGCTTTTCCGCTGGCTAGGGAATCAATGGCATCACTGAGTTCCGATTTGGTTGGCTGTATGTCCAGCTCATCCATGACTGGTAGAGGCTGGGCTGCATTGAGGGCAGTCTCAGTGACAGCATTCTCCCTGGAGTACAGTTCTAGGTAGTGCTCAACCCAGCGCTCCATCTGTTTGCGTTGGTCAGTGATTATGTCCCCCGATTTAGATTTGAGGGGGGTGATCTTCTTGATGGTTGGCCCAAGAGCTCTCTTCATGCCATCATACATTCCTCTGATGTTTCCGGTGTCTGAGGCCAGCTGAATATGACTGCATAGGTGTTGCCAGTAGTCGTTTGCGCAACGCCTAGCTGTTCTTTGTGCAGTACTTCTGGCTGCTTTAAGTGCTGCGGATGTTAAATCGCTGGGGGCTTTCTTGTAGTTCAAAAGTGCAATGCGCTTAGCGGCTATGACAGGTTCCAGCTCTTCATTATGAGATTGAAACCAGTCTGCATTTCTCTTCGCACTTTTGCCGTAGGTGGTCAAAGCTGACTCATAGATGGCGTCTCTGATGTGGGCCCACTTGGTCTCAGCATCCCCTGTGGGAGTGTTTTGAAGGGCTGTTACAAGTGAATTTAGAAATTTTTGTAACAGCTGTGGGTGAGAAATTCTGCTCGTGTTGATGCGCGGGTGGCCCTTCTGCTTGGAATGATGCAACTTCTTTGGTCTGAGTCTAACCTTGCTGCACACCAGGGAGTGGTCGGTGTCGCAGTCCGCACTGTGGAAGCTGCGTGTGATTTGAACACTGTTTAAGGCGGCTCGCCTTGTGACAATGAGGTCTAGCTGGTGCCAACGACGTGATCTTGGGTGCCTCCATGAAACCTGGTGACAGGTTTACTGCTATGCCTGTGCTGGGACGAGGGAGCAGTACCCCAGGACATGCGCGATGCCAACATCATCACCCTCTATAAAAACAAAGGTGACCGCGGTGACTGCAACAACTACCGTGGAATCTCCCTGCTCAGCATAGTGGGGAAAGTCTTTGCTCGAGTCGCTCTGAACAGGCTCCAGAAGCTGGCCGAGCGCGTCTACCCTGAGGCACAGTGTGGCTTTCGTGCAGAGAGATCGACTATTGACATGCTGTTCTCCCTTCGTCAGATACAGGAGAAATGCCGTGAACAACAGATGCCCCTCTACATTGCTTTCATTGATCTCACCAAAGCCTTTGACCTCGTCAGCAGACGTGGTCTCTTCAGACTACTAGAAAAGATCGGATGTCCACCAAAGCTACTAAGTATCATCACCTCATTCCATGACAATATGAAAGGCACAATTCAACATGGTGGCTCCTCATCAGAGCCCTTTCCTATCCTGAGTGGTGTGAAACAGGGCTGTGTTCTCGCACCCACACTTTTTGGGATTTTCTTCTCCCTGCTGCTTTCACATGCGTTCAAATCCTCTGAAGAAGGAATTTTCCTCCACACAAGATCAGGGGGCAGGTTGTTCAACCTTGCCCGTCTAAGAGCGAAGTCCAAAGTACGGAAAGTCCTCATCAAAGAACTCCTCTTTGCTGACGATGCTGCTTTAACATCTCACACTGAAGAATGCCTGCAGAGTCTCATCGACAGGTTTGCGTCTGCCTGCAATGAATTTGGCCTAACCATCAGCCTCAAGAAAACGAACATCATGGGGCAGGATGTCAGAAATGCTCCATCCATCAATATTGGCGACCACGCTCTGGAAGTGGTTCAAGAGTTCACCTACCTAGGCTCAACTATCACCAGTAACCTGTCTCTAGATGCAGAAATCAACAAGCGCATGGGTAAGGCTTCCACTGCTATGTCCAGACTGGCCAAGAGAGTGTGGGAAAATGGCGCACTGACACGGAACACAAAAGTCCGAGTGTATCAGGCCTGTGTCCTCAGTACCTTGCTCTACGGCAGCGAGGCCTGGACAACGTATGCCAGCCAAGAGCGACGTCTCAATTCATTCCATCTTCGCTGCCTTCGGAGAATACTTGGCATCAGGTGGCAGGACTATATCTCCAACACAGAAGTCCTTGAAGCGGCCAACACCCCCAGCTTATACACACTACTGAGTCAGCGGCGCTTGAGATGGCTTGGCCATGTGAGCCGCATGGAAGATGGCAGGATCCCCAAAGACACATTGTACAGCGAGCTCGCCACTGGTATCAGACCCACCGGCCGTCCATGTCTCCGTTATAAAGACGTCTGCAAACGTGACATGAAATCGTGTGACATTGATCACAAGTCGTGGGAGTCAGTTGCCAGCATTCGCCAGAGCTGGCGGGCAGCCATAAAGACAGGGCTAAATTGTGGCGAGTCGAAGAGACTTAGTAGTTGGCAGGAAAAAAGACAGAGGCGCAAGGGGAGAGCCAACTGTGCAACAGCCCCAACAAACAAATTTCTCTGCAGCACCTGTGGAAGAGCCTGTCACTCCAGAATTGGCCTTTATAGCCACTCCAGGCGCTGCTTCACAAACCACTGACCACCTCCAGGCGCGTATCCATTGTCTCTCGAGATAAGGAGGCCCAAAAGAAAAGAAAGAAAAAGAACTACCAAAATTAATATCAAGATTTTATTTGGAATTGCCTGTATTGAATAAATTATCAGGCTGGCTGTTTATTACAGATACAATAATAAACAGATGAATAAGAGTAGCTGAGCAGCAAGTCCTTTAAACCCTCACTTAAAATACAGGAGAATTTATTCATACATACTTTATGTATGTAGAACTTTATAGGTAAGCAGAGTTCTATCTCTTGTGCATGATCTGTATGCCATTAATAGTACAGTGTTCTAGCAGGTCCTGAATCATCTTGACTTCATTTTAAAAAGTACTCATACATAACGCTAATGCAGAAAGCAACTTATTAAACATGTCAGAGGTCTAGTAATGCAGCTGAACATGCCCAAGGGTTTTTTATTGATGTAATGTTCCATTAAGCATTTAAACTTACATTTATGAATGATATTTCTACACTAATGGTAAATATTGTTTGAGCAGGAGTTATTTATATGAAAAGTGATGAGGCAAGGGGGCACTTTTGATTTCTAAGCATGAATGTTACATGTGCAGGATCCACTGTAGCCAAGTGTTACGACCAGGTGAGGAAGGGGTCTCAGGCTCCCCTTTTGCCCCTTCTCTGGTTTGGCTGTAAAAGGGTTTATCTTTTAAAACATAGTGATTTTAGCTGACCACCTCAGTGAGCCCTTGTTCACTGTAGTCTCATGACAATTGCAAATGAAACAATCAAGAGTGGTTTTCTTGAATTTAAACAAGAAAGGTGTAAGTTTATTAGCCTTATCACTTTAACCTGGTTAGAATTACTAAAATACGCGACACAACCATGCTCGCATGCATACAAGAGGCGCACACACACAAATAGTTACAGAGGGGGAGAAAAAATTGGGGAGGGGTGTTGAAGTAGAATTTGTAATAAATGGAATACAGATACGGTTATTAGTGTCCTTGATTGAAGTGAAAGTCTTGTAGTTCTCATTGGGGCCCGGTGCACAATTTCAGTCTTGCTTCTGTGGTACTTTATCCATAGTCTTGAAGTCTAAGCTGCCACCTTGGGTTCCCTAGGACTTTGCTGAAGAGAGAGAGAGGGAGTTTTCTTTTGCCAGTCCAGTTGTGGTCTTTTCCTTTCTGTGTGGCACAATTCAGAAAGCCCCAGTCTTACCAGCAGGTAGGTCATGTGACCTCATCTTGTTGTTTGAAACAGCAACTTCTGGGAGGGTTGTTGGATTTCAGAGCCTCCCAGATATACTCAGTGGGAGGTGGAGCTTTGTCTCGTATAATGTCAAAAGCTGTCGGTGTCTTTTGATCATCATTATTGACTAAACCCATCCAGCTATTTGAATCAGTGAGCACTCCCGTTGTCTCTCTAATCAACTGTCTCTCAGCTAGTCCTGGTCTTTTCAGAATGCAAATGTGCAACCATGTTTCAGCAGTTCAGTTCTGTTAGACAGAGAGAGAGAGAGACAGAGAGGGACGTTTTTTCTACCAGTCCAATTGCAATCTTTTCCTTTCTGTGTGGCACTGTTACGACCAGGTGAGAAAGGTGTCTAGGGGTCCCTTTCAGCCTTCATCTGGTGTTACTGTAACAGGATTTAATTTTAAACTCACTGTGTTTTGAGCTCCCCTTGGTGAATCCTTGTTTACCGCTTTCCAATTATAAGGCAAAGAAATGAGCATAGAACAGGCTTTTTTAGGTTTAAAGAAGAAAAGTGAAATGTATTAAAACTTAAACTCTGATTCGGTTAACACCTACGGATACATGCCACACCCCACGCTAGCATGCATACGCGATACGCACATGCAAATAGCGACAGAAAAGAGCAGAAGAAAAATAAAATGGCGAGGTTTGAGGCAATATATGAAAAGTTTCTTGTTACTATGCTTTGAGCTCACTGTAGAGTCCTTTTGTAGGGAATTCTTGCTTTTCGTTGGGACCCAGTATTCTTCTTAAACCTTGTTCACTATAGGGGACTTTTCTCTCTTGGGGTTCATGTTTCTTCAGTCCAGGAGCAATACTGCCTTCTGCCAGTTCAAACACTGTCTCTACAATTTAAAAATCCCCAAGTTGGCCAGCAGGGTAGTCATGTGACTGGTATAACCACATCCAGCTTTGTGTATTGGGCATGTCAGGGAATGGTCCTTTGTTCCAAGCAGTGTCAGTTAATATGCAAAAATGTCCTTACAGCCAGGGGCTTGGCAACCCCTTGTATCAGGCCTTCTCTTCTTCCCGGCAACAATTTGAAATTTAATGTCCATGTGGCAAAATTAATATGTCTCATACTTGGCAGGTGGGGGCCTGCATGACAGTCCCATAAAATGAAATTAATATGTTTGCATTTGGCAGGTGTGATTTCTGTCAAACTGAGTAATGGCAATAATAACACCTGTTAAAATATGAAGTACAGTTTTCAGAGTACCACGGTTCCCTCTTTTATCTCCTACAAAGTCTTTTGAACACAACATAAACCATCTCCCATGAAACATATCATTAAAAAAAAAGTGAGGTTTTAAGACATGTAAATGTGCACCTGTCATCTACTACGTCACTTGCGTAAGGTCCTGGCTCCAAGCGGTTTGGTATTTTAGGTGAATTTCTTAAAAAAGACTCTTCAGGTAAAATAAAAGGTTGCTGACCCCTGAGGTAGAGGCTGCGGGCCAGGGTGTGTGTTTGATCACTTCTGTACGAGGGTGGGCTGTTAAGTACAGGTTGGGGGTTTCACTCCACTCATCTGTGCTCACTGGGGGAAGGTGGGTGCAGGTGCAGGGTGTGTAACAGTGGGGGAAAAATTGGATTCTGTAGTGCCCTTTGTTTGGGTGTTACATGGCCACCTAACACTTAAAACCGGTGTCTTGAGATGTGCATGCAGAATTCCGAAAGGATGTGTGCTGGTAAAAGGGTTTGTGCGAACACATTTCACAACCGTCAGCAGCATGCAGAGCACGCAGATTATGATGTCAATCAGGTGTTGTCGACAGTGTTATCAAGCGGCACTTGCTTAGCAATAACCTGCTCAGTGACACTCATTTTGGGTTTCACAAGGGCCACTCAGCTCCTGACCTTATTACAGCCTTGGTTCATACATGGACAAAAGAGCTGAACTCCAGAGGTGAGGTGAGAGTGACTGCCCTTGACATCAAGGCAGCATTTGGTAACAAGGAGCCTTGGCAAAACTGGAGTCGATGGTAATCAGTGGGAAAGCTCTATGCTGGCTGGAGTCATATCTAGCGCAAAGAAAGATGGTTGTGGTTGTTGGAGGTCAGTTATCTCAGCTCCAGGACATCACTGCAGGAGTTCATCAGGGTAGTGTCCTTGGCCCAACCATCTTCAGCTGCTTCATCAATGATCTTCCTTCAGTCATAAGGTCAGAAGTGGGGATGTTCGCTGATGATTACACAATGTTCAGCACCAATCGCGACCCCTCAGATACTGAAGCAGCCCGTGCAGAAATGCAACAAGACCTGGACATTATCCAGGCTTGGGTTGATGTGTGGTGCGAATGTTACTTGCCACTTAAGTGCCAGGCAATGACCATCTCCAACAAGAGAAAATCTAACCATCTCCCCTTGATGTTCAATGGCATTACAATTGCTGAAACCCCCAGTATCAACATCCTGGGGCTTACCATTGACCAGAAACTGAACTGGAGTAGCCATATAAATGCCATGGCTACAAGAGCAGGTCGGAGGCTAGGAATCCTGCAACGAGTAACTCACCAAAGCCTGTCCACGATCTACAAGGCACAAGTCAGGAGTGTGATGGAATACTCTCCACTTGCCTGGATGGGTGCAGCTCGATCAACACTCAAGAAGCCAGGACAAAGCGAACCTCTTGCTTGGCACCCCATCCACAAACATTCACTCCTTCCACCACTGACGCACAGTGGCAGCAGTGTGTACCATCTACAAGATGCACTGCAGCAACACACCAAGGCTCCTCAGACAGCACTTTCCAAACCTGTGACCATGGGGCATGGGTTTGAATCCCACCACAGCAGATGGTGAAATTTGAATTAAATTAATAAAAAAGCTAGTCTAATGGTAACCATGAAACCATTGGTAATTGTTGTAAAAACCCATCTGGTTCACTAATCCCCTTTAGGGAAGGACCTGGTCTGGCCTACATGTGACTCCAGCAATGTGCTTGACTCTTAAATGCCCTCTGAAATGGCACAGCAAGCCACTCAGTTGTATCAAAACTGCTACGAAGCCTAAGAAAAGGAATGAAAGCAGACAGACCACCTGGAATCGATCTAGGTACTGGAAACGACAACAGCAAACCCAGCCCTGTTGACCCCGCAAAGTCTGGGGACTTGTGCCAAAATTGGGAGAGCTGTCCCACAGACTTAGTTTAGTTGAGAGATACAGCACTGAAACAAGCCCTTCGGCCCACCGAGTCTGTGCCGACCATCAACCACCCATTTATACTAATCCTACACTAATTCCATATTCCTACCACATCCCCACCTGTCCCTATATTTCCCTACCACCTACCTATACTAGGGGAAATTGGTAATGGCCAATTTACCTATCAACCTGCAAGTCTTTGGCATGTGGGAGGAAACCCACGCAGACACAGGGAGAACTTGCAAACTCCACACAGGCAGTACCCAGAATTGAATCCGGGTCGCTGGAGCTGTGAGGCTGTGGTGCTAACCACTGCGCCACTGTGCCGCCCCAATCAATCTTGTCAATCAATAGCCTGAATCATATTCATGGAATTCTACCTTACAGACAATGTCCCAGACACCACCATCACCATCCCCGGGTATGTCCTATCCCACTGACTGGACAGACCCAGCAGAGCTGGTGGCACAGTGGTGTACAGTCAGGAGGGAGTTGTCCTGGGAGTTCTCAACATTGACTTCAAACTCCATGAAGTTTCATGGCATCAGGTCAAACATGGGCAAGGAAACCTCCTGCTGATTACCACCTAATGGCCTCCCTTCGCTAATGAAGCAGTTCTCCTCCATATTGATCATTACTTGGAGAAAGCACTGAGGGTGGCAAGATTGCAGAATGTACTCTGGGTGGGAGACTTCAAGGTCTATCACCAAGAGTGGCTTGGTAGCACCAATACTGGCTGAGTCTTAAAGCACATAGCTGCTGGACTGGGTATGCAGCAGGTGGTGAGGGAACCAAGGAGAAGGAAAAACATACTTGACCTCGTCCTCACCAATCTGCCTGCCGCAGATGCATCTGTCTATGACAGTGATGGTAGGAGTGACCACCGCACAGTCCTTGTGGAGACAGTCTTGCCTTTACATTGAGGATACCCTCCTTCGTGTTGTGTGGCATTACCACCGTGCTAAATGGGATAGATTTTGAACAGATCTAGCAGCTCAAAATTGGGCCTCCATGAGGCGCTGTGTCATAGAGTTATACAGCACAGAAACAGGCCCTTCGGCCCATCTTGTCCGAGCCGTCCATCAAGCACCTATCTATTCTAATCCCATTTTCGAGCACTTGGCCCATAGCCTTGTATGCTATGGTGTTTCAAGTGCTCACCTAAATACTTCTTAAATGTGAGGGTTCCTGCCTCTACCGCGCCTTCAGGCAGTGTGTTCCAGATTCCAACCACCCTCTGGGTGAATTTTTTTTCCCTCAAATCCCCTCGAAACCTTCTGTTCCTTACCTTAATTCTATGCCCCCTATTTATTGACCCCTCCACTCAGGGAAAAAGTTTCTTCCTATCTACCTATCTATGCTCCTCATAATTTTGTATACATCAATCAGGTCCCCCCTCAGCCTTCTCTTCTCTAAGGAAAACAACTGTAGCCTATCCAGTCTCTCTTCATAGCTGAAATGCTCCAGCCCAGGCAACATCCTGGTGAATCTCCTTTGCACCCTCTCCAGTGCAATCACATCCTTCCTATAGTACTGTACACAGTACTCCAGCTGTGGCCTAACTAGCATTTTATACAGCTCCATCATAACCTCCCTGCTCTTATATTCTGTGCCTTGGCTAATAAAGGCAAGTATCCCACATACCTTCCCAACCAAGGGGCGGCACAGTGGCGCAGTGGTTAGCACCGCAGCCTCACAGCTCCAGGGACCCGGGTTCGATTCTGGGCACTGCCTGTGCGGAGTTTGCAAGTTCTCCCTGCGACCGTGTGGGTTTTCGCTGGGTGCTCTGGTTTCCTCCCACAGCCAAAGACTTGCAGGTGATAGGTAAATTGGCTGTTGTAAATTGCCCCTAGTGTAGGTAGGTGTTAGGAAATATGGGATTACTGTAGGATTAGTATAAATGGGTGGTTGTTGGTCGGCACAGACTCGGTGGGCCGAAGGGCCTGTTTCAGTGCTGTATCTCTAAAATAAAATAAAAAAAAATTAACTTTCATAGCCCCCTATTTTTTTTCATGCTACACTCTTCATTTTTCGTGGCTCCAGGCAATCTTTAGTCGTTTTCCCTGCATCTTCTTCACATGCTCACCTGCCTTGTTTGTTCCTCTGAACTAGTGTCACTTGTGTGAGTCATCATATTCAATCCCTTCAGGCTAGTCACATGCTTTCTGTATTTTATTGCAAGAAATTATGCTAATTAAGCTATCATACTTGCTGAGAGGCAAAAATTGCAAATGAAAAATGTTGGATGATTTTAATATAAGTACAGAAATGTATTTTATGCTTTATTTTTAATTAAGTATTTTGAATGTAGTAGTAACTGCTAATCTTTATAAAAAGACCAAACCGTGACACTTTTTTCCTTGCTCTCATTTGTGGTGATAACTATCTAAAATTCAACCATGATGAGTAAAATATGTAGAAATCCAATGTGCACATTCAGTACACTGAATATTATTAATAATGTGTTAATATGTAACTATGTTCAATACATTGTGTGGCTTCAGTAATATTAATTAGTATTATGGCATTCAATGTTTAATTTTTTAAATTTCATTTTGGTCACTTGCCCATAAATGCCCCATTTCCAAATAGGAAATACCCTCTTCTCTAGTCCACACAGAATTGCTAATGATAGTACTAAAGGAGCAAAATTCCACACAGTGGGTAACCCCAACACCTTTGAGTATTTAAAATACAAAGGGCCATAATTTGCTGTGACAGGGCATCTATCGTTAGACTTGGCCTTGCACATTTAGCTTTTTAATTTTTTTACATGGCAAATAGCTACAAGTGCAAGGTGATAATAACATGACAGCGAGGGAAACACAGCATCTGGGACTTGAGTGAACAACTGTGTGTCTCCTTAGTCAATCAGATTGAAGGATTGTGAAATTAACAGTGCAAGAACTGGGAAGGAAGTGTGAATTAGAATGGGTGAATTCAACTTCAAATCAGGTACAGAAAGAGAAATAACGTTAAAAACAATGATTAAGATGGAGCAAATAAAGATTTTTTTTTTAACTTGGCATTTTAAAAATCTACAATATCAATTGCTATATGAAGGAATGTAGTAGTTGTAATAGTTAATTTTCAATACCAGAGAGGTTGGTTTGCAGTTGTTAATACTTGTTACATCATTAGAATGGTTACAGCACAGAAGGAGGCCATCATGTCCATGCCAGCTCACTGCAAGAGCAAATCAGCTCCCCTGCTTTTTCCTTCTAGCCCTGCAAATTTTTTCTCTTCAGATAATTATCCAATTTTCTTTTGAAGGCCTCGATTGAATCTGCCTCAGGCAGTGCATTCCAGATCCGAACCACTTGCTGCATAAAAACAATTTTCCTCATGTCATCATTGTTTCTTTTGCCAGTCACCTTAAATTGATGTCCTCGAGTTCTGGATCCTTCCACCAAGGGAACAGTTTCTCCCTGTCTACTCTGTACAGAACTGTCATGAATTTGAATACCTTTATCAAATCTCCTCTATCCACATAACTGAAGTTCCTCATCAATGGAGCCATTCTCGTAAATCTTTTCTGCATCCTCTCTGATGCCTTCACACCCTTCCTAAAGTGTGGTGCCCAGAACCAGACATAATACTCTAGTTGAGGCCGAACTAGTATTTTATACAGATTTATCATAAATTCCTTGTTTTTGTACTCTATGCCTCTATTTATAAAGCCTAGGATCCCATATGTTTCAGTAATGAAGTAAAGCATAAACACACAGATTGAAATCTTAAAGTTCTCTTTTTACCTTAGCTCCTCACACTCACACACACACATACACTGGTTAACTGGAAAAATAAAAGGGATTTTTGTTTTTAAGAGCTCTATGACAGACAAAAAACATGGGCTGAATACTTGCTCCTTCTTCAAGAAACAGCATACGAGATATGTTGTGTTCCAAAACTGACATACAGTCTGGCCTCCAAGTAGACATAGACGGGTCACTAGGATCTTTGAGAACAGTTCTTTTCAGGTGGCATTGAAAATTAATTCAGCAGGCTTTTCTTCAAAGTCAGAGACAAGATGAGTTGATACAGTGGACTTCTCAACGTCTTTAGAAAGGTGCTGGAAAGCTGAACTGGGTTGTGGTCTTCTCTCCTTCCTTGGAAGTTCTCTTTTTTTTTTAGAGATACAGCACTGAAACAGGCCCTTCGGCCCACCGAGTCTGTGCCGACCATCAACCACCCATTTATACTAATCCTACACTAATCCCATATTCATAATACATCCCCACATGTCCCTATATTCTCCTACCACCTACCTATACTAGGGGCAATTTATAATAGCCAATTTACCTATCAACCTGCAAGTCTTTGGCTGTGGGAGGAAACTGGAGCACCCGGCGAAAACCCACGCAGACACAGGGAGAATTTGCAAACTCCACACAGGCAGTACCCAGAATTGAACCCGGGTCGCTGGAGCTCTGAGGCTGCGGTGCTAACCCATGGGCCACCCAGAAATTCTCCTTAGAAATTATCTCCCTTTTTATGCAATTAAACCCCAACTCAAAACCATTCAAACGCCAAACCAACAACAGGAGGTCAACCATTTGACCTCCATCAATCTTGACTTGTCACTTCTTTGTAAAATATTTCTCCAGGTGTCCAAAGTTCTCAGTTGTTTATTGAGCTGCAAGTCAGATGGTTTCTCGGAAAGGCTTGTTTTCCTCAGTGCCCCTTTTAAAAAAACATTTACAGGGACTGTTTTTCAAAGTCAAGTAGCCTTTACATGACTCCCTTTGAAAACCCCAAAGTTTAACATTTCTTCAATTTTTCAAAAATGAATCCTCAATAAATATATTTAACAAAACACAGAGGCACTTTCATAACACATTGGCTTGGACACTGGGAAGAACTTCTCTGCTCTTCTGTCTGTCTAAAAGGACAGAAGAGGCCTTGCTTTAGCATCTCATCCACAAGAAGGGGAAAGTAGTCAGGCCTGCTACTCCTGATTGCTATCTAGCAACTGTTGATGGAAAGTGAGTGTATTTGGTCATTGGAGGAAGACAGAGTGGGAGTCAGCTGTACTGTCTTTCATGATCGAATAGCCAGCTGACATTCAGAGCTCACAAGTAAATAATGGTCACTGGGGTGAGGTATCCAGCTCCAGAAGAGGAAGGAAGAGGAGAAAAATGTTGATAAGAACAATCATGAAGAAACTTGTATCATTTCCATCTTGCAGACTAAGTACTTTAGAAATGTGATTACTGTAATTATACACGCATTACCACCACATCGGGATTTCTTTTTCTATAATATATTTTAATGTCACTCACTCACTGGTACTTCCGTATCAGAAATCTCTGGAATAAAATTAGTATTTTGATAGCATTTTCTATGAGATACGTATTTCAACCATTCTTAGTTCAAACATACATGTTCAGCTTATAAATCCCAGTATTACTGAAGGCCCCTAACAGAAAGTTTCTAAATGCCAAAGGTTGTGAGCAAGTCAAATAAAGTTACAATAGATATTTTTTAAAATACTAACTTTTCTAGTAAATTGTTAAGCATTGCCGCTTGAAACATGTTTTAGAATTTATAAGCACGTACTTTGTAATTAAAAAAAAAAGAAAAATATCAAGTGCATTAAATTTCCCCTTACTGCTGCCAGCCCATAAGACGTATTGCACAGGTATAGCATTCAAACAGATCTATTGGAATAAAAAGGTACCAAGCCCTCAGATTAGGAAATCTCGGCTTGCCAATTGAAATATTGAGCGAAGATTCATTAGGCCAGATCTCTATTCACTTTTGCACCTGTTTCAGTTTCGCCTGTCATATCGATCAGGCTCAAGAGCCTAGGCTATTCTTGGGATATTCCAGGCAAAGAAGGAAATCTGTTTCCACTTATTTGCATCTCATTTGCATTACTTTTAGTTCTCGCCCATGGAAAACAGATGTCCAGTGTTGCTAGGCACCCTGGAGAAGTCTGGAGATCATTTAATGAGTCCAGCAGCTGTATTTGAGAGAACAGTTCATGCATATTGGCCAAGAGTTTCTCAGTCAAACGCCATCAGCGATCAGGGGGCAAATTGTGCTTAAAATTGTACAAGTTTTGCAATGTGAACTTTTAGCTTAAGTTTCCACTGAAATGTATTTAGTGAATGTACAGCGAGCTCGCCACTGGTATCAGACCCACCGGCCGTCCATGTCTCCGTTATAAAGACGTCTGCAAACGCGACATGAAATCGTGTGACATTGATCACAAGTCGTGGGAGTCAGTTGCCAGCATTCGCCAGAGCTGGCGGGCAGCCATAAAGACAGGGCTAAATTGTGGCGAGTCGAAGAGACTTAGTAGTTGGCAGGAAAAAAGCCAGAGGCGCAAGGGGAGAGCCAACTGTGCAACAGCCCCAACAAACAAATTTCTCTGCAGCACCTGTGGAAGAGCCTGTCACTCCAGAATTGGCCTTTATAGCCACTCCAGGCGCTGCTTCACAAACCACTGACCACCTCCAGGCGCGTATCCATTGTCTCTCGAGATAAGGAGGCCCAAAAGAAAAAAAGAAAGAAAAATCTTTCAAGACCCAATGCAATTGGCAGCTTTTTAAAAAGCAATTTTTAAAAATGGCATTAAAAATAACTCTTTCTCCATGTAAGAGTGGTAACCCGGTGCACTTTTATTAATAAATCTGAAAATGGGTTTATCCTTATGTTAAAGTTATTCCTGCACTGCCTGATCATGTGTGGATGGCAGCATCATCATTCTCTGGAATGGCCATCTCCTGCTATTGGTTCTTGGCAGCACTTTTTGCAGAATTCTATGCCAAAGAGAAAATACAAGTTCTTTCCACCATTCAAAAAAAGTACTCTTTCCTCTGCTTCATATCCTCTAACAGCACTTCATTGCTTCTAGAACCTGCAAGCCTGCTGCAGACCTGCCAGACATCCTTTATTTCATGAGAACCGGAAATGCTGGAAATATTCAGCAGGTCTAGCAGCATCTGTGTAGAGAGAAACAGAGTTAACGTTTCAGGTCTGTGACCTTTCATCAGTTGCTCTCAGTATTCAACAGTTCTGATGAAGGGTCAGAGACCTGAAATATTAACTTTGTTTCTCTCTACACAGATGCTGCCAGACCTGCTGAGTCCGACACTTTCTGTTCTCATTTCAGAGTTCCAGCGTCCGCAGTATTTTGCTCATTCTTTATTTAATTCTGTGTGGCTAAACCAATTCTAATGAACCCTGTCCCTTTAAGCTATTTCAGGGTTTTAATTCCTGTGGCAGCACAATATTTTACAATATTGATTGGAAAGTTTCCCAAAATATAAATAACATAGCTGATGCTGAAAGCTCTGGCAGGATTGTCGCTCATTACATCAAGCAGGTATGAATCCCGCTCTGCTCTGCTTTCAGTCATCCTTGTGTCCAATCGAAAAATTCAGCTTTCAATGTCTATTCTCACATATGAAAAATGTTGGAAGGGCGCCTTTCAAGCTGGAAGGCCTCTGATTGGCCCTCCAGTTTCGAGAACCTGACAACCGTCTTTAATTGGACAGTGAATCTGTCTCCAGGCCAATTAAATGGGTGCCCCCATGAAAATCATAATAAGCAACTTTTCCCTCTTGGTGGTGGGATTGGCACCCAGAAATAGTCCTGAACTCTGTTTCCGGTCCCAGAGGGAAAATCCAGCCCCTCTATTTCTCTCTCCACATGCTGCCTGACCTGCTAAGCAGTTCAAGAATTTTATGTTTTTATTTCAGATTTCCAGCATAAGTAAATGTGTGCCCTGTTTGTTTTATTGAGTGCTACAGACAATCTATGGATTTGAATTTGAATAATTTTCAATGGGAAGCACACAGCAGCCATACAATACAATTGAAATGTGTGAAAATGAAGCACAGGAAGTTAGTACTTACAGTACAACACTGCCTGGGAGCAGTGAGTCAAAAAGAGTTTCCAGTTTCACAGTTGGCTCTGGTATTATGTGTGTCACAAGCATCATGGGAGATAGAGAATTATATGATCTGTCATCAGCTTATCTCCAAAAAACACATGCAGAATGGAATTGATCCCAGCGTATAAAATCAATTTGACAGTTTATGAAAGGAGATCCACTGTAATGGCAAGAAACTTCCGCAAATCATAATCCTAATTTAACAGAATATTGTTGATGTCAGTTGAAAGGGCTATATGAGTATATTGTGTACTAAACTTCTTTAGTCATGAATATGAATGTTAGAATATAACATCTTGAGATCTGATTGACAGAAGCTGAACACTAGAAATCTTAAGGGCTCCAGTGGTGTTAATTGCTATTGGATAAATTCTTCAGATGGCAGAGAAAAAACTATGGTAATCTCAATCCTGTTGCCAGTGACAACAGGTTCATAAAACAGAAAAATGCCCTCAGTATTTACAATTGAAAGATTCAGTTAGAAAGGCTATTAATATTGCGAAAAAGTGTGCAAATTGTAAATGTCAAATGAGTGCAATATAGGACCCTCCCTTGAAGTTAGAGTTAAGGCATGTCATACATTTACACTGGTGAAGTCCAGGACTTCAGGCAGGTGACAGCTCAAATGGGAGACACAGACATGATAGCAGTGGGAATGTTAGACCTGACTTCACTATCCCTCAACCTTAGAGTGGCCATGTCTGACCTTTCTGATCATTACCCAGCAAAACTGCAGGATACTAGGTAAGGATGTTGGATACTGCACTGACTTTCAGGGGGGATAGAGAAGGGGGAGGGCTTCTCTCCTCAGCGATGCTGCCTTAAATCAGGTGTGATTGTGGTGGAGAACAATTCAAGCGGTGAGGCCTACTGACACCTCACCAACCTGGCTGTGATTTCCCTCCTCTTGCGACTATCGGAGACTGCTGCTGGTTGCTCCTTCCTCACCCGCTGCATGTGAATACAAAGGAGGCTGACATTTGAAAATATGCTCGCACATCATTTGAAATGTAGCAGCAGAATTTATGTATTTTCAAAATGTTTTATTGTCAAGTAAGCAATTCCATAATGGAAGCGTAAACTGTGTATGCAGCAAATGTAGAGGCTGAGGTTTACTGTATGGAACATTTCATAAATAGATAATATTGTTTGGATTCAATGGTGAAAATTAAAGTCATTACATTCATAAGTTACAATTGAAGCACGTTTGAGCAAAAAGTTGAGGAAAGTTGACAGTGAAGATCAAGAGGTCATTTTTTTTTCCAATTAAAAGCTCCTGACACACAGCTTGAACAACAGGATTGTATCTCGGGATTCAGGTACATGGATGGAAAATCATGCAAGATGAAAATCAGCCATCATTGGGGAAACACTAACATCAATGGTGTCGTAAATAAAGTTGGTGAGCTGAGGTACAAGTCTCCACGTGGGGCTGAGATATAATGGCAATATCAGAGACCTGATCCGAAGGATGGGAGGATTGTGAACTTAATATTCCTGGCTCTAAGATATTCAGGAAAGATAAGGAAGGAAAAGAAGGAGAATGTGGTGGGTCGCAGTGTTAATCAAATAAGCTATCATAGCACAGGAACGAGATAATGTAATTGAGTGGTCAAAGACGGAATCTATTTGATGAGAATGAGGAACGATAGAGGAGCTGTCACACTGCTGGGTGCATACTGTAGGCCACTAAATAGTGGGAAGGAGATAGAGGAGCAAATCTGTAGGGAAATTACAGAAAATAACGATAATGGGAGACTTCAGTTATCCTAATCTATACTGGAATAGTAACAGTGTAAACAGAAAAAAAAGGACACATTCTTGAAATGTATACAAAGGAACTTTCTTGATCAGTGTATTTCTATCTCAATAAGAAAGGGAGCAGTTCTGGATCTAGTTTTGAGTAATGAAGTACAGCCTGTTTTACCTGGAGACTATTTGGAGAACAGTGATCATAATATCACCAGGCTTAAAATAGTTATGGAAAAAGACAAGGTGCAGTCAAGTGTTTAAATGGAGGAAGGACTAATTACAGTTTGTTAATAAGGGACCTGGCCCAGGTGGATTAAAGTCAAAAATTGGTAGTTAAACCAGTAATTAAACAATGGAAGGCTTTCAAAGAGGAGGGAGTTCAGGTTCAGGGTCAACACATTACCACGAAAAGGAAAGGAAGTACTTCCAAAGCTAGAGAACTAAACATTTAGAGATTACAATGAAATGGATAAGGAAGTCTTATGAGAATGTAAGGATGATAATCTCATTGAGAGTCAAAATGAGCACAGAAAGTACAGAGAAGATCTAAAAAGCGAAATAAGAAGGCTAAAGAGAGAGTATGAGAATAGATTAGTGGCTAACATAAAAGGGAATCCAAAAGTCTTTTTGTAAATAGTAAAAAGGTAATCAAAAGAAGTGTAGGGTTGATTAGAGACCACAAATGAGAGCATCTAATGGAGGCAGAGAACATGATTGAAGTACTAAATGTGTATTTTGCATCTGTCTTCACATAAGAGAATAGTATGCTGCTAATATAACCGTAAAAGAGAAGGTAGCAGGGTTATTAGCTAGGATAAGAATAAAGAGGATGTACCTAAAAGGTTGGCAGTATTGAAGGTAAAAAAAAGTCACCCAGTTCAGACGGCACGCATCCTAGGTTACTGAGAAAAGGGTGGGAATTGTTCTCGTCCAGAAAGCCATTATTAATTGGTGAAGGATAAAACTGGTCCCAATCCTAACACAGTTTTATAGTTAAAAATGAAGGCTGACACTCCAGTGCAGTATTGAAGGAGCGTTGCACTGTCAGAGTGCCGTCTTTCAGATGTGACGTTAAATCAAGGCCCCCATCTCCTTCCTTGAGTGGATGTAAAAGATGCCACATCATTATTGCAAAGAAGAGCAGGGGAGTTATCCCTGGTGTCCTGCCTAATATTTATTCCTCAATCAGCATCACAATAACAAATTATCTGATCATTATCACATTGCGGTTTGTGAGAGCTTGCTGTGCGCAGGTTGGCTGCTGCATTTCCTGCATTACAACAGTGACTACACTTCAAAAAGTATTTCATTGGTTGTAAAGCTCTGAGATATAGGACATCACTATATAAATGCAAACTTTCATTCTTTCTTTTACACAATTACAAGCACACACCTCCTAACCCCACAAGCACAGTTTCAGTCTATGTCTATTTATAGGAGCTCAAGTGAATCCCCAGTTATATTTTTTTTCTAAAAATATATTTTATTCATAATGGTTGTAAAAATACATTACTAAACAATTCAAATTGGACATTTCATAAAGTGCAGTCCAAACAATTTCTTTCAATACAGTACATGAGGTGCCTCACTACCCTTGCCATTTCAGGTCGTATTTACAATGTATTTTTGCATTACATACCAAAAATATTCTCAGTGCATACAGTTTTACACGGGTTCCAGCCCCTATGGTGGGAGGGCCTTACACAGTGGCAGCAGCGGCTGCCCCAAGCTTTTGTGTGTCCCTCAGCATGTAATTCTGGACCTTGGAATCTCCCAGTTAATGCCCATCACCTGCATACAATTAGCCACAGTTAATATACAATTACCAGGAATTGTGGAGGCTCTGGCCACAAAGTTCCAATCCTCTTCATGGTAATGGTGCCAGAGGATTGGAGCTTTGCAAATTTTGTACCCCTGTTTAATAAAGGGGAGAGGAATCAGCCTGGCAATGAGAGGCCAGTCAGTCTAATATCTGTGATGGGGAAACTTTTAGGGGTAGTAATCATGGACAAAATTAATTGGCAATTGGAAAAGTATGGGCTAATTAATTAAAGTCAGCACAGATTTGTTAAAGGCAAATCATGTTTGACTAACTTGATTGAGTTTTTGGATGAAGTAGCAGAGAGAGTTGATAAGGGTAGTGCAGTTGATGTTGTGTATATTGTTATGGACTTGTAATTATTTTCCTCCTCAGATTAAAAACAGTGTATAAGCCTTTAGGACTCTGTTAAAAACAGTGCACCTTTACGGGAGAGAAAGTTCTGGAATTTCTAAGGTACAGTGCTGCATTTTGTTACCTAGGCAACAGCAGGAGAGAGGTCACATGGTATAATGTTGCCATTTGACTGTGTAAAACTGTAAAAAAATGGCTGAAACCGCACTTTCCAGCGAGGCGTACTGAAGAGAAAGAAGCTGTTTATTCTCTCTCAGCAGAAATTCTACAAGGAGCTACAGGCCAAGTCAATTCCATAAAGAAAGAAGAAAAGCCTTTTCTTTTTAAGAAACTGTTTGTATTGCTGAAGAAACTGTTGCTGCCTACTGCAGCTGAAGAGTTGAATGCCTATTAAGAATCGTCTACTGCATCAAATCATGTGAAACTTCGAGTGACCTTTGACTATTTCCACATTAGAATACCTCATCCACCAGGAATGTAATCCATAAAAACTTACTTATTTTTATTTATTCTTAGAGACAGCTAATTTTTAAAAACACTATTTTTAAAATCGGTTAACTACTGTTATTTTTGTGTATATGTGTGTGAATGAGGCAGTTAGATTAAAAGAAGAAGTTATAAGGTCTTTAGACATAGGTTTATCTTAATATTTCAGATTTAGTTTTAATTTTAGTTGTTCTCTAACGATACCTGGTTTGGTCTGTTTCATCCTGGGGTTACTAGAGTGTTTAATTTGGCTGTTTTTCGATTAGGTGTGAAAGCTTAATAATATGCTGTGACCTGTGGAGTGATGGGACTGAATTGACAGTGTGTTGCTCCCGCTGAGGTCGTAACACTTTCTAAAGGTGTTTAACAAAGTACCACATAATAGACTTGTAAGCAAAATTAAATCCCATGGGATTAAAGGAACTGTGGCAGTGTGGATATAAAATTGGCTAAGGGACAGAAAATAGAGAGTAATGCTGAACAATTGTTTTACAGACTGGAGGGAAGTATGCCAGTGATGCTGCCAGGTATTGGTAGTACAACTACTGTTCTTTTGATATATATCCAAGACCAGGTCATTAAAATGTAAGGCATAATTTCAAAGTTTGCAGATGACACGAAACTTGAAAATGTAGTAAACAATGAGGAGGGAAATAACAAACGTTAGGAAGACATAGCCTGGTGCAATGGGCAGACACATGGCAGATGCAATTTAATGTGTGAAGGTATACATTTTGGTAGTAAGAATGAGAAGAGGCAATCTAAGCCAAATGGAAGAATTTAAAAGTTGGTGCAGGAATCAAGAGACCTGGAGTGTATATACACATATCTTTGAAGGTTACTGGTTAAGTTGAGAAGGCTCAAAAAAGCATATGTAATCCTTGGCTTTAATAATAGAGGCACAGAGTACAAAAGCAAGGAAGTTGTGCTCGACTTTCATAAAAAATTGGCTAGGCCTCAGCTGGAGTATTGTGTTCATTTCTAGGCATCACACTTTAGGAAGGATGTCAAAGTCAAAAGATATTTACTAGAATATTAGAATGGAATGAGGAACTATGTGGTGAGAGTAGAGAAGCTGCAGTTGTTCTCCTTACAGTAGTGAAGGATAAGAGGAGCTGTGATAGAGCTGTTCAAAATCATGAATGGTTTTGATAGAGGAAATAAGGACAAACTGGTTCCAGTGGCTGAGAGGTTGGTAACCAGAGGATACAGGTTTAAGGCAATAGGCAAAAGAACTAGAGGCAACATAAGGAAAACATTTTTAATGCAGTGAGTTGTTGTGGTCTGCAATGCGCTACCTGAAAGAGCGTTGGAAGCAGAAACAATAGTAACTTTCAAAAGCAGATTGGATGTGAAGTGAAAAATTTACGGGGTTAAGGAATAGAGCAGAGGAGTGGGATTAATTGGAAAACTCTTTCAAAGAGCCAACACAGCTACAATGGGCTGAATGGCCTCCTGTGCTGTATGATTCTATGGTTCTACTCCTGCTAAAGTGTTGTTAGCTAACATTCCACTTTAGTGGAAACATAGCAGTCAGAAAGCTTTTGAAAGGGCTGCCTCGTTGCCATAAATAATCTAGAAGGATATGATCATTTGTCATTTGGTCCGCGCTGAGTGACACACATCTTTTGCCCTGTCTGTCGGAATACCAATTTGCTGTGTGTTTTGTGCCAGATTTCCCACAATTCAATCTCTTGTACAGCAGCAACAAATGACTGAGCAAACTGATTACCCACTGGCTGAAGCAAATCATCTAAACTTCAGCTGAAGGAAATTGAAACATGATGGAAGTTCTGCCAGTCTTATTTAACAAATTGCTTTCTCCTGTTTAAATAAAAGTGCAGTCACCACAAGTGTGTTTAATAACTGCTGTTATTTGCAAATCTAGTAAGAAGGGTGGAGGGTTTCTGCTTTTTTTATCACTGAATGCTGTGGGTGTAGACATATGGGTTGTAAAATACTAACAAGTTGATGCACAGTGGAGGGTCTTGTTTCTAAATCCTTGCTTAATTGTTTATTAGAAATATTTTAATTGGAATCTCATTGGTATTCTCTAAATGATTAATAAATTATGATTGGAGGTAGTTATGAATGCAAATGGAGTCTAAATAATTAATAGAAAATCCAACAGTCTGATCCACAACAGACATACTTTTTACTTCAGCATGTATACATAGAAGTATTATTTACTCAGACTATATTTAAGGATCTTAATTCACTCTCAATGAATTACTTTAAACTAGTCACAGTTAAGTCATATTGTATTTATGGCAACTGAACATAAATTCATGTAGCTTGATAAGATTTTGTGCATCTCAGTTCTGCTGGATCCCCATTGTTCCAACACTGTTGGTTACTATGCAAATGTCTTTCCAGTCAGGGGCTTGCAATTTTAAGTTTTAATGTTCATGTGGCGAAATCATGTGTGCCTCAGTCTTGGCAGGTTTGCCTGACAAGAGGTTTACTGACTGATGGATAAAGGAAAACAAAAGCAAAAGAGATGCTGACTCAATGCCAATGGAATCAATTCTGTTCTTTGTGAATTAATTTCAATATCTATTCCTTTTTTTTTTCCTTTCTGCTTGCATCTCTGCTCTTTCCTTCCAATATTCAAAAGCTTTTTTGGTCCTGTGATACGGATCCTTCATTCATATCCAAATGTATTTCATCAAGTCATAATTTGCCTTGGCAGGGCACCTAATGGAACCCACTATTATTTAGTCTTGCCTTTGCGTGTTTCAGTTTTTACAGTTTTTGTGTGGCGAGTTGCTGAAAGTGCAAGCTGATAACTTTGCAATGAGGGAAACCAGGCAACTGGAACCTGAGTGAACAGGGCAAACAACTGTATATTTCTTTAACCAATCAGATTGAAGGATTGAAAAATTAACAGCGCAAGGCCTGAGAAGAAGCATAGAGTGGTTGAATTCAATGTCAGATCAGGTACAGAAAGGAAAAGAGAAACAAAGAGAGGGAAAGAAAGATTGGATTAAGAGTGAAAGCAAAAAGAGACAGAAAGGAAAATACTTCTAAGAATATTTAAGAAAAAAAAATTCTTTATATTTTACGGTTTTAAAATTTCTAACAATTAAAACCTGAAGTCATGAGGCTCCAGATGTTACCGGGGGATGTGAGAGAGAATATTTTAAGCAGTGGGTGGTAATGATCTGGAATTCGCTACCCACTAGAGTGGTGGAAGTGGAGCTAATCAATGATTTCAAATGGAAATTGGTTAGGTACTTGAGGGAAATAAACTTGCAGGGCTACAGGGATAGAGAAGGGGAATGGGACTGACTGGATTGCTCTACAGGGAGCCAGCTGTGGACATGATGAGCTGAATGGCTTCCTTCTGTGCCATAATGTCTCCACGGGCTGAATGTTCCTGGCTCATTGGAGGCAGACTGGGAGGCAGGAAGGCTGGAAATATGGCAGGGAAAGGCATTAGGTGAGAAGCCTGACATCTTCCTGCCACCATGGTATATTGCCAGTGGCGTAAAACATGGCTATGCGTCCGTGCACCTGATGGCCAATTTTACCACTTCCTGTCTCTGCGGTCATATTGCCTTCGTTGAGAGAGCCTGTTGCTGGATGGGGAGACCACTAGGTAAACCCTGGTGGCCTCCCTGTGGGTTCTTGGGGAGTCGGGGGCCCTCCTTTATGGACATTCCATGGCCCAAAGAGGGGCCCCCTGGGCGGCATTGTCAGCTGGTGCACCATGACTACCCCCCGCTTCCCCATCCTAACCCAACTCACCTGTCTTGGAGGAGGACCTGCCATTGAGGCACCCTCTCCCTCAAGATGCAGCCCTGAGCACTAGATGCCAATAGTGGTAGTGGTGCTGAGGCCGCCGAGCTGCCAGCCCTCTCATTGGCCCAGCATCACTTGGAATGGGCTGACGCCCTTAATTGAACAAGATCCCTGTCGGCGGCCTCTTAATTGGCCGGCAGTGGCAATTTGCCAACCCAGGGTCCCGCTATTGGCCGAAGCAGGGTCACCTGGACCTCCGGGTATGCAGCAAAATTGAGCTCTATGACTCCATACTTGTAATAGTTAATTTTCAGTGTCAGAGGTTAATTGGCAGTAACTAACAGTTACCACACCATTAAAAATGTATTTACACTGAAATGGACAAGACTTGCTGTGCCAAGTTTAGTTTGTATTTATCTCGCAAATACAGAAACTTCACTCCATTCAATGCATTTCACGAATGAGGTAGACAGTGAGATGCCATTTTCCTGAAGCTAACAATGGAGTGGCACATCTAAGACAACAACTTTTGGATTTCCACGTTGAACCGTGCACTTGCTGCTCACCTGAAGTTGCTGTAGTATTTGCATATAAATAACGGTAAGCACCATTAACTTCACCATTATTATGACAGCAAATTCTAGCCCAATTGTCTTTCAATCTTATTAAGCCTTCCCTCCACCCCAGCTTGCTTTATATTGATCTTCTCTCTGAAGGTATTTTCCAGCCTGTGGCTAATTTGCTGCTCGAAAAACAACAGAAGAATATGGAAACGTTGATAGGACGAGCTGGATGGAATGAATGCCTTTTTTAAACAAGTTCTTATCTGAATGTTTATGTTCCAAACTGAGAATTTAACTGTAATTCAACGTTATAGTATCCCAGATGTCTATAAAAGTATCTCTGCCATTGATTAGATTAGATTAGAGATACAGCACTGAAACAGGCCCTTCGGCCCACCGAGTCTGTGCCGACCATCAACCCCCCATTTATACTAATCCTACACTAATCCCATATTCCTACCAAACATCCCCACCTGTCCCTATACTTCCCTACCACCTACCTATACTAGTGACAATTTATAATGGTCAATTTACCTATCAACCTGCAAGTCTTTTGGCTTGTGGGAGGAAACCGGAGCACCCGGAGAAAACCCACGCAGACACAGGGAGAACTTGCAAACTCCACACAGGCAGTACCCGGAATCGAACCCGGGTCCCTGGAGCTGTGAGGCTGCGGTGCTAACCACTGCGCCACTGTGCCACCCTAAAGTTGCATATAAAGTTTCATGTTTAAGATGATGGTCAGATCTGTATTTTGTTCATTGGTTTGTCAAAAATGTATTATGCTTAAGTATCCAAAACAAACTACAAACTAATAAGCACCTGTGGTGATTCTATTTGCTGTATACATAGTGCACACTATTTCCATAGCGATACATCCCACTTACCTAAATAGAGAAACCTTAGGCTAAGATTGGCAGAACCAAAGTTTGAAGATCCTAAATTGTATTGCTGAAAACAGAGATGAAAAGCTTCGACAAAATGCCTCTGTTTTCAGCAATACTCAAGTTTTGTACTACCAAACGACTATTTGTATCCCAACTTGTGTTTCCAGATACTCCGGCAGTTTCCCCAAGCAAAAGCACACAGCTCATAGTGAGCATTGGTAAGCTACCAACTTCCAAAGCTAACAGCAGAAGTTTTTACAAGTACATTAAGAAAAAGAGAACGATAAAGGGGACTGTGGGCTCATTGAAGATGGATGCAGGCGATACTATAATGGATAATAATGAAATGTTAGACTTGTTACGTGAGTACTTTGTACCTATTTTCACAGTGGAGGAAGGGAACAAAATAACAGCAGGGCACAGGAACCTAAAAATAAGTCAAGGCGGACTTAAGTGGATTTAAAATAAGTTTAAAAAGTGGTAATGGAGAAAATAATGGATAAATGTTCAGGACCTGATAGTTTCCACTCAAGGATATGAGAAGGAATAGATGAAGAAATTGCAGATACATTATTCACAATTTTCCAAGCTCTCTAGATTCAGAAATTATACATGTGGATTGGAAAATAGCATGTATCAATTGATTCTACACAAAGAGAAGGAAGGAGAAACTAGGTGATAAGAGACCTGTCAGTTTCCAGTAGTTTTCCTAAAATTAATGTTAAACTACCAACAGAGACAGAATGATGTCACACTGAGACAATTATTAGCTGATCAAAGAGGGTCAGCATGGATTTGTGAAGAATGGGTCATGTCTGACTTATCTGGCTGAATTTTTTGAGGAGGTTATTAACATAGTGGATAAGGGAATGTCTATGGATGCTACCTACATAAAATTCCAGAAGGCATTTGGTAAGGCTCTCCATGTGAATATTAGCAAAAATTAGAGTGCACGAAATTAGAGGTACCTTGTGACATGACAGGTGGTTGTTTGCGAGGTAGGAGACAGAGGGCAGTGATAAAGGAAATGTTGACAAGTAGTGGTCCTTAGGCTTTGTATTGGAGCCTCAGCTTTACACCAAATATATTTGATTTTGGTGAAGGAACAGAAAGTTTTATTCCATATTTGCTGATGACCCCATGTTAGGAAGAGTACAGTGCAAGGTTATCCACTTTGAGTCTGAGAAAAACAAATCAACATAATGTGGGCAATGTTCACACAGGTGAACAGGTGGAATTGGATGTGGTTGTGGGATTAAATGGACAGCATAAGGGGCAGACAGCCAATCCATTCCCTGAAGGTAGGTTGGCATGTTAAATATAGGATTGAAGCTGAAAGCCTCGGATTTAACCTGCTTTTCAGGTTTAAATTTAGCCGTTGGGTTTCTAGACCTGAGGAAACCTGGCAGCTGTCGCGAGGCAAGGACAGCCTTGGAGAGAAGGCAAGTGCCTTCACAGCACTCCTGGGAGGAGAAGGAGTACTTCCTTCCAGCCCTCTCAAACTCCCTCACCATCATGCCACCCCCAAACAGTGACCTCCCACACCACCACCCCTCCCCCACTCAGCCTCTCTGGGGTCAAGATCAGGAACCTCCCCCTCCATCCTCCCGCTGGGGTCAGGAATTGAGCCCACCTTGTGCTGTGGCCTCCTCCTGCTAATTCCCACTCGACTGGAAACCCAAGCCTATCGATCAGGTTGACTTTCGGCTGGGAAATCTGTCGATGATGCAAGGTGCTGCTGTGGTGTTAAAGCTCCACAGCATGCAGGGAACTCAGACGTCTGAGTTTCCTACACACTACTGGGCCCCTCCCAGCATGTCAAAATGTTAAAATTGCCTCCATTTACTTACTGGTGAGAGTTTAAAACTGTAGAGTTGCAAAGGGACTTGATGTCCATGCACACAAATCACTAAGAACTCATGCACAGATACAAACAGTATTTAAAAAGGCATATGGAATCTTGGCTATGTCAAGGGGAGTGGAATTCAAATAAGTAAGTGATGCTTTAGTTGTACAGAGCTTTGGTCAGACCCCAACTGGAACAAAGCATTGAGTTTTGGACACTGAATCTCAGGAAAGATATATGGGCCTTGTACAGATTTACTAAAATTATAGCAGCGATAAAAGGGTTAAATTATGAGGACAGGTTGCATAAAGTTGCATTGTATTCCCTGGAGTTTAGAAGATTGATGGGTGATCTAATTGTGGTGTTTAAAATGTTAACAGGATTCAATAGGGTGGCTACAGCAAAACTATTTCCTCCAATGGGGGAATGCAGAACAAAATGGCACATATGAACATATGAATTAGGAGCAGGAGTAGGTGACTCGGCCCCTCGGGTCTACTCCGCCATTCAATGAGATCATGGCTGATCTGATTGTGACCTCAACTCCACATTCCCACCTACCTCCGATAACCTTTCACCCCCTTGCTTATCAATATTCTATCTACCACTGCCTTAAAAATATTCAAAGACTCTGCTTCCACTGCCTTTTGAGGAAGAGAGTTCCAAAGTCTTATGACCCTCTGAGAGAAAAAAAATTCTCCTAATCTCTGTCTTAAATGGGCAACCCTTTATTTTTAAACGGTGACCCCGAGTTCTATATTCTCCCACAAAAGGAAGCATCCTTACCACATTCACCCTGTTAAGACCCCTCAGGATCTTATATGTGTCAATCAAGTCACCTCTTAATCTTCTAAATTCCAGCAGACAGAAGCCTAGTCTGTCCAATCTTTCCTTATAAAACAGCCCGCCCATTCCAGGTTATGTCTAGAAAACCTTCTCTGAACTGCTTCAAATGCATTGACATCCTTCCTTAAATAAGGAGACCAATACTGCACGCAGTACTCCAGATGTGGTCTCACCAATGCCCTGTATAGCTGAAGCATAACCTCCCTACTTTTGTAGGACTGCATTAGAAGTCCTTCAGGACCCGGGGACTTGTCAGTCTGCAGCTCCAGCAATTTGCTCAGCACCACTTCCCTGGTGCTTGTAATTTTCTTGAGTTCCTCCCTCCCTTCCATTTCCTGATTTACAGCTATTTCTGGGATGTTACTTGTATCCTATATAGTGAAGACCATTGCAAAATACCTGTTCAATTCATCTGCCATCTCCTTATTTTCCGTTATTAATTCCCCAGACTCATTTTCTGCAGACCAACGCTCACTTTGTTAGCTCTTCTTTTTTTAAATATCTATAGAACCTCTTATTATCTGTTTTTATCTTTCTATCTTCTATATTTTAGCTTTCTCTCGTACTCTAATTTTTTCCTCCTTATTAATCTTTTAGTCATTCTTTGCTGTTTTTTATATTCTATCCAATCTTCTGACCTGCCACCCATCTTTGTGCAATGATATGCTTTTTCTTTAATTTTGATACTAACTTTAACTTTTTTTGTTAACTATGGATCGTGGGCCCTCCCCTTGGAATTTTTCTTTCTCGCTGGAATGCGTCTATTCTGTGTATTTTGAAATATCCCCTTACATGTCTGGCACTGCATTTCTATTGACCTATCCCTTAACCTGATTTGCCAGTTCACTTTAGCTAGCTCTGCTTTCATGCCCTCATAATTGCCCTTATTTAAGTATAAAATACTAGTCTTAGACCCACTCTTCTCTCCCTCAAACTGAATGTAAAATTCAATCATACTATGATCGCTGCTGCCTAGGGGTGCCTTCACTATGAGGTCATGAATTAATCCTATCTCATTGCACAATACCAGGTCTAGTATATCCTGCTCTCTGGTTGGCTCCAGAGACTATCCCAAAAACATTCTATGAACTCTTCATCCAGGCTACCTTTGCCCATCTGATTTTTTCCAGTCCATATGTAGATTAAAATCCCCCATGATTATCAAAGTACCTTTCTGACAAATTTCCATTATTTCTTCCTTTTATACCTTGCTCTACCATGTGGTTACTGTTACGGGGCCTGTACACTACGCCCACAAGTGACTTCTTGCCTTTAGCATTTCTCATCTCTACCCAAACTGCTTCTACATCCTGGTTTCCTGAACTTAGGTCATCCCTCTGTATTGCGCTAATACCATCATTAATTAGGTTAAGCCACCTCTCCATTTTTTTCCTAGTTTCCTGTCCTTCCTAAATGTCATGTACCCTTCAATATTCCCAACATATGTCATCTTGCAGCCATGTCTCTCTAATGACTATCAGATCGTACTTATTTATTTCTATTTGCGCTCTCAGTTCATCTGTTTTGTTTTGAATGCCACGTGCATTCAGATACAGAGCCTTTAGTTTTACCCTTTTATTATTGTTGTAACCTCTAGCCTTATCTGCTGATTTACTCTTAGATTTGTACTCTCTGTCCCTTGCTGTCATGGTCTGTTTATAATTTCCCATATTAATGCATTTCTGTCTTGCCTTGTCTCTACTCTTTGATTTACTATATCTTCCCAAATTTGATCCCTTTCCCACTATTTAGTTTAAAACCCTCTCTACATCCCTAGTTATGCAGCTCACTAGAACACTGGTGCCAGCACAGTTCTGGTGTAGACCATCCCAATGGTACAGCCCCCAGTACTGGTGCCAGTGCCCCACAAACCGGAACCCAATTCTACCGCACCAGTCTTTGAGCCGCGCATTCATTTCTCTAATCTTATTTGCCCTATGCCAATTTGCACATGGCTAAGGTAATAATCCAGATATTATGTTTTGAGGTTCTGCTTCTTAATTTGATGCCTAGCTCCTCATACTGACTATGCAGACCTCTTTCCTTGTCCTGCCTGTTTCATTGGTACCTATATGGACCACGGGATCCTCCCCGTTCCACTGTAAGTTCCTCTTCAGCCCTGAGCGGATGTCCTGAACCTTGGCACCAGGCAGGCAACACAGCCTTTCGGACTCTCACTCTTTGCTGCAGAGAACAGTGTCAATCCCCCTCACTATACTTCCCCAACTACCACTACTTTCCTTTTTGCTCCCCCACTTGAATTTCTTCCTGTATAATGGTGCCATGGCCAGTCTGCTCATCCACCCTGCAGACCTCGCTCTCGTCCACACAAATTGCAAACAACTCAAACCTGTTTGACAATTTTAAAGGTTGAGGCCGCTCTACTACTGTCTGCTCAGTCCCTTTACCTGCTTCACTCACAGTCACACTCTCCTGTCCCTCACCACTGAGCAAAACAGACGGCCTTTTTCTAAGGGGTGCGACTGTCTTCTGGTACAAAGTGTCCAGGTATCTCTCCCCTTCCCTGATGTTGCACAGTGTCTGCAGTTCGGCTTCCAGATCAATAATCCTGATACGGAATTCCTCTAGCTGCTTACCCTTTCTGCACATTTGTTTGTCCTGGATCGCGTTGGCATCCAGAAGATTCCACATTCCACTGTTGCAACGCTGCACCTGTCCTGCCATTGTTACTTATGTCATTTAGTTAATTTAATTTTTAATTACTTTCTTAATTAACTTAGAATAATTCATATGTATTCTACAATTTACTGTGCTTATTAAATCTTAAAATTAGAGCTAAGACATTTGAGAATGAAATCAGGAAGCACTTATTCATACAAAGGGTAGCAGAAATCTGGAACTTGCTCCCTAAAACACTGCAGATGCTGGGTCAATTGAAATTTTCAAGACTGAGATTGATAGATTGATGGTTCTCCTGTGATGGAACAGATAGGCATAATTGATATTGGGCACTGAGCATTATTTACATGAGACTGACCAGCTGCAGACGCTTGTTGGGTGCCCCAGGCAACTTGCTGTTGAAGAGGATTTCAGTTTCTGGCCTGGAAGGGGGAATGGTCAATCGGATCGGAGGAGTGATTGGAAGGGGTCGCGAAGGGAGCATTCGAAAGGGACAGAGGGCTATGACTAGGGTCTTTCAACAGTTTTCAGCACTGCCCTCCTGACCCTCCCAGCTCCAATTTCAGGTAAGTTTTTTTTTTTAAATGTAACTTCTCCATGGCATCCTGCAGCGGTTCCTTTAAGGAACCCTGGTTAGGCTGCATGTAGAGCACTATAGCCGGCCGGACACCAGTTGCATTCAAGAACCCAACTTCTCCTATGGGGCTTTGAACAGATGTTAAGCCCCCTATTGGCAAAGGGGGTCCTGGTTGCCTCTTGTTTTGCCTTCAGCAATATGGTGGGTGGAGGTCTTTCATTACCTGCTGATCTTGCGTGTCCCGCCTATCTGCCGTATTGGATGCTTAGGCACCTGTTTAGTGGGCCAGTATCTTTGATAAATAATTGGAATACTAGAATGATAAAGCAGTCATTTGAAAGTTAAGTAGGAGAGAAAAAACTTACAGGATTTCAGAGAAATTTAACATCTAAATTTAAGATTTAAAGAGATTTAGTGTATCACGTGTGTGTAAGAGTTAAGTTTCAGAGTACCAAAACAAAGTTAGGCTGCAAAGAGAGAACCAGCACCAAAATGATGAAAGACTCCAGTGAGGTTCATCACACTGACATCCCTGAAACAGGCCAAGCATCCCAGAGGGAGGCAAGACGACCAGCATTTGTGCTGACTCAGAAGGGCAAGGTGAATCAGCTCCTGAAATCCTCGCTAATTTATCAGCAATAAGCTGAACAAACTAGACTTTTAATATACCCAATAGAGCTGTTATTCAGGACAGTTAATTTGTCAGTGATATAGTCTAGTCTAAACTAACCTTGCTGACTCTATGTCAATAACATTGAGCAAGCTTTCAATAGAAAGAACTCAGCTAATACAATGTTATTGTGATATACTGGAAGTTTCATTGTGGCTTCAAATGTTCAGTTGGCCAGTCAATATTATTTACCTTTGTACTTGCTATACTCTCATTGTTTAGCATTAAAGTACTGCTATATAAATGGATATTATTTTTCTGCAATATTTTCAGCAATCTAGTCTGTTTGCTCAATTAAAATAACTTTTTAATGTTCAGATGCTCCTTATGTGTCATGTGAAGGTAGGTCAACACTATGGCTGGAATTTTACCTCCTTTCGGGCATAAAATCAGTTAGGATGGCAGGTGTTGCCGTGCCCGTCACCTCCAGCGGCGGGGGAGGTAGCAGGCAGCCTGCCCGCCTTTACGCCAATTGAGGCCCTTAAGTAGCCAATCAATGGCTACTTAAGGGCCTCTCGCACAGCGACTGGTATTTTACCAGCGATGGGCGGGCACTTCACCACCTGGGGACGATGTCCAGTAATACCTGGCGGTCTCCTTGTGGGATGGGGGTGGGGATGGGGCTTCGGCTCTCCTGATCGGCACTCTGTTCCCAACGGTGGGCCCTCCCCAGAGGCATGGGCCTGGCCGTATGACCCTGGCGAGCCCCGACCCCACTTATCCTTTTTACCTGGTTCCATCGCTGGCTGGGTCCAGGGCCTGATGCAGTCCCAGCAGTGGCCACTGCTCCTGATGATGAAACCTCTGGGTGGATGTACATCCTTCGTAGGTGGTAAGACTTTACATGTTCCAGGCTGTGTCTTCAATGGAAGTGCTAGTAAAGGCACCTCCGAGTGACTTCCAGGCCATGCTGTTCCTCCTGGGTCGAAGGGGCTCAGTAGAAATGGGACTGAATCAGATAATCCCTGACACTCATGGCATCCTGGCGAGACCCTCAAGCCCCGTGCTGGGCCTGGCCACCTCTCCGTGTAGCCAGGGCACCTTGGTGTTCTGCATCCTCCCCCTCCACCTCCTCTTCTTCCTCCTCTTCCACGCCCTGCTCCGATGAGCTGTGTCCTTCCAGGATTTCACCTTCAAGGGTCTGTACCTTTCTGGAAGGCCATGTTATGGACAGTGCCGCAAACCACCACAATGAGAGAGACCTTGGCAAGAGTGTATTGCAGAACACCCATCCGACCAGTCCAAACATCTGAACTGCATCTTCAGAAGCCTGATGGCCTGCTCAATAGTTGTCCGAGTGAGTAGATGGCTTCAGTTGTAATACCTCTGTGCCTCTGCCTTGTGGGTTTCATAGAAGAGTTAGTAGCCATCTCTTCAAGGGATATCCCTTGTCCCCTAGAATCCATCCATGGAGTTTAGCGGTTGAGTGAAGAGCTGCAGCAGCCTGCACTGCCGGAGGATGAAGGAATCATGGGAGATCCCAGGAAAGCGAGCGCACACATGGAGGAAGCTTTTGTTGTGGTCGCAGACCAGCTGAATTTTGAGAGTGTGGAAGCCCTTCCTTTTGCTGAATCTGACTGGCCAGTAACTGGGTGCCTTGGTGGCCACATGGGTGCAATCGATGCTGCCCTGCAGCTGGGGGAATCGAGCGACAGAGGTGAATCCCACTGCCCTCTGTGCCTGCAAGGCCGTATCTGTCTGAAATTGAATGTACTATCCAGCTCTTGCAAACAGGGCATCAGTTAACTGTGAAATACAGTGGTGTGCAGCCATTTGCAAGATGTCACTAAGGTCCACAGCTGATTCTTAGAAGGAGCCAGAGGCGATGAACTGCAAGGCCACAACGACTTTGATGGCTACTGACATCGCATGGCAAGCAATGCTGTGAGGTCTTTGGCGACAAGGCCACAGATCTCTGTGATCATCTGTCTGGAGAGTCGCAGTCTCCTGTGGCACTGGTTCTCAGTCATCTTCAGGTAACTCCATCTTTGGCAGTAGATCCTATGCTGAGGGTGAATTTCCTGCCCCTTGTCCCTCTCCTCTGCCCTCCTGATGCTGGGGGCACTGCCCTTCCTGTGGAGGGTGCTGCTCCTCATTGCCACTGCACACAAAATCTGAGAGTTGTGCCCCCATTACCAGCTGCTGTCTTCCTTGTGCTCATCTGGCCCCCAATTGGCTTTGGCAGTCTTGACCCCTCCTCTTATGGACCTGTGATACCAGGAAAGTGATGACCCCTTGCACTGTCCAAGCACTTATTGACCACTTTCCCCGCAATCTGTGCTGAGCTGAGGGCACCCATTTGCCAATGTGCTGTTCACCCTTTCATGGGGCCCACCTAATTCCTGGGGTAGCTCCTGACTGGCTCCCTGCTGTGTGTCTGCCTCCATTCACCTAGTTTGCTCCAGACACTGTCTGCAGTCCATGTGTTCCCCCAAAAAATCAGAACATATCCATTGATGAGCTCTCAATGAGTTCTTTAACTATCTTAATTGATATTGTTAATAGATTGGGCTGTATCTTGGGGCCACTCTCCTCCTGCCTTGCTGAAACCTGCTGGCAGTGGGAATGATGTAGGAAACTGGCACGCAGGCTGGCGCTGGCATTTTTGTTCCTCCCCCACTCTATTCCTACCCCTCGTGGGACCTGAAAATTCAGCCTATGGTATATTGACTGATTCAATTCAACTACCGAATCCAACCTGAGGTGATGTCAATATTTCATTTGCTTTCATTCCCAACTTTCTTCTTCTTTATTCGTGGAAAATTGCAGTTTCCATGGGTGAACTTCGGCTTCCTATAAATCAAAGCTTAGAATTTGAAACATCTAATCAATATGTGTGTTGGGCTGGATTTTGCGGTCAGCGGCAAACAAACGGCGTCAGCCATTTGATACATTTGCAACTTGTCCACAGAACTTCTATGGGCTTTTGCACTGGAAGCTCTGGTCAGCCAACTATTGAAACAGCATAGCACCCTCTACAGAGCATCTGGGACCTATATAAACAGGGTAAACAAGTTTGTATCTCTTTAACCAATCAAATTAAAGAATTGTTAATGAACAGCGCAGAGTCTGAACCAGCAGGTGTCAGTTTGAATAGTTAATTCAACGTCAAATTAAATACAGGAAGCAAAATGAAGAGAGGGAAAGAAAGGTCGTATTAAGAGCTTGAGTTAAAAAGACAGAGAAAAAAATTGAAACAAAACTTTTTTTTAAGGTCTCAAACAATAATTGCATTCTGAAGAAATGAGACTCCACATTTGTTGAAGTTAATTTTCAATGCCATGGAGAATGTTTGGAAGCAATTAAGACTAAGCCCACCATTAAAAGGGTACTTAGACAGGAATGGATAAGCGCTAACTTTCTCTGGTCAGTTTAGTGGATATAAATCAGATAGGTACTGCAATTTCACACCCATCCATGTATTTTAATGGTGTGCCACTCAGTGATATACTGTTATCGCGCAGCTTCAGAAGGAGTAGAGCACTTCGGACAGCAACTTCCTGATTTACATATGAACATATGAATTAGGAGTAGGAGTAGGCCATTCGGCCCCTTGAGCCTGCTCCGCCATTCAATAAGTTCATGGCTGAACTGATTTCTCCACATTACCACCTACTCCCGATAACCTTTCACCCCCTTGCTTATAGAGAATCTATCTACCTCTGCCTTAAATATATTCAAAAACTCTGCTTCCACCGCCTTTTGAGGAAGAGAGTTCCAAGACTCACGACCCTCTGAGAGAAGAAATTTCTCCTCATCTCTGTCTTAAATGGGCGACCTCTGCTTCTAGATTCTCCCACAAGGGAAAACATCCTTTCCACATCCACCCTGTCAAGACCACTCAGGATCTTATATGTTGCAATCAAGTCACCTCTTACTCTTCTAAATTCCAGAGGATACAAGCCTAGCCTGTTCAATCTTTCCTCATAAGAAAGCCCGCCCATTCCAGGTATCAGTCTAGTAAACCTTCTTTGAACTGCTTCCAATGCATTTACATCCTTCCTTTAATAAGGAGACCAATACTGCACACAGTACTCCAGATGTGGTCTCACCAATTCCCTGTATAGCTGAAGCATAACCTCCCTACTTTTGTATTCAATTCCCCTTGCAATAAACGATAACATTCTATTAGCTTTCCTAATTACATGCTGTACCTGCATAGTAACCTTTTGCGATTCATGCACTAGAATGCCCAGATCCCTCTACATCTCGGAGCCCCGCAATCTCTCACCATTTAGATAATATGCTTGTTATTCTTCCTGCCAAAATGGACAACTTCACATTTTCCAACATTATACTCCATCTGCCAGATCTTTGCCCACTCACTTAACCTATCTATTATCCCTTTGTAGCCTCCTTATGTCCTCTTCACAACCTACTTTCCCACCTATCTTTGTGTCATCAGCAAATTTAGCAACCATACCTTCATTGTAAAAAGTTGAGGCCCCAACACAGATTCCTGTGGCACACTGCTCGTTACATCCTGCCAACCAGAAAATGACCCATTTCTGCCTACTCTGTTTTCTGTTAGCTAACCAAACTTCTATCCATGCCAATATGTTACCACCTACACCATGAGCTTTTATTTTCTGCAATAACCTTTGATGTGGCACCTTATCAAATGCCTTCTGGAAATCTAAGTATAATACATCCACCGGTTCCCTTTCATCCACAACACATGTAACTCCCTCAAAGAACTCCAGTAACTTGGTTAAACATGATTTCCCTTTAACCAAACCATGTTGACTCTGCCTGATTACCTTGAATTTTTCTAAGTGCCCTGCTATAACATCTTTAATAATAGCTTCTGACATTTTCCCTAAGACAGATGTTAAGCTAAGTGGCCTGTATTTTCCTGTTTTCTGTCTCCTCCCTTTTTGGATAAAGGAGTTACATTCGCTATTTTCCAGTTTAGCGGAACCTTCTCTGAATCTAGGGAATTTTGGAAAATTAAAACTAACGTATCACTAGCCACTTCTTTTAAGACCCCAGGATGAAGTCCATCAAGACCTGGAGACTTGTCAGCCCGCAGCTCCAATAATTTGTTCAGGACGACTTCCCTGGTGATTTACGCATTTAACTAGGTGTGTGGGTTATTGAATGTTTCTGTCCAACTTATTTGTTAATAACAGTGAATTCTATTAACCTCATTGATACTTTTATCACAAAATCCACTGTGCACCGCTGTATGTTGGAAGTCATATAGAATGTCCACTTTCTGCTCCTGCTCTCTTTGGTAGGTGGAAAAATAGCATGTTATCAGACCGTATGTTTCAGACTAAAATTACAAATTGTATTTATAACAGAAGCAAAAATATGTCAACAGATGCAGTTGTGGGGGGGCAAAATGTGTCTTGGGCAATAGTGCAAAACAGGCGATGGCGAATCGGCTGCCCGCTTTACATTCCATCGTTTAGCAGTGCAGCCCAAAATGAATTTTTCTTCCAAGGTATTTGACTGATATTAAAACCGTTTCTGAAACCCAAATAAAAGGGCACTCATTTTTTGAACCCTTTTCAGAGTGCTTTCACTGAGTTATTTCACATTTCATATCTTGGCTCTGCACCTTCGTTCTGCAGTGTTCTGTCTTGCTGCGATGAATGTAAATAGTTGAAAGAACTGAACTGGAAAAAAAAATGGCCAACAGCCTGTTGAATATACTTTCTCCTCAAGAGACCCCTGGATAGAGAACAGTCAGCCACATCTGATCAGAATCAGACCCAGTGGTGGAGAAGCTTCCATGTTAATGAGTGTAGAGCTACTTGACAGGCACTGGTTTTACATTTGTGCATGCTTCACATACTCAATTAATGTTTTGACAAGGGATAATTGAATTCAGCTCTGGAAACACCTTTCTGCATCTTGATTTACAATTCAAAGCGTGTGTTTTGCAGACCACTCACACCAGTATGTCACATTGCAACTCACAAGGCAAGACAACATCAACTTAGCACCAGCTAGTTCAAAATCAGTCACATAATCCTATATACATTGGAACTTATAGATTACATAATTTTATAACTTGAAACTGGACAGACCCCAATGTGACATCAGAGATTTATCAAATATACAATCAGACCATTCATTGAAATATGTACTCAAACCAACCAGTATGAAAATCTGGAATAAACAAAGGCTCAATATGTATAATTCAGATTGTCGGTTCAAGCAAGGGCTAAAAAATTTCTTTATGAAACCATTGACAAAACAATTCAAATGACACTGACTCCAACGCATTGAACTTAAAACTCTCTTCCTCAACTTTCAATTATGAGGGGATGGTGGGGGGAATTAAACATAATTAAAAACTTGGGGGTGGGGGTATATGAGACATTGCCAGTGGGGGTGGGTTGAGGGGAATTGGACATAGTGGAGTGGGAGCAGTCAGTTACTGTAGAAGGCAGGGAGAGTCAAATCTTGGCTGGGGGTGGGTGGGGTGTTCAGTTGATTGCAGGGTTCCGATCACTGGATGTTTAAAAGGCAAGATTGTAGGCTGGGAAAGCAATGATGCTTTTCCTGGCCCACAAGCAGTGTAGTAAAGGCACTGACCTCATGAATTCAGCCATTTTCACCTCCTTTCAACTACCAGGAATCCCAGCATGCATTAAACATGAGCTAAAATGGAGGCACACAGCCTCCTTAAAAGATTTTAGTGGCTAACCCACCTTCTGAGAGTGGATTGGCCACCCGCACCCCACATCTTCCATCCCAGCTCCATTAAAACCGGAAGTGGAAGGGAGGTGGTGTTGAAGCCAGGTGAGGCCGAGTTTGCTTTCTGCCTCCACCTGCTCTGGGTGTTAAAATTAGCCCCATTGTTTATATGTACTTATGAAAAAAAATACTTAAAACATGCGCCAGAATTTTATGTCGGGCCACAGGCCCTGCCCAACAGCGGAAAAAGACATTGGCAAACCAGCCTCCACCGGGCCTGGAAGCCACGCTGTGATTTTACAAGCCCAGGCCCTTAATTGGCCTTAGGTGGGACTTCCACCCCTCTGAGGCAAGAAGTCCTATCTCCAAGAGTTGCCGGCCGATCTGCAGGCTGGCTGCTCTTCAGTCCCTGCAACACCACTGGGAGTGGTGGCCACTGCTGGGACTGCACCCAGCCAGGACTGGCAACATTGATGAGTTCCTGAATGCAGATGTATGTGGGGCCTCACCGGGGATAATCAGCTGGGTCCTGGCAAGGCTGGCAGTGGGGGCGGGGAGGGGTCGTTCGAGAAGGAGAGGTGAGGTGCTCCAGTGGGGATGGCTTGTGTCATGCGGGGGCCCTCTGTTGGGCACAGAGTGCCTGATCAGGAGGTCCCTCCCACAGCTCGCAAGGAGGCCGCCAGTTTTTATTGGGTGGCCTTCTGAACTACTGAACCGCCCGCCCGTCACTGGTAATATTCCAGCAGTGGTGGGAGGAGGTCCTCAAGTGGCAATTAATTGGCCACTTAAGGGCCTTAATTGGCCTGGGGCAGATGGGCCATTTGCCATCTCTGCTGCCACTTGTAGAATTGCAGTGGAGGTGGGAAGGTGACAAAAATGGAACATCCTGCCTCCCACTCAATTTTACGCCCATCTCCTGGTCTTAGCTCTTGGCGGTGTCTGTGGACTTATACTCTAGCAATAAGTCAGCAGAAAATTGGAAAATTTGGCTCTGAAATTCTGAGGGACTGCCACTGGCCACCCATCATGACTTTGATGGCAGATCAACGGAAATTACAGAGAAATTGCGTGAGTAGTTTTAGCCATTTATGTAATTCCCTGGGGTTTTTACTAACTTTATGCGGAAGTTACATTGGAGGAAAACTAAAAGGCCTATAATAATTGAGGGCCCATATAGTTGCAACACATCTGTTTTATTCCCTACCTAAAACAACCATGACAGACTTCCTAAGATCCTGGCCCATTAGAGGGGCCTCTCATGCAGCAAGTGGCTTAGCAGAAACTCATGGGAGCATTATCTGCAATTTCCTGCCCTAGAAAGTGAATTGATGGAGAATTATGGGCAGCGTACCCACAACCTTTTAATGAGTCACTAGCTGAATCTAAGACCCTGCAGTTGAAAAACCCATCCCTAACTTTTATATCGGGCTTGATTTTAACGGGGATGGGATTGATGCTCGAAGCAGGTGGCACATGCAGAACCCATGAAGGAAGGAGGCCAGCTAATAGTGAGGGCAAGGGAGCCGCAAAGATTCTCTACAGAGACAGGAGGAGAACTTTGCTCATCTAGGCCTCCAAGAAATCATGCTGGAGCAAAAAGTAAAACGTACATTGGCCTCTTCAGGCTATCCTGTAGCATCCTACCAGGTTTCTCTGGAGGCCTTGCCACCAGGCAGACCTCCCCTTGAGCTGCACTAAAAATAATGTGGCAACACTGATATCATAATTGGGTCATTATCTTTTACATTTTAATTTGGTTTCCTGCCTGCCTGTAGCGGGAGCCTTGCCCAACTTGAAAGCTGACAAAGATGAAATGGCTCCAGACGGGAATGGCGTGAACTTGGGTGGATAAGCGACTTTGCAGTTTTAACCTCTCCCATACACTGGACTGAATTTAGTTGAGCTGGCGAGGTTCTTGGCGAGGGGAACCCCACTTTGGCCCTTCAGAACCCTCCCCTTGGCGCAGTTCAACGGTGCTCAGGCAATTAACTGCCTGGCATCAGGATTCCTGTCTTTTTAAGGACGGGGATCCTGCCTCCAAGAGCTGCTGGTTGATCAGAGGGTTGGCAGCTCAGTATTATCAATAGTGCTTCTGGGAGCGTGTCCACTGCCGGTACTACAGGAGGCCCAAGACCCAGACACAGAGCTGAAGCCCCGGAACCAAGGTAAGTGAGGCCAGTCCAGTAGGCCATGGCAAGGGCTTGGGGGGAGGGTGGGCATTGAGGGCGGGAGGGGTAGGAATGGAGGAGGCCCCCCAAGTCCGGAGGAAGGCCGCCTTGTTTTACTGAGTGATCTCCCTGTATGGTGGAGGTCCCCCCCACCACCGCTGCTTTAGTTCCAATGACGGTGGTAAGAGCCCCTTATGTGGCTAGTGATTGGCCACCTAGGGGCCTCAACTGGCCTTTTAGCCGGAACGCCTTGTGGCCTTTTCTGCCCCCGACTTAATTGCGGTGCAACTGATAGGGTGCAGGCCCTCTGCCTCCACCTTCTGGCATAAATTCTAATTGCCCCTCCTCCCTGCTGCCTCCTCGCCCATCTTCTGGGGGCCCATCAAATTCCAGCCAATATTCCCACCTAGAAGGGGGAATTGAGGGGGCAGTTATCATTGACGCCAATATATTTTGAAATTTCTTACTCACCAATTTCAAAACAATAATCTTCTTGCTTCATAAACAAACACTTAACACACTATTTCCAAAAATAATTTCTCCTCCCTTCTACTGCATATATTTTAAAGCAAGGTTCAATAATAGAGAACTATATAATAATCTGAGGAGAGATACACATTTCATTAAGATGGTACAATTTTCTTTACATTGTTACTGTGTTCCAATAAAATATGTTGAAGAATTTTAATGTGCTATTTTTAATTCACCATTTTCCACTTTACATTAAGAAAATGTAAAGGACTATTTGCACATAGTTATGTGTCAATGAATTGAAACAGTTGTCTTTTTTAACTCTTCCCTCACCCAAAATCTTGATTGTTGTTTATGTGCCTTAATATTGCCGTTTTTTTTAAGGATTAAGCATCGACCTTTCAAATATTTTTTGTGTTTTTTTCTTCCCTAGGCCTGGAGAGAATTGGGCGGAATAATTCTTATGAGCAAGAGGGGAAGGTACTGTTTGTTATTGATGCAGTTTATGCCATGGCACATGCTCTGCACAACATGCACAAAGACCTCTGCCGAGGATATGTCGGGCTTTGTTCCAAAATGGATCCGATAGATGGCAAGGTCCTCCTTGAATATATTCGTAAAGTCAACTTCTCTGGTAAGTGTACAGAAGCATTCACCTGCTGGATGTTCTTGTTGGAGGGATGGTCCAAGGTTAATCATTGTCCCAGGCCTTGAAAGCTTAGAGATGACGTGAATATCAGCTACCAACTTGTCTTTTTTTGTGTGCTTGTAGAATGCCATTTTACACATTACAAAGTTTTCCAGTTACGAGCTCAGATTAAATGAGGTCATGGAATATTGGATTTAGCTACTTACATTTAGTTGTTGATGTTACACATAGTATGAATGATTTAATGGAACATTATTCAAATGTAAGCAGTGCATAATGGTTTGGCAGAAATACTATGTGACAGGCTAAATTCAGCTGATTGGGATGTTCCCAATTGTATTGCCAGAATTTAATGGATATCATTCTGTATTTACTGATAAAGGTTTCTTTGTTACAAAGGAATTTGGTATGGCAACAACTTCAAAATTATAAATTATCTATTGTAGCTTGCTGTGATTTGTTCACTGGTATTACTTCACTTTTGAATGTATTTTCTCATTACATGTGTCGACATAAGGAAAAATGAAAAGACTATAGAAATTATTGCTTGTGATAGTAGAATTCAAACACTTAACATAAATTGTGACATTCCCTTATTCACAATTTTAGTCGAGGCTTAACCCAATTGAAATGAGTAAGTTAACACCAGTGATAAAATAATAGACAAAGGAATGTCATATAAACAAGTTAGGCAACTACATGTTAAATGCTGCCACAGTAATTTCTGGGCACATAGTTTTTATTTATTTTGTTAATGCAATGAGGATGGGAATACAGTCAAATCCTTATGTCTGTCTGATAGACAATTGCTATATTAGGTGTTCCACTATTATCAAGAACAGACCGAGCAGCATATGAAATACAAGACAGGCACTAAATGTAAACCAGACAAAAGGGAGAATGGAATCAACATTTTAAGGGTAAAGGCAATATATTCTCTGAGACAGCTGAAAAGAATAGCAGATTTGAAAAATAATTATGTGCTGCACAGTCAAGTAAGTCAAGAAATGTGATCAAATGACAAAGGAAAAGATACAAAAAGAACTGATGAGAAATAACTAGATGACAGATAATTACATAAAGAGAAAATGACCAAAGTGTTTTGAAGCAAAAATGCTAATTCTGATGCCAGCTAGAGACAGTGAACTAGATTTCCATAAACATGAAGAGGCCCTTCCTAAGGTGGGCTCCATTATCAGCACAGGGGAATTTTCAATTATCTGTCTTCCTGATTATTTCCCAGGATTTTCATGGGAGTCTTGCCCAAGTCTCATTTCACAGCCCACCAATAGCAATGTCCCCGTTAACATGAATCAATCTGAGAGGAAATGAAGATTAAATGTAACATCTGGTTGTATTGTACTTGTTTTCATTTCCACACTTAGTGAACCAATATAAGAGCAAACTTTGAGAACTCTCCCTCTGAAATTATCCAACTGGGGATAGGCGGGAGCTACAGTTTGGTGGGTGGCCTCCATTATAGCAGAAAATGGAATTTCCATTGTATAAATTGGCAACCATTTAAGTGCAAGTAATGTGCTATCATTCTTAAGATAAAATGTAAATTTGAATGTTTCAACAAATTGAGCTTCAGTATAACTATATTCATTATGAACCTTCCTCATAATGTTACGAACAGGTGTGAAAGGTGTCTAGGGGTCTTTTACTGTCTTCACCTGGTCTTATTGGAACAGGATTTAATTTTAAATACATTGTGTTTTGAGCTCCTCCTTGGTGAATCCTTGTTCACCACTTTCCAATTATAAGGCAAAGGAATGAGAACAAACAGGTTTTCTCAGGTTTAAAGAAAAATGAAATTTATTAAACCTTAAACTTAAACTCTAATTCGGTTAACGCCTACGGATACACGCTGCACCCCACACTAACATGCATACGCGATATGCACATGCAAATGGAGACAGAAAAGAGCAGAAGAAAAATAAAGCAAAAAGGTTTGAGGCAATCTCTGAAGAGGGGTTTTTACTGTGCTTCGAGCTTGCTGTAATCCTTGATTGTAGATAGTCTTGCTTTTCGTTGGGGGCCAGTATTCTTCTTAAACCTTGTTCACTGTAGGAGACTTTTCTGTCTTGGGGTTCATGTGTCTTCAATTCCATGAGAAAAACATGAGAGCAGACAGGAAAGAGATATTCTCAGATCAGGAGCAAAGAGCTTTCTGAGTTCAAATCACTCTGTGGTAAGTTCAAATTCAAAAAACTCCAACAGTCAGTCAGTCATGTGACTAAACTGGTTTGACCACATCTGTTTGTGTATTTGGCCATTTTAGCAGTTAACCTGGAATACTAAACTCTCCACCCTCAACGTCTGCGAATCAAAAGTCCATTGTGGATTAAATTGGAGCGGGGAGTGGCCACTTTGTCCGTTCCAAGTACTGTCTTTACTATGCAAATGTGTTTCCAGTCAGGGGATTGGCAATTCCTTTTGATAAGTTCTCTTTTCTTCCCGGCAGCAATTTTAAGTTTCAACGTTCATGTGGTGAAATAATGTGTGCCTCATTATAGGTAGGTGGGGGCCTGCATGACAATAGAAACATTGCGCTGGATTTTATGAGGTCGCCGCTGATCTTGGTGGCGAGCTCAGAAAATGTCTGCCCCCCCCACCCCGTGCAGGCTACACACCAAAGAGCTGCTGCGATCTTAAGCGCGGCAGCTTGTTTCAATAGATGGGGCACCACCCCCCCCACCACCCCGAATTACCAGTGGAGGGGGTAGGCTGTCCGTCACCGGCAATAGCATCAGCTGCCTGTGTGCAGGCGCCATTTTTAAAGGGCAGCCAGCCCTGCCTGCATATTTAAATTTTTTAAAGAAAAAGAGCCCCCAAAAATAAATAAATAAATTTCCTATGCCTCTTTCCCACCCCCCAATAACAATTACAATAAATGTTTGCCCTTTCCACCCCAAAACACTTACTTTTTACATTTGATCTTACCCTCTCCTCACCCCAAACTGCACAAAGTTTAAGGTTCAACACTTTGGACCATCCCCTACACCCCATTATGTGTATTTGCCCCCATCCCCCCCACCCTCAGCACTGATAAACATACCTCCTCTCCCCTCCCAGTCAGTGTCACACCTCATTTCTCCGGACGGGGATTTGAAGGCGCGGAAGCATTGACTACCACGCCGAAGATCATGGCAGGCCCTGAAGTTCTCAGGTAAGTGTATTTAAATGTATTAATTTTACTCATTTGAATATGTTAATTGTGGTCCCATCATCTAGCGGCAGGGTGGCCGCCACGTAGCCTTGCGCCACCGGGAGGATTGGGCCGGGCGCTGCCGACTTTTGAAGTCCGTGGTGGGCCTCATCTGGAGCCATCTTCAGGCCCCCCTGCCATGGATCACGACGCCGAGGGCTGCTTAAAATCCAGCCCATTAATATCAATGCCAATTCACAGCAGGAAAACATTTCTCATTAGCAATTATTTCCATTGAAAAAGGATACTTTACTGAATTTGGATTTGAGATAGTATTGCAGCAACTGCCAAATAAGGCCACAGACAAAACTTGAAAAATGATATGTTCTCCATTGCTTTTAACCTTCATCATAACAAATGCACAGAAGTTAAACAAATATGAATAGTACCTGAGTAGCCACACTTATCATTTTGGGTGACAATTTACCTTGACTTTGATGAGACTCACAATTTTGAGCAGGTTATTTGGTTTCACGTCACAAAAGAGTAATAGTGCACTTAGGAAATTTATTGATTGTCATAATTAGCATAGGAATAAGTCAAATGACCCACAAAGTTATTTAGGTTCCTACAACTAATGCATTACAAAGACCATCTCCTAAATTGTATGTGTATAGAGTCCTACAGCATAGAAACAGGCCCTTCGGCCCACCATGTCCATGCCGATCATAATGCCTATCTATACTAATCCCACCTGCCTGCATTAATTCCATATCCCTCTATGCCTTGCTCATTCAAGTACTTGTCCAGATGCCTCATAAATGTTGCTACTGCTTCTGCCTCCACCACCTCCTCTGGCAGCTCATTCCAGATACCCACTATTCTTTGTGTGAAAAATTTACCCCTTTGATCCCCTTTAACTCCTTGGTTTGTAAAGACATATTGGCGAGCATAGATGCCATTAAGCTGGGTAAGCAGACAGTCACATTGAAAAGTTCCTACAGACAGCAAACCCAGATGTAAAATGCATTGATTATCTTTCACTTTTGATAAATTTTACAGTGGCGCAGTGGTTAACACCGCAGCCTCACAGTTCCAGCGACCCGGGTTCGAATCTGGGTACTGCCTGTGCGGAGTTTGCAAGTTCTGCCGGTGACCACGTGGGTTTCCGCCAGGTGCTCAGGTTTCCTCCCACAGCCAAAGACTTGCAGGTTGATAGGTAAATTGGCCATAGTAAATTGCCCCTAGTGTAGGTAGGTGGTAGGGGAATTGAGGGTATGTGGTAAGAATATGGGATTAATGTAGGATTAGTATAAATGGGTGGTTGATGGTCAGCACAGACACGGTGGGCCGAAGGGCCTGTTTCAGTGCTGTATCTCCAAATAAATAATAAATAAATAAATAAATAAAAATAAAGATTGGCACATGCACATTAAAAGTGGAAATATTATAAACAAACTTTAAAAAGGCTATTTTATTTAAAGTATGGAATTATCATCATAATGGAATAATTTAACATTACACAGATATAAAATTAGCTTTTCAGGGCGAGTGAGGTCATTCAGCAGTAATAATGCATTCATACATTGTGAGAAACCGAATGGCACCTCATTAACAAACCTATCTTTTTGTGGGTTTTAACTAGTAATATGGGCTGGAATTTTACAACCCCCAGGAGTGGGTTGGGAGGCGGGGAGGGTGGGGGGGGGGGTGCGTAAGATAGAATAGGGGTGGGTAGGTGGGGGGCACCCTTCCCATTGCCGACCCGCCCCCTCTGTTATTTTACCAGCGGTGGGGGAGGTGCCAATCAGCCCGGCTGCCCCAGGCCAATTGAGTACCTTTAGTGGCCAATTAATTGCGACTTAAGGGCCTCCTCCTGCCGCCACTGATATATTACCAGCAGCGGATCGGGACTTCAGGACCAGAGGAGGCTGCCCAGTAATACCTGACAGCCTCCTTGTGGGCTGAGTGGGGTGGGGCCTCCTGATCTGGCACCCTGTGCCCCACAGAAACTCCCTCCAGCAGCACAAGCCACCCCCGCTGGAACATCTCCCCTTGCCGTCTTGATCAACTCCCCCACCTGGTCAAGGCCCAGCCGATTATCCCCGGCGAGGCCCGAAACCCACTTACCTTTTCCGGTGCCTCCTCCATTGTTGCTGGGCCAGGCCGAGTGCAGTCCCAGTGGTGCTGAGTGGGACTGAAGAGCTGCCCTCTGATTGGCTGGTAGCTCTTGGAGGCGGGACTGGGCCACGTAAAATTGCTGCAGGGTTTCCAGGCCTGGCAGAGGTGGGCTCGGCCCTGAATTTTCAGCTCGTAGGTGAGGCCACCACTGCAATGTAAAATTCCAGCTATGGTCATATTACTGTTAAAAAGTAAAGTTCTCATCAGTTCAGTGATTTCTAAAGCTACCCACTTGTTCAACGGTGCACCATGTGGAGGAGCAAGGAAACTTCTGAATTTCCCTCTTTAACTGCACATGTACAAATGCCAGAATTTGCTGTCAGTTTGAAAGGGTAATGACAGCAAACATTGATAGTTTCACCGTCCTTACAACTGTAAAATCCAGTAAAGACAAGACTTCTATAATAATTATAAATACCAGTAAACAATATCACTGAAGTAACAAAAATGATGCCTTTCAATTTCTTACTCAAATTTGTTACTCTAGAATTCACATAAAGCAACAATTGTATGCTGGCTATTATTGAAAAATCTTTTCAGACACATTTTAGCTTCATCCTCCCTGTCACTGATGTTCATTTTCATGCATGCATACAGACTGAAGAAGTAATAGACTCCTCTGCCAATGCGGCTTTATTGCCTAACTGTTGGGAGTCAGAATAGCTGCTGAATTAGAAAGCTCAGTAATGTTAAAGCATGTTAAAATTAATACTGGTAGATGTGCATTGCCAAAGCTGTCTAAGATACATAGATAATTTCAACAGAAGGAGTAGGCTTGATGTCCTGTTGCATTCTAAAATTCTAGGAAATTCAATAACTGCTGCAACCATCAATATCACAACTTGACTTTCTTTCCAATATATTCTCTGCTTCAATTCTTGGTACATAATCTGTTCAGAAGCTTAAGAGGGGATCTGCTGTAATAGAGGTGTTTAAGTTGATTAAGGAATTTGATAGAGTTGATAGAGGGAAATTATTTACTCTGGGGGTGTTCAGAACAAGGAAGCATATCCTTAAAGTTAGAGCTAGGCCATTCAGGGGTGATGTCAGGAAGCACTTCTTCATGAAAAAATGTAGTGGTAATCTGGAACTCTCTACCACAAGAAAAGCTGTTGAGACAAGCTCAATTACAAATGTCAAAACTAAGATTGATAGATTTTTGTTAGATAATGGTATTTAGGGATATGGAATGAAGGCAGATAAATGGAGTTGTGATACGGTTCAACCATGATCTACTTGAATACAGAACAGGCTCAAGGGGCTGATTGACTTACTTCTGTTCCAGTATATAGCACATATTTGCAGGTGTCGACACTGCACATTATTCAAACCATACTGTACCAGTTGTCAGTGAGCTTTTATCTCGAGTATGCTGTAATGAATTTTCCCCCCAATGAAAATAGAGACTCATCCAGCAATCCAGAAGAAAAATGGATTTGAAAGTAGATGAGGAAGGATCATAGGATCCAAAATTATTGTTCATCCTCAGTATAGTCCATGACAAGTAAATAGACCAACAAAATCTAGTACAGGAAGAAAGTAGTTGTAAACAGGCACTAGTTTAATTGCCTTTAAGGGGAAGCCAACTAAGTACATGAGGGAGAAAGAAACAGAAGAATCTACAGATAAGGTTAGATGATGTAGGGTGAGAGGGGACTTGAATGGGGCATACATACGAACCTGGACCAGTTGAACTGAACGGCCTGTTTCTGTGATGTAAATTCTATGTAGCTTGCCTGTGCTGTTCAATAAACCTTTACACAGGCTTGAATGCAGTGCAGCATACTGTGGATGAAATCAACATAAGTCATTAACACAAGTACATGACCTGAAAATTAATTTGCTTCACCAAGTACAACATAAGATATTCTGTATCCAATTTACTTTTTACAAACACTGCATATAGGCTAACAAGCTAAAGATCTGCAAGGACTACCATGCTCTGGATTCATATCATAGCATTCACACAGAAAGAGACATCAGCTGGAGCTGCCCACTCTAATCCCATTTCCCTATACCTCCCCAATATTTTTTATAGTGTTTCTTTTCAAATATGTATTCAATGTTAATTGTATATTAATTGTGTTTAATTGTATGCGGGTGGTGGCCATTAGCTGGGCAATCACTTGAGTACCCTCTAAGTAGACACACGATACAACGTTGGTTGTTGGATTAGGAGGTGGCATTGTTGCTTTCTCCAAGAGGTAAAATCAGAAGTAATGTATTTTGTGAGCTGGAGGCCTATCACGCTGCTAATTAATGAAGATTTGGACCCTCTATTAGATTTCTTGAATGAAATTTACAAAAATAAAATCTGTTGAATGCTTATAAGGCATGTTCAGACTTTGATAGATTTTGAAAAACAGATGGTCATTCCATGGAGGAATATATTATAGACTTCAACAGTTTGTATAAAGGATTGACAAAATTCAACTTAGGAATTCCTGGATCAATACTAGCATTTAAATTGCTGGATTGTGCTAAGGTGTCTCATTTGGACAGACTCCTGATTCTAACTGGCATTCGGTCCTTGGAGAGGGAGACCCTGTTGCATCAGATGTATGCTGCATTGAAAAAAATTCCTGGGGAAACAAACAGTCATTTCCTTCAGCATTTGTGGAACAACTGCAAAATTCCATGGTGACAAATAATAGGGGACTCAATGATTGCTAGATTTTTAAATGGTCCAGATACTGGACGCTGATATCACTATAACAGGGTTAAAGATAGGCAGAATGAGCATGAAAGGACCTTTAAGCAGAAAACAGAATTGGAACAGCAATAATAAGCAGATGAATCTCAGGAATGCCTAAGGAACAGTTAATATGTGCTTCACGTGTGACTTGAAGTATCATTATACAATGAACTGGCCAAAGTGGAGAGGCAGGGTGCTTGAACTGACACATGGTGCAGAGAATTGTGAGGAAGAGGATAAATATAATGTTAAATCTGAACATATTATACTGATACAAGGAGTTTTAGTCATGTGATGAATGTGTTCATCACAGGTTCCTTTAACTGTGCAGTGTTAGATAGTCCTTGCATTTCAACAGTATGTAGAACAGATTGATTAAAATGTTACTTTGATTCATTAAGTAGTGAGGAAAGCCATAAGGTTATGGAATATAAAAGTAATATTTGCATTAGGTTTGGTGATGACAACATATTGAGGTCACTATAGAGTTGTAATTCCATGAAAAATAGCTGGAGTAAGCCATTTTATAAATACTGATGTAGTATCCAGTGAGATACCTATGCTGTTGAGTAAATCTTCTATGAAAAAGGCTGAAATGCAATTTGACATGGAGCATGATAAGGCAATTCTTTTTGGAAAGTCAGTGAATCTGCAGGTTACCCAGTCAGGACATTATTCTATCCCTTTAACAAAACCTGCTGTTTCTCATCAGCGGGTTAGACAAGTATTAATGGGATCAGATGCTAACCATCAGAGAAAGAAAGCAAATTGTCTTAAAATTGCATAGACAATTTGCTCACTCTACTTGTCAAAAGTTAAAAATCCTGCTAAAAGATACAAATGTGGTTGATGAAGAGTATAACAGGTGGTATGACCAGGTAAGAAAGGGGTCTAAGGGTTCCCTCTCAGCCTTTTCCTGTTTTGACCGTAACAGGGTTTAATTTTTAAAACACTGTTTTTAGCTTCCCCTCAGTGAATCCTTGTTCACTACACTCCAACTTAATGGCAAAGAAATCAACCAGACAGGTTTTCTTAGATATGAACAAGAAAGGTATAAGTTTATTAACCTTAAAACTTGAATTCGGTTAAAACTACTAATAATACACGACACAACCATGCTTGCATGCATACATGATAAACACGCATGAAGATAGAGACAGAAAAGGGAAAGATTGAAGCAATAGCTGGAGTTTATTTACTGTCTTTTGAGTTCGATGCAAAATCATTGATTGCAGTTAAATCTTGCCGTCTTGTTGCAAACTTGTTTTGATGGTTGTCTGTCTTGGCTTAGTTTGTTCCGTGGGTCCCTGTCTTTGCGTGAGAGGGAGAGAGAGAGAAAAACAGGGCGAGATGTTCTCTCTTCAAGGTCAGTTGCAGTCTAACCCAAACTGTTCTGTGAACACCATTCAAACCAAACCTGGGCCAGCAGGCCAGACATGTAACTAGCTCTTTTTTCAGGACAACCTGCCCGGTGAGTTTTGTGGATTCTTTCAATTTTAGTAGGCATCTTTAGTATTGGGCTGGAATGCTGGCTTTCACAAAGGTAATGTCATGTAATCAAAATCCATTTGGTTAATTGAATCAGGGAGCAGTTCCATTGCCTTCTCTAGGCAACAGTCTCTTAGAATGCAAATGTTTCCAATCCAGTAAGAGTTTAAAATTAATGTTCCATATGATGAAATTAATATGTCTCACTCTTGGCAGGTGTAGTTTTCATCACACAAGCTATATATAAGAGATTAGTGTGAAGTGTGAAATCTTAAAAAAGTATCAGAGGATTCCACCACGTATTATTCTAAGTCTTTCATTGACACATGACTTTAACAATGTTGTTGCTATGGATCTAAAGTTATGGGACAAAGACAAAACTATTTTCATTCTACATTTTGTTGACCTGGCAACCTGATTTAGTCTTTCTGCAATTTCACTTAGTAAGGACAAAAGGATTATGATAGACAAAATGGACAGGGACTGTACTTGGGACACCAGCAAAGTTTCTGACTGATAATGGAGGAGAATTTGCTGATGTGTTCACATCAACCAGACTGCAAGACTGCTCTGGCAAGGGTGGTTAATGTGAAGAATTCACTGCAGATGGTTGAAGGAAATAGTCCCTATCAGTTAGTCAATCAGCAAAATTCCAAATTGCTTTCTGTGCTGTGCAATTGTCCTCCTGCTGCAAAAGGTATGACAATTAATACAACTTTTTTCTGCACATTTGATTGCTTTACATGCAGGGAAACATGCTTTGATCAAGGCTGAGGTCTCAGAGAAAATTCACAGAGCTCTGAGGCATTGCATAAAACCATCCGAGACAAAATTTAATTCAGGAAATTTGGTGTATTATAAAAGTGAGAGTCATAGGGAATGGAAAGGTCCTAGTAAGGTAATTGGTCATGATGGTAAGTTAGTACTGATCAGACATGGCAATCAAACTATTAAGGTTCATTCTTTATGATTAATAAGAATTAATTGCAACATCTCAGATTCTGAGCAGCTAATAGAAGGAAACAAGGCATCTGCTACCTCAAATGCTTATGTTTTTTCTGATGAAGATCTTGAGGAACAGAATGCGGTGGATCAAGGGTTGGTTTGTGGTAATGTGAGTAATCATGACACACAGGACAGAGCTATCACATCCAAAGGCCAATTGCTTGGGTGACATATATTTCAGAGGGATCTAGTGAATGGAGTGATGCAAAAATTATGGGACATGCAGGAAAAGCTTCTGCCCAGTATGACAGAAACCACACCTGCCAAAATGAGACATATTAATTTTGTCATATGGAATATTATTTTTGAACTATTACTGGACTTGAAATAACTTGTTTATAAAGACCACAACTGTGGCTGAAAACATGGCTTCACATTGGCATTCTAGAAGACAGTTGCCTGAAGAAGACAATGGGAGTCCTCCCTGATTCAATTTTTGTCGATAGTGATGATTAAGAGACATTGAATGTGTTAGAGCCAGCATTCCACCATCCACCAGCCACTCCCCCTCCCAACCCCACCACCACTGAGAGTGTCTAGTAAACTTGGGGGCATCCATAAACCTCGCAGGAGAGACTGTTCCAAATAAAGAGCTAGTCCCATGACTAATCTGCTGGGTAACCTGGGGTCGTTTGAATTGTGCCACACAGAAAGGGACAGATGGCAATTTGAAGACAAAAGACAAGGAAGGTGTCTCCCTGTCTCTCTCTCTCAATCAAAGTTCCAGGGACCCACGGAAGTAACTTAAGCCTCAAAGCAGAAGAGCAGCGAAATAAGTTTGGAAGTCTGCAGTGGGCCGCAAAGAGAACTGCAAGACTGAACTTCAATCAAAGACTTTACATCCCATCCAAAACCAGTAACTGAACACCAGCTATTATTTCAAACCTTTCTCCTCCTTTCTCCTCCTCTGTCTCTATTTGTGGGTGTTTATCGCCTATGCATGCTAGTGTGGTCGCGTCGCATGTTTTTAGTAATTTTAACTGAATTAGAGTTATAAGGTTAATAAACATACACCTTTCTTGTTTAAATCTGAGAAAACCAGACTGGTTGATTTCTTTGCCATTACAATGAGAGAGTAGTGAGCAAGGACTCACTGAGAGGGAAGCCAAAACATGGTGTTTTAAAAGTTAAACCTTGTTACGGCCAAACCTTTTTCTTTTTTTTTTCTTTTTGGGCCTCCTTATCTCGAGAGACAATGGATACGCGCCTGGAGGTGGTCAGTGGTTTGTGAAGCAGCGCCTGGAGTGGCTATAAAGGCCAATTCTGGAGTGACAGGCTCTTCCACAGGTGCTGCAGAGAAATTTGTTTGTTGGGGCTGTTGCACAGTTGGCTCTCCCCTTGCGCCTCTGTCTTTTTTCCTGCCAACTACTAAGTCTCTTCGACTCGCCACAATTTAGCCCTGTCTTTATGGCTGCCCGCCAGCTCTGGCGAATGCTGGCAACTGACTCCCACGACTTGTGATCAATGTCACACGATTTCATGTCGCGTTTGCAGACGTCTTTATAACGGAGACATGGACGGCCGGTAGGTCTGATACCAGTGGCGAGCTCGCTGTACAATGTGTCTTTGGGGATCCTGCCATCTTCCATGCGGCTCACATGGCCAAGCCATCTCAAGCGCCGCTGACTCAGTAGTGTGTATAAGCTGGGGATGTTGGCCGCTTCAAGGGCTTCTGTGTTGGAGATATAGTCCTGCCACCTGATGCCAAGTATTCTCCGAAGGCAGCGAAGATGGAATGAATTGAGACGTCGCTCTTGGCTGGCATACGTTGTCCAGGCCTCGCTGCCGTAGAGCAAGGTACTGAGGACACAGGCCTGATACACTCGGACTTTTGTGTTCCGTGTCAGTGCGCCATTTTCCCACACTCTCTTGGCCAGTCTGAACATAGCAGTGGAAGCCTTACCCATGCGCTTGTTGATTTCTGCATCTAGAGACAGGTTACTGGTGATAGTTGAGCCTAGGTAGGTGAACTCTTGAACCACTTCCAGAGCGTGGTCGCCAATATTGATGGATGGAGCATTTCTGACATCCTGCCCCATGATGTTCGTTTTCTTGAGGCTGATGGTTAGGCCAAATTCATTGCAGGCAGACGCAAACCTGTCGATGAGACTCTGCAGGCATTCTTCAGTGTGAGATGTTAAAGCAGCATCGTCAGCAAAGAGGAGTTCTCTGATGAGGACTTTCCGTACTTTGGACTTCGCTCTTAGACGGGCAAGGTTGAACAACCTGCCCCCTGATCTTGTGTGGAGGAAAATTCCTTCTTCAGAGGATTTGAACGCATGTGAAAGCAGCAGGGAGAAGAAAATCCCAAAAAGTGTGGGTGCGAGAACACAGCCCTGTTTCACACCACTCAGGATAGGAAAGGGCTCTGATGAGGAGCCACCATGTTGAATTGTGCCTTTCATATTGTCATGGAATGAGGTGATGATACTTAGTAGCTTTGGTGGACATCCGATCTTTTCTAGTAGTCTGAAGAGACCACGTCTGCTGACGAGGTCAAAGGCTTTGGTGAGATCAATGAAAGCAATGTAGAGGGGCATCTGTTGTTCACGGCATTTCTCCTGTATCTGACGAAGGGAGAACAGCATGTCAATAGTCGATCTCTCTGCACGAAAGCCACACTGTGCCTCAGGGTAGACGCGCTCGGCCAGCTTCTGGAGCCTGTTCAGAGCGACTCGAGCAAAGACTTTCCCCACTATGCTGAGCAGGGAGATTCCACGGTAGTTGTTGCAGTCACCGCGGTCACCTTTGTTTTTATAGAGGGTGATGATGTTGGCATCGCGCATGTCCTGGGGTACTGCTCCCTCGTCCCAGCACAGGCATAGCAGTTCATGTAGTGCTGAGAGTATAGCAGGCTTGGCACTCTTGATTATTTCAGGGGTAATGCTGTCCTTCCCAGGGGCTTTTCCGCTGGCTAGGGAATCAATGGCATCACTGAGTTCCGATTTGGTTGGCTGTATGTCCAGCTCATCCATGACTGGTAGAGGCTGGGCTGCATTGAGGGCAGTCTCAGTGACAGCATTCTCCCTGGAGTACAGTTCTAGGTAGTGCTCAACCCAGCGGTCCATCTGTTTGCGTTGGTCAGTGATTATGTCCCCCGATTTAGATTTGAGGGGGGTGATCTTCTTGATGGTTGGCCCAAGAGCTCTCTTCATGCCATCATACATTCCTCTGATGTTTCCGGTGTCTGAGGCCAGCTGAATATGACTGCATAGGTGTTGCCAGTAGTCGTTTGCGCAACGCCTAGCTGTTCTTTGTGCAGTACTTCTGGCTGCTTTAAGTGCTGCGGATGTTAAATCGCTGGGGGCTTTCTTGTAGTTCAAAAGTGCAATGCGCTTAGCGGCTATGACAGGTTCCAGCTCTTCATTATGAGATTGAAACCAGTCTGCATTTCTCTTCGCACTTTTGCCGTAGGTGGTCAAAGCTGACTCATAGATGGCGTCTCTGATGTGGGCCCACTTGGTCTCAGCATCCCCTGTGGGAGTGTTTTGAAGGGCTGTTACAAGTGAATTTAGAAATTTTTGTAACAGCTGTGGGTGAGAAATTCTGCTCGTGTTGATGCGCGGGTGGCCCTTCTGCTTGGAATGATGCAACTTCTTTGGTCTGAGTCTAACCTTGCTGCACACCAGGGAGTGGTCGGTGTCGCAGTCCGCACTGTGGAAGCTGCGTGTGATTTGAACACTGTTTAAGGCGGCTCGCCTTGTGACAATGAGGTCTAGCTGGTGCCAACGACGTGATCTTGGGTGCCTCCATGAAACCTGGTGACAGGGTTTAGTGTGAAAGAACGAGTTGGTGATGCAGAGGTTATGATAGGTACACAACTCAAGCAGTCTCTGCCCGTTCTCATTCATCCTTCCAACGCCATAGCGCCCAAGGCAGGAGGGCCATGAGTCATGGTCGGCCCCAACCCTGGCATTAAAGTCCCCCAGCAGGAATAGGTGTTCGGTGTTGGGGATGCTGCTAATGATGTTATGGAGTTGTTCATAGAACTGGTCTTTAGCTTCAGGTGCGGAACAGAGTGTTGGAGCATAGATGCTGAGTAGGTGTACTGGACCAGAGGTGGTGAGCAGTCGGATGGACAGTATGCGTTCCGAGCCATTTGAGGGAGGCTCTATCATGCTGAGCAAGGAGTTTCTGATGGCGAAGCCCACTCCATGCTGTCTTGGTTCTTCAGGATCCCTGCCCTGCCAGAAGAAGGTGTAGTCTTGCTCTGCTAGAGAGCCACTCGCGGGGAGGCGAGTCTCCTGAAGTGCTGCAATGTCCACATTGAGTCTACTGAGCTCGTTGTTAATGATGGCGGTCTTCCGAGAATCGTTGATTTGTGTAAGGTCTTCCGACAGGCCAGGACACATAGTTCTGACGTTCCAGCTTGCAAAGCGAAGGGCTGGTACCTTCTTTCCTTTTTTCATGTTGTTTGGTGCGGTGTATCAGTCCACCTTTCGGGCAATGACCCTGAGCTCCAAGCACCCATTGAAGCAGGCAGACTGTGGCGGGACAGAACCTTATTGACCGGGGGCTGCCCGGTTTGAGGCGGGCGGTAGCTGTCCAGTGAGGTGCAATGACCTCTCCCACCGACAAAGGCAACCCGTGGCGCCCAGTTTCTACGCCAATTTATCTGGACTTATAACCCGTAACTGCTGCCTTCCGTGTTGTTTCAGTCGCTGTGAGGCAACTATGGAGTGACCTCTCCATGGCGCATGCCTGGGCAAATTTATGGAGGTTGAGAGTTGCCCAGTCGTCAAAACCCCCCTCTCGGCCTTTCTGGTGGGGTCCAAAGGAGTGCAGGACACGACGTTTTACGGCCAAACCAGGAAGAGGCTAAGAGCGGAAGCCCTAGATTCCTTTCTCACCTGGTCATAACACCAGTTTAAATATTGGTTGCATGTTCAGTATGATGGCAAAAAATTGGAGGTCCGTGGACTCGCAGAATAGGGTGAAAGAGTGTAAAGAAAGAAAGCGCAAGGAAAGTACTGATATTGGATCTGGAAGTGAATCTTGCGTCAGATAACGATCACATACCGGAGTAAGACCCTCCAATAGTGCAAAAGGGCAATGTCGCAGTTGCAGTTCCAACAAACATAAAAGTGCAAATAGAGGCCATAGTTTGAATAGATTACACAATAAAATAAAGGCCACAGAACAGTCTCAGAACAGGACTAAAAGCAGAAGTGCTCATGATCATGAAGTTTTGGTGGCTACCTGCCTCCAAACCCGCCACGTGGGAGAGCATAAAATTCCCCTCAAAAAGTCTTTGCCGATGGTACTTATAAGCCTAAAGCAAGGCTAGTTGCTAGGGGTTTTGAAGAGTGACTGAGTGATACAGATATTAGAAGGGACAGCTGGAAAAGTAATCTTGAAAACTATTTTTCCTCTTTCGGCTCCACATTCATGAGAATGTAGATCAATCAACATAAAAGCCGGGTTCCTGCAGGGCAATACGTTTCAGAGAGAAGCGTTTCTGAAACCACCCAAAAAGGCTGCAGATACAGGAGGAAAACTATGGAAACCAAACAAATGCGTCGATGACCTCAATGATACATCCAGTGTGTTTGTTTTTTGATGGGATCTGTTTTGCTGAAAATAGATTGTGTTCAACTAAAATCAGACCTCTCAATGTTTTATTGCGATCATAAAGAAAAACCTCCAAGCATTTTCATGATGGTTTCTTACAGGTTGATAGTACAGAATTTGAGAAATGTGTTATTAATAAGATTAGAGTAGAATTTAAAATTGGGAATCAGGCTTGTGGGGCTTTTAAATATATTGGTTTAGATATTAAGCAGAGTAGGTCTGGAGTAACTTTAAATCAGTCCTATTTGGAGAGTGTTACTCCTATCCAGTTAGTTGTGCTCAGTGAACAAGAAGTATGATGTTGTATCTAAAGAAGAGACAGAACAATTGCAAAGCTTTATTGAACAGGTGAACTGTTTGGGCACTCAGACTAGACCAGATGCCAGCTTTGATGTATTGGAGTTAAGTACTACAATGAAATACCCTAAGGTAGAGAATGTTTGAAGGGCAAATAAACATTAAAAATTTAAATCTGGAGAATGCATACTTGGGTTCCCATACAAACATACAAATTAGGAGCAGGAATAGGCCACTTGCCATTCAACAAGATCATGGCTGAGCTGATTGTAACTTCAACTACACCTTCCTACCTACCCCAATACCTTTCACTCCCTTGCTTATCAAGAATCTATCTACCTCTGCCTTAAAAATATACAAAGACTCTGCTTCCACTGCCTTTTGAGGAAGAGAGTTCCAAAGACTCTCAATCCTCTGAGAGAAAAAAATTCTCATCATCTGTCTTAAATGGGCGATCCCTTATTTTTAAACAGTGACCCATAGTTCTAGATTCTCCCACAAGAGGAAACATCCTTTCCGCATCCACCCTGTCAAGACCCCTCAGGATCTCATATGTTTCTATCAAGTCACCTTTTACTCTTCTAAACTTCAGCAGATATAAACCTAGCCTTCCAAGCTTTCCTCATCTGACAACCTGCCCATCCCAAGTATTCGACTAGTAAACCTTCTCTGAACTGCATCAATGCATTTACACCCACCAATGCCTAACTCACACATGTTTGTGTTCTCTCAGGCAAGTCGGCATTCGCAGGAGACGCAATCCTAAGAGGGACAGCAGTCAACCTCTGAGGATGAGCAGTCAGAGGATGCACTATCCCATGACTCTCCTGTACCATCCCCCGGCACAGATACTTTCACCTTGCTGGTTTAGCACTCGGCTTTAGGCTCAGGGTCACAAGCTGGAGAGAGTTCCGCACACGTGCCCGAGCAGCTGAATGAGGCTGAGACAGCAATGACCTCTGACAGTCGGGGGACTATGGGTGGCCAGGCACATGCTGAGCCCCAGGCTGATGACGAGCCTCTGGTGTCAACAGCACAGGGCATGCAGGAGTTGCAGAGAGAGGTAAAGCAACATCTGGCATCTGGCAGCGATGCCAGAGGCCATGCATAGCTATGAGCGGACGATGGACAAGCCCATTCATACCATGAGTGCTGCCATGTCTCAGGTGTGTGAGTGCATGGCTTCCTCCATCGAGGGGTTGGCAACCCTTGTAGAGAGCCGGATGCAACAGATGCACACTGACCTGCGCACATTGCCTTGGCCATGAGCTCAATGCAGCAGTGGCAAGGCAAGAGAAGGACTAGGTGTCTGGAGTCTTCTCTAGCTCTGTTTTTCTCTAGTTAGTAGGGAGGTTCAAGTGAGCCTTGAAAGGGAGGAGGAGAGGCTGACCTTCACATCTGGGGGCTCCCCTCAGGCCACTCTGAGTGAGGACAACAGCTCCTCAGCCCCTCTGTCAGTGAGTCTCAGGTGGTCAGCACAGGTAGCCATGATGCTGAGGAGAATCCTGCACCCATCCAGGTAACCCTCAGGCAGCCGGGGCCCTCCAGACCTCAGGCAGCCAGAGGACACCCGTCAAAGTCAACACAGGCTAAAGGGCAGTGTTATCAGCAGCCTTCCTCCTGCTCAGCTGCTGCACAGGGGTCATACCTCATAGAGGCACCCAAAAACATGTGAGAAAAACCACCAAGAATATTTGGACTTTCATGGGTATAAGCAAGTTGCCATTTGTTTTCTGCTATAAAGTTTATTCACTTTTGAAGTTAACATTCATCGTGGGAAATGCTTATTCTTTCATGCCTTAGTTGTGAAATGCTGACTTCACCCTTCTCCCATTGTGGGCAGCCAGTCCAACCTCAGCCCTCCTTTGGTAAGTACCTCTAATGTGCCAGAGTGCGTGTGTGAGATCTGGGTGCTAGGCATGGAACCCTAACAGAAAGGAGGCGACAGACTGACAGCTTTTAGGTAATTTTTTATTGCTTTCACTCTGAAAGGCAAGCTTGGTGGCTGGAAGTAGGCAAGAGATTGTCTCTTGCCTCCTGGCCCTCCATCCATTCATGGTGCTGCATCACGCCATGGGGGCCCACAAAGCGAGGATGTATAAGACCCATGCCAGGTGGTCAGTAGGCCTGAGAGCTCTGTCCTTGCAGAGACAAAGTTGTCCTGTTAGCTTTGCCTTTGCTACTCCTCTCAGCTTATGCACTGATGGTCCTCAGTGCCCACCCAATACTGATAGCCAGCCATCTCACCTGACAGTATCGCCACCCGACCCATTCACCCAGCTGTAAGGTCACCTGTGCTGATCACCTGAGACCAAGCACACCTGTGCAGAGTGCATAGCACTGCAGGCCAACAATCTTATCCTATCCGATACTGTTCCGCCTTGGCACTTTCCCACCACTGACTGAATCCGGAACTGAGGTCATGACATGGGATTTCTTGGCGGATGCGTCCATTGCTATTCTCCGGCCCCCCACACTTCCATTCCTGCGCCAAACGGCCTCACTAAATTCTTCCATTTAAATATGGTGTCTCCCTTTGCCATGCTAGAAAATCCTTCCACCTGTTACCCATTATCGGCCAGCTCCCCCACCTGTCAGCTATAAATTGGCTGCAGACAGGAAAATGCCGAGGTTGTCCTGCCACACTCCTGTGCAGCCGCATGAATTGAGTTTGAACCCCAGCATCAGGGCTTCCTCTGAATTGAGTAAATCCTGCCCAAAGATACGGAACCCAAAGTGAGGTGTTTTACATGAGAAGTGTGGATAAATATAATATTTTCAGTATAATATATAGACAGAGAATAGGAAATGTAATTTCTCTAACATGCCATTTTTTGTGCTTGCTATGGTTTATTTATCTGTTCTATGTTAAATATATTATCTTTTGGTTTATAGCCTGAGGTTTTGTCTGGTAGAGTGTGTAGCCAGTCTTATTACCAAAGACTGGGAGAATCATATGATGGGACATGATGCATTCCAGTAAGCTGGAGTTCAGCACCAGTGGATCTCTGTTCAAGCATTTAGTATTTTCACTGTTTACCTGCATATTTTGCAGATACAGACATATTCCACTTGATTCAGGGCTTGAAGTCCATTTATGGGGATGATCATTAACATTCAGCCCAAGTTGAATATAAAGCATCAAAATCAAAAACCTAATGGCAGAAACAGATTATCTTTTGTTTAGGGTCAGCAGTCTTTTAAGGTAGGTAAGCATTTGAATCAGGGGAAGATTCAGGATTTGGGGAGAAAGCCGTAAAGTAGGATTACTTTGGATTGTTCTGGCAAAGATCTGGCACAGATAGAATGGGCCTCATGGCCTTCTCTATACTATAAACTCCTGTGGTTCTGTTGGGATGTCAGTTGGAGAATATTTTGCCTAAAATGGTACAACTAATTCTTTTGCTACAGCTGGTTGAGTGTGGATCACATGGGCAGTAGAGTTTATGCCAATACAGCAATGTGGTTTATTTGGAAGAGTACCTGGTATAGCTAATGAGACTATAAAATGGCACTGCTAACATAGTAGTCCAATAAAGCATAATGTAGATGTAAATAGAATGGAGAATACAGGTGTACCGTAGCTAACAGGAGTTGACAAATTTGCCACAAAAAAACTGCTGAAACAGCTGGTGTAAGACACATGATACATCAAAACTGAACGTCATCCTGCGAGTGTTGAATGCTACTTATTAATAGGTGATATTAATTTTTCATCTGTTATGTTTAATAATTTGAGATTGAATTTGAAAAAAAAAGCAAAATTAATGAAGGAAGCTGCTGCCTGTGTCTATCTAGATGGACCTGCAAGTGTTTTAAAAGGACTTAGCTGGTAACAACAGGCAAAAACTAATCCCAGAAAGAGCAAATGATTTAATGCAAATTTGCTAATGTCAATTCATTGTTAATTTCATACCAAGCAAGAAGATTAATAAGGATTTCACATAAAAATACTTAGAGCCTGAGATGTTTACATGTATATAAAACAGAAGCTTCATTCATTCCATTTATGTTGTCATCTGAGCCCATTAATTATATTGTAGTCATGAAGATCCTGCTCCCTACCTCTCTGTGTTCTGTGTTAAATTCCAGTTATACTGAGCAGGTTGACAGCACTGTGTTTAAGATGTCTATTTCACTACCCTGAAAGCACAAGTTCAGCTCTTGGTTGGAGTGACACAAAAATGTATCAGCCAAACAGGTAGGAAAATCAATCTTCCACACAAACACTTCATAGACTATCCATCAGGTCTTGGGGGCGGAGGAGGGGTGTTGGAAAGCAACAACACATTGTTCATCTTACTCTGTGACATTTGCAGTCCTGTCCATGAGTGGAATGTCAGAATAGTCTACGTGTTATTAAATACTTTATTAGCTGAAGGAGAATAGAAAGAAGTGAAATCATAATGGAAAAGGAAAAAAAAAAGTGATTAATAGAAATAAGAGAAAATTTCATTTGACTGGACGATGTTGCGAAAATATAAGAATTGCACAATCTGAGTGAGTCATAATCTAGTTAACTTGGTCCTTGATAGTTTTGAATTAAATTATCATAGTTATGTTAATGCTAGGATCAGTTCTGGACCAAATCATGTGACTGATAAAACACAAAGGCTTATACAGTTTTGTATTCCCATTTACCAAGTTTTGAAAAATGTATAAATCCTAGTCACCTCCCCGTCCTTGCCCCCACACCTAAAACACTGATAAGGGGTAATTTTAGCTTTCTGATAGACAGCTAATGAGATGTGCAGTCCACCTGCCTGGGAGGCTACATTGGAGACCCAGCTGATATTGGCAAGGCCTCACCTGCATCCTACTGTCCAACATGAACAGGGCAAATAGGTTATCTGGCTGGGTTGCCAGACAAAGATCAGGTTGCCTGGAGGCTGCACATGGGCATTCAGGTAAGTAGCAGGGAGGGGTGTAGTTCAACTGGATCTCAAGCGTGGGAAGTAGGGAGCCCATGGCAGCAGAGGCCCAAATTTTCCTGTGGAGCCTGGAGCAGCATTCCTGCTCTGCCTACCTCTAAAATAACTGCAACCTCTATTTATTATTTAATATTGTAAAACATCCCAATGTACTTCACAGGTGCATGAGCAAACAAAATTTGACATCGAGCCACATATTGGGGCAGATGACTAAAAGCTTGGTCTAAAGCTTTAAGAGTGCATTAAAGGAGGAAAGAGTAGAAGAGAGGTAGACAACTTTAGGGAGGGAATTTTTAAGTCCTTTTCCCTGGAAAGTTATGCTGAGTCGAACACTTCCATTGGACACACCCTCAGTAGGCCACTACAGAATCATCACAGAATCACAGAATTATTACAGCACAGAGGGAGGCCATTCGATCCAATGTGTCTGCACTGGCTGTCTGAATGATCAATTCACCTAGGGCCATTCCCCCGCCTTCTCCCTGTAACCCTGCACATTCTTCCTTTTTAGATAACAGTTTAATTTGCTTTTGAATGCCTCGACTGAACCTGCCTCTACCACACTGTCAGGCAATGCATTCCAGACCTTAACCACTCGCTGCATGAAAATGTTTTTCCTCATGTCACTTTTGCTTCTTTTGCCAAATGCTTTAAATCTGTGCCCTCTCATTCTTGATCCTTTCACGAATGGGAACAGTTTCTTCCTATCTACTCCGTCCAGACCCCTCATGATTTTGAATACCTCTATCAAATCACCTTTCAGCCTTCTCTTCTCTCAGGAAAACAGTCTCAACCTCTCCAATCTATCTTCATAACTAAAATTCCTCATCCTTGGAACAATTCAAGTGAATCATCTCTGCACTCTCTCCAATGCTTTCACATCTCTCCTAAGGTGCGCTGCCCAGAATTGGACGCAGTATTCCAGCTGAGGCTGCAGTAGTGTCTTGTACAAGTTTGATATAACCTTCTTGCTCTTGTACTCTATGTCCCTATTATAATAAAGCATAGGGTACTGTATGCTTTGTTAACTGCTGTCTAAACTTGTCCTGTCACCTTCAATAACTGATGCACATATACACCCAGGTCCCTCTGCTCCCGCGCCCCTTTAGAGTTGGACAGTTTATCTTATATTATCTCTCCATGCTCTTCCTACCAAAATGAATCACTTCACATTTTTCCGCATTGCACTTCATCTACCACTTGTCCGCCCATTCCACCAACTTGCCTATATCCTTTTGAAATTTTGTACCATCCTCCATGCAGTTCACAATGCTTCAAGGTTTCATATGATCTGCAGATTTTGAAATTGTGTCCTGTACCCCAAAATCTAAGTTATTAATATATATCAGGAAGGGCAAAAGTCTTCACTGACACCTGGGAACTCCACGACAAGCCTTCCTCCAGGCCAAAAAACATCCATTAATCTCTACTGTCTGTTTCCTGTCACACAGGCAATTTCATAGTCATATTGCTACTGTCCCTTTTATGCCATGAGCTATAACTTTGTTCACAAGTCTGTTGAGCAGCACTTTATCAAATGCCTTCTGGAAGTCCATGTACAACAGTATTAACAGCATTGCCCTCATCAACCCTCTTTGTTACCTCTTCAAAAAACTCCAGCAAGTTAGTTAAGCACAATTTTCCTCTGACAAATCTGCACTGCTTTCCTTAATTAAGCCACAATTGTCCATGTGCCTATTAATTTTGTCCCAAATTATTGTTTCTAGAAGTTTCCCCACCACTGAAGTTAAACTGACTGGCCTGTAGTTGCTGGGCTTATCTTTACACCCTTTTTTGTACAAGGGTGTAACATTTACAATTCTCCAGTCCTCTGACACCACCCTTGAATCTAAGAAAAACTGAAAAAGTATGGCCAGTGCTTCCGTAATTTCCACTCTCACTTCTCTCAGTATCCTGGATGCATCTCATCTGATTCTGGTGCCTTATCAACTTTAAGTATAGACAGCCTATCTAACACCTCCTCCTTATCAATTTTAAATCTTTCTGGTGCATTAATTACCACCTCTTTCAACATGGCCTGGTTGGTATCTTCTTCCTTAGTACGGACAGATGCAAAGTATGCATTAGCACCTCAGCTCTTCCTCCTGTCTCTATGTGTAAATCCCCTTTTTGGTCCCCAATTGGCTCTACTCCTCCTTTTACTACCTTTTTACTACTTATTTGCCTATGGAAGACTTTGGGATTCGCTTTTATGTTAGCTCCCAGTCTATTTTCATACTCCCTCTTTGCTGCTCCTATTTCCTTTCTCACTTTCCCTCTGAACCTTCCATATTCATCCTGGTTCTCCCTTGTAATATCCACCTGACATCTGTCATAAGCACACTTATTCTTCTTCATTTTCATTTCTATCTCTTTTATCATCCAGGGAGCTCTGGATTTGTTTGCCCTACCTTGCCCCTTCAAGGGAACATACCTTGACTGTAATTGAACTATCAGCTGCCATTTTTCTTGCCAACCTTTGACTCCAATGTACTCGGCCCAGATCCGTTCTTACCCCATTGAAGTTGCTTTTCCCCCAGATAATTATTCTTGCTCTAGATTATTCTTTGTCCTTTTCCATAGCCAACCTAAACCTTATGATACAATGATCACTGTCCTCTAAATGTTCTCCTACTGATATTTGATCCATTTGGCCCACCTCATTCCCAAGAACCAGGTCCTCTCGTTGGACTGGATATGCCATCGGGACCCTAATTAGATCACAAGAGCCCAATTAGCACATATTAATAAGGCTTCTACCTGTGTCAAGGGGCACCTAAACCACTAGCAATTTCTCTTCACTGCTGCTTCATTTTGTAATAATTCCCTATTGTATGAGATTAAGCAAGTCTGAATGACAGACAAAGCAAATTCATTGTATCATAAGTCCAATACAGTACTAGAAATCTTGCATCAACCAATTTGCCATAAGTGAATATTCCATTATCTGAATTTTTTGTTGTATTCTATTGCTGCTTCTTACACATGCACCTGTAACTCCTTTAGATAGGCTATTCCTGGAGAATCTTACGAAGGTCCTGTTTGTTAAAGTGTTACGACCAGTTTGTTGAAACATTTGGGAGACAATTACTGAGTGAATTTCCAAGCCATCATTTTATTCTTTCCGTGCTACTGGAGGAAATGACTTCAACAGGATCTTACTGTACAGCAATACAAAGCTTAGAAAAACAATACGTTGACTATTATCATTTGCTGGGGGATATTCATTGTCAACACATCACAGAGAATGAACCATTCTGCACGTCCTGATCCAAAAATGCTTAGAAGCTGAAGCACAGCACTCTTATCAAGGCACTGAGATTTCACCAGGGCTTACTTCAAGGCTGTTTACACATTTCTACGCTAGCCAGTCTGCAGCCGATCTTATTCCATTGACCTATGTGAAAATTTAAACAGCTACATTCTGTCAGGCTGATGATAGCTACTTGATGTTTTCTGGCATGATCTGATTAATATAACTGTCTCTAAGCAGTGGTGGATAAACTGTACTTCTCCCTCAGTTCTGCCATTCACGGACCACTGTCAGTACTTCAGTACAGCAGAGTTCATTTCATTAAGTAGTTGAGAACACATTGCTAATAAATCTTAATGGATTTTCCTATATTAAGTTGCAGTTCAAGCCTTTGGCTTACTGTAAGTCAGGGATTACTTGTCATGCACATGGACATATCTTGAAGAGGTTTGTGTGTCACTTCCTATATTACTTGTCTACAACAGTAATTACAATATCTAAATATCTTAGCTAGATTTGGGATATTTTCTGTTCGATTAACAGAAATAAAAATGCAGTTTAAATTGTCTGACGCATCAGTATTTGTTAGTTGTTGAACTGTGACTTTTGTAACTGTTACTTTGCTATGGAATCACAAGTTAGTGACAGTCTTTGGGTTGATGCATATCAGCCAGAACATGTTAAAGATCTTTGGAGGCTCATGTTCATATCACTGAGAATGATGATCAAAATCAGTAGCCTTCTTTTCAGAACCTGAACCCAACTTTCATTTTATTTACTTATCATGGCACAACCTTGCTTAAATGCTGTGTAAATGAGTTTATCCAGTGGATAGTTAAACCATATAGACTGGGAAGGTCCTTAATTTAGTTCATGTTCTGTGGTGTGTTAGCTTAGCTCAACCTTGATAACAGCAGGGAAAAATAATCACCGTTGATGGGTTAGGCAAGTGAAAAATCAGTAATGGATTTTGCTTCTGACAAATATTGAGCATTCCCTGTTGGAAGTGCACATATGAAGATGTTAGGTGAAGACAGCTTCAGGTGTGGCCTTAATTTCTTTGGCATTTCCCTTTGCCTTTCCGATGTGGATCATCCTGCTGACACTCATGGCCAACACTTACACATGACTAATGGTCATTGTGAAGTGATAAGAAGGTGGCCACTGTTTCTGGGACCATATTCTAGACACAGTCAATATCTTCAGGAAAGGAGGAAAGTGGGATAAAAGGAATTAGCTATTCCAACCTTCAGCCCATTATTCAACTTTTTGAAGCTGCAACTGAGAACCTTCCCACAGGATGCATCTGAATCTCTGCAGATGGGTACGTAGGTTATTGGAGAATGTAGAAAATTCTTTAGATACTGTAGTGTTATTGGCTCTTAACACAAACATACCAAACATTATAACAATGATTGGTAAATTAAATGAAGCGTTCTTTATTGAAGAATAACTGGATTCTAGGAGAGCTCTTCAATATACATAATACCTGAGGACTAACACTGCTCCAACTACTGTATCACATGTTAACTTGCATTACTGCCTGTGATGATGTATATGTTATGTTTACGCCAGTTTCTAGATATATTATGTATATCTGATTTATCTCAGAGCAATGCAGATATCACACCTGTGTTAAAACACCAACTGGTTTATTTACAACACTTTAAAATCTTCTTACAAGATCTCAGTACAATGTCTTATTAGAGCATTTATCTCAGTGTTTTCTGTAGAAGATTCGAGTTCTGTCTTTTAGTTTCAGTTTTAACTCTTAAGCTCCACCCATAGGTTTAAGCAATTAAACAGAGTAAACACAGATAAGTGGACAGATTAATACAATCAAACCCAGATCAAACACTACAGTATATTAAACTGTTTACATATTCAGTATATACGAACGTACAAATTAGGAGCAGTACTAGGCCACTCGGCCCCTTGAGCCTGCCCCGCCATTCAATAAGATCATGGCAGATCTGCCCCAGACCTCAACTCCTCTTTTGTGCCAGCTCCTCACCTTCTGATATTTCAAAAATCTATCTACCTCCTCTTTAAATACTTTCAGTGATCTATCCTCCACAACCCTCTGGGGTAGAGAATTCCAGACATTCACTACCCTCTGAGAGAAGAAATTCTTTTGCATCTCAGTTTTCAATGAGAGTCCCCTTATTCTGTAACTATGTCCCCTAGTTCGAGAGTCCCCCACTAGTGGAAACATCTTCTCAACATCTACCCTGTCAAGCCCCCTCAGAATCTTGAACGTTTCAATAAGATCACCACTCATTCTTCTAAACTCTAATGAATAAAGGCCTAACCTGTTTAGCCGTTCTCTATAAGTCAACCCCTTCATCCCAGGAATCAGCCTAGTGAATCTCTTTTGAACTGCCTCCAATGCCAGCATTTCCTTTCTTAAATATGGGGATCAAAACTGTACACAGTACTCGAGGTGCGGCCTCACCAACACCCTGTACAGTTGTATCAAGACTTCCCTATTTTTAAACTCCAACCCCCTAGCAATAAAGACCAAAATTCCATTTGCCTTCTTAATTACTTGCTGCACCTGCATGCTAACTTTTTGTGTTTCATGCAAAAGAACACCCAGATCCCTCTGTGCTGCACTTTTTTTTTGAAGTTTCTCTCCATTTAAATAATAGACTGCCTTTTGATTCTTCCTACCTCACACTTTCCTACATTAAACACCATCTGCCAAGTTTTTGCCCACTCACTCAACCTATCAAGATCCCCTTGCAGATTCCTTATGCCCTCATCACAACATGCCCTGTCATCTATTTTTGTATCGCCAGCAAATTTGGATATATTACACTCTGCCCCCTCCTCCAAATCATCAATATAGATAGTAAATAATTGAGGCTCTAGGACTGATCCTTGTGGCACTCCACTAGTTATGTCTTTCCAATCTGAAAAAGACCCAATAATCCTGACTCTGGCCGGAATTTAACGCCGCCCCCGGGTCAGATGGTGGAGTGGGGACGGCGCAAAATTGAGTGGTAGTCTCCGGGAGGCCTAACTGCCCTGATTCCGCCTCCGACCAAGTTTATGGAGGTCCAGAGGAGGGTGAGAAGCGGCCCGCTTAACGGCCACTTAAGGGCCCTTGTCCGCCTCCACGGGTATTTTACCCATGGCAAACGGGTGTGCCCCGGGGCCGTGAAAGGCCGCCCAGCAATAGCTGCCGGCCTTTCTGCACCCTGTGGGGGGGGGGGGCCTGGCAATCGGGCACAGGGTGCCCAATTCAGGGCCGCCCCCGTCTCCCAACCCAACCCTGGGATCCAAGACGCCCCCCCTCCCCCCAAGCGACCACCCTAGCCTCACCAGGACACAATCAATTCTCCTGGTGAGGCAACCCAAACTTACCTTCAGTCCCGGCTCCTTGGTATCCTCCTCGGTCGGCTGGGCTGCAGTCCCAGCAGTGGCCACCGCTCCCGGTGGCGCTGCTGAGACTAAGAGCTGCCGGCCCGCTGATTGGCCGGCAGCTCACTGAGGCGGGACCTCATCCCTCAAGTGGGTGGAAGTCCCACCTCGGGCCAATTAAGGCCTGGGGAGCCGTAAAATACGGGACGGATCCCCAGGCTGGCGGAGGCGGGTTCGGCACCGACATTTACGTAGAGTCCAGCTCCTGTCCGCCCAGCGTAAAATTCCAGCCTCTGTCTTCTGTGTGTTAACCAATCCTCAATCCATGCTAATACATTACCCCCAACATGGAGGTAACAAAACCATGTTGACTCTGCCTGATTACCTTCAATTTTTCGAAGTGTCCTGCTATAATGTCTTTAATGATAGCTTCCAACATTTTCCCTATGACAGATGTTAAGCTAACTGCCTTGTAGTTTTCTGCTTTCTGTATCCCTCCATTTTTGAATCAAGGAGTTACATTCACTATTTTCCCATCTAGCAGAACCTTCTCTGAATCTAGGGAATTTTGGAAAATTTAAACTAACGCGTCAACTATCTCACTAGCCACTTCTTTTAAGACCCTAGGATGAAGTCCATCAGGACCCGGGGACTTGTTAGCCCGCAGCTCCAACAATTTGTTCAGTACCACTTCCCTGGTGATTGTAATTTTCTTGAGTTCCTCGCTCCCTTCCATTTCCTGATTTACAGCTAATTCTGGGATGTTACCTGTATCCTCTATAGTGAAGACTAATGCAAAATATCTGTTCAATTCATCTGCCATCTCCTTATTAATTCCCCAGACTCATTTAGTTTAGTTTAGAGATACAGCACTGAAACAGGCCCTTCGGCCCACCGAGTCTGTGCCGACCATCAGCCACCCATTTATACTAATCCTACACTAATTCCATATTCCTACCACATCCCCACCTGTCCCTATATTTCACTACCACCTACCTCTACTAGGGACAATTTATAATGGCCAATTTACCTACCAATCTGCAAGTCTTTTTGGTTTGTGGGAGGAAACCGGAGGACCCGGAGAAAACCCACGCAGACACAGGGAGAACTTGCAAACTCCACACAGGCAGTACCCAGAATTGAACCCGGGTCGCTGGAGCTGTGAGGCTGCGGTGCTAACCACTGCGCCACTGTGCCGCCCATAGGACCAATGTTCACTTTGTTAACTCTTTTTAAAATATCTGTGGAAACTCTTACTATCTGTCTTTATATTTCTAGCTAGCTTTCTCTTGTACTCAAATTTTATCATCCTTATCAATCTTTTAGTCAATCTTTGCTGTTTATTATATTCTATCCAATCTTCTGAGCTGCGACAAATCTTTGTGCAATTATATGCTTTTTCTTTAAGTTTGATACTATTTTTAACTGTTTTAGTTAACCACGGATGGCGGGTCCTCCCCCCCTTGGAATTTTTCTTTCTCATTGGAATGCATCTATTTTGTGTGGTCTGAATTATCCCCTTAAATGTCTACCACGGCATCTCTACTGACTTATCCCTTAACCTAATTTGCCAGTTTACTTTAGCTAGCTCTGCTTTTATGTCCTCATAATTGCCCTTATTTAAGTTTAAAATACTAGTCTTGGACCCACTCTTCTCTCCCTCAAACTGAATGTAAAATTCAATCATATTATGATTGCTGCTACCAAGGGACACCTTAACTATGAGGTCATGAATTACTCCTATCTTGTTGCACAACACCAGGTCTAGTATATCCTGCTCTCTGGTTAGTTCCAGAATGTACTGTTCCAAGAAATTATCCCGAAAACATCCTCATTTGGGCTACCTCTGCCCATCTGATTTTTCCAGTCTATATGTAGGTTAAAATCCCCCATGATTATCGCCGTACTTTTCTGACAGGTTGCCATTATTTCTTCCTTTATACCCCGTCCTACAGTGTGGTTAACATTAGGTAGCCTGTACACCACTCCCACAGGTGACTTCTTGCCTTTATGATTTCTCATCTCTACCCAAACTGCTTCTACATCCTGGTTTCCTGAACTTAGGTCATCCCTCTCTATTGCGCTCATACCATCATTAATTAACAGAGCCATCCCTCCACCTTTTCCTAGCTTCCTGTTCTTCCTAAATGCCATGTACCCTTCAATATTCAGGTCCGAATCCATGTCATCCTGCAGCCATGTCTCTGTAATGGCTATCAGATCTTACTTATTTATTTCTCTGAGCTTTCAGATCATTTGTTTTGTTTCGAATGCTATGTGCATTCAGATACAGAGCCTTTAGTTTTGTCTTTTACTATTTTTCTGATTTCTGGCCTTATCTGTTGATTTACTCTTAAATTTGTACCCTCTGTCCTTTTCTGTCTAATCTGTTTATTATTTCCCATATTAATACCTTCCTCTCTTGCTTTGTCTCTACTCCTTGATTTACCATATCTTCCCAAATTTCGGATTAACACACAGTAGTATGTTAATCTGTATTGAAGCAATTAAAGCATATCACAACATTTGCCTTTCCTTAAATAGAAAAATTACATAAGTTATAAGCTATGTACCAAATGAAATAGGATAATTGTGAACAGGATTTACACATGTATGCACTCTCACATTGATGTCTTGTCATGCTAGGCCCCCACCTGGCAAGAATGAGGCACATCAATTTTGTCATGAACATTGATTTTTAACTGTTGTTGGAGCGAGGAAATGACTTGTTAAACAGATCAGCCGTGGCTGGAAAAAAAACATTTATATACCAACAGACATCGAAGGTGATGAAGCGCATTCCAGGGCCTGCTAAGGAGGATACAATCCACAAGGGCCAGGACTAGTTAGACCAGCTGTTCCAGGGTTTTCTTTTGAGTTGGCCACAAAGAGGTTGAACTCAAAAAGACTGTTTGCTCCTGGACTGAGAAGATCTCCCCTATCTGCTTCCATCTCCTTCTCACAAGCCTCTGAATCCACCGAAGACACATAAACCCCAAGAGAGAGAAAAGTCTCCTACAGTAAACAAGGTTTAAGAATAATACTGGGCCCCAACAAAAAGTAAAAACTACCTACAGTAAAGGACTCTACAGGGAGCTCAAAGAACTGTAACAAAAACTCTTCAGATATTGCCTCAAACATTCCCACTTTATTTTTTTCTTCTGCTCTTTTCTGTCTCTATTTGCATGTGTGTATCACGTATTCATGCTAGCCTGGGCATATTGTGCATCCGTAGGCATCAACCAAATTAGAGTTTAAGTTTAATAAATTTCAGCTTTTCTTCTTTAAACCTAAGAAAACTTGTTTGTGCTGTTTTTTTTACCTTATAATTGGAAAGCGACAAACAAGGATTCACCAAGGGGGAGCTAAAACAAGGTGTGTTTAAAATTAAACCCTGTTACAGTAAGACCGGGTGAAGGCTGAGAGGGACCCCTAGACACCTTTCTCACCTGGCTGTAACGGTATGCATCTCACATTAATTATTCAAGTGTCTCTGAAACGTTCAGGTGGTCTGCTGACTTGGCCTGTTCTGGTAACAGTAAAACTTTGCCGAGATCTGGAAGTTTCAGTTCTTTTCTCTGGATTCGTATGTCTAGATCTTGTACTCGAGTGTTGTACATGCCATCTTCCTTAACTCCACTCTCAGTACTTGAATGTGAATGTATTGTTGACACTGCAGGAGTGTTAGGTTTGATGCTGTTGGATAACTCTCTCGGCTGATATCTCTCGGCTGATAGTGTCACTCTATTCGGGGTGGTTACCTCGTATGACCGTGGTTCATTACAGATCTTTGACACATGCGCAGGGAACCAGGCCTTCTCTTGCAGGTGGATCATTCTGGCCTCCTGTCCTACCTGCAGAGATGGGAACTGCACACTTGCATGTTTGTCATGTGCGATTTTCATTTTTTTTAAATTTTACCAATAAGTGCAACATTGCTATTTGAATGTCCTTACATTTCAAGATTAGTGACTTTACTATCCGCACCATCCTTTCTGCTAGTCCATTTGACTTTGGATAGTGTGGACATGACATAATGTGATTTACAGCATACTTTGCACACATTTCTTGAAATGGTTTACTGGTGTATTGTGGACCGTTATCCTCTGGGGAACCAAAAAGACTGAAAACTGCACTTATTGTGTTTGCTACTGATGCATTTGATGCATCCCTCAGTTGGCAAATGGTAGGAAATTTCGAGAAATAGTCAGGAATAAGTAAGAAGCCATCACCTCTGACAGTACATAAGACAGTAGCTATTCTTGACCATGGATGTGATGGAACATCATAAGGATGGAGTGGTTCTCTGCATTGACTTGGCTGATGCTCCTGACATGTATTGCACATCCACACTTTTTGTTCGATGTCATTATTGGTCCCTGACCAATAAACTATCTCATGTGCAAGTTGTCTTGACCTTTAAATGCCCATTTGGCCTTGATGTAATTGGGTAAGATATCTTGACAAAGTGCTTTTGGTATCAATACTTGTCTACCCATGAAAATAACTACACTTGATATCCCTAATACATTACGATATGCTCAAAAGGTTCTGATGTCTGTGGGAACCTCTTGCATTGTAGCTGACCATCTACTGTCCAAATCACATTAGGTCAACGTTATACACATCTTCTAGTTCCACATCTACTTCGTCCACTTGGACATCCAACTGTATATCTTCTGTCTTTTTGGAGTTTCCAGGTTTGTATCGGATCTCGCAATCATACCCCTGTACTTTGATTAGTAATCTTTGGAGTTGAGATGGTGCACAGGTGAATGTTTTTTGCCAAATCATTGCTTGTGATCAGTCTTCACAACAAAGTGTTTGCCAAATAGGAACACATGGAATCTGGTGATACCAAACACTAATGCCAGTGTTTCACATTCTATGTTTGAATAGTTTGCCTGAGCAGCTGACAAACTTTTAGAACTGAACGCAATTGGTCTACCTTCTGGTAACAGATATACCCTGAGACCCTTTTGTAAAGCATCTACGTCGAGTGTAGTTTCAACAGCAAGTGACTGTTTTAATGAATCGAATGCGTGCTGATGATCTTCATGCCATAAAAATGGTATATCTTTCTTGAGAAGTTCATGCAATGCTGATGCTTTCTCAGACAAATTCAAGATATATGGTGCTAAGAAGTAAACTTGCCCAAATACCCCTGTAAATCTTTATCTTAAGGTGCAGGCATTTATTGTACATCCTCAACTTTACTGGGATCTGGTCTTAGTCCAGTATCAGAATAGATTGAACTGAAGAAATTAATATGGCTCACATTGATAGCACATTTTTTTGCTGTTAAACATGAGACCTTCTCTTCCAGCCATCCATTAGAATGTGAGGATTCGTTTCTTGCTCTTCCTTGGTACTTCCCAAGACCTCTATGGCTTCCGCAATGCAAACACAGCCAGGAAGACTCTTGGTAATGTGATCCATATGCTGTTGAAACAGGTCTTGACTCACTGACAGACTGAATGGCAACAGTAGAAAGCAATACCTCCCAAATGATGTTCTGGATGCTGTTAGTTCCTGTGAATCCTCGGAAAGGTGCACTGACCAATAACCATGTTCTGCATCCAACTTTGAGAAAAACGTGGCTCTCACAAACTTTGGGTTGAACTCCTCTGAAGTAGGAATCTTGTGAAGGCACCTTTGAGAGCTCAATGTAGTCTTCTGGGATCCAAGCATACTCTAATGGTACCATCTTACAGTGTTATAGAGCTACACCAATTAATGTTTTGCTAAACATAACGAAAAGGGTGTTGTAACCATTCTATGATTCTGTAACCCCATGTTGTTTCATCATGTCAAGCTCGGCCTTTATCTTATCCTTTATGTGGACACTGCACTTCCATGGTAGCCCTATTGAGGAATCTGCATCTTCTTTCAGGTGAAGAACGCCGTCTCCTATAAAACTGCCCACAGTGTCAAATCTATCCGGGTATTTCAGTTGCAGATCTTGAATAGACTCAATAGGGTCACACGTGCCTTGGCTATCTAGCATTGGCGCTTTACTGATCTCATAAATTGTCATGATCAGGAGTTCACTTCATTCTGGTAGTGCTACTACTGCTAGACCATTGGTGCCAACAACATCGATGAATTGTGGCAACCAGCAGAACCTCCATATCTGTACTTCAACATCAGTGCTCCCAGACAGTAGACTGGTGAACCGTTATATGCAATGAGAAGTAGCTCTTGTTGGCTGTAACATTGACTCCCACTTTGCTAGGCACAAGTCTTTGAGTATCTGCTGTGGTAAAATGTTGGCGCTTGACCCAGTAACTACCTTCAGTAGTAGCTTGTGCTTGCCACTTTTATTAGGACCTATAATTTCAACTGTGGTGAAATATGGTATCTATCGCTGCCACCATATTGTGTATATTTACATCACTGTCACCATATTATGTTCATCTACATTGCTGCCATCATATTGTGTTATTGGATCTTAACACAAAACATACCAAACACTGGAACAATAATTTGTAAACTAAACAAAAGGTTCTTTATTGATGAATAACATGATTCGAGGAGAGCTCTTCAATATATGTGCTACCTGCTGTCTAACACTGCTCCAATTACTGTATCACATTTAACTTACATCACTTAATGTGATGATGTATATTAAACAATTTATATATTCAGTAGTATGTTAATCTGTATTAAAGCAATTAACACAATATCACAACAGATCAACTCTGTTCCCGACTTGGGATGCATGAAGGGATTCCTTCGAGGCCAGTTTTCCTCTAGAAGTCTCAATTAAACTAACAAACTCATCTCTGGTGAAAGACAGAATCCAAATTTAAACACAGGGCTGCTAATTATGAATAGGTAGATGTTACAAAGGAATCCAGTACATTTATCCAGCATATTTTGGGAAAATAGGCCAATTTGGACAGCAAAGGTTTGTTTGTGACAAAAAAACTTTGAGGACTGCAGTTAGAATCTGCCAACCCAGAAGTTTACACAAAAAGACAAGGATATCTGGTGTGTCATCAAATTGAGACCTGTTATATTTGTAGCAAGTAGGCTCTGTGGTTGTCAGGATTCAGTGACTGGTGGGTCAAATCTTCATTCTTTCGGTTCCAGTACACTGTATTCCAGATAGCATACATACTAAAGAATAATACTGTATAGGATCAAAATGGAGGGTGGGTAATTGTGCAAAACATGCAGAAAATGTAACAAAAGAGCTCTCAGAGGGATTTGTAATGCAAGTGCCATTGATAGGAGGAAGATTCATCACCTTTGCATCCCAGGCACAGGTGAGCATTTGAGGTTGTACAGTGACATTTACCTCAGTATATGTTTTAGTATATTGTTTGTAGTTGGTACTAAAGGCCTGCTCAGGTCTGGAAAAAAAACCCCAACCCGAACCCGACAGAACCACATCGAACCCAAGCCCGACCCGGCCCGAGTCCTTCCATTTTTTCCCACGCCCGACCCGATGTGCCCCCAACCCGACCCGAGCCGAGCCCAACTCGACCACCGGAATGTTCACTTTCTCCAGTAGATAGCATTCGTTTTACAGCCATCGTGCACTCCGTGTACTTACCACTTTTGGATGGAATGGAAGGAAGCTGCAGCATGAGCGTGATGATGTCATAGAGACGCTCACATGCTCACTGCGCAGACTCAGAGTCTGTGGAGTCCGGATACACGTTTCCCTCCTTGATGTCCCGGACTCCCAGCTCAGGCAGGCTTTTCAAATTTTAATACTTACTCAACTTCCCTTTTCCTCCCAGAAGAGCAAAAGGTAGTACTGTGTGTGTCCGCCCCGGACCCGGCCTGACACAGCCCGACCTGATCCGAACCTGAAAGCCGCACTCGGAAGAGCGACCCGACTTGAACCCGACACATGTCGTTGGATCCCGTCTGGTTCGGGTTGGGTAGCAGGCCTTTAGTTGGTACTAAAATTTAAGTTTTATTTGGTTAATAAAACTATCTCTATCGAGTCCAGTGACAATTCTTTATTTAACTGATACTGAGTGGGCAAGTGAGATTGTACCACTCTTAGAATAGAAAAAGCATAATTTTTTGTTACCTTCACATATTCCATTGCAAAGTTTATATGTCGTGTCGAAAATATGAATAGCAATCTATTTTTCATGCTTCTTGCAAGTTTGCATGTAGATTGAAATAAATAAAATTTCCATGACATTGTTGTAAGCTTTACTGGCTAAGCAGAATCCTTAATGTATATTAGCAACCAATCAATGGTCAATTCATCAAAATCTGTCAAATTAATTACACAATTTCTAAGGGGTGAAGGGATGTAGGGAATGATCCCTGCACCGGAATGGCTAACCCAAGGCACTCTCAATACTGGGCCTTTGGCCTCATTTAAATTAGACTGGTGAGTCCACCTCCATCTACTGCTGCTGGAACCTGGGAAGGGGCAGGAGGTGATTGGGAGGGGGATGTGATCAACAGGAGGGTGGAACGGGTGTGGGGGAATGAGGGAGATACAATCAGGATGGGCAGAGTTGTACAGCTATAAAACTTTACTAATCAGGTTGGAACCTTCTGTCTTGCACAGTAAATTCTAATGTAATTAAAAGACTGAAAAGAAAATGGCGTCCAAAGGGACCTGGGTGTCCTTGTTCCTGAGTCACTAAAAGCTAGCAAGTGGTGCAGCAAGCAATTAGGAAGGCAAATGGTATGACGACCTTCATCACAAGGGGTTTTGGGTACAGGAGTAAAGAAGTCTTGCTGCAATTGCCTAGAGCTTTGGTGAGACTGCACCTGGAGTATTGTGCACAGTTTTGGTCTCCTCATCTAAGGAAGGATATACTTGCCATAGAGGGTGTGCAATGGAGGTTCACCAGACTAATCCCTGGGATGGCGAGATTGTCCTATGAGGATTGAGGAAACGGGGCCTGTATTCTCTAGAGTTTCGAAGAATGAGAGGTGATCTCATTGAAACTTACAAAATTCTTACAGGGCATCACAGGGTGAATGCAGCTAGGATATTTCCCCTGGCTGGTGAGTCTAGAACCAGGGGATATAGTCTCAGAATAAGGGGTAGGCCATTTAAGACTGAGATGAAGAGGAATTTCTTCACTCAGATGGTGGTGAATCTTTGAACTTCTCTAATCCAGAGGACTGTGAAAGCTCAATCCTTGAGCATGTTCAAGACAGAAATCGATATATATGTGGATACTATTGACATCAAGGGACATCAAGGAGAGTGTGAGAAAGTGGAGTTGAGGTAGATGATCAGCCATGATCTAATTGAATGGCAGAGCAGGCTCAACAGACTGAATGGCCTACTCCTGCTGCTATGTTCCTAAAATGGGCAGATTAATGATTCAACAGGAAATCATGTGAACCTGACACCAAAATAGAAGTAAGACAAAAAATAGTCTAAATGACAACTTAAACAACAAATAGTCCGGGTGAGCTGAACATCTGTTTGCATTTATTATCTTATTTGCTTCTGGTAAGTAACTTTTTTATTCATTCTTGGGATGTGAGCATTGCTGGCAAGGCTAGTATTTATTGCCCGTCCATAATTGCCCTTGAAAAGGTGGTGAAGAGCCACCTTCTTGAACTGCTATAGTTCCTGTGGTGCAGGTACATCCACAATGCTGTTCAGATGGGAGTTCCAGGATTTTGACCCAGCAACAGTGAAGGAACAGGGATATAGTTCCAAAAAAGGAAGGTGTGTGACTTGGAGGGGAACTTCCAGGAGATGGTCTTCCCACATGTCTGCCGCTCTTGATCTTTTCGGTGGTAGAGGTCGCAGGTTTGGAAGGTGCTGTTGGAGGAGGCTTGGCTAGTTCCTGCAGTGCACCTTTTAGATTGTACGCACAGCTGCCACTGTGCGCTGGAGGTTGAGGGAGTGAATGTTTAATCTGGTGGACGGGATGCCAATCAAGTTGGCTACTTTGCGTCAAGCTTCTTGAGTGTTGTTGGAGCTGCACTCATCCAGGCAAGTGGAGTATTCCATCACACTCCTGACTGGTGCCTTGTACATGGTGGATAGGCATTGGGGAGTCAGGAGGTGAGTTACCCACCACAGAATTTCAAGTCCCTGACCTGCTGTTGTAGCCACAGTATAATATATCGCTGGTCCAGTTAAGTTTCTGGTCAACGGTAGCCTCCAGGATGTTGATGATGGGGAATTCAGTGATGGCAATGCCATTGACTATCAAGGGGAAGTAGTTAGATTCTCTCTTGTGGGAGATTGTCATTGCCTGGCACTTGTGTGGCATGAATGTTATTTGCCGCTTGCCACTTATCAGCACAAGCCAGAACGTTGTCTAGGTATTGCTGCATGTGGGCACAAACTGCTTCAGTATCTGAGGTGTTGTGATTTGTACTGAACACTGTGCAATCATCAGTGAACATCCCCACTTCTGACCTTATGATGGTGGGGAGTTCATTAAGAAGCAACTGAAAATGTTTGGGCCTCGGACACTACCCTGAGGAACTCCTGCAGCAATGTCCAGGGGAGGAGATGATTGGCCTCCGACAACCACCTCACTGCTCAGTATGACTCTAACCAGTGGAGAATTTTCCTGCTGATTCCTATTGATTTCAATTTTGCTGGGGTTCCTTGCTGCCACATGGTCAAATGCTACCTTGATATCAAGGGCAGTCACTCTCACCTCACCTCTGGAATTCAGCTCTTTTGTCCATGTTTGGACCAAGGTTGTGATGAGGTTTGGAGCTGAGTGGCCGTGGAGGAACCCAATTTCAGCATCGATGAGCATGTTATTGCTGAGTAAGTGCCACATGATACCTTTTCGATGATGCCTTCCATCACTTTTCTGATGATCGAGAGAGGATTGATGGGGCGGTAATTGGCTGGGCTGGATTTATGCTGCTTTTTGTAGACCGGACATACCTGGGCAATTTTCCACATTGTCAGGTAGATGCCAGTGTTGTATCTGTACTGGAACAGCTTGGCTAGGGGCAGAGCTAGTTCTGGAGCATAAGCCTTCCATACTGCAGCCGGGATGTTGTCAGTGTCCTAGCCCTTGCTAAAGTGCCTTCAGCCGGTTTATTGAGTGAATTGAATTGGTTGAAGACTGGCATCTGTGATAGTGGAAACCTCAGGAGCAGTTTATTAAATAACTTTGAATATATTTTTGAATGTCATGCACAATCCGTTACATTGTATAAGTAACTACACTTCAAAAACACTTAATTAGCTGTATAGTGCTTTGGGATGTTTTAAGGTCATGAAAGACACTATGTAATTGAAGTTCTTACTCCCTTTCAGTTCACTGCTTTTCCTCAGTGTTGAAATGAAATGCCATTCTGCCTTATTTATTCCCCAAAATACCACATAAAAGGCTGGTTAACAAAATTGAGGCTCATGGAATAGGAGGGTCAGTGTCAGCTTGGATAAAAAAAAGCCTTAAGGACAGAAAACAGCGAGTTGTGGTAAATAGTTCATGTTCAGACTGGAGCATGGTAGACAGAGATGTTCCCCAAGGGTCAGTGCTAGGACAACTGCTTTTTGATATAAATAAATGACTTGGACACTGGAATACAGTGTAAAATTTCAAAATTTGCCAATGATACCAAACTTCGAGGTATGGCAAACAGTGAGGATGATATCAACCAACAGCAACAGGATATAGAGAGACTAGCAGAATGAGCAAATGTGGCAGATGGAATTTAATTTACCAGAATGGTTCCAGGGATGAGGGAATTTAGCTACATGGTTAGGTTGGAGAAGCTGGGATTGTTCTCCTTGGAGCAAAGGATGTTGAGGGGAGATTTCCCTCTTGAGTGCCTCAATCGAATCTGCCTCCATCACACTCTCAGTCAGTGCATTCCAGATCCTAACCACTCACTGTGAAAAAGTTTTTCCTCATACCGCGATTGCTTCTTTTGCCAATTACCTTAAATCTGTGCCCTCTTGTTCTCAATACCTCCACCAATGGGAACAGTTTTTCCCTATTTACCCTGTCCCGATCCCTCATGATTTTGAATACCTCTCCCAAATCTCCTCTCACCCTTCCCTTCTCCAAACAAAACAGTCCCAACTTCGCCAATCTATCCACGTAACTGAAGTTCCTCATCCTGGAACCATTCTCGTGAACCTTTTCTGCAATCTCTCCAATGCTTTCACATCTTTCCTGAAGTGTGGTGCCCAGAATGGGACACAATGCTGCAGTAGATCTATTCAAGTTTAACATAGTTTCCATGCTTTTGTACTCTATGCCCCTATTAATGAAGCCAAGCTATATGCGCTATTAACTGCTCTCCCAACCTGTCCTTAAATCTTTAATGGTTTATGCACATATACACCCAGGTCCCTCTGCTCCTGTACCCCTTTTAGAATTGCACCCTTTATTTTATATTGTCAGTCCATGTTATTCCTTCCAAAATCAATCATTTCACACTTCTCTACATTAAATTTCATCTTCTACTTGTCCACCCATTCCACCAACCTGTCTAAGTCCTTTTGAAGTGTATCACTATCCTCCTCACAGTTCACAGCATTTCCAAGTTTTGTATCATCCAAAAATTTTGAAATTGTGCCCTGTACATCAAGGTCTAGGTCATTGATTTATATCAGGAACAGCAAGGGTCCTAACACCGACCCTTGGGAAACTCCACTATAAACCTTCCTCCAGTCTGAAAAACATCAATTAACAATTACATTCTGTTTCTTGTCACTCAGCGAATTTTGTATCCATGTTGCTACTGTCCCTTTTATTCCATGAGCTATAACTTTGCTCACAAGTCTGTTGTGACCTAGAACTCGCTGCCTACAAGGCTGATGGAAGGGGAGATGATCAATGATTTCAAAAGGAAATTAAATGGACACTTGCGGGAAATAAACTTGCGGGGGAATGGGACTGACTGGATTGCTCTACACAGAGCCAGCATGGACTTGATGGTCGGAATGGCCTCCTTCTGTGCTGTTATGATTCTATGATCCTGGTGCTACACACGCCATTTCTGCTTAGAAATTATAACATGTTCACTTACCCATCTATTTACAGAGGTTAGAGAATGCAGTAGACTTATTTTTAAATGTATGAAACCCCAATCCACACTGTAATCAATGATTTTGGGTGAAATTAAATGCAATAAAAGGATTGCCCTCTCAAAAATAACAAAAATGTTTATCAATCGAAGTTGCAGGGTAAACTTTCTGCTGTTCTAGCCTTACTGCTGAGCCTCGCTCCTCAGAGGGGCATATCAGAAAATTCCACAGGTGCCATGAGATGGAAAGCTAATAGTTACATCTGCACAATTTTCTAATCTGAGCTCCTGGGGGTGAGAATACAAAAGCCGAAAATTCCTAACTATAGGATCCAAAATACAGGTTCCACCTTTAACTTAGCGAGTCTCCTTAGGCTAATTGCCACTTGTGGGAAGAGAGAGAAAGGGAAAGAATTATATTAAGACCAGTCTGGCCGCACAAAGTTATCCCATTTATCAGCTGATTGTGGAACAGCAGTAATGGTAGCCATAACAAAATCAGCAATGCAGACTATATTGGTTAAAAGGGCAAGCATGATCATGGAGAATGTAAAGAGAGATGAGAGACAGAAAAACAGATGCTAATGAACAAACATAAATTATTGTTAAAGGTCTATTCGCAAACTGTCCATTTGATTTTGTAGTGGCAGCTCTGTCTTTTTTCTATCACAATTGGATTATGGCCAGTGTTCTTTAATGCACTCAAATGACCTGATTCCTTAATTGCCACATAAATTAAATGATGCAAGCCTTCTTTGTGAAACAGTAATAAAATTTCCATGAATCAATAATGTAATAACTGTATAATTGAAATTAACAAAGAATATAATGAGGTCATCACAACATCTACAAAATTTGGAGTCATTCAGACTACATTGATTTGCCGCTCCCAGTTATTTATTTTGTATTCCCTTCTTATAAATTGACTTTATATTTGCACCATTTCCTGGCCTAGAAGACTGTTAGAGGACCTTCTGTCAGGTTTCTGTCATTAATGCTCTTACATCAATTGCGAAGAAAATCCTGAGTTAATTCTCTTCCCTATCCAGCCTTTCATAAAGAACACCCCCATTTCCACTTGGCACAGTGCTCGAAAGATCTGTTTCAGATCAGAAATTCACCTTGTGGAGGATTCTGAGGATGAACCTATATTCTGCCTCTTTGTAGTACATCAATGGTCTGTGCACAGAGCTAAATCTACCTTTGTAGTGTATTATATCCTTTAAATAATGGCTTCTGGTAATAACTGATGAACACTTAACATTTCCATGTGAAATTCCCTTGGTCATTATTTTAAAAAAAGAGATGTTAACTCTAAAAAACACATTAATACTTCCATTAAAAATGAAGACTAAGATATTTAATGTAAACATTTTAAGCACTAATATACCATCTTCTCAAACATATTAATTTCTAGTCTTAAATACTATGTTTAAAAAGTACCAGTCTGCAAAACCACATACCAAAAGTCATACCGGATCTTTTATTAATGAATGTCCATTGCAGACATTCACTGGAAACACAAGGCAACTCAATTTACTGTGCTTTCTATTGAGAAGTTAATAACTCCACTGCTCTATATCTGGTATGTGCATTGTTGTGGTCAAGGCTAGAAAGGTACCACTCCAAACTCTCTGAAAAATAAGATGCAATTACTAATGTTACAATGTTGTCAATAGATCAATCTGTTTTCTGCAAAATTGAATTCGGTTATCAGGACTGGTCAGTTGTCAGGAATTTCCAGTGACACTCTCGAATAGAATGTTTTACACATGTGTAATTTACAGATTTAAAGTAAAGTATGTAACCTTGCTCTTTGCTTGCATCACCCTGGTAGTTAATAAAAGTAAATTAAATAAGCAAAATGTTATACTGAAAATAACTGGCCTGAATTTTATGAGCGCGCTGCAAATCGCGGTGACGCACTGTGAAGTTGGTGGTCCAGATCAGTCGTCGGAGAGCCTCTGCGGTATTTCACATGGGGGCTCATTTAAATGGAGGGGGCGGAATGGCTGCCCCCGATGACGTAGAGGGTGTGGCCACTCCACCCCGGCAATGGCGTCCGGCACCACAGCACAGGTGCTGGCGCCATTTTTAAAGGGCTTCAAGCCCTGACAGGTGTAGTGAAAGTTTAAAGAGACCATCGCATGTCATTTAAATAAAAACAGTAAAGAACACATCAAAGCCCCTCTTCCACTCCCCCCCACCACCCACCACAATCATCAACCAATAAACTTATTTCCCTCTCCCCCCCACAAAACTATTTTTGCTGGTCCTGACCTTTTACCCCCAAACTTTATGATCTTTGCCCTTCAACCCCTTCCCACCATCCCCTCAGCCAATGGAGTTATTTTTCTCCACTCCTTCCCCCCCAAACTGAAAATTACACTCCTTTCCTTCTCCAAACTGGGATCGGAAAGCACGGGACTTGCAGCTACCAGCCCAATATCGCCATGGGATGGCCGCCCGATCCAGGTAAGTTCAGTAACATTTATTGGTATTAATTTTATTACGTAAATGAAGGCTCCACCGCTGTGCGGCGGGGGTGGGGGGGTGCCACTGCTGGTAAAATGCAACGGGGCCTCGCCACTGCTGGTAAAATGCAACGGGGCCTTCAAGGCATTGGGGGTTGAGGTGGGCCTCTCCCGGAAGAATTTCCCGGGCCTCTGGACGTCGGAGGGCTGGTAAAATTCAGCCCAATGTGTGTATTTGAGCTTAGGTAGAAGAGAATTGATCTGGTAACTCTATTGAGAACAGAATTTTCACTGAATTCTACTACCCTTAGGCAATTCCTCCAGGCATTTTTGGATTCAATAATTCCATATTGTAAATATTTAGATCAGCTTTATTGTTAGAAGCAGTCTTATTGAGATGACAAACCTCAACACACAGTTGTTGTTGTGGATTCAAGATAAGTTTCTTCAGCTTGAACCAAGTCTCTCCTCGATGGGGTGGGCAGGTTGATAAAACAGCAGTCAAGTTTGCAATGCATTCACGCTCTATGCCATTTTAACTCAGCAAAGTACTTTATTGGGAGGGCAGTCTGCCCCAGTTAAGTGAGGGCCAACGTACCCTGCAAAAGTCTTGTGAAAAGTCCCAGGAGTTAAAATGGCTCAGGACTTGCATTCAACTTTTCCCAAAATATTCATGTCTGTGCTTCCCCCTCCCAAGTTACAACTGGAACTTCAGCAGTCTTTCACAAAAGACAGGTACTTTTCAGTGAGAATGAATCAGTTTTTCTGATGTGGGCTTCAGTAATTTGGGAAGCTGTCTCATTGGAAATTGGGAAGACACAATAGGCAGAATTTTAACCTGCAAGTGGAGGTGGGGTGGGGGCAGGTGCTGGTGTGTGCAGAGGGCTAAAACATCAAAAAAAATGGCAGCGTGTCAGAAACCAGCCATGATCATGCTCACTTCTGCATTTAACTGATGACTTTTGAAAGCATGCAGGAAACCCCCATTTGGTGATGGGTCTGTGAATTGAATAAATAAGTAAAAAGGCAATTGAAAGTATATTTAACGCAGAATTCTGGCTTTAACTGCTGGTGCATGGGTTTCCCGAACTCTCTGAAACTTGCCACGGTCAACAAAGCAAGAGCACAAAGGGGATAGCCAGGTTGTGAAATTGGCAGGCCTTTAAATACTGAAATAAGGCAGCTGCTTCCTTGCCTAGGTGAAAGGCCTTTGCTTACAGAACTTGTCCTGAGAGTGTACTGTCACTGCTTCAGAGGTAATTTCTGACATTTTGGAGGTCATTTCTGCCACCTTGAACTTTTCTCACTTTGATCTGTGTCTCCCTGCTGTCAACCTTCACTGCAGCATGGCAGTAGTTCATGCAGCTCTACGTTGGATCTCCGATCAGGAACAAGCAGCAGCAGCACCAATGGCAGCTGGAAAAACAGCAAAAGCAGCAGCAGCTGCCTTCTCCTCAGCCACTTCCCGCTATAAAGGATTTAGGGGATGGACACAGAATTCCAGCTCAAACGAGGCAATACCCCCAGCAGAGGGTATAAGAATATACAGACAGAGGATTCATTTTCTTGACATGATTGTGGAACAGTGCCTCAGGAGGCTCAGGCTTTCATGGCAGACCATTGCTGACATCTGCAGCCTCCTGTAACAAGATCTCCTTCCAAATTGACCAGGTGGGCATGCATTGCTGTCAAGGTCCCTGCATTTTTTTGCCGCTCGCTCCTTCCAGGGATCTGCTGCTGCCATCTGCAGGATTTTACAATCTGCTGTGCACAAATGAATCTCCCAGGTGACCGGTGCCATGTTTGCTCGGGCCGCCAATTACGTCCACTTTGCTACTAGTGAGGCCAGTCAGAACGAGAGGGTTCTCTTATTTGATGCAGTGGCTCAATGCCCACAGATACAGGAAGTTATAGGCTGTGCAGATGGAGCAATCAAGGCACCCTCAGATCAACCAGGAGTATTTGTCAATCAAAAAGGATTTCACTCCGTCAATATTCAGCTACTATGTGACCACCAGAAGGTTTTGATGCATGTCCATGAAAAATATCGTGGAAGCTGCCATGATGCATTCATAATGTGAAGTCACATCTCCCACAGATCTTCGCACCTCCAAATAGGATTAGTGGATGGCGCCTTGGAAACAAGGGCTACCCTCTAAGGATGTGGCTGTCAACACCGATGAGGTGGATCACTGATGCACAGGAAAGGTATAACCTGAGCCACGTGAACACAGGGGCCCTCAATGAGCAAGTCACTGGGTTGATGAAGATGCAATTATGGTGCCTGGACAGATCTTTAGGCATCCTTCAGTATGTAGCAGCAAGGGTCTTCAGGATGGTTGTAGTCTGCTGCGCCTTGCACAACATTGCACTGTAGAGAGGACAGGAGCTGCAGGAGGAGGAAGATGACAACCACTCTATATCCGAGGAGGCAGAGGATGACAAAGCAGCAGGAGGAACCTGATGTGGCAAGGGCCCCTGCAGTTACTTGCCAAGCTGTCAGGGAAGCCTGCAATGGACTCAGCCAGGCATGGGTCAGATAACCTGAATGCATGAAGCCAGATGGCACACCAGTGCTGAACCCACTGCTCCTCACTAACACAAAACATTCCCACAGTCAACAATTCTTCTATCTCATTAACACCCTTTGCTCGTCTTCTACTCTCATTCTATCAATCTCTTCAAGGTTGATGGCCACTTGGCAGGCGAGAGGCAACAATAGAGAAGACTGGGTAATGGAGACTTGAGATAAAGTTTATGCTTCATTAACAGTTTCAAAAACTGTTGTGATTAGCACCCAGTGATTCCCCTTGTTGAACTAAAAAGTCTTCTTCTTCCTTTTGCTGTTACTTCTATGTGGCACTATCCCAATGGCTTCAACAGAGTTAGAGGCAGGCTGCTGTGTTCCCATGCTCTGACAGCTGAGATGCTTATGGTGGGCATCCTCTAGCCACCTGCACCTGTGTCAGTCATGGGTACAGAAGGCAGCATGTGGGGCTTTGACTGAAAGGGGGGCTCGGGGGCAAGGGGTGAGAAGTTAGAGCACCTTGAGCAGAGTCCCCACTTCCATGTTCCCTTTTTCCCATCTTCTCTCTCTAGGCCCACCACACTTCCCTGCTGGAGAACACATTGTTGCATTTAAGTGAAGTGCTGAATGGCCATGGTGAGACTTTCCTCTATCCTATTTAAAATGGCACACTGACTGTGCAGGCCATTGGTCAGGGCCAGCATGTACTTAGTTGCCTGTTGCGTCTGATGTTCTATGCAGGTGGCCACTCTTTCCATGAAAGTGGACATCAGCACCAAGGTCCGAGATATTTGGCATTCATGCTAGAGATGGACTCCCCCAATTTCTCTCGGTGGAGATCAGTGCCTCTGGAAGTGCTGATAGAACATCATATATTTTCTGTTGCTGCTCCAGATAGTTCTCTTCATGGATGACCCGAGCCTCAGCATCTGCAACCAGCTGAGCAGAGCTTGGAGCCGTGCGTCCTCTGATAAGGGCTCTCACTGTTGTCCCTGTCTCCAACACCTTCTGCTCACTTGTCATGTATGGCTCACCAACTGCCTTGGAGGCCCCTTTGAGGTGTGTGATTTTTTATTTTATTTGTTTCAAGGGATGTGGGCATCACTGGCAAGGCCAGCATTTGTTGCCCATCCTTAATTGCCCTTGAGAAGGTGGTAGTGAGCTGCCTTCTTGAACCGCTGCAGTCCATCTGATGCAGGTACACCCACAGTGCTGTTTGGGAGGGAGTTCCAGGAATGGCGATATATTTCCAAGTCAGAATGGTGAGTGGCTAGGGGGGAACTTGCAGATGGTGGTGTTCCCACACGTCTGCTGCCTTTGTCTTTCTAGGTGGAAGAGGTCAGGGGTTTGGAATATGGCTGTTGAAAGAGGCATGGTGAGTTGCTGCAGTGTATCTTTTATATGGTACACATTGCTGCCACTGTGCATTGGTGGTGCAGGGAGTGAATATTTAAGGTGGTGCATGGGGTGCCAATCAGGCGGGCTGATTTGTCCTGGATGGTGTCGAGCATTCTGAGGGTTGTTGGAGCTGCACTCATCCAGGCAAGTGGAGAGTATTCCATCACGTTCCTCACTTGTGCTTTGTAGAAGGTAGACAGACTTTGGGGAGTCAGGAGCTGGGTTACTTGCTGCAGATTTCCCATCTTCTGACCTGCTCTTGTGCCACAGTATTTCTGTGACTGCTCCAATGCAGTTTCTGGTAGGATGTTGATAGTGGGGGAATTCAATGATGATAATGCCATTGAATGTCAAGGGGAGATGTTTTAAGTTTCTTTCTTGTTGGAGATCGTCATTACCTGGCACTTGAGTGGTGTGAATGTTACTTGCCACTTATCAGCTCAAACCTGAATGTTGTCCAGATCTTGCTGCATATGGACACGGACTGCTTTAGTATCTGAGGAATTGTGAATGGTACTGAACATTGTACAAATCATCAGCGAACATCCCCACTTCTGACCTTATGATGGAGGGAAGGTCATTGATGAAGCATCTGAAGATGTTTGGGCCTAGGATACTACCCTGAGGAACTTCTGCAGTGATGTCCTGGAACTTAGATGATTGGCCTCCAACAACCACAACCCTCTTCCTTTGTGCTAGGTATGACTCCAACTAGTGGAGAGTTTCACCCCGATTCAATTTGGCTTGGGCTGCTTGATGCCACACTCCATCAAATGCTGCCTTGATATTCAGGGCAATCACTCTCACCTCACCTCTTGAGTTCAGTTCTTTTGTTCATGTTTGGACCAAGGCTGTAATGAGGTCTGGAGCTGAGTGGCCCTCGCAGAACCCAGTTGTTGCTATTTAAGTGGCGCTTAATAGCTTCCTTCACTTTGCTGATGATCGAGAGTAGACTGATGTGGCAGTAATTGGCTGGATTAGACTTTTCCTGCTTTTTGTGGACAAAAATATAGTTCTGCTTCTGCTGATGGCCCATAGCACCTCATGGCTGCCGAGTTTTGAGTTGCCAATTCTGTTCTGAATCTATCCCATTTAGCACGGTGGTAGTGCCACACAACACAATGGAAAGTATCGTCAGTGTGAAGACAGGACTTTGTTTTCACAAGGATTTTGCGGGTGGTCACTCCTACCAGTACTGTCATGGACAGATGTATCTGCAACAGGTAGATTGGTGAGGACAAGGTCTAGTAGGTTTATCCCTCTTGTTGGTTCTCTCAGCACCTGCTGCTGACCCTGTCTGGCAGATATGTCCTTCAGGACTTGGCCAGCTTGACCAGTAGTGGTGCTACCAAGCCACACATTGTGATGGACATTGAAACCCCCACCCAGAGTATACACTCTTTGCTGTTGCCACCCTCGGTTCTTCTTCAAGTGGTGTTCAACATGGAGGAGTCCTGATTCATCAGCTGAGGGAGGGTAGCAGGTGATAATCAGCAGGAGGTTTCCTTGCCCATGTTTGACCTGATGCCATGAGACTTCATGGGGTCGGGAGCCAATGTTGAGGACTCCCAGGGCAACTCCCTCCCAACTGCATACCACTGTGCTGCCACCTCTGTCAAGTCTGCCTTTCTGGTGGGACAGGACATACTCCAGTGATGGCGGTGTCTGGGACATAGTCATACTCACCGAATCATACCTTACAGACAATGTGAGACTGTTGCTTGACTAGTCGGTGGGACAGCTCTCCCAATTTTGGCACAAGCCCCCAGATGTTAGTAAGGAGGACTTTACAGGGTCAACGGGCCTGGGTTTACCATTGTCATTTTCGGTGCCTAGGTTGATCAGTATGTTTCAAGTCCACCGCGGAAGACAATAGATTAGATTAGATTAGAGATACAGCACTGAAACAGGCCCTTCGGCCCACCGAGTCTGTGCCGAACATCAACCACCCATTTATACTAATCCTACACTAATTCCATATTCCTACCAAACATCCCCACCTGTCCCTATATTTCCCTACCACCTACCTATACTAGTGACAATTTATAATGGCCAATTTACCTATCAACCTGCAAGTCTTTTGGCTTGTGGGAGGAAACCGGAGCACCCGGAGAAAACCCACGCAGGCACAGGGAGAACTTGCAAACTCCACACAGGCAGTACCCGGAATCGAACCCAGGTCCCTGGAGCATTGAGGCTGCAGTGCTAACCACTGCGCCACTGTGCCGCAGTGCCGGTTGATGCCGGGTGTTCTGTCCAATTTTATTCCTTTTCAACTTCTGTATCGCTATTTTGTCCAACTGAGTGGCTTTCAAGAGTCAACCACATTGCTGTGCATCTGGAGTCACATGTAGGCCAGACCAGGTAAGGAGGCAGATTTCTTTCCCTAAAGGACATTAGTGCACCAGATGGGTTTTTACGACAATTGATGGTCGTTTCATGGTCACCATTACTGAGATTTTTTAAATGGAGAGTGTTCACCTGTCAGTTGCAGGTCGCCATTATACCAGCATGCTCTGATTGGTCAGGAAACATGGAAACAGGATGCTAAGGCCATGGCTGAATTAAAAAGCCACTGCAAAGCCTCTTCATGAGCTTTTGCATCCAGACCAATTCCAAGTGGCTCAGAAAGTAAAACCCAGCAGCTGAAGGGATATGAGGACAGCTTTGTGGAGATGGTAAGTGCTCCCCCAAGCCCCTAAGCTCCCTGCAACATCAGACACCCCTTTAGTAAAAGTTTTGCTCAATAAACCACTTTCAGTTTTTTCAGCTCATACTCAAATTCATCATTTGATTCCAGAGTGAACTAATCTGACTGGATATGAAATACCAGTCTTAAAGATTTACCATCTACTTACTTAATTTTGATAAACTAATCAAATGATGAAATTTCCCTCCCTAGTTAAGATCTCTTAAAAAGCCTTGTGGAGATTAAATAAATTATGGTGGGGAAAGAGAGTACACATTGTGAATATAACTAGTTTAAAAACCATTGATGGAATTTTGATGAGTACACTAAGTTCCCTTGCACAGTTTTGATCTAAGTATACAAGTAACCGTGCATTGTAACTTATCTCTAATTACACCATAATATTCTTTCATTCTTCTGATTCCTTTCTCCTCACTATATTCCCCCTCCTTTTCTCTCTGTTTCTTCAAATTGATGCATAAAGACACCTATGCCAAATGACACAGGTGAAGGTGCATATTCCATTTTCCGACTCGCATATCCAGTTACTTCAATATTGTCATTTTCAGAAGCAAACAACAGTCTGCTTTTCAAGTTACTCAAAAAAGTACTTTTCACTGCTATAAACTGTTGAAATAGATTCCCCCCCCCACCCACCCCCCATGAGCAATGAAAGAGAAAAGCTCCAGAATTCAATTGAAACAATTATTGGGAGGCATTGGTGTGTTAACACAATTTATTACAGGGCTAGGATGCTGGTTCACACCCATGGTTGTACGGGTGTTGTGAGTGTTAGCTTGATCACTTAAAGGAGGTATTGTAAAAAGATAAAGCACTTCCCCTCATGGAGGAAGGGAAAACTGAAGAACGTGTTGTTTTACACTGCTGCTTGGATCTCCTGGTGGCTGATTCAAAGGTCGATTGAGTAGAGGCATTGGTGCAGCATGCCAAAAGTGATTCAGGATCTCCTAACAGAATATAAATTACAAACAGGATAAATATATGAATGGTGAAATGCAACTTTAATACGCAGCTGGAATTTTATGGTTTGTCAAGAAGCCTTATTTCCTTGTGTTGTTGTTTGTTTTGGCTTCCAAAGTAAGTAGCCTGTAGCTTAATATTAGACAGTGGCTTCATTATCTTTGGGCTATCTGCAAACACTGCACACAACATATTCAGTTTGTGGAGCAGGCAATCATCACTTTCAAAATACACAACACAAATGGAATGCTAAATGATGAGTACTGATCATCTGCTCATTGCTCCCACTGTTTCAATGATTAAACGTGGCCACCAGTTCAGAAAAACAAATTACGTTTAAATTATTCAAATTTGAATGCTTACTGGAGATACTGTCTGCTAAACATTTTTCACTGGCATTTCACCTGGGTAAAACAATGGAGTTTGAAAGTTTGCAACTGGAATTGACTGCCCTAGATATCAAAACATTGAAGACTAACAAAATTGAGGTGAGATACAAATACGGCTTTGATTTGCAGCACAACACAATGATTCTTTTTTTCATTATTTTTAGGCTCTTAACTGTGCTACATTTGAAATAATCTGACAGGAGGTGATAACAATTAAAGGTCACTCAATGTACTAACTTTTGTCAGGTATCAGAAACAGATTTGTTTTTGTAGGTAATAAACTCTGGTTGCAAAATACATGGTGTCATTTTTTGTTAAACAATTTTCCCAAACAGCCCCAGTTTCTCCTGGCAGTCTAAAGAGATAATGGGCTGAATTTTTAACCCCCAAAGATGGAAGGGTTGGGATCGAGTGAAACGTTAAAACTTTAAAGATCTCAAACCAGATACCAGTCCACCTCCAACCTGCCCACTTCCAGTTCCACTTCCAATTAAGTATTTTAATAAGCCTGGCAACCTCTGATTTAACCCTGGTTGCTCACTGGGTTTTCCAGGCCTCAGGAAACCCAGCAGCTGAAGGGACGTGAGAACAGCTTTGCAGAGGTGGTAAGTGCTCCACCAAGCCCCCACGCTCCCTGCCACATCAGACACCCCTTCAATACCCCCCCCCCCCCAGGTTGGGGATCTTCCCCCTACAAGGATCAGATCCTCCCCTCGGGGTCAGGGATCGTTATCCTGCCCATGCTTCCACTAGCAGCAGCAGCAGGCAACTTATTGTAGCTGCAACCTCCCCTGGAGCGATCCCTGCATGACTGGAAGTCCAAACTGTCAGGCAGGCTGAATTCCAGGTGTGGGATCTATCAAAGCAAAACTACACATGCTATCCAGTCAAAACTCCACATCATGTGGGAAACAAAACTTCCAGGTTTCACGACAAAAAGTCTATTCCCCTGCTCAAGCAGCCAGCCTGTTAACATTCAGTCCAATGTTGCCCAGAAAAGGTTAACTTATAAAAAACACAGCAAATCTTCAACTCAGCACTGATGCTAATTATAATATTTAATAGTTTGGCTAATGATCTTCACATCCAACTAATATATTTTCTGGTTGGCCACTCTTGCAGCTAATGAATAAATTCCAGATGTATTCCTGCATATGGAAGATGCTGTGTAAAATTTTAACATGTCAAGCAATTAGAGTCATAGTTATTAGAAATAAATTTGAGATTCACCAAAACACACAGGACTGCTGTTGTGGCAGCTTAAATTAAATGACAATTGAAGAGAGGTTAAACCTGGTTTGAATATCGTATTTGTTTCATATACACATGGGTGCTGTATGGCAGCTCTACAGCAGATAAATATATTTTATGTGGCAGCTGTATCTGTTGGAGATATTACAAAAACAAATCACCTCCTCCATTACCAGTACATCTCGCCCAACTGCCATACATCATCTCTCCTGCTATGTTGGTAATACAATTATCTGCACAGTGTGCCTTTACAGGAGTTCACTTTAAGATATGCATTCGACATGCAAGACATATAGAGCAGATTTTCCTCTGCTAATCTTCAAAATAAATGATTGCCTACACAGAGTGCCTAAAGGAAATTCAGGCTGGGAGCATTGCATCCCTATAATGAAGCTTATCTGATTTTTAAGTCAACTGAGAGGATGGAAATCAGGTAGCCTCCGTAATTGGTGAGGGATTCTTCGCTACATGTTTTCCATCTACGTATCCTGCCCAAAACAGGAAAATACGCTGCAATAATTCTGCAGGATATGGAGACCTCCCACCTTGTGGGCTGGTCACATGTGTACTAGTTTCGTAGGTGGATGGAAAGTCACTGAAAACTACCAATCCATTTGGAGTTCTGGTAAGTGAAAATGGAGTCATCTTTCTTTGTTAATTTGTTCTTTTTAAGAATTTGGCTGCACAAGGACAATGTTAGATTTATGGATATGTCGCAAAACTTCCTTTTACAATATTGGCAATATTTTAACTATGGCAAGAAATCCTTAAATCTTCATTCTTATGACATATGACAGAATTATATAACAGATTATAATGTATTTTCAATAGTTGCAATGTGACAATGGTTAATGCAAAGCCTGGATTTAGAGTTGCCAATAGTCCCAGATTATCAATGAGTCTCCTCATGTCAATTGATCCCTAGGGTGCTGCTGCTGGCAACCTGGGAGAAACAGGCTTTGCAAGCACATTTTGTGCCTGTGTAACCTGTCCTATTAATGCATTAGCATGTGGTCCACGGTAAAGGCCTGCTCGGGTCTGCAAATAAAACCCAACCCGAGCCCGACTAAACCACATCCAACCCGAGCCCGACCCGGCCCGAGTCCTTTCACTTTTTCCCACGCCCCACCCGACCCGACGATCAGTTAACCTAGCTTCCGTTTTTCACTTTGTTACTTATCTGCACAAGCTTAAAAAACTGTAACTAAACAACCTTTCAAGTCCAAAAAGTACATTAACATTGGAGCCACTTACCGGAGGTGGTGATAGAGTGTGTCTGACCTGGCCCGACCTGACCCGAGCCCGAATGCCGGACCTGGAAGAGCAACCCGACCCGAACCCGACACGTGTTGTCAGGTCCTGTCGGGTTCGGATCGGGTAGCCATGCTTTAGTCCACAGCTCCTACAGGAGATGATTTCAAGGCCATTGGCTTGGTAACCGTCAATACAACATAATGAATTAAAAGGGAACATGAAATGAAGGTGAGTGAGGCAGCAAAGTTTATGCTATATAGGGATGAATTTTAATCTGTGCTAGGAGCATTAGGCTTGAGTGTGGGTGGGGAGGTTAAAACTGGGGAAATCGACAGTGTATCCGGAATCTGACTCCAGTCCACTGATTTCCGCATTTCACTGGAGCGCTTTACGCTGCTTGTACGCAACCCCCTAGGGAGAGGCAGGTTGTTAATTAGCATATATTAATCACTCAATTACAGTGAATATTACACACTCTTTTGACTTCAACATCGAGTCCATGGGTTTCCCAGGCTTCCTGAAAGTCCCCAGTGAAACCAAGGCATGTACACAGCATCAGTTCATGGGGCCAAATCAATCTCAAGGAAATATGCATCAGGACCAGGATAACCAGCAACAACACTTGCAGCCTGCTGGTAACAGACATATAGCTGCACAGCAGCAAGGGAAACAGCAGAAAGGTGACCGACAGAGAGGTATATCTTGCAGGAGGTGCAACACATGAAACAGGGTCTACAGACAGAGGCTGAGTTTCCTTGACATGTCTGAGCACCAGTGTCCCAGGAGGCTCAGGATTTCATGTCAGATATTGGCAAACATCTGGATCCTGCGAGAAGAAGACCTTCTGTCTGCTGGACCTGGTGACTATGCATTACCAGTGGCTGTCAAAATCATCATCGCCCTCAACATTTTTGCCTCTGAATCTTTCTAGGGCTCTGCCACAGACATATCCAGGATCTTCCAGTTGGCCACCGACAAATGCATTGTACAAATACAAAGGCTACTGATTTGTTTGCCAAGGCCGGCAATTATGCCAACTTTGCCTGCAATGATTCCAGTCAGAATGAGTGGGTTCTCAGATTTGTGGCTCTAGCTGCCTTCCCACAGGTGCAGGGCACTGTCAACAGAGGTGGCAATTCAGGCAGCTGTAAATCACCCAGGAATGTTCATCAACTGCAAGGACTTCCACTTCATCGATCTGCAGCTGGTGTACAACCACAAAGATGTTTATGCAGGTGTGCGCAACATTCCCAGGCAGCTGCCATGATACTTTCATCCTGCAGCAGTCCAAGCTCCCTGGTTCCTTCGAACATAGAAGCAGACTTAAGGGGTAGCGGCTAGGCAACAAGGGATACTGCAAAGCTGAGCGACTGCTCATTCTCACAGGCACAGTTGATATAATTACCAATGGGGCATGGCTTATCCGGGGATGGTGATGGAGAAGTTTGGTATGTTGGTTGATAGGATGTTGCTTGACTAGCGATCAGATGCTAGGTGAAAAGGATTTTGGAGGGTTGGGCTGGGAATGATTTTGCCTCGCTCTGACTTAATGCTTAGATCATAACCGAATGATCCAACCAGATGTATTTTTTTTAATCCTTGCTGGCTGTTTGATACAACTGAGTGGCTTGCTGGGCCACTATAAGGGCAATTAAGAGTCAACCACATTACAGATAACCTATTGTTGTGTGTTCCTTTGATAATTGAACATCTTTCTCAGGATGTTATTTATTGTTTATACATTGGAGCCCTTGTAAAATCAATTAAGGATAAATAATGGTTCGGCTTCTCCATCATAAACTGGCCTAATTACGAGAAGTCCTTGGAAAAGTTAATAAAGGCTTGAATTCAAGATCAACCCATTTTGATCTCAGAGCTACAATAAAAATAGAATGCTCACCAATTATAGCCCATTGACAGCATCTTCTAGGTTTATAAAATGTTGTCCCTGGTTGGTCTACTAGGCTATGATAATTTACAATTTGTCTAATTATTGAGGATGGGTCAGCAGGAAGTTTAAATAAACAGTATTGTTTATAGTGTGCAGTGAAAACAATTAGACAGAATATATGTCATGTCATCTTCAGCAATTTCAAATACTGAGGACTAACTAACAAGCTGTGTAAGAAGTGGTTAGAAACCTTTTAGTAATCTAAATAATACATAATGTAACAAAATGAAATAATTAAAATATACAGTTTGTTATGTAGTTTGTTTTCATACAATTACCAATAAAATTATGTACAAGTGTCACAAAACATAGCTTATTACCATTATAGAACCAAAGAATATAAGAAACAAGAGCAGGAGTAGGCTATAGGCAGTACAGTTTCTAGATGGGGAACATTACGAGGACTAAATTGAACTCTATTGTGGTTTTTGAAATTTCAGAAGGCTTCAGTAACATAGGAACAGGAATAGGCCATTTAGCCCCCCAAGCCTGTTTCGTCATTGAATTAATCATGGCTGATCTGTGACTTAACTCCATGGACCCGCCTTTGCCTTATATTCCTTAATACTTTTGGTGAACAGAAATATATTAATCTCAGTTTCAAAATTAACAATTGATCTCGCATCAATTGCTGTTGGTGGAAAAGGGTTCAAAATCCTGACAACTCTTTGCAGTAAGAGGTTTTTTTCCTAATTTCATTCCTGAAAGGACTGGCTCTAATTTTTAGACCAGGGTTATCCAACCTTTTCACATAGAGGAGGCCACATTATAATTTTTGTCTTACTTAGGGGGCCAGTGAGACAATTTTGGAAAGATAAAGTCATTAAAAATGTATCCTACTATTAATCAAAACAACTACAAATGTGCATTTTTGTGAAGAAGCTTCAAATGAGAGGACTAATTTATTGACTTACTTTCTCTTCACTATGTTGAACACTAGTTTAGTGAGATACCTGGCATTTTTTTTGCTTGCACAAGTAGTCAATGTCTGCCCGCATACCTCTTGTAGCATTCTGGACAGATGTCCATCTGTCAGGAGTGATCTTGATTGCTCTCTCTCTCTCTCTCTGTCTCTGTCCTTCTCTGTGTTCCCCCCTGTATTGTTCCCTCCCCCTCTGTGTCATCCCTCACCCCTTTGTCGCTCCCCCAACGTGTCATCCCCCCCTCTCTGTGTCATCCACCTTCTCTGTGTCCCCTCCCTCTTTCTGCCCTATCTCTTCCTCGGTTTCCCCCCCCCCCCCCCTTTCTCTCTCCATCACCCCTCTCTCCATCACCCTCTCTCTCTGTACGGGCCTGATGGAAACCTGTGGCAGGCCGGTTCCTTGCCTGTGGGCTATATGTTGGACAACCCTGTTTTAGACTATGCCTCCTAATCCTAGACTCCCCAGCCAGTGGAAATAGTTTCTCCCTCTTTGTTCCCCTTAATATCTTAAAAGCTGTGCTTTTAAACTTCTAGATGGTCTTTCCTCAGATTTTACACAATGGCCTAGATTTTGCAGTCAGCAAAAAGCACAGCACTCACTGCTGACCTTGAAGAAAGTTTCTCACAAAGATCTAGGAATCTCTGTATTTTTCCCCTGACCTGACTGTGGTTTAAATCTGGTGCCAAGTCAAAGGCACGTGGCAGCAATATCAGCAAGCAGGGTAAGCAGCCAATCATAATTAAATTATTCTCACAGACAGCAACCCGGGAAGTTAAAAGCACTTTACCTTCAATTTAAATTTTCAGATAGTGAAATAAATTCTGATTGGATTAGATAGAAGCTGAAATATCAATACAAACTCCTAAAAAAAATTTAAAATATGTTGATTTTTATCAGAATGGAGAAATTTGATATTTCACAAGTATAAAATTAGCTTTTCAGGGCCAATGAGGGTGTTTAGCAGTAATTATGAAGTTAGTACACCATTAAAAACCCAGTTACACCTCATTCAACAAGGTATAACTTCTCCAAAGTTTTTTACAGTGAGACTAACAGTGTAAAAATGGAAGTTCTCGTCAATTCACAGATTTTCCATTGATTGCATTCTGGAAGCGGTGGGGGCATGTGCGGTGGTGGCTGTGGGGGAGCAGGTGCCTCAACAGTGCATCCTCCGGAGAAGCATAGAATTGCTGACAGCAACTTTTAGAATTTCACATTATTATGCGCATTTCTGGACTCCCGGAATTGATGTCAGTTTCAGTGGAGTATTAACGACAAATGCTGACAGTTTCAGCATCATTACCACTGCAAAATGTGAGCCAATGTAGAATTTGTCATTTCCAACAGTTTTGATTACTTTTGTAGAAAAGGCTTTGCATGTTTGTGCACCATCAATAATACTGGCGTCAGCACTCTGTAATTAATCTTTTTCAAATGCGGCTCCCTTTGTACTATAACCGCGTATGCCTCAGTGTACTGCAGCTGGCTGTTCCATCTTGTAGGCATAAATAAAAAATACATTTTTCACACATGCGTCTTTAGTACAATCTTAGGTCAAACGGAGTCCCCATTTAATAAAAGCTGGCTTTGTCTAACAACCTAAATATTTTATTGAAGAAATTTCATCTTGTTGACACTATCTAACCTCAGTTTGTTGATTATTTCTTTAACTCATTTTCTATTTGAAGCCTTCTTTATTTTTTACTTTAAATAAATGAAGAAAATTTTAAGCAAATGTTATAATGTGTGACAGATGCTGTGTAAAGTCTCCCCTGATGGCATCCATTTCATCATTGAAACAAAAAGAGTAATACAGATGCAATCTGAAAGGGGATTTCTACTTTTGGGTATTGTCGCAACAAAGCGTTGTCAGTTCTTCAATAATAAATTCCATTTGATTCAAGCCCCAGTGGTTTATTCAACAAGTTTTAATATAAAATATATATATTCATGCCAACTTGCTTTTTTGAATGATAATTTTCTTTAATCCACTGACTGGAGGTCTGAATTTATACTTTTTGAAGACATTTAAGAGAGAACATTTGAAGGATAACTTTTCTGGCAGCTTAGGATGGCCACCTAATTTGTAGTACTGTATCCTACATTGCAAGGCCTGTGAGGAGAGAGATGAAATGTTTGCTCATTCCCCAGCAAGAACCAAGATCCAGGAGGTTTCTTTCATTTTAGCAAAAAGAAATACTGCTAACTGCTATGCTGAGTGACTGAATCACTGAGTGACTGACATGTGACAAGCCCCTCCCCATCTGTGGTTTTAAGCTCGTGTATCTCTGCAATAGCAAGGAGAAGCTTCTGGACTTTGATACGTGCAGACCCAAGTGGGAGTCCCTCTCTTTCTCTGTCTCCCTCTCTCTCTCCATTCCAGCTTGAAAGCTTCAAATCCTGCTTGTGGACTGATCACCTTTGCATACTCCAGCTACAGTCAGAAACCCCGTTGGAGAAAATCATCTGCATCATTGTCTCCAAGAGACCCACTGAACCAGTCATCTACCTCTTCAAACTAAAAGCCTCAGGATCACCGAATTTAGGTGGAAGCCAGTCAAATCACAAAACCCCCACAGACTGTATACCTCTTTTTTCTTTGGACTCTAACTCAAACAATCTACCTTTCCCCACTTTGTAACCTGTTTGTGTGTGTGTGTGTAAACCTCTAAGATGTGTGTGTGAGTGAAAGTTGGCACGTAGTTGATTATTTTCTTTAGTACAGTTTAGGTACAATAAATTTAACCTCTCTCTTTGCTAAATTCAAGAAAATCTGTCCGATTGGTTCTGTTATGATCATAGCAAGTAAGTAATTAAACACCTACTGAATTGGCCAGTATATCCACTTTAAGAAAGAATTAAACCTGTTGTGGTCCAACAAGGAGAGGGAAAAGAGGGAAGCCCTTCAACCACTCCTCACTTCACTGCAACAATATACATATATTTTATCTATATATGTAGATATAAACTCAGCAATGTTAGATAAGTACTCTCCTCAGATTCCATTAAATGACAAATATTAAAATGACAAGCTAGTGTTACAACCTGGTTCCTGGACCGCAGATTAAATGAGACCTGACTCTCTAGGCTGCCTACTTGACCAAGGATTTCCAGCTGTCCTGAGAATTCTGACTTTCAAAAGGGGGATGGTCTACCTTTATACTGTCCAGGTGCCATGGGCTGCATGTACACATCTGTTTTTATTTTCTCATCACAAATTATACCATAATGCTTATCCTGCATTAGCTGACTGCAGATGCATTGTACCCCACATTGACAGATCTCATCTCGTATCATAGCTGAAGAAACAGTATATATCTCTTAGGAATACATAAGACTATGCTATCCTTTATTTATGGCTTTGCATGGTGCCTTCAAGTACTACAAACAACTGAACCAGCTTTCTTAGCTGCATGGTGCCTTCAAGTACTACAAACAACTGAACCAGCTTTCTTAGCTAGGTAAGGGCTTTCTCTTTATCTGAGAGTTATCATAGCTTTAGAGACTTCATATTCTATTTTAATGCCTTTTTTTTATTCACACGCAGGGGCAAGATTCAATGCCCCTGCCCCACTTCACCTCCTTATCTCCACACTTGATCTCTGGCAAAAATGCTGGAACAAAGTAAACTGAGACAACTTGACTATTTTCTTAGATTAAAACCATAGTTAAAATATTTTAGCATAACCCCGGGAGCCTTAGTCATTTGCAGGAAAAAGATATGCTGCTGACCCAGCTATCAAAACTACTTTGGATAAAGAATGAGACAGTTGAACAAGGAGGAACCACCTTTACGACCATTCTTTCCTTATTCTTCTTATTTCAAAAAGAAGTATCAAGAAAGATACTTGTGATTTTTGTAACGGTGACATTAGAGTGTATTTAGTCGCGCTGTCGGGGCTTCCGGCGCCGAGCCGAAAAGACGGTGGGAATCCCATCTCGGACTTCTGGAGCCCCGGTGCGATTCTGTGCTGCCCAGGCAATTAACTGCCTGGGTCCTCATTCCTTTAAAGATGGGGAGCCCACCTCCAAGAGCTGCTGGCCAATCAGAGGGCTGGTAGCTCGGTAGTATTGGCAACGCCACTGGGAAACTGGAGACCCGGACTAGAGATCACCGGGACTAGTCCGGCAAGCCATGGCGAATGGTGGGGGAGGGTGGGCAATTTTGTAGATGTAGGGGGCGTGCATGGTTGTTACAGGAGGTGGTTGTTTGCCGCTGGGGACCCTCTGTGTGTGGGTCACAGATTGCCCATGGAGGAGGACCCCCTCACCCGAAACCCGCAGCGAGGTTTCACTGGGCGACCTCCCAGCATGGCAGATGCCATCCCTGCCACTGGCTTAATTCCAGCAGTGGCAGGAAGAGGCCCTTACATGGCTACTAATAGGCCACTTAAGGGCCTCAGTTGGCCTCTGGGCAGGAAGACAGTGCTCAGCCTTTCCAGTCCCTGACTTAAACGCAGTGCAATGGGAAGGCGATGGGTCCTCTGCCCCCACCTCCTGTTGCAATTCTATTCCCGCCACTGACCCACCCCGCCCCCCCCGCCCCCCCCCCACCGGCCTGCTAGCCCATCTCTGGAGGCCCATTAAATCCAGGCCATTAAATACAACTTGAAAAAAAAGGGATCTCTGTGGTAGTGGGCTTTCGCCTTGAATTGCTATACGTGTTGTGGTGATAGTACTCCTACAATGCTATTATTTAGGAAATTTCAGGATATTTACTCAGTGGTGATGTAAGAACAGTGGTATATGTCCAAATAAGACTGGTGTGCAACTCGAGAAAAAATTGGAAGCGATGGTGTTCCAATGACAATGCTGCTCTTGTCCTTCTTGGTAATAGATGTTGCGGGGGTGGGGAGAGGAGGAAAATTTTGTCACAGTAAGCTTGGCAAGTTCATTCTGTACATAGTACATCCTGCAGCAACAGTGTCCCAGTGATGGAGAGGGAAGCTATTGAGTCCAGGGGCAGGAGTGTTGATCAAGCAACCTACTTCTTCCAGGGTGGTGTTAAGCTTCTTGAGTGTTGTTACAGCTGCGACCATCCAGATGAATGTTAATTGTTGCGTCCCTTCCTAAATTCAGCCTTGAGGATTGTGTAGAGGCTTTGAAGGGGACTTGAGCCACTCACTCATCATGCAGTCCCCAGCCTCTGCCCGACTCTTACAGCCATGACATTGATATAATTCATCCAGTTAAACTTCTGGTTAGTGATCATCCCCAAGATGTTGATAGACCATGATGATGGTGGCATCGGAAGTCAGGGGGAAGTAGTTGGATTGGTGTGATAATTCATTTTTATGGAAATCAGATCATTGAATAGTGGTGAAATGAAATGCCTCATGCTTGGGAGCCTGCATGACACAAAGTTATGTCCCCTTGTCCTGGACTTCTCTACCAGAGGAAATAGTTTCCCTCTGTCTATCCTTTCAAGTCTTTTAATCATCTTGAAAACCTTCAGTAGATCACCCCATAATATTCTATACTCTTTCGCCTAGTCTATGGAAGGTGTCTTCATCATTTAAGCCTTTTAGCCTTGTTATCATTCTGATGAAGCTAAACCAAAGATTCTTGGAGGAAACATGTAGGGAATAGGATAAATTAAGTCACAGACCTCTCTCCAAGCTTAGGACAAGTATCAGACAGTTCTTGTGTCTGGTTCTATTTATCACTCACTATTACACAGAAATGCACACAACTAGATAAAACTCACACACAGGCTGCAAAATTCGGTTGCGTCACCCCTGTATGTTCAGCATTATGGGTGCCATTTCAGGTCCAAACTGTGCGTGTACACTTGTGGTGCTGGCTATGCTGGACGCCTGAGTAGATTGTTAGCACTGGGAGCTGAGAGTGTACATTGAAAGTATACAGCGTTGACAGATCAGCCTATCTGTGTTAAAGTGGGTGTAATCCCTTGCCCTCCTGAAAATGGTATCCATGACCTGATGAGCTGCCAATTGAGAGATGCCACCTAGGTCCACAGCTGATCTCTGCTGTGACCCGGTTACATAGAAATTTAGAGCAACAGAGAGCTTGACGGCTGCAGGTAGGAAGACTGACTGCCGTGAGGCCTTAAGTCATTGTGGATCAGAGAAGACAAGGCTGAGACCATCTGCCTGGATAGGCGCAGCTTCCTACCACACCGGCACTCTGTCATTTGCAAATAGCTGACTATCATTTGCAGGTAGCTGACTCTTGGGCTGTGCACCTGATGTCTTGGGTGGTACCTTCCTCCCCTTGTAGCCCCCGCTGTGCTTCTCTGGCCTCCTGCTGTTCAGGAGGTTGCATCTACTGACCAAAATCAGAGTCGCCTGTTCCCATCTGAACTCCTTCAGCTGGGCTTTGTGCATTCACTAGGCCTTCCTCCACTAACTCCAACTACCCAAGTGATGCCAGCGGCCTCATGTCCCTCTCCGGTTTCCTGCCACTCACGACAGAGAAAAGCAAGTCTTGCAGCTGCAGCAGTGGCCACTCTGTGGCACTTTTGAAGCAGCTGACCTTTTTGGGACATCTGTAGTCTTTCAATCAGCCCTTCCCATAGCCCTCAGTGCTCATGTCTTGAACACCCTGTCGTTTTCCCCCCATTTCATCCTCCATTTTCCCTTCCTTTAAAAATTCAATACTGCTGCTGACAAGCAATGAGCTCAATCGGCACTAATTGGAGGCGTCCGCCCAACCCATTCCCTCGCTACCGGGGTCCATTTAAAAATGGCATTGTGTTCTGGAGGCGGTGTGTCCCAGTGCCGACCTCTGAGAATGCAATATTCAAATCGCACTCTCCTCCATACCCACACTCAGCGGGCTTTAAAAATCTGGCCAAGGAGTTTGTTAATTCTTTGAATACTCAGTAATAAAATTATTAGTGGATGGGCAGTTCTATAGAACCCGAGAGTTTTTCCGACCTCCCCATTATGTTTTTTCCTTCCTTTCTTGTAGATATTGACTCCTCCCACTGCTAGCTAGCCTTTACTATGACTTCCAAGTGATCATTTTTCATGTCTGTGCCTGTGCAGCAAGTGCCAGCAGCAATTTGTCTTCTTCAATGCCCGAAACGGATGTGATTTTCATTAGAGGTCGCTGGATCCTGATTGGGAGTGTAAACCTTGACTAATTTTCCTTCTTCCTCTCTTAGGAGTACCAAAACTAATTGTACAGCTGAAATTAGTGAATTCAGCCTTGAGCAGGGATCAAAATTGAGATTCTCTTGCTTTTATGGTTCAGTTTAACAAGACGTTCAAGATCCAGTGGGAGCAAAGAGAGCACTGGACTGTAGAGGAGGTGCTGGCCTACACTGCTGTTGTACAGCTCCTATCAAACAGTTTGCAGCAGGACAGATTCTAAGAAACAAGCTACACTCTGTTTTCTGCTCTGTATATCTATATTATAAAGTAACTGCAGAGCCAGTCCATTGAGGACATTTTGTGTAACCCTGTGAGAAATCAACACATTTTATGTACTTCGCGAACGTTTCTATAAGACCTCTAGTTACTATTGTTATGACTGAGGGGGGTGGAGTGCACTTTTTTTTTCTAGTTCCACTTCTCCACAGGTCATGACATACAGTCAATCATAGACTCTATTTTTATCCCGGAATAAAAATACACCAATTAGGTTTCTTTAAGAAACAACAAAATTATCAGTTTATTATAAAACAAGACTTAATCAGTAATGATGTAAAGCATTAACACACAGATTGAAATATGGAAGTTCCCTTTTACCTTAGTCCCTCATATACACACACAGACACACACACACATTAGAAATTTTTCTTTTTCTATGTTCTTTTTCTCTTTAGAGCTCTGCTACAAAAACAAGACAAAAAAAATACTTTGGCCAAATACTTGCTAATTCTTGAAAAAAAAAGTTATGGAAAGATGTCAATTGTCCCTTTTCGGTTTGGCTTCCCAAATATGCATAGATATCTGTCTCTGGGATCTTCCTAGAACAGTTCTTCTCTTGCAAAGTTGAGGATCAGTTTGGCAGGCTTTCCAGAAGAAATGTGACAACAGGGATTTTGGGCAGGTTTTTCAGGAGGAATGCAGCATCAATTTCTTTATTTCTTCCACTCACTTCTGAGAGCTTCTCAAAGAGATGGAAAAGCTGGAAGGCTTTTCAAAGAGATAGAAAAAGGCTGAGCTGGGATATTGTCCTTGGCAGGTTGATTCTTAAACTCCTTTCAGAACACTGTCCAAATCCCAACTCATTATCCAAAGTGAAACCAGAAGCAATATCTCAAGAGTCAAGCCTCCTGACCCCTATCAATCTTGACCTGTCACTTCTCTGCAAACATTTTCCCTCGTCAAAAAGTCCCCTGATAGGTATTTATCTGAAGACAGGTGACTTCCAGCAAATGTTGTTTTCAAACAAGATCTCTCAATGTCCCTTGAATGACCCCAGTGGAAAAACAAATCCATGGAATCCTTTTCAGTTTTCCTAAATCAAACAATGCCCATAATTCTAAAATACATAAGTTCTCAACAAAAAACTTGACAAAAAATATAGAAGTACCATTGTAACACCATCTTGAGAAAAAGCAGACCATCACACTGTTTTTTAAAAGTCTTTGTAATCATAATGTCTACAGAAGGGCAGCATCAAACATTAAATATCTGGATGCTGCCAGACCTGCTGAGTGGTTCCAGCATTTCTTGTTTTTATTTCAGATTTCCAGCATCCGCAGTATTTTGCTTTTATTAAATATCTCTCAATATTTTGCTAACCATGGTATAATAAACATGTTGATTTATCCTTTTGACTTGAATCTGGTTCCGCCAGGACCACTTAGCTCCAGACCTCATTACAGCCTTGGTCCAAATATGGACAAAAGAGCTGAATCCCAGAGATGCGGTGAGCGTAAAGGCAGAGTTTGGCATCAAAGAACCTTAGTAAAACTGAAGTCAGTGGGAATCAGGGGAAAACTCTCCACTGGTTGGAGTCATACTTAGCACAAAGAAAGATGGTTGTGGTTGTTTGATGCCAATCATCTCCGCCCCTGACATTACTGCAGGAGTTCCTCGGGGTAGTGTCCGAGGACCAATCATCTTCAGCTGCTTCATCAATGACCTTCCTTGATCATGAGGTCAGAAGAGGGGATGTTTGCTGATGAATGTATAGTGTTCAGTTCCATTCATAACTCTTCAGATAATGAAGCAGCCCATGCCCAGATGCAGCAAAACCTGGACAACATTCAGTCTTGGGCTGATAAGTGTCAAGTAACATTCGTGCTACACAAATGCCAAACAATGACCATCTCCAACAAGAGAAAAGCTGACCATCTTCGGTTGACATTCAATGGCATTACCATTGCTGAATCTCCCATCATCAACATCCTGCGGGTCTCCATTGACCAGAAACCTAACTGGACCAGCCACATAAATGCTGTGGGTACACGATAAGTTCAGAGGCTGAGTATTCAGCGGTGACTCACCTCAACTCCCCAGAGCCTTTCCACAAGGCACAAATCAAGAGTGTAATGGAATATCCCCCACTTAACTGGATGAGTGGAGCTCCAACAACACTCAAGAAGCTTGCTACCATTGAGGAAAAAACAGCCTGCCTAATTGGCACACCATCTACCATCTTAAACATTCACTCTGCAGTTCCAGCAGTCTGTACCATCTACAAGATGCACTGTAATAAATGTGCCAAGGCTTCTTCAAGCACCTTCCAAACCCGCAACCTCTACCACCCAGAAAAACAAGGGCAGCAGGAGCATGGGAAAACCACCACCTGCAAGTTCGGGCCATCCTGACTTGGAACTATATCGCTATTCCTTCACCGTTGCTGGGTCAAAAACCTGGAACTCCCTTCCCAAAAGCATTGTTAGTGTACCTATATCCCAAGCACTGCAGCAGTTGAAGAAGGCAGCTCACCACCACCACCTTCTCAAGGGCAATAAATGTTAGCCTTGCCAATGACGACCACATCCCATGAACAAATAAAAAATAAGAATGAAAGCTAATAATTTTGCATGTGGCCGTAATTATAATTTTTATTCTTAATCTGTATTCCAAAACAATGAGAAGAACACAGCTTAGAACTGGATGACCTTGCACTTTCTCCTGTCTCCTCCAGCCTCAAAGTGCTAGCACCTTTTGACAGCTGGCATACCTTTGGACCAACAGTTGGGCTCTGAACTTGCAAAACACTATATTGTGCCATGTAATAGTTTCATTGGTGCACACTAGTCAGTTTCTCAGTAAATTAAATATTTGTTGATGTTTAAATAGTTTCAATAGTTTTGGGCAGCACAGTTCCAGGGACCCAGGTTCGATTCTGGGTACTGCCTGTGCGGAGTTTGCAAGTTCTCCCTGTTACCGTGTGGGTTTTCGTCGGGTGCTCCGGTTTCCTCCCACAGCCAAAGACTTGCAGGTTGATAGGTAAATTGGCCATTGTAAATTGCCCCTAGTGTAGGTAGGTGGTAGGGAATATGGGGGATTACTGTAGGGTTAGTATAAATGGGTGGTTGTTGGTCGGCACAGACTCGGTGGGCCGAAGGGCCTGTTTCAGTGCTGTATCTCTAAATAAATAAATAAAACATGCCTGCAAATTCCTGCTTGCCTAAGAAAATGACCACAATTTTAAGAGCCTTCCCGAACCAGCGCAAATGATGGAAACTCGCAATGTTGACCAGAGGGTGTGTGGCCAGTTCCCTGCGCCTGAATCTTAAACCAGCGTAAAACAAAATCATCAAGCAAGTGGTTTTGGGCGCAACTATTTAAAGTTCTCTGATCTTTAGCACTGCTTTGGCTGATTGCACTGGAATCTGGACAGAAAACTGTCAGAAAGAAGCAGAAACTCTACCCCCAGGGAGCCATTTCCCCTATTCTGGGTAACTTTATATGGTTTGTGCTTGGCTAAGGAATTGCTATCTCATTAAAAACAAATTGTAAGCACCATGGCAACAGTAACTGTGTTCTAATTTGTAAGAAAATAATTGTTGCAGAATTTCTTTTTAGATCACTGACATTTCCATTCTGTAAGGTAAATTATACTGATCATTTCATTTATATCATAAACATAATTATTGCCGTAAACATATGCTGTGATTCTAAGTGATGTTGCATGGATTGATTAGAAAAATTGTATCAAAGACTGTTGAAACAGCAGGGAGCCAGTAAAAGAAAGAATGAAGATTAGAATGGGCTTACAGCAATCAAAAGTCATGTTTTCTTACATTGTGAACATCGCTAGTGGAAGTAAGAGGCATTTGTCTCAGAATCTCAATACGACTATAAAAGAACAGCACATTTTTTGACGGTTGTAAAAAGCACAGAGTGTATTTCTGTGAATACAATACAAGATTAGAAATGTATGAACAATACACTCTGTATATAAAGCCAAGGCAAATAAAAGCATTTGTCTCCTCAGAATGTCTCACAGGTTTCCCGTTTGAAGCTAAATTACTTGATCAGTTAGGAACACCACACTAGCCTGACCCTGTACTCATTGTGATGGCATTACCTTGTATCTCTGCTTTCAGTTTGATGGAATCACAGCCGTGAGAAGCCATGAAAAGCTTCAAGTCAGTGCATTATCTCAAAAATGCTGCAAAAAAAAAATGTAATGTAATTAGGTGGGGATTTGTGGCAATCTCTCAAGATGAATATTTAGTAACTTTAATGACCCCTGAAGGTGTTTTTACTTCCTTATCTCGCCTTCCCAATATATTCCCTCTACCCTTTTTTTGTTCACCACTCTGTATCACTTGTCCAAAATGAACTAGGCTATAAATGTCTTGGAGACTGCAATTATCATATATACGTGTGCAAAAGTCAAATTTTTGAGACCAATTTTTGAGGCTCAAATTTGGAGGGGGGGGGGGGGTTTCTCTTTTACACAGTCATATTTTTGAACTTTTATTAACAAAATAATAGTCACCATGGAGATGGGGCATAGAGTCGGATGGATGCACGGGAAACTATGAGCTGAATTTTGTTCTCTTGTTGGAGGTAGGTTTGGTAGCATGTGAGGGACGTAGAATCTCCGCAGAGCCATTTGCCATGAAACCCAGCGCTGTACCGCAGTGTGCCCATTTTGTCAAAGGCAGAGAACTACCGTGGTGGTACTGATGCCCCAACGTGATGGCATCATCATTTAAATGTGGGAGATGTTGCTTTAAATAAATTTGAATCCAATTCACTTTGATCCAACAAAGCTTCCTCAATTTTCTGGTTGACACGCAGCACTCACGTGCCTTCAGTTTCACGACATTGAAAAGCTGGCGCCACCGAGGCAAGAGTTCTCTGTGCCGTGAAAGGGAAGGTAACCTTACCATAGTAGCATAGGAGAAGTGGGGTTTACAGCAGCCATTGCCACTATGCTGAGTGTCCAAGGGACTTATTTGTGAATGGGGAAACTCTGCTAGGGGCTTGTGTGCATGAAGAGAGTAAATGCAGGCTTTGAAAGATGCCGCCAGCACCTACTCCAACATCAAGTGACACTGGGAACGGTGTCTCCATTGTTGGCCCTGCCACGTGATTGGGTGGGGGAGGGGGGATGACCCCCGCCATTATGTGAAATGGCCAGCCAATCAGAGGCCGGCGGCTGCAGTGCTACCACAGAGGCAGTGGCTGCTGCTGCATGTACACCTACAAGAGGCCGAGGAGCATCGCTGGAACCAGGCCTCAGGTAGGACAGGTCTGGAGGGTTCTCACGGGGTAGGGGTGCACAGGGGAGAGGGGAGGGGAGTCGGCAACAAGAGCAGGGCAGTTTCCTGCTTGAATGCATTTCTCCACCAATTCTGTTCTGATGCTGGTGTCCCTTGTTCAGGCAGTAAGCACCTTTTAACGAGGGACCCCCCCCCCCCCCCCTCCACCACCAACACCCCCCCGGAGCCGGAAAGCAAACCCCATGGCTTTCCCACCCGATTTTACGCTCTCTCTGCTTCCAAACCCACCCACAGGGGCGAGCATAAAATCCACCGCCCCCCCGGAGTCAAAGATGCAACCATTGTTACTTGATGAAAAGGGGAAGATTTTCTTCTTTGGGATGGAGTTCCGTCAGGATGAGACTTTCGCCTACATCTCTGGATCTCCCCCAGCTCTGACCCATTAAGTGTGAGGATGTAAAATACCAGCAGCGCTGCAGCAGGAATGGTGAGGGAACTTATAATAGTATACCGAGGCCTTCAGTAGGCAAGTGCTGGGCCAGACTTGGAGGGAGAGGAGGCTACCACGAAACTTTCTCCCTCCATTCAGTGAATGCAGGACATTTAGAAAGGATGTTGTTACAAATGGACATTTATTCCTTATGGTATCATTTGTCTATGTCAAAGCGAACCATCAATTGATGTGAGAGTTCCTGCCCTTGACATCATTTGATCGAGTATGGCATCAAGGAGCCCTAGCAAAACTGGAGTCAATGGGATTCAGGGGGAAAACTCTGTGTTGGTTGGAATCATACCTAGCGCAAAGGAAGATGATTGTGGTTGTTGGAGGTCAATCATCTGAGCTCCAGGACATCAATGCAGGAGTTCCTCAGGGTAGTGTCCTCGGCTCAAGCATCTTAAGCTGCTTCATCAATGACCACCCCTCCATCATAAGGTCAGAAGTGGGGATGTTTGCTGATGATTGCACAATATTCAGCACCATTCGCGACTCTTCAGATACTGAAGCAGCCCATGTCCATATGCAGCAAGACCTGGACAACATTCAGGCTTGGGTTGATAAGTGGCAAGTAACATTCGCGCCACACAAGTGTCAGGCAATGACCATCTCAAACAAGAGAGAATCTAACCATCTCCCCTTGCCTTTCAATGGCATTGTCATCTCTGAATCCCCCACTATCAACATCCTGCGGGTCACCATTGACCAGAAACTGAACTGGACCAGCCACATTAATGCTGTGGCTACAAGAGGCTGGGAATTCTGTGACGAGTGACTCACCTCCTGCCTCCCCAATGCCTGTCCACCATCTACAAGGTACAAGTCAGGAGTGTGATGGAATACTCTCCACTTGCCTGGATGGGTGCAGATCCAACAACACTCAGAAATCTCGACATCATCCAGGACAAAGGAGCCCGCTTGATTGGCACCCTATCCATCATTCAACATTCACTCCCTCCACCACTGACGCACAGTGGCAGCAATGTGTACCATATGTAAGATGCAATGCAGCAACCCACCAAGGCTCCTTTGACAGTACCTTCCAAACCCGCAACCTCTACCACCTATAAGCACAAGAGCAGTGGATGCATGGGAGCACCACCACCTGCAGGTTCTCCTCCAAGCCACACACCATCCTGACTTGGAGCTATATAACCAGTCCTTCACTGTCACTGGGTCAAATTCCTGGAACTTCCTTCTGAACAGCACTGTTGGTGTACCTACACCCAAAGGACTACAGCGATTCAAGAAGGCAACTGCCACCACCTTCTCAAGGGCAATTAGGGATGGGCAATAAATGGTGGCCTAGCCAGCGATGCCCAAATCCCACAAACAAATAAAAGAAATCAACCTGGGACTTTTAATTAGACGTCAGCCCAAGTGGAAAATGGGAAATTTGCACCGAGCCAATATAATGAGCACTGAATCCATAATCATCTCTGTAGTCAGCCTCATTATTAATTTTTGAGTGAGCTCCTGACATTTGAAACGACACTGATTCAGAGCTCACCATTGAAATCATGTTCTTTCTTGCTACTTTGTCTTGGCACACTGTTGTCAAATTAACTCCAACTCTGGATTTAGCTGGAAATTAGTACTTTCTTTTTTGAAAGTGCCTCAAGTCCTCAGAAGGTTTTCATGAGAAAATGTTGGACCTAAAATACCACAGGGACCTCACTGATCTCTTCCTATAACTCCAGTGGGAGGCTGATGGAACCCCCAGCAAAATGGTGCAAATGGCCACTTTCAGCCAATTGTATTTTTTCCATGGGGTTTCCACTAGAATACTGGCCGAACCTTTCTGGGAATATCCCTACTGTTAAATACACTGTTAGAAACAAGCAGAAAACATAGCATAGTGGAAATAACTGCATAAATAACTGCTCATGTTTTTTCCCCCAGTTTCCTGCTTGAATGCATTTCTCCACCATTTCTCTTCTGCAATCCATCTCTATGACAGTCTTACCACCTGGTTTCACTTTTACCTGTCCCAATGCAGGTAGCATATCTTTTGAAATTCCTTCTCTTCCTGCTCTTGTACAGTCATCTCAGCTCTAAGATTCCTTCCTTGGTCCTCTGCTATTCCTTGTAATAGAAGCATCAACTCCCAACATCATCCCTATCTGGTTGTGAACTGAAAGAAAGATAAAGCCTAGTCAGCAGACAGATAAGGTCACCTTCCTTCTATATGCTGATGACATCCACCTCTACCACAATCCTCAACCCCATGACACTCCAGTGCTGTCTGTTATCACTTATGGCTAAGTGAAATTCTCCAACTTAGCATTGACAAGTACAAAGTTATCCAAAACTATTTATGTGAATTTCTCAGTGGGTTTATTTGGAGCTTTTAAAGGCATTTTTACATGACTGAAGAGCAGTCAACTGCAGACATGTAATTCTGCCTCTGTCAATTAGATAAATTGACCAATTTACAATAAACCAATAGCATTAAAGACAAAAAATGTAGGCCTGGATATATTCTTTCAGGTTATGCCTGGTGGAACATTATTTAAATGAAGTAAATTTAGGGAGCTAAATTCTCCCACCAGAAACTCTGCACTTTCTTCCCAAATTCCATCACCTCCCCAGTTACTCACTCAGGCTGAATTGAAAGTGCACAGCTTTTGTATTTTTCAATGCTCCAGCGTGAGGCAACATTTTTTATTTATCACCAGACCACCATCTATTTCCATCTCTACATTTCCCATCTCCTCCCCCAATGCTACTGGAACATTACCTCCCCTTGGAGCTCTCTTCTTAAACCCCACTGCCATGTCACCTTTCACCTCCTTCCTCCAAACTTACCTTTTTACTTTTATTCACCTCTGATTTTTTCCTTGCTATAATTCGGCGTCTGTTTTTCCATCTGTGTATTGCACGTTGGGATGCTTTGCTATTTTAAATATGCTACATAAAGCAAGTCTTTTTTTGTCACGTTTAACTCTAATAAAAACCATACCAAATGTTTGATTTCCCTCACCTCCCTCCTCCACATTAGGTTTTACTATATACTGCTTCACATTGTTGGCTGTTTGAGAACCAACAACAATTAGTCAACTAAGGCAAGCAAGTTTAGGTAGCAATCAATCCCAAAAATATAGCACCCAACCACCTAAGTAGTAGTCAAGTACTGACCTGTTTCAGACACGAACCATATGATGAAAACCTATTCACTGTTGCTACTCTGAGAAAGATTTCAGCAACTATATTAAGGATTTTTGTTTTCCATTCATAGTTCAACAGATTAACCTACAATGATCCCACTTTGTACAAATCCAGCTGGTTTCTCTTTGCTATCTGCATTGTATCATCTCGCACCCTTCAAGATGATCCAAAACTCCCTAATTGCTCTGAGACCTAGTACTTCATACCGACAATCCTCATGTGATTTGATTTGGAAAGTTAGATTTAAAAAAAAAAATCACTTCCTTGATGAGTTAGAGGAAATGATCCCAATACAATACTCTAAAGATCTCTGCCATCAAAGACAAAAACCGTGAGCAGTAAAAATAGAGTTGCCTCTTGAGCAATGTCTGTAGCCTTTAAAGTATGTTATTTCTCCATTAAAATAATACCAATTAGAAAATCTAAGCCTTAAAGTCCAAACACTGGTGGCCAGCTCCCTAAATTTACTTCATTTAATTAATGTTCCACCAGGCATAACCTGAAAGAACATATCCAGGCCTACATTTTTTGTCTTTAATGCGATTGGTTTATTGTAAATTGGTTAGTTTATCCAATTGAATGCAACTGACTGAGGCAGAATTACATGTCTGCAGTTGACTGCTCTTCAGTCATGTAAAAATGCCTTTAAAAGCTCCAAATAAACCCACTGAGAAATTCACATAAATGGTTTTGGTTCCTCTGACATGAGCGCACACTCTGTCCATTTAGGAGCATGCTACACTTTCCGAAGGCAGGAGAATTTAAACTCAGCTTGACAAGAGCTTAATTTAGGGTCCACCCATGTAAATACTGCTGGAATCCAAACGTCTTCTATTGGTATATTAACAGCAGAAGGATTTTCAAATGAGTAGTGGGACTGTTTAGGGACCAAATGAAGATGTATTGGTGGAGGCAGAAGATGTGCTGAGGTACTAAATGAGTACTTTGCATCAATGTGTAGCAAGGAAGAGGACTTTGCCAAAGCTACAGTATAATGAGGTGGTATTAGAAAGGCTGGCAGTACTTAAAACAGCTAGGTCCCTCAGTCAGGATGGAATGCATTCTTGGTTGCTGGGAGAAACAAAGGTAGAAATTGAGGACCACTATCTTCCAATCCTCCTTAGATACAGGGGCACAACCAGAGGACTTCAGTATTGCAAATATTACACCCTAATTCAAAAAAGGGGAGAAGGATAAATCTGGTAATTACAGGCAAGTCAGTTTAACGTAAGTGCTGGTGAAGCTTTTGGAAACAATAATCTGGTAGACAATAAGCAGCTACTAGAACAAGCATGGATTAATAAATGGGAGACAGCACAAATTTGTTAAGGGCAAATCATGTTTGACTAATTGAGTTTTTTGATGAGATAACAGAGAGGCTGAATGAGGGTAGTGTAGTTGATGTTGTCTATTTGGACTTTCAAAACTCAGAGTCAGAGTCATACAGCGCAGAAACGGGCCCTTCGGCCCATCGTGTCTGTGCCAGCCATCCAGCACCTACCTGTTCTAATCCCATTTTCCAGCACTTGGCCCATAGCCTTGTATGCTATGGCGTTTCAAGTGCTCATCTAAATACTTCTCAAATGTTGTGAGGGTTCCTGCCTCTACCACCCCTTCAGGCAGTGCGTTCCAGATTCCAACCACCCTCTGGGTGATAAAATGCTTCCTCAAATCCCCCCTAAATCTCCTGCCCCTTACCCTTAATCTATGCCCCTGGTTATTGACCCCTCCGCTAAGGGAAAAAGTTTCTTCCTATCTAACCTATCAATGCCCCTCATAATCTTGTACACCTCAATCATGTCCCCCCTCAGCCTGCTCTGCTCCAAGGAAAACAACCCTAGCCTTTTCAGTCTCTCTTCATAGCTGAAATGTTCCAGCCCAGGCAACATCCTGGTGAATCTCCTCTGCACCCTCTCCAGTGCAATCACATCCTTCCTATAGTGTGGTGACCAGAACTATACACAGTACTCCAGCTGTGGCCTAACTAGCGTTTTATACAGCTCCATCATAACCTCCCTGCTCTTATATTCTGTGCCTCGGCTAATAAAGACAAGTAGCCCATATGCCTTCCTAACCAGCTTATCTACCTGTGCGGCTTAGACTATGAAAGCCAGGAAGTTATGCTAAACTTTTATAAAACACTCGTTTGGCCACAGCTTAAGTATTGTGTCCAATTTTGGGCACCACACTTTAAGAAGGACGTCAAAGATTTGGAGAGGGTACAGAAGAGATTGACTAGAATGGTTCCAGGGATGAGGAATTATAGCTTTGTGGATAGACTGAAAAAGTTAGGGTTGTTTCTTTTAAAACACAGAAGGTTGAGAGGAGATTTGATAGAGGTGTTTAAAACCATGAAGGTTTTAGATAGAGTAAATTAAGGGAATCTGTTTCCAATGGCTGAATGGTTGGTAATGACAGGGCACAGAGTTAAGGTAATTGGCAAAAGACGACATGAGGAAAGTCTTTTTATGCAATGAGTGGTTACAATTTGGAATGCATTATTTGATAGGGTGGTGGAAACAGATTCAGTTGAAGCTTTCAAAAAGGAATTGGATAAGTCCTTGACAGAGAAATAATTGCACTGATATCGGGAAAGTGAAGGGTAGTGGGACTAACTGGGTGGCGCTTCAAAAGACCGATAGCAGACTCGATGAGCCAAATGGCTTCCTTCTATGCTATATTGTTCTATGATTTTAAGTAGAGGCATATTGTATTTGACATGGCACATAGAACTAAAGATTATAAGAAATGGGAGCAGGAGTAATGCCATATTGCCCCTCAAGCCTGCTCCGCCATTCAATAAGGCTGATCTTCTACCTCAACTCCATTTTCCTGCCCTATCCCTATATCCCTTGATTACCTTAACATCCAAAGAATTGTTGCTGATTAATTAGTTTGATGTGCATTTCTTTAATTCTTCATGATTATGGCTCTGAGGAATTCTGAAATCTTCTTTGCTGAGTGATGGAGATAGTTTGCTAGTGACCACTAAAGGTTCAGGTGCAATTATCATGACATTGGATGTTCGTGAAATCTGCACTCAGCATTAAATTTTAAGTGTACTTGTATGCTACACCGTTCAAATGTTTCGCATAATATACTTTCCTTCAAAATGTACTTTGATGTTTACAAACGTTTTTCTGCAATATTTGGCAGTGAAAGTCATTAATAGTTATGTAGGTTACAATCAAGGTGGGAGGAGTGCATTGTTTATTCTAGTCCCACTTCTCTGTAGGTCACAACATATATTTTCAATTTTCCCACTTACCGATACAGTTAATCAGATGCTCTATTTTTCCTAGAATAGAACACACTAACCAGGTTTCTTTAATGAACAACAAAATTATCAGTTTATCATAAAACAAGTCTTAACCAGTAATGAAGTAAAGCATAAACACACAGATTGAAATTTCAAAGTCGTCTTTTTACCTTAATCCCTCATACTCACACATATACATACATGCACTGGTTAACTGGAAAAATAAAATAGATTTTCATTCAGAGCTCTGCTACAGACAAAAAAAAAAACACTTAGGCTGAATACTTGCTCAATTTTGAAGAAAACAGCAAATGAGATATGTTGTTCCAAAACTGGCATGCAGTTTAACTTCTGAATACATGTAGATGGGTCACTGAGATCTTTTAGAACAGTTCTTTTCAGGCAATGTTGATAGTTTAGCAGGTTTTTCTTCAGGAGATGAGATGAATTGACACAGTGGACTTCTCAGGGTCTTTTCGAGAGTTGCTGGAAAGCAAGCTGGGTTGCAGTCTTCTCTTCTTCCTTGACACTTCTTCAGCAGCAGGCTAACTTTATCTCATTCCAGAAGGTAAAACACACTGACACTACAACCAAAAACTTGTGAGTTTTCTGCCCTCTCAGGTGCATAATGCTGCTCCTGAGCTTGTCCTATCAAGGGGTGTGTGACTGAATTCTCTGCCCACATCTTCCACTATTACCAGAGTTTCTGTTCTGTTTTTAACTTGAGTCATGTAGCAACCATTAAACATTGTTGCCAAACTAGTTCTTTCAGTGCCCTCTTGAAAAAACAACTGGTCTAACATTTATTCAATTTGACTATGAATTCCTCAAAAAATATTTTAACAAAAAAAACAGAATCACATCCATAACATGTAGTATAAGGATTTGAAAGGGTTAATGTTTGAGACAGTGTGAGAAATACCTCCCACCATGATGATGTGAGAGAGACTGGAGGGAGAAGCAGCATGCCTTCAGAGGAGTCATACAGACTTATGGAAAGCTGTATATAATTAAAATGCAATAAATGAGATAATGTTAAAATTACTGAAGACTCAGTAATCTCTCTGAGCTATACTAACCAAATACAAAAATGGTGGCAGATTAAACCAATGTACAACATGGTGAACAGCGGTGGTTCTTACCAGTAAGCATCCAGAAGAATTTGAAGAAATACTTTGAAGACAACTAACCAGGAAAAAAGGCGCCAGAACTGCAGAAATCGAGAAGAGGCTGTGAGAAAGCTCCAGAGCTACTCCGTGGATAAAAGGAGGCATGGAGAGTCGGGGGAATCAGGTTGTCGAGGCATTCAGGCTGCACCACAGAGGTGGATAGTCTGCGAAAAAATACCGGTCCAGCGATCGCAGGCTTTGAGTCAGAGAACCAAGGGGATCGGGGATCTGGTGAGCAACCCTTAAAGAGGGTAAAAATGTATTCCTAACGGCGCTAGGCAGGCAGCACCGGGAAAACCAAAAGTCCTTAGGGAGGGCAGATCCGATGTTGGCGCAATCACATGTGGCGACCGTGAGGGAGAAAAGTAACAAAGAGGCTGCAAATTGTCAATGCTCTAAATGAAGGGAGTAAAAAGAGTATAGAAAGAAAATAAAGCAGTGCAAAATTGCATTTAAAGAAATAAATAAATAGAGTCTAGCAGCATGATCTCATTGGGAGAAACGGTGACCATAGCGGGAGTCAGCACGAGGCTGAAAAGCGTGGGAAATGTCCGATACTATAGGGAAAATTTTAAAAAGAAAGTAATTTTAAAATAGAAAGCCATGGATCTTAAATTCACAATGCCAGAGAGGTTTGGACAAATAGAAGGACCAAATCAAACTTAAAATTGGTCACTATGGTGAAAAAGGTTTTTGAGATACAGAATTGCTTCCAAATTCGACAACAGTCTGAAGCAGAGCAAGTTAACACATTGCTCGATTCTATCAGAGCAGTAGCAGACAATGTTATTGCAAGACACGGCATTATTGAGACGTCAGATAAATGTGATGAAGTTTCAAAAGGCTTTGATAGCTAATTCAACCTGAGGAGCAAAAAGATTCTGGAAAGGGCAAGATTTACCAGAAGGGTCCAGAAACCAGGCATTTATTAATGCCCTTTACAGACTAGCTCAAGGATGCAAATATGGAGACCTAAAAGTAGAATTAATAAGAGACTGCATTGTGGTAGATATTACTGATGAATCCCTATCAGATTTATTGCAGTCAAAGCAATACAACTGGTGAGACAAGCAGAGGTCTGGGAGAAGAACAGAGCAATTCTGAGAAAGGAGGAAAGACATTGGTTCAGGAAACTACAACCAACCATATAGTTCCTTTAGCACAGGGCTGTAAAAGAAGCACCAAAAAAGAAGTTACCCTGTCGGGTGGTGAGGGGTGGTGCTGTGGTGCCAGAAAGACCCACAGGCGCGAACAGTGTCCTGTAAACAAAGCAGAATGCTTCTACTGTAAGAAAGTGGACTATTTTGGGAAGATGCGCCAAAGTAAAATCTCTACTCCCTAAGCTTTGAAAGAAGAAGTTTTCCAGCATAGAGCTGTTAATGATGTTAAACAAAACTTCCTTGGTGAGACCAATGACCCTAATCAGGCATTCTGGTCTGCAGATATAAATGTCAAAGGACTTTTATCACCAACTTTACATTAGACACTGGAGCAAGTGTAACAGTTTTATCAGATAACGAACCTTGGTTATCAACACATTAGCTGCAACCACAGAAACATGACCCAGGAGGGATTGAACTGAAAGTCAAAGGAAAGCTACAGGCAACACTCCAGTACAAGGGAAAGTAGATATTGGAAACACTGTATGTTCTACGGAATCAGGAATTTTCTCTTTTAAGTAAAAGAGCTTGTATTGACCTTCATCTTATAAGAAAAGAGGAAGAAGGCAAGCAACAAATGACAGCAGATGAATTGTCCAGAGCTACTGTTGACCATCCTACACAACAGGATGTTAAATATATTAATGAGATTGAGTCATATTCTCAGTTGACTGCATCACAATGGCCGGCAAGTTCAAAAAAGCTCCAAGAAATCCATCATGCTCTGGTGCAAGATGAGGAATGCATCTGTATCTGCCAATATTGCACACAAGGTTGCCGCAATAGCATCCCAGTGGTAAGAGGATGAAAATCTTCTTCGAACACAGAAGGCATTTTACTATTGTGGATGATTTGATGGTATGTGATGACAGACTGGTGATTCTGGACTCTCTCCGGGTATACACCTTGGAGAAAATACACCAGGGCCACATGGGTATTATAAAATGTAGAGCACGGGCTCAGTCGTCTGTGTGGTGGCTGGGAATATCAAGAGATATAGAGGAAATGATTTCTAAATGCTAGGTATGCGCAGTGCACAGACAGGATCAAAGGGAACTCCTTATCTCGACCCAGTTTCCAACCAGACCATGGGAATGTCTGGGGAATGGAATATCCTACCTGATTGTCATCGATTACTTTTCCAGATGGATCGAAGTCAAATGTTTGTACACAATGACTACTGGGACAGTTATTCGAACTTTAATGGAGACCTTTGCAATACATGGTATACCTGACCAGATAGTTTCCGATAATGGACCACAGTTTGCAAATGACTACTTTACGCACTTTGCGGAAAACTGTGGATTTGTACATCTTATAAGTTCCCCGAGATATCCTCAATCTAATGGTGAAACTGAAAGAGGAGTCAGAACTATCAAAGCACTGTTAAAGTAAAAGGAAAAATTTCAAACAGCACTCCTAAACTACAGGTCTACTCCATTGCTATGTGCATTAGCACCATCAAAACTGTTGATGGGAAGGAAACTTCGAACACAACTCCCCATCCTACCCAAAACCTTACTTCCAGGGCTAGAAGTCCAGGATTATCAGAGTTCAAGACAGAGAAATGTCTTACCGAAAGCAACAAGCTTATAATTATAATAGGAAATACTGTACCAGGAACCTACCTAAGTTGAGGGAATGAGAAAAGGTATGGGTATGAGACGAAGGCAGAGAAGGAGTAATCATCCAGAGAAAAGATAATCAACAGTGATCTTATTTAGAACATACTTCAGAAGAAACTATAAGAAGAAAGGGGAGAAATCTTAAGTCTATTCATCAAAGCCGTCGCTCAGTTATACAGTTAGATGAACCAGATGTTAAACCTGAAATTCAGAAAGTACCAGATACTACAAACCTCAATGAAGGCCATCCAATCAAGAAACGAGTTCAGAGAAAGATCTCCCAAATCTGATAACAAAACGATCAGGGAGAATTGTGAAGCCTCCTGACAGATTGAATCTGTGATGTCAGAAACTTGAAGGGAGATGGGGTAGTATGTAAAAATAAGATAAATGTATAAATATATATATGGCTAAAGACTAAGGGGGAGATGTAATATAAAGGTTTAAAAGGGTTAATGTTTGAGACAGTGTGAGGAATACCTCCCACCATGATGATGTAAGAGACCACATGTGAGAGAGACTGGAGGGAGAAGCAACATGACTTCAGAGTAGTCATACAGACTTATGTAAAGCTGGATAGTTAAAATGTAATAAATGAGTTCATGTTAAAATTACTGAAGACTCAGTAATCTCTCCTAGCTAGACTAACCAAATAAACAAATGGTGGCAGACTAACCAAACATACAAGTTACATTCAAAGAAAACCAGACCACACTGAAAACCCCTTGGAGACCACATTAGTATTTTCATACCAAGGTCATGCTTGAGTTGTGCTTGTTATTTTATATGCACAACTTCTTGATGGCTGTAAAATGGTTTATTTTCGAATTGTGTCAATTGAAGAAAAATATTGCCCTACGTTTTGCTGAAGCAGGGCATCTTGTGGCATGCCCTGTTAGTTAGAATTTTTCCTTCACTCTTAAGCTTGAAATTTCTTTGCCCTGTAAGTTGCTGGAAATGTGAACTGATATCAGTATGGTGAGGGCAACTGGGCATCTTGGGACAAACAGTCTATCTGCTTAGTCAATAAGATTTAAAGATTTAGAAAGAAACAGAGGAATGACAGAGAAGGAAAAACGATGAATTAGAATCAAATTAAGTATGGAAAGAGAAATTAAGTGGGGGGAGTGGGATTTTAACCAAAGAAGGGAGAGTTTGGGTCAGATGGAGAGGTAAAGTCTTAAAAATCACAATCCTGCCTCCAACCTGCCCACTTATAACTTTAACTGAGGAGGGGCGATTGGTGGGAGACCAACCTGCTTTTTTATTCTACTTTTTGACTTTAACTGTGAAAAGCTGGGTGTCCCGAACTTCAGGAAGCCAAGCAGCTACATCCAGGCGAGACCAGGACGTGAGTGCCTTTACACCTAGCTGTTGGATCCTGTGTTCCTGCGTGGGCAACACCCACGATCGGGCATTCCACCCGACCTCCCCTCACCGAGGCCTCCAAACCCCCTGACTTCCCCCCACCAGGGCCTCCAGTGCCCTTTCCAGGTCTCCGATTCCACCCTCCTCAACACCCCAGGCCTTTGATTCCCTTTACCAGACTTTTGACCTCAGACACCTCGCAATGGGATCACTACCATTCCTTCTCTCCTCCCCAGGATCGACACCCTTTCTCCAACCCCCATGAAAGATCACACCCCCCTCCCCACCCTCGCCGCCATGAACCTACCTGGTCATGTGGGCTCCATCGACCTGTTCCTCACCTGCCAGGCTTGGCTTCCAGGCAGGGAACAACTTGACGATGCCACACGTAAACTGTGGAATGAAAGCTCTGCAGCATGCCGGGGAATCCCAATATCTGGATTCCCCATGCCTTTCAGAGCCCCTCTTACTCCCAGCTGGTCAGGCAAGTTAAAATTCATACCAAAGAGAGGGAAAGAAAGATGGATGCAGGGAGAGAAAAAATGAGACTTAAAGGAAAAGTAAGAAAAATGTTTTTAAATTTTTTATTTAAATTTTTGTAATCGCAGAACAATTTATTATCTGTAGGAATGTGACTCCACAGTTTGAATTGTTCCCTTCCTGGGCCTGAGAGGTTGAGTGGCATTGGAGGAATATAAATCTCATCCTTGAAGCATACTTACCCTTTTAAGTAGTAGGCCTAACTTTCTGCTACAAGCTTAGTTAGCAATTAATGCACAAATGCAGCAATTTCATGAAACTCACAGGAATTTGAGAGTGAACTGTCAATTTTGTAAGGCTAATGGCAGAGTCACGCAATTTTCCAGCAAATTCACAAATCACAGGGCATTGTTTTCTCGCCACAAATTGCTGGACGATTTACACATTGATTACAGTGAGAGCAATTAAACTGCCATTTTATTGGTAGCTGGGCTATTATTTTCTATCATTTGTTTAATATAACCATAATTTATAGCCCTTATGTATCCTTAGAAGTTTTTTGGGTGCCATCCTGACAATCCCTAAATAGTTTTGACCAATGAAACTCTCAGATTTCTGCTCAAAACAGAACAGAATGCATCACAGACTCATGGAGCAGGAATGATAATTTAACTTTCTGACTGAACATTAAGACCACAGGAGTGAACTGATGCTCTGATGTTTTGCACCAGTCAGTGAGTACTGACCCGAGGTTATGATCTGGATCAGGCCAACAAGTTACTCTGTGATAAACAACAAGTTAGATTTTTTTTTCTGAGATCCCAATAGGTGCAGTGTAGCTGAGGTGTACTGCACGTGGGAGGAAGCTTGGTTGACAACTGTTTCCTGCTCTGGGGCATTTACCTAGAGGCATTCCAGGAACAGGCCTGGCCCCCAGATGGCCCTCGCACATGAACAGCAGGAAAAGTTTTCTTTTGAGATCTCCTTAGACACTTAATTTCATGGGGAACCTGGAGCAGGTCTTCAGGCATCCCTTTGATGAGGCATACAATCTAGAGGAAACTGAGGCTAAGAGCTTTTTGTCACATTGAATTGGTAATTCTGGATCATTGCTGACTACATACCTTGGAAAAGGCCATGGAAATCCCAAAGTGATGTTAAAGGTGTAGAGACCTGTTATGTAAGGTCACCTCCCATTTTTGTTTTTCACTATGTCGGGGGAATGTTGATTTCCAATGAAAAAGAAAATCTACCCTTATAGTTCCTGTGTTGCTACAGCAATGGGAATATCACCCATATACTGTGACTAGACAGATTTAAATAAGTATACATAGATATTACAGCAGTTCACTAGAACATCTTTGGGAGCATCATGGCCAAAGCCAACCCTGCTCTCAACCTTCTCCCATATTCATCTTCCAGAAGATTGTCACAGCATCAGAAACAATAACTCCATATTTTTACCCCTTCTTAGTGCAGGGACATTGAGATGAATTATAACACCCCATATTGCCACCATGGCTGAATTTTTTTAGGTCAACACAGACTATAGATTGGAGTTTAAATTTCCAGGTTTTAATAAATGTTTTTGTCAAAGAGTGTAAAAAGCAATTTAAAGCAGAATCACATCAGCCAGTGTTATGACTGTTGTAATAACTTTCAGCAAGGTATTTCACATTACTTTTACTCTAGCCATAGTCCCAAAGGCATAGCTTGAGGGTCACCACTCCTCAAGTGTGGAGCACAGCAAGGTGGCAGACCTCAATGAATTATCACAGCCGGTACAGGGATTGAACCCGCGCTGTTGGCGTCTTTCTGCATCACACACTAGCTGTCTAGCCAACTGAACTAACTGACCCCCCTCACATTACTTTTAGGTTAATATAATATACAACCAGGTCAATTTAGTTATAAGACAAATATTTTATGGAGAAATTGAAATAATACTACAGATTTGTAGATTTGTGCCTAACCTCATGTTTTCCTGTAGGAGCAGCGTTGCCTCTAAGGAAAGCTACTAATGAATGCAGATAGCAATGTGTCTTGGTGCAGGGTCAGGCAAGACACATTGGTACCTTTTTAATTCACAGAGGTTGAGAGGAATAAGGTTGGAAACACTGTTACGTTTAAGAGCTGCTGCCTTTAAATATGCATTCATCCAGTTTATAAAAAGATTGATTAGTAAAATGAGTCTTTGCTTGAAAAGGGTTTTAATATGTATGGCAGAATGGCAGAAAGTTTAAATTCAAACACTAGAAAACTGAAATTTGTTATCGATCTTGCACATCTGGACTTCTCAATTTTAAGGTTTTGTCTGGTCATTCGACAATGGGAAATAAAAACAGGAAATGCTGAGAATACACAGTAATCTATCAGCATCTAGAAAAAGATGTCAGGTTAATTTGTGGTGTAGAACTTTTATAGAAAGTGTTTTAGAATCATTTCCAATATGACTTCAACTGGCATTTTGTGAGGACTGTTATAAAATAAAGGCAGAAATGCTTTGGAATTGTAAAAAGGTAGTTATCAGTAAACCTGATGCAGAGAAACAGTTACAGTGTAAATAGAATCAATTGCACAAAAGAATTAGAAAGATGTGCAGAGACAAGTTTATGCTCAACCTGTACTTTATCAATTGACTCATAAATCATAGGATGTCCAGAAATAATCTGCAAAATTTCCATTGTTAACTCTGCATTTAATGTACCTTGCATGTCCAAATAATAATACATTTCAGTTATCATTATTTGCAGATCACAAGAAAACTTCCTGTAAGTGTTAACGGTATTATCTGGAAAATGATTTATAGCAGACCTTCAATTATACAGAGCTTACATTCAAACCCCTGAGGTCAAAGATATTTGCCATTTTTAGCACTTATTACAATCATTTGAAACGATCGCGATCTACACTGGATATTAAGGGCTACCTAACATCTCTACGAAACTCCTTTGGTTTTAATGTTAGCTAACATATCTATGATAACTAGAGTCACAGAGTCATTATGGCACAGAAGAAGGCCATTCGGCCTATCGAGTCCGTGCCAGCTCTCTGTAGAGCAATCCAACCAGTGCCATTCCCCCCCTCTATCCTCATAGCCCTGCAAATTTATTTCCCTCAACTGCCCATCCAATTTCCTTTAAAAACCATTAATCATCTCAACTTCCACCACCCTCATAGGTAGCGCGATCCAGGTCATTATCAATCATTGCACAAAAAGGTTCTTCCTCACATTTCCCCTGAATCTCTTGCCTAAGACTTAAATCTGTATCCTCTAGTCCATATGTAATCAACTAATGGGAGCAGCTTTTCTTTCTTTACCTTATCTAAACCTGTCATAATCTTGTACACCTATATCAGATCTCCCCTCAATCTCCTTTGATCCAAGGAGAAAATTCCCAGCTTCTCCAACCTAGCTTTGTAACTAGAATCCCTCATCCCTGGAACCATTCTGATAAATCTCCTCTGCACCTTCTCAAGGACCCTTGCATCGTTCCTAAAGCGTGGTGACCAGAACTGGACACAATACTCTAGTTATGGTATAACCAGAGATTTATAAAGGTTCAAGCATAGCTTCCCTGCTTTTGTACTCAATATGTCTACTTATCAAGCCCAAGATTTCAAAAGCTTTGCTAATTACTCTCCCAATATGTCCTGCCACTTTCAAGGATCTGTGCACATGGACCCCAAGGTCCCTCTGTCCCTGCACACTTTTTGGAATGGTGCCATTAAGTGTATATTGCCTCTGCCTAACCTTTTTGCCAAAATGCATCACCTCACACTTCTCTGTATTAATTTCCATTTGCCACTAGTCTGCCCATTCTGTGACCCTATCTGTGTCCTGTTGCAGACGATTTGTATCATCCTCATTGTTTGCCACACCTCCAAGTTTGGTATCATCATTATATTCTGTATTCCAAGATCTAAGTCATTTATATATATCAAAAAAGCAGTAGTCCTAGCACTGACTCTCCACAGTCTACTTCCTCAATTCTGAAAAACAACCATTTATCACGACTCGCTGTTTTCTGTTCTTATGCCAATTTTTATCCAAGCTGACACTGATACTCCTATTTCATAAGCTTCAATTTTGTTAGCCAGCCTTTTCTATGGTACTTTGTCAAACACTTTCTTAAAATGCATACAGACAACATCCATTGCATTCCCTTCATCAACCTTCTCTGTTTCTTCATCAAAAACTAAATTAGATTAGTCAATCACGATCTGTCTTTTACAAATCTGTGCTGGCTCTCCTTAATTAATTCAAACCTTAGTAAAGACTCATACAAAATACTCATTAAATATTCTAGCCTTGCCCAGCACGTCTAAGCATATATCACCTTCTATGTCCCTAATAGTTCCTTTTTGGGTTCCCTTTTATGTTAACTGCCATTATATTGGCATATACTCTCTTTTCCAATCTTCTTTTCCTCTTCACTTCTCCTCTCAACTTATTTAATTGGCCTGGCTCTTGTTTGAAGCATTCACTGACATACATCATATACCCTCTTTTTTGTTTCATCATATTCTTTAATCTGCCTTGTCATCCAAGGAGTCCTGGCTTTGGTTCCCTTACCTTTCACCCTTTTTGGAATTTACCTACCCTGTATCTGAAACATCTCCTCCTTAAAGATCACCCATTGTGCTATTACCATTTTTCTTGTCAATCTTTGGTTCCATTTTACCCTCTCATCCCACTGAGGTTATCTCTCTTCCAATATTGAAGTTCTACTTTAGATTGTTCCTTGCTCTTCTCCATTACTAATTTAAACCTTTTGCTACAATGATCTCTTTTACCCAAGTGTTCCCCCACAGACACTTGGTTCACTTGGCCCACCTCATTTCCCAGAACCAGAACCAGTAATGCCTCCTTCCTAGTTAGACCAAGAACATCCTGGTTAAGGAGGTTCTCCCGAAGAGCTTTGAGAAATTCCTTCCATTCCTTACCCTTTATCGTAACATTATCCCAATCTATATTTGGGTAATTAAAGTCCCGAATATTGCCACTCTATAGTTCTTGTATATCTCTGTGATTTCCCTGCCTTTTTGCTCCTCTATCTCTTGTTCACTATTTGGAGGCCTATAGAATACACAAAGTAACATGATCAAACCCTTTTTCCTGCCACCTTACCACCTCCACCAATATTTACACAAGCCTTCCTGCCCTACTGCCAACTGAGGCCCTTAACTGTGCATTTAATCCCAATTAAGGGTCTCACCCTACTGCTGCCGCAGTTAGCCATGTGACAGGCAGAGGAAGCATGGCACAAAAAAACGTGCGGGTGCTTCCTGTCCTAGCTCTGGGGGAGGGGGTTCCCTGTTAAAAGACATTCACTGGCTGAACAAGGGATCCTGCATCAGGAAGGGAGCTCCTGCTGATGCCACCCCCCGCCCTTGCTAGCAACCCCCACCCCCCTCCCAATACTCCCTCCGCAACCCCCACCCCACAAAACCTTCGTGCCCTGACCTACGTGTGGCCTGGGTCCAGCGCTGCTCCTGGGCCTCAGGTAGGTGCTACACCAGCTGTAGCCACAACCTCCGTGGTGGTGCTGCTCAGTGGAAGAGCTGCCAGCCTCCGATTGGCTGGCAGCTCTCCAAAGACAGGACTTCCAACGCCGGGATCCTTGATCTGGTAGAAGGCCTGCCGTAGTCCACTTAAGTGCCTGATTGGCACTAGATTCGGTGGGCCTTCCGTGGAAGAGGCGATGCAGGGTTCTTAGCATCGCTTTTTCCGGAAGTCAAGACCCCCATCACTAGTATAACATCATGGCCAGGATTTTTAGTTCTGCATTGAAACTCCTACATCGAAGGAACAGAGGACTAGGTATTGACACTGTCTGGTGTGGCATTTCATCAATCATATTTCATCCTTTAGTTTTGAGATTGATAGAAAACACTAAGGTCCAACTGGAGTAGGTTTGTTCCTAACATAAATGTAGGGCTGAATTTCCACTGTGGAGGCGGGGAACAGGAACCAGGTTTGTTTTTGGGTCAGAAACCAGCCTCAGGGTGGGGGGGTGGTGGGAGCTGACCAAAGTTAGAATTTTGACATGGGTGAGCCCTTAATTGGCATGGAGACAGGTTTCCTGTCCAATTAAGAGTGGCGTGCAGGCTCTCAAAACTGGAGGACCAATCATAGGCCTTCCAGCTTCAGCAGAGCAAATGGCTACAGTACAAGGTAAATAACTGAGAGGGTACTTCAACACGATGGTTCTCTCACAGCCACTTTTTCAAAAACTTTAATTAAAAAACAGAAAAATGAGCCAGGCCACCACTGTGAGGGTGGGTGGAGAGGAGTCCCTTTACAGGGGGGGTCTTTGGCTGTACCCACACCCAGACAGGTAGGGAAGGCATGTAGGCCTGGTAGAAGTTCTGGTACCTCAGCCTGCTGCTGGGTGCCTGCCTTCAGGCAGTTGATCTGCCCCTCATTGCATTGGAAAATTGATAGCCAACTGGAAAACCCCATTCAACCTTCTAATCTTTCTTTTAACAATGCTGTTCATCAGCCTAATTGCCTGTCTGCCTCATGGCCTGAAATGCACCTCCCCCAAAATGGCTGGTGCCAGGAATGGCGTCCTGAGATTGACACGCCGGCTGCGCCAGTGTTTTTGGACACCTCCCCCAACTCCATTCCCAACTTCGGCAGGGCCTGATAATTCAGCCCCTAGTGTGAGTCCCTTGACCTAGAACAGACCTGCTGTTTATTTGCAGCATTTTCTGCATTTGCTTCCTGCTTTAACTTTGTTACTAAGTAACTGATATGGAAGAGGAAAAAGTTTAGAGGTGGACACTTTGTCTGTTTTGGGAATATGTTTGTTTGAACGGAGATTAGAATTGTGTTTTTATCTGATAGAATTGGTTCACAATTTTCCCTATTTCAGTTGGCAAAACCAAGGCAGAAACTGTTGAGAGTGGTGGCAAATCCAGGCAAAAGAGTATATGACGTACTACTGAGGTTCCTTTTGCCCGTTAAAATGAATTGTAATGAGGTATTAATATAAATGTTACCTTTCATAAGGAAAATGGCACTTCAGTATGCCAGTGAAATTTATGTCACTTTACTAAGCTACTACTTTTGGAAGGAAATCATCAAAAAAAAAATTAGTTTGGCCTCCATAACACCAGATATCAAGCAAAGTTGGGATGGCCTTAAAGGGCAAGAAGGTAAATCACATCTGTTTACACCAACACAGACAACTAGAACAGGCCCAGCTGCTAAGGAGCGACTCACCCAAGTGATAAAAAGGGGACAAAAAATTCTGTATCCACAGCCATTAACTGGGATTGGAGTTAATATTTTTAATTATTATACTCCAACTACCTATTCATATTATGAGAGTTAATACCCCCTGGTTGGGAGAAGCTCCTCTATGGACTGGCTGAACTTGGAATAGTTTAATACAAGTTGAGAATCTATACATAGTGAGCACTACAAGTGGGAAGCAGATTTCACAACTAGTTTGAATGGTTGAGTGGGGGAGTACATTGTGAAAAACTCATTACAGCTCTCACCTTACATGCATCTGTGCACCAAATAAAGAACATAACTGTTTGGATGGGCCTCAGATGCAAAGTTATTTATAGTCTCTTTGGTTCATTAATGTGCACCAGAGCTGCTAGATTTTAATTTCCTGTAAGTGCCACCTTATCATTTAGGAAAGGTCAGTAAATATCATCTACATATTAATTTCCAGAAAATTGAATATTTAAAGTCCAAGTCAACACAAATTCTGCAATGAGGGACCATTTCAACACAACTGACTTTTGTGAAGTCACGTCCATTGGCACAAATTCTACTCAGCTATTACAGAAAAACAATGGCTCTAGGTCACCTAACATGGGCAGATGTCATGTTATTATTATGGAATATTATTCATTATATAAGCAGTTACCAGGAAAGACCATTTAAATGGACAGCATAGAAGCCTGAAAAATTGGTTCAAGAAATGTCTCATTCTACCCCAGACAACTGGAATGCATTACAGGTCACAAGGATCTCCAGTTCTGAAAATAAATAGGATTTTGGAAGTCTTTTTTTTCCATATATGGAAATCACTTTTACATTTTATTAAACTAATTCGGTTGACGCCTACGAATACACGACTCGCCAACGGTACGTGCATACACAATACACACATGCAAATAGGGACAGAAAAGAGAAGAAAAATAAAATGAAAAGTTAAAGCAGTCTCTGAAGGGTTTTTTTTTACTGTTACTGTGCTTCAAGCTGGCTGTAGGGTCCTTGATTGTAGGTAGGTCTTGCTTTCTATTGGGGCCCAGTATTCATCCTAAACCTTGTTCAATGTTTTCTCTCTTTGAGGTTCACTTATCTTCGGTAGGTTTTGGAGTTCTGTGAGAAAGAGATGGAGAGCCAGACAGGAGAGGTCTTTTCAAACCAGGATTTGAAATTCAGTGTGCATGTGGCAAAATTAATGTGCTTCACTCTTGGCAGGTGGGGGCCTGCATGACACCTTCTTTCTTTATCACATTATTTTCAAAATTTATATTGAAATTCTCCTTCCAGAAAACATTACTGCTGCACTGGGGAGCTTTCATGGGTTAAACTCTTTTAGAATCTATAACATCATTACCTGGCACAAAGCACTTTCTTACACTACACTACACGCATCTGCACCATCAGATGCCATAAATAAGCAATTATGTCATCGTATTCTTCTGTTCAAAAATCTAGGAAATGTATTATTTAGTAACAGTGCTGTGGAGAGTTCTAGGAACAAACAGAATTATGTTTGATATTTTAAACTGAAATAATTGTTAAAAGTCTACGGAATTGTTTACAAGCTTTTGCAAAATCTTCATTGTTATGAACTCTCCTGATAGAAAATGATGAGCATGGGCTAGTGAAATAGCATTTTTGTTTGTTGTCATTAAACACTCTCAATACTCATCAACTTTAGTGCTGAAGGAGATTAAGGTAATAACTTTGCTGAGAAAGCTCGAGGACAACATCCACCATTCAAAATCCCACCTATAAAGGTCCCCTCAGCTATAAACACACTGTTTCTTACCTTGGTAATCACATCTGAGATAACTGGAAAGTTGATAGAAATTAAGAATTATCAAGAAAATTATTTGTTGTAATCGTATCTTCCTTATTCTACAAAGCCTACCGTTGCGCCGTTACAAAATGTTTGGATTTTGTTTGGAAGGCAGTGCAGAAATTCAGGGCTGGATTTTCAGCCCCGCCTATTTAAGGGCCTAATTGAGGCCAATTAAAGGAGGCCAACTGCAAGTTCCCGAAGGCATTGGGTGACAGTTTAGGTGCTTGGAGGCGGGCACCTAGCAGCAGGCCAGGGGCCCAGCACTCCATGAAGGCCTAGAGGCCCTCCCTGCCTGCTTGGAGCAGGAGCAGCCACAGGCCACCCCGTAGAGAGATTCCCCACCCCACCAACAGTGGTGGCCTGGCTGCTGAATCTATTTTTAATTAAAGATTTAAAGAAGTTGGAGGGAGGGTACCTCCATCTTGAAACAACTGAACGGTCTAAGGTGCTGGATTAAGTTTCCAGTGGGTTCAGATCCCACCACTGCCAGCATTTGAGTCAGTTTGTCTTTTCTGCCAGGCAGTCAAGAAGGACCAGACCTATAGTGCAGGAGTCCCCTGAGTGCATCTCTTCTCCAAAAAGAAGTATTCCGTTCTGAATACCAGTGAGACTGATGGTTCCGCTGGGATGTGCTGCCAAAGTTTAGTCCATGGAACTTTAGCTGGCTCAGCTGTATGGGGTGGGGCAGGAGGAAGATTGGAAAAGCAATAATGATAGGGGAATAGATAGGCATTTCTGTGGTCATGAATGTGAATTTACGATGGAATATTGCCTCCGGGGTCAAGAATTTCACTGAGCAGCTGCAGAGCACTCTGAGGGAGGGAGTGTGTCAGTCAGTCACTGTGATCAATATTGGTACCAATGACATAGGTAGAATGAGGGATGAGGTCCTGCAGGCAGTGGTTAGGGCGCTAGGGAAGAAACCAGCAAGCAGTAATTTCCATATTACTTCCAATACCATGTGCTAGTGAGCTTAGAAACAGGAGAATAGAGATGAATGTGTGGCTGGAGAGATGGTGCATGATGGAGGGCTTGAGATTTCTGAGACATTGGAATTAGTTCTGGGGGAGATAGGACCTGTTCAGGCTAGACAGATTGCACATGAACCGAGCGGGACCAATGACCTTGCGGGGTGATTTGCTAGTGCAATTGGGAGGGTTTAAACTAACTTGTCAGAGCTGTGGGAACCAAGAGATAATATTAGAGAAGAAAACAAGATGCACAGAGAATTGGGAAAGACAGATAGCACGCAAGTAGGAAATAGTACGGTATTAGGTGGGATCAGTGTAAGAGGGAATGTAATAAGGTCTAAATTAGGTTTATGTGCATTTATGTGAATATACGGAGTGTGGGAAATAAGATTGGTGAACTGCAGGCGCAGATGACCATGTAGAAATATGATGTCATGGCAATGATGAAGACCTGGCTCAAAAAAGGGCAGAACTGGGTCCTAAGTATTCCTGGATACAATGTGTTCAGGAAAGATAGGGAAGGAAAGAAAGGAGGAGGGGTAGCAGTATTGATTAAGGAGAACATGTGCTGGAGAGAGAGGATATCCTAGAGGGGTCAAGAACTGAATCTATTTGGTTTGAGCTAAGAAACAATAGAGGTTCCATTACATTGCTGGGTGTATTCTATAGGCTACCAACTAATGGAAAAGATATAAAGGAACAAATTTGCAAGGAAATTACAGAGAGATGCAAGAATTATAGAGTAGTTATAATGGGGGACTTTATCCTAATATAGATTGGGATAGTAATAGTGTAAAGGGCACTAGAGTGTGTACAGGAGAATTTTCTACAACAGTATGTTTCCAGTCCAACAAGAAAGGGCACATTCTGGATCTGGTTCTGGGGAATGAGGTTGGTCAAGTGAATTAAGTGTCAGTAACAATTAGGGGACAGTGATGGTATCATAATGTTTAACTTAGCTATGAAAAAGGACAAGGAGCAATCTGGGGTAAAAATAATTAATTGGGGGAGAGCCAACTTCACTGAGGTGAGAATGGATCTGATCCCAGTAATTTGGAATCAAAGATTGGCAGGCAAAACTGCAATGGAACAATGGTCTGCTTTTAAAGAGTAGAAAGTTTGGGTACAGTCCAGGCACAAAAATGAAGCAGAAAAACAGTGAATTTGACAGGTATCATGTAGATAATACAAGTGAGAACCAGGCTGAATATAGAAGGTTCCGAGGGGAAATGAGAAAGGAAATAAGAGAAGCAAAGAGAGAGTATGAGAAAAGGCTGGCAGCTAACATAAAAGGGAATCCAAAAGTCTTCTGTAGGCATGTAACTAGTAAACAGGTGCTAAAAAGAGGAGGGGGGGTTGATTAGGGACAGAAACAGGGATTAACACATGTAGGCGGGGCATGGCTGAGGGACTAATTGAGTACTTTGCATCTGTCTTTACCAAACAAGAAGATGCTGCCCAATTCATGATGAAAGAAGAGGTAGTTGACAAACTAAATGGGCTAAAAATTGATAAAGAGGAGATATTAAAAAGGCTGGCTGTATTTAAAGTTGATAAGTCACCAGGATCGGATGAGATGCATCCAAGAATAAAAAGGGATGTAAGGGTGGAAATTGTGGAGGCACTGAACATAATCTTCCAAACCTCCTTAGGTATAAAGGTGGTGCCAGCGGACTGGAGAATTGCAAACGTTACATCCTTGTTCAAGTTAGGCTGTAAGGATGATCCCAACAACTACAGGCCTGTCGGTTTAATCTCGGTGGTGGGAAGGCTTTTAGAAACAATTAATTTGGAACAAAATTAACTGTCGCTTGGACAAATGTAGATCCATTAAGGAAAGCCAACTCGGATTTGTTAAAGGCAAAACATTTTTGACTAACTTGCTTGAGTTTTTTGATAAGGTAACAAAGAGGTTTGATGAGGGTAAAGGCCTGCTTGGGTCTACAAATGAGACCTGACCCAAGCCCGACAGAAACCCATCCGAGCCCGAGCCCGACCCAGCCAAGTCCTCCCAACCCGACCCGAACATCAGTTAACTTACCTTACGTTTTTCACTTTGCTCCTTACCTGCACAAGTTTAAAATAACTGTAACAAAACCATCTTTAAAGTCCAAAAAGTAAATTAACATTAGAGTCACTTACCTGAGGTGGTGATTGAGCGTGTCCGATCTGGCCCGACCTGACCCGAGCCCGAATGCTGGACCTGTAAGTGCGATCCGACCCGAACCCGACACATGTTGTCGGGTCCTGCCAGATTCGGGTCGGGTAGCAGGCATTCAGATGTGGGTAATACATTTAATGTAGTATACAAGGACTCCAAAAAGGTTTTTGATAAGGTGTTACGTAACAGGCGTGTTGGAAAGTTAGAACCTATGGAATAAAAAGGACAGTAGCAACATGGATATGAAATTGGCTGAGTGACAGGAAACAGAGAGTAGTGGTAAACAGTTGTTTTTTTTTTGGAGGAAGATACACAATGGTGTTCCGCAGGGGTCAATGTTAGGATCTCTGCTTTTCCTGATGTATATTAATGACCTATACTTGTGTGTACGGGGAACAATTTCAAAATTTGTGGATGAAATTTAATGCAGAGGAGTGTGAAGTCATTCATTTTGGTAGAAAGAACGCGGAGAGACAATATAAAATAAAGGGTACAGTTCTAAAAAGAGTGCAGGAGCAGAGGGACCTTGGGTATATGCGCACAAATCATTGAGGGTGGCAGGGCAGGTTGAGAAAGTGGTTAATCAAGCATACAGGATTATGAGCTTTATAAATAGGGGTATAGAGTACAAAAACAAAAAAGTTATGATGAACCTGTGTAAAACATTGGTTCGGCGTCAGCTGGCATATTCTATCCAGGTCTGGGCACCACACTTTAGGAAGGATGTGAAGGCATTCGAGAGGATGCAGAAAAGATTCACAAGAATGTTTCCAGGGATGAGGAACTTCAGTTACGTGGATAGACTGGAGAAGCTGGGTCTGTTCTTCTTGGAGAAGAGAAGATTAAGAGGAGATTTGATAGAGGTGCTCAAAAATTGAGGGGTCAGGACATAATAGATAGGGAGAAACTGTTCCCATTGGTGGAAGGATTGAGAACCAGAGGGCACCGATTTAAGGTGGTTGGCAAAAGAAGCAATGCCAGCATGAGGAAAAACATTTTTACGCAGCAAGTTGTTTGGATCTGGAATGCAGTGCCTGAGAGTGTGGTGGAGGCAGATTTAATTATGGCTTTCTAAAGAGAATTGAAGAGAAAATAATTTGCAGGGCTAGGGCGAAAAGGTGGCAGAGTGGGACTAACTAGGTTACTTGCTCTTGTTGAGGCCACAGACACAGACACAATGGACCAAATGGTTTCCTTCTATACTGTAATCCTTCTATGATACTACTCTGTGAACAATATTTCTCTTCATATCATGTGTTGAAAAATATTTCTTCTTTAATTTAGTGAATATAATTTATTCAAATTTTCAACTCTAATTGTTCTGTGATATTGGTCAGTATATATTAATTTTTACTCATGGTTGTCAATTGTAACATATTGTCTGGAATTAATTAAGTTAAATTGAGCTGTTAAACTTACCAACCTGTTAACCCCAATTATGTAGAACTAAAGGGAATGCATAGTGCAGAAACAGACCATTCAGCCCAACAGGTTCATGCTGGTGTTTTATTTCCACATAAGTCTCTTCCTGCCCCCTTTTCGTCTAACCCTATCAGCATTACCCTCTGTTTCTTTCTCCTTGACGTTTATCTAGCTTCCCTTTAAATACACCAAGGCTATTTGTCTAAGATACTGCTTGTAGTTGTTAGCTGGCATCCTAACCACTGTTTCATCTCTGTTGGCATGTTACTGTCTGCAGCTCAGCGGTAAAGTGGAATTGAAGATTGAACCGCACTGACACCAGCAGCAACTTTCAGATAGCAATGAAGGGGGTATCTGGGAAGGGGGAAAACAGGTTGGGAAGGAAGTGGTGGAGTGGGAAGGAAGTTAGTGTTGGTGATCGGGGAAGCAGTAGCTGTGTTCTTTGGAAATGGGGTTGGTGCAGGAGCACTCCTTTTCGTCTCAGCTCCACATTCAGGTAAGTATATTTTGAAACCTTTCGGTGTTGGTTGTGTCCCGCAGCAGTCTTTGTAAGGACCACCTGTTCGGCTGCATGTAGATCCTTATAGGTGTGGCCACTACACACTGATTTACTAATATGGATTGTAATGAGGTGTAAAGCTTTAGGCCTAGATTTGTTCATCAAAGCTTCTGAACTATTTTGTAAAAATATATGACATTGCTGATGTATTGCTACTACAGAATATCTTGGTTTTTGTTTAAATTTTTCTCAACCTCCTCTGTGGTACTGAAGAATTGCTGCCAATGCTGAGTTTCAGATATGACATTAAACCAAGCTCCCACCTGCCTGTTCAGGTAAATGTAGAAGATGTCAGAACTTTTTTGAAAAAGAGCAGAGTTTTCTTTTTGTTCTGACTCACACTTCTTCCTCAACCAACACTTTGAAAAACAGAATATCTTGCTGTTTGTCTCATTTGAAGTTTGTTGTGAACTTACAGAAAAAAGCAGGAAGAGAGCACCAGGACTACCAATGATCAACCTATCTGTAAAATAGTCCTACCTCATGCATAACAATGCCAATCATTAGTAATGCTAACTTGACATATGCAGAAAAAAAACGATTCGAGGAAACATTTTAGGAAATTGCTCATTCACTGTCTAAAACAATCAAGCAAGCTCCAGAAATCAAATTGGCAAAGGTAGCCTTTGTGGATGAATTCACAGAGCATATTTTGAATGGTTTCTTCGAACAATACATTGCGGAACCAACCAGGGAACAAGTTATTTTAGGTCTGGTAATGTGTAATGAGACAGGATTAATTAATCAGGAGTGGATTTTAGCCCCCTATGGGGGTGGGCACGGAGGCGGGCGGGTGCGAAAATTCATGCCATCGGCTGGCATGCCGGTTCCCCAGCTTCACCCTGCCACTGGGCCATTTTCCTGGAGGCGGGGTGGGAAAGTGGCAGGGCTACCCGCTTGCATATAGTGGGTAGCCGATTCAACAAATTAAGGGCCTATTAAGGCCCTTTTCTCCAGTCGGCCTCCAGGTCTCTGGATGCATCGGGGAAATGTAGTTACATATGAACATATGAATTAGCGGGAGTAGGTGATTCGGCCCCTCGAACCTGCTGCACCATTTGATAGGGTCATGGCTGACCTGATTGTGGCCTCAATTCGACTTTTCTGTTGACCTGCTATAATCTGTCTCCCTTGTCAATCAAGAATCTAACACAGCCTTAAAATATTCAATGACCCAGCCTCCACTGCTCTCTGAGGAAGAGAATTCTACAGACTAATAACCCACTGAGAAAAAAAAATTCTCATCTCCATCTTAAATGGGGACCCCTTTTTTTAAACTGTGCCCCCTAGTTCCAGTCTCTCCTACAGGGGAAGCATCCTTTCAGCATTCACCCTGTCAAATCCCCTCATGATTTTGTATGTTTCAATAAAATCACCTCTCATTCTTCTAAACGCCAATGGATACAGGCCCAACCTGTTCAACCTCTCCTCATAAGATAACACCTGCATCTCAGGAATCAGTCGAGTGAACCTTCTCTGAACTGCTTTCAATGCAATTATATCCTTTCTTAAGTAAGGAGACCAAAGCTGTAAGCAGATATGGTCTCACCAATGCCCAGTACAACTGCAGCAACACTTCTCTATTTTATATTCCATTCCCCTTACAATAAACGACAACATTCCATTGGCCTTCCTAATCACTTGCGACACCTGCATACTAACTTTTTGTGATTCATGTACCAGGTATCCAGATCCCTCTGTACCGCAGAGTTCTACAATCTCTCTCCATTTAAATAATATACTGCTTTTCTATTCTTTCTGCCAAAATGGACAAATTCACTTTTTCCTATATTATATTTCATCTGCCAAAATTTTGCCCACTAACTTAACCTATCTATATCCATTTGCAGGCTCTTTATGTTCTCTTTACAACTTACTCTCCTACCTATCTATGTGTCATCAGCAAATATAGCAACCATACATTCGGTCCCTTCATGCAAGTCATTGATATAGGTTGTAAATAGTTGAGGCCCTAGCACTGATCCCTGTGGTACTCCACTAGTTACAGTTTACTCACCCAAAAATGCCTCATTTATCCCTACTTTCTGCTTCCTGTTAGCTAACAATCCTCTATCCATGCGAATATATTACCCCCTACACCATATTTAAAGACACTGCTTCCACTGCTTTTGAGGAATAGAGTTCCAAAGACTCACGACCCTCAGAGAGAAAAAAAATTCTCCTCATCTTTGTCTTAAATGGACGACCCCTTATTTTTAAATAGTGACCCATAGTTCTAGATTCTCTGACAAGAGGAAACATCCTTTCCACATCCAACCTGTCAAGACCCCTCAGGACTGTATATGTTTCAATCAAGTTGCCTCTTACTCTTCTAAACTACAGTAGATATAAGCCTAGCCTGTCCAACCGTTCCTCATAAGACAATCTGCCCATTCCAGATATTAGTCTAGTAAGCCTTCTCTGAACTGCTTCCAATGCATTTACATCCTTCCTGAAGTAGGGAGACCAATACTGTGCACAGTATTCCAGATGTGGTCTCACCAATTCCCTGTATAACTGAAGCATAACCTCCCTGCTGATATATTCAATTCCATTCACAATAAACAATAGGATTTATTAGCTTTCCTAATTATGTGCTGTGCCTGCATACTAACCTTTTGTGATTCATGCACTAGGACACCCAGATCCCTCTGTATCTCAGCTCTGCAAACTCTCACCATTTAGATAATATGCTTCTTTTTTATTCTTCCTGACAAAATGGACAATTTCACATTTTCCCACATTATATGCCGTTTGCCAGATCTTTTCCCACTCACTTAACCTATCAGTATCTCTTTGTAGCCTCTTTGTGTCCTCTTCACAACCTACTTTCCTACCTATCTGTGTCATCAGCAGATTTAGCAACCATACCTTCGGTCCCTTCATCCAAGTTATTTATATAAATTGTAAAAAATTGAGGCCCCAGCACTGATCCCTGTGGCACACCACTCATTACATCTTGCCAACCCGAAATTGACCCATTTATGCCGACTTTCTGTTTCTTGTTAGCTAACCAATCTTTGATCCATTCCATTATGTTACTCCCTACACCATGAGCTTTTATTTTCCGTAATAACCTTTGATATGGCACCTTATCAAATGCTTTCTGGAAATCTAAGTACAGTACGTTCGCAGGTTCCCCTTTATCCACAACACATGCTACTTCTTCAAAGAGCTCCAATAAATTGGTTAAACCTGATTTCCCTTTCACAAACCATGTTGACTCTGCCTGATTACCTTGAATTTTTCTAAGTGCCCTGCTATAATGCCTTTAATAATAGCTTCTAACATTTTCCCGATGACAGATGTTAAGCTAACTGGCCTGTAGTTTCCTGCTCTCTGTCTCCCTTTTTGAATAAAGGAGTTATATTCACTATTCTCCAATCTAATGGAACCTTCTCTGAATCTAGGGAATTTTGCAAAATTAAAACCAACGCATCAACTATCTCACTTGCCTCTACTTTAAGTACCCTAGGATGAAGTCCATCAGGACCCTGGGACTTGTCAGCCCGCAGCTCCAACTATTTGCTCAGTACCTCTTCCCTGGTGATTGTAACTTTCTTGAGTTCCTCCCTCCCTTCCAATTCCCGATTTACAGCTATTTCTGGGATGTTACTTGTATCCTCTATAGTGAAGACCAATGCAAAATACACATTCAGTTCATCTGCCTTCTCCTTATTTTCCCTTATTAATTCCCCAGACTTACTTCCTATAGGACCAATGCTCACTTTGTTAACTTTTCTTTGTTAAATAACTATAGAAACTCTTCCTATCTGTTTTTATATTTCTACCTAGCTTTCTCTCGTACTCTAATTTTTCCCTCCTTATCAAACTTTTCGTCATTCTTTGCTGTTTTTATATTCTGTCTGATCTTCTGACCTGCCATCCATCTTTGTGCAATTATATGCTTTTTCTTTAAGTTTGATACTAGCTTTAACATTTTTGGTTAACAACGGATGGTGGGTCCTCTTCTTGGAATTTTTCATTCTCGTTGGAATGTATCTATTCTGTGTATTCTGAAATATCCCCTTAAATGTCTGCCACTGCATCTCTATTGACCTATCCTTTAAATTAATTTACCAGTTCACTTTAGCTAGTTCTGCTTTCATGCCCTCATAATTGCCCTTGTTTAAGTCTAAAATACTCGTCTTGGACCCAGTCTTCTCTCCCTCAAACTGAATGTAAAATTCAATCATATTATGATTGCTGCTATCTAGGGGCGCCTTCACTATGAGGTCATTAATTAATCCTATCTCGTTGCACAATACCAGATCTAGTATAGTCTGCTCTCTGGTTGGCTCCAGAACATGCTGTTCTAAGAAATTATCACGAAAACATTCTATGAACTCCTCATCTAGGCTACCTTTGCCCATCTGATTCTTCCAGTCTATATGTAGATTAAAATCCCCCATGATTATTGCCGTATCTTTCTGACAAGCTCCCATAATTTCTTTGTTTATACTCTGTTCTACCATGTGGTTACTGTTAGGGGGCCTGTACACTACTCCCATGAGTGACTTCTTACCTTTATCATTTCTCATCTCTACCCATACTGCTTCTACATCCTGGTTTCCTGAACTTAGGTGATGCCTCTCTAATGTGCTGATACCATCATTAATTAACAGAGCCACCCCTCCACCTTTTCCTAGCTTCCTGTCCTTCCTAAATGTAATGTACCTTTCAATATTCAGGTCCCAATCTATGTCATCCTGCAACCATGAGGTCTTATTTTGTGTCGTAACCTTTGATGTGGCACCTTATCAAATGTCTTTTGGAAATTCAAGTAGACCACATCTACATTTATCCACATTTCTTGTTACTTCCTCAAAGAACTCTAATAAATTAGTCAAACATGATTTCCCTTTCACAAAACCATGTTGACTCTGCCTGATCACATTAAGAATTTCTAAGAGCCCCGCTATAACCTCCTTAATAACAGATTCTAGCATTTTGCCTATAACAGATGTTAGGCTAACTGGCCTGTTTTCTGCTCCCCTCCTTTCTTGAATAGAAGAGTTACATTCGCTATTTTCCATTCAGATGGAACCTTTCCAGAATCTAGGGAACTTTGGAAAATTACAACCAATGCATCTATTATCTCAACAGCTGCTTCTTTTAAGACACGAAGGTGCAGGCCATGAAGTCCTCGGGACTTGTCAGCCTTTAGTTCTAATAGTTTTCTCAGTAAACTTTCCCTGGTGATTAATTGTTTTAAGATTCTTCCTCTCTTTCATCTCTTGATTTACATGTTTTTCTGGGATGTTACTTGTGTCTTCTACAACGAAGACAGACACAACATACCTGTTCAATGTTTCTGCCATTTCCTTATTTCCCATTATTAATTTCCCAGACTGACTCTACAGAGCAACAATGCTCACTTGAGTTACTCTTTTTTTTTAAATGCTTGTAGAAACTCTAACCATCCATTTTTATATTTCTAGCTAGCTTTCTCTCATACTCTAATTTCTCCCTCCTTATTTTTTTCATTATTCTTTGCTGGTTTTTAAATGCTGTCCAATCTTCTGACCTACCACTAATCGTCACAGAATTATATGCTTTTTCTTTCAACTTGATACCATCCTTAACTTCCTTAGTTAGCCAAGGATGGTGCATCCTTTTCATAGAGTGTTTCTTTCTCACTTTGCTGAGTGTTCTGAAATATCTCCTTAATGTCTGCCACTTCATCTCTACTGTCCTACCCTTTAACCTAATTTCCCAGTTCACTTTAGCTAGCTCTGCCTTGTAATTGCTTTTATTTAAGTTTAAAACATTACTCTTAGACCCACACTTCTCACCCTCAAACTGAATACAAAATTCAATCATGTTATAATTACTGCTACTTGGAGGCTTCTTAGCTGTGAGGTCATTAATTAATCCTGTCACATTGCACATTACCAGGTCTAAAATAGCTCTCTGCTTGGCTGGAGAACGTGCTGCTCTAAGAAATTATCCAAATACACTTTACAAATTTATCTTCCAGGCTACCTTTGCCTATCTGATCTACCCAATCTATATGTAGATTAAAATCACCCATGATTATTGCTGTACCATTCTGACAAGCCACCATTATTTATTTCTGTATACCCTGTTCTACAGTTTAGCTACTGTTAGGGGGTGGGGGGGGGGGGGGGGGGGGTGCTATAATCGTCACCCACAGGTGACTTCTTTGTTATTTCTTATCTCTACCCAGTTGCCTGGAGACAGCCTCCCAACAGCAGACTGGAGGGACCAGCGCTCCAGCCAGGTTTACAGGCCCTCCCTGCCTGCTTGGCTTCAGCCACCCTGTGGAGGTGTTCCTATGCCCTTTTTTATTTTAAATTTAAAGAATTTGGAGAGCGATCACCTCCATCTTGGGCCACTCTCTCCTTCACTTACCTGCAAAGGCAGCCTGCTGCTGCTTTGGAGCTAGAGAGCCTCCTATTTTCCCTCCAGTGTCGAGAGCCCATCGCCATCCTTAATTGGATGGTGATCCCAACCCCTGGCCATTAATGGTCCAATTCAGGAAAAAAATCACAAATGAGTGACTATTTCCGACACAATGTGGGCTTCTGACCCCCATTTGAGCCTGATGGCAGCCTTCTGAAGCCTGCAAGGAAAATCCTGGCCACAGTAAAGGATCCTCTCGGGAAGAGTGATCACAGCATGATTGACTTTCACATTCAGTTTGAGGGTGAGAAAATTGGGTCTGAAAATAGTGTCTTAACCTAAATATAGGCAATTACAAAGGTATGAAAATAGAGTTGGCTAAAATGTACTCTACGAGAAGGATGAACCATCCGTGCTTAACTAAGGAAATTAAGGATGGTATTGAATTGAAAGGAAAAGCATACAATATTGTGAAGATTAGTAGTAGGCCAGCAGATTAGAAATATTTTAGAAACAGGCAAAGAATGACTAAAAAAAAATGAGAGTAAACAAGCAAGAAATATTTTTAAAATGACAGTAAGAGCTTTGACAAGTCAATAAAAAGAAAGAGTAGCTAAAGTAAATGTTGATCCCTTAGAGGGTGAGACTGGGGAATTAATAATGGGAAACAAGGAAATGGCAGGGATTTTGGAACAAGTATTTTGCATCTGCATTCACAGTGGAAGACGCTAAATGCATACCAATCAAAGTATAAAATTAGGCTGCAAAAAGGAGGGAGGAACTAAAAACAATCAATATCGCTGGAGTAAAACAACCAGGCAAACTAATGGAACTAAAGGCTGACAAGCTCCTTGGACCTAATGTCTTTTCATCCTAGGGCCTTAAAAGAAGTGGATGCAGAGATGGTGGCTGCATTGGTTGTAATCTTCCAAAATTCCTTAGACTATGGAAATATCCCAGCGGATTGGAAAACTGGAGGGAGTTGCATTGGAGGCAGTTCAGAGAAGGTTCACTAGGTTGATTCCTGGGATGAAGTGTTGTCTTACGAAGAACGGTTGAGCAGGTTGGACCTAAACTGATAGGAGTTCAGAAGAATCAGATGTGATCTTATTGAAACATATATGATTCTGAAGGGGCTTGATGGGGCATGCAGAAAGGATGTTTCCCCCCCATGGGGGGAATCTAGAACTGGGGCACAATTTCCGAATAAGAGGTTGCCCATTTAAGATGGAAATGAGGAAGAATTTCTTTTCTCAAAGGGTTGTGAATCTTTGGAAATTTCTATCCCAGTGAGCAGTAGAGGCTGGGTCAGTGAATATATTCAAGGCTGAGAGAGACAGATTCATGAACGATAGGAGTTATGGGAAATAGACAGGAAAGTGGAGTTGAGGCCAAGATTAGATCAGTCATCGTTATTTTGAATGGCGGGGTGGGCTCGAAGGGCTGTATGGCCTACTCCTGCTCCTGTTTCTTATGTTATGTTCTTAGAAGATTATGCTTAGCTATGACCCATAACTGTCAATGGCCCTGTCTACCAAAAATCCATCCATCCAGCAGTTTCTAAAGTCCTCCACTTCCACTGATTCCATAGGTCAGCTATTTCTCATATTGATTCTCTGCATGGATAAATCAGAAGAATGATCTGATATGTGTGTGTTCCCAGTGTAGAGCCTTGGACATTAAGAGCACATATTGGGAAATCAATGATGCAGTCCCACATTTTCCAACCATTAATTTTAATCGACAGAAAATGTTGATAGTACATCTGCAGTTTATCAATATGCGATTCTAATGGACAGAGCTCCTCGCTGGGAGCAGGATTTCATAAAATGATCTCTTGCATTTTAACTGTGTAGTTGCTTTTACTTGTCAAATAATTGCCACTTCCTGGAACCAGTGTTCTATATCTTGTAATATACATCATAAGATCATTTTTTTTAACCGTTCAGCTGCAAAATCATGTTTTTTGACTACAAAAAATCCCCATTCCTTCTCTTCCGTTCATTCCCACAGAATATCCATTTATCTTGTGTACAGTTTATTTCAGAGGCAGGGTTGAGAGGCTTGGAGCTGTACTCACATTTGTTCCTGCATTTGTTAGTGCACAGTCCAGCCAAGTGCAAGTCTATGGTCTGGAGTTTATCCAGGCCATGCAAATTGCCTGGGGAAGATTAACAGAGGTAGTTGTCTGATCTCAGCATAAGCCTATAGGGGAACATGTCTCTTTATAACAGTGTTACTGCTTCATTGAGCCTCCTAATAAGAGAAGCAAGTGTTCAAATATTTTATATGAACTTAGTTCGGATACATCAGCCCAATACCAGCATCCATCAAAGAAATTACATTATCTTTTCTCTGGACTGGAGCTGCTCATATTTGTTCACTTTCACTTCCTGGCACTATGACAATTCCTAGTGTAGTTTTAGCGATGACGAGTGTTGTGTTTGTGGTATGTTTCCTGCTTTTGGTATTGATAGTTGTTTAGAGGATGAACATTTGGCAGGGAGGCAATAAAATTGCTCCTGCACAATGATACACTTCCCTATCAAGGGACTTGCTTATATATCAAATGAAGACCACATATCATATCCAATCAGCAGTCTAACTCCATGTTTATGTATAAGCTGTGACAATACAAAGTCTTATAAAACAAACAAGAGCAGATGGAGACAAAACCCAGAAGGAAATTAAAAAGGAAATTGGACAGATAAAAATATAAGATTGTAAGAAGGTAAAATTAGTGAGAAAAGGAGGACTTTGAATTGTTTAAATCAGGTTTGATGGTATTAAAGGATATCTGTGGCCAGGAATATTGATATGCTAATATCTACATAGAGATAATGATAGGAAATTGAATTGTAAGTTAGATATGAAGACCTTTGGATATCTAAATCATATTCCTTTCAGTTAGCTGCAACTGAATGAGATACTTTAATCTAGAAAAAAAAATCAGGAAAGAAACGGAATCCTTCTCAAACACAATGAATGTTAACTTACATAATGAAAAACTTTAGAACACAAAACAAATGGCAAATGCCAAACACCCTTGAAGCCTTAAGTGTATCTATGTGATTTTCTTTATATGTTTTAGAGTGCTTCTATGAGGTGTGGCCTTTGTACTAACTGCTGGACTAGAGGCAGGCTGTTGATCATGCTGCCCTTTAGGGCTGTGATGACTTTGGCAGACATCCTCTGGCTGCATGAAGTCTGGAGGGCCGCGGATTGGTGAAGGGGCTGAAGAACCGCTTCTTTACTTAGAGCGCCCTGAGGGGAGCTCCCAGCTGTGGAGGTCAGCCTCTCCTCCTCCCTTTCAAGGCTCATTTGAACCCCCCTGCTGACCAGAGAAGAACAAGGAGCTGGAGAAGACTCCAGGTGTCCTTCTTTCACCTTGCCACTGCTGCTTTGAGTTCATGGCCAAGCCGATGGTGTGCAGGTCTGCGCGCATCTGTGGGATCTGGCTCTCCATGAAGGTCGCCAAGTTCTTGATGGAGGAAGCCATGCACTCACATGCCTGAGACAAGGCAGCACTCACAGAATGGATGGACTCCTCCAGCATCTGCGCATGGCTGCGCATGGCCGTGCATGGCCTCTGGCATCTCCACCAGATGTTGCCTTACCTCTCTCTGCAACTCCAGCATGCCCTGTGCTGTCAAAACCAGAGGCTCACCATCAGCTGAGGGTTCAGCATGGGCCTGGTCACGCACAGTCCTCCGACAGTCAGAGGCCTCGACTGTCTCAGCCTCAGCCAACTGCTCGGTGTGTGTGCAGTGCTCTCACCAGCTTGCGACCTTGATTCTAAAGCCGAGCGTAGACCCACTGAAGTGAAAATATCTCCACTGGTGGAAGGTGCAGGAGAGACAGGTGATGGTGAATTTTCTGACTGGTCCTCCTCAGAGGTTAATTGCTGCCTCTCTTCTGATGGAGTCTCCTATGGATGCCAGCCTGCATGAAAGAGCACAAACATGTGTGGGTTAGGCTGTGCAAATCTCATCATGATGTCCATGCAGGATGTGGATCTCAAGAAGTTAGATGCCGATGGAGGCCAGTCCTCACGCTCTTGTGCAGAAACTGAAGTCTCACCATCTGCTATTGTGCAGTCGCTCTGGGTCCGCGCTAACTCCACCACTTCATTCTCAGCTGCTGAGAGAGGCCGTATGTCTGTAATTCATCCACCAGTCCATGAGGTCTTCCTGTTGTTATGGGCCCGCTTTTCCTCGGAGATAATAATACTTGTCAGGAAGAGGTACAGGACAGTTGTGCTAGTGGAAGCCCCTCACTGTCTGCTCTTTTCCTGTATGGTTCATCCCCACATCAGCTCTCAGGGGAGGTGATGGGGGTGAGCTTCATAAGATTGTGGCCTGTTGCTGAAATGCAGCCATGCATCTGGCAGGATGTGGTGATGCCTAACCCCCTTTGCCAGTGCTTTTGTGGTGCATCCCTCACTATGATTAAATTTCAATATTTTAACTGAGAAAGCAAAACCATTGTTGAGGTTGAAAACTGTATGAAGAATTTTAATTTATAAGCATCTTATTACATCTTTTTAAAGTGCTTTCGGGCCAGTGAATTGCTTTTGATGTGCAGCCTCTGTTGTCATGTAGATAAAGATGCCGGACAATTTGCATAGAGCAAAGTCCTACAGAAAGCAGATAAAAGGTTTAATGCCCCAATTACGCTAAAACTGGTGGGTTAAGATGAGTAGATGTAACTTGCCATACATACCCAAATGTTGCTGAAGAGTGCAGGTCATTGGGCCTCAGTAATAAGCTTAGTCAGGGGAGAGCTCTGTATATATGTGTTTATACAGTCCTATGGCCAGGCTTGTAAATTAAATGTTTAAAGACCACACACAGTCACATGACATTAAGAATATATTGTTTAGTTTGTAAAGTGATTAGACAATTCAACAAATCATCTAGGTGCTTTTTAAAAGCAGTTTCATATCGGAGCTATGTTTGTCGTACACCCAGTGTGAAATCAAGAGGATATGACCATACACCAGAGGTGGTTGAACTTCTCAACCCAAAATGTGCTCGGATGTTAGATTGATAGTTGGACTTCCAAGCCATATTACAGATTGTGCATTGATGCAAAGCACAAACCATTTTGAATTGAAGCAAGTGAGGTTGCATAACAGTAGCTCAATTTTAAAAAGTGCTTTAGTATCTCTCAAGAATGACAACAGTGCCCAAGAACACAATGGGCAGCAGATGGAATTATTAATTTATGGGCTAAAGCCATTTAAGATTGCAGGTTAGAAGTAGCAGTGTATCTACGATGGTCAACTGGATTACATTTTAGCTGGTTTCCTAAGTAATGGCACATTGAATGCTGCAAATCTTTCTGTCAGCCCATTGTACCGTGAAATATGATGTTTAACTTACTACTGTCGGAGATAAATCATATCTGGGCTTTGCAGCCCCCCCCAAATCTGAAAAATCAGCAGCAAGAACATTCCCATACCTACAAGAACTTACTTGTGTCATAAGAGCACTTAGTTCTCTTCTCACTTCTATATGGAATGTTAAACAGCAAACTCTCTGAATCTACAGAGATTAATACTGCCATTTCTCTTGTCTACATTACGATAGTTTAAAACACATCCCCGCTGCTTTGAATGAGCAGTCAATTAAACATATAGTGCAAATAATGGAAAAAAGAAAAGAAATTCAGTGGAAAATATGGCTTAATTACTGCCCTCTTGGCAGATCAGGCATCAGATCAGCATTAATGTAGCGTCTGCAGCCCGAACAATCTCAACTAACAATGCAAACATAGAATTTGGAGGGAGCCATACCAACTTTAAAGGAGGAGCAAACTGTAAATATCATTATTATCTTGGGCCAAAATATAACTTGCCAAGTTTCATTGTTTCAATGTGTTTCTTGATGTTTTCTCACTTATGTATATGCACAGTGACACATACAGGAAATACAATGAGGTACAAAAATGCATAGGATACAGGAAGCTTTTTATTTGTGATCAGGCAGCACTGCATGAATTAGTAGATATTTTCCTTTCTCAGGTGTTCTTGCCAAGTCATTACTCTGCAGCTGCAAGTTCAATAGCCTTTTGTTACATCCAATCTTAGCTAATGAATAGCTATATTAATTAGCAACAGCAACAGAATGCATGTCCGATCTGTACCTTGTTCAGTCAATACCCAAATTGCTGAAAAGGGCACATCTTGACCATAAAAATGATCAATTCAAAAAATATTTAATTAAGGTAATGATACAGTGTTGGTGTGACCAAAAGAGGCTCGGAAACCATGGCATTCTATTTATAGCATTTACAACATCTTAACTCAGAAAAAAATGTGTTTTAACAAGTATTTTTGTAGTTCAATGTTAAAGTGGCTTTGCAGGAAATGTCATAGTTGGAAAAATTGGGCCAGATCTTGCTAGAAAAATAACAATGTTAATGGTGCACATTGTTATTCATGTACAAATTGGCCAGCAAGTTCAGAAAAGTATGAGATACGCCATGAGTTGTGAATCTCCAGAACTTAGTGAGTGACCTATACCACTCTGCTGTTTGCTTCACACAAGCTGCATCCCTCCCTTAGTCTGTTATTTTTAAGAACATGTTAGATTTGCGCAGTACTTGCCTATTAAATTAGCAACAGAAGGTTAAGTCTGGTAATTAAGAGCATAAGTACCTTCTTAATTTGGTCCTGAAATGTCAATTTACCTCTCTGGTCCACAAAGGGAACAGTTTAAACTGTGAAACCTGATTCCTTCAGGTGGTAAATTGTTCTTAGAGATTTTAAAAATGTCAAAAAAAAATGTTTTACTTTTCCTTTTTGTCTTTTTTTTCTCCCTCTTATCCAAGCTTTCCCTCTCTTTATTTCTCTTTCTGTACCTGATTTGGCTCCAATTCACCCACTCTAACTCAAGGTATAAGTGCATTGGCTAAGGAGATAGTCTGTTGATCCTGCTCTTCATGAAGGTACCACATACGCTGTTGCTCTTGCCATGCTGTTATAAGCTCACAATTTCAGCAGTTATGGCACAAAAAAATTTGAGTTGAAGGGCACAGGGAAAAGTCTTAACTAATGGTGTATGCCATGAGATGCTCCACATTTATATCTCTAGAAATGTTATAAAATAGTGTAAGAATGTTGAGTGTTAATAACCATCTTTTAGCAATGGTTTAGTCCAATGATTGTATTCTCAGGATATTTGCACAGAGATGTAATATGTAAATATTAAATAATGCAAGCAGTTAAGTAATTGAGATTTATTATGCTCCACAAGTATCGTATCATCAGTCAAAAGCTAGTCGTACCACAGGGAAAATGAATAACTTATTTGAACAGACTTGACTTCCAAATTATGAATTTGTTCCAGAATTTAATATGATTCTACAAGAGCAAAATACTGCAGATGCTGGAAGTCTGAAATAAAAACAGAAAATGTTGGAAATTCTCGGTAGGTCTGGCAACATCTGTAGAGAGACGAAAAGAGTAAGCTCGATGAACTTAATCAGAACTGGAAAAAGTCAGATATAACTGATTTTAAGCAAATACAGAGGTAGTGAAAGTGAGGATGGGGGAAAAAGAACAAAAGGAAAGGTCTGTGATAGGGTAGAAGGCAGGAAAGATTAAATGACCAAAGGGTTGATGCTGCAAGGCAAAAGGGAGTGGTAATGGGACAAGTAAAGAAACAAAAGATGTGTCTAGAGGAGATGTGAATGGCAGAATCATGAATTTATGATTCTCCTTCCATCGCTAAAACACATGAAGAATAAAGGGGTGCTGCTTCTGCTGAGAGGAGTTTTCAGGTAGACATAATTAATGAAACAGCCAAGAACAATGTGTCCTGAGGAAAAATAAAATGCTCAGAATATGTTGTGATGGTCAACAGCATAATTTTATGCTGGAACAGGCACTGTACATTGTATCTGCAGCCAAAATCGTCAACAAACTGAATTTACAGCCTTTTAACTAAGAAGTGTACTATTTAGTTAGCCCTGAATGGGAAATGTATCTTTGGTGAAAGCGGATGGTCTTTAAAGTAGTGCTGGAAGCTTTTGCAGATGAATTGAGAATAGTGCAATGATAAATTATAAAGCAGCACAATGTATGGCTAAGAGAGTCTTTAGGGAGGTGAAACAGAATCAGTGCATTCAATTCATCTGGAAGAATAAGCATTACACAGAAATAATTTCCTTTCCCCAATGGCTAAAATTTGTGATCTTTCATGTTGAAAGGATTCCTTGTCTAATGCTAATGGCCTACAAGGCCAATACTCTTCAGTAAGCCAAGACTGTAGCACAGACCCAGCTCAATTGTAGTTGCAAAAGATAGCGGAATGTGTTGTAGGGCAACAAGATCTTAGTGAACCAATTCACTGAGAGGAATTCGACTCTTCAGTGTGCTGCCTTGCTAATGGTAGCGTGACAGATACCAATGTCGTTTATGCAGAATTCCTAAAATGCATTGCCAGGGTGGAGAGAGATACTGGAGGTAAGTTGTAATTGTCTTGGAGATTAGCCAGAGACCTTTAAATGAGGGTTTAGACTGAGTAAATCTCAAACACAAATTTGGAATTGATCACTGGTAAATATTGTTGGTTGTGCAGTCATGCTGTGCACTGGACAAAGCACTCGCAAAATGTACACAGACTACAACTACTTACCATGCTCCTTGTAGGAAAGATTCAGCAGCAAGCCTTAAATCCATGTTGTCAGTAGTTAAATGACCAAATAGTGACCATTATTCTTGGTTAGGAAGTGGGAACATTTTAGGGCCAAACTGGCTTTAAGTTGACATTTTTTTGTATTCATTTGTGGGATGTGAGTGTCTCTGGCTAGGCCAGGATTTATTGCCCATCCCTAATTGCCCTTGAACTGAGTGGCTTGCTAGGTCATTTCAGAGGGCATTTTAAGAGTCAAACACATTGCTGTGGGTCTGGAGTCACATGTAGGCCAGACCAGGTAAGGACAGCAGATTTCCTTCCCTAAAGGGATATTAGTGAACCAGATGAGTTTTTCTAACAATCGACATTGTTCTCATGTTCAGGAGCAGCATATGCACTCAGGATATTCAGATGGAGTGTCTACTGGAGGTTGAATACCCAGAGGACTGTCATGAGGGTCTGGCCTTGCACTCACCTTGGGTCAAATGGAAATGGGAAGCAGAAGAAAGGTCACATCTAATGGGCCATGGGAGTGAAATTACCAGAAAAAAAAGCTATAAAGCTACTTTTTAGGTTCAAACCCCAAAAGAATAACCAAAGACATGAGGCTTTGTTAAACTTCCTACTATGTTCAAGTAGAATCATAGTGCTGGCTCTCACAATATGCATTATTTACATTGTGTGTCAAACTGAATTATTTATTCCAACCAGAACTAAACTCCCTCTTTGGTACCACGTGCCCTTTCAGGTACATGGCATATTCAACACCAATGTGTACAGTTTGATACTACTGTCGGAGACTGAAATTAAACAAAGGATTTTAATATACTGCTTATATGGAGTGCTTTAGGTTTTTTGCTTCCACCACGGAGGATTAAGTAACAAGTTTTCAAGTTATAATTAATTAAGATGGCACAAATTCTGGCATCAGTTTCATATCAAAACAGTCAATTTCTGCCAGAGAGTAAGAAAAGGAATGCTACCATTTTGTAATGAAATATGACAATTATATAAACAGGTTGCTGACTACTTTGTAGATTTGCCCATCTTAGTGGGGTTAATTTGGAATGAGTACACAAGAAGTTAAAATTTGTATTTTTTAAAATAGAAATTTTTACTTTAAATCAAACAATACCTTTGCATCATGATCAACGGTTCACTATTGTATTTGTTTTTGGGATAGGTTGGCCATATTGTGAAAGTAACACAGTTTCTATCTGGGTTTCTTTGCTGCGTTTACATTTATAATAATCATCATTTTCTCAATACTAAGTTAAAATGGAACAAAAAAGTGTCCTCACACTACATCCCATCCCACTTTGGATCATTATATCAATGTGCACAAATACCTACAGGCACTAGGAGGTTGGGTGAGGGAATTGTTTTTTGGATATAGGCAATGATTTTAGAATGAGGATTAGGCTACAACATTACTTGTAATGGCACCTGACAATGTCAGTTGTAGCTCAGTTGGCAGTACTCTTGCCTCTGAGTTAAAAGGTTCTGATCCCACTCCAGTGACTTCAGTACAAAAATCTAGGCTGACACTTTAGTGTAGTACTGAGTGCCACACTGTCAAAAGTGCTGTCTTTTGGATGCAATATTAAACCAAGGGCCCACCTGCCCTCTCAGATGGATGTAAAAGATCACATGGCACCATTTTGAAGAGGAGCTGGGGAGTTATCCCTGGTATTCTGGCCAATATTTAGCCCTCAACTAGCATCTCACGAACAGATTATCTGGTCATTATGTTTGTGGAAGCTTGCTGTGCACAAATAGGCTGCTACTTTTCCTTAATTACAACAGTGACTACACTTCAAAAGTACTTCATTGGCTGGAAAGTGCTTTGGGATGTCCTGTGGTTATGAAATGTGCTATATAAATGCAAATCTTTCTTTCTTTCCTCCTTACTGTCTGTCAAATTAAAAGTTTGGCCCATACAATAGTTTTGACACATTTCCAAACATATACAATATGGGAAATCTACTGAGAATCATTTTTAAAGATGCACGTGACTGGCTTTCACTATTTGAAAAATTGAAAAGGTCATTCAGTCCTCAGCAGCATTACACCTACAAATTACATTTTGGGTTATGCTCTGTTTGCAGTGTGCCTCAATATTTGATTTGTTCAGATTTGACAGCATAGTACTGAATCCAATATTGACTTTACTTGATTTTTAAAGTTATGAATTTGTATATATGTAACAGTTCAAAATGCTGCAGTGGGAAATATGCTCAGCTGTAGGTAGGAAGAGTATAGCAGAAACCAAAAGTATAAGCCTGAATGTCAGAACTCACAAAATTAAAGCAGAATCTTGAGGTGTTTTTTAGGAACTGATCTCGCTTTGCTGTTGTGGATTATAAATTGTGCTACATGGTGGAAGCCCCCTTAAACATTACCTGTTGTTTGGCAATTGAGACTCTTTGGAACTGACCTAGATTTAAATTTACACTCATCAAAAGCCTTCCCTTGAGACCATTAACATGAGGAAACGGAAATTCAGATATACCTTTAATGTAGTCAAATAGTTGGCTGAGAGGAGAGAAGATCTGCAAAAACTCACAGCGATGAGAGGCTGTGACAAAACAGAAAAAGTAACAAGGATGAATGACTGATGGGGAATGAATTACACTATTGTTGTTTGGACACTGACAACTTACTTTTATTTTCACTTCACTGCAACTGGAAGGCAACTCATCCCTGATGATTGGCAAGGCGGTGATAGTGAATTTTTTTTAGCCTTATTACGGTCTTGTAACATTTTCTAAGCCGTCAGTTTTGGTCAGACAATGGTTATATCTTTATAACTGTCATATTCTCCTGACTGGGCCTTACTTTAAACTAATTGTTAAATAGCTAAGTATGTTAATTAGGTACATTATTATATATTTCCTCTTTAAACCTGCTAATTAGACATTTTATTCAAATTTTAGTTTGGATTACAAACCTGGACGTTGAGTTTCTGGTCAGTTGAACTGTTGCGTTTCTGCGCAATTCACCTGAAAACGACATAACAGGTGCAAAAGATGGCTGAATTTTAAGTGCCTATCACACTTAGCACAAGCTGAGTTTTTGTGATGTTTTGCACTAAGTTAAAAAAATATCTGTTCGAAGCCAGCCAAGCCCACAAAACTGGCCATGCTCCCAGATCGAATTAATCAGCATTGCGAATTTCCACTAATTGAGTATGTTTTCAGGCCTTCGAGGAATCTCTAAAAGTTAAGCATTTTTAAGCACTGGAACTCGAATAGGCACCTTTTAAAGACTTCTGAATATTTTTTTTTAATTACCAAGGAACTAACTACTGTGCGCCAATATAATTAACAAATGGCCCTGTGTTATGTATAAAGACATGATCAGTTTAAAATCAGGTTACTCACAGGTGGTGGACTAAACACCCTGATTAAAAATGCTTATTTTTTTCAGATTATCCCATCTTCAACTTTATTAATTTTACTACACTAAGTTACCATTCATAAAGATTTCAAGGAATGTTTTCTCAAGCAAAACATGTGTTTTGTAAATTATGTTCTAACACACTGGCCAATTGCACTGATTCATTGCAGATTTTGGCTGGGATTTTATCCGGGCAGCAGGAGGCCTTGACAACTGGCAAATGCATCAACAAGAATCCTGTGTTGCCTCCCCTGGGGAAGGCCCACTGGTTCAAATGTCAATTAGGTATTTAAGTGGTTAGCAACAGGCCTGGGGATCAAGGACCCTGGCGACAGAAGTCCTGCGTGCTGAGAGCTGTCGGCCAATCAGAAGGCAGTAGCTCTTTAACTGAGCAGCATCACTGCGGAAGCAGTGGTTGCTGCCCGTACTTTGACTTACTCGAAGCCCTGGAATTAGACAATGGGTAAGTCTCAGTGGAAGGGGTTTTGCGGGTGGGGGTTGCGAGGTGTAGGGGGATCAGCAGAGGGGTGGCTTTCAGTGGGATCCCCCCTTCCCGATGATGGGTACCTTATTCAGGCACTGTGCCTTTTAATGAGGGTAACCCCCCCCCCAACCCCACATGGGTTTGCTTGCCGTGCTCCCCGTATGGCGACAGGCCCCACCCTGCCTTTGGGTTAATTCGAGTGGCAGCAGAATGAGGCCCTTAATTGGGCATTAATTGACCAGTTAAGGGCCTCAATTGGCAGTGGGACAGGAAGGCCATTCACAGGCCTTCCTGCCCCAAACTTTATTTGGATGAAGGTTGGAAGGTTCCCACCCTTATGCTCTCCTCACCTCCAAACTCGATGCAGGGGAGAGCGTAAAATTCCCTCCTTTATATTTGCTGATATGCAAATACATTTGAGTGGAAACTTGAGTAAAAGATACACTTCTCAAGACTAGTGCAATCTTGTCTGCAGTTTGCACCTGGATCGCCAATTGCACCCAAAGCAGGAATACTACATCAAATTGCAGCCAAGATTGCACTAGTCTGATGTTTAAAACTGTTATTGAAGTAAATTAATTTTGACTTATATTGATAAACATTGATAAAATCTTATGAATTTTCTATATATATTAGTTTATGCTTCTTGCTTCAAATTATCTTTCCATCAGGAGTGTTTTTACCAATTGTATGAGATTTTAAGTGATTAAAGGAAATAAAGGATTAGTGCATTAGTATTTTCTATGACTGTTAACAAAACTCTTCTCTGATAAGCCAAAGGGACTGTAATATGATCGATTAATTCACAAAATTCCACTTCCTCCTCTCAGATAGCTTGATCAATTTGCCATGCTGTTCGAAGCAGCCAAATTCACCCAATAGAAGCAACCATATTTATGTGACAGAAGTTGGGATCTGAGGTCCCAAGCAACTAGTCAACCTTCGATTGCTTAAATAACCACACAAAATATTCAATTTATCTACTATAATCTTAATCTCCCATTTCAGTGCGGCCTGAGAAATATAAGGGTAGAAATTACAGTTGGCAATGTTATTGTATGCGTAAAGAACACTCACACCAAATTCCTCTCTCTGTATTTTAGTAGAGACATGAATGTGCTTATTCTAAACCGGTATGACACAGTGCAGTAGCATAAATGGCAGTAATTTCTACCCTATAGCCATTTCTACAGCTTAGTGATGTTGTAAATGAAGAGCTCATCTGATTAACACACCAACATTTCAGTTCTTTTAAGCCCCTTACCTGTCACACATGATCATTAAAACACTACGATGTATCTGATGATCAGGAGCAGTTGGAAGTAGCCCTTTTTCTTCTTTGGAAGTTGTTGACACCTTCCTGGGATAATATTCTATGGCAACAGTTACCCTTCCAGTACATTGCCCATATGTGAACTTTAACAATGTTATGATCGCAGTGGAGACAAACAAGCCAAAAGAACAGAATTTACCCAATGGAAAAACGAAAAAGATTTCACTTTTATAACTTTTACTCTAACAATCAAATCAAAGTCAACATAAATTAAACATGGATTAACAGACAGATCCCGGCCATTATATATATTACAAATTACTCATTAACTATCAGTTACAACAAAAATAGATTTCATGGATTTATTGGGCTGTCCCACTGAGCTTATATGGCACCAATTACTGCCACAAAGTTCTTCAAAGCTCTGAACTTCCTCAGGTAGATCTCCAGCTCCTTTATTCCAAGATGCAGCCACCAAACCCCATCCGACAGCAGTTCCCCTTCAACCTGAACTCCACTAAAATGCCGCACTTCCCCAGAGCCTCCTCAACTCTGCTCATGACAGTATTCATAGCATGGATCCACCAGTATTGCCTTTATCCAAGCCCTTCAGCGACAACCCTATGCACTGTACAGTTTGGTCTAGTTAATCAGTTACCTTAAGTAACAAAAACAGCTGCAGCAATGCAGTTTTTTTTTATTGCCAGCTCCTGGATCTAGCCTTCACTTTCTTCAGCTTGACTCCACACCTGCATGATCTGAGCTTGGATGGCTCTGTGTATTTTTTATCTGGCTCCTACCAGTTTCTGTATCCCCAGAAACCTGAAGTTTTAGTTTCTGTTTCAGTTTTAGTTTTAGACACCGTTCGCAGCATTGCCAAGGCCACGTGATTTGGGGGACAGCTGCCCTGCTGGAGGTGCTTGTATGTGGCTGTCTGGCGATGATAGCCAATTTTCCTTATGATTGTTGTGATGGAATCCACAGTTTTGCAGCAGCAGTGGGGGAGCATATGCGAGCTGTTGTCTGAACAGATAACCTGTTGAATGTTGTGTTAGGTACACTGACTCTGGTTTCAAAGCTTGTTTTTTGAGACAAACCCTAACTGAAAGGGAAACTGAAACAGAACCAGAAACTATAACCGAAACAGAAACAAACTAAAACTGAAACATAAACTAAAACTTCAGGTTTCTGAGGAAGCTGACACCATTCATGGCGCATGCGGCCCATACGTGCGGCCCACCATTTTTTTCACCCGCCACCGCTCCCAGATTCAGCCCCAGGAGTGGGAATCCTACCCAATGGAGAGAATGTTCAAAGAGGTGTAGAGTAAGGGTGGGGTGTAAAAAATTTTGCATTGAATACAGTTTTCTTCTAATTGTACAAAATAAAATTGAATCTCCCAGGTGGAGCTCATAGACTAAACTACTGGATTGAAGGAACTGTAGGTAGATAGATACTGTTGATTCATTAATAATCTACTTTATTGGCTTAATTGGGATATATAATTTTTATAATTCAAATATATTGACACTAAAGAAAGGTATGAAGTAGCTTCAACTATTAATATCACAGTATTCCTGAGGCACGCAGTTGCTAACTGTACTGCAGTTAACCATTTATTATTTTCATATAAGGAGGTCAGAAATTGACTCAATGGGCGGATGGGCTTCGAGACTCCAACCTCTGAACCAATGGGGGTCCTGAGCCTGCACTTTCCAGCAGTGGGAGCAGCTCGGTGATTTTCCTGGAGGTGACCTTCTAATTGTCTGCCTTCGGGACTACCATCCAATTCAGGAAGGCTTGTGGGCTCCCGATGCTGCCGACTCAATCATTGGGTCAGCAGCTCTGAAGCTTTGGCAGCCCACTCACTGGGTAAGGTGAACGCTGCTGAGGCAGGCCGGGGATTGAGGGGTGCCTCAACATGGAGGTGCCATCGGAGAGGGAAATACAAATAAACCATTGTGGGAGACCAAGCAGGGAAGCCCCTCTGATTGGAGTGGAAACCCCTATGGATGGCCCACAGTTGGAGACACTCCACACTGGCAAAATGACGCTGGCCCCGAGAAATTGCCCCAAATAGGGGACTTAATTATTTAAATTGGCTGCTTGCCTTCATGTTGGGGAGCTGTCCGGACATGGTGCTCCACTATTTTACTGGACCATGCCCCCACCCCACACCTGGCCACCAAGCCCACCATCAGGGGTCCAGTAAAGTTCAGCCCAGTGTCTTTCTCTATGACTTGCACTGCTGGTCTTATCCTATCTTATTTTACAATTGAACCCTTCTCTCTTCAAGATCTAAAAGAAAAATCTGTTTAAGATTTCACATGACATCACTGGCAGTCTCAACTGATGCCATTTTCGAACTCAAATTACACAATTTCTCATTTCTGCAGAGATGCTTGAATATTTTCTCCTTAGGCAAAATATGAGTTTGCTTAACCAAGCTATCTTGTTACCATGGCAACAAGCCCTTCTTAGACGTGCAATGTCTTTAGTTTGAATGTACTGCATGTTTTCTCATGAAATATTAACCTGTGATTTAAACTTTAGTAACAATTAATTAATGTTCTATTAAAAAGTCATAGTTTGTTATCAATAAAACAGAACCAATAAAAAATATAGTTGGTTATTTTATGAAGGGTTTAAATAGGGCAGCCTGTGACAACTCTAGGTGATGAGGCAGTGCCTCACTTGCTGAGCTGCCACTTCAAGATTCATACAATTACATTAAACTTATTGGACTCAGGTTGCTTAAAAAAGGTTATACACATTTTTTGGTGCTCTTCTTTTCGTTGTACCTTGCACAGTATTATAAATTTGTTTTGTGTAGAAGGGTAAAATGTGGCTATTTTCTAGAAGCTTTCAGATCTTTGTGATAATCGATAAATATAGGTGGCTTAAAAGATTGTGGAATTTTTGGCACAACTGAATAATGCATGTTACTACAGTACGCCCAAATCTCCTCGATCTTTAACATCCGTCCATCAAACCCTTTGTATGACCACGTCCCCAACTCTCAAAAGAAAGTATCCTCAGGAGGTCTCTTAACACCGCAGCCAAATTTTTAGGCCCAACAGGAATCAGTCATCTTTCTATTCCTTTCATTTGCAATTCTTTGAGTGTTTTCTTTTAAATGTATCTTCAGAGGCCTGCTGTCTATTTCTATGGCGTAAATATAAGTCGCAATAAAAATTGAAAATTTTCTGCAGCTTCTTTAACATGCTATGCCCTAATGTGCATGAATAATGATTAAATGAGTTAAGCTGTAAATTTTATGACTCGCAGAAGAAATATACTGGTGTGGATTTGACATTTCTTTGATTTATGCCATTTACATCTGTTTATGTTTGGATATATTCTAATGATAGTGGGAGGATATTTGGGTGTCACTTGACATTGGTAAAACCTCTAGGTTAAACCCATGGCGGAAACAGCAGGCCAATATTCTATCAGCGGCCGAACCAATGATTTCTACAGGTTTAGCATTACTTCTTTGTTTTTGTATCTTATGCCTTATTTTATAAAACCTAGGATCCCATCTGTTTTTTAAGAAATAAAAGCACAGAAAATTTTGGTTAATGGACGTTTTGTGGACTGGGGAATTGAAAATAGTTGTTTTAAACTAATAAAATTTACGAATACGGAGTTGTGATAATTGATTTTCGTTATCTATGTATTACTGATGATGCAATTTCCATGGTTAGCAGATTGCAGTTGATAGTATCACAAGTAATTACGTGTCAAGTTATGCACAGAAGGAGAAGTTAATCGATGACAAAGAGCTCATAATCTGGTTATCCTCTGTGGCAAAAGAGAACAGGACAGTAGGATTTATTTAACAGCACTGTCCAGGTCCAGGACTATAATATCCCCAGCTGAATTAAATTACGAAACAAATTTGTCCTGCTTAAATGCCAAATTGTTAATTAAGTCTAAAGTACTTAAGCTTTTAATAATTCGCTGCAATGTACAAAACAGCACAAATTTAAAAAAAGTGAATTCTGAAAATTACATATCTACTATGAAGTCACTGCAGTTTTATTGCACAGTAATTGCAGGAAAATATGTCGGTGTTAGTGTGCACAATGTGTTTGTATGGTTGAGACAATTTGAATGATAATTTTTGGCATTGAGCTAAGCCGCATACATAAGCCTGCTATAAAAAAATTAGATTTCTCATGTTAGAAAGAAAGATTTGCATTTATATAATGCCTTTCATGAGTTCAGCACCTCCCAAAGTGTTTTATAGGCAATGAAGCACTTTTGTAGTCACTGTTGTAATTTAGGAAACATGGCAACCAGTTTGCACATAGCAATTTGCGCCTACAAACAGCAATGAAATAAATGACCAGATAATCTGCTTTAGTTAAATGAAAGCAAAATACTGCAGATGCTGGAAATCTGAAATAAAAACAAGAAATGCTGGAAATACTCAGCAGGTCTGGCAGCATCTGTGGAGAGAGAAGCTGAGTTAACATTTCAGGTCAGTTACCCTTCATCAGAGCTGGCAAAGGCGAGAAATGTAATAGGTTTTAAGCAAATAAAGCAGGGGTGGGGAATAAGATAACCAAAGAGAAGGTGCTGATAGGACAGGGTCACAGACAATAAGTGACCAGAAGGTTATTGAGCAACAACAAATGCTACGTTAATGGGATGGTGAAAGACAAAGCTTTAGTGCAGAGCCTGTGTTAATTGCCAGAAAAATAGAACAGCCTGGCCCCAAGCACAAACATGAAAAATACAGTGGGCAGGCACATGGTAAAAAAAAGAATGATGAGACAAAATAAAATAAAATAAACAAATAAAAAATAAAAAAATAACTAAAAATAAAAAAGGGGGCCCGTCATGCTCTGAAATAATTGAACTCAATGTTCAGTCTGGCAGGCTGTAGCGTGCCTAATTGGTAAATGAGATTCTGTTCCTTGAGCTTGTAATGATGTTCACTGGAACACTGCAGCAATCTCTGGACAGATAGGTGGGCATGAGAGCAGAGGGGTGTGTTGAAATGGCCAGCAACCAGAAGCTCAGGGTCATGCTTTTGGACTGAGCGGAGGTGTTCCACAAAGCGGTCACCCAACCTGCATTTGGTCTCCCCATTGTAGAGGAGACCACATTGTGAGCAGCGAATACCATATACCAAATTGAAAGAAGTGCAAGTAAATCGCTGCTTCACCTGAAAGGAGTGTTTGCGGCCTTGGATAGTGAGGAGAGAGGACGTAAATGGGCAGGTATTACATCTCATGCGATTGCATGGGAAGGTGCCTTGGGAAGGGGATGAGGTGTTGGGTGTAATGAAGGAGTGGACCAGGGTGTCGCGGAGGGAATGATCCCTTCGGAATGCTGACAGGGGAGGGGAGGGGAAGATGCGTTTGGTAGTGGCATCACTCTAGACGTGGCAGAAATGGTGGAGGATGATCCTTTGGATGTGGAGGCTGGTGGGATGGAAAGTGAGGACAAGGGGAACCCTGTTGCGGCTCTGGGAGGGAGGGGAAAGGGTGAGGGTACAGGTGCGGGAAATGGGTCGGACACAGTTGAAGGCCCTGTCAACCACAGTAGGGGGGAATCTTCAGGTGAGGAAAAAGGAAGACATATCAAAAGCACTGACTTGGAAGGTTGCATCATCAGAGCAGATGTATCAGAGACGGAGAAACTGGGAGAAAGGAATGGAGTCCTTACAGGAGGCAGGGTGTGAAGAATTGTAGTCAAGGTAGCTGTGGGAGTCAGTGGGCTTATAATGAATATTAGTAGACAGCCTATCCCCAGAGATGGAGACAGAAAAGTCGAGAAGGGAAGGGAAGTGTTGGAGATGGACCATGTAAAGGTGAGAGAAGGGTGGAAATTAGAAGCAAAGTTGATGAAGTTTTCCAGGTTAGGGTGGGAGTAGGAAACGGCACCAATACAGTCATCAATGTACCGGAAAAAGAGTTGGGGGAGGGGGCCTGAGCAGGACTGGAACAAGGAATGTTCGACATATCCCACAAAAAGACAGGCATAACTAGGACCCATGCGGGTACCCATAGCAACACCTTTTATTTGAAGGAAGTGAGTGGAGTTGAAGGAGAAGTTTTTCAATGTGAGAACAAGCTGAGCCAGGTGGACGATGGTGGTGGTGATGGGGACTGGTTGGGCCTCTGTTCAAGGAAGAAGTGGAGAGCCCTCAGACCGTCCTGGTGGGGGTTGGAGGTGTAGAGAGATTGGACATCCATAGTGAAGAGGAGGCGGTTGGGGCCAGGAAACTGGAAATTGTCAAAATGACGGAGGGCGTCAGAAGAGTCACGAATGTAGGTGGGAAGAGACTGGACCAGGGGAGAAAAGATAGTCAAGATGGGAAGAAATAAGTTCAGTGGGGCACGAACAGGCTGAAACAATGGGTCTTCCGGGACAGTCCTGTTTGTGGATTTTGGGAAACTTTAGTTTTAGTTGTTTAGTGAAGGATGAATATTGACCAAGAACTCCCCTGCTCTTCTTCTAAATAGTGTCCTGGAATCTTTTACGACAACCTGAGAGACAAATGGTGCTTTAGTTTAACATGTCATTGAGGGATCGCACCTTCAACAGTGCAGCGCTCCCTCAGTACTGCTCTGAAGTGTCAGCCTAGATATTGTACTTAAGTCACTGGAGATGACAGGCGAAAGTGCAACCACTGAGCCAGGATTGATACTTGTAGTTTAATAAAACGTGTAGTCATGTACAAGCGTCAAAACATTAATCGTGCCTGTCTAATGGCAACTAGGTAGTGTTACGACCAAGGTGGAAGAAATTCAGTTAATTCAGTCCCACTTCACCATGGGTCACAGCTTATCCCAATACATTTTTTCCACCTGCCGAAGAATAGCCAGTTAGACTGTATGTCCCCCAGAATAAAGCACACCAACCAGGTTTCTTTAAACAACATCAACGTTAACTATTTATTAGAAAAACAAGTCTTAAGCACTAATAAGATAAATCTATATCTATGATAAGCTCCCTATTTCCCTCGAACCCATGCATACACACAGATATTCAAAACAAAAGGTTAACCGGAAGAAAAGGGTTTTGGTTTACAGCTGTTTCTTAGGAATAGAAGGAATAATAAAATAAATCAGTTTGTCACATTCTGGTACGAAATTCTTTGGTTGGGTGAGGTGTCCCAGTGTCGAATAGTCGGATGCCACTTAAAGTCTCTCCAGGCGAGGTTGATGAACAGCCTGTACTGGGTAGGCATTCAAGGGAATTCGGTTACCGCAGGCATCACATAGGTCTTTCAGCAGGAGTGTAGCAACAGGTCTGCTTAGGACTCACAGCAGCGGTATAGCAGTGGAAGCTTTCTTCAGGTTCCAGAATTTCTCAAAACACAGGAGGAAACAGGAACCACATTGGATGCAGGAATTCCTCAGAGACAGGAGGTAATAGGAATATGCCAACTTTCAAATACAGGGTTTCTTTTCAAGAGATGCAAGTTCCCTTTACAGAGAGAGGTCTTTTCTGGGTCTTCTACTTTGATCTCCAGGCAGGTCAGAAACTGAATTTCGAAATGTCTGCTCTTTGTCAAACTCACTGATTTTGAAAAGGGTCCAAAAAAAGTAAAGCTTCCTGAGCTGATCACATGACCAGACACAGTGTCTCCCCTTTCATTCAAAGTGTTGCTCTGAGGAGGTCAAAAACCCCTGACTGGCTTCCTTGAAACTGCTTGCTTTTCCTATTCTTGTATACAAAGTCAACATCCACAAATTTCAGCTATTTGCAGGTATCCATGTCCACGAAAAATCCTTTTTGCAGTTTTTTAAAACACACAGAATTCTAAGATTTTAGTACAAAAATAAAATCCTTGTGACAGTAGGCATTTAAAATGGCCCATGGGACTTATGCACTAACAATGCAGTCTTCCCATGTGTTCTGTCTTAACCTGCATCCACCAGATGACACCAGGTTCCTTCTTTAAATATGCAGTTTGAGCACTGATGATGTCATTGAAGCCTATCTACAATTTTAACTCGAGGGCTACATGGTCTAATCATCGTGGCTTTCCTGCCAGATCAGCCTAGTAGGAAGAAGAACAGGAACCCAATATGGCCCAAAAGGGTGAGCGGATTTTCTTTTTCTACATTTCCTTCTGGCTTCTTCATGCCACATCAGGAAAATCTAGGCTTCCCTTTCCTCCTTCTACCACTAGGATCTCCCCAACCATTTACCAGAGTGCTGGGGATCGTTCCCTCATGTCCCCGCTGAAGTTCTCTTGCCGTCCAACTGTGCACCATCATCCACTGGTCAGCTTCTGCTTCCTGTAGGGCCTATACAGATGAGGCCCCGGAGTGAAAATCCTGGCTTCATGCTGCCCAGGTCTGGGTGGTTTACTGTCATTCCTGGCCTCCTCCTAGATGACTCCTGCTTTGAATTCAAACCGGGGCTTATGAAGTATGATGAAAGGAATTAATTTAGTACATGTCAAATTAGAAAGGGATCTGGGAATAATAGTAAATGTATCTATTTCAATGTTTAGATAATGGGCTGAATCAATTCAAAGGAGCAAATAGAATGTTTGGCTATGAAGTCAGCAGGGGTTCTTCTGAATCTTTGTAATGTTGAATGACATAGATATTCAATTCAAGATCAATGCAAAATTGATGATTTGCTTCAGGTACACCAGTGGTGTGTGTTATGAAAGTGCTTCCATTTTTAAATATTTTTTTGAGAAATTGTGTTTAAAGATTGGGGAGATGGATTCATTTGGGACTGAAGAGACTCCATAGATGCTGGACTTTTTTTTGAAAAGGTTACTGGAAGGACCTGGGGAACTTTGGTGCAAAACAAACCCTTACTGGATGCCACTTGCCTTAAGCTAAATAAACAGCAAGAGCCTTGGTGACTAGGGGAGTTGTTTATAGAGGAGTGACATGTCAAGGTTTATGGTGGTCAAGAATTGGTTTCATTTTGGATATTGTTTTGAGTCAGTTGGGATTACAGCCTGCTGAGAGAAGCATGCAGATCATCTTTTCCCCAGCTCTCTAAGAAATCCTGAGAATCCAGTGTGATTGCTGAAACCCCTGAAGCCACCTTTCTCCTGGAAAGCCTGCCAGACTAATCCTCGATGTCGCCCGAAGAGAACTGCTCCAAAAAGATCCCAGTGAAGACCATCTTCGTGTATTGGGACGCCAGAATAAAGGGATGACTGATATCATTCCATATCTTCTCCTTTTCCTTCAAGAATGAACAAGTATTTGGCCAAAGTATATATTTTTTTTGTCTTTTTTGTAGAGATTTCTGCAGAGAAAACATCTTTTTTCTTTAACGTGTGTGTGTGTGTGTGGCTAAGGTAGAAGGGAACTTTCATATTTCAATCTGTGTGTTAATGCTTTGTATCATTACTGAGTAAGTCTTGTTTTATAATACATTGATAATTTTGTTGTTTATTAAAGAAACCTGGTTGGTGGATTTTATTCCAAAATAAAATAGAGTATATAATTAGCGGTATGGTAACTGGGTAAACTTATAAATATATGTTGTGACCCATGGAGAAGTGAAACTAGAGAAAGACTGTGCACTCCTCCCGCTTCGTTGGTAACATGTGGCACTAGTTGCTTAGAAGGTGAAGTGTGGATTTACCAGGATGTCTCTCTGTAACCCAAACTGCCTCAGTGTCTATTTGCCTGCATATTTTGACTTAGGTTGTATAGACTAGGCTTGTACTCACTTGAATATAGATTAAGGGATGATTTAATTGAGGTATTTAAAATAATTAAAGGATTTGATAGACAGATAGGACTGCTTGTCTGACATACTGGATGAGCAGAAATGTTCTCCAAATAAATATTTGAGAGTCCAAAGGCATTACCTGCCACAAACTCTGTTCCCTAGCCACTGACACTATCCCTCTCTCTGGTAACGACCTGAGGCTGAAGCAACCTTGGTGTCATATTTGACCCTGTGGTGAGCTTCCAACCACATATCTGTGCCATCACTTAAACCACCCACCTCCACCTCTGTAACAGTGCCCTGCTCCACCTCTACTTCTAGCTACCTACTTCTTCCCTCTCCCTGCCCACTATTAGTAGTGAAACCTGACTGTTCGCAACGTTGGCATTCTATTTGACCTTGAATTCATCTTCTCACCCCGTACCCTCTCCATGACCAAGCCCACCTAATACCACCTGGGTAACAACGCTCTTCTTCCTTCACCACCACCTCCACTCCCCCTCCCCCACCCCTCCACCTGCCCACTCCAGTTTACCTGCTGCTGAAATCCACTTCCATGCCTTTGCTACCTCTAGATCTTGACTATTACAATGTTCTCCTGGTCGGCCTCCCAACTTGCACCATATGTAAACCCGAGCTCATCCAAAACATTAGGTTCCTTATTTCTAAATCCTATATTCTGAATAGAAAAGGTAATTGAAAAGAAAGTTTTCAGAATGTTGACACCTTCATAAAGTCCCATTCACTCATAAAACATATGCTCGCTGAATTACATAGGCTTCTGGTTCAGCAACAACCCAGGCTGGATGGATTTTGTGCTGGAGGCAGGGCTCCTGGCCTGGGCTAATAAGGCAGGGGAAATCCTGCCTCTGCCTTTTCATGCCCCCCGCCCCCATCTCCCCCACCCCGGAACAATCCTCCGATCTTTCTAAATCAAAACTTCAGGAGCCAGGATTCCTGTTCCTTTAAAGATGGGGATCCCGTCTCTAAGAGCTGCTGGCCAATCAGAGTGTTGGCAGCTCAGCAGTATGTGCAGCGCAACCAGGAGTGATGGCCACTGCCGATACTGTAGCGGCCTCAGACCCAGGCTCAGCGCTGGAATCCTGGACCAGAGGGAGGTGAGATGGTGTCACCGGGGTTGATCTGAAATGCCCTGGCAAGGTGCAGGGCTGGAGAGGTTGTAGTTCAGTCCAGGAGGAGGGGGGTCATGGGGGGAGGGGCAAAGTTGTTCCCAGTTGGGGGTGGGGGGTCCTCCGTGGGCCACAGATTGCCCACGAAGGAGGGACACCACCCTCCCTCCCGCCCCAAGCCTGCAGAGAGGGTGTGTCATGTTGCAAGGTGTTCTCCCCGCATGGTGGATGCATCCCGCTGCTGGTAAGATCCCAGCAGCAGCAGGAAGAGGCCCTTAATTGACCGTTAATAGGCCACTTAAGGGCCTTAATTGGCCTCTGAGCGGGAAGGCCATTATCGGCCTATCCTGCTCCAGGGAAGATCGCGTGGTGAGGGGAAGGCAACAGGCCACCCCCCTCACCCACCACCCCTCGCGATATTCCATGTCCCCCACACCCAGCCCGCCTCCAAGCCCACCTCGGGACTACACATAATCCTGGCCCTCAGTTTTAAAATTCTCAGTGTTATAGATAGGTGGGAAATGATTGGGATGATTTCCACTTTTCACCTCTCAACTGACTGAAGACAGAGGGCTGAATTTTACCATTGGCGGCAGAGCTTCAAAAATGGCAGGGTGCACGTGCGGGATTTACACCGTCGAACCGACGCAATGTCTGGCACCACTGCGCAGGCTTTGGCGCCATTTGTAAAGGCTTTCAAGCCTTGCCATTGAATTTGAATTTTTAAAGTTATAGTCGTTATAAATTTAAGGTAAAAAATTTAATGCAAGATTCAAGCCCCTCTCCCCCCTCCACCATGACTAAACAATTTATTACTTACCCTCCCACCCACCCCCCCACTAATGCTTACCTTGTGGTCCTGACCTTCTTTCCTCAAAGTTTATAAACTATGAACTTTACCCCATTCCCCCACCCTCTGACCAATCGAAAACATTTAACCCCGCTCCCCCCGCCCTCAAAACTTACCTGCTCCCCCCAACCCCCCCACAACCAGTGTTCCGAAGGTGCAGGAGTACCGGGGACCTACTGCTCCCCCCAACCCCCCCACAACCAGTGTTCCGAAGGTGCAGGAGTCCTGGGGACCTACCACAATATCGGAGCAGGATGGCCAGCGGCAGCAGGTAAGACATTAATTCATTGATTACCATATATTAACATACTGAAATCTCAGCCCCGCCGCTGAGTGGCGGGGGGAGCCACCACGAGGCCTCACCGCCGCCGGTAATATGGGGCGGGGCCTTCCCGGCATCGAGGCCCGTGGTGGGCCTCTCCCGGTGGCTTTTTCTGGGCCCCCTCTGACACGGCCCCCGACATCGGGGGCTGGTAAAATTCAGCCCAGTGTGTTTCTTATTAGAATTGCATTTTAATCCTTGAGTGATTTAATGGTCAATAAACAAATGACAGGTTTTCTCATAGGTTAAAAGAAAGATCAATATTTATTAAACAATACACAAAAGTACCCACAGCTTCACGCATTCTCTCTCATACACGCACATACACACACACAAGAAAAGATAGAGATTAATAGATAGCATGCATTTAGGTCTGATGGTTTTCAAAATAAATTAAAACACAAAGTGCTGGAAATACTCAGGAGGTATTGCAGCATCTGTGGAGAGAGAAATGGAAGGAAACTGGAGTGTAACTGTAGGCCTCTCAGGCCTGCAGCTTTGTATCTGGCCTCCTGGATTGGGATTGTCTGGCTCCTGATGGAAACCAGTGCCCAGAAAATCTTGATTGTCTAAAATTCCTGGGTAGCGGCAGCAGAGGAAATTAAAATGTCCTCATACCTTCTTGTCTAGGATCCATCTGCAAGGCCCCTGCAGTTTCTCTGATTGCAGCGGTCTGAAAGAAGGTCATATGTCAGAATTCACTAGCTGCCCCTGTGCTTGGGCATTCAATGAGCAGCAAGCCATGAAAATGAAGTGGATGGTTGGGAATGCCGTTTCGTCTTTCAGTTGCAAGCTTCATTTGGCACAGGTTCTGCTCCCCTTCCCAGGAGAAGCCATAAAAATCCTAGGCTAGCATAAAAGAAGTGCAGTCCTGGCAACACAGGAATTTTGCAGCGGGGTAGGTCAAGAAAATCAATTCTGATGTCTTTCGTAATTCCATTCTCAATGAAACACATTGGTTTGGAAATAATAAATCCAATTCTTTTTCTAGCTGCCTCTGAAAGATATGAGGAAGAGGATCAAAAATATTTTCAAGTTATGGGTGTTCAAAAAATTTCCCATTCCATTATTTTATCTTTGGTTCAGATATTGAGTCACCTGCAAAGGCTTGTTGTCTACTTCCACTGTCTTTGCTAAAATGTAAGGTATGTTAAACTCTCCAGCTCAAGTCAGTAATGGCATATTGACTCCAATATGATGATCTATTCAAATAGCCCAGAGGTTCAAAAGCCGATCAGTGTAAAATCAAGTATAGTCCCTTAAGGAAGTGCAGAATTGTTGTGTCATTATAGATCAGTAACACATTCATCAATACACGGAACAAGTGCTGGAACCTTTCAGCCTTTCTCCATTAACAATGGAACCTAGATTCTAACTGGTTTTATAGATTATAGGACAAGGACACATTAGAACTTCCTTTGCATTCACAGGATGCTTTTAAGTTACCGCTGGTTTCTTTTCAAAATAAGCTTTTTCAATAGTTTAAACATTTCCTTGTTGAAGTCTTTGGCATATTCCTCAATAAATAAATAAGGAAGGAAAGAAAACTTGCATTTATATAGGACATTTCATGACCTCAGGCTGTCCCAAAGTGTTTCATAGAAAAGGCAGTAATTTTGAAGTGTTGTACATGAAAAAGACAGAGGCGCAAGGGGAGAGCCAACTGTGCAACAGCCCTAACAAACAAATTTCTCTGCAGCACCTGTGGAAGAGCCTGTCACTCCAGAATTGGCCTTTATAGCCACTCCAGGCGCTGCTTCACAAACCACTGACCACCTCCAGGCGCGTATCCATTGTCTCTCGAGATAAGGAGGCCCAAAAGAAAGAACATGTAACGTAATTAGAACATAAGAAATAGGAGCAGTGGTAGGCCATTTGGCTCTGCGAGTCAGATCACGGCTGATTTTCTACCTCAATTCCTGAATTAACACCATATCTCTTAATTCCCATAGTCTCCGAAAATCTACCAATCTCTGTCTTCAATACACACAACTGAGCATCCATGGCTCTCCATGATAGAGAATTCCAACAATTCACAGCCCTTTGAGTGAAGAAATTTCTTCTCATCGCGATCTGAAATGGCTGACCCCTTATTCGGAGTCTTGACCCCTAGTTATAGACTAATGTGGGGGGCTTTATAGCCAATTTTTCCACAGTAAGATTTTCCAAACAGCAATGAGATAAATTGCCAGATAATGGCCCACAATTTGCATCTTGTGACATCCCCTGTTCGTTCGATTTTTTTCCCCAACTCTTCCACTCAAACATTTTGTTTGCTGTCAATTGCTGTAAGTGCGAGCTGAGAACAGCATAGTCAGGTCAATGGAGCATCCGGAACCTTGCTGAACAATGGGACCAACTGTCTACCTCCTTAAGGATGGAGAAAAAAACCAAGGAAGGCCAGGAAAGGAAATTGGGTGAATTAGAATCAATTTAGATACAGAAAGCGAGAGAGAGAGATATTGCAATAAGAGAAAAACAACAAAGAGACAGAAAGGAAATTAAGATCAAAAAATAAAAAATTAAAATTTTTAATTTTAAAAACCTCTCGGAACAATTTACTACTTGCAGGAATGAGATTCCAAGGTTTCAGTTTTTCCTTTCTAGATCAGAGAGGTCGTGTGGCATTATAGGAACATAAATCTTGTCATTAAGAGTCCTTACATCATTACGTATGAGCGCCAACTTTCTGCGTTGAGTTTAATTTGCCTTAACAGCACAAATGCCAACAATTTCTTGAAAATGAGGGGGTTAATGACGAGCTCTTGTTTTCGTGAGGCTAACTCACAGCGGGCTGAATATTGTTGAGATCCTGACATCAGGCTCCGTGGCAGGGAGGGCCGGAAGATGGAAGATTGCAGCGGCAGTGGCCCGCCATGGAACCTGATGCCGGCATTGACAGGCCCGATCTTACCGGCGGTGCCGAGGCTCCATGGCAGCCACCACCCCCAGTCCCCCACCGCCCTGCCCGCCTCCGCCACTCGGAGACGGTATCCGACTTTAAATATTTAAATAAACCCCATGAATACATTTACCTACAATTCCCCATGATCTTACCAACTGTCCAGGATTTTCCGTGCAACGTGGGGCACTCACGTGCCTTCACTTTCCTGTCCAGGGAAAGCTGGCGCCACCGAGGTGGGAAAGGGGAGAATTTAAGATTTTTAGTATCGGGGGCGGGTGTGGGGGGCGCGTCAACTCTGCATTTCTAGTGTGGGGGGGGGGGGGGGGAAGAGGTGACCTATGTACTTTATGCAGTTGGGGGAGGAGAGGTCAAATGCTCAATGTAAGTATTTTTTTTGAGGGGGAACAGGACGGCCATTTATTTTCATTGCATTGGGGGGGGATATGAGTCAGAAATGTATTTACACTGTAGTGGGGGGGGTGGGTACGGGGTTCAACTGTGCACGTCCAGCAGTCCTTAATAAATGGCGCCTATGCAGAGGCAGCTGATGCTGTTCATGTGTCACAGAGCCTGCCCCATGTTAGTTGGGGGGTGGGGGGGGGTTGCTGGCCTGCCCTGCAAATTTAAATGAGCCGCTGCACGCTACATCAGCGTTGTGACACGCAGCCCGTGTGTGCGGGCCGCCATTTTTTTTCAAAAAGAAAATTTAGCCCAGCGTGTCTCTTCCTTACTACAAAGTGCTGAATTTTTTACACACCAATAACAGCATGCACATCAAACTTGCTGACATTTTCCTTGCAATTTCTGGGCCAACCTATTTTAAGGATGTTGGTTGTAGGGTAAATATTTGATAGGACAGCAAGAGAACTGACCTGCTCATCTTCAAACAGTGCCAATAGATCTATTATGTCCACCTGAAAGAGCAGACTCAGGTTTGGTTCAATGTCTCATCCAAAAGATGGCAAGTTCAATAGTTTCGCATTCCTTCAGTGCTGCATTGAAATGTTAGCTTAGATTATAGAATGAATAACCATGGAGGTTTTCCCACTTCCCCACCCTAACTTTATTGGAAAAGCAAGGCTGACACCTACTGTTATTTCGCATTCTTAGGTTGTGAGCTGATCCAGTAATTTCAGTCATTGTGCCACATGTCTGCAGTATTATGACCTTGGATTGGAATGACACCCTGCCTTAGCACGGTGCCAGTTAGCAGCACCAAGTTATGTTCTTGGTTGTGTATTATTCTTTTGGTTGGTAAAGCAGAACTCCACACCCATATGCTCACACCATGCACAGAGTTCCATTTACTGGTATGCAAGTTGTAGTTACAATTTAATGTTAACAAAATAACTCATACTTTTAGTTTCAAAATCAAGTCCACTGGACTGACTGATGCTTTCTAATACTTGCTTCACGCCAGTTATGCTGTAACTGATGTGAAGTCAATGCAGTGTGAAAGTTCCTGAGGTGACCTTGCACCATTTGGCAGAATTCAATGTGCTGTCAGATCACTAATCTCCTTCCTCTGGTACAAAAATTCTGGATCATTGGCAAAAACAAAATGGTGTAGCGATCGGCTTGCTAATGGCATACTGATACTATATGAAGTAAAATTAATAATTTGGTTTGAAGGCACAGGGCCAGAAAGATTCCCAGTAGTTTAGATAGAAACCTGTGCAAAAATTTGAGTGGCAGTTAGCCTGATCTTTTTGTGTGCTGGAGTGGATTTGGGATAGATTTTGATCTTTTAACACCTGGGCAATAATCTGTTAAAAATCAGGCATGTTCTACCCAGTGCTGTGACTTTTAAAATAGTGCCTTTCTGTCCTGACTTCAGTCCAAACTCCCATTGCCACTCTTAAATCTACTCTCCCTCCATCTATCCTGCTGGGCTGTCTCTGAATTTAAATCAGTTGAGCTGAACGAGAGCCAGCAGGGAAAGTGCTATTTAAATATCACAGTGCTGGAGCGGCTTGCTATCAGTTGTCCCTTCCCTGCACCCTGCTTTCTTTGAATCTAGTTTCAGCTCATTTGTGGTTAGCATGTGCCCTATGCATGGCATATATTTATGTTACAAATGAAGTTTCCATTAAGATGTTGGATAAAGGAACTTAATAGCATTAGGGATTTGTATGTTTATCTCCACAGGGAGTAATTTCAAAACCAATTTATTTTGAATTGTTTTATCAATGCTCCTCTTTTCTACTTGTGTATGTGTAGATGCCACCTTATTCATCAGCTACCTTGCTTCTTTGCCTTACACTTGGCATCAAAATGACTTTGTGGCCATAACATTTGCTCCACATGTGTACCAGGCAATGACTATCTGCAACAAGGGAGAGTCTAACTACCTCCTCTTGGCATTTCCAACACTGAATGCCCTACCATTAACATTCTTGGGGTTAACACTGCTCTCCACTTGTCTGGATGAGTGCAGCTCCAACACTCAAGAAGCTCAACACCATCCAAGACAAAGCAGCCCACTTGGCACTCCATCCACCATTTTAAACATTCACCCCTTGAACGCTGGTGCACCATATCTACAATTTGTACCATCTACAAGATGCCCTGTAGCAACTTACCAATGCTTCTTTGATTGCACATCTCAAGTCCACAGCCTCTGCCACCTTAGAAGGACAAGGGCAGCAGGTCCATGAGAACACCACCACCTCCAAGTTTCCCTCCAAATCACATACCATCCTAACTTGGAAATGTATCGCCATTTCTTTACGGTGGTGAGTCAAAATCGCGGAACACCCAATCTAAATAGAACTTTGGGGGTACCTTCATCACACGGACTGCAGCAGTTTAAGAAAGCAGTTCAGCACCACCTTCTCACAGGCAATTAAGGAAGGGCAATAAATGCTGGCCTTGCCAGTGACGGCCATATCCTGTGAATGAATAGAAAAAATCTTATTTCATCCTTTTCCCAATGCGAGACATTATTTTTTGTCTTTTATACATGAATGATGGTCAGTTAATTCATTTTTAATTATTTTGGACTTCTGTTTGCTGTTTTTTTCCTAGCAGATTTTCTTTGGAACCCCTTTTCTCAAATTGTATGGAAAGGTTTACTTGTTAATAAGATGCTTCCTCTGAGATTGTGTAACTTTTACAAGGTCAAATCTCAATTAAAACATCTTTTAACAAGGAATATGCAAGAAAAAGAAACAAGTTATTCTTGCCATTTCATTAGACCCTGAAGAGGTTCCTGAGATAGCTAGAAGTGCAGTCAAATGGCAGCCAAGTGAATGAAACATTGACAATAATTAGCCTCTGACCTCTGAACCTCTTTCCCCATATTGTACCTGAATAGTCTCCTTATAGTACAAGTATGGTTAGGAACTAACTATTATAACTATGCTCCAGTCACAGTGACATCTTTAGTTTCCCTGCAAGGTTCTTCTGTGCTATAACTCAAAGATGGATCAGTTACCTACTTCCTTGATTTTGTTTTTAATTTACCACATATTTCTCATACACAAAATTCTTCCTTCTTCTTCCTTGACCAAGCTTTTGGTCATGTGGCGTAATATCTCCTTATGTGGTTTGGTGTCATTTTTGTTTTATAATGCTCCTGTGAAGAGTTTTGGGATGCTTTATTATATTAAAGGTGATTTATAAATATAAGTTGTTGTTGGCTGGCAATATTTTTCAAATTTTGCATTTTCTTTTCATTACCTGCTATTTCCCATATCAGGGTGTCACACAATGTTCCCATGAGCAAATTAGCAGGTTTAGAGTAAGGTAATTGTGATCTGCTTTCTCTGCAACATTTGTAGCTAATTCATATTTAATCCATCTTTGATTAAATGTCTTGCAGTTCTGTGCTAGATTTCCATTCGTCCAGTTTCTGAAACCACATTATTACAACATACTCAGAACTTTTTTTTTGATCTAATAGCTTCTTTGGAGGGAATTTTAACATCCACAAATGGTTGGAATTGAGGTCGGGCCAAATGTTAACATTTTAAAAATCTCAAACACATCCTCCAATCCTAGTACAATGTGTATAAACATTGTTATGACCGTGGTGGGAGCAATGTACTGTCCATTCAGTCCCGTCACTCCGCAGGTCAGAGCATATTATTAAAGTTTTCCCAGCCAACCATAAAACAGTCAAATTAAACACTCTAGTAACCCCTGAATAAAACAGACCAAACCAGGTATCTTTAGACAACAACAAATTAACTATTTATTAAAAAACTAAATCTTAAACACTATTTAGATAAACCTATGTCTAAAGACCTTATAACTTCTTATTTTAATCTAACTCCCCCATTCACACACACACACAAAAATAACAGCAGCTAACCGGTTTTGAAAGTGGTGTTTTTAAAATTAGCTGTTTCTTAAGAATAAATAAATAAATAAGTCTTTGTGGGTTACATTCGTGATGGATGAGGTATTCTAATGTGGAAATAATCAAAGGCTACTCAAAGTCTTCACTTGGATTTGATGAAATTGTCTGTGTTTGATAGGCATTCAAACTCTTTAGTTGCAGCAGGCATCAACAGTTCCTTCAGCAATACCAAGTGGTCTCTTAAAAGAAAGGGCTATTTCTTCTTTAGACAATTAATTTGGCCTGTAGCTTTTTGTAGAATTTCTGCTGAGAGAGAATGGACAGCTGTTTTTTCTTCAGTATGCTTCGCTAGAAGGTCTCTCCAAACAAACGGTTCAGAGCAGTTTTTGCGAGTTTTACACAATTAAGTGGAAACATTATACCATGTGACCTCTCTCTCTTGCTGTTGCCTCAGTAACAAAATGCAGCTGTGGCACACTGTCCCCAGAAATCCAAAACTTCTCTCCCTGTCTTAAAGGCACACTGTTTTAATCGGAGGAGAAAAATAATACAAGTCCGTGACAACATAAGTGTCACCGCAGCACAGAATTAGGGAGGGAAGGACACAAACATAGAAATAAGGTGTTGCAGAGAGACTGGATGAAGAAGTTCACAACGTACATTTAGAAACTTGCAGATGCAGAGGTTCACCCATGGTATAAGAGTACTTCTGTATACCACTTATGGCCCCAGAAGCAAATAGTAAATAGGTGATTTCATGAAAAAACAGTCTTTACTAGGGTCAGTTTGAAAAACTCTACGTGTGCTTAGAAGACTTTTGGCGATGATCACCGAGACACAACTGCAATTTTAAATGGGGCCAGTGCCTGAGGTCATCTACAGTAGTTATGTACACTATCTTCATTTGGCTAAAGATTTTAGGCAGTATGTGCAGTAGATTATGGGCGAAGTGTGTTAATATTGGAATCACAAATTGCAGGTTATTTTGGCAGGTTAAAATCTAGATACCTAGATCAGGGTGAGGACGTATTTGAATTTGACGTTATTTGATTATGATGGTTGAAGATAATCAAGCTTTAATAGTGGTGTGAATAAGAATAATCTTGCAATTATACAGTGAATTTCAAATATTCAGGACATCCCAAAGCACTTAACTGCCAAAGAATTTCTTTTGAAGTGTTGTTACTGTTGTCGTGTCGCCAAAGACACTTGCCAATTTCTGCATACCAAGGTCTCACAAGAAGCAAATGAATAAAGGAACTGTTAATCTGTTTTGATGGTACCAGCTGAACAAGAAATATTAGTTAAGGCACCAGGAAAACTCCCTTACCCTTCTTTGAATTTTTTGCACCTGAACAGTTGGACATGGCCTCAATTTAACATCTCATCTGGAAGATGAGATTTGAGCAATTGAAGAAATCTTAAGACTATTTATTAACTAAATACTTTAAAATGCTTTGCCATAGAAAAAACTAATAGTGCAGTAGGTATGTTAAGGAGAAGACTTTTGCTGTTTTTTTTAATAATAGAATCATAACTGTGTACTTCATGCACATTTACAGTCTTGCTGTAAGTAGAGAACAGTGGAACATTCTGTCAAGTTCAGTGTCACCAGTCACTGCTGTAATTCGACTTTCCCTATTATCTGGAGTGTACCTTTACTGCCCAATATTTAGTTAGAGCCAGAGAGTCACAGAGATGTACAGCACAGAAACAGGCCCTTTGGCCCATCGTGTCCGTGCCAGCCATCAAGCACCTAACTATTCGAATCCCATTTTCCAGCACTTGGCCGGTAGCCTTGTATGCTATGGCATTTCAAGTGCTCATCTAAATACTTCTTCAATGTTGTGAGGGTTCCTGCCTCTACCACTCCTTCAGGTAGTGCGTTCCAGATTCCAACCACCCTCTGGGTGAATTTTTTTTCCTCAAATCCCCTCTAAACCTCTTGCCCCTTACCTTAAATCTATGCCCCCTGGTTATTGACCCCTCCGCTAAGGGAAAATGTTTCTTCCTAGCTAACCTATCAATGCCCCTCATAATTTTGTATACCTCAATCAGGTCCCCCCTCAGCCTTCTCTGTTCTAAGGAAAACAATCCTAGCCTTTTCAGTCTCTCTTCATAGCTGAAATGCTCCAGACCAGGCAACATCCTGATGAATCTCCTCTGCACCCTCTTCAGTGCAATCACATCCTTCCTATAGTGTGGTGACCAGAACTATACACAGTAGTCCAGCTGTGGTCTAACTAGCATTTTATACAGCTCCATCATAACCTCCCTGCTCTTATATTCTGTGCCTCGGCTGATAAAGGCAAGTATCCCATATGCCCTCCTCACCACGTTATCTACCTACCTGTGCTGCTGCCTTCTTGATCTATGGACAAGTACACCAAGGTCCCTCTGACCCTCTGTACTTCCTAGGGTCCTACCATCCATTGTATATTCCTTTGCCTTGTTAGTCCTCCCAAAATGCATCACCTCACACTTCTCAGGATTAAATTCCATTTGCCACAGCTCTGCTCATCTTACCAGCCCATCTATATCGTCTTGTAATCTAAGGCTTTCCTCCTCACTATTTACGACACCACCAATTTTCATATCATCTGCAAACTTACTTATCATACCTCCTATATTCATGTCTAAATCATTAATGTACACTACAAACAGCAAGGGTTCCCAGCGCCGATCCCTACGGTACACTACTGGTCACAGGCTTCCACTTGCAAAAACAACCCTCGACTATCACCCTTTGCCTCCTGCCACTAAGCCAATTTTGGATCCACTTTGCCAAATTGCCCTGGATCCCATGGGCTTTTACCTTCTTAACCAGTCTCCCATACGGGACCATCAAAAATAGTGTGATCATGGGGATCATAATGTGCAACACTTCTTATTTGTACTCGCTGTTGTAATACTGCATGTGTCACCACATATGCTCTCCTGACTTTACAGACTTTGCACTCTAGCGAGACAGCCACAACTGTGAACCAACAAACTTGTTTGTTTTACATAAAATACATGAATGCACAGAGAACAGTTTCCATAGTGTTATCTTTTAGTTTCCTACTGTATGAGGATATTACAAACACAACTCTACCAATGTTCCAGGCAATAGCCTAAATTTAAGCTCGCAGTAAGAAGCTAACATTTCTGATTACGTGCAGTCAACATCCACCATTCTGATCTCTCAGAGAGAGAGGGAAGAGTTATCTGACCTCTGTAAAGTCTATCTACATGCAATCTAAGAGATTTCCTGGGTTTGTGTCCAGGCGGACTGGATCACCCGTGCTCAGGAAGTATTGAATAATCAGGCTCATTAGAATGCAGACCTATCATAGCACCCAGCCATTTTTCCTTCCATTCAAATTCATAGCAGAAAGGTGGCTGAGGTTCTTTCCAGGCATGCATACAAACCTGCCCAATGTACTGACTGAGATTCTCTGCACCTAGGCAATATATAGCATTTGGATGGAGACCCAGAAAATCTCCCCCAATAACACACAATTGATATTCAACCAATATAAAAATAGAAAATACTGGAAATGCTCAGCAAGTCAGGCAGCATCTATGGGGAGAGAAATAGAATTAATGGGGAAAATTTTATGCTTGCAGCAGGAGTCTCGATGTCAGGGAAAACTGATGCCGGGATCCCTGCATTGCCTCTTCTATGGAAAGCCCACAAAATGTGCCAATCAGGCACATTACTGGACAGCGGCGGGCCTTCTGTGGGATTTAGGACCCCATTGGCAGAAGTCTCGGCCTTGCAGAGCTGCTCGCCAGTCAGAGGTGGTGGCTGCTGGTGAGCAGACATTGACGAGCGGCATTGGAGCCAGGCTTAATGAAGGTCAGGGCGGGTGGGGTCTCACGGGGTGGAGGTCACAGGGGATGGGTGGTCGGCAGCAAGGGCAGGGGGGTGGCCCTCAGCAGGCCTCCCCCCTTCCCAGTGTCGGGTCCCTTATTCAGGCACTTGTCTTTGAACAAGAGACCCCCACCCCCTCCCCCGGATTCAGGAAGCAACCCACACGGTTTTTCATGCCGTGCAACGGCAGGCCGTCCGCTGCACGGGTAATTGCGGCTGCGGCAGGAAGAGGCCCTTAATTGGGGATTAATTACCTAGTTAAGGGCCTCAATTGGTGGCAGGGCGGAAAGGCCTTCCTGCCCTGGACTAAATTTCGGCAGAGGCGGGATGGTGGTGGACTCTCCCCCGCCACCATCCCATCCGATTTTATGCTTCCCCCGCCAAACCCGCTGTGGGGGAGAGCATAAAATTCTGATGACAGGTCACTGACCTGAAACATTAACTCTATTTCTGTCTCCACAGATGCTTCCTGACCTGCTAAGCATTTCCAGCATTTTCTGTTTTTATTCCATATTTCCAGCATCCTCAGTAATGTGATTTAGGTATTCAGTCAACACTGACTGAAAACAAAGAGGTGCATCTTAATTACAGGCTCGAGACTAACTTACCACTAGACTCTGCTCATTGTTTCAAAGCACATGGAAAATTAATCTTATGGCTGATCCTTCTTTCTTTGAATAGCTAATTAATACTTCATACCACTAAGGCTATTACATATAACTACACACCTGCTGGTTAATGTTAAGTCAGAAATGGTTTCCCTGGGTAGTAAACCCATTTGAAGCTGAATCTAATCCCATGGCAATTTCAAAACATACATTGGAACAAATTCCTTTGCAGGCCAAAGAGGAGAAAGTTCAAAATAGAATCATAGAATCATAGAATAGTACAGCACAGACTGTTCTTGATATCAAGGCAGCATTTAATCGAGTGTGACATCAAAAATACCCAGAAAAATTGAAGTCATTGGGAATCAGGGAAGAAACTCTCCACTGGTTGGAGTCATACCTAGCACAAAGGAAGATGGTTGTAGTTGTTGGAGGCCAATCATCTCAGCCCTAGGACATCAGTGCAGAGTTCCTCAGGGCAGTGTCCTGGGCCCAACTATCTTCAGCTGCTTCAACAATGACCTTCCCTCCAACAAAAAGTCAGAAGTGGGAGTGAACGTTGATGATTTCACAGCGTTCAGTTCCATTTGCATTGCCTCAGATGATGAAGCAGTCTGTGCCCGCATGCAGCAAGACCTGGACAACATTCAGGCTTGTGCTGATAAGTGGCAAGTAACAATTCTGCCACACAAGTGTCAGGCAATGACCACCTCCAACAAGAGAGAAGCTAACCACCATCTCTTGACATTTAACGACATTACCATCGCTGAATCCCCCACCATCAACGTTCTGGGGGTCACCATTGACCAGAAACTTAACTGGACCAGCCACACATATTCTGTGGCTACAAGAACAGGTCAGAGGCTGGGGGTTCTGCGGTGATTAACTCAACTCCCGACTGCGCAAAGCTTTTCCACCGCAAGTGGACATAAGTCAGAAGTGTGATGAAATACTGCCCATTTGCCTGAATGAGTGCAGCTCCAAGAATACTCAAGAAGCTTGACATCATCCAGGACAAAGCAACCAACTTGATTGGCAACCCATCCAGCACCTTAAATATTCATTCCCTCCACCATCAATACACCTTGGCAGCAGTGTGTACTATCTACAAGATGTACTGCAGCATCTCGCCAAGGCTCCTTCGACAACATTTTCGAAACTCATGACCTCTACCGCCTGGAAGGACAAGCATAGTAGATGCATGGGAATACACCACCTGCAAGTTCCCCTTAAAATCACACACTATCCTGACTTGGAAATATATTGCAGTTCCTTCACTGTTGGTGGGTAAAAACCCTGGAACTTCCTAACAGCAATGTGGTGCACCTTCGCCACACAGATTACAACGGTTCAAGAAGGCTGCTCACCTCCACCTTCTTAAGGTCTATTGAGGATGGGAAAAAGTGCTGGTCTTGCCAGCGACGCCCACATTCCATGAATAAATACAAATTGGGCCCATCGAGACTCGGCCAGCTCTTTTGAAGAGCAATCCAGTTAGTCCCACTCCCCACTCTTTCTCTGTAACACTGCAATTTTTGTCTCCTTCAATTTTTTATTCAATTCCCTTTTGAAGGCTTCTAGTGTATCTATATCCACCACCCTAGCAGGCAGCGTATTCCAAATCATACCCATTCGTTGCATGAAAAAGATTTTCCTCATGTCGCCTCTGGTTCTTTTGCCAATCACCTTAAATCTGTGCCCTCTGGTTATTGAGAACAGTTTCTCTTTACGTACTCTATCTAAACCCTTCATGGTTTTAAACACACCTATCAGATCTCCACTTGGTCTTTTCTGCTCAATGGAAAACAACACCACCTTCTCCAGTCTATCCATAAAACTGTAATCCCTCATTGCTGGAACCATTCCAGTAAATCGTTTCTGTTACCTCTTCAAAGCCTTCATATCCTTCTTAAAGTGTGGTACTCAGAATTGAACACAATATTCCAGTTGGGGCCAAACTAGTGTTTTATATAGGTTTAGCAAAGCTTCCTAGCTTTTGTACTCTATGCCCTATTATAGTGCTATATGTTTATATCAGGCTATTTGATTCTGTCTCACGATTTCTTTTTATAGCTTCATTTTTTATGGGTTAGAGTTTCTGCTTCAGATACAATTGCTATTCTGCTGCAAACTGCTGCCAAAATTGGAACGTTTTGAAAAGTGCATTCTCCTCCGCCCACCAGGTTTATGCTCAAACCTATTTACATATCGCAAAACAAAATCTGCCATCAACTGGTGCAATCGGGCGGCATTTTAAAACATAATTTTAAAATGTTGCTTTAAAAAATATTCCTTGATATATTTAAGGGTAGTAACTTGGTGCAGTTTAATTAATACAGCTGAAAACGGGCTTATTACAAAAAATAAGCATTTAAAATCACAGTGTCAATTCACCACCTGTGAGTAACCCAATTTTAAATTAGGACAGAATCTCTCTAGTATTCATAAAAGGACTGATGTGTAAGAGCCTTCTAATCACATTAATTTCAATTTTAGCTTTATTTTGTGTTATGTATCACTGAAATGCATGTGAAGTCAAAAGAAACTGTGACTTTGACTTACTTTCTTAATTCAGAGTGAAATTGTGGAGAAGCTTTATACAAACACAAGTTAGATCCACAAAGAATATTTACATTTTGTAATTACTCCGAGGTGGAAAATGTTCCAGAAAGAATGACAATAAACCATTTCATCTGACTAGAGTTTTGCTTGAAAAGCTGATAGAGTAGCTCATAGACCAATAGCCATTAATTCAGCTTTATATATAGATTTTGAACTTGCAACGTGCAGTTGGTGTGAATATTAGTTCTGTTAGATAGACCAAAAGGTTGGGGGCTGCTTTTTAAATTTAAAGCAATATCATAAATCATGAATGTGTTACATGCCAAAAATAAATTCAAAGTGGTTTCCTGAATTATTTTACCATCACCATAGCTACAGAGTCAGCCATAGCTCAGTTGGTAACACTCTTATCTCTGAGTCTGAAGATTGTGGGTTCAAGACCCACTCTAGTACCTCAGCACAAAAATCAAGGTTGCCATTCCAATGCAGTTCTGAGGGAGTGCTGCATTCTTGGAGGTGCTGCCTTGCGGATGAGATGTTAAACCAAGGCTGTCTGCCCCCCTCAGGTGGACATAAAAGATGCCATGGTACAATTTCAGAGAAGAGCAGGGGAGTTATCACCAGTGCCAAGGTTTTTCCCACAACTGGCATCACAAAAAACATGGCTGAATTTTACTAGCCATCCAGTATCTGGGATCGTGACGGGGGAGGTCCGGAAAATTCTTCCAGGAAAGGCCCGCCACGACACCTGACGGTGAGAAGCCCCGCTGCATTTTACCGGCGGCGGCGAGGCCTCGGTGCAGCCCCGCCCCACCCGACATTTGGCAGTGGAGCCTTCATTTGCCTAATAAAACTTATGCAAATACATGTTAATTTACTTACCTGGACCGGGCGGCCATCCCACGTCGATATTCTGGCCAGTGGCTGGAGGTTCCACGCCTTCTTATCCCCCTTTGGGGATTCAAGGTGAGACACTAATGGGAAGGGAGGAGGAGTTTATATTTTCAGGTTGGGAGTTGGAGGATGGGGAAACATAGGAAACTTATTCCATTGGCTGAGGGTATGGTGGTAAGCGGTTGAAGGGCAAAGGTAATGAGGTTCGAGGGGGGGGTGAGGGAAGTTCGGGTTGGGAATTAAGTTTATTTTGGATGGGATTAGCCCAGAAACAAACATTGGGGGAAGAGGGGGGAGAGGGGATTCCAGCTTATATTTAGTTTTTTAAACAAATTTCAAATGAATGTCCCTTTAAAATTTCAAATATTACTGCAGGGCTTGAAGCCCTTTAAAAATGGTGCCAGCACCTGCGTGGTGGCGCTGGACACCATTGCTGGGGACAGAGCAGCTGCCCCCTCTACGTCATCAGGGGCAGCCGTTCATCTCCCTCCATTTAAATGAGCACCTCTGCGCATATCACTGGGGCTCAGCAGCGGCCGCTGCATGTGAGCGGACCGCTGAGATCAGAGCACGCCACCATGATTTGCGGTGCACTCATAAAATTCAGACCACAGATTATCTGGTCATTATCACATTGCTGTTCGTGGGAATTGCTGTGTGCAAATTGACTGTCTTCTTTCTTACATTAGGGTGACTACGCTTCAAAAGTACTTCATTGGCTGTAAGGTGCTTTGCAACTGCCTGTGGTCATGAAAGGTGCTATATAAATACAAATCTTCCCTTTTATTTTAATGGGGTTGATGGAGGTTTGTGGATAAGATAAAATAGCTTCCTCCAATGCAGCAACTGATTTTAAGACTGAATCAGCGCTTCAATTTCTTGTAAAAGAAGTATTGCAACATACCAATACACTTTGAACTGCTTGCTGTCTCTTGTTGATAATGTAGAGGGTGTTTTATTGCATCTTTAATATAATTAATATCCATTAGGCATATTAATTTCTTGGTACATTAGGTAGCATAGTTACAGGGTGTTAACCAAGTCAACTGTGCTGAGGAACAATCCTTTATGACTTTGTTGCTAACCACACAGTATGCTGCAGGTTTATTAAAATGTTCCGAATGGAAAATTCCAAGCTTGATCCCCAGTTTGTGTTGATTCCATTCAGGGTTTCAATAAGTACACTATAATTGGCTTTGGCCCAACTAGTTTTAAGAAAGGGGGGAAAAAACAGTCACATGTTCATGCTTCTGATTTCTATCTAAAACCTCCTAAAGAGAAAGTACACAAGCGTGGACATCTGGTGAGGCCACGACTGCCCCCCCCCCCCTCCCTGCCACATGTCTGAAAAGTCTGCCTAACTACTATCTAGATGCACACATGAGGGGCTAGATTTTGTGCTGGAGGCAGGGCTCCCAGCACTGGCCCGCAGAGGCGGGAGGCATCCTGACTTTGCCTTTCTGCTTCCACCACCCCCCCACCCCACCCCCAACTACTAGAGCGATCCTCCAGTGTTTTTGAATCAATGTTTCAGGAGACAGGATCCCTGTTTCTTTAAAGATGGGGATCCCATCTTCATGAGCTTCCAGCCTATGAGAGGGCTGGCAGCTCAGCAGTATTGGCAGCATCACCTGAAGCGGTGGCCATTGCCGGTACTGCAGAGGCCTCGGACCCAGGCCCAGCAGCGGAAATCCAGACAAGAGGTAGGTGAGGCTGAGTCGCCGGGGCCAGTTCTGAAGGCCCTGGCAAGGGGATGCTGGGGGGTGGTCTTGCAGTCCAGGAGGAGGACGGTCCCAGTGGGTGAATTGGCTCCTGATGGAGGTCCTCCATGGGCCACAAATAGCCCACGGAGAAGGGGACCCTACCCTCCCAAGCCTGCAGGGACGGTGTCTCGTGTTACAAGACGACCTCCCCATATCTGGTAAGATCCAAGCAGCGGCAGGCAGAGGCCCTTAATTGCCGTTAATAGGCCATTTAATGGCCCAGGCAGGAAGGCCGTCATCGGCCTATCCCAACCCCGGGAAGATTGCCCACTGCCCCCCACCACCCCTATCCCTTACCCCTGCCACCCATCGCAATACTGCATGCCCCCCCCCACCTCCGATCCCACCTCACGGGCCCACATAAAATTCAGCCCGAAGAATGAGATTCTGGAGGGTTGCAGGCACGCATGCAGCAATATCCCTGCATGACCCACGTCCTGCAAGAAAAGAATGAGTAAGATTGAAAGGAAAGAACTTGCATTTATATAAGTATTCCAAAATACATCACACCCAATGAATTATTGTGGTTGCAAAGGCAAACAAGACAGTCAATTTAGATAGAACAAGGACTCACAAGCAGCAAAGTGAAGAACAACTAGTTAATCAATTTTTATTAGGTGGTTTCGGTTGAAGGCAGAATAGTGGGAAGGACACCAGACGAACCTGCCTGCTCATCTTGAAATATTGTCATGTAATCTTTAACATCCACCTGAACTAGAAGATGTTGTCCAAATGTTTCATCCAAAGGTTGGCACTTCCATAATGCAGAATTCTCTCAATATTGTGTGAAGTGTCTGTTCAGATTATTTGCTCAAATTCTGGATTAGATCTTGAACTCATCACTTACTGACTCAGAGATAGTGGCCCGACAAATGAACCAGACTGTTCATAACCTCAGTGTTATATTTAACCCCGAAATGAGCTTCCGATCACATCAGTGCCATCATTAAGGACCGCCTATTTCTACATCCGTAACATCGCCTGACTCTATCCGTGCCTCTGCTCAGCTGCTGAAGCCCTCACCCATGGTCTTGTTACTTCTATACTTAACTATTCCAGTGCACTCCTGACTGGCCTCCCATCTTCCAACCAAAATAAAAAGCCAACAGTGACATCACAGGAGAGCTGCAAGGTGATTGATTGGTGAGTAGCAGCTGTTAGAATATCTTAAAAAAATAAGGGGTAAGGTTTTTTTTGTTGAAAATAAAACCTCTGATGATAAGGTGAGTACTACTAAAGTGTTTTTTTTTAAGACTTTAGATTGGAGTGGGTAGAACAAGGCCCCTAGTATAATTAATATTTTTTAATTAAGGGAGTAACTTATTAACCTCAGGGTAAGTCATGGCAGGAGAGCTCAGCCCCGTGATATGCTCCTCCTGCGCTATGTGGGAAATCAGGGACACTTCCAGTGTCCATGACGACCATGTGTGCAGGAATTGTATCCAGCTGCAGCTACTGGCTACCCGCATTACGGAGCTGGAGTTGCGGGTGGATTCACTGTGGAGCATCCGTGATGTTGAGGAAGTCATGGAGAGCATGTTTAATGAGGTGGTCACACTGCAGATAATGGCTGCACAGGCAGAAAAGAGATGGGCGACCACTAGACAAAGTAGTAGGCGCAGGCAGGTAGTGCAGGAGTCCCCTGTGGCCATCACCCTCTCAAACAGATATACCGCTTTGGATACTGTTGGGGGGGATGACCTCCCAGGGGAAAGCAGCAACAGCCAAGTTCGTGGCACCACAGAAGGCTCTGCTGCACAGCAGAGGAGGAAAAGGGTTGGAAGAGCTATAGTGATCGGGGATTCTATCGTAAGGGGTGCAGATAGGTGTTTCTGTGGCCACAAATGAGACTCCAGGATGGTATGTTGCCTCCCTGATGCTCGGGTCAAGGATGTCTCAGAGCGGCTGCAGGACATTCTGAAAGGGGAGGGTGAGCAGCCAGACGTCGTGGTCCATATTGGTACTCACGACAAAGGCAGGAAAAGAGATGAGGTCCTGCAAAGTGAATATAGGGAGTTAGGCAGAAGGTTAAAAAGCAGGACCTGTAGGGTTGTAATCTTAGGATTACACCCTGTGCTACTTGCTCGTGAGGGTAAGAATAGGAGGATTAGGCAAATGAATGCGTGGCTGAAGAGCTGGTGTAGGCAGGAGGGCTTCAGCTACTTGGATCATTGGGGTCTCTTCTGGTGCAGAGGTGACCTGGACAAGAAGGACGGGTTGCATCTAAACTGGAGGGGGACCAGTATCCTTACGGGGAGGTTTGCTAACACTACTCGGGAGGGTTTAAACTAGTCTTGCAGGGGGGTGGGACCCAAAGTAGTAGTCTCTCCGATGAGATAGTTGAGGCAAATGTAGAGGTTAAAGCAAGCAAGTCCAGTAGGCAGGCCGGGCAGGTGCAGGACAGGGAGCGTGGAAGGTCTGGTAGGCTAAACTGCATTTACTTTAATGCAAGAAACCTTACAGGTAAGGCAGATGAACTCAGAGCATGGATCGGTACATGGGATTGTGATATTATAGCTATTACGGAAATGTGGTTGAGGGATGGGCAGGACTGGCAGCTCAATGTTCTGGGGTACCGATCTCTCTGGCATGACAGAGGTGGAGGTAAGAGAGGAGGGGGAGTTGCACAATTGATTAGGGAGGACATCACGGCAGTACTTAGAGAGGATATCCCGGGGGTAATGTCCAGCGAGGCCTAATGGGTAGAACTTAGAAATAAGAAAGGCGTGATCACTTTGATGGGATTATACTATAGGCCCCCCAATAATCAGAGGGAAGTGGAGGAGCATATATGTAGGGAAATCACAGATAGGTGTAGGAATTATAGGGTTGTAATAGTAGGTGATTTTAACTTCCCTAATATTGACTGGGACTGCCTTAGTGCTAAGGGATCAGATGGGGAAGAATCTGTTAAGTGTGTCCAGAATAGTTTTCCAAAGCAGTATGTGGATGGCCCTACTAGAGAAGGGGCAACACTCGACCTCCTCTTAGGAAATGAGGATGGGCAGGTGGTTGATGTGTCAGTGGGGGAGCACTTTGGGACCAGTGAACATAACTCTTATTAGCTTCAAGATAGTTATGGAAAAGGATAGGACTGGTCCTCAGGTTGAAGTCTAAAATTGGGGGAAGGCTAATTTCGATGGCATTTGACAGGAACTCTCAAAAGTTGAATGGGAGAGGCTGTTTACAGGTAAAGGGACGTCTGGCAAGTGGGAGGCTTTTAAAAGTGAGATAGGAAGAGTTCAGGGATGGCATGTTCTTGTTAGATGGAAGGGCAAGGCTGGCAAGTTTAAGGAACCTTGGTTGACGAGGGATATTGAGGTCTAGTCAGGACAAAGAAGGAGGCATATGTCAGATATAGGCAGCTGGGATCGAGCGAGTCCCTCGAGGAGTATAGGGGATGTAGGACTACACTTATGAAGGAAATTAGGAGGACGAAACGGGGCCATGAGATTTCCTTGGCAGATAAGATAAAGGAGAATCGTAAAAGATTCCATAAATATATTAAGAGTAAAAGGGTAGCTAGGGGGTCCCCTTAAGGATCAGTGTGGCAATCTATGTATGGATGCACGGGAAATGGGCGAGGTCTTAAATGAATATTTCTCATCCGTATTTACCGTGAAGAAGGTCGTGGAAGCTAGTGAGTTCAAGAGAGGGAACACTGATATCCTGGAGCATATCAACATTACAAAGGAGGAGGTGTTGGAGGTTTTGAAGCGCATTAAGGTGGATAAATCCCCAGGGCCTGACCAGGTGTATCCTAGGATGCTATGGAAAGCAAGGGAGGAGATTGCTGGGGCCCTGGCAGAGATTTTTGTAACATTGTTAGCCACAGGTGAGGTACCGGAAGACCAGAGGATAGCTAATGTTGTGCCTTTATTTAAGAAGGGCAGCAGGGATAAAGCAGGGAACTACTGGCTGGTGAGCCTTACATCAGTGGTGGGAAAGTTATTGGAAGGGATTCTGAGAGACAGGATTTATATGCATCTGGAAAGGCATGGTCTGATTAGGGATAGTCAGCATGGCTTTGTGCGTGGGAAATCATGTCTCACGAATTTGACTGAGTTTTTTGTAGGAGGTGACCAAGAGGATTGACGAGGGCAGGGTGATGGACATTGTCTACATGGACTTTAGCAAGACATTTGACAAGGTCCCGCATGGTAGGCTGATCCAGAAGGTTCGAACACATGGGATCCAGGGTCAGCTGGCAAATTGGATACAAAATTGGCTTGGTGATAGGAGGCAGAGGGTGGTGGTGGAGGGTTGTTTTTCAGATTGGAGGCCGGTGACCAGTGGTGTGCCACAGGGATCGGTGCTGGGTCCTCTGTTGTTTGTCATATATATTGAGGACTTGGATGTGACTGTAAGGGGCATGATTAGTAAGTTTGCAGATTACACCAAAATTGGTGGTATAGTGGACAGTGAAGAAGGTTGTCTAAGGTTGCAACAGGATATAGATCAATTGGGAAAGTGGGCAAGGGAGTGGCAAATGGAATTTAACGCAGACAAGTGTGAAATGATGCATTTTGGGAAGTTAAACCAGGGCAGGACATAATGAGTGAATGGCAGGGCCCTGGGGAGTGTTGTTGAGCAGAGAGACCTTGGGGTGCAAGTGCATTGCTCCCTGAAAGTGGCAACGCAGGTAGACAGGGTGGTGAAGAAGGTGTATGGCATGCTTGCCTTCATCGGCCGAGGCATTGAGTACAAGAGTTGAGATGTCATTTTACAGTTGTATATAACGTTGGTTAGGCCGCATTTGGAGTACTGTGTGCAGTTCTGGTCGCCGCACTACAGGAAAGATGTGATTAAGCTAGAGAGGGTGCAGAAAAGATTCACAAGGATGTTGCCTGGTTTGGAGGGCTTGAGTTATAAAGAGAGATTGGATAGGCTGGGTCTGTTTTACCTGGAGCGAAGGAGGCTGAGAGGGGACATGATAGAGGTATATAAAATTATGAGGGGCATAGATAGGGTAGATAGCCAGAGTCTGTTTCCCATGGTAGGGGTGACTAAAACTAGAAGGCATAGATTTAAGGTGAGAGGGAGGAGGTTTAAAGGGGATCAAAGGGGTAAATTGTTCACACAAAGAATAGTGGGTATCTGGAATGAGCTGCCAGAGGAGGTGGTGGAGGCAGGAACAGTAGCGACATTTAAGAGGCATCTGGACAGGTACTTGAATGAGCAAGGCATCGAGGGATATGGAATTAATGCAGGCAGGTGGGATTAGTATAGATAGGCATTATGGTCAGCATGGACGTGGTGGACTGAAGGGCCTGTTTCTATGCTGTGCGACTCTGTTACCCATATACTAACTTGCACCCAGTCCCTTTCACCTATCAATTCTGTGCTCACTGACCTATATTGGCTCCCGGTCTGACAACACCTCAGTTGGCCTCGGCCCTCCTTATCACTGTAACTTCCTCGAGCTCTGCAACCCTCCAAAACATCTGTCCTCCTCCAACTGTATCCTCTTGCATGTTCCTGACTTTAATTACTCCATCATTGATGGTCGAGCTTTCAGCTGCCCAGGTCCATAGCTCTGGAATTCCCACCCTAAACCTCTAAACTTGAGTGAAAGTAGCCTATACTTCAGACTGCAGCAAACCAGGCCATCAGTGAGTTTTAGATAAATGTAGCTGCAAATGTCAGAGATTTATTAACAATTTCTCAGCGTAATGCTGCTACACTGAACTCGGAACACATGAACAATGAATGCATTGACAGACACTGCCAAGAGCTGTCAGAATAAAAATGACAATTAATTCCGTAAAAAACCCTGACCTATATTTGATTTAGTTTGACTTAATGATTCTGTAGTTCAGGATGATTTCAAACACATAGAAAAATCTGGGGAAAATATCATCAAACAAGCCAATTAAGCTATGTTGGATGAGATTTAGATTTTGGTTTGGTAAATCAGATCAAGTAACAAGCAATGCTGGTGAGTTGCTCTAAAATGAAACCCCTTTGTCCTTTTACAAGACTTTTTTCAAGAAAAAACATAATCTAGCTGTTTGTATATTATCTCTAAAATCAAATCATCTGTCTTTATCTCTATGATTTTATATTTTTCAGAATGAAACTATGTGTTATAAGGCCAAATCATACAATAACAGTTTTTGTGTTTTCTCAGGCAACAACCAAGCTTTAAAGCAATGATTTTTAGCCTTTATTAATAAGTTCCTTAAACACAGCATATGCTCACTTTGGAAATGTGTATTTAGAATAAGATTTTGTTAATGCTGAAGACTGGGTGAGGTAAACAAAATGGTGCTTCTGGTCGTAGTTCTCAACCCCTGGGCCAGACAGAGACATAGCCCACACAAAAAAACAAAATAAGAAAGTAGGACAAAATCAGGAACATGTGCTTTTTGGGGGAGGAAGAAAGAAGGGCAAGGGAACATCAAATGAATACCGTGGAGGCTTGTACACTGAACATCACTGTGTGTGCCTTTATCTGATGAGCATTCAAGTGTGTACCTGATGCTGAAGAATCACTTAGAATGAAAAATAGGTCATTGTTCTAGATTGGGGCGGCACAGTGGCGCAGTGGTTAGCACCGCAGCCTCACAGCTCCAGGAACCTGGGTTCGATTCTGGGTGCTGCCTGTGTGGAGTTTGCAAGTTCTCCCTGTGTCTGCGTGGGTTTCCTCCGGGTGCTCCGGTTTCCTCCCACATGCCAAAGACTTGCAGGTTGATAGGTTAATTGGCCATTATAAATTGCCCCTAGTATAGGTAGGTGGTAGGGAAATATATAGGGACAGGTGGGGATGTGATAGGAATATGGGATTAGTGTAGGATTAGTATGAATGGGTGGTTGATGGTTGGCACAGACTCGGTGGGCCGAAGGGCCTGTTTCAGTGCTGTATCTCTAAAATAGTGCAGGACTGATTTGTAGAAGAGATAGAGGAGGTAGTAAAGGCTCTAAAGTGTAAACAGTTCCAATTACAATGGGTAAACTATTGTCTTCATAGAATTTTAGGATACAATAAAAATTGGCAAGTATAGGATAATTATTTCTGAAAAAAGAAAGTAAGGAATAATATTTCTTAAAGAATTAATCCTCTATTAAATTAAAGACATTTAATTGGGCCAAAACAGAATTGCCAATTTAAACTCAGGTTATTTGGTTATTCAAATGTGCTGTGGATAAAATTATGGTTTTAATTCTCTCCAAGATATATTATTCTTGCCTGGCTAACCCTTTGCAGTTTCGTATTTAGTGCTGCCTTGTAGCTTATTCCGATGAATGAAATACGAGTCATAGCAAATTCAAAAACTAGGACACACTGCAGTGTAACGCAACTTAAATATATTGTTCAAGCTGTTCATTACATGAGATTTTTCAGCCATGGGTGCCTAGATTACATTGTTTCTAAACAGCCCATGTAACAATCATTGAACTGACAGTATCTAGAAGATGATGTTTTTCCTTCGATAAAGTTGTTACCCTTTTATGACGTCACACACTATTCTAAATCAATCACAAAAGCCTTAATTTGTATATTAATCACTTCCCAATTTAGATATAGGGCTGGATTTTATTCTGGAGATGTATTTCCTGGCTGCAGGCCACAATGTCGAGGAGACCCCACCTTGGCCCTCCATCGGACCCCCGTTGCTATCTTACGGCGGGTAGCCAATTAACTGCCAGCCATGGGGACACCATCCCTTTAAGGGATGAGCTCTTGCCTCCAGAGCTGCTGGCCAATGGGAAGGCTGTGCAGTACTGAAGAATGGAGGAGACCCCAGGAGAACTGAGTGGGGTTGGGGCCACCAGGGCCATTCAGGCAGGCCCCTGTGTAGGTTTGGGGGAAGCATGTTGGTGAGGGTTTGTGCGGTCTTCCTGGGGGGCGGCCATCACTGCCAGGGAGCCCTCCGAGGGCCCTGGATTGCCCCCAAAGGAGGGACCTCCCCTGATCCCACTAGGAGGCCGGCATGGCAGCATCTCTCCATACCAGCGGGCCCCTCTTTCTTTAATAAAAATTGAAGTGGAGGTGGGAAGAGACCCTTAGTGGCCATTAATTGGTTACTTAAGGACCTCAATTGGCTTGGGATAGGAAGGCCATCCTTAACCTTCTCCGCTCCGGATAAAATGGCAGGGGGCCTGGGCAACTCCGGGAACGGCATCCCCTGCTATTTTGTTTGCCTCCCCCCACATCTGTGCCCATCTCCAAAGGTAGCACAAAATCCTGCCCATAATCTTGGCTTTGAAATAAAGTCTGATGATGCAAGCATTAAATCATTACAGTTCTTTACACATATATGTGAAGCCCTAATAATTTTTGATGAACCAAATTGCTCCTGTTTACAAATGAAGATAGAAATAGCAAAAACAAAATGCTTAGTTCATAACTTTGTAGTTTTAGGCTCAGGTCCTTAAAAAATTAGGTCAAATTCAGAGTCGGTCAAGTAATGTGTTTTGTCATCTCCCAAAAGCTTTGTAGCCCAGACTGATCATGGAAAATTTAGCCCATTTCAAAAGGAATTAATTTTCGTTTTTGAGTGCTACTTACGGCCCATGATAGTTGGAGCGTAGGTGGCAGCTACCCAGAGGAGACAGTGTAGGTCCTGGGTCCTCAACGTAATGGAGTTGGCGAACTGCCAGTACGAAACGTGCTTCTCAATAGGCAGCTCACTGATCTGGAGGCAGGAAATCAAGCAGGTTGAATACAAAGAATATGTAGCAACATCCTTAGGAGGGTTAAGCATTAGAAATGAAAATAAGTAGCACTGTAAAGCAGTAGGCATATGGTCTGCCGAATGTACAGCAGCTAATACATGAATTTTGTATACCTTTAATGCTCAAAACCTGAAAGCAACTGCCTTAAAAATGTTTCCCAAACTGCCTGCCAGACTTTTCCTCACTGCAGCTGAGGATCCCTTTAAGTTGGAAAGGTGACTGAACCACCTGCTTTAATGTTGTCTTTGAGGCTTTTGTTAATGTTTTTGAATTATTTAATTAGACTTCAAAAATAGGAGGAAGAGCACTTAATTATAAATGTTGTAAATGTTCATGAGGAATGTTTATTGTGGGCTGGTTATTGTATGAATTAGTTTTGAAAGGTTTACAAAAATAACAATTTATTCTCTCACTGTCTGCAGGAAGTGCAGGGATCCCTGTGACCTTCAATGAGAATGGTGATGCTCCTGGACGTTACGACATTTATCAGTACCAAGTCAAGGACAATTCTACCCGTACATATTCAGTCATTGGACAGTGGGCAGACAAACTTCATTTAAATGTAAGCAGCATGCCTTTTACTTTCCTTTAAAAAATATACAATTCTTAAGTGAAAAGTATGGACAAGTTGCAATTTACAGAGCACCACTAGACTATCCACCTGCAAAGCCTTGCTATCGGAGGCAGTGCATAGGATGATCTGCTCAGAGCATTCTACCATCCCAACTTATCCTGCTGTTGTTCCTTTGGTCTCATTTTGCTGTTGGCAATATAGCACTCCATGATTGCTTGAGCTTGTTATCTAACATTGCGGCCCAAGTTATGGCCTTGCACTGCAAGTATGCATGCTTCATAGAGGCGTACTTAACACTGGCTATATACTCTGTAGAAGTGGTGGAATTTCTGGGGCATCCCATCATACTTTCATTATTGCCTCCTTTAATTATGTGTCCAGTGCCCACCCTGTGGAGTTTTTTAGTGAGACCAGAAAGTAGCAGAAACTCAGTGCAAGTTGTTCCACCCTAAATTCCTCTCACTTGAAATAATGATGACATTAATTTTCTACCAACAATGGTATAAAAATTCTAACCTATAGAGTTCAATTTACATCAGGATTTAAACCAAACAGTAGTTCTGTGGAAAATAATTAGTCACGGGCAAAATCATTACCTTGACTCAGTTGGCATCACTCTTGCCTCTGAGGCCTCTGAGTCAAAAAATGTTGATTCACAGCATTCCCCCTCAATCCCCCACCCTTCTGGACTTCAGCACATAATCTAGGCTGCCACTTAAGTAGAGTAGTAAGGGAGCATTGACGAAGGTGAGCCTTCTGCCTGTTCCCATTTCGAGTGACTGTGAAAGATCCTAGGGTACTGTTTGAAGGTAAGGGAGTTCTACGGTTGTCTTACGCAATGTTACCCCTCAACTAATACTATCAAAGAACAGATTAATTGGTTATTCATTTGTTTCTATGATCTTTCTGTGGTTGTCAAAGTTGCTGTACTTCAAAGTAATACATTGAGCTGGATTTTACCAAGCCCACGACATTGGGCTCCGTGATGGGGGGGCCGGAAGATGTTTGTGGCAGAGGCCCGCCACGGAGCTCGATGCCCGGAGGGCCCAGCCCGATTGTCCTGGCAGCGGCGAGGCTCCGTTCCGGCACCGCCCCCCACTGCCGCTGGGTGACGGGACCTCAATTTCAATATTCAAATTAATGACATGAAGAAATTTAAATGAACTTACCTTGAACTGTCCCGTCCACCTCGATCCTCAGTGTCGTGGCCGGCACTTTCACGCCTTCAGTTCCCTATCTGGGGAAAGCTGGCGTGACACTGGTGGGGATGGGGAAGAGTTAAAATTTCCAGTGCCTGGGCGCGGCAGGGGATGTGGTCAAATAAACACAGTGAATGTCAGGGATGGTGGGAAGGGGTGAACTTTAAACTTTGTGCAGTCTGGGGGCAGGGGGGGTGGGTACGGGGTGAGATCAGATTTAAAAGGTAAGTGCTTTGGGGAGGGGAAGGGCAAATAGTTAATGTAATTGTTATTGAGTGGGTGGGAAAGGGGCGTTAGAATTTTATTTGATAAATTTTGGGGGGTGTATCTTTAAAAATTAAAATATGCCAGCAGGGCTGGCTGCCCTTTAAAAATGGCCCCAGCGCCTGCGCACATTGCTGGCGTCGGCAACCCGCTCCTTCCACGTGATTTGTGGGGTGGCAGGCCATCCTGGCCATTTAAATGAGCCGCCGCATGGGAGATCGCAGTGGCTCTAAGGGGCCGCCATTTTTTGAGCTCGCCGACGAGAGTGACGGCAGATTCTTGAAATCCAGCCCATTGTATGTGAAGTATTTTGGAGAGATGTGATAAGACACGATATAAATACTTTGAACTCCAATATGTACAATAGTATTTCTTTTCTGAATTATGAACCTGTAATTTACCTGGAAAGTAACCACAGCAAAATAGCTGTGGCTCTTCTAAATGCCAGACTACGCTGAGCCAGATAAAAATAATGGACAGCAGCAAGCAGAGCAAACAGCAAAATAAAAGGCATATGTCATTGAGATTTCAACTTGAAAAGAAAAAAAATGGTTCTTTGAACCACTGTAAGAGAGGCCTCTTGAGGATCTTCTGAAAGAAAAATAGACAGGATCTGCACCATAATAGGAGACCTGATGCTAGAAAACACTAAGCTAGTTAGTATCTTAAGTGGCTGCCTTTATTTCAAGAAGGCTTATGGTTTTCAGTAACTCAGAGTACACAATGGTAAAGGTACATACTGTCACGTGAGAACAGTTTAAACAAAATAAACAAAAACCCAAGTCATTACTCAAGTAAATGTTGGAAATTAAGGACTAAATTTTTAGGGACAGATTGAATTATACATGGTCTTATCTTAGTCGGTAATCAGAAACTGCATGAAATGTTACCATCTGATCATTAATATTCTATGCAATTGTTGCTTCCATTGTGTCTTTAATCATACTGATTATAATGATTTGAATTTTTGCCTGTGTTTAAACTGTATTTCTTAATTTATAATATTTCAGTATATTAAATTTAGTATATGACATTCAATTGCATTGCCATCATCAAATCCCTCAACAGCAACACTCTGGGGGTCCCCACTGAGCAGAAAGTTAACTGGAGCAGCCACATAAGTACTGTGGCTACAAGAGCAGGTCAGAGACTGGGTATTCTGTGAGGAGTGACTCAGCTCCTGACTCCAAAAACCCTGTCCACCATCTATAAGGCACAAGTCAGGAGTGTGATGGAATATTCTCTGCTTGCCTGGATGATTGCAGCTCCAACAACGCTCAAGAAGCTCAGTACCATCCAGACCCACTTGATTGGCACCCCATCCACCACCTTAAACATTCACCCCCTCCACCACAAGCTCCCAGTGGTGGCAGTGTGTACCATCCACAAAATGCACTGCAGCAACTCGCCAACCTTCGTCAACAGCATCTCCCAAACCTGCGACCTTAGAAGGACATAAACAGCAAGCGCATGGGGCATCGCCACCTGTGAGTTTCCCTCCAAGGTACACAGCATCTTGAGTTGTAAATATGTTGATATTCCTTCATCATCACTGGGTCAAAATCCTGGAACACCCTACCTAACAGCACTGTGGATGTAGCTTCGCTACACACAATGCAGGGGTTTAAGAAGGTGGCTCACCACCACCTTCTCAGGGGCACTAGGGGTGGGCAATAAATGTCGGCCTTGCCAGTGACACCCACATCCCACAAATAAATAAAAAAGTTACCTCAACTTCACGCCCATCATATGTTTGAATGCCAGGTTTCTTAGCAAGGTAACAGCGTAGTGAAGCTTGTAGAGGAACAGGGCAACTCGGAGCAACTTCTCGATTTCAGTGTTTAGCCGTTCACGTGTGGATGCTGAGAATTGCTGTTCAATTTACTCCTTGACAAAGGCGAGTGCTGATAGAATTAATGGTGAGGCTATCACAAAATCTGGGCCATTACGTACAGTCCCAAACATTTTATATCATTGTGAGAAGCTGAATAACTTGTGACCCCTAAGAGACCAGGGGTCATTCTATTTACTTGCCAACAACACGATTATGATTGAGGTTTGAAGTAGCGTAGCAAAGTTATATTTACAGTGTTATCAGTTGCTGACAAGTTATCTGCACAGAAATAGAAAGACTCAGTCCTTTGGGTCAAACATCTTTGTGGTGTCGGCTGTTGATTTCCTGATGGTTACTTTGCTTTCCCTTTGAACACCTGTGGTGAACCATTATCTATAGCCATCATCTTCCTTCAGTCATCTTCTCATCCTGGCTTAGCTAACTTGCAGGTATACATTTCTCAGTACTGCTACAGAAGCCACACACTCTGCTTGGAGGCATGAGATGAGATATTGTGGTGATACACATTTTACCTATTAACTTACAATTTTTACTTTTCAAACTCTTTTTGCTTTCTAGCTTTTGGCTGGAGTGGCTCTGCAATTTTTTGGTTTGAATTGATCACCCAATTACTTGAGTGATTACTGCTTTAGGAAGGCAGGGGAGGGGTTATAATATCATATATACCATAGATCACATGGAGACAAACCTTTCCATGATTAAAAATCTTAATGTCCAAATAACTCGAGGTTAACGCTGTCATATGAATCTGTTCTAATGTGTCAGTTTTGATAGGCACATATGAACAATTGCAATATTTAAATATCACTCATTTTTTGAGAGCCAGAATTTCTTGGCCAGTTCACACATTTAGCAATCTAATAACTACGTGCCCATAATCCTGATTTTAACATCTCCCTATTGGTCCTTCAGTCTATTTCTTGGCCAGGTTGCCAAACAAATTTATCCTGCCCATCAGCTTTGCTGGCTGGTCCTGGACAGGCTTTTAACCTATGTTACCTCTGGAGACCCCCATGGATACATTCTTGGCCATCTTCTATTTCTCATCTACATGCTCCCTCAGAGATCGCTGTTTTGTGACATTTTTTGGGTTATATTTGGAAGTGTCTTAACCAATATGCACAAGTACCATTCCTTTCCCAATTTTATTTTTTAAACATTCCTTGGTGACTCCAAGTATCTCTGGGGAATTCCTGCATGCTTTCTGCCAACTGCAGCTAGTTTGTTAGTTTATCTTTGTTTCTTGTATATAAGTAAATTTAGATTAAAAATTAAGCTCAAAACTAATTAACAAGTTACGTAATTTGTCTTTAAAAAGTTTTAAAATGACTGTGAACAATGTTATTGTACAAACGTTTAACAGACTCATATCAGATTCTTGTCTTTGCTACTTTAATGGAAGCATTAACCAGATATTAATATCGCAAAATGGACATTTAAGGCATTTTCCTTTGGGTTCTGTCATTCTCCTACTACCTTTGTAGTAGAAGACCTCTGGTAGCCCTGGGAAATTTCAAACCTGTAATATTTATAAGTTATTTTTTCTGGGAATTGAAGTTGACATGTTATTTGCAGGGATGTTAAAATACTTCAAGTGGGACCAAGCCTTATGATTGACAAAAGCAGCACAGATTACAAACCCATTTATCTCACAGGATCATTTAACAATATAAGAATGATGTATATTGAAATATACTAAACTATTAAAACAAAATGCCTATAAGTCACTCTTCGTCACTTGGCAGCTCTGCTGATATTGATGTTACGTGAAAAGATCCCAGCAATGATCATGATAAATGGTCATTAAAAGGAAACATTTGTTTGAAAACAAAAGCAAATTAGAAGCATGCTTGGTTGAAATAACATAACCTTAGGCTATATAGCAAAACTCAAGAGATAGGGATTGAACAATCCTACACACGAACATACGAATTAGGAGCAGGAGTAGGCCACTCGGCCCCTCGAGCCTGCTCCGCCATTCAATAAGTTCATGGCTGAACTGGTTACTCCACATTCCTGCCTACCCCCGATAGCCTTTCACCCCCTTGCTTATCAAGAATCTATCTACCTCTGCCTTAAAAATATTCAAAGTCTCTGCTTCCATCGCCTTTTGAGGAAGAGTTCCAAAGACTCACAACCCTCTGAGAGAATAAATTTCTCCTCATCTCTGTCTTAAATGGGCAACCCCGTATTTTTAAATGGTGACCCCTAGTTCTAGATTTTCCCACAAGGGGAAACATCCTTTCCACATCTACCCTGTCAAGATCCCTCAGGATCATATATGTTTCAATCAAGTTGCCTCTTACTCTTCTAAATTCCAGCGGATACAAGCCTAGCCTGTCCAATCTTTCCTCATAAGACAGCCCGCCCATTTCCGATATTAGTCCAGTAAACCTCCTCTGAACTGCTTCCAATGCATTACATCCTTCCTTAAATAAGGAGACCAATACTGTACACAGTGCTCCAGACGTGGTCTCACCAATGCCCTGTATAGCTGAAGCATAACCTCCCTACTTTTGTATTCAATTCCCCTTGCAATAAACAATAACATTCTATTAGCTTTCCTAATTATGCGCTGTACCTGCATACTAACTTTTTGTGATTCATGCACTAGGACACCCAAATCCCTCTGCATCTCAGAGCTCTGAAATCTCTCACCATTGAGATAATATGCTTCTTTTTTAGTCTTCCTGCCAAAATGGACAATTTCACATTTTTCCACATGATACTCCATTTGCAAGATCTTTGCCCACTCAAATAACCTATCTATCTCTCTTTGCAGCCTCCATACGTCCTCTTCATAACTTACTTTCCTACCTATCTTTGTCTCATCAGCAAATTTAGCAACAATACCTTCAGTCCATTCATCCAAGTCATTTATAATTGTAAAAAGTTGAGGCCCCAGCACAGATTCCTGTGACACACCACTCATTAAATCTTGCCAACCCGAAAATGACTCTTCATGCCTACTCTCTGTTTCCCGCTAGCTAGCTAATCCTCTATCCATGCCAATATGTTACTCTCTACACCATGAGCTTTTATTTTTTGCAATAACCTTTGATGTGGCACCTTATCAAATGCCTTCTGGAAATCTAAGCACAGTACATCCACCGGTTCAGCTTCATCCACAGCACATGTAACTCCCTCAAAGAATTCCAATAAATTTCTTAAACATGATTTCCCTTTCACAAAACAATGTTGATTCTGCCTTGAATTTTTCCAAGTGCGCTGCTATAACGTCTTTAGTAGTAGTTTCTAACATTTTCCCTGAGACAGATGTTAAGCTAACTGGCCTGTAGTTTCCTGCTTTCTGTCTCCCTCCCTTTTTGAATCAAGGAGTTACATTCACTATTTTCCAATCTAATGGAACCTTCTATGTATCTAGGGAATTTTGGAAAATTGAAACTAACACATCAACTATCTCACTAGCCACTTCTTTTAAGACCCTCGGATGAAGTCCATCAGGACCCGGGGACCTTCAGCCTGCAGTTCCAACAATTTGTTCAGTACCACTTCCCTGGTGATTGTAATTTTCTTGAGTTCCGCCCTCCCTTCCATTTCCTGACTTACAGCTAATTCTGGGATGTTACTTGTATCCTCTATAGTGAAGACCAATGCAAAATATCTGTTCACTACACCTACCATCTCCTTATTATCCATTATTAATTCCTAGATTCACTTTCTATAGGACCAGCGTTCACTTTGTTAACTCCTTTCTTTTTTAAATATCTGTAGAAACTCTTACTATCTGTCTTTATATTTTTAGCTAGCTTTCTCTCGTACTCTAATGTTTCATTCCTTATCAAGCTTGTAGTCATTATTTGCTGGTTTTTATGTTCTGTCCAATATTCTGACTTGCCACCCATTTTTGCGCAATTATATGTTTTTCTTTCAGTTTGATACTCTATTTAACTTTTTTAGTTAACCATGGATGGTGGGTCCTCCCCTTGGAATTTTTCTTTCTCATTGGAATGTATCTGTTCTGTGTGTTCTGAAATATCCCCTTAAATGTCTGCCACTGCATTTCTATTGACCTATCCCTTAACCTAATTGGCCAGTTCACTTCAACTAGTTCTGCTTTCATACCCTCATAGTTGCCATTATTTAAGTTTAAAATACTAGTCTTGGACCCACTCTTCTCTCCCTCAAACTGAATGTAAAATTCAATCATATTATGATCGCTGCTACCAAGGGACACCTTAACTATGAGGTTATTAATTAATCCTATCTCATTGCACAGTACTAGATCTAGAACAGCCTGTTCTCTGGTTGGCTCCAGAACGTACTGTTCCAAGAAATTATCCTGAAAACATTCTATGTACTCCTCATCCAAGTTGCCTTTGCCCATCTGATTTTTCCAGTCTATATGTAGGTTAAAATCCCCCATGATTATTGCCGTATATTTCTGACAAGCTGCCATTTTTCCTTCCTTTGTACCCCATCCGACAGTGTGATTAATGTTAAGTGGCCTGTACACCACACCCACAAGTGATTTCTCAACTCTACCCAAACTGCATCTACATCCTGGCTTCCTGAACTTAGGTCATCCCTCTCTATTGTGCTATTACAATCATTAATTAACAGAGCCACCCCTCCACCTTTCCCTAGCTTCCTGTCCTTCCTAAATGCCATGTACCCTTCAATATTCAGGTCCCAATCTATGTCATCCTGCAGCCATGTCTCTGTAATGGCTATCAGATTGTATTTATTTGTATCTATTTGCACTCTCATTTCATTTGTTTTGTTTTGTATGCTACGTTCTTTCAGAAACAGAGCTGTTTTGTCCTTTTATTATTTTTGTAACCTCTGGCCTTATCTGTTGATTTATTCTTAGATCTGTATGCTCTGTCCTTTCCTGTCATAGACTGTTTATCATTTTCCATATTAATACCTTTCTCTCTTACCTTGTCTCTACTCCTTGATTTACCATTATCTTCCCAAATTCGATCCTTTGCCCCCTCTATTCAGTTTAAAACCCTCTGTGCTTCCCTAGTTATGTGGCTCGCTAGAACACCGGCCCCAGCACAGAGTAGGTGTAGACCGTCCCAATGGTACAGCCACCACTTTCCCCAGTACTGGTGCCACTGCCCCACAAACCGGAATCCACTTCTACTGCACCAATCTTTCAGCCACGCATTCATTTATTTGATCTTATTTGCCCTATGCCAATTTGCACATGGCTCAGGTAATAATCCTGAGTTTATTACCTTTGAGGTTCTGCTTCTTAATTTGGTGCCTAGCTCCTCATACTGATTATGCAGAACCTCTTTTCTGGTCCTGCCTATGTCATTGGTACCTACATGGATCATGACAGCCAGATCCTTCCACTCCCACTGTAAGTTCCTCTCCAGCCCTGAGCAGATGTCCCGAACCCCGACCGGGCAGGCAACACAGCCTTATGGACTCTTTGCTGCAGAGAACAGTGTCAACCCCTTCAACTACACTGTCCCCTTCTACCACTACATTCCTTTTTGCTCCCCCCACTTGAATGGCTTCCTGTACCATGGTGCCATGGTTAAGTTGCTCATCCACCTTGCAGCCCCCACTTTCATCCAAACAAGCTGAAAGAACCTGAAACCTGTTGGCGCTTGCCCTTTGGGTTCCCTTACCTGCCTCCGTTGCAGCCATACTCTCTTGTTCCTGATCACTGACCAATTCAGAAGACCCTATCTTGAGGAGTGTGACCACCTCCTGGTACAAAGTGTCCAGGTAACTTTCCCCCTCCCTGATGTGTCACAGTGTTGTCGCAGCGTCTGCAGCTCGACCTCCAGTTCAATGACTCTGAGCCGAAGCTCTTCGAGCCGCAAACGCTTACTGCAGACGTGTTTGCCCCGGATCACATTGGCATCCAGGAGCTCCCACATGCTACAGCTGTGACATACCATCTGTCATGCCATTCTTAATGTGTTTCAATTAACTACTTAATTATTTTGTTCAATTATTTTATTTTCCTTTTTTAATATATTTTATGAAGCTTACCATCTGTTCCTTTACTATTTTAAATGTTAGGATTAGAATAAACCTTAACCACTGACCAGATACTTACCATAGAGGTAGCTTCTTCCCCAATTAATCACCTCCCTGCTTGCCTATGACGTCACATTTAATTTTCTTTGAACGGGCTTGTTCCACTGAACTGAATAGGGGATCGGATAGGGGATCGGATAGGATAGGCTCTCCCCAATCTTTTTCAAATGAAGCCTCTCCTGGCTCTAGGCGCTCTTTTTGAAATGAAGCTATTCCCCGCTCTTCGCACTCTTTTTCAAATGAAGCTTCTCCCCGTTCTCCGCGCTCTTTTTCAAAATGTCTGCCTGGAGGATGTGGCTTTATTGAACAGATATAAACATTAAAGAACCATTTGAATACCCAAAGTAATAGAGAAATTAAATGCATAATGAGAGCAACTTTAACTTGACCCACGAATAGTTATAGGTTTTGGTGACCATTCTCTAAAAGGTCCAAATCACTGCATCAGTCTTCTTCCTATAGGTGTTATATGCTTAGCAGGCAGTTCATGTGAAACTGTCTATCTGCATTTGACCTATAATATATTGTGTTAGAACCATCAATCAGACCTGGCATTTGTTTGGTCATGGCATGTCGATGTGCTTTCCTTTGAGATAAATAAGTATCAGTTCCTTCAGAGCATTCATGTGAGGAAAGGTCAAAAATGCATTGGAGCTTCCATGTTGAGTGGGTAGTACAGATCTGTGTAGTTTCAATTTATTATTATTATTGGCTATCCTTCGCAGGCGAGGATAATTGTCTTCCGTGAGTCTGAAGATGGCTGATGAGGCTGATTCAGGATCAATACGCTTTATGGCATGTAGGGCATTTGTTGTTATGTGGGAAGTTTGGCCGTGTATTATTCGTTCGGGTCATGGTTTGTTCTTTTCGCAGTCTCACTTTTCCTCTTTATTTTGTCGTTGTTGAGTCTCAAAATGCTGGGATCCTCCCCACAAACTCTGCCTCCACCTGGCTTGGTCCAGGGCAATGATCTCCTGAGAGTTGATGTCAATGTTGTATTTCTTAGGAACATAGGAGCAGGAGTAGGCCATTCAGCCAATCAAGCCGGCTCTGCCATTCAATATATCATGGCCGATCATCCACTTCAATGTCTTATTCCCATACCAGCCCCACATCGCTTAATGTCATTTGTATTTAGAAATCTGTCAATCTCTTCCTTAAACACACTCAATGACTGAGCTTCCACAGCCCTCTGGGGTGAAGAATTCCAAAGATTCACAATCCTCTGAGTAAAGAAATTTTTCCTCATCTCGGCCCTAAGTGGCTTCCCCCTTATTTTGAAATTGTGTGCCCTGGTTCTAGACTCCCCAACCAAGGAAAACATCTTACCTGCATCTACCCTGTCTATCCCTTTAAGTATTTTGTAGGTTTCAATGAGATCAGCTCTTATTCTTCGAAACTCTAGAGAATACAGACCCAGTTTCCCCAATCTTTCTTCATAGGTCAGTCCCACCCTCCCAGTACAAGTCTGGTGAACCTTCATTGCACTCCCTCGATGGCAATAACATCCTTCCTAAGGTAATGGGACCAAAACTGCACACAGTACTCCAGGTGCGGTTTAACCAAGGTCCTATACAATTGAAGCAAGACTTTGCTACTCCTTTACTCAAATCCTCGCAATAAAAGCTAACATACCATTCGCCTTCCTAATTGCTTGCTGCACCTGCATGTTAGCTTTCAGTGACTTATTGACGAGGACACCCAGCTCCCTTTGTACATCTACACTTTCTAATCTCTTACCATTTCAGAAATACTCTGCACAAATATTCCTCCAACCAAAGTTGCTAACTTCACATTTTTCCACATTATATTCCATCTGCCACATTCTTGCCCACTCACTAAGTCTGCCCAAATCCCCTTGAAGCCACTTTGCATCGTCATCACAACACATATTCCCACCTAGTTTTGTGCGAACTTGGAAATATTACATTTGGTCCCCCCACATCCAAATCATTGATCATATTGTGAACGTCTGGGGCCCAAGTACTGATCCTTGCGGTACCCTACTAGTCACAGCCTGCCAACACGAGAATGACCTGATTAATCCTACTTTCTGTTTCCTGCCTGTATCCTTAATCCATGTCAGTATATTATCTACCTTCCCATGTGCTTTAATTGTGCTAACCAACCTCCTGTGGGGGACTTTATCAAAAGTCTGCTGAAAATCTGAGTATACTATGTCCACCAACTCCCCTTTATCAAATCTTTTAGTAACATCCTCAAAAAACTCCAACAGGTTTGTGAAACATGATTTCCCATTCATAAATCCATGTTGACTATGCCCAATCAGATCATTATTATCCAAGTGTCCATTTATCACATATATTCTAGCATTTTTCCGACTACTAATGTCAGGCCAAGAGGTCTGTAGTTTCTGTTTTCTCTCTCTCTCCCTTCTTAAATAGCAGGGTGACATTTGCTCCCTTCCAATCTGCAGGAACCGTTCCAGAATCTGTAGAATTTTGAAAGATGATCACCAAAGCATCCACAATCTTCATAGCTACCTCTTTCAACATTCTGGGATGTAGAATATCAGGTCCCAGGGAGTTATCAACCTTCAGCCCCATTAATTTCTCCAATACAATCTTCTTACTAATACTAATTTCCTTCAATTCTTCATTCTCCCTAGTCCCTTGAATCTCTAATTCGGGAGATTTCTTGTATCTTCCTCAGTGAAGACAACACAAAGTAATCTTTTAGCCTTTCTGTCATTTCTCTATTCCCCATTATAAATTTCTCCTGACTCTGACTGTAATAGACACACATTTATCTTATCCAAATGTTTCATTTCTACGTACCCATAGAAGCTTTTACAGTCCGTTTTTATATTTTTTGCTCATTTACTTCATTTTCTATTCTCCCTTTCTTTATCAGTGTCTTGGTCCTCCTTTGCTGTATTCTAAAATCCTCCCAATCTTCAGGTTTACTACTATTTCTGACAACTTTATAGGCCTTTTCTTTTAATCTTATACAATCCTGAACTTCCTTTGTTCGCCATGGTTGACTGACTTTTCTTCATGGGTTTTTTTGTGCTTTGATGGAATGTATAGTTGCCGTAAACTATGTAATAATTCTATAAAGACTATCCATTACCTATGTACTGTCATACCTTTTAATGTTTTTTCTCAATCCACCTCAGTCAATCTGCCGCTCATACCTTCATAATTTCCTTTGTTCAAATTTAACACCTTGGTTTCAGATTGAATTACCTCACTTTCAAACATAATGTAAGATTCTATCATATTGTGGTCACTCATCCCTAAAGGTTCTTTTACAACAAGGTTATTAATTACCCCTCTCTCATTACATAATACTAGATATGCTCAGTGATGCTCAGTTTGGGTTCCGCCAGGGCCACTCAGCTCCTGATCTCATTACAGCCTTGGTTCAAACATGAACAAAAGAGCTGAAATCAAGAGGTGAGATGAGAGTGTCTGCTCTTGACATCAAGGCAGCATTTGACCGAGTATGGAATCAAGGAGCCGTAGCAAAACTGGAGTCAATGGGAATTCGGGGGAAAACTCTCTGCTAGTTGGAGTCATACCTAGCGCAAAGGAAAATGGCTGTGGTTGTTGGAGGTCAATCATCTGAGCTCCAGGACATTACTGCAGGAGTTCCTCAGGGTAGTGTCCTAGGCCCAACCATCTTCAGCTGCTTCATCAATGACCTTCCTTCAATCATAAGGTCAGAAGTGGGGATGTTCGCTGATGATTGCACAATGTTCAGCACCATTCGCGACTCCTCAAATACAGAAGCAGTCCGTGTAGAAATGCAACAAGACCTGGACAATATCCAGGCTTGGGCTGATAAGTGGCAAGTAACATTTGCGCCACACAAGTGCCAAGCAATGACCATCTCCAACAAGAGAGAATCTCACCATCTCCCCTTGACATTCAATGGCATTACCATCACTGAATCCCCCACTATCAACATCCTAGGGGCTACCATTGACCAGAAACTGAACTGGAGTCGTCATATAAATACCGTGGCTACAAGAGCAGGTCAGAGTAACTCACCTCCCGACTCCTCAAATCCTGTCCACTATCTACAAGGCACAAGTCAGGAGTGTGATGGAATACTCTTGTCTGGATGGGTGCAGTTCCAACATCACTCAAGAAGCTCGACACCATCCACAACAAAGCAGCCTGCTTGATTGCCACACCATCCACAAACATTCACTCCCTCCATCACCGACGCACAGTGGCAACACTGTGTACCATCTACAAGATGCACTGCAGCAACACAACAAGGCTGCTTAGACAGCACCTTCCAAACCCGCAACCTCTACCACCTCGAAGGACAAGAGCAGCAGATGCATGGGAACATCACCACCTGCAAGTTCCCATCCAAGTCACACACCATCCAGACTTGGAACTATATCGCTGTTCCTTCACTGTCGCTAGGTCAAAATCTTGGAACTCCCTTCCTAACAGCACTGTGTGTGTACTTACCTCACATGGACTGCAGCGGTTCAAGAAGGCAGCTCACCACCACCGTCTCAAGGGCAATTAGGATGGGCAGTAAATGCTGGCATAGCCAGCGACACCTACATCGCATGAATTAATTTTTAAAAAAAAACTAGATCTAAAATAGCCTGTTCTGTAGTTGGTTCCTCAACATACTGCTCTACAAAACCATCCCGAACACACTCTAAAAACCCGTACTCCACAACATTAGTGCTCATTAGGTTTACCCAGTCTATATGCAGATTTAATTCACCCATGATTACTGTATAACCCATGCTCCATGCTTCTCTAATCTCTGATTAATACCATGCTGCACACTACCACTACTGTTTGGTGGCCTATAAACAATTCCTATCAATGTTTGCTGCCCATTGCTGTTACTTCACTGCATCCAAACAGATTCCATATTTTGTTCTTCTGATCTGAGATCTTCGCATACTAATGTACTGATCCCATTCCTTATTATTAGCGCAACCCCATCTCCTTTTCTTTTGTGCCTGTCCTTGCTAAATGTCAAATATCCTTGAATACTCAGTTCACAGCCTTGGTCCCCCTGTATGCATGTTTCCGTAATGGCAATTAGATCATATTCATTTACCTCTATTTGTGCCTTTAAATCATCTACCTTGTTAAGAATGCTGTGTGCATTCCGGCAGAATGCCCTTAACTTTGTGTTTTTGCCATTATTCAGAATTCAAAGGTCTAGCTGATGCTCGCCTTTGTTTTGCCTGCCTTCTAATTTCACTTGCTACTTTTCTACTTCCTATTACCAGCTTTACTTCCTTCCAATGTGTGCTGCCCCTCAGGTTCCCATCCCCCTGACAAGCTAGTTTAAACCATCCCCAACAGCACTAGCAAATCTCCCTGCGAGGATATTAGTCCCCGTCCTGTTAAGGTGTAACCCGTCCATCTTGTACAGGTCCACCTACCTCAGAACCAGTCCCAATGCCTCAGAAATCTGATGCCCTCCCTCCTACACCAATTATCCAGCCACGTGTTCAATTGATCAATCCTGCTATTCCTATGCTCACTAGCACGTGGCACTGGGAGTAACCCTGAGATTACTGCTCTTGTTGGCCTCTTCATGTTGGCTTTCAGCACATCCTTGAAGCACTTCTTCTGTCCCCCTCAGGTGTGTCTGCCCTGACTGAGCTGGGAGAAGAAGACCTGCTTTGGGAGAAGCAGTTTTCAAATATGAATGGTTTATTTTCAGCAATGTGTTCCAACTGTATCAATGACCATCAGAATTAATCTGCTGGAAAAGTAAGATGTGAGTTTGGAATATTAATGGGAAAACCAGGATTAGCTTTAACAACAACAACTTGCATTTATATCGGACCTTTGACATAGCAAAGCACCTTATGGTGCTTCACAGGAGTGTTATCAAACAGAATTTGATACCAAGCTATATGAAATATATTAGAACAGATGTCTGAAAGCTTGGTTAAAAAGGTAGGCTTTCAGGAGCGAGAAGCAGAGGGATTTAGGAAGGAAATACCAGAGCTAAACAGTCAAATGGACTAGAAAAGGATCATTAATAGGGCTTCTAGCTCCTGATGAGTCTTTTCCCAAAGTGTTGGGACGTATTCCTTAGCCACTTTTCTGTGTTCCGTCAAAAAGCTACATGAAGCCAAAATGATACGGTACATTGCAATTGCAATGCTATTTGTGAAATGGCAAATATCCTTTCATTGCTAGTTAATTTTTACAGTCAACATATGCTGAAAACAAGATTTTATTAGCCCATTTCTTCAGAGTTAGAATGCTCATATCTGTTGAAAGGGCTGATCGAGAATGCTAGTCAGGGCGGGGAGCATTTTTCTACATAAAGTAAATTTTAAGTGGAATATTTCTGTGTAGACAGGAATCCCTGTACTATCTGGAAGCCAACCCTGCAGCTGAACAGAATAAATTGATTACAGCAGCAAAAGGTTTGACATGGATGTTTATGTTTTGCATGGATGATCAGAGTGTCAGGATCCAGCATCTGAGTGTTTGCTGGCAAAAATACAGTGTGTGGTTTAAAGTGATCGCATCATAAAGCACTGCAGAGAATTTGTTGCATAACACTTTCTTAGTAGTTAGGCACATGTGATATGCGTTTTATGGCCTTATGAGCACAGGTAAACATTCACACGGGTGTTTGCCTCTATCTTGAGGTGCCCTCTCAGCAACTTTTAAAACTTTTAAATTAAAAAATGGTCACAGCTGCCAAGCCACCATTGTAGAGGGGAAACTCCTCCACAGCAGCTGTGGCCAAGTAGGCAGGGAAGGCCTCAAAGCCTGCCTGGACCACTAGCTTCCTGGTCTGCTGCTGGGAGCCTGTCTTGAGGCAGCTGGCTGAGTTCCAGATGCCTCTGTTAACTAGCCTTAGTTGGCCATTAACTTACCTGAATTGGCTACTGGCCACTTGCGGGTGGGTAGCACTACTGCCCCTGATCTTGCCTCTGAGAAAATGGCCCGGAGGTGGGATGGTGCCAGCAAATTAGCATGCCAGCCAGTGGCACAAATTTTTCACCCGCCCACCTCCATACTGACCCCCATAGGGGGGTGAAAATCCTGCCCCCTATTAGATTCAGCAGATGGTTACCTGATAAAAATTTTGGCGCAGAAATGTGAGGGGATACATTTTGACATGTAAAAGGAGAGGACATTTACATTGAATGGCAAAACTTTAAAAGGAGTAGAGGAACAGAGGGACATAAGAAGAGCTGATGGACATGTTTAAAATTATGATGGGTTTTAATAAAATGAATTAGGAAATGCTATTGCCATTGGTCTATGAGGTGTAACTTGAGGCCATAAAAGCACAAAGGAAGAGGTTAGGAGAAATATGTTTGTGGGGAAGGTTATTGTAGTCTGAGTCCAGAGAGTGCTGTAGGAGTAGGCTTTGCAACTAAGCGGGTCATTACAACTAAGACTAATCTTTCCCTCAGCTAACACACACACAGAAACACACAGTGTCGTCAGATGAAGCAAGATCCATGCTGAGTTTTTTTTGCCTCCCTTAGGTCTAATATTGTTTCATTAGGAATGTGTGTTGTCAGGCAAACCACCCCACCCCCCCACCACCTGCCACATGATTTCGCTATACGAACATTAAAACTTAAAATTGCAAGCCCCTGACCGGAAAGACATTTCCATGGTAACCAAAACTGTTGGAACAAGGGACAAAGGGCCATCCCCTGACTCATTCAACCAACAATGAACGTTTGATTACCAGACGTTGAAGGTGGGTAGAGCAAGCATTTCAGAGACTGCGAAGACACTATCCACAAAACTCGCAGCAAAGACTGTTCCAGATAAGGAGCTAGTCACATGACTAACTTGCTGGGCAAACTGGGAATTTTTTTAAAATTTGAACTCCCAGCAAAGGAATTGGAACAGAGAAAGCCATGTGATCACAGAGTAAAGATCTCTCCTGGAACTGAAGCAAGAATTACAGCCTCTCCTGTCTGCCTGCCTCCATCTCTTTTCCACGGAAATAAATCTTGTGAAGACACGTAAACTCAAAGAGAGAACAATCTCCTACATGAATAAGGTTTAAGATGAATACTGGGCCCCAATGAAATGCAAGACCATATCTTCAATCAAGGACTACAGCGAGTTCGAGAAACAGTAACAAGATATTGCCTCAAACTGTTCCACTTACCTTTTCTTCTGCTCTTTTCTGTCCCAATTTGCATGTGTTAATTGGCGTAGTGGTATTATCACTGGACTAGTAACCCAGAGACCCAAGGTATTGATCTGGAGACACGGGTTCGAATCCCACCACAGCAGAAGGTGGAATTTGAATTTAATTAATAAATCTGGAATTAAAAAGCTAGTCTAATGATGGCCATGAAACCATTGTCGATAGTTGTAAAAACCCATCTAGTTCACTAATGTCCTTTAGGGAAGGAAATCTGCTGTCCTTACCTGGTCTGGCCTACATGTGACTCCAGACCCACAGCAATGTGGTTAACTCTTACGTGCCCTCCGAACTGGCCTAGCAACCCCTCAGTTGTACCTAACCATTACGAAATCAATAAAAAGGAATGAAACCGGACGGACCATCCGGCATCGACCTAGGGATCGGAAAGGACAACGGCAAACCCAGCCCTGTTGACCCTGCAAAGTCCTCCTTACTAACATCTGAGGGCTTGTGCCAAAGTAGGGGGACCTGTCCCACAGACTAGTCAAGCAACAGCCTGACATAGTAATACTCACGGAATCATACCTTACATACAATGTCCCAGACACTGCAATCACTATCCCTGGGTATGTCCTGTCCCACCGGCAGGACAGACCCAGCAGAGGTGGCGGGACAGTGGTCTATAGTAGGGAGGGAGTTGCCCTGAGAGTCCTCAACATTGACTCTGGACCCCATGAAGTCTCATGGCATCAGGTCAAACATGGGCAAGGTAACCTCCAACTGGTTACCGCATACCGCCCTCCCTCAGCTGATGAGTCAGTACTCCTCCATGTTGAACACCACTTGGAGGAAGCACTGAGGGTGGCAAGGGTACAAAATGTACTCTGGGCGGGGGACTTCAATGTCCATCACCAAGAGTGGCTCGGTAGCACCACTACTGACTGAGCTGGCCGAGTCCTAAAGGACACAGCTGCTAGACTGGGTCTGCGGCAGGTGGTGAGAGAACCAACAAGAGGGAAAAACATACTTGACCTTGTTCTCACCAATCTGCCTGCCACAGATGCTTCTGTCCATGACAGTATTGGTAGGAGTGATCACCGCACCTTCACATTGAGGATATCGTACATCATGTTGTGTGGCACTATCACTGTAATAAATGGGATAGATTTTGAAACATATCTAACAATGCATCCATGAGGTGCTGTGTGCCATCAGCAGCAGCAGAATTGTACTCAACCACAGTCTGTAACCTCATGGCCCGGCATATCCCCCACTCTACCATTACCATCAAGCAAGGAGACCAACCCTGGTTCAATGAAGAGTGCAGGAGGGCATGCCAGGAGCAGCTCCAGGCATACCTCAAAATGAGGTGTCAACCTGGTGAAGCTACAACCCAGGACTACTTGCATGCCAAACTGCATAGGCCGCATGCAATAGACAGAGCTAAGCGATCCCATAACGAACGGATCAGATCGAAACTCTGCAGTCCTGCCACATCCAGCTGGGAACGGTGGTAGACAATTAAACAACTAACTGGAGGAGGTGGCTCCACAAATATCCCCATCCTCAATGATGGGGGAGCCCAGCACATCAGTGCGAAAGATAAGGCTGAAGCATTTGCAACAATCTTCAGCCAGAACTGCCGAGTTGACGATCCATCACGGCCCCCTCCTGAAGACCCCAGCATTACAGATGCTAGACTTCAGCCAACTCGATTCACTCCACGTGATATCAAGAAATGACTGAAGGCACTGGATACTACAAAGGTTATGGGTCCTGACAATATTCAGGCAACAGTACTGAAGACCTGTGCTCCAGAACTTGCCACGACCCTAGCCAAGCTGTTCCAGTACAGCTACAACACTGGCATCTACCCTGCAATTTTGAAAATTGCCCAGGTATGTCCTGTACACAAAAAGCAGAACAAGTCCAACCCGGCCAATTACCGCCCCATCGGCCTACTCTCAATCATCAGCAAAGTGATGAAAGGTGTCATTAACAGTGCCATCAAGCAGCACTTGCTTAACAATAACCTGCTCAGTGATACCCAGTTTGGGTTCCGCCAGGGCCACTCAGCTCCTGACCTCATTACAGCCTTGGTTCAAACATGGACAAAACAGCTGAAGTCAAGAGGTGAGATGAGAGTGACTGTCCTTGACATCAAGGCAGCATTTGACCGAGTATGGCATCAAGGAGCCCTAGCAAAACTGGAGTCAATGGGAATCAGGGGGACAACTCTCTGCTGGTTAGAGTCATACCTAGCACAAAGGAAGATGGTTGTGGTTGTTGGAGGTCAATCATTTGAGCTGCTTCATCAATGACCTTCCTTCAATCATAAGGTCAGAAGTGGGGATGTTCGCTGATGATTGCACAATGTTCAGCACCATTCGCAACTCCTCAAATACAGAAGCAGTCCGTGTAGAAATGCAACAAGACCTGGACAATATCCAGGCTTGGGCTGATAAGTGGCAAGTAACATTCGCGCCACACAAGTGCCAGGCAATGACCATCGCCAACAAGAGAGAATCTAACCATCTCCCCTTGACATTCAATGGCATTACCATCACTGAATCCCCCACTATCAACATCCTAGGAGCTACCATTGACCAGAAACTTAACTGGAGTAGCCATATAAATACCATGGCTACAAGAGCAGGTCAGAGGCTAGGAATCCTGCGGCAAGTAACTCACCTCCTGAATCCCCAAAGCCTGTCCACCATCTACAAAGCACAAGTCAGGAGTGTGATGGAATACTTTCCACTTGCCTGGATGGGTGCAGCTCCAACAACACTCTAGAAGCTCGACACCATTCAGGACAAAGCAGCCTGCTTGATTGGCACCCCATCCACAAATATTCACTCCCTCCACCACCGACGCACAGTGGCAGCAGTGTGTACCATCTACAAGATGCACTGCAGCAACGCACCAAGGCTGCTTAGACTGCACCTTCCAAACCCGCAACCTTTACCACCTCGAAGGATAAGAGCAGCATATGCATGGGAACACCACCACCTGCAAGTTCCCGTCCAAGTTACCCATCATCCTGACTTGGAACTATATCGTCGTTACTTCACTGTCGCTGGGTCAAAATCCTGGAACTCCCTTCCTAACAGCACTGTGGGTGTACCTACCTCACATGGACTGCAGCGGTTCAAGAAGGCAGCTCACCACCACCTTCTCAAGGGCAAATCAGGATGGGCAATAAATGCTGGCATAGCCAGTAACGCCCACTTCCCATGAATGAATAAAAAAAAAGTATGAGTTTAACTTTAAGGTTTAATAAATTTCATCTTTCTTCTTTAAACCACAGAAAGTCTGTTTGTGCTCATTTCTTTGTCTTGTAATTGGAAAGTTGTGAACAAGGATTCACAATGGGGGAGCTCAAAACACAGGGTGTTTAAAATTAAACCGTTACAATAAGACCAGGTGAAGATAGCAAAAGACCCCGAGACACATTTCTCACCTGGTCGTAACAGTGTGAAAAGGGTGCAGGGGAGGCAGTGACTTAACTTGTGGGGTACAGAGGATCAGTTCTGATCATCGTAGCCCTACAAAGGAAAGTTTTACAATTACCTAAAGGGTCTCTCTGCTTGCACACGAGCTGTAGACCTGCGTCTACCTATCAGGAAACACCATCGGGGTCCTATTGAGGCCTTAAGATCCCAATTAATATTTATACATTAAGCTCCCACCTGACTGCAGTGGCTGCCTCATCGTTGTCAAAACCAACAGCATTAGAATCAGAGGTCAATGGAAATAATCATCACACTGTTTTGGACTTGTGTTAGAGTTTTTTTTTACAATATTATATGAGTCATATGTATTATCTCATCTGAAATTTAAGCCAGTTCTCCAGGGATTCCACTGATCCTGTGTTGGAGTTCTGGCAGGAGATCGGGAGTACCCAATGGAAATTTAAGGACACCAGGCCAGTTGTGCAGTACTGTGTGCCAGGAGGGCAGATGCTCAATCAGTGCAGAGGCAGTGTCGAATAGCAAGAGCAAGTGCTGTATAAAATTCCTTCTGGGCTGCAATTCAGTGCTCTCTTGTGTTTAGTCAGCTGAAGTGCTTATGCTTAGCCTCATTAATTGCATTGAAAGTGTTTAAATCAATGCCTATCTCATCTAACCCAGTGATATTCACACCAGGTTTGCTTTTTCTTTTGCATTCATTCATTTGAAATGAATTGTGCATGAAGAAACTTTTAAATTGCCTTTACCATTTTATGGTGTCCCCAATACCTTTTGGTACATTTATTATGATTTTACCCCAGATTTTGCAATTTCATATTCACATGTATTTTTCAGCAAAGTTTGAGAGACTTTTTCACTCCTAACAGTGCATTTGTTTTTAAACCATCTCAATACAGTATTTTTATGGTTCAAGTGATAAAGGATGAAAGAAGACATGCCAGAGAGATCAGTAGGCATCAAAGCACAGATGTTGACATATCTGCCTGCTAAAGAGTGCAGGCAAGGGCCTCAGTTAGCTGTGAGTCAGCAAGGTAGAGTTTTGTCACCAGCAGCAAAACTTGACATGAGTACAATGCTGCCAATAGCTAACCAGGTTATCCTCAACTGTCATGCTTTTATATCTACAGCTTATTTCTGGGTAATATGTTGCCCACAGATAACTAGTGACCGCACACTAAGCAAACAGGTGACAGATGCATTGGTTAGCCTGCACTTTCATCTCCTTTCCCAGTGAATAGCAGTCATATGAATGTCTGGTCCAGTGTGGGCACAAAGCCGTAAAGTCCCGAGTAAAGTGGATCACTGATGACTGCTTATGCTGAACCCCGGTCCCATTCTAAGTATCAGTAAGTGAGCATATTTGTGCTTTGATGCATGAAGATCATGGAAAGTGTGTATGTGTGTAGTAAAGGTTTCAATTATACATTGCATCTTGATTCTGTGCCTTATTGAAATATCGATAAGCATGGGATGCAATGACAAACGCTGTAAGGTTCCGTAAGGGCTTGCCATGACCATGCTGGAGCTGGATATCAGACAAAATTTGTGTCCTGTTGGATAGCCCTCGATTGCCAAATTTCTGAAAGTGTTTATTTATTTTTTTATTTAATTTATTTTTTTTATTTAGAGATACAGCACTGAAACAGGCCCTTCGGCCCACCGAGTCAGTGCCGACCAAGAACCACCCATTTATACTAACCCTACAGTAATCCCATATTCCCTGCCACCTACCTATACTAGGGGTAATTTATAAAGGCCAATTTACCTATCACCTGCAAGTCTTTGGCGGTGGGAGGAAACCGGAGCACCTGGCGAAAACCCACGCGGTCACGGAGAACTTGCAAACTCCGCACAGGCAGTACCCAAAATTGAACCCGGGTCCCTGGAGCTGTGACACTGTGGTGCTAACCACTGCACCACTGTGCCATTCCATCTTCTCCCATAGCTGTTCCCAGGTCCTGCAGGTTCTGTAGACCATGATGAACCTGGCTGCCACCTCCTGCTGAACTGCTGCACTGCTCTGGAGTTCCAAACAGAGCAATCCTCCTTACACCCACCTCATTTAGCATATCCATGTTGACAGCCACTAATCAGGATGCCCCTTTCCTACAGCTCCTGTTTCATGCCTCTAGATTGGGCTTTCTCCTCTTTGGTTCTTGTAATTTCTTCCCCACCAACCATGCAACCTTTATAAAGGCTGAAAACCTTTCTAAAACGGTTATGTAGTATTAAATATTTAAATTCTGATCAGGTGTAACAGTTTGAGTTTTGAAGGACAAGTTAAGTAATCCAAACATTGTTTTTCTTTTAACATGTTTACTTCAACTTTTCTTCCTCCAGAGTGGCATCCCTTAAGCACCTTGTCAAACTAGACATTCCTTGTGTATGAGCCTGCTATGTAACTCTGTCGGGATTTTGATGAGATATTCTGTCCTCACCTTAACATTAGTCGCCATGTATTTCGGCAATGCTCACTGAACCATGCCATCAAATATAGGATACAATGCGGCCAAAAATATGGCTATCCAGGTAAACTCCTGGCATAACTACAACAGGAACAGACGGAATATAGCCAAGGGTGCCAAAGATTAATAAAAACATGAGAAATAGGAGCAGGAGTAGACCATACAGCCCTTTGAGCCTGCTCCACCATACAATACAATCATGGTTGATCTTCTACCTCAACTTCACGTTCCTGCCCACTCCCCATATCCCTTGATTTCCTGAAAGACCAAAAACCTTTCTATCTCAGCCTTCGCTATACTCAATGATGAAGCATCCACAACCCCTCTGGAGTAGAAAATTCTAAAGATTCACAACCCTTTGAGCGAAGAAGTTTCTCCTCATCTCAGATCTAAATGATTGTCCCCTTATCCTGAGGCTGTGCCCCATGTTCTAGATTCCCCAGCCAGAGGAAGCAATCTCTCAGTGTCTACCCTGTCAAACCCCTTCAGAATCTTGTATCTTTCAATGTGATCAACTTTCATTCTTCTAAATTGCAGAGATTATAGGTCCAATTTGCTCAGCCTGTCATCTCAGGAAGCAATCTAGTAAACCTTCACTCCAATGCAAGTATATCCTTCCTTAAATGTGAAGACCAAAACTGCTCGCAGTATTCCAGGTGTGGTCTCACAAAATCCCTGTACAATTGCAGCAAGACTTCCTTATTCTTGGACTCTAATCCTCTTGCAATGAAGGCCAACATGTCATTTGCCTTCCGAATTGCTTGTTGTACCTGCATGCTAACTTTCTGTGTTCCTTGTATGAGCACACCTGAACATCAATGTTTAAAAGTTTCACGCCTTTTGAAAATATTCTACTACCAAAGAGAATAACCTCACACTTCTCCACATTATACTCCATACTCCATCTGCCACCTTGTTGCCCATTCGCTTAACCTGTCTATATCTTTTTGTGTCCTCCTTACAGCTTACATTCCCACCTAGCTTTGTATCATTAACAACCTTAGATACATTACGCTCAATGTCTTTGTCTAAGTCATTAATATAGATTGTGAATAGCTGAGGCCCCAGCACTGATCCTTGCGGCACTCCATTAGTTGCAACCTGCCAACTTGAAAATGACCTGTTTATCCGTACTCTCTGCTTCCTGTCCATTAGCCAATCCTATATCCATGCTAATATATTAACCTCAACTCCATGAGTCCTTTTCTTGCATATTAGCCTTTTGTATGGCACCTTATTGATGCATTTTGGAAATTCACGTATACTACATCTACTGGTTCCACTTTATCTACACTACTAGTTGCATCCTTAAAAAACTCTAAAAAAATTTGTCAAACACCATTCCCTTCTGTAAACTATGTTGACTTGTTCTAATCATACTACGATTTTCTAAGTGCATTGTTAAGACTTCCTTAATACTAGATTTCAGCATTTTCCTGATGTCAGGCTTACTGGCCTGTAGTTCCCTGTTTTCTCTGTCCCTCCTTTCTTAAAATAATGGCGCTACATTTGCTAACTTCCAATCCACTGGGACCATTCTAGAATCCAGCGAAATTTTCAAAATCATAACCAGTGCATCCACTATCTCTGCAGCTACCTCATTTGGAACCCAAGGAGGTAGGTCATCAGGGGGATTTGTTGGCTTTTAGTCCCTTAAGTTTCCTCCAATACTTTTTCCCTGATGATATTAATGACCTTGAGTTCCTCACTCTTATTAGGCCCTTGGTTACCCTCTATTTCTGTAATGTAATTTGTATCTTCTATTGTGAAGACACACAAACAATTTGTTCAACATGTCTGCCATTTCCTCATTCCCCACGATAATTTCTCCTGTCTCTGCCTCTAAGGGGCCAATGTTTATTTTAGCTAGTCTCCTCTTTTTAATATACCTGTAAAAGCTCTTACAATCTGTTTTTATATTCTTGGCTAATTTACACCCATATTCTATGTTTTCCCTTTTTACCAACTTTGCTGGTGTCTAAAACATTCCCAATATTCAGGCTTTCGACTATTTTTTACAACATTATAAGCCTCTTTTTTAAATCTAATACAGTCCATAACTTCCCTCGTAAGCCGCAGATGGATCTTTCTTGCTGAGTTTTTGTTTTTTAATGGATTTTATTATTGAGCTTTTTGAATTGTTTCTTTAAATGTTTCCAACTGTTTATTTACCTTCATATCTTTTAGTCTATTTACCCAATCAACCTTGGCCAGCTCTCCCCTCATACATATGTAATTGGCTTTGTATAAGTTCAGAATTCTTGTCTGGGATCGGGGTATGTTGCTTTCAAACTTAATATGAATTCAATTGTATTATGAACAATTTTTCCCAGAGCATCTTTTACAATGAGATTACTAAGTAAACTTTCCTCATTGCACAATAGAAAATCTAAAATAGCTTTCCCTCTAGTTGGTTCCACAACATATTGTTCTAGGAAACGGTCATGAAAGTATTCTGCAAATTAATTTTCCAGACTATCTTTGCCAATTTGATTTGTCCAGTCTACATGAAGATTAAAGTCCCCTACAATTAATACATTACCTTTGTTCCAAGCTCCAATTATTCTTGCTTCATGTTTAGTCCAACTACTATACTATAGGAGGCTATAAACTACTCCCAGCAGCATTTTATGACCCTTTTTATTCCTAATCTCCACCCATATTGATTCTACTTCCTGATCTTCTGAGCCAAGATCATTTCTCACTATTGTCCTTACGTCATGCTTTACTATGAGGGCTACTCCTCCTCCTTTCCCATTCAGTCTGTCTTTTCGAAATGTTCTGTACCCTGGAATATTTATTTCTCAACTTTGACCACCTTGTTTTCTTTTCTTTTCATGGGATGTGGGCATCGCTGGCAAGGCCAACATTTGTTGCCAATCCCTAATTGCCCTTGAACTGAATGGCTCGCTAGGCCATTTCAGAGTGCAGTTAAGAGTCAGTCACATTGCTGTGGGTCTGGAATTACATGTAGGCCAGACCAGGTAAGTACGGAAGATTTCCTTCCTTAAAGGACATGAATGAACCAGATGGAATTTTATGACAATCAAACATAGTTTCATGGCAACATTACTGAGACTAGCTTTCAAATCCAGATTTTTTTTTAATTAATTCATTGAATTTAAATTCCACCAGCTGCCAAGGTGGGATTTGAACCCATATCCCCAGGGCATTAAAATAAATGCAAAATACTGTGGATGCTGGAAATCTGAAATAAAAACAGAAAGTGCTGAAAATACTCAGCAGATCTGATGAAAGGTCACTGACCTGAAACGTTAACTCTGCTTCTCTTTCCACATATGCTGCCAGACCTGCTAATTATTTCCAGCACTTCCTGTTTTTATTCCCCAGGACATTAGCCTGGGCCTCTTGCATTATTAGTCCAGTGACATTACCACAATGTAACGTTGTCTCTGTAATGGCAATTAGATCTAAACCACTTATCTCGATTTGTGCTGCTAGATTATCTATCTTATTGTGATTGCATTGTACATTCAGATAAAGAGCCTCTAGTTTTTGTTTTTTACTACTATTCTTTGTATGGACCTTATTTGCTGATGCACTATTCCCATTAAGTTCTCCGTCCCTTCCTGTTCTGCTCTGCTTGTCTTTTCTGAAATTGCTCTATTGCTTTGACTTTTGATTTAGATTTCTAAATCCCCCTTCACCTGATCCCCTCCCCCTCCCCTTTTCGTTTAAAGCTCTATCCACAGGCCTAGTTATATGATTCTTCAGGACACTAATCCCAGTGCCCATCTTAGCTGATCCCAATGAAACAGCTCCCTCTTTCCCTGTACTGGTGCCAGTGCTCCATGAATCAAATCCCCTTCTTCCCACACCACTCTTTGAGCCATACATTTAATTCCTTTATCTGCATGACCCTATGCCAATTACCGCATGGCTCAGGTAACAATCCAGAGATTAATGCCTTAGAGGTTCTACATTTTAATTTGGCCCCTAACTCCTCAAACTCTCTCAGTAGAATGTCATTCCTAGTTCTACCTATATCTTTGGTTCCTACCACTCTCCCACTCCAAGTTCATCTCCAGCCATGAGATGTCTTTAACCCTTGCACCAGGCAGGCAACACAACTGGAAATCCCAGTCACAGCTGCAGAGAACAGTATCTATCCCACTGACTATACTGTTCCCTATCACTACTACATTCCTGTCCATTTCCCACACTTGCATGGCATCCTGCACCATGGTCAGTTTGCCCACCCACCCTGCAATCCTTGTTTTCATCCACACATGTAGCAACTACCTCATACCTGTTGGTCAAAGTCAAGGGCCAAGGTTCCTCCATCACTACATGCTAGATCTCCATACCTGCCTGACACGCAGACACACCCTCCTGTCCCTGATCATTGACCAATTCTGAAGTTCTACTTAACCTAAGGGGTGTACTGCCTTCTGGTAACTCTCCCCATCCTTAATGCCCCACATGTCTGCAGCTCTGATTCCAGCTCAGCAACTCTGAGTTGCTCAAGCTGCAGCCACCTATTGCAGATATGGTTGTCCCGAAATGCAATGCTTTCCACAAACTCCCAAATGTTCCTGTTAGCCTTGTGGGGACTGAACCGCTGCCTGCCCCTTACCAGATCATTGGCACATGGTGAGGTAGGATCGGGTTAGGGAATTGAAACATTAGAGTCATTGTGCCCAGAGCCTACAGAGGATTCCAATGTAAGGTGGACACTGGTACCCTTGAGAGATAGGATGACCATGTGATGGTAGTGGGGCCCACCTGGATGTCCGGGACACTATCCATAAAATGCTCCACCTGCACATTCTTAGATCTATGGTCTATAGATCAGAGTAATTGAAACCAATTGTTCTGCTCCGAATGCTTCCACAGTTAAAAGAGGCAAACTCAGCAATAGGAATTGAACCTGGGAGTCCCCTGATCTGTTTGAATTTTTACCACATTGTACTCACAATCATTCAGGGATTATCAAGTAAACACAATCTCAAGAATAATTCTCTTATCTTAAAGCTCTCCTGTGTACTCATATGGTAGTCTAGAGTGCAGTAGTGATATATAGCTGCTAACCTGGCTTACCCCTTTAAAGCTCTTAGACAGCTTCAGGTAATTATAGCTGTTTATAAAATGTTGAATTCAATCAGAAGGCAATTATAAATTTCAGCGTCAGTGATCAGCATTTTAACTTTTCTTTAACATTGCTTTGCATTTGTAACAAAGTGTTACACATTGAATTGTAACATCTAGTGTTGTTGTGGATGCAAGCTAGGCACAAGACATTTAACTAGATACAGATGCACTCCTTCTTTCTCCCAGCTGGGAGTCTCCGCACTACATAGAACTAGTGTCTGAGCTAGCCCACGGGCACTTGTTCTTAGTGTTTTACTAATGCAGCTTCAGACACCATTGGTAGAACTATGTAAAGATGGTCTGGGAATGATTTTCCCCTTGCATTTCCATTCTTCTCTGTGCGAAAGCCTGGCTTTCTTTCAGTGCTTCTCCATAGCCAGATGGCTGATATTATGAATTCAGTGAGAAGAGGATTACAAGTTCTAAACTGTATCATATCATTATCATCAATAACAGAACTAATGACTTTAAATGTAATTCAGATTCGCTGTGATTACCTTTTAGTTCGTAACCAGACATTTTAACACTAATTCACTTCTTTCACATTTTCAGATTCATACAATGCAATGGCCATCAGGATCCCAGCAAATCCCAGTTTCAATTTGCAGCCTCCCATGCAAACCTGGAGAGAGAAAAAAAATTGTGAAGGGCATTCCTTGTTGTTGGCACTGTGAACTCTGTGACGGCTACCAGTACCAGGTGGATAAGTACAACTGCAAGATCTGCCACTTTGACATGCGACCCAATGAGAACCACACTGGATGTCGCCCAATTCCCATTGTCAAACTGGAATGGTATTCCCCTTGGGCTGTTGCGCCTGTATTCTTTGCAATTATTGGTATCATTGCTACATTGTTTGTTGTCATAACATTCATACGCTACAATGACACACCAATAGTGAAAGCATCTGGACGAGAATTAAGTTATGTGCTTCTCACAGGAATTTTCCTCTGTTATGCTATTACCTTCCTTATGATAGCAGAGCCCGATGTCGCCGTCTGCTCCATGCGACGCATTTTTCTTGGATTGGGTATGAGTATCAGCTACGCAGCCCTGCTCACCAAGACCAACAGGATATATCGGATATTCGAGCAAGGCAAGAAATCAGTCAGTGCCCCCAGGTTTATTAGTCCAGCCTCTCAGCTCATGATAACATTCAGTTTTATCTCTGTGCAACTGCTGGGAGTCTGTATCTGGTTTATTGCTGACCCACCCCATTCCTACATAGATTATGATGACCAAAAGACTGCCAATCCTCAGCTTGCTCGTGGAATTCTCAAATGTGATATTTCTGATCTGTCTCTCATCTGTTTGCTTGGATACAGCATGCTTCTCATGGTCACATGCACCGTGTATGCCATCAAAACCAGAGGGGTTCCAGAGACCTTCAATGAGGCCAAACCTATTGGATTTACCATGTACACCACCTGCATTGTCTGGTTAGCCTTCATTCCAATATTTTTTGGGACTGCACAGTCTGCAGAAAAAGTAAGTAATACACCTATGCAAAACTTTACATTATGCCAGAAGGACAAGAGCTGTGTCTGATTCGTGAATGATGAGATTTATGTAAAATAATTAGCGATATGATGATTTTGAAAGATTGCGAGGCTGCAAAGAACCATAATAGTGGAGACTTTCCTGGGGGTAGTGACTATCAGGAAATAGTGCAGCTTCCTTTGCAAGCATGTGTTCTGACTAGCCCAATCTTCTAATTTCCACTGTGTCCAGATAATCCAATGCACCCGTACCAGATCCAGGAAAATCTTCCCTATCATCTTTATCCGGTTATCATAACTTTAAAAATTCCTGGTGAAACCAAATTGACTTCCATTTTATGGAGCTCTCAAAGTATTTGGTCAAAAAGCACGTGTCAATCAATCTGATTACTTTTTGTGAAGGAAATTAACTATTTGACTGTTGGTATTTCTTGCTCATTTCTGCTGTACTCATTGGCTCTGGACTGAAACAGAGATCTAGTTCTTACTCTCAAATAAGACTAGAAGAGCAAAATGAAGCAGGTATTGAGTGTGACTGTGCAAATTCATTTGCTATATTTCTGAAAAGGATTGCCTTTGGTGTCAGTACTGATGCATGTGCCTTGTGGGTGATTTGAGGACCACAGCAGAAAAAGATTGAAAGATGATGTTTGCTTCGTTGATGGTGGATTATGAATACTGGCTGCAGACTGTTTACAAATACAAAGTGTACGGCACCTTTTAAAAGAAAAACTGGCAGTATGCATTCTGACAAGGCTGTAAGGAGGTACCACTTAACTTTATTAATGTTGGTTATCGAGGAATTTCTGTGGCAGGGAATTTAATGTTACTGAAAGAATTTAAGCGATCAGAACTTGACGGGAAGATAAATGCATCAGCTATAAAACCAAATAATAAAATAATGGCTATCATAGAATCATTGAACGTTTACGGCACAGAAAGAGGCCCATTGTGCCTTTGGCAGCTGAAAGAAAAAAGAGCCACTAATCCCACTTTGCAGCATTTGGTCTGTAGCCCTGCAGGTTAAAGCATCTCAGGGGCACATCCAGGCATCTTTTAAATGAGATGAGGTTTTCTGCCTCCACCACCCTTTCAGGCAGTGAGTTCCAGACCCTCACCACCCTCTGGGTGAAAAGTGTTTTCCTCATTTCTCCTCAAATCCTTCTCCCAATCACTTTAAATCTATGCCCCCTAGTCACTGACCCCTTTGCTAAGGAAAATTCTATCCAGGCCCCTCACCATTTTGTAAGTCTCAATCAGGTCTCCCCTTGGCCTCCTCTGTTCCAAGGAAAACAACTCTCTATTCAATCTTTCCTCATAGCTGTAATTTTCCAGTCCTGGCGACACCCTCATAAATCTCTTCTGTACCCTCTCTAATGCAAGTATATCCTTTCTGTAATGAGGTGACCAGAACTGCACACAGTACTCAAGTTGTGGCATAACTAATGTTTTATATAGTTCCAGCATAACCTCCCTACTCTTATAATTTATGCATCGACTAATAAAGGATACCATATGCCTTCTTAACCACTTCGAGTTTAGTTTTAGTTTAGAGATACAGCACTGAAACAGGCCCTTCGGCCCACCGAGTCTGTGCCGACCATCTTCTTTTGGGCCTCCTTATCTCGAGAGACAATGGATACGCGCCTGGAGGTGGTCAGTGGTTTGTGAAGCAGCGCCTGGAGTGGCTATAAAGGCCAATTCTAGAGTGACAGGCTCTTCCACAGGTGCTGCAGAGAAATTTGTTTGTTGGGGCTGTTGCACAGTTGGCTCTCCCCTTGCGCCTCTGTCTTTTTTCCTGCCAACTACTAAGTCTCTTCGACTCGCCACAATTTAGCCCTGTCTTTATGGCTGCCCGCCAGCTCTGGCGAATGCTGGCAACTGACTCCCACGACTTGTGATCAATGTCACACGATTTCATGTCGCGTTTGCAGACGTCTTTATAATGGAGACATGGACGGCCGGTGGGTCTGATACCAGTGGCGAGCTCGCTGTACAATGTGTCTTTGGGGATCCTGCCATCTTCCATGTGGCTCACATGGCCAAGCCATCTCAAGCGCCGCTGACTCAGTAGTGTGTATAAGCTGGGGATGTTGGCCGCTTCAAGGACTTCTGTGTTGGAGATATAGTCCTGCCACCTGATGCCAAGTATTCTCCGAAGGCAGCGAAGATGGAATGAATTGAGACGTCGCTCTTGGCTGGCATACGTTGTCCAGGCCTCGCTGCCGTAGAGCAAGGTACTGAGGACACAGGCCTGATACACTCGGACTTTTGTGTTCCGTGTCAGTGCGCCATTTTCCCACACTCTCTTGGCCAGTCTGAACATAGCAGTGGAAGCCTTACCCATGCGCTTGTTGATTTCTGCATCTAGAGACAGGTTACTGGTGATAGTTGAGCCTAGGTAGGTGAACTCTTGAACCACTTCCAGAGCGTGGTCGCCAATATTGATGGATGGAGCATTTCTGACATCCTGCCCCATGATGTTCGTTTTCTTGAGGCTGATGGTTAGGCCAAATTCATTGCAGGCAGACGCAAACCTGTCGATGAGACTCTGCAGGCATTCTTCAGTGTGAGATGTTAAAGCAGCATCGTCAGCAAAGAGGAGTTCTCTGATGAGGACTTTCCGTACTTTGGACTTCGCTCTTAGACGGGCAAGGTTGAACAACCTGCCCCCTGATCTTGTGTGGAGGAAAATTCCTTCTTCAGAGGATTTGAACGCATGTGAAAGCAGCAGGGAGAAGAAAATCCCAAAAAGTGTGGGTGCGAGAACACAGCCCTGTTTCACACCACTCAGGATAGGAAAGGGCTCTGATGAGGAGCCACCATGTTGAATTGTGCCTTTCATATTGTCATGGAATGAGGTGATGATACTTAGTAGCTTTGGTGGACATCCGATCTTTTCTAGTAGTCTGAAGAGACCACGTCTGCTGACGAGGTCAAAGGCTTTGGTGAGATCAATGAAAGCAATGTAGAGGGGCATCTGTTGTTCACGGCATTTCTCCTGTATCTGACGAAGGGAGAACAGCATGTCAATAGTCGATCTCTCTGCACGAAAGCCACACTGTGCCTCAGGGTAGACGCGCTCGGCCAGCTTCTGGAGCCTGTTCAGAGCGACTCGAGCAAAGACTTTCCCCACTATGCTGAGCAGGGAGATTCCACGGTAGTTGTTGCAGTCACCGCGGTCACCTTTGTTTTTATAGAGGGTGATGATGTTGGCATCGCGCATGTCCTGGGGTACTGCTCCCTCGTCCCAGCACAGGCATAGCAGTTCATGTAGTGCTGAGAGTATAGCAGGCTTGGCACTCTTGATTATTTCAGGGGTAATGCTGTCCTTCCATCAACCACCCATTTATACTAATCCTGCTACCTTGAGGGATCTGCAAGGTTCCTCACACCCATCAGTATCTCCCATTTATTGGGTATTCCTTTATCTTGTTTGACCTCCCCAAATTCATCACCTCACACTTCTGTGGGTTAAATTCCATTTGCCACTTTTCTGCCCACCAGTCCATTGATATCTTCCTGCAGTCTACAGCTATCCTCCTCACTATCAACTATGTGGCCAATTTTTGTGTCGTCTGAAAATTTCTTGATCATTCCCCTACATTTACATCCAAATCGTTAATATATACCACAAAAAGCAGGGGACCTAGTACTGAGCCCTGCGGAACACCACTGAAAACAGCCTTCCAGTCGCAAAAACACCCGTCAACAATAATTCTTTATTTACTGCCACTGAGCCAATTTTGTATCCATCTTGCTACATTCCCCTGGATCCCATGGGTTTTTATTTTTTAACCAGTCTGCCACGAGGGACCTTGTTGAAAGCCTTGCTAAAATCCATGTAGAACACATCAACTGCACTATCCTTATCAATCCTCCTTGTTACTTCCTCAAAAAAATCAATCAAGTTAGTCAGACACAACCTTCCCTTAACAAATTCGTGCTGACTGTTTTTGATTAATCTGTGCCTTTCTGAGTGACAGTTTATTCTCGCTGTCAGAATTGATCCCAATAATTTGCCCACTACTGAGGTTAGACTGACTGGCCTGTAATTATTCAGTCTATCCCTCGGTCCCTTTTTAGACAAAGGTACAATTTCAGCAGACGTCCAATCCTTTGGCACCACACCTGTATCCAGTGAGTTTTAGTAAATGATGGTCAGACTATCTGCTATTTCCTTCCTGGCTCCTTTTAACAGCCTGGGGTACATTCATCCGGCCATGGTGATTTATCTACTTTCAAGGATGCTAATCCCCTTAATACTTCCTCTCTCCCTATGTTTATCACATCCAATACTTCACATTCCTCCTCCTTAACTACAAAGTCTGCTTTATCTTCATACTCACTCCGCGGAGCTTCCGCGATGTTTAGCATGGTGGCTTATTTACATAGCTGGGGTGGACTGCCAATCCCCCACCCCGATGATGTGGGAGGGGGCGGGCACTCCATCCCCAGCAATGGCGTCCACTGCCACCGTGCAGGTGCCGGTACCATTTTTAAAGGGTTTCAAGCCCTTCCAATTCATTAAAATTTTTAAAGTTATAAGGAGTGTGAATTAAAAATGAAAAACTTAATAACTGTTTCGATACCCTCTCCTACCCCGACAATGAAAAAAACAAATGATTACTTGCCCTCGCACCCCCGCAAAAGAAAATTATTTTTCGGTCCTGACCTCTCCCCCACCAAAGTTTATAAACTTTGAACCTTCCCACCACCCCCTAGACCAATCAGAATAGTTTCATCCTGCTCCCTGTGCACGCCCCCCCCCCCCCCACCGTCTTCCACCCTGAAAAGGTACCTCCTCCCCCTCCCCCTCCCCCTCAGTGTCTGGCATTGGATCTCTGGTCGGAGATCCGAAGAGGCAAGAATATGGGCAACCAGATGGAATAAGACAGCGGGATAGCTGATGGGAGCAGGTAGGCCATTAATTAATTGATTAACATATTTAAATACTGCTTCCATCGCCGAGCGGTGAGGGGTGCCGCCATGAGGCCTTGGCACCGCCAGTAATATGGGGTGGGGCCTTCCTGGTGTCCAGGCCCGTGGTGGGCCTCTCCTGGAGGCATTTTCGGGGGGTCGGTAAAAGTCACCCCATAGCAAAGGATCACAAAATGGAAAGTGTGGAAAATAGGTCGGACTGGTTCTGTAGAACTGTTTGTATTTCTAAAGCTCAGCTGGGAATGTATCAACAGAATTTGTTGTTGGGAGCCAAACTCAAAACAGACCAGCATTGACTAGCAATCTTACCTCTTGCCTTTTTAAGCACAAAGCCTAAAAACAAGTCATTCGGAGTAATTTTGCTACTTTACACTTCCGGGAGCAGGTAAAAGAAACACTAGATAATTTTCTGATCATTCATTCAAATGGTCAGAAAATTGAAATACATAGAGTGTGCCAGAATTTCTGGTATGTGCTGTCAACTAGTGAGACTCCCAACAGAAGCACCGTGTTGGAAATGTATCTCGATTTAATTCAACAAAATTGTCCCAACTTGAATATCCTCAACATCTGATCATTGTTATTCACTTTAGATACTGCTAACATCGGTTCAGCTTTAAGTATCAATTCAGAAATGTAAAACAAATGTGAATTGATACTTATTACTTGTAGAAAGTGCCTCTATAGTAGATAAGCAATATTTATCTTTGTGCTGAATTCTGTAGAGTGTGATGTTTATTATGGCTTGATATGAATTCAGAAATAATATCACATAGATTGCAGGTGACATAAAATGAATTACAAAAACATTTTAACACAGCATTAGTATACATTGACAGTTTCATTTCAAGTTTTAGGGTTCTCTTTATCCTAGAATTCAGGGGTATCCTGCAATCTGTAATCCACTGATGTTTTACGATATCTGACAATGCTGAAGGGTATCCAAAAAATTACCAATAATTTCTATTCAACTTGCTTATTTATGTTTGTGAGTGGTTAGGTAATATAAAGGTAATTTAGCTGAACCATTTTTATTAATTGTATTGAAAAATTGCACAGTGCAGCTTCAATGGTAAATATATTTCCTACCCTGTATCTGTTTTCACAATATCTTCACTGTGTGGTAATTGCTCAGGCGTTGTGAAGACAGTTCGATCCTCCATGGCACTGGTTATTCATAATCTGCAATTGGAGGCACAATAGTCTTGGTCAAACCTGTCTCTTTTAAAATGAATTACAGTTTGAACTTAAAACTTGTGTATGAGAGGAAAATGGAATAATTGGGCATTTGTTTCTGTGTTGTGTCCTTAAACGATCTGTCATTAGTAACTGTAAGACTGATTCACCTACTCTATCAGCAAGGAGCAGGAGGATATTTCTTAAAATAATGTCAATGAGACAACCTAACATCTTCCAATTCATTATCCATTTCTTTCATAACTTACCGATACAAACCACTTTTTTTTAATCCCGCACTTGAATTCTATACATAAATACAGATTATAAATTCTATAAGGCTAATTTTCCTCACTGATGCACTAAGAAACCCCCATTTGCCGGCACAAAAAAAACTTCAGCATACTGCTCAACCACAGGTTCAGCTTCTTCTCCAATCTGCACTGTTATCAGTACAGCATTCTTCCACCTCTGCAATATTATCAGCTCTAATACCTCTACTTCTCCCCACTACCCAGTCCAAGCCTTCAATACCCCAAGGCTGAATTTCTCTAGTGCTCTCCAAGTGGGTTGCAGTAATCAAAAATTTACAACTCATTCAAAATGGCACACCCACTCAGCTATCACCAAATCTCTGGAAACTCCAGTGGTTCCCCATGCCTCAGTGAGTTGAGTCCAAAATTTTCAGTCCCTCCGTGACCTCATCCTACTCCACTTTAGTGATTTCCTTCAGCCTCAAGTCTTCACTTTTAGGACATTTTTTAAGGATTGAGATGCGGAGAGAATTCTTCACTCAGAAGGTTGTGAATGTTTGGAATTTGCTAACCTGTAGGGTTGTAGATGCTCTTTCGTTAAGTATATTCAGATAGACAGATTTCTGGGGCTAGATTTTCAAAGTGGGATTGGGAACCCGACACCCTGATGAATTCCAGGTCCCAAACCCACACTTCAGCTGTGTTGCTCTTGTGACGAAATCTTTGAATGCTAATGCCCTAATTGGGCAAGAGGCATGCTCAGCCCCCAGTTAGAGGTGCCGAGCACCCCCAGGAGGCAGGAACTGCATGCCTGGTGCCAGCAGCAAAGGCAGGCAGCAGCTGCCTTGCTGTCCAGAGTAGGCAGCTCATGAAAGCGCCAGGTCAGTAACAATGGCGGGAAGTAGCCATGCACGCCAAGTGGAGGTGCAGCGTTTGACCAGTGCTAGTTGGCCCCCTTAAATTTAATCTCACCACACATGGAAACACACTTGCTTTTGCCCTGTGGCGACCCTGACAGCTGTGCACTAACGAGCACCAGACTGGTCATGATCACTGAAATCTGTTTTAAAAATTGCCTTCCCGAATTCCCTAACCCCTTCACAAGCTCCTAAAGGAGCTTAATGGATCATTAATTGGTGGTGTGTGTATTCCCCATTCCCTTCCCCTGCCAGCACTTTGAAAATTCAAAACTGTCTTGGAGGATTCAGGATCCTGAGGCAATTTCTGGGACCACAGTTTTGAAATGGTGCAATAGGTCCCAACTCCACGATTCTTTGAAAATCTGGCCCCTGCTCTCTCAGGGAACCAAAGGATATGGGGAGTGGACAGGAAAGTGGAGTTGAGGTAGAAGAGCAGCCATGATCATACTGAATGGTGGAGCAGGCGCAAGGGGCCATGTAGTTTACTCCTGTTCCTGTTTCATATGTAATGTTCACAGGGTCAAACTGCTCCTCCAACACCAGGCTATTCCTCCTACATCCTCTGTTGTACTCTACCTTCCAGGACTCCTTCTCTAGTTCCCTCAGACTGACAACTTCCCTCTCTGCTTTCAAAGTCCTCCTCAAAACCCTTCATTTCAACTGTGCCTTTGGCCTCCTAGACCATCGCTCTCTCTTTTCTCCTTTTTCCCCTCCTGCTTGCCATCCACCAATTTTTAATTTAAAAAATGCTTTGAGTTATCCTTATACAACAAATAGTACAAAGAAAATGTCACATGTTATTCTTATTCTTTATAGAGAAATAGTTAATTACCCTTTCTTTGTCGGTTTTAATAGGTATCAATCCTGTCACTTCATTAGCACTAAATACAAATGCTGGCCAATCACAACACATCTATAATAATGCTAATTCCATCCATCTCAAGTAGTTAAAGTGCCACTTGACTGATGCAATTGATGATAGGTTCAGTGATGTAGCAGCACAGTTTGTGTAATGCCTCTGCAAAAAGAGAAGCTAAAAATCATGGATCTGAATTTTAAAATAAACACATCTGGTAATTAAATAAGAAAGCAATGCTTGTATTTGCACAGCAAAAGAGTTGGTGGTGCAGGGCCAAAGGGAATGATAATGGGACTAATGAAGAAACAAAAGATGTGTCTAGAGGAGCTGTGAATGGCAGACTGAGGAACAGCTGTTCTCCGAAAGCAAAAACCATTAGAAAATGAGACTAAAATCAAAACCTGCAAAGATAAAGGAAACAAACTGGGAGCAGAAATTACGGTCTGAAATTGTTGAACTCAATGTTGAGTCTGGAAGGTTATAGAGTGCCTAATGGAAAGCAATTGTTGGAAAATCTGCTGAGTTAGGCTGTCTTCACTGCTGTTTTACTCATGTTGGGAATTGTTAACTGTAGGAAGTAATGGCAATGCAAATTAAGTTATTTCAATGAAAAATAGATGGAGAAAGAAACACAAGGAAGTTGAATTGCCTGGGGCATTTTGCAAGGACACAGTTCTCCTCCATACTCCACTTGGCTGAGAAAATTAGGCATGACAAACACAAGGGTGCACATGGTGTGGGCCAAATAGAGAAATGGACAGAAGAGGCTCATAATGTAACAGCTGATATTTTTCTCCCTTGGGACTGGGCCAAGCAAGGGGTGATGGCAAATCTGTCTATTCTCCATATGGTACTTCATTTTCATACTAAAATTATACCTCTACAAACGTATAGTAAAAGAAGCAAGCAGATTATAATTGTATCACATTATGCATGGCCTTTACATGCACACTGAAAAATGAGAGCTCTCTAGGACTGTGCTGTGATGCTTAGAATGCCTGAAAAGATAGATTGCCTTGAAGATGTAGACATTGCTATTGGATTGCTCCTTATGCTCTGAAAGGCCATCAAAGGAGGCAGAGCTCATAAATCTTTGCAGTCCTCCTGTAATAAATACTCAACGGACCTGCCTCTATCATATCCATTGTCATTTTAAATTGCTTGCTGTTCATTTGCAGTATACCAGCATCTTTTTATCCAGAGGTTATCTCTGTCTGCCAGGGTTGATTCATTTTGGTCCTTGTTTCCATGTGAAAGAAATGATACAGATGAGACAGTAGGGACCACATTGAAAGAATATGCTCGGGATAGTTTCTACATTCACCTCCTTATCAGGACCTCAGCCATCATTGTCATTGACCAGTAGGACATTAAGTAGAGATAATACAGCTAAACCTACAGGTTTTAAGGTTCCAATTTTATAAAGAGCTAGTGATTAATTCACAGGTTTCAATTTTACGCTGTGTGACATGATACCAGCCATGATTGGCAGCACACTTGCCTCTGGATCAGAAAGTCGTGAATTCAAATCTTGCTCTGGAGATGCCAAAATCCAGGCTGACGCAGGAGAGTGCTCCCGGTGTCCTGATCAATATTTATCCCTCAATCAACATAATTAAAACAAATTAACTGATCATTATTACAATGCTGTTTGTGGGATCTTGCTGTGGGAAAATTGGCTGCCACATTTCTGACATACAACAGTGACTAACTTTTAAAAAGCTGACTGGCTGTAAAGCATTTTGAGACATTCTGAGGTCATGAAAGGCTCCATGTAAATGCAAGTCTTTATTGTATATGGAATTATTGTTTCACCACCTTAAATAAACAGTAATAATTATCACTCATGAGTGAGTATTACAAAGCATCCATATATGTTTGGGCTGGTTTTACTTTTCAAATCAGTTTAAGCTATTTGTTAACACACAGACATTAGTTCCCCTCATGTGTTTTGGAGTTTGTTACTATTTCCATTGACTAGTTGGCCTTGTTCCAATTGCTTTCCATCTTCATTACCTGTATTTTCATGGCTTCTTATCCAATCAAGGAAATGTAAATCAATGGCAATTTTGTTTCTCCAACAGAGGAAGAAACAAAATTGGAACAAGAGAGATTGACAACACATCCAACCAATCACATCACCATAATGTCTTGAATTATTCAGAACAAAAAATAGATGGGCTACTGGCCACATCTTTCCTGGACTCTCAAAATTAGTATTTGGACAGATAGAGGGAGTTTTCAAATCTTTGAATTAGCCTTGTTGCTATAGTTTACTTGCACTTTTTATATTTTAAGCACTTCAGTCTATGCCTATTTCCCTCTTGACTAGAATAGCAACAATAAATTGTATTTATATAGTCCATTTAAGATACAAAAAATATCCAGGCATGAAAGAAATTGATTTCCAAGCCAAAGGAAGAGAGATTAGGATTTATTGTTGATGTCATGTCTTAGTCTCTTGAAAAATTATTTATTACAGGGGCCAGTGATTTTCTTCATTGTATAGATCTATGGTGGATCTAAAGAAAACCTTATTTCTGACTCTAATTCACATTCTACTATTTATATTAAGTTATCTTAATCAATCTTAAGTTAACATCTAAAATGTCATTATCTTTGCAAACAAATCTAAAAAATATACATATGTAAACATAAAACCTGGGCCTAATTGATTTTTAAAGAGGCAGTCACATTGGCCCTAGTGTTTCTGTATGAATGTGATGATGAAGTTTCTCCTGCCTTGTGTCAAGCCAATTTTATACCTTCCACACATTGTTGCAGCAATGGGCTCTGTACAAAGCTTCACAAAGGAGCCATGGAAATGAAGGTACTTAAAAAAAATGTCGAAACAACTTTCAAGGGATGATGCTTACCCATACATTGCCTAAGTTTTTGAATTAAAAAAAAATAATTTCTATAGTCATGTCACCAATGCCCCATCCCAAAATGTTGACCATTAACATGATGGCTACCACAGTCTGCAGATCTGCTGAGGTTCTGTGGAACATACTGACTCTATAGTCCTTTTGTTACCTCAGTTGTCATGATCACGTGTTAGGTTAATGGCACTACCAGTTTAAGAATAAAAACCAGGAATTATGTAAAGACCAAAGATTTGCAGCTTCAAATTCTTTCCAAATGGCTCCAGTAAGTGCTGCAACCCAATGTCCAAATTTAGTTGGCTGATCCTAGCTGGACTAGCAATTTATCCTGCCATTGCCAGTTTGTGGTTTAGTTGGTTAAACTTCAGGAGTTCCCTAAACACACTTGAGGATCCTCAAACCTTGGTGGTTGCTAACATTGTGTTTAAGTGCTATGGAATTAGAGGCGTGTCCCTATGGAGAACGAATGTGCATTCCAAACCAGGGAAACAGAAATTGGTGGGATGGATTTCTCAGTAGCTTGGTTCGCCTTTAAGAATAGTGATGGGTTTTCACATCTCGCTGATTAAAAAAAAAGAGAGCTTATTTCCAAATAATATAATTTTCATTCTTGAATTTGTACTCACTTATTTCAATGGGGATGAAGAAAGATTTCTTTAATTTACCTGCATAGGGATGGTGGAGAGTTCTTATTTTAGCCAATTTGGGGACAGAGATTTATCAATTTTATCTGGTGTGGAGACAGTTTTTTTTAAGTACTTAAGAAATGACAAGATTTATTTTACCTGATTGAAAGGCAGACAGACGTTCCTTCATCTCAGATGATGGGGATGTGTAGAGATATATTTAACCTGATGGATGGATACATTTATTTCACTGGGTGACATTAATTTATTTTTTTCTGGAGAGATTTATTTATCTTAACTCCCAGTGGAGGTTGTGGGAATGCTCACAGGACACTAACACTGAACTACTACTTCATACTGCACATTTATTTTTATTTTTATTTAGAGATACAGCACTGAAACAGGCCCTTCGGCCCACCGAGTCTGTGCCGACCAACAACCACCCATTTATACTAACCCTACAGTAATCCCATACTCCTTATCACCTACCTACACTATGGGCAATTTATAACAGCCAATTTACCTATCATCTGCAAGTCTTTGGATGTGGGAGGAAACCGGAGCACCCGGAGAAAACCCACGCAGACACAGGGAGAACTTGCAAACTCCGCACAGGCAGTACCCAGAATCGAACCCGGGTCCCTGGAGCTGTGAAGCTGCGATGCTAACCACTGCGTCACCCCTTATTCTTAACATTATTATTCTAAAATTGCTTTAATTTTTCCCAATGTTGACTAGGGAGCAAAATCTAGAGGAACCACTTTTTAGTCAAAATATTCCTTGATTTTATGTTTAAAAAAAACTTCAGAAAATTAGCCTTGACATTTATTTTTAAAAATTGTGAAGGCTATTCTCTCTCAATAATTTAGGCACTAAAAAGCCTTCGAGGTGCCTAAGATGGGTCTCAGCTGCAATGCCAATTTGATCTGCTTTTAATGTAAGATGCCATCTTGGTAAAGGAATTGAAGCTTGCCTAAGAATGGCTGCCTGAATAATCATTAAGGAGTTGATTGCCACTTGAATTGCCTGCTGGTGCTCATTAAGGAGATTGCACAGCATTTTAGTTGACAGCACTTGAACTGCGCTGCACTCTGTCCCTTATGAGATGCCATATGGGAGTCACTAGGAGAAAGGGAGTGCTTGGTCATGGGCATCTTGCGAGAGTTCCCCCTTGTTCTGCCGGAGGAATGGGAGGGGGGCATGGGACCAGGCAGAACAGCTCCATCTGCTGCAGGGGAGAGGGACAGGAGTGTGAGGTGGACTCCTTCCCTCTGCAGGTAAAGGATATCCCTCCTTCTCCTCTGGACCTCCTCTAAGAACCTGTGCACCCTCTCACTCAGTCCCTGAGCCATCCTGAAACCTGCTGTGTGTTAGCCAGCACACTCCACACCTTCAGTGGCTGGGTGGAGCCCACATATACTGCCTCATGTTGGGCTGGCCACCGACGTAAAAGTTGGCGGCGAGCTCTTTTCCACCTAGCCCAGGGATCCGTCCCGCATTTTACGGGTCCCCGGGCTTTAACTGTTCTGAGGCGGGACTTCCACCCGCTTGAGGGAGGAAGCCCCACCTCAATGAGCTGCCAGCCAATCATCAGGCCGGCAGCTCTTAGTCCCAGCAGCACCACCGGGAGCGATGGCCACTACTGCGACCGCAGCTCAGCCGAGGACATGGAGCCAGGAGTGGAGGTATGTTTGGTTTGCCTCACTGGGTGTAATTGGCCGGGCCTCAGCGAGGCAAGGGTGGCCGTTTGGGGAGAAGGGGGACGTCTTGGGTCCTAGGGGTGGTTGGGGAAGTGGGGACGGCCCTCAATCGGGCACCCTGTGCCCGATTGTCAGGCACCCCCCACCCCCTCGGTGCACTGAGAGGCCGCCCGGTTTCACCGCGCAGCCTTTCACGCCTCCAGGACGCCTGCTTGACAAAGGTAAAATCCTCGTGGAGACAGGCGAAGGCCACTTGAGGGCCTTGATTGGTCTGGGGCCGGCAGCCCGTTTTTCGCCCCCCCCCCCCCCCCCCGCCCCTACGTAAAATGGGGCGGAGGCGGGAGCAGGTCAGGAAGGCCTCCCAGAGCCTCCCACTCAATTTTACGCCACACCCTCACCATCTAGCTCGCTGGGGTGGTGTAAAATTCTGGTCATTGTGTCTAATCAGCACATGAGTGCTAAACTTTCAGGTGTCTGTTTTAGCATCTTCAGGTAATTTCAAATTATGATAATCAGTAACTAGGACCAAATTTGTGTGCAAAAACCAGACTTTCAAATAGGTGCCTTATTAGCACAGCACCCATTTCGTGCCTGTTTCATTCTTTTGCCAAAATAACTCCCTGTATCTTTATCTGAAGAGACCCACTTCAGGTTAAGCTGTCTCCTGCAGTGAGACTGCTGTATGACCTCACACGCAGGGAGTCTTCCAAAGGTGACATCACAGGACCAGCCTGGTAGCTGATCCAGAGCTGCCCAACCCTCAGGATCAGGCAACAACCACATCTTTTTATAACATCTTTCACACAGGAGAATATCACAAGGCATTTCACAAGAGTCCAATCAGGCAGACAATTGAGCCAAAGTAGGAGATATTTGGGGGGCGGTGGGTGATTGGGTGTGACTAAAAGCTTGGTCCAAGAGGTAGATTTTTCGGGAGGTTCTTAAAATAAGAAATAAAGTTGGAGAAAAGAGGTCAAAGGACAGCTGAAAATGATGGTGTAAAGGGAGTGAGGGCTGTACAAGAAACCAAATCTGGAGGAAGGCAAAGTTCTTGGAAGTTGTAGAGCTGGATGGGCGTGGGGAGTTTATAGAGATAGGGAGGGATGAGGCCACTTAAAGCAAGAATAAGAATTTTAAAATGGTGGTGTTGGTCAACAGAAAACCAATTTAGGTCAGAACTGTGGTGATGGGTAAACAGATGTTGGTGCAGTTTAGGATGCTGTCATAGTGGTCTACCCAAGGGCAGATCATCTGTTCATTTTCTCCACGCAGGAGAGATGAGCATGACGAGGGAAGAGGGTAATGAGGTTGTTTCCTGTTGCCTTCCTCAGACCAGAACAGGAATTGAAACAATGCTGTTGATATTCTTCTAAACCAATCGCTAGCTATCTAGCCAACTGAGCTAAATGGCAGTTGCCGTGCAGATTAGGATATGGGCAGCAAAATATTGGAAGAATTCAAGTTTATGCAGGGCAGAGGATGGGAGGGCAGCCAAGAGAGAATTGGAATGGTTGATTCTGGAGCTAACAAAAACTGAGCCAGGGGTGGCGACGGAAGATGTTACGGTGGTGGATGTAGGCGGTCTTTGTGATGGAGAGGAATTGGGCTCAGAAGCTCAACTCATGGTCAAGTAGGACACCAAGGTTTCAAATAGTGTGGTTTATCATGAGATGATGGCCAGCGAGGGGAATAGAATTGGTGGTGAGAGAACTAAGTTTGTGGCAGGGCCCAAAGGTAATGATTTTGCTCTTCCCAACGTTTAAGGCTGTTTATAACTGGGCTCCAGACAGAGATTCTATGTTTCAAAGGTAGTTTTTATGAACTTTTATTTTCTAATATAGATGAGAGAATACTTTTAGTAAAAAGTAAACCTTTTTAAATGGTCTTTCTTTCAGTAAGTTATGCTTCCAACCTCCGGTAAATTTAACTAATACGATTCCTTCACCCCTAGACTGTGCACTGCTCTGCAACTCAGTTATTCACATTAACTGCAGTTCCATTTTGCACAATGGCAAATCAACCATTAACACAAAATATATCCAAGTAAAGATTTTTTATTCCATTAATTTCCAGCATTAAGTGCATGATGACTTTTTGAATAATTGTACCACCCTCTCAAGTGTCTCGTGCAGAATTATAGAATGTAATTTGGGTAGAAATTCTCTAAAACTTTGAATGTCACACAGCTATGTCTGAATTGAGTATCTCTAAAAAGAACTGGGTTCTCTTCCCACCCCTGCACCATTACCTTGGAGTCCATCAAATAATCATCCTTTTCCTCCTACTCTTCCTCATTTGCATGCTGTTTATTTGGTGATATCATCAAAGACATGAGATCTGCCTCCAGATGTACATGAAGCCACCCAGCCCTGTTTTTCCACCTTCTCTCTCAATCCTTACATGTCCCCTGTGTTGTTGGACTGTTTATCCAATATTCAATCTTGGATGAGCTGTAATGTCCTCCAGTCAAATACTGGGAAGACAGAAGCCCAAGTTTAGAACAGTGTTAGCCATCATCTTTGGCTCCCTCTGCAAGATCCATACTCTCACCAATGATTTCATGCTTCTTTCTGGTCATCCAGGCCTCGCACTCTGGAATTCTTTGCCTAATTCCCCCTGCCTCTCCACTTCCATCTTCTCCTTAAGGTTCTCCTTAAAACCCACTTCTTTGACCAAATTACAGCACTTAATATTTCCTTCTTTGGTTCAACATCTGATTATGAATCCACGAGGCATGGGACATTTTTCTATATTAAAAGCACTTTATAAAAGCAATGCGTTATTGGGTTGGCATTCAGTTGGGAGCAAGCATGTAGCAAATGACATAACAGTGTTTAAACTGTCTTTCTGTCTATGCTTTAAAATTTTACAATCAATGTGAAGATGGAGAGAATGTTTAAGGAAAAAAAAACAGTTGAAAGGCAGGAAAGGAGAATGCAGCAGATTAGTTTTAATTGTTCTAGTCTTAACAACTATTTTTTAAATTTATTTTTTCTTGGCGAATTTAAATGAGTGTAAAAGTGAAGGATGGCAGTGCTAAAAAGTGGAACATTTTCCTACTAGCAATACTGCATACCAGTTAAGTTGCAAGTTTGTGAAAGATGACAAGTGAGTGCCATCACCTCCCACAGGAAAGACAAATCCACAATTCATCCTGGTCCACACTCTCGCATCTCCTAGAGATCAACTGAGGAACAGCCTTAACAGAGGACAAGAATCAGATTTCCTACCACCTTTATTTCTGAGGATTGGTACGAGATAACAAATTTAGGAAAGGTGATTACATTTTTTAAAAAAAACAAAATAAATATACCAGCTCTACCAGTCAACTATAAAGATAAGGCTTTATGTCGCAAAAACACTGGTTAATATGCCAGTCCTCTCAAAATCTGCAGTTTACTAAAATAGATAATATAAACCTCCCTTAGGCCAAAAATCAATTATTTACTTCATGAATAAAATAGATTCTGATATCGGATACTGAATAATTCTTATTTTTGTGCTGTTTTTCCTATCTGAAGCAGACACTGAATTGTTTTGAAAAGTTTATCACTTTAGATATGCACTCATAGATATATATGTACTGCCACAAACTCCATTCCCTAGCCACTGACTCGATCCCTCTCTCTGGCAAATGTCTGCGGCTGAGCCAGACTGTTCGCAACCTTGGACCCTGAGATGAACTTTCGACTACATATTTGTGCCATCACTATGACGGCCTATTTCCACCTCCATAACATTGCCTAACTGTGCCCCTGCCTCAGCTCAACTGTTGCTGAATCCCTCATCCATGCCTGTTACCTCTAGACCTGATAATTCTAACAAATTACAAGCCAGCCTCCCACATTCTAAACTTGAGGTCATCCAAAATTCTGCTGCTCGTATCCTAACTTGCAACAAGTGCCATTCGCCCATCTCCCCTGTGCTCACTGACCTATATTGGCTCCCGGTTAACCAGTGCCTTGATTTAAAAATTCTCATTGTTGCTTTCAAATCTGTCTATGGTCTCGACTCTCTCTATCTCAGTAACATCCTCCAGCCCTACAACACTCAGATATCTGCGTTCCTCTAATTCTGGTCTCTTGCACATCCCTAATTTTAATCCCTCCCCATTGGCAGCTGTACCTTCAGTTGCTAAGGCCCTAAGCTCTGAAATTCTCTCCCTAAACCTCAATGCGTCTCTACCTATTTCTTTCTTTAAGATGCTCCTTAAAACCTACTACTTTTGCTCATCTGCCTTAATAAATCCTTATGTGACTTGGTGTCAGATTTTGTTTGATAACACTCCTGTGAAGCATCTTGGAATGCTTTACTTTGTTAAAAGGTCGATATGAATACAAGTTGTTGTTGTATGCATAAAAACAATTGACTCTGAGAAGTTAGAGTTAGCAATATACAATTTCAGTTGTTAAGCAATCAAATGTTCAGCTATTCATTGAAGACCTTTAAGTACACTATGGCTGGAATTTGACGCCTCCTCCAAACAAGCGGGGTGGGGGCGCAAAATTAAGTGTGAGGCGGGGGCCTGTTCTCGACCCCCTCCCACCCCTGTTGCCAATTTACCCGGGGCGTCAACGGTGAAAAACAGCCACCCTCTCACCCCAGGCCAATCAAGACCCTTAAGTGGCCAATTAACTGGCACTTAAGGGCCTCCGCCTGCCGCCACAGGTACTTTACCCTTGGCGGGTGGGTGGCTGAGGCCTCAAAAAGCCCGCCTGATAAAACTAGGTGGCCTTATTGTGAGGGCTCGCCTGATTGGGCACCCTATGCCCCAGCAAGGGCTGCCCCCAAAGCCCCAACTACCCCCAACGCACAACACTCCCCCTGAACCCATAACCAAGCCCCCTTGCTTCACCAGGGCCTGACCGATTGTCCCTGGCGAGGTCCTAAAAACTTACCTTTTTCCCGGGGCCGTCCTTCATCTTCTTCCGTTGGCTGGGTGTAATCACAACAGTGGCCACCGCTCCTAGTGACGCTGCTGGGACTAATGGCTGCCAGCCCGCTGATTGGCTGGCAGCTCCATTAGGCAGGACTTCCTGCCTCAATGAGGTGTTCAATGAAGTTCAATCATATATCCAAATCGAATCTACCATATTAGATTTGAAGAGGTTACACACACATGCACCCTTAGACTCAGGGTTGCAACCACAGCTTGCCAAACCAGCTTCAGTGCAAGAATTATGGACAAGGAGACCGCAGGGAGATCTAGGGGTACTGTCCTGCTCCTTGTGTTGACACCAATTCAACCAGCTTCACAAAATTTGAGACAGTTGCCATTTGCAATCCATGCCGAAGTGTCACAGCAGCTGAAATGACTGAGCGAATTGGCTCATCGCCGTGGATATCAAATCTAGTCATTGCATGATGAGAAAATGGTGAACTTAGACTGTTGATCTAAGGCAGTCAACAAAGCTATCATACCAGACAAATATCCACTTATTCCAATCCAAGAGCTGTCAGCATCATTTCATGACTCCACAGTCTTCACAAAGCTTGATATGCGACGGAGCTATTTTCAGATACTCTACAAGAACATATCCAATATCTTACAGCTTTTGTTACTCAATACCACAGAATGCCCTATGGGTTAAGTTCAGCACTTAGCGCATTCCAGAAGATTGTTTCTTCAGTCTTGACGAATGTTGAGGGGATGCTCAACCTACTGATGATGTCATTGTCCATGTAAGGGACAAAGCTGAACATGATCAACGATTATCAGCAGCAGTTCGACACTCAACAAGAACAAATGCACATTCATGGCATCCGAAATGAACTTTCTAGGTTAGAGAGTGACAGCAGCTGGAGTAAAGCCTACACACGACAATATCAAAGCCATTCATGCGCTTCCAACACCATCTAATGTGAAAGAGTTGGCATCGTTCCTAGATACTACCAACTTTTATCATAAATTCATTCCTAAATACACAGAGATCATGGAGCTTGTTCAGAAGCTACTGTGCAAAGATGCTCAGTGGGAATGGACAATCGCACAGCAATCAGTGTTTGAAACCTTAAAGGTGAAGCGAACATCTCTGCTGGTCCTCGCATATTTCAGCCCACATGCAGAAACATACATCACAACAGATGCACCAGGACATGCAATTGGAGCTGCACTTGCACAGTCCACTGAAGGAAGCGAATGACCAATTGCTTACGCTTCATGTCCGTTGTCAGAAACTGAACGCAAATCCTCTACTGGAGAGTGGAAAGCACTAGCTTGCATCCATGCACGTAAACATTGGCACATGTATCTTTATGGTAGAAAGTTCACTCTCCACACCAATCACCAAGCATTGACTACATTGTTAGCTACATAAGGATCAGGTCATCAACCTCTATGTTTCTATAGATGGTCCAGTCGTCTTCATCAGTATGACTTCGAGATTGCGTATCTTGAAGGTTCAACCAATTGAGTAGCTGATATGCTTAGCCATAATACTACTAAAGACAATGTTAGATAGCGAAGCAACTTGTGACATTGAAGATTACGTGATCGCAGTGATTTCGCACATGACTATGAATCTTATTACATGAGAGGAATTGGAGGCTGAGTCAGCAGCAGACAGAATACTGCAGCAAGTAAATGAGTACCTAAAAACAGAGTGGCCTCATGATATAGGGGAAGAATTGAGCCCGTATTACAGAGTACACAATGAAGTTACATTGTTTAGTGATAACTGTATTGCACACGGAACTCAAGCAGTTATCCCAAGGCCCTACAGCAACATGTATTGCATCTTGCCCATGAAGGACATTCAGGTGTTGCTAAGATGAAACAATGATCCCGTGAAGCAGTCTGGTGACCGGCAATAGATTGTTGTATAGAAGAGTTTATTTGGGACTGTGTAGCTTGTGCGCTCAGTGAAAAAGCTGTTAAAGTGTGTCCCACGCCTCTACAACCAACCCAGGGCCAATAAAACCATGGTAACAAATCCAAGTTGATATTTTTGGAAAAGTGCAAGCAGCTCCTAGAAATCAACATTTTTTTGATTGTTGCTCATGATCTACCTAGCAAATGATTGGAATTTGCGACAACAAATTCCATTACAACCACTTCAGTCATTGACATTCTGGCAAGTTGTTTACAAAATGGGGTTTGCCGGAGACTATCACTACAGACAAAGGATCACAGTTTGTTTCCTGTCAGGTCACAGAGTTCCTAGCAAGTTACAGAATTCATCACCATCTGACATCACGCTGCAACCAATAATTGAATGATGGCATTGAACAATTCAACAGGGTGATAAAGGAAAATCTGAAAGCTAGTATGTCGGTGGGGAAAAGATTCGAATAATCCATTCACATCCTCCTCCACGCATATCCATCTACCCCACACTCTCTGACTGGAAAGACACCAGCCCAACTTATGAAGGTTGTAATTTTCGCATGCCACTGACCATTCTTAAGCGATCATTACCAGTTAATGAGAATGTCAGAGTGAAAGAAGATGAAATCGCAAAGTAAAGTAAAAGCATATTTTGACAAATGCACAGGCGCAAGGGAACCACAATTTAAAGTTAGAGATTGGGTTAAAATCAAACGGCCAAACCACGACTCCAAACTGGCTTCATCGGTATCAGATCCAAAGAGATCTAGCAGTTACTCAGTACCAATGCTTATCTGTTGGATGGTAACACCAAGTGGAATGCAAAACGTTTGATAGCGAACAGATCAGGTTATTTTGAGATTAGTAGTTATGAGGATACATTTTCTTTTCCTATGAGTGATGTTGATCATCCACCTCATCAAGTTGATCACACAGGATCACAACCTCAAATTCTTAAATCTAGTTGCAGACCTAAGAGACCTTTCATATCTCAAAGCCTATTTCTGTATTTAGAGAAAACAGATAAGTTGGACACTAAGAAATGGCGATGTATATATGTTTGTTGTTCAGCATGCTTTAATTCAAAACAATGTCTTTAGTCAAAAGGGGGAAAAGATGTAGTGTTTAATGGCTTAATTGATCTGTGTTTGTTTGTGTTAGTCTGTTCACTGATCAATGTTCACTGTGCTTAATTGCTTAAGCCTGTGGGTGGAGCTTGAGAGTTAATGGGCTGAATTTTACCATCCCTTTGATGTCGGGAGTTGTGGCGGGGTGGGGGACCCATAAAATACTTGCAGGAGCAGCCCACCATGACCCCCGATGCCGAGAAGACCTCGCTGCATTTTACCGGCGGTGGCGAGGCCTCAGTATGGTCCCCCCACCGCTCAGTGGTGGGGCCTTCATTAACATCTGATACTTAATGCCAATACATGGTTAACAAATTATCTAAACCGGGCGGCCATCTTGTGTCCCTGTTTGGGGATTCAAGGCAAGACACTGGTGGGGAGGGGTGAACTGTTTAATTTTCAGGTTGAGAGGTGGGTGGGAGCAGGAAAAACACTTTTTATTGGCTGTGGAGATGGTGGGAAGAGGTTGAATGGCAAAAGTGACGAGGTTAGCGGGGGGAAGTTCGGGTTGGGAATAAAGTAAATTGTCTATATATTTACCAAAAAAAACATTGGTGGGATGTTGGGAAAGGGCCTCCTGCTTTTAATTATTTTTTAAATGAAAATGCACGATAATTTGACTTTAAAAATGTAATTTGTTCCTAAGGGCTTGAAGCCCTTTAAAAATGGCGCCAGTGCCTGCACGGTGGCACCCGACACCATTGCCGGGGACGGAGCGGCCACCCCCTCTACGTCATCGGAGGCAGCCGCTGTGCCCCCTCCATTTAAATGAGCCCCCGCAATATTTGCACTTCAGTGTCTGAAGACCGCCAACTTCAAAGCGGCTGCCGAGATGTGCGGCAAGCTGATAAAATTCAGCCTAGTGAATGGAAACCATTGAGAAGGTTCCGGATAAAGAGACCTGAGTTCTAGTAGAGACAATGGGTGTAATTTATGCTCTCCTCCACGGCGGGTTTGGAGGCGGAGTGAGCATAAAATCAGGTGGGATGGTGGTGAGGTGAGGTGAGGTGGAGGTGGTGGGGGAGGAACCATGCCACCATCCTGCCTCCACAGCAATTTAGTCTGGGGCGGGAAGACTTGTGATCGGCCTTTCTGCCCCACCGCCAATTGAGGCCCTTAACTGAGTAATTAATCCCTAATTAAGGGCCTCTTCCCATCGTAGCCGCAATTACATGTTCAGCAGGCATGGGAACCACGGTAGCAAAAACCATGCAGGCTGCTTCCCGGCTGTAGGGGGTGGGGGCGGGGGGTTCCCTCATTCAAAGACACTTTTTAAAAATTCATTCATGGGATATGGGCGTCACTGGCCAGGCCAGCACTTATTGCCCATCCCTAATTGCCCTTGAGAAGGTGGTGGTGAGCTGCCTTCTTGAACCTCTGCAGTCCATGTGGGGTAGGTACACTCACAGTGCTGTTAGGAAGGGAGTTCCAGGATTTTGACCCAGCGACAGTGAAGGAATGGTGATATAGTTCCAAGTCAGGATGGTGTGTTGCATGGAGGGGAACTTGCAGGTGATGGTGTTCCCATGTATTTGCTGCCCTTGTCCTTCTAGTTGGTAGAGGTCGCGGGTTTGGAACTTGCTGTCTAAGGAGCCTTGGTGCATTGCTGCAGTGTATCTTGTAGATGGTACACACTGCTGCCACTGTGCATCGCTGGTGTAACGAGTGAATGTTATTGGATGGGTGCCTGAACGAGGGACCCGGCATCAAGAAGGAGGGGTCCCACTGAAGGCCACCCACTGCCCTTGCTGTTGACCCCCTTTCCCTCTCCATGACCCCCACCCCGCGAGACCCCTCCCGCCCTGACCTACCTTAAGCCTTGTTCCTGCCCCGCTACTGGGTGTCTGGTCACTGCAGCTGCAGCAGCAACTACTGCCTCCGTGGTGGCACTGCAGCTGCCAGCCTCTGATAGGTCAGGACTTCCCGGGACTGGGTCCTAAATCCTACGGAAGGCCCACTCCTGTCCAGTTAAGTGCCTGATTCGTACAAGAGGTGATGTGAGGATCTCGGCGTCGGTTTCCCCTGATGTCGCGACCCCCTGCCACCAACATAAAATTCGACTCAATGTGTAGAAATCTTGCAAGTGCTGCAATATTTTAAAGTACTGTAAATAAACCTGTTGTTGACTTAAAACTAGTGTCATCTCTACATCGCTCTGAGATAAATCAAATATATAAAATATCCAGGAAGCCAGCGAATACATAACAGCCCCCACAATGAAACTAGTGCAAAAAGGTGAAAAAAAATCTTTACTAATGATATACTTCATCTTGATAAACCCAAAGTATAAATAGCATACAATTAAAATATGGCATTAAGACAGTAAATGCATACTGTCTTACATACTTGTGCCTGAAATGAACTATTTAATAAGTAACTTGCATAACACTCATTATTTCACTAATTGAGAATTATAGAAAGAATAAGCAAGAAATAAGTTGCATTTAGATAGTACCTTTCAGACACTCAGGGTATCCCAAAATGCTTCACAGCCAATGAATTACTTTTGAAGTGTAATCACTGTTGTAAGCAAAGTGGCAGGCAGTTTGCACACATCAAGTTCCCACAAGTGGCAATTAACTTATTGACCAGATCATCTGTTTTAAGTATTGGTTGAGGGATATTAAGTTGCCCAGAAACCCCTGCCCTTCTTCAAATGCAACCGTGGGATTGGGCATTTTCTTTGGCAAATGGCATGAATAAGTAGATCACAAGTGGCATTAGAACGGAAAATAAAATTAGAAGAACTACACACTTGAAAAGCTGTTAAAGTTAGATCAACTGAAAAATTCGAAACTAGGATTGATAGATTTTTGTTAGGCAATAGTATTAAGGTTTACGAAACCACGGTGGGTAGATGGAGTTAAGATACATATTGGCCATGATCTAACTGAAAGCTAGAATGGGCTTGAGGGCTTGAATGGCCTTTCCTGTTTAGTTTAGTTTAGAGATACAGCACTGAAACAGGCCCTTCGGCCCACCGAGTCTGTGCCGACCATCAACCACCCATTTATGCTAATCCTACACTAATCCCATATTCCTACCACTTCCCCACCTGTCCCTATATTTCCCTACCACCTACCTATACTAGGGGCAATTTATAATGGCCAATTTACCTATCAACCTGCAAGTCTTTGGCTTGTGGGAGGAAACCGGAGCACCCGGAGGAAACCCACGCAGACACAGGGAGAACTTGCAAACTCCACACAGGCAGTCCCCAGAATTGAACCCGGGTCGCTGGAGCTGTGAGGCTGCAGTGCTAACCACTGCGCCACTGTGCCGCCCCATGTTTCTACGTTCTTATGTTCCTGTGCACTATCGAGAATGATTGGCATTGCTGGTGGGCACTGACTGCTGGCCTCTATGTTGTAGGCACAGCAATATGGCTTTCCTCAAATGGGGCAGATTCACTGATTGTCAGTTTCACAATGACATATAACAGCTGACCTTGGATATGAGTTGCACAGATGTACTTGCAGCAGTCATGACAGCCTTAAAAATAATTACAAAAAAAGCATCATGACATGTTTCTACGGATGAAAGATTTTCTGTATCTCACTCAGAAATCACTGATATACTTTCACTCCTCTATATACTCATTCTGTATTTATCCACAAGGAATCAACTGTATGGGCTGGATTTTACGTCGGGCAGACGGGAGCTGGCCACCGACGTAAAAATCGGTGGCGAACCCGCTTCCGCCCGGATGGGGATCCGTCCTGCATTTCATGGGTCCCCAGGCTTTAATTGTTCCGAAGCGGGACTTCCACCCGCTTGATGAAGGAAGTTCTGCCTCATTGAGCTGCAGGCAAATCATCGGGCTGGCAGCTCTTAGTCCCAGCAGCGCCACCGGATGTGGTGGCCACTGTTGGGACTGCAGCCCAGCCGAGGACATGGAGCCAGAGCCAGCACTACAATAAATTAGGGTTGCCTCGCCGGGCTGATCGGTCGCGTGGTCATGTGGGAGGAAGGGTGCGTCTCAAGCCCTGGGGGTGGTTGGGGAAGCAGGGACAACTCTCAATCATGCACCCTATGCCTGTTTGTCAGGGCCCAACCCCCGGGGTGCTGAGAGGCCGCCAGCTTTCACTGGGCAGCCTTTCATGTTTCCCGGACACCCGCTTGCCATGGGTAAAATCCCCATGGAGGCTGGCGAAGGCCCTTAAGTGGCCGTTAAGTGGCCACTTAAGGGCCTTGATTGGCCTGGGGTGGTCAGCCCATTTGTAGCCACCCCCACCGCCCCCCCAGCCCACGTAAAGTGGGGCGGAGGCAGGAGCAGGTGGGAAGGCCTCCCGAAGCCTCCCACTCAATTTTACACCACCCCCCCACCCCTCGCTACCATCCGGCTCGCTGGGTGGCGTAAAATTCCAGCCTATTTCTCAACTAATTGATCAGAAGTTGGATTCGCCATCTTGGTAACTTCAGGTAAACTGACCTTCATATAAATGTTCAATCCTGACCTGGCTAGTCTAAAGACAAGCTATTAAAAATCAATTGTTAGAGTGAATGATAAACTGAACTAGATAGTAAGGTTGCCTGAAAAATATTAATCTCAGTCCGAATGATCAAGTGTCACAGATGGAAATTGGGAGAAATTTTTTTAAAAATCAATGAAATGAACAGTGAATAATTACAGGCTTTTGAAAATCTTTATATGTACAACAGTAGCAAAAATAAAGTAGACTCGGTAAGTCCAATTACATTATTTAAAACTTAAAATAGCACAGCATACAATTATTCTTGTGAAATTCTTTTATCTTTAAATCTTGACAAATTCCACAGGATTTGCATACTTTATTTTATAATGTAGTAATATAATAGCTACAAAATATACTATAATGAATCTGCATAAGGTCAGAAGTGGGGATGTTCGCTGATGATTGTGTAATGTTCAGTACCATTCGCAACCCCTCAGATACTGAAGCAGTCCTTGCCCGCGTGCAGCAAGACCCGGACAACATTCAGGCTTGGGCTGATAAGTGGCAAGTAACATTCATGCCACACAAGTGCCAGGCAATGATCATCTCCATCACTGAATCCCCCACCATCAACATCCTGGGGGTTACCATTGACCAGAAACTTAACTGGATCAACCATATAAATACTGTGGCTACAAGAGCAGGTCAGAGGCTGTGAATTCTCAGCGAGTAACGACCTCCTGACTCCCCAAAACCTGTCCAGCATCTACAAGGCACAAATCAGGAATGTGATAGAATAGTCACCACTTGCCTGGATGATTGCAGTTCCAACAACAGTCAAGAAGCTCGATACCATCCAAGACAAAGCAGCCTGCGTGATCACCACACCATCCATCACCTTAAACATTCACTCCCTCCACCACTGGTGCACAGTAGCAGCAGTGCCACATACAAGATGTACTGCAGCAACTCGCCAAGACTCCTTCGACAGCACCTTCTCACCCGCAATCTCTACCACCTAGAAGGACAAGGGCAGCAGACGCATTGGAGCATCACCAGCTGCAAGTTCCCCTCCAGGTCACTCATCATCCTGACGTGGAACAATATCACCATTCCTTTCCTTTTGCTGGATCAAAATCCTGGAACTCTCTCCCTAGCAGCACTGTGGGTGTACCTATACCACATGGACTGCAGCGATTCAAGAAAGCGACTCACCACCAGCTTCTCAAGGGCAATTAAGGATGAACAATAAATTCCAGGGAATACAACCCTAGTTTGTTTAACCTCACAGAATCGTTACAGTGCAGAAGGAGGCCATTCGGTTCATCGTGTCCGCACTGGCTCTCCGAAAGGGCAATTCCCTTAGTTCCATTCCCCTGCCTTCTCCCCATAACCCCACGCATTCTTCCTTTGCATATAATTGTCTAATTCCCTTTTGAATGCTTCAATTGAACCTGCCTCCACCACATTCTCAGGCAGCGTATTCCAGACCTTAACCACTCTCTGCGTGAAAAAGTTTTTCCTCATGTCACTTTTGCTTCCCTTACCAAGTACTTTAAATCTGCGCCCTCTGGTTCTCAATCCTTTCAGGAGTGGGAACAGTTTCTCTCTGTCTACTCTGTCCAGACCCCTCATGATTTTGAATGCCTCATCAAATTACCTCTCAGCCTTCTCTTCAAGGAAAACAGTCCTAACTTCTCCAATCTATCTTCATAACTGAAATTCCTCGTTCCTGGAACCATTCTCGTGACTCTTTTCTGTACTCTCTCCAATGCCCTTTCATCAAGTGCGGCACCGAGAACTGGATGCAATACTCCAGCTGAGGCTGAACTAGTGTCCTGTACAAGTTCAACATAACTTTCTTGCTCTTGTACTCTATGCCCCTATTAATAAAGCCCAGAACACTGTATGCTTTATTGACCACTCTTTCAACCTGTCCTACCACCTTCAATGACTTATGCACGTATACATCCAGCTTCCTCTGCTCCTGCACCCCCTTTAGAATTGTACCCTTTATTTTATATTTTCTCTCCATGTTCTTCCTACCAAAACGAATCATTTCATATTTTGCTGCATTGAACATCATCTGCCACCTGTCTGCCCATTCCACCAACTTGTCTGTGTCCTTTTGAAGTTCTACATTATCCTTCTCACAGTTCACAATGCTTCCAAGTTTTATATCATCTGCAAACTTTGAAATTGTGCCCTGTACACCAAGTTCTAGGTCATTAATATATATCAAGAAAAGCAAGGGTTCCAACAGTGATCCCTGGGGAACTCCACTACAAACCTTCCTCCAGCCCGAAAAACACCCATTAACCACTACTGTTTGTTTCCTGTCACTCAGCCAATTTCGTATCCATGTTGCTACTGTCCTTTTTATTCCATGAGCTACAAGTTTGCTCACAAGCCTGTTGTGTGGCACTGTATCATGAAAGTCCATGTACACCACATCAACAGCATTGCCCTCATCAACCCTCTCTGTTACCTCCTCAAAAAACTCCAGCAAGTTAGTTGAACATGATTTTCCCTTAAGAAATCCATGCTGGCTTTCCTTAATTATCTTGCATTTATCCATGTGACTATTGATTTTGTCCTGAATTATTTTTTTCTAGAAGTTTTCCCACCACCGAAGTTAAACTGACTGGCCTATAATTGCTGGGTTTATCTTTACACCCTTTTTTGAACAAGGGTGTAACATTTGCAGTTCTCCAGTCCTTTGACACCACCCCAGAGTCTAAGGAAGACTGAAAATTTATGGCCAGTGCCTCTGCGATTTCCACTCTCACTTCCCTCAGTATCCTTGGATGCATTTCATCTGGTCCTGGTCCTTATCCACTTTAAGTACTCTCCTTGTGCCTTAGCCCTTGGAGTGCCAGTATCATTCTATGTAGCACTCCCTCCCAAGGATGTGTAGCCCAGAACTACTCACAGTACTCCAGCTGTGTTCTAACCAGAGCTTGGCATAGTTGAAGCATGACTTCTACCTCCTTGTATTCCAGTCTTACAGATATAAAGGCCAGAATTCCATTAGCCTGTTTGATTATTTTCTGTACCTGTTCACAACATTTCAATGATCTATATACCTAGATCCCATGCTTCCTTGGAGCCCAACTGTTTTGTGCTTTTCATCATTTATAAAGTACCCTGTTCAATCCTTTTTAGGTCCTAAGTGGGTGACCTCACATTTGTCTACATTGAAATCCATTTGCCACAGTTTTTCCTATTCACTTAATATATCAATATCTCTGTAATTTTAAACTTCCAACTACACTGTTTACAATCTCACCTCTGTCTGTGTCATTAGCAAATTTGGAGTGGATGAGTTAAATTGAATCACTTTTCCACTGGAGGAAAAGGCAAGATTAATGGGTGCATCCAGGGATTTAACGAGCAATTTGAAGTTTGCCCACAAAGCAGCCAATCCATTGATCTTCAATAATAAATAATATTAAATAAAAATAAAAGTGCTGGAAATACTCAGCAGGTCAGGCAGCATCTGTGGAGAGAGAAGTAAGTAGAGTTGACGTTTCAGGTCTGTGACCTTTCATCGGAACCATTGCTCTTCAGCTTCCCCCCAATTTAGGGTCTCGTGGTGATCATTGTCCAACTACTTTCTATACTCTGAATAAGCATAAAAAAGCCTTGTCTCTATGAAAGCAAACAATGCTCAAATTCACTCCAAATGATCTCCCTAGCATTGTTGAAATAACTGTCTGGAAGTGCATAACTCACGTATGCCTTCCTACATCTGTTGTTACATCACTTACTGGTTAGTTACAAGCAACATTCCCATTTCATTTTCACATCTCACATAGAATACTTCACAGCAAAGTAAAATCTCAAGAGGGGAAAAAACAGAGAAAAAATAGTTAGAAATAAAAATAAGAATCACCTTCATTAATTTTCTGGGGCCATTGATGTCTTTGAGTAATCACCTCAATTCTGTTTTCGGCCGCTACCTTGCTGAGTGCTGTAGTTCACCAATAGCAATTAGTGCACAATGGTGAAACCATCTTCTCACATGTGATGACTGAAGCCAATTTAATTTAGTAATTCTTTAGAATGGTTTAATAAATCTCCTTACTCTGCGAAGTGATGACAAGCTGATAGTGGAGCCCACTGTTAATGCCAGTGTGATGCATTACCACTGTCACTTAATCCTTGAGAAACACATTTGTATTGCAAAACATGCAGATAATGTGGTAAATAGTTAATAAGTTTGGAAGTAAAATTGTGAAAACTTCTGCAAGAAAGGTAATATATTAATGCAATTCACCCGTGGTTAGCTTTCTGAGTTGTAAATTATCATGGGTCATAGTCACATTGATCTTTCCACATTATTGATCAGCGACTATTTGATCTGTAATATCAGTGATCTCCTGGTTTACTCCTCTGAAGAGTCTCTACTACTTTTCTCAGTCTTTGGTCTAGTTGAAAATGCTTAAGTAGCTCTTGTCCAGGAGCGATTTAAAAAAAAACTTTTCTTTCTTCCTCCTTGCCTCTTCAAGGGATTAATTTGTTGCAGCAGCAACTTCTGATTGCACTCTGTACACTGCTCAAATATTGGTAAGTTAGTCGACCAGCTGAGCTATTGAGTCCTCATCCAATATCACACACATGGGCTGGAATTTCATGAGGAGACAATGGCCCTGCCCAGAAGCTGGAAAACCACGACCGAGTTGTGTGTGGGTCAGACAATTAACTGCCTGCAGTCGTGGCTTTCACCCTTTTGAGGTAGTATGCTCTGCCTCAGCAGGTGCTGGACCCAGTCAGCGATGGAGCTAGAGAAAAAGTTAAGTGGGGTCAGGGCACTTCAGGGCTAACCAGCTAGCAGATGGAGGGGGGAGGGGGGGAACGTCGATTGAGAGGGCAGAGTTATGTTCTAGCAGGAGCGGCCCAGGTCACTGGGGTGGGGGGGTGGGGGAGCGGGGTGGGGGGTGTCCCTCCATGGGGCACAGGGTGCCCGATCAAGAGGGTGCACCCCAGCCTGCTAAGAGGCCACCAGGTTTTACTGGGAAGTCTCCCTAGGTACTGGAGTGCACTTTTGCCGCTGGTCAAATACCATTGGCAGCAGAAAGAGGCCCATAGGTGGCCATTAATTGACAAATTAAGGACATCAATTGGCCTAAGGGTGGGAGGGTTACCTGCCACTTGCACTGCCACTGGTAAAATACCAGCGGGGATGAATACTTGACGGGCACAGCACACCCCACCAACCAACCAATTTTACGCCTCCTCCCAGCCTCCCTGTCCACTCCGGAAATTGGGGGTGGAGGGGGTGTTGTGGGGTGGAGGGAGGTTGGGGGGTTAGGGTGGGGTCATAAAATTCTGGCCTTGCTTTTCCAACCAGGTCATTGGATAATAATTAAGAACAGCATCCATAACAGATCTTCCCTCCTTAATTCACAAGCAGCAAGGTCAATTTTAGCACCTTCAAATTTTAACTAAAATGCAAGTTACTCCAACAGACTTTGGAGTAGAATTTCTAGGTATGTTCCTCAATCTCCCTCTATTAGTTCAGTGGAAGATCAGCATAAATCTTAAAGAAACAGCATAAATGGCAGTTCACATAATTCCTCTGGAGTTACTGCTGATCTTCAGTTTCAGCAGCAGATTATGAGAACCCCAAAATAAATTACTGGTCTCTATGTCAAGTTGGTCAAGAGAGGTATAATTGGCCTCATTTTAGTCTCTCGTACAGATCCAAATCAAGGTAGGCACAAGGAGGCCAGCTTAGTCAGTGGGTAAGTGCTTGAATGGCAGATTGAAGAGCAAATCAGCTGACACAGGACAGATGAGGGCTGAACCCAAGACCTTCCTGGTTTGTATGACTTACCTATTTACTGGATAAAATTACTGATTATTTTTGGTGTACATATGGAACAGAGAATCACTTTTGTAACAACGGGATCTGCCTTTTTCTGTAACTTACTGCAAAACGTGTCCTCAGTTCTACTCAGTTTTAATTATGAGAAGAATTCTTGGTCAGTGTAGACTGCTTTCTTCTCATCCACTCCAAAATAAAAGTTGAATGTTGCGCACTTGTTGGGAAAGTGAAAATTCAGAAACGAGCTGTTATGGAGGTGGAAATAAGCAATCTTAGTGACGGCATGAATATGTGGTTGAAAGTTCATCTCAGTTGTGAACAGTATGGTTCAGCTTCAGACAGTTGCCAGAGAGTGGGATGGAATCAGTGGTAAGGGAGCAGTGTTTGTGATGGGGACTGAAGACAATGGCTTCAGTTTTCCCGATATTTAATTGGAGGAAATTTCTGCTAATCCAGTACTGGATGTCAGATAAGCAGTCTAACCATTTAGAGACAGTGAGGGGTCAAGAGAGGTGGTGGTGAGGTAGAACTGGGTATCATAGAATCATAGAATGGTTACAGCGGATAAGGAGGCCATTCAACCTGTCACGTCCATGCCTCCTCTCTGCAAGAGGTACACACAGTGAGTCCTGTTCCTCCACCTTTTCCCCATAGCCCTTCCAATTTTTTCTGTTCAGATAATTATCTAATTCCCTTTTTAAAACCCTGATTGAATCTGCCTCCACTACACTCTCAGGCAGTGCATTCTAAATCCAAACAACTTGCTGCGTAAAAAAGTTTTTCCTCATGTCGCCATTGGGTCTTTTGCATTCACCTTAGATTGGAGTGTTCTGGTTCCTGCCCCTTCCACCAATGGGAACACTTTCTCCCTATTTACGCTGTCCAGAACTGACATGATTATGAACATATCTATCAAATCTCCTCTCAACCTTCTCTTCTCTAAAGGGAGCAGCCCTAGCTGCTCCAATCTATCCTCAGAACTGAAGTCCCTCATCCCTGGAAACACTCTCATAAATCTTTTCTGCACCCTCTATAATGTCTTCGCATCCCTTCCTAAAGTGTGGTACCCAGAACTGGACACTATACCCCAGGTGAGGCCGAGCCAGTGTTTTATAAATGTTCGCCATAAGTTCCTTGCGTTTGTACTCTGTGACTCTATTTATAAAGTCCAGGATCCTATATTCCTTATTAACCACTTTTTCAACCTGCCCTGCCACTTTCAACAATTTGTGCATATGTACCCCCAGATCCTTCTGCTCCTGCACCCTCTTTGGAATTGTATCCTTTATTTTACATTGCCTCTCCTCATTCTTTCTCCCAAAACATATCACTTGACACTCCTCTGCATTAAATTGCACCTGCCATGTATCCCCCCATTCCACCAGCCTGTCTATGTCCTCTTGAAGTCTTTCACTGTCCTCCTCACAGTTCACAATACTTCCAAGTTTTGTGTCATCTGTGTCATCAGCGTACTCATGGAAACTGATGTGTTTTTGGATGATGTTGGTGAGAGGCAACATGTAGATGAGAAATAGGAGGGGGCTAAGGATTGAACTTTGGGAGACAGCAGAGGTAATTGTGTGGGAATGGGAAGAGAAGCCATTGATGGTGATTCTCTGGCCACAATTAAATTGATAAGAATAGAATCAGGCTACTGCAGTCCCACTCAACTGGACGATGGTGGAGAGGCTTTGGAGGAGGAGCAACTATGTCAAAGGCTGCAGGCAGGCTGAGAACGATGAGGAGAAATAATTTGCCTTTGTCACAGTCACATAAGATATTATTTGTGACTTTGATAAGAGCTGGGATGGAACCTGATTGAATTGATTTAAACATGAGTTTTGGGAAAGATGGGCATGGATTTGAGAGGAGGTGACAACTCGTTCAAGGACTTTGGAGAGGAAAGGGAGGTTGGAGTTGCATTGGTAGTTTGCAAGATGGTGGGGTCAAGGGATGGTTTTTTGAGGAGAGTGGTGATAATGGCAGATTTGAAGGAGAGAGGGACTGAACCAGAGGAGAGCAAACTGCAAACAATATCAGTTAACATGGAGACGAGGAGGAGAATTTGGTGGTCAGTATTTTAGTGGGAACAGGGACGAGAGAAAAGGAGGTGAGTCTCATGGACAAGATGAGGTCAAAGAGGGCATGAGGAGAGATAACAGAGAAACTAGAGAAAGATACAAGCTCAGGGCCAAGACGGGGGAAGCTTTAGAGGTGGTTTGACCTGGTGGGCTCAGAGAAAGAAGGGAAGTAACAACAGAGGCAGCTGATCGGAAGGTCTCAATCTTGGTGACAAAGGAATCCATGAGCTTGTTGCACTTGTCATTGGAGGTGAGGAGGAGACAGGGGAGAGGGGTTTAAGGAAATGGCTTGCAGTAGAGAAAAGAAGCCAGGGTTATCTTTGCATTCCAGGATGATCCTGGAATGGTGAGCAGTTTTAGCAGACGAGAGCAGGACTCGATGGTGCTTTATGTGGTCCAGCCAGAAATGATGGTGGATGGCTAAACCAGTTGTCCATCATATCCATTCACGTCTGCATCCCTTGGACTTCAGGGAGTGGAGATGAGGGCTGTACTGAGGGAACAGGGAAAGGGTTATGTTTTAATGGAGACTAGGGTGTCGAAGATAAGAGGTGAGGGTGTGGTTGAGCAGATCAGTAACTGGAGAAATGTCATGGTGAACGGAGTGCAAAAGGCTAGACAATTGGGAATTTAACAGTGCAGTTCAAAGTGAATTGAAAAGCATACTAATTTAGCTGAGGGACAACCTGCAACCAATCTGCAAAGGCATTGCCCTGCTGCTAAATGAATTATAGATTTTTTTTTCATGCATCCTCGGCCATTTATATATGTAAGTTAGGGCTTTAACACTTATTAAGGTCTTTTGGTGAAACTAGTTACTGGTGAGTGGAGCAGGCATTGGGCGTGCCCTGCTTAAAATTTTTCAACTGCCTCAGAGGCTGCCAGTGAAAGGTATGTTTAAATTTATTGTCTTTAAAATATGTCCCTGTGGAGCCAGGAGAAGCAGCAGTGCTCTCTGATTCCTCAGGAGCTGTGATTACCAACCAAGCTGATTCCTCATAGCCTGCTCCAAACCACTGCTCCTGGTGAGGCACTGGCCTGACATTAATCTCATATAAGTTATACAAGCATAGAGCTAGGTTAGATACAGGAGGCTTTTTTTTTTACACAGATAGGCATCAAAAGCTTGTGTGATCAGTGTGCATTCACTCCAACAACTTAAAATGAAGCTGGACAAATTCCATGCTGTAGTTAACATCACTGCATAAAATGTGGATGGGAGTTTGGGTATGTAACCCATGGTCACTGTGATCTCCTGAAACTGTCCAGATCACTGTAGGAGATCGAAGAGGAATGTACCAGATTTTCACCCCTCAATTAGTCTTTTTGTCGTTGACAGGAAATGACATGGTTGCTGCTGGGTGGGAACACTGGGTGTCATGATGTTTAGCCATGTCATTAATTCTTGATTCATATCAAGTCTATAAAGCTTTGTTAAGTAATTTGTATATGCATTTTCTTTTTTCATTTTACAGACAATTAACATGTAGACCTATAATGTACACACAGCATCTATAGGGTTACATGAATGTAATGGACCAACTGGTCTTTGTTATTCATTCAGAAAGCCAGTGGTGAAGAATAGAACAAGAGTCAATCTTTACACACTTTGAAAGTATTTATTTACAAAGTTACACATTACAAACATACACCTCCTAACCCAACCACCACAGTTTTGGTCTGTATCTATTCATGGGGGCACAAGTAAATCCCCAGTTACTGCCCACTATCTATATACAACTGAACAATTAATATACAATTAACAGTCTTAACTTGCCCATCTTTTCATATATCTCTGTGTGTTAGAAATGTTTAACTCCAGCTTCAGCAGGATATGGCAAATTAAACTAAGATAAATCAATGTAGATAGTTTCATGCTAATTATTTAATAACAATATTCTTGCTGTCAAAAATAAAACTGGAGTCAAATCTTTCTTGTAATATTTAGGAGCTATATGAAATTTGTACAATTTGAACCACATTATCCCCTGTATATGTTATTTGACAGTAAATTATATTGCTAAGAATGAGCTAACAATGTCACAAATTATATCTGTGAAATGATTTGCAAAAGAATACACTTTGGTCACGATTTGACATCTAGGAAAAGTGTTTCAGTCATCAAATTCCCAAATCATATATTCTCTAGTTTATGGATATTTTATTCTTATTTGATATTCAAATTAAATAAAGGACAACATTTGCATTTTGGGCTGCCTTTTCAATATTTTGTTAATTAGAAGAATCTTTCGTAGGATTCCCATGGGGCATAATTGGATGTAACAATATGAAACATTTATGGTCTTGGTTGTATGAATACTAAAATTATATGCTGAATTCAAAGGAAATAAATAATGTCAGATTTCCCCTCATGGTCTTTGTTTAAAGTGTGGGTGAGCTGAAAAGCCACACAACACGATTATTCGTCTTCCTTGTGCTCAGTTCCAGTGTTTTAAATTGGAGGAAAATACATGCCTGATGCAAAAAGGTAATGGGCAATTTTCAAAAACACTTATAATATGAAAATAATGGGCTGAATTTTACGATTGGCCTCGGGACCCCAATGCCAGGGCGAGAAGCGGGCCCCAGGATTGCACTTGCTGGCAGAGCTACCAGCTCAGCGATTTTACCAGAGGCAGCCTCCTAATCAGCTCCTGATGTTGCTGGCCAATCAGATGGGTGGCAGCTCTGAAGCTTCAGCAATGCTGAGGCAGGTCTGAGACCTTGGGGGTAACTCAAAATGGAGGCAGCCTCGGACAGGTTAACTAAAAATTAAAATTCAGGATGGCCAAGGGCGATAGGTCATACTGGTAGCAGGGCAAAACCCTCCAGGGGATCACTGGGGCTGCGGAGGCTGCCTTCTCTGCCTGCGGCCCCCACCTTTGGGTCATGGAGCCTTTGGCTCTGATACCCACACCAACCTGCCATAGAGAGGCTGTTTCCATGAAGTTGGTGGCCACACGGCTGTGGATGGTGGGGGGGGGGGGGGGTGGTGGCGGGAAAGGTATCGCTCAGCTGTTGGCAAAATGCCAGACACTCTGTACAACGGTCCTTAATTGGGCCCTTAATTATGTAAATTGACTGCCCAGCTCTGTGGAAAGGGCAGCTGATCTGCCTCGTAGCCCACAACTGGGAAACCTCCCCAGCAGTGGGACGGCAACGGAGAGTCATCATGATGCAGCTCCCCACTATTTTACTGGCCGTCCCGCCTGCTTTTCCGCCACTTGGGAGCTGGTAAATTTCAGCCCAACGTCTCTGATCTTGATTCTGAGAAGGTGTATTTGTAACAGAGCACATGTGAAGTTACAAGAGATTTGTTACATTTTAGATCAAGAGAGCATGTCCTCTGTTAGGATATTTTAAAGTAGCTTAAATGGTCAAAGTATCCCAGCATGCTTTGCTTTAGCTTCTTAGCCAGAGGGTGAATGTGGAGGAATGTGAACTGAATCTCGTTTCTGTGCATGGGGGAAAGACAATTTGGAAACTCTCAGACATGGAATGATAAATACCCAGATCAAGAAATGGCCCATACCTAGATAAAGGACTAGTTGCTAAGGTTCCTCATACCCCAGTAAGAGATTAAAGTTAGCCTATCCACTACAGTACAAAAAAACAAAGCTTGTAGAATAAAATTTGTGGATGTAAAGATTAGAAGTAGGGTAAACACTTCAAGTGCTCCATCAACTTGGTGGAATACTGTTATGCAAAGGTACAGCCCTAACTAGATGAATAATATAAGGGTCCAAAAATTACAGCTTCTCAGGGACAGTTAGAAGTCCTTTCATTGCAACAGCGACCCGCAAAAGATAAAGTCTTATCAGCTTGAACTAGACTTTGTGGAGGGAACAGGATTTAATACACTGCTTATCATTTAAATTAATCTGTCGAACAGTTGCATAAAAAGTACTGTTATTAGCCAATGTATATTCACATATGTTTAAATCCACTTGGGCCTTAATCACGCGGAGATTATTTTTGCAGAACTAACAATCTTTTGTTGTGACCATAACCATGAAAAATCTGCTAACGACCTCCAACCTTATTGTATACAAAATGAAAAAAGAAAAATGGTGGAAATACTTAGCACATCAGGCAGTATCTGTGGAGAGAGAAATAGAGTTAAAGCTTCAGGTTGATGACCTTTCATCAGAACTGGGAAAAGTTAGAAATGTAATAGGTTTTAAGCAAGTGTAAGGCAGGAAATGTAAAAAAAAAATGACCTTTCTTATGGTTAAAATCATAACTGCATTTTGAAACTCTGTGTGTCCAGTTTTGCTATTGTGATGCTCCACACTTAGAATAATGGCATCATTACTTCCCATATTCATTTGAATGAGAATGTTAATATTGATACATACTCATCAGTGCATTGTGGTGAGAATATTATTAGCCTTTCTTTCCTCCTATAAAGTGCAGCCGCCTTCAAAACAATCTTGGCATCATCCAGTTACTACTTGCCTTCTTGCCTGCTCTTTTCAATCTTGGTGGGTGTGTGACACATTGTCTTTCTCCTAGGTTTCTCCTTTTTTTTAAAAAAAAAGGGTCATTCTACTAACACAAGCATACAATTAGAAAGTTTTCATCTTCATTTACTCTTCAGTGTATGAACTTCTGAATCAAGTGAATTTTTTGATAATTCTGATGTATAATTTTCCAAATTAGACTTCATTAATGTTGTTTCGTATATTAGAACTGGGCGTAATCTATTTGTTCTTCATTTTATTTTCTGTTCATATAATTTGATTGCTATTGTATCCGATCATCAGATTCTTCCTTTGGCACAGGATTGATGGGCATCTGTCAGAGGCTTGTAGTAGTAAATGTTTACCCACAATTATATTGCCAAGTCTAAAATGGATATCAGCACACCCTAGTTTTTAAAGTGATCACCAATCTGTCTACCACCACTGACTGCACAATCAAGCATAAACAAAACTGATCAAGCACAATGTGACCATCAACTTGCACATGACTTTAATTCATGTTGAATATTTCCTTTCATGCTAGACATTTCCTTTTATAAATGAACTAGTAACACTTCATAGGGTGAGAAACTGTACTACAAGAACCAAGGCACTGATAATTCCAATCCTGTATTCTCATTTTAAACACCATGCTTTCATTCATCAAATGGATCTGTTTGAACATAGCAGCTATTGCTTCCCTACATGCTTGAAGAAAGATGACAGCATTTATAACAGTGGATGCCAGTCAAATACTCCCAGCTCCTAGCCCACTTGGCAGAAAATAAAATAATCATTTTACTGTAATTTTAGTCATCTTGTGGTGATTTCCTTTTTGTTCTGCACAAGGCCTAGGCCTCACATCAAAGCAAACGTGATGGTATAGGTAGGGAGTCAATACAGGATTTAAAACTTTGGTGCATTGGACCAAAGAAATGGTTTCTCAACTCTTTGGTTTTTTAATGTTTGTGATATAAATTGGGTCCAGAGTGAAACTGGTTTCAAGAATGCTCAGGTGGATTGTTGCAGAAGCTGGATATTTTATAAACTTAAACAGAGTCTTTTTAATAGTCTGAGAGTCTGAAATCTATAAGCCCGCATTTGAAAATGTTTAAAAATTACCAGCTGGAGAGCTAATTTCTGTGTAAGCACAATTGCGCATGTCTTCTGATGTGTAGGCTGTAGTAACTGGAGCTGATTTCTCTAGCCTGAGTACCTATCCAGGCTCCACTGCAGCCATACAAGGTTTTAAACAAGGCTCGGTTCGACTCCCTTGAAACCTTGGCCAGAAAACTGGGGAGGAAAATGGAGAACAGCAGTCAGGAGGCCTCAAGATCCAGTGGATTATAAATTAAAAGAGTTCTCATTGGCTTGCTGAATCTCACTCAAACCTTCAAATCTAAGAGGTATAACTGGCACCAGCCTATCACTAGCTTCTTGGGCTACTTGGAGTTGGTGGCTACAAGGACCACTGATGAATCCTCAGTCAATGCCTGGCTCATCCGTCACCAACTTCTTGATGAGGTCCTTCAACAGATGTTTGAGCAAGTTCTAGTTAACTGTCCAGGAAGTCTAAAAAAAAAATGGCCCATAAATTTAGCAGTGGGACCAATACCTGCACAGAAAGCCATGGAGAGTGTGCAGGTAAAATTGATGAAGTTGAGGCTTTGTGAATCAGGCTTTCCACCTCACTTTTGCCAGGTTGCAATGGCAAAGCAGGAGCAACTGGTCTATTTGTAGCAAATTAGATACAGACATAAAAAAGCTACAGTTTCAAAAGAAACTCTTGTGAGCTGATTATTTTCTGTGATTTAATATATATTTCCGATCTGCTTTATATAATGTGCGTAGATTATCCCGATAGATGATATGCCAAATATATATGTGGGGATTTTAAGAACTAAAAATAAAATTAAGTACTGCTAGGATTACAAGTCACTTTTCAGGTTATCCCATTGTAAGTTGCATCTTAACAAACAGTAAGATAACACTAACATACAATGCAAAGATATGATAGTATTCTTACAAGCAATGCATATCAATTCAAGAGCTCCATACTCAGCAAAATGCTTTTTTTGTGTAGATATGTATATGTACATCTCAACCAGAATAATTAGATTAAAGTATTACATTATAAGTCCTGTATAACTGAGTGCACATCTCTTTACCTGGAGCAGAAGGCAGCTTCATTCTAGGAGCTATCATTGCCAAATGTTATCCTTTACAATGAGATCTGACACTAATAGGGTTAAATTCGACTTACATAAAGTTACAAGACATTCACTAGGAGAACAAATCAATTCTACAAAAGAGAGTGTTTGTCAGAATGGATTTTACTCACCTGGCCACTTGAGCATGTGTCAGTTTGGATGTGTGAATGCTATAATTTTCATCCTGAATTCTTTCAGAATTTCTTTTGATGATTGGTGATAACAGTAAAGGAGGTTCTCTAGGGAAATCAACTAACTGCTTGTTCCAAACTATGTTATTGAAAAGAAAAGTGAAGTAACATACAATTTGGTCAACCTACATACATAAACAGTGTCTTTGTCTGAAATGCATCCTATCTATTTTGGTCAACTGAATTTTCTATTCCTCCTTTATCTATTTCATAACCAAACATTTTTATAACTAGAAGCATATTGCCTACAGATGTCCTTGAAGAAAATACGTGCTACTTTACTGTCAAATGTTTTGCTTGTTGTTTCAGTTACTTTTTGTGCATAGTGAGCCTTCACAGTGGTTTCATTAAATATCATGGGTTAGGCACAAAATAAACAGGTTTACAGAGTTTCACTTTTCTAACTTAACTGATTTGTGTAAGACTCCCAAGAAGGATTGGAAGAAATGAGTCATACCATTACAAAGGATATGTAGAGACTAAACAATTACAAACTCACAAAAATGAGGGGTAGGAAAAGACCATCAAGCCTGTCCCATACTGTCATAGTATAACTTATTCACAACCTGACTCCCATCAGCAACCACCTGCTCCCTCTACCACCCATGCAAATTTCCTGGGAGAGGAAAACACAGAGGAAAATTGGTGATCATTTGCTGAAGCCACTTGGCTGGTTTGTAATTTTCCAAAAAGGAATATTCTTGGTCATGATTCTTGGAATGTTGCCTTTGATGAATCCTAAATTCTGCACAATATGCAGGAATTGTTGTATTGGGCATTTCAATATGTGATCTAAATTAATCAAAGAATATGAGATGAATCATCATCTAGTTTTTCTCAGAGATTTATAAGATGCCTAAATTTGTTGGACTGTCATACAATCAGACCAAACTATATCAATAATTACCCAAGGAAATCAATTATAACAGGAACATAGTACATGTCTGAGTGAAGTATAGTTAATGCTTATTAGCCAAAGTCACCAAAAATAAAGTTGTACCTAGCGTTGCATTAAACAGCATTACTTGATTTAGCAATATCTATGATAACTCAATTGATATCATCACAAGGTAGTTTTGAGGATTACAGTAAAGTATTAATTGACAGTCTAAATCTGCATAGGCACAGAGTAACTTAAATGTATTACATTATTACATCATCCGTTAGGTCTGCTTAATAACAGTAGAACAGATTGTGACATTTTGGCATTTTCAGTCATTATTTTATTCACAGAAAGGGATTGAGTTATGTTTAAAGATTGAATTTTAAGTCAATATTAACTCACACAGGTTGGAAAAGAAAGGCCAAAGGCATTGAATATATGTATAAAAGCCAGATGGGCCAGTTTGTGAAATCAGTACTGATTCAATGAGAATCAATTGTTTCATTCCAGACCATTACTTAGGATGGCCACCATTCATCTTGACAGTAGCAGCAGTTGTCCTCATTAAACTCACATCCCAAGAGGGAAGAAAGATATAGCTGGTTCTATTGACAGGTACATTACTGAATTACAATGAAGAGGAAGTCAATGTCCTGGCTCTTGCCTTGGTTGAGAAAGCATAAACAGACAAAGAGACGCAAAAAGAATCAAGTTTTCAATACAGGACTGAAAGACACAGTAATTGACCCAAAGCTGAAAGGCAAAAATGTAGAGCGCCAGTTTTTGCAGTTGTAATTCATATGAAAGAAAAGTTATCATGCTTAATGCGGCACAGTGGCGCAGTGGTTAGCACCGCAACCTCACAGCTCCAGCGACCCGGGTTCAATTCTGGGTACTGCCTGTGTGGAGTTTGCAAGTTCTCCCTGTGTCTGCGTGGGTTTTCGCCGGGTGCTCTGGTTTCCTCCCACAGCCAAAGACTTGCAGGTTTATAGGTAAATTGGCCATTATAAATTGCCCCTAGTGTAGGTAGGTGGTAGGGGAATATAGGGACAGGTGGGGATGTGGTAGGAATATGGGGTTAGTGTAGGATTAGTATAAATTAGTGGTTGATGGTCGGCACAGACTCGGTGGGCCAAAGGGCCTGTTTCAGTGCTGTATCTCTAAATAAAAATAAATAAATAAATGCTAGGCTGTTTACAGTCAGGAATTTAATACACATGGGGTTGAAGGTACAAAACTTAATCGCATGGACAAGATTAGCTCAGAGACATGGGAGGAGATGGGAGAGAAATAAGAGACACGCCACAATATATAGGCAGAGGCACAGTTGGCTACATTTGTCAGAGAACTATTATCTGTCAAGGCTATGCTTTATCAGGGATTTCTGCTGTATGCTATAAGTGGACCCAAAGCTCAACTCCACTATGGGCACAAGTGTCAGTGGCTGTGAAAGACATAAATACCCGAAGTATTCACAGTACATGACCATTCCAAACTGCCACTAGGTACATTCCTAACATTTGCCAATCAGTTATGTACAGGTGGGCTAAGAAAGTTAAGATTGCATTGTTTTGCTAGACAAGCAATTCCATCTTCATTCCCATAGACAAATGACAATGGCATGACAGAGCAGTGGAATTTTGCAGAGTGCCAGAATTCCCAAACATCCAAAGAATGCTAGATTGCATCACATGAAACTTCAGATTTCTTTGTACAATGTGACTAAGTGCATTAACATCAAAGGATTCCACCTTCTCAACTTACAGCTCATTTGTGAGTAGCAGTACTAAATTATGCATATGCATGTTTACTCCCCTGGGATTTGCCACAGTGCCCACAGACTATGGCCACCGTTCTTTGACCCGGGGTAGCTTCTGGGAGATCAAAACTACCCACTGTAGTCATGAATCACGAGAGCTGTCTGATATCCCAAGGTACGAACTGAGCACCAATCCCATCATGAACCAGAGAAATAATTGAACACGTCATTGAGACTGCAGAGCACATGATTTCAGTGCTTGAACTGATCTGGGAGATTGGAGGTTGGAGGTTTGGTGAGATCACCAGTTGTGTCTTGCATTAGAGATTGACTTATGCTTGAAAAGAGTACAAAAAGAACGTATAAATGTAAGTTCGTTCTTTTCATTCAGGGGCATTAATGGTAAGCAATCAAAGTATTTTAACACAATGTAAGGGGGAAGGTCAATGTGAGTGAAGGTGTGTCTGGCTGTCCTTAACTTGCCTGACCTGATAAAGTCATTCAACTTATTTGTGCACTGCCTGGCAGTATTGGAGTACTTGAATTGACATTCACTACTCTGGCTACCTCCTATTTTCTCTCAGTAACTGTACCTAATGTCAGGCAGTGCTCTGTGCCTTACTATCTCCACTGGCACTTCCACTGTTCTATCTAGATTTTGAGAGCTCCCTGCTCTCCTGCAAACTTCCCAAACGTTTGCTTTGCTTCAGTAAGAATGGGAATGATGACACCTGGCCTGACGATTGAAGACCTTTAAATACTGCACTTGCATACTATTTCTTCATACCTTCATCCCTCTGAATATCAGATGTTTCTGATATCTGGTGTACATCCAAAATATTATAATGAGGCTGATCCCAGAAGTTATTACGATCAAGTGCAAAATGTGTTGTGCTCTACTTAGAGTCATAGAGTCCTAACAACACTGAAGGAGGCTATTTGGCCCATTGGGTCCATGCCAACTCTCTGTAGAGCAATCCAGTCAGTCCCATTTCCTCACTCTATCCCCATAGCCCTGTAAGTTTATTTCCTTCAAGTGCCCATCCAGTTTCCTTTTTAAATCATTGATCACCTCCGCTTCCACCAACCTCATTGTCATTGAGATCCAGGCCATTACCACTCACTACGTAAAAAAGTTATTTCTCACATCCCTCCTGCATCTCTTGCCCAAAACTTTAAATCTGTATCCCCTAGTCCTTGTATCATTACCTAATGGGAACAGCTCTTTGCCTACCTTATCTAAACCTGTCATAATCTTGTACACTGCGGCACAGTGGCGCAGTGGTTAGCACCGCAGCCTCACAGCTCCAGCGACCCGGGTTCAATTCTGGGTCCTGCCTGTGTGGAGTTTGCAGGTTCGCCCTGTGTCTGCGTGGGTTTCCTCCGAGTGCTCCGGTTTCCTCCCACATGCCAAAGACTTGCAGGTTGATAGGTAAATTGGCCATTAGCAATTGCCCCTAGTATAGGTAGGTGGTAGGGAAATATAGGGACAGGTGGGGATGTGGTAGGAATATGGAGTTAGTGTAGGATTAGTATAAATGGGTGGTTGATGGTCGGCACAGACTCGGTGGGCCGAAGGGCCTGTTTCAGTGCTGTATCTCTAAACTAAACTAAACTAAACTTCTACCAAATCTCCCCTCAACCTCCTTCACTCCATGGAGAACAACACACCTCCAAACTAATATAGCTGAAATCCCTCATCCCTGGAACCATTCTGCTAAATTCCTTCTGCATCCTCTCAAGGACCCTCATATCCTTCATAAAGTGTGGTGACCAGAACTGGACGCAATACTCTAGCTGTGGCCTAACCAGAGCTTTATAAAGGTTCAGCATAAATGCTTTTGTACTCATTACCTCTATTTATGAAGCCCAAGATCCCATATGCTTTGCTCATTACTTTCTCAGTATGTCCTGCCAGTTTCAAAGATCTACGCACATGAACCCCGAGATTCCTCTGTCCCTGCACACTGTTTAGAACTGTGCCATTAAGCCTAAATTGCCTCTCCCTGTTCCTTCTGCCAAAATGTATCACCTCACACTTCGCTGTAATACATTTCATATGCCACATGTCTGCCAATCCTGTTAACCTATCTATGTTTGCAGTCGATTGGTATCATCCTCAGGGTTTGCCACACCACCAAATTTGGTATCATCAGTAAATTTTGAAATTTTAATCTGTATTCCAATATCCAAATCATTTATATATATCAAAAAAGTAGAGGTTCTCACACTGAATCTTGGGGAACACCACTGTCTACCATCTTCCAGTCTGAAAAGCAACCATTTACCATGACTCGCTGTTTTCAGTCCTTGAGCCAATTTTTTTTATCCAAGCTGACATTGCCCCTCCTATTTCATAAGCCTCAATTTTGTTAACCAGCCTTTATGTGGGTCTTTGTCAACCACTTTCTTAAAATTTAAAATCCATATAGACAATATCTATTGCTTTCTTTTCATCAGCATTCTCTGTTGCTTCATCAAAATGTTCAGTTAGATTAGTCAAACGTGATCTGCCTTTTACCAATCTGTGCCGGCTCTCCTTAATTAACTCAAACCTCTCCAAGTGCCTGTTAATTCTTTCCTTGATTATTGTTTCTAAAACCTTACCCACCATTGATGTTACATTGACTGGCCTGGAATTACTAGGAATGTCCTTACACTCTTTCGTGAACAAGACTGTCACATTTGCCACTCTCCAATCCTGTGGCACCTCCCTCATATCTAGGGATATGTGGAAGATTATGGCAAGCCCTTCTGCTGTCTGCACCCCCACTTCCCTGAGCAACCTGAGATCCAAGCCATCCAGACCAGTGACTAATCCACTCTAAGCATAGCCAGCCTTTCTAGTACATCTTGCCTATCAATTTTCACCCAATACATTACCTCTGCCATCTCCCCTTTTACCAATATTTTGTCAGCATCCTTTTCCTTCATAAACACCAATACAAAGTACTAATTAAGTATTCTAGCCTTGTCCTGCACCTCTAAGCATATATTATCTTCTTTGGCCCTCTTAGGCCTCACCCTGCCTCTTACTACTCACTATTTACATGCTAGTAGAAGATTTTTGGTTTTTATGTTAACTGCCATTCTATTCTCTTATTCTCTCTTTGCCAGTCTTATTTTCCTCTTCAGTTCCCCTCTCAAATTATTGTATTTGGCCTGTTTTTTGCTTGAAGAATTCACCTGGCATGCATCATACACTTTTTTTGTTTCATCATATTCACTATCTCCCTCATCATCCAACGAGCCCTGGTTTTGGTTCTCCTATCTTTCTTCCTTGTTGTAATGTACTTAGCCTATACCTGAAACATCTCCTCCTTAAAGATCACCCATTGTTCTGTTGCAGTTTTTCCTGTCAGTCTTTGGTTCCATTTTACCTTGGCCAGATCCCTCTCATCCCTCTTCCAATTTCGAAGTTCTACTTTAGATTGTTCCTTGCTCTTCTCCATTACTAAACTAAACCTTATGTTACAAAGATCACTTTTACTCAAATGTCCCCCCACAGACACTCAGTCCATTTGGCCCACCTCCATACCCAGCACCAGATCCAGCAATGCCTTCTTCCTAGTTGAACTGAGAACATACTGGTTAAGGAAGTTGTTCTGAACGCATTTCAGAAATTCTTCTCCCTCCTTACCCTTTAGTCTAACATTATGCCAATCGATATTTGGATAATTAAAATCCCCCAAAATCACCACTCCATACTTCTTGCACATCTCTGTGATTTCCCTGCAGATTTGTTCCCCTATCTCTCTTTCACGCTTCGGAGGCGTATAGAATAACCTAGTAATGTGATCATATCTTTTTTGCTTCTCTACTCTAACCAAATGCATTCTGTCCCTGCCCCTTAAGGACATCTTCTATTTCTAACAATATAATGTCTTCCCTAATCAGCTCTGCCATCCCACCTTCCTTTTTCCCTTCCCTATCTGTTCTGAACACTGTATTGTTGAATATTAAGCACCCAGTCCTCACCATTTTTATGCCACATTTACATTACTGCCACTACATTATATTCCCACATGGATATTTGTGCTTGTAGCTCACCAGCCTTATTCATCATACTTTGTGTGTTTACACACATGCATTCTAAACCTGTCTTTGCATTACTCGATATTCTTCTTAGTCTGCTTCTAAAAAATATCGTACTACTCCCTTCTCTAGTACTATCCAACACTCTTGCCCCTTTATGCACCTTATTTCTCTTTTCTACATCTATATGCTGGTGCCCATCCCCCTGCCATTTTAGTTTAAACCCTCCCCAACCACGAGTGAACTTCCCCACAAGGATGCGTATCCCAGTCCTGTTGAGGTTCAGCCTGTCCCTTTTGAATAGGTGCCTGCTGCCCCAGAACTGGTTCCAATTCCCAAGAATCTAAAGCCCTCCCTCCTGCACCATGCCTCAAGCCACGCATTGATCCCGCCTTCCTATTTCTACTCTCGCTAGCACGTAACATTGAAAATATTCCAGAGATTACTACCTTTGAGGTTCTACTTTTTAACTTGCTCTCTCGGTCCGGAAAGTCTGACTGCAGGAGCCTAACACCTGTGCTTTCTATGTTGTTGCTATTGACGTGCATCACAACTTCTGACTCAATCCCTTCCCCCCTGCAGAAGATTCTGCACCCTTTCCTTGATGTCCTTTATCCTGGCACCATGGAGACAACACATCATGTGAAACTCACAATGATGGTTACAGAAGCGCCTGTCTCCCTAATTATGGAATCTTTGTCTCATTGAATATTGCACTATCAGTCCTTCTGTTAGGCTTGACTCCCCAATCACAAAATCTAGGCTTTACTGCTTGGATTCACTTTGATTAGATACTGGAGGATAGCTAGAAGTTGTGGAGCCATATCCCATCAAAATTCAGCAATCTCAGAAGAGAAAGAGGAAAAAACATTCAGGAGGAAAAAAGTTAAAAGGAGAATTAGCTTGATCTTGGATTTTGAAAGATCATTTCATAATTTAAATGAAATAAGACAATATTAGTGTAAAAGTGAATCATATTTTTTGAGATTTTAATGCCCGAATGTGAAAGTCACATGAGGAAAGGGTTTCTTGAAAGATCAGCGATACTTTTAAATGGAACATGTTAAAATCAAAACAAAAGGCAAGCCACACCTGAACTGGTATTTAGTAATGGTCGCCCATTTATAGTTTGTGGAACACTTAAGCAAATATAATGTTAGCAGATTTGATATTATGCTGCAGCTGGTAGCAACAGGTATTGAAATTAATATAACCTTTAAGACTTGAAATGGGAAGAGAAAAAAAAATAAAGGGGGAAATGTCAAACAAAGGTGAACTGCTATTAAGGATATATTGGAGAATCAGTAGAATAAATTATGCCCCACAGAAATGAAAGGTTAATATCAATCCCTCAATAAATAAGTGAAAAGTAACTTAAAAGAAAATGAACATATTTTAAAAGATATGTTGAAGGAAGAAATATATGAATTTTGTTTTAGATAATAGGAAACAGATCATTGTAATTAAAGCTTATCTTAATTGGTCAGCAAAATCTCTTACTCCAGATACTCCTGCTTTTAAATCATTTAGTAATGATTTTCTCAACGGTATTGTAAGTATAGTGCCTAAATTATTTTATAGGAACAAGATGGTCACAGAAAATGGATAAAATTGCAAGAGCTTTGAGACTGCAATGGGACAATTGAAATGGAATTTAATATTGAAAGAAATTGAATATAATACTGGTATTAAAAGTAGCAAACATGGTATATCAATAAATAAATCGATGTTGTAAACAATAAGCTATTCCAAAGTGTTGAAGTACATAAGCAAAGGTATAGAAAATAAATGTGCAGTTTCTGCTGAGTTATTTAATGGCAGTGTCTCAATGCATCAGTGTTGGGGTGAGGAATCACTGTCCACTGACCCTTGCATATGTTTGGATGTTTGGTGAGGAGAGAAATGGGTCCAGCTATAATGGCCCTAGAGTCAAATAGCCTGCTGACTCTCACCGCCAATGCTCACTTGGGAATAAAGGCCACTTCAGCAAGGAACTGGAGGGCAATTGGTGCCAGTAGAACAATACTGTAGCAGGGAGTCAACACCTTCAGGAGAGGAGAAAATTGGGGACATACATAGAATACAGAAGTAATTTTGTGTGTCTAGCTCCTTATTTTATCTAAACCCATCTTTGCAGAATTTTCACAAATCTTGATACACAAAGCAAGACAGTAAAGAATATCTGCATTTGACAAAGCAATATAATTAAGAAGACAGGGTTGATGGTGAAACATGTTCAAGTGACAACCTTAATTATCTGGAGGTTCAAGGGTTTCTGTAAAACTGGCAATAATCTCACCAAACACATGTTGAGAGGAAAGTGCAGTTGTAGACCACAAGCTTGAGCAGCATTTTCTGATCCTCATACAATTATTCAAACATGTCTGAGGATCACCAAGAGAGTTTAAAACTTGTGCCCCTTCCCAGGCATTGTGTGCCCCTTTCTCCTGCAAGGACAAAGGAGAGCAAGATAGGGCACTGCTCTTCCTTGTGGCCAATGGCATCTGCCTTTATTCATTAGAAGCTGCATGCTTCAGTGGTGGCAGGTCCTCAGCAGCACTGTGGCTCTGAGCCATTCTGAGGGGTGAGTAAGCTGCCTGGGCACATACCCCCGCCCCCCCACCCCGTGTTCAGGAGCAGCATGCCCTGTGAGGGGCCTCAGGTGGTGCGTCTGCTGGAGGGTGAGTACCCAGAGGCCTGTCTGAAGGCTTGGATGTTTTTTTAAAATTTTTTATTCATTCCTGGAATGTGGGCATCACAGGCTAGACCAGCCTTTATTGCCCATCCCTAATTGCCCTTGTGAAGGTGGTGGTGAGCTACCTTCTTGAACTGCTGCAGTCCATGTGGGGTAGGTACATCTACAGTGCTGTTAGGAAGGGAGTTCCAGGATTTTGACCCAGCGACAGTGAAGAAACGGCGATATAGTTCCAAGTCAGGATGATGTGTGGCTTGGAGGGGAACTTGCAGGTAGTAGTGCATCTGTTGCCCTTGTCCTTCTAGGCGGTAGAGGCCGTGGGTTTGGAAGGTGCTGTCTCAGGAGCCTTGGTGCGTTGCTGCAGTGCCTCTTGTAGATGGTACACACTGCTGCCACTGTGCATCAGTGGTGGAGGGAGTGAATGTTTGTGGATGGGGTGCCAATCAAGCGGGCTGCTTTGTCCTGGATGATGTCATCCAGGCAAGTGGAGAGTATTGCATCACACTCCTGACTTGTGCCTTGTAGATGGCGGGCAGGCTTTAGGGAGTCAGGAAGTGAGTTACTCGCCGCAGGATTCCTAGCCTCTGACATTCTCTTGTAGCCATGGTATTTATATGGCTACTCCAGTTCATTTTCTGGTCAATGGTAACCCCCAGGATGTTGATAGTGGGGGATTCAGCAATTGTAATGCCATTGAATGTCAAGGGAGATGGTTTGATTCTCTCTTGTTGGAGATGGTCATTGCCTAGCACTTGTGTGGCGCAAATGTTACTTGCTACTTATCAGCCCAAGCCTGGATATTGTCCAGGTCTTGCTGCATTTCTGAACGGACTGCTTCAGTATGTGAGGAGTCACAAATGGTGCTGAACATTGTGCAATCATCAGCGAACATCCCCACTTCTGGCCTTATGATTAAAGGACGGTCATTGATGAAGCAGCTGAAGATGGTTGGGCCTAGGACAATACCCTGAGGAACCCCTGCAGTGATGTCCTGGAACTCAGATGATTGACCTCCAACAACCACAACCATCTTCCTTTGCGCTTGGTATGACTCCAACCAGTGGAGAGTTTTCCTTCTGATTCCCATTGACCTCAGTTTTGCGAGGGCACCTTGATGCCATGCTCGGTCAAATGCTGCCTTGATGTCAAGGGCAGTCAGTCTCACCTCACCTCTTCAGTTCTGCTCTTTTGTCCATGTTTGTACCAAGTCTGTAATGAGGTCAGGAGCTGAGTGGCCCTGGCAGAACCCAAACTGAGTGTCAGTGAGCAGGTTATTGCTAAGCAAGTGGGTCTTGATAGCACTGGCAACAACACCTTCCATCACTTTGCTGATGATTGAGAGTAGACTGATGGGGCTGTAATTGGCTGGGTTGGACTTGTCCTGCTTTTTGTGTACTGAACATACCTGAGCAATATTCCACATTGCTGGGTAGATGCCAGTGTTGTAGCTGTACTGGAGCAGTTTGGCTAGGGACGCACTCACCTTGCCAGAGTATATTAGGTCATTGAATCTTTTCTTGCATTGAATCCAGGATTGTTTAATGACATTCTGCCACTGACAGTGGCTGCTATCTTAACTGAGGTATGCTTTGTCTCAATGGGTGGCCTCCTCCTGCCACCCTCTAGGAAGATTATCTCCCTCCTCTCCCTCATGGCCTCCAGCATCACGTAAAGGTAATTGTCGGGGAACCGAGGGTCTGCCCTGCCCCGGGTGCCATGATTCCGGCTCCCATGCGACACCATGGGAGACAACAATCCAGGCTAAGGCTCAACAGCAATCTTCTCTTCAATCTTCTCAGCAATCTTCATCACTCACACAGCAGCCACAGTAATGGCTGCTGTGCAGAGTTTAAATCGGGCACGCACTTCATCTGTCCTGCCTCCGTTCCTGCTTCCGCAGATGCTAATTGGCTGCCAAACCTGTCTCCACACCAATTAAGGGGTTGCCCCCATGAAAATTGTGGCTTAATTCTGTTCCCCCCACCCCCCCCACCCCACCCCACAGCATGGGTTCAGGACCCAGAAACAGTCCAGACTTCTGTTTCCTGCCCCCAACACAAAACTTCAGCACCATGTATGTGAATTCCTACTTCCTTGGCAACAGTCGTGGTTTATCATGCCTCATTATTTGCCGGTACCCTTCAAATTAAGGGTTGAATCCTGGGAGACCAGCGATACCTTCCATATCCTTGGCTCACCACGCTCTGCAGCAGTGGAGCACAAATATAATAAAAGTAAAATACTGCAGATGCTGGAAATCTGAAATAAAACCGAAAGTGCTGGAAATACTCAGAAGGTCTGGACGCATCTGTGGAGAGAGAAACAGAGTTACTGTTTTGAGCTGGATGTGACTCTTCTTCAGATTCTGGTTCTGTTCTTAAAACCACGTCCTGCATGTCCTGCACCATTCACTACTGGATGTGGCAGGACTGCAAAACTTTGACCGTTTCTGTTGGTTGAGGGATTGTTCAATTTTGTCTGTAGCATGCTGCTTCTGCTGTTAGCATGCATGTAGTCCTGTGTTGTAGCTTCACCAGGTTGGCACTTCATTTTAGGTATGCCTTGTGCTGCTCCTAGCATAATCTTCCACAGTCCTCATTGAACTCGCATTCTCTGGATTATTAGTTCAGGCCTCTGGAATAGTCCAGTAATGCAACTACTGCATAACCATACCCCTACACAGTGGTAGGGTGCAGTTAGCAGTCGGTCTTAACAAAGGACATAACTAAATCTGATTCTGAATTATAGAGCCCAACCAGAAGGTGAAAAGTAAATAGGTAATATTTGAGATCATCTTTAAGTTGGGGGGGTGGGGGGGTGGTGGGGTGGAAAGGCACTATGATTACATTATTGTCCCAAACTTAAATTGCATATTCACTTATTGCACTTCATGTGTGCCCTGCACTTTTTCCCAATCAGATTGCACAATAACGGGTTTGTGCTTCTCCGAGAGAGAGAGAGAGAGAAAACAATAGTTGCTGTCCTGAAGCCACACATCTCATGCTGATTGATCACAAATTACCAGTAATTGTAGCCACATAGAAGTCCAGACTTTTAGAAGGAGAAAGCATATTGATAAAAATTGCCCTGGGGACTGAGGAAAAGAAATACTAATTTAATAGTTTATAAAATGATTATAATTCTTTTCCAACAAATCATCAATGCTTAGGCATCACCATCAACAAGACATTTGACATCCTGGACCTGGATTAGGAGGGGGGAACTGGATAGTGCAGTACTTCAGCACGTGGTTCTATCATATCCAAGACCTGCATTTAAAACTAGTCCAATGACTGAAAGCCATATCTTTTCTCTTTCATCACTGTGAAAGCTGGGCAATCTGGACAGTATCAACATGGGTAGCCTTGTTTCATTTTCCACTGGAAAGACATTAATAACAGAATACTTGCTCTGAATTCACAACCAATCGCTGCAATTTTAAAAAATCACAAACAAGGTGTTTTAAACAGCAAAGATCGTAAAGAGATCATTCACATTATGTAGTTGAAGGGCACATTCTCCTGAAGACTGAAACTATGATGCATCTCTGCAACTGTAATATTGCAAATGAAACACAGAACTCACTAGCATTATTAAGATGCAAAGCAGAAATATATCTGATGTCCCACATACTTGACTTTCACCTGGATGATAGGTGGGCGTGTAAAGACGGGGGTAACTGTAAAAGTGCACATCATGATAGCTGTGCAGTAGCAATAAATCATTGTAAGTTCCAAGTGGAAGTATAACATCAGTTAGATGCATTTTAGTTCTCTCATACAGACTACATTAGGATATTGCATAAATTATTCTATCGTTACCTTACCTGGAACATCAGATATGACAGCTGATTTCTCACTTACTCCTCCCAAAATCAAATCTGAATTTACAATACAAACGTCCTCAAAAAGAAATTGAGGAGAGACAGGCTTCATTGCAAATGCTGTGAAAACTGCGAGGAAATTAAAAATTGGTTGAGGATAGCTAAAAGGATTATTGGAAAGAGTAAGAGGGAAATAAAAAGTTGGAACAGTCAACAGCAAAAAAGGTCTCAAAGAATGTTTGGGTTTGAGTTTTAAACATAAATATAGGTGTAGAGATCAGGGAGGGAGGTGTTGTGATATACTTGAACATATTAGCATTGAAAGGGAGGAAGTATTCGCTGTTTTAGTGGGCTTATAAGTGGATAAATCCCCAGGACCAGATGAGATGTATCCCAGGCTGTTATGTGAGGCAAGAGAGGAGATTGCAGGGGCTCTGACACACATTTTCAAATCCTCTCTGGCCACAGGAGAGGTACCAAAGGATTGGAGGACAGCGAATGTGGTACCATTATTCAAGAAGGGTAGCAGGTAATTACAGGCCGGCGAGTCTAACATCAGTAGTTGGGAAACTATTGGAAAAAATTCTGAGGGACAGGATTAATCTCCACTTGGAGAGGCAGGGATTAATCAGGGTTAGTCAGCATGCCTTTGTCAGGGGGAGATTGTGTCTAACTAACTTGATTAAATTTTTCGAGGCGGTGACGAGGTGTGTAGATGAGGGTAAAGTAGTTGAAGTAGTCGACATGGACTTCTGTAAGGCTTTTGATAAGGTCCCACAAGAGAGATTGATTAAGAAGGTAAGGGCCCATGGGATCCAGGCAATTTGACAATTTGGATCCAAAATTGGCTTTGTGGCAAGAGGCAGAGGGTAATGGTCGAGGGTTGTTTCTGCGAGTGGAAGCCTGTGACCAGTGGTGTACCACAGGGATCGGTGCTGGGACCCTTGCTGTTTGTAGTGTACATTAATGATTTAGACATGAATATAGGAGGTATGATCAGTAAGTTCGCAGATGACACGAAAATTGGTGGTGTCGTAAATAGTGAGGATGAAAGCCTTAGATTACAGGACGATATAGATGGGCTGGTAAGATGGGCAGAGCTGTGACAAATGGAATTTAATCCTGAGAAGTGTGAGGTGATGCTTTTTGGGAGGACTAACAAGGCAAGGGAATATACAATGGATGGTAGGACCCTAGGAAGTACAGAGGGTCAGAGGGACCTTGGTGTACTTGTCCATAGATCAAAAAGGCAGCAGCACAGGTAGGTAGATAACGTGGTGAGGAGGGCATATGGGATACTTGCCTTTATCAGCCGAGGCACAAAATATAAGAGCAGGGAGGTTATGATGGAGCTGTATAAAATGCTAGTTAGACCACAGCTGGAGTACTGTGTACAGTTCTGGGCACCACACTATAGGAAGGATGTGATTGCACTGGAGAGGGTGCAGAGGAGATTCACCAGGATGTTACCTAGGTTGGAGCATTTCAGCTATGAAGAGGGACTGAAAAGGCTAGGGTTGTTTTCCTTAGAACAGAGAAGGCTGAGGGGAGATATGATCGAACTATACAAAATTATGAGGGACATTGATAGGTTAGACAGGAAGAAACTTTTTCCCTTAGCGGAGGGGTCAATAACCGGGGGCATAGATTTAAGGTAAGGGACAGGAGGTTTAGAGGGGATTTGAGGAAACATTTTTTCACCCAGAGAGGGTTGGAATCTGGAATCTCTAAAGAGGTGGTTGAGGCAGGAACCCTCACAATATTTAAGAAGCATTTAGATGAGCACTTGAAATGCCATAGCATACAAGGTTACGGGCCAAATGCTGGAAAATGGGATTAGAATAGTTGGGTGCTTGATGGCCAGCACAGACACGATGGGTCGATGGGCCTGTTTCTGTGCTGTATAATCCTATGACTCTAGGACTTTATAAAATTGATAGTTTAAAGGTCAAAGTGGATGGAAGTAGAGTTGAGGATTCAGAAGTAAAAGAACAATTAATTTCCCACAGATAAATATTGAAGACAGCAGGCAAATTCCAGAACTAATCCCTCAACATGTTGTAATACATGTCAGCAGACTGCATTATCAAGAAACTCTATTTAATGTCGATATGTCACCTGGACCAGAAAAAAATGCTCACTAAAATCTTCCAAGAAAATAAGAGAAGAAATTTATGAGGTCGCAATAAAACATTTTTGGAACTACATAAATATGAGGCTGTAACTTGAGGACTGAAAGAAAGCAAATGTAATTCTGCTGTTCAAAGAAGGAGTGAGATATTAATCAGAGAAATCAGAGAATCATAACGTTCTAAAATTGGTAGTGGAAAAACAGCTCAAGCGTTTTACAAAATACGACTGAACTTCATCCAAAAAACATTGATTTTTGCTGTCGGTTTTAGAAGTAATAGGTCGCATCCCACTAATACTGGAACTCTTTAAGAAAGTAAACGACTGAATAAGTTATGACTAGCCAGCAAATGTAGTTTACTTGGATTTTCAGAAGTCACATAACAGAATTCTCACATTAGAATGGATAAGGACTCACTCAGGAAAACATAGTATAATGATTGACATCCACTGGCAAAGGTGAGAAAAGAACAAGATTTTGTTGTGTCTTCATCATTGCTGAAGGATAGTATTGGTGAATTGAATGCGAACTATTTCAGGCATCGAGAGTCAACATCAAGCACTCCCAGCTATAACGTATTTAGAAATACACCCTCTACTTGGTCCCAACAATGTGACTTAGTAATTATAAAAGATAAGCTACCAAACCAATATTGCATTTACCATTTTCCCACACGATTAGTATATTGTGGCCGGAATTTTATGTTGGGGCAGAGCCCCCCCCCACCGGCTTAAAAGTCAGGGGCGAGCCTGCCTCCGCCGAGCCTGGGAGCCATGCAAAGATTTTACTTGGCCAAGGTCCTTAATTGGCCTCAGGCAGGATTTCCACCCCTCTGAGGCAGGAAGTCCCGCCTCCAGGAGCAGCTGGCCAATCCAGGAGCTGCCAGCCAATTAGTGGGCCGACAGCTCCTCAGTCCCAGCAGTACCACTGGGATTGGTGGCAACTGTTGGGACTGCACCCAGCTTCAGCAGGATCATGAATGCCAGTGCTGAAAATGTTAAGTGAGATTTTGGGCCTTGCCGGGGACAATTGGCTGGGCCCCAGCGAGGGCTTGAGGTTCAATCAGGAGGACGGTGGGCGGTGCACTTGCGGGGGCAGCAGGAGCTGCTGGAGGTGCCCTTCGTGGGGCACAGGGTGTATGATCATGAAGTCCCCCCACCCTGGGCCTGTAAGGAGGCTACCTGGTATTACAGGGTGGCCTCCACAGCTGACAACGTATCAGAAGCGGTGGGAGAAGGCCCTTGTGGCAACTATTGGCGACTTAAGGGCCCTAATTGGCCTGTGGTGGGCGGGCCATTTGTCACCTGTGCCACTGCTCGTAAAATTGCAGCGGGGTGAGAAGGCGACGGGAATGGCAGCTCCCGCCTCCCACACAATTTTTTACACTCATCCCACTGCCCCCCCCCCCCCCCCCAACTCCAGCCCGCTCCCGCGGGGGTCGTATAATTCCGGCCTGTATCCTTTAGTGTATTGTTCACTACCTTTAAGAAAAATAAAAAAAAATCTATTAAATGGGATTGAAGGTTATAAATGCTCTTTCTAATTTATATTAATGAGCTGGACTTGGGTACACAGGACATAATTACAAATTTTGCAGATGACATGAAAGTCAGAAATGTAGTAAATAGTGAGGAGGATAGTAGTAGACTTCAGGAGAATGTAAACAGACTGTTGAAATGGGCAGACACATGGCAGATGCAATTTAACAAATAGAAGTGTGAAGTGATGCAGTTTGGAAGGAAGAATGAGGAGAGGCAATATAAAGTAAACAGCACCAATCTAAATGCTGTGCAGAAACAGAGAGATCCAGGGATATGTATACACAAATCTTTGCAGGTAGTAGGACAAGTTGAAGAGGCTATTTAAGAAGCAGACAGTGTCCTTGACTTTGTGAACAGCAGCATGGAGTACAAAAGCAAGACAGTTATGCTAAACCTTTATAAATCACTGGCTAGGCTCCAGTCGGAGTAGTGTAACCAATTTTGAGCACCGCACTTTAAGAAGAATCTGAAGGCCTTGCAGAGGGTGCAGAGTAGATTTCCTGGAATGGTACCAGGGATGTGGGACTTCAGCTACAGGGAAAGACTAGAAAAAATAAGACTGGCAAAGACAGAATATGAGAATAGAATGACAGTCAACATAAAAGGGAACCCAAAAATCTTCTACCAGTATGTAAATAGTAAGCGAGTGGTAAGAGGTGCAGTGGGGCCTATTAGGGGCGAAGAGGGCAATGTATACTTAGAGGCACAGGCCAAGGCTAGAATAATTAATGAGTACTTTGTATCCGTGTTTACTAAGGAAGTGGAATCTGACAAAATATCAGTAGAAACAGGGAGAGTAGAGACAATGGATCGAGTAACAATTGAGAGGGAGGAGGTACTGGAAAGGTTGGCTATGCTTAGGTTAGGTAAATCACTTGGTCCGGATGGCTTGCATCCCAGGTTGCTCGGGAAAGTGGGGATGAAGATAGCCATATATTCCAATCTTCCCTAGATATGGAGGAGGTGCCAGATGATTGGAGAGTGGCAAATGTGACACCCTTATTCAAGAAAGGGTGTAAGGCCAGTTACTTTAATGTCAGTAGTGGGTAAGGTTTTAGAAACAATAATCAGGGAAAAAATCAACAGGCACTTGGAGAGGTTTGTGTTAATTAAGGAGATCCAGCACACATTTGTAAAAGGCAAATTATGCTTGACTAATCTAATTGAATTTTTTGATGGAATGACAGAGAAGGTTGATGAAGGGAATGGGGTGGATGTTGGCTGTATGGATTTTAACAAAGTGTTTGATAAAGTACCACATAAAAGGCTGGTTAACAAAATTGACACTTATGAAGTAGGAGGGTTAGTGTCCAATTGGATTAAAAAAATTGGCTTAATGACAAAAAACAGCGAGTTGTGGTAAATGGTTGTTTTTCAGACTGAAAGCTGGTAGACAGTGGTGTTCCTCAAGGGTTAGTGCTAAGACACTGCTTTGGAATACAGAGTAGAATCTCAAAATGTGCCGATGATCCTGAACTTGGAGGCATGGCAAACAGTGAGGATGGTACGAATTGCCTGCAACAGGACGTAGATAGGGTAGCAGAATGGGCAGAGAAGTTGGCAAATAGAATTTAATACAGACAAGTTTAAGGTGATGCATTTTAGCAGAAGGGATAGCGTGAGACAATTTACACTGAATGGCACAGTTCTAAAGAGTGTGCAGGAACAGAGGGACCTGAGGGGGCCTATGCATCGATCTTTGAAGGTGGCAGAATATATTGAGAGATGGGTTAGCAAAGCATATGGATTTCATAAATAGAGGCATAGAGTACAAAAGCAGGGGAGCTATGCTGAACCTTTGTATAGCTCTGGTTAGACCCCAACTAGAGTATTGCGTCACCATAGTTTAGGAAGGATGTGAGGGTCCTTGAGAGGATGAAAAATAGTTCTAGGGATGGGGGATTTTAGCTACAATGTTAGGTTGAAAAAGCTGAAGTTGTTCCCTTTGGAGCAAAGGAGATTGAAGGGAGATTTAATAGAGGTGTACAAAATTATGACTGGCTTAGGTAAGTTAGACAAGGAAAAACTGTTCCCATTAACTGATGGTCCAAGGTCTCGGGGACACAGATTGAAGGTTTTGGAGTAGAGATGCAGAGGGAATGTGAGGAAGAAAATTTTTACACAGTGAGTGGTAATTGATCTGGAACTGGCTTCTACGAGGGTGGTGGAAGCAGAGACAATGATTTCAAAAGGGAATTGGATGGGCACTTGATGGAAATAAAATTGCTGAGTTACGGAGATTGAGCAGGGGACTGGGATTGACTGGATTGTTCTATGGAGAGCAGGCATGGACTCAATGGGCTGAATGGCTTCCTTCTGTGCCGTAAATGACTCTAAATGACTCTAAGCTGGGGTTGTTCTCCTTAGAGCAGAGAAAGTTAATATAAATGTGTTAAAAATCATAAAGGAAATTTGTAGAGTAACTAAAGAGAACCTGTTGCCTGTGGCAGAGGATTGTTAACCGAGGACACAGATTCAAGTGGCAAAAGAATTAGAGGTGAGATGGGGAGATCTTTTTATACACAGCCTATTGTTATGATCTGGAATTCACTGCCTGGAAGAACTGTGGAAGAAGATTCAATAATAACTTTCAAAATGGAATTGGATTAATACTTGAAGGAGAAAGATTTGCAGGGCAATTGGGAAAGGGCAGGGGAATGAGACTAATTGGATAGAGCCTTCAAAGAGCAAAGGCATAATGGGCTGAATAGACGTCATCTGTTTTGTATCATTCTATGTAAGATTAGACACAGAAGATCAAATACGCAGTGGCGCACAATAATTTCTCCTACTGGAACCAGAAAAACATCATCAGTTGAATGCATTTTTTCAGAATTGAACAATATTGTAATGTTTGATGTCCTGGAGCTGTCACTTGATCACCCTTGGCGATCGTGGAGATAATTTGTAGTTTTTAAAAAATTTGTAGTTTTTTTTCTTCCTAAAAATTTTCCCGATGGTTATTCACTTTCCTGAGTTATCTGGAATTATTTATAGTGGAAAGTGCTTATAGTTGGTTGAAAGGTACAGATTTGCTGGAGAAGGTGTCTGTCCTTTCAATGAAGGCAAAATTTAATCTCAACCAGATGGGTAGTAGCAGATCGGATTTTGTTACAGACCCCACCCAATTTTCCTTTTAAGTCAATGGACAGGAAACTCAGATGGGCTATATAATGGGCAATCGATCCGACTCTTTGGGAGTTACTTCCTTACAGTCATTATGTAACCTATACTTAACAATTCATATTTATCATGTCATATTTAGCATCGGATAACAACTGAATGTATAAATAAAGCATAAGCTAATGGAATGCTTAAAACTCCAAATATTCCAATATGTGCACTGCTATTTCTGGTTTCTTTTACTTTCTATGAATCACAGCTGGAAAGTTTGGAAGATCCCTCAGCAAACTCTAATTTTATTGTAAGTGTATTTATGTCTTTCCTTTCTAAATATATACTCAGTGTTACCTCAAATATCTCAATTACAATGAATGGAACATATTTCAATTTATAATGAACTTAGTTATACAGTCAGATATTCTGTGGAAGGGCATCTGTATCTGCCATTAGTTAGGCTTGCCCTTGTATTTTTAGGTTTTGTTAATGTTTTTGTGTGGCAATTTGCTAAAAGTGTTAGCTGATAACATTGCAGCCAAAGTTACATTCATGCCACACAAGTGCCAGGCAATGACATCTCCAACAAGAGAGAATCTAACCATCTCCCCTTGACATTCAATGGCATTACCATTGCTAAATCCCCCACTATCAACATCCTAAGGGCTACCATTGACCAGAAACTGAACTGGAGTAGCCAAATAAATACCGTGGCTACAAGAGCAGGTCAGAGGCTAGGAATCCTGTGACGAGTAACTCATCTGCTGACTCCCCAAAGCCTGTCCACCATCTACAAGGCACAAGTCAGGAGTGTGATGAAATACTCTCCACTTGCCTGGATGGGTGCAGCTCCAACAACACTCAAGAAGCTCGACACCATCCAGCACAAAGCAGCCCACTTGATTAGCACCCCATCCACAAACATTCACTCCCTCCACCACTGACGCACAGTGGCAGCAGTGTGTACCATCTGCAAGATGCACTGCAGCAATGCACCAAGGCTCCTTAGACAGCACCTTCCAAATCCACGACCTCTGCCAACTAGAAGGACAAGGGCAGCAAATACATGGGAACACCACCATCTGCAGGTTCCCCGCCAAGTCACACACCATCCTGACTTTGGAACTATATCACCATTTCTTCACTGTCGCTGGGTCAAAATCCTGGAACTCCCTTCCTAACAGCACTGTGGGTGTACCTACCTCACATGGACTGCAGCAGTTCAAGAAGACAGCTCACCACTACCTTCTCAAGGGCAATTAGGGATGAGCAATAAATGCTGGCCCAGCCACTGATACCCACATCCCATGAATGAATAAAAAAAAAGAAACCAGGCATCTAGGACCTGAGTGAACAGGGAAGGTAATTATTTATCGACTGGGGGTCGGCAACGTGTCTATAAACAGACACAAGGGTCCATGATTAAAAATGTTAAGGTCCATTTGTTTATTTAGAGATACAGCACTGAAACAGGCCCTTCAGCCCACCGGGTCTGTGCCGACCACAAACAACCACCTATTTATACTAACCCTACAACAATCCCATATTCCCTACCACCCAGCTACACTAGGGGCAATTTACAACAGCCAATTTACCTATCACCTGCAAGTCTTTGGCAGTGGGAGGAAACTGGAGCACCCGGCGAAAACCCACGCGGTCACAGGGAGAACTTGCAAACTCCGCACAGGCAGTACCCAAAATCGAACCCGGGTCCCTGGAGGTGTGAGGCTGCGGTGTTAACCATTGCGCCACTGTGCCACCCATGACTGGTAATTTCAGGGATGAGAAATATCCCATTGGCTTCTTCTTTCTCATCAGACTGGCTTTAAAAATAATCACACTGTCAGTTTCACAGCTGAATTGGAATTTCTAAGCTCATATGTTTATCTGATACTCATTAACACCCCTTTCCATATTCATAGCTGAAAGATGCTGGGAGCAGGAACAGCAGTTTCCGAACTTCGGACAGATTGAGGGTTTTCCGGCAGGTTCTGATTCTTTTTTGTAAAAGTCCGCCAGAAAATCCTGAATCTTTCCGGAAACCATTGTTCCCGCTCTCTGCAATGGTCAGAGAGAGGGGGAGAGGGAAGAGAGGGGCAGAGAGTGAGAGAGAGAGAACAGAGCGAGAGATGGTGGGGGGGAGAGAAAGAGACAGAGGGAGGCAAAGAGAAACAGAGGTGGGGCAGAAAGAGACAGGAGGGGACAGAGAGAGAGAAAGGGGGCAGAGAGAGAGAGAAGGGGACAGAGAGGGGCAGAGAGAGAGAGGGGGACGGAGAGAGGGTGGGGGGAACAGAGAAAGAGAGAGGAATGGGGGGCAGAGAGGGAGAGAGGCAGAGAGAGAGAGGGGGGGGCAGAGAGCGAGGGGGAATAGGGAGAGAGAGTGGGGGAACAGAGAGAGAGGGGTCAGAGAGAGAGGGGGATTACAGAGAGAGAGGGAGGACACAGAATGGGGGGGGGGACATCACAGAGAAGGAGGGGAAGAGAGAGGGACAGACAGTATGAGAGAGAGGAGGGAGAGAGAGCAATCAAGATCTCTGCTAACCAATGAACATCTATCCAGAATACTCCGCATCGATATAACAAGTGGGTGGGCAGACATTGACTACTGGTGCAAGCAAATACAATGCCAGGTTTCTCACTAAATCAGTGTCCAACATAGTGATGAGAAAGTAAGTCAATAAATTAGTCTTCTCATTTAAAGGTTCTTCACAAAAATATACGTTTGTTGTTGTTTTGATTAATAGTAAGATACATTTTTATTGCCTTCATCTTTCCGAAATTGTCTCACCGCCCCCATATGTAAAACAAAAATTGTAATGTGCCCACGCGAGAAATTTGGACACCACTGCTCCAAGCCTGTAGCCTTTTACCTAGCAACTAGGTTATTTTGAAGCATAAGTTTAAAGGCTTATGTTATGTAAACTAATTTTAAAATGGCAAAAGTCACTTAGGAAATGTCTTGAATTCTACACTCTGGCACACATTACGTTCACTTGGGACACAAGCTCAGTGACATGTTGAAAGTTGCCGGACTTTTACTTCCACATAAATGTCGCAATTCCACTGCTATCCATTTGGAATCATATTGTTCCAGAACTTGTATTGAGTGGAAAACAGGCATGAAAATCCAAGGATTCTCTTAAAGTCAGCACTGTAAGTTCCTTATGAATACAAGGGTATGGTGTAATGGGGCTGAGTGATATTGGCAAACACAGAATGCTGCTGACCTATATAGTAAATACAATGTAATGGATAGCTTTAATAAACCTTAATCTACGATGAACTGGCTACGATTCTGTAACAAAATCCTTGCTACATTTGCAGTTTTAAAAAGCGTTACTTACATTTCAATGATCATGTTGGAAACAGTCTTTAACTGATTTTTTTTTTGGCTGTGAATTGAATTAAAGGACAAATTTTACAAGTATGTCATAGATCAGTAACTGCAATGTGCTTCAGTTATTGTCCAGTTTGAAGGCAGATAACCTAAGTGGCCAATGTCATTTGAAAGTTAACTGCATCATATAATTTCATTACTTTAGCACCTTTGCTAACAGGTAAGAGATTTGGCTTGGACATAAATTGGTCAGTCTGTAGTGCAATCTTAAAGATAGTGACTAAACATTTTGTAACTGAATAATACATGCAGTAACAACTGCTCAGCTTTTTGCAGAAAAGCTTTTTGTTGATAATTATCTTATCAGAGCTGAATCAGAATCAACTGAGGTAGACATGTGAATTTAAGAGAATTGCTTTATTGAAAGAACTGAAGGGTCTCTTTATTTGTAATTGTATTTATCTAATTTTGTCATTAGATTTGGTGAGTAAATTATTTTTTGTCCATGAAAGATGCGGTTGTTCCTATATTTTTGAATCCAGGAACCAGCTTAACTGCTTTTCAAGATGAATAAATTAGTCTTGGTTACCTACCATTAATCTCTCTGTCCCTTCCTGTCCCACTCTGCTTTTCTGTTTTTAGAGATCACTGCTTATTGTTGGCTGCCCTATCTTCAGACACATATTACAAGCAGGTGGACAAGTTGCACAAATATTGACCATCACATGTTAAATTGTCTTGTGACAATAGCAGTGTGAGAAATGGTCTGTCTTCCTATTGCTGATATTTCTACTGCTTTACCTCAATATCCACAATAACAATCCTCTCCTTGGGTTTCATGGTTTATTGGACGAATTTGCACTCCTGACCCAGTGTGATTCCACAGATGTCATCTGATAAGGTTCATCTACCACCCCATGACATGGCATAGCTAGCTCTGTTCTGTAAACAAAAGTAATTTGCATTGGCATTGCACACATGCTAGCTAATGGGCGGCACAGTGGCACAGTGGTTAGCACCGCAGCCTCACAGCTCCAGCAACCCGGGTTCAATTCTGGGTACTGCCTGTGTGGAGTTTGCAAGTTCTCCCTGTGTCTGCGTGGGTTTCCTCCGGGTGCTCCGGTTTCCTCCCACATGCCAAAGACTTGCAGGTTGATAGGTTAATTGGCCATTATAAATTGCCCCTAGTATAGGTAGGTGGTAGGGAAATATAGGAACAGGTGGGGATGTGGTAGGAATATGGGATTAGTGCAGGATTAGTATAAATGAGTGGTTGATGGTCGGCACAGACTCGGTGGGCTGAAGGGCCTGTTTCAGTGCTGTATCTCTAAACTAAAAAACTAATACAGTTGTGCTGCTCTCCATTGATGTTTGTATGCTTAGCTACTTTATTTATAGGGAGAAATTTGTTTTAAATCGGTCTGTGTTTTGAAGGCATTAGATTGGCTATACACTTTATATACAGATAATTGCTGCCTGTCTATGGTGAGTCAATAATTTTGTCAAATATCCATGGTGCAACATGTTGGTGCCTATCCCTCATATCGCCTTAATCAATCAGATTGAAGGATTGTGAATTTAACAGCGCAACGACTGAGAAGTGTTTGAGTGAGTGAATTTAAAGTCAAGTCCGGTACAGAGAGATTGTCTTAAGAAAAAGAGACAGAAAGGAAAAGTGAAAAAACATTTTTAAAAAAACATTACATGGTTATAATCTCCAACAATCAAAGCTGAAGGAATGAGACTCCATATTGTAATAGTTAATTTTCAGCGTATTGCACTAATCACATTTTTAAAAGGGTACTTCGAGACTTGAAATGGCAAAACTTAACTTTGTGTGGAGAGCTTCGTATGTATATCCCACGCAAATACAGCAACTTCAGGCTGTTAATTGCATATTAATAGTGATCCAGGTAGCGAGATGCTGTTTTCGCAATACTAATGGCGGAGTGATACCTGTCCAACAGCAATTTTTGGAATTTTGAGTTTAACCATGCCTCTGTTTCTCATCTGAAGTTGTTGTACCATTTGCACATAAATGCCATTAGCCTCACCGTTATTTTGTCAGGAAAATCTGTATCATTTTATTCAGTAGTCTGTATGCATTGATGCAATTTCGTTAATAAATTGAAATATTTTTCAATTCATCATGTACTGAAAACGCAATTCCTTATTGTTTGAATAGATTCGATCAAATGGGGGAGATTATAATATAAATTAAATATATCATAGAATGTGATTATTGTAACAAATTTATTTGCTAACCAAAATTACAGGATAAATTAGCCAAATCTAGAATGTATAGACAAGTCTAAAAAAAAAAGGAAAGCCTTAAACAGGAGAATTAAAGTTACTGTTAATGATGTTAAAGAGCAATGCATTCATATGAAACTATATACATTTTTATGCAAGCACAAGCCCATTTACTTTAAATGGCTTAATGTCTCAGCTAAATTGGTGGACAAAACATTGCACAGGAATGCATTCAGATTTTGTCCATTAACATCAGCAGCAGTGATTTACAGACTTATCTGTGAAAACCAAGGAAATACGTTTGGAATAATAATGCAAAGGAATGGCCAAAATGATGAGAAGCAAAGATCATAGGGAAATAACGTGTGCTGTTAGATTAAAAATTAAAAACACAAATTCATAGGTAAGGAGCAGTGATTTTAATTGATTGGCATCACAATTTAGGATAATATTTCAAATCTGTAAAGGTGCAGAAGCTCATAATAAGCTCTCCTAGGATATTTATGGAAAGGAATAGGGTTAGGATTGATGGTTTGATATCGAACTGCACAAAGTAAATTGTAATTGGTGGGCTAAAGAAAGTTTGTTCCTAAATGCGAAGGGTGGTAGCATGGCAGTTTTAATATCTATTTTACAATTCTTTGATCACACTATCGTCTTTGAGCTGCTTGTTCACCTGCAGCCCATCAAATCCTGGCAAAGCTGGTAGCTCTACCTCAAATTGTGGGATGTATGGAGCTTGCTCAAAGATAAGTACACTGTCATGCTAGGCACCCCACCGCCCACCAAGAATGAGGCACATTAATTGTCACATGAACATTGATTTTAAACTGTTACTGGAGTGAAGAAAGGACTTGTTAAACAGATCAGCCATGGCTGGAAAAGATATTTGCATATTAACAGACAATGTTTGGAAGGGCAAAGCAGCCATTCCCTGACACAGTCAACCCACAATGGACTTTTGATCACTAGATGTTGAAGGTGGGGAAGCTTGCATTCCAGGTTGACTGCTAAGATGGCCGAAAACACAAATAGACATGATAAAACTAGCTAGTCACATGACTAACCTTCTGAGTTTTTTGAATTTGTACAAACAGTTTGGGCAGTGTGTCTGTTTGCTCCTGGACTGAGAAGATCTCTCTCCTGTCTGCTCCCATCTCTTTCTCACAAGCTTCTGAATCCACTGAAGACACATGAGCTCCAAGAGATAAAAGTCTCCTACAGCGAACAAGGTTGAAGAAGAATACTGGGCCCCAACGAAAAGCAAGATTTACCTACAATCAACATACGAACATACGAATTAAGAGCAGGAGTAGGCCACTCGGCCCTTCGAGCCTACTCCGCCATTCAATAAGTTCATGGCTGAACTGATAACTCCACATTTCCACCTACCCCCGATAACCTTCCACCCCCTTGCTTATCAAGAATCTATCTACCGCTGCCTTAAAAATATTCAAAGACTCTGCTTCCACCGCCTTTTGAGGAAGAGAATTCCAAAGACTCACGACCCTCTGAGAGAATAAAATTCTCCTCATCTCTGTCTTAAATGGGCGAGCACTTATTTTTAATCAGTGATCCCTAATTTTAGATTCTCGCACAAGGGGAAATATCCTTTCCACATCTACTCTGTCAAGTCCCCTCGGGATCTTATATGTACCAATCAAGTCACTTCTTACTCTTCTAAATTCTAACGGATATGAGCCTAGCTTGTCCAATCTTTCCTCGTTAAGACAGCCTGCCCATTCCAGGTATTAGTCTAGTAAACCTCTGTACTGCCTCCAATGCATTTACATCCTTCCTTAAATGAGGAGACCAGTACTGTACACAGTACTCCAGATGTGGTCTCACCAATGCCCTGTATAGCTGAAGCATAACCTCCCTACTTTTGTATTCGATTCCCCTCGCAATAAATGATAACATTCTATTAGCTTTCCTAATTACGTGCTGTACCTGCATACTAACCTTTTATGATTCATGCACCAGGACACCCAGATCCCTCTGTATCTCAGAGCTCTGCAATCTCTCATCATTTAGATAATATCCTTTTTTTTATTCTTCCTGCCAAAGTGAATAATTTCACACTTTCCCACACTATACTCCATTTGCCAAGTCTTTGCACACTCCCTTAACCTACCTATATCCCTTTGTAGCCTCCTTATGTCCTCTTCACAAGTTACTTTCCTACCTATCTTTGTGTAATCAGCTCATTTAGCAACCATACCTTCAGTCCCTTCATCCAAGTCATTTATATAAATTGTAAAAAGTTGAAGCCACAGCACTGATCCCTGTGGCACACCACTCATTACATCTTGCCAACTGAAAATGACCCATTTATGCCTACTCTGTTTCCTGTTAGCTAGTCAATCTTCTATCCATGCAGATATGTTACCCCCTAAACCATGAGCTTTTATTTTCTGCAATAACCTTTGATGTGGCACCTTATCAAATGCCTTCTGGAAGTCTAAGTACAATACATTCACTGGTTCCCCTTTATCCACAAAACATGTAACTCCCTCAAAGAACTCTAATAAATTTGTTAAACATGATTTCCCTTTCACAAAACCATGTTGACTCTGCCTGATTACCTTGAATTTTTTCTAAATGCCCTGCTATACCGGCTTTAATAATAGCTTCTAACATTTTCCCTTTGACAGATGTTAAGCTAACTGACTTGTAGCTTCCAGCTTTCTGTCTCCCTCCCTTTTTGAATAAAGGAGTTACATTTGCTATTTTCCAATCTAACGGAACCTTCCCCAAATCTAGGGAATTTTGGAAAAGGACTCCACAGTGAGCTCAAAGAACTGTAACAACAACTCTTCAGATATTGCCTCAAACTTTTCCATTTATTTTTCTTCTGCTCTTTTCTGTCTCTATTTGCATGTGTGTATCGCGTATGCATGCTAGTGTGGGGCGTGGCGTGTATTGTAGGCATTAACCGAATTAGAGTTTAAGTTTAATAAATTTCAACTTTTCTTCTTTAAACCTAAGAAAGCCTGTTTGTGTTGGTTTCTTTGACTTATAATGGCAAAGCAGTGAACAAGGATTCACTAAGGGGGAGCTAAAAAAAACACGGTGTGTTTAAAATTATACCCAGTTATGGTAAGAGCAGGTGAAGGCTGAGAGGGACCGCTAGACACCTTTCTCACCTGGTCGTAACAACACCGAAAATTGTAACTGTGGTAAGAATTTCTTGAGTGAATACCAAGTGAGATAAGATTACAGCCTGTTTGCCATTTTGCCAGATAGTCTGCTTTTAATTGAGTTGGAATTTTTTGAATATATAGTCCACTTTCAAACTAATTTTCTGAGCCACACATTTGTATGGTCCATCATCGTGGAAGGACTTTGCTTCTACTAATTCAGTTGAAAATTAATATGTCGTGGATATCTTTCTGTTCATTTGCAGACTAGTCTACATTGTCACCAAACTCTGCAGCCAGCCTCTTGGCTGTTACTCTGTGTCTCGATTCTGAAGCCAGTTTCGCATGCTTTCCTTTGTTAAAAAGAGCTGCTGAGGCACACTGGACTGGATTTTCTGACATGGATGCAATTTAGCTTGAAAGTTTCAAAGAGGTCTTTAGACAGACTCAAATTGAAATGGCTGCTTTCATGAAATTTTCTGAGGTCAACTCATTGCATATTTCCAGGTGCGGATTTGAATGAGTGCAGACAGCACATTGTTGGTGCAAGGGGAAAATTGTTTGCAAGTGAAATTTAAAGGGATGGGGACAATTAAAGGAACATGAATACAGGGTGCCAAAAAAAATCTAAGCCTTTGGAAAGGCTCAAAAGGCATCTAACAACTTTGGTTGCCAAGGTTGAAGGGAGAAAGGACAAAGAAGCAATAGATAAACTTGAACTGAAAGGAAAGCTGAGACGCAGACATGTGTCAACAGACAAGTGACTGTGCAGTCCAGCACCCGACAACTTGCTTGATGGCTGCTGAAGCAGTGGTGCCGACACAAAGATTTTGGAAATCCAGGTCCTCCTGATGTACAGTTGTAAATTGGACAGACCAGAACAAAATGTCCAGGCTACCTAACTTAGTAACTCCCTGAAGCAGCAAAATTGTAAGGCCACAGGTTTCTTCCCTCATGATGAGTTGACTAAAAAGGATTAAAGTCTGAATGAAGTTTCGCATGGACATACATTTATACAGATAAAATTAATTCACCAGCCCTACTCAAACAGGCCTTGAAAGAGAGAATATAGAGAACTGAGATCTTGTGCTAGACAGTTGGGGGGAGGTGGAAGTCTAAGATGAGAGAACAGAGATCTGAAGAGTAGGATGAAGATCTGAGATGAAGGATGTGATCCATTGTTAATACTGTGTACTGAGAAATACATACTTTAGTTGGTCCATGTTTTGCTTGATCTCACAATGTTTAGCACAGTTTTTTGTCACCTTGCATGTCATGTCATCCTTCATGATTGTTAGGATATAAAAAGGAACTGTATGTTATTAATAATTTTGAATATAGCTTGAAATTTGTACAAACCGTTGAGTCCTACAAATAGCTGTAACTAAATGAATACTCAGTCTGAACTTGAAAACTTTATTTAAAATGTGTTACATGAAAAGCAATTATAAATGTTACTGCGAAGTGCATGTCATGTCATAGTTCACACTTAAATATGTATATGTATTACTAATCAGGCATTCTTAACATCATGCACATATCAGTAAGTAAACAGTGAAATGGTTAAAAAATGCAGCAAGTGCATTGAATGCTTTTCAACAGGCTGAAAATTCTGATAAGACAACATGGGACATTGCAAAATTTGCTTGGAAAGGTTTTTTAATCAATGGCCTGTATTTTATGGTCAGTGGCAAATGAATATTCATTACACTTGCACATAGACTTTCTGTGGGCTCTTGCACTGTGATTTGTAATAATTAGGGAGCAGAAACAGCACAGTACCCTATCCAGGGGATATGGGACTTCAAGTAACAGTGGGCCTGATTTTCTTTCCGGGGTCCAGAAACAGACGTTGGGATTATTTCCAGATCCCAATCCCACCCCCGGGGGGAAGCAGTCACAGGCCCCGGTTTTCATGGGCACACCTGTTAATTGGCTGGAGGGCGGATTGGGTGGCCAATTTGCAGCTGCAGGGGCAGCAACAGCGGCAAAGGGCTGGAATCTGGGGCAGGGCTGCCCCTCACTTTGCTGATGCAGACTTAAGGTCCTCTTCAAGGGAGAGGAGGGAGGTCCTCTTTCTGGTGGATGGCAGAAGAAGGCCACCTCCCAAACCAAGCAGGCTAAATAGAGGTGGCTGAGGCTGTCAGCAGCCTAAATGTGCTCAGAAGGAACTGGATACAGTGCAGGAAAATGTTCAATGACCTTCTTCGCTCAGGCAGGCTGAATGCATCATCAGACCCTCAGGACCGGCCTCTGGCTATTCAATCTCCGGCAGACACTCCAGCTGAGGACCCTGAGGGCGCATGCTGCTCCTGAACATGGAAGTAATCTGTGTCCAGGGTACCAACTACCCCTCAGCATGGCTCAGAGCCATAGTGCTGTTGAGGACTTGCCAGCTCTGATGCATGCATACATGCAGCTTCAATCAGCCGCTGACCATGGAGACCAGTAGTGCCTTATCTCTCTCTCTTTTGTTCTTGCAGGGGAAACCGGCACATTTGTAAGAAATGGCTGCCTAATAACCTGATAAAATCTTAAGAAAATTGATTGATTATAGATGTAGCTCTCTCTCTTATTAAGAAAGGTTATATCAGTCTTCTGGGATTACAGACATAGGACAGTGTAGGCCTGTTATTTCTACCAAAGCCATGACCCTAACACAGGCTCTGAAACAAGACATTCCTAAAGCTGATAAGATGGAGCCTCATCCCCTCTCTAGACAAGGGTCTGGCAGAAGTTTACCAACAGTACGCGATAAGCCACAAGTTGAGTTCAGGGACAGAGTGATGGGCATGGGATGGGTTTACTTTTAGTCCCTCTCCCTTGATGATTGGGCAATTGGAATCAAACAAGTGATTGACATGAGACACTCACCAGCCCTTAGAAATAAAGTATATAAACAAGTGCTCGGGAGGGAACAGTCAATGGGGAATGTCTTTTCTGTCTATTTAGCTTAGACATCATCATATTTTAACTGCTGTTTCTTAATAAACTACTTTAAAACCACCTATGATTTTGATCCCCCTTTTTGGGTAATCTGTTACTTCCAAACCAAATCTTACACTTAATGCCCATGAAAGGGCGCAAACGGGAGGTGGGGTTCCCATCCTACAAATTGTCACCGTGATGGAAAAGGGAGTCATGGAGATAACCAGGGTAGCTGACCTTGAGCAAGTTGGGGAAGGCGAGATAGGCATTCCCTGGTGGAGAGGTTGAATTGAGCCAACAATGTGCAGATGAAGGGGATGCAGTGCACTCCAGCATGCCAAAGACTCAGATGAATTGGGAAGCCTCAGCAGTGCAGATGGGGTGGTACTGGGTGAGGAGCATGTCACGAGAAAGCTGGAGGAGGTGATAGAGACAGAGGCAGCTGTGGCCCGTCTCCCTTGGAGGGCGGAGGACAGACTCAGCCATGTTCAGCTGGGCACAGATGTAGGTCCTCAGCTGTCACAAGAAAGGAGGCTCTACCTGGATCAGCAGTAATAGATGTGCTCCCATATGTCAGAGTTCTCTGAGGCAGTGCAGAGCCATGGGCTGAGAATGGAGGAGTCCATTCAGCTCATGTGTGCCACCATGGCTCAAAGCTTTTAATGCATGAGCTCCTCCATTGAGAGTGGCCAAGCTCATGGAGAGCCATTTGGGGCAGAACTCTGAGTGCATGCAGGAACTGCGCACTGACATTCACAGAATCCATGCCAGGTGATGCAGCCTTGAGAGAGAGAGAAAATGGGATTAAGAGATAAAAGAGACTGAAAGAAAAAGATTTTAAAAAAGTTTTATTTTAATTGTTAAAAATCTCCGGCAACAATTCAAATCTGAAGGAATGAGACTCCCCACTTTTCAAAGTAAATTTTCAGGGCCAGAGAGGTTATTTGATGGTAATTAAGACTTAGCACGCTGTTAGAAATCACTTACACTTGAATGGACAAGCCCTATCCAGAGGTTTCACTGTGCCTGTTCAAGTGGGTAAGTACCACAGCTATCACGTCCTCTGTGTGTTTGAATGCTGAGTCTCTTGATGAGGCACCGATATAGTGAAGCTTCTGTAGCAGCAGAGTAAATTGAACAGCAGCTTCCAGAATTCAATTTTAAACGGTTCATGTCTGGATGCTGGAAGTTGCTGTCCAATTTGCTCCTTAATAAAAGTGAGCGCTGATCACACAAAACCTGGGCCAACATATATTCAAGTATGTTGTTTTAAGCTAAGGTATGAATCTATAATTTTTACACATCAATAATTTCTTGTCATAGCCCATCTCAAATTTAGATCTGAGCCAAGATGAAAACTTGTTTACAGCCTTTAATTTATACTACTTTCTTGTGACGTTTAGAACTTAACAGAATTGAATACATTTGTATTTTTAAACAGGACAATTTCTAAAAGTTTATTTATATTCTGCTCTGCTCTGCTCTGATTAAAGATCTGACAGGTTCATTTTAATAAATTGAGTTTTGATTCCAGTCCAAGAGCAATGCAGCATTTTTTTTAAATTACATAATGCTTGGGGCAAGGATTTGCTATGAACCTGCCTTAATTGGGTTTTAGTCCAGAAAATAGAATCATAGAATGGTTATAGAACAAAAGGAGGCTATTTGGCCCATCATGTCCATGTTAGCTCTCTGCAGGAACAACTCAGCTCATCCCACTGCCCTACCCTTTCCTCATAGATATTCATTTTTTCCTCTTCAGGTGCTTATCCAATTCTATTTTGAAATGTATATAAAAAAGGATGTATGTCTATATTGAATCAGTAATAAAAAAATGTTGCATTTATATAGCAGTGTTTAAAGTGCTTCACAACAAACGACTTACGTTTAAAGCGAGTGGCTGCTGTTGCGCAGGCAAACATGGCAGCTAAATTGTGCACTGTAAGGTCTCACAAACAGCAGTGAAATGAATGCCCTGTTAATCTATTTTTGCTGGAGTTGGTTGAGGGACGAATGTTGGCCAGAATACTAGTAGATCTTTTCTTCAAGTAGTACTATGGGGTCTTTTATGTCGCCTGAACAGGGAGAAAAAGCTTTGTTCCAATGTTTAATCTAAAAAAAAGTGCCTCTGTCACTACAGCACTCCTGCAGTACCTGATAAAAGTGTGAGCCTAGATTATGTGCTCAAAGCCCTGGAATGGGGTTTGTACCCACAATCCGCTGACTTTGGAAGCAAGAGTGCTGCCATTGAGCCAATCTAATATTCAAAGAATAATTATAGATAACATAATAATTCAGGCTCTCTCACAATGCCATAAACTGGGACGAAAGCAAAAGAGTTTCCACAAACTGTCCTGCATGTTCTATGGATTGAAATGTACTCTCTGATGCACAATATGGATGAGAATAGCATGTGATAGCGCTTACAATTACCATTTTAGCTTGGTCTTTCATACCAGTGATTGCATGGGTTGAGCAACATGCTCTAATATTGTCAGACTGTACAGTTGGGTAAAGCTAATAAACTACTTTCTTTCCAAGCATTATAAGGGCTTTTTTTTTTTTTACAAATTAGCGTTCCTGAAGCAAAGCTTTGCACAATGGATCTACATATCAGGAATGTGGGTGTAGAGATTAGGGGGCTCAATTTTACCAGCCCCTCGAAGTCGTGGGTCGCGGCGGGGATGCCAGTAAAGTTCTGCGGGGAGAGGCCTGCCTCAACCCCTGACTTTGAGAAGGGCCCGCCACATATTACCAGCAGTGGGGTGTAGGATCTGGCGAGGCTGCGGAGTGATCTGTAAGTGAGATTGAAGATATTGAATTTAATGTGTTAAGGCGCAGGAAGCCAATCGAGGTTCTCTAAAGACTTGTCTTTGTTTGGCAGCTTTCCTTATCTGGAAAGAACTGCCTCTGAGTAATATCCACGTGAATTATAGCACAATACATTGACTTACATGGTTGGCATCCTTCCATCTATGAAAGATAATGGGCACACAGCAAACAATTTATTTAGGTGGAGTGTCTTCTCTTGGTGCACCTTTGTTGATGGCTGTGAAGGCCAATCCTTGAGAGCCAGGTTTTGCCACAAGTGCTGCAGACATGAATTATTGCACAATACATTGAATTACATACTCCCTAAATTACTATGATGAAATATCTGTTCTCTAGTGGACATCATATGAGGTAGAAGATCCTCACTCTGCAAAGGTTATTGTGGCTTCAAATTTTGTTACCTGTGCTACTTGCATTTTATTTCTATTTCTACCTATTTTGAGTTGTAGAAATTCCAGATCTTTAGGGAAAAATGCCACAAATGTGCAAGTGGTTAATCATCGAACAGATGTATTCTCTCCACTGAGAGCTTTTTTCATAATTTATTTTCTCTGCACAAAATGAATTGCTGAAATGATATGTAGCTTTACTATCTTGTAAAGCATTTACAAGACTTATTTTAAGAGAATAGTTTGAATGCTTACCTTCAGTAGTGATTGTCCACATTCTCCTTCGGTTCTTCTACAGTTATATTTTCGCCCTCTGTGAAAAGAATCTACCACAAAATACTCACTGAATATTTCCACCATTCTGTCATGCTGAAGTACAAAATGGCCCATTTTACTTCTAATTACTTCGAGCACTTCTGAGATTATCCATTTACTTCTAATGTGTTCATAAAATCCATTGCTATTTTTCTTTATATTGACAGCCAGTCTTCAATTTTGTTTTTGTAATGCTCATAGTTTTCAAGGCTAAAGTCAATCAAAAAGCTCAGTTAGCTGTAACATTCATTTCCATTGTTCATGGAATCATGGAGCATTGCAGGTGGGAAACAGGGTGCAGGACCACTTCTGGGTTCCAAACCTTCCCCAGAGAAGGGTGGGGATGGTAGTGGTGAAAACAGTCACTGTTTGGAATTTTGGCCAAAGCATCCCTTAATTGGCATGGAGACAGGCTCCCTGTTCAGTTGGTGGGCAGGTTCTCAAATCAGAGGCCTTCCGGCTTCAGAGGACCACCTGGCTGCAACAAAAGGCAAGTAACTGAGAGGGCGCATCAGCAACTTTAAGAATTTAATTAAAAACAGAAAAAGTAGCCAGGCCACCACTGTGGGGGAGGGGCATCCCTCTACAGGGCGGCCTTTGGTTGTACCCCCAACCAGGCAGGCAGAGATGACCTGTAGGCCTTCCTGGAGTGCTGCCACCCGGGCCTGCCACTGAGTGGCTGCTTCCAGGCTGTTAAACTGCCTTCCATCGCGGAGGGAAACTGGAGACTTACCGGAAAATTGCAGTCGATCTCTATTACTACCCTTAACAAGCCTCTTTACAAGCTACCCGTCTCATTGGAGCAGGTGGTCTTGCCGGCCACCAAACCTGCCTCGATCCAAATGGCCGATGTCAAGAATGGGGACAGGGCCTGAAAATCCTGCTTTCAGAGTCAGACAGCAGAGAGGAAGCCATCTGACTATTGTGCCTCTGGTACAGCTACCCAATTATCACCATTTCCCTGTTCTTTCCCCATAGTGCTATAATGTTTTCCACTCAAGTATTTATCCAATTTCATTCTAAAAGTTACTATTGAATCCACTTCTTCCATCATTTCAGGCAGTGCATTCCAGTTTACAACAACTAACTGCATTACAAATGTTTCCTCATTACACCTCTGGTTCTTTTGCCAATCACTTTAAGTCTGTGACCCCCAGTTATGGACCTTCTGCCACTAGATACACTTTATCCTTATTTACTCTATCAAAATCTATACCACTTTCAAATCTCCTCTTAACAACTTCTTCAGTCTCTCCACATAACTGAAATCCCACATCAACGGTACCATTCTGGTAAATCTCCTGCATCTTCTCTCAGATCTGAAAATCCTTCTTTGAAGTGTCGTGGTGAGAACTGAACACAGATAAGACCTAACCAGTGCTTTATAAAGGTTTAACACAGGATTGTCCAACATACGGCCCGCGGGCCAGGATCCGGCCCACCAAACATTTCCATCCTGCCCGCGGATGTAAACTGTTCCCAGGGCTGTGCCTCATCATCACCATTACTGGAGATGAGAAATTTCCCTTTGTCAGAATCAGCTTTTAAACTATTGCGCTGTCTATTTCACAGGTGACAGCTGCCGTCTCTCACACAGTTGCAAAGAGTGGAACACTCTTTTAAAGTTCTTTTCAAAGTCAGTTCTTTTAAAAAAGATCATTGTCAGTTTCAAAGCTGACAGCCGCTGACATCAGGAACAGCCGTTTCCCAACAGACTTGTTTTTTTTTTAAAAGTCAGAAACTGCCAGAACCCGTCAGAACAGAGAGAGAGGGGGAGAGACAGGAAGAGGGGAACAGAGAGAGGGGGTACAGAGAGAGAGAAAGGGGGAGAGAGAGAGAGGGAGAAAGAGAGAGAGAGAGAGCGGGCAGAGCAACACGGGAGGACAGAGAGAGAGAGAAAGGGGGCAGAGAGAGAGAAAGGGGGAGAGACAGGGGGTAACAGAGGGGGGAGTGGACAGAGGGACAGGGGGGACAGAGTGTGCGGGGAACACTGAGCGGGGTGTGGGGAACACTGGAGACACGAGGGGGGTGGAGAGAAATGAGGGAGAGGGAGACAGAGAAAGGGGGAGAGGGAGACCAAGAGACAGACAGACAGGGGGACAGAGAGAGACAGACAGAGAGGGAAGGGGGAGTGAGAGAGTCCAAGAGTCATTTACTTACGGCACAGAAGGAGGCCATTCTGTCCATTGAACCCCTGCTGGCTCTCCACAGAGCTATGCAGTCAGTCCCACTCCTGGCTCAATTCCCATGGTTGTGCACGTCTATTTCTCTCAGGTGGCCATCCAACTTCCTTTTGAAGTCTTTGATCATCTCCAATTCCACCACCTTTGTGGGCAACAAGTTCCAGGTCATTACCACCCGCTGCTTAAAAAAGTGCTTCCTCATATTCCCTCTGCATCTTTTGCACAAAACTTTTAATCTGTGTCCCCTAGTCCTAGAGGGAAGGGGGAGGGAAGAGAGAACAAGACACACACACACACACAGAACATGGGGAGAGCGGGTAGAGAGATCCAGGTCTCTCCTGAAAGGTGGACGTCTATCCAGAATACTCTGCATCGCTACATCAAGTGTGCAGCCAGAGACTGACTACTTATTAAAGCAAAAACCATGCCAGGTATGTCATTCCATCAGTTTTCAATATAATGATGAGAATGTTAATTAGTTAGACTTCTCATTGAAAACGTCTTCACAAAAATGCACATGTTTTGTTGTTTTCATTAGCAAGATACATTTTTTATGCCTTTATCTTCTGAAAGTTGCTCATAGGCCCCTCAGACCGAAGAAAAATCGCAGTGTAGCCCTCCACCCAAAAAGGTTGGACAACCCTGGTTTGACATAACTTACTTGCTTTTGTACTCTATACCTCTAAAAAGCCACAGAACGCATATGCTTTTTTGATAGCCTTCTTAACTTGTCCCATCACTTTCAAAGATTTGTGTATCTACATCCCTAGATCTCTCTGTTCCTGCACCTCTTTTAAAATTGCACCATTTAGTTTATATTGCCTCTTTCATTCTTCCTACCAAAATGCATCACTTCACATTTCTTTGCGTTAAATTTCATCTGCCATGTGTCTATCCATTTCACCAGTTTGTTACTGTCCTCCACATTGTTTAGTACGTTTCTGAGTTCTGTATCATCTGCAAGCTTTGAAATTATGCTATATATGCCCAAGTCCAGATCATTAATGTATATCAAATACAGCAGTGGTCCTAACAGCGACTTGTGGGAACACCACTATATACTTCCCTCCAGTCGGAAAAACAACAGTTCACTACTACTCTCTGTCTTCTGTTCCTTAACTAATTTTGTGTCCATGTAACAACTGTTCCTTTAATCCCATGGGCTTTAATGACCCATGGACACTCTTGGGAATATGTCTACTCTGTACTTGAACCTTCTCCTCTTTGAGGGCCTCCCATTGTTTAATTACTGTTTTGCCTTCCAATTTTTGATTTCAAGTCACCTGGGTCAGATCTTTTTTTTCAATTCACTGAAATTAGACCTCTGTCTCATGAAAGATCATCACCTTGAAACGTTAACTCTGTTTCTCTCCCCACAGATGCTGCCAGACCTGCTGGGTATTTCTAGCATGTTCTGTTTTTATTTCAGATTTCCAGCATCCACAGTATTTTACTTTTGAAATTAGACCTCCTCCAACTAAGTATTTTTAGAGATGTAAGCATAATGGTAATGTTACTGTACTAGTAATCCACAGGCCCAGAATAATGCTCCAGAGACAAGTTCAAATCCCACAATGGCAGCTGCGGGAATTTAAATTCAATTAATGAATAAAATCTGGAATAAAACGCTAGTCTCATTAATAATGATCATGAAACTATCAGATTGTTGTAAAAATCCATCTGGTTCACTAATGTCCTTCAGGGGAGAAAATCTGCCGTTCTAACCGGGTCTTGCCTACACATGACTCCCGATCCACAGCAATGTGGTTAACTTTTAATTGCCCTCTGAAATGGCCCAGCAAGTCACTTAGCTGTATCAAACTACTGCAGAAAAATGCACTGTGGGTGCATCTATACCACATGAACTTCAGTGGCTTACTACCACCTTCTCAAGGGCAATTAGGGATGGGCAACAAATTCTGGCCTTGCGTGACACTCAAATCCAAACAACAAATTTTAAAAAAGCTTGATTGTTCTTTTTCCTTTTCCATAATGGTTCTAAACTTGATGATATGATCACTGTTGGATGATCACTTTAAGAGTGATGTCCCTTTAAGAACTCAGTATGCTAATGAGGTAAGTACCAGGATGTAGTCATGTGACTAGTAGCCATGTTCCCTGTGAACTATAACACTCTGGACTAAGGTTCTATATATAGTTTGCTCTCTATTGATATACTAGTTTAGCTGTTCATAAACCTTCTAGAGATCTTCCATGAACTAGAATCCACGTACCTCATTATGTTGTTTAAGATAACACACAGAATCTCATGATATGATGGCAGCAGTGGTGAAAAGACAAGATATAAGCTTGAAGAACATGGGTAAAACAGCTGTGAAAGTGACCTTTCCTACAGCCAAAAGAGAGAACGCTCAAAAGAAATACTGGCCCAAACAGTGGAAAGAAGAAAAAACTTACCTACAGCTGTGGGAGACAGAGCACTGAACGACAAGCTGCAAATCAATTCCTGTGATCGGGTGATTCATTGTGCTGACAGTCGAGAAATCCTGATATAAAAAAAAACTTTGAAGTGCTTAAAAAATTGATTTTTTTTAAAGGCTCCATGGGAGTGCGAAAAAAGACGAGGAAATTCCAATTCATCTCTCAGGCTGATTGAGGTGGCGCCATTACAGGAGGCATCGGACAAAAAGCGCAGAAACCCCAAATACAGCAAAGTGTTCATTCACGCAGCCAAAGCTGAAAAAATAATTAAGCCAGTCAAGCATGAAGAAGATAAACTCTATCAAAAATAAGCGAAGGAGAAAACACATGAACTACCTATCCAACAGCTGTGTAAACATTTCAACATAGTGCAGAAAGAGAAATAAACAAACAGGGAACACTATCAAGCAACCTGTTACACTCCATTAAATCAAGCTAGCTTTAAAAAAAAGAATTTCTTAAAGGGGGAACAGCACAGAGTTGATAAAACAAGTTTTAAGTAGCAAATAGAAAAGTCATAATAAATACAGTGCTGAAGGCACATATAGAGTTAAACAAAGATAAGTATAGAGCAGAAAGCAAAAGAACAGAAGAAGGATGGATGTCAAATTTACCAGCATGAACTGGAAGGCCATTGATATCCGAGTTCAAACTTTTTAAACAAAGGTTGCAGTTATGCTTCATAGCCCAAGCAGTTGCAGAACCTGAGAAACATGCTATGAAAGTACTGATAGCAGTTGGAAATGAGGGGTTATACAGAATAAATACCTGTGGCTTATCTGAAGAGGACCAGAAAGAATCCCACAAATATATGGAAAGTGCCAGAAGATCAGCTTTGAATAAGAGTGAATTTGAAATTTCGTCACCTAGAATTAATGTCCTATCGGCAACAGCCACAGGAATCAATAGATCAACTCACCAGTAGATGCTGTAGTAGGACAACGGATGCGATTTTTCAGAAACTGAGCTGTCAGAGCAAATAATGGAGCTGGTGATTGTCTCAACACCTATTGAAGTGTTTCAAAAAGACCTCTTGTGGAAAGAGAAAGGTCCCCTATTATCACTAAATTATAGTTCTTGCATCTTTCTGTAATTTACCTGCATATCTATTCCTCTATTTCCTGCCCTGGTGCATAATAGCTCCTATATTGTTCCTTATTACTAACCAAATTGATGTTTTCCGAGAGTGCAGAGCGCCTTTTACAGCCTTCTAGGAGTGTACAATTCCAGTAAAGACATTTTGGGGAAAATGCTCAAATTCTTCAGAAGGGGATTTCCAAAGGGAATCCCTCTGTTAATGTTCTACATATTGGACTCAGGGGAAGAGGTAGCACTAGAAAATGAGTCAGATGCACTCTGAGATACTTTACCACTAAAGCTTATAGATCAAGCTGCTACTTTGCAAACATTCTGTAAAGTTATGCAACAGAGCCTTCATTTCACTCTTGAAGTTCCAGGAGACCATTGTGTCATCATTCAGGGTGACTTTGAGATCATATCAAGGACAAGGAAGACGCTCACAGTACAGGCTTTATTTTTTTGCCACTGGGTCATTCAGTAGAGCTACTACAGTTCTGCTAAGTAAGCCAGTCCATTTCCAAAGCATTGCTGTATTCAGAAGATTATAAATGCCTTGTATGCCAAAAGGTATCTCAGTTCATATATTTTGATATTAAAGCTCCACAGCGGAGTGAGTGGTCTGTCAAATTTTACAGAATTGCTGATTTCCCCAGAGCTGTTGATGTAATTGATTGCACACATACTCATATGTGCCCCACAGTGTCAACCATCACCATTTCATCAACCATAAATGATTTCCTTCCTTGAAGGTCCAACTGGTGTGCAACCACAGGCACAGCTTCCTTCACATTAATAAGTTTTCAGGGAGCTGCCAAGAATCCTTACTCCGAGGTAATCAAGTGTCCTTGTTCTCTTTCAGGATGAATGGCTACTTGGTGACAAGGGTTAAACCATACTAGCATGGCTTATGACTCCACTGCACTTAATCAGCAATGAAGCAGAGGAGAGATAAAATGAATTTCATGGCTGAACTAGAATCAAAGTAGAGCAAACTATCAGCATATTGAAAGGATGGCTCAGGTCCCTTGACTGGTGAGCAGGCTCTTGGCAATATGCTTCTAGCCCAATGTCCAGGTTAATCATATCCTGCTCTGTGTCCCCAGTTTTCTCTGTAGAAAGTTCTGCAAATAGACATCCCTGAGGAGAATAAAGAGCCAGAGGCTGCAAACATCAAAGCTGATGAGATAGTACATGAAGATGCAGCAGCATCACAGTCAGCAAGTAATTCAGAACCTACTAAGCCAATTTATCAGGGAAACCTTCAGTCAGTAGCATCCATTTCTGGTCATTGCATCACAAACATCAATGCTCACCATTCTCCTACTTCCACAATTTATTGTCAGCCATCACTATTTTCCACTCTAGCTATACTCAGAAATAGAGAAAAAAATCAATACATCATAATGGGCCTCAATAATTTGGTGAAGCATAAATCAACCATGTGGTTACACCTTGTAAGTTTTAGTACTCTCTTTAGCCCATTTCTCCTACTTGTAAGAGTCACCTCACAGCCTGAAGTCTGTAATGTGGATTCTTCCAATATAACCTCTTTGGATGGAGATGGTGCTCTTGTCAAGATCATTGAGACCTGGGATGGACCTGCAGTAAACCTGTGTCTGCATATTTGCTCCCACTTGTGAAATCCTCTGCAAAGGCTATCTTGCCCCCAGACAGCAGTGTCCTCAGAGTATTCTTCTTCAACCTGGTGGGATCTGTATAAGTTGGACGGGTTGCACCTGAACTGGAACGGGACCAACATCCTTGCTGGGAGGTTTGCTAGTGCTGTTGTGGGGGGTGGGGGGGTTAAACTAATTTGGCAGGAGGATGGGATATAGAGTGGAAACACAGTAGGGGGTGATGTACAATCAAATATAGAAGAGAAGCTAAGTCTGGAAGGCAGAGTAAATGTAGACCTGTTAAGTCTCAAGCAAATAATGCAAGGCTGGATTGTATCTGTTTTAATGCAAGAAGTCTTACTAGTAAGGCAGATGAATTGAGGGTGTTGATTAACACATGGGAATATGACACTATTGCTATCACTGAGACATAGTTGAGGGAAAGGCAGGACTGGCAGCTTAATATCCCAGGGTATAGAATCTTCAGATGTGATAGGAGAGGGGGTAAAAGAGGAAGTGGCATTGCACTGTTGATCAAGGAGTCAATTACTGCAGTAAGGAGGGATGATATCTTAGAAGGTTCCTCTAATGAGGCCGAATGGGTAGAACTTAAAAACAAAAAGGGGGCAATTACTTGGCCAGGAGTGTATTACAGGTTTCCAAACAGTCAGGGAGAGATAGAGGAGCAGATATGTAGGCAAATCTCAGAGAGGTGCAAAAATAATAAGGTAATAATAATAGGGGATTTCAACTTTCCCTATATTAGAGGGGATAGTATTAGTGCAAAAGGCTTAAAGCGGGCAGAATTCTTCAAGTGCATGCAGGAGAGCTTTTTGAGCCAGCACATAGAGAGTCCTACAAGAGGAGGAGCGGTACTGGACTTAATCCTAGGGAATGAAGCCGGACAAGTGGTAGAAGTGGCAGTGGGCGTACATTTCGGGGATAGTGACCATAACCCTGTAAGATTTAAGGTAGTTATGGAAAAGGACATAGAGGGACCGGAAATAAAAGTACTGAATTGAGGGAAGGCACCTTTGAATATGGTAAAACAGGATCTGGCCAAAGTGGACTGGGAGCAGCTTCGGATAGGATCCAAAATTGGCTTAGTGGAAGGAGGCAGAGGGTGATGGTCGAGGGTTGTTTTTGCGAATGGAGGCATCTGAACAGGGGGATACCACAGGGATCAGTGCTGGGACCCTTATTCTTTGTAGTGTACATGAATGATTTAGGCGTGAATATAGGAGGTATGACCAGTAAGTTCGCAGACGACACAAAAATTGGTGTCGTAAATAGTGAGGACAGGACGATATAGTTGGGCTGGTAAGATGGGCGGAGCAGTGGCAGATGGAATTTAATCCTGAGAAGTGTGAGGTGATGCATTTTGGGAGGACTAACACGGCAAGGGAATATACAATGGATGGTAGGACCCTAGGGAGTACAGAGGGTCAGAGGGATCTTGGGGTGCTTGTCCATAGATCACTGAAGGCAGCAGCACAGGTAGATAAGGTGGTTAGGAAGACATATGGGATACTTACCTTTATTAGCTGAGACACAGAATATAAGAGCAGGGAGGTTATGTTAGTGCTGTATGAAATGCTGGTTAGGCCACAGCTGGAGTACAGTGTGCAATTCTGGGCACCACACTATAGGAAGGATGTGATTGCACTGGAGAGGGTGCAGAGGAGATTCACCAGGACATTGCCTGGGCTGGAGCATTTCAGTTATGAAGAGAGACAAGATAGGCTGGGGTTATTTTTCTTGGAGTGGAGAAGGCTGAGGGGTGACTTGATTGAGGTATACAAAATTATGAGGGGGATTGATAGGATAGATAGGAAGAAACGTTTTCCCTTAGCAGAGGGGTCAATAACCAGGGGGCCTAGATTTAAGGTAAGGGGCAGGAGGTTTAGAGGGGAGTTGAGAATTTTTTTCCAACCATAGGGTGGTTGGAATCTGGAACACATTGCCTAAAGGGGTGGTAGAGGCAGGAACCCTCACAACATTTAAGAAGTATTTAGATGAGCACTTGAAACGCCATAGCATACAAGGCTACGGGCCAAGAGCAGGAAAATGGGATTAGATTGGACGGGAGCTTGATGGTCGTCGCAGGCGCGTTGGGCCAAAGGGCCTGTTTCTGTGCTGTAAAACTCTGACTCTATGACTCTAACCCTACTGGAAGCACGATGGTAATGGTGTTGCTTACTGATCTGTGTGATGGCAGATCTAATGTAATCATTTACTTCCATGAACCACTAAGTAACAGAGCACCAGGACATGGCTAGGGGAGGTCCTCAGTGTAATGTCCTAGGCCCAACCATCATCAGCTACCTCATCAATGACCTTCCCTCCATCATAAGGTCAGATGTGGAGATATTCGATGATGATTGTACGATGTTCAGTACCATTTGCAACTCTTCAGATACTGAAGCAGTCCGTGTCCATATGTAGCAAGACCTGAACAACATTCAGGCTTGGGCTGATAAGTGGCAAGTAACATTTATGGCACACAAGCACCAGGCAATGACCATCTCCAACAAGAGAGAATCTAACTATTTTCCTTTGACATTCAATGGCATTACCGTCACTGATTCCCCCACTATCAACATCTTGGGGGTTACCATTGACCAGCCACATATATACTGTAGCTACAAGAGCAGGTCAGAGGCTGAGAATTCTGCAGTGAGTAACCCACCTCCCAACTCCCCAAAGCCTGTCCACCATCTACAAGGCACAAGTCAGGAGTATGATGGAATTCTCTCCACTTGCCTGGATGAGTGCGGCTCCAACAACACACAGGAAGCTCGACACTATCCAAGACAAAGCAATCCACTTGATCGGCACTCCAAGTACCACCTTAAACAATAACTTCCTCCACCACCGGTGCACAGTGGCAGCAGTGTGTACCATATGCAAGATGCACTGCAACAGCTCACCATGCCTCCTTCAACAACACCTTCCAAACCCGCGAACTCTTCCACCTAAAAGGACAAGGACAGCAGAGGCATGGGAACACCACCACGTGCAAGTTCCCATCCAAGTCATACACCATCCTGACTTGGAAATATATCGCCATGCCTTCACTGTCGCTGGATCAAAATCCTGGAACTCCCTCTCTAACAGCACTGTGAATGGCAGCAGTTTAAGAAGGCAGCTCACCACCACCTTCTCAAGGGAAATTAGGGATGGGCAACAAATGCTGGCCTTGCCAGTGATACCCACATCCCATGAAAGAATAGAAAAAAGCTTCAATCAATGGAATGTAAATCAGGCAGATTCTCCAATGGGTGGCTGATCCACTTTGCCAAATTACTGCCCAGGCAGTGAAGATGGTTTCTAGAAGCCAAGCACAATACTAATTACTAATGTCTTACCTAAGTAATGGCCTAAATGGCACTAAAATCACTAAAGAATGTTTCAAACCATCTACATTTCAGTGTTACTCCAGTTCAAGCACAACTCACACTACTCACTCAGAATCACTCTTGCTCTGCTGGGCTCTTACATCAGGATCCATCATATAGAAAGGGTCACTGACCTGAAACATTAACTCTGCTTCTCTCTCCACAGATGCTGCCCGACCTGCTGAGTATTTACAGCATTTCTTGTGTTTATATTATATATTATATAGAAAAATCACTTGTGCTATGTAATAAAGCACACTTATAATTTGAAATACATAGAAAGCTGTATTCATTATATTGTAAAATATATTGTCATGAAGGTGCTTCCGTTATTTTTTTTTGAGGACTTGTGTTTAACGGACTGTGGAAAATGCCTCAGAAGATGTTTGGACTTGTTTTTTTTAAAAGGGTCACTGGAAGGACACTTGGGGCTGAATTTTATATCGGGCGGACTGGAGCTGGCCACCGACGTAAAAGTCGATGGCGCACCCGCTTCTGCCTAGCCTGGGGATTCATCCCACATTTTACGGATCCCCAGGCTTTAATTGTTCTGAGGCGGGACTTACACATTTGGGGGAAGGGGGCCATCTTGGGTGCTGGGGCTGGTTGTGGAAGCAGGGGCGGCCCTCAATCGGGCACCCGATGCCCGTTTGTCAGGGCCCACCCCGGGGCACTGAGAGGCCGCCAGCTTTCAGCAGGTGGCCTTTCCCAGCTCCAGGACGCCCGCTTGCCATGGGTAAAATCCCCGTGGAGGTGGGCGAAGACCCTTAAGTGGCCGTTAATTGGCAACTTGATTGGCCTGCAGCGGGTGGCCCATTTTTCGCCCTCCCCCCGCCCTATGTAAAGTGGGGCGAAGGCGGAAACGGGTCGGGAAGGCCTCCCGGAGCTATCGCTCCATTTTACGCCACCCCTGCCTCCATCCGGCTCGCTGGGGCGGCGTAAAATTCCAGCCTTGGACTTTGTTTTTTAAAAAAAATACACTTACTGGAAGTCACATGTCTTAAGCTAAGTAAACAGTTGGATCCTTATGGACAATGGATCTGTTTAGACTTAGAGAAGTCACATGTCTGGATTTATAGCTGTCAGGAGTTTTGGCTTCATTTTTGGATATTGTTTAGATTCAATTGGTGTGCATCCTGCTAAGAAAGAAGCCACCCAACTCATACTTTTCCACCTGCTTTGGAAAATCTTTTAAGAATCCAGTGTGATAGCTGAAACCATGGATGCAGTAATTCTCCTGAAAAGCCTGCAAGACTACTCCTTGTCATCACCTGGACAAAACTGCTCCAGAAAGCTGCTCAGATGCTAGGAATCCTGTGACGAGTAACTCACCTCCTGACTCCCCAAAGCCTGTCCACCATCTACAAGGCACAAGTCACGAGTGTGATGGAATACTCTCTACTTGCCTGGATGGGTGCAGCTCCAACAACACTCAAGAAACTCGACACCATCCCGGACAAAGCAGCCCGCTTGATTGGCACCTCATCTACAAACATTCACTCCTTCCACCACCGACGCACAATGGCAGCAGTGTGTACCATCTACAAGATGCACTGCAGCAACGCACCAAGGCTCCTTAGACAGCACCTTCCAAACCCGCGACCTCTATCAACTAGAAGGACAAGGACAGCAAATGCATGGGAACACCACCACCTGCAAGTTCCCCTTCAAGTCACACACCATCCTGACTTAGAACTATATCGCCGTTCCTTCACTGTCGCTGGGTCAAAATCCTGGAACTCCCTTTCTAACAGCACTGTGGATTGCAGCGGTTCAAGAAGGCAACTCACCACCATCTTCTCAAGGGCAATTAGGGATGGGAAATAAATGCTGGCCTGGCCAGTGACGCCCACATCCCATGCATGAATAAAAAAACTCGCAGTGACAACTGTCTAAGTGTACCCGGACACCAGTCTGAAAGTAATCTGGAACATTCCATATCTTATCCTTTTTCTTCAAGATTTAACAATACCTTGTTCAAAGTAATTTTTTTTATAAAAGTTGATCTCTGCAGAGCCAGTTTTTTCATTTTCTTTATTTTTTCTTGAACCGGTGTGTGTATGTGGAGAATATTTTAGAAGGGTAGATATTTATACTTCCATATTTCAATCTGTGTGTTAATAAACTTTGCATCTTTATTGAATAAGTCCTGTTTTATAATAAATCAGCAATTTTGTTCTTTATTAAAGAAACCTAGTTGGCGGATTTTTATTTTGAATAAAGTATATAATTTGCCGTTTCGGTAACTGGTAAAATATTTAAATATATGTTGTGATCAGTGGAGTAGTGGAACTAGAGAAAGGCAGTGCATTCCTCCAACCTTGGTCGTATCAATATACATCATATATTGAAATATGCATTCTCTATGTTTTGAAATATGTCCAATTGATGCTGTGATTAAATCACTTAATATTATAGTGTTGGGAAATGGAAAATTTGAGAAATACACATCTCTGGGGTGGTTACTTCAGGTCTTAACTAGAACACTGGGGCTCAGTATAAAGGTTTTTCTTTTACATCTGACAATCAAAGCATTCATAATCTAATTGTGGTAAATGCTGTTTTCCAATTGCATATCAGAGTGTATTTTGGATCAAAACACACGCAGAAACAAGCCCAGGTCATAGTCCAATGAGAAATTCTAGTTTAGGATTTGTCTACATTCCTGCACAAAAGAAACTGCTGAGATTTTAATTTTTCACAATAAGTTGAAATGCCAGCCAATATGTCAGAGTTATCACAGTGAAATATGATTTGTAGGTCATTCATACATAATAACTGGGTAACATCATTCTTAGTTTTGAAGATTCAAATTTGAATTTGTTTTTTTTTAAAAATACGCTGTGCTCCCCCAAAAATAAATTGATGTCTGGTGCTACTGAGTGGTGCAAAGGCTTGTACATTGATCTCACACCTCTAGGACTTGGTTCAGGTTCAACCCAGATTGCTGGGATGAGAGTCTCCCTTGTCTGCTGGTTGAAATGAGTTTAAGCAGATTCAAAAGGGCTCGCAATGGATGTGGAACTATATCACAAAACTGTCTCTAATTTGGCACGAATTAGCATTCTTACTCAGAGACCACATTAAGCAAGCAGGCTTTGTGGTGGAGAGGATATGAGGTCTGAAACTCAGCTCATTTTCAACCACAACATCAATGTTCATATTTGGTTTGAAACTCTGACTGCATAGGGAAATTGAATCAATGGCAAGGCGCAGAATTTGTAGTGAGGTTGAAGATGAGGGCTTTGAACTTGAACGAATTATGTCTCATCCAAGATTCAATTTCAAGCAAGTCTGATGGCACAGAGGCAGTTCAGGGGTTGAGAGAGCCATGGAAAGGTAGAGTAGGATGCCATCAACATATGTGGAATATGATGCTCTGCCTCTGGATGACATTACTAAGGAGCAGCATGCAGATAAGGGAGAAGAGGAGATCAATGATCCTTGGGGGACTCCGAAGCTGCTAGTGTAAGGGAGGGAACAAAAGCCAATGCTGCAGATGTGCTGGTTATGTTTGGATAGGTAGGAATAGAATCGTGTGAAGGCCATCCCACAGACCTGACAATAGAGGAGCAGTGTTAGAAGAGATTGAAATGGTTAAAATTGAAGAGAGGCAATCCTGTATTTCACCAGTTTTATGTCTGACTCTGGCTGCACGTGACCTGAATTGCCTTGCTGCTGACTCTGGGTGCCTGAAATAGGAAGAATACGTCCTTAGTACTGAAATCTCTCACCTTGTTGAACAAAAGAAAAAGTAACATTTGGCCCATGAGGCTATTTTAGTTGTGCTATGGAGTCGTGGGAATTGAATAAGCAGGTGATATTTCCAAGAAGTTGAAGTCCAATTAAATTTTACTGTAATCCCGAAAATAATGCTGCAAAATTCTAAGATAGTCTAATGTAATTTAAAATACTCAGCCCTGAACAGTAGCATTCTATTGATGGCCTTTTCATGATCCTTCTTTGGCCTCCTTGTCTCGAGAGACAATGGGTATGCGCCTGGAGGTGGTCAGTGGTTTGTGAAGCAGTGCCTGGAGTGGCTCTAAAGGCCAATTCTAGAGTGGCAGACTCTTCCGCAGGTGCTGCAGATAAAATTGGTTGACAGGGCTGTTACGCAGTTGGCTCTCTCCTTGCGCTTCTGCCTTTTTTCCTTCCAACTGCTAAGTCTCTTCAACTCGCCATGCTTTAGCCCCGCCTTTACGGTTGCCCGCCAGCTCTGGCGATCGCTGGCAACTGACTCCCACGATTCATGTCGCGTTTGCAGACGTCTTTAAATCGGACACAAGGACGGCCGGTGGGTCTGATACCAGTGACGAGCTCGCTGCACATTGTGTCCTTGGGGATCCTGCCATCTTCCATGCGGCTCACGTGGCCATGCCATCTCAGGCGCCGCTGGCTTAGTAGGGTGTATTTGCTGGGAATGTTGGCCTCCTCGAGGACTTCAGTGTTGGAGATACGGTCCTGCCCCCTGATGCCAAGGATTCTCCGGAGACAGCGAAGATGGAATGAATTGAGACATCGCTCTTGGCTGATGTACGTTGTCCAGGCCTCGCTGCCGTAGAGCAAGGTACTGAGGACACAGGCTTGATGCACTTGGACTTTTGTGTTCTGTGTCAGTGCACCATTTTCCCACACTCTCTTGGCCAGTCTGGACATAGCAGCAGTGGAAGCCTTTCCCATGCGCTTGTTGATTTCTGCATCGAGAGACAGGTGACTGGTAATAGTTGAGCCTAGGTAGGTGAACTCTTGAACCACTTGCAGAGTGTGGTCGCCGATATTTATGGATGGGGCATTTGTGACGTCCTGTCCCATAATGTTTGTTTTCTTGAGGCTGATGGTTAGGCCAAATTCGGTGCAGGCAGCCGCAATCCTATCAATGAGTCTCTGCAGACACTCTTCAGTGTGAGATGTTAATGTAGCATCATCAGCAAAGAGGAGTTCCCTGATGAGGACTTTCCATACTTGATCTTCGCTCTCAGATGGGCAAGGTTGAACAACCTGCCACCTGGTCTTGTGTGGAGGAAAATTCCTTCTTCTGAAAACTTGATCGCATGAGAGAGCAACAGGGAGAAGAAGATCCCAAACAGTATAGGTACGAAACACAGCCCTAATGATCCTAACTGCACAGAAAACCATCATAATTTGAGAACATGGTGGTTTAGTGGTAATGTCAATGACCTAGAGACTAATGCCTTGGGAATGTGGGTTCAAATCCCACCATGGTGGAATTTAAATGTAACTTTTTAATAAAAAACTCAACTACTTAAAGCCTGGAATTGAAAGCTAGTCTCAGTAATGGTGCCATGAAAATATCATCAATTGTTGTAAAACCCCATCTGGTTCACTCATATCCTTTCAAGGAAGGAAATCTACCATCCTTACCTGGTCTGGCCTACATGTAACTCCAGACCCATGGCAATATGATTGACTCTTATCTGCCCTCTGAAATGGCGTAGCAAGCCACTCCCTTATCAAGAGCAATTAGGGATAGTCATCAAATGCTGGCCTTGCCAGTGATGCCCATATCCCATGAAAGAATTTTTAAAAACATGTTTACATATATTGTGTGCAGGCTCAGCATCACAATGTAAATGGAACATGCAACCTCTGCAAACGGGAGTCAGTTTTTACCTTATCAATATCTAGATGAATGACAGATAAACAAGGATCAAACAAATAACCCTTGGCACTGTACACCAGCTATGGAACATATGTGCTGGCAAATATTTGAATATACATCTTATTAGATTGAGACCAAACTGTAAATTAATAGTAACCAATATACACAGTATATTTACAGTAATTTATAAACTTTACTCTCATCTTCCAAAGATCAAAACAACAAGATGATTTTGCTGAGTTCAATGTTAATTGGCTCAAAGCATGGTCACTTCTTGCTTTGCTGAATAGCACTACGGTGCCAGGTTTGCCTTGCCTGTCTGATGGCTATTGACTGATTCTTTGAGCATTGGTGGCCTGTTATGAATCCCCTGATAGCAGCCTGCTGATCACAGAGCTGTCTTGTCAGATAGAATTATTGACCCTTCCCCTCTGACAAACCCCAGACACAATTGTCCATGAAAACTACTATCACAGAATCCATCTCAATTACCTAATACATTTGAGATTGGATGGGATGGCTTGCTTCATTGATCTGTGCCACACACTTTGAATTACCTGTGATGGCTGATAATTAACATCTCAAGCCAGTTATCTAAGCCACCATTCAACAAGTAAAGCCAATATTCAATTGCTATTGGCATGTTAAACCCATCTTTGTTTGACAGAAAAAACATGAAATGTAATGTTAATTACCCTCAGATTGCCAGATCTTAATGTATACTCTGAAACCTTGCCGAAACAGCCTACAGAAACAAGCATTAATAACAACAACAACTTGTATTTATATAGTGTTACGACCAAGGTGGGAGTAATGCACTGTTAATTCAGTCCCACTGGTCCACTGGTCCACAGGTCACAGTATATTACTAAAGTTTCCCACCTACCGGAGAATAGCCAAATTAAACATTCTATTTATCCTCCAGAATAAAGCACACCAAACCAGGTTTCTTTATTCAACAACAACATCAACTATTTATTAAAAAACTAAGTTTTAAACAGTAATGAGATAAATCTATATGTGAAAAGATTTATAACTTCTTATTCTTCCTAACTCTCATGCATGTACACACACATTTAAAAAAAAACGATTAACCAGGGAAAAATGCTTTTCTCTGTACAACTGTTTCTTAGGAATAATAAAGTAACTGGGCTGTAATGTTCTTGTAGGATATTTCTGGGTCGGTGAGGTGTTTCAGAGTCGAATAGTCAGATGCCACTCAAAGTCTCTCCAGGCGTCACACAGATCTTTGACCGAAGGGTGTAGCAACAGGTCAAGCTCTGGGCTCTACGCTTTAGTTAAGTGAAGACATTCAACAGGGTGCAGAAAAGATTCATGAGAATGATTCCAGGGATGAGGAATTTCAGTTACGGATAGATTGGAGAAGTTGGGACTGTTTTCCTTGGAGAAGAGCAGGCTGAGAGGAGATTTGATAGAGGTATTCAAAATCATGAGGGGTCTGGACAGAGTAGGTAGGGAGAATCTGTTCCCATTGGTGGAATGATCGAGAATGAGAGGGCACAGATTTAAGGCAATTGGCAAAAGAAGCAATGGCGACATGAGGAAAACTTTTTCATGCAGTGAGTGGTTAGGATCGGGAATGCATTGCCTGAGAGTGTGGTGGAGGCAAGTTCAATCGAGGCATTCAAGACAGAATTGGATTATTATCTGAAAATAATACAAGACTACAGCGAGAGAGTGGGGGGAGTGGCACGAAGTGAATTACTCCTTCGGAGAGCTGGCATAGACAGGACAGGCCAAATTGCCTCCTTCGGTGCTGTGGTTCTATGATTCTATGAACTGTTGACCACCCTACTTCCCCTCCTGGTCCCTATGTTAGCCAATATTGTTAACAGTTCTCTCTCTTCAGGTGTTGTCCCTCTCTCCTTTAAATCTAGCGTCATCATCTCTCTCATCAATAAAAACTCCGTAACACTACCGTCCTTGCAAACCGTCATCTCATCTCCAACCTCCTTTTCCTCTCCAACACCCTTGGATGTGCTGTCACCTCCCATTTTGATCCTTCCTGGAACTCCATTCTTGTATCCCTCCAATCAGGTTTCCGCTCCTGCCGCAGTACCGAAACAGCTCTTATGAAAGCCACAAATGAGACCCTATGTGAATGTGACAAAGGTATAAGTTCCCTCCACATCCTTCTCGACCTGTCTGCAGCCTTTAACACGGTTGACCACACCATCGTCCTCCAAAACCTCTCCACTGTTGTCCAGCTGCGTGGGACTGCTCTCACGTTGTTCCATTCTTATGTATCTAATCATCGCCAGAGTATCACTTCTCTTCCTGGTTCTGCAGCGCAACCTCTGGTGTCCCCGAAGATCCATTGGATCTATCCTTGACCCATCTACATGCTGTCCCTTGGCGACATCATTCAAAAGCACATGTTAGTTTTCACAAGTACACTGACAATACCCAGCTTTACATCACCACGACCTCTCTTGACCCCTCCACTGTCTCTAAATTATCAGACTGCTTGTCTGATATCCAGTACTGGAGAAGCAGGGATTTTCTCCAATTAAATATTGGGAAGACTGAAGCTATTGTTTTTGGTCCCCACTCCAAGCTCTGTTCCCTAGCTACCGAGTCCATCCCTCTCCCTGGCAACAGTTTGAGATTAAGCCAGTCTGTTCACAACCTTGGTATCACAATTAATCCCAAGATGAGCTTCTGACCTCATATTTGCCCATCTATTTTCATCTCCATAACAATTTCCACCTCCATAAAATGTTCCAGCTTTGCCCTGTCTCAGCTCATCGGCTCATTCACAGCTTTGTTACCACTAGACTTCACTATTCCAATGCATTCCTGGCTGGTCTCCCACATTCTACCCTGCATAAATGAGGTCATCTAAAACTCTGCTGACCCTGTCTTAACTCATGCCGAGTCCTGTTCAGCTATCACCCCTGTGCTCGCTGACCTACGTTGACTCCCGGTCAAGCAACGCCTTGATTTCAAAATTCTCATCCTTGTTTTCAATTCCTCCATGGCCTCGCCTCTCCCTGTCTCTGCAATATCCTCCAGCCCCACAACTCTTCAAGGTATCTGCACTTCTGTGATTCTGGCCTCTTGTGCATTCCCGATTTTGATTGCTTGCCATACCTTCAGTTGCCGAGGCCCTAAGTTCTAGAATGGCCTGCCTTACCTATCCACCTCTCTACCTCGCCTTCCTCCTTTAAGCAACTTATTCAAACCAACCTCCTTGACCAAGCTTTTGGTCATCTGAGCTAATACCTCCTTATGTGGCTTGGTGTCATATTTTGTTTTATTAATGCTCCTGTGAAGCAACTTAGGTTGCTTTATTACATTTAAAGTGCTATATAAATATAAGTTGTTGTTGGACAGTTGGGATTTTAAAAGTACACTTTTAAGTGAATTGGGAGAAGTTTTTTTCCCATTGGTGGACGTAGAAAGAAATAGAGTTGGGAGGGGATAGAGAGATGTGGGGAGCGAGCGATACAAGAAAGTGATCAAAGATGGCCTCAATATGATGGGAATAGCATGACTAGGTCCACGATGTTGCGGTAATTATGGGTTGGGGAGTTTATATGGAAGGAGAAATTAAGAGAGGATAGGAGGGCAGTGGCTCAGAAGAGATAGAGTGTGATTAAATGCGATGGAGGTTGAAATCATCCAGGGTGATAGTCACTTAGTGCAGAGGCTGAGGGAGGAAAATTTTTCTGATGCTTGGATGGGTGGTAGAAAAAGACTATTTTAAATGCAAAGTGAGGGTTTTGGGTTGGGGGCGTGGTGGGGGGGGAAGACTCAAAGGAGGAGGAAGTGCCAGAGAAGTAGGAGACAGACTAAGGTGTGATTTAGTGACAAGAGCCATGCCATCAATGCAATGATCTGGGGGCGGGTCAAGTGGTAGAAGGTATAACATGGAAGCTTCATTTAGGGAGAAGGTGCCATCGCCCTCAGGCAGGTTTCAATCAAGGCCAAGATGTTGGTGCAATCATCACCATGAACTCATGAATAGCAAGGGTCTTGTTCACAAGTGAATGGACATTCTGTAGAGAGATGCAGAGAGGGACACTGATAGCTGATCCGCTGGCATAGTCCACAGGGTCAGCACTGAGAGGTATCAAATGGACGGGAAGGAGATTGGCAAGATTAGCCCCTGGTGGGTGTGGTGGGTAGGAAGGTTAGCGAGCGAGTAGGATGGGATGGTTGGGGTTGCTGCAGAGATGAGTGCCTCATTAGGCCCTTTGGAGGATGCCAAAGAGGCACAGGGGGAATCTGTAGGCTTATAAAAGAGGGAGTCAAGCCTTGGACAGCAGCAGGAGAGTAGGAATGTCAAGGAGTATTGAGGGGGCTCGAGATTTGGGAAAGCAGAGTTACTAAGGGGGTGAAATGAATGGAGACATAATGACAGGAGAGCGAGGTCTAGGAAGAATAAAGAGAAAAGTAAAAAAAAAAGGTGAAAGAAAAGTGTGAAAAGAAGTGATGAAGTCGCGTCTAGCAGTCAGACGTGCAAGCCTGTACTGTGGCTAGCAATAAAGAAACCAATCGATAAAGTAACACAGACAAAATGTTTGTCCCAAAGCAATAATTGTTTCTAAAGTGAGTCATTCAAGAAAATTGTTATTATAATGCATTGAAAAGTTACCATTTTCTAATTTTCCAATAATATTATGACCCAATGTATTCGTCAATAGACTTTAACATTCCATAAAGCGGTAAAACATTTCTTTGGATCCTGAAAACAAAACAGAAAATGCTAGAGATGCTCAGCCAATCAGACACAATGTGTGGAGAGAGAGAAACACAGTTAACATTTCAGATCAATGGCATGTCATGAGAACTGCCTATGGACCCTGTGCTGTCCACAATCCAAACTTCTACTGTCCTCTTAAACTTTCCAGTATTCTTTTTAATTATCCTTAGCTGACTTTTGTTTTCTTCCACTTTTCACTACTGTTTGATTTGTGGTATCTTTTAAAGAAAGATTTATATTTCTACAGCAACTTTCTCAAGTTATCCCAAAATGCTTCACAGCCAATGATTGACTTTTGAACTGTAGTCACTGTTGCTTTATTGCCAAACACAGCAGGTAATTTGAACAATACAAGATCACATTAGTTAATCTGTTCTTGGTGGCATTGGTTGAAGGACAAATATTGTTCAGGAGAAATTCCCTGCTCTTCAAATAGTGACAAGGGATCTATTACATTACTCCAAGGAGATATGTGGGGTCTCAGTTTAATGTACTATCTAAGACAACACATCCAACAATGTAGCACTCTCTCAGTATTTCACTAAAATATCAGTCTAGATTATGGACGTCAACCTCTGACCTTCTGCTACAGAGGTGACAGTGCTACCACTGAGCCAAGTTAACATTTTAAGATGCTTCCTCCCAGCCTTTGGGTCAGTATTGATCTCTCAACTTAGCCACAGTGGTTTTGATTATTATACTTGCCAGATCTTTCCTTATGATGCATGCATTTTTTTCCACATCCTTCGAAGTAGTGGAACAATTAAAATTCCATTTTCCCTCCAATTGAAATGTTTTCTTTGCTTCCCATTCAATCCTCACTAGACAATGGCTCCGTCCCAGTGGTGGATGTTCATCCAGATTTGTTTCTATTTCTGCGCTGGCACTATTCACTATTCAAAGGTGTACTTCACTGCTCAACTTGAGTTTGTTTCATCAAAAAAGCTGCTTTAGTCTTCAAGCAGTTATAGTTGGTTCACTAGAGTCACCTTTTCTAAAGCATGAAATAGCTACTGATAACATTTTTAACCATTCAACAACAGACCTGAAGTCATATACTGAGAAATTCCATTCAATTTTCCCAAATCATTCTATTTGCTTCAATTTTAGCATCAAATTATGTCATGATATCTTATGAATATTCTGAGGCAGACAAGGTTTCTTCTAATAGTTTAAATTATATTTATAGTTTTCCACAACTATTGTTTAAGTGTTTCACAACCAAAATTGTCTCAACTTGAAGTTACTTTATTAAACACATAGGCCGAGAAATTCAACTTATGCCCAAAATGAGCACAAAGTCGGTGAACCATTGGTTCCATGTGCTGGCCTGTGTCAGCCGGAGTCAAATTTGGCTATGTGGCTGATTTAAATGCTGCCATTGAGCTGTGAGTACCAAGTAAGCATCCTAGTGAAGTTTATAGTTGGAGAGGGTGGGAAATGGGCTGGATCCTATGCTTGGATGACCGATAGATTGGGTCAAGGTCAGGGCATGGTGAAGTGATCCAAGGGGGAGACCTCAAATGTGCCTGTAGCAGACCGGAGTGTTTTTGTGGGCCCAAGAGGAGTACTGGGTCCACTAAATATAAAAACTGAACATTACTGAATTTGTTTTTTGAGCAGGTATAGTGGTCACTTTAAGGCTCTTTCAACACCTGATACCACAAGACAAAGAATGCGTGGCCTTAGTTTTTCCCATTTGTACCTAAATTTTGCATTTCTACAACCAGTATAGGACCTCATTTTGTATATTTACAGGGGCTAACACCTGTTTCAGGCAGGCATCCCAAAAGTCACCTGAATTGACATAGCGTGTTTACGGTACAGTTTGTACATGATAGATCACAATGCAGAATTTGGAGGTCTAATGCTGTTTTTATACTGAACAAATAAACTGATGTGAGTTGAATTTCTCCTCCATAGTGTCTTAACAGATGATAGAGTTGTAGAATTTTACAGTGCTGAATGTCATTCAGCCCATCTTGCCCGTGGGTGCTGATTCTCCTAGAGTGCCTTCTACTTAGTCCCATTCCTGTTCATGCTCCGTACCCTTTTGAATTTTAAGCTAATATATTACATATATATATATCCACTTCCCTTTTGAAAGCCATTATAGATTCTGCTTCTCCCACTGGTAGGACATGTCCTAGGTTTGCATTGACAATTGTAATGAACAATGGAAACAAACAAAAAAAATTCCCTCCCACCCCCTCCAATACATCTCATTCAGCAAGTGGAAGAAAATAGTGTACGTTTGGATGACCAGTTTTGTTGGAGATAGGATTCAAAACAGACCAGTGACACATAATTATGCAGAAACATAAGCCCCCAGCCACAAAGAACGTACACACATAAAGCAACACCTCTAAAAGTGGCAGCGAGATACACACAAAAAAAAGCCCTCCCTGCACACAGGAAAGCAAGACCTCTCTGTACACAATAAAGCCCATTCACAAAAAGACAAAACCCCAACGGCACCAACCAAAAGTGAGATCACCATACACATAAAAATTGAGACCCACCATATACAAGGAAGTAAGGCCATCCCATTCACAAAGATGGTAAAGGAAAATTCCTGATTGGCACAAAATGCCTGCTCCGTAATGGGTCAAAATCCATGAATCATGGTGACCTTTTTCAGCCTTCCAAGCCCAGGAACTTTAGTGAGGTGAAGTCTAAATAGGCTTTTTGCGTTGGTTTGGAAGGGTTCTGGCTGATGCAATTTCTCTGTGCTGTTTCTAGCAACTGGCTAATGTATTTGCATCAAATTCCTTTGAGCATTATTTTAATGCAATCTTTAGACTATTTATCATTAAAATAGAGCAGACCAGAATTTATTGTCAATGTATTAACACAGGAATTTTTGGTATTTTAGCATTCTATACTATATGTGACATTTGATACAAAATAATTTGATACATTCAATTAGTAACAGACTTTTTTTAAGTCTTAACGGGAGCTTTGTGGGTCAGTTCAGAGAAGCTTGACAACCCTTGTTCGAAGTTACAGCTATTCTAGTCTGTTATTATCAACCAGCAGGAGGCATACCCCTGGAAGAAACCAATCAGTTTTCCATTTTCTCCTTCACTGTGAATCATCATTATGAAGTGTTCCATCTAGCAGCCCCATCGAGATCTATCACAACTTTCGCCTATGTTGCAAATTAATGAAGAATGATTGTTAAGGCTGAAGTCTGAGCTCATAGCATTAGTTTGGGAGTCTGATCTATCTATAACCAGGACTATCAAGCTGCCTGTGGAACAACAATTAATTACTTATCAGGTTTTTTTGTATTGAGCAGGATGCCACATTAAATAAACTTATTAAAGAAAAAGAGCTGTGAACACATAGCTAAATACGAAAGGAGATACAAATGCATCATAATACATGTTAAAAAATAACTTGTAGGAGGTAGAATTGAAAGAAAACACACTATGCTGATATCTTCCTTTGGCTTTTATCACAAACATGCATCCTGTATTGTTCCAATGCAGAATCTCTTTAATATTTTAATTCTGTGTAGTTTGAAACTCCTTCAGGAAGCATGGTTAATGTAATTAGATTTGAATTCACACCTACCTCAATATTGCCATAATAGCCGTAAGTGGAAATAACATAAAAGGGAATAACATTACATTGCAATGGTTTGGAAGGGTTCTGGCTGATGCAATTTCTCTGTGCTATTTCTAGCAACTGGTTAATGTATTTGCATCAAATTCCCATGTGCATTATTTTGATGAGATCTTTAGTCTATTTATCATGAAAATACAGCAGTCCAGAATTTGATGCCAACATATCAACAGGGGAATTTTTGGTATTTTAGAATTCTATACTATTCTCTGGCATTTGATATGAAATAGTGTGATACATTCAGTTAGTAAAAGACTTCCTTGAGTCTTAACATCTGCAAAGGCAAGAGCATTTTTGAGGAGATATTTCCTGAATTACTTAGATTTTGGAAGATGTTATTCACTCCATTTCTCCCAGTCATCACTACTCATGTTTGTACATCGAAGGGCCGAATGGCGTATTCCTGCTGCAATTTTTCTATGTTTCTATTCACACTGCTGTCATGAGGACAGGCAAGTGAGTCATTAACGTTATCATTTTTAATCACAGTGCCATTCCAGCTCAGTCAGCTAGAAGCTTTCTTATAGTGGGCAAACATGAATGGTTTAAGTTGTGAGGCTCTAAAGGACTTATTACTGCAGCAATGCTACTGTCAATATAAGTGTTTATCATTAAAGCTGACAGCCGCCATAGAATCTCACTTACAGGTCTGTGCTTGATTATGTGTGGAGGTTAAGCACACGGAATGAAAAGGTAGATAACACTTGTGTGCTGAATCAGTGCCCATGATATCACTGAGCAGGTCACAGTGTCCAGCACAAGTTCAGCCTGCTTCTCTTTTCTCACGGAAAACACAACTGCACTTTTCAAAGTAGGGCAAGCCGCAACATAAAAGACGACTGGATCCACTCAGTATCAGCAGTGTTACGACCAGGTGCTAAAGGTGTCTAGAGGTCTGTTACTATCTTCACTTGGTTTTATTGTAACAGGGTTTAATTTTAAAAACAGTGTTTTGAGCTCCCCCTTTGTGAATCCTTGTTCACAACTTTCCAATTATCAGGCAAAGAAATGAGCACAAACAGGCTTTCTTTGGTTTGAAGAAAAAAGATGGAATTTATGAAACCTTAAACTTAAACTGTAATACAGTTAACGCCTACAGATATATGATGCATCCATGCTAGCATGCACATGCGATACACACATGCAAATAGGGGAAGAAAAGATAAGTAGAACAGTTTGAGGCCATCTCTTGTTACTGTGCTTTGAGCTGTCGTCCTTGATTGTTGGGGCCCAGTGTTCCTTTTAAACCTTGTTTACGTAGGAGACTTTTTCTCTCTTTAAGTTTACATGTCATCAATGGTTTCTGAAGCTGGTGAGAGCGAGATGAGGGCAGAGAGGAGAGAGATGTTCACAGTCCATGAGCACACAGCGTTCTGATTTCAAAATCTGTTTTTCCAGTTTACAACTCCCCTAGTTGGCCAGCAGGTGGTCACATGACTGACTGGTTTGACCAGGTCGCTTCTGTGTATTGGGGGCACCGACTGGTTCCCTTTGCTTCACCACTGTCTGGTACGATGTAAATGTCTTTCCAGTCAGGGGCTTGCAATTTTTAACTTTTAATGTTCATGTGGCGAAATAATATGTCTCAGTCTTGGCAGGTGGGGGGGGGGGGGGGTTTCCCTGACAGCAGTTCTACAGGAGCAAAATATTGTGGATGTGGAAAATCTGAGCTAAAAACAGAAAATGCTGGAAATACTCAGAGTTCTGTGAAAGGGTCATCAAACTATTTTTTATTCGCTCATGGGATATGGGCTTCGCTGGCTTGGCCAGCATTTATTGCCCATCCCTAATTGCCCTTAAAGGTGGTGGTGAGCTTCCTTCTTGAACCGCTGCAGTCCACGTGGGGTAGGTACACCCACGGTGCTGTTAGGAAGGGAGTTCCAGGATTTTGACCCAGCAACAGTGAAGGAACGGCGATATAGTTCTAAGTCAGGATGGTGTACGGCTTGGCGGGGAACTTGCAGCTGGTGGTGTTCCCATGCATCTGCTGCCCTTGTCCTTCTAGATGGTAGAGGTCGTGGGTTTGGAAGGTGCTGTCGAAGGACCCTTGGTGAGTTGCTGCAGTGCATCTTGGATACGGTACACACTGCTGTCACTGTGCGTCGGAGGTGAAGGGAGTGAATGTTTAAGGTAGTGAATGGTGTGTCAATCAAGCAGGCTGCTTTGTCCTGGATGGTGTTGAGCTTCTTAAGTGTAATTGGAGCTGCACCCATCCAGGCAAGTGGAGAGTATTCCATCACACTCCTGACTTGTGCCTTATAGATGGTGGACAGGCATTGGGGAGCCAACAGGTCAGTTATTTGCTGCAGAATTCCCAGCCTGTCACCTGCTGTTGTAGCCATGGTATTTAGGTGGCTGGTCCAGTTCAGTTTCTTGTCAATGGTAACCCCCCAGGATGTTGATAATGGCAGATTCAGCGATGGTAATGCCATTGAACAGTAAGGGGAGATGGTTAGATTCTCTCTTGTTTGAGATGGTCATTGCCTGGCACATGTGTGGCGTGAATGTTACTTGCCACTTAACAGCCTAAGCCTGGATATTGTCCAGGTCTTGCTGCATATGGACATGGGCTGCTTCATTATCTGAGGAGTCACGAATGGTGCTGAACATTGTGCAATCATCAGCTAACATCCCCACTTCTGACCTTATGATGGAGGGAAGGTCATTGATGAAGCAGCTGAAGATGGTTGGGCCTAGGACACTACCTGAGGAATTCCTGCAGTGATGTCCTGGGAATGGGATGATTGACCTCCAACAACCACAACCATCTTCCTTTGTGCTAGGTATGACTCCAACCAGCAGAGAGTTTGCCCCTGATTCCCATTGACTCCAGTTTTGCTAGGGCTCCATGATGCCAGACTCATTAACATATGTGAACTTTGTTTCCCTTTCCACAAATGCTGCCAGATCTGAGTATTTCTAGTTTTTCTGCTTTTAATATCAGCAGTTGTTGGGTTCACAAATCAACCAGCCTGGGAGAAAACATGACCACAAGAGTGTAAAGCAGATAAACTGCTGTATTATCCCCCTTCGGAACTCTTTAAATATGATAAGTAGTGCTTACATTTCCCACCATCTGCTACATCAGATGGTCATTTGCCTACAATAGTTCCAATGCTGCTAGAGGGGAATTCCAAACAAGATTAAAAATCAAAGTTGAAATAAAAATATTGAGATTGTGCTGTGCAGGCATTGGCAAGGAAAAACACTCTCAACTCACCTCTGTTATTCAGTTTTTTGTCCATATTTGGACCAAGGCTATAATGACGTCTGGAGCTGAGTCGCCCTGGCAGAACCCAAACTCAGCATTGGTGAGCTGGTTGTTGCTGAATAAATGCCTCTTGATAGCACTGTCGATGAAACCTTCCATGCTGCCAGGGTTGTGTCCTAACTTCTTTCCAGAAAATTGCACTCCATTAGGTTGGTTGCTTCTTGGCCTTCTACCACTATACCCAGGGAGCACTTTTGGAGTATGTCTGGGATAGTTCATAGCTAACCGGCCATTTCTGCCCAGTTCACCCTTGATAAGTATAGCAGGATGTATGCCTCTTGGAGTAGGTGTAAATCTTCTAGTAGGCTTTAGGAAGGTTCTATCTGTGCAGAGGAGAATAATTGATCCCAGAGGTATCCCTTGCTTTTGAATATATGCTCCAAAAGGAATGGTGAGAAGTTTCAAACTTTATTTTATTCTGCCATCCTCTTCAGCTCATTTCAGGCCTTTGGGGTGTTCCCTTTGGGGCAGCAGGGTGCTTTGCTGACTCCAATCTTTTTAGAAAGCTAGATGCCAAATCTAAGTATTGAAATAACCTTTTCTTTAGGACATGTTACAGGGTTATCTGCTGGTCAAATCAGTGTGTAGAAGTCCTACTCACTGCATTTCTATGTCCTCCAAAGGATTTGGGGAATTTTTACTCCAAGGATCTTTTTAAAAACTTGTTTATGTTCATTTTTCTCCCTCCTCTCCAGAAGGTGCTGACTGTTGCGCTGTCTGGCAATGACCAGCCCACTGGCACCTGGCATAAGTAATTATTCTTCATGTGTGAATCCAGGTAGTAAATGCTGACCTACAGTGGTTCCTGTCAACCAACACATTCAATTTAAAATCCTCATCTTTGTCACTAAATCTTTCAATGGTTTAGCTTTACCCTATATTTGCAACCTGCTCCAGCCTTGCATCCCTTCCCTGTTCTAGTGCCTTCCAGCTGTGCAATCCAGTGCAACCCATTCTCTTTATCCCACAATTGGTGGCAAAGCCTTCAGATGCCTCATTTCTACTTTTGAGAACTCCCCACTCTGTCTTCTCCATTTAAAGAACTTTGTAAAAGTCATCTTTTTTGGCTGAGCTTTTGGTCACCGTTCCTAAACTCTTCCTCCATGGGTCAGAATCGTTTATCTATATTTCTCTTTTCACCCTTAAGGCGGGAGTAGGGGGACGTTTTATGGAGGTGATGGAGGTCACAGCCATGACCTGCCAGCCAATCAGAGGCCAGTAGCTCTTTCACTGAGCAGCACCACGATGGAGGCAGTGGTTGCAGCTGGTAATAAACCCACCAGAGGCCTAGAATCATCAAGGGACCCAGGCCACATGTGAGTCATGGAGGGAAGGGTATCACAGGGTGGCGGCCGCGGGGAAGACATTGTAGGGGGGTCAGCAGCAAGGACATGAGGGTGGCTCTCAGCGTGCCCCCCCCCACTTTTCAATGCTAGCTCCCTTAATCAGGCACTGTGCTTTTGAATGAGGGACACCATCGCCGCCCCCTACCCCCCCCAACCCACCCCCAGAGTCGGCAAGCAACGGGTTAGCAGGATGAGGCTCTTAATTGGACCTGAATGCCCATATAAGGGCCTCAATTGGTGGCAGTGCGGGAAGGCCATCCACGAGCCTTAACGCCACGGACTTAATTGGAGTGGAAGCAGGAAAGTCGAGAGGGGGTGGGGGGAGCGCCCTCCGCCAACTTCCCACCCGATTAAATGCTTTCCCTGCCTCCAAACTCGCCACAGGGGAGAGCATAAAATACCCCTTGTGTGTAAAGCCCCTCAGAATTTTTTAATGCTAAAGGCACTGTGTAAAGAAAAGTTGTTTTATTCAGGGCCAGAGTACCTTTTGTGTAGAAGCATAAATTGTCCATTAGAGAAGTGGAAAAAAATCACAAATGCATTTAGTAGGAAATAAAAATAATAAATACTATTAAATCCTTTGGATCAGCTTTTCTGAAACTTGTAATATTTCAATTGGAGTTGTCAAATGGCTTGTTCCTGCTATATGTTCCATCTCATTGGCCCTGCTGAGATTATAGTGTCAAACTCACCTAATTTGTTGCTCCCTGTTGAATTAATCCTCTTATCGCATTATCTCGCAAAAGAAATCCTGTTTTCTACATGTCATGCTGTATTGAATTTTCTTCAGGCAGATCATTTTTAACTTTTAGGATAATGCGGTAAGAGATTCCAATTAAATGCATGTCTGGAATTGGGACTTCAGCAAAGGATGGTTTCAGGGATCGTTGCCTTTGGATTTTAGGGGATCGTGTCTGAATTATTATCATTGCTGTGTACTAGACAGTGCAGGTAGAGTGGGGTTCAATAAAGAAATGCATTTCTAGTGCTTCTGGTGCATTTTTTCATTTTCAACTCCTTGGATGTAATCTGTTGGGAGGCATGACTTGTCCATCATACAATGGAATGCAAATGGGGTTACTTCTGTACTGTGCAAATAACCTGCAATGCCAAATTATCACCCAGGCAATGAAAAAGAAAGTCTACTTCATGGCCCCAGTACTGCTGTTCACTACATCTGAGAAAGGATTATTTTCCCAGGAATTGCCAAGAAGAAAAGAGGACAAAATGCTTTCTTTCTGTTAGCCTGAAATTTCCCAAAGGAGTGGGTCATGTCCTTTGCTTGCAGCAGGCGCAGGGAAAGATTTTAGAACACCTCTTGAACACTATTAGCACCAATATGCAGGTCAAAAGGATAAATAGGAATTGAATTAAACTGGAATGCTAGAGGTCAGGAAATAGACAAGAGAAATTACCCAAATAGGGAATTTCGAGAAGATTACGAAGAAACGTACAATAAGGAGAAGGAAAGATCAGCATTAGTGGAAGAGCTGGATAGGTTTGCATCAAGGAGTGAAGATAAATGTCTTAAAATAAAGTATATAAAGCAAATGACATTAAGGAGGATCCTTGGCAATGGGAAAAGGCAGAGAAATGGAAATAAGTGATAAATTCTTTCTGAAGAATGGTGCTGGCATGATGAGAGTATAGTAGGGTTGCTAATCCACCAGGATTGCCCTGGAGTATCCAGAAATTAAAGACTAATTTCCAGGACACTGTTGCGAGCAACCCAGGAGACAAATCAGAGGAGCAGTGAAAAATAGTGTTTTGCAACAAAAATTCTTAGAACTCTTATTTATTGGCTATAAAAATATTGAATGTGGGGAAAAATGCTGTTTGTTTGGTCAAGACTCGTCCAATTGAGTAATGAAGAGTCTTTACACTTTCCAATTGGTTTAGAAAGCCTTTGAATCATGAGGATGGACATGCCAGGCGACCAATGACGAGTGTGGTGGATGGGCGGTTGCAGGCCGAAGGTCACGTGATGAAACCTCCAGGAAGATGTCCAACCAGAGTCGTCAACCCTAGTATATAGCCTCCTTCTGTGCTGTAACATGCTCTGATTGTAACCATTGTGGGAAAATATCTACTGCTGCTGAATTGCCTGCACTTCAGTACTTTACTCAAAATGCCATTTTTCAAGTGTGGAGCTAAATTTGGGAGTTTTGCCTGCAGGAAATGTCTAGTTTCTAGGCATAAAAATGAAGGAACTGATCTAATGAAAGGTCACAGATCTGAAGCGTTAACTCTGCTTCTTTCTCCACAGATGCTGTCTGACCTGCTGAGTATTTCCAGCATTCTCTGTTTTTAGATCAAAAAGGAAGGTTGGAAACACATTTCACCCAGTCCTTGTCCCCTTTACAATGCTTTCAGATTTTTGTGCCTCCCTCAGCAGTGCAGACTTTCACCTGTCTTAGACCTCTAATAAGCATGAAAATGAAGACGAGGGTTGTCCCCAGCCCACTACTTCATTGTCCAATTGATTTCACTATTGAAGGACCTGAAGAAAGCTGGTGCTGTGTCAGCTCCCAGACCCTGGATAGTCTGTGGGGATGCTCATGGCAGGCCGAAGAGTTTGCAAGTCGTCATTATTTTAGTTGAAGGCCCAAAGATAATCAAAGATGCTAGGGGCCTTCTGGATACTACTCTACAGCAGGGGCTGTAAGTCCTCGATCTTGATGGCCCAGAGTACAGATTCAAGCCTTGAAGGTCTCCATCTGCATTCACACATTAAGCCTTAACATTACACATTGCTGGGGGATTGTCTGCACTGTGGAGAGATGATGGTAGAGTAGGGGTAGTTCGGAAGAGGATATCCAGGCCATAGTAATCGTCTGAGACAGGAAATAGCAATTCTGGTTCTGGACAAATGCAACACATTTCACATCTGGTTTTGGGCAGAGAATGGTCAGCTCCCAAATTTGACAAATGATTTAACAACAGAAAACAGAAGAACATCAGAAATAGGAGCAGGAGTAGGCCATTTGGCCCCTCAATCCTGCTTTTCCATTCAATAAGATCATGGCTGATCTAATTGTGGCCTTAATTCCACTTTCTTGTAGATCAAAAACCTGTTTAACTCAGCTTTGAATATATTCAATGACCCAGTTTTCATTGCTGTCTGGGGAAGAGAATTCCAAAGATTAAGGACCCTCAGAGAGAAGAAATTGCTCCTCATCTCCATCTTAAATGGGAGACCCCTTATTTTTAAACTGTGCCCTCTAGTTCTATACTCCCCAACGAGGGGAAACATTGTCTTGGCGTCTACCCTGTCAAGCCCCCTCAGAACCCTATATATTTCAATAAGATCACCTCTCATTCTTCTAAACTCCAATGAGCAGAGGCCTAATCTGCTCAACCTTTCCTCATAAGGCAACCCTTTCATCCTAGGAATCAACCTAATGAACCTTCTCTGAACTGCCTCCAATGCAAGTATATCCCTCCTTAAATAAGGAGATCAAAATGGTATGCTCTAGGTGTGGTCTCACCCTATACAATTATAGCAAGACTTTCCTACTTTTGTTCTGCACCCCCTTGCAATAAAGGCCAACATTCTATTTACCTTCCTAAGTACTTGCTGTACCTGCATGCTAACTTTTTGTGATTCATGTACAAGGACACCCCGATCCCTCTGTACTGCAACATTTTGCAGTCTCTCTTCATGTAAATAATAGTGTATTTTTTTCTATTTTTCCCAGCAAAGTGGACAACCTCACATTTTCCTACATTATACTCCATCTGTCGAATTTTTACCCACTCAACTAACCTATCTATATCCCTTTTCAGAATCTTTGTGTCCTTCTGAAGGCATATCTGAGTCTGATCTTGTACTTACCCAGTGACCACAAATTCACACTTTCCAGAAAGAATTGATAAATAACAGGAATTATTTGAATCTACTCAGCGTTGGAGCTGCTTGCAGTCTACTGCTGATACTGATGCATGTTCTGTTCTCCAGCACTGCAATTCGTTATCTTGAGCACTTTCTTAAATATTTATTGTTTCAATCAGTAAAGTAATGAAGTAGATTAAATTGAAATGTGGCAATGAATAGACTGGGAAAACAAGTGATTTCCTATGTATGTTAAAAGCCCAAAGCCACTGTAATTAAAATTAAATTAAGAAACTGCCGTTGAACCGTTTTCTACATAGTCCACATTCTACAGCAAATAGGTGTGAGTTATTCTGCACTGAGTGATTCCCCAAAGCGTTTCTACCATCTAAAAGGTACAAATCAGGAGTGTAATGAATACCCACCCCCTACTCAAATGGGTGCAGATCAAAGCAGTTTGCTGTATTGGTACTTTACCCACTAGTCAGGAGCTTGCTCATTCTATCCTAATGAGGCTGGCAGACCAATTTGCTGTGACTTGTACTGGTCTCATTAGGATTTCCATTATATTCAGAGTACTGCAAATGGATGAATGTTCTCTGGTGTGACCCAGTTAAGTTCTGTTCATAGTATTTAACATTGAGCCAGAATTTACTGTAGCAGGACATATAAAGACACCTGCCACTAGTTAGACCTGCCGCGGCACCCTTCAGCTCAAAAGATTTTGCCCACAAAGTTACTGAAAGTGTGAGCTGATAAAGGCGCAGTGAAGGAAATAGAGCAACCAAATGTGTATTTCTTTAACCAATGAGATTTAAGAAATTGGCAATAAACAGTAGAAGGACTAACGAAGGAAGGTGAAATAAAGTGGGTAAATTCAATGTCAAATAAGGTATAGAAGGACAAATAAGAAGAGGAAAAGAAGGATTAAGAGTGAGAGAAAAAATTAGCCAGTGGGGAAAAGTAACAAAAAATGTAAATTTAAAATTTGACATTTTTAAAATCTTCCCCAAAAATTCAAAATCTGAAGGAATGAGATATCACACTCGCTTGGCATTTCTTCACAGACGAAGATTTTAGAAAGGTTGCAGTCATTGGTTGTGGCTAGTCAGGCCTATCTGTGACCATCAGATTCTCCCACAGCCGGTACAAGTGAAGGTGTAGTCACTGCTGGGGGAAATTGGATCTATCCTTCTCCTTTTCTCTTTCATGCCGGTTATTCATTCAGTCTCAAAGGTGTCTGCAGCCCTCCTGATGTAGCATCTCCAGGCATCACAATCTATGGCCTGCGCTTCCCACTGGCGATGATCAATGTGTCACACAGAGAGGGATTCTCCAGGGAATCCTTGAAACATTTCCATGGGGCCTCTCTGTTCCTTTTACCAGCTTGCCAAACAACACAATCTTGGGCAGGCGACTGTCATCCATTCAGGCAACATGACCCGCCCAACGCAGTTGACTTTGCAGGAGCATGGCCTCGATGCTGGTGATGTTGGCTGTTTCCAGGACTTCAATGTTTGTGATGCGGTCCTGCCAGCGGATCTTTAGCAGGATGCTGCGGAGGCAGCACTGATGGAAGCGCTCTAGAAGGTGTACATGATGGCGGTATAGGACCCGTGACTCGGCGCCATACAGAAGGGTGGTGAGAACCATAGTTATCTACACTTTGAGTTTGGTCTGTGCTCTGAGGCTATGGTTGCTCCACACATGTTTGTACAGTCTGCCGAATGTTCTGTTTGCTTTTGAGTGCCTGTTGTCCACTTCCTTGTCTATGGTGACAACAAACGCGATGACGCTCCCCAAATAAGTAAATTGCTTGACGGCATTCAGCTCGGTTCCCTTGATGACAATGCTGGGTGGTCTGTATTCTTCTTGGGGTGCAGGCTGATGCAGGACTTCGGTTTTCTTTAAACTGATGGTTAGTCTGAAGAGCTGTACCACCTCGGAAAAATGTGTTGTTATACATTGTAGGTCTGACTGACTGTGGGCCGGGAGAGCAAAGACATCAATGAAAAGAAGTTCACGGATGAGTTTTTCTTGTGTCTTTGTGTGAGCCTGAAGATGTCTGAGGTTGAAAAGGCCCCCATCAGTATGGACGCGTATGTAAACTCCCTCCTTTAGGTCTTCTGTTGCCTACTGCAGCATCATGCTGAAAAAGATGGTGAATAGGGTCAGGGCCAGCACACCTCCCTGCTTCATGCCATTGGAGATATGGAAGGGACTCGAGACGTCGCTGTTTTGCTTGACTTGTCCGTACTGATTTTCATGAAACTGCTTCACCATGGCTAGGAACCTGGGTGGGCATCCAAGTTTTTCAAGCATTTTCCAAAGTCCATCTCTGCTCACAGTGTCAAATGCCTTGATGAGGGCTACGAAAGTGACATACAGGCCTTTGTTTTGCTCACAAGACTTTTCTTGTAATTGTCTGAGTGCAAATACCATGTCTGTGGTGCTTCTGTTTGCTCTGAAACCACACTGGCTCTCTGGGAGGTTTCTTCCACAATGGTCGGCACAAGCCTGTTCGGAAGTATTCTAGCTAGGATCTTCCCAGCAATGGAAAGGAGGGTGATCCCACGGTAGTTGGAGCAGTATGATTTTTCTCCTTTGTTTTTGTACAAGGTGATGATAATGGCATCAGATGGCAGGACCATATCTCCAACACAGAAGTCCTCGAGGCGGCCAACATCTCCAGCTTATACACACTACTGAGTCAGCGGCGCTTGAGATGGCTTGGCCATGTGAGCCGCATGGAAGATGGCAGGATCCCCAAACATACATTGTACAGCGAGCTCGCCACTGGTATCAGACTCACCGGCCGTCCATGTCTCCGCTTTAAAGACATCTGCAAACGCGACATGAAGTCCTGTGACATTGATCACAAGTCGTGGGAGTCAGTTGCCAGCGTTCGCCAGAGCTGGCGGGCAGCCATAAAGGCGGGGCTAAAGTGTGGCGAGTCGAAGAGACTTAGCAGTTGGCAGGAAAAAAGACAAAAGCACAAGGGGAGAGCCAACTGTGTAACAGCCCCGACAAACAAATCTTTCTGCAGCACCTGTGGAAGAGCCTGTCACTCTAGAATTGGCCTTTATAGCCACTCCAGGTGCTGCTCCACACACCACTGACCACCTCCAGGCACTTACCCATTGTCTCTCGAGATAAGGAGGCCAAAGAAGAAAAGATGATAATGGTATCACGAAGATCCAGTGGAATCCCGCCCTGTTCCCTTCAAGCTGTGAAAAACCCATGGCGTTTGGTGTATAGCACAGGGCCACCATGCTTCAAGGCTTCGGGTGGAATTCCATCGACTCCGGGGGCTTTGTTGTTCTTCATCTGGTTAATGACGGTCACAGTTTCCTCCAGAGTTGGGCTCTCATCCAGTTCTTCTTTGGAAGGCTGTTGTTGGATGTGATTGATGGCAGTATCATGCACTGTGCATTTGGTGCTGAAGAGAGTTTCAAAGTGCTCCCACCAGCTATCCAGGACTGACTCCTTGTCGATGTGTAGGGTCTTGCCATCGGTGCTCCTTAGGGGGTTTTGGGTTTGATACGCTGGTGCATAGACAGATTTTAGTGCTTCATAGAAACTTCTTATGTCGCCAGTATCAGCATACAGTTGAGGTTTTTCCGCAAGTGCGATCCACCAGTCATTTTGGATGTTCCTCAGTTTACATTGAAGGGTACTGCATGCTTGACGGTAGGCTGTCATTTTCTCTTGGCTGGCCGGCTGAGCCAGGTGAGCCTGATGAACTGACCTTTTTATTTTTAGCAGATCTTGAATTTCTTTGTCATTTTCATTAAACCAGTCCCTATTGTTCTTGGTGCTGGGTCTGATGACCTCGTTGGAAGTATCCTTTACTGCAGCTTTGTATTCCCAGAATTCTTCTGGAGTGGAATCAGCAGTGAGATCAGGATGTTCCAGTCTAGTCCGTAAGGTTGCTTGGTATCTATCTCTGCAAGATGAGGTTTGCAGGTTGCTTACTCGAAATTTCTTTGATGGGTTGTCTGTAAGCCTGTTCTTGGCCTTAGAGTTGAAGTGGAAATTCAGCTATGAACAAAGGAGCCAGTGGTCTGTGTGACAGACAGCACTGGGCATGACTCTAGTATGCAGCATGTCCATTAGGTCACACTGGCGCTCCAAGATGTAATCTATCAGGTGCCTGTGTTTAGAGCAGGGATGCAGCCATGTGGTCTTGAAGCAATCTTTTTGTTGAAAGAAGGTGTTTGTTATGGACAGCTGCTTTTCTGCACAGAGTTCCAAGAGTAAATGTCCATTTTCATTAGAGTTCGCAAGCACTCCCTTCCTTGCCAGGCTGCCACGGTCCACTCTGGTGTTGAAATCGCCAAGGACAACAATTTTGTCCTTGGCAGGAGCATTCTGGATGAGTTCACGGAGATCTGTGTAGAAATTTTCTTTGTCAGCTGGGTTAGCCTTCAGGGTTGGAGCATAAATGCTGATGAGGGCTGCATGCTGTTGGTCTTGGAGGGGCTGGCGCAGGGATATGATGCGTTCAGAATGGCCGATTGGCAGGCTTGAAAGTACAGCGGCGATAGTCTTCACCATGAAGCCTACACACCGTAGAAGCGTTGTTCACCTTGAGGTCTACCTGACCAACAGAACGTGTAGCCAGCATTGTGTTCTGTTAGGCTGCCTTGCTCTGAGAAGCGGACCTCACTCAGGGCCGCTATATCAATGTCTAGTCTGGCTAGCTCATTTCAAATTCAAATTCATTTCAAATTCAAAACCTGAAGGAATGAGATACCACACTAGTAATTGTTAATTTTCAGTGCCAGAGAAGTTGATTTGCAGTAAGTAACATTTATCAAGTTGTTAAAGCGTTCTTGTGCTACTAATTACTCGCCCTAAATATCTGTTTTTTTAATTCTTTCATGGGATGTGGGCATCCCTGGCAAGGCCAGCATTTATTGCCCGTTCCTAATTTCCCTTGATAACTGAGTGGCTTGCTAGGCCATTTCAGAGGGCAGTTAAGAGTCAACCACATTGCTGTGGGTCTGGAGTCACATGTAAGCCAGACCAGGTAAAGGCAGCAGATTTCCTTCCCTAAAGGACATTAATGGGTTTTTATGATCGATGATCATTTTGTGACACCATTACTGAGACTTGCTTTCAAGTCCAGATTTTTATTAATTAATGGAATTTATTAATTAATTGAATTTAAGTTCCACCAGCTGCCATGGTAGGATTTGAACCTGTGTTCCAGGGCATTAGCCTGGGCTTCTGGATTACTAGTTCAGTGAAATTACCACTATGCAACCATCTCCCTGCTAAACCCTGTGGGTTTAGTTTGTATCTACTGCACAACTAGAGCAACATTTACACCACTCAAAGCATTTCAATGGTGAGGCAGACAGCAAAATGCCGTCCTGGCAAAGTTAATGGCAGAGTGGTCAAGTCAGACAGCAACATTTCAATGTTTACAGTTAACCGCATATCTGCTCCTTGCCTGAAGTTGCTGTATAATTTATACATAAATAATGACAAGTACCATTAACCTCACCATTAATTTGATAGAAAATTCTGGCCCAATATGTATTGCAGGAAAACAGCTGAGTAGTTCAAGCAGTTGAGCACCTAACTCCAGGGTTAGCTAAGGACTGATCGTGCTATTATCAGTTCTCTTCATGCAGTACTGTTTTAAAAGGAGGTATTCCATCTTCAAGAGTCAAGATTGAAATTATCCAGTTTGATCTAATTATGTAATTGTAATGATGGAAAAGACTGCTTGCCGAGATTTCCTATTCCAGCTGAGGAAGTCTGAGCCATTAGGAGGAGTAGAAATAAATATTTGATGCTGAAATGGTATATACTTATCCTCCCTCATTTTTCAATTATTTTCTGTTGCCCTGGATAACGCTATGATTTTCCCCAGCTAGTTTCTAGCTCAAACTGACAATGCAGTGCGTGAGCAATAACAGGCTAGAAGCAATGAATTGTCATTTCATAGTGCAGTATGAGTTTGTACTATCAGTGCTGCGTTGCAGATATTCTGCACTTCTAACTCACAGTTTGAAAACTTCAAAAGAAGTTAATCGGGTACAGGAGCAGAAGTAAGCAAAACAGAATTTGAATATAAATAAGTTAAGTTCAGCATGTGCACCAGATAAAGAATGCAGAACATTAGAATTTAGATGAGTGAGTAATCAGCTTATTTAAAGCAACCTTCACAAACCTACTTACCTGTATAATGCTGAATACATTGATAAATGATGCACCATCTAGTCACAAAACAAATTTTCAGTCAGAAGCACATATTAATGCCAAACATGCACACAAGTGCATTAAGAAAATTCAATTCTACTTTGAAATTTTGATTAATATCTGTGATGTTTAAAGCTGCTTGGGCTTTGATATTGGTTTAAATGCCAATCCACAGAAATCATTGTACAATAGTGGTAGCCATAGTGAGCTGATCCCTTGGGACTGACAGTTTATGAAACTAAAGTTAATTAATTATGATCAATTAATTATTAATGAAGTTGTTAATCCATGTTCAATTTGATTAAACTGTAACAACAGTGAAACATAAATTTAGTCTTCACCTTCAGGTGAAATTAAACTAGGTGCTTAAGAAGTGGATGTTGAATTCAGGAGACACATTTCTTTAATTTCATACTCTAAATGTAGGCTGTTATACATACCGAACATGATTATGCTTAAGGGTGACTGTTCAATCCATAGCAAGCATGATTTATCCCTGTCATTTACTACCTGAGATCTTCTTAGTGCCTATGGCCTTATTAGGTGGTTGCTTAAACCTAGGGCCAGTTCTACTCAATTAATATTAAAATTCCGATCCATGGTTGGTTTAAGACATCTTCTGGTGGCTTAACTAAGATGATTTGACTAATTCTTGACATAATAGTCAAAAATTTGTTGGAGTGGGGCATCTCATGGCATGCACCATTTATAAGATCTTTTTCTTTACCCATCAGCTTGAAAAAAGAATTGTGCTGCAAATTGCTGGAAGTGCGAGGTGAGGTCAAAGGTGGCATCTGGGCCCTGAGTGTATAACAGGACAGTCTATTTCCTTGACCAATGAGATTTAAGGATAGATATAAACAGAGGAATGACAGAGAAGGAAATAGATTAGAGTTAAGTTAGATACAAAGACAGAAATAAAGAGCTAGATTTTACCAAGCCCACAACGTCAGGCTCTGTGGCAGCGGGGTGGTGGAAGATTGTTTCGGCAGAAGATCGCCACGGGGGCCAACACTGGGAGGTCCCGACTCTGTGGGATTCCCCCACCACCCCCCAAAGCTGGGTGATGGGACCTGGATTTAAATATTTAAATTACTGACATGCATTAATTTAAATCAACTTACCATAGATCTTCTGGGCCCACCGCAATCTTTGGCGCGGCGGCCGGCACTCCCACGCCTTTAATTCCCCATCCGGGGAAAGTAGGCGTGACACTGGTGGGGACGGAGGAGGAGTTAAGATTTTCAGTGCAGGCTGGGAGGGTGTAAGAGGTCAAATAAACGTAATGAGTGTAGAGGATGGTGCGAAAGGGTAAACTTTAAATTTTGCGCAGTCTGTGGGGTGGGGGGAGGTGGAGAGGAGGTCAGATTTAAAAGGTAAGTGTTTTGGGGGAAAGGGCAAATAGTTAATGTAATTATTATTGGGGGCGGGAAAGGGCCGTTAGAAATTTATTTTATAAATGTTGTGGGGGAATACTGTTTTAAAAATTAAAATAGACTGGCAGGGCAGGCTGCCCTTTAAAAATCGTGCCAGCGCCTGCGCACAGGCAGCTTGCCATTGCCAGAGACGGACAGCCCGCCCCCTCTACATGATTGGGGGGAGGGTGGGCCACCCGACTATTTAAATGAGCCACCGCAAGGAAGATCGCGGCGGCTCTTTGAAGTGCAGACCGCCATTTTTTGAGCTTGCCGTTGAGATCAATGGCGGGCTCTTAAAATCTGGCCCAAAGAGAGGGAAAGATTGAATTAGATTAAAAAGACAAAAGAGACAGAAAGTAAAAGTAAGAAAAAATTTTTTAAAAGCAAAAATGTAACATTTTTACATTTTAAAAACCTCTAAGAGCAATTTAATACCTGTGGGATTGGGAATCCACAGTTTCAATTGTTCCCTTTCTGGGTCAGTGAGGATGAGTGGCATTGCAGTAACATAAATCTTGCCATTACAAGCCTTTTGCCTCTATAAATACCAGCACTAACCTTTTGCAGCAAATTTAATTCATTTTAACAGCGCAACTGCAGTAAATTTCTTGAAACTCATGGAGGCATTAATGGTGGGTTGACATTTTTGCGAGACCAACGGTGGAGTAGCGAAATCTGTGGAGAGGAAGAGATACTCTGTGAGTTGCAAATTGCCACAAATTGCTGGATTATATACACAATAATAATAGAGTGCACATTAAACTTGCCATTACTTTGTCAGGAAACTCTGTCACCTTTTTCTTTTGCTAATAGTAGCAGTTAGCAGATAATTAAATGAAAATAAAACATTTTTATATATTGAAGAGATATGCAAAAGGAGAAACTGAAATCTAATCTTAAAATAGAAATAAATTGATTAATGCCCTTTTGCAATAGGTGAGAGGGGAATTTCACAGAAACATATTCATGTTTGCAGGTTAATGTCTCACAGTATAATTCCAAGGCTCATATAAAAGTAGAAGGTTTTTATTATAACTTCAACTCAACTCAATAAATTGGCTGTTTAAAAGTAACACAGAGAAATTTAAAAGATTTAAGGAAAACAATGAGAATAGAAGTCAGTGTTTAATGTGTAAAATATAATCAGAATAGAGGCACAAATGGGAAAAGCAATTGGAAATAGACATTGAGGAAATGAAGAAACAGATTGAGACATGATTGTAGTAAGTAAAGCATTAAATGACAAATTAGGGTCCTGGCATGCAATACTGGGGAAAGCAGTCATAAGGTCAATCATTTAAATGTATATTGCCTTGAACTTACATTTTGTGAACCTTCCCTTAAAGAAATGTAATATGTATGTATGAATCTCTTTTGTTTGCTGTTGTTACAGCCAGGTGAGGAGGGGGTCACGGGTTCCCCTTTCGCCCCTTCTCTAGTTTGATCGCAACAGGGTTTATCCTTTTTGAACACAGTGATTGAACTTACCATCTCAGTGAGTGCTTGCTCCTGTTCCTCTAATGTAATTTCAAAAGAACCAAGCAGGCAGGTTTTCTTGAGTTTAAACAAGAAAGATGCGAGTTTATTATTCAACACTCTAAATCGGTTAAGATTACTTTTTTTTTATTCGTTCATGGGATGTGGGCGTCGCTGGCTAGCCAGCATTTATTGCCCATCCCTATTTGCCCTTGAACTGGCCATTTCGGAGGGCAGTTTAAGAGTCAACCACATTGCTGTGGATCTGGAGTCACATGTAGGCCAGACCAGGTAAGGACGGCAGATTTCCTTCCCTAAAGGACATTCGTGAGCCAGATGGGTTTTTACAACAATCGACAATGGCCACACTAGACTAGCTTTTTAATTCCAGATTTATTAATTGAATTCAAATTTCACCATCTTCCGTGGTGGGATTCGAACCCATGTCCCCAGAGCATTAGCCTGGGCCTCTGGGGTACCAGTCCAATGACATTACCACTACGCCACCGCCAGGACACCAACCCTGGTTCAATGTAGAGTGCAGGAGGGCATGCCAGGAGCAACACCAGGCATACCTCAAAATGAGGTGTCAACCTGGTCAAGCAACAGCCCAGCACTACTTGGATGCCAAACTGCATAAGCAGCATGCAGTAGACAGAGCTAAGCGATCTAATAACCAACGGATCGGATCTAAGCTCTGTAGTCCTGCCACATCCAGCCGTGAATGGTGGTGGACAATTAAACAACTAACTGGAGGAAGTGACTCCACAAATATCCCCATCCTCAATGATGGGGGAACCCAGCACATCAGGGCAAAAGATAAGACAGAAGCATTTGCAACAATCTTCAGCCAAAAGTGCCGAGTTGATGATCCTCCTCGGCCCGCTCCTGAAGTCCCCAGCATTACAGATGCCAGACTTCAGCCAATTCGATTCACTCCGCATGATAACAAGAAACGACTGAAGGCACTGGATACTGCTTAAACTATGGGTCCTGACAATATTCCGGCAATAGTACTTGAACTGCAGCGGTTCAAGTCGGCAGCTCACCACCACCTTCTCAAGGGCAATTAGGGATGGGCAATAAATGCTGGCATAGCCAGTGACGCCCACATCCCATGAATGAATTTTAAAAAATCTTGGGATGTGGGGTCACTGGCAAGACCAGCATTTATTGCTCTTCAGAAGGTGGCAGTGAGCCACCTTCTTGAACTACTGCAGATTGTGTGGTGAAGGTACACCCACAGTGCTGTTAGGTAGGGAGGTCCAGGATTCTGACCCAGATGCAATGAAGTGTCATGAAGACCTCCACCTGCCAAGAATGAGGCATATTAATTTTGTCACATGAGCATTAATTTTAAACTGTTGCTGGAGTGGAGAGATGACTTGTTTTAAAGAGAAAAAAAAATTGCATTCTAAGACAGTCGCCTAGGAAAAGACAATGGGAACTGCTCGCTGACTCAGTTAACAGAGATTGGTCTGTGCAATGGTGATCCATATCGTGTCAATGTAAGAAACAGCACTAAACCCCTCGCCCCCCACCCCCCCGGAGGACTTTGGAATCCACAAACTCAGGAGTTTGTTTAAAAAAAAAGTCTCATGATCACCCTGCTGACCCAGGTCTGATTTTGAACTGCTGACAGGACAGCTTGGGACAGAGTGCAGATTGCAACTGAACTTGGAAGAAGAGAGCCTCCCTCTCTCTCACTAATCACTGGATTCACTGAAGTCACTTAAACGTCAAGAGAGAAAAGACTGCTACATTGAAACAAGTTTTAAAGTGTGCACGGGGCCCCAATGAAACGGCATGACTTACCGGCAACCAAAGATTCTACATCGTGCTCAAAGGACCATAAATGGAACCCAGCTATTGCCTCACCTTTTCCCCTTTATTCTTTCTACTTGTTCTGTCTCTATCTGCGTGTGTGTTTATTGCATATGCATGCTAGCCTGGTCATGTCGCGTATTCGTAGTCGTTAATCGAATCAGAGTTTAAGATTAATATACTTGCACCTTTCTTGTTTATATCTAAGAAAACCTGTCTGATTGATTTGCCTTACAATTGGAAAGCAGTGAACAAACATTCACTGAGGGGGAGCTAAAAACAGTGTTTTGAAAATTAAATCCTGTTACGGTTAAACCAGGCAAAGGCTGAGAGGGAACCCCTAGACCCCTTTCTCACCTGGTCATAACAGGAATGGCAATATATGTCCAAGTCAGGATAGTGTGTGGTTTGGAAGGGAGCTTGCAGGTGGTGTGTTAGTATGTGCCTGCTGCCTTTCTCCTAGGTTGGGTTTAGGAAGTGCTGTCGAAGAAGGCTTAGTGATTTGCTGCAGTGCATCTTGTAGATGGTACACACTGCAGCCACGTTGCGCCGGTGGTGGAAGGAATGAATATTTGATGTGGTAAATGGAGTGCCAATCAAATGGACTGTGCTGTCCTGGATGGTGTTGAGTTTCTTGAGTGTCGTTGGAGCTGCATTCCTCCAGGCAAATGAATAGTATCCAGTCACAGTCCGCACTTTTGACTGTTAGATGTTGGAATGGCTTTGGGGAGCCACTTGCAACAGAATTTCCAGTCTCTGACCTGCTCTTATAACCACAGTATTTATGTCCACTTAATTTTTTGTTCAATGGTGACCACTAGGATGTTGATAGTAGGGCATTTGCTGATGGTACTGCCACTGAATGTCAAGAGGAGGTAGTTAGATTCTCTTTTTGGAGAGGGTCATTACCAGGCACTTGTGTACTGTCGTTACTGTAGTCCTTCAGAAAATGAGGACAGGAGTTTGGGTTGCTTCAGTAGAAATTCTTCCTTAGCCACATGTTTGGTACTAAAAGAAATTTCAGGAAGATTAGAAGCATAGATTCTCACCAGCTGCATCTAAATAGTAGTCAATGCAGATCATCACTGCACCATGCGAACTGTTACCACTCAAATCCATCGGATATCTCACTGTCTCCAGGACATTTTAGGAAAAATTGCAGTCCATGAGCACCAAACCATCCAATTTCTTGCAAGTTTATAAATTTACGAGATTTGTGATGGAATATAGCGCCATACCTAAACTACTTGTCTTAATCATCATTTGTGCACCTTTCTTAGCTGGTGTTGATTTTCGTCTGATGGGCAGTTGGCTGTTTTTACAGCAGATAATTTGAACATTGAGTCAGTACTCAAGAGGCCAAAGGTACCAAAGTTATAACACAAAACCACTGAATGACTTACAATAAAACTGAACCAATCCCTTTCTTTGACAGATTAAATGTGAATTCCTGAATGTAATGATTTTAGTTAAAATATGAAAGATAACCACCATTCTTATGCATAATAGTCACAAATTATGAGAATGTCTTATTGCAGTATTATTCTTGTAAACCCAATAACATAAAGGGAATTTTACTTCCCCCACCCAGCAGAAACCAGTCAGAAGAGGAAGTTAAAATGGAACAGGTCAGTTTGGGGTTCCATTCCCACCCAGGAGTGAAGTTAACCCAGCTGCTGCTTCAGACTTCCTCCACTTCTCACTTTTAAGATCCTGCTGATTTTCTTCAATGTTGGCTATGCAGCAGCACCCCCCTGATTGAGTGCTGGTCGGTGGGCTCTGGGCTGCTTGATCTTAATCTGGGGTGGGATGTAATTGAAGCCAGGCCATTAAAGTTGACCTGGCCTTCAGCTGCTGCTCCTGGGCAGGTCACCTGCTTGCCTACCTAACGTCCCACCACAAGACATTCAAATTCCCCCTACAGTGTCACTGCTCTTGTAGACAAGGGTCATTTTAGAAGAATTAAGCTTTTTTACAAAAATAAAAATACTATACTTATTTAGATTAAAAAATGGAATACTTAAATTTACATGTTCAGTCATTATGATACTGAAGTGCATTTGCTCAAGTTAGGATGGTGTTATGATGCTATGAAGGGCTCTTACTAGAGAAATATCTCAGAATTCATAAATCCTTTAAAAGAAATTTAAATGAGCAGTTATGTGAACAGATTACTAGTTACTTGAACAGAATAGAAATTTGCCTCCATTGACTATAGCCTAAATGGAGGTGTGAAATATGATGAGTAATAATTGTATTTATGGAATGTGAAAAGGTAGTCCTTGGTGCAAATTAAATTTTAAAAGCTCATGAATATTGTGCTATAGAATTGATAGTTTGTTTAATAGTGTGAATTGGTGAACTCTGTAAAACAATACTAAGTCCAGTGGTTTGGATGAATTATTTAATAAAAAGCAAGTGTATATTACCAGTGCTTTATCAGGAATTTAGCAAGCACTTACACTAAAGTACTAAGTGATTTTTTTTAAAGGAAAGGCTGCTAAAAAATTTTGCATCAACAACAACTTGCATTTATATAGCGCCTTTAACATAGTAAAATGCCCCAAGGTGTTTAATACATCAATATTATGCAATCTATTTATTGTTACATTCAGTGGCTTAGAGTTTCTGCTAGGCAGCGCTGCTTCTTCAGCACAATTCACCCGAAATCATCTAAACCAGCACAAAAGATTGTGGAATTTTAAGTGCAAATTACATCCAGTGCAAATTGCGTTTCCGCAATCTTTTGCGCTAGTTTAAAAAAATTGCTGTCGAAACCAGCCCTGCCCAAAAAACTGGCCATGCCCTCAGTTCGAATTCATCACCATTGGGATTTTCAAGGAGGCTCTTCAAATTAAGCTGGTTCTTTGGAGCATGAGGACAATAACAGATACGTTTTCAGACTTTTGAATATATATTTTGTTTCCGTTACTGAGAAACGGACTACAATACAACTAGCAAATAGTTATGCATAGTTTTTTTTAAAGTCATTTAAAGCCATAAACGTGGTTCCCTGCCCACTGTTTCCATCCCTTGTAACTGTCTTAAGCTGAGCAAGACTGCTTGCAACCTTGGTGTTGTGTTTGACCCCAAGTTGTGCTTCCAACCGCATATCTATGTCATCACCAAGAGTGCCTACTTCCACTTTCGTAACATTGCTTGACTCCAACCTTCCCTCTGCTCATCTACTGCTGAAACCCTTCCTTATCCATGCCTCTGTTACCGCTAGACTTGACTGTTCCTGTGCTCTCCTGGCTGACCTTTCATCTTCCACCCTCCATAAGTGTTTGCTCATCCAAAACTCTATTGCCCATATCTTACATCTCCCCAAATCTCATTCACCTATCACTCCTGTGCTTGCTGACCTTCACTGGCTCCCCATCCAACAGTGCCTCAATTTTAAAATCCTTGTTTTCAAATTCCGCCATGGCTTTGCCCCTCCTCCAGCCCTACAAGCTTGCAAGATCTCTGCACTTCTCCAGCTTTGGCCTCCTGTGCATCCCTGATTTTAATTGCTTCACCATTAGTGGCTGTGCTTTCAGCTGCCTTGGCGCTAAGCTCTGGAATTCCCTCTCTAAATGTCTCCGCCTCCCTACCTCTTTTTCTTCTTTTAAGATGCTCCTGTAGACCTCCTAAAGCTTTTGGTCATCTTTCCTGATTTTTCCTTCTGTGACTCAATGTCAAATATGTTTTAATTGATATTGCTCTTGCAAAGAACCTTGGAGCATTTTACTAAGTGAACTGCTCGATATAAATGTAAGTTGCTATTTTCATTGGACTAGACACTTTGACTAAGATACTTTTTTTTTAGATAAGCCAATTTTCAGCTGTGTTAATCAAATTGCACCAAGTTACCGCTCTTAAATATATCTTGGAAAAAAATGTTAAGAATGTAAAAAAAATTACATTTAACGTTGTCCAATCGTTCTGGTTCATGGCAGATTTTACAGTCAGCACTATTCAAATGAGTTTGAGTGGGAACTTGAGGAAAAAGAATCATTTCTCAAAACTAACGCAATCTTGGACACAGTTTGTGCCCGGATCACCTATAATCTTATATTGTGGTCATGATGTTGGTGGATTATTGTAAAAACTGGTTGACGAATGTCTTTTGGGGAACAAAACCTGCTGTCAATACCTGGTCTGGTCTATATTTGAGTCCTGTGTCACGCCAAAGGAGTTGACTCTTAACTGTCCTCTGAAGTGGCTGATCAAGCCATGCAGTTCCATTAAACAGCCAAACAGCTCTGTAGCTCTTCATCAGCACCTTCTCAGGGCCACAAGGGATGGGCAATAAATGCCTGCATTGCCAGTGATCCCACATCCTGAGAATACATAAAGAAAAAGAATCCAGCCGGGCACTTTGTCAGCTGTGGAGGCTGCCCAGTAATACCTGACAGCCTCCTTGTGAGCCTGGGATGGGGGGAGAGCCTTCCTGATTGGGCACCCTTTCCCCCATGGAGGGCCCCCACAGCAGCTTCTGCTGCCCCGACTGGAGCACCTCCCCTCCATCCTCCTGATCGACTTCCAACCCCTCGCTGGGGCCCAGCTGATAGTTCCTGGCGAGGGCTGAAACCCCACTTACCATTTTCAGCGCTGATGTTGACAGGTGCAGTCCCAGCAGGGGCCACCAGTCCCAGTGGCACTGATGGGACTGAGAAGCTGCCGGCCCACTGATTGGCCAGCAGCTCCTGGAGGCAGGACTTCCTGCCTTAGAGGGACAGTAGTCCTGCCCAAGGCCAATTAAGGGCCTGGGTCATGTAAAGTCTCTGCGTGGCTTCCAGGCCTGGCAGAGGTGGGTTCGACCCCTTCTTTTAAGCTGGTGGGCGGGGCCTCTTCCCCGATGTAACCTCTCAGCCTTTAAATTCAAATAAGTACATATTTTACAATAGTATGCTAATTTTTTCTGTTGAATTGTCTGTTGAGTCTTTTAATGTCTTCATCAAAGTTTTTACTTAAAGACGTCGGCTTGCCTCAAACTCCTGGGATCCAACTATATGTTTTACCTTGCATCAGTTAAGGGAGAGCTTTCAATTACATCTGTGTATATTCTAAGCCCATGCAGTTTGCAGAATTTGCTAACATGCAGTCCATGCACCAACCAAAGTTTAAAAAAGTGTGTCCTCATATCTTGTGAGAATTTGAAAGTTTCTTTACATTTTGTCAAAGGTTTTATTTCAGGCAAGTGATGAATTTATATACACATAAGAGCATTACATTTTACTGTAATGAATTCCATACAAAAACAGTGTCAGCACATTGGAATAATAGCGAATATTATAATTTTAGTGGCAGCAGTGTGAACAGTTTTCCTGTTATTGTGTGAGAGCCAGGATATTGGAATAGCAATAGAAATAGTATGAAACTAAGCATTGCAATATTGAGATCGCCTTGCATGTTAAATCCATTTGATTTAAAGGCTTATTTAATGTTTCGAAAGACATTGGGCAGGATTCTGTCCTGCCCTTGGTGATGGGAATGAAGGCAGAAGGGCACATAAAATGGCAAAGGGTGGCATCAAGCAGTGTGTCCATTGCTCTCTTGGCCCACTGCCATTTTGTCCAATTATTGGCCACTTTAAGGGCAGCCTCTCACCTCCGCTCTGAATTTATTGAAGTCAGAGAGACCTGCCGCTGCATGGAGGCACCAGCAGGTGAGACCTGGCGGTCTCCTAGCGAGCTCAGTGGGGATAGGGGCGGGGGTGGTCTCTCCACTGGGGGCAATCCCGCGATGACCCCCCCCCACCCCCCCACCACACCAGCCAACTCCTGCCCCACCCCCACTCTCTTGCTGGAGCCTGCCTGACTGGTCCTAGAAAGCCGGACCTCACTTACTTGAGTCCCAGGATCTCTGACATCCAGTTCCATCTCAGCCTCCTGCAGTATCAGCAGTGGCCACTGCTCCTAATAGCGCTGCCAGTACTGCAGAGCTGCCAGCTCTCTGATTGGAGGATCTGGAGGTGGGAGCTTGTCCCTTAAAGGGTTGTCCGCCAGTTAATAGGCTGCTTGCTGTGAAATTGCACTGGGAGTCCGAAATAGGGCCAAGGCAGGGTCTCCCCCCACCTTCCAGCCTGCCGCCTGGACCCCCGTCGCCAGCATAAAATCCCGGCCATTGACTTTGGCTATTAATTCAGCTATGTTCATATACATTTGAAATATTAACTAAGGCCAAGCTCCTAAACTTGAAATTGCCTGAATCCACTTCAGACCTTTGTCTGAAACATGAACCAATTTATATTTTCTGAAGCTTGAACCTAGGAGTAAACACACCTGAACCCCATGCAATAAATAAAATGGTATCAACTGCTTCACCCACTCTACTTCTGATACCCAGCACAGACACCAGCCCAAAGCTCTGCTTCTGTCTGGTAATGGATTTAGAATAAATTAATCAGACTGATTAGCATCCCGTGAGACAGAAATTATTTTCCTATAGAAATAATAATCAGTATGTGGTACAGACCCCTGTCAGTAAATGTTATGGTTAATTATCCAGTTCTTAAAGGACATTTTTGGTGAGAAATGGGATTGAAGATTAGAAGAATAAGAATAAATCCAAGCAACCATATAGTTTGTGGATGTGATAGTTCCTATGGTGTATCTTTGGGACATAGTTATGCAGGATTGGATTGTAATTGTTCAACTAACATCCAGGCTGAATTCTACCTTGGCAGTGGGGGTCCCGGCGTCAGGCTGGAAGGCAGGGGGTAACCCCATCTCTGCCCTGTTTTGTACTCCCAGCCAATTAACTGCCCGCCGTCGGGGTCCCCCTCCCATTAAGGACAGGGTCGCACCTCTGAGTGCTGCCAGCCAATCTGAGGGCCGGCAGCTCAGTAGTACCAGCAGCGCCACCAAGAGCTGGTGGCCACTGCCGGTACTACAGGAGGCCCAGGACCAGGACCAGCGCTGGAGCCCCAGACTGCAGGTAAGTGGGGCGGGCTCACCGGGGCCAGTCTGACAGGCCCTTGCAAGATGGGAGGAGGGTAGTTGTTGGGGCGGGGAGTGACCTTTGCCACCGGGAGCCCTCCGTGGACCACAGATTGCCCCTAACCCACAGGGAGGCTGCCATGTCATACTGGGCAATCTCCGCACGTGACCTCTGGGTGGGAAGGCTGTCTTCAGCCTTTCCCTCCCTGACAATATCACATGGTGCCAGGAAAAGTGATGTGCACTTGACCTGTTGCCGTTCCTCACTATTTTATGCCCTCCACCCCCACCCCCCACCCAACCACCTCAGTCTGTTTTCCAAGGGCCCATAAAATTCAGCCCCTAGAGGTTTATCATAATATCCAGTGGTGTTGCAAATAAATTTCATAGTTTTATCTTCCTGGAAGTAATGACTCCTGGTTATTTACTTTACTCAGGAGATTAAAGAGTCAGTGAAGAAATTAGCTTGATGGGCTGATGTTTTCTCATCCTATAATTTTTTTAAGCTTATCTGTGTGGAGAAAAGGTATTTATGTCACAAGATTAGGAAATACAAGGTTCTGGTTATAATATGCTTATAATGCTGGCTATATTTCTGATCTATACAGGACAGATCATTTTTGTATTTTCACTTTTCTCAACTGCAAACCTGTTAATCTCACCTGATACACCCGCCTCATGCCAACCTGAAGTGGGCCTAGTTACAGTGCTGTGATTCATTGAATAATTCAGTAATTGTAACTTCAGTGTCTGCATTTATAGAGAAGCCTCTACGCTTCAGAGCAAGAAACTGGCCATATAAATGATACACATATCGTTTTTACAGACAACTGTCTGTATTGAAGTGTAGAATAAATTCTGTCAAAATTCAAAGACCGAGGTTAAAATTGCATAATTATTAGACGAGTCAGAGCAGTGTAGCTGTAGGTCCAGCAACCTGCAGCTGCTCATATGAAGGAATTAATGTCTTTACACCATCTGCTGCTGTTTTACTCTCCAGATATTTGAACAGCTTGACCAACTGAATCAGGTTTGCACCAGTACAGATGTTCTGCCTTTGCATATTCTCGCCACCTACACCCTTTCTTCTGTCTCCTCTGAGGACAGCTTCAGCTTCACAGAAAAATACATAATGTTGTGATGTTTATTTGCACTTTGTTTTCACTGTGCATCAATAGCACTATGTGGTTGGGAGATATTGATTTGTATATTTCATTGTTTGTTGAAAATTGTGACAAATGGGAGACCAGTCCTACTTAATATCATATATATGTTTATAGCTAATATATTTTTGCATAAAGATAAGTGTATGGAAAAAGGAACAAACAATACCAAAATGGGATTGAAGATTAGAAGGATAAAAATAGACTCAAGTAATCATGTAGTCTATGGATGCGACAGTTCCTATGGTGCATTTTGGGGAGGGGCATAACTGTGCCAGCATTGTGGCCAATTTTAGTTAGTTACCAAAAATCCCTGAGCAGTCTGTCTATTTGGCATACATATACAAACTGCACCAGGACTCCCCCACCAATGCTCAAGCTATATCGCTAGTGGGGCCTTGGAGTTCATTGTTTCTCTTCGGTCTTTAATAGTATTTAGTAATATTTGTAAAACTAGGGCCAGCTAGCTCAGTTGTGGCTTAGCAGCAACACTCTGGCCCCTGAGTCAGAAGGTTGTGAATTTATGTTCCACTTCCAAGACTTGAGTACAAAACTTAGATGGACACTTCTGTGAACTGCTGCACTGTTGGCACTGCTAATTTTTAGATGAGACACTAAACCGAGGCCCCATCTGTTCACTCAGGTGGACGTAAAAGATCTCATGGGACTATTTTGAAGAAGAGGAAGGGTGTTCTCCCCAGTGCCCTGGCCAAAATTTATCCCTCAACATCACGAAAATAAAACAGATTATCTGGTCATTATCACATTGCTGTTTGTGGAACCTTGTGGTACACAAATTGGCTGGCACATTCCCTGAATTGCAACAGTGACTACACTTCAAAAGTACCTCATTTGTTCCAAAGCACTTTGGAACATCTTAAGGTTGTGAAAGGGGAGGTGGTGGCGTAGTGGTATTATCACTGGCCTAGTAACCCAGAGACCCAGGGTATTGATCTGGAGACATGAGTCCTCAACATTGACTCTGAACCCCATGAAGTCTCATGGCATCAGGTCAAACATGGGCAAGGTAACCTCCTACTGATTACCGCTTACCGCCCTCCCTCAGCTGATGAGTCAGTACTCCTCCATGTTGAACACCATTTGGAGGAAGCACTGAGGGTGGCAAGGGCACAAAATGTACTCTGGATGGGGGACTTCAATGTCCATCACCAAGAGTGGCTCGGTAGCACCACTACTGACCGAGCTGGCCGAGTACTAAAGGACATTGCTGCCAGACTGGGTCTGTGGCAGGTGGTGGGGGAACCAACACGAGGGAAAAACATACTTGACCTTGTCCTCACCAATCTGCCTGCCGCAGATGCTTCTGTCCATGACAGTATTGGTAGGAGTGACCACCACACAGTCCTTGTGGAGACGAAGTCCCGCCTTCACACTGAGGATACTGTCCATCGGTGTGGCTCTACCACCGTGCTAAATGGGATCGATTTCGAACAGTTCTAGCAATGCAAAACTGGGCATCCATGAGGCATTGTGGGCCATCAGTAGCAGCAGAATTGTACTCAGCCACAATCTGTAACCTCATGGCCCGGCATATTCCCCACTCTACCATTACCATCAAGCCAGGAGACCAACCCTAGTTTAATGAAGAGTGCAGGAGGGCATGCCAAGAGCAGCACCAGGCATACCTCAAAATGAGGTGTCAACCTGGTGAAGCTACAACCCAGGACTACTTGCATGCCAAACTGCATAAGCAGCATGCAATGGACAGAGCTAAGCGATCCCATAATCAATGGATCAGATCTAAGCTCTGCAGTCCTGCCACATCCATGAATGGTGGTGGACAATTAAACAACTAATTGGAGGAGTAGGCTCCACAAATATCCCCATCCTCAATGATGGGGGACCCCAGCACATCAATGCGAAAGATAAGGCTGAAGCATTTGCAACAATCTTCAGCCAGAAGTGTCGAGTCTTTGGTCCATTTCGGCCCCGTCCTTAAGTCCCCAGCACTACAGATGCCAGACTTCAGCCAATTCGATTCACTCCGTGTGATATCAAGAAACGACTGAAGGCACTGGATACTGCAAAGGCTATGGGCCCTGACAATATTCAGGCAATAGTACTGAAGACCTGTGCTCCAGAACTTGCCACACCCCTAGCCAAGCTGTTCCAGTCTAGCTACAACACTGGCATCTACCTGGCAATGTGGAAAATGCCCAGGTATGTCCTGTACACAAACAAAAGCAGGGCAAGTCCAACCCGGCCAATTACCGCCCCATCAGCCTATTCTCAATCATCAGTAAAGTGATGGAAAGTGTCATTAACAGTGCCATCAAGCAGCACTTGCTTAGCAATAACCTGCTCAATGATGCTCTGTTTGGGTTCCGCCAGGGCCACTCAGCTCCTGACCTCATTACAGCCTTGGTTCAAACATGGACAAAATTGCTGAGCTCAAGAGGTGAGGTGAGAGTGACTGCCCTTGACATCAAGGCAGCATTTGACCGAATATGGCATAAAGGAGCCCCAGCAAAACTGGAGTCAATGGGAATCAGGGGGAAAACGCTCTGCTGGTTGGAATCATACCTGGTGCAAAGGAAGATCGCTGTGGTTGTTGGAGGTCAATCATCTGAGCTCCAGGACATCACTGCAGGAGTTCCTCAGGGTAGTGTCCGAGGTCCAACCATCTTCAGCTGCTTCATCAATGACCTTCCTTCAATCATAAGGTCAGAAGTGGGGATGTTTGTTGATGATTGCACAATGTTCAGCACTATTCACGACTCCTCAAATACTGAAGCAGTCCGTGTAGAAATGCAGCAAGACCTGGACAATATCCAGGCTTGGGCTGATAAGTGGCAAGTAACATTTGCGCCACACAAGTGCCAGGCAATGACCATCTCCAACAAGAGAGAATCTAACCATCTCCCCTTGACATTCAATGGCATTACCATCACTGAATCCCCCACTATCAACATCCTAGGGGCTACCATTGACCAGAAACTGAACTGGAGTAGTCACATAAATACCGTGGCTACAAGAACAGGTCAGAGGCTAGGAATCCTGCGGCAAATAAGTCACCTCCTGACTCCCCAGTGCCCGTCCACCATCTACAAGGCACAAGTCAGGAGTGTGATGGAATACTCTCCACTTGCCTGGATGGGTGCAAGTCCAACAACTCTCAAGAAGCTCGACACCATCCAGAACAAAGCAGCCCGCTTGATTGGCTCCCATCTACAAACATTCTCTCCCTCCACCACTGACGCACAGTGGCAGCAGTTTGTACCATCTACAAGATGCACTGCAGCAACGCACCAAGGCTCCTTCAACAGCACCTTCCAAACCCGCGACCTCTACCACCTCGAAGGACAAGAGCAGCAGATGCATGTGAACATCGCCACCTGCAGGTTCCCCTCCAAGTCACACATCCTGACTTGGAACTATATCGCCGTTCCTTCACTGTCGCTGGGTCAAAATCCTGGAACTCCCTTCCTAACAGCACTGTGGGTGTACCTACCTCACATGGATTGCAGCGGTTCAAGAAGGTAGCTCACCACTACCTTCTCGAGGGCAATTAGGGATGGGCAATAAATGCTGGCATAGCCAGTGAGGCCCACAGCCCATGAATGAATTTTAATAAAGGCATTTTGAAATCTTTCAATGTAAGACTTTCTTTATGTGAAATGGACGTTCTTTCACTCCAATGTTCAACAAATGACAGAAGGCTTGCATTCATTCAAGTGATGGAAATGGTTAATATGGATCACTGGACTCTGATCTTCTCACACTTAGAATCTATATAAGTTGGACAAGCAGCATGACAAATTAGAGGCAGTGGATGGTCGAGAGAGATGGCAGTGAGGTTGAGCTGGTGTCATCAGCAACCAAATGGAACATGTTGTGTTTTTGGATGATGTCACCGAGGGGTAGCATGTAGATGAGAAATAGGAATGGGCCAAAGATAGATCCCTTGGGGCAGCTCCAACAAAGGCTCCAGAGCAGGAGCAGAAACTGGCCTTGCTGTGTCTTTCAGGGTTATAAGTGGTGGTGCAGATCTTAGCCCCTTTTCTCTGACCTTGCACTGAGGGAATTTCCCAGGGGAAAATATGAGGAGAATCACCCTCCAGTATATTGTTACAACAGTAGTATTGCCATATTGATTTCTAATTGTACTAGGAATGTTCCTCAATAAACTGATCCCATTGAGTTTGCACCTACAGACTATTTTTGAAATTTCATAGTCATATTTGTTAGCTGTGCCTAACCCACTCATGCAGAGAAATTGAATGGCTTCTTAATATATTTATTAGGGTATCAGTTGGCGTACCAGTAAAGTATAATAACTGCAGTGAAGCTTATCCTAAGGGTTTCTGAGTGATCAGAATTTGTGTTGAATGACAATGGGCAAGGCTGAAGCATATGGCAATAACACTGGTTCAGAAAGTCTTCTGGTGCTTATGCACCATCTGGATCAGTACAGAACTGCAAATTCCATCTGCAGCTGCTGTGTGTTTCTAACACAAGCATGGGGGAGACTGGCTTAAATGCCAAAGTTATTTCGAATGAGTTTCATAACATGAGTACTGGGTCACAATTAACAATCAAGAGAATTAATAGTTTTTCTCCAAATCAGCACATCTGATATCCCCTGGTTACCAAAGAAGACAAAAAAATTGCAATATTATTGATGTTAACAGTTATTATCAGGTCAGTGTCACCTGACACTGCATCACATACCAAAAGCTAATAATAAATGAAAGGAAAAAAATGGGAACTGGTCATTCAACAATTTTTGTACTCTGAAGTTATGATATAGTTTCGTTTCTCAGTAACAGTGTGCTTATTTGTTTTTTGTAAATCTTCGTCACAATTTAAAATTTCTTTTGCCCTTTTTTTTTGTTTCTGCACTTTTACCCAGAAACACGTTAGTTCCAGAACTCTATTGGCACCATTCTCTAACCAATTCCTGATGGGTATAAGGAAGTAGCCAGACTAATGTGCTTTTCTCTCCCTCTGTGGGAAACTAACTGGCTTTCTGTTGGTGCGTTCCCTAATGGAATACAGCCAATATCCAGAATATGTCCTGTGAGAATATCCACAGACAGATAATCATATACTTCCACTCCATAAACACTGGAGTGGAAGCTGGGAGTAAAGTGTTACGACCAGGTGAGAAAGGGGTCTAAGGGTCCCTCTCAGCCTTCACCTGGTCTTACCATAACAGGGTTTTATTTTAAACACACCGGGTTTTTGGCTCCCCCTTGGTGAATCCTTGTTCACTATTTTCCAATTATAAGGCAAAGAAACCAGCACAAACAGGTTGTCTTACATTTAAAGAAGGAAAGTTGAAATTTATTAAACTTAAACTCTAATTTGGTTGATGCCTACGGATACACGATGCGCCCACGCTAGCATGCATAGGCAATACACACATGCAAATTGAGTCGGACAAGAGCAGAAGAAAAAATAAAGTGGAAAGGTTTGAGGCAATATCTGAAGAGTTTTTGTTACAGTTCTTCAAGCTTACTGTAGAGTCCTTGATTGTAGGTCGATCTTGCTTTTTGTTGGGGTCCAATATTCTTCTTAAACCTTGTTCACTGTAGGAGACTTTCTCTTTTGGGGTTCATGTGTCTTCAGTGGATTCAGAGGCTTGTGAGAAAGAGATGGGAGCAGACAGGGGAGATCTTCTCAGTCCAGGTTCAAACTCTCTGCGGCCAGTTCAAAAGAAAACCCTGGAACAGCCAGTTAGTCATGTGACCAGCTGGTCTAACCAGTCCTGGCCATTGTGAATTGTATCCTCCTGAGCAGGCCCTGGAATGCACTTCCTCCCTTTCGATGTCTGTTAGTCTGTAAATGTTTTTTCCAGCCATGGCTAATCTGTTTCACAAGTCATTTCCTCACTCCAGCAACATTTTAAAATCAATGTTCATGACAAAATTAATCTGCCTCATTCTTGGCAGGTGGAGGCCTAGCATGACAAAAGTTAACAAGGGGATGATTTCAGTACAGAGTTTAATCATTCTTGCACATTCACATGTGAAAAATTGAGCAGTTCTACAAAGCCATTCTGCCTGATTTCAGAGATTTTTGCCACTTGTTCTGAAGGATCATTAAACGTAGCTAAACCCTGGTAAATCTACCTTATTAATAACTAGATTATTCATTACATGCAAGAAAGTAATTTGTACGATATTGTATTTGCAACTCTGAGCCAAGTATTTGTATTTACTCTGTTGGCACAAGTAGTATTCTTCTAGTCAAGACTTTAATGTTTTTATGTTGAAATTTTGCCAATGACAAATATTTTTTCCTTCCCTATTGTCGTAATTATCCCTGCAAGTGTGGACACACAGTATGACAATCCAATAACTTTGTAATTTTAAAACACATTTTTTTCACTTCAAAGTCATTTCTTTTTTGATGCATTTTGAAAATGAAAGTTTATTTGAGATTTCATTTTCATTATTTGAATTAAATACCATGAGACTGAGTGACAAGTTCTCCCAATGGCTGTTGAGCTACTCATAATCACCTTTGACAACAACTTCTTATCGCTCATACTCAGCTCATTTCCTTTTTGATGAATTTCTTTATCGTGGAATCAAGCTTTTTTTGCATATTTGAAAAAAGACGCAGTTTAAATTCTGCAGTGTTGTCCTCAGTGCCAATATAATTAATAATTGCCCATCATTATTTTCCTCATTTTTAATTCTTTGCTCATAAGCCACCAATATGGTCTTACATGCTAGATTAATCAGATGGACTAGATTGCACTGGGCAGTTGATATTCTTTACGTGGCCATATTTAATTTTGTGTGAACCAAACAATGTATTTCAGATTAATGAATGCTGTGTTCTGCCTGCCTCTTTGGAACTGGATATGGGCTAATCATGCATTGCAATCCCCACACCGGATAACAGGTCTTATCGAAAATTTCCCCTAGACTTTTAAATGCGCCTAACCATTCCTTATAGAAATGAGCAAGGTGATAATGAGCTGAAAAATAAGAACGATGATCGTTTTTCAGATTTCTTCCTTTGTCATAAGCTTTGCACTAGTTCCTCCATTTTTCCAGGATATCCTGTAATGTATACCTCAACCTAGAATACATCATCCTTTATCTTTTAGATTTAATGCCTTCCATTTGGCTCCTTTATTTAAAAAGTACAAAATATTGTAAATCTCTTTAACTTTGTTATGATTATGGAGGAAATGGTAAGTATTTCAGCTATGTTTGTTCTAACAAACTGAAAAAGACTCCAAACAGCAGCACTGGAGCAAGCAAAAATAAACAGGTGTTCTTTTCATCTTGTTAGAAGTTGCATTGCTATTTCTGAGGAAGATGAATGGTCAGCCTTACTGTCAGCATCACATCATTCCCATTGCAGCATTACCTGTTGAATTCAATGGACTAGGGCTGTGACAGTTTTACCAAATCAAGGATTTTATACGTACCAATTAATCTCCCATGATATTGTACTGATATAGATTTCTGTGCTTACCCTGGGTTCCCAGATTTCCACCGCCCCACCCACTTTCCTCCCTTCCCTGAAAACAGTCAATACCAGGAATGTTGGAGCTGAGGTAAGTGAAGAAACGTCATGATTTAGTGCGCAGCCTCAGAAGTGCCAGCCTTTGAAGATGGTGGACTGATCAAAGGGCCAGCCACCAAATGATGGTTTAAAAAAAAATTTCCTCGTGACTCAGTAGGTACATTCACTGCATTATGTTGTATTGAGCCATAGAATCTAGGAAGGCCCTACATTCAATCCTTTGCGCTGAGCTATCTGCTTTCAGCTGGGGGTAGGGACAGCATTACCTCAGTTTGGGAAGGGGAAAAACATGAGCCAGATTTCTCCATGGAAAAACAAAATGTTACAAATTTATGTTACTGTAGCAGGACAAGTCAATGCTTTATAAAGAAAATAATTGTTTACATTAGTTGAATCAGTAATGTGCAAAATATTAAATTTAACATACCCCACATACCATAGGAGTGTAGTGTGGTCACAAAATTAAATTCAAAAATTTATGCCTGAGCTGTAAATAAGGCATATTTTAAATTTGAAAATGGATAGAGTGTGCACCATCCAAACCTGCTATGAGATAATGTTTGAACCCTGTGAAATTGCATAAAAAAGCATGAACATTTTAATTGAAAGTTGAAATTTAAAATATTGGACTGAAAATGCACAAAGGGAAAACAGAGTATATGACAAACGTTAAGGCATAAGATACCATTCAAATTGAAGAGCAAGAAATGAAAAGAAAGTGAATACAAATATCTGGGCCAAGATGGAGGATTGTACAAATGAAGAGGTACTCAGCAGGATTAGGGCAGGATGGAGTCATTTCAGGAGATACAGAGATAGTCTGTATGATAAGAAAATACCACTGGCATGAAAGAGGAGGGTGTATGATCAGTGTGTGCCACCGACCATGACATATGGGGCAGAATCATGGACAACTGCAACATTTTTTTTATTCGTTCATGGGATGTGGGGGTTGCTGGCTAGGCCAGCATTTATTGCCCATCCCTAATTGCCATTGAGAAGGTGGTGGTGAGCTGCCTTCTTGAACTTCTGCAGTACATGTAGGATAGGTACACCAACAGTACTGTTAGGAAGGAAGCTCTCGGATTTTGACCCAGTGACAGCGCAGGAACAGCGATATAGCTCCAAGTCAGGATAGTGTGTAGCTTGGACGGGAACTTGCAGGTGGTGGTATATAGAACAAAAACTGTGTAAGCTCAGAGAGCAATGGAAAGGAAAACGTTGCACATCTCCATTTGCCAGAAAACCGAAGTTAAGGATATTTTTCAGAAGATAAAAGAAGCCAGTGGAGATGGGCTGGGCATGTTGCTCGAAGAAATGATAACAGTGGACAAAAAGGCTAATGGAGTGGCAGCCAAGATCAGGAAAAAGAAGAAGGGGGAGACCGACCAGATGTTAGAGAGATGACAAAATATCACACCGAGGAAGCACATGAGCGAGAACAGCAAGCGATAGAGATAAATGGAAAAGACATAAGGAGAGTTACATCCTATAGTGGATGAACACAGCCTAAATAATGATCTTAATTGAAATGTTAAGGTGCAGGGTCAATAACCATATCACAGAATGCCAGTAAGGATTGGAAAGTGTTAATTGGCTGCTGCATTTTCCAAACAGGTACTGCTTTTCTTTCTACCGTTCTATCATTCTTTCCTGCTTTCTGTCTGTCTCTCTTTCTTTGTTCAATCGAGGAACCATCATCTATATATCATATCTATGCTTAATTAATTACAGAGCAGCTCATTTTAGAATTTATAAATCTGATGCATCTTTTTTTTTTATGAGGTGCACTTGAGAGGAATATGAAGAGATTCCCCTAACATGAACAACTCATCTTTTGGGATCGTTTGTGTGTAAATGATAATCAAACTTGGGTCTAAACAAGGTACCTAATTGGCATTCCAACAATCTACCAGAAAAGATATTGATTGTCCAGGGATCACCAACCATATCTGAAAGCTGTTCTATTACAGGAAATCTGGGGTAGAGTTTCTGCTTTGGGCACAGTCAGTGATTCAGGCACAAGTTGCACCCAAAATTGCACTTGCTTTGATAAGTGTTTTTTTTCTTCGCGTTTCCATTCAAACTCCTTTGCATATCAAAACGCAAAATCTGCCATGAACCAGCACAATCAGGCAGTGTTTAAAAATGTCATATTTTAAAAACAATTGTATTAAAAATATTCCCTGACATATTTAATAGTGATAACTTGGTGCAGTTGGATTAATATAGCTAAAAATTGATTTACCACAAAAAATAAGCATTATTAATCACAGTGTCAATCCACCACCTGTGAGTAACCTGATTTTAAATTACTGAAAATGACTTGAAAATATACAGAGCCATTTGCTGGTTATATTGGGAAACAGTAGTCAGTTTCTTAGGTTTTTTTTTTAAAGCTTTTAGAAACGACTTGTTAGCGTCCTTGCACCCAAAAGATTCAGCTTAATTTTTGGAGCCCCCAACAGTAACTAATTTATCCTGAGGGCTTGGCCAGTTTTGTGAACAGGGCTGGCTTCTAGCGTAATGTTTTTGAACTAGCGCAAAATATTGCAGCAGCTCGAATTGCACTGAATGTAATTTATGCTTAAAATTCCATGAACTTTTGTGTAGTTTATGCCAATTTCAGCCGAATTGTGCCAAAGAAACCAGCAGAACCAAGCAGAAACTCTACCCCTTGGTATTTTAAAAGAATATACTGGAAAATACTGCATGTTAGTGGGAATTTTAAAAAAATTGGATACACTAGTGAAAAATTATACATCTGATTATCAGTAAATTTCTTAGAAGTTCTCCCAATCACCCAATGTAGCTTTGGCAGAAGATCATGAAATTGCATAAACATTTATACCAATTCTTTGGTGTTTGTGCTGAAATTACAGAAAGATTGAGAAACCCCTGTGGAAATTCTTCCCCCATGATGTCATTAAAGGCTGAGAGACAAACAAAGACACAGTTGATGCACACTCACGCTATATTGCATAACACTTGATTCGATGTCACATCGTACGCAAAATTTCGAAGAATTATTCTTTGTAATTCTATCACTAGTTGTAAAATTGTATATTAGCTCAATAAGAAGCATGCAAGGTTTTTTTCTGTTTTAAGTAATTGCAGTGGAACTATTACTGTTATGAGATCTTCAATTTAAAAATGATTAATGAGAGAAATGTAATTATACAGTGAACTCTGTTAAAACAATAATTGTTTCAAGAATGCAATTTTAATCACTTTATTGCCCCCTGATATATCAAATTATTAACTCACTAGATGCACAATAATTATCTTGAGCATCAATTCTAATGGCAATGGCCCACATTTCTGCCAATATGTATGATGAGGTTCACTGAACATTATCTGGATTATCAGTTAAGAAAGGTAATAATCTACCACCCTCTTTGGGATGACATTTTCTGTCAGGTCACAGAAAACGATGGCATCACAAACTGTGGTGCAAACTAACATCCATTGGATAATTCTTCTAATGATGGAATATGGCATCAGGGTGATGAGCTATGGGATGGAGAGAAGCTAAATGGCAAGATATGATTTTAGAAATATAAAACTAATTATTTTTGTTGTGTTGTACGATAAGGGTAAATTTATACATGGAAAGTTTATTCAGTTTCAATCTACATCAAAAGTTTGTGTTAGGCTGCACCAGTGAACAGACAAAAATTTCCACCTAGCACTAAGCTATGTGGTTATTATTTTCCACTACTAGTAAAATATTTTTTAAACAATTTGAATGTACTCGAATGAATGGGGACCAATTAAGTACAGGGAAAACAGGATGATGGATGAAATATCAAGTGAATCCATTAAGTTGATACATAATGGAAAAGGAAACATGAAACAAATGTCTTGCAATATGTTGGTGGATTCTGAGATTGGTTGAAGACCAACCTCATAATATCTCAATACCACTCGCCCTACCTCTTCCTCCGCCCTTAATTACCCCACCCAAATACACAGTGTGGTGGAAACCACATCTGCCAAATGGAAGCATATTAATTTCATCATATGGAACACTATTTTGAACTGTTACTGAACACTGAACATAACTTGTTTAAAAAAGACCACAGATCAGTGGCTGAAATCATGGCTGCACATTTGCATTTTGAGAGACAGTTGCCTAGACAGACAATGGAAGCACCCCCTGAATCAATTAGCGAGATGGGTTTTGTCAATAGTGGTGATCAACATCCTTTGACTGTGTAAGAAACAGAACTCCACCCCCCACCGAGTGTGTCTGGCAAGCTTTGAAATCCATCAACCCTCAAGAAGCTGCTGTTGCAAACAAAGAGATGGTCACATGATTGACCTGTTGGTAAGACTGGGGCTTTTTGAATTGTGCCTGACACAGAAAGGAGCAGACTGCTTTTTGAAGACTAAAGAGAAGCAAAGCGCCTCTCTCTCTCTATCTCTCTCATGCAAAGTTCTAGGGACCCACGGAAGTAACTTAAGTCTCAAGACAGAAGCCTTCTGGTACCAGCAAAACAGGTTTGAAAGTGTGCACTGGGCCCCAATGAGAACTGCAAGACTTAACTTTAATCAAAGACTTTACATCCAACCCAAAACCAGTAACTGAATTCCATCTACTACTTAAAACTTTCCCCCTTTAATTCTTTCTCCTGCTCTGTATCTATTTGTGTGTGTGTTTATCGCATATGCATGCTAGCGTGGTCACGTCACGTATTTTTGGTAGGTTTAACTGAGTTGGAGTTTTAAGATTAAAACTTACATCTTTCTTGTTTAAACCTAAGAAAATCTGTCTGGCTGATTCCTTTACAATTACAATTAGAGAGCAGTGAGCAAGGACTCACTGAGGGGAAGCTAAAAACACTGTTTTAAAAGCTAAACCCTGTTACGGCCAAACCAGGAAAAGGCCGAGAGGGGAGCCCTAGACCCTTTCCTCACCCAATCATAACAACACACACACACTCGTTATTAGAAGGGGACTTTCATTTCAAAATCAAATTGATTTACAGCTATAGAACAATGAAGGTTGATAGAACAACTTCAGGGAAGTGAATACACCTCCTTTCCCCACCCCTTCCATTGTGTTGTGGATGTGTGGAAATCACCCCATGTTAAACTATTTAATGTGATATTGACTAACTGCTTCATAATTGAGTTGTACAAATATCTAGAAGCAACATTGCTTGTTATAAGAATGATTAGAGACAGAGATAATCAAACATCAAATCGAACATGATACAGTAGTTGGTGTTCTAATGGGACCGTGGAAATGTCAACAGTGCAAAAGTAATTGGCCAGGGTTGAATAAGATAACATTTACAGTTAAATTGACATTCTAGAGTTTTACATGATTACCCTTCAGCAGTCAAGGAAAAAAAGATCATGAAACTTTCCTGCAGACAATTAACTATATTCCGTCTCAGCCATGATGGAACAGGTGTACACTGTCTCTGGAAGGAAAGGACCAGATGGGCAAACAGTTCTTTACTGATTCTGGGTTTCCGTGTGATTCTGAATCTCTGTAGAAGGCCAATAGTTTAGATTGCTTGCATAACATTTAGTTACCGCAAGCACTTAATGTATATTGTTGCATTTACCAAAATCTGGAAAGATAAATTAGCCAAATGTGGCTAAAATGTTGAAATAATATGAAGAGTGAGAAGGACTTGCTCCATACTATTCTAATCCAATAAGCATATCATGCCCCTTTCCAGTAAGCTAGGTAGTTTGCAAGCTGTTTAGATATAGTTAGTTCTCAATTATCTATCCAATCGTCTCAAAAATATTACTCTTTCTGAATTACCTTCATGCCTCAGTGCCACAGAGAGCAAGCCCTTATCGTGATTTAGTGATCACATTTATTTTACTAGTTAGGAAATGTTAAGAAAACACTGTGAAATGTCTCGAGTGCTTTTGGCCTTCTTATCTGACAGTAAGTAAGCTGCTATAATGCTGATACCAGTATTGCAAAGAGAAGGGAGAGTGGTCCATCCACAGCCCTCAAAGTAGAAATGATTGAACATCGGAATACTGACATTCATATTGATCAGGCAGGCACTGTATCTTTATGATCTGCCATATATTGAGAAGATTTCCAGGAGGACAAGTCTACTGTTATACCACAAACACTGCACCATGCTGCAGGTCACACTGAGCTCAGCCTCAAAATAATAATGTGCATGCATGCTTGGCTGCATTCACAGTGCTCTGCTCCCAGCATTATATTAATTTCTAATCGTTAATGTTAAGAAAAGGCAGGCGGGGAACCATTTCTGTCCTAACATTAAAAATAGTCAAAAGCAAAATTATAAAATACTCAGGAAGCTCAATGAGCCATTTGTCATTTTAAAAATGTGGCTTCACCTGGTGCAAAGATCAAGCAATGTGAGACTACTTGCTACCGATGATATCACCCCTTTCAGCTTCAGTAATTCTCACTTTCAGCAGCTTGGGAATAGATTGTAGAATGATTTATGTCAGTGTACTGGAAACCATTTTGAATCAGTGTAAAATGGTTAGTGCAATGGCAGATACATGAAAATTGGCCTTGGGTTTCTTTAGACAGTATATTATCGTTTTTTTTTCATCTCACATTTATAAATTCCGCATCATCTTTAGCCAGCTTAAGTTGAGCTATTTTGACTTAACAGTGATCGTTTACACCATTTCTGTTCTCCACATCAGCAAGAAGCCAAAATCTTTCAAAGGGTAAGTCAGAGTGATTGTCAGACTCTTCTCAAAGTTGGAACACTTTGTATAACAATCCATACGAGAGCTGACAATATTCATCATATGCATGCTGACATGTTTTCTCTGGGAATGGAATCAGATAAATGCCTTTACAGCACTGCTTGTGGACCAGGAGGAGCAGGAGTGTTTCTACCAGGCCCAACAAGCTAACCTGCACACACCCTTTACCTCCACGATCTCCACTAACACCCCTGTGATCATCATTCCCCTGTCCTCCCATGTGATCTCCGACTGTCCTTCCAATCACCCCATTACTTCCTCCAACCTCTGACCCTGTCTCCATACTCTCCCTGACTCCCGACAATCAGCCCTGATCCTCTTCCGACCATAATTCCCCAAGACCTCAGCTGGAAAATTCCACCCCAGTAAATACCAGACTAATGTATGAGAAGGACCTTTTACCAACATTCAGCTTCTTGCATCTATTCTGACAGGACTAATTAGTCCCAAGAAGCCAGAATGTTTCTGTGTTCAGTGTAAATTTACATTGCCAAATGCTACAGTTCAGCTTGTAATATCCTGAAGTATAATTATAAACAATAAAGGGACAAGAAGTTAGTGAAAGCTGAGCTGAGGCATAAACACAATCGATTATATGAAGGGATAGGATCACATTCACAATGTGGAAACACTGAGTTAATTAAACCTGCAAACACAATGACATGAAATAATTGCCTTAACTGCCAAGACACCAGGGAGATCAAGTTATGATGTTCACTGAAGATGTTAAAAGACTTGACATGACCTCTCTCAATCTATAATAGATTCAGTTGTTTCTTCGATGTATTTTCTTTCTATTAAGCTAGCAATCAATCCATTCTTCTCATTGTTATTAGTTAGGACAGCCATGCTTTTCACACTGTATTTATTTGGCTGTTACAGAAAATAATTTACATAACAACACCACTTACAATCTGTGTTCTACACCATGATTCAGATAGAGAAAAATGAAATAGTCTGATAGGGTGTGACTTGCTTCTCGGCCCTGGGAGTATTTTTCAGTTATACCCAAACAAAACCATAGATCAAGCTGATGCATGTATTATAAATTATAGTTTCCAAGATGTCATGAAACTGTACAACTAATTTTCACATTTCTGATTGCAAATTAAAACTCTAGTTGTTTTGGATGTGTAATTAAAGTTCATGCAAATGTCCATTGTGTTATTGACCACTGAATGATGATCCTCTCAATAGCTGTCATCACGACCCTCCAACATCTCTGTGCTCCTCCAATTCCGGCCTCTTCACATCCCTGATTTTAATCGCTCAATCATTGGCAGCTTGCCTTCAATTGTCTAGGCCCTAATTCTGGAATTCTGTCCCTCAAATCTCTCCATATCTCTACCTCTCTCTCCTCCTTTAAGTCAATCCTTAAAACTTCTTTCTCCCTCCACCTGGACCCCTCCCTGTGGCCTCTTATCCACTCTTGATCTTTTCATTGAGAACTGTAGGCGTGACATCAGCTGTCTGCATTTCTCTGCTCTCCTCATTCACTCTAATCTGTCTCCCTCTGAACTTGCTGCACTCTGTTCTCTCACCCCAACAGTGTGTTCACGCCTGCTGACAAGGGTGGTGCTGTTGCTGTGTGGCATACTGACCTCTACCTTGCAGAGGCTGAGCGCCAACACTCACTTCTTCCTACCTCCCCCGGGTCATGACCCCACCGACGAACATCAAACTACTGTTGCCAGGAGTGTCACTGACCTCATCGCCTCTGGAGATCTTCCCTCTACAGCTACCCATCTTATAGTCCCACAACCCCGAACAGCCCGCTTAAACCTCCTTCCCAAAATCCACAAACAGGTCTATCCTGGTAGATGCATCATTTCAGTTTGTTCCTGTCCCACTGAACATATTTCTTCCTATCTTGATTCGTTTTTTTTCTTACCTTGTCCAGTGTCTTCCCACCTACATCGGTAACTCTTCTGATGCCCTATGTCATTTCAAAAATTATCATTTTCCTGGCCCGAACAACCTCCTCTTCACGATGGACATCCAATCTCTCTACATCTTCATCCCCCACCGGGATGGGCTGAGAGCTCTCTGCTTCCTCTTTGAACAGAAGCCCAACCAATCCCCATCCACCACCACCCTTCTCCACCTGGCTGCACTTGTTCTCACAATGAACAACTTCTCCTTCAACTCCATTCACTTCCTCCAAATAAAAGGTGTTGCTATGGGTATCTACATGGGTCTGAGTTATGCCTGTTTTTTTGTGAAGTATGTCGAATATTCCTTGTTTCAGTCCTACTCAGGCCCCCTCCCCCAACTTCTTTTTCACATTGCTGACTGTATCGGTGCTGTTTCCTATTCTCGACCAGAACTGGAAAACTTCATCAACTTTGCTTCCAATTTCCACCCTTCTCTCATCTTCACATGGTCTATCTTTGACACGCCCCTTCCCTTTCTTGACTTTCTGTCTCCGTTTCTGAGGATAGACTGTCCACTAATATTCATTATAAGCCCACCGACTTCCACAGCTACTTTGACTAGTAAGGCTCTGTAAGGACTCCATTCCATTCTCCCAGTTTCTCCGTCTCCATCACATCTGTTCTCATGATGCAGCCTTCCACAGCAGTGCTTCTGATGTGCCTTCCTTTTTCTTCAACTGTGGTTGACAGGGCACTTGACCATGTCTGGCCCATTTCCAACACCTCTGATCTCACCGCTTCACTTCCCTCCCAGAACCACAAAAGGGTTCCCATTGTCCTCACTTTCCACCCACTAGCCTGCACATCAAAAGAATCATCCACTGCCATTTCTGCCACCTCCAGCATGATGCTACCATCAAACATATCATCCTCTCCTCTCCCCTGTCAGCATTCCAAAGGGACCGTTCCCTCTACAACACCCCTCCATCATCCCCAACTCCTCGTCCCCTTCCCACAGCACCTTCCCATGCAATCACAGGAGATGTAACACCTGCCCTTTTATTTCCTCTCTCATCATCATCCAAGGCCCCAAACACTCCTCCCAGGTAAAGCAACAATTTGCTTTTACTTCTTGCAATTTAGTATACTGCATTCGCTGTTCACAACATGGTCTCCTCTACATTAGGAAGACCAAATGCAGATTGGGTAACCGCTTTGTGGAACACCTCTGCTCAGTCCACAAGCATGACGCGGAGCTACCGGTTGCTTGCCATTTTATTTCACCACCTTGCTCTCACGCCCACATTTTTGTCCTCGGCTTGCTGCAGTGTTCCAGTGAAGCTGAACTCAAGCTCGAGGAACAGCACCTCATCTTCCAAATAGGCACTTTACAACCTTCTGGGCTCAATATTGAGTTCAACAATTTCAGACCATGACCCAGTCTTGAACTTGTTTTTCATGTTTTTTTGCTTTCGGAGAGATGTTTGTTATTCTGCCATTATCACACTCTCTGGACAAATCTTACCAGCGGTGGGGGTGGACCTCCCCCGCACAGGGAGGACACCTTGGAAAATGAGGCGCCTTCTCTGCGGGCTTGGTAGGGTGGGTCCTCCTTCGTGAGCAATTTGTGGCCCAAGGAGGACCCCACCGGAAGTAATTTTACCCCCCAGGACCCTTTCCCACTGGACTGTACAGCCACCTGTCCACCCTCCCCACCCCCTTGCTGAAGCCTTCCGGACTGGCTTTGGCGACCCTACCTCATTTACCTCTGGTTTCTCGGCTGGGCCTGGGTTTGATGCCTCTGCAGTACCAGCAGTGGCCACCGCTCCCAGTGGTACTCGTGTTCCTCTGATTGACCGGCAGTTCTTGGAGGCGGGATCCCTTCCATTTAAAGCCTTTAAAGGGACAGGGATCCTGCCTCCTAAATCTTTGAGTCAAACAGACCAGAGGATTGCTCCAGGGAAGCACGAAAAAGCAGGGGCAGGGTTCCCCCCACCTTTTCGACTGAGCATTAGGAGCCTGCCTCCAACACATGTAGGACTCCAGTCCTACATTTCTAATCTTTGCCAGTTCTGAAGAAAGGTCATCGACCTGAAACGTTAACTCTGTTTCTCTCTCCCAGATGCTGCCAGACCTGCTGGGTATTTCCAGCACTTTCTGTTTTTATTTCAGATTTCCAGCATCCGCAGTATTTTGATTTTCCCTTAAAGCTGACCACTTTGACCAAGCTTTTAGTCATCTACCCTCATATTTCCTATGTGGTTCAGTGTGAAAAATTTTTGATCACGCTCCTGTAAGTGCCTTGGGATGTCTTACTGTGTTAGAGGCATTACGTATATACAAGTTGTTGTTGTTATTGGCTGCTTCATACCACAAGTCATGGAGATTTGGTATGTTTGTAATAAACCAGTGCAGCTACTGAAAGTAACAATTACCGATTAAAGATGTTAAAAACAGTAACAGAACCCGCACAATGTTCTTTCCATCTAAAACTACTTTCATCTTGTATCCCTGGCTTACAATACGGGTCTCACACAGCCAGAGACTCCTTTTAAGCTAAACGAGCAGCATTGCTTTAGACTGATCGGCTACCAGGTTTTCTTGATGCCTGCTGGTCTTCCTGGCATCACAAACTGAGCTATTCTGGTGATAACAGGTTGTTCATTGACAACAATGCCATCATTTATATGCATGGTGATTCCAAATTGCGGTGACATGATGTCTCATTTTGCTGATGTCCTGGTGTCAATTCATGCATGTGCGTTGGCCAAATTGTCACAGTCAGTTTTCATATGCATTAAATAGCAAAACCCCCAATTACAGCCAGTTTTTAAGATGATCAACTCCGCTGGCCACAGTGTGAAAAAGAAAAATACCGGGGATGCCAGAAATCTGAAATAAAACCAGAAAATACTGGAAACACTCGACAGGTCAGGTAGCATCTGTGGACAGAGGAAGAGAATTTACGGCGTGACTCTTAACTCCCAAATCGGTTGGTTGGGATCATGTCAGAGGTTAAAATACAAGAATCTGAAACAGGAACCCACTCACTTCAAACCCACCTGCTCCTGGTTTTAACGGAGGCAGGATGCAGGGCAGGCAACCAATCTGCTCATGGGAAGCAGGTTACTCATTTAAGTATTATAAGGAGGCTGCATGTCTTCATTTTAACAATCATTCTATTTTGAACCACAGGTGGCTGGGTTTACCAGACAGATAAAAGGAGGTAAGAGGGGTTGATGTCATGAAGTAAGTACCTTTATAGCACTGCTTGTGGGCCAGGAGGAACAGGAGTGTTTCCTCCAACCCCAACAAGCTATCCAGCAAACCCTAACTCTGCTATCTGTCTGCTTTCCCCACCATTGGAGCCCCTGACCACCATTTGACCCCCGACCACCACTGAACTCCACCACCCACCCCCCCACCTTCAGACTGCCATCTGCTACTACTGACCACCAACTCCCCTGATCACCAACTACTCCCTCCAACCACCATCTGACTGCCCCCACCATCGGAATCCCTCCCGACCATTGATCTCCCACAATCAGGACACCTCCAAACCACCCCTGAGACTCCTCTCCTTCAATCCAAAACCCCCATTCCCCATGATCTTTCTCACTCACCCAATAAACCTAGCATGCTCTCAAAGGTATTGGCCCTTTGAAACAGGCTTCCTACCTGTCAACCAGGCTGCCAATTTGCTGGAACCCCACTTAAAGAAGCCCTGTCATTAAATTCTGCAGGACATTCAAGAAACCTGTTCTTCCAGGTTTCCTGACACACAAAGCCCCACTGTACTCAGGTTAAAGTCCAGACCAAGGTTTCAGGTTGATGACCTTTGATCAGAACGGGAAGTTATTAAAGAAGAACAGGTTGTAAAGCACTGCAGAGACAGGAAAAAAGGGGACAGGGAAACAACATAAGTGCCGGACTGATTATCTGGCAAAGTGATCCTGCAAGGCAAAAGACAGTGATAAGTATAGAAACAAAAGCTATGTCTAAGAGGAGGTGTAAGTGGTTGCAGTTGAGTAGCAGAGAAGGAAGGAAGCATGGAGAATCTATCAAAGAGAATGCTCCCATGCTGCAGGAATGCAGTGAAATAAGAAAGGGTGCTGACTGCCACACCAGCCGAGTTATCAAGAGGGGACCCCACCCAAATACCATCCCATACCTCCATTCCGATAGCAGCTGCTGGCAATGGAGGATGAGTGCACTGGAGCCATTGGAAGTGGAGAAAGTATAAGCTGGCACTGCATAAGGGCGAGCTGCCTGTGGAGGCAGGACAGATGGTGACAGTTCACCCAGATTATATAGGTGAGACCTGAGGCCCAAGTTTGGATAGGCCTCAGGCCTCTTGATTGTAGCACACGTTGTGGCTGCATCATTGCATCCATACTTTAAACCTAGCATTGACAATTTTCTACCCTACATGGGGGTACTATAGTTACACCCCCAGGTTGCATTATTGTATGATTAGATATTGAGCAGTGCATGCATACTTCTGAGCTCGAAGACCTGGGGATTGCTTACAGGAGTGACCAGCAACATTGAACCCGTGGGACTATGTAAGGCAGCTCCAAAATTTGCAATAGCTGTACTGAGGCATAGAGATTAAGAAGTCCAGAGTTTGATGTCTGATATTGATCAGCTGATTTGAGAATTGAGGCTTTACTCATTGCTGATGGTGTTCCCTGAGCTGGGCTGTAGCAGAGCAGGAAGGAGATAATAAAAAGTCACCCTGGGTTTCTACTGTTTTCCATTCAGTGTCTGTTGCTGGAAAGTACACATGTGGTCAGTACTGGACCCGGTTATGATACACTCCATGGCTGAATAACGTATTGACACGTACTGTATAAACCCATATGCAAAGAAGAGTCACCTGTGTGAGACATTGAAGGGCTGTCAGCACCCATGGAACTATATTGGGTTTGAATCAACACCGTAGAATAAAAGGGGACAATATTATTAGAAAATTAAAAAGAAAAAAAACAGAAAAAAATGGAGAACATACAAAAGAGTGTTTAAAAAAGCAAGTTCTTTTTTAATTAGAAGGGATGCACTAATTTTGAAAAAATGGATATGTAACCTGACAAGAGTTTGAAGATACAGACAGGTTAGCTATTGCTTGTATTATCAGATATCCCCAAATTTGTAGTGAGATAGTGGTACGATATGTGAAATATGTTTGACAAAATGAGATCCTTTTGATCATTTTGATTTAGTGAGTGGCCCTATAAATCACTTACAGTACAATTTAAAAAACGTTTTGGGGTAGATTTTTACCTTTGCGATACTGTAAAGTGGATAATAGCAGATAGGCAGCCTGTTCCACTGAGTTTAAGAAGATGAAACAGTTAATAAATGTAATAAAATAGGAAGGTGATAAGTTTGGCTGAAGAAGATATTTCTACATTGTTGAGTCTGTGTTTCCCAAGAAAAACAAATCAAGGATCAAAACAGTAGGCTCGAACTGACCGAGATGAAAAGGAATGTCATGGAGTGCATTCAGGAAAAAGAAATGCATAACATATACAGGGGAAAAAAACATAAAATGAAGCAGAGGAAGGCCAAGAAAGTAATAAGACATGTAAAGCGAGACCACAAGCAGACAACATAAAGGGCAAAAACAAAGACTTTTTAAAGTATATCAAGAGCAAGGGGGGGGTATAGATAGATGTTGAACTATTTACCAATGGTATTACTATAATTACTAAATTATATCGTGACTGTTTTTACCACTGTAAGAGGGGGGAATACCTTATTGGAGAGAGGTGTATAAAGACGAGTGAAAATAGAAACCCTTAGGGGAGGCATAGCAAAAACTTTTGGGAAGGTAAATAAAGCTGCAAATTCTGTCAATTTTCATCCAAGGATACTGAGAATATTTGGAAATCCCTTCAGTGACCTCTTTCAAAGTTTATTGAAATCTGGGAACATCCCAATGAATTGTAAAGTAGCAAATATGGCTCACATCATCAAAAAGGGGGCAAAGAATGAATGCTCCAATTACAGACCTCTGGGACCTTGAAGTTGGGCAAAGAGTTTGGGACTTCGATGAGCATCATCATAATGAATCATCTGGAAAAAAGGAGTGTTTTCTTAAAATCCCCAAATGGCATATGTCATAGAGTCATACAGCACAGAAACAGGCCCTTCGGTCCATCATGTCTGTGCCTGCCATCAAGCACTTACCTATTCCAATCCCATTTTCCAGCACTTGGCCCGTAGCCTTGTACGTTATGGCATTTCAAGTGCTCATCTAAATACTACTTAAATGTTGTGAGGGTTCCTGCCTCTACCACCTCGTCAGGCAGTGCGTTCCAGATTCCAACCACCCTCTGGATGAAAAATCTTTTTCCTCAAATCCCCTCTAAACCACCTGCCCCTTACCTTAAATCTATGCCCCCTGGTTATTAATCCCTCTGCTAAGGGAAAAAGTTTCTTCCTATCTAATCTATCAATGATCCTCATAATTTTGTATACCTCAATCATGACCCCCTTCAGTCTTCTCTGCTCCAAGGGAAACAACCCTAGCCTTTTTAGTCTCTCGTCATAGCTGAAACGCTCCAGCCTGGTGAATCTCCTCTGCACCTCTCAAGTGCAATCACATCCTTCCTATAGTGTGGTGCCCAGAACTGTACACAGTACTCCAGCTGTGGCCTAACTAATGTTTTATACAGCTCCATCATAACCTCCCTGCTCTTATATTCTATGCCTCGGCTAATAAAGGCAAGTGTCCCATATGCCTTCCTAACCACCTTATCTACCTGTGCTGCTGCCGTCAGTGATCTATGGACAAGTACACCAAGGTCCCGCTGACCTTCTGTACTTCCTATGGTCCTACCATCCATTGTATATTCCCTTGCCTTGTTAGTCCTCCCAAAATGCATCATCTCACACTTCTCAGGATTAAATTCCGTTTGCCAGTGCTCCGCCCATCTTACCAGCCCATCTATATCATCCTGTAATCTAAGCTTTCCTCCTTACTATTTACGACACCACCAATTTTCGTGTCATCTGCGAACTTACTGTTCATACCTCCAATATTCACGTCTAAATCATTAATGTACACTACAAACAGTAAGGGTTCCAGCACCGATCCCTATGGTACACCACTGGTCACAGGCTTCCACTCACAAAGACAACCCTCGACCATTACCATCTGCCTGTTGCCACTAATCCAACTTTGGATCCAATTTGCCAAATTGCCCTGGATCCCATGGGCTCTTACCTTCTTAAGCAATCTCCCATGCGGGACCTTATCAAAAGCCTTACTGAAGTCCATGTAGACGACAGCAACTGCTTTACCCTCATCTACACATCTGGTTACCTCCTCGAAAAATTCAGTCATTAGTTCGACACAGTCTCCCCCTGACAAAGCCATGCTGACTATCAGTGATTAATCCTGTCCCTCAGAATTTTTTCCAATAGTTTCCCAACCACTGATGTTAGACTCACCGGCCTGTAATTACCTGGTCTATCCCTGCTACCCTTCTTGAATAATGGTACCACATTAGCTGCCCTCCGGTACCTCTCCTGTGGCCAGAGAAGATTTGAAAATTTGTGTCAGAGCCCTACTATCTCCTCCCTTGCCTCACATAACAGCCTGGGATACATCTCATCTGGGCTTAGGGATTTATCCACTTTTAAGCCCGCAAAAACAGCTAATACTTCCTCCCTTTCAATACAAGTATGTTCAAGTAGATCACAATCCCCCTCCGTGATCTCTGCACCTACATCGTCTTTCTCCATAGTGAACTCAGGTGAAAAGTTATCATTTAAAACCTCACCTATATCCTCCAGCTCCACACACACATTGCCACTTTGGTCCCTAATGGGCCCTACTCTTTCCCTGGTTATCCTCTTGCCCATAATATATTTATAAAATGCCTTAGGATTTTCCTTTATCTTGCCCGCCAGTGTTTTCTCATGCCCCCTCTTCACTCTCCTAATTACTTTTTTAAGTACCCCCCTACACTTTCTATACTTCTCTAGGGCCTCCGCTGTTTTCAGCACTCTGAATCTACCATAAGCCTCCTTTTTTTTCCTGATCCAATACTCTATGCCCCTTGACATCCAGGGTTCCCTGGACTAGTTGGTCCTACCCTACACCTTAATGGGTAAATGTTGGCTCTGAACTCTCACTATTTCCTCTTGGAATGCCTCCCACTGGTCTGATGTAGAATTTCCTACAAGTAGCTGCTTCCAGTCCACTATGGCCAGATCCTGTTTTATCATACTGAAATTGGCTTTCCCCCAATTCAGTACCTTTATTTCCGGTCCATCTTTGTCCTTTTCCATAACTACTTTAAATCTTACAGAGTTATGGTAACTATCCCCAAAATGCTCCCCCACTGACACTTCTACCACGTATCCAGCTTCATTCCCTAGGATTAGGTCCAGTACTGCCCCTTCTCTTGTAGGACTCTCTATGTACTAGCTCAAAAAGCTCTCATGTATGCATTTTAAGAATTCCGCCCCCTTTAAGCCTTTTGCACTAAGACTATCCCAGTTGATATTAGGAAAGTTGAAATCACCTACTATTATTACCCTATTATTTTTACACCTCTGAGATTTGTCTATATATCTGCTCCTCTATCTCTCCCTCACTGTTTGGAGGCCTGTAGTACACTCCCAGCCAAGTGATTGCCCCCTTTTTGTTTTTAAGTTCTGCACATATGGCTTCATTTGAAGAACCTTCTAAGATATCATCCCTCCCTACTGCAGTAATTGATTCCTTGATCAACAGTGCAATACCACCTCCTCTTTTACCCCTCCCCTGTCACACCTGAAGATTTTATACCCTGGAATATTGAGCTGCCAGTCTTGCCCCTCCCTCAACCATGTCTCTGTGATAGCAACAATATCATAATCCCATGTGCTAATCAATGCTCTCAATTCATCTGCCTTACTAGTAAGACTGCTTGCATTAAAATAGATGCAATCCAGCCTTGTATTTTTCACTTGTGCCTTAACAGGTCGATATTTGCTCTGCCTTCCAGACGGACTCTGTTTCTTTTCTTTATTTGACTGTGCATCACCCCTTACTGTATCTCCACTCTGTATCCCACCCCCTGCCAAATTAGTTTAAACCACCCACCCCGCCTCCCAACAGCACTAGCAAACCTCCCAGCAAGGATGTTGGTCCCTTTACGGTTCAGGTGTAACCCGTCCAACTTGTACAGGTCCCACCTTTGCCAGAAACAGACCCAGTGATCCAGGAACTAAAGCCCTCCCTCCTGCACCATCTCCTCGGCCATGTATTCATCTGCTCTATCCTTCTATTCCTATATTCACTAGCACGTGCCACCGAGAGTAATCCAGAGATTACAACCTTTGAGGTCCTGCTTTTTAATCTGCTACCTAGCTCCCTAAATTTTTGTTGCAGGACCTCATCCCTCTTTCTACCTTCGGAAACAAACAATGGTTGTACATGAAGAGCTGTCAGAATGGAAACTAATTTTCAGTGGAATCTCATAAGGGTCAGTGTTGGGGCTGTTATATTTTTAAAAATGACTTAGAGAAAATAACATTGGCGAAGGTGTTTTAAATTTGCAAATGATACCAAATTGGGTGCAGTGCCTTATATGCAATAATCCAGAGGAATATGGGCAGGTTGAGTGAATGGGCAGAGAGATGGCAGATGGAATTCATCAAAGATAGTTTTAAAGGCATGAGACTAGGTAGAAGAAGTGAGAATGTGGATTACATACTAAATGGCAACATGCTTGAGGACAGAACAGTAAAAGAAACCTCGATGCTTTTGGTGAATCTCATTACATTTGCCTCGATATTAGTGGACATGAACTCCACTTACAAAAGTGGTCAATAATTCAGAACTTCAGGAAATAGCAGCATAAAAAATCTAAAATGTAACATTGATGTTGAGGTAGCGCTTTCACAAACGATACACTGCCTGAGATAATAGTGTAACTAATTTGGCTTTTGTCAAGAGGCTCAGACTTACTTGCCTTGTCCTTCTCTACAGATCATCCTTGTCCTCTTCAACCTTTGTGCCAGCAAAGTCAGCCTTGCTGATCACATCGGTAGTGTTGTGTGTACTAAAGTAGTTGAGTTGTTTTTTATTATGTCTTCTGCTTTGTTCCATCCTGGATCTCTGTCTTCCCATTATCTAAACACTAACATGGGGCTGAATATTCGCCAAGGATGCAAGAAACAGGAGCCAGGTCTGTTTTTGGGTCAGAAGCCTGCCTCCAGTGGGAAACTGCTTAAAGTTCAGATTTTCACAGGAGTGGGCCCTTAATTGATATGGAGACGGGTTCCCTGTCCACTTAGAGCCAGTGTGGTCAGGAACGAAGGTAAAAGTGCGGGGCTCATTTAGACACCCCATGGCATCCATTACAGATGCTGCTGGTTGTCCTGAGGGAGAAAACTGTGGTTTGTGCCAAAGCGTTCCACTGCATCAGAGGGAAGGGAGATGTCACAGGGAGCCGGAGGCCTGGCATTCGGGGCAGGGCAGACCCTTATTTCATCAATGCTGACCTGGATTTAATGCTAGAGGCTGTGAGGGAGAGGAGGAGGGTCCTCTTTCTGGAGGTTGACAGGAGGAGGCTACCTGCTCATGTAGCAGGTGCACCTCTCTGCTCAGCGTTCTCTCCCTCTGCCTGCAATTCCTCTTCCTCTCTTACCTCCTGCTTCAGCTACTCCCCCAATGAGCTGTCTCCTTCCAGGGCCTCACCATCCTCAAGGACCACACCTCTCTGGAGGGCCATGTTATGGAGAGCACAGCAGACCACAGTGGCACAGTGGTTAGCACCGCAGTCTCACAGCTCCAGGGACCCGGGTTCGATTCTGGGTACTGCCTGTGCGGAGTTTGCAAGTTCTCTCTGTGTCTGCGTGGGTTTTCGCCGGGTGCTCCGGTTTCCTCCCACATCCAAAGACTTGCAGGTGATAGGTAAATTGGCCGTTGTAAATTGCCCCTAGTGTAGGTAGGTGATAGGGAATATGGGATTACTGTAGGGTTAGTATAAATGGGTGGTTGTTGGTCGGCACAGACTCGGTGGGCCGAAGGGCCTGTTTCAGTGCTGTATCTCTAAATAAAAAAAATAAAATGACCAAGAGGGTATTGGAGGGCACCACCCGACTGGTCCATGCACCAGAATTGCATCTTCAGAAACCCAATGGCCTGATCAATGGTTGTCCTGCTGAGCAGGTAGCATTGGTTGTATTGCCTCTGTGCCTCTGTCTGGGGCTCCCATAGAGGGTTCAGTAGCCACCTCTTCAAGGCATTTCCTTGTCCCTAGGATCCATCCACACACTTTAGGAGTTGGAGTGAAGATGTGAGGCAGCCTGGACTGACAGAGGATGAAGGAGTCATGGCAGCTTCCAGGAAAGCGAATGCATACACGTTGGAAGCTCTTGTTATGGTCGTAGACCAGTTGGATGTTGAGGGAGTGAAAGCCCTTCCTATTGATGGATCTCACTGGCCGGTCAGTGGGTGCCTTGATGGCCACATGGCAATCAATGATGCCCTGTACATGGGGGAATCCAGCGATGGAGGCAAAACCCAATGCCTATTGTCCCTATGAGGCCATGTCTGTTGTAAAATGAGTGTACTGTCCAGCTCTGGTAAAGAGGGCATCAGTGACCTGCGAGATGCTGTAGTGAGCAGTCATTTTTGAGATGCCAATAAGTTTCGCAGCTGATCCTCAGAAGAATCAAAAAGTGAAGAAGTTCAAGGCCACAGTGACTTTGACAGCTACTGACAGGATGTGGTGACTGGTGCTGCGAGGTGCGAGGTCTTCGGCGACAAGGGCACAGATGTCTGTGACCATCTACCTGGAGTGTTCTCTGTCATCTCCATGTAGCTCCATTTTCCATGGTAGATCCTGTGTTGAGGCTATGGCCTCCATTGCATTCCTGTTCTTCTTTCCTCTTCCATGATCTCCTGATGCCTCGGGTTCTGCCCTTCCTGCAGAGGGAGTCACACACATTGCCACTGGGCCCAAAATCCAATAGTCATTCCCCCTTGCCAGCTGGAGCCTTCCTTCTGGGCAGCTGGCTGCCCAATGGTCTTTCGCAGCCTTGCCTCCTGCTCTTCTGCTCCTGCGATGCTGAGGGGGAGTGATGGGGGGGTTGCTGAGCCCATTCAAAGCCTGGGCACTGAATTCCCACTCTCCCTGCCATCTGTGCAGTGCCAAGAGCACCCCCTTACCAACTGCCCATCCCCCCCTTTACCCCACTAATCCTCTTATTGGGCCGGGGTGATGCCCTGGGCCAGCCATAGCTGGCTGCCCACTCTTTACCTGCCTGCCTTTAGATGGTCAGTTTCTGAAGGCATGGGTAAGTTGTCTGCCCCTTTAAAAATTAGAACTTCAGCCCGACAAGCTCTAAACAAGCTTTATAACAAATTTAATTGGACTCAATTGGGAGGAGATTGGGATTCCTGTTTTGATCACCCCCCCAGCCGAGTGCTGCTGACACTGGGATCGGTGTCTTGAAATTGACATGCCGCCCAGTGCCTGTATTTTCGGGGACCCTATCTCCACTCCCGATTTTGAGGGGCCCTGAAAAGTCAGCCCATGTTGTGGACTGAAAGGAAAGTATCAGTAAATTTTCATGTTTGCCTTTAGATTGTGCTTTAAAAGCCACAAGGCTGAGTCTGTGCATTAACATGCACTCAAGCAATTTTGTCCTAGGGCAAATTTTGGGGACATAGGCAAAACATGCTCATGATTTGTGAATGCGAACATACCTAATCACTAAACATTACTAGAAAATTAACATGTGTTGGTTTTAACACAGAGTAAGTTCTAGCACACAGAATAATTTCACTCCCTTTGTTAGGCTGCAAAGACCTGCATATTCAAGATGCACTTACAATGCCTGTCAAAATAAGTCATTGCAGATGTTAATATGAATAGTTAGGTTTAATGTTCTTTTTATTCATTGACTACTATATATGTATGTGTATATACTGTATAACACTAATACGAACTGACCCTGAGGAGGAGTGCACTGTTTATTCCAGTCCCACTTCTCCACGGGTCACAACATATATTTAATTTTTTCCCACTTACTGATAATGGTCAATCATAGACTTTATTTTTATCCCAGAATAAAACAAACCAACCAGGTTTCTTTAATAAACAATAAAATTATCAGTTTATTATAAAACAAGTCTTAATGAAGTAAAGCAGAAACACACAGACTGAAATATTAAAGTTCCATTTTTATCTTAAGCCCTTACACACACACATACACCGGTTAACCGGAAAAATTAAAGGATTTTTGTTTTTAGAGTTCTATTACAGACAAAAAAACACTCTGGCTGAATACTTGCTAATTCTTGAAGAACCAGCAGATGAGATATGTTGTGTTCCAAAATTAGCATACAGTCTGGCCTCCGAGTACATGCAGACGGGTCACTGGGATCTTTCAGAATAGTTCTTTTCAGGTGGCATTGAGAATTAATTTCACAGGATTTTCTTCAAAGACAGGAGATGACATGAGTTGACACAATGGAATTCTCAGGATCTTTTAGAGAGGTGCTGGAAAGCTGAGCTGAGCTGTGGTCTTCTTTCCTTCCTTGGGAATTCTCTTCTCCCCTTGGAAGTTCTCTCCCTTTTTATATAGTTCAACCCTAACTCAAAATAATTCAAAAGCGAAACTGACAACAGGAAGTCAACCTTTTGACCTCCATCAATCTTGACCTGTCACTTCATTGTAAACAAATTCTCCAGGTGTCTGAAGTTCTCTGTTGTTTATTGAACTGGAAATCAGGTGGTTTCCAAGAAAGGCTTGTTGCTGGAAGTTAGATGGTTTCCCAGAAAGGCTTGTTTTTGTCACAAGACCTCTCTGTGCCCCTTTAAAAAAAAACATTTCCAGGGGCTGTTTTTTGAAGTCAAGTGGCCTTAACATGACCCCCTTTGAAAACCCCCAAAGTTTAACAAAACCACTGAGGCACTTTCATAACAGTATTGTAAACACACTCTCTCAGTTCTTCTTGCTAATGAATCAGTATGTGGAAAAACATTATGGCAGCAAAATAACACAATCATGTAGTGATTTTATTTTGAATTCGTCCTTGAGATAATGAGCATTGCCAGCAAGGCCAGCATTTATTGCCCATCCCTAATTGCCCTTGAGCAGGTCATGGTGAGCCATATTCTTGAACCACTGCAGTCCAGGTGGGGTAGGTAAACCCACAATGCTGTTACAGAGGGAGTTCCAAAATTTTGACTTAGCAACAGTGACATAGTTTCAAGTCAAGATGGTATGTGACTTGGAAGGGAACTTGCAGGTGATAGCATTCCCAGGTGACTGTTGCCCTTGTTTTTCTAGTTAGTAGATGTTGTGGGTTTAGAAGGTGCTGTTGAAGAAGCCTTGGTGAGTTGCTGCAGATTGTAAACACTGCAGCCGTTGCTCCATTGGAGAAGGGAGTGAATATTGAAGGTGGTGGATGGGGTGATCATCAAGTGGCTGCTTTGTCCTGGATGTTGAGCTTCTTTAGTGTTGGAGCTGCACTCATCCTGCAAGTGGAGAGTATTTCATCACACTCCTAACTTGTGCCTTGTAAATGGTGGACAGGCTTTGGAAAGTGTGAAGATGAGTTGCTCACTGCAGAGTTCCAAATCTCTGACCTGCTCTTTTGGCACAGTGTCTATATGGCTGGTCCAGGTATTCTTCTAGTCAATGGTAACCCCCAATATTTTGATGGTGGGGGATTCAGCAATGGTACTGCTGTGGAATGTCAAGGGGAGATGGTTAGATTCTCTCCTGGAGATGGTCTTTGCTCGGCACTTGTATGGTGTGAATGTTACTTGCCACTTATCTGCCCAAGCCTGAATGTTGTCCAGGTCTTGCTGCATGCAGGCTTGGACTGCTTCAGTATCTGAGGAGTTGTAAATAGTACTGAACACTATGAAATCTTCAGAGAACATCCCCACTTATGTTGAAGAGAAGGTCATTGATGATGATGTTTGATCCTAGGCCACTACCCTGAGGAACTCCTGTAGCGATGTCCTGGGGCTGGGATGATTGGCCACCAACAACCACAACCATCTTCCTTTGTACTAGGTATGACTCCAATCAGTGGAGACATTTCCCTCTGATTCCCATTGACTTCAATTTTCTTTGGTCTTTTGATACCATTCTCAGTCAAATGCTGCCTTGATGTCAAGGGCAGTCACCCTCACCTCACCTCACCTCTGGAATTCAGCTCTTTTGTCCAGGTTTGGACCAAGACTGTAATAAGATCTGGAGCTGAGTGTCCCTGGCAGATCACAAATGGAGCATCAATGAGCAGGTTTTTGGTGAGTAAGTGCCATTTGATAGGACTGTCACAACACCTTCCATCACTTTGCTGACGATTGAGAGTAGACTGATGGGGCAGTAATTGGCCAGATTGGATTTGTCCTGCTTTTTATGAACAGGATATACCTGGGCAATTTTCCACATTGCCAGGTAGCTGCCTGTGTTGCAGCTATACTGAAATAGCTTGGCTCAGGGTGCAGCTAGTTCTGAGCACAAATCTTCAGTACGACAGCCGGGATGTTTTCAGGACCCACAGCCTTTGCTGTATTCATTGTCTTCAGCCATTTCTTGATATCATGTGGAATGAATCAAATTGGCTGAAGATTGGCATCTCTGATGGTGGGGACTACAGGAGGAGGCTGAGAGGGATCATCCATCTGCACTTCTGTCTGAAGATGGTTGCAAATGCTTTAGCCTTGTCTTTTGCACTGACGATCTGGGCTCTGCCGTTATTGAGGACAGGAATGTTTTGGAGCCTCCTCCTCCGGTTAGTTGTTTAATTAGGATTTCCTAATTATATAATGGCAAGAGAAGTGATTCAGTAAAGTGCAGTATATTACTACTCTGCAAAAGTCAAACATTGGGTTAAAAGGGAAAAACTGAAAGAAAATTTAAATTGGATAGGCTGGTGAGCCATGAAGGAACCAAGAAAGGAAGTCCAGTGACTTACCATGGGGGTGTCATTGTGGTTGAAGCCTAGTTTTTCCACATGAAAGGAAACTTGAAAATGAAATTAACAACAACATGCATTTATATAGCACCTTCAAAAACGTAGAACATCCCAAATGCTTCACAGGAGTGCCATCAGACACAATTTGACACTCAGCCCGTGAGGAGATATTTGGACAGGTCCTAAAAAGCTGGATCAATGTAACTATTTCAAGAGCAGCATGGTGGTCCCACACATTGAAATACCACAACCCCCACAACAGAATAGTAGGATGTGAGTTCAAACTTTTGTTCCTCAAGACAATAACTTCTTGATCTTGGTTTTATAACTTTGGAGAAATAGGAGGTGCATGCTAGCTTTCACATGAATGGGTGTTAAGCAGGCATACCTAACCACATAGTTTGGTCGCATAAGGAAATTCTCTATCATTGTTCCTAGGATTGCCCTCCTCTGCATCATTGTTCAAATTGTTTAGACAGCAAGGAAACTGTTGTGTCACTCAACTAGTAACCCCAGGCAAAACCTGGTCCATATATTATCATTTTTACCAAAATTATTTTGAATCCAGTTAGCTAATATGTCTTTGACTCCGTAATCTTTTTCTTTATTAAAAGCCGTAGAGATATGAAACGTTATCAAATGTCTTCTGTAAATCCAAGTAAATTCTATTAATTCATATTATTACTTAAAAGATTCCAATAGATTCATGAAGAATAATTTCTTATAAGATAATATTTAATGCTGTTTAGGTTTCTATGGTCTCTAGATGAACAAGACAGCATCTTGTAAAATTTTCTAATGATATACAGCTTGACCTATAACTTCTTGGCTCATTTCTCACAATTTTCCTGAATCATCATAGAATCATAAAATGTTTACAGCACAGAAGGAGGTCATTAAGCCCATTGAATCCATGCCAGCTCTCTCCAAAAGCAGTCCAGCTAGTCCCACTCCGCTGCCCTTTCCCTGTAGCCCTGCAATTTTTTTCCCTTTCAGGTGCTTATCTAATTCCCTTTTGAAAGCCACAATTGAATCTGTCTCCAGCATCCTCTCAGGCAGTGTATTGCAGATCCTAATCACTTGCTGCTTAAAGAAGTTTTTTCTCATGTCGCCTTTGGTTCTTTTGCCAATCACCTTAAATCTGTGTCCTCTAGACCCTCCCACCAACAGGATTTTGAACACCTCCTTCAAATTTCCTCTCGACCTTCTCTGCTGTAAGGAGAAGAACTCCAGCTTCTCTAATCTATCTACATAACTGAAGTTCCTCATCCCTGCAGTCATTCTAATAAATCTTTTCTGCACCCTCTCTAAAACTTTGATATCTGTTCTAAATTCTGGTGCCCAGAATTGGACACAATACTCCAGTTGGGGCTGAACCAGTGTTTTATAAAGGTTCATCATAACTTTCTTGCTTTTGTACTCAATGCCTTTTTTGATAAAGCCCAGGCCTTTTTAACATCTTTCTTAACCCAAAAGAGTACTTGCTATCTTCTATCTTTGGGTACCACTCCACATTTAAGCGGGTCCTAGAGTTATTGAGGAGAGTTTGTCTATTTCTATGCTGAGTTCCTTAAAGATACCGTAATGGATTTAATCTGCTGCATTCTACTTACGGATTTGCATCATGCTATGAATCTTTCCTAATGTATGGTTTACTGACAATAAATGACTATTGGAAAGTGAGATATGTAAATGAATTAGAAACCTATTTAACATAAAGTAAAGATAATTATCAGTGTAATAACTGTATATATAACTGTTGCATTATTAATGTTAACATTTTGAAGTAGGGAACTTTTAAAAAGATACTTTTGAAAGAGTAAGGATTCTGTGCAGGTTAAGAGGGCAAGAAAAATAAAACTATGAAGGGAAATTTTGTATTAGTGTTAAGCATAGGGAGAATGGTGAAGGCAAACACTGCCATTGAAAACGGGGAGTTATACCACAGCCAATAAATTTACAGCAATGAATTATGGATCTCATATGCTGCAACTATATTCCACTATCACTACACATCTCCAGCTACTGACATGTCAGCTGACAGCTATTCATTTTCTTCTTAGCTTCTCTATCTTTCTCATGGCTTACTGATCTGTTACAGGCACCTGTCTCCGTTTTGTGCTTGTCTCATTCTTAAATGTATGTTTAGCTTTCCTAGTACTCCTCCTTAATAACTGCTCTCCAATCAATTTCATTTTGAAGGATTTCCCAATGTGAACAGAAGAAGCTATAATAATTAGACTAGAACCATTCCAAGTTGTGCGACATAATCAAAAACAACAAATATATGGCTTGACTTACATCCACTTATACAATACATAAACCCTGATTTCGCAGTAGAAATAACGGTGACGCTATCAGTGCTCATTGCTATTAAGGAACAAACCAGATAACAACTTCCAGCGACTGCATATGCACAGTGAAATGCGGAAATCAGGAAGTTGCTGGCTGAGTTGCCCTGCTTATGCAAAAGCTACGTTATAACAGTGTCTTGACAAGAGACCCGGCATTTAAATCCATGGAAGGGTGTGAAGTTGCGTTATTTACCTGATAGATACACAGTAAATACACCAGAAAAAAAAAGTTAGTTCTTGTCCATTCAACTATTTGTGAATTTTTAACAGTGTGAGAAGGCTTAATTACTGCCAAGCAACCTCTCTGACACTGAAAATTAACTTATACAAACGTGGAGTCCATTCTTTTCCTTTATATTTTCATTTTGTCTCTTTCATCTCTTTCTCTTAATTCCATCTTTTCCTCTATTTATTTTGCTTTCTGCACATGATTTGATATTGAATTAAATATTCTAACTTACACCTCATTGTTCAGACTCAGGGGGTAGTTTTCCCCAGCCTGTGGGGGTGACTTTGGAAGCAGGGGGTGAGAAAATGAGAAAAAATGCCAGCTTGACAGGTATCCCAACCTGTTCCCACTTCATTCTGCTTTTACCAGGGGTGGGTTGAGTAAGCTGGTGGCCAACTGCCTGGAAGCATCAGGAAGCCAACTGAACCTGTTAAGAGAGATTTTCTCAGTGAAATTCCTCTTTACCAAGAGGAAATCAGTCTCATGCTGTGTCCCCAACACGGAGGAGAAGGTGAGATCACATCAAGAGGAACTGCCTCAGTGAAACTGACAAACTGTGGAGGCTTTGACCAGTTGCACTAAACAACTACAGAAATGGGCAGGCTGAGAGGCAGCCTTCCACAGCACTGATTCAACCAGAGTATGCTATCGCTGCTTAGCAGGTGTGTGCCAACGGCTCTGGAAGGCACTTCACCCACCTTCAGTTGCTTTTCCCTGCTGACAGCCTTCAGAGTGGCATGGGAACAGCTTATACAGCTGCACCATTTCCCTCTGCTGAGGGTCCAGAGCACAGAGCTTTCCACTGCAGTATGCTCCAGTACCAACAGCACCACCAGCTGACTATGCAGCCACATGCCCCACCAAGGGGCAGAGGGAGTGGGCACTGCGATGCAGATGGAAAGAGGCCAGACTCCCAACTGAGGTTCTAAAGGCAATGGGCCAGCTATCCCGACATGTATCAGCATCTGTGCCTCAGGAGGCTCAGCCTGTCACAACAGCTCGCTGCTGACACCTTCATCCTCATGGTGCCAGACTGCCTTCATAGTGGAACAGGCTTTGCCAGTGCCTGACAAGGTGCCTGTCACTGAAGGTCCACCCCCATCTCTTCCCCACTGCCTCCCACAACCCTGCGTCCCTGACTCGCACCAAGTTGTGTGATCTCTTCTCCTGCAAGAAGAGAAAGCAGGGAGGCGCGAGTGTTAGGAAAGGCTTGTGTTCCGGGGAGTGAAGGACATTTGTTTATGCTGCCTGTGAGGCATGGGTGCAAGAGGGCAATAGCAGCTCAGATGGGGATGTGAGGTGCCTTTAGAGAGAGGAATGAGTGGAGCTGTAAGATGTGTAGCTCTGAGGTGTGCTGTGCAGGAGAATAATGCTGTGCAAGTCAGAGTGTGAGTTTGGCAACTGATAGTGTTACACCAATCACCTGTCATGCCCTCCTGAGGCCCTGGATCCTCATGATCCATGGTCTGCAGGTCAGAAGGCCACCCTGCTGCTGCTCCCTTCCTCAACCACTTCCATCCATGCCTCCATGGTTGAACTGTCCTCATCCTCTTGCTCTTAGGAGAGCTCACCTCATTTCAGCTCCTCAGCTCCCTCAGCTAGACCTCCAGGTAAGAGTGGGAGACCCAAAGGCCAGTCTTCCCAGGTCTCCTCACCATTCCTGTGGTTGCTGCAGCAAATAAAATCCATGTCCTGGTGAGCTTCTCTGAAACATGTTGTGGTCGCTTTAATTAGAAATCCTTCCTCTGACGCAATTGGTTGTGTCATCCCACTCTCCCTCCCCGGAGGTGGGCTCTGAATTGGTTTACTCTGGTAAAGAGCAACCAGGAGGCCCACTGCTCCAGCAAACGAGTCCCGACGACCAGATCAAAACTAAGATGGGAAAATTCAGCCTTGCGTACCTCAGTAGGATTTCTTCAATCTGATTAGGTAAGGAGATACACAGTTGCTTGCCCTGTTCACACTGGCCCCAAATGCCCTGCAGAGTATGCTGTGCTGAAATGGCTTTCTAATAACAAGTTCCAGTGCAAAGACCAATAGAAAGTTTGTGGGCAAGTGTAAGTGTAATGAATGGCTGGTGCCGTTTGTTCGCCACTTAGCACAAATTTCAGACCAATACCAAAGATACCTGATATAACACAATCTTGAAAAATCCACTGGACAAATGTGTTAATATTATGTAGGTTAAATCCGACTCAATCGAATTTAACTGGGTTCAGCTAATTTTTCTAATTTAGTTTATCGTACAAACTGTAAATTTAAAAGAATTAAAACTTTACTTATCTCTTCAAAATACCAAAAGCACCAAAGCCACTTCTCCTGTGCTAAACCTCAACATCATTTTGATCCTTGGAATACAATTTATTATTTTTTAATCACTACCACTGAGTTCTCTTATGAACTTTGTACCTCGATGACAGCAGACTGACTATGCCCTTGGGTAATCACTCCCAAAATGCAGCAACAATTTACTTTGAAGATATCCTGGATCAAAATGCATTAAAACTATATTTCTCATAATTATATTTAGATGGTCAGACATTCACAGGACCTAAACAGCCTGCACAATGCAACTGCCAAATAAACGTGTACTATAAACAGCACCACAGGATGCTTGTATTTGAATTGAATGTCTTGACACATGTCCCAGACACTTTAAACAACATATTAGGTCCCCATCAGAGGATATTGGCCATCTCATAATTTCAGGAGCAATACAAATAGTGCTGATTAATCAGCAATAAGTACAAGGGGATAAACATCTGAATGTCACTGCTGTCAGCGTAACAGACCATAATTTATATTTTTGGCAGCTTAATGAATCAGCTAGCAGTATTTAATGTTCACCCTGATTGACACATCATCCATGAGAGAATCCAACAAATAATCTATTATTGACACATCTGCTCAAGCTTACTGAGAAAAATGTGTACAGAGAATATGTCTCAGCAAGACAATCATAGACCAGTTGTGCTGGAAACAGTTTGACAACTAAGAGCAACATTGACACTGTGTTGCCAGCATCAGTAAAAGTGATGATTGCAATCATCTATTTTGCTGCAAGCTCGTTGGGGCAACAAGAAGAAATTTGGCAAGAAACAGTTAGTTTTTAGTTCATCGCTACGCTAGCCAGATCATAGATATTCTGTTTTGATATGCTAATGAATACATTAAAATTATTGGTAGCCCATAGCAGTGCAGAAGCTGTCAGGAATTTCTTTTTGAAAAATGTAGCATCTCCAGGACAGAGGATCCCCTGGTCTTCACCTATGTGACTATACCTTAGCTGGGAGATGAAGGAGAAGCCCAGCAAATAAAAATATACCCAATTGTCATATCTCTTCCTTTATACATGGATGTCCTCTGCCTTTAAGTTGCATGAAAGGAAACTGCTGGATCAAATTGGGCTTAGTGCATTGAGGTGCTCAAACATATCATATACCTCTAACTTACTCCGATTGTCATTGTTGGCTACCTGCATATGTAGCAGAGTACTATCTCACTTGATGCTGTTCTCCTCTTTTGAATAGCGTTCCAGAGTCACATGACACATGACCCTGCTTTGACTTCCTATCTGATGACAACCTCCCATGCCTGCTTCACCTATTGGCCATTGGCGATTTTCCCCCAGAGATCTCTGTGTCCTCCCGGTGCTGTTCCAGGGATCTTGATTTATGCCTCTGTGTTCACCTTCCATTTCTCACAAAGATTGTGCTTTTCACAACTAGAAAGACAATTCATATTGGTTAAGTGGCTGTTCAGATATTTGACCAGTATTCTCTCCAAATGGTCTCCCAGTTCTGCATGCTTCATACATCCCAATGTAGTAGAGCTTCCAGAATGTATACAGAGTAAACTTGGGTATTCCTGTGAATCCTTTAAAAGAGGATAAAAAATGTTAACTCCCATGTAACGAATTGCTTCTCCACTGAGAGTAATTCTGCACCTGTAGAAAAATATACTTCCAACAATACATTGAGATTTAATATTATAAGGTTAGAAAAAGAAAGATTTATAAAGTGTCTTTCATGACCAGGAGGCATCCCAAAGTGCTTTGAAGTACTTTTGAAGTGGAGTCACTGTTGTAATGTAGGAAACCCAGCAGCCAATTTGTGCACAGTAAGCTCCCACAAATGGTTGGTGATATTAGCAGGAGCCATTTAATTTGAATAGGTTAATACATTTGGAAAATATTGGATTGAAGATTGTAGTATCGTGGTTAAAGAGACATCTGCTAGAATTGCCCACAGTAATTTCTAAGCTGTAATTCTTCAACACCCTTCTATAAATAAAACAATTGGTTGCAGTTCATCTCCTGTAGCTTACCCAAGACCATTATCACTTGTCATTCAAGCTAATGCCAGAAGAATATGGTCAACTGGTAGTCTCAATAAAATACTGGCTTTAACTTAAAATGAACATGCAAAGAATCAGTTCATCATAAAATAGAAGCAACCATTTGTATTTCACTGAAAACAAGGGGTGTGAAATTTAGATCTGTAGCGTTGTTGGAGATGGCACTACGGAAGCTGGAGGGCCTCCAACTGGAGAACGCAGCACATTTGGCTGTTTCTAGCATGGCCCGCATGGTGTCCAAGCTGTGAAGTGTCCTCACATGGGCCTGCCATCCGTGCACTGGAAGCGTCCTAGCTGGCCAGATTGTGATATCAAACAGCCATGCCAGCTGATTTGACACACGATTTACAAACCTGAACAAACGTCCATTCGATGTATTCGCTTGTCACTCACATGGGTACAGCTGCAAGAGGGACCCACCACTAGTGTTATTTAAAGGGGCAGGCACCCAACTTTTAGGCAAGGTGATTTACACCAACTTCTGCTATTGCAAAGTCTCCGGAAGTACTGTCGAGTGTTTTTGGAGGTGTTGTGTTGGGTTGCTGGACTTTTCAAGGAGTGTTGCTGCATTCTCACAGGGAGGGTGGAGGAATTGGTGACCTGTCCACACAATGACTGCAACAGGTATGGGAGCTGCAGTTGCAGTGCCTGAGTCTGCAATACAACAGAGAGATAGAGCAGAGGTTTTAGAGAGGGGAGGGTCTATGCGATGCCCTTTGCCAACTTGGAGCTAGACTACTCCATGCTCCTTGACACTGACAGGTGGCTTTCAGGAAGGCCAGCCAATGCACCCAGAATGATGTGCTTCCTCATCATCTTTCTCCTGTATGCCACCCCATCAAAGTCCCCATCTAAGCCCCTATAATAGGGGAGCAAACTACAAACTACCCTTTCCCGCTGCCCTGACTGCAGCCCATTTGTGCCTGGTGACTTGCCACGTGCAGATCCCAATTCTGTACTTGCGGTGTCAGTATCTGAGCTGGTGGCTGTGAGTGTCATATCGAGTGTGTTATTGCACTCTCTCTTCCTTTTGGGTGTACAGTGGTTGGGCAGGTGGTAGCTCTTGGGTGTCTGAAAGCAGAAGGTTGGGGTGAGGGAAGCAGGGTGGGGTGGAAAGCAAGAGGTCCATGGTCACACCATCAGCTGCTTGCTCGTCATAGCAGATAGCAGGATGAGCATGAGCAGGGAATTGAGAAGGGGCATAAGACAGGAACATGCTATCATCCTCAATGCTCTTAGCAATGCCGAATGCCACAGGCTCTGTCGCAGCCAACCCCATGATAGGGAGAACCAACTCCTCTCTAGGGCACAAGAGATGCAAGCGTCCTCTCCTCCCTTTTGTTTTGTGCGACCTTGTCCTGCAAGAGAGAGGCAAGATATCAGTGATTGTGTAGCACAATGTTTGGGTGATGTGCCTGACAAAGCTGAATAGCTGGAGGTCTGTGCAAGCAGCAGAGGTTGAGTACATGACTGGCATCATTGGAATGTGTGTAGGGTTGAGGCGAAGTATCTAGATGTTAGGCATGATTCCTAAGTTACAGGGACAGCTGATGGGTGAGAGGTTGTTGGTGTGATGAGTAGGAGATGTCATGGGAAGATGCATTCACTGACCTTGACCACCCATGTGAGGACACTAAACTTCTTGCAACACTGCTGCCAAGTCCTCAGGCCAGACACCTTGCATTGTCCACCTGCTCCCATTCTCTTTGGAGTGTGGTCTTTGAAAGCTTCATTATCCCCTGGAGAAACATGACCTCTCTCCTCCTGTCCACCTGCACCATTAAGTCTTCCAGCACTGCATCCATGAGCCTAAGAGCCCTCTCTCTTCCCTGGTACTCCATTTGTGCTGTTCCGACATGCAGCCAGTGTCAGTACAGGCAACTAGCAGCAGGTCCTTTTCACTCAGTGCAGCTCCCCTTTAAGAGGGACAAACTGCCTTTAACAGGCCGGCTGCACCACATGCTATCAGTACGTGTTGCTTGGTGGCCTGCTGAGACAGTGGCAGTGCAGACCCCGATTGGACCAATGCTACAATCAGGTAAATGAGTAGGCAGCACCAGGTTTGCATGATGCCTGCCTCAGTGCTCAATGGCGCTATGCTTGGCTAGGTCACAAACTGTAGCCCCCACTCCCGAAAACAATAGCCAATTTTTAGCCCTTGTAGCAATAATGGAGAATAATAATATCCTGCATGTTCTACAATTTGATTTGTATTTCAGTTTCAAGGACAAATTATACCTCTCCAAAGGAACCCTGCATGTTTTGTTTTCACTCTTACATCAGAAGATAAGGCTGTAACTGATAACTTTGGAGAGAAGAGAGAAATAAACTGGACTCCTGCTGTGTTGAATGACTGATTATTTTGAAACAACAAATTGGCACAGTCTTTAAATCGGAGGTTTTAGTATTCAGATACATTCCAACAATAAATAGTGTAGCCCACCTCTGTAGGTGTGATTTTTTTTGGTGTTGTTTTTTCTGTTAACCGATACTAAATGATTTAAGATCAACAAAGAGTTATCTTTAGTGATTAATATTTCTTCAGTTGCTAATCACCATGCCTGCTCCATCCAGTTTGACAATTCATCCAAAGAAGATGCCAAAGGTGAGGTGTTATTTATTATTGTGAGCCGAGGGGAGCAAGAGTAAATTCATAAATTCTATCCTTCCTGAACTCTTCAATAAAGAATCTGATGTAAGCAGACAGTTTATGGACAACAAATCATATCCACCACTGTCTTGGTCCTAAACTATCTGCAGCAGCTAAAGAAGTCGATGTGAGCCTGAATTTTCACCATGGAGGAGGGAAACAGGAGCTGGGTTTGTTTCCAGGTCAGAAACCCGCCTCTTGTGGTAACTGATTAAAGCTAAGACTTTCACGTGGGGAAGCCCTTAATTGAGATGGAGATGGGTTTCCTGTCCACTTAGAACTGGTGAGGGTGGAAATGGAGGTGGGTCAGATGAAATGTGCGACTCACTTAGTCTCCCACGACAGTCATCACTGAGGCAGCTGGTTGTCCTGAGGGACGGATCTGCAGTTTATGCCAAAGCCTTTCACTGCACCCGAGGGAAGTGAGATGTTGCAGGGAGGCAGAGGCCTGGCACCTGGGACAGGGCAGAACCTTGCTTCATCTGTGCTGACCTGGATCTAATGCTGGAGGCCGAGAGAGAGGAGGGAGGTCTTCTTCTCGGAGAGGTGGCAGGAGGAGGCTACCTCATTGTGCAGCAGAGGCTGTACAGTGTTATTTCTTTCCGTCTCCTCTTCCCCCTCCTCTCTTACCTCCTGCTTCTGTTCCTCCCTCGATGAGCTATCTCCTTCCAGGACCTCATCATCCACAAGGTCCAGATCTCTCTGGAGGGCCATGTTATGTAGAGTGCAGCAGATCACCACAATGATCAAGGCCCTTGCAGGAGGGTATTGGAGGGCACTACCTGACTGGTCCAGGCACCGGAATCGCATCTTCAGAAGCCTGATGGCCTGCTCAATGGTTGTCCTACTGAGCAGGTGGCATTGGTTGTCTCTGTGCCTCTGTCTGGGGCTCCCATAGAGGGATCAGTAGCCACCTCTTCAAGGGATATCCCTTGTTCCCATGGATCCATCCATGCACTTTGGGGGTTGGGGTGAAAATGTGAGGCAGTCTGGATTGGCGGAGGATGAAGGAGTCATGGCAGTTACCAGGAAAAGCAGCGCACACATGGAGAAAGCTCCTGCTATGGTCACAGACCCAGATGGACGCTGAGGGAGTGGAAGCCTTTCCTGTTGATGGATCTCACTGGCTAGTCGCTGGGTGCTTTGATGGCCACATCAGTACAATCGATGATGCCCTGCACCTGGAGGAATCCAGCTCTGGAGGTGAAAACCAATGCCCTCTGTCCCCGCAAGGCTGCGTCTGTCGTGGTGAATGTGCAAAGAGGGCATTAGTGACCTGCGAGATGCAGTGGTGTGCAGCCATTTTTAGATGAAACTAAGGTCCGCAGCTGATCCTTGGAAAGAGCCAGAAGTGAAGATGTTCAAGGCCACTGTGACTTTGACAGCCACTGGCAGTGCATGGGGACCAGTGCTGCGAGGTGTAAGGTCTTCGGTGATGAGGACACAGATCTCTGTCATAGAGTCACAGTCTCCTGCGGCACTGTCAGCTGCAGGTAGCTCCATCTTCCGTGGTAGATCCTGTGTTGAGGCTATGGTCTTTGTTACCTTCACATACCTCTTTCCTCTTCTATATCCTTCTGATGCCTAGGGTTCTGCCCTTCCTGTGGAGAGTGTTACCCCTCTTGGTCACTGGGCCCAATATCTGACAGTGTGCTCCCATTACCAGCTGAAGACTTCCTTTTTGACAGCTGGCTACCCAATTGCCTTGGCAGCCTTGCCCCATGCTCGTCTGCCCCCTGATGCCGGTGGATAGGGGTGTGATGACCCCCGTTCAGTACCCGAGCATTGAGTGCTCACTCTCCCCACTACCCACACAGCGCTAAGGACACCTCTTCTCCAAATTCCAAGTCCCCCTTTGCCCCGCTGACACTCTTATGGGGCTGCGGTGATGCCCTGGGGCAGCCTTGACTGGATCCCCATTCTGTACCCACCTCCCTTCAGCTGATCAGAAACTGACAGTTTCTGGAACCCATGCGCTCCTTTAAATATTCCACCCATCCCCTCTAACAAGCTGTCAATGAGCTTTTTAATTAATTCATTTGGCCTCAATAAAGAGGAGACCGGGATTCCTATCCTGCCTTGGTTATCCTTGTCGACACCAGGAACAGCGTACTGTAACTGACACGCTGGCCGGCACCAGTACTTTTGGTGCACCCTAATCTCCATTTTTGACTTAGGGGGGCCCCCAAATTCAACCCATGGAGTTTGCTAAGGGGTGGGGCTTGGTGACTCCAACTGTTTTGAAAGCAGAAGAACATGAATTGGAGCTTCATGAAAAACGTCACTTGGAACACTGCTCAGGGATGGCAATAAAGGGCATTTGAACTCAATTTATCAACAAAGTACTGTTCAAAAGCCAAACCAGTGCTTTGAATTCACTTTTCTTAACCTCCACTTCCTTCAATGTCATATCCACCTAGATCTGACAACCTGTCAGATCTTTTTGACTTTATGTGGACATGCCAGAATAACTGAGCACAAAGTAAGAGCACCTTTCCTGAATAGCCCTAATCTCCATGAATAATTGAGCAAGAATTAAGTGCATTTTCTTTCTCTCTTATTACAAACAAAAGTGAACATAGGCTGTTTTGTTTTTTCCTCACATTATGCCTGAGTGACTAAATCTGGCTTTCTTTTCGCTATTCTAAGTGCTTTTTAGGTGGTACCTGATACCAGAATACAAAGGGGTGTTTGGCTGCTCCTGTGGTCCAGAAGGTTCATGCACTGTATTCTCATGGCAGCTTGGTCTAGGAGCAAACCACCACAGGCTGTATCTCCTGGGTATCTGCATGGACACCTTGCTTGCCTTCTATGTGCCACTTATGTGATGTTCTGAGGAGAAAAGCCTGTCATGTGTTGTCCTATGAAATGTCTTCCTCTTGCAATTCCACTCCAGCTGTTGCCATTGTCATGGACTCTGCATAAGCTTGTCCATTGAGCAGTGGCATGAATGGTCTAACGTTTGGTATTAGATCCTGAAATTTCTGAGAGACAACTGCCTGCCTCCATCACTCGGCATCTGAAAGCCAGCCTACAGCATACTGTCAAATCTGTCCCAAGGTGCTACCAGGATAGCTTCTATTTTTCTGGAGAGGAGGAGGCATCAACTAGTCTTGGACCAGTTGTGAGGTAGGAGACTTGCAGTTTTCAATATGGCTGCTGTATGCTCCATCAATACCAGAAAGAACAAAGAAGCTTACAAGATGGTCTCACAAATGAAGGCTGTTCACTCCAGCATTATAGCTGTCAGTTGCAGAACATCCTCAGCGATTGACTTCAGTACTTAGCAACATGTAGTTGCGATGTTGCTCAAGCATACTTCTTTTCAGGTGCACCCTTATGAACCAGATCCTGCAATTCTGAAGCCAGGGCAAGCCCTGGATCTGCTGGAAGCTTGCACATCCTCATACACTTCCCACTCCTCTGACTGTCTTGTTCTCTGTGAATCACCCAGCATTGATCTTCTTTTACACCATCTAATTCCCCTGGTTGAAAGTATTTGATGCATTGAATTGAGAAAGCAAATGTTCCAGGGAATGGTACAGAGGGGGTTGGGGCAAAAGAAAATGAGGCAGGATCTTAATCCAGAAATTCTTGTGTGGCCTGGTCCTCCTCATCCTTTTCCATTTCTTCATCATTATCATTATAGTCTGCCAGGGAGATTCCTTCTCTCTTCTTCCTTCTCCTTCTCATCACCACCTTCCTGCAGGTAATTTTCCACTGCATTCTCTTACTGCAACAGAGCAACAAGAAATGAATGAATGAACATAACCTCTTGAGATGGAGGAGACAGGGAAAATGGCTGGTTGCTGCTTTAAAGGTATGCCATAGTGAATTTCAAAGTACTGCACAGACAAACCTGTAGCCTCCACTGTTCCACTCATCTTGATACCTCCCGTGGGTTTGAGTAAGGAACATTCCCAACAGCTATACCGTGTTCTTCTCATAATAGGTCAACTATCTGATGCCCAAAATAGACCTCTGGTCCATTGCATTTCACTGGCATTGTGTGCAAGTTTCTGCTGTAACAAAATTAAGCAGATTAGGCAAAAGCTAGTGTGTGAGGGATGGCATCCTGGCATCAGATGACTAAGATTATAGATTTTCTGTTATCATCCTGTTAAAGTGGAAATAGGGCTATTAAGCTTGTGCATACAGTGGATTTCTGAAGCACAGTGCAATACAATGGATGACTTGTTAAGCTAGTAATTTTAGAGGATGAGCAGTGTATTGAAGCTCATGTTGCCCAAAGAAGGAAAGGAACAGTAGCCAGTCTGTTACCTTGCCTGTCCTGTCAGGTCTTTGAATTTTTTCTGGTACTGGGAATGATAAAGGTTATACTTTGTTATTGCCACCTCCCTCAATATGGCATGTGAGACATTTTTTGAAGTTTCCTTCCCATGGACAGCCAGGAGTCTTTCTCTTTGCAACAACACATCTAGAAATGTTTGAAAGTTGGCTTCATAAAAAATTCTATGGTCTCCTTTCTACCTCCATGCTATGCTCTGCTGATTTCTTTGAATGCTTCTACTCATTTCTCCACTTGAAGACATACTTCAAAGTAGCCAAAAAAAAGTTCATGAGCAATCCATTACAACTGCCCCCCCCAGCCTTTTGTTGCAAACTTCAATCATTTCTTGTTATTTAAAGGTTTGTGCCAGTAGTTTCATTGCATTAGTCCTTCATCATGTGGGGGGTGCACAACAAAAACTACCTAGGGTATTTAAATTCAATGATGCTGAATTTACAGCTTGGTCAGTACTACAGATAATCAGTGGGCAAATGTTCCACCTCCAAGTACGACACTGGCACTAATGACGCCATGCATTTTTGTTATTGTAGGGTGAGTCACTATTAAATAGAGCATGTTGATTCGCAATGCAAATATTATAACTTAAACAGTACACTTTGTGAGATTATCAGCAAACACTTAATGGCTCATATGATATTCCTCTGCTATTTTAACATGGACAGAGGAATCTCATGCAAATTAATATTGCAAGCAATAACATCTAGGCTAATACCTTTAACAGCTATTTAGTTGGAAAGTCAGGCTGAGTGCCTGCATAAAGTTTGAAGGGAATTATAATATCATTGCCTTGTACTCAGTGACAAATTGCAGCTGTCAGTTTTGGTAACTCGTGCTTGGACATCCTTGAAGATCTGTCACCTGTGAAACATTATCCAGTGCAAATTGCCTAGTCTGTCCTTTTAAAAATGGGAAGGTGTGCAATGATGACGTGATCTCAATATCCTTTCTCTGTAGTTTTAACTTTTGCGCTGTGACTTTCAATTGCTTCCGTTGTTTGCCATACTACACATCAACTAAAGCTGAAAACAGTTGTCATGCTGAGCATATTGATCAAACAATTTTGAGCTAAAGCCATTGCTAGATTGCAGGGGATCCATGTATGATTACTTTACATTCAGTAAGCTTACTTCTGTGAGATCTTTGAGTGGAACGATGATGCAGAATTCTTAGCAGAAACTTTCCTGGAATTATTGCATGGTGATAAAAAATGCACATCCCAGCATTGCTTGCTAGGGATAAGCAGTCACAAAACCCTTTAGCAGTGTTCTGTTGATGTGATGCAATTTTATGCCTCATGATATGGATTCATATTAGACCTCTGCCAATTACACAATCTAAATTGGCTTGTTGATTCATTGGGTACAACAAGTAATAGGAATTGTTGATCTGCTGAACTGGAATTTGCACTGTACCCAGCAGTTGCTGTCTGCAATGTTTCACCAGCTGCTTCTTTACTGTATTAGGATAAAATCAATCAATTAGAAGCTTGATTGCATTAGTATTCTACTGTGGGTCTTGCTGAAATAAAATGGAATTACACTGAGGTCATGTCAGGACATTTGTACAAGTGTTTTTGTATGAAACACAACCAATCTATTAAAATAATCTGCCACAGAAAAGCATTAAAATCTGTTTTTGATGGTCGCAGCAAGGCAAGAGAAAAAACAGCAGATGCTGGAAATATGAAATATGAACAGAAAATTCTGGAAATACACAACAGAGTCATCAGCACTTGAAAAGCATGAGGATGGCTAAATGTTTTGGGTGTAGACCCATTATTAGAAAAGGGAACTGGAAGATAAACAAGCGACTGTATCATATGAAACAATAAAAATGAGTAGAGAGAGAAACAACAGGTAAGAATCAAAGAACAAAGAACAGTACAGCACAGGAACAGGCCATTCAGCCCTCCAAGCCTGCGCTGATCTTGATGCCTGCCTAAACTAAAACCTTCTGCACTTCCGAGGACCGTATCCCTCTATTCCCATCCTATTCATGCATTTGTCAAGATGCCTCTTAAACGTCGCTATCGTACCTGCTTCCACCACCTCCCCTGGCAGCAAGTTCCAGGCACTCACCACCCTCTGTGTAAAGAACTTGCCTCGCACATCCCCTCTAAACTTTGCCCCTCTCACCTTAAACCTATGTGCCCTAGTAACTGACTCTTCCACCCTGGGAAAAAGCTTCTGACTATCCACTCTATCCATGCTGCTCATAACTTTGTAATCAAGTCAAATATGCTGCCGCAAAGAGGCAGTTCTAAATTTAATGACCTGACTGTGAAATAAAGTATCAGCCCTTTTATACCAGGAATCATTGCATCCAATTTTTGATTTATATCAGTTGTTCCACTTCCATTCCCTCCTTTATTTTTATTCAATCCTTCAAACAAAGTTGCTTATCTTCCTGTTTCTAATCGTAGCAAAATGTTCATCTGGTTGGTTTGCTTTTGGCAAAGTGTTCATATTGTAAAACTAAAAAGTAGCATAGAGCCAAAATTAGTATAATTGGACATTATATTTTGTATATCAACATTAGTGGAATGAAATCCACTGTAATTGGGAACATGGGAAATTGTCCCCAATACTGGTGATTTTTTAAACTCTGAAAATACAATCAGGTAAAATATAATATAGAAACGATTCATCTGTTTAATAGTAACTGTTGTGTGATTGCCTTTAAGAGTGATGTCTCTTTATCATCTTAGTATGCTAATGATCTGAGTACTAGGATGCAGTCATGTGACTACATGCCAGTCTCACTGTGTAACTGTAACAACAAGAGGAAAGTCCTGTAAATAGTTAGCTTTGCACTGTATATACTTGTTATCTGTGAATAAACCTGTTTGAGATCTCCAATCAACTGAACTCCATGCATCTCATTTATGTTGCATCAGACAACATAAAAAGCTTCTCATTGCAAGGTGGCGAGACAAAATCCAAGATTGAAGACCACAGGAAAACTGCTTTAAAAACTACCTACAGCTAAAAGAAAGAAAGTTAAAAGAAACACTGGTCCAAACAGTGTAAAGAAGAAAAACAAACTCACCTCCAGCTGTATAAGACAGAGCACTGAACGACAGGCTGCAAACAATCACTGAGTGGGTGAGTCAGTGTGCCATTGGTACAGGAACCAGTTTAAAAAAAATCTTTCAGGTGCTTGCAAAGTTGATTTTTTTTAAGAGGCTCAGTAAAAGAAAAAAACAGGGAAAACCCAATCTCCATCCCAGGCTGATCAGGTGGGAGCCATTACAGGAGGTGCCTAACAGCGAAAAGCACAGGAATCCTCTATTATCACATCTTGCAGCTGGAGCTATAAAAAGAAACCATTAAATCACTCGAATGCTAAAGCGATTTCACTCACTCAGCCAGAGTTAAAAAAAAACAATGAAAATCACTCAACTGTGAAAAATTGCCTTTTGAATGGCTGTATAAACAAACTTGAGCAAAAAAAGAACTCTTGATGTCTATTGCACAGCTGCATAAACAAACAGACTGGAGTGCTGGAAGCTAGAGATTCAGACAAGCACTACTGAACACCTGCTGCTGTCAATCAAATCAGTCAAGAGGGTTTCTTAAAGGGGAAACAAAACAGAACCAGGTTTTAAAGCAAAGTTTAAAGCAAAAGAACAACAGAAAGATGGATATCAATTTTCCCAGCATGAACTGGAAAGCCTTGGATTCAAACTGTTCCAACAGAGAATGCAATTATGCACTTGTAGAACCAGAAAAATAAGCTGTAAAAATAATGACAGCAATTGGAAATGAGGGATTGCACAGAATCAATATCTCCAGATTATCTGAAAAGGACCAGAAAGATTCCACAAAGATACGGAAAGTGCTGGAAGATCAGCTGTGATTGAGAGTGAATTTTTGAATTCACCGCCTGGAATTGATGTCCTATAGGCAACAGCCATAGGAATCAATAAACCAGTTCATCAGTAGATGCCGTAGCAAGGGCAACAAGTGTGATTTTTCAGAAACTGAGTTGTCAGACCGAATAATGGAGCTGATGATTTTATCAACACCCGTTGAAGCATTTCAGAGTGACCTCTTGGAGGAAAAGAAAAGTCACAGCATTGATGCACGACTGGAAAATGGTAGGAAATACGAAGCCATTGTAGCTGGACAACAGCACCTGCAAGCACTAGGTGCAGCCGTAACCAGGTCGAAAAGAGCAAGCAAGCAGTGTGGTAAGTGCGGTCTGTCCCACTCCCAGCGAAATTGCCCTGCATTTCGAGACCTGTGCAAGGCATGTGGTGCAAAAGGACGCTGGGCCCGCCTATGCAGGAATTCTGGCTCCAAAGACACAGCCAGAAATAACGGTCAGAGACAAACAAACAGAAAGCAGGCACAGCAACAGGGCAACAGCAGCAATGAAAGCGCCAGAGACCTGTATAAATGCAAGCCAGTACATGAAATGCATGGAGAAACAGACCTGAGGCAAAACTCCAGTCGGAGCAAGTCTCAGACAGAAGATAAGCAAACATTCCACATTGTGAACCTGATACACCATGTCGATGATGTCCAGCAAGTAGAAGCTTTCACCACTATCAACATCACGTGCCCAAAGAAAGCTGGCAAAACATACACTCAAGATTGATACTGGTGCTAGTGCAAATATCCTACCAGTCCAAGTCCTCAAAGATATGTACCAGAGTCATTGGAAGTCTATGTTACAACTATCAACTGCCAAGTTATCTGCATACAATGGGTCACCCATCTTTTGCAGTGGCACATTAACAATGCAATGCAAATACGGCAAGTCGGCACTGAAACCACAAACGTTCTACCTAGTTGACACAAGCGGATCAGCAGTGGCAGGACTACCAGCGTGTAAGGACGTCAACATTGTGACTATTCACGAGGTCACCAAGGTACCCATTACAGCAGAATAAACCAAGGATACCCGCGTTGAGTCGGTCCATGACCTATAACAAACGTACTTGGACAGGTTCGACGCCATAGGACATTTCAAAGGCAATGCCGTACTGCACCTCAGAGAGGATGCAATATCGTCAGTTGGCCCTCCCAGAAAGTGCAGTGCGCACATACAAGAGAGCTTAAGCGTGAGTCAGGTGACATGGATGCAATGGCATCATCCGTCATGTGCATCATCACACAGACTGGTGCAGCTCAATCACATGCATACTGAAGAAGGATGGAGCAATCAGGGTGTTTCTTGATCCGAAGCGTCTAAACCTCTCCCTAAAGAGATGTCCCCATAAGATCCCGACATTAGAAAAAATGAACCCCAAGTTCACAGGAGCCAAATTCTTCTTCAAGTTGGATGCTAAACATGGATATTGGTTGGTACGCTTAGCTAAGAAATCTCAAGAAGTCACTACATACAGGACACCATTTGAAAGATACTGCTTCCAGAGACTACCCTTTGGTTTATCTGTCAGTCAAGATCTGATTCAGCAACATATTGACAGAATTATAGAAAACATGCCTGGCTGCATATGCATTGCATATGACATTGCAGTAATGGGCAAAACCAAGGAAGAGCATGATCAAAATCTCCATTCGCTGATGGCAATAGCTCGTCGCGAAGGGCTCATTTTTAACAGCAAGAAGTGCCAAGCGAATGTAAGTCAGATCAATTTCTTTGGCTCTATCTATTCTGGTTGTGGAATTCATCCTAATCCGGGCAAAATCGAAGATGTAAGGAATATGCCTACCCCACAAGACAAGGAAGACCTCCAGAGATGTATTGAATTTTTCAACTTTTTGGCACCATACATTCCAAATTTTTCTGACAAAGTATCATTGCTGAGAGAGCTCTTAAAAAAGACATACCATTTCTATGGCAGGAGGACCATCAGCATATGTTTGAGTTGCTCAAACAAACATTGTCAGCGGAAACCTGTACCCAGCAGTACTATGACCGAAGAGAAAAGACCTACAGAGATATCTCGAGAGGCATCACCTCAAGGGAAAACAAGTGATTGTACCCAAAGCTCTCCGAGAGGAAATCTTGTTACAACTTCACCAAGGCCAAATGGGCATAGAACGAACGAGACGACTGGCACGAGACCATGTTTATTGGCCATGGATCAATAATGACATAGATAGGTTAGTGAGGATGTATGAAGCATGCCAGAGTCACCAACCACTACAACATAAAGAACCTCTATACCCTCATGAGATTCCGTCAGCCCCATGGTCCAAGATCACCACTGACCTATTTTCTGTTAATGAAGAAGACGTTATCGTCGTCACTGACTATTTCTCCAAATTTCCATTTGTCAGACAGGTAAAAGACACTTCAAGTGTGGTCATCGATGCACCTGAAGAAATAATTTCTGACAATGGGCCACAGTATATGGGCAAACCTTTCAAGGATATATTCGCCATGTGGGTTGTAAACCATGTGACGCCCTCAGCACATTACCCTAGGTCTAATTATCCTGCCGAGCTAAGTGGTCTGCACAGTTAAAGCACTTATCCTAAAATGTAGGACAACAAAACAAGATCTTCATGTTGCCATGCTCCACCTCAGAAATACACCTATGGATATGGGCTTACTGTCACCAGCAGGGATGATGTTTGGCAGCCAAGTGCGGACAACTCTCCCAAGCCATCATCTATCCAAATTCTCTGAGGAGCAGGAGACATTACTTGAAAACAGGGGCGAATGAGGATGGTGCATGACTGACATGCAGGAGCAGAACTACCTCAGTAACATGTAGGACGAAAGGTCAGGGTCATACACCCCACAATGAAAACATGGTTGCCTGCAGAGATGAGTGGAGCAGTGTTGAGAAGGAACCAAAGCCAACTGAGAGAGGTGTGTAGTACTCCAATTGCACACAGCAGACTCGAGGGAGCATGGTCCAACGGTGGGAGTGTGACAGATCAACAGGACAGCAGCCAACACATTGACAACATGCCTGCAAACCCAGGACAGCCAAGGGTGAATCCATATTTAGTTTTTAGTTTTAGAGATACAGCACTGAAACAGGCCCTTCAGCCCACCGAGTCTGTGCCGACCATCAACCACCCATTTATACTAATCCTACACTAATCCCATATTCCTACCACATCCCCACCTGTCCCTATATTTCCCTACCACCTACCTATACTAGGGTCAATTTATAATGGCCAATTTACCTACCAACCTGCAAGTCTTTTTGGCTTGTGGGAGGAAACCGGAGCACCCGGAGAAAACCCACGCAAACACAGGGAGAACTTGCAAACTCCACACAGGCAGCACCCAGAATTGAACCCGGGTCGCTGGAGCTGTGAGGCTGCAGTGCTAACCACTGCGCCACTGTGCCGCCCAGAAGGTTATACCATAACCAGATCTGGAAGCGTTGTCAAACCACCGAAACAATGTATGGACTCCTGAGCCTCTACATTTGTAAAGTTCACAATCTTTATACCTGTGTAAATAATTTTGATGTTATCTAATATTATATGCTTCTACTTTTAGCTTCTACTTTAGGCCCAACCATCTTCAACTGCTTCATCAATGACCTTCCTTCAATCATAAGGTCAGAAGTGGGGATGTTCGCGGATGATTGCACAATGTTCAGCACCATTCGTGACTCCTCAGATACTGAAGCAGTCCGTGTAGAAATGCAGCAAGACCTGGACAATATCCAGGCTTGGGCTGATAAGTGGCAAGTAACATTCGCGCCACATAATTGCCAGGCAATGACCATCTCCAACAAGAGAGAATCTAACCATCTCCCCTTGACATTCAATGGCATTACAATCGCTGAATCCCCCACTATCCACATCCTAGGGGCTACCATTGACCAGAAACTGAACTGGAGTAGTCATATAAATACCGTGGCTACAAGAGCAGGTCAGAGGCTAGGAATCCTGAGGCGAGTAACTCACCACCTGACTCCCCAAAGCCTGTCCACCATCTACAAGGCATAGGTCAGGAGTGTGATGGAATATTCTGCACTTGCCTGGCTAGGTGCAGCTCCAACAACACTCAAGAAGCTCGACACCATCCAGGACAAAGCAGCCCACTTGATTGGCACCCCATCTTCAAACATTCACTCCCTCCACCACCGACACACAGTGGCAGCAGTGTGTACCATCTACAAGATGCAATGCACCAAGGCTCTTTAGACAGCACCTTCCAAACCCATGACCTCTACCACCTAGAAGGACAAGGGCAGCAAATTCATGGGAACACCACCACCTGCAAGTTCCTCTCCAAGTCACACACCATCCTGGAACTATATCGCTGTTCCTTCACTGTCGCTGGGTCAAAATCCTGGAACTCCCTTCCTAACAGCACTGTGGGTATACCTACCCCAAATGGACTGCAGCGGTTCAAGAAGGCAGCTCACCACCACCGTCTCAAGGGCAATTAGGGATGGGCAATAAATGCTGGCCTGGCCAGCGATGCCCACATCCCATGAATGAATAATAAAAATACAAGACTTATATTTGGAAAGAAGGGGGATGTTATGTGATTGCCTTTAAGAGTAATGTCCCTTTAAGATCTTAGTATGCTAATGAGCTGAGCGCCAGGATGCAATAATGTGACCACATGCCAGTCTCACTCTGTAACTGTAACACCAAGAGGCAAGTCCTGTAAATAGTTAGTTCTGCACTGTATATACTTGTTAGCTGTTAATAAACCTGTTTCAGATATTCAATCAACTGAACTCCATGCAACTCATTTATGTTGCATCAGACAACATAAAAAGGTTCTCATTGCAGTAACCTGCTGTATTGGCAAAGGGGTAGAGATGTGTTATATTTACCAAAATTGTTGCCCATAACTGGTTGAATCGAATTTTTTTTATATCTAATGTGGTAATGGATTGGGACCAAAACTTCAAAAACCTTCTTCAGAGAGCCAACTAGTGGTCAGAGCCGTTAGCTACAGCATAACAGGTGACAAAGCAAAATTAAATGGGAAATACACACATTTGCATTTGCAATGGTAAACATTGACATGAAAGATAATTTGCTATTGATATTAAGGCCAATGCTGGCAATGAATGTGCAATAGTGGCCCATAATGTTGAAAATGTTGTAAAACGCTAGTTTGTTTTTGTTGCCTGTTACAAAATTGCTGTCTCAACACAGGCTAATTATTCTTCTAATTGGAAAGCATCAGATAGGTAGGAAACCATCCCAAATTGTCACATTGTTGGTTTGATGCATTTGTATTGTTCAAATGGAATAGATGCTGATGGAAAAGCTGCAGTATCAAAGCTGAAGTCTTAATTTAAAGTTGAACTACTGTAAATTCTGCATTCTATTTTTTTTCGCAATAAGGACACTACATTCAGTGCTCCACAGAGCAGAATGAAGTAAAGCAAAAATTGCTGTTTTTAATGTTACATGACATTCTCAGTGAACTATAAATCCCACCATTCCACTACACAGTACCAGGCACAAATATCCTGGTAATGGTAATAGAAAAAGAGGCTATGGTTTTTCAGAGAACTGGTGAAAGAACTGTGCTAGCTCCTTCAGGAAGGTGTACAGACAACATACAATGTCTGCACAGCACTGCCCGTGGTTGTCAAAGTCAGCTGACCCTCAATTTTAAGCATCAAAGCTCTTCCAGGCTAACCCTGAGGAAATCTGCAGTGCTAACCTGTTTGTTATCCACAAATGTATGAATGCCACATATATATTGTCATGTCAGGTCAATGATGTCGTCACTTTTACTGTTGATCACTGCAGTCGCATGGGAGGCCAATGCAATTCTGCACAACCAGTCCAAGAGTCATGAACTACACTCGTGATGCCATTTGTTGCTTTTATTTTTTTTTGTTCTTTCATGGCATGTGGGTGTCACTGGCTAGGCCAGCACTTATTGTCCATCTCTAATTGCCCTTGAGTTGGTGATGGTAAGCCGCCTTCTTGAACCGCTGCAGTCCTTGTGGTGTAGGTACACCCACAGTGCTGTTAGGAAGGGAGTTCCAGGATTTTGACCCAGTGACAGTGAAGGAACAGAGATATAGTTCCAAGTCAGGATGGTGTGTGGCTTGGAGGGGAACTTGCAGGTGGTGGTGTTCCCATGCATCTGCTGTCCTTGTCCTTCTAGGTGTTAGAGGTTGCAGGTTTGGTAAGTTACTGCAATGCATCTTGTAGATGGTACACACTGCTGCCACTGTGTGCTGGTGGTGGAGGGAGTGAATGTTGAAGGGGGTGGATGGGATGCCAATTAAGCAGGATGCTTTGTCCTGGATGGCGTCAAGTAAAGGTTTGCTACTCAACCCGAACCCAATGGGACCCGACGACATGTTGGGTTCGGGTTGGGTCAGGTTGCACTTCCGGGTCCGGCATTTGGGCTCGAGTCGGGCCGGGTCGGACACGCTGTATCATAGGTAAGTAGCTCAGCAACAAAATGAAAAACGGAAGGTAGGTTAACTGATGGTCGGGTCAGGTCGCCCACAGGAAAAAAAGGAAGGATTCGAGCCAGTTGGGGCTTGGGCCGGATGTGGTTCTGTCGGGCTTGGGTCGGGTTTTTTTTTTGCAGACCCGAGCAGGCCTTTAGTGTTCGACTTCTTGAGTGTTGTTGGAGCTGCGCTCATCCAGGCAAGTTGAGAGTACTTCATCCCACTCCTGACCTGTGCCTTGTAGATAGTGGACAGGTATTGGGGAGTTAGGACGTGAGTTTCTTGCTGCAAAATTCCCAGCCTCTGGCATGCTCCTGTAGCCACAGTACTTATACGGCTGGTCCAGTTCAATTTCTGGTCAATGGTAACCCCCAGGATTTTGATATTGGGGGATGCAGTGATGGTAATGCCATTGAATGTCATGGGGAGATGGTTGAATTTGCTCTTGTTGGAGATGGTCTAGCACTTGAGTGGTGTAAATGTAACTTGCCACTTATCATCCAGAACCTGAATGTTGTCCAGATCTTGTTGCATATGGACACAGACTGCTTCTGTATATGAGGAGTTGTGAATGGTGCTAAATATTGTGCAATGATCAATGAACATCCCCTCTTCTGACCTTATGATGGAGGGAAGGTCATTTATGAAGCAGCTGAAGATGGTTGGGCCTGGGAAACTACCCTGATGAACTCCTGCAGTGATGTCCTGGGATTGAAATGATTGACCTCCAACAACCAGAGCCATCTTCCTTTGTGCTAGGTCTGACCCCAACTAACAGAGAGTTTTCCCCTTGATTCTCATTGACTCCAGTTTTGCTAGAGCTCCTTGATGCCATACTCAATCAAATGCTGCTTTGATGTCAAGGACAGTCACTCTCACATCACCTCTTGAGTTCAGCTCTTTTGTCCATGTTTGGACCAAGGAGTCAGGAGCTGAGTTTTATATTGTGTCATGTTAGTTCCACCAGGTCCCAATCCATGGGTGTTATGCAGTTAGCAGTAAACCCAGAGAAATACTGATGAATATACAAAGTTTGGCCACTAGAAAGGTTAAGTTTTTAAAAAAGCCCCTCTACACCAGCCTTAAACCTTTGAAGAGCACAATGCAACAACCGAAGAAGAGGAATATTAAAGGACAAGGGAATAGGAGAGTCTGATGGAATATAGTTGTAATAGGCTTAATTAGGTAGAATTTAGAAATAGTTAAAACATTATAGCTTTTAGAATTAAAGATCGAGTAAATGATCAGGTTTTTAAGACTCACTGACATTCCCCTTTAAGAAGGTAGAAAATTTCAAGGTCCCTGTTATGAACCAGAAAAAAGTTGGGAAATCCATTTGTGTCTCTGTCAAGGCTTGGAAGATAAACACATTGAAATATCCTGTCAGTAAGAGGTAGCAATAAACTTAATTGGTTTGTGCAGACAGGTCGGCTCTGGAGGTTGCTTTGGGGTGCCATGGAAAGGGCAATTATAGATAATGAAGCAATAAATGGAATAGACTCACAGGAACAAGAGGTTAAGTAAACACAATTATAAAAATTGTGACCAGATAAATGCTCACTACTTCAAAAGCAAAGGAATTCCATTAGATCATTAAGTGGAGATGGTAATTAAAGATATGGATTTTAAAAGGAAGAGAAACACACAAAGGAAGGTCTAAAGTCAGATGACACTTCAGAAACAATATAAACATGAGAGTTTTTTGAAGCAAAGATTAGAAGTGTTGAATCCTCAAACAATGCTTCTCAACAAAGGGGAATTTAAGGTAAAAAGTTTACTTAAAATTTGATGGATATTCTGGATATTTTAAGATATTTTTGCTGTAATATTAGCAAGGTTAAACTTTTGGATTCTATGTTAGAAGTAAGATTATGTATTACATATTTTATTAATATTTGACATTGTGATATACTTATCCACTTAGCAGTGTATTGCGTGCTAAATTCTTGAATAAATCTATAAAAGTTAATAAATCATCTCATGTAGCATTCTGTATACAACTACAAAGAACCCTTTCTGTGTCTTTTTAAGTGGAGACATACATAGTGAAGAGAGTTCCCAGACCCTTATAATATCTGGGATATTTATGACTTAGCCATAATTATTAAAAATAGGCTATCCAAAAGATGGTAATATTCTCTGTTGGTTTTCTTGTTTTGAGGGAAAGCTAGTATAATTCTTTGGACACAAATACGTGTCTATGAGAATTTGTCTGGTTTGAACTTGATTAAAGGAGATTCATAGGGATGTACTCCCGATTTGCTTTAGTCCCTATAAGGGGTTAAAGTCATAAATTACTTCAGTTGGAGAACCACGTTGGGCACCAGCTGAAGTGATTTATGACTTTAACCCCTGATTTGATTTAGTTCCTAAAAGGGGTTAAAGTCATAAGTCACTTCAGAGAAGAGATAGAGATAAACATCAGCACAGAGTTGAGGGCCAAATCATCTATTTCTTCTCTATAGCATTCTATGATTCTATGCTTTGATTGTCCCTAGATTGAGATATATAAAATTAATAACAGCATTGGTTAAGCTTTAAATCATAGATTTTGCAAATTTATGTACACTGTGCAGTGTTTTGCATTCCAGGAGCACATTTTGATAATTCTGACGTGGAGGTCAGTTGGGCTCATAAGATTTTCCTTCCAGCAGCACAAATTCATAAAATCTGCATAATATGCAGCTAAGTGGCTCACGTGGTAAGTAGCTTAAAGACTCCTGTCATAACCAGTTCTCAAAACATGTATCTAATGCAACCAGTTTTATTCAAAAAATGAATTAAAATTTATCAATGTGCGTAACTACAAGTGAAGCTGAAATGTCTACTGTTAAATTGATTTGCCATCAATTGATATAGATAGATACATTGGGGTACCAACTGCACAATGATGCATAATGCAAATATTTTTGTTTCATTGGAAAGGTTGTTTATGTTGAATAAAAGCAAAATACTGCAGATGCTGGAAATCTGAAATAAAAACAAAATGTGCTGGAAATACTGAGGGGGTCTGGCAGCATCTGTTGAGAGAGAAGCAAAGTTTACACTTCAGGTCTGTGACCTTTCATCAGAAACATTAACTTTGCTTCTCTCTCCACAGATGCTGCCAGACCTGCTGAGTATTTCCAGCACTTTTTGTTGTTATTGTTTATGTTGAATCCTGTTGGTTGTATTTATTGAGGCTATACTGTAAAATCTTTGTACAAATCCTGAAAATATGCTCAGCTGATTCTGTTATAACTTGCACAACTATTTGTGTTCAACATTTGTTGGACATGATCAGGGACTTAGAAATACAGAAAATCGAGAGCCAGATATACAGTGTGGATAGATATAGGATATATAGAAACATGTTAAAAGGGTGGTCAGAAGGATGAAGTACAGCATGGAAAAAGCATAGCTGCAGACAAAGAAAATTATTTCAGTGCTTCAACAAAGAAGGCAGTTAGAGAACTAGTAAGAACCATAAATTATGTAAATGGGGCAGGAATGGAAGATGACCATAAGATAGATAATACTTTGAATGATTACTTCGGAGTTCTATCAGGGAGAAGGGAAATGTTGCTTGGTGTTTCCCAGATCTGTTATGGGATTCTGACAGTTTCTAATTTAAATCGATGACAAAGTTTCATACGTTCACTACAAATTGGGTAAATGTACAGATGATACCAAACTCACAGTCAATTCTGAGTAGGCAGCTCAGAAAATACAAAATGAGTTATGGAAAATATGTGAGAAGGTGGAATAATGGCAGATGAAATGTTATACAGTGCAACACGTAGGAAGAAAAATAGATATCACATAGTCCTTGAATGGTATCTAAATAGCTAACAATGAAGTTGAAGGAAATATAGGGGCGAAAGTTGACTTATTAACATTTCCAACCACTGGAGAGTGTCAATCAACAAAGCAAATAAAATGCTGAACCACACAGCCAAAATAGTAGATTACAAGTTAGAAGAAGTCATGCTCAAACTTTATAGTCCTCTGGTTAGATTACACCTTGCATATTGTGTCCAGATTTGGACACTGAGATACAAAGGAGACTTTTTAGCATTGGAGACAGTTCAGAGAAGAGGCTTAAATCTGACCCCTTGAGATATAAATGTGAGAAGTGATTTTACAGATGTGTATATAAAAATAAATTTTTTTCACAGAATCACTGAATAATACAGTGCAGAAGAGGCCCTTCAGCCCATCTGGTCTGCACCAATGCATTAAAGACACCTGACCTGTCTACCTATTCCTATTTGCCAGCACTTGGCCCATAGCCTTGCATGTTATGAAGTGCCAAGTGCTCTTCCAGGTACTTTTTAAAGGATGTGAGGCAAACGCCTCTACCACCCTCCCAGGCAGTGCATTCCAGACCGTCACCACCCTCTGGGTAAAAAAAGTTCTTCCTCAACTCCCCTTAAACCTCCTGCCCCTCACCTTAAACTTGTGTCCCCTCGTAACTGACCCTTCAACTAAGGGGAACAGCTGCTCCCTATCCACCCTGTCCATGCCCCTCATAATCTTGTAACCTCGACCAGGTCACCCCTCAGTCTTCTCTGCTCCAGAGAAAAAAACCCAAGCCTATCCAACCTCTCTTCATAGCTTAAATGTTCTATCCCAGGCAACATCCTGGTGAATCACCTCTGCACCCCCTCCAGTGCAATCACATCCTTCCTATAATGCCGCAACAAGAATTGCACACAGTACTCCAGCTGTGGCCTGACCAAAGTTCTATACAACTCCAACATGACCTCCCTGCCTTTATAATCTATGCCTCGATTGATGAAGGCAAGTGTCCCATATGCCTTTTTCATCACCCTATTAACCTGCCCTTCTGCTTTCAGAGATCTATGGACAAACACGCCAATGTCCCTTTGTTCCACGGAACTTCCCAGTGTCAGGCCATTCATTGAATACTTCCATGTCACATTATTCCTTCCAAAGTGTATTACCTCACACTTTTCAGGGTTAAATTCCATCTGCCACCTTTCTGCACATTAGACAATCCCATCTATATCTTCCTGTAACCCAAGACACTCAACCTCACTGTTAACCACTCGGCCAATCTTTGTGTCATCCGCAAACTTACTGATCCAACCCCCACATAGTCATCTATGTCGTTTATATAAATGACAAACAATAGGGGAGCCAGCACAGATCCCTGTGGTACGCCACTGGACACTGGCTTCCAGTCACTAAAACAGCCGTCTGTCATCACTCTGTCTCCTACAGCTAAGCCAATTTTGAATCCACCTTATCAAGTTACCCTGTATCCCATGTGCATTTGCTTTCTTGATAAGTCTCCCATGTGGGACCTTGTCAAAGGCTTTGCTAAAATCCATGTAAACTACATCAACTGCACTACCCTCATCTACACACCTGGTCACATGCTCAAAAAATTCAATCAAATTTGTTAGACATGACTTCCCTCTGACAAAACCATGCTGACTATTCCTAATCAAATTTTGCCTCTCCAAGTGGAGATAGATTTTCTCCTTCAGAATTGTTTCCAATAGTTTCCCTACCACTGACGTGAGACTCACTGGTCTGTATTTCCCTGGCTTATCTCTACAACCTTTCTTAAATAGTGGGACCACATTAGCTGTTCTCCAGTCCTCTGGCACCTCCCCCGTGGCCAGAGAGGAATTAAAAATTTGGGTCAGAGCCCTTGCAATCTCCACCTTCACCTCCCACAGCATCCTGGGACACAAATCGTTCGGACCTGGAGGTTTGTCCACTTTTAAGCCTGCCAAAACCTCCAATACCTTGTCACTCCCTATGACAATTTGCTCAAGAACCTCACAGTCTCTCTCTCTGAGTTCCATATCTACATCCTCATTCTCTTGGGTGAAGACAGATGTGAAGTATTTGTTCAACACCCTACCAACGTCCTTTGGCTCCACCCATGGATTTCCCCCTTGGTCCCTAATGGGTCCTACTCTTTCCCTGATTATCCTCTTCCCATTGATATACTTATAGAATATCTTGGGATTTTCCCTACTTTTACCAGACAGAGCTTTCTCATATCCCCTGTTTGCTCTCCTAATTGCTTTCTTAAGCTCCAGCCTACATTTCTGTACTCTACTAATGCTTCCATTGATTTGCTCTCCTTGTATTTGCTAAAAGCCTCTCTTTTTTCCTTCTCATCGTACCTTGAATGTTTCTGGTCATCCATGGTTCTCTGGGCTTGTTGCTCCTACCTATTACCCTAGAGGGAACATGTTGGGCCCGTACCCTCCCCATTTCCTTTTTTAATTCCCCCCCCCCCCACTACTCTTCTGTATATTTCCCGACAAGTAACTCTTTCCAGTCTACCTTGGCCAGATCCTGCCTTATTTTACTAAAATTCGCTCTCCCCCAATCCAAAACTTTTTTGCAACTTGTCTATTTCTTTCTCCATAACAAGCTTAAATTGTACCATCTTGTGGTTGCTATCACCAAAATGCTCCCCCACCAACACATCAATCACCTGTCTGGCTTCATTCCCCAGAATTAGGTCCAGCACTGCACCCACCCTTGTTGGATCCTCTACAAATTGAGCTAAAAAGTTCTCCTGTATACATTTTAAGAACTGCACTCCATTGAAGCCCTTAACACGATGACTATCCCAGTTAATGTTGGGAAAGTTGAAATCACCTAATATAATTACCCTATTATTATTTTTACACACCTCTCCGAATTGCGCATATATTTGCTCCTCAATTTCCCGCTGACTATCTGGGGGTCTATAATAAACACCTAGCAATGTGGCTGTCTCTTTTTTATTCCTAAACTCTACCCATAAATCTTCATTTGATGCCCCCTCCAAGAAACCATCTCTCCTTACTGCAGTAACTGACTCCTTAATTAATATTGCAATGCCCCCTCCTCTTTTACCCCCTTCGCTGTCTCGCCTGAAGATTCTATATCCTGGGATATTGAGCTGCCAATCCTGCCCCTCCCTCAACCATGTCTCCGTCATGGCTACTATATCACAATTCCATGTGTCAATTCTTGCACTTAACTCATCCGTTTTACCTGTAATCCTCCTGGCATTAAAGTAGAGGCCATCCACCCTGGTCTTACTCCCTTGAAACGTACTTCCACCGTATTCCCTCTGACTTGTTTGCTTCCCTGTGTTTAGCTGTGTCCCTATTCTGCTAGGAGCCTGCATCCCCTCCCCCTGCCAAATTAGTTTAAACTCCTCCCAACAGCACTAGCAAACCCGCCAACAAGGATGTGCGTTCCCCCTGTGGTTCAGATGTAGACCATCCCGCTTGTACAGATCCCACCTTCCCCAGAAACGGTCCCAGTGGTCCAGGAATCTAAAACCCTCCCTCCTGCACCAACTCTTAAGCCACGCATTCATCTGTGCTATTCTCCTATTTCTATACTCGCTAGCACGTGGCACTGGGAGTAATCCAGAGATTACAACCCGAGAGGTCCTGCTTTTTAGTCTACTGCCTAACTCCCTGAATTCTTGATGCAAGACCTCATCCCTCTTTCGACCTATGTCATTGGTACCAACATGACCTCTGCCTTATCACCCTCCCCCTTCAGGATGCCCTGCTGCCGTTCAGTGACATCCCGGACCCTGGCACCAGGGAGGCAACATACCATCCTGGAGTCACGTTGACGGCCACAGTAGTGCCTATCTGTTCCCCTGACTGTAGAATCCCCTATTACTATTGCTCTTCCTCTCTTACCCCCTTCCTGCGCAGACAGGCTGCTTGTGGTGCCAGAAGCTTGGCTCTGTCCGCACTCCCTGGAGGAACCAGCCTCATCAGCCTCCAATATGGAATACCGATTTGCAAGCGGGACCCCAGGGGACTCCTGAACTACCTGCCTGTTTCTCTTGGACTGCCTGGTGGTCACCCATTCCCTTCCTCCTCAAGTCCCTTCAGCTGCGGTGTGACCACCTCTCTAAACGTGCTATTCACGATGCTCTCAGACTCGTGGATGCTCCACAATGTTTCCAGCCGCCGTTCCAGCTCTGAAACCCGAGCTTCCAGGAGCTGCAGCTGGACACACCTCCTGTACACATGCTGGTCCCGGGGGACTGGAAATGTTCCTGGATTCCCACATGCAGCAAGAGGAGCAAATCACGGCTTTAAGCTCTCCTGCCATAGAAAAAGTGGATCTGGAAAATTATTTTAAACTATTTTAAACAGGGTACACAGTTTCAAGCTAGTTAATGGCAAACTTAGGGCTTATGGTGGGTAGTTCTCCTTCACACAAAAAATGATCAATACATGGATTATAGTCCTGGATAAATAGTAAAAGCAAAATTGCAGGCATGAATTTACAATTGGCTACCACAAAGGGCTTTGTAAGATCATTCTGAATGAATGAACTAAAATGGGCAAAATGGCCGCCTTCAGACATATTTGAGTGTCTCCTGACAATGCAGCCAAGCACCAACGTCATCACTGCAGTCCGAGTTGCACGCATGTGCAGAACGCGCTCATCCTTGCGTACGCACAAAATGCACCCGAGCTTTGCCAGCACTAATGTGTAGATGCGCGTGAATATGTCATCACGCAAAGGGACGTCGGCCTCCAGCACGAGTTTTGGAAAGCAGCCTCAATCACTGCTTCTCTTCCCTGCTCCTTCCTGCCGTTCTCTCCCGCGACAACCTGCTGATTGCTCTATTTTGTCGCTCCATCCCGCCTCGCTGCTAGCACCCTGCTTGCTCCTCCTCTGCCATCCCACCCCCCCCCAACCCCACAACCTATCGGTTCACCGGGCGATGAAATGGAGAGTGAGGGGGGGGAGGGAATGGCGACCAGTCGGGCATGGGAGAGAATGGTGAGATGGAGCGGCGAGCAGTGTGAAGCGGCTGGAGGGAGTGGCGAGAAGATGGGCATGGGAGGGAGTGGGAAACGGCAGGAATTAAGGTGGCGATCACAGGAGCGAGCAGGGAACAGAAGCGGCGATCGCAAGAGGGTAGTGGAGGGGTGGGGGGGTTGGAGGCGACGATTGCGGCCATTGAGAGGGTGAGGGGGTTTAAGTTCAATTCTTTTTTTTGTGTTAAATTGAGCAGTGCCATCTTTATTGCAGGCAGCTGCCTGAGACGTCGCAGACAGTGACATTTCTGTCGATGAGGCTGCCTTTGTGCATGTGCCAGTGCTGCGCCACCTAGTGATTGTGTTGTCAGCAACACAACCAAAATATTTATATTGTGACCTTGTACCGTAGTTTGGTGGTTCTGTTACTAGACTAGTATTCCAGAGGACATGAATTCAAATTGCACCTCAGCAATTTGAGAGTTTGAATTCAGTTTATCGGTGAACTAGTAGATGTAGTGTATTTGGATTTCCAAAAGGCATACATTAAGGTGCCACATAAAAGGTTACTACGCAAGATAAGAGCTCATGGTTTTGGGGGTAATATATTAGCATGGATTGACTAACAGGAAACAGAGTTGGGATAAATGGACATTTTCAGGTTTTCAAACTGTAACTAGTGGAGTGTCACAGGCATCAGTGCTGGGGCCTCAACTATTTACAATCTGTGTGGATGACTTGGATGAAGGGACTGAGTGTATTGTAGCCAAATTTGCTAACAATACAAAGATAGGTAGGAAATCAAGTTCTGAGGAGGACACACAGAGTCTGCAAAGGGATATAGATAGGTTAAGTGAGTGGGCAAAAATTTGACAGATGGAATATAATGTGGGAAAATGTGAAGTTGTCCGCTATGGCAGGAAGGATAGAAAAGAAGAGTATTATTTAAATGGAGCGAGACTGCAGAATGTTGTGGTTTAGAGGGATCTGGGTGTCCTTATACAAGAATCACAAAATGTTAGCATGCAGGTATCGCAAGTAATTAGGAAGGCAAATGGAATGTTGGCCTTTATTGCAAGGGGGATGGAGTATAAAAGTAGGGAAGTCTTGCTACAAATGTACAGGACATTGGTGAGACTATTCCTAGAGTACTGTGTACAGTTTTGATCTCATTACTTAAGGAGGGATATACTTGCATTGGAAGCAGTTCAGAGAAGGTTCACTAGGCTGATTCCTGGAATGAAGGGGTTGTCTTATGAGGAAAGGTTGAGCCCATACTCATTGGAGTTAAGAAGAATGAGAGGTGATCTTATTGAAACATACAAGATTTTGAAGGGGCTTGACAGGGTAGATGCACAGAGGATGTTTCCCCTTATGGGGAATCTAGAACTAGGGGCACAGTTTCAAAATAAGGGGTCTCCCATTTAAGATGGAGATGAGGAGGAATTTCTTCTCTGAGGATTGTTGATCTTTGGAATTCTCTTCCCCAGAGAGCAGTGAAAGCTGGATCTTTGGATATATTCAAGGATGAGTTAGATTTTTGATCTACAAGGGAGTCAAGGGTTATGGGGGGAAGGCAGGAAAGTGGAGTTAAGGCCACAATCAGATCAGCCATGATCTTATTGAATGGCAGAGCAGGCTTGAGGGGCCGAATGGCCTAATCCTGCTCCTATTTCTTATGTTATTATGATTTATGATCTTATGAGTGTATTAATAGATGCTGCCCAGTCAGTGCCACTGGCTGTTTCATTTGCTTCAGGGACATAAAAATAGTTCCATCCCATTGGAGGGGAGTTGATTTTTTTTTGTTTTATCTTTATTCATTGGTTGGGCATTAAACCATTATTTCTATGATACTGATCAGAGATCTCATAAGGTCTTGCCAAATTGATTGCTTACACTTTAATTGAATTATGCAAAACAGGCAGGCATTGAGCTGGCAGAGATCTGTATGGATGCCCCTTACAATGTTTGCCAAGTCTTCTCTCAGAACAGACTACAGGCCATCCTGAACTGCTGCCAGAATTCAGTGCTCAATTTCCTCCAACCTTATTTCTGAAAACCAAGGTTCAAGGCAGTTTATATTTCAGCATCTAAACTGCTAAGACTAACAGTGAAAGAACAGTAAACTTAGTATCCTTTTCTCTTATGTTACCAGTGTGGCTGACTAAAATGCTTATTCTGTATTCATTGCAGTAACTGAATTCATGATAAATGGGAATCCAATACCGCAGGCAAGTTGGTTAAGGAGCTTTGCAACTCTTGTTTGCTTGCCTGCACATTCAGTTTATTGATGTTGATCTGTACCAATGGGGAGTACACTTTTTCCTAACGGTGGAACAGAATTCTTCATCTAAATATGATGGTGGCCCAGGAATTGCTGGAAAAATAGCAGAGTTCACAGCACCTGTCATTATTTTCACATTGCACAAATTGCTGAGTGACTTGCGGCACTTCACTGTTAGCTTTGCCAAAACCCAAAATATTACCAGCTCATTGTGAATCTCCCCATTTGTATGTCATGAAATTGCTGGATTTGCACAGTTAATATAAATGAATATCGCCACAGCTGTTTAGGGCTGGTAATTCATGTCATAAGCACCCTGTTAATGAGGTGATTTATGGTCCTGACATCCCACTCGACCTTGATGGTCAGAAAAAGAACAATGAATCTGTACAGTATCACTTCTGCAGGTAGTAAATTGTTCCAAGAAGATTAAAAAATTTTAGGTCTTAATTCACTCTCCCTCTCATTATTTCTCTTTCCGTCTCTAATTTGGCTTTAGTTCACCTTATTTTCTTTTCTGTTGTTCGCCCTGTTTCTTTCTCAATTTTAAAAATTTAATTAAGAAAATAGGCCCAATGTTTATGAGGTCGCAGATGTCCCGTTGATCTCGCTGTGCCGTTACCAACTCAAATTTCCAGCAGAGATCTTTAAATTCTATCTGAGCAGGAATTTGGGGTCCTTGTTTAACATCTCATCCAAAAGACGGCACCTTCAACAGTGCAGCACTTCTTCAGCACTGCACCAGAGTGTCCGCCTAGAATTTATGCTTCACTCCTTCAAGTAGAGCTTGAACCCACAACCTTCTGAATCAGGTAAATCCTCAAAGTGGGGGGATGGAGTGGGCTATGGGGTGGAGGTTAAGCATTCCCCACTCCTGCTCCTCCTGGCTCCACAGGAACATTTTTTTTACTTAAATAAATTTAGATGGACCTTTTATCAGCAGCCATCAGAGGCACTGTAGAATCCTGTGCAGGGCAGCCGCTTCCATGGAGCCAAAACCATTGCCACGGCACTGCACCTTTACACTTGCATTGCTTTGCATGAGAATAGAGTAAGGAGCCTAGCGAAGCCCACATCCACGCTTTCCACACTCCTGCCCATGATCTCCTTCATGGATTGAAAATTTGAGATGTTACCGTGCAGAGCCATAATGGTAGCAGTCTAACCTCTCAGCAAATCTGTCAGATTTATCACCAGAGGATCCATGATTGTGGGCCCCACTGCAGTGTTCACAGAGCTGACTACTCAATTCCATGATTGATTGTGTGGTTCCAATGCTGTACTGGATGGCCCTACATGAGCTAAAGCTGGACTTTTCAATGCTCTCTGTCATTGGGCTGAATTTTATGGGCCCCCTGGAGATAGGATCAGAGGTGTGGGGGACCCATAAAAATTGTGATTAGAGGTGGTGGGGGGCACCGGAATTTAGTCGGGAGCAGCATAGGCCATGACGGCCTTCCTGCCCAGAAGACAATTGAGGCTCTTATGAGGTCTATAAACAGTAAATGAGTCGACCTCCCTGCAGCTTGGTGGGTGGGCCTTTCTCCATGGGCAACCTGTGGCCCACTGAGGGCCCCCACCAGCAAACAAGCTACCTCCCTGTACCCGCTCCTGTATTCAATGCCATCCTTCCCTCCTCCCAATCGCCAGGGCCTTCCGAACTCGCCCTGGAGACCCCATCTCATTTACCCGAGGTCCGGGTCTCCAGCGCTGGGCCTGGATCCAAGGTCTCTTGCATTACCAGAAGTAGCCACCACTGCTGGTGGCACTGCTGGTACTGCTTAGCTGCCAGCCCTGTGATTGGCTACAGGGATAGGCACCAACATGTTGCACCACGACATTTGACAAAATTATTGACTCAGCCACAGACAAGGGGGCAATTAATCTGTATATAAAGTGTATAGCCAGTCTAATGCTTTTAAAACAGGTTCCAGTTTAAAACATTTCTCCCTATAAATAAAGTAGCTATGCATACGGACATCAATGGAGAGCAGCACAACTGTATTAGCTAGCTAGCAAGCAAAACAGTATGCAATGCCAATGTGAATTACTTTTGTTGACCGAGTAGACCTTCAGATCATCACAGTGTTCCCTTAAATCTAAGCAATCAAATTTCATTACTCAGCAATAGTGTCCTTGGCGTATTGTTTATGATCATTTTTTTGCAATCAATGCTAATCTTTTAAGTTTTAGAAAACATATAAACCATGTTTTAAACTTGGTTTGATGATAACTTTAGGAACCTGACAGAAACCAGTTATAACAACTTCCTTGGTTTTGTTTTTAGGACTTCTACCCAATCATAAAACCCAAATCTGTTTCTATCCTAGTGGATAGGAATGTGCACTCACCTATGTTATCCACATCGCCATTAGCTGAGAAATCCCTCAAATTTTTGGGAGATGGGAGAGATAAGGAAAAGGGGAAAAAAGTTTTTGAATCAGCCTAACTAACCTGCAGATGCACAAGATTGGGATTTAATTTTCAATTTCATAACTCTAATTGCATTATTAGAATATAAAATCATGGCCTGTTTTACTGTCTTATACAGAATGGTATAAGGATTTTATAAAACTTCCTTTCTGAAGGCACTAATTCTCTTTAGTAGAGTACAGTTCCATGGGAAACGGTTACTCTTCAGCATGTGATTCAAGAATACAATATTCATCAAATTACCACCTTCTGCATTGTTTAGCATTCATTGAAGGGAGCTCAATACCTGCTGAGAGTGTAGTTGCAGGACTTCCATGCATGCACCAGTACTGAGAAGAATTAGATGTGTAATTATAGTACGTGGTATAGTCAAGGGTCACCAATCACAAAATAAACAAGACTCTCTTCACCGGCTCTCCTGTCGGACTCTTTCTCCCTCTCCCCCGCAGCAACTATTTCCATTCACGCGCTCACTCCTTGAACCACCCAAAAACAGCAGGGACAGTCATCCTAGTGCGCCTGCCAATCAGCACTCACCTTGCCCAGGCAGCCCACTGTCAGTCACACAGGATTGGTGGGCTACGAGCCATATGCTGGACAACTCTGATCCCGATCCATTCTTACTTTAAGTCCTGGTAATTTTAAATGTCATGCTCCAAGCCTTTAATTTTTTGTTTAAAAACAAAAACAGCTGCTAGGTTATTTTAAAACACAAGTTTAAAGGCTTGGAGCAAGACATTTAAAATTACCATGGACCTTAAAATTTTTGCCATGGAAACTGGTGTCCATGTATGGGCATGTTGCCAACCCCGATTGACTGTTAATTGCCCAGGCAATGTAGAATTACGCTGGGGGGAGACTCCAAATGGCTGAGGTGGAATTCCCCCTGCCTTTTCGGCCTAGCCCGAGGAGTCCCATTGGCATTACAAAATTCAGGCCGTCTCGTGCAAACTCACTGGTAGATTGGCCTGTATGCTTAAAAGCCCCTGATGTATAGGATTCTGTGATTCTGACACGGCCTCGTAAACCACATCCAGCATGCACTGCACAGGGATCACGGATAAGTCACGATCACTGTTTCTCAAAGTAATCTGTTGTGTGATGCATTCCAATGTGGAATGCAACATATAAGTGTAAGCATTATTTTTATTAGCAAGAATATTTAGATTCTCTCATGTGGTACCCTACCTTAGGCAAGGAGGAAAAAGTTATATTCTGCATCATTCTGCTGTACAGTTGAATGTAGTTAAATAAAGAATCAAAAATATTGAGGGATAAAGAAAATATAATTCCATCCTATTTTAAAGTGACTGTCAAGTGCTTTTCTTTGTCTAATTTCCTGGAAATGCCATCAGTAATGTCTGTGGATATGGTAGCACAATGATTATGTTACTGGACCAGTAATCCAGAGGTCTGGACTAATGATCTAAAACAGTAAGTTCAAATCCCACCAAAGCAGGTGGGGAAGTTATAATTCAATTAATGGGCCTATATTCTCTGGAGTTTAGAAGAATGAGAGTCAATCTAATTAAGATATATAAGATTCTGAAAGGGCTTGATAGGGTAGAAGCTAAGAGATTGTTTTTGCTGGTTGGGGAATCTAGAATGTGGGGGCACAATCTCAGGATAAGGGGCTGATCATTCAGGACTGAGATGAGGAGAATTTGCTCCACTCAAAGAACTGTGACTCTTTGGAATTCTCTACACCAGAGGGTTGTGGATGCTCCATCGTTGAATACATTTAAGGCTGGGATAGATAGATTGTTTGTCTCGCAGGGAATCGAGGGATATGGGGAGGGGCAGGATAGTGGAACTGAAGCCCACAATCAGCCATGATCGTATTGAATGGCGGAGCAGGCTCGATGGGCCATATGGTCTACTTCTGCTCCTATTTCTTGTGTCCTTTATTTTGCATGCCCATTGAATGTTTTAGCGCACAAACTAAAATAAAACAGTAGGAGTTGACTATTTAAAATGGTGCTGACTCTTCAATTTGAATCCAATTATTTTCACATTTCTTTAACGCTGTCACTACTGCTTTCTAATTTAAACTGCAGTATTTTCAGCCAGCTTAACTTTCATTCACCGCAGAAAGTTCAGACCTGACATGCAGCACAATTTTCTAACAAGATGGTGACTTGGTCTTCATGTGGCACCACAGAGTAGCGGGATACGGCTTGCTTTCGACAGTTCACAAAACAGCTGAATTGTTAATTTCAATCACATGGCAGCAAGGAGGCATGTAAGGAAAGGCCAGTCACTGACCAGCAGGAAGAGAGGAAATTAAAGGAAGGATCATCACAAAGCTGATTCTAACAGTTGTCTTAAAGAATCATAATGTAAAAAAACACATATGGAGTAGATTATGTTGCTGTACTTGGATAACATTGATTGAAAAACAAAGAGAACAATAAAGAAAAAGGCGCAATTAGGTCTAAGCACCAACTTTGTCCCAATTAGGCAATGGGCAAAATAATGCATTCAATATTCCCATTGGCGGAAGAATCGAGAAGCAAAGGACAACAATTTAAGGTGATTGGGCAAAAGAACCAACGGCAACAAGAGGGATTTTTTTTTTTACTGGTTAGTATCTGGAATGCATTACCTAAAGTGTAGTGGAGGTAGTTACAGTTGGGGTTTTCAAAAGGAAATTGGATAAGAACCTGAAGAGAAAAAAAATTTCAGTGCTTTGGGAAATTGCTGGGGAGCGGGACTAGCTGAGTTGCTCTTGCAAAAGGCCAGCATGGCACGACAGGCTGAATGGTCTCCTTCTGTGCTGTAACCATTCTAGGGTTCTATGATCCTTTGAATATTTTTGTGCTGTAGTACAGTTCATTATAGATAAGTACCTGCCTCAAGCATTATTGCAGTCTAGGCAAAACATATCTTAGCAACTAAATAATTATCATAACCAAACTGTATAAGCAGTTGTTTATTTCCAGGCCGCCTGTGGCATTGGAAGGATTCATTTGTGTAATTTGTCCATGCATTATGTATATGAGCATGATCACTGTAGAAATGTTTTATCTAATTCCACAGAGAATACGACAGAACTCCTGGTATGATATTGCTTTGTACGATGAATTGATTCAAATGCATATCACATGATTGATGAAATTGCAAGTGTGTTATCACCAAGTCCACATGTTATTTCATGTGGCATTTCACTGGGAGGCAAAAGAGTGTTTTTTTTTCATGCAATGGTTAAAGTGGAAAGAAAGTCAAGGAGAGTAATTTTTGTTCAAAATGCTTCCTATTTAGAACATATATCCCCAAGATTCTGGGCAGATTTTTTTTTAAATGCCAATTTCTGAGCTGAGTGGTGACATGAGAAATTTGGTCCCCTGGAAATTACAGTGAGTGTCATTCAGACAGCCCTGAGGGACAATTCAGAGTTCTAGAATTCTGCTGCAATTTGAGGTAGCAAAATTAACTGTAAGGATAGTAGAACCTAATTAAAAGAGAAGAGAAATGTTCTTGTTTTGCATTGATCCAAATGATGCCGAAGCCTGTGACTGTGGGAGGAGTTGTTACAAAAGGCCTGAAAGGAGCATGTAATTGGATGTGTGCTGTTTAAATTAAGGTACAAATATAATTAGCGCAGTGAAAGGGGGACAACAGGGTTCAGGAGGGCCAGAAATATCCCAAGACTTACTGTCTGTAGTGGATACAGTGCTGTATCTCTAAACTAAACTAAACATACAGTTCTCCCAAATCACAGTATCTTGCAAACACTTTACCATTAGGATCCCAAGATGTTCTGCTAGTCACAAAGCACCATATTTCAGGTACCATGAACTTATAATCATCCCCAAGGATCCAGCAGTCCAAGTAGCACCACATCATCAACACAATCCACTGTATCACCATCATAGTGACATTCACTAGAGCCAAATCACCTACCAAATTTAGAGAAGACCATAAGAACACCATGAGAAAGAAGTGAGTGCAGATCTTATATTCCTACTTTTGATGAAACAGCAGTACTACTGCAAGAAAACAGGGAAAATCCATACTCCTTCATGGTATGGACAATAGTCAATGAGATTAGGTTGTACAGGCACAAAAAAGTTGTAAAATTCCTTTGTTGACTTGCATTATATAATTGTTGTCTTCCCCTTTAAGTAGTTCTAGTTTTCATTTTCAATCATTTATTTTTAAAGAGTAAGTATTTTAGAAATGGAAAAATATGCCTGCTGGCTCATATTCTCACACTTACCACTTTTGTTATCCTTCAATGATGTATATCATCATGGAGGAAAATCGTTGCATGTGGTGATTTGACCCATCTAGTTCTGTGACAGTTGGGAATTGGGCTCATGTGGAATTCTCTATTTCACTAAGTCTTCCTCACTTCTTGTTAAATTTCCCTACTCTGTTACTCTATTAATGAGTTAACTCCTTTCCAAGAAACAGTTCTATAGATGTCTGTTCCCCTCCAGCACCTCAACCAAGTGGCTATTCCTGATTTAAGCAGACAATAAATATCAGCAAACCTGTTGAGCACAAAGGAATATCACAGCTGCACCCAATCCTTTTTTCACCTGATGCCTACACATGTTCAGTACTGGAGCTTATTGGATAGGATCAGAGGATGGAAAATTTTCTCCTCCTTAATCCAGGAGCATTAAGCCCAATTGTAAGATGCTCTGGCTGAGATCGGTTAATTAAACACAAACTGGGGAATAATCCTGGCTCCTTTCCAATTGCTGTGGTCCAACTAGACACTGGATAAATTCATTGAGCGTTCTAGAAATCAGAATTTTGTGAGGAAGAATTCAAAATTTAAGACTTAACTGTGAACTTGGGTGCCTATGCTAGGGGATATACATATATTCTTTTAATCAAAACTCGTAGAGTACCATAGAAATTGCAGCACAGTACTCTGAATGAAGTCACATGATCTAGACTATTGGCCTAGTCACCAAATCTGACATGTCAGGATCTTTTGATTTAGTAGTCATTATTAAAAATAAAACAAAATCTTTTAACACCAAGCTATTTTGTAGACATTGTTGTAGAAAGTAGCGAAAATATTTTGGTGACAGAAACATCTATATGTAATGTTAACAAGTTTATATAACAAAAACAAAATACTGCAGATGCTGGAAATCTGAAATAAAAACAGAAGTGCTGGAAACACTCAGCAGGTCTGATAGCATCTGTAGAGAGAGAAACAGAGTTGATGTTACCTGAAACATTAACTCTATTTCTTTCTCCACAGATATTGCCAGACATGCTGAGTATTTTCAGCACTTTTTGTTAACAAGCTTACATCTGTGTGACTTTCATTATAAACACCTATTTCGACATTTTGTAATAGAACTGGCTCTGTCAGCTGGTCCTGCTGTAATCACACCTTACTACCAGCGGAAGTGATGGATTGCTTAGGTTTTGCATTTTCCAACTCCTCAGTCTGGACTGCCAGGGAAAGCCCAACATTCCAACTGACTCTAACCTGCTTCCTAACTTGCCATAAGTTGTGTGTTTTAGCTATAAACAATATGAAATCAAAATATTATATAAAATAAAGCCAGAGTGAATGGGGTAGATTTTAACTTTGTAAGTGTAAAATGGGTGATAACAAATATGCTGCCCACTTTACATCTCTCCTGATTTTTACTTCCATGGAATTCAATGGAAATAAAAATCATGAGAGATGTAAAATGGGTTGCTGATTCACGATTACCCATTTCACACTCTTGTACAAAGTCAAAATTACTCCCTCTATGGGCTGGATTTTATGGTGGGCAGATGAGGGCTGGCCACCGATGTAAAAGTCAGTGGTGAACCCACTCTTGCCTAGCCCGGGAATCCGTCCCACATTTTAAGGGTCCTCGGGCTTTAATTGTTCCGAGGCGGGATTTCCACCCGCTTGAGGGAGCAAGTCCTGCCTCATTGAGCTGCTGGCCAATCATCGGGCCACTGCTGGGACTGCAGCCCAGCCGAGGATATGGAGCCAGGAGTGCAGGTAAGTTGGGGTTGCCTCGCTATGGGGTGATCGGTTGGGACCCGGTGAGGCAAGGTTGGTCGGAGGCAGGAATGGACCAGGAAGGCCTCCCGGAGCCTCCTGCTCCATTTTACGCCAGCCTCCCCCCCCCCCCCCCCCGCCACCATCCGGCTCGCTGGGGTGGCGTAAAATTCCAGTCTGTCTTATAAATAGTGCAGAATGATGGTTATGCTTCCTGATCCTAATCCAATTAACCTCACTCTTTAACCCTATTTCACCTGAAGACTATACTTGGTCTTGACACCACAATAGATTGACTAGTGAACATTAATTATACAGAGAAAAAAATACACATTTATGCAACATCCTCAATGTATTAATCAACAGAATGCTCTTAACAATACAGGATGCCAAGCAATGATATCACCAATTATGAAAAAAATTATCTCTTTATGATTTATTATTGCACACAGCTCTCACTATTCTGCTTCGCCTTACTTCAATAAGCTAGTTAACTATATGCTCAAAACATGGATTGGATTGATTTTAAAAAACAAATCGAATCGTATATATCAAAACTTGTGCAATGAATGATATCATTTGATCTGGAGTGCAGTGCAATGCATTTATTATGTCGGTAACATGAAAATCATAAGCAAGTGTTTATGCATGGAGTTTATCATTTGTGTATGTGGTTTGCATGAGGAAGATTCATTTCATCTCATCCTTTCAAAATACCATCCCTACCAACATCTTATTGCAACATTGAGCAATTTCTTAAAGAAATCCAATGTCCTCATCTCACCACCCTTCCTGGAATAAGAATTGCTGTATGATTTCTGCAAGTGCTATACATACAATGATATTGCAGAACAGTCCATCCTATTTTCTTCTATAAGCCTATTTTTGTCAAAAAAGTAATGGTCATTTTGGGTCCGGGAAAAGAAGCGGTTATTTAAAACTTCTATTTCATTTGTTTTAGTAATACCATAACGATATGAGAAATAAAGAAGAAACATGAAAAGCACTGAGATAAACCACCTCATGAATCAATCTGCTGATTCAAACCTGTTCATGAGTTATTAGATTCAATATTCTTCAATAAATAATGACTCTCGTTTGTTCCTCTTCTATTTCTAGCATTCATTCTAGCAATGTTCAAATTACATATATACTAGTTTTATATGTCATTAAAAAGACTTAATGAGCACCAGAAGAGTCCACTAAGCTTTTAATTAACTGTGAAGTACTGACACCAAATGCACATCAATATACAATAGAGTGCTTTAGGTAAACATATCCCTCACTGTAATGATATGAATATAGATACAAAGAGTTTAATAAAATCTGCCATTTAACATTAATTTGTTTCATCTGAATTTGCCTTCTGTTTCAGATGAATTTCAAACTTTCATCATTTAAATACAGCTATTTCATTCCTTGTAGTGAACATTTGGATGATAAAGAGTTCTGGAGTTCATTTTGGCTTTCACACAAGTTTATCAGCTCCAGGTGCCAAACAAAAGATTTCAATAGTGAGCCCATGGGCTGAATTTTGTGCAGGCGGCAGAAGCCCGGGAGGTGACCCAGCTTCGGCGGGCGGCGGCAACCGGAGAAGTATATTGCCAGTGGTGGCCGATTAAGTGGCCACCAGCAGGGCTGCTGTGCAATTAAGAATGGTGGCCCACCCCCAAGACATGCCGGCCCGCCTCAGCAGCGCTATCACTAGTGCTGGCCAATGCTGAGGCTGCAACACCAGAGAGAGGCCATCTCAATGGCCGAGCGCCCTAGAAGAAAGGTCAGTGGGTTGGGGGGGTGGCGGGGGTTCACTGAGTGCCGACAGTGCCATTGCAATGAGGGCTTCCACCCCCCACCTTAACCTGCGGGGAGACCGCCAGTTTTCACTGCAATGGCGGGCATCCCGACATGGGAAAAATGGCCATGGAGTCAGGAAGAGGCCCTTAACCGGCCACTTAAATTGCTCAATTGGCCTCCCAGCGGGTGGCCAATCTGCCAACTTTCCTGCCACTGGCAAAATGGCATGGCAGAGGGAAGACGTTGGGTACCCCCCCACGTCATTTTGCCAGCCTTCCTGCCACCCAGCCTGCTGCCAAAGGGCCTGAAGAATTCCAGCCCATGTCAGGGAAACACAAACTTCAGAGATGAACTTCTGCAATAATAAAACCAATTTATTTCTACTTTATGTACTTCTCTTTCGTGCAGCTCAGACAAGAATTGAGTGTAATGTCTTGGATGATAGTGCAAATGATCAATAATTTGTATCAACGTAATAATTTTCTAAATTCTTTGTTTAATTCTCTGAAGTAAACAGAGAGATAGCACAGGAAGATGCTCTGAATCTTAACAGTAGACTTAATTGTGACTGTAATGCCACTGGATAACTTTGGAGCCTAAAACAGGACCATTCAGCTTGAGATGCTGCTTAAAATGCATCTGTCCAGGAATCATTTGGTGAACAATTGCTGATTACCAATTCGTAGTGAGAAAAAGGTGGGCAATTTAGAGCGTTATGAGTTTAAGCAGTCAAGTGGCATCTTCTTTGATTTATTGTCAAGTCAACACTGGAATGCTCTATGTATCATATTTCACTCTGTCTGATATGATATATTATTGAAGTTCTCCATTATTTGTACATTTTTCTTAATTGAGTAGCATCTGTATTGAAATGACTATTTCCTGTGTTCATTGTTAATGGAATGCAGCTCATCTGAAAGTTATTGCTCTTTACACAAGAGACAGTCCAAACTGTTCCTTTGCCACTGAGAGCAAAATCTGGGCCAGTCTCTTTGAGGCTTTTTGTTCAGATTTACATTCTAATGAGTACTAAGCTGCAGAACTGACAGCAAGGGTGCATTGAAGAACAGGAACTGCTAGAACAGTTATTACATAATTGCAATTTTCAAAATGCAAAATAACTATAAATTAGGCAGGTGATTAGTGTTTGTAATATATGTCAACAAGTAAAATATATATTAAATTAACTCAAAAATACTCAAACATAGTTTAAATATTCCTCTTTCAATATGTGTTTATATTTGTTAGTCAATTGCATGCATGTTTGGGAGCTGGAGACCTACCATTCATAAACATATTATTTGAAGAGGAAATGATTTAAACTACAAGGGCACAATAGATGGCAAGTTAATTTCAAAGTGTGAGTAACCTATGCAAGCGTATATAACACAGATGGCTCATGTGTAGCTGGATTAAATAATACGTAGCCAAGTGAGAAATTGGGTAAGTGTTAGTTTTTCTATATTGATAATTACAGCTGACTGGAGAATCATTTTTCATGAAATTATAAGCTGCTAGAGATATGGATTTTTTCTGCATGCGTTTTAGAATTGAAATTAGAGAAATCTGTAGGGCCTGGAAATTATGATTTTTCACATCTAAAGTCAAAATACAACTAAAATATAGTTACAGAAATGCATATGCAGAATTGCCACATGTTTGGAGGGGATGCTGTATATTTCAATATTAATGTTTTACTAACTCCTATTGTGATACATTATGAATCTATATTAAAATCTCTCCATAAAATTGAAAGTACTTGCTCTTTAGTATTCATTTATGTTTTTTCTTACTCAAATCACCAAGTGGCATAGTATTGATATAATCCTGTGCAGTTTATGCACCTCATTGAAATCTGACTGTCACATTGGAATATTATAGAATAGTTACAGCACAGAAGGAGGCCATTCGGCCCATCGTATCCATGCCAGCTCTCTACAAGATCAAATGCAGATAGTCGCACTCCCCTGACTTTTTCCCATAACCCTGTAAGTTTCTTCTCTTCAGATAACTGTTCAATTTCCTTTTGAAAGTCATGATTGAATCTGCCTCCATCACACTCTCAGGCAATGCATTCCAGATCCTAACCACTCATTGCGTTAAAGTTTTTCCTAATGTTGCATCTGGTTCTTTTGCCAATCACTTTAAATTAGTGTCCTCTGGTTCTTGGCCCTTCCACCAATGGGAACAGTTTCTCCCTATCTACTCTGTCATGATTTTGAAGACGTCTGTCAAATCTCCTCTCAACCTTCTCTTCTCTAAGGAGAACAACCGTAGCTTCTTCAATCTGTCCTTGTAACTGATGTCCTTGCTTTTGTACTCTATGGACTGAATTTTACTAGCCCCTCAATGCCGCGGGTTGCGGCGCGGGGCCGTTAAAATTCTGCGGGGAGAGGCCCGCTCCTTTGGTGCTGCTCCTCTCCTGGGCCTCTCTTTATTTGTTGCTCCTCTCCCAGGCCTCTCCTTTAGTTCTGCTCCTCTCCTGGGCTTCTCTTTATGTGCTGGTCCTCTCCTGGGCCATTTTCATATCTCTGAATTCCAAGCTTAGATTCAGATATCTTAATTGTGCCTTGGGTTCTTATTGCAATCGTATACAATCTAAGGAAATACATATCTGCAAAGCTCGCTTGGGAAAAGAAAATAATTTAATCCAAATCAATCTAATTCAGGGAAGTTTGGAGCTAGGAATGATTTTCCAGCTCATCCCTACTTGCCAATGCAGAGAGAGCAGGCCCATAGAAATATTGCTTTGATAATTTTCAATTTCAGTTGGAAAATGACAAAGACAGAGAAATCTCTGGAAGAGGAAATGCTGAAACTGTAAGTAATAGAAATAGGTTTTGTTAGGTCAGCAAGGCTTGCTGTGTTCTGCTTCTAAGGTTATGGTTATTTAGAAATGGATTACAGGATTCAACCACTGTACAAGTGTTGAATTGCTTTTGTGCAGCACCAGTTCAATCTTAGAGTTACAGTTCGTGAACTGGTTCATCAGTTTTATGAATAGTGGAACACCAACACTGAATATGAAATGACATTTTTTAAACAGTGGACTGTCTGTATTAGCGCAACTCTATTGATCTGCGAGTAAAGGACGCCTTCCAGGTGGAGAAAGAACTAAAGCAATGATAAAGCAGAAATTACGTAGATATAGATGTGAAACTATTGAAGTCTGTGACAATAGTGTTTAATCCCCCAACATCCTTTGGGTTTGGCAGATAAAGCTCTTAAACAGCAGAAGAAAAGGATGCTTGATTGCAAGAGATAGGCACTGCAAAACCCAGCTGAAATGACAGAAGTCAACATAAAACAGGCCTCTTGTGGTTGCATCGCCACCGAACATATTGCAGAAAATTAGAAGTAAAAGGTCAGGCGCAAAGGAGGAGATAGCAGAACTCTTTAAAAAAAAATGGCTGGAGAAAGAACTATAACTACCAAAGATAAATTCCGTGAAGTTGCCAAATCAGTAAAAGATTTACACAACTAATTAACCTTGATCAATACTTGGGTCCAAGAATTCAAACACCACTGTCCTCATTACAGTACTGTAAAATGGAGATGGGAGCCTTTGAGACTAAACATTTGAAAAAATACGAAGAAAGACTAAAATATATGTCGAGGTTTGCAGTGGGTTAGATAATAGCTTTTCATTTATGGAACTGGGTTTGAATCAAGACTAGGCTGATAGGGTGAATGGCTCCTCTATCGGCTGCCTGTGAGCATCTTATATGATGTAAGTTTGAGTAGTCTCAATTTCTTTCTTATTAGATATGGGTGTTAATTATACATTAATTATATTCAGGTAATGGGTATTTATTGGGGACTCACCCGTGCTCATAAATATAGGAGAAGGCTGAAAGGGTTTTTTTTTGTTTAAAGGTACACAGTATGCAATGTGCATCTCTGTAAATAAAAGCTTGTAAATGAATAAAGACTGGGCTGGCGTATTCCATCTTTCACCACCTGGTTATCTGAGGTTTTGCAACGGGCATACAAGAACACTATAATTTGAGATCTCTCTTGAACAGGACACAAAATTGCTGGAGTAACCCATGGAAAGAAGTCATATTGATTCAACAGCAAACAAAGGAGTGCTCCTGAGATTAGGGCAGAATGGAGGGTGCTTCACTCGATTAAAGTTTGCTACATCTGATCTTAAGAGTGCAGACCTTGAAACTAGGTACCTGAAATGCAGTGTCCAATTCCTTATCACTAGGATCCCTCATCTTGATAACTAAAAATTACCGGGAAAAAAAACTGCAGCAGAAATACATTTTACTCACAATAAAATTAATTGCAATTCTTTGGGACAACAGAAACTTTGACACTAGCTGAGGAGACTCGTGTAATGTCAAGGAAACATGCTGTGCCAAATGAGGATTTTTAATTCATTGGTCGGAAACCGACATTTAACTTTTAAAAGGGAAAGCTGGGATCCTACATTTAACTTTCAAAAAGCTGGCAGCCAAGATGGCCATCACAATTTGCATTGAAATGCCTCACATTCCAGGACATTGAATTGGAGATGCATGTCTAATGAGGTTACATCCAGGACAATGCCTCATGAATTTGGAATTGGCTAACAGTTTCACTTCTAATGGCAAAACATTCAAAGCTATCTTGGAACATTAACAGTGGAGTCATACCTACAGTGGGTGAATACTGAAACAATGAGACTCAAGAAAGATTGAAAATACCTAGACACGTCTAATTAAATTTCAAACAAGAGCACTGAACAATCATGTGACCGCCTTCCCATCTGTGAAAAAAGTAGCTCCTGAGACATTTGAGACAGACAAGATTTGAATGCTAACCAGACAAGACCCCAGTAGGGCTGTGTGTTTCTCACTGTCTCCGTCTCTCCACATAATATCACAAGTTTGAAACCTGTTTGTGACTGTGGAACACCCAGGTCTACCATTGCTACAGAAAGAGACCCCAGGGAAGAAAGCCACCTACAATTCTGTCTCCAAGAAAAACCCTGAACCAACTGGGCCAGCCACAAAGTGCACTTTTACCAGCCAAAGACTTCAAGATCATAATTTCATCCAGATGACAACGGAATTATCTGACCTCACAGACTGTATATTATTTTTTAACTTGTTCTGGACTCTAATCCATACCAGACTATTTCTTATAACTCTGTACTCTAGTTGTGGATGTGACTCTCGTGTGTATGTGTGAGTATTACGACCAGGTGAGAAAGAGGTCTAGGATTCCCTTTCAGCCTTCACCTGGTCTTACTGTAACTGGGTCTAATTTTAATGGCACCATGTTTTTAGCTCCCCCTAGGTGAATTCTTCTTCACCGCTTTCCAATTATAAGGCAAAGAAACCAGCACAACCAGGCTTTCTTAGATTTAACGAAGAAAAGTTGAAATTTATTAAACTCTAATTCACTTAATGCCTACGATACACGCAATGCCCCACGCTAGCATGCACATGCAATACACACGTGCAAATAGAGACAGAAAAGAGCAGAAGAAAAGTAAAGTGGAAAAGTTTGAGGCAATATCTGAAAAGTTGTTACGGTTCTTCGAGCTCACTGTAAGGTCCTTGATTGTAGGTAGATCTTGCTTTTCGTTGGGGCCCAGTATTCTTCTTAAACCTTGTTCGCTATAAGAGACTTTTCTCTCTTGGGGTTTATGTGTCTTCCGTGGATTCAGAGGCTTGTGAGAATGAGATGGGAGCAGTCAGGAGAGAGGTCTTCTCAGTCCAGGAGCAAACAGCTTTCTGCCTAAACTGTTTGGACAAATTCAAAAAACTCAGGTTTCCTGGCAGGTTAGTCATGTGCCTAGCTGGTTTGCCATCTTAGCAGTCAACCTGAAATGCGAGCTTCCCCCACCTTCAAAGTCTGGTCATCAAAAGTCCATTGTGGGTTGAATGTGTCAGGGAATGGCTGCTTTGTCCTTCCAAACACTCTCTGTTAATATGCAAGTGTCTTTTCCAGACAGGACTGATCTGTTTAACAAGTCCTTTCTTAACTCCAGTAACAGCTTAAAATCGGTGTTCATGACAAAATTAATGTGCCTCATTCTTGGCAGGTGGAGGCCTAGTATGACCGTGAGCAAAAGTTTAGTTTTATTGCTTTACTTAGATCGGGTTTATTTTTTTTAAGTACAATAAACTCACCTCTTGTTTAAATTCAAGAAAACCATTCCAATTGGTTCTTTTACAATCATAACAAAGGTAAAATGTAAAACACTCACTGAAGTGGTGAACACATCCACTGTTTTAAAAGGAATAAACCGTGTTGCGGTCAAACAAGGAGAAGGATGAGGGGAGCCTTGTGATCCCTCCTCACCTGAGGAAAAGAGAACTTTATGCAGATAATGATTATATGGAAATAGGGATCACTATTTAATTCAAATTTTTTATAGCTTTTTTAGAAAATACTGTAGAATGGCAGCAATATTTTCATGTAACTGAATTGCTTTCGCTATTAAATAAGATGCAGATAAAGCCATTTATACAGCCAGTGTCGCTTAAGTCAGGGACTATGAGGAAAATATGTTTACCATACATAGCTCCTAAATACCAGTGGTAGATTGGTTACTAAAGGTTATTACAACAACAACTTCATATATTTATATAGTGCCTTTCACACAGCAAAACATCCCAAGCTTCACAGAAGCTTTATCAAACAAAATATGGCACCGAGCCACGTAAGGAGCTATTAGGACAGATGACTTAAAGCTTGATCAAAGAGGTTGGTTTTAAGGTGTGTCTTAAAAGAGGAGAAATGGAGATGTTTAGGGAAAGAATTCTAGGGCAGTTTAGGCAGCTGAAGCCATGGTTGTCAATGGTGGAGCAATTAAAATTGTGGATGGGCAGGAGGTTAGAATTGGAGGAGTGCAGAGATCATGGAAGATTCTAGGATTGGAGGAAGTTACAGGAATAGGTTGGGGTGAGACCATGGAGGAATTGGAAAACAAGGAGAAAATTTTAAAATCGAGGTGTTGCCAAACTGGGAGTCAATGTAGGTCTGCGAGCCTGAGGGTAATGGATGAACAGGATATGAAGCAAGTTATGATATGGGCAGAAGGGTTTTGGATGATCTCAAGTTTATGGAAGGTGAAAGATGGGAGGCCGGTCAAGGGAGTGTTTGAATAATCAAGCCTAGAAGTAAAAAAGGCATGGGTGAAGTTTTGAGCAAAAATAAGATGAGTTGAGGCAGGCAATGTAATGGAGGTGGAAGTAGGTGGTATTGGTGATGGAATGGATATGTGGTCAGAAGCTCATCTTGGGGTCAAATATTTACCAGGGAGAGGGATGAAGTCAGTGATTTGGGAACGGCATTTGCGGTTTGGCCAAAGACAATGACTTTGGTCTTCCCAATATTTAGCTAGAGGAAATTTCTGCTAATCCAATACTGGATGTTGGACAAGCAGTTTGACAAACTAGAGGCTGTGGAGAGATCAAGAGAGGCCATAGTGATGTAGAGCTGAGTGTCGTCAGTGTCCATATTGGAACCTGATGTGTTTTCAGATGATGTATCCAGTGTCTGTGTGTGGGTGAAAAATGAGAGGAGGCCAAGGATAGATACTTGGGTTACTATGGAGATAACAATATAGGAACAAAAGAAGCCATTGCAGGTGATTCTGTGGCTATAACTGGATAGATAAGAATGGAACCAGCCTGGAAACAAGTAAAATGGAATAAAGCTATGAAGGAAAGGTTTCAGTTTACATTTGGAGAGGTTTACATATCTTAAAAGCACACTGAAGCCTGAAGAGTAATGTACTACTCCAACATTGGGTAGAATGAATTGCATTGACTGAGAATATGGAACACAAGATAATTCATGAAGGAACATGTGATTATGAATGTATCAGGAAAATTCTAAATTTATATTGATAAAATTGGCAAAAATGAGCCTCAGAAATAAAGGCTTTTTTTCCCCTAATGTACTCAGTGTTCATAGAATTTTATTTACAATTTGAATTCTCCAGGTAAATTAGCAAGATTGATTCATACAAATATGAGAAATTAAAAACAGATGCCTCAGGATCTTGAAGACTGTTTTGTTCCATTAAGAGTCAACTGCTTTTCCTTTATGGTGGAGCACAGTGAGAGAAAGTGTACCTATATATCAGTGGGGTGTGGAACACAATGGGAAAGACTTTGTGAGAAAAAGGAATTCTATGAAATTCCTCTCTGACCCTTGATGGTGATCAGAATAAGTTCCGGGACACCACTGTGAGACACTAGCATTAGCCAACTCATCCAGTTCACATCTGAATGCTTGCAGTGAAGCTGCACTCACTGCACAAGCCGGTTATTCTGATAGTCAATGGCCTCTGTGGTGATTAAAAAACCTCCTGATATCCAACCTAATTCTATGCTTACATAACTATAGACAGGTCCTCCTTGTCACCCCTGATTAAGTAATTCACATTATCTAGCCACATGGACACAGTCGTAGCCATTTTTAAAACCTAAAGTTCCTGCTTCCTTAGCTCATTTGGTGTAATACTGTGTCTAGAACACAGGATGAGATGAAGCATAAGAGTCTACAGATGGGTGGAAAATGCCTAGTCTCCAAAAGAAAGGTGTAATTTTTTGAAAATTCTAATGTTTATGGGCTTCATAAATTTGAAAAAAAAATTAAGCTCTTTGCAGGAATGAGAATGGATCCAGCTGAAAACATCTTTAAAGTCTATAATAGAACGTGATTTTTAGCTGGTAGATTCATTGGACAATAGCAATTATAACCCTTTATAGAGATGTCTATAGAATGGTTAATCTTTTTTCCTAGTTGACCAGCTTAGAAGAATGGCTAAGGCCCATACTGAAAGATACTATCAAGCCTGAAAAGAGTTTTTATAAAATGAGTGATATTGTCTTTGTCACGTCCAGTGCCTGAGAATTGGAAGCTTATTGGTTCACTTTCATGAGCCTGGATCCTTCTTAGCCAGAATGTGAATTCATAGGATTAGCTTCAGCTGTTTTTTAAAAAAAAACATTTCAGCACCACCTGGACTATAACAGCCAACAGGCCAGATGTTAAGCAGCTTACAGTTAAGCAGTACAAAGGTGCTTCTTTTTTTTCTCAATTTATATAAATTTAGAATTGATGTTGTAAAATGGAATAAAATTTTCGTTCTCATCATTGCATTTATTTGCATGCCACATTTCAAAAATCTCATGTTTCATGTAATCTGTATAATGGCCATCACCACACCATTGTGTTACCATGTGACAAGAATGATTATTAATATAACTGGCAATAGTACATATAAAATTAATTATGCTTTCTAGGTGCTGTTTCTGCCAGGCAAAGAAAATACACAGTCCATTCAAGATCTGTTAATATGGGACTGGGTCTTGATTTTTGTCGAAGGGATAGTTGATATGCTCATGTAAATTGAATGGAGACTCATTGCTGTCTTAATTGCATTTTTGATAGATGGCTGGACAATTTGTAAATTGCCAGCCCTTGCAGGAATTCAAAATACTTGGCACAGATCTTAAACCATGTTAGTTCCAGTTACCTGTCACAGACCAAAGGATCGAGAACCAAGTGACGGTTTTGATTGACATCTGTCTGACACCTGTGAAAGGGATTTAAAGATTATTGCTAGTCTCTTTGCTTGGTAGTTCCTTGGTCACAAACCTCCAATTGAACATTACAGGGATTAAGTCTAGTCGAATCTAGTTTGTCAGTCTATAACTGACTCCTTTTTTTTTTGTCCTTGGCAGAGGTTCACCACATAAGAAGAGTTCATCAGTTTTCAAGTGTCATAGTATAGAGGGGTAGCTCAAGGAGCAGTAACTATTAATTTTCTATTTTGAAATGGAGAGTAAAGTTTATAATTATTGCAATATATGTTGTATTGCACTGAGTTCTGTTTCACTACCTGTTTTGATTAAATAAATAGCCTGTTGGTTTGTAGACTGAATCTTGGGGCAAGATTTTCCCTGTGGGCTTCTGTACCATGGCATCAGGCTCAAATGTGGGTCAGAAACCCACTCAATGTGGGAAATAGTCACTCATGATTTTCCCTGGAGCAGCCAACTAATGAGCAGAGTGGGGGGGCTCGCTGTCCAATGAAGGACAGCAGGCGGGCTCTCGAAGCTGAAGGGTGAATCAGAGGCCTTCCAGCTTTAAAGGAGCAGCAGGCTGCAAAGGAAGGTAAGTAAGGGAGAGGGCGCTTCAAAATTCAAGTGCCCTCTATCCAGCTTTTTAAAATTTAAGTTAAAAAATGGCTTTTGCAGCCAGACCACCACTGTGGGTTTGGATGGGTAGCCCCTCTACAGGATGGACTGCAGCTGCTGCAGCACCCAGGCAGGCAGGGAGGGCTACTAGGCCGACTTGGAGTGCTGACTCTTCCAGTCTGCTGTCAGGAGGCCATTTCTAGGCATCTAAACTGGCCCCTGCCACCTGCGGGAACCTGGAGGTTCCTTTAATTGGCCTTAAGAGCCCTTAATGATCTAGATAGGCTATCCATCACGTGTGGGCAGGTAGCCCTGCTGCCCCCCATCCCACCTCTGCAAAAATGGCCTGTGGGTGAGATAGAATTCTGAAATCGGCACGCAGGCTGGCAGTGCTATTCTTAGCGCTTGCTTGTTTCTGATCCCAGCCCTGGCAGGCCTAACGATCAAGCCGTTGTTCTCATACAGTGAACATTAAATCGACCTACAAAAAAGAGGGAAACAACATGTGCTGATATGTAATGCATTCTGTAGCTGGTGTGGAGTATCAAATATTATCTGTTAGATTCTTGCAGATTGTTAGTATTTATCTAAATTTTGGACAGATAAGGGCACACTCCAGCTTATAGGGCATGTGAGGTCCACTTACTAGAGTGGTTGGTGACATTGTACCTGAGTATGATATTTGGCATAAAATTTAAACACAACACACTTCATTAAATTTTCTCTGTCATAAGTCACGAAACCTACTAGGTCGAAGGATTATTTTTTATCCACCGGCTGGAAAGCTGAATATTAAACTGGAGGAGACAAACCACTCAAACCTTGCAAGCTTCTAACTGTCTTTTGTATTATTTTTACTTATATTGGTTGAAGTATAATAAAGTTAACCTCTTTCTTTGTCAAATGATCATGGCGAGTAAACAGTTAAACACTCACTGAATTGGCAAAAAGAAATAAATCTGTTTTGGTCAAACAAGGAGAGGGAAAAGAGTGGAGCCCTCTGATCCCCTCCTCATCTGATCATAACACATGCTGAAACAGGTTATAATGGAATCAATTTTACCAGTAATTTTATAGCACAGTGGTGAGCTTAAATAACTTTGAGGCAAATTTAATTATTGCAGCAGGGTCAATACAGGCAAAGATGAGTTTCCTAGATTTACAATACCATGTATGTTAATATTGCCCTGAATTTTTCTGAGATGGCAGAAGTCCTGCCGCTGGGACCAGAAATGGGGCCACATTTTGCCGGCGGCAGCTCTCCACTAAGAGCTACCGGCCCAGTCTGAGGACTGGCAGCTCAGGAGCTTCAGCAGTGCCACCGTTAGCTGCAGGATGAGAGTGCCTCAATATTCGGGCACCTCAAAGAGGGGTAAGTGAGGTTGGAGGTAGCCAGGGCATGGCTTTCTAATTGGGCTGCTCCTTCAGTACCGTTGAGCTGGGTTGCTGTTCATGTGCTCCAGTAGAATTATGGACAGCCTCTAATTTTGATACTTTTTCAGAGGCCTGAAAGAGCCTTGCACACAACCTGTGCAGGTTCGCAGTGCTGTCTTCATGCTGAAGCCCGTATCAGGGTGGACTGGCTACCTCAGGCACATTGCAGACTTTAATGGCCAATTCTTTAATCAGATTGCAAATCCCTGTGATTCCTGTTAAAACGATGGTATCATCATCTGTGTAATGTAAAAATAATGTGAGATGGATGTCCTGGAATTTTCAATTACTTTCAAAGGCTGGAGTAAAATTTCATGGCATTTTCTCTTGGAAGTTTTATCTGTTGCTATTCATCTTCCTTAGGATTGAATAATTGGTGAGATTGGGTAGCAATGTAAATTGTACATGTTGCATCATAGATGGTGTGCTGAAGGGCAAGCTCAATGAATTGAGAAGCCTTTTCCCATTTCACAATTTACGATTTTGTTTTTACTTTTATTTGGCAGTACGTTTCAAAATTTCCAAGGATTTTCATAAAAGCACACTAGGGCAGTAGTATACAACATAAGGTAGAGTGCATCTATCTCAAGTGTCTTAACTAACTCGAAAGAACACTTTCCATTCAGCAAGTGACAATGTGCAATTTCTTCCTTGTCGTATTTTATTCTAGCTTTTTCTCCCATTTTACATGGATGGCACACTTGCAATTGAAAACACTGTGAGAAATTGCAGTGAATACCCCATGATCTACCATTCCATAGTAGGGCACCACTGTGCTAAATCTTCAGACTTCTTTGTTCTCTCCTTGTCTCATTATTTTTTAACCTTCCAGTTATAGAGTTGTGTAATATTATTGCACACAGTGTTATGGACAGGTGAGAGATGATGGAGATGGTTTCCTCTTTTCACCTCTCATCTGACCGAAGGAGAAGGTGTCTTTTTAACCCCTGAGTGCTTTAATTGTCAAGAACAGACAAATGACAGGTTTTCTCATAACTTTGAAAGAAAGAAAAATGTTTATAATACAACACCTGAAATATATGCAACAACACCCACTCTCACATTCATACAGATACACACACTCAAGAAAATCTAGAGATTATAAAGATAACATGTGTTAGGTCTGATGATTTAAAAGTGTCCTCTGTTAAACTTGCTTTTCACCGGGGTGAAGACTTGAAATGATGCAGGCCTGTAATCTGTTCCCTTATTCACTGAAGAAAAACTTGGGAGTTTCAGGAAGCTGGATGCACTATTGCAGACTGCTCTTGTTATATTCCAGACAAAGGTCAATGGCGAAGCCCTGCTACAATTTCTCAGGGAGTTCAAGGCCAAACTCAAGTTGCTGCCTACATGTAGTTCAAAACTGGTAATCTTAGGCAGGGTCCTGTCTCTTCAATGGCATAAACGGATCTTCCTTGTCTGACCCAAATATATCTTTATCAAAGCTCCTTGTCAGAAACCTAGTTTCTATCAAGTTACCATAGTTTCTTTTTCCATTGTCCTCATAAATGGTTTCTGATGGTGAGGCCATTGTTAGACAATGGAGTATGGGTGTCATTCATCCTTATCTCACCTTGATAAAGTAAGTTTTCTTCACAACCAGTCCTTGGAATTTGAGTTTGGAGTCAAAAAGTCTGTGACAGTACTATTAATCCAATCCGTTGGAGAGCAGCAGCAATTTCCACAGAAAAGTTCATTTGCATTTTAATGATTTCTCAGGAATGTATCCAGAAAAGTCATTAGTATTTTAATAACTTCTCCAAGACTCGTCCATACATGAAAATTGCTCAGGGTTCTTGTAGTTGTATGCTGTCATGCAGACTCCTGCCTGCCAAGAATGAGGCATATTAATTTTGTCATATGAAAATTAATTTTAAAATGTTGCTGGAGTGAAGAAATGACTTATTAAAGAGATCACCAGACCTTTGACTGGAGGACATTTACACTAAGAGACAGTGCTCGTGGAGACAAAGCAGCTACTCCCTGGTCTAATTAACCCAAATGGATGTTGATCACCAGACATTGAAGGTGTAAGGAAGCTCATATTCCAGGATCTGCTAAGATGATGCCATCCACAAAGACAGGACTGGGTAAACCAGCTGGTCACATGACTGACTGGCTGATCCAGACTTTTGAACTAGACACAGGACAGTTTGAATTCAGACTGCAGAGAGTTTGCAACTGAAGCTGCAACAAGAAAGCTTCTCTCCTGGCTGCTCTCTCTTGCTTTCTCCCAAGCCTCCAGACCCACTGAAGACATGTAAACCTCAAAAGAGAAAAGGCTCTGACATCGAAACAAGTTAAAGCATGCACTGGGCCCCAACGAACAGCAAGACTGACTGGCAACCAAAGACGCAACATTAAACTCAAAGGACTTTAATTACCAGATATTGCCTCAAACATTTCCCCTTTATTCTTTCTGTCTCTATCTGCATGTGTGTTTATTGCGTATGCATGCTAGCATGGTTGCTTTGCGTATTCGGAGTTGTTAACCAAATTAGAGTTTAAGATTAATAAACTTACACCTTTCTTGTTTAAATCTAAGAATCCCTGTCTTGTTTGATTTCTTTGCCTTACAATTGGAAAGCAGTGAACAAGGATTCACTGAGGGGGAGCTAAAAACAGTGTTTTAAAATTAAACCCTGTTAGGGATAAACAAAGCAAAGGCTTGCCTAGGGAACCCCTAGACTCCCTTCTCACCTGGTCGAAACAGAAATTTGCTGGCTAGTGTCTTGGATTTGACCCACAGACAAACAAGAAATTGGAATTGGGAATTCAAATTGATCCCAAACAAAAAGAGAAACAATTTCAATTCAGGCTTTCTTGTGTTTGTCTGTGCTAGAATACTAACGTGTCTGCAACTGAAACCAATAGCTCTCCAAGCCAGGGTGAAGTAACTTGGGATAATTTAAAAGCACTGTCTATGGAGGAGTTGAGGAAAATGGCTGAGCAGTGTGGGATCACTGTACGTGGCAAGGTTAGGAAGTCTGCACTCCTCAGACAAGTGGCCAACCATTTTTTCCTTGACTCTGAAGAAGCAGAAACAGAGTTAGAAGTTGACTCCGACAGGGTATTGCTAGCAAATATACAATTGGAACAGAGGAAACTTGAATTTAAGGAAAGAGAAAAAGAGAGAGACAGGAGAAAGAAAGAGAGAGACTGGAGAAAGAGAGTCAGGAGAGAGAGAAAGAAAGAGCCTTCCAGAAGGAACGTGAAGACAAAGAGAGGAAGGAGAGAGAAAAAGAAAGAACCTTCCAGAAAGAATGCAAAGAGAGAGAGCTTAGGGGGGGCGACAGAGTAACCCCAGTGAAAGCATGGCCAATATGGAGGCACGTAATTCAGGACTGGGTACAGAATTGTTAAAACTCTCCCAACTGATCCCAAAATTCAATGAGGGAGCTGTGTAAGAATTTTTTGTATCTTTTGAAAAACTGGCAAGTCAGTTAAAGTGGCCAGCTGAGGCTTGGACTCTTCTGATACAGAGCAAATTAACTGGAAAAGCCCATGAAGTTGATTCCATGTTGCCAGAAGAGAGATCATCAGATTATGAACTGACAAAAAATGCTATCCTCGGGCATATGAGTTAGTACCAGAAGCCTATCGCCAAAAGTTTAGAACCCTCAAGAAGCAAGCTGATAAAACTTACCTGGAGTTTGAGAGAAATAAGCAGCTGGCTTTTGACCAGGGGCTGAGGGCTCTTGAAGTGCAGCTCAGCTATGAAATCTCAGAAGTAATTTTGCTCGAGGAATTTAAAAAACTCTCTCTCACTCTCCATAAAGACATGTGTAGAGGAACAGAAAGGTCATAGAGACCGGCAAGCCGAAATGCTAGCTGATGAGTTTGCTCTCATTTATAAGTTGCTTTCCCAGGGGAAAACCTTTCCTAATCAAACCTACAAATCCGAAAAGTGCAAAGGGTGGGAAGGTGATAGAAACCCAAACAGTCCTGGGAGGGAAAGAAAAGCAAGAAACGTAGAGGGCCCGCCTCCAGCCAAAAAGGAAGGTGCTGTAAGGAGGAGTAAGACCCGGAGACCTGTGTGCATCCATTGTAATAAAGCAGGGCATCTAAGAGCTGACTGCTGGAAACTAAAGGGAAAACCTGAAGGGTTAATCAGGGCACACCCGCTCAGTGATGGAGAAGGGACCCTGATGGAAAGCACAGCTGAACAAGCTGTGGCTTTAACTGCAGTAAGAGTGAGACACAGGAAGCTTACAGCTGCAAGTGCAAGAAAATTTAATAGGATTCCTGAAGGTTATCAGCGTTTTGTGTCTGAAGGGAGAGTAACCCCATACCCCTCGAGTGGGGCAAGCAAGCCCATAGTAATTCTCAGGGACACAGGGGGCCAGTAGATCCTTTTTACTGGGAAAAGACCTGACCTTTCCCTCAGAGAGTGCAGTAAACACCAGAATGGTGGTGAATGGTATTGGAGGGCAGTGTATGTCTGTACCTTTACACCCAGTGCACTTGGAGTGTGACCTAGTTTCGGGACCGGTGACCGTAGGGATCGTCCCTAGTTTGCCTGTGGTTGGGGTTGACCTGTTCCTATGTAGTGATCTGGCGGGGACGAAGATGGTAGCTTCCCCAGTAGAGAAAGAGAGACCACAGGAGGTCAGAGAAACAGGGCAGTGGCAGGAGATGGTCCCCTGCAGTTTCCCTGAACGTATAGTGAATCAGGCTATGATCAAACCAGCTCCCCCAGAGGAGACTGAATTGGCACTTCAGGCAGATGATCATGAGGTCTGTCTCTTTGAGGCTTTCTTTGGAAAGTTAGAAGACCCAGGAGATCAGTTAAATAGATCCTCCCTAGCTGAGGCTCAGCAAGCTGACCCAATATTGTGAGAGTTAGCACAGGCTGCACAATCTGAAATTGAAGCAGAGGGAGTCCCTGATTGATACTATTTAAAGAATGAGGTTCTGATGAGGAAGTGGAGTTCTCCTCACAGACCTGAGAGCAAGGAGTGGACAGTGGTTCACCAGTTAGTAGTGCTGCAGAGGTACCGGAAAGAAATAGTAAGAATGGCCCATGAAGTTGCAGTGGCTGTACATGTTGGTATATGAAAAACCAAAGCCCGCATAAGACAGCAGTTTGACTTGCGAAAACTCAACAAAGATGTGGTGCAGTACAGTAGGTGTTGCCACACGTGCCAGGTTGAGGGGAAACCCGAACCTACAGAGAAATCTGCACCCCTAAGTCTTGTATCAGTGTTTGGAGAACCCTCCAGCAGCGGGCTGGTGAACTATAAGGGACTCCTGCCGAGTACTAAAGGGGAAAGGCAAGCACAAGGCTGGCATAAGATTAGAAAGGGAAGGGGAAAAAGGCACCAAGAGGACAGGTTAAAGGAAGGCCAGGAGGAATCCCAAATGGAAACCCCCTACTGTCCAGTCAGTCAACTCAAAATATTTGAAAAGTTAGACCCCACATCCTCCTATGTAAATGCAGGCACTAGAAGCATCAGAGTGACTGACATCATTTACAGGAACCTGCAGAGACAAAGAAAGTCCTCGAGGGCAGAGAAACTGTGAGGGTGATGCGTCACCAAGTCAAAGTGCCGCAGGGGAGTGCAGTAGGGTCTGGGCAAATACCTGCAAGCAGGAGTGTCCCAGAGGACAAAGGGAAGATTAGCAAAGAATCCCCCCACAGTCAGGAAAAAAGGGAACCAGCCATCCCCTAAGGTAAAAAGCCCTTGCATGACTCATCAAAGCACTGAAAGAGAGTTCAGTGTGGAACCGCCCACTGCCGCTGCCCCTGAGCAGAACTCCAACTTAGGGCTAATTAAATCAAACCCTCCCCCTGCAGACCTCAATAAGAACAAAGACACCCGAGGCAATCATGGAAACGTGCAAACTGAAAAACATCCCCAAAAGCCACATGTTTATTGGGACGCCAAAAAGGGCAGTTTAAAGCAACATTGCTGTCAAGAAAAGACAGGCTGTAACCACTGTTAGGATTTCTGAATGAATGAGAGAAATGCATGTGTGTTTTCCTGTACCTATCTTCTCTCTAGACCCTTTTAATGAAATGCTCTTTTCAAAAAAAAATCGCATTTCATTCTGCTGGGTGTGGAGGTGTCATACAGACGCCCACCTGCCAAGAATGAGTATGAGGCACATTCATTTTGTCATATGAACATTAATTTTAAACTGTTGCTGGAGTGAAGAAATGACTTGTTAAAGAGATCACCAGACCTTTGACTGGAGGACATTTTCATACTAAGAGACAGTGCTTGTGGAGATAAAGCAGTTACTCCCTAGTCCAATTAACACGAATGGATGTTGATCACCAGACATTGAAGGTGTAAGAAAGCACATTCCAGGGTCTGCTATGATGATACCATCCACAAAGACAGGACTGGCTAAACCAGCTGGTCACATGACTGACTGGCTGATCCAGGCTTTTGAAGTAGACACAGAACAGTTTGAATTCAGACTGCAGGGAGTTTGCATCTGAAGCTGGAACAAGAAAGCCTCTCTCCTGGCTGCTGTCTCTCGCTTTCTCCCAGGTACCCAGACCCCTACATCGAAACAAGTTAAAGCATACACTGGGCCTCAATGAACAGCAAGACTGACTGTCAAACTCAAAGGACTGTAACTACCAGATATTGCATCAAACTTTTCTCCCTTATTCCTTCTACTTTTTCTGTTTCTATCTGCTTGTATGTCTCGCATGCATGCTAGCATGTTTGCTTCGCGTAATCAGAGTCATTAACTGAATTAGAGTTTAAGATTAATAAACTTCCATCTTTCTTGTTCAAATTTATGAAAACCTGTCTTGATTGATTTTCATGCCTTACAATTGGAAAGGGTTGAACAAGAATTCACTGAGGGGGAGCTAAATACCCGGTATTTAACGGTTACCGTTAAACCAGGCAAAGGCTGAGAGGGAACCCCTAGACCCCTTCTCAGCTGGTTGTAACAATGTGTATTGGCAGGAAAGGAAGGGTCACTGACCTCTTACTCAATTTTATTTACAAGAAAAGTGTCCATTTCGAGTTTACTTCATAAGTTCATTTTATAGTTCATAAATTCAGATTGCATGGGCATGACAACAGTAAGCTCTCACATAAATAATGAACGTCATTTATCCTGCGACAATCCTGTGTATCGGGAGTCACTTACCACAGTGCATGGCACCTGTAAAATGAACAATGAACCTTTCAGGATGAAAAAGCTTCTCAATTAGGCCAGAGACTTTATTATGCAAATGATCAGGCCAGCAGTTAAGACATTGAACCCTGCTGTTTCTGATGGGATCATGACATGCTGGCAAGATGTTAATTTGTAATCACATCCATGTGATAATGATGCATAGTCATGGAAATGATACAGTAATGGCCATGTAAATATATTTCACTCATTTGTAATCAGTTTTATTGTATTGCTCTGGCAATTTTTTCTAATGGACCTTTTGAGTTAGTTGTACTTGGGTGCTGTTGTCACCAGCATTTTATTTGAGGCACTGGGAAGAAGAGGTGGTCCAACCAAACAATTCCAGGCAGCAGCATGAGAAATGCTCTGTGGCTATCACATTGTTCTCGTATACCCACATATGTAGACAGAACTGAGCATACCTAGCTTTGGTAGAGGTTTAATATAGGCAGCAGACCAATGGAGTAAATAAGATATGGAATGCTTGAGTAACCATAATATTGGATGATCCTTTGAAGCACCATAATCACAACATACGTTATGCTTTCAATGGCCTCACCCTACCAAGATACTACCATCAGCAGACATTATTGCACCTACTTTAAGCTAAACATAGAACATTGGTTTCACAGTACGTGGATCAGCAGAAAGTCACCTGTGGTTACCATGCAGCAAAGTGTCCAACCTGCTCCACCCTCTTGCAGATATGCTGCAATGTTAATCTATGGGGTTGATGGCATGGAGCGGCAAATAAGACCACCCTCCATGCAGCCACCTCTTGCAGGCACTTCAGTCGTCAAGCAGAGGTCAGGTGTTGGGCTTCCCTGACAATTGTCTGCAGATTCATGCCTGTACCTTGTGTTTGTTCTCACTTCATTCCTACTTGTCACATCCTAGTTGTCTCTCTTAGTAGAGACAGCTAACAGTTTCAGATATCTTTTGTGGGAATGGAGGTCTGATGCCAGATTCCAGGAGATTCCGGGCTAACATTTTTATCCATGTAATAAAAACAAAAAGTGCTGGAAATACTCAGCAGATCAGGCAGCATCTGTGGAGAGAGAAGCAAAGTTAACGTTTTTGGTCTGTGACCTTTGATCCTTTTTTCCATGTGTCAGCCTTTCGGTGTTTTATGAGAAATATAATTTTTCACCAAGATTGGAAGTTGTCAATATAAACCAATCAGAGATTGAAGGCTGTTAGAACCAATCGATCAATAACTCAGACGTTACTGTCTCCCATGATTAGTTGTGCAAAAATTTAATAAAATCCCCATTTTGTCTTTTGCTGACTTGGTACTTATTCTACAGATCTCTCTGCATGCAAGAACCTTTAGGTTTAACATTGCAAGATATATCCTCGTTATAGTTGCTGCAGAAAAAAAATTGTTTTGAGTGAGAACATTAGTAATTAATAATATTAAATGCAAAATATTGCAACTACTGGAGAACACTTGAATCAGAGGGGCAAGCCACCAGGAAAAATAATTTGCACAATCTGATGTTGAATGTTGATAATTCAAAAAGCATCGCAAAATAGAAATAGTGATTTCTTTTTAAAAGAATAGCTCATCTAAATGAAAACCTGAAATGCTACACATCATGTACTGTGAATCTTTGACTATCCTGTACATTGCTATTAATTTTTGCTGGGTTTTCAGTAAAATGCCTCATGCACCTGCAAGTGAGTTCTCAGTTGAGACCAATTAATCAGATAAGAGTTAATGAAGACCTAATGCAGCATCTGGAATATGCACTGTGCTGTGAGCTGAATTTTCTTTTGGGAAGAAGCAGTTTGGTGTTAGAGACAGATTGCCTCTGATTAAAAATGTAGCTTTTACTTTGTAACATTTCTCCGGAGATAAATAGGTTATAGTATGTTACAATTTCAGTTCTTACCCTTGATTGCCATCTATTGAGCCTGCTTCAAGCAGACATTCAGGGTGGAAATTTATGCTCTTCCCCCACAGCAGGTTTGGAGGTGGGGAGAGCATAAAATTGGGTGAGATAGTGGCGGGGGGGGGGTGGGGTCCCCCCCCGGTCCCCCCCCATCCCGCTTCCACCAAAATATAGTCCGTTGACAGACCTTTCTGCCCCGCTACCAATTGAGGCCCTTAACTGGGTAAATAACCTTTAATTAATGGCCTCTTCCCGCCATAGCCGCAATTAGCCTGCGGCGGGTGGCCCTGTCGCCGCACAGGAAGCATGGCACAAAAAAAACGTGTGGGCTGCTTCCCAGTTGTGGAGGGTGGGTGGGGGGGGGGGTTGTTCCCTCGGTCGAACGGGGTTTCCCTGCTGAGGGCCACCCCCTTGCCCTTGCTGCCGACCACTCCTTCCTCCGCGATCCCCCACACCACGAGACCCCTCCTGCCCTGACGAACTTTGATAACAAAATAAAAGCAAAATACTGCAGATGCTGGAAATCTGAAATAAAAACAAAAAAGTGCTGGAAATACTCAGCAGGTCTAGCAGCATCTGTGGAGAGAGAAGCCAAGTTAACGTTTCAGGTCAGTTAATTCTGACCTACTTTGTGCCAGCGCCGCTCCTCAGTGTCTGGTTGCTGCAGCTGCAGCAGCAGCCACCACCTCTCTGCAAGGCCAGGACTTTCAGCAACGGGGTCCTAAATCATATGGACGGCTAGCCGCTGTCCAGTTTAGTGCCTGATTAGCACTGTATTTGCCAGGCCTTCCGTCTGAGACCCGATGCGGGTATCTCAGCATCTGTTTCCCCTGATGCTGAGACCACTGACTTCAGCACAAAATTCCACCCTCAGTGTGGACAAGATTGGGATCGAATGTAATACCCCACAGTTTAATAACCTGCTGGCATTAGTTGTCCATGGTGACACATGATGGATGGCCATTTAGAAGCTAGAACTGTACATCAGAAATAAGTCAATACATTCAGGAAAGGAAGACATGGATGGGAAAACAGGAAGAAAACGAGGAGGAAGGAAAACATTTATCTCCATTAATAGGGCATTTATTGGATGTGAAATACTTTCAGAAAATAAATGAACAGGCTGTCCATTTCTTATCCATTAATTTGCTAATTATCCACTTTCTAAAGCAAGCTGAAAATGCAGAAATTATAGTTTCAAATGCACAATTTAATTCTGGACTTTATCAGCAAGTTATTGACAATGGGATTCTGAAGATTCATGAACATAGGCACTTTTCCAGCAGTCCTTTTAAATGAAATATGTAGATCCACAACAGCAGTTATAAACATTCAGTTTTGCTGTAAATAATTTTGGGGAATTCAAAATTCACTTGTTTCTCTTGCTTCAGTTCACAGTGTCAACCTGCTAAAAGTTTGAAAAATATCAGCATTTTCAATTTAAGATCTGCTTGAGTTAATTTAATGCGATTTAAATTGCACAGCTGTGCATTTCAGTCTTCTTTGCAGACAAAATGAAATTAAATTAATTGGTTATGTCTTGGAGAAAGTGGAACCTGATCTGTGAAGACCCTTGGCTGGAAGCTTGATTTGTAACTGAGTTTATTTAGAAGTGTGTGCAATCAAAAACAGCGAGGCCATTCAGTGATAAGTTGGTCAAATATAACAAGTCACTTCTGCTGAGAATCAGAGGGAATTGCTGTACAAATTTCATACAGAGAAAAAGGCTGCTCACTGGCAGTGAGCCTGAATAAACATTTTATTTACACCTTTTAGCTGCTAAAATCAGAAGTACAGTAGATTGAAATCAGCCACAAACAGGGTAATTCTGTCAGGTTTATATTTTATCGCGACTAATCCCGACTTTGAACTGATATGAATCCAGCATAATTTTCAAGTATCCAGTGCCAGTGCTGAAAGGTAGCCTGTTGTGCTGAGAAACTGGTGTAAAGGCACTCCTTAGATGTTAAATTCTGCCTCAGTTATTAATCCTTTTTTCCAGGACAGTAGAAACAGAGGGCGATTTGCAATTGAAAGGAGATGATTTCAAAATTAATCTGCGGAAACAATCGCCTTGACTTTAAACCCCCTCCCCCACTCCCAGCCCACGCTGATGTGGGGGAGAGGATCTAGGTTGTGGTGGCAGGTGGAGGGTGGGGGTTGGCAGAGTGGCAGCAATGGAAGAATGAACGCTACCATACCGCAAGATAAAAACAAGCTCGTACTCCATGGAGCCATTGCCACTCCCTCAGAGTGGCACCTCAGCAATCCTAGTAATCTACTACAGGATAGATTGCTGAACTGCTGTGACACCCTGTAAGCCCCTTTGAACCTGATTTCTGCAACCAGGATGGTAGCAGTCTGAACTTGCATGGCAGAAGCCTAAGCTTCTACTGCAACACTGAGACATTGGGTAGCTGTGCATGTGCTGCAATGGAAGCTGAGACATTGGTTATCAGACACTGCATCACAGCTGGGTCCACGAGAGTGTTAATGGAGTTTGACCCAACTTCCACACCGGAAAGGATGAGTTCCAAGCTCTGCACAAAGCCCTGTGCAACATTGTGCTGCACTCCTTCGTGCTCCTTGACATCACACACAGGCTTTCTGATAGGCCTGCCAATGCACCAAGCATTTCATTGTGCACTCTCATCAGCCTTCTTCTGTAGCTCTTGCCGATCAAAGTGCTAATCTGAGTCCTCTGCAATAGGAAGCATGCGTGACTGCTCCCTCCAGCAAGCTGGCACCTGCGCAACTCTTGCCTCTGCCCTAGCTGCAGGCCACTTGTGCCCAGTGTTTCACCAGGTGCAGATCCCTCCTGTATATTATTCACTAAATTATGCTGTCATGAAGACCCCCCCACCTGCCAAGAATGAGGCATATTCAATATGATCATTAATTTTAAACTGTTGCTGGAGTGAAGAAATTATTTGTTTAAAAAGAGATCACCAGACACTTGGCTGGAGGACATTTGCACTAAGAGATGGTGCTTGTGGAGACAAAGCAGCTACTCCCTGGTCCAATTAACCCAAATTAATTTTGATCACCAGACATTGAAGGTGTAAGGAAGCTTGCAATCCAGGGTCTGCTAAGATGATAGAATCCATAAATGCAGGAGTTTGTTAAAGCAATTGGTCACATGACTAACTGGCTGGCCCAGGTATTCTTTGTTTGAACTGCACGCAGCACAGTTTAGTCAGACCACAGATTGTGACTGAAACCGGAACAAGATAGCCTCTCTCCTGGCTGGCTCTCTTTTGCTTTCTCACAGGCCTCTGGATTGAAGTTAAAGCGTGCACTGGGCCCCACCTAACAACAAGACTTACCAGCAACATTGAACTCAAAGGACCATAAATAACTACCAGATATTGCCTCAAACTTTTCCCCTTTATTCTTTCGACTTTTTCTGTCTCTATCTGCGTGTGTGTTTATCGCGTATGCATGCTAGCATGATCACGTCGCATATTCGTAGTCGTTAACCGAATTAGAGTTTAAGATTACTAAATTTCCACCTTTCTTGTTTAAATCTGTGAAAACCTGTCTTGATTGATTTGTTTGCCTTACAATTGGAAAGCAGTGAACAAGGATTCACTGAGGGAGGAGCTAAAACACAGTGTTTTTAAAATTAAACCCTGTTAAGGTTATACCAGGCAAAGGCTGAGAGGGAACACCTAGACCCCTATCTCATCTGGTCGTAACAATGCGCAGTGTCAGTATTTGAGGTGGTGGCTGCAACTGTTAAATCGGGTGATCATTATCATCAGTCTTGTTCCACCTGTTGCTTTTACATCACGGCCAGCCCAGTTGGCAGTTCTTGAGTCTCTGAAAAGAGAAAGGTGCAAGGCGTTGCAGCGAAGATTTACTGAATTGGCCCCTGGGATGAGGGGGTTGTCCTATGATGAGAGACTGAGTAAATTGGGCCTATATTCTCTGGATTTTAGAAGAATGAGAGGCGATCTAATTGAGACACACAAGATTCTGGAATGGCTTGATATGGTAGAAGCTGAGACATTGTTTCTACTGGCCAAGGAATCTAGAATACAGGGGCACAGTCTCAGGATAAGGGGCAAATCATTCAGGACTGAGATGAAGAGAAATTACTACACTCAAATGGTTGTGAATCTTTGGAATTCTCCCTACACCAGAGGGTTGTGGATGCTCCATTATTGAATACATTTCAGGCTGGGATAGATAGATTTTTGGTCTCGGAGGGCATCAAAGGATATGGGGAGCAGGCCAGAAAGTGGAATTGAAGCCCAAGATCAGCCATGATTGTATTTAATGGCAGAGCAGGCTCGATGGGTCATATGGTCTACTTCTGCTCCTATTCCTTGTGTTCTTGGGTTCTTGCAGATTTGTGGTCACAGAAAGCAGAGGTGGGGATGGTGCGGGGGAAAGCAAGAGGTGCATGTTTGCACCATCTTTTAAATGAGAAGAGAGCCAGCCAGGAGAGAGGCTGTCTTGTTCTGGTTTCAGTCACAATGAGAAGGGGGATGTGAGAAAAAGATTATGCATGACGATGCTATGGTTTCAGCCCCACCACTGGCCACAGCCTCAGCAATGGCCATCCCAGTGATGGTGAGCACCTCTTCTCCATGGGGGTGAGGGCAGGCAGGCATCCCCCACCAGCTAACTGCTGCTTCCTCCAGTTCTGCATTGTGTTGCCCTACAAGAGAGAGAGAAGTATGTCAGTGAGTGCCGAGCAATCTTTTTGGGTGATGTGGCTGTCATGGTTGAAATAGCTGGTAGTGTGCAACCTGCAAGATGTGGATTTGATGCTTGCAGCAGTGTTAAGTGTGCAAGGGTGACGTGAAGTTGTAAATGTGAGTTATAAGTCATGATTGATGGGGATTGTTGGTAGGTGAGTAATGGAGGTGTAGTGCATTGAGCAGTGTGTGAGGCTGGTGTTGCAGTTGGTGGGATATGGCATTTGAAGATGAATTCACTGGCATTGACCACTCGTTTGAGGTCATTGAACTTTTTGTGACATTGCATCCAGGTCATCAGGGCTTGACCCCTGCCATTGATTGCCAAGGCTGTCTGGTCCCACTGCCTTCTGAGCATTTAGCTTGAGGGCCTTCTGGTCCCATGGCCCCCTGTAGATACAGCTCTTCAACTTTGCACCTACTCCACAAAGGCATTCAGTGTAGCAGTGGAGAACCTTGAAGCACGCTTTCCCACATAGTGTCATTATTCAGTCTTTTTCTATGTCAGCATATCTTGTACAAGGACTTCCACCACCTGCTCCAGCCATAATGCACTTCCACTTTAAGAGGTGCGGGCTGGCTTTAAGCAGTTCAGGTTAGTTTTAATATGTGGTAGCCTTTCACAATTTTGCTTGAGGGTGCAACCATTCAACAGTGTGGTTAGCGCCAGCTGCATGATCGTGGTAATGAACGGGCTGCGGAAAGTTAGTGTGCTGCCTTCATCACATTGAATGGGCATGAGTAATCACATGTCAAAAGCCCCTCTCTCATTTTCAGGGGCTGTGCAATTTAGCCCGGACATCTATGAAATCGTTTACAACTGTCCTTAAGCTAAAACATTTGACATTTTGCCAGCTATCATCTTCACTGTTGAACCTTACCATCACTTCAAGTTAGAAATTTTACATATTGGTAAAGATTAAGCAACTCATAGATAAGAAATATAAAACTCATAATTCCTAATGACCATCACATTGAAGTGCTAATTCTAGGTTTTAACTTATGTACTCAATTATTACTTAAATATGCCTTAAAAATTTAACAGATGCTTAACCGATTGTACTTTGCTTTCAACCAATTAGTAGTAATTGTCTCCCCTGTTAAGACTTGAAATGTACTGTACGTTTTTCTGGAACAAAATTACTACTTTGCACTGAAAAAAAGAACAAAAATGCATTGATTACCACAGTCAATAAAAGGTGGCCCTCACTTAAGTAGCATCATATTGTCAGGCAGTTAGTACAAGATTTTCTCTCAGCGGTCTAGCTTCATTCTTTAAATTATAGTATGTCAATGGGAGTTGGCAGGCTGTAATTTTGTACTGTGTTTAAAGGTGTTTTTTAAATTTATTTTTCCTGCTTGATGCACAGTATAAAGTTGCAGGTTAATACTGTCTTTTAGAAAGTAAGATTGAATTATTCAAGTAAGCAAATCATGTTGTTTGTCGAATAGTTACATTCAGCTTTTTGATCTAGGCTGCTCTTTCATGAAGAAAGTTCTTTTTGTATTCAAATCCAAACTGTGATCGGTGTGGAAGCAATAGATTTTTTTTTTGATTTTATAAATGCTTATATTTTAATTTTGTTTCAAGACAAAGCATTGCCTATTAGGTGCTCTTTTTCCAGTGTGTGTGTGGCCCAGTGGGCAAAGAAGGCTGGGATAGAGCAGAATTCAAGTAATTCTGAATTTGTGTACAGTATTTATGTTTGAACTTGGGTTAATGTTCAATCGCTATGGATTTCTTGAGCAGTTGCTCATTTGTTTTGAAAGAAGAGGCACAAAATGAAACTTAGAAAGCTTCACTCCCCTCCTCTATCAGAATGAAATATGAAGAATTGGATATCCTATGAAACTGACTTATGCCTCTGTGTTTCTGGTCTGTTTGTATGATTGCATCTAACTGTGAGTAATAGTATATATGCTAGTGCAGTTTGTTTGCATGCATGTTGATCAATGTTATTCTTTGCTTAGAATTTCATAACTCTGAGAAGCATTCCCAAGAGCAGATCTACTATTGATTGTGTGGTGCAAAGCAGCATCTCTGACAGTTTGAGTTCTGTGAAGAATGTCCCCTACTTTGTCAGTGCAACATGTCCTCTTCTTACAACGCCTATCCAATTGGTTCGTAAAAAATAAGTAAACAATAAAAATACTGTCAAAAATAAGATAAAGTATGTGCTGTAGACTAACCAACCATTAACTTGTATTTATACAGTGCCTTTCACATTCTGAAATGTCCCAAGGCACTTGACATGTATATGAACGGGAAGTGGGGAATTGATCAAGAAATAGGTAAAGTTTGAGGAGGCTTTTAAAGGTGGGGAGAGAAACAACACCAAGAACAGGTTTAGGAAGAGAATTCCATAGTGCAGAAGTTCGGTATTTTGAGACTCTGTGACGAATAGGGAGGGATGCATTGCAAAGTAAGAAAAGAGGAAGATGTGCTGTGCCATGGAGCTAATGAAGTTGTCAAGAAGTGAAGCTGTGCAGGGATTTAAAGTCAAGACACGGGAGGAATAAGTATTTTTAAAAACAGATTAAAAGTGACCTTACACATTTACATTCAGACCTTTTTTTGAGCATTAAGTTGGAACTTACTCTCCTACACTGACCAACATTGGTTGCCTGTCCACCAGTGCCTCAAATTTAAAATGCTCCTCCTTTTGCTTAAATCCCTTCATGGTTTGCTCCTCCCTTTAAATATAACCTCCACCAACTCTATAACCCTCCAAGAGCTTCCATTCCTCCAAATTTGGCCTCATGACAACATGAGAGAAAATATGTATAAAAGTTTTGCGTCCAGTACACATCCATTAGATTTAGATGATGCATGTCAAAGTGTCAGACTTTGGTACAAATGCAGAAAAAATGGCTCATGTTTTGCAGTCAGCAATGAACATGTAGTATTGCCGTTCCTTACATTTATAGCTGCCCAGCTGCTGTAAAAGTACATTTCCAGTGCCAGAGAGATTGTTTGGTAGTAATTAAAACTCTTTACAAATTCACTTTCACTTGAATGAATAAACCCTAATCTTTTCTGGTGTTTGTTTAGTGGGTATCTAGTAGGTAAGTACCTCAAATTCATGCCCTTCAATATATGTGAACGTCAAGTCTCTCAGCAAGGTAGCGATGTAGCGAGGCTTATGGAGAAGAACTGAAAATCGGACAGGAACTTCTTGATTTCCATGTTTAATTGTACATGTGCAGGCATTGGAAGCTGCTGTCTGATTTACTCCTTAATAACGACAGGCTCTGATAGTCTTGCCATTATTCCGACTGAAAAAACCAGGCCATTTGTATACAAAAAGAATAAAAAAAGAAATGCAGTCATTCATTACTCGTATTATGCCATTCGTAGTAATTTTTTGTATTCTTATGTTGTCATTTTTTTTCACACTAGGAATCAATGAGCCATGGATCAGTTTTCCCAGAGCTTAGTGGCTCTGTATTTTGAATTGAATACTTTTACTATTTCTACACTTGATTGAATTCTAGCATCACAAGGAGAATTTTTCTCACTGTGCAGCTCCGTCAATTGGAACATAGAAATTCACATGTAAATATAATTTTAATAATGTAAATATTCTGTTTTTGTACAATTTACACTTTAAACAACGGGGGAGGAGTTGGACATTAGGAGATTACAGAAAAACAATTAACTTTAAAATGACCTCAGCCTGTGCATTTTTGCATGAATTGGAACCTGTGGGGCTGGATTTTGTGCTGGAGGCGGGGCTCCTGGCACTGGGCCAAAACGATAGGGGGAAGCCTGCCTCTGCCTTTTCGTGCCCACCCACCCCCACCCCCCGCCTCTGCCCCTGGAGCGATCCTCTAGTCTTTTTAAATCAAAGTTTCAGGAGCCGGGATCCCCATCTCTTTAAAGACAGGGATTCTGCCTCCAAGAGCTGCTTGCCAATCGGAGGGCCAGCAGCTCGGCAGTATTGGCAGTGCTACTGGGAGCAGTGGACACTGCCGGTACTGCAGAGGCCTTGGACCCAGGCTCAGCGCTGGAACCCTGGAACAGAGGTAAGTGAGGCAGCGTTGCCGGGGGCAGTCCAGAAGTCCCCAGTGAGATGGGGTGGCAGGGAGTGGGTTGTTTTGCAGTCCAGGGAGAGGGTGGTCGCAGGTGGTAAAATTGTTCCTGGTGGGAGTCCTCTATGGGCCACAAATTGCCCACGGAGGAGTGACGCCCCCCCCCCCCCCCCCACCCCCTCGCCCAAGCCCACAGGGAAGTTGCCTCATGTTACAGGACAACCTCCCCGCGTTGCAGAGACCCCTCCCCCCGCCAGTGGTAAGATGCCAGCAGCAGCGGGAAGAGGCCCTGAATTGGCCACTAATAGTTCACTCAAGGGCCTCAAGTGGCCTCTGGGTCGGCCTATCCCACCCCTGGGAAGATCACTTGGCGACTGGCCCTCTGCACGCCCCACCCCCCCCCCCACCAACACCCCGCTACCCATTGTGATACTATGTGCCCTCTCTGACCCTGCCTCAGGGGGCCATACAAAATCCTGGCCCTGATCTTAAATAATTATGGCAGGAACAGACAGCCCCAGATGAGCAGCAATATCTTGCCACTTGCTGTGAACATCAGGAGATCCACAAGTTAACATAATATGTAAACGCACACTTATATTGTATATTATAGAGCAGCTTTGCATCTCATATTATGCCATTCATAGTAATTTTTTGTATTCATACTTTGTGTTGTGATTTTTTTCACACTAAGAATAAATGAGCCATGGATCAGTTTTCCCAGAGCTTAGTGGCTCTGTATTTTTAATTAAATACATTTACTATTTCTACACTTGACTGAAATCTAGCATCACAAGGAGGATTTTTCTCACATAGAAATTCAAATGTAAATATAATTTTAGTAATGTAAATATTCTGTTTTTGTACAATTTACACTTTAAACAACTGATTTTAAAATCCTTGTGTCAAGGCTGCAAAATATGAAAGAAAATAGTATGAAGATACACATTTTAATAAAAAAAAAGCTATGTCTTTAAAGACACAGGGAAATATGAAAGGTACAGACACTGTTCGTGATCACTTTCCCTGGAAAAATTTACTTTCATGAGATGAGTAACACCTTAATTACAAGCTTACACTTTACACCCACTTACTAACCACGCAGTATTGCTCGGTGCTCCACAGAGAAAGCTTCATTGACTGACAAATTTGATTGCACTTTAAAGTGCCCTTTTCAGTAAATATACAGCACTGCACACAACATTCTGGGTGAGCGTTTGAAGAGTGGATAAATTCCATTAAGTTAATAATCCTCTAAATTGATAACAAAAAGCGGTAGGCAGCCTGCAGGAAATAAAAATCAAAGATTCCAAATAAGTATCAGATAATGGCTGAACTTACAGTCAACTACAGCACAGAGGAATTTGTAATGTGCGATCAAAATCAGTGGGAGTGCTAAAGATCCACATTGGTATGTTGATTCTTGCATTGCTGAACTTCTATGTTTTCAGTGGGAGAAACAGTTGCTGGTAGAATTCTCACAGGTTTAAATCATGGAGGAGAAAAAAACAAGCTGGGTTGAAACAAATGTTTAAAAACAATTATAATATGAAGTTGGTCTCCGAAGATGTCATTCACAGGGAGTTCAGAAACTGGGGTGAGGGTCTGATACTTACTGTGGTTCTTCGTCAGTAGAAACATCGCACAAGTTTCTTTGTAATTGTAAGAAAATAAATTTACAGTGGCAGTGCACCACATTATGGAGACGGGGTAAAGTAGAAACTGAAAGATACAAGCCTCTTAATAGTCTAATGCAATGTATTTACCACATTATAATTTTTTTTTTTAAGATGCAAGCAATTTAGCTCTTCCCTTTGCAAAGCCTTACTATCAATTATTTGTATTATACTTTGCTTTGGCCCTATCTTACATGATGGAAACCCTATATTTGCATTAGATCCAAGCACTTTATTTATTCTTCCCTCTTCCACATGTAGAAAAATGTTTTTTTTTGGTTTTATATTTGGGGTTATTCTGTATTCAGTCCAAAGCTATCATAATCTAACTTCCAGAAGGGTCTCAAACAATGTCCCCTCTGATTTTATTTTGTTGTGCGTGGCCTATTCATTTAAGTGTGCGGAACCTTTAAATCTTTTGTGCAGTTGTGCATGCACAGAATCTTAAAGGTGACGACTTGTGCACAGCTTGTGTGGTAACTGTTGGCATTGCAGCCATGCAGCTCAGAGGGAATGTTGGTCTCAATTCACCCCAGCCTCAGTAAGTTTGGGATACAGATCAGAGCCTGATACCAAATTATAATACAAATCTCACATTGATGTGTTACACCAAAGTTTTGTTAAATGATAATTTTCTTTAATCCACTGACTGAAGATCTGAATTTATATATTTTTTAAAAAACATTTTTAAGAGACAGGCTGCCAGCAAAGTCATCCTTTCAGCTTCAGATGATCACTTTGTTTGCTACACTGTTTCCTACATTGCAAAGGGCAATGAGGAGAGAGATGAAATGTCTGCCCAGCAAGAACAAAGACCCAGGAAGTTTAAAGAAACTATCTGTTCTATTAGCAAGCAGAGAAATACTGCTAACTGCTGTGTTTGAATCACTGAGTGACTATCATGTGACAAGCCCCTCCACTTTTGTGGTTTTAAGCTGGTGTTTTTCTCTGAAGTAGAGGAGAAGCAACTGGACTTTGACATGAGCAGACCCTAAATGGGGGTCCCTCTCTCTCTCTCTCTCCGTTCCAACTTGAAAGCTTTCAAATCCTGCATTTGTCTGACCATCTTTGCATACTCCAGCTACAATCAGGAACCCCACTGGAGGATATCATCCGCATTGCTATTTCACTGAACTAGTCATCTACCTCTTCAAACTGAAGGCATCAGGACCACTGAATTCAGCTAGAAGCCAGCTGAATCACCAAACTCCACAGACTGTATAATACCTTTTTTATGAATTCTAACAACCAATCTACCTTTCCCCACTCTGTAATCTAATCCTCCTGAAGTCCCCAGCATCACAGATGCCAGACTTCAGCCAATTCGATTCATTCTGCGTGATATCAAGAAACGACCGAAGGCACTGGATACTGCAAAGGCTATGGGCCCTGACAATATTCCGGCAATAGTACTGAAGACCTGTGCTCCAGAACTTGCCAAGCCCCCAGCCAAGCGGTTCCAGTACAGCTTCAACACTGGCATCTACCCTGCAATGTGGAAAATTGCCCAGGTATGTCCTGTACACAAAAAGCAGGACAAGTCCAACCTGGCCAATTACCGCCCCATAAGCCTACTCTCAATCATCAGTAAAGTGATGAAAGGTGTCATCAACAGTGCCATCTAGCGGCACTTGCTTAGTAATAACCTGCACAGTGACGCTCAGTTTGGGCTCCGCCAGGGCCACTCAGCTGCTGACCTCATTACAGCCTTGGTTCAAACATGGACAAAGAGCTGAACTCCAGAGGTGAGGTGAGAGTGACTGCCCTTGACATCAAGGCAGCATTTGACCGAGTATGGCATCAAGGAGCCCTAGCAAAAGTGAGGTCAATGGGAATCAGGGGGATAACTCTCCGCTGGCTGGAGTCATACCTAGCGCAAAGGAGGATGGTTGTAGTTGTTGGAGGTCAATCATCTGAGCTCCAGGACATCACTGCAGGAATTCCTCAGGGTAGTGTTCTAGGCCCAACCATCTTCAGCTGCTTCATCAAAGACCTTCCTTCAATCATAAGGTCAGAAGTGGGGATGTTCGCTGATGATTACACAATGTTCAGCACCATTCATGACTCCTCAGATACTGAAGAAGTCTGTATAGAAATGCAGCAAGACCTGGACAATATCCAAGCTTGGGCGGATAAGTGGCATGTAACATTCGCGCCACATAAGAGCCAGGCAATGACCATCTCCAACAAGAGAGAATCTTACCATCTGCCCTTGACATTCAATGGCATTACCATCGCTGAATCCCCCTCTATCAACGTCCTAGGGGCTACCATTGACCAGAAACTGAACTGGAGTAGCCAGTTCAGACTACAAAAACAGGTCAGAGGCTAGGAATCCTGTGGCGAGTAACTCACCTCCTAACTCCCCAAAGCCTGTCCACCATCTAAAAGGCACAAGGCAGGAGTGTGATGGAATACTCTCCACTTGCCTGGATGGGTGCAGCTCCAACAACACTCAAGAGGCTCGACACCATCCAGGACAAAGCAGCCGCTTGATTGGCACCCCATCTACAAACATTCACTCCCTCCACCACCGACGCACAGTGGCAGCAGTGTGTACCATCTACAAGATGCACAGCAGCAATGCACCAGGGCTCCTTAGACAGCACCTTCCAAACCCGCGACCTCTACCAACTAGAAGGACAAGGGCAGCAAATTCATGGGAACACCACCAGCTGCAAGTTCCCCTCCAAGTCATACACCATCCTGACTTGGAACTATATCGCCGTTCCTTCACTGTCGCTGGATCAAAATCCTGGAACCCCCTTCCTAACAGCACTGTGGGTGTACCTACCCCAAATGGACTGCAGCAGTTCAAGAAGGCAGCTCACCACCAACTTCTCAAGGGCAATTAAGGATGGGCAATAAATGCTGGCCTGGCCAGCGATGGCCAAATCCCATGGATGAAAAATAAAATTGTGTATGTGTGAGTGAATGTTGGCGCGTTGTTTATTATTTTATTAGTTCGGTTTAGGTACAATAAAGTTAACCTCTTTCTTTGTTAACTCAAGAAAACATGTCCAATTGGCTCTTGTTATGATCATAGCAAGTAAGTAATCAAACATCTACTGAATTGGCCTATACATCCACTTTAAGAAAGAATTAAACATTTTGTGATCAAACAAGGAGAGGGAAAAGAGGGAAGCCCTTCAATCCATCCTCACTTCACTGTAACACATAGTTTAATGACAATTTCAAAAAATATTTATATTCCTTATATGATTAATGATCTGTAGCTGTATGTTTGATAAAGGTAAAATCCAAGGGGGAGTTTTAATGTTCAGGGATCTCGGTGCGGGCAAGGGGTGAAATCCAGGAAAAACGTGAGTGCATCTTGAAGCTGGCTCCAACCCAACTTATGCTTTTCACTCCAGCACATCAGCCTGCATGCACGCAAGTCCCTCAGGAGAAACGGGCTGTCAACTTCAGTATGTTAATCACTCAATTAGAGCAATACTGACATGGGTTTTGTGATTTAATTTTGGGTCCATGGCTTTCCCAGGCTTCCTGGAACTTGCCAGTGAAAGCAAGGTGAGAACACAGCAGCAGTTGAGGGATCTGAAGACACAACAGGGAAATATGTACTCAGTACTCACAGCTGCTTTCTTACCTGGTTGTCTGAAAGGGTGTACTCACAGTTCTCATGCTAAGAGGTTACTTTACATACTTTGGAGAGGTCATCTATATTTTGGTGGTATGAAGATCTGATCTGCACTTAGGACCTCTGATCTATCAGATTAGCATGGGTGCTGTTTACGCAGTGTTACTTTGGATCTCAGATGAGGACCAAGATGACCACCAGCAGAAGCAAGAGCAGCAGGACCTGCACCAGCACCACCAGCATCAGCCTGCTGCTCACAGACCTGCAGCTGTATAGGAGAGGGAGAATCAGCAGAGAGGTACAGCTTGCAAGAGGCCAGTCCCAGCACACAAGGTGTCCAGGCAGAGGACTAGCTTCCTCGACATGTGGGAACACCAGTATCTTAGGAGGCTTAGGGTGTCACGTCAGGTGATTGTAGATATCTGCAGTCGGCTGGAACAAGACCTGCTGCCAGGTGGACTCGGTGACCACACATCAGTAGTCAAAGTCACCACCGCCCTCAACATTTTTGCCTTTTGATCCTTTTGAGGGCTCTGTGGAGACATTTGCAGGATTTTGCCCACAAATGAAAAGATAGGTGATTGATGGCTTGTTTGCCAATGCTGCCAATTCTGTAATGATGCCAGTCAAAAGGAGCAGATGCTTGGATTTGCAGTTCTGCCTGACTTGCAGGACATCTTCGACTGCCCACGTGGCAATAAAGGCACCCCCGGATCACCCAGGAGTATTCATCAGCTGAAGGGCTTCCACTGCATCATTGTGTAGTTGCTGTGCAAACACAAAAAGGTCTTTATGTAGGTGGGTGGAAGGTTCCAGGGCCATGATGCTTTCATCCTCCGTCAGTCTAACTTCCCAGATCTCATCGTTTAGTAGACTTACCAACTGGCCGCTTAATGACCAGGGATATCCACTTACAACGTGACCTCTCAGGAAGCTGAGGAATGAGGCCCAAGAGCAAAACAATGAATGCTATATGACCACCAGATTGTAGTTGGTAATACAATCCTTAAAGTTATTCGAATAGAATAGATGGATTGAATAAATACATATGACCACCATTGAACAAGCCATCAGCATGTTGAAGATGCACGTCTGGTTCCTGGATACCTATGGAGGTGCCCTTCAGTATGCACCATTCAGAGTCTCCCGAATAGTCACGGTGTGCTGTGTTCTGTACAATATTGTTTAGCATTGATGTTTGGACCTGCAGGAGGAACATGGGGGAGAACCCAGAGACTCTTCGGATGATTTCAAGGAGGTAGAGGAAGACATGAAGGAGAAAGAGGAGGAGGAGAAAGAAGAGGCAGAAGGCGATGCTGGAACTGCACCACCAGTGGCGCACATTGCTGCCCGGGACGCCCTCATTATTGCAAGGTTCACTTAGGTTCCACTAGTGCACTGATCTAAGAACTACATGCAAAAGCCACTTTTGTACCCACACCCGCTGCTGCCACCCTCAAAGCCATTAACACCAAGCAGTTCCAAGAAACAACCAAGCCTCCTTTCACAGTCCTATTGCTTGCCATCAATTCATATCTTCCCTATTTGTCATCACACAACTGAAAAGGTCACTTCCAAGCAACCAAGAATGGGCAACACAGGAACATGACGTGAATTGGTCAAGAAACCCAGAAATCATATGGTAACGCAGTGGCTGTGCTAAAAAGCCACTGACAGATGCACCTCAAATACTTGTAGGTTTCCCATGCATTACTAAGCCCTCTGATGCCAATGTGTCTGCATATTAAAATCCAGGCCTGTATGTCTGCAGTAAATGCTAGATACAGGATATTCTAATGGAATGGAATCAGCTTGTAGCTAACTCAGCAGTGGACATAACAAGTACATTAACCAAGCTATTATCTTGGGATGGGATCAATGATCCATTACAGTTCTATGGATTTAAAAAAAATTAAACCTTTTCACTAGTTTTTCAGCATACCATTCTGTCTAGAACATAGAACATAGAACAATACAGCACAGTATAGGCCCTTCGGCCCACGATGTTGTGCCGACCCTTTAACCTACTCTAAGATCAAACTACCTACGTACCCTTCATTCTACTATCATCCATGTACCTATCCAAGAGTCGCTTAAATGTCCCTAATGTATCTGCTTCTACTACCACCACTGGCAGTGCATTCCACGCACCCACCACTCTCTGTGTAAAGAACCTACCTCTGACATCTCCCCGAAACTTTCCTCCAATCACCTTAAAATTATGCCCCCTGGTGATAGCCCTTTCCGCCCTGGGAAAAAGTCTTTGGCTATCCACTCTATCTATGCCTCTCATCATATTGTACACCTCTATCAAGACACCTCTCATCCTTCTTCGCTCCAATGAGAAAAGCCCTCGCTCCCTCAACCTTTCTTCAAAGACATGCCCTCCAGTCCAGGCAGCATCCTGGTAAATCTCCTCTGCACCCTCTCTAAAGCATCCACATCCTTCCTATAATGAGGTGACCAGAACTGAACACAATATTCCAAGTGTGGTCTAACCAGGGCTTTATAGAGTTGCAGCATAACCTCGCGGCTCTTAAACTCAATCCCCCTGTTAATGAAAGCCAACACCCCATACGCCTTCTTAACAACCCTATCAACTTGGGTGGCAACTTTGAGGGATCTATGGATGTGGACCCCAAAATCCCTCTGTTCCTCCACACTGCCAAGAATCCTGTCTTTAAGCCTGTATTCTGCATTCAAATTCGACCTTCCAAAATGAATCACTTCACACTTTTCCAGGTTGAACTCCATCTGCCACTTCTCAGCCCAGCTCTGCATCCTGTCAATGCCCCGTTGCAACCTACAACAGCCCTCCACACTATCCACAACTCCAGCAACCTTTGTGTCATCGGCAAACTTACTAACCCAGCCTTCCACTTCCTCATCCAAGTCATTTATAAAAATCACAAAGAGCAGAGGTCCCAGAACAGATCCCTGCGGAACACCACTGGTCACCAAGCTCCATGCTGAATACTTTCCATCTACTACCACCCTCTGTCTTCTATGGGCCAGCCAATTCTGTAGCCAAACAGCCAAATTTCCCTGTATCCCATGCCTCCTTACTTTCTGAATGAGCCTACCATGGGGAACCTTATCAAACGCCTTGCTAAAATCCATATATACCACATCCACTGTCTAGTTGTGTGAAATTTAGTCTCCCCATTTATTACTTGTTTCACCTTAAGTTTGTTCATGTCATTAGGGCGCTGACACTTTAAATGATCTATAAATAATATTATGCTGTCAATTTGTAAATGTAATTCAGGTATAGATGTCTAAGGTTAAGAGATCTATAAACTTGCATCTGCTAAAAATATAGTTCCTCCTGCACACTATCAATACTCATTAAAAATAGTAATTATGCAATCCATCTATTCTATTCAAATAACTTTAAGGATTATATTACCAACTACAACCAAATATTTTAAAATAACTTTAGCTTTTAACAGTTTAACCCTTATTTCATTAAAGCATTACATCGCCGGGTAACTGCTGTTAGAACTATACCAAAACATCTTTGTGCGTTAAGCCTCCAACAATGGCTTACTTGGCAATGCCTAGTGTTGAATTGAGCCATATAGACCAGGGATATCCCAGGTTTGAATCATAGATTGTGCAAAATGATCGGATCTCAGTCAGGTTGGCAGTTATTCTCTAACATCCCTTGATTAGGGAGGGGACAGTAAGCCAGAGTTTCTGCTCTCAATCACTCTCTACTGATTCTTGCTGTGTGGAAGGATGAACATTGTGAGAGCACAAAACTGGGTTCAGTTGTGTTTAAAAGGCCTGCCATGGTGGTGAGCTATTGGAAAGCAACTATAGCTTAGTCTTCAGAGACACAAATCTAACCCAAAAGGAGACAGTTTGTGTTTTACAGAGAGATGAGACAGAAGAAGGCAAATAAAACATTGAGAAAGGATAAATGAGAAAATAAACAAAATAGGTCCCAGTCAATACTGCACACAATGAAAAAATGAAACAAATACGTTTGAATCAATTTAGTTATCATTGATAATAACAGGATCCTATTAGAAAAATAGCCTTTGACTGAGCCAGAGTACTGCTCTGGAACACCATTATGTACAAAGGTTTGGAAATTTTAACTCTAAAATAAAATAATCAACAAAATCCAAGGGTCGCCAAACGTAACAAACATGCTCCAAAACTAGCCAGGCCTCTAACCAAGCTGTTGCAGTACAGCTGCATCACTGGCATCTGTTGTGTTTGATTGCTCAGTGATTGATTGCACTGAGCTGTGTTTATAAGACTGCTCACTGTGCTGTCAGTCAACCCTGAGGCGCATGATTCCAAAAGTGAAACTAAGACAGATCCAGGCAGCCATCTTGAATGAAGCCTACACACACAGAGTGATGCGTCTAGTTTCTTGATACTTCGGGTACGAAACATAACAGCATCCATCGGTTAGAGTTGAAAATTTTCCAGGTATGCCCTATCCACCAAAAGAAGGGCAAATCGAATCTGGCTAATAACCATCTCATCAGTCTATTCTCAATCAGCCAAGTGATGGAAAGTGTCGTTGACAGTGCTATCAAGCGGCACTCACCTACCTGTAACCTTCTTACCAATGATCAGTTTAGGTTCTGCAAATTCTGCTTGACTCCAGATCTCAGTACAGCCTTGGTCCAAACATGAACAAAAGAGCTGAATTCCAGAAGTGAGGCAAGAGTGCCTGCCTTTGACAGCAAGGCAGCATTTGACCAAGTGTAGTATCAAGGAGTCTGAGTAAAATTGAAGTCAATGGGGATTGGAGGAGAGCACTTTGCGGTGTCTGAGGCAAAACCTGCTGCTTCATCAATAACCTGCCCTTCATCATAAGGCCAGAAGTTGAAATGTTCATTGATGATTTCAGTGTTCAGTTTCATCTGCTATTCCTCAGATAATGACACAGTTGGTGACCACTTGCAACAAGATCTGGATGAAATTGAGGTTTGGACTGATAAATGGCAAGTCTTTCTGCCATCCAAGTGTCAGGCAATGACCATATCCAGCAAAAGGGAATCTAACCACCTCCCTTTGACATTCAGTGGCATTACCATCATCAAATCCCCCATTATCAACATCCTGAGAGATCAAGACAGACCAGAAACTTAACTGAACCAGCCACATAAGTACTATGGTTGCATGAACCAGTCAGAGGCTAGGTATTCTGCAACAAGTGACTCACCTCCTGACTCCTCAAAAACTTTGCACCACGTAGAAGTCACTTGACTGGATGAGTGCAGCTCCAAAAACTCTCAAGAAGTTCAACACCATCTAAGACAAAGCAGCCCACTTGATTAACACCCCATCCATCACCTGAAACATTCACTCCCTCCATCACTGGTGATATGTAGCACCAGTAGACATCGACAAGCTGCATTGCAGCACCTCACCAAGGGCTCTTCGACAGCATCTCTCAACCTCTACTGCCTAGAAAGACAAAGGCAACAGGCACATCAGAAACACACCCATCTTCACATTCCCCTCCCAGTCACACACTATCGTGATTTGGAAATATTTTGCCGTTCCTTCACTGTCACTGGGTAAAAATCCAGGAACTCCCTCCCTAATAGGACTGTGGGTGTACCTGCACCACATGGACTGCAGCGTTTCAAGAAGGCTACCACCTTCTCACTACCACCTTCTCAAGTGAAATTAGGGATGGACAATATATGTTGGTCTTGTCAGCAATGCCCACATCCCGTGAATTAATAAACAAAAGTAACTTTAACACAATTTATCATTTCTCATGTTACATCTCAAGATATCTTCCCCCAGTGGATTGTAAAATTATTTAGAATTTTTTTAAAAATCTGTAAATCTGACTTAAAAACAGTACATGCCTAGGATGTTTAGCAGATGAGTCAACCCCTGAAAGACAAAGATAGGCTACTATTTTGGAGGTGGTGATGTGATTCTATTTAGTCAGCTTTTAAAAATACCTTTCAACGATTACAGATTTTGCAAGTAATTGGGTTTCAATTTCAGTTTTCCACATTAAAATGCCTGGATACAATTAAAGTGATTCATATGAATCATTCTCTGTGGGACGGGGAATTTTCTTCAATTTTAGAACACACGCTCTGGTCTAGAAATGATTGTAATGTTAGTTTGTGTGTCTCAATGTGTTATTTAATGGAGGCATTGATCCATTAATTCCAACGAGGTTAACAACTCTGCAAAAATAGCAGAGAGAATAAATAGCTCATGAACATGTTCACATTCATACGTTAAGATGCAATTTCTAGGCTTATATATTTTCTGCTAATAAATAACGTTAAAATATGTATCAAAACACTTAGATCTTATGATCAGATACAATATTCTTGAGGTTGCAGGCTGTTAAATGCATGCTGCAATGAAAATCAAAACTGCATTAAGCATAGGCGCCTACAAAATCGATGGCACTGTTTCAGTCTTACAGGCGTAAAATAGATGCCTAAGGGTCTAATAGGGCAGGCAGTGTGCGCGTGCCCATGCCAATTCAGAACTGTATCGCCTGCCATATTGGGGTTGGGCTGCTCCTTAGGCATCCAGGACAGACTTTCTAAAATAATTCATTGCAATATTTAATTAAGGGTCCTACTTTGGCTGTACGACCTTTTTATGGAATTCATCTATCCCGGCATCCGACTCGTCAAGATATAAACCTGCCCAGCCAATCATGTTGCTAACAGTCAGGGTGGGCCATTGTGGAATGCTGTTTAAAGGGGGGATCCCTCCGTAGAGATTAATTGCTGATTTGTCCTCTTTAGGCTACCAGTTACATTATGGGCATTTACTTTGAGTGATAGAGTCATTTATAGCACAGAAGGAGGCCATTCGGCCCATCAAGTCCATGCCAGCTCTTCACGGAGCTATCCAGTCAGTCCCACACCCCCGCTCAATCCCCATAGCCCTGCAAGTTTATTTCCTTTAAGTGGCTATCCAATTTTCCTTTGAAGTCATTGATTATCTCCACTTCCACCACTCTTGTGGGCAGCAAGTTCCAGGTCATTACCACCTGCTGCGTAAAAAAGTTCTTCCTCACATTCCTGCTGTATTTCTTGCCCAAAACCTTCAATCTGGGTCCCCTAGTCCTTGTGGGAGAAGTTTTTCCTTGTCAAACTTGCATAATGCTGTCATAATCTTGTACACTTCTATTTAATCTCCCCTCAATCTCCTTTGCTCTAAGAAGAACAACCCCAGCTTTTCCAACCTAACCTTGGCCTGGATTTTGTCTTGGTGATGGGGGCCTTGTCCTCCGGCAAAAGCGTTAGCGAGAGCCCCAGTTTGCCTCCTCTGGGGAAGGCCCGCCGAATCAAGTACCAATTAGGCACTCAAGTGGACAGTGGCGTGCCTTCCCCAGGATCAAGGACCCCAGCGATGGAAGTCCTGCCTGCTGAGAGCTGTCGCCCAATCAAAGGCCGGCAGCTCTTTTACTGAGCGGCGCCACCGCAGCAGATGTGGCTGCTGCTGGTACTGGACTCACCAGAGGCAAGGGACCCAGACCACAAGTAAGTCACAGCAGGAGGGGTTTCACGGGGTGGGGGCCGTGGGGGAGGAGGGATTGGCAGCAAGGGCAGGGATGTGGCTCCCAGCAGAATCCCCTCCCCACTTCCCGATGCCTTTCTTCATGAAGTTCAAGATCCCATATGCTTTACTGACCACTCTCTCAATATGTACTGGCACCTTCAAAGATTGATGCACATGCACCCCCAGGTCACTCTGTTCCTACACACTCTTTAGAACTGTGCCATATATTGCCTTTCCCTATTCCTTCTGTCAAAATGCATCACTTCACATTTGTCAGTATTAAATTCCATCTGTCACCTGTTTATTCACTCTGCTAGCCAATCTATGTCCTGTTGCAGGTGATTCATATCATCCTCACTGTTTGCCACACCTCCAAGTTTGGTATCATCGTCAAATTTTGAAATTCTGCTCTGCATTCCAAGATCCAAATCATTTATATATAGCAAAAAAATCAGCGGTCCCAGCACTGACCCTTGGGGAACACCACTGTCTACCATCCTTCAGTCTGAAAAACAATGATTTACTACAACTTGCTGTTTTCTGTCCATAAGCCAATTTTTTTTTATCCAATTGGACACTGGCCCTCCTATTCTCTGAGCCTCAATTTTATTAACCAGCCTTTTATGCGGTATATTATCAAATGCATTCTTAAAATCCATATAAATAACATCCACCGAATTCCCTTCATCAACCTTCTCTGTTACGTCATCAAAAAATTCAGTTAGATTAGTCAAGCTTGATCTCCCTTTTACTACTCCATGCTGACTCTCCTTAATTAACTCGAACCTCTCCAAGTGTCTGTTGATTTTTTTCCTCCTGATTATTGTTTCGAAAGCCTTACCTACCACTGATGTTAAACTAACTGGCCTGTAGTTGCTCGGACTGTCCTTACACCCTTTCTTGAATAAGGGTGTCACATTTGCCACTCTTCAATCCTCTGGCACTTGCTCCGTATCCAGGGAAGAATGGAAGATTATGGCAAGCCCTTCCGTTATCTTCACCCCCACTTCCGTTAACAACCTGGGATGCAAGCCATCCGGACCAGGTGACTTATCTACCATGAGCATAACTAGTCTTTTAAGGACCTCCCCCTCTCAATTTTTACCCTCTCCATTGCCTCTACTCTCTACGCTTTTACCGATATTTAGTCAGATTCCACTTCTTCAGTGAACACTGATGCAAAGTACTTATTAAGTATATTAGCCTTGCCCTGCACCACTAAGCATATATTACCCTCTTTGTCCCTAATAGGCTACTCCACCTCTTACTACCCGCTTACTATTTATATGCCGGTAGAAGATTTTTGGGTTCCCTTTTATGTTAACTGCCATTCTATTCTCTTGTTCTCTCTCTATCAGCCTTATTTCCCTCTTCACCTTCCCTCTCAACTTATTGTATATGGCCTGGTTTTTCACTTGAAGAATTCACCTGACATGCATTATACAGCTTTTTGATTTCATCATAATCTCTCCCTCGTCATCCAAGGAGCCCTGTTTCTGGTTCCCTTACCTTTTCACCCTTGTTGGAATGTACCTAGTCTGTACCTCTTCCTTAAAGATAACCCATTATTCTGATACAGCTCTTCCTGTCAGTCTTTGGTTGCATTTTACCTTGGCTGGATCCCTTCTCACTGTGTTGAAATTAGCCCTGTTTTGGAAATGCACCAGTTATGCTAGAACAGTACAGATATTACGTGCATGGTATGAGATGTAGGAAATTGAGGGTTGCAATAGTGATGAGAGGAGAAAGTACAGAATGTGAGAGTAGGGGGAGGAGGATGTATTGTGAGGTCTGGTGCAGTGATGGTTCAGTAGGAGTGAAGGGAAGTAGGCAAGAGGAATGTAATAAGTAGTGAGGTTGCAGGTTGTGCAGGTATGAGGAGCATATAGTTCAGCTGAGAGGTAGGATTCTTAGCTTGACAACTCTGTTGTGTCATTAAAATTATTTTGATATTTCAGCCATGACTGAGGAGGTAAGCTCCTTGCATTGACCTCCTCAGCTAATAGCAAACATGATGTTGTCTGGAGGGCTTCCTTCTCCTATCAGCCACCTAGATCAGGGTCTCCAAAGCAGTATTGGAGAACCTGGGGCCCCAATCTGCAGACCTTGCTGCCATTGCTCTTGTCTGCAGCCAGAATACACCTCCCCATTAAGAAGTGCTGGCTGCCTTTCAGTAGCATCAGAGGCCTGATTACCATACCTCCGCCACCCAACCAAATAGAAGTGCAGCTAATAAGCAGCATCAATTTCATATAGTCTTCATACCCACGTGAAGACACACATACAGAATGCTCACCCGCTTTTGGGCACAATTGAATATCTAGGGAAGGTACTCCTCCAATTATGGCACTAATCCCTTGCTGCATACACAGAGTATGCTATAAATTCACTGGAAGACTGTGACTTCAGTTTAGGTTACACAATATTAAATATTTGATTCTTCACGAACTGTGTTTTGAGTTATGTGCAAAAATAACTCTTACTGTGTTCTCATAAGTTAGTGTTCTGAAAATACTGAATGATATTCATGTAAATTATGGTGTAAGCTTGAACAAGTGTAAAGTTAGTGATATTGGAGATCATAACGGTACATGGTGCTAAAAGAAAAAAATATATAATTACCGTATTTGAAAGTTATAAAAATTCATTATCTTCCCGAGAACACATTGCTCCATGCCTGTGTGGAATGAAAAGGTAAGCTAAGGTGTCAAAGCTTAAATAGTTTTTGATACCTAATGAAGACATTTTTCTCTAATGCATTTTGCCACCTAATAAATTTGGAGAAACACATTTATTATTATGCACTGCTTAATTGACAGGGTGAAACTTAATGAGGTATACATGAACTGTGCTGACCTGAGCCACAGTAATAATTTAAAGATATTCTTGGCTCATATTGTGCTGTGTGATAGTAATAACAGGTGCATTAACATACTTGTATGAAATTCTTTTATCCATAGTTTTAACAAAGATATTAACCTCTTTATTATACCCATTCCTATCAGCACATTTGGCAATACACAATAAGAATGATAAAGTAATGAATTCCATGCAAATAAATAAAAAAGACCTGGAGTGGTTCACAACTTGTTCTGCTCTCATTGGGCGGAATCTTCTGCTCTTAGGCTATGAACGTGAGTCTGGACCATTTCAGGTCCCTACCCCATTCAGGGCGCCCGCCTGGGAGATCTTCCCAGAGGCAGCCAATTAAGAGGCTGCCTCTGGGTCTGGAGTCCAACTAAGGATGATGGGTAGGTATCAAAGGGCCTGCAGCCTTGGAAAAATGGCAGCCCCACCACCAGAGGGGGGCACTGCCACTGTAGGAGGGGGAGCATGAGGGTGCCTCCATCTTGAGGTGCCCTCTGATGAAGTATTATATTCAATTAAATAAACAGTGGTCACAGCTGTACGGCCACTCAGATGGAGGGTTCTAGAGATGGGACAAGACCAGGGCATGGAGGGATTTGAAAACAAGGATGAGAATTTAAAAGTTGAGGTTTTGCCTGACTGGGGGCCAGTTTAGGTCAGTGAGCACAGGGGTGATAGGTGAACAGGACTTGGGCAGCAGAGTTTATAATGACCTCAAGTTTACATAGGGTAGAATGTGGGAGGCTAGCCAAGAATCATTAGAATAGTTAAGTCTCGAGGTAACAAAGGCATGGATGAGGGTTTCAGCAGCAGATGAGATGAGGCAGGGGTAGAGATGGGCAATGTAATGGATGTGGAAATAGGCGGACTTAGTGATGGCGTGAATATGTTGAAAAGTTGCAAACAGTATGGTTCAGCCTCAGACAGTTGCTAGGGAGAGGGAAGGAGTCAGTGGCTAGGGAGTGGAGTTTGTGGCAGGGCCCAAAGACAATGGCTTCAGTCTTCCCAATAGTTAATTGGAGGAAATTTATGCTCATCCAGTATTGGATGTCGGACAAGCAGTGGAGGGATCAAGGGAGGTGGTGATGAGGTAAAGCTAGGTGCAATCAGTGTACATGTGGAAATTGGCGTGTTTTTGGTTGATGTTGCTGAGGGGAAGCCTGTCGATGAGAAATAGGAGGGGGCCAAGGATAGATCCTTGGAGGACACCAGAGGTAACGGCGCGAGAGTGGGAAGAGAAGCAATTGATGGTGATTCTTTGGCTGCGAAAAGATAGAGTGGAGCCAAGCGAGTGCAGTCCCACCCAACTGGATGACGGTGGAGAGGCATTGGAGGAGGGTGGTGTGATCAACTGTGTCAAAGGCTGCAGACAGGTTGAAAAGGATGAGGAGGGATAGTTTATCTGTGCCACAGTCACATAGGATGTCATTTGTAACTTTGCTAAGAACTGTTTTGGTACAGTAGCGGGGAAGAAAACTGATTGGAGAAATTCAAACATGGAGTTCTGGGAATTTGGTACGACTTTGAATAGGAAAGGGAGGTTGGAGATATGATGGTAGTTTGCTGGGATGGGAGGTCAAGGGTTTTTTTTGAGAAGAGGGGTGGTGATGGCAGATTTGAAGGAGGGAGGGACATAACCTCAAAAGAGAGAACCATTAATAATGTGAACTAACATGGGAGCCAGAAAGGGAAGTTGGGTGGTTAGTACTTTAGTGGGAATAGGGCCGAGAGAGCAGGAGGTGGGTCTCATGGACAAGATGAGCTCAGAGAGAGCATGGGAGGAGCTGGGAGAGAAACTAGAAAAAGATACAAGTTCGGGGCGAGAGGAGAGCCTTAGAGGAAATTTGGCCTGGTGAGGTAAACAGCAGAGGCAGAAAGTCCATGAGCTCCTTGCTCTTGTTGGAGTTGAGATCGAAGGAGAGAGGGGAGAGGGGTTTTAGAAGATACAGTACAGAAATGAAGCGGGGGGTTACCTTTGCAGTTTTCGCAGATAAGACCAGGACCCAATAGTGCTTTATGCGGTCCAGCCAGATCTAGTGGAATGGCTAAACTGCATTGCTTGGACTTAAAGAAGCGGAGATGAGGGCCTACCAGGGGAAGCAGCCAGGGTGAGAGAGAGAGAGTAATGGTTTTAATGGGGATGCGGCATCCAAAGTGTATGTTCGGATATGGTTAAGCAGATCAATAGTTGCAGAAATGTTGTGGTGAATGGTGGGCTAAAGTCTTGACAGTTAGGATTGTTATAGTTGATAGTTATTTTTGGTAGTTATGAACTATAAACTGTGCCAACACCACCACTGACAAACTCTTAAAAATTAAAAGATTTGGTAAATAATTCCTGAGTTGCTAATTTTTTTCAAACATAAACTAATATAGAAAAAAATCTGAAAAGACTGATACAGAATTATCAAAAAGGAAAACATATCTGCTTGTAATCGCCTGTCAAATATTAACAGCATAGGAACTAATCACTTTATTTACCCTCCAGGAAAAATATACCAATGTAAGTCTAGGCAATATTTAACAAATGCTCTACAAGGTAATATTAACAAATCCCTGGATTCAGTGATCCAGTAGAGATTATATTGAACTGAAAGAACAGAATCAAGTGTTGGAAAGCCTGCTGAATGCAAAATTCTGTTATTTGCACAAATAGCTTCCTCTGTATGGGCTGGCTCTCAGTCTAATAAAATAATAGGTGCTGACAACTTACTAAATAATATTGGAAATGGGCACAGCACAGGCCTTACGAATCTTTCACTAACCATCCACTGTAAAATATTAACAATTCAGAAAAAGGAATAAAACCTGTCTGAAGTTTTATAATGTTTACAACCCATGCAGAACTGATCACTAGCAGTCTGGTCACTAACAGAAGATGATGATTATCGTCAGCCACAACCCAGCGCGAGCTGTCCGCCCCACGACTGCCGCATCTGCCGTCCCAGTAAACGTTGGGAAAAGCCTCAGCCTCTTTTGTGGCCACGTGCATGTATTTACAAAGAAAACACAACTGCAAGATTTGGAGGTCCCAGCATGAGTATATCAGATCTTTAAGTGGTGCAGTCCACTTCAACCATGTGTGTACTGCTTATGTGGACTTTTTGGCCCATTAACCTGTTTCCGTAAATTTTTGCAGGGCCCCAAAGTCTTTGACTGAAAGCCTTAGTTGAGACCAAGGCCTTCAGCAGGGAGGCAATTAGGGTGAAAGAAGAGGGAGAGAAGATCCTGATTGGGCCCTCTCACCCCATTCATGAGATTTGGGGGCATCACCATTGTCACCTGAGGCCCATTGCCACCTTTCAACAGGTAATCATGGGAGTGACAGCAGGAGGAGTAGATGGAAAGGAAACAGCACTGCTTTAAGTTTTTTTTGAAATGCTTTATACCTCATGAGTAGATATATGCAAATGTTATACATAAAAGAGACTAGTATGCTTTTTATACATTTAAACTCAATCTGGATGAAGACTATAGGACTGAAATTGGACATGGGTGGGAACATAAATCAGGTGGAATCGCATTGACCGACAGTTTTATGACATGCCCGATATTCCGTTCTGTTGAAGCCAATGGAATGAATATTGGGCTGGTTGTATAACAGGAGGCCGGTGTGATTCCATCTGATTTGTGTCCCTGCCCATGTTTTATTTCACCCCCTGGAATCTAAAATCCTACTTAATACAAAGAAAATGTAGCACAATGTTACTATTCAGTGTTGGAATGATTGAAACTGAGTGCAGTGAGACTGTTTTAATCTCGGGTTTTTTTGCCTCATTTCATTTCTTGTCTCAACAGTAACAGTTCAGAGCAGCACGTATCTTGTAAAATAAATTGATATGGTTGAGTTTATAATGTACTGCACCATGGACAGATAAGGCATGGCTTTCGTCACGCCCACAATGAAAGCCTGATCTCAGTCTTACCATTGTGGGATGAATTTGAGCAGATCCCAGGCACCATTGGTAGGTAAAGTGTGAGAAAAGAGTCAACAAAGGATTACCTTACTTGTTCGTAGTAAGCATGTTACACCTCTCAGCAGATGGGTTACAGAGTCACGCTGTCAGAGACCTTCTCAGCCAAAGATTATGCTTGGGGAAGAGAGACCTAATTAATGTGGCCATGGAGAAAAAATTAAGAAATACTGCACAAAAAAATACAGGATAAGTACAAACTTCAGTTAATATATTCAGATATAACCAGAACTTACCTGATACCTTCAGCATTGAGACAGGCTGGCAGAAAGATTAAAAATCCGATTGGTTGATCTTTTAACACCTTTAGTCCAGCGGGGGTGTTTCAGAGCTTCAGAAAACTTGCCGGGACCAAGCCTAAATTTCATTTTATTTAGGAGCCAAGCTATTTATTTGGATTGTAAGGTGTCCAAGAAATGTGTCCTTATTTTAAGTCGCTGTATGCTGCTCCTTGTGTCCTTTTTGTTTCTGTGTACAATCATTTCTGCTCTGCCTCACATATACATATATATCTCAGCATAATGAGTCTGCATCTTCCCACTGAATGCCACTGCTTCTATTTTCTTTTTGCCCCTCTCCATGCTGGCCATTCCTATCTTCAACTGAAGCTCATTCTTTCTCTTGACTTGCCATCAGGAATGTGTAAGGCAATGAAAAATATGGTTCTGTAGCTCTTTAACGAGATGTTAAATTTAGTATATGCCCTTGGGTAGGGCTGCTTCTTAAGCCCAAATAGCTGAATTCATTGTAGACATGTTCAGGACAAGCTATGTGTATAGATCAGATGTAGTTTTTGTACAAGTAGATTAGATTAGATTAGAGATACAGCACTGAAACAGGCCCTTCGGCCCACCGAGTCTGTGCCGAACATCAACCACCCATTTATACTAATCCTACACTAATCCCATACTCCTACCAAACATCCCCACCTGTCCCTATATTTCCCTACCACCTACCTATACGAGTGACAATTTATAATGGCCAATTTACCTATCAACCTGCAAGTCTTTTGGCTTGTGGGAGGAAACTGGAGCACCCGGAGAAAACCCACGCAGACACAGGGAGAACTTGCAAACTCCACACAGGCACAAACCTTGTATGAACTGTATGTAATATCTACATAGTACACACCTAAAAGGACTAATTTAGTGGAGGTTTCAGGAAATAACTGCATCATTAACAAACGAAGGTTGGTGGAGTTGCGGATACTGATGAGGATTGTCAGAGGATACAGCAGGATATAGATCGGTTGGAGACTTGGGCGGAGAAATGGCAGATGGAGTTTAATCTGGACAAATGTGAGGTAATGCATTTTGGAAGGTCTAATGCAGGTAGGAGGTATACAGTAAATGACAGAACCCTTAGGAGTATTGACAGGCAGAGAGATCTGGGCGTACAGGTCCACAGGTCACTGAAAGTGGCAACGCAGGTGGATAAGGTAGTCAAGAAGGCATTCGGCATGCTTGCCTTCATCGGTCGGGGCATAGAGTATAAAAATTGGCAAGTCATGTTGCAGCTGTACAGAACCTTAGTTAGGCCACACTTAGAATATTGTGTGCAATTCTGGTCGCCACACTACCAGAAGGACGTGGAGGCTTTGGAGAGGGTACAGAGGAGGTTTACCAGGATGTTGCCTGGTCTGGAGGGCATTAGCTATGAGGAGAGGTTGGAAAAACTCGGATTGTTTTCACTGGAACGACGGAGGTGGAGGGGCGACATGATAGAGGTTTACAATGTTATGAGCGGCATGGACAGAGTGGATAGTCAGAAGCTTTTTCCCAGGGTGGAAGAGTCAGTTACTAGGGGACATAGGTTTAAGGTGCGAGGGGCAAAGTTTAGAGGGGATGTGCGAGGCAAGTTTTTTACACAGAGGGTGGTGAGTGCCTGGAACTTGCTGCCAGGGGAGGTGGTGGAAGCAGATACGATAGCAACGTTTAAGAGTCATCTTGACAAATACATGAATAGGAAGGGAATAGAGGGATTATGGGCCCCGGAAGTGCAGAAGGTGTTAGTTTCGGCAGGCATCAAGATCAGCGCAGGCTTGGAGGGACGAATGGCCTGTTCCTGTGCTGTACTGTTCTTTGTTCATCAATTACATGATAAACAGCCTGGGAAATCAAACCTCTGAGAAACTGCAGTGTAATTCTGTGCAAGGTGTAGCAGTAAGACTAAGATATGATGGGACTGGGATACAAAAAAGTAAACGCTATCACTAAACTTTAAAGTTTATGGCCGAGAAATTCAACCGCACAACACTCAGTTTTGGGAGTGGGATTAGTAAATGACGTCTTAAGCCTCTAATATGACGGGCAAGAAGCACATGCTCATTACAGGCCAAACCTATATTGTCCGCCATATCGATAATTGCCAAAATATTGGCATGTCATCCCACACCTGAAACAGACGTTAACCACTTTGCATCGAGTTTCCGTGTTCAGTAAGTTCAGCACAATATGCACCCAAAATTTTACCCATTTTGAAACGTTGTTGTTTTTGCCGAGTTTCCACTCAAACTCATTGTGTATTGCCAAATCTAAAATCTGCCATGAACCAGTGCAATCAGGTAGCATTTTAAAATGTAATTTCTTGTTTAAAAAAAATTCCTTCATATATTGAACAGTGGTATCCTGGTGAAGTTTGATTAAAACAACTGAAAATAGGCTAATCACAAAAATAAACATTGTTAATCACATTGTCAACCCATCACCTGGAAGTAACCTGATTTTAAATGATGAAATTCTCTTTTTAAAATTATATAAAACTTGATCCCCAAGGGTAAGTTTTGGGTCCAGTACTCTTTCCAATTTTTATAAATGGCCTAAATTATGTGTAAGGTGGAACATTATAAAGTTTGCAGATGATAACGAAACTTGGTGAAGTAATAGATAGTGATGAGGATAGCTATAGGTTTCGGGATGATATAGACAGGATGGTAAAATGGGCAGAAGCATGGCAGATGGAGTTCAATGTGGAGAAATGAGAATTGACGCACTTTGGGAAGATTAATATGGAAAGAGAGTATATTAGAAATGGCACAATTTTAAAAAGTATAGATGAGCAGAGAGATCTTGATGTCCATACAGACAAATCCTTAAAGGTAGCAAGACAAGTTGATAAGGTGGTTATGAAAGCATATGGGTTACTTGAGTTTATAAATAGAAGAATAGAATAACAAAGGAATGAGTTCAGACTCGAACTTTATAAATCACTGGTTAGGCCTCAGCTGGAGTATTGTGGACAATTTGGCGCAGCACACTTCAGGAAAGATGCAAAGGCCTGAGAAGGGGTGCATTTTTTGACTTGGCATAAACCTGCATTTGTGAAACTAAGGTGATTTAAAATGTTAATGCGCTAGCCAAAGTGAAACAGGGAAGCCGTAGGGCTGTTTATTCTTGCATATGGCAGTAGATTCGAGACAGTTGAGAAAAATCGAAGGGATCAGTGAGGTAACATGGTCAATCATTGAGAAAACATCTACAGCCATTATCATAGATGGGCTTCTTTGCTTTCAGATGATGTGAGTGGAATACAGATAGTAGCTTAATAGGATCAGGACAACTATTTGTCCAAAGGAAAATGAATGTGCCAAACTAGATTTCCGTGTTCCAGTTCTGACCAAAGATATCGACCATCCACAGATTCTGTCAGACCTGTCGTGTATTTCCAGCATTTTCTGCTTTTATCTCCATATTCCATCCTAGGGCTAATTACTAATTTGTAAGAAACTCCTCATAAATATCCTTCTGAAATTCCTTTCCATTCCATTGCTTCAGATTGCAATGCTGCCCAAATTCTGACAGATTTTCATATCAATCAATGTAGGTTGTTATTTTGCCATAAATTAGTGGACTTTGCATCTAATTAGCCAGATTATGAAGATAATTCATAGTTTTGCATTCTAACCTAAGTCATTGATCATAACAATAACAACTGATTGAGTAGCGTTCAGTTCTTTGTTGAATGTTATTGTTTATTGTATTGCAGATTGGCAGAGTGTCTTTTTTTTATCCTTTGGGACAAGATTTTTATTTCAGGAAAGCACACAGAGAGTGCAGGCTGCATATAAATATCCTTCAATTAGAGGAGGTAATAGTATATTTCATCAAATTGTTTCTGTTAATCACCATCATCAAGCGCTTGGACCATTCACAAGTACTGCACTGATCACAGTAGATGGAAGTTTTAAACAAACGCTCCTGTGTGTATAACATTTTATGAGTAGCATTATTAGATATAAAGGTCTAAGAACAGTTTCAATACACCTTGGGGAACCATTATTTTTTAGAACTTCATTTATAGCCTTCCAACCTATTGGCATGGATATTTTAAAAGGAAGCTCAGAACCTCACCCACCTCTTCAAAAAACACATAGGAACATTGCCAGTTCCACTCAGTGTATTAAACTTTTATTTCAGACAATACATACTCAATTTTACTAGGCATTAGCAGAAAATCAGCGGGGATTTTGATTCCTTCTTATTTAATAAAGTGAGCAGAGTTTTATTATTTGGGCTTTTTCTAGCACATTTTCTTAAATGAACTGCTTAAGGGTAGTTTCCATATGCAGACTGTGATTCCTACAAAATAAATACTTTGTTTTATATTCTCTGTCACACTGAGTTAGTGTAGTCCTGGTACAACAATTAATCTTGGTTGCAGTGAATTGGACTCTGGGGAACAAGTGTGATGGCCATCCACATTGCCTCCTGCCAATCTGGACAATAAAAGATACTGTGTGATTATATTGAATTGCATGGAGTCCACAGCATAGAAATAGGCCAGTTGGCCCAAGTGGTCTATATTGTTGACTTTTCCGCATTGCAGACTTTCTAATTGTCTCTTTCCTTACCATACCTCAGTGTTCATGTATGCGTTGAGCTGCTAAAATTATGTCAGTGCATCAACACGCTGGTGGACGGTGGTGGAGGAAACAAAAAGTAATTATGTTAAATAACTTTCATGGTGTTGTCACCCTTTGAGTTTCAACTTTTGCATATCAGTTAAGAGCTAACGCTAACACTTTGCGACTTGCCAATCATTTTGGAGAACTTGGCCAGGGATTTCACTGTAACTAGTTTAAGAGTAGACCAGCTATTGGGGTAGATCTTCAAAAATCTAGATCAACTCATTACTGGATGGCCTGATGGGTGGAAAGATTTCAAAGGCAGTTAAGATTGTTACCGGCCTGAAATTGTTAACTTATGTAGAAAGGATAAGCATTTTATATACTGTCCTAGATTTATTTACAAATAAAATGACATACAGAAGCAAAATCCTTGAAAAGATGCTGAGCAGCATCATCAGCAATCGTGCAAAATATCAACTAGTTTGACTGAAAAAGGGACTTTCATTTTTTCAGTTTCTCTCAGCAGCATCTTGGTAAGACAGTCTCTTGCACACACACAAAGAAATACTTTTAGTCCACAATGTGGCAGCACTGATTTCACTGCTATGGGGCTGAGATGGGCTAAAAATGGTGGTGGATGCACTTCTGGCCACTTCTGTGGCCATGCCGATCGTCATCTTAGGAAGGGTAATAGTGTGGACGTGGTATCCGTGTGCTGGAAGCATGCAGAGTGAGCAAATCGTGATACCAGTCTGTCCCTAACAGTGATTTGACACCCAACCTGCTATTTTTGGACCTCACAGGTCCTGTTAATGCATTCTTTTAAACACACACAACTGAACATGCATTCAACTGCATGAGGGAGCCCTCCCACTTGGGCTATTTAAAGGGATCACCATTCAACTTTCAGGTGAGAAGCTTTTGACTTTCTTTTGCTGCTGCAGAGTTAGTGGAAATAATGTGTACTGTTGTTGGGGGAGTTGTTTCATTCAGACGGGAGTAGTGTGGATTTGAAAGGCCTCTGAGCAAAAAACTTGCTGCCATTCATGAGGGCTATAGTTGCAGTTCCTCTTGGGCTGCAGCATGACAGGGAGATGAAGCAGAGGCAGCAGAGAGAGGAAACTGTTCACAGAGGGAGGAGAAAGAGGAGGGCTTTCAACAGAAAGCCTTATCTACCAAAGATTTTTTCCTACCTCCACCTCAGCCAGGAGCAGTGTCTGTGGTGGCTACACTTCAACAGATCTGTGCCATCTCTTCGAAGAGTGAGGATGGCACTACCAGTGGCCATTAAGGTCACAGTGGCCCTCAATTTCTACACCCTGCATCCTTCTAGGCTGGAGCCAATGACATCGCCAATATTTCTCAGGTCGCCATGCATGACTGAATCAGGGAGGTCTGACACCCTGTACCCAAGCAGAGAAAAGCAGGAGGAGCGGGCACATGGCATTGCCAGGGTAATAGGTTTCCCAATGGTGCAAGGAGCCATTGATTGAGGACTTGTGACTCTGCTGATGCCAAATGTCAATGGTGAGATGTTCCACAACCGCACTGAATGCGCAGTTGGTGTGTGACCACGCACAGTCCATCATGTTCCTGAATGCTCGTTATCCTAGTAGCAGTCACAATGCTTTCATCCTGCGCTAGTCAGCCATTCCCACTATCTCCTAGTCACCATGTCGTACCAGAGGGTAGTTGCTTGGTGACGAGGGCTACCCACTCTACATATAGCTCATGAAATTAGTCTGCTACCCTACCACACATGGACAGTGCTCCTACAATGTGAGCCATGCTGCAATTAGGTATGCATCCTGAAACAGTGGTTCCGCTATCTGGACTGCTCGGGGGGAGTCTTCTAGTACTTGCCAGAGTGTGTCTCGTGAGTCATAGTGGTCTGCTGCATCCTACATAACCAGGCCATTGGCGATGACCTCAGAAGGAAAAAGAGAAAGAGAAGGAACAAAAGAGGCATCCGGGATATCATTATTCTGGATGGCAGTCCATGAGTGTATAAGTGAGTTTTCTTTTTTTTTTGAGTTTCACTCTTAATGCTTGTCCCAACAAGACTATGACCAATATGACAACAGGATACTTGGCGTGGTAATTCAGGAAAACTTTATTCAGAAATAATTTAATAACTTAACAAAATTCAGGCAGTGACATTACAGCTCTCACGGTTGCATTTCCGATCGAGTTTTGGTCACTGGCGATGTGAAGACCTTTTCAGTCTACCTAGTCTAATGATTTTTTTGTGCTCTCCTCGCTACAAGCTGGAGTTCTTCTACTTCTGTGCTTTCACTCTGGGAATCCTCTTGTACTCTGCGTACTGAGGCATTGCAGACCTTGACTTTTAACCCTTCCTGACCATCAGGCCACCTTGTTTTTGGCCTGGTGGTTGGCTCGGATCTTGTGATGCCAGTTACTAGTCTATTTTAATTGGTACTTGAGGTGATAGGATATCTGCCAGCAGCTGTGAAAGGCTCTATTCACTTTAGTTATCATCCCTATGTGCTGACACAGACAATATGAAATTTGTACAAAAACTGAATCTTTGTTAGCTAGGCTTGCTGAAGGTTGTCAGTTTGTGCTGACACAGGCAATATATTATCATTGTACATCTACATTATTAAAGCTACATTCAAGCTACATAATCAAAGCATTTAGCACATATAGAACTCATATAACTCAATCAAGGTTTTAGGATTAATTGTGACTGATTTCTTTTAATACATTGGTATAAAACTGACTTTTTTAACCAATGTGTTAGTTTCAGATTAAAGAATAAAGTACAGCTAATTCTAATCACCCCAAAACTACGTACGAGCATCTCATCAGACTCTGACCCCACCAAAAAAAAACAGGTCACAATTGTTCAACAGTTCCCACTTTTCCATCCTTCTGTCAGAGACTATAAGAGTGTCTCTTGGCCAAAATCCTGAAATAAAAGGCACCACAAACCAACCATTCCATTACAAACTTATCCAAATAACACTTCCAATAATACATATAATACTCAACTATTCATCCTTGTGCTTTCCCTTGGTTCCTATCTTGCAGGTGCCTTTACCTGGCCTAGTGCTACTTATGTGGCTGCAGCATGGCCGGTGGAAGACTGCTGACTTTCAATGGCAGAGACTGCAGACGGCCTTGCGGGACACCCATGAGCAGTCCTGGGCTTTGATGGCCTGGTTTCAGACTGCATCACCTCGACATGAGTGGCAGCAGTCTGGGATGGCTGGCAGCCAGGCAACAGCAGGGGCTGGTGGAGTGGAGGTGGTGGGAACACGAATCTTGTCTTGCCACTTCTCTGCTGTTCCCTCCTATTATGTGCCACCTTGTCCTGTAGGACAGAGGGAAGAGTGTTTATGAGTGTCTACCTCTGTGTTCGGATGATGGGCTGGATTTTGTTCCCAGCCCAACGTCTGTTCCGTGGAGGGGAAGGGCCGGAAAATCAGAGTGGCAGCAGCCACCATGGAACCCGACGCCGGGATTGTTGGGCCCGATTTTCCTGGCGGCGGGGAAGCTTTGTGGCAGCCCCTGCACCGCTCTGCGATGGGACCCAACTTAGCATATTTAAATAACACATTTGCATGAATTAAAATATAAACCACAGCGATCTTACCTCCAGTTCCCGATCCTCAACACAATGAGCGGCACTCACACACCTTCACTTTCCCGTCCAAGGAAAGCTGGCGTCACCGAGGTAGGGAAGGGGTGAACTCTGTACTCTGATGGGTAGCTGGGTGGTGGGAAGAGGTGAACTCTGCATTTTGTGTATAGGGAAGGGGGGCAGGGGTCAACTCTGCACTTTGTTGAACCGTCTGCAGGGCTGTTAGCCTGATATGTCTATCATACGTGAATAGCTGGCAGATTGTGGAAGCTATAAGATGTGGGTTTGAGGCTTGACCTCCTCTCTCCTCTTTTCTGCCTCCATCATGCTGGCTTTAAGAAGTACAGGCTAGCTTTCAATGGTGCTAGCCTACTCGGACTCCTGCTGAGTGTGCAGCCTGTCAACAGCTTGTTTAACGCTGGGCTGCACAGCACAGCCATGGAGATGAGCAGGCAGAAGAAATTGCATGCTTCCTGCATCACTTTAATTGGCCCCTTATCCAATTTTTAGCCCATCGAGTTTTGTTCTCCTACCATACATATTGGCAAGAATTGAGCAGTAGACTCAAGAATACCCAAAAAATCTTGAGGTAAAGGATGTTTTTACTTTGTAGTGCAAGCCATCCTTTGACATTCTGCCAAGCAATAAGTAAATAATCTTCACAACACATGCAACTGTTGGCATTTTTGTCCTACTGATTTCATGAAAAACCAACACTAGGAATTATAGTCAGCCAAAATGGTGATTCTGTCTACATTTTAAACATGTTCTCCCATTATCAAAAGGAATCCTTCATTAGCTAATTTGTGGACAGTCAGACCGTCTCTTGCTGTTGTAGTTAGTAGGGAAAAGCCTATATTTTAAACTATACCTATACAAACTGTAGAAAGCATTCCTATTTTTGAAGTGCCAGAGCTTTTGGTTACTAGATAAGTAGAACGATTAACATTGTCTACCCAAATTTAGTTCAGTTTAGTTTAGAGTTACAGCACTGAAACAGGCCCTTCGGCCCACCGAGTCTGTGCCGACCATCAACCACCCATTTATACTAATCCTACACTAATTCCACATTTCTACCACATCCCCACCTGTCCCTATATTTCCCACCTATACTAGGGGCAATTTATAATGGCCAATTAACCTATCAACCTGCAAGTCTTTGGCATGTGGGAGGAAACCGGAGCACCCGGAGGAAACCCACGCAGACACAGAGAGAACTTGCAAACTCCACACAGGTAGTACCCAGAATTGAACCCGGGTCGCTGGAGCTGTGAGGCTGTGGTGCTAACCACTGCGCCACTGTACTGCCCTAAATTGCAAATGCAAAATTTACCTTCTGTTACCTACTCTTGACTAACATTCATAGGAGTGGGAGTAATGACAGTACATGCAATTAGAAATGTTCATGTTTCTCCACTATGATTTGGAGGCAGTTGAGTTAGTAGGATGGTCCTGGCACTGTGCCATAAGGAACTGCTGCACCTGAGACAGTGAACCAGAAGAAACTGACCTTTCACTATGAATTGGGGTGAATGCTGGATGCTAATAGCCAGTTAAAGGTTGCTGTCTACCATAAGAGCTTTTCCGTTTTGTTTTCCTGTGGGCATAGGGGATCTAAACACCCTTACAGGATTTGGCCTTCAGAAGAAGAACAAAAACAGGGGCAGAAAAGAAGGACAGCTGCTAGCTCAAGAATAGAGCCTTCCAGGAGTAACTTTTTTTGTGAAATGGGCTTACCTAAAGTGTTTATTGGAATGTAAAACGACCCCATCAACTTCAAGGTGTTAGGATGATATAAAGTAAGATAATGGGTCAGGTCTTCTGGGAAAAATAATGGCGAATTCACAATGCAGGCCATTATTAATGCACAAATCAGCCAGCAAGTTCAGGGAGAGAAGAGATATGCAGCTAATTGCAAATTGCCAGGATTTGCTGCACTGTTTGGTCTACCTGAAATGACAGCCCGCCCTCAGCCTTCCTGTTATTTTTAAGAACTTGCTGGATTTCCACATTAATTGCCCATTAAACTCATCACAGAAAGTTAGGGTTCATACTCAATAGTGTAAGTACTCTTTTTTAATGTGACATGAAAATTATTAAAGGAATGCCAATCAACTGCTTCCGGGCAGAAAGGAAACAATTTAAACTACTGAATCTTATTTCTACGTGTCGTAAATTTTTCTTAGAGACTTAAATAATTAAAATCTTTAGATTTTTAAACCTTTTTCTTGTTTTCACTTTGTTTCTTTTTTCTTTCTGTTCATCTAATCTTCCTTTTCCCCTCTTTATTTCTCTTCCTGTACCTGATTTGACTCTAATTCATCCTATTTCCTTCTCTATCATTCTTCAGTTTCTTTCTCAATCCTTAAATCTCATTGGTTAAGGAGATAGGCAATTGGTCTCATCATTCCTCAAGGTCCCAGATTCCCTGCTGCTCTTATCGCATCATTGTCAGCTCCCACTTGCAGCAATTTACAGTGCAAATCATATTCAAACTGAAAGTTGCAGGAAAAGGTCTAACTAATGGTGCATGCCGCAAGATGTGGTGCTCCAGAAAGATCTGACCCAACAGTTTGTGAAATAAATTGCAAATGGGAGAAAATTAGATATTGAACGTGTTGTGTGAGAGCTTGTGGATGGAGATATGTGGAGTACCTAAAAATTCCTCAGCAAGAAGGTACGATCACTGAAGAGCTGTCTGATAATGTGATTAATATTAAAAGTTCTCAAATCATTTTTTTCAATGTTTTTGCAGATATTTACACCTGTGTGCATAATTTCCATTTGCTGTTTGGGCCTTGCAGATCCATTATAACAAGCAGCTGATCTGTCAGTTTTACGACCTGGCGACAAATTTAAAATCTACCCACAGGTCTCTATTAAATGCACACCAACATTAGTTCTTACATTCATGTTTATCTTCCTTCATACAAATGATCTGCTTCTCTTATTGTATCCATTTCTTAGTTTGAATGTATCACAATTCAGAAGCATAGAAACTTACCGCACAGGAGGAGGCCATTCAGCCTGTTCTGGCAATCGTGCTGAGTCGCACATTCCCACTTTTTGTCTGGAACCTTGTAAGTTCTTCATCTTCAAGTACCTGTCCAACTCCTTTTAAAAATTATTTATTGAATCAGCTTCCACCACCTTTTCGGGTAGAGCAAATCTCTGAGAGAAAAAAAAGTCGTCTTATCACTCGTCTAGATCCTTTGCCAATTATTTAGAATTTCTGTCCTCTAGTTATTGACTCACTGAACAGACGGAATCATTTTTCTCCATTAAAACTTCTCATCATCTTCAAAACCTCTATTAGGTCACCTCTTAACCTTCTCTGTTCCAAGGAGAACAATCCTAAATTTTCCAGCCTCTCCTCATAACTGAAATACCCTCCCTGCTAACATCCTGGTAATCCTCCTTTGCTCCCTTTCTAAGGACTTTACATCTTTCCTGAAGTGTGGTGCCCATAATTGTCTACAATATTCCAGCTGAGGCCTAACCAGTGATTTGTAAAGTTCTAGCATAATCTCTGTACTTTTATGTTCCAATCCTCCATTTATGCACCCATGTAACCCACAAGCATTTTTAACTATATTATCTACCTGCCCTGACAACTTTAAGGATTTTTGTATATGGTCACCAAGGTCTCTCTGCTTATCTTGCCAGTTATAGTATACTGTCTTTCCATATTAGTCCTCCAAAAGTGCATTACTTCACACTTCTCCACACTGAGGTCCATCTGCCATGCTTCTGCCCATTTCTGTCTATGTCATGCTGAAGATGGCTCCTGGGCTGGAAGCTCCCTAGGAAGCTCCCTTGCTGTTCAACTCTATCCATGGCCATCTGCTCCCATCCCTAACGTTTTCTCCCCCAATCTGCCCTCTTAAACTGTTTAAATTCCCCTGGCTCTTTAAATCAGTTCATTTTAGCCCTATCTAAAAGTTAACAGTTAGTTTAGTGTATGTTACCTGGGCCCACTGCCCTCCCCCAGCCACACCTGCTCTTTGTTTTCTCAATGAAATTGATCCGGATGAAACTGACGAGAACAGCTGCCGATACTTTAATCTCCGATCCTGCTGTCTTCACAGTCCAGAGTGTCTGCAGCCACGGCATGCGGTAAGTCCATTGAGGTGAAGAAGGAGCTGCGGGACCCGAGAGAAGTCCTGTGAAAAGGTGCCCCGAACACCCAAAACATCCACGAGCGGCCCCCCCGGCCGCAACTTCAAAGCGCCCGCGGGAGATGGCTCGGAGAGCATCTGCAGCGCACTGTCGGCAATGCTGCATGCCTTTATTTAAACCACTGCAAAAAAAAAAAACCCTTAGCAAATGTAACCACCTCTAAGTCTGCCAAATGATGCTTCACCTCCCGAAGGACGTAGATGAGCTTTCCGGACGTCGATGGTGGGCACTGAGGAAATGGCTTATTACCTGCACCAGATTCCACCCCCCCTCCCCCCCCCTTTACCCCCCCCTTCCACCCCCCCCCCACCCCCGTCCCCTTCCCTGCTCCACCCTCTCAGCTCACCCCCTCACAACCCCGTCCCAGCCCGCCCCCCCCGCACCATCTTCACCCCGCACCCCCTTCCCCTGCACCCCACCCCCTCCCTCTACCCCTCCCCCTTGCATCCCCTCCTCCCACCGGCACCATCCTACACCTGTGTAGGGGCCCCAACAACCCCACTGCCTTGTGGGCGTCTCGGGAGAGACCAAGGCTAAGGGAGTAAACCCTAACAGAAAATCCGGAGCGGAACCCCGTAGGCGGTCATGTGTCACCTTTGGCATGTTTCCGGCAGTTCCTGCAGCCATACTGGTGCCAAACGTCGTGTCCTGCACTCCTTTGGACCCCACCAGAAAGGCCGAGAGGGGGGTTTTGACGACTGGGCAACTCTCAACCTCCATAAATTTGCCCAGGCATGCGCCATGGAGAGGTCACTCCATAGTTGCCTCACAGCGACTGAAACAACACGGAAGGCAGCAGTTACGGGTTATAAGTCCAGATAAATTGGCGTAGAAACTGGGCGCCACGGGTTGCCTTTGTCGGTGGGAGAGGTCATTGCACCTCACTGGACAGCTACCGCCCGCCTCAAACCGGGCAGCCCCCGGTCAATAAGGTTCTGTCCCGCCACAGTCTGCCTGCTTCAATGGGTGCTTGGAGCTCAGGGTCATTGCCCGAAAGGTGGACTGATACACCGCACCAAACAACATGAAAAAAGGAAAGAAGGTACCAGCCCTTCGCTTTGCAAGCTGGAACGTCAGAACTATGTGTCCTGGCCTGTCGGAAGACCTTACACAAATCAACGATTCTCGGAAGACCGCCATCATTAACAACGAGCTCAGTAGACTCAATGTGGACATTGCAGCACTTCAGGAGACTCGCCTCCCCGCGAGTGGCTCTCTAGCAGAGCAAGACTACACCTTCTTCTGGCAGGGCAGGGATCCTGAAGAATCAAGACAGCATGGAGTGGGCTTCGCCATCAGAAACTCCTTGCTCAGCATGATAGAGCCTCCCTCAAATGGCTCGGAACGCATACTGTCCATCCGACTGCTCACCACCTCTGGTCCAGTACACCTACTCAGCATCTATGCTCCAACACTCTGTTCCGCACCTGAAGCTAAAGACCAGTTCTATGAACAACTCCATAACATCATTAGCAGCATCCCCAACACCGAACACCTATTCCTGCTGGGGGACTTTAATGCCAGGGTTGGGGCCGACCATGACTCATGGCCCTCCTGCCTTGGGCGCTATGGCGTTGGAAGGATGAATGAGAACGGGCAGAGACTGCTTGAGTTGTGTACCTATCATAACCTCTGCATCACCAACTCGTTCTTTCACACTAAACCCTGTCACCAGGTTTCATGGAGGCACCCAAGATCACGTCGTTGGCACCAGCTAGACCTCATTGTCACAAGGCGAGCCGCCTTAAACAGTGTTCAAATCACACGCAGCTTCCACAGTGCGGACTGCGACACCGACCACTCCCTGGTGTGCAGCAAGGTTAGACTCAGACCAAAGAAGTTGCATCATTCCAAGCAGAAGGGCCACCCGCGCATCAACACGAGCAGAATTTCTCACCCACAGCTGTTACAAAAATTTCTAAATTCACTTGTAACAGACCTTCAAAACACTCCCACAGGGGATGCTGAGACCAAGTGGGCCCACATCAGAGACGCCATCTATGAGTCAGCTTTGACCACCTACGGCAAAAGTGCGAAGAGAAATGCAGACTGGTTTCAATCTCATAATGAAGAGCTGGAACCTGTCATAGCCGCTAAGCGCATTGCACTTTTGAACTACAAGAAAGCCCCCAGCGATTTAACATCCGCAGCACTTAAAGCAGCCAGAAGTACTGCACAAAGAACAGCTAGGCGTTGCGCAAACGACTACTGGCAACACCTATGCAGCCATATTCAGCTGGCCTCAGACACCGGAAACATCAGAGGAATGTATGATGGCATGAAGAGAGCTCTTGGGCCAACCATCAAGAAGATCACCCCCCTCAAATCTAAATCGGGGGACATAATCACTGACCAACGCAAACAGATGGACCGCTGGGTTGAGCACTACCTAGAACTGTACTCCAGGGAGAATGCTGTCACTGAGACTGCCCTCAATACAGCCCAGCCTCTACCAGTCATGGATGAGCTGGACATACAGCCAACCAAATCGGAACTCAGTGATGCCATTGATTCCCTAGCCAGCGGAAAAGCCCCTGGGAAGGACAGCATTACCCCTGAAATAATCAAGAGTGCCAAGCCTGCTATACTCTCAGCACTACATGAACTGCTATGCCTGTGCTGGGACGAGGGAGCAGTACCCCAGGACATGCGCGATGCCAACATCATCACCCTCTATAAAAACAAAGGTGACCGCGGTGACTGCAACAACTACCGTGGAATCTCCCTGCTCAGCATAGTGGGGAAAGTCTTTGCTCGAGTCGCTCTGAACAGGCTCCAGAAGCTGGCCGAGCGCGTCTACCCTGAGGCACAGTGTGGCTTTCGTGCAGAGAGATCGACTATTGACATGCTGTTCTCCCTTCGTCAGATACAGGAGAAATGCCGTGAACAACAGATGCCCCTCTACATTGCTTTCATTGATCTCACCAAAGCCTTTGACCTCGTCAGCAGACGTGGTCTCTTCAGACTACTAGAAAAGATCGGATGTCCACCAAAGCTACTAAGTATCATCACCTCATTCCATGACAATATGAAAGGCACAATTCAACATGGTGGCTCCTCATCAGAGCCCTTTCCTATCCTGAGTGGTGTGAAACAGGGCTGTGTTCTCGCACCCACACTTTTTGGGATTTTCTTCTCCCTGCTGCTTTCACATGCGTTCAAATCCTCTGAAGAAGGAATTTTCCTCCACACAAGATCAGGGGGCAGGTTGTTCAACCTTGCCCGTCTAAGAGCGAAGTCCAAAGTACGGAAAGTCCTCATCAGAGAACTCCTCTTTGCTGACGATGCTGCTTTAACATCTCACACTGAAGAATGCCTGCAGAGTCTCATCGACAGGTTTGCGTCTGCCTGCAATGAATTTGGCCTAACCATCAGCCTCAAGAAAACGAACATCATGGGGCAGGATGTCAGAAATGCTCCATCCATCAATATTGGCGACCACGCTCTGGAAGTGGTTCAAGAGTTCACCTACCTAGGCTCAACTATCACCAGTAACCTGTCTCTAGATGCAGAAATCAACAAGCGCATGGGTAAGGCTTCCACTGCTATGTTCAGACTGGCCAAGAGAGTGTGGGAAAATGGCGCACTGACACGGAACACAAAAGTCCGAGTGTATCAGGCCTGTGTCCTCAGTACCTTGCTCTACGGCAGCGAGGCCTGGACAACGTATGCCAGCCAAGAGCGACGTCTCAATTCATTCCATCTTCGCTGCCTTCGGAGAATACTTGGCATCAGGTGGCAGGACTATATCTCCAACACAGAAGTCCTTGAAGCGGCCAACATCCCCAGCTTATACACACTACTGAGTCAGCGGCGCTTGAGATGGCTTGGCCATGTGAGCCGCATGGAAGATGGCAGGATCCCCAAAGACACATTGTACAGCGAGCTCGCCACTGGTATCAGACCCACCGGCCGTCCATGTCTCCGTTATAAAGACGTCTGCAAACGCGACATGAAATCGTGTGACATTGATCACAAGTCGTGGGAGTCAGTTGCCAGCATTCGCCAGAGCTGGCGGGCAGCCATAAAGACAGGGCTAAATTGTGGCGAGTCGAAGAGACTTAGTAGTTGGCAGGAAAAAAGACAGAGGCGCAAGGGGAGAGCCAACTGTGCAACAGCCCCAACAAACAAATTTCTCTGCAGCACCTGTGGAAGAGCCTGTCACTCCAGAATTGGCCTTTATAGCCACTCCAGGCGCTGCTTCACAAACCACTGACCACCTCCAGGCGCGTATCCATTGTCTCTCGAGATAAGGAGGCCCAAAAGAAAAGAAATGCTGAAGCTCTGTAACTATCCTCATCTCTATCTATGATTTTGTCAAGTTTCATTTCATCTGCAAAGTTTATAATATTGCTCTGTACCCCTGTGTCTAGGTTGTTTCTAAAAAAAACTGCAAACAGTAATGCACCCAAAATTAACAATTTTGCCATTCACAACTCCCCTTTGCTTCCTATCAGTGAGCCAATTTTGTGTCCATACTGCCACTTTCTTTTTAATTCCACGGGCTTCCATCTTCTTAATACACCACCTGTGTGGCACTTTGTTGAACACTTTTCCAAAAGTCCAAATATGCAACATCTACTGCACTACCTTGATCAACCATTACCTCATCAAAGAATTCAATTGAATTAGTCAGACATGGTTTGCCTTTAACAATGTGAAGGCTCATGTTTGAATGAAACTGTTTGGTCCACTGGTTTAAAATGAATGTGTTCATGCCTCAGTTAACTCAGCAGACATGGAAACATAAAAGATGTGAACCATTTGGCCCATTGAGCTTCTGCTGCCCTTTTACTAACCACTGCACCTCTATCTTTTTAATTTCAATTCAGTAACGTTTTGCAAATTCCTTAATACCCTTGCTTCACAGATAAATGTCTATTCCATTGAGCAACTTAAGTGATTTTGTGGTCTTCTGGGACAACACACTGCATATTCTAAAACACTTTGTGTTTTCTTCCAGATTTTTTTTTAAGTGGCTCAGTTATAAATTTAAGATTTATTCCTTGTTCTGTATTCTCTTGTTAGATGGAATAGTGATTCTTTATACATCCTGAATATATAAATTATTGCTATATTCTTTGTGTATTAATATATTTATTAATAAATCTTTTAATACAAATTAATTTGCTTTAATTTTATTCAATTTCCATCAAATTATAGATACTTTACCGAAAATTGAAAAATAAAATTAATACAAATTTCGACCACAGTTAGGAACGCGGTTCTGAAGCTGAATAGCTCACCTAAGCTTTCAATGGAGAAGTAAGAAACAGAACACTAATTTTCTGTGGAAAGGTTAATGTATAGGTTTGTAGAAACTGACTAAAGGAAAAGAAAGATTTGTAATTTCTATATTGTCCTTGATGTCCTCTGGATGTCTCAAAGCACTTCACAGTGATTAAGGCACTTTGAAAGAGGTGTGTTGGATCCCATCAGTTACAAAGAGAGACGAAGTCCGACCATAACTTTTAGAAACTTTATTGCAGTACATGATTGTTACATTACAAGGATACAAAAAGAACAAAAAGCAAAACAAAAGAACATGTGCTCACTACAGCAAGCCTTTCTTATAGTTATTCAAACAAAACTAGTAACGCTCCCCCCCCCCCTCTTGTTTCTGAGTGGTTTGCAGACTTCTGTTATCAGTGCATGATTGGTTCATTCATCCCAGCATTTTATTTTTGCACTTTATTTCAGTAGTTTCACATCCCCCCTCCTTGAACTGTTAGGCTGATTATTAAACAATAGGCTACTATTAAACTATCTGCAGCTGTCCTGTTAGCTTCTGCTTGTTATTTTTTATAAATTGCCTCCACAGCTCCACAGTTAGTTTGTTAGCTGATTAGCTTACTTTTGATCTGTCCCCACAGTCCCCCCTTTGATTCTTCAAACTTCTTTAAGAATCATTCCATCAATCCCACCTAGGTGCCTTTAATGGTCTCTACTTGTCTAGAAACAGCCTTCAACACCCGGAGGGGTTGCGCTTAATACGTTGCCCACCTGTGCCACAAGAGGGGACGGTGGGAGCTCTGTAAGGGCATAACCTTGGCAGGGGCTTCAGTTACTTGTTTACAACGGCACTTAATAAGCAAAACGTAAAATACAAAATTATGATTATAACACAAAAGATCAAACCCTGTACCATTGAGGTCCCTATTGAGCCCAACCACCTGGTCGCCCAACCCCATAAGGTCGGAGTTGGGAGTTGTTTGAGTTTCTCTATCAACGTGCATTCGTCCCAGCATTTTATTTTTGCATTTTATTTCAGTAATTTCACATCCCCCCTCCTTGAACTGTTAGGCTGATTATTAAAGAATAGGCTACTATTAAGCTATCTGCAGCCGTCCTGTTAGCTTCTGCTTGTTATTTTTTACAAATTGGCTCCAGAGCTCCACAGTTAGTTTGTTAGTTGATTAGCTTACTTTTGATCTGTCCCCACAGGGTGTTACTGTTGCAATATACGCAAAGGTGGCAACCACTTTGCACGCAGCAAGATTTTTTTTCATTCATTCATGGGATGTGGGCGTCACTGGCCAGGCCAGCATTTATTGCCCATCCCTAATTGCCCTTGAGAAGGTGGTGGTGAGCTGCCTTCTTGAACCACTGCAGTCTATGTGGGGTAGGTACACCCATAGTGCTGTTAGGAAGGGAGTTCCAGGATTTTGACCCAGTGACAGTGAAGGGACGGCGATATAGTTCCAAGTCAGGATGGTGTGTGACTTGGAGGGGAACTTGCAGGTGGTGGTGTTCCCATGTATTTGCTGCCCTTGTCCTTCTAGTTGGTAGAGGTTGCGGGTTTGGAAGGTGCTGTCTAAGGAGCCTTGGTGCATTGCTGCAGTGCATCTTGTAGATGGTACACACTGCTGCCACTGTGCGTCGGTGGTGAAGGGAGTGAATGTTTGTAGATGAGGTGCCAATCAAGCGGGCTGCTTTGTCCTGGATGGTGTCGAGCGTCTTGAGTGTTGTTGGAGCTGCACCTATCCAGGCAAGTGGAGAGTATTCCATCACACTCCTGACTAGTGCCTTGTAGATGGTGGACAGGCTTTGGGGAGTCAGGAGGTGAGTTACTCGCCTCAGGATTCCTAGCCTCTGACCTGCTATTGTAGCAATGGTATTTATATGGCTACTCCAGTTCAGTTTCTGGTCAATGGTAGCCCCTAGGATGTTGCTAGTGGGGGATTCAGTGATGGTAATGCCATTGAATGTCAAGGGGAGATAGTTAGACTCTCTCTTGTTGGAGATGGTCATTGCCTGGCACTTGTGTGGCGCAAATGTTACTTGCCACTTATCAGCCCAAGCCTGGATATTGTCCAGGTCTTGCTGCATTTCTACACGGACTGCTTCAGTATCTGAGGAGTCACGAATGGTGCTGAACATTGTGCAATCATCAGTGAACATCCCCACTTCTGACCTTATGATTGAAGGAAGGTCATTGATGAAGCAGCTGAAGATGGTTGGGCCTAGGACACTACCCTGAGCAACTCCTGCAGTGATGTCCTGGAGCTCAGATGATTGACCTCCAACAACCACAACCATCTTCCTTTGTGCTAGGTATGACTCCAGCCAGCGGAGGGTTTTCCCCCTGATTCCCATTGACCTTAGTTTTGCTAGGGCTCCTTGATTCCATACACGGTCAAATGCTGCCTTGATGTCAAGGGCAGTCACTCTCACCTCACCACAAACAGCAATTAGATAAATGCATCGACATAGGGCTGAATTTTACTGGCCCCTCGATGCCAGCGGTTGTGGCGCGGGGGCCACTAAAATGCTGTGGAGAGAGGCTCGCCTCAACCCCTGACGTCGAGAAGGTCCATGCCGCATATTACCTGCAGCGGGGGTCCTCGGTGCGGCCCCCCAGCCACCTGGCAGTGTGCCCTTCATCAGCATATGTAGATGAACGTTTAAAATATTTAAATAAACTTACCTGCAGGCGGTGGCCTTCCCACTCCAATATTACAGCTGTCGTTTCTGCTCCGTGTGCCTTCGGAACTCCATATGGGGTTCCGGGCAAGGACCTAGGGGGGAGGAATAAAATTTTCAGGGCAGGAGAGGTGGAGGAGCAGGGAAATCAATTCTTATTGGATGTGGGGATGGTGGGAAGGGGTTGGAAGGCAAAAGATCAACGGTTGGGGGGGAAAGTTTGGGTATTTGAACAAGCAATTGATGGTCATTTCATTGCCTAAAATGACCATTGTGCGGGGGCAGTTGGGGAAGGGCTTATTTTTATCTGTAATAAAAATCATGTCTATTATCCCGTTAAAAAATGACACTTATTGGTTAGTGCTGAAAGCCCTTAAAAAATGGCACTGGCGCCTGCGCAATGGCGCCGGACGCCATTGCCGGGGATGCGGAGGCCACCCCCTTATATCATCTGGGGCGTGCACTCCGCCCCCATTATTGAAATGAGCCCCGTGCAAAATATTCGGGGGGCTCCTCGGCGGCTGCTGAATGCAGGCGCCGCGTTGAGTTTAAAGGGTGCCGCCATGGAGAAGCATACCATGGAGTGTCGCGCCCAAATAAAATTCAGCCCATAATCTATTTTAATGACACTGGTTGAGGGATAAATGTTGGTCAGGACTCCTGGAGAACTCCTTGCTCTACTTTTGTGGTACTTTGATTATATACCCTGGAAATGAGGAAATTAAGGGGTGTATGATTGAGATGTTTAAAATATAATGCAAATCACAACTGCTCATTTCATAAATACACTGACTATAATTTTATAATGTTCATGATAGCATTAAATGTTTTAGCATCATGATATATGCTGCACATTATCCTATTGACATCAATTTATTTTGTGCATTGCTTTTTGAGTTTTTGTCTGCTTTGGGGGAGGAGACGGAAGCCATATAACATTTTATTATTAGAAAAAAATATTAAACAATCAACTGCCATAAAAGACTTCTGTCCAATGATGCATGATTACCCATTGTTTTTGTGATTCTATAGAAGGCACAAACACATGTCTCTTAGCAGCAGACTGCACTCTTCTTCCATTAATCAATTAGCTCTGGCCTTAATACATGCTATCAGTTTATTTAATTTATATGGTATGAAAACTCCAAGATTGATAACTACATTCAATCTTCATTTAGTTCAAGTTGTACGATTCTACTACCAGTCTACGATCAAACAACAAAAGGTTCACTGACAAGTAAATCCTTATTTTTGTTCAATGCTAAAAAAAAAATGTTAGTTCGGTCTATGTAAGCAGCACCAAATTCAGCAATCTCATCCATAAATAGTCTCGAATGAAACAATATTGGTCATTGAGCAAAGTAACCTGTGGTAGCAGAATGGGGTTGACTGATAGATATTGGGTAGAGTACAGTTATAAAAAAATGTTACAGGAAAATGGAAAATAAGTGCTGGCTTGTTATAAAATCTAATTAATATGGACATGCGAACAGTGACAGACTGGAAAAGACACACTGGTCCTATCCCACCCACCTCCGATGCCCTGTGCATCACAATTTATGCACTAAATTCTGCCCCTGCCTTCTCCTGGAAGTCATGTAATCTCCTGGGAGAGGCAGATAAAACAGATAAAAATCCAGGCTAATTAGAGGGAAAAAATCTGGAAAATTCCTCTCTGACTCCCTTAGGCAATCAAAACTAGTCCAGGAGAACACTCAGGCCCTCACTGACATTATACCTTTTGTATGAGGTGGTTGTTGCCCCAGCCAGAAATGGATCCAACTCTTGCTTGAAGGAATTAGCTTTCGCTCGAAGGCGTTAAGTAGTTGGACACTTTCCAAATATTTCTTACTGCCAAGAATTACAAAAGTAACTTAGTGTCAAAATGAAACAAAAGACTTCCAAACTAAGCAAAATACAATTGCAGTGGACAACAAAAAGCAACGATTTAATGACTGTCTAACTCATTTCTTATTTTTAGGATCTGGTTCGGGGCTTGGAATTGGGATATTATACAGAGCAAGGTGGTTTGTGATAAGATTCATTCCCAATGAAATGGGATTTTCAAGACTTGTAATTCAGCCAGCATTTGATATCGCTTCCATCAGTTCTGGTTTTAAAAAAGGCAGACTGAACAGAGTCCCAGATGTGAAACAGCAAGCACAATCAGGGCATTCCATAAGAAACACAATCAAAAATGTTTTAAAACTATTAATGGTGTTTCTCATCTATATAAAAAGAAATCCCACTGGTAAAATCATTTTTGTCTGCTGCATTCTACTTGACAATGTGGGAGTATCTGAAACATCAGAAAATGTCACAATAGTAAATATAGCAGCTTTTCCCAGTCAGTTCAGATCTCTGTTCAACCAATACCAGCCATAGAATTCATAGTTTCTCTTTGAATTCAAACCTCAGAGGGCCATTTCCACTCTTGTAATTGGCCAAAATATCTTAAATCTGTAAGAGGTATTATTCCTGATCTCCTGTCATAATTCCAGTGGAAAAGGTCATTTACATTATTTCTGCACAGTTTCTGCTGATCTTCAACTGAAATTACAGCAGGGGATCAGCAAAACAGCAGCAGAATTTCCAGGTTGAAGGTGCTCAAACTACAGCTATGCAACGTGTGACTGTGACCCATAAACCATGGCAATCTGACCCATGAACTCCAGCTCATTCTATTCTATTTGCATTTTTATTCCTTACTCCCTGCTCTTTGCCCTGTTTGAATTTCATGTTCCTGCAGGTTTGAAAAGGGCTATTGTAAATGCTGCTGCCTCAGTGGTGGATTAATCCTAAATCTACACACCAACATTGGTTAGTTAGTATTTGCTGGCAGAGATATATTGAAGTTAATGGAAACTCTAATTTTAAATTTTATAGTTGTGACCTCCCTGATAGGCACCTAAAAATGTAAAAAAAATAAAATGTGGATGTTCTTGTGCTTAAATTATTCATAAAAATAGAAGTTTTGAACTTTTGAAATATTTAAGTGATCAGCAAAGTCATTGCTCAGTACAATAAATGACTTTATTTCTGGATTGATGAAGATGATGGGAAGTTTCTGAAAACTATTTCAATGAATATCTTGTGGCCAGCTCCATAATCCAGTAATGCAATAAAATTTCAAGTTCAAGCACTGTCCTAGGATCACATTTTCATTCTTTAACTGCAGTATGCATATGTCCTGAATTTATTATGTTTATTATTTATTTTGAAAAACACATTACTTACAATTTAGTACAGCATGTATGATTTCTTATATAAAAGTTTAATCTGCTTACTCAGAGACTTTTCTTTCATTACATAGCCTTATCTGTTAACGTGTTTAATTCTCACAAAATATGCCATTGGGATGACAGTGGAATGTGTGAAAGTCTCTTTATCTTGACGTAAGAGACAATCCACATTACAGGGTTTATACCAGAACAAATGCAAAAGCAATAAAACGAGGAGTGCAAGTAGTCTATTTTACCCATTAATTGACTTTAAATGATTCAGCATGTAATAATTAAAATTGCACAATATCAAAATCATAACTTATTGTCTACACAAAATATTGTGCAATTGATTTCTTATTTCAAAATATGCTAGTTTGTACCAAACTTGTTCAGAGATGGACAGGAGGAGCAAACAGAAAAGAAACAAACAGTTACAGAAAAAACATAGGAATTTGATGATCTTGTGGATCCTCTCTGAAGTCTCTAGTTAGTAAATCTGTGGTTTAGACTTGATAAACCTGATATATGTAGGACTGCCCTTTGGTCAAGGTGAGTTACAGAGTGATTACACAGTGAATGATTTAAGATCATGTCATAAACTGATGAAGCTAGGCTATTGCTGTTATTTTTCTATTTTAGAATAATATATTCAGCAATTTCTTAATTGATTTTTAAGTGGAGATAAAGCCCCAAAATACTAAGATCAGGGAAAAGAAATTAGAAACATAGCAGATCCCAGCAATGAAAATCAAATGATTGAATTTGAAATTATATTATTCAATGCGATTCACACTACAGCAATACTGGGCTTTTCTTCACAACCTGTTATGGAACAATTGAATTCTTTGTTAAAAGACATTTTCTGACGTAAATAAATCCAAGTATATACCTGATTTTTTTTTCAAAATTGCCATGATTACATCACACAAATACAATGTATGTTTTCTGTAGAGCATGAAGCGAGTTTCTACTACGGCAAATATTCTAAAATCATTTCAATTTTTAATCCAACAACAAAGCAGCCCTCATGATTTATATTCCAAGCTGTAGAAAAAGGCAGAAAAATGAGGCGACTACATTAGAATTTAAATGAGGCAGTGCATACCAGTCTCCTGAGTGGGTGTGTGCATGTGGGAGTTGTACTGGATTTGTGACCTCAGCTTAATCAAAGAGGCTTGTGTCGTGCAGTTGTAGAACAAATGTAAGGACTTATCTGTAATTTACACAAATGGTCTAATACTCTCACATTCTCATATGGGTGATACTCTGCTTTGGACCTTATCAGTGGAAGTGTATAAAAAGGTAATTTGCTGCTTTTTGTGGGAAGAGAAGGATATAAATTGGAAAGTAGTACAGCGTAAATACTGACAGAAAGTAAAGACACATTATAATGTAATTCAACAACAAGGCTAAAACATTAAAGGATACAATGTTGGAAAATAATCTAAGTAACGCAATGTTGTACGAAAGAGATTTTGAAAAGTAGCAGTGTAAGCAATTACATATAATAATTGTTTAAAGGGCAATATGTAAGAAAAATGCCTGCATGTTGGCTATCTTAATTGACTGCTTCTCCTATCAAAACACCATCACTTCTAGTTTCGCCTCACAGCATCAGCCTCCAAATTTGCAGTTTTCTTACTTTTTTTTGAGCTGGTTCTACATAGGTTCACCTGGTCATACCATCAATTCCGTTTTTAAAAACATGGCTTTTAAATGAAGTTTTATTTCAAGACTCCAACCTCAGCCAAGAATCACAAAACTCATTGCAAAAGGAAAGATATTAGGTCTTACTCCCCTCTGCTGCACATGCACCGAAAAATCATTCTGGTTAGGATTCAACACAAATTGGTCATAACCAACAAAAGTGTTCCAGAACTATGGTAGTATTGTAATACTGTATAGTTGTGTTACTTTTGTTTAATATACTCAAACATTAAATTCAATAAACAGAAAATTAGGCTTTTGCTGCAAGGCAAATGCCACCTAGAGAATTATCTTCAGCAACAAAGGAATAAAACTTTACCAGATAGTGTATAGCTGGTTTAAATTGCCAATTTCTTCCTAATGTGGTCTCTATAAGGGTGTGAATAATTGGATGTCCAGGAAGAGTTGTACATGTGTCGCACATGCTCACCTCAGCTACATGTGTGATTGAAAGCTAGTATTACAATGGGAGAGAACAAAATGACACAAAATACGATAATTGAATAAAATTAAGGACAAAGGGAGAACTGACGGAGCAAGGAACATCGGGACATAGGAAATAGAAGCAGGAATAGGCCATTCAGCCCCTTGAGTCTGCTGCGCCATTCAACTAAATCATGGCTGATTGTCTACCTTAATGCCATTTTCCCGTACTATCCCCATATCCCTTGATATCTTTGATATCTAGAAATCTATTGATCTCTGTTTTGAAGATACTCAATGACTGAGCCTCCACCACCGTCTGGGGTAAAGAATTCTAAAGATTTACCAGCGTCTCAGTGAAGAAATTCCTCTTCATCTCAGTCCTAAATGGCCTACCTTATTCTGAGACTGTGGGCTGGATTTTACGTCAGACAGACAGGAGCTGGCCACCAACGAAAAAGTCGGTGGCGAACCCGCTTCCGCCTAGCCCGAGGATCCATTCCACATTTTATGGTTCCCCGAGCTTTAAATATTCCAAGGCAGAACTTGCACGTGCTTGAGAAAGGAAGGCCCACCTCATTGAGCTGCCAGCCAATCATCGGGCCGGTAGCTCTTAGACCCAGCAGTGCCACCAGGAGCAGTGGCCACTGGTGAGACTACAGCCCAGCCAAGGACATGGAGCCAGAACTGCAGGTAAGTTTGGGTTGCCTCGCTGGGGGTAATCGGTCAGGCCCTGGCGAGGCAAGGGTGGTCGTTTGCGGGGGAGGGGGGCGTCTTGGGTCCTGGGGTAGTTGGGGAAGCGGGGCAGCCTTTAGTCGGGCATCCTGCGCCCGATTGTCATGGCGCCCCTTCCCCCCCCAGGGCGCTGAGAGGCTGACATCTTTCACTGGGCGGCCTTTCCCGGCTCCAGGACGCCCGCTTGCCATGGGTAAAATCCCTGTGGAGGCAGGCGAAGGCCCTTAAGTGACCATTATTTGGCAACATAAGGGCCTTGATTGGCCTGAGGCGGGCTGCCCATTTTCCGTCCACCCTACCCTCCCCCCCCTGCCCTACGTAAAGTGAGGCAGAGGCGGGAGCGGGTCAGGAAGGCCTCCCGGGGCCCCTCGCTCCATTTTACACCACCCCCCCCCCCACCCCGCGCCATCATCCAGCTCACTGGGGTGGCGTAAAATTCCAGCCTGTGTCCCCTGGTTCTAGACCCTCAGGCACGGGAAACATTCTTCCTGCATCTACCCTGCCCTGTAAGAATTTTATATGTTTCAATGAGATCATCTCTCATTTTCTAAATGCTAGAGAATGCAGTCCCAGCCTCCTCATTCACTTCTCATAGGACAATCCTGCCATCCCAGGAATTAGTCTGGTGAAGCTTTGTTGCACTCACTTTATGGCAAGTATACCCTTCCTTAGGTAAGGAAACCAAAACTGTATGCAATATACCAGGTACGGTCTCACCAAGGCTCTATACAATTGCAGCAAGACATCTTTACTCCTGTGCTCAAATCCTCATGCAATAGTGGGCAACAGACCATTTATCTTTCCAATTGCTTGATGCACCTGCATGTTAGCTTTCAGTGGCTCATGAACAAGGGCACCCGAGACCCTTTGGACATAACATCTCTCATCATTTAAAAAATGCTCCGCATTTTTGTTTTTCCTATCAAAGTGGATAATTTCACATTTTTTCATATTATATTCCAGCTGCCATGTTCTTGTCCATTCACTTAGCCTGTCAAAATCTCCTTGAAGCCTCTTTGCATCCTCCTCACAACTCACATTTCCACCTAGTTTTGTGTCATCAGCAGGAGGGGAAAAGTACATAGGAAGACATTAAAGATGAAGGAAAAATTGACAGATTCAAAATAGCCAAGGAAAAAGGAAAATGTCTGTCTTTTAAATAATTTATGCTAGTCAACGTTTCCAATTTTTGTTAAGTGCTTTGCGGAGGAATCCAGTAATTTCTACCTCGATTATAAAGGAAAAGGGAAAATAACTCTTAATATTGATTGTTGAAATGTTCTGCCTTTCCAGCTGAGGCAGGTGTAGTGCAAACATACAGACAGGAATGTATTTGTAACCTGGAAACATCCACTTTTTTAAAGCAGATTTAGTGGTATAAATATTGGTTTGCATTTACCTATTTTTGGTAATAAAACAGATGTAAAGTATACCAATTTAGCAATGGTTGGCCCATTGGTCCCACTGCAGAGATGTTGTGTCCTCTGAAAATGTTAATAAGGGGCTCTCTTAATCAACGAGCTGCCTATAGGACCCCTAACAAGTGCTGGCAGCTTTCCAATTGTGTTCCAATGAGACTGTGCCACAAAAATTGATGGAACTTCCTGCTGACTGCATCAGGCAGGCAGCATGGGTGTCCAACCCACTGCCTCCCCAATATACACTACAGAGACCCTAGATCTTTCAACATTTCAAAATGCAAGACATAAGAAATAAAAATAAAGAAATTAAGTGAAAAATAGCTCTAATATCAACTTGAAATAACTGGCTTAAACATAGCAGGTGGAGTTGAAACAGTTCAACTGAACAGATGGAGGTGTTCTTACTCATGAGAATGATTTATAACAATTATGACAGTTCCCTAATGAGCGTGAGAGACCTGTTACTTGTAAGTGCAACAAGACGTGGTGGTCTTTTTCATGAATAAAAATATCCCTGAGAGAATCAGCCTACTGTATTAGTCCAGTTGTCCTCATTGTATCTGATTTGTGACTGCCAATGAACTCTAGATCATTGTTCACTGCTAGCAGTTATTAAACTTAAGTTCATAGTCACCTATTATCGCTATTAATTTTCATGCTTTTGAAATATTTCTGCCTTGAAGTGCCCTATTCACACTACAGACAAAATGGTATTATTTATCTCTTCTGTAAATACTATTAGTCTTTAGTTTAAACTTAAAAAATTGGTGGATGAATTGCGCTATAATTTTGCGACACAAAGTGACCAGAGTTATTTGCCCCCATAAGGCCTTGAATTTCTTTGGACTTTTACTGCTTCAGTGCTGTAACTTAATATGCATAAATGGGGATTCTGGCACACTTCCAATGAAGTTACAGCAGTGCCAGGCAAAACAAATCAGGAAATTGTGTCAATGTTTCCAATGAGGTCCGAAAGGACTCCACGTAGTTCTTATTGTGGGGCTGAATTTTTGAGTTGGGGATGGGAAACAGGAGCTGGGTTTGTTTCCAGGTCCCGAACCCACTCCTGAGGGGAACAGTCACTCATTGGAATTTTGATCGGGGTGCCCTTAATTGGCATGGAGACATGTTTCCTGTCAATTAAGGGTGGCAGATGAGCTGTCAAAGCTGGAGGGCCAATCAGAGGCCTTCCGGCTTCAAAGGAGCACCAGGCTGCAATGAATGGTAAGTAACTGAGAGGGCACTTCAACATGAAGGTGTCCTCTCAGTGACTTCAAAAAAAAATTAATTACAAAATAGGAAAAGCAGCCGGGCCACCACTATGGGGGCAAGCCCCGCTAAGGGCGGCCTTTGGTATTACCCCCACCGAGACAGGCAGGGAGGGCCTGTAGGCCAGCCTGGAGCACTGACATCCTGGCCTACCGCTGGGTGCTCACTTCCAGACAGTTGAACTGGTTGGAATCCAGGACCAGCATGTTCCTGTGAGGAAGAAAGACAAGTTTGGCAAGTTTCGGGAAGCTTGGATAACGCGGGATATTGTGAGCCTAGTCAAAAAGAAAAAGGAAGCATTTGTAAGGGCTGGAAGGCTAGGAACAGACGAAGCACTTGAGGAATATAAAGACAGTAGGAAGGAACTTAAGCAAGGAGTTGGGAGGGCTAAAAGGGGCCATGAAAAGTCATTGGCAAACAGGATTAAGGAAAATCCCAGGCCTTTTTATACATATATAAAGAGCAAGAGGGTAACCAGGGAAAGGGTTGGCCCACTCAAGGACAGAGATGTGAATCTATGTGTGCAGCCAGAGGAAATGGGCGAGGTGCTAAATGAGTACTTTGCATCAGTATTCACCAAAGAGAAGGACTTGGTGGATGATGAGCCTAGGGAAGGGAGTGTGGATAGTCTCAGTCATCTCATTATCAGAAAGGAGGAGGTGTTGGGTGTCTTGCAAAGCATTAAGGTAGATAAGTCCCCAGGGCCTGATGGGATCTACCCTAGAATACTGAGGGAGGCAAGGGAGGAAATTGCTGGGGCCTTGACAGAAATCTTTGCATCCTCATTGGCTACAGGTGAGGTCCCAGAGGACTGGAGAATAGCCAATGTTGTTCCTTTGTTTAAGAAGGGTGGCAAGGATAATCCAGGAAATTATAGGCCGGTGAGCCTTACGTCAGTGGTAGGGAACCTATTAGAGAGGATTATTCGGGACAGGATTTACTCCCATTTGGAAACAAACAAACTTATTAGCGAGAGACAGCATGGTTTTGTGAAGGGGAGGTCGTGTCTTACTAATTTGATTGAGTTTTTTGAGGAAGTGACGAAGATGATTGAAGGAAGGGCAGTGGATGTTATCTATATGGACTTTAGTAAAGCCTTTGACAAGGTCCCTCATGGCAGACTGGTACAAAAGGTGAAGTCACACGGGATCTGAGGTGAGCTGGCAAGATGGATACAGAACTGGCTCTGTCATAGAAGACAGAGGGTATCAGTGGATGGATGTTTTTCTGAATGGAGGGATGTGACAAGTGTGTTCCGCAGGGATCAGTGCTGGGACCTTTGCTGTTTGGAGTATATATAAATGATTTGGAGGAAAATGTAGCTGGTCTGATTAGTAAGTTTGCGGACAACACAAAGGTTGGTGGAGTTGCGGATAATGATGAGGATTGTCAGAGGATACAGCAGGATATAGATCGGTTGGAGACTTGGGCGGAGAAATGGCAGATGGAGATTAATCCGGACAAATGTGAGGTAATGCATTTTGGAAGGTCCAATGCAGGTGGGAGGTATACAGTAAATGGCAGAACCCTTAGGAGTATTGACAGGCAGAGAGATCTGGGCGTACAGGTCCACAGGTCACTGTAAGTGGCAACACAGGTGGATAAGGTAGTCAAGAAGGCATACGGCATGCTTGCCTTCATCGGTCGGGGCATAGAGTATAAAAATTGGCAAGTCATGTTGCAGCTGTACAGAACCTTAGTTAGGCCACATTTAGAATATTGCGTGCAATTCTGGTTGCCACACTACCAGAAAGACGTGGAGGCTTTGGAGAGAGTACAGAGGAGGTTTACCAGGATAAAAGCAAAATACTGCGGATGCTGGAAATCTGAAACAAAAACAAGAAATGCTGGATTCACTCAGCAGGTCTGGCAGCATCTGTGGAAAGAGAAGCAGAGTTAACGTTTCGGGTCAGTGACCCTTCTTCGGTTTACCAGGATGTTGCCTGGCCAGGAGGGCATTATCTATGAGGAGAGGTTGGATAAACTCGGATTGTTTTCACTGGAACGACGGAGGTGGAGGGGCGACATGATAGAGGTTTACAAAGTTATGAGCGGCATGGACAGAGTGGATAGTCAGAAGCTTTTTCCCAGGGTGGAAGAGTCAGTTACTAGGGGACATAGGTTTAAGGTGCGAGGGGCAAAGTTTAGAGGGGATGTGCGAGGCAAGTTTTTTACACAGAGGGTGGTGAGTGCCTGGAACTTGCTGCCAGGGGAGGTGGTGGAAGCAGATACGATAGCGACGTTTAAGAGACATCTTGACAAATACATGAATAGGAAGGGAATAGAGGGATATGGGCCCCGGAAGTGCAGAAGGTGTTAGTTTAGGCAGGCATCAAGATTGGCGCAGGCTTGGAGGGCCGAATGGCCTGTTCCTGTGCTGTACTGTTCTTTGTTCTTTGTTTGAACTAACCCCTCGTCCCATCAGGAAACCGGAGGCCGACTGGAAAATCCCAGGCGGCCTCCATTACCTAAGTTTAACAAGGCTGTTAATGAGCTTAATTGGCTGCCCACCTCATGGCAGCAGGCAGCACTGCAGGCCCTGAACCCACCTCAACCAAGATAGCTGAGGGTTAGGAAACCGGCACACTGGCTGATGCTAGTATTTTTGGGCCCTGTCCGCCTCTGATTACAACCTCGGCGGGGGCTTGAAAATCCTGCCTTATGTCTTTGCACTTCTTCTTACATCCTCTATATGTTCCCTGCCAACCTTACTACATATCTTCCCACTTCTAAAAGCCTCCTTTAAAACAGTGTCTTGAGCATGATTTTGATCACCTCCTTTACTGCCCTTCTTTGTTCAGTGCCGATCTGGCCCCAAACTGTAAAGCAGTGTGTGTGTGCAGATATATATATATATATATATATATATACATATGTATATGTATAATATATATGTATAATATAACATATTTATTTATTAAATATATACTTGTTTCTACTAAAATTAGAAATGGAAGAAAATATATTCTGTCTACGTGCTAAATGAGCTTCTTCGAATATTTTCCTTCTTCTGTCAAAATCAAATAATGCATATAAATTAGTCATTAAATTGTGCAGGACCTTATTTGGTTAAGTATATAACCCCTGAAGAAAAACAATATGGTGAAGGTCTGTGAAACCTCTACAAATTCACTTTTTTATTCTTCAATGAAAGAAACAATCCATCTCCCAGTCCATTGGTGGCTTGTTAGTTGACAAAGATATTCATAAACTTCTGTATAATAAATTATTCTCTGTGCAAATCTCAGAAAACTGCAAAATCCTTTCTCAGTTAATTTATATTTCTGTAGATAACCAAATAGAAGCAAATAATTAGCTATAGTATTTAATTTAAAAAGTTGTATCTGACAGTAAGTTGCATCGGACATTTTTCAATCTTTCACCAGCATTGGCCTGTTTTGGATGAGGTGTTAAACCTGCAAACCTACATTTCAGTTTCCATTAATTCCATTTTTCATCCTCCCAAGTTCCATTGGAACACAAGAACAGCAATCGGCCATTCAGCCCCTCGGGCCCTTCCACCATTTAATAAGCTCATGGGCAATCTGTATTTTAATTCCATCCTCTTGCTTTGGCTCCATATCGTTTTGTACCAGGGTTGTCCAACATACGGCCAGCATCCGGCCTGCCAAACATTTCCATCCAGCCAGCAGGTGTAAACTGTTCCCGGGGCCGTTCCTCATTCTCCCCATGCCTGGAGATGAGAAATTTCCCTTTGTCAGTCCGGCTTTTAAACTATTGCACTGTAAGTTTCACAGGTGACAGCTACGCACATCGGGAACATTGATTTCCCAACAGACTCGGAGTTTTCTGGGTTCTGACTTTTTTTTTAAAAGGCCTGCCGGAAAACCCTGAGTCTGTTGGGAAACCGCTGTTCCCGATGTGAGCAGCTGTCACCTGTGAAACTGACAGCGTGTGGTTTTTTTTCAAAGAACTGACTAAACTGCTCTTTACAACTGTGAGAGTGGAAGAGAGACAGAAAGAGAGGGAGAACAGAGAGAGGGAGGGGGAAAACAGAGGGAGAGAGAGAGAGAGAAAGGGGGGAAGAGAGAGAGGAGGGCAGAGAAAGAGAGAAAGGGTGACAGAGAGATGGAGAGGCGGGGACACAGAGAGAAAGGGGGGGCAGAGAGAAAGACGAGGCAGAGAGGGAAAGGGGGACAGAGAAAGAGAGAAAAATAAAGGGGGACAGAGGGGGGAGAGACAGAGCAAGAGGGGGAACAGAGAGAGCTGGGGGGACAGAGAGAGCAGGTAACACTGAGCAGGGAGCAGGGAACACTAGAGACACGGGGTGCGGAGTGGGGGGGGGGAAAGATACAGAAAGGGGGGATGGAGAGGGACAGAGGTGGGGGAGAAGGAGACAGAGGGGGTAGAGGGAGACAGAGAGACACACAGACATAAAGGGGGAGAGAGCGAGAGAGAGAGACAAAGAGCAGAGAGGGGGGAAGAGAATGTCAAAGAGTCATATACTTATGGCACAGAAGGAGGCCATTCTGTCAATTGAGCCCATTGAGAGGGGGGGGCAGAGAGAGTGGGAAAGGGGGACAAAGAAAGAGAGAGAAAAAGAGGAGCTATGCAGTCAGTCCCACTCCCAGGCTTAATCCTCATAGCCCTGCAAATCTATTTCTCTCAGGTGGCCATCCAATTTCCTCTTGAAGTCATTGATTATCTCCACTTCCACTGCCCTTGTGGGCAGCGAGTTCCAGGTCATTACCACCCGCTATGTAAAAAAGTGCTTCCTCATATTTCCCCTGCATCTTTTGCACAAAACGTTCAATCTATGTCCCCTAGCCCTAGATGCAGAACTCAACAAGCGCATGGGAAAGGTTTCCACTGCTATGTCCAGACTGGCCAAGAGAGTGTGGGAAAATGGCGCACTGACACGGAACACAAAAGTCCGAGTGTATCAAGCCTGTGTCCTCAGTACCTTGCTCTATGGCAGTGAGGCCTGGACAACGTATGTCAGTCAAGAGCGATGTCTCAATTCATTCCATCTTCACTGCCTCCGGAGAATACTTGGCATCAGGTGGCAGGACCATATCTCCAACACAGAAGTCGTTGAGGCGGCCAACATCCCCAGCTTATACACACTACTGAGTCAGCGGCGCTTGAGATGGCTTGGCCATGTGAGCCGCATGGAAGATGGCAGGATCTCCAAAGACAAATTGTACAGCGAGCTCGCCACTGGTATCAGACCCATCGGATGTCCATGTCTCCGCTTTAAAGACGTCTGCAAACGCGACATGAAATCCTGTGACATTGATCACAAGTCGTGGGAGTCAGTTGCCAGCGTTCGCCAGAGCTGGCGGACAGCCATAAAGGCGGGGCTAAAGTGTGGCGAGTCGAAGAGACTTAGCAGTTGGCAGGAAAAAAGACAGAGGCGCAAGGGAACAGCCAACTGTGTAACAGCCCCGACAATCAAATTTTTCTGCAGCACCTGTGGAAGAGCCTGTCACTCTAGAATTGGCCTTTATAGCCACTCCAGGCGTTGCTCCACAAGTCACTGACCACCTCCAGGCGCTTACCCATTGTCTCTCGAGATAAGGAGGCCAAAGAGAAAGCCTTAGAGGGGAAGAGGGAGGGAAGAGAGAACAAGACACATGCACAGAGCGTGGGGAGGGGGGGTGGGGTGCGAGAGATCAAGGTCTCTCCTGAAAGATGGACATCTATCCAGATTACTCTGCGTCTTTACATCAAGTGTGCGGGCAGAGATTGACTATTTATGCAAGCAAAAACAATGCCAGGTATGTCACTAAATCAGTTTTTAATATAGTGACCTAAAAGTAAGTCAATAAATTATTCTTCTCTTTTAAAGCTTTTCACAAAAATGCACATTTGTTGTCGTTTTTATTCGTCAGATACATTTTTATTACCTTTATCTTTCGATATTTGCTCACCAGCCCCCCGAACCACACAAACGTTATAATGCGGCCCTCCGCCAAAACAGGTTAGACAACCTGTTTTATACTGTTCCCCAGCAAAACTCTATTGCTCACAGATATTAAAAGATTGATTGATCTAGTACCTGCTACTTTCTGTGGGAGGGAGTGCCACACTTCTACCATCCTTTGCGTGAAGACATTTTTCATAACTTCTCTCCTAAATATCCTGGCTCTGATTTTAAGGTTGTGTCTCCTTGTCTTAGATTCCCCCACCAGTGGCAAAAGTTTCTGTCTATCTACCCTATCAATTCCTTTCAAAATCTTGAAAACCTCAATCAAAATCACCCTTTAACCTTCCATATTCCAGGACACCTAAGTCTTGTCTATGTATTATTTTCTCCTCATAATGTAAACCTTGGAGCCCTGGTAACATTCTGGTGAATATGTGCTGCAATGCTTCAAAGGTCAATATATCCTTTCGAAGGTGTGGTGCCCAGATTGTACACAGTACTCCATATGTGGCCTAACCAAGGCTTTGTATAGCTGTAGCAAAACTTTGTCCTCTTTATATTCTAGCCCTGTAGTTATAAAGGCTAACAGTCCATTAACCTTTTTGGATCTCCGCTGTACCTAGCTTTTCATCATTTAAATAATAGTCAGATCTATCCCTTTTTGGCCCAAGTTGGATGTCTTCACACTTATCCATCTGCCACTATTTCACCCACTCACTTACTCTACCAATATCTCTTTGTAATTCTATTTTCCCGTCTACACTACCTTACTAAACTACCAATCTCTGTGTCATCAGCAAACTTGGATACAAGGTTCTCTAATGTGCTATCTAAGTTATGAATAAATATAGTGAATAGTTGAGACCCCAGCACAGAAACTTATGAAACACCACTAGTCCCTTCCTTCCAATTGAAGTACATACCCATTATCCCTACTCTCTGTCTTCTACTATACAACCAATCTCTGAATCCAGTCAATAATTTGCCTTCAATTCCATGAGCTTGAACTTTAGTTAACAATCTCATATGTGGAACTTTATCAAAAGCCTTCTGGACTTCCACTTAAACTACACCCATGGACATTTCCTTGACTGCAACTTTGGTTACTTCCTTAAAAAATTTAGTTCGGTTTGTCAGATATAACCTAGCCTTTACAAATCTGTTGCTTCTCTGTAATCACTCAAATTCCTCGAAGTGCTCAGTACATATGTATATATGATTTTGCTGTGACAAAAACTGGAACAAAATATTGTTAATTTTCTGTTGCTGAGAGGCCATTCACTTCCTCATGCCTCAGTGTGCTTCTCTCTATAAAAGTAAGGATTAGATAGTTGAGTGCAAGTATTACTAATAGCCTCAAATACAATGGAACAAGGAAGAAAATAAGCTAGCTCCAAGCATTTTCAGGAATGTCTTATATTTATTATATGAAGCAAATCTGAAATAGATGCTCAATTTTAGAGTTTCCACTCTGTTGATCATAGTTGCAAAAGAACACTGAAGCAAAGCTGAAGTTATTTAATCCTCCTTCAGCTATGTATGCCGAGACCCTTGGTCAGGCCCCTGGGTTTCATTTAAAAATGAATGCACTGACAGTCTAAGCCATTCATTCCTGATAAAAAAAAAAGGATCACCTGTGTGTTTGCAGCTGAATATTAATAAGGTGGATTACTTGCTTCAATCTGCATGAACAAGAATTGTTCATGCTTCTGTATTACTTGAGGATTTTCTGTTATATTCAATATTTGCAGAAATGTATGATAGAAGATTGATTCTCTTGACCTATGCTCCCACACAAGTGTATTTATGGATGTTGACATCTTAGAGCAAACTTTATGCCACTACATTTCAGTCCAAAAATACATTCACTCAGCTATTCCTTGACTCCTCTAACATTTGCAGTCTTTTGTTGAAAATATGACAGTGCCTGTACTTGTGCTTGGTATAATGTTTTTGTGCACATATGGGCTTATCAGTGATGATAGGAAAGTGAATTTTTTCCAGTTTTCACCTCGCATCAGCATCAAGCACTTTTAGGCCTGAAAACCAGAGGGCTGAATTTTCAGGTCACGATGGAGGCGGGAATGGAGGCTGGCAAGGATCAAAAATACCAGCTAATTTCTGATGAAGGGTCACTGACCTGAAACGTTAACTCTGCTTCTCTCGCCACAGATGTTGTCAGACCTGCTGAGTATTTCCAGAATTTCTTGTTTTTATTTCAAAAATACCAGTTTCCCAATGCTATTCCCAGTGCCGGACAGTTTCACCAGGTCAAGGGGCGGGCGTCTCCATGATCCATAATGAGGGCCAATTAAGATGGTTAAAGAGCTCATTGAGAGCTTGTTGTGGGGCATGTTGTGGTTTTCAAGGGTGTGCATGAGCTGCATGTGCTGTTTGGGGCAGATCAGCTGAATGGAGGCGGACACACAGTGGGGAGCCAGTCATAGCCGCCTCAGGGAATTAGCTGGGCTCTATAAACGGGTAAGAGGTGCAGAGGGGGATTCACCCATTGGTAGCCAGGTGCCAGCAGCTCAGCACAGGCAATGGGGAGAGTGGGTAGTAAGTGTTCGGGCAGTGCTGGAGTTCGTCACCCTCATTGCATCACAGGGGCATAAAGGAAGGGGCCAAGATTGCCAAGCACCATTGGGGGTCCACCTGCGCACAAGGGAAGCTGCAGCAAGGGGACACAATGCTAGGATTTTGGGTCCAGTGGCAATGAGGAACATGCTCCATGGAAAGAGTGGAGACCCGGGCATCAGGAGCACAAGGGAGAGGGATGAGGAGCAGGAAGGCAATGAAGCCCAAACACTCAGCATAGGATCTACCAGTGAAGACGGAGTTACCTGGAGAAGATCGAGAATCAGTGCTGAAGAGACTGCGACTGTCCAATCAGATGGTCACAGGCATCTGTGCCCTAATCAATGAAGACGTCACACCTCGCAGCGCTGGTCACATTGCCCTGCCAATAGCCATCAAAGTCACTGTGGGCTTGAACTTCTTCACTTCTTGATCTTTCCAAAGATCAGTTGTGGACCTTGGTGGTTTGTCACTAACAGCATCTCGCAGGTCACTGATGCCCTATTTCCCAGAACTGGACAATAGTCCAGACTGCTGCAGCACTTCACTCCACCCCCCCAAACTTTGTGGATGGATTCTAGGGGGCAAAGGATATCCCTTGAAGAGATGGATACTCACCCCTCTACGAGAACCTCAGACAGTGACACAGAGGTGATACATCCAAAGCAACCTGCTCACTATGACCACCATTGAGTAGGCCATCAGGCTTCTGAAGATATGGTTCCGGTGCCTGGACTAGTTAGGTGGTGCCCTCCAATATCATCCTGCAAGGGTGTCGCTCATTGTAGTGGTCTGTTGCGCCCTCCCTAACATGGCCCTCCCACGAGGTGTGGGCTTTGAAGATGGTGAGGCCCTGGAAGGACGTAGTTCATTGGAGGAAGAGGAGGGTGAGGAGGAAGAGAAGGCGGAGGGGATTGATACAGAAAGCAGATTTGTCCCAGCTGCACGGGACGTGGCCGGGCCGGGGCTCAAGGGT